>NC_080082.1:14870672-17428259 GCF_949987535.1 Balaenoptera acutorostrata | reverse complement strand
CAAGATGAGATTAGTCAATGGTGCCATCTAGTGTTGAAGAACAGATTGGCTCCAAAGAGGAATGCTCAGAGAAAGATTTCTCTTGACTTAGGACTTGGAAACACACTAACTAACGTAGTTTCCTCTTCCTTTCTTTCCTCTATTTTCTTTCCCTACTTCATTTCCCTGTTTCCAGAGTCATTTTTCTACCTACTCCCCCGATGGGAATAGTCATTAGTTTTTTGTTTGTTTGTTTTGAAAGATATGAACTCAGTGCTTCTTCCAGGCAAAATAGATAAATGCTGAGAGTTGAAAGGCATAGATACGGAAATCAGCACTTGCCTATATTATGTATAATAATTTGGAATGAATTTGTTTAGGGAGGCTGTAGAGATATTCTCTTGTGGGTCACATAAATCAGATGCTTCTCTACTTTCCCAACACATCCCATATCCTTCCTGTTTCCTGTGTCAGGGCAGATGGAGTAGTTTGGTTAGCAACCGCAGATTCATTCTCAGGTCTTATTTCTGCTTCATAGATCTTTTCGTGGGAAAATGGTAGAAGAAAAGGCCTGTTCATAACTTCCAAGTGAATAGGATCTTTCATTCTTTTATGAGGACCTGTGTTAATAAGTTCTTTTATTTGAAGTGAAGGTAATTGTGCACGGCTAAGTTCTCATAGCTGGAGGGTCCTCCAGAAACGGGAGTGAGATTCTGGGGTTGCTAATTCCCGCTGGAAAGGTTTACTTTGCATCTGGCACATTGGAGAAGTAATATGGTAGTCCTTCAGTGACGATTACTTCCCTTTGTCCCTTTAGTGATTGATGATCTGAGTAAAATGAAAGAACATTTAACTAATTAGTGGGCCCAAAGCTGTTGTTCCACCCTGATAGTATCCATCTTTTCACTAAGGATAACTGACCTCTAAGTTTAGGGATATTTCAGATGTTAGTAATCAGACAGAAAACTAGTAAGCAATAAATGCCCTCCTCTCTGTAACATGTGTAGCAGGAGCAGCCTGAACTCCCTAAGTCATTGTGGAATGTTTTGAAAATGGAAGGAAGGGAATGTCATAACTCTGGATATGAGGTCCAGAATTGGGATCAGACTTTTCTAGGATACTTTTTCAATGTGTTCAAAAACAACAGAAGTAGTTTAGAAATCTCGAGACTGCTGAGCTATCCAAACACATGGCTTTATTTTAGGTGAGGGCCATGGGTTTTGCAGTCAACTGAGCTATTTGTATAAACAAGACTTCATCAATATTCTTACAAGGTTCACCCCCCTTATATAGGATGGCAGCAATTTTGCCTTAGAAAATGAGCCTACGTGACTCTAGAGGCTACAAATGAATTTTGTTACAAGTAGGAACTGAAGAGCCTGTTAGGAAGGTAGAAGTCAATGTTGCCACATGTGGCTCAAACTATTAAAATATAACAAGGCCTGGGTATTCCCACGTTCTTATATGCTCAATAAACATTCCAATTTATCAAATGGTGACAAACTTAAAAGCCTGTGGCATTGTCCTGTTAGACCTGGGAAAGCTTTTTAAGTGCAGATCATACTACTAAAGGTGGATATGATCCTGTGTGGTCTCAAGTTGCCCCGATCCTACATAAAAGACCACTCTTTGGGATGACATTCTCCTCCTTCCCGCTGCCTAGCCTCAGAATCATTGCATCCTGGCTCTTTCCTGCCCACTGTGGAGAAAGTTTCCCTTTCTCAGTCTGTTCTAAACATGGCAACCAAATCTCAAAAACTTCAACACACTCCTGTCATTTTAAATGCATCTCATGCACTTCAAGCTTTGAACTATGTATTTTGTATTTCTTTTATTTGGTTAGATGTGACAACCATCTGACTTTTGACTGCTGCAGTAGACAAAACTTGGTTCTCTAGTTTTTTTCCCTTTACTATTTCTTTTTTTTCTCAGAATCTTAATGAACCTTGAAGAGACCACTGATGTGGGTGCTCCTATTTGTGTAGGATAAAAGCTCAGCTCTACATCAGCCCCCAAATTTCAACTAGTTCTTTGGCAGGCAGGTCTGTGGATTAAAAATGGATGCTTCCAGTAACTTTGAGGCATTATAACATTATGAAGTGGTTTATGAGATTCCACTGACTTAGTTTTAGTGCCATTATATTCTTAAATATCTGAACATTGACAGTCCATATGGTGCACTAGAGAACTCTTAGGGAGGTTCTAATCGCTCAAGAAAGGAAATTAATATCCAAGTGACAGCTGTAAGTCAAATGATTAAGTATCTTCAAACTTACTTTGGGGAGACTTTTTTCCATCCCCACTAACCTTGTGGCCTGACGTACTTAGACCTACTACAATAGTAAGTGAATGTGTCTCTTATAAAAAACTGTTCTAGGGACTTCACAGATGAGGAATCTGAAGCATTAACTAGGACACAGGTCTTCTGGGCTCAGTTGAGAGCTCTCCTCCCTACAGCTGTCTGTTTTTAAAGGAATGAGGTGCTTTCATAAAAGATTCAGTCTAAAATAATTCTTTAAGGCAGCTTCAATTAAAGACTGTCTTGGTTGCTTCTGAAAACAATGGATCACCACACCCAGAGTCAAAAACGACCACAACACAGACTTAAAAACCAAGCCATTTAATTGGGTCTTCGAAGGTAAACAATATCTTGAGATGGATTCCAAGCCCCGAGAATGCCAGAGCTACGGGTCCAAGAAGTCCCGTGGGGTGGTACTCTCAACAGAGTCCAGAGGGTCAGACCTCAAGGTGTTCTGAGGCAGAGTACTTATGGAATTCGTGCATTCCATTTTGCAATTCTGCAGACTGCCAGAAACAGACCCCAAGAGTCTCTTGAGATGGGGAAAATTCAACTCCTGGTCTTATAGATAAAAGCAGGAAGAGTACTAAAAATGTTACGTTTATGTCTCTTCACTTTTCTCACACAGTCTGAAGCCTGAGCTATCACATTCCCAACTCAGAGCAGCCTAAGCTGCAGTTCAGGTACAAGATTAGTCCCTCTATCCAGAGAGCTCTCATCAATACAGCTTTTGCACTTAAAGTGAAAAGAACCCTCTGGCGGCACAATGAGTTAGTTTATAAGATTTTAATTTACAAATTAAAAAGCTACATGTTTTATTTTTTCTCCTTTTTCTCTTCTTTCTTTACATCACTCTTTTCCTTATCTTTCTCTTTGTCATCTTTTCTATCCTTTTTGCTGTCTTCTTTTTCCTGCCCTTCTTTCTTCTCTGCGTCCCGGTTGGCGATCTTGTTGTTGATGAGGTTGTGCAAGGCGACCACGGAACGGATCAGCGAGGCCAAATACACCACCACCATCTGGTCATTGGTCTTCAGGTAAAAGGCCTTGACAAACTCCTGCAGGCTGACATCTGGCAGCAGGTTGAAGACGTCCTGCAGCTGGTAGATGATCTGATGGTTGATGGGCAGCTTGCCTGTGGCCACTTTCTCCAGGTAGCTCCTGATATCCAGAAGCTTGGAATTGAGTCCCTTCAAACCATGGACCTGGTTTGTGATCCGCTGGGAAAGAGTGCCCACTGTAGTGTCTTTGATGTCTCTGTAGGAACCCACAAGAAAGGGCAGGAAAATACATCAGTGTCCTGTACTATCACGCAGATTTTCACATTCTAAGGAAATACTAAGTTTGTGAGGAGGGGCAAGTTTTCCAAAGGAAAATGTTACTTCCCCATTTGATAAAGATTTGAGTAAAATTGCCTTAATCTTGTTTTCATTTGGAGGAATATGT
This sequence comes from Balaenoptera acutorostrata, assembly GCF_949987535.1. Classification (NCBI taxonomy): domain Eukaryota; kingdom Metazoa; phylum Chordata; class Mammalia; order Artiodactyla; family Balaenopteridae; genus Balaenoptera; species Balaenoptera acutorostrata. Next base: position 17,424,538 of record NC_080082.1, on the reverse strand, counting down.
TTTATCTTTCTCATCACAGGGCATTTTTCAAAAGAAAAGAGAGAGCTAAACTGAAATCATTTTCACTAAAAAAACAAAAAAAAACCCTCTCTACTTCAAGTTCCCTGTTCCTAAAAAGGGTGGCATTTTCTCCACCTGCATCTATATGATGTTGGGAGAAGCTTTTAAATCAGTCAGCAGTAACTTTTTGAAGTGGAAGGCATCTTATTGTTTGAGAAAATCTATGACCATTTCAAGTAAGTCAGTCAGGGTTATGTAAGCTGAGGATTTAAAAGTAAAACCCCAGGGCTTCCCTGGTGGCACAGTGGGTAAGAATCCGCCTGCCAATGCAGGGGATGTGGGTTCGAGCCCTGGCCCAGGAAGATCCCACATGCCGCGGAGCAACTAAGCCCGTGTGCCACTACTGAGCCTGCGAGCCACAACTACTGAGTCCGTGTGCCACAACTACTGAATCCCACGTGCCTAAAGCCTGTGCTCTGCAACAAGAGAAGCCACGGCAGTGAGAAGCCCACGCACGGCAACGAAGAGTAGTCCCTGCTCGCCGCAACGAGAGAAAGCCCACGTGCAACAATGAAGACCCAATGCAGCCAAAAATAAATAAATAAAATATAAATTTAAATCAATCAATCCATCCATCCATCCATCCCAGTCCAAGATGCAGATTCTCTGTAGAAAACTGGCTAGCTACAGTCATTGAAAAGGAGGTACACTGAAAGAGCACACGTTTGCTTTTAAATAATTCACACATCTGTTCCCGTCACAGCCAGCATTACAGCTTCCAGACAAGGTGTGCTGTCCACAGACTCATAAATCATAACTCAGGACACTTTAGAGATGGCCCAGGACTAGAACCCAGGTCTCCCTATTCCTGATACAGATCTCTTCTTTACACTGAGCAGCGTCTCGGGCTGCTGCTGATTCTGATGCTGTCCTAAAGTCTCACCGTAACAAGTGTTCAACTCCGACTTCCTCAGCTTCCTCTGCTCCAATTTCACTGGTCACGTGCTCAAATGTTTTTGAGGTTGGAGTTCCATCCTGGGAGAGGAGACTTAACTACAGTTATTTACTTACAAACAAATGAACAAACTGGCACATGTTCCTTTTCATGCCTTGATTCTTCTGCTTTAAGCCAAATCACTTCATGGGTGTCATTACTGGCTTTTTCATGGCAAGGGTGGGTAAAGTTTGCTTTGAAAGCTTTCAAAGCACTGTGACTTATAAGCTGAAGTCACAGTGGTCCTGCTCAGGGAGGAGATGTAGTGGGGAATCATCGTTAGTTTATTTCTAAGGAAAATCTTGATATTCTCTCAAGCCTGCAGTAGAGTTGAACATCAGGGAAGCCTTGATTTGGCTAAATTTTAAGGACTTATAAGCGTTCATTCTAAAATAGGCAATATTCATAACACCTCTACTTGAGGCAAGCTCATGTCAGAAGATACAGCTTTTAACCATCTGTTGTCCCTTGGGTCAAATGGTCAGAGCACCAAAGCAATGTGGTTAGAATAACTGATTTTCTGGTGACCTGAATTAGTCAAGGAACCCATTAGTGGATGTGGTTTGCTGTATCACTTAGTGACTTCTTGATGGGACTTAGGAGAAACTTCTCTCAGATCTAGTGCCAGAAGAGGCTGTACATCTCCTGTAAAGGCTGTAAAATGTGTGTGAGGCACGACAGCACAGCAGTGAGTGCACAGACTCTAGCCAGGCTGCTTAGATTCAAAGCCTGGCTCTGCCATGTGTGATAAGGGAGCAGTGAGATCTTGGGAAAGTCACTTCACTTACACTAAGTGCTATAAACATTAGCTGTTGTTATTTTACCCAGGACAGTGTGAATCCTGCAAATGGCATCTTCCTCTTGGCTTTGTATGCTAGGATGGTCAGAGCCCTCAACACTCGTGCTGGACTTCGTGGCATGTCTTTTCATGTACTGATTTTCCCTGGCTTCATCTTATTATATGACCCTTACATCCCCTCCATCCTCTATTAAAAGATCTTGTTTCATTGGTGTGTGTGTGTGCGAGTGCGTGCATGCATGTGCATGTGTATGTATAAGCAGCCTCTAATTCCTTTTTGAAAGAGGCAGGGTAAAATTTAACTTATAACAACTATATCAAGACCAGGGATGAAAGTCTTACTGCAACTAGGCAATAAATTTGGATCTAAGCTCTCTGGAAGCAAGGCAAAGAGAAATAGGAGCACAGAGCTCAGTGCAAGGAACACCTGCAGGGAACTAACTTAACAAAGCCTTTTCCAGATTTTAAAACTGAATATATATGGGCTTTCCTGGTGGCGCAGTGGTTGAGAATCTGCCTGCCAATGCAGGGGACACGGGTTCGAGCCCTGGTCTGGGAAGATCCCACATGCCACGGAGCAACTGGGCCCGTGAGCCACAATTACTGAGCCTGCGTGTCTGGAGCCTGTGCTCCACAACAAGAGAGGCCGTGATGGTGAGAGGCCCGCGCACCGCGATATAGAGTGGTCCCCACTTGCCACAACTAGAGAAAGCCCTCGCACAGAAATGAAGACCCAATACAGTCATAAATAAATAAATAAATAAAAAGAACGTGAATTTCTTTAAAAAAAAAAAAAAACTGAATATATGGATAACCATAAGGAAGAAAGACAGCCTTTAGTCTGTCCGTTCAACTTTGGAAATTCAAGAGTGAGCTCTTTGCACACCCTAAGTGCAAATATTTTACGCTCAAAACAAAACTCATATACAATTTCACATCAAATCCTATCCTAGAATTTGAGTTCAATTTTCTTGGAAATAGAGAAAAGCTATTCTGGCAGCTCTTCATGTCCATACCCAAGAAACAAGCTAACAGACCACACAGCTGGTACTGAATGCCATGGAGCTGACTATACAGGTGTCAAATCATACAGATGGGTTTTGCCATCTAGCTCCTGGCAGCTCTTAACTCTATTTGAAAACCTAGGATCTAGTCTATAGGGATTGGCTATAGACTAGATAGTTAATATAGTCACTATATAGGTGGGCCAACAGTGGAAACTGCATTAGATTAAGACCAAGCTCACCAGGCTCTGCATTTACTTTGCTGAGAACATCTCTGGGCAATCATTTGACTACTTTTGTCTCAATTTCATTTGTAAAAGGGGACTTTAGATTTCTATGGTCCTATTTCTAAAATCTGGTGACTCAAATTTGGGGGAAAAAAACATAATATCAAACTACTGACAGAAACCAATAACCTTTTCTTTGTTATAAAGTATCTGTTGACTTGAAAATGGAAAAAAAAAAAAAACCCAATGGCCCTAAAAGTAGCAAATCTAATCTCCTAGGCTCACAGCAAGATGACTTACATCATGAACTTCTTCCACCGAAATATATGCTTCTGTGGGCAGTCCCAAGTCCTTTGGTTTCACGTCAATGATGACCAATACCTGGCAGAAAAACAAATCTTAGCAAATCACCTCATACTGAGCACGTAAGGAATAACTGCAGCCATTCTGATGATTACTGAAGCTTTTTCATTCATTCAACCAGATATAAGCCAGAATTTTCAGAAAAAAGAATAACTTTACATTTCAAATTATCTTATTTGCTCTGCTCTTCAACCCCATCCATTAACAAGCTGAGGGGTAGTATAGTGAGGTTATCAAGCAGAAGGAGATTAGAGTCAAGAAAGCCAGCATTTTAATCCCAGCCCCACACTTAGAAGACCTTACTAACCATTCTGAACCTGTTTTCTCATTGTAAAGAGGATAACAATCTCATACAGTTACTGAGAGGATTAAGGAAGATAACTTCTATACCTAGCACTGAACAGATGTTTTACTAAATACACTGGGTTACCGTATACTACACAAAACACTGCAAATTAACACAAGCTTATAGAGAAAAAGTCGTGAAATGATTCATTATCCACATCCTTCCTAGGATGCTTTTTCTTGAGTTAGCTGGCAACGAATATGAGTCACGAGTTTTAAAGACGGAGTACACTTACTGAGTTAGGGCAGTATCTTTTCATGAGTTCATTGATGGCGATGTCATTCTTGTGTAGTTTAGGGCCTGTGTGGTACCACCCAACTATTCTTTCTCTGGCTGGGAAGGAAAAATTAGTGGCTTTGAATTGTTACATAAAGATCTATATATTTCCCTCAAAAAGGGTAAGAACTCCAGTAGTTATGTTCTCTAGCTTTTACAGAAATTCCAGACATCTAAACCTTGACATACCTATGAAATCTAAAACTCAAAAACAGGATTCTCAGAAAACAAACAGCAGGGGAAATCTAGAGATATACATATCTCAGACTAGTTTAGGAGACCAGTCATACATGAAACAACTAGAAAACAATTCCAAGGCAATATATAAACGAATTCAAGTTCATGTCACATAGATTACAACTGTGAGTGTTGTGGGAATAAACATTTCCAAAGCAATGTGGTTGCTGAAATGAAATAAAATGAAAGCGACACATGTAACAGAGATATTTACCCTGGTGGTACTAAAGCTCTAGGGGCAGGTGGATTTTATCTGACCATTCTTTGCTTTTCTGCTGTAGAGGGCTAGCTCTCTCCCCTGAAGCCTAGGTGGTCTAGCTGGCCTTAAATTGCTACTCTAGTTTCTCATTTATTCTACCTCATTCCTCTACTACCACTAGTCTTACTTCAGTCTAGCTAAGTGAAAGGGCCTTTGACATTAAACAAAGAAAAGTGACTATTTAGAAAAGGCATTATGGGCACACATATACCTACACACACACCCACGTGCCACAATGCCACCTACCATTGACCTTCTTAAACATTCCATACATGTTTTCCAAATAATCGTGGTCTAAAAACCAGACAGAATCATCTTTGTCGTCTTCATCAAAAGGGACTAGAGAGAAAAAAAACAAAAAACAGTTTAGGGTGTTAGATAGAACTCTAAGGGCACATATCACAACTGTAGACCCCTAGGCCAGATCTGATCCATGTCTTTGGTTTGTCCAACACAGTATTAAAATTATTTTTGAGTTGCTTTTAGTAAAAACTGGAAGATTTCACATACAAATCGAGACCTCCAGGTTCTCTTGAAAAACTGGAAGACCCAGCAACTGGCTAGAGCCAGACAGAAGCCACCCCCTTTGTAAAGGACACATTCTTCAGTTTGCTAAAAGCTCCATCACTTCCTAATATTCCCGTCTGGCAAATTACATCACTGCCTGATCCTTTTAGACACTGGAGTTAGTGACCTCTAGTCTAGCAGCCATGCCAGGAATTATTTTGTTGTTCTTTATTATTGTTGCTTCAATCATAAAATATATGGATACATTCTTATAAAGATTTATGAAACAGTGTAAAAGATAAGGTCTTTATCTCCCCCTTGCCTACCCATAACCATGGTTAATAGTTTAGTACAGTGGTTGACAAACTACACCCGCTGCCTATTTTAATAGTTTTACTGCAATATACCTATTAGTTTGTCTACATACTGTCTATAGTTGCTTTCCTGCTACATTAGCAGAGCTGAGCAGTTGCAATGGAGACCGTATGGCCTGCAAGTTTTAAATATTTACTATCCAGTTCAGTGTGTAGCCTTTAGCCTCCCTTTTCTATACTTAAGCAATTCTGAAATAGAATTGCTTGGTTATAATAAAAAATGGAGACCACGAAAGTTTCTTTCTTTTTAAAAGTTAACTGACATTTTAACCATACTCAGAAAATGTAAAATTTGCCTATTTATTTTTTAAAAAACTGAGGTATAATTGACAAATTTTTCTTTTACCTGCAAAACTGTTGGATACATCGAGAACTTTCTTTTGCCATGACCCCAAAAGCACACCAACAACACGCTTCTGGTTTCCAACCTTGCCTATTCTGAATGAGAAAACAGAAGGTCAGTCTGGAGGGGCACAGACAGAAGTGGACCAACAATAAGATACCCAACAGGAAATATCAATGGTACAGATACAATTTAGCTTATCTGGGAACTAATCCCACTAAACAAATATAATGGGTTAGTCCTTAATAATTCTAATAAATATAATGGGTAATTCGTGAACTTTGGACACTGGCAGTTTCACTGCTGACTGCAAAGACAGACATGCTTGGAAAAAAATCTCAAACTTTATAGAAATTTAAAATGGAGAAAATGAAAACTCCCCAGATCTTAAGGTTTTAAATGTTATTTGGTGTTTGAAATCACATTTACTTTTATTTTTTCCTCTGCAGCTTACCTTTCTCTTTTAAATTTTCCCCATCTTCTCTGTCCTCAAAAATCTTTTCAGGGATAAAGATGCTAAAGTTGAACCAGTTTTATGGTCCAGCTTGCCAACTCTTCTCTGGAACATCTATGTCAACAAGCCCCAATAGATGTTATAATTCTTTGTACCATTTAGGGGCTCAGAAAATGATTCTGACCCAGAAGCATGTGTGTGCCATTTGTGGTCTCTGAATGGCTTAATTAGGCAGAAGTTGGAAGTGGGCTGGTGTCTAATCATACTGGGAGGAGGGCTCAATGAACCAGAAAGACTACTTCAGAATATTTATTTCCATATCAAACCTCCTCAATGATTTTTGTCCTAAGGAACTGCAAGTGTTTCACTTATATCTCATTTCATTGGTCATCATGTAGAATTCTCCTTTAACCACTAACAATTGTAACATACAGAAACAATACAATTCTGTGTTCAATGCAAAGGCAAAAGTCACTGTGAAATGAACTACAATTCCTTAACAGTTGCTGGTTTCATACTGATTTAACTGTATTTATCTTAACATATGGTCTGGCAAATTTATAAATGCTTACTATATTTAGGGTTTGGACCAAAGTTAAGGATTCTGTATTCTGGTGGTTCTAATTTTTTGGGAAATCTAAGTTCAAAGGAAACTTCCACACTCATGGGCTTTCTTTTGATCTACAAAAATCCATTCGCGTTTTAAAAAACCCTGCAATTGTCTGACAGAGCAGCTTGCAGTGTCTGCCTTCACTATGCCCGTAACAAGTGTTTGCTGAATTTACTGAACAGAACTGAAAAGATGCTTGCCCTCTTAGCACCTCTAGTATCCTACAGGAGAAAAATACTAATCATTGTACAGTGGGAAAGCTCGCATATCCTGTTAGGCTAAGGGTGCTACAAAGCAATGGAACTGAACTGGGGACCCTAAACCTCACAGGAGTCTTGAGTTTGGTTTTGGCTCTAGTTGAATTGGGAGTTGTACAAAGCAAGTTGCAAGAGGATGGGCACTTAGCAACTATGACTTTACAGCAGATGCTCCCAACTGGGTCTTACAACTTTCCAAGTCAATTAATTATCTTGTAAAATTTATGAACACGTGTAACAGGTCCGGCGGGACGAACAGCTCAAAAACAAGCAAGCGAAGGCGGAAGAAACATCTGTGGGATGTTTTCTTATTCATTAATGCCAACATCTCCAACCAGTCTCATTTTTAAAAGAAAAACTTGACTTTAAAACTTAAAACATCTACGTTTTAAGCTATCGTCAAACCAGAGTCCCACTTGGAAACTTTCACAAGTTAAATTAAAACTACAGTTCTTCCAGGGAGTCCTTCGGAGCGCTGAGAACAGAATTTCGGTGACGGCCTTCAGAGGCAAAAAGTGCGAGTCTGAAGGGCTTTCCTACCAGACACCGAGTCTTTCAGGCGAAAAGGGGCGGACGAGGTGACAGATGGGCACGAGGCCTGGGGATCAGGGGCAAGTGAAGCCTGCCCCCCATACTCTGGCATCGTACGGACTGGGTAAAAGGAACGAGAAGCCCAGTTCCCGGAGTGCCGGCTGGACGGCGGGGGAGACGATGCCGGGTGACTTGGGGCTTCGTGAACGGAGTTGGTCTGGGCCCCTCGGTGACACAGGGCCGCCCCTGGTGCATCTGAGCCCCTGCGGCCGCCGCGCCATCCCCAGCGCGCCGTGACTCAGCAGCAGCGGCGCCACCGGCCCCGGTAGGACGCCCCGTGCCGCCCGCTCACCGATTGAAATGATCCACCACACTGAGCAGCACCAGGGGGTGGACCACCACCTTCTGCACCGCCAGCTCCGGCATCGCGACACACCCCGCCCGCCAGGCCCTGCTGCCCGCGACCCGCAGACACCGACGGCCGGAACAGCAACGATTCTCCGGGATCCTCCAGGCCCGGCTCCTCCCCTTCCGGTTGGGCCGCCGCCGCGCGGCTCCTTCTTCCGCTTCCGGAGTGCCGCGCGCGTCGGGCTCGGATTGTCGCTCCCGCCGCCACCTTGAGGAGGGGAAGTGCCGGGGAAGGCGGGACCCGCCTCGGGTGACTGGCTGCGAGTTTCCCAGGTCATGAAAGCTAACAGGACACTGGAGACTGATAAAGGTTGACCTCCTGGTGTTTGGCCTGTACTGTCACCCGCTGCGGCTTTTCGCCTCAGTGCCTTACTAGCTCACCTCCCCCTCCCCCCCATCTGAAGACTGGAGAAGATGCTAAGAAAAATGTAAATAGTAATAAGTAATATTTCCACCATTCAGAAAATGTTCACTTTCGCTTCTAGTCAAAATCTTCCAGAATTTCTTGGAGGAACTAACTTTAAATCTCTAGCATTAGGGCATTCCCTTAAAGTAGGTTTGGTAATTTATCTCATAATTTTATTGTCGGGGAATTTCCCCTTAATCTTTACCATGGACACTTAGCAAATAATCAACCTGTCTATATTTTCCCACCTGTCTTTATATTACTTACCATTTAACAAGGGTTAGAAGAATGCAGTTTGTGCCTAGAGTTAGATCATTCAGATTGATTTTAAAGTAAAAACTTACAAAAAGATTGACGAAAAGATGGAAAGCAATAAGGAAATATGTTTTCATAGTTAGCTGGGAAAGAGAAAAAACAAGACTAAAAGGGGAAATGTAGGAAAAGAGGACTTGAGCTTATTTGCGGAAGAAGGCAAATGACTTAAAATCCATGCAAGTTTAGTTTTCTGTCTGGCTTTAAGTTGCCATTTCTGTAAACAAAAACAGTACTTCAGCAACGTGAATTATTTATTGTTTATCCTGTTTTTAAACACCTTCTACCTTCCCTATATCAACAGAGGATCTGACCTCTCTGAAGAATGACAGGGAGACTTTTGCTCTGAACCTTAGCCTCCTTCCAGTGTAATTAGGGAGCTTTTGATACTCTTTCTGGGCGCTACCCCTCACGTTCATTTCATAAACTCTTCCTACTTTGGGGAACACTCTTTTGCATCTTCCTCATTTCTTTTAATATTTTTGATTTGACTATGAGATGATTGCTGCTACTTAAGACGATAGCACTTTAAAATTAAGGAAATGTTAAGTCAGCCCCGTTGTGTGATGTGTTAAAGCATGCTTGCTGGTGTTTAGTGCCTGGATCAAAGTAGATGTTCTTGTTTCATTTCTTACGTGATGCTATTCAACACAGTGTAGACATGTAACTGTTATGAAAAGACCTTGGAAGGGTTTCCCCCCCTAATTTTTAAGATCAAAGATTGATTTTGATTTTTCTTATGTGTCAGGTAAGGCATAAGAATTGGAGTCTAAAGGAAGCATGTTTTTGGACTAAAATATTTAGAGTATAAAGAAGACAACTTGAAATCATAAGGAAGGTATTTTTCATGTCCTATTTTTTCTTCTTTTTTAATGGAACTGACTTGAAATCATAACTGATTTTGTAGCCACTATTAGGGGCTATATTCATTCAGAGGAATGCAGAAGGAGATATAAGAAATCTACTTTCTTTTGTTCATTTAATTCTGGACTTTAAGACGATCTGATGAGAGCATAAGGATAATACATTTTATTTTCCTTTGACTGTTTTTGTCTTTTTTTAAAGAAAGAAATGTAATTTTAAAATTTTTATTTATTTTTTATTGAGGTATAGTTGATGTACAATATTATATAAGTTACAGGTGTACAATATAGTGATTCACAGTTTTTAAAGGTTATACTCCATTTATAGTTAATATAAAATATTGGCTATATTCCCCGTGTTGTACAATATATCCTTGTAGCTTATTTTATAATAATAGTTTGTGCCTCTTAATCCCTTATGCCATGTCTTTTTTTCTTTTTAATTAATTAATTAATTTTTGGCTGTGTTGGGTCTTTGTTGCTGCGCGCGGGCTTTCTTTAGTTGCGGCGAGTGGGGGCTACTCTTTGTTGCAGTGCGCGGGCTTCTCATTGCGGTGGCTTCTCTTGTGGCGGAGCATGGGCTCTAGGTGTGCGGGCTTCAGTAGTTGTGGTGCGTGGGCTCCGTAGTAGTGGCTCGCGGGCTTTAGAGTGCAGGTTCAGTAGTTGTGGTACACGGGCTTAGTTGCTCCGCGGCATGTGGGATCTTCCCGGACCGGGGCTCGAACCCATGTCCCCTACATTGGCAGGTGGATTCTTAACCACTGCACCACCAGGGAGGCCCTTGTCTTTCTTTTTTAATGTTAAATTCTCCTTTTCCCAAATTTATTGAGATGTAATTGACATATAACATGTAAGTTTAAGGTGTACAATGTGATGATTTGATACACGTATGTATTGCAAAATGATTACCACAATAAGGTTAGTTAACGCTTCCATCACCTCACGTAATTACCATTTTCTTTTTGTGGTGAGAACATTTAAGAGCAACTTTCAAATATATAATACAATATTGTTAACTATAGTCACCATACTGTACCTTAGATTTCCATCTTATTGTTGGAAGTTTGTACTCTTTGACCAACAACTCCCATTTCCCCGACTCCCAGCCTCTGGCAACAACTATTCTACTCTCTATTTCTGTGGATTCTGCTTTTTTCATTTCCACATATAAGTGAGATCTTATAGTATTTGTCTTTCTATCTGTCATTTCACTTACCATAATACCCTCAAGATCCATCCATTTTGTCACAAAATGGCAGGATTTCCTTCCTTTTTATGGCTGAGTAATATAGATATATGCCACATTTTCTTTATTGATACATGCATCAACAGACACATAGGTTGTGTCCATGTCTTGGCCATTGTGAATAATGCTACAGTGAACACGGGGATTCAGACATCTCTTTGAGTTAGTGATTTCATTTCCTTTGGATACATACCCAGAAGTGGGGTTGCTGGATCATATGGTCGTTCTATTTTTAGTTTTTTTAGGAACTTTCATACTCTTTTCCATAGTGGCTATATCAATTTACCTTCCTACCAAGAGTGCACCAAGTGTTCCCTTTTCTCCACATTCTCACCAACACTTCTTATCTCCTGTCTTTTTGATAATAGCCATTCTAACAGGTATAAGGTGATATTTCATTATGGTTTTGATTTGCATTTCCCTGATGATTAGTGGTGTTGAGCATCTTTTCATGTACCTGTTAGTCATTTGTATGTCTTAAAAAAAATCTCTATTCAGGTCCTCTGCTCATTTTAAAATTGGATTTAGTACTGTAATCCCTTACCTGAAATTCTTACCTCTTGTGAAGGTATTTTTGCATGTGGATAGTTGTTCCAATTGATGTTTCTGGGAGAGGATGTGTGCTAGAAATTTCTATGCCACCATCCTGTTCATATCTCTCTAATCCACCTTTGTCTTTCAGTTTAGGGAGATAGCCCTCCACAGACCCTAGTATCTTGAAAGAGTTCTTATTTTTCTTAGGTCCAGAACATGGAATCATGGTTCTGCATGCATGGCAGCAATACTTTGAACTCTGCAGCCTCTGTTGATCATCTTACTAGATTTGGAAAAAAAAAAAGGAAGATATACCACCTTTAGTCAAAGCTGTATTCATTGCTGGGGTTCAGACATCCTTGCAGGTGCTGGAAGTTTACCATTTTCTTTGGTGGTGTCATGTTGCCCTGATTCCTCGTGTTCCCTATAGCCTTGTGTAGATGTCTCCACCTTTGAAGAAGCAGTCACCTCTTCCAGACTTTCTGGACTGACTTCAGAAAGGAAAAACTTTCACCTGTGAGTGAAGGCAGTCTGGAGTGTGCTAGGCCTTGGGTCTAGTGGTGTGGGGTGCTAAGAATGAGGGTGAGTAGAGCCTTTGGGTCCAAGGGTGTGTGACTTGTTGGCTTAGGCGGCTGGAGTCCACCACACCAACAATTGCATGATCCTTGGTGAGAGCTGTGAGGGGTCTGCAGTAGCTGCAAGGGCTGTTGAGGTCTTCAGTGGAGCCTCCAGGTCCAGCTGCTACCAGTGGAGGTAGCAGTTGTGGCCAGATCTGGCAGTGTATTCGTGCTTGGCTGTAGGGACCAGCTGCAGGTGCCTGTGTGGGGGCGGGGCCTGCCGCAGACACGCATGCAGTGGTGAGGGACAGGGCCAGCAGCAGGAGCTGGGGCTAACTGCAGACATGTGAGCAGCTGAGGGGACCCTGACTGTTGGTGTAGACCCATGTGACTGCATGGGCTAGCTGTAGGTGTGTGCACTAGCCGGACGATTCTTAATTGCTGGTAGTGGAACCCTACTCTAACCATCTGAAGTGAAGCGAAGTTCATTATCTCATGTAACAGCAAGTTCAAGGGCCCTGCTTGTTCCAGAGGGCTCACTGATGTTTCTCTCTCCACCTTTCAGCATCCTTCTGTGTTTTGGTTCCATTTCCAGACAGATTTCGTACTAGTGGCGGGGAAATATTTTGATGGCTACAGATAGTCACAGCTTTAAATATTTAAAGGAAGGGAGGTTTTGAACTCCAAACCTTTATTTACGAAATTTGATTGGCCTTGCTGGGACTGGGAGCCTCTCTGAACTGACTGCTGTGCCCAAGGGAATAGAGTTTTCTAAATGTCCAGTTTAGGATCAGTTTGGAGATGGTGCAACTGTGATGGATCAGCTCACCATGACCACATGAGTGGGGAAGGAAAAAGGGGATGTTGTAATTGGAAGGGGGGAATGAATGCTTAGCAGGCAAAAATAAGTCTATCTTGTGATATAGAGAGCTTAGCATAGTTCTTGGAACATAGGAAGAACTCAGCATATATTAGACATGGTTATCATTAGAGTGTAGGGTCATTATCATTATTATTATTTTTATTTTTAGAGGCTTCTTTTAATTATTTAATTATTTATTTATTTATGGCTGTGTTGGGTCTTCGTTTCTGTGCGAGGGCTTTCTCTAGTTGCGGCAAGCGGGGGCCACTCTTCATCGCGGTGCGCGGGCCTCTCACTGTCGCAGCCTCTCCGGTTGCGGAGCACAGGCTCCAGACGCGCAGGCTTAGTAATTGTGGCTCACGGGCCTAGTTGCTCCGCGGCATGTGGGATCTTTCCAGACCAGGGCTCGAACCCGTGTCCCCTGCATTGGCAGGCAGATTCTCAACCACTGCGCCACCAGGGAAGCCCCATTATCATTATTATATATTATAACAGACTATAAGAATTTTTTCTTGGGAATTTCCTGGTGGTCCAGTGGTTAGGACTCTGCGCTTTCACTGCCAAGGGCCTGGGTTCAATCCCTGGTTGGGGAACTAGGATCTCATAAGCTGCATGGCGTGGCCAAAAAAAAAAAAAAAAAAAAAAATTTATTTTTCTTTTTATTAACTGGTGTTTATATTTTAAGTAATCCAGCAGAACAAGAGTTGAAATTCATCTTTTGCATTTGCCGAGTGTTTCTTTATCCTTCTTTTGCCTCAGGTATATTTAGTTTATGGAAATATGTTTTTTAAAATTCCTCTTTTAAAATGTATTGGTGATCAGTTTGATTTTTCAAAAGGCTAATTTTTGCAGAAAGATTGGATTCGTTTAAAGAGATTTTCCTTGTTTTATGCTTTACACAAGTGATGGGCTTTATGTGTTGGCCCTGGATACCTGCATGATTGCTATTCCTCTTGTTGTTGTCATATTTCATTTAACTGCAAATTAAAAAGAACTAAAAAAATTACAGCAATTTCTAGTTTATATCCAGGAAATAGAACTCTCCACAGGAACCCTTATGTGGTACAAATATGTTAGAAAACCATTCTCCATTGTGCTTTGAAAGCCTGCAAGGAGGCCACAATGGAGCACAGTTCACCTGTCTTGGATGAAGCCCAGAGAGACTGCGGTGTGCAGACCGTAGGAAATCTCCCATCTGAAGAGTTAATTTTCTTTCAGGAACAGTGTTAGCGGCTGCTGCGATTAAAACAGGACACTTTAAGGTTGGTATAGGAACACTTATAACAGTTGACTATAAAAGAAAACCCAGGAGGCCAGATTCAGCCTTGGGAGCTACTTTGGTTTGAGCCTCAAAGACCTTTATTTATTTATTTATTTTAAAAAGACCTTTATTTTGAATTTATCTCTTCTTTCAATTACACACACTTTCAGCTTTATTAAAAAGAACTCATTAAATATAAATAAGCAAACAACTAGTTTCATCTATTTAACATTTTAAAATGTCTTGAAGGCCATTTAAAAAAATTTTATCTATTTATTTTTGGCTGCATTGGGTCTTTGTTGCTGCGTGCGGGCTTTTCTCTAGTTGTGGTGAGCGGGGGCTACTCTTCATTGTGGTGCGCAGGCTTCTCATTGCGGTGGCTTCTCTTGTTGCAGAGCATGGGCTCTAGGTGTGCGGGCTTCAGTAGTTGTGGCATATGGGCTCAGTAGTTGTGGCTTGCGGGCTCTAGAGCGCAGGCTCAGTAGTTGTGGCGCACGGGCTTAGTTGCTCTGTGGCATGTGGGATCTTCCCGGACCAGGGCTCAAACCCGTGTCCCCTGCATTGGTAGGTGGGTTCTTAAGCACCGCGCCACCAGGGAAGCACTTGAAGGCCATTTTTGTCTTTTGTTTCTATTCTGATTCTTTTTTTATGCTCTTTTTAAACATTTTGATTTTATCTTGGAGCACAGTTGATTAACAATGTTGTATTAGTTTCAGGTGTACAACAAAGTGATTCAGTTATACATATACATGTATCTATTCTTTTTCAAATTCTTTACCCATTTAGGTTATTACAGAATATTGAGCAGCGTTCCCTGTGCTATACAGAGCCATCCCTGATGATGGTGTAAAATTAAACATTTTTTTTTAACTGGACTTTTAGATGCAGATTTATGAATGTAGTATCAAAACAAGTATAAGGTTTGAAGACAGATGAGGCTTTTCATCTGTTTAAGGACAGAGATATTTTTCCTTTCCTTATTTTCTTCAAGATGGTAAATCAAAGAAGCATTTTTTTAAATTTGAAAAGCTGGGACAATAACGTTATTGTTAAATATCTACTGTTGGAAGAAAAAAAAATCAACCATTATCCTAATCTCAAATGGAGCAACTAGTTTTAGTTTTGTATTTACCTTTCAGTTTTGGGCACCTGCACACATACTTCAGTTGAAGTTTTAATGCAACTAGAAAGACTATTGAGGAGAAATTTAAGGCAAGTTGAATCAATTTGAAGTTGCTATACTTTGTGTTTTAAGAATAGAGCAATGTTTGTCAATTTTTTGCTTTCTACAAGAACAGGAAAGGGCAAAAGTCTTTAAAAAAAAATCAGTACATTGTTCATATAACATGGAAGTTTCTTTTTTTAGACCTGGAAGTCAGAAAAGAAGTAGGCGTTAACCTGGGTTTGTGGTAATGCTTCATTATCACTGGCATTCTCTCAAGTTTTCCAAATTTCTGCAGTTTGTTCCTGCAGGTGCCTCTTCCCTCCTCCAGCCAGAACCTTCAAGCCATCTTTCAAAATGCTGGCGTTGTTTTTTTTTCCCCAATGCGAAGTGCTGATGTAACTTCCTTAAAATCCTTCAGACCCTTTCCAGTGCCTACAAGATAAAATCTGAACTTCAGGAAGGTATCCAAGACTCTTCCTAGCGTGGCCTCAGCCAACCACTCAGAGCCTCATCCCCTATTGCTCTCATCCTCTGTCAGACCAGCCTGAAACCATTTAATCTGTTTCCAAAGGAATTTGCTTTTCTCTGTGCCCATCCCATTTCTGCTTTCTGAATTGCCCTTGACCGCTTAAACACCAGAATTGCTGGGTCTTTCTCAAGGATCACACTCAGTAGGTCATCTCTTCTGTTGGAGTTTTCCTTACCTTCCCCAGGCAGTGTTAGTTCCTCTGACCTCTGGGTCCCCACAGCACCTAGTGCTTATTTCTATTGTACTGCTCATCGTGCTGAATAGTAATGATTCATTTGACTTGTGTCTCTTTAGTACTAGGGTATATGTGGAGGCCAGGACCATGGCTTAGTCACCTTATTAGCATCTGCACCTAGCAAGACTCATACTCTTGTTAACTGTATTGTGTAACTTGGGTAATATGTTACACAGTATATCCATAATATGTTGGTCAGTGATCTTTCAGCATGCAAAAAAATAACAATATTCTCTGTAGTTTCCTGTTTAGTTAGTGATCTTTCAGCATGCAAAAAATCACAGTATTCTCTGTAGTTTTCTATTTTAGTCTCCCTATATACAAAACCAAAACAACACAAAACCAAACCAAACTCATATAGACTGAGCAAAACTCTCTGATTAAAAATTTCCGGTAATGCATGTAATTTTAAATATACCCATTGTTTCGAATATAAATGAAATGTGTTGAAATGTGAGTGAAAAAAATATATGGACTGTTATTGATAAAACCATTCAAAACCAAATGGTATATTCTGGGTAGCTATAATTTTTCAAAAGGTACTATGTACAATTTTAGGTTAGTGTCAGATAACCTCTTCACCTTCATTTCTCTCTTAACACCTTTTATCGTAATTTCTGAAGCTCCTCTTTGTAGTTCGAGTTAAAAGTCCTGAGGCAGGCTCTTCAGAAGTCTAACACCTGCTTAGGGCTGAACTGGCAGGGGGAGAAATTGAAAAGCAGTGAAGAGTCTTTTCAGTAAAGTACTTAGCATTTTAAATAGTAGATGTTTGAAAAAAAAAATAATGGTAATAATAGTTTTGGAAACTCTCCCACCACCCCACACAGCGAGAGGAATGTGAAGCTGTTTAGTGGATTTATACTTTGAGTTCTCAAAACCCTTCATTTGCAAAGATAGTTCAAACTTGATTTTGATCAAATTAAACTGCTAAGAATGTGGACTTTTCCTTGAGCACAGATTTATACTTTCTCTTTTAAAATTCAAACCCTTTTCCTTCTGACATCAAAGAGAAAGGATTCAAGGCTTTTAGAATCTTATTCTAAGATACCAAAAAACCCTAGGATAATGGTTAGAAAATTAGGAAGGGAGTTTTGAAATAATTAAATTTTGATTCTCATCTGCTGTTTGATATTGACTATAAAGTACCATGTTCCAGGTTAATGACAAAGTTTTAAAAAGGTGCATGTGCTTTTTAACCCTTAATGATTTTGTATTGTTCTCATGAGTTTCTGGAGCCTTTTAAGATTCAGAGGTCTGTTGTGGACTTTTTGAGGTTACATCTTTTAATTTTTTATCTTTTTGTTCTGTAACTGGAGGAAATTGCTTAATTTGTTTTTCCAGCAGAGGGAGACATCTGACCATGAACGTGGTACTGCTACTTGCCAGGAGTATTCTGTAGCCCATTTTATCAATATACATAAAAAACTCAATGTTCAAATTAACTAGTTCAATAAGTAATTTAGCTCATTGATTTTTGGGCATATCCTAAGTGCCATTACAAGCTACGGATATTTTAAATGCCATTACCTAATAGAAGGAATGTTTTAAGCACCTTTTATTGATTTTATTACTGCTTTATTTTGCTGTCTTGGTTTAAAATCATTTTAACCACTCTGTAATCAAGAAGAAATATATCGTTGGTGAAATACAGTCAATTTCCTAAAAACCTTTGACATCGTTAAATAAGGAATTACAGTTGTTAAATCATGTCAGGCAATAACTGAGAAACAGAAGAGATATAAAATTTGGAGCAGTGGGCCAGCATACCAGTAAGTCACGTTGACCTCTAACACTCAGATTCTGCATGTGACAGTCACACTTCAGGTTTGCTTATGGTTTTTACGTCAGCAAGAGAGATTTAAAATCTCAGGTAACAAGGAAGATGGAAGAATGATAGCAAAGTATAGTACAGGGGCAATTACAGTGCTTTTTAATGACCTCTTGTGACTTTTGGTGAAAATGATTCTCTAAGCAATTTTTAAATTTCACTTGCTTTGCTTGCTAGATTATAGTATATTGATATTCTGCGTAAGAGGGAACCAGAGTGCTCACAGGGGTTTTTACCACTTTCTTCTTCTGCTGATTTAATTTTATATTAGCAGTATTACTGAGCTGATCTGCTGGCAGACAGGCAGGGACTATGGTCCATACACTGCTTAATCAAAGAGGTGCAGAAGTGGGTAGTGAGCACTGAAGCTTGATACAAGTCTGCTAATGAGCTGATTGCATTGACATGTGATGTAGTTTAACTGTAGAGTGGCAAATATCAATACCTGTATATGATTTGGCAGATGGTTGTTGAACTGTGATTAGAAGTTTAGAATGATTCCCTGTAAAAGACCACCTGGCAGTAACCCAAGAACAGAGAACTGAGTTTTCCCCATTAAATGGAATAGGTCCAGAAAGTCAAGTGTTTTGATCATTAATAGCATCTTCCCTTTTCTTTTAGCAAATGTTAGCTTCAAGAGGAAATTGATAATTATGCATAGGTCTATTAAATGATCTTAGGGAGAGCTCTTTGCATTCCTTCAAATGAGCTCATATCTATAGTTGTGGCAATTATTCACCAGCCAAGGAAAGAAAACTAGTTAAAATGCTGATAGGTGTCATTTCAAATATATCAGGGATGTTGGGAGCATCTTTGTAGAATTAATCTCTTTGAGGCTAAAAATCAGATTCAGTTGTAACATTATTGATTATTCTATATTAATTTATGTATCATATAAACACATTATAATATGAAATAATTTAAGGTATATTGAGTATGTATTATATGCAAAACACTCTTGTAGGTGTTTTAAATATAAAGAACACCAAGATGATGCCTTCCTTTTCCTCAGTGAAGGAAGGGTGATAGATGAACACGTGCAATGCATGTCCCATGGAAGGGATGGAATAAAGGTTCAGGAGCTGTGGCAGCATAGAGAAGAGTAATAGGTTCCTCTGTGGCAAGAGGAAGTATCAGGGAGGGCATTATGGAAGTGTCACTTAAAATAGATTTTGAACAGTTAGAGATGAGCATTCAGAAGTAGAGGGACTAGCAATACAAATGTTTTTAAAAAAATAAGTTTTATTTTTTAGATCAGTTTTAGTTTCACAGCAAAATTAAGCAGGAAGTATAGAGAGTTCCCATATGCCCCCTGACCCTACAGGTACACAGCCTCCCCCACAGCCAACGTCCTACGTCAGAGTGGTACATTTGTTACAGTTGATGAACCTGCATTGACATGTCGTTATCACTCAGAGTCTGTAGTTTACGTTAGTGTTCACTCTTGGTGTTGTACATTTTGTGGGTTTTGACAAATGTATAATTACATGTGTCCACCATTATAGTATCATACAGAATACTTTCACTGTCCTAAAAATCCTCTGTGCTCCGCCTAATCATCCCTCTCTCCCTTCTAACCCCTGGCAACCACTGATCATTTTACTGTCTCCATAATACAAAAGCTTTTGAAAAATTTGAAATGCTTGATATACCATCATACGTGTGTGATGTATGAAGAACAATGAAATAAATAAAATGTGTTCACTTTTCAACTGAGGTGTTAGAATATTACCAATATTTCTGAAGGCCGGGTGTATTCCTCCCCAACTGCTCCCTTCTGCTCTACCAATACTTCAAATTATTTAATATTCTTATACATAGTTGCAAAGTACACAAAAAACCTTAAGACCCACAACCCCCTTATTTTTATCTTTGGTTAGGTCCATGCAAGATAAAATGAAGGAATGGGTTTATGTTTGTCTACTGAATTCAGATTCTTTGGAAAGCAATTTTTTTTTTTTTTTTTGTGGAAAGGAAGAGGGAGTCCTGGATAACCTAAATGACTGTCAGTATAATTTGAAATAGGGCATAGTCTGATTTATTCAAATTATAGTGTCTGCTTCAGTTTGAGCTTTATAAACCTTTCTTTTCTTGCTCAGTATATTCAGATTGAATGACTAAACTAATCTCAGTGCAATACGGTAGAGCCACATACTTGGCTATGGAGACTCTCTCAGAATTTTCATGCTTATAAACTTCCATGTCAGCATGGAATACTCATCTTTAAATTTAGCATCAAGTATTTTCAGAATTAGTTTTTAATTTGGCTGACGGCCATGCTCTTATTCCTCCGTTTTCATTTTCTAGTTTTACAGGACTTTTAGGTGAATATATTTTATATTAAAGCAATGGTATGTTGGAAAGTAGAACTCTAGGATACAAACAGTCTTCTTCCCCTCCCTCTCTGACCCACTCTGTGGGCCAGTTCTTCGCCTACACCTGGATGAAATCTCAGACTCATCCCTTAGCTTTTCCAGCCACTCTTAGATTTAAGAAAATATATTGATTGTCTCTAGTAATAATAACAGTCTACTTTTAGTAATAAAAATGGCCAGTCCAATGTAACATTCTGAACTTTATTACAGTTCAAGCCACTCTTCTTGCCCAGCTTGGTGATGGATTAGGTTGAGAAGCCCACAGTAGGAGGTGTGGATGGGTTGACTTCTCTGTTTCTCTTTTGGAGCTTCTCCTCCCCACCTATCCCAACCCCAGGGAAGGGCTGAGAAGGGTGAAGAGGTGGGGTAAGTACAGGAAGAGCTTCCTTGGCAATCCTGTCCTGATCTGCTGGTGGTGTTCTCTGGGTTTGGCAGATGCTTTGACTCTGGAGACACTCTCTTGGGTGCCCCCTATGGGAACGGCAGAGGGCAGCTCACATGCCTCTTGTCTGCATTCTGGGGTCCATCTCCAGCCTCTTTCTACTGAGGTTGACCCTTCTGGATTGGGATCTCTTTTTAAATGACTCCCTGACTGCCTCTTTTACTTAAGGGCTAATAATACAATTGTTGTGGGGATTAAGTGAAATAACACATGTAAAGAGCTCTTCCTGGCATATATTTGTTGAATAAATTAATTAGTGTTTTACTGGGTACCTTCTCTATGGGGCACTCTGCAAGTGCTTTATAAACCTAACCATACACCAGTCATAGCTATGACATAGATTTAAAGGGACTCACAGACACGTTAGGTTATTTGCAAAGTCACAAAACTAGAAAGTGGATAAGCTTAAATTTGTACCCAGTTCTGCCCAACACCGGAGTCTCTGGTCCCTTGGACTATGGTCTATTGCCTTCTGAAACAGCCTGGCGTGGCCCTTATTGTTCTAAACCCTGGGAAATCTGGTTAATACCCATGGATCCTAGTACCCATTCTATCTTACCAGTTTCTTAAATGTCAGGCGTGCTATAAATCTACAGGAATGCTCTCTTGGATACTTTAACTCGACTACACCTATATGATATTTGGGCAACCTGAGTTCCTTGACATGACTCTTTTATTTCCAGAGATCTGGGCCAGGTTTCTGGTCAACTTAATTGGAGATTTAAGGAAATTTATCCTGATAATCCAGACAGAACCTGGGTTTTCCTTCCAGAGAAGTGCTTCAGTGTTTCACAGGAGTTCATAGCACACGTGGAGTTCTGAGTCTCATGGAATAATCTCTGTAAGGTAACCACACATCTTTCTTTTGCCTCCAGTATTCTGATGATCAGGTATGAGCTATCTAAGCTCTGCTGTGCTGACTGCCCCAGATGACTCCCAGGGTGACCTGTGCAGTTTGGAAATCTCAACAGAGAGCCCTGGAGGAGTTTGGAATCTTGTTCATTCTTATTCACTTGGGACAATGGATTAAGAAAATTTACTTTGGAAAGAATTGACCAGAGTTAAACTAGGTAGAGCAAACCATAGAAAAGAAACAAAATTTCTGGAACATTTGTTCTAATTTGTTTCAGTAAAATGTCACTTAATGAAATCCTAATGGTAAAGCCAGGTCCTGGATATACACTTGCTGTGAAATGTATACTTAATCAGAATGTTGTAAAAACCTACATTGACATTAGCTATTGTTTAGCCGCTTTAACTTTATGCCCACCAAACTGCAAGCTGCCACAAGTAGATAATTTGAAAGACATTTTTATTTGCCCTTGTGGCTTGCGGCAAAGAGAAGTTGAACCCCACATTGTAAACTGGCCAGTTTCTGGTTCAGATAGATATTCAGCCAATTTAAATGGATTACTAACCCTTCTTTACTCTGCTGTGGAGATATTGTCAGAGGAAAATGCATTCAAAATTCTTATTTTGTGTGCCGTAAAATAAGTGAGGTCTTATGAGAAGAGTACCAACTCTAGTTAGTCCTTTTTTTTGGTTCTATGGAGAACTTAACAATAATCAGGAAAAGGCATTTCTCGTTTTTTATGTCTCAGCTTCCTCAGCAAGAAAGTACAAATAATAAAGTCTGCCCTTTAGGACTTTGTAAGGCTGTTGTGGCAAAGTATTTTAAACTCCTTGAGAAAAAGCCTACTCAGTGAAGTAGCTTTGTTATTCCTTTTAACGTCAGTTATATTCTGAAACATGATTTCAGAATTTCAGGATCCCAGGACCTATGATTGAACTGGCAGGTGATCGGTTCAGTGGAATTTAGCATTCTGTTTCTCGACACTGAACCAAAATTTGCTTTGGCTAAAAGAGGTAAAACATGCAATTATGGTAAAAAAATGTAATAGTAAATCTACTGTAACAACCTTCTTTCCACCACATATCTTTTCTGGTATTTATCTGAATATCCAGCTTATGAAAACTAGAAGAGGTTGTAATTTCAATAGCAACGGCAACTCAGTGAGTATACAAAGCCATTTAAACTATGATCTGCTTTTATTTTTCCAACGTGCATGTCTGAAACGTTTTCATTTTTTTTTTGTTTTGAAAATTAAAGAAAAAGACAAACAGTTAAAAGTATGGAAGTTCCACGCATGCTGCTTTTTCTGCACCTTGAGGACTAGCAAAGTCTTTAATATGAGACTTTATTTGTACAAAGCAAAACTTCAAAACCACTCAAAAGCTTTTCTTATTAACTGCTGTCAGTCCTGTGATTTACAGAGGCAATAAAGAACTAGAGGGGGCACATTTATCATGGAATTCAGCACACCAGGAGCCATTTTCTCCAGCGGTAAAGGCAAGTGATAAAACAAATTCTTTTGTTCTATAACCAAGACACATTCTCTGTTCCCTTTTCTCTAAACTTGGGCACACCAGGCTTCTCTGGTGGCAACTTGGCACCACCTCAGCCACACTTTATGATAAATTGTTAACATGAAAACATTGACGATGCACCTGGAACACCTGGCTGTGAAAAGTGCTACGTGTTTGCCTTCAACACACAATAGTTAGCTTCCAACATATTTGTAGTATTAATTCCCAGTTTTCTTTGAACAATGCTTTGTGTGTGTGTGTGCGCGTGCGCTTTCTTTGGTTTCAGAAGGGAGTTGATGGGAATGTTAAATAATGTGGGTTTTGTTTGTTTGTTTAGTAAAGAGCATAAAAATTTGGATTTTGAATTGCAAATTTCTCGTTGTATTAAAGAATGCCTCATGTGAATTTTGATACTGAAAAGCGAAATCAGTTCCAGTACACATTTTTTCAGTTCCCTTTGTATTTGATTTAGATTTTGTGTTTTGTGTTTTAGGCGGGTAGGTGTGATATAGAGACACTTTTAAGCTGTCTCTGAGCATTGATTATACATTTGTGGGTCTTGAAATGAATTCTTCAGACTTTGAGCTAAGGTGCACATAAAGGCTACAACAGTTTTGCTCTTTGGGAAGCTTACAAAATGGAGCATTTTGGAATATTCTATAATTGAGTACATCCATCATCCAATAGTATTTATTAAGCGCTCGCCTGTGCATGACGATGTACTGGGCACAAAGATTACTGAGAAAAAGTTCAGTGGTTTGGAACCAGAGACAGTGGTAGTGTTTATACCTTTGGGAAAATGAACACAAATGTTAAATCGTGAATGCTATTCCTAATGGAGCAAGTTATGTAGTTAATGTAGTCTCAGAAAAAGACAAGAACACTCAAGTAAAATCTCCTGGCATTTCCCAATTATACAATCACTAACTATGCTCTTATTGGTGTATTAATGAAAAATAGTGTGTTCAAAAGACAGTAATAAGGCAGAAGACATGAAAAATTCAGGAAAAAAATTTCAAGCCAGGTGCTTTTGTGACTTATTGGTCATTCTTGAAAACTTTTAGCTGGGAAGGAATTTGGAACAGAATTATGTGGGAATTTCATTCATCCATCCGTTCTTTGCAATGTATAATTTAGTGGTTAAAGTTATTCTCTTGCTTCTGTCGCTGTCAGTTTCTTTTCATAGGAAGGGGAAATAGGTCCTTCTGTCAGTAATTTGGCAGAAGTGCTGAAAAGCCCATTATCCCTATTGGAGAGAAAGCAAACCACCCCTGGTATATGGGGGTCTGGCAGGCTTCATAGAGATGAGCCCAATGAGAAGCTTCCAGTGAGAAATGGTTTTTTATTTTCTGGGAGATACTGATCATTAGACGTTCCTCCTGAAACCACCTAATATTTCTCGGAGCAAAGTTTTCTGCCCCTTACTCCCCACCCCCAAAACAAATTGACTGCTATAGAAGATGGGAGAGAGAAGGAGAAAAAAGCAATCATTTGAATAAAGAAGTCATATCTTTTATGTGCTTTATGTTATACTCTATGTACTTGGGAAGGGACCGCATCTGTCCAGAGGATGGTGGGAAATTGAACACTGTGCTTCACGGTGTGCTTCTTATAGTATTTCCTTAACCAAAAAGGAGCAGCTGTTGGGTAGCAGAGACAGCATTGTTACCAACCTGATCATATGGAAGCTTGAAGCTTTGGCTAATTTGGATGTCTGGGCACCATTGCAGAAAGACTGTCATAATTGTTTGCTGTGATTTTAGGTCCACACTTCAATGTTGGAAGGAAAAACTTTTTACAGAGCCTTACTTTTTTAATATATGGCTTTGAAAGGAATTGTATTTTACGTCTGACACTTAACTGTATTGTAAAATCTCTAGTCTCTGATATTTAAAGTTGGAAACTTTTAACTTTCTTAAAAAAAAAAACCCCAACTCAAAGGGACTTTTTAGTACTATAGCCTCTCAAATAATCCTAAAGCTTTGAAAAATGAAATACTTTATTTTATGAAGCAGTTTTGGGGTCAATTTTTTTTCCCTAAAATGTATGCTTTTATGTTGGGTGGTTTAAAGACCAGCTGTTAACTGAAACCAACCGTCAACGAAGTTACATAAAGTTGTGTTTCCTATTAGTCTTGTATCTTTCCTATTAGTCATTTATGAAAGGATACAGGAACATCTAAGAGAACTCTAAACAAAAATTGAAAAAACAGATGTCAAAACCGTATTGACTTGATGGTTTGCTATTTTTTTTAAATAGAAAAAGAGCTTAGTAATTATTAGTGGATTGTGAAATAAGGCTTGTGTTGCTAATTTACCACAGAATTATTTGTAGTAGCTTGCAGTTGAAAATTGGTGTTTTACTAGAATTTCAGAGAATCAAAAAATCAGTTGAAGTTTATGCCTGGGAGGACCATGAAGGAGGAACTGTGACATTTTCAGTAGTTGGGCATGTATGGGCCTCTAAAGGTGTGTTTATTATGTTGTCATGGTGAGCAGTGAATTAAAAAAATAACAAGACTGCTCCTTGGGTAGTTGTGACTTACTGGTAGTTATCTTTACAAGAGTTCCATGCTGACTTAAGTAAAGATCTTTGGGTAAAAAAAAACAAACTTTATTTTTCAAATAAATTCAGCTAAGAGCCCACAGGCTTCCATGACACCGCACTGAATTGTTATTAATGTGCACTGCTGTGAGAATAATGCTTGCTGCTGTTTAACAATAACCCTGTCCTCTGGAATTTTAGGAAAGTGGTAGGAAAATGAGAGGCAGATTTAAATGCTGCTGCTGAATTAAATGTGCTGGTTGACGGGCACAACATTTTTATCGTTACTTGTGCAAGGGAGTGTAGAAAGAGATCTTTATTCGGGGTCAGGTCACATGTGGGACCGGTGAAGTTGCCTGAGAGGCAATTTTGGCAAGCAAGGGCATTGCTCCTGTTCAGGAAAATATTTGTTCAGCCTATTGCCTTTACCTTGGATGTCCCATTTACAGCCTTCTCTTGAGGGTTATGTGTGGTGTTTCTTGAAGGCAAGGATATGATCTTTTTTTTTTAATTTTAATTTTTAATTTTTTAAAAATTTATTTTATTTATTTTTGGCTGTGTTGGGTCTTTGTTGCTGCGTGCGGGTTTTCTCTAGTTGTGGCGAGTGGGGGCTACTCTTTATTGTGGTGTGTGGGCTTCTCATTGTGGTGGCTTCTCTTGTTGCGGAGCACGGGCTCTAGGCGTGCAGGCTTCAGTAGTTGTGGCACGTGGGCTTCAGTAGTTGTGGCTCGCGGGCTCTAGAGCGCAGTCTCAGTAGTTGTGGTGCACGGGCTTAGTTGCAGCATGTGGGATCTTCCCAGGGTAGGGATCAAACCAGTGTCGCCTGCATTGGCAGGCTGATTCTTAACCACTGCGCCACCAGGGAAGTCCCAAGGGTATGATCTTTTAAGGGTCTCCCTCGTTGCCTTTAGGAGTCTATTATTAAAATCAAATATTGGACACATCACTGCTCATTAGTACTTTTTAACTTGGATGTTTAGTAGACTTGATTTGAAGTTCATTATTATGATTACAGATGCCTTTTCCATTTGGAATTATCTTTAAGTCAAGGTTCTCCAGCCTACATTTCCAAACATGTATTCTGCTATTCCTCGTAGTCTTTCCTCCTCTGTCTCTCTTCTCCCCACACTCCCATCTTCTAGCCATGCCAGACTACCTGCTGTTCTCCAAATATGCCCTCGAATATCTTGCCTCTTTAGTGCCTAATATCTGTATGCCTTTGCTCACGCTGTGCAGGTGGAATACTCATACACCAATCCCTATGTGTTCTAGAAAGTCCAGGTCATAGTATATCACTTCAGAGCATGGTTCCCAAATCCCTGCATATACTTCCATGGAATAAACTTCTCCTCTTCCTCTTCTCCTACTGCACTCATTTGTTACAGTGTATTCTTTATTATTCGTGAGTGCACCTCTTCTTCTTCCATGGATGGTGGGCCCTGGAAGTTAGGGGCAGTGTGACTCTTATCTTTGTATCTTGCATGTGGTCAGGTATAGCACTCACATGGTTGTACAGGGTAGGCAGTAGATAAATCTTTAGCAATTGGAATTCAGTCATAGGTGATTGCAGATCCCTTATAACGAGACATTCAAGGAGTCTGGAAGCTATTAATTAGTCATTTAATTGTAATTCTAGTGGATGGAGTTGAATTTTATTTTATTAGGGCGGACTCATGGCCGTTAGGGTGATGGGTACCACTGAAGGGTGGGGTTGGTGAAGTTCTTCTGCAGTGCAGTGCCTCCCTTTGCTTCTTGTTTGCACACGCCATCTCAGTGTAACTTCCTGACTGGGTGGAGAAACTTCAGCAGACAATCTGAACGCTGGTATTTTGGAGGATATTTAAAATGCTTATCTAAGGTGCTTTTGGTACATTTTTCAACTAATGCTTAATTTTCCACAAATTCATAGGAATCTTAGAGGTTACCTAAAGCCACCACCTTGCCTAGGCAGAAATCTCTTCCTAGACCTTCCTCATTGTGTCTGCTTCAACACATCAGTGATGTGGAAATTGCCACTCTGACCATTAAAGGGAAGCTGGGAGAGGGTAAAAAGTATCTTCCTGTGATAGCTTATTCATAGTTTAAGTCACTTTTCCTCTTAAGTTTTCTCTTTTCTAGGCTGAGTATTTCTATTTCTCCCCACCACGTGAATCCAGCTTCCCATCCAGCATAGCTAATTGAAATGGACACCTCATCAAAGTCACCTGTTGCACTGGCTGGCCAGTGCCTAATCCAATTTTCTGTCTCTGGAATCTGACTCGGAGACAGGAACTGTAGTTAGCTGTAGGGAGCTGAGCTAAAGGGGCATATGGGGCAGAGGCCTGAGTCAGCACCATGGCAAACCAAAGTCAGATGAAAACTAAAGTTGTGGTAGAGCCGAAACCACAAGTTAGAGGAAGCTGAGTATAGAGAGGGTGGAGCAGAGCTGCCCGAAGAGAATTATTGACAAGACTCATGCAATTCCAGAGAGAGATGGAGAGAGAGGGTGTGTCCGTCCCCAAAGGTGGGCCCTCATGGGAACTGGAACTGGGAGGCCTTTATCCAGTGGCATCTATAATACTGGTGTGTGGCACAGGAGAGGGAATGCCAGCAGTTACTCAAGAGGCAGTTTAGTGCTCATCTCTTGAGGCAACAGTGGTTAAGATCATGGATGCTCATATGAGACTGCCGGGGTTTGGGTCCTATCTCTGCTACTTACTAGTGTGTGACTTTGGGTTAGTTACTTACTCTTTCTCTGGGCCTTAGTTTCTTCATATGTAGGATGGACACAGTACTACAGCCTACATCATACCATTGTTGAGGAATCAGACAAATTAACGTGTGTAAAGCATTTTACTTGAAAGGGTGCCTGGCCTCCAAAATGTTAGCCATTATTGTTATTAAAAATAATAATAGTTGTGCTTGTTTTAGTGTCTGAAAAATTGTTCAGACCTTATTTCTGAGAGTAAAATATAGTGGTTAAGATGGTAGAATCTAGAGTCTGACTGCTTGCTTGGTTTAAAATAACACCATTTCCAGCTATATGACACAAGTTTTATAAGCTTCTTGTGCCTTGGTTTCCTTATTTATCTAATAGGGCTAATAATCCTACCTACCACCTAGAGTTACTATGAAGAGTACATGAATTAATATGTATAAAACATTTAGAAAAGAACGTGTGTAGAAAGGATCTCAATAAATATTATTATTACCTCTTGTGACTTTAGCATGCCTTTGGGTTTACATTAAGACATTATTTTTATGAGGCTATAGGAAACCTAAGTATATTTACTTGGATGCCATTCTGTCTCATTTTTCTCTAGGGGGATCATAGTCTCTCTGATGGCCATCTCCAACTGATGTAGGGCTTCACCAGCAGTCTCTGAGGTAGAGCCTGGAGATGTCTAGTAGGCAGTAGAAAGTGTGGATTTGGAGTTCAGAAAGAGGTCTAGAATAAAGGTATAGATTTGAGTAAGTATAGCAGAAGCCATGGGAATGGACAAGATCATCTTGGGAGAATGTTCAGACTGAAAAGAGAAGAGGCTTGGGTCAGATCTCTGAAAGAGGTTTTGGGGATGATGGAGATTTTGGAGTGGGGTAGAAGGTGACAGAGAAACATGAGCCAGGAGATAATACTCAGTGTGGTCAGTCAAGTGATACTAATAGTGAACATGATTGAAAACATACTATGTGTTAGACATTGCTCCAAGTTCTTTTATTCATTCATCTAATCTCTCAACAACTCTTAAGTAGATATTATTGTATTCTCACTTTACAGAGATACAGAGAAATTAAGTCATTTGCCCAAGGCTGCAAAGCTAGTAATTGATAAAGCCAGAGGAATTTGAATCTAGGTAATCTGATTCTAGATCTTACACTTTTATTTTTCCTTTTAATATTTTCCCCTTTTGTTTGGATTTTTTAAAATGGAAGTATAGTTGATTTACAATGTTGTGTTAGTTCTGCTGTGTAGCAAAGTGATTCAGTTATATATTCTTTTTTCAGATTCTTTTCCATTTTAGTTTATTATAAGATATTGAATATCATTCCCTGTGCTATACAGTAGGACCTTGTTGTTTATCTATTTTACATATAGTAGTTGGTATCTGCTAATCCCAAACTCCTAATTTATCCCTCCCCACCCCTTTCCCCTTCGGTAACAATAAATTTGTTTTCTATGTCTGTGAGTCTGTTTCTGTTTGTAAATAATTTCATTTGTATCATTATTTAGATTCCACATATAAGTGATTAGATCTTACAGTCTTATTGACTATACCAAATGGCCTCCAAGGACAAGTAGAAGAAAAATCAGAATAAATAAAGACTAAAAAGTTGTCTCTGTTAGCATTTAGTTTGTTGATGTCTTCTACTTTGGTTTATTTCTTTTATTATTAATTGTTTCAAACCAACACACATGATGTTCTTTAGCAATAGCAACTTCATGGTATATTTAGAAGGTAAACAGCTGTGAATTGAGAAATGAAAGTGTGTTGGTCAGCTTTTGCCGCAATAGTAACGCGTAACAAGCAATCCGAAGATGTCAGTGGTTTACAACCATAAGCGCTATTTCTTGCTCATGGATTTGTGGTTTGGCTCTGCTTCAGGCTACGGGAACGGGTTAGGTCAGTTCCATGTGTGTATTAATTTGTTACGGCTACCATAACAAAATACCACATACAGGGTGGCCTAAACAACCGAAATTAATTTTCTTAGAGTTCTGGAGGCTAGGAATCCAAGATCAAGGTGTCAGCAAATTTGGTTTCTTTTTTTTTTTTTTTAACTTTGGGTTTATTTATTTAATTAATTAATTTATTTATGGCTGTGTTGGGTCTTTGTTTCTGTGTGAGGGCTTTCTCTAGTTGCGGCAAGTGGGGGCCACTCTTCATCGCGGTGTGCGGGCCTTTCACTATCGCGGCCTCTCTTGTTGCGGAGCACAAGCTCCAGACGCGCAGGCTCAGTAGTTGTGGCTCACAGGCCTAGTTGCTCCGCGGCATGTGGGATCTTCCCAGACCAGGGCTCGAACCCGTGTCCCCTGCATTGGCAGGCAGATTCTCAACCACTGCGCCACCAGGGAAGCCCAAATTTGGTTTCTTTTGAGGCCTTTTTCCTTGGCTTGCAGTTTTCAGTGTCTCACTATGTCCTCACTGTGTCCTTTCTTTCCTCTGTGTATCTTTTTGTGTGTCAAATTTCCTCTTCTTATGAGAACATCAGTCAGATTGGATTAGGGCCCACTCCAACCATCTCATTTTAATTTAATCACCTCTTTAAAAACCCTATCTCCAAATATAGTCACATTTTGAGATACTGGGGGTTAGGACTTCAATATATGAATTTGGTGGGTGGGGGACCCAATTCAGCCCACATCAGTGTGTCTCCTTATTCTGGGACCTGTGGCTAAGTGGGGCAGAAGCACAAGATACCTCTTAAGGCCTTAGCTTGCAACTGGCACACCGACCCTTCTGTCCACATTCCATTGTTTAAAACAGGTTTCATGACCAAGCCCAAAGTCAATGGGGTGGGGGACTATACTCCAATCTCAAGGGAACTGTGGGATGAATGGGGAGGGAAGGAAACACTGAGGACAAAAATATATAATCCACTATAGAGCAATAGCAAGTTTTTTTCAAGAAGTTTTGTTAAAGGAAGTACAAAGAAGAGGTAGTAGGTAGATGGGGACATCTGTTCTCACAAACATGTAAATGGTGTGTAACTAACAGGTTTCACTGACACTCTTTCAGAACAAGCCTACCAATGGCATGGAATGGAACAGGAATGCCTTCTCCTCCAGCCTTGGTTTCTTGGCTATCTCTAAATGCCCCCTCTCTGTTCACATTGTTGTCTGCTGAATGCCTTTCCCCTTTTTTCTTTTCCTGGATAACTGCTGTTCATCCTTCAAGACTCAGTTCAAAAGTCACTTTCTCTGTGATGCTTCTGTTTCCCTGAGGCAAAACAGGTACTTCTTTTTCTATTCTCTTACAGCACCTTTGTTTTAGCTTTTATTACTTTTTAAATTATAACTATGTAGCTCAGATATCAACTTTTCTCCTGTCCTCTGGGTCCAGCATCATCATGATCAGTGTATGCCCTGGGTCCATGAGGATGAGAAGTTCAGTGCTGCTTTGGGCTCACAAACTAAAGTGGCCATCGCCACAACAAAACGTGAGCTACTACAGAGAAACAAAAACCAATAGTAAAAATTCAAATTCACTTGTATAAAAGTCTTAAGGGAAAAGATGCTTTTGGAGGGGAGGTAGAAGAAGGGTTTACGTCTTACTCCAAGGCAAATAACTACAAAAATCCCTTCTAGACATTTCTACTCTTGCCTCAAATTTCTTCTTGGTCATTAGGGATTCTTTAACTGCCCAGCACTGCCCAGTCCCTCTGGCTTTTGCAGGGCTGCTGGCTAGTACAATGCCATTCGGATAGAAAATGATGTATGTGGTGCTCCCTGGAGTTGTGTGTCATGGCCCTGGGCCAGTTGTGTCTTCTCCCTTGCACATCTGTCTATACCCTTGGGACTCTCAGTTGATGTTCTGTGTTATGCAGAACAATTTAGCTTGCTCCATTTAGTCCACCAAGTGCAGTGGTGCTCAACCCGGAAGAGGGAAAACAGGACCCACTGACCATAGAAGGAAGTTTAGTGACCATTTTTTATTATTTTAGGATGCCCTTTAGTGGACGCATACCCTTAGTGGCTCATCAAGACATTTTCTAAACGAAGGTGATGTCCCCTTATAAGAAATTCTTATTGTAGCTCTTGTGATAGTACAGTTTTCTCCATATCACTACACATGTTCACTTAACTGTTTCCTAGCTAGACTATGATATTCTTTAAGGCAGGAATTTTGCTCTATTCATTTTTGTATTCCAGCATCCACGACAGTCCCTGAAACATAGGAAGGGCTTATAAAATGTTGCCTGAAAACCTAAATGAGTGCAATTCAATATTCTTTATTTTAAATCATAATCAGAAAGCCAATGGAATGTGAATTAGAAACTAGTAAATATATTTCCACATTCCCAGAATTGAACTAGAACTGTTATTTTATTGAACTTGAACTAAATTGAAACAAAGCTTCTTGATATTTTCATTGTAAATCAGTTAGAATTGCTTACTGACTTGAACCAGAGATAAACTGCTTCACTTCTGAATGCAAAAGGGGGACTACTTTGAAAAACTTACTGGTTTATTCTCTAGTTCCTTGGTAAGGTACTTGGACATTCTGTGAATATGAAATTGCCATTTCATTGACAGTGGATCTAAATATATTAACTTGTCGGTAAGATCTTTTTCTGTTTCTTCCAATGAGATCACAGAATCTCTTATAAGATCCTTTAACCTAAGTGGAATTGTTCTAGGGCTTGCCAAAATATTGTGGATAGTCTTCTCTCTGTCTCTCTCATTCATTCATTCAGTCCATGATTCCTTGCCTTATTGCCAAAAGCCCGTTTTAGAGTAAGATGAAAATCAATTAGTGAGGAAATCAGGAGATGGGAGTAGAGGAGTTTTTGAAGTGGGGGGGTAGGAAAGCAAATAAAGATAGGAAAAATAAAATAACACTAGGAAAATCTTTGTATCAAAGTATGTGCCAAAAAAGTCTTACTCATTTTGCTAAGTAATATTATAAACGTCAGTAAAAGTAATGACAATAATATACAGTTAATTTGGATCTGATAGAGGAGAGTTAGGTGAATTGTGAGAGAAAAAAAAATCTTTGTATTTAAATTTTACCAACTTTCTTCTTCCTTCCTGATTTGTGAAGAATTTATATTGGCTTACCATTCAAAAACATCGTTTCCCCTCCTTCAGTTATTTAAATTCATTTGCAAGGCAAACTAAAATCCTGGGAGTAATTTCAGAATTGTGTGCTTTAATTTGGCTGTATGAATCAGTCCATAGAAAATATATATCTTTTAAAATTTATTTATTTTATTTATTTTACTGTTTTTGGCTGCATTGGGTCTTTGTTGCTGCGCGCGGGCTTTCTCTAGTTGTGGCGAGCAGGGGCTACTCTTCGTTGCGGTGTGAGGGCTTCTCATTGCAGTGGCGTCTCTTGTTGCGGAGCATGGGCTCTAGGCGCACGGACTTCAGTAGTTGTAGCACGTGGGCTCAGTAGTTGTGGCTCGCAGGCTCTAGAGCACAGGCTCAGTAGTTGTGGCACACGGGCTTAGTTGCTCCATGGCATGTGGGATCATCCTGGACCAGGGCACGAACCTGTGTCCCCTGCATTGGCAGGCGGATTCTTAACCACTGTGCCACCAGGGAAGCCCGAAAATATTTCTTATAAGTGTTTTCCTTCTGTTAAAAATAATATGCATGGCTCCAAATAGTCTTACTTTTATGATGAAATGCCACACTGTCTCATCTGTTATCACAGTCTAGTGATAGCCCCTTTCATTTTCCCAAGATTTTATTAGAATTTAGAAAAGGTTAATTAGTTATCCAGTGATCTTAGTTGAAGATTTTAAAAAATATAATATTCCAAAACATTCTAGTAGGGTATGAAGCTAACACCGCAAGGGGGTACTATAATTTTATCAAATTTGTCCTGGTAAGTTGGTTCAGAAAGTGAAATGATTACAGCTCGCTGAGTTAATTTTAATTATTTATTTATTTATTTATTTATGGCTGTGTTGGGTCTTCGTTTCTGCGCAAGGGCTTTCTCTAGTTGCGGCAAGCGGGGGCCACTCTTCATCGCGGTGCGCGGGCCCCTCACTATCGCGGCCTCTCTTGTTGCGGAGCACAGGCTCCAGACGCGCAGGCTCAGTAATCGTGGCTCACGGGCCCAGCTGCTCCGCGGCACGTGGGATCTTCCCAGACCAGGGCTCGAACCCGTGTCTCCCGCATTGGCAGGCAGACTCTCAACCACTGCGCCACCAGGGAAGCCCTGAGTTAATTTTAATATGCTAATACATCACAGCAAGTTGGAAACTTAAATAAAATGATACAATTAATATACTTTTATGGAATGTAGAAAGACTTAGTAAGGTCATTTATAGATTATATTAGAGCTACATTTAGAATTATTGGGTTTAAGATTCAGCATTGTTAAAAGAAATCAGCAGATATCTGACGTATGCATTTTAGTGACCTTTGAATGAAGAAGTGAATGTTGAATTGCGTGGATCTTGTTCTGGGTTCTTAAAATAAACTCTCTGGGCTCCCCTCTAAATACAGCTAGGATCAAGCCTTTAGATATTAATTTCTTTAGTGTTGCAACATAGAAAATGTTGCAGTATGTTAATCCTAGAAGGGATTTTTTTGAAAGGATATTTAATCATAGAAGACTTTAGTTTCTTAATGTGCCTCTGAAAGTGATTCTCCAATTTTCCTTGGTAATAAATTTGAGTGGCTTGTAGTCCCTCTTGGTTGGACAATTCTCTTTTATTTAGACTGAAATCTTTGAAGGTGCTTATATGGGCAAAGGAAATTTTTTTTCTTTTTTTGATGTAACATCCTGTTACTCTGTGTTTTTGCATTAATTTTACCAGGTGTTGCTCATTTGCTGGTCAGGGTAGACCAGGGATATTTAAAATGAGCTCATGATTCATCTATGTGGAAGAGGAATTACATGTTTACAGACTGCAAATAGAACTGCTAGATATTCTATCTTTTGTCACATACTTACCCAGTGGCACGTTGGTCCAATGTTTAGCATCATCCTAGGATTAAATGAGATACCGTGTGTAAACTGCCTAGTATAGTAGCTGGGGCAATGCTGAGGCAACCCACAGCCTCAGGGCTGCTGGAGGCCTCCTCGGCTCTACCATATGGCCCTTGATCTCACTGCAAAATGCAAGATTAGAAAACTGCCTCTGTGTCTCTACCTCTCATATATGCACAAATGCTAGAATTTAGTGGCTAAAAAGCACAGTCATTTTTCTCGACGTTCTTCTATTCAATAAAGTAAGCAATCTGTATTTTAAGAATTTGTGATTTACTCCTCCACAGGACTAAATACAATAAATATTTAAATTTTGTATTAAAAAAAAAGCAAACCTCAACCCTTTTGATGTCTCTTAAGTTATCCTAGCCTAAAAAAGATTGCTCATGACTGTCCAAGGACATAATTTGGTAAAGGATTTTTTCTTTCTTTTTTTCCCTTCTTATTGCCAATAAGGACTCCTATTTACCTGAAGGCCCTGACTTGTCTCCACCCTTAGAATGATTCTGATCTTGAGCAGTGGCAGCTGTTTCATGTTTTCATTGGTATCACATTCTCTTCTTGGCTGTTTAGTCCTCATGCTTGTTTCTCAGATCCTTTGTGTAAATTCAGTCTTTTGTAGTTCATACTGTCTCATATCATTTTCCTCTGTTCTCTGCTCGCTGTGCCTGATTTCCTAATGCCAATATGTGTTATTTCAGAATCTGAGCTCTACTTGTCCATCTTCCCATCTGTTCTGCCTGGTGATGGTCAAAGTTGACTGTACTGGAAGACTCAGTTCCCAGTGTTACTAAGCTTCGAACCACTGAGAATCAGTCTCTTCTTCTTTATGAGCTTTGATATGTTAAGCTTAATATAAATTTATCTTTATGGCTAATAAATAGATTATACAACAGCATGTACAGCATCAACCCATTGAAAAAACATGCATGTTACTATTAAAGTCCCTTTTTAAATGAGTGGATCGTAGGAGAAAATGAGATATTGAGAAATTCCTGCTTCTGATGGAAGATGCAGTGGAAAATAGAGGCCCCTGTGGGAAGCAGGCTTTGCTTATGATGCCAGAATTGTAAGTGTTGGTGTGGAAACTAAACATGGTGGCAGGAATTGTGTATATTTTGCTCACTATTATTTACCCAGAGC
Source organism: Balaenoptera acutorostrata (assembly GCF_949987535.1). Taxonomy (NCBI): domain Eukaryota; kingdom Metazoa; phylum Chordata; class Mammalia; order Artiodactyla; family Balaenopteridae; genus Balaenoptera; species Balaenoptera acutorostrata. The sequence goes on along the minus strand of NC_080082.1, from coordinate 17,388,236 downwards.
CTAGGATAGCATCTGTCATGTGATAAGCCCATAAGGAATATGTGCTGAATGAATGAAATGAAGAACTGAGCCCTGAGCACACAATGGGACTATTTCATGATATATCCAGCCTGTTCAGATGACTTGACTCCTTGGCTTTCCTGGAATAAGCACCTTTGACAATGACCTGCAGCATCATGTCATGACCCCAGAAGATCACTAACACGTCATCTTCCATTAGCCGTATCTTTTGCCAGATAGGATATTTATACAGGTGTCTGGTATTGCTACTTCTAAACAAAAAGGCTTTTTTTTTTTTTTTTTCCTGAAAGAGACTGATTTATTTGATCAGCACTGAAGATGGATTGGGGGGGTTGGGATAACCTATTTCCTTGAAGATTAGGGAAAGTTAAGGAAAAAAACCATCTTTCCTTAACTCCTCCAGCTAACTTGGGGATCGACTGACATAGAGTAGATATCTAATACGTCTTTGCTTCTTGGGATGGGAGAGGCTTGAGTATCTTACAGGTTGTGGCAAAAGAGCCATAGGAATGAAATGGGGTAATTGATGGGCAAGGCCCTGGGCAGGCATATGGTGATGGGTTCAGCATCACAAGGCCAGAGGAGGGACAGTTTTTCTGGAATCTCATAAATCAGAAACTAGATTCTTTCCTGCCCTCATCTGCCACATCCAATTGAACACCATGAACAAAGTATCTAGTTCCTAAGTATCTTGAGGTCTAGTCCCTTTTCTTTTTCAACTGCTGCTGTATTGGTTCAGGTTCTCACTTTTTGCAGCCTAGACTACTGTAACAGAGTGCTGTACTGGACTTCTGTAATACAGCAAAAATGCTGTTCTGGACTGTTGTAATATGGTCAGGTGCTGTCTGCACTATTCTAACAAGTGTCCTTTCTTTTATTCTAGTCTGCCTCAATTGAATGTTCACCCTGCTGCCAGAGGGATCTTTCTAAAATGCAAGTCTGATCATGTGTATTTTCTGTTTAAAAAAACCCCACAGTGACTCCCCATTGCTTTCAGGATAAAATCCCAATGCCTTAGCCTGGAATCCAAGGTTCTTTGTAATCTAAACTATGCCTGCTTGTTTAGATTCACCTATTATAGCTACTCCTATTGGACCCTAGACCTCAGCCATATATCCTAGAAGTTATCAGCTGTTTTATCCCTGTACCTTTACTTGTGCAATTCCTTGAACTTGAAATGTCCTTTCCCCCCATTCCATGCCTCTGTACTTGGTGATGGTTAGTGAGGTCTTGATGGTGGAGCCATCTTTCCTTGGTGCCTGACTTACATTATCTCTGTGCCCTCTGTTGATCAGAGGCAGTCTGCCTGCCTCTTCCTGTTTCAAAGCGTATGCCTTGTTTTGGGATATTCACATTGTTTCTTGTTTTCTGTTCTATTTTTTAAAATTTGATGATTTTTATGGTTCACTTAAGAAGTAATGTTTCTTAATCCTACTGTAATCATATAATGTCAGAAGTATTAATTATACAGTAAAAATTAAAGAGATGATTTCTACCAGGTTAGAAGCTGTTCTGTCATGTTCATTGTCAAGGGAAAGCCTATTTTATTTTAGAGTTTTCTAAGGGTAAGACAATGAGACTAACATGGGGTTTCATGTTTGGTGGAGAAAGTGCAAAGAATGGGTAGAAATGGAGAGGTGATGATTTAAAAACACTTGCAAGGCAAATATATTCACTAGATAACTTTCTTTTCATATTAAAACTTCTTTCAAGCCTCTTTCTGGGAATAGGTATACAAATAAAAGATCTCTTTTTGAATTTCTGTGGAGTCTTGATAAGTATCGTGGGGCTTATTCTTGATTATCTGTGTGAAGCTTTAATTAGAAGAAGAGTATAGTAATGTAATTTTGAAGCAGAGAAGACAGGAATGAAAAAATACTTCAAATAATTCTCAATTTCTATTTAGCAAGATCTGATACGAGCAGAAATAATTAGAGTGATAAAGTCCAACCCCACTAGTAAATTTGACTTAAAGCCAAGAGCAGCACAGCCAGGACACTTATGTTCATGTTTAAATTACTCAAGTGCTTAACTGTATAATTTCAGTTTCAATTACTAAATGCCCTTACTTTTAAAATTAGTCCTTTGGGTATTAGCTGCATGATGTTGTTATTAAAGTTGAAAATCTGCTATTATGGTTTAGAGGATTATTGTAAAGTTGTTGGCATACGTCCTGTTTAATAAATAAGTTTAATTGTGCATGTAATCTGGTAATTTAATAATGATGAATTATATTTTACAGAAATGTAGAATGACTGTTTTTTTCTTGGGGTAAAACAAAATTACTTTTTAGGATTTATTTTCCAGAGGAAATATTTTATTATAAAAATACCTAAAATACCTCTTGTACCATGTAAACTCCTGTAAAGAGTAAGACTTAATGGAGATTTTACATTAAAAATCGCCCCTCCCATATAAAAGAGGCTGGCAACACGGAAATGAAGTTCAATTAACAAGCAAGTGATGTTTATACATTTAATGCTTTTTCAGTTTGTCTCACCTCTAGAATATTGAGAGTATGACAGAGTAGCCCATACAGTAGATTAGTGTATTTTTGCCCTGTGAGGCACATTCCCATTTGGATGTGAACTTGCAGCTGCTATTAATGTTAATGAGCTTCACTAGTCAAGAAAGTCCCTTGAGCTCATTCTGAATTACCTTGGGCAAAACCATCTGATTGGCATTATATCGTTCATGCTTCTGTCAGCTCTACTTGTCTTTATTGAATTCTACTGGGGAAAAAAAGCCAATTGTTTTAGACATATCTCAGGATAAGAAAGTTCAGAATTTTAGAATTCAAATATATTTTCTTTTCTAAATGATATTGGCCTCTCAGTTGATTCTTACATGAAGTCTTTGCATCAAGAAGGGTTGCTTTTTTGACCTCTGCCTTTATTTGATTGATGAAGAAACAGAGGGACGAAAGCTTTCTTCATCTTTTGTGAAAGATTGTACAACTAATGGTAGAGAAAGGACTAAAATCCAGCTCCAATTAAAACAAATTCAATTGATATATTACCTGATTTGTTTCAACACATTGAGAGGAGATTAAGAGTGTTTTCAAAAAGCTGGGTGTAAGTTTGTGATGGGTCCATGGAATATTAAGCAACTAAAAAAAATAATTACCTGTAGGTAAAACAGTAAGTTGTATTAGAAAAGAAATGAAATCAATTATACCATGCGGCTCAGTTGTAAACAATATTTACATGATCATGTTAATTTAAACACTGATTATTGATTTGACCAAAAACTATGATACAGCTGTGTTGGGAAGAAGAGGTAGGAGGAATTTTGTGTGTGTGTGTGTGTGTGTGTGTGTGTGTGTGTGTGTGTGGTGGGGTAAGTGGCTGGGTGGATAGTGGTAAAAATCCTCATTTTCCATAATAGAAAGTAAATGGATGATAAGCATATTAATTAAAATACAGATGTAGATATTAGAAGAAAGAACTAAAAGAATCCAAATTGTTGGTCTCTGAAGAATTGCCCACCAATTCTTTAATATTCCTCTCTTCAGGAGGTGAGCTAGTGTCCCTGTTCCTCTAGTATGGGCTGGACTTAGTGACTCTCATTTAATGAATAGAATAAAGCAGAGTGATAGTTTGTAACTTCTCAGACTAGACTGTAAAAGTTATCGGGGCTCTCTTAGAACACTCGTTTCGGATAAAATCAGCTACCGTGTGCAAGGATGCTCAAGCAGTCCTATAGAGAGGTCTACATGGTGAGGGACATGTAGGTGCAACAGTGAGGAACTCAAGATCGAGTCTGAGGGAGTGGCTATGCATGGGTCTATGTCATTTAGTGGTAGACTGAGTGATCATTTTCTAAGATGGAAAATGGAGACTTTCATATCCTGAAGCATACATTCCGAAAATTGCACTCTAAAATATTTTAACTTCTTGGTTGTCCCTATAAATTTTAGACAGTGAACAACTCTAAATGGACCTCATTAGGATTTCTAAAATTAAAGTAGAACATATTATTTAAATATTCTCAACAAATGTTATGTGGCCTCCTAGGGTTTAATTAATTAGTTAAGTAATTGGTTCTGTTTATTTAAAAATATTGAATAGATACTCCCAGCACCAAGATCAAGACAGTTCCATTTTTCTTCTACATGGTGCTAGGTACCTTTTCTTGGAGAGTGGCTCTTTGGTGTTCTAATTTTATGGGACGGAGGTGGGTGTCTTCTATTATTCTCGTCTTCTTGGGAAGGCCCAAGTCCTAGTCTTCTGTCCCTCACACACCACTGTATTGCAGTTAGAGCAGGTGGTCAGTGTCACCAGGGTTTGGTAGGACCAAAGCTGACTTTGGCATTTGCTTATATTTCTGGATTTCGGCTTCCACTTTTCTTTTGTCGTCAGGGGTATCTTTATTATTAGCCCAGCTCTGCATTTGAGTCTTATTTGAAATTATTATACCCAGCATTTTTAGTCGTTTGCAGTGGGAGAGTTACTCAGAGTCTCTAGTCTGTTCTGTCGGCAAAGATTCTGATTTAGGTAAGCCAGTATTTGTGAACAGTTGGGTCTGTGATGAACAGTGTAAAAACAAATTCCATCCTCAAGATGAGGAAGCTCAAGAAAAACTACTCATTACCAGCTGTGTCAGGCGTTGTTGATGCTCCCACACATATTCTATCAGCCTACCTATGTTTACCTGCAGCTGAGGTCAGTCCTCGGTATGCCAAGCTTTTCATCTTAATATCTCCTGCCTGAGGGCTTTCTCTGGCTCTGCAGTGTCTGGGCTGGGCACAGGTGCAGCCTATAAGGGTGGAGGTGGTTCTGTGCTCAACCCTCAGCCAATGAGGGCTGGGAGTTGGTAGATAAATACCCCACCTCCCAGACCTCAGGTGTGTAGGTTCTGAGGCGTGTGTTCCAGAGGGTCTCAGAGCGTCCCAGCAGCACTGCGCTCCTGGTGTTTGTCAGGTAAGCTGCTAAGCGATGCACCGTTATATGGCTTTTTTTTTTTTCTTTTCCCCACTTCCTTACTGGTGCTTTCTGGGACCACTTCTCAAATCGACTACCTATAACTTTATCTTAGGATCTGATTTTGGGGGAGCCCTAAGACGCCATCACATAGCTATGAACTTTTTTTTTTTTGACTCTGTATACAATGGAATTAGCCTCCGTGGATTTTTAAGCTTAAGAATTCTCCATGTCAATTTTTCTTGATAACATGGAAATGACTTCTCTGAATTTAGCCTTAAAGAAAAAAAGGTTAACTGCTTGGTAACAATTTTGGTTTGATATGTGAAGTGCGGTGTTTTCGTGGCTTATTCTCATTTAAAAAAATGCTGTAGGAAAAGTGTTGGTAAAGCTACCCTTTCCTTTGTCTTTTCTCTGATATTTAAATTCAATTTTTGTCTTTTAAAATGTTTTATAAGTATTACAAACTATTCTATTAATTGACCCAGAAAGAGAAGTGATAACTCTTTCTAGAAATTTCACAGATGCAGAAGTGGTAGCATAAGGTGATAACAGGGATTACTGCTGCCTAAAAAGGTGAGAAAATTAGTAAGAATAAGTATGAATTCAAACCTCTGTAAAATAGTAGAGAGGCTATGATTAATGTTGGTAAGGATTCCATCTGTTATGTGTTTCTTTTGTTTAATTTCGTATATAAGTTTTTGGGAACACAAAATTGTTTTAATTCGCATGTTTTTGTGGCTTTTTCTTTCGGTGCTCACCATTGCCCACCCAAAGTTACCTCTCATTAAGGAGGTTTCAGAAGTCTCCAAAGCTGGAAATAATTGAAAATGATTACGTGTGCAAATAGGTTTGATTTTTTTTTTTTTTGTTAGATAGTCAGTGGTGATTTGAGATTTCCTTGGTGATGCTGGAAGGAAGTTTTGAGCAAGTTGGAGTGTCATTGAGGGGCAGCATAGCAGAGTGGAAGATCATGACCTTTGCACTCAAGTACCCATCCTAGCCTGTTGCTAACTTTGTGCACCTGGGCAAGTGCTAGTTTCTCATCTGGAAAATCCACTTAGTAAGGTAGTTATAAGGGTTAAACAGGGTAGTCCATGTGAAGTACTAAAGAGTGCCTAGCATATACTGCAGCTGTGTAATGCGAACTTCTTGTAATGCAGAAACCTTGAAGTAATCTGAGCAGGATGACTGTCTCCCATTTCTTTTTCCCATTAGGTACTCACTGGTACCTAATTTCTGAAGAAATGTGGTTTATAACTTTACATGGGAGCTTTTTAGATTGCCTCATTTAGCTATCAGTGTTGCATAGTTTATTTCTCCTCTTGAAACATCTCATCCTAAAGCATGTATCTCCCTCAAGTTGTAATTTCAACTCTGGCATCATTTCCAAAATGGTTTGGTTTGTGGGCTTGTATTCCAAGTACTGTAACATCACATGTTTGACCTACCCCATTCCTCTTGAAAATTTACTCTTGGCTAAGCTCCAGGAGTTTTTTTAATTTCAGGGTTCTCCTGGATACTGTACCTCAGGCCCCAAATTCTTAGTGACTCCCAAATTGGAACTTAGGCCCCAAAAAGTCATATCAGGGTGCCAACACATGACTGGTCTAGGATAGCATTGTATTTTTGGAAACACAGTTTTACCAAGAGTGAGTAAGGTACTAAAAATTGGTCCCAATGTAATTATTCCCTCCATAAGGCATGTTGAGTAGTGCTCACTACATAGTGAGTGTTTGCAGCCAATAAGCTTCTTTCTTAGGCACTTTTGTGCTATTAATTTGAGTTATATACTTAGAATGAGTCAAGTCTGTTCTCAAGCCTGTTTATGCCAGTTTTACTTGATATTATACCTATGCACTATGGTTAAATGTTATGTAAACTGATGAATTATGAGTGTTAAGTAAAGAATTGTTTCTGTGAAAATAACATTAAATACTTTAGAAAAACTCAAAGGCATGCTGTTAAAAATGCTGTCAAATTAGATGTTTAGTGTTGGAAAATATCACAAATCCAGAAGTGTTCTGTTCTTAGATTGCTTTACATCCTTGCTGTACTTTAAATGAACTGGAAATCATAGACAGTATCTTAGTTGCAGCTCATGCAAGAAAAATAGTGTGATAGTCCAGTTGGTGGATTTATACTGAAAGAAAAGTCTTGGTTTTATATCAAAAGTTTGGTAGCAAATATTTTATAGCAAATAGGTGGCTTGGATGGTGGAAGAAAATAAAGATGCTGCATATTGGGCAATAGAAGGGAGAAATTATCCATTGAACAACCTGTTGATTATAGTCTACAGATTAGTGAATCATTTATCAAAATATTTTATTGGTGAATATTTTTATAATATAAACAGACTCAAAGTGTAAGATACTGCTTATAAAAACAATTACACAAAAAGTAGAGTGCATATCATGAAGATTCCAAGAAACATCACAGCACTGGCCTGCAGCCTTCCATCTGGAGCCTAAAAATTGCCACTTGAGGTTATTGACCAAGCCAAAAATCCTAGAGCACTTAAATGTATGAATTGTTTGCCTTTACTGGTTTACTGTAGCTCACAAAACATGGCATGGATGAACTCTACAAAGAACTTGTTTTTTTATGAAATAGTACATTTTCTAAAGAAAACTGAAAAAAATACTAAAAGAGCTATATTCTTTTAGCTATCACTCCTTTACATCCCAATTTTAAGGACTGTGTAGGGGATGTAAATGCATGTTTTCCCCAGCAGATATAACCTCTTTGATCTAGTCAGTGATGGGTTAAGGAATTCTGAAATGTTTATAGAATAATAAGTGAAAGTTTTTGACTTTTATTTTGGAAACAATTGAAGATAAAAATGTAGGTAGTGCAGAATTATTGAGTCATCAACATGATAGATACTATTTATATTATTGGAGTAGAATGGTTTCCAGTTCAGCATATACTGCATCTTGGAGAAAACTAGCCTGAACTTGACAACCACTGCAGAAAATCTAAATGTACAAGAAGAAAGTAAAGGATATGGTTTATTAGTTTGCTGACCTCAAATCAAGGGTTCTAGTGACTTTTAGGATGGTGTATAACAGGGTTGAGGGTGACAATTTATAGGAAAATGAAACTGAATGATGTAGAAATTACACATGCCAAAAGAAGAAAAGATGGAGCTGAATATGAAGAAAAAGATAAAAACAAATCAAGAGGCAAACATTACTCATGTTGTAACCAAAAAAATGCCCCTTTACAGTATACTGGACCACAGCTTGAATTGACAACAGTCAGCAATATGGTACATAAACATGGAGGAACTAGATATGAAAATAGTATGCCATCCTCTAACAAATTAATACTAGATTTATTGAATGAATATGTATTTACATTTTGAGGTAAAATGTTTAATATGAATTCATTTAAAAACTATTTTTCTTCCTTTAACCATTAAAATTTTAAAAGTTAGCATGTCAACCGTCAACTCTGAATCAGATAATAGGATTTCTACTGTATTCTTAAATATGCCCTCTGAGTTTCTGTTGCCACTCTTAGCTTGATTCTTCTCAGATTGGATTGAATAATGAGTTGAGGGGACTTCCCTGGTGGCACAGTAGTTAAGGATCCACCTGCCAATGCAGGGGACATGGGTTCGAGCCCTGGTCCAGGAAGATCCCACATGCCGTGGAGCAACTGAGCCCATGCACCACAACTACTGGAGCCCGTGCTCCGCAACAAGAGAAGCCACTGCAATGAGAAGCCCACGCACCGCAACGAAGAGTAGCCCCCGCTCACTGCAACTAGAGAAAGCCTGTGCACAGCAGCGAAGACCCAACGCAGCCAAAATATAAATAAATAAATTAATTAATTTTAAAAAATGAGTTGAAGCTTTATCAATTGAGAGTTGAGGCATCCAGAGTCAGCAAACTTAGCTTCAGCATCTTCCAAGTGACACAGTAATGCCTTCATAAGACCAAGAGCAAAGTGACTATTTAGGTGTATAGGTGACTTGAAGCTGTGATCACCCACTACCGTTAGATGTCATTGGGATGTTTTTTATACCAGTTAATCAAATAAGTACATACCAGTAGATTTGGGAACTGAAAGCTTTCAGGATAGACTTAAAGTTAGCTACATTTGAAAATCTGACTAATGCATCAGCATAACTGCAGTTACATCCCATAACTGCAGTTGCACATTCCACAGCTGCAGCTTTGCTCTGATGCCAACAGGTGAGGACAGGATTAGTGGAAACTTTGTGAGCTAATGAAAATTATGGGATTATAAAAATCTATATGCAAGGCTTTTATGTGCTTCTGTTTCATTTACATCTTGTCTTTTTTTCCCCCCCTTTTTTTTCACCTATTACCCTTTGGCTATTAAAGAGTTGAGGGGGGGATTCCTTGTGGATTGTGTGACCTTCAGAGAAATAAAGCAAACAAAGACAAAGAAGACTTGGTTCTCTGTTCTTACTGCCTACGTGAATGCCCATCCACTGTTTTCTTTTCACAGTGAACAGGGCCTAATATGCATCAAATTACGAACCTTAGAGCTTCAATTAAGTGATTCAGTCACCCTGTTTCGGTCATTATGTAGAATTGACAGAAAGTTTTCCTCTTGCTCCCAGAAATTGCTGATATTCCTTTGGGAGAACTAAATAAAGACACTGTATTAAGAGGAACATTAAGAAACTTGACAAATGAGAACAACAGACAGCAGAAGTCAGCACATGTTCAAAGGAAAGTGACTACAACCTCTGTCATTGCATTTTCAAAAAAATCCCCTTATCGGATGATTAATAAAACGCTCACATACTGTCTAATGTGTTTTTCTCATGACATGATGTATTCTAGTAGGCACATTTGTGGGTGTAGTGGGCTTTTCTTTTATGAAAGATCTGAATCATAAGATGGAATGTCTATTTAAGTGTGTTTTTTTAATGTAATATTGAAATATAACAGTAGTAAAACTATACCCTAATAACCCTCATCTTCCCCAGCTTTGGATCAAAATAGCAAGCTACTGCATCGTCGGTAATACAGATACGAATTTAATACAGTTGACAATATGGCCACATCTCTCTTTGAGCTTTGAGGAATGAAGAATACAAAAACAAGCCAATATCAATTATTATTTTCCTATATCCCTGTGCATCCCTTTAACATCAAAATCCCTTGCTAATGTCATGTCACTTCCTGGTCCCTTTTCAAGGTCTTCAGTTTAACCCCACTGTAGTCCCAGACCATCACAATGACACCTGGCCCTCCTTGTTCTAAGGAACTTCTCTACCAGATTAAGCAGTTTGTGGGCTCTTGGTAAATGTTGAAAGAAAACATGGTATCCGTTTTCTTACCATTTCTCTCACAGCCAATCTTACCTACCAATCTTGCTCTTCTCTGCCCCTTACTGGCATCTCCAACCATCCTAGTGTCTTGGTTTCATCCAGGCTATTTGGTAGAATTCTATGATTATCCATTGCAAGAGTGCCCTTTCCAGTACCTTTGGTCTATTACAGGTACTTGACCATTCCAGTACCTTTGGTCTATTACAGGTACTTGACCATTTGCAGTTTTTCAGGCTTTCTTCTGTCTATTCTCCACCCCCTTCTGCAAACACACAGACACCAACACTTTGTCTCCTAATTCCATAGCATGCAGTCAACAGTAGTATACAACAAGCCCTGGCCTCTTCGCTCTGCTTTTTTTCTATACTCACTGCAAATAATTTAAGGTTTCTATGAGAGGGTGACTTGACCTCTAATTTAAGAGAGATTAGACTACCCAATAGGACTACATATCCTATATTTGACATGTTATTTCATAGCCCTTATGACTTTCATATTTTTCTAGCAGTCTCAGATGCTTTTCTCTAAAGCTGATTCTTATATTTTGGAAACCCACCCCACTGTTAGTGAAATGCACTGCTTCCTTGAAATCTTCCATTGTTTTAGTCATATTTTAACTTATTTTGCCCTTGGTTTTGCATTTAATATTTCTCTTCCAATTCTGTTTTCTCAAAGTAGATTGTTAATTAATTAATTGGGTATACATTTGAAAGAGATACTGCCCCTCCTCTATTTATTTTTTATTTTATTTTTTAAAAATTTATTTTTGGCTGCGTTGGGTCTTTGTTGCTGCCTGCGGGCTTTTCTCTAGTTGCAGTGAGTGGGGGCTTCTCTTCATTGCACCGTGCGGGCTTCTCATTGCAGTGGCTTCTCTTGTTGCGGAGCACAGGCTCTAGGTGTGCGGGCTTCAGTAGTTGTGGCACATGGGCACAGTAATTGTGGCTCACAAGCTCTAGAGCGCAGGCTCAGTAGTTGTGGCACACGGGCTTAGTTGCTCTGCAACATGTGGGATCCTCCCGGACCAGGGCTTGAATCTGTGTCTCCTGCATTGACAGGTGGATTCTTAACCACTACGCCACCAGGGAAGTGGCCCCTCCTCTGTTTAAAGAGACACTACCCTTCATTTGTTTGGTTCAAATAAGAAAGGTAGGATAAATGCTTGACTCATTTTTGTTACTTACCTATTTTTAAGATTATGAATTAGTTTCTAACTATTCTCTAAAGGTGCCCAATTAATTTCTTTAAAAAATTATTTTGTCTTGGACTCGTGGATTGAAACATACTTGATAAGCTCCAACCTTATTGAAGTTTAAGTTACCCCAGGTTTCGTCAGTGGGAGGCTCTTTAAATTGGCAACTGAATCTTTTTGGCATGACCCTGGTAGACTTTGTTAGCTTTCCTGCTATGTGGGATAACAAAACATTCAGGTTCATTTTATTCATTTCCTGCCAAAGACCTAGAGTCAGTTATTTCACCAAGAAGCCCTATTTTCTTTTGGTAGGAAATGGTATTCCATCACCATGATCTGGGCACTAGGGAGGTTCATTACTATATTTCATTGTATTATTTCTACAAAATATCTGCTGGAACTTTGATTGGGATTGTGCTGAATCTACAGATCAATTTGGGGAGAACTGACACCTTAACAATATTGAGTATTTCATTTGTTATATCATTTCACTTATTATGCCTTCTTAAATTTTTCTCACAATGTTCTGTTGTATACAGACTGCTGTATAGACATTTTTGTTAAAATTTATACCTGTGTGTTTCTTACTCTTTGATGTAATTGATAATGGTTCTTTAAATTTATTTTCCACTTTCCCCCCTTCCTAGTATGTAGAAATACTACTGATTTTATATATTAATCTTGTATTCTGTAACCATGTTAACACATTTATTCTAGTTGCTTTTTAGAAAAATAGAATCTGTAGGATTTCCTACTTAGATGACAATGTCTCTAAATACAGTTTCATTTATATTTTACAATCTGGATGCCTTTTGTTTCTTTTCCTTATTCACTGACTAAAACCCAACAGTGTACTGTTGAATAGAAGTGGTGAGGGTGGATATCTTTGCCTTGTTCCTGATCGTAAGGAGAAAGTATTGATTAGTCTTTTACCGTTAACTGTGCTGCCCATATAAGTTTACATAGATATCCTTTGTCAGGTTGGGAAAATTCTCTTCTATTCCTAGTTCGTTGAGAGATTTTGTCAGGAATGGAGGTTAAATTTTGTCAGATGCTTTCTCTCCAAATACTGAGATGATCACAGGTCTGTCTTTTTTAGTTTGTTAACATGGTGAATACATTGCTTGATATTTGAATATTAACCCAACCTTGCATTCTTGAGGTAAAACTCACTTGGTCATGCTGTGTTACACATTTTATGTATTGTTGGATATTATATGTTAAAACCTTAGAATTTTTGCAACTATGTTCATGAAGGGTGTTTGTTTGCAGTTTTCTTATAATGTCCTGATCTTTTTGGTATCAGGGTAATGCTGGCTTCATAAAATGTGTTGGGAAGGAACCCTCTTCAAATTTCTAGAATTTGCATAGCCTTCATAGTAATTCTTTCATAAGTGTTTGGTACAATTCACCAGTGAAACTATCTGGGCCTGGAGTGTTCTTTGTGGGAAAGAGTTTAACTACAAAATCAAAAAATTTTCAACATCTTTAATAGACATCTTCCTAAGTGAGCTTTGGCAGTTTGTGTCTTTCAAGGAATCTTTCCATTCATTTAGGTTGTTGAATTTATTGGCATAAAGTTGTTTTATTTTTTATTTTTGTATTTTTTTTTGTGTGAAGCTGTTGATATTTTTTATTATCCTTTTCCTATCTGTGGGATCTGTAGTGATGTCACCTCTCATTCCTGATATTGATAATGTGTGTTATCTTTCTCCTGGTCAGCATGGTAAGTAGACTTTTGAGAAAAGTTTAAGAGGGATAAAAAGTTATTTTATAAATAGTGATAAAGGGGTCAATTTATCAAGAGGATATAACAATCCTAGATGTTTATGGACCTAATAACAGATCTTCAGGGTACATTAAGCAAAAACTGATAGAAATGCAGAAGAAATAGACAAATTGACAGTCACAGTTGGAGATTTCATCACTTGTCTCTTAATCATTGATAGAACACGGAGACAAAAGTCAGGAAGGACGTAGAAGACTTGAGTAACATTATCAACCAAATTTACCTAAGTTACATTTGTAGAACATTCCACCCAACAACAGCAAAATAAACTTTATTGTCAGGTATATATGAAGTATTTGCCAAGATAGACCATATTATGATCTATAAAACAAGTCGCAATAAATTTTAAAGGATTGAGGACTTCCCTGGTCGTCCAGTGGTTAAGACTTTGCCTTCCAATGCAGGAGGTATGGGTTCGATCCCTGGTAGGGAGCTAAGATCCCACATGCCTCGGGGCCAAATAACCAAAACATAAAACAGAAGCAATATTGTAACAAACTCAAAGACTTGAAAAAAAAATTAAAAGGATTTAAATTATACGAACTGTGCTCTTTGACTTCAATTGAATGAATTTAGAAATCAATAACCGAAAAAAATATGGAAAACCCCCAAATGTTTGGACATAAAACAAGATAGTTCTAAGTAAGCCATGTGTCAAAGAAAAAACCAAAGGGAATTTAGAAAGTATTTTTAACTGAATGAAAATAAAAGCACAAAATCACACAATTTGTGACTACAGCTGAAGCAGTGCTAGAGGAAATTTATGGCACTAAGTGCCTATATTAGGAAAGAGGAAAAGACACAATCCAATGACCTTACCTTAAGAAACTTCTACTTTCCACCTTAGAAGCTAGGAAAAGAGAAAAACCAAAAGCAAGCACAGGAAAGGAACTAGCAGAAGTCATTGAATAGAAAAGAGAATAACAGAAAAACAATGAAACCAAGAACTGGCTTATTGAGAACCTCCCTTCCTCCCCACAAAGAGGATGGAAGACAGTAAAGATCCCTGCTCACATGGAGCTTATGTTACAGTGGAATAAGATTTAATATAATCAAGAAATTTTAAAAAATTATGAAGAAAATAAAATGGAGATGATAGTATACTTTCGGATTAGTGGTCAAAAAGACCTATCTGAGTGCACATAGTGTCACATTTTATCTAAGCCGTGAATGACAAGAAGGGGCTGTTGGACCAAGATCTGGGGGAAAACCATGCAGAGCTAAAGACTGGTGAAAAGGCCCTGTGGCAGGCAGAATAATGTGAGGAAGAAATACATTTCTATGTCTAAGCCACTGTTACTTGGAATATCTTTTTTTCATTCTTTTGTCCTATCCTACCCATGAAAATTTATTTTAGGTATGTCTCATTTACATAGTATGTAGCTGGATTTTTTAACCTGGTTTGAGAGTTTCTGTCCTTTAAAACTGGCATTTAACTTACTTATATGTATCAAATTATAGACACTTTTAGTCCTATGCCTGCGATCTTATATTTTTTTCCAGTTTACTATGCTTATTTCATTTTTCCCTTTTCCTTTGTGGAATTTATTACTTTTTCCCTCTACTCTTCCATTCCATTTTTTATGTTTTGGGAATTATGTATACTTTACATAGTGGTTTTAATTTTTATTTTATTAAATTTTTATTAGAGCACAGTTGGTTTACAATGTTGTTAGTTTCTGCTGTACTACAGTGGTTTTTAAATGATCACATTTAAATTTATATTTTTCTTTGCCTTAAATTATCACATATTTATTACTCATGAATAAAATGAGAATCAACAGATTGCTCACTTTTTCCCAACCCATCGCTTTCTATGTTAAGATTATCTTGGATTTTAGTTCTAAATTGTTATTTTAAAATCAATTATTTAAACTGAAATACCAGTTTTATTTATTTGCTTAGCACTTTTTTGTCTGCCATACCCTCCTCCTAGTCTTTTGTGTTCTGGATCTTTAGTGTAATCACATTATATGTTCACTTGATATGGGTAAAGACTCACTTTTGCATCTCTGGAGTTTGGCCTATACTAGATACAGAGGAAATGTTCATTGAATGATTGTAAGGTCTGCTCTTATATCTTAGCCCTGTGCTTTGATCTGCTTTCCTCTGTTTTTAGGTTACCTCATTCTTCTTGGTCTAGGTCTTTATATGGTAACAGAACAAGGCTGTCTGCTCCTTGTGTGGTGTACCACAGGTATATCAGACTTGTCAGGAACAGACAGAAGTCAGGACTCAAGGAGATCTCCTGAGAGGAGGCATGTTTGCTCTGCCCCTCTGCTTTGACCTGTTTTTGCTCTGCTTTGACGCTCAGTCAATTGCTGAAATTTATTTCCCTAGAAATCTGTATGTATGGTGACACAGTGTATTTTATATGGTTGAGTTAACTGAGGGGTAGGAACTTTAATGGAGGAGCAGCTATGCACTGACTATTTATTTCCCAGATGTGAGAACGGAGGAAACACGCATCTCAGGTATTAGATGTTGGAGGAATCTCCGCATGTATATCTATTTATCTAGTCATACAGCCTGAATATGAGACTCAAGGCAGGATCATTCCATAAAGACTATTCTACAAAATCCTAGAAGTGTTGGGAAGTTTACCCTAGGCCTACATTTTACATTGATTAAGTTTCATTCTATTACTTAATGGCTCGATGTCAGACTAAAAATTTTCCTCTTGTGTTTACACCATTAAGGCATTTATTGGCTATTATCATGGGTCCCTAGCTAGCTCAGTGGTTGTTTAGCCAGACTGTTCATTATTAATTTTTACTTTTATACTCTTTATCTCTTTAGTTCTGCCCTTGTTACTTCTACATCCCCCCTTCATATCCACAACTGCCTTATGTCTACATAATTTCAGTCTTTGTTCCACAAGCTCTTTTAAAAGAACTCAGAGTTCTTTGAGCAATACCTTTTGTTTACCTTTTCCTTAAGAAAACGTACCACCAGAGACCAAGAGCAATGCTATCGCAGGGGAGGATAAGTTAGGGCAGTGACCGGGAGCCCTGTACAGTTGTGGGGGGTGAGGGGTACAGTAAAGTGAATCTAACCACACCAGAATGGTCCTGCCTACATTTCCTTTCCACCTTTCCTTCCCACCCTCTTCCCAAGTCCCTCTGGAGCCTAGCAGAGGACACGGACATAGTCAGGCGACATAGTCAGGCATCTTCAGCCTCAGGGAGGAACTGATATATATATATATATATTTTGTTGTCGTTGTTTTTGTTGTTGTTGTTCCTAGTGATCATTAACACTTACTTTCATCACCAATAAGAGGTGAACAAGGAGAAAGAGAGCCAGGTTTAGACTTTTGGAAGGAGGCTGTAGCACTATGGGGTGTGCGTGTGTGTGTGTGTGTGTGTGTGTGAGTGTGAAATGCACTTTGCCATAGTTGCATGTTCAGGCCTGCAATTAATAGCCTGATAGTTGACAGAATTCTTGCTTTCCTCTATGAGATGCTCAGTCTCTGAACTGAACTATGTAAAATATTCAAGCATTTAAAATATATACTCACATGAGATTTCACTTAGACTAGGACTTTATGAATATTCATTTTGAACTATTTAGCCTCAGGGTGTGAAATAGTAATGTCTTACCTGAGTTTTACATCTAATTTTTCAGTGACACAGAAGAAAAGTAAATGTTACCTGCCACCAGGGGCATCATTAGGACGGGCTCTTTAGGTTAAAGCTCTAAAAGAACTCAGTCTCAAATAATATTTTGCTGATTCCCATCATGCGACAGGCAAAATTTATAAAACTATTAGCCTTGTTTTTGTTCAACAGTGACCGATCTCTCCAGATTTGACAAGCAAATAATACTAAAGATCAATTTCTATTGTAGTAAGTGTGAGCAATACAAGTTATTTTATCGTATTAGGATTTGTCATGAAGAGTGCATGCCTAGAGATTACAGCACTTATCAATAGAAACTATAAAGAGACTCACTATGATGAATAAGTAATGAAAATAAGTACTCTAAATTGAGTAGGAAAAATTAAGAAATAGTATTGGGTTATATTTCTGTTGTGGTACATGTTTGTATTTGTATTTTGTTTTTGGTGGTTAGTTGGATAGTTTCAGGTGGGTTTTTCTGAAGGGATGGGATGGATGAGGAGTGGAGGGAAGAAGGCAGCTGAGGGGTAGTTTGTTGTATTTTTTCCATTTTTTCTTGGAAAAAGTATTCATTGAGGAAAATTTAGAAATAATGGATAAATAAAAATAAAACTAAAAATACTTCTGACCCTACCAATAGGAAAACCCACCACTATAATTTCAGTTTCTTTTAGTTTATTCAGTCTTTTATTCTATATTAAAAATTCAAATAAGTATATTTTACAAAAGCAGAGTCATACCATACTGTTTCATAATCTGTATTTCAATAATTATGACAGTTCTCTTGACATCATTTTAAATAGCTGCATAGTATTCTATTATATGGATGTATTCATTTAAATCAATATTTTTTATATTTAGGTAGTTTGCAATTTCATATTATTATAAATGGCATTTCAGTGAACATCCTGAGACCTTACCTTAGAAATAGTATACACTTTTAGTGCCTTAGGTATATATTGTTAAATGGCCCTCCAGAAAGAATATATCAGTTCATGCTCCTGCACCTTCCCTAAAGGCAGGCATTTTCATTAAAATATACATATTTGCTAATTTTATAGCGAAAATTTAGTAGCTGTTTCTAATTTTAACTGAGTTAAAATTCCACCTTTATCACATGAAGTATATTTTTAAAGGATAAGTTGAAGAATAAAAGAGCAAAAGAAAATTTTCCTTTCTTTTGTACTGGAAGGAGATAGAATATCTTCAAAAGAAATGATTTTCATTTCAAGGATTAGTAATAATTCCATAGTTGTGGAAATCATTGCCATGGTAGGGCATCTCTCTTGAGACACATCTTTTTCCATACTCTTTTATTGCAATTAAGTTCATTGTGATGAGATTTTTACCTGTATATAATTCAACAAATTTACATTTAAAAAACTGTGGGTTTGTAGATTGATACAATCCCATGAATCTAATGACTGCAAGAATATGCTTC
This sequence comes from Balaenoptera acutorostrata, assembly GCF_949987535.1. NCBI lineage: Eukaryota > Metazoa > Chordata > Mammalia > Artiodactyla > Balaenopteridae > Balaenoptera > Balaenoptera acutorostrata. The sequence goes on along the minus strand of NC_080082.1, from coordinate 17,369,940 downwards.
GGGGTTATAATTAAGGAGCACATAGGTGGCCTTGGACATAGGCTAACCAGGATTAAGTAGATTACATTCATATTTTGGGTTTATTCCTCGGTGGGGAGAAGAATGCCAGATAGCATGAAAGGATAGTATTCCAACCAATAGACAGTATTTATATTCTTCTAGAAGAATTGTTATTATAATAATAAAAATGTTTGGGCTGAGATACTCACTAATAAAAGTTCACTAACATGTACATGGATTGACCTCACTAGCTCAGTTTTGAACTCAAAGGGTATATCCATTTATTTTGGCACATTTTTTGGAAGATTAGCTTGAGTATTGAGAATTCCAATGAAAAACTGTAGCCTGGAGGCATCCTACTTGTGTCTGTTTATTTAAATGCTACTGGTAGTCTGTGTTTTATCACTAATATTTACTAGATTATGGGAGGTATTTGGCAAAAACATGATATTAGATTATCCAGTTTATCATTGTTGTTCTAAGACTGCTTAAGATGATCATCGTTTCTCTTACCCCTTACTCACCTGTTGCAATGCTCTTTTGTGGTTCCCCCATCCCAAGCACATTATTGCCAGATTAAATGTACTAAAGGACATGAATTTGCTGAATTATAGACAGGTCATATGCCAAAATCCTATTTGAAATCTTGAGTGGCTGTCCTTCCCTGTAGAAATTAGTAGGAATCATTTATCTGTCAATCAAAGCCCATTGTAGTAAAGGTCATTGCCTACCAGTTTCATGTTTAATGATTCATCTACAGTGTTTGTACCCTGAATAGAAAACTCTTGCTCTCTTACCTTCTTGCCTCTTAAAAAAGTATCTCTCTCAACCTGGAATGTGCTTTTTCATTTGTACAGAGAATCTTGGAATATAAGGTTTGAGAGAGACCTGCAACATTCATACTCCAATTTTCAAGACTCAGAACATGTATTCCTGGCCCTGATTTCTAGTTGAAATGATTGATTTCCTCTGATTTTCTATGTACTTTATTCATACTCCCTTTAAGACAGCATTGATCACATTCAGCCTTATTTTATAGCTGTTTCTGTACTTGTCTTATTCCTCTAATAGATTAAAAATTGCTTGGGATCAAGGACTGCATTTTATTTCCTTATTTTTGAACGCCTTGTAGTACCTAGTACAGTGCTGGGCATACATTATTGATATACTTATCAATAAATGTCTAAATAAAGATACATTGAGAAATTGTTGGCATTATTATTCATGTGATTTCAAGGCTTTTTAATTATGATAGATAGTAAATTTTGGTGGCATCCAAAACTTCCAATTTTTGTGCATAGAAACAGACTGTAACTGTACTGAATCTTTTTTGAGAGCAGATTGAAATTTTTAATTTTTTTTAAAACTATGATGTAAGTTGAAGTTTAATTAGAAAAAAAAACAATATGGAGGCAAAATTACCACTCTTAGAAAACAGTAATTAAGGCTGACCTGAGAGATGGGAGTGAATGTGAAATGTGTGAATTTTCTATTCACTCAATTTCTTGATTCTGTCAGTGCCTCGTCCTATCATCCTGAAAGGATTTAAACCTAAGGCATTTTTTGGGTTCTCTTTCTTATAGTCAACCAGTCACTCTGTTTAATTAATCTTCTTAGAGAACAGCTTATAGATTCATTGCCTCTCCTCTAGCTTAGCCTGTATCACTTTAACAACTGCCTGACCACCTTTCTTTCTCACACATCACCACACTCGGGGCACTGGAAACACCGTCTCCTTAGAATCATCTGCGGAAATGTCATCAATAAACCCCTACTCCGACATCACTCGTGGCTTCCTGTTGATGAAATTCAAACTGGAGCTTTGCAGTCCATGCTCTGGCTAATCTGGTTCCATTCTACCTGTGCAACCTATCTTGCCTTTTGCAAATGGCATTTTTTTTTAACTTAGGGGATCATAACTTGGAGGTCTTTCAAATCCACCATGCTTAATCTTTTTATAAGCCATGACTGGTTGGTGCTACATGGAGCAAGTTTCTCTCTTCCTCCTTTTTCTTCAGACTCTGTCTCTCTGGCCAGGTCTTCTTTCCTCCACAGGAATTCCTTGATGCTACAGCCTCCCCTCTCTGGCCCATTGATTGTCTGGTTTGCTCAGTTGGGCCTTGTTGCCCAGCTGCTGCATAAACCTGGTTTCTCCTACTATACTGAGCACTGGCACACAGTTGGTGCTGGGGTAAATATCTAGTGATATAAAGTGGAAATCATGATTTGTGTTTCTTTTGTGTTGCTGTGGTGCTTAGTACTGTGCTAGGGAACGTTCAGTGAACATCTGAGAGTCTATAACTTGGGAAAAAGTTCTATCTACAATAGGGTATGTTGCCTTTCAGAAATCTTACGATATTTTCATGATAATTTTATCTACTATAATTTTTTCTTTCCCCCCAACTTATAAAACCCTTAAAAAGAACTTTGGATTTTACTGAAACACTTCTCATATGATTTTAGAACACATGATAAATACAATGAAATTTGACATCTTCTTGTGCATGACCAGAGCAGATTTATGCCTAAATCACAGCATAAGTTGGTCGTTGGCTGGAGTTAGGCATTGAATGTGGTGGTCAGGACCACCAGCCCCTGTCTCCTTGTATAAATTTAAGCCAACTTCTACAAAATTTCCTTAAAAGCAACCTAAACAACTTGGAAACTGTCTGATTTTACAGGAGTTGCCAATGGGATTTGGGCGTTCTCTGTCCCAGGCTGGTCCTGCCCAGATGACAATGTGCAGTGGCAGTACCTGTGCTCCCACAGAGAGCGATGATAGCCCATTCTCTGAGTAGAAAGATGAAAGGACTAGAGCTTTCTGATGGCTACTTTGAAAACTCTGCTCTCTGTCCTTCTTGTTTAAAACATTTATTTGTCTAAGTATTATTAAAAACTAATATTGCAGTTTTCTCATTTCAAATTAAAATGGTTCCTTGCTGTCTAACATCTGATCTAGCTCTGCTTTGTTATTCAGGTTTTACATTTTGTTTCAGTACAACAGTTAACAGCTAGTAAAGCTCTGTGAACATCAGGGTATCTGACCATGACAGTAAATGACACATACCATGGAAGAAGCCATCTGAAAGTTTTGAAAAGCCACTGTCATATAAAGAGCTCTGTATTTTCTCCACAAGAGGGCAGGAAAGTCTGGGCTGTAAATATGATTTTTCAAAAAAAAGTCTTTATGGGAAGAAGTGTTTTACTTTATCGTCCATACATACTTGTTAAAATATAAAAATGTTTTCACTTTAAAAATCATCTACTCATGGACCATTTTTTAACGTTTCCCTTATCTTCTGGGCAGTTACTCTTGAGCTTTCCCTCCTCTAGATTCTCATCTTAGGTTCTAATCGCTGGACTAAGTGTTGTCAGGCTACTGTTATCAGTAACCAAAGCAGCTCCTTTTCATTGACCTGTGATTTTAGACCCTTAATAACGCACGTTGGAAAGGAAAAGACCAACGTTTCACTAGCTGTTTCTGCCAACGAGAAAATAACACCCCTGTCAAAGGAAAACAAAAACCACATAAGAGGTTTGAGGCCAGTCCTGAACATCCATACGCATTCACGCATTCTCCTGCTCATGTTAAGTTTTATTCTTCACTGATTCCCACTGGCTGCCACCCCACAACCACTTTCTTCCTTCTTGTTCTGAAAGATTTAAATTACAGGCCGTGCTACAGAAACCATCTAAATCTGATATCAACAACTAAATGCTTCTCTCTTCTGGCGATCACAACAGGGTTGGCCTAACATGTTAGGTCCCACTGCACTGGGATAACAACAGCATGTGCCGTGAGGGAGGAGACATTTGACAAATTCAGTTTATTTTCATAAACATATACTTAGGGAAATATTTGTAGGATTCACATTTGGGGGTTGAATGCTCCTTGAATATCCACTGCCAATTGAACATTTTTTCCTTCTTTCTGTTTTTCTTTCTTTTTTTTTTTTTAAAGAGCTCATAGAATATTTGAAAGATAAATTGTGTAAACCAATAAGGCATTAAAGACTCAATTTTTGTTTAAGGCCAATAGTGATACCCCCCTGTAGGGCATGAAATTAAAATGTGTGCACAGAACCAAATGATTGCTGCAGTACCATGTTTTTAGCGGCAGTTGTCCTCTCGAAGCAGTTAGTGCTGCTAAAAGGAAGTGAAGTGAAACAATGCAGGTGACAAAAGATTGATTCAAAGAGGATGTTTTTACAGAAAAATTATTGACAGCTACAGACATAATCAGTTGGCATAGCTTGGTGATAGGCATGGCAAGAAGATGTGAGAAAGATATCAGAAGTAACGTGGGGACTTTTTTTGCTTGTGAGATGCAAGTGTAACTAATATCACTCACTTGCATACCACAAGTATAAGCAACGTGGCCACCCACATGCTGTTTTTTTTGCAGTATGGCTGCCCAGAAATTCCAAGTCATTTGGCACCCCTTCCTTTAAGTACCATGGCAGTTTGCAGCCCTACGAAAGGTTTACTTGAAAAATCCCTTATTGTTTCACTCCTCATTATAGATACAGATGGCCACATGGGTTTGGGAAAAAAAAATTAAACTGTAGAACATGTAGCAGTCCTAAAAGTTCATTTAAATCCTGTGAATGCCTTATGTCTTTTTTCATAGCTTGTCTTCTTTTCAAAACACAGACAGTGGGAGTTAACTATTTTTCTTTAGAAGTAGTATAATGGGCGGGGTGTCTGTGTATCTATGTATTATATATATATATATATATATATATATATATATATATATATATATATATATATATATATATATATATATATATATATAATAAATTTAATCCTTTTTCTTTTACATTATAACTCATTCTTGCCTGACTTTAATGTAGTTAGTCTTGGATGAGTGAGTGATATCACAGTAATTCTGGCTTCCTTCCAGCAGGCAGCCCTTTGCAGAGGGAAAAATGACAAAGTTGACTAAGAATTCCGTAGCACAATGTGAAGAGGAATGTACTAAACAGACTTTACCCAAAGGAAACATGAGGAAAACATCTTATTATAAGATACATATTTAATATGTTTTTCATATTTGGAAAGAGAAGTTAATGTCTGGGAATGTCCTTTGATTCCCTGGCCAGAAGGATTTTTGTTACTCTATGTACCTCTCCCCCACGCCCAAGTCTTTCGATTAGAAATGATTTATTTACAGAGAAAAGAACAGTACTTTGATATGTTATACTAATGTTAAACATTTATGGGGTTTAAAAATATTTATGAATGTGTAAGTTATTAAAGCAAGTGTGTTTTAGGTTACCTTGTGATCAGGTAGTATGAATACAGAAACAGGAATTTTTATGAGGGAAAAAGACAAAGAAAATATGTATGAGTAGATTTGTAAAGTTTAATAATCTTAAGGTATATGAATGTGTCTATTTTGTATATGATTTAAAATATATACAATAATCTTGTGTAATATAGGTTTAATATATATGTACATTTGTAGAATCATATGATAAATTATAATGTTAAAGCTCCAGAAAAATTTCCTTATAACTCTTTATTTCTACTCATTCAAAAATATAAAGAAAAATTTTTTTCAATAAAAAACTTCCCCAGTTTGCTCTTCATTTAAAAAAAAATAATTCGGGGGAATACTCTACTGCATTTTTGGGCGTTAATTTTAGAGGAAGAGAATTTTTATTTGCTCTGTTACATTATTCAGGCCTTATGTTAGTTCATAAGAAAAATGTTAAATAGATTTACATAAAATTGCATATACAAGTAGGATACAAAGAGAGGCCATGGAATATTTCAAGTGAACCTAAAAGTAAACGTTTATATCTTAACTCCATTTTTCTAAAAGCATCTATTTATCCTTAAAAGGACAAAGTTGACTAAGAATTCCGTAGCACAATGTGAAGAGGAATGTACTAAACAGACTTTACCCAAAGGAAACATGAGGAAAACATCTTATTATAAGATACATATTTAATATGTTTTAAGGGCGTATTAAATATGCCTTTAAAAGGATAAATGCCCTTCTCGCAACGTTAATGGCACACCTATCACAAATAAAGCAAGGTCCTCTTTTTTTTTCTTTTCAAGGAAATCAAAGACCCCCAAATTTATTACTCTGAAATAACAAGGTTTTAAATCTTTCTTAGTTTCCTCTTTGCATCTGAGATTTGTAAGCATTAAATGACACACACAAAAAACCACACACAAAACCCTGGTCTTTATATGCTGATCAAAACGGGCTAGGGAAGTAATGAGATCAACCTAAGCATGTTGAAGAGATGCCATCGTCCTGCTTCCCCTTCTCTCAATGTCCAGTCCCCTTTTGTGGCTTTGTAGCCAACCAGGGCCCCCCAAAATTAAAGCCTCACAGATCTCCTTTCACCATGGGAGAGTTGGAGCCGTTCCCAGTGCAGCTAAGCTTTGTTAGGTACTTCATTATAATTTTACCACTTTAAATTCTTTCTACCTATTGGTAATTGTTGAACCCTATATTGAATTTCCATACATGCCTACAACTGTTGTGATTACTTAGTTTAAGTAGAAAATGAATATTTTTATCCTAATCCATTACTAGGGATGGGAGATGTGGGGGATGAGGCAGGGAGGACCCATTATAAAACCTGTAGTTTTATGCCTTGCTTTGATGTAGTAGCTGTGGCTTATAAATTTTAATTATAGTGAAAATAAGTAGGACATGCAAGGTAGATTTTTTTAATTAAAATTTTAACTATGTAAAGAATCACTTGATCATTTAGTATGTCAAAGAGTTGTGGAAATCTGTTTGTATAAAATGTTTGTACCCATTTCTTTTTACTAAACCTTGCATTTTATATCTGTATAGCCATTTTTGATTGTAGTTGATGACTATCAAGACCTTGAGGATTTTTATACTCAGTGTTAACTGTGGTTCTGCCACTTGGGGAAGTAGAAAATAAAGATTGAGACTAGTTAAATTGTTGAAATGGAAACTATATGTAAGAGCTATCTTTATGAAAATGTTATGCAGATGTGTTTTTTTTTTTTTTTCCTGTAAACAAAGATGCCATGGGTTGTACCCTTCATGGAAGCACAGGTTTCACAGTGTTGGGGGAAAAGGCAAAAGGTTAGAACTACCAACACAGTGCTCAACTTTGAGCATCAAATTTAAGTTTTTGAGGAAAGTTGCAGTAAGACAGTAGTCTTGAGAGTCAGGCTTGTCAAGAGAGAAAGAGGGACTTCTGTTTTCCAAAGCTCCTTTTGCATTATCCAGAGACAATAAGCAAGGGCTGAAATAAGACCAAGTCTGCAAAGATGGGGAAACCTACTGGGCCCCAACAGTGCCAGAACAGATCACAAGTTCTATCAGCTGAGGACTTCAGCAGGGGACACTGCAGGGTGACCAAGAGGGAAAGAGGCATCTCTCTGGAGGCTACAGGGCAGTGAGGACCTAGAGGACAGCTCAGGGTCCAGTCCTTGAACCCCAAATGTTGTAAAAATAGTACAAAGAGCTCCTGTATATACTTTACTCAGAACCACCAATTTACAACTTAAGCTTTAGCAGTTTCTCTCTTATATAATTATATATAATATGAGAATTTATTATAATATCAAAAAATATTTATAATATATTAAAAAATTATTTTTTGAACCATTTGAGAGTAGCTTGCATAAATCATGCCTTTTTACCCCTCAGTCTTTCTGTGTGTATTTTCTAAGAACAAGGATATTCTGTTACATAATCATATCAAATTCAGAAAGTTTAACATTGATAGAGCACTTCTATGTAGTCTACAGTACATACTCCAATTTCATCCTTTCTCCTAATGATGTCCTTTTAAAGCAGTTTTTCTACTCCAGCATTCAGTCCAGGGTTACCTTTTGAATTTAGTTGTCCTGTGAGATGGAATTATCTTTTTTTTTAAAAAAAAAGATTGATTGATTGATTGATTGATTGATTGCTATGTTGGGTCTTCGTTTCTGTGCTAGGGCTTTCTCTAGTTGCGGCAAGCGGGGGCCACTCTTCATCCCAGTGCGCGGGCCTCTCACAATCGTGGCCTCTCTCGTGGAGCACAGGCTCCAGACGCGCAGGCTCAGTAGTTGTGGCTCATGGGCCTAGTTGCTCCGCGGCATGTGGGATCTTCCCAGACCAGGGCTCGAACCCGTGTCCCCTGCATTAGCAGGCAGATTCTCAACCACCGCCACCAGGGAAGCCCTGGAATTATCTTTAACTGACAATTTCTAGTCCAGTTTCCCACTCTACACACCCAACCTCCATCTACCAGAATAGGAGCTACAGGGCAAGTTTTATATTTCTTAGTTTAGCATATTTATCTGTAACGCATGTTTATTGTGCTGCATATATTGCCTGTGTACCTATTACTGTTTCCAAATGCTTTCAAATGAGACCTCTGTGTGGAGCTGAGAGATTTCAGCTTTATCCTGCATAAAGTCTGCATCAAGTAGGCTTTCAGCCCAGTGACAAAGGGATTGCTCTCACTTCTGTAGCCTTGGAGGGTGTTCTAATGAAGTAAGAAGAAAGTCAGGGTCATATGTTTTAAAATAGCCATAGCTATATTTTATTATGTGCACTAGGCACTTAATATTCACACTCCTATTTGATCTTCAAGTCCATGATGTAGGTTAAAATCCTTCATGAATCATAAGGCCAGTGTTCTCTAGCCCTTGTCTCACTTCCCATCACTCTATTGATTCTCCACCCACACAGACCTTCAAGTTTCTCATGACGGTCATGATCTTTTCTATCCCAGGGTGTATACAAATACTCTTCTTTTTGCCTGGAACATTTTTCTCAGTATTTTTTTTTTTTTGAAGAAGCTTAGCTGTGACGGGAAGATGAGAGATAAAAGGGTCTAGGGAGAGTTTTGTGTGTGGTTCTTGTTTCTGATGCTGTGTATATTTTAATGACAGTCTCACATTTATCTTAGAAGCTGAAGGGAAAGAGTCAAAGGAGAGAGGATGCAGATACAGAGGAATTGATGGAGGGAGATTCCTGAAGGGGAGGGTGGAATGAGAAATGGGATGCAAGTGAAGAGATGAACTTTGTACAGCTAGGAAAATTCAATGGTAAGTGGGCCAGAAGTTGAAGGAGTTTGGCTTTGTTAGTCTCCTATTTTTCACCGTGAAATGGGAGGCCAAGTCATTTGCTTGGATGCTCAGAGTGAGGAGGCTAGAGGAGAAAGGGAGGATGGAGGGTGAGAGTAGACAGTCAGACCAACTCATAAACTGAGGAACCTGGGGACAGAGTTACCTGTGCCCTTGTTCTTATGCTGGAGCTCTGGAAAACATATGATTTTAGATGCCTTTTGGATGTAGCATAGTGTGGGAGCAAAAGAAATGTAGGTACCTGAGAGAGCCTCACAGAGTCCTGACCTGTGGGGGAACAATAGAGTTTTCCTATGTGGTTAGAGTGGCACAGATAAAAATATAAGGGGCTTATGGGAATGAGGAGGAAACCGAAGTGACTTGTGAGAGATTACCAGATGGCATCAAGAGCATTTTAGAGGACACCAGCCTGATGGATAAAACCGATGACCCAATTGTTCTTCCCCATGCCTCAGTTCTGTCCAAGACCCCTAATGGAAGATGATAAAAATCTGAGCAACACGGAAAGGTTGTCTTCTGAACCTGCATACCCTAAGAAAATATAATTGGCTTATAAATACAGTAACGTAAGAAAAAGTCTTATAAGACAAACCCTAGTTCAGCTATCTTGTAAATGGGAGACACTTCTAAATGTTAGTGTTACAAGGACTGAAATTGTTGAGTTATTTCCACTGAGAATTGGAACTGAAAGAGATGTGCAATGATAGAAATGGAAATCTTTCTCTTATGAGCCTTTGGAATATAGACCTTTTTACTTTCCAATAATTTTCTGCCTGAAGCAATGACATGTCTAATTAATAATCATATTCTATAAAAAGTATGATTAATCTGAGAGATCATTATGAACAAGTAGATTAAAAAACCAACCTAAATCCCCTTGGTCTGATTTAAGATAAAATAAACCTGAATTTCTTATCCAGAGAGGTTTTTTTTTCCTTGTGATATAACTTGAGGGTATATTCTATTTCTTTGATTCTTTTGGTGTGTGTTCTTTATCTGATTAACTTAAAGGAGACTTTTTTATAAGTAACACCTATTCAGTTGCCCCTTAATTTAATTACAGTTTTGTGTAAGCTATTTGCATGTGCATATTTTTGCAGAATATATCAGTTACATAATATCTTTCTGTTGTTAGTTTTGTATGGGGCAAAGCTGTTAATCTTAATATTTTACTAATAGAAACAAAGATTTGAGAGAATTAGGCAGAGAAGGACCCCATGGAATATTTCAGCATAAATCCTAATGCTTCAAACTTTGCCTGATTCCTGAGCTGGAGAAGTGGCAGTAGCACTGTTTAATAAGTTCAGTGATGGAAAACAACATAAATGGTCTTGATTTCTTAAAGGGCATGATTTTAAGCAAGTCCAGAAATTTTAAGAGTTGTTGTTCCTTGAATTTTTAGTTCATCAATGGGAAGATTTTTAATAAACTTCCCCTTGCCAGCCACTGGAATATAGCCATTAAAATCGAGGTTGGGGAACTACTTGGTTTCAGGTTTCAGTTTTGCCACTAACTAGCTGTGAGATCTTGGACAAGTTGGTTAATGCCTCAGGCCTCAGTGTCTTCATCTATAAAATGGGGAAATCACCAGTCTGCTAGGCAGAAGCTCCTCATTTGTGTGCCTCTCCCACAGAAGGTCTGAGTGTTGATCTTCTTGGCCCTGTCACCTCAGGCCTCCAGCAGGGGGACAAGCTTCATGGGTTTCTATACATGCTGAGTAGTGGGAAAGTTAAGGTGGCAAAGCCAGTTGTGAGAATTAAAAGTGTATGATGAAAGTAAAGCCTTTAGCTCTGTCTGGGACCTCATGGTTGTTCAATAAAAGCCAGCATGTATTATTACTTATTGCAGTTGAACATTCATTAGATTTTCAGATTATATATATTATTTTTAGAGGTTATTTTGTCTTTTAGTCAATTGTCTTTCACCTGGAATTTTAGCATTATAAAGATTTATCTATCAGCCGAAATTTGGAGCCATATGGTGGCTACCTGAATTTCCTAATAGTACTTGGACATATATATATAATATTTTACATTTTGCAAAACATTTCTCACATCATTATTTTAGTATATGATCAGTACTAATTATGACCAATTTTAATATTTGATTTTGCCTAACTGATTATCTCTGGATATCAGTCATAGACCAAATTTTGAAAGTTCAAGAAAATGCTACTCATGTGTACCCACACACCTTATCTATAGATTATTTCAGTAAAACACACACACTGCTTAGATAGTAGTACTTATAAATGTTGATGGAGATGTAATAATTTATACTGTTGTGTAATAAAACCATTGAGTGGCATTGGGAATACTTCCTGTAACTAAAATAGGGGTGAAAATGTAGTAAACAAAAATGACAGAAACATCTCGTAATGTAGGTAACATGAGGGAAGTTTTAAAATGTCATTGGAAAATGAAGAAAAAATTTCTGGGATGCCAAGAATTTAAAGATACAAATTTGAAATGAAAATATATTTTAAACTAAACTAAATATGTTGTCAAGTGGAAATTGTTTAGAGGACAGTAGGACAAAGCAAAAACTCAATGAAGTGTACGCTCTTAAAGTACATTGTAACTGATAGTCAACCATCATCTCCATGATGGTTTTCATGCATTGCAAATATTTATCTGTTCTTAAAGAGCACATGCATTCAATTGAAGTGCTCTTGATATAAACATCGTGGGCACATATAGGCGTCTTGATCTTAAGAGTAATCAGCTGTAATTAAGACTCTTCCCAGATGAAGATAGGGAGCCCAGAGAAAAGTGGCTTCTCCAAGGTCACACAGCTCATTCATGATAGAAGAGTCAGGACTAGAGCCCATGGAACTCTAACGTATTTCCACTACTGAGTTCTCTGTGGGTGATTTCAGGAGCCCTTGAGAAAGTCAGATACCTCCTAATCCGGCTAGTTGATTCTCTAATTTCTGTAATCAGAGATTCATACTTCTTTGGTTTTTTCAATGCTTGGTGTAATGCGAGTAGCTCAGGCTTTAAGTCAGGTAGCCTTGGGTTCAAAATATACTGCTGCCACACTCTGCAACTCAAGTGGATACCATTACAAGGTAGTTTATATGCACAGGGCCTAAATAAACACGGGGCACAGAAAGGGTCAGTCTTGCACACACCTTAATTCTTCAGGAGTAGTATCAGATGCAGTTTTTGATTTTGACAGCTGATTGAATACAATTTTTCCATAGTGAGGACCATGTGTGAAGAGCTATTCTGTTCAGGGACACGTATGTGCCTGTCCCACGTATGCTTTAATTCTCATAAGTACACATAACAAAAATCACGTTAATTCAGACCCCACTATTGTGGAGTTTCTGGTAATGGTGATGAGAGCTAGAGTGGTGTCTCCCATCTTCTCTCTCTGTCACTCTGCTTTGGGAGGTCCCGGCCTTAACACTCCTCCTCCTATTCAAGATCCTGGTTGGAGGCCTGGCTACCTCTGTTAACATGGTGATCAGCTAATGAAGCTTAAAAAGGTTACTGAAGGAGAAGAGGTTATAGGTATGGCCTGTGTCATCACCCGTAGGGCAAGAATGAGGAAAGGCTACTCCTCTACACAAGAAGAGCGTCCCATTCCAGTTCTACTCCCCATTTGGGAGGTTGGTGAGAACTTGCTGAGACTCTTCTAGAACCTCTTTTATTGTCCCTCAGTTTACAGAACTGCTGTGATCTGAATCTGGGTCCTGGAGACTGGGGATAAGTGGGATAGATTGGATTTGGATTTTACTTTTGGAATGTTTATGGCCCACTGAGCAAATTATTAGCACCATAAAATTGCAAGTCTCTTCCAAATTAAGAAAATGAATTGTTTTCAGACAGTTTTAGAAGAATCATTTACATATGGACAAGATGCTCAGGGTGTGACACAATCTTGTATTATTTAAGTGAGGACTTGTATTAAGTTAGTAGTCTAATTTAGTGGGTGTCTGTAGTTGATTGTTGTAACAGTCCCCCAGTGAATCACACCTCTCTGCTCCACACCTGCTTTGTTAGCGTGATGTTGTTGTTCTTGCCATCAAGAAATGGAGTCTCTTTCTCTACTCCCTTCAATCTGGGCTGGCTTTGTGACCTGCTTTGACAGATAGGATGTGATGGAACTGATATTTTAGACTTCTAAGCCCAAGTCTCATGACTTTTGTTTCCATAGAGGGGGAACATAGCTGTTAGGTAAAGAATTCCAGACTATCCTGCTGGAGATAGAGTCCCCATGGAGCAGCTCCAGCTGAGCACCAAGGCCACAGTCAGTGAGTCAGACAGTCTTTTTTTTTTTTTTTAATTTAATTAATTTATTTATTTATTTATTTATGGCTGTGTTGGGTCTTTGTTTCTGTGCGAGGGCTTTCTCTAGTTGTGGCAAGTGGGGGCCACTCTTCATCGCGGTGTGCGGGCCTCTTGCTATCGCGGCCTCTCTTGTTGCGTAGCACAGGCTCCAGACGTGCAGGCTCAGCAATTGTGGCTCACGGGCCTAGTCGCTCCGCGGCATGTGGGATCTTCCCAGACCAGGGCTCGAACCCGTGTCCCCTGCAGTGGCAGGCAGATTCTCAACCACTGTGCCACCAGGGAAGCCCTTTTTTTTTTAACAGATTTTTATTGGACTACAATGGCTTCACAATACTGTGTTATTTTTTGTTGTACAACAAAGCCAATTAGCCATATGCATACACATGTCCCCATATCCCCTCCCTCTTAAGCCTCCCTCCCATCCTCCCTATCCCACCCTTCTAGGTTATCGCAAGGCAGTGAGCCAATCTCCCTGTGCTATGCTGCTGCTTCCCACCAGCCAACTATTTTACATTCGGTAGCGTATATATGTCGATGCTACTCTCACTTCGCCCCAGCTTCCCCCTCCCACCCCATGTCCTCAAGTCCATTCTGTATGTCTACCTCTTTATTCCTGCCCTGCAACTAGGTTCATCAGTACCATTTTTTTTTTTTTAGATTTAGTCCCAGCCAAGTCACTGCTCTGCTGAGTCCTACCCAAATTCTTGACCCACAAATTTGTGGGCAAATAAATTGGTTGTTCTTTTAAGCCAGTAAACTTTGGAGTGGTTAGTATGCAGCAATATTGATTAATTACAATTGAGCTGCGAATCTAAATCATCATGGGAGCCTTTATAAAAAGCAGATTCCTAGGTCCCATCTCCAGAGATTCTGATTTAGAAGGTCCAGTGGGGAGAGGGTTATCTCAAACCTCTGTAATTCCTCCATGCAACTTTAATTTGGAAAAATTTCAAATCAATAGAGAAGTTGAAAAAATAGCACAGAAAGCACCCAACTACTCCTAGATCTACCAATTATTAATATTTTACCACATTTGTTTTATCTATCAATCTGTCCTTTTCATATATCTTTTTTTCTAAAATCGTTTGAAAGTAGTTGCTAAATGTCATTTATTTCATCCCTAAATACTTCAGCAATTATTGCCTAGGAAAAGAACACTTTATTGCACGACTGCATTATCATTCTCACATCTAAGAAAATTAACATTGATTCAATAAAATCATTTAATATAGTCTATATTCAAATTTCTTAAATTTGGAAATATCCTTTATAGATGAAAAAAAAATCAAAATCAAAGAAACGCCACTTCTTATATTCTGGATCAAATCTCCTTTTGCCTTCTTAAAGCTTCACTTCTTTGCATCATCAATTTCTGCCTCTCTACAGAATTGTTACTATCAGCAAATGAACACATGCTCTGCCATCTCCTTTCCCATAACTTCTTATCTCCTCACTCCCCAACTTGGCTAAGGCCTCATCTCTATGTTGCCTTTTACAACAAAATTTAAATCATAAAAGTTGCTGACACTAGCTGATTGTGCTTCCTTACATCTCATTATCTTCTCAAAACAGTCATAGGTGTTCTGTCCTCTCAACTGCACAGAAACTCTCTTTTTAAGGTCACCAAAAATCTTAATGATTTTCAATCCAATGGTTACTTCTATGTCCTCATATTTCTTGACTTTTCAAATATTTTTTTTCCCATAGTGAACCACTCCCTCCTTCTTGAAACACTGTCCCTTTGGCTTTTGTGACATCACACTGTCCTGGTTTCCTTCCTATCTTGGTGGCTGCAGCTTCATGGTCTCTTTTGCTGACCTTGGTAACCTTTTCTGCCTGACCTCTAGTGTGGGAGATCCTCAGGGATCTCGGTCAGTGACAGTCCCTCCCACTACCACCCCTGCCCCAAGCCCTGTCATCTCACTCAGCCCCAGGACTTTGCATCTATATACTGAGAGATTCCCAAATTCATATCCAGCCCTGACCTCTTTTCTCAGTTGATCTCATATAACCAGCTGCCTACTTGATAACTCTACTTTGATGTCTAAGAGGTGTCTCAAACCTAACATGCTCCAAACTATTTTTGATTCCCCTCCCCTGCCTTGCTTCTGCCCCAAGTCTTGCCCATCCCAGTTGCTTTATTTACTCAGTCCCTCAAGCAAAGCCCAGGAATAAACTTGATCTATTTTCCTTATCCTGCACGGCTAACCCATTCACAAAACCTTCCAACTCCACCCCTAAAAGGGACCCTGGGAATGCTCAACTTTCCTCACCTGCTCCAAGTCACCATTATTTCCAGTCTAGATCACTGCAAGAGCCTTCGAGCTAGCCTCTCTAATTCCTTTTTTACTCCCTGATCTATTTCCCCAATAATCTGTTGTCACTTCTGCTTAAAACCTGCAAAATTTCTTCTGTTACACTAAAACAAAATTCTTACCCAGCCAGTAAGTTTTATGTAATCCGACCCTGCTTGCCTGCATCTGCAATTTCATCTTGCTCACCATGACAAAGCTGTCTTGACCTTCTCTATGTTCCTTGAAACTGCTCTATTTTCTTCACAGTGCTTATGTATTCTTATAGTACTTATTTGTTGTAGTTCTCCATTTGTCATCTCTAAGTTTAGGGGTTTGGATTCTTAAATGGTCACTGTTATGTCTCCAGTATTTAGAACAATGTCTGGCACCTATTAGGTAGTAAATAACTGTTGAAATGATGAATGAATTGGTGAATGATACCAGTATTAGAAATCTGGCATTCATCCTACGCTTCTTTCATGCTCTGGCTTTCTACTTCTAATCAATAGCCAAGTCCTGCAGATTTTGTACTCATGATTTTTTCAAAATCTGTCCCCTTTTCCCCAACTCTACTACTACTGCCTTGGTTTATTTCATCAGTGCCTAGGTGGTTTCTAAGCCTCTGGTCAAGGACTGACTCCTGCATACAACTTTTTCTCTTCCTACAGGAGAAACCAATCAACTACTCTTTGTGCTACCATGATATCCCTACTTCTGCCATAGGACCTCAGAGGGTTTGTCACGCTTACGTTTTACTGTGTTCATCCCCTTTTACTATATTGTAATCCCTCTGGAGACAGGGACCACATCTTTCTGGTTTTTCACTCCTAACACCTAGCACAGTGCCTGGCATATAGTAGGTATCCACTAAATGTTTGAAAGAAAATGAGTAAATGCAAATGAATGAGGCTGGCCAAGTGGGGCCATTTAAAAACAGCTACAGTAAAACACCTAAAATTTAGATGTAAAGATAATGATGTTTAACTTGTGAACTTAAAATTTTAAAATCAAGTTCACCTATTATAATTAAGCCTTATTAATGAGTAATGATTGATAAACTTGCTTTTGAGAATACCAAGCTCTACGTTCCAATATCTTCAGTTCTAGCTCTTAATGTTTTTTTGAGATAATTTTATATGTGAAAATAAAAAAGCAGTCATCCCCATATATTTCTTAGAGATATAAAAATAACTTTAGGGTAAAGAACCCCATGATATATACAAGTTTGAGAAAATCTTTTTTTTTTTCCCCTTCGTATCTTTTGGTGTTTTTTTTTTTTTTTTTTTTTTTTTAATTGACGATCTTGAATCAGATGCGTATGTTTGATTGATTGATTGATTGATTGATTTTGGCTGTGTTGGGTCTTCGTTTCTGTGCGAGGGCTTTCTCCAGTTGTGGCAAGCGGGGGCCACTCTTCATCGCGATGCGCGGGCCTCTCACCGTCGCGGCCTCTCTCGTTGCGGAGCACAGGCTCCAGACGCGCAGGCTCAGCAGTTGTGGCTCACGGGCCCAGCCGCTCCGCGGCATGTGGGATCTTCCCAGGCCAGGGCTCGAACCCGTGTCCCCTGCATTAGCAGGCAGATTCTCAACCACTGCGCCACCTGGGAAGCCCTCTTTTGGTGTCTTTTAAATATGCTTCATATATCTAAAATAATTTAAGAAAACTATGAATAAAATTATTCACACTTCCGAGGACCCTAATCTAACCTTGGGTGATTTGACTTTTCATTCTTATTTTTGCTACAGTACTCACTCCTTGTGCATCTTTTGTGTTTCTAAATATTGAAATCAGAATATGTAAGTCCATATTGGTTACCGGGAACCTGTAACTTTGTAGTATTTCCAGACAATGAATATACAGTATATTTTGCATGTAATTTTTATCTCCTTCCATCAAGTGTAACAATATGTTGAATTTGCCATGGGCCTTTAAAGCTTCGATGTTGTGAAGAGCTCTGCATGAAATTTTAAAGAGACTGGACCTTTCATCTGCACAGCAGCAGGGCACCTCGCTATAGGGACAAGAAAGGGAGAGAGAGAGAACATTTCTGAAGCAATAGCAAAAAATAACAGCAGAAGCAATTATTTCATCAAAGATTGACTTTTTTATTCCATATATATATAATTTTTTTTTTCTTCAGATTTCTTAGCTGGAGATTGTCTGCCTTATTGCCTTCATCTCCTGGTATATGTTTAATTTGCAGGTTTCACATGGTCAAAATGGGCATAAATTCATAAATGAAAAATGTTTATTTTAGGAGGTGGTGTTATTGATAATATTTAAATATATTTTCAGGAGATATGCAAGTTGGGAATGATGCAAAGAACTAAATTTGGCATTCCCTAGGGTTCTTAGTCTGTTTATCTGCTTGGGGATGTGAGTGATGAAGATATGTTTTCTTCCTGACTTTGCTTTTTCTCTTTTTCTCCCATAAACATTAGCACAGACTTTGACTGCCCTGGGAGGGTAAGAGAATTTTCTCCATCTCTGTGGCTAATATTGACATACTTTTATTTGGGTTGGGGCTGGGTACCCCTGGCTGTGGAGTGAATTAGTACTAGTTCTTGCAGCATGGACATTATTTTACTGGCAGTGAGGATAACCAAATATGGGCCGCCATTTTCTTTTACTGTGACCCTGAGATGGCATCACAGTGAAATGCCTGGGCTTGCCTATGTGCAGGATCTGAACTTCTCACTCAAATGAAGCTTGGTAGTCCTCCAGAGAGCTTTCTGCATTTTTGGAGTTGGAAGAATCATGTTTCATTCTGGGTATTAAACTTGGTAGTATTTTCCTTCCCTGTTCTGCTATTTAGTCTTGAATGACTTGCTGTAACTTCTCTGTTTCCATTTTCTTTATCTTCTCGAGGCTGTTGAGGGGATTAATAAAATACTTGAGCTTTGAGGTCTTTGGAGGAGGCCCTCTCTCCCCATATTACATATATATATATATATATATATATATATATATATATATATATATATTTTTTAACAAACTGACTACAAACTTAGTGGCTTAAAATACATCTATTCTTTTTTGATTCTGGAAGTCAAAAGTCTGAAATGAGTCTCATGGAGCTAAAGGTGTTCATGGAGCTGTGTTCCCTCTGGAGGCTCCAGGGAGAGAATCTGTTTCCTTGTCTTTTCCAGCTTATGGAAAAAGACTACATTCCTTGGCTCATGGCCCCTTCTTCCATCTTCAAAGTCCATCACTCCAAGCTCAGCTTCTATCAACCTATTTCCTTCTCTAGACCCTTAACTTAATCACATATGTGAAGTTCCCATTAGCACGTAAGGTGACAAATTCACTAGGAATTAAGGCATGGACATCTTTGTCAGGGGGAGGTGTTATCCAGCCTACCACCCCTTCATTGAACTACTTAAAATTTTTGTAATCCTTATCCTGTTTCTTTCGATTCGTGGGTGCACACTTCATCCCATTATCAACTGGTGATGATTGTGAACTTCTTAAATGCACAAGAGAGAAGTTTTGTTGATATTCTCTCCAAAGTAGCTCCTGAGAGTCAAGCAGTGATGAGCTTCAGAGGAGTAAACGTCCTTCTGGGATGACTCCCTAAGTATTGGAAGCTGTTTTCTCTGTATCTTCAAGAGGCTTGTGGACTCTGCCCTTTGCTGTGCACCTGAAACTATCACAACATTCTTAATTGGCTATACTCCAACATAAAATGAAAAGTTAAAAACACAAAAGAACAAGAGCCTTGTGGAACCTGAGGAAGCTGATTTTCAGGGTCCACTGCTTTAGGTTTAGCATGATGCCTGGAGGTACAAATGTTGGAATCCCAACTATTCTAAGCTTCCTCAGTGGGAGGCTATACTTCTCTTCTTCCTCTCATATTTGTTATAAACCTCTCTTCATTTTTCAGTCAATCCCCATTCTGACCCGCTGCTTATACTTTTAGGAAGATCGCTCCCTTCTGCCAGTCTTATTCATCTAAACTTCACCCTCTCTGTTCACATAGCACTTGGTGTATACTTTTATTATAACTCCCATCTCTTAGGATTAATAAGTCTGTGTCTCCTAAATAATGGACTTGCTTGAGGGCAGGAATCCCGCCTTATTTACCTTCTTGTTTCCTCCACTAAAATGGTGCTTGGCACAAAGTAAGCACTTAGAATGTATTTTTCTGAACAAGTGAATTACTAAACAACTTTTATTGGATCCCCATACCCTATAGAGTGAAGCCCAAACCTTAGCAGATCATTAAATCTTTAGTTTCACATCTCCCCTCTTCATGTTCCCTATTCTCTATTGACTTCATGCCCTCCCTGTGTTGTACTGCTTTCTATTCTCCAAACCACTTTACATTTTATCTTCAAGTCTTTGTTCCCAATGTGATAATACGTAAACTAGCATTTGAGGAGGCTTGATCTGTGCGAGCCTCAGTACAAAGCACTTTACAGGTATTTAATCCTTACAGTACTCCTATGTAGTTTACATTTTACATATAAAAATCCTGAGGCTTGTAGAGGTTACAGAACCTCCCCTAGACCACATAGCTAGTAAGGAGTAGCTCTGGGGTTTAAACTCAACATGTTAGGTCTAGATGTTGATCATAAGATCAACATCTTATATTGATCACTGCAGCTACCTCCTGATATGGGCTTCCATCCTGAAGGGATTTGCTTAGCATTTTCCAGAAAACTGTGCATTCCTTTTATGCCCACCATAGTGCTTGAAAAACCTACATCTATTTAGGATTGAAGTTTGGGGTGAAGGTTTTAATTATGAGGGCTCTTTTATGGCTGTAAATCAGATTTTTAAGAGAGTGCTGGGTAGAGCCATTCTGGAGAATGCCTTGGAATTCATTCCCAACCACGTCTCAATCAGCCATAGCCATGAATGCCTGCTAATTAATATCCAAAGAAACAGTAGTCATGACTGAACTGAGCATCAGCCATCCCTTCCTTCTACCTCATTGGTGTCCAAGCTTTTTTGTTTAAAGCAGTGGAACCCATTCTTGAAAAAATCTCATGTAGACCTCCAATATATAAAACAGATAAAAGTGGACAAGAATTTTCTATCAGTGTGTCCTTCCAGATTTTTTTACATAAATCCCTTTCTTAAGCTTAAGGACACTGCACCCTTCCCTGAAACTCTTCTCTTGCACCCCATTTACCCCAATTCTATATGTGTTAACTCTGGGTCTGTGGGGAGAAGCCAGTTGGCCTAGGTTTATGACAGATTTGTGATACATATATTCTTCAGCCATTGCACTGTGTCAATCAATTAGATTGTTTGAATTCAAAACAGGCTTAAAATAGCCAAAAATAGTGGAAATATACCTAAAGGACCATAGAGTTCCAAATAGGAAAAAAGCTCACTTAGGGCCCATGGAAGAGCTATGTATTTTTTAAGAGATATCCTGGAGTGACACTGCCTTGGTGAATCCACAGTCCAGGCACTGGCCTTTATCTTGGAAGGTTGAGAAATTTCATTTTGTCCACATACTGTGTGGCCCTGTTGGCCTGTTCCTTGAAACAAATGGATCCTTGGACCAAGGTCCTTGTTGACACTTTGAACAGGCACTATTACCATGTGCTTGTCTGAAACCCTTTCTGTGCTTCCATGGCTAAGGTATACTTGTTTTATTTGACCCATTATTTCCTTAGCTATATTAACACATACAGCAAGGATATCATCCAGCATTGCCGACTCAGACTTTACACTTCTGTGATGGAAGAGAGCATACCATCCATGATAGTTAAGAACTTAGGTGTTGAATTAAACAGGACTGGGTTCAATTCCCTGGCGGTGCCGTGTATAAACTATGTGATCCTTGCTGATTTCCTTAACCTCTCTAAGCTCATTTTCCCTTCAATAAAATAAAAACAACCGAGGATTTTTGTCGAAATTGAGATAGGATGTGTGAAAGTCCCTGGTGCTTGGCACAGGAGATTGCTTGGGGATTGGTAACTGCTAGCTTTGTTATTATTTTAGGTGGCCTCTCATCTCTCTCCTCTAATCCCTTCTGTGCTGATTTTCAAGTTTAACGTTCAGAGGCTCATCTTGTTTTTCTTAATTCCAGATTCCAGGAGGATGCCCCACTGTAGTCCTGAGAGGCCAAACACGGGACCACCAGCACACTTAACTGCTCAGTATCTCCCCTTCTCTGCCATGGGGGAAATCATGCTACAAGGGCACCCAGTGCTAGTTCCTGTTCTTTGTGTGCAGTGCCGACCACTCCACTGCTTTGAACTAGGATAAAAGTGGAGATTTCCTCCATGAAGGTGCAGCTCTTCCTTTGGCTCCCTGGTTGAATGCGTTTATGCTCTGCCCCTTTCTGCTGACCAGGTATGTGTAATATAAACAAATTATATGCATATCACATAAATCTATGCTTGTGGGACATTCAAATGATACATAAATATGTAAAAACTTACTGTTTTCCTTCACTCTCCCAACTATACTTCCCCTGTTAACTGAGCATGGCTATTATTTTAGTATATATCATTCTAGCCTTTTTTCTATGCAATTATATACTTATTAAAAAATGGTATGATACTATTGTTTGACGACCTGCCTTCTTAACTTAACATTTCTTGATCTTTTCATGTCAGCATATACAAATCCATCACATTCTTCTAAATTTTTGCATAGTTTTCCACAGACAGGTGAATCAATATTTACCATGAGAGTATTGATGAATATTTACCTTTCCAGTTTACTATTAAATACAAGTAAACTGGAATTGTACTACACAATTGTTCTCCTAAAAGCTATGCCACTTTATACTCCTACGAACAGTGTGAAAGAAGGCCCATTTCCATACTCAGTCACCAACACTGGATCTTATTTAATCTTTAAAATTTTTAATAATCTGGGTAAAATTCTCATTTAAACATACTTTTTCCTGATTATCTGTGAAGCTAAGCATCTTTGCACAGGTGGTTTTCATTTTTTCATTTGTACTTATGAATACTGTCAATTTAAATATTTTTCTCAGTTTTATTTTGGGTTGTCTTTTATTGCTTTATAGGAGCTCTTTGTATGCTATTGATTTTTAGGTCTTTGTTGAATATACTATAACTATTTTCTCCTAGTTTCCTTTTTAAAATTGTGTTCTTTGTATCTTTTGCTATATATAGAAATTTTACATTTACATTACATCTAGTTCTGGTTTTCTTATTATGAAATTTATTATATGTCGTACTTGTTAAAGGGTTGTGAAGGCATGAAATCACTCAGTCTCCTTTGTGGTGAAACAGGCTAATATTAATTACATGTTATAAATTAGAAAAGCATAGCAGATACAGTTTAAAGATCTTGTTGTAAACTCTAGCTACTTTCAAAACAAGTATTTATTGAACACCTATGTGTTTAGTGTGTTGGATAATAAAAAAATATATAAAACATGGTCTCTACCTTTAGAAACCATTTCTATGTGAATCACAAATACTTAGCTATACCTTGAGAAAATTATATAGGGCATTATTTATCTAAGTGCTAAATTTTTTTTACAGAAAAAAAGTGGTATCAGAATTCAAAAGGAACTAGGTCAACAGAGTATGTATACTTGTACCTGTTAAAAGCTATGGGCATAGTGGAAAACTTGAACTGGGGCTGGAAGCCTAGAAAAGATACAGTTATGAGGTTGTAGGACCTGTAGCTGTTATCTATTTCTGCATAACATACCACCCCAAATCTTAGTGGCTGTGAAAGTACCAATTTAATTTAGCTCATAATATTGCAGGTTGACATTGTTGGTTGGGCTCAGCTGGGCAGTTCTTCTGATGTGGGCTAAGCTTAGCTAATCTTGGCTGGGCTCGCTTATGCATCTGTAGTCAGCTGGCAGATTGCCTGGGCAGATGGGTTTATGACCCACATGATCACTTCTGGGACAGCTGGGATGACTGGGGTCATTTCCCACATTGGCTCCCAACCTCTAATGGGCTAACCTGGGTTTGTTCCCATGGTGGGCACAGAGTTCCAAGAGTTTGAGGATGGAAGCTGCAAGGTCTCTTGAGGCCTAGGCTCAGGGTTGGTGTAGTGCAATTTTTGTGTATTCTATTGGTCAAAGCTACAAGACCAACCAAGATTCAAGGGGTGGGAAAATATTCTCTACCTCTTGATTGGAGGTGCTGAAATTGTGTGGCTGTTTTTGTGGTCTACTCCGGAACTCCAATTCAGACTCATGTTGGCTGAGCGATTTAATCCTTACAGTTAAGTGTGATGACCATGCTTAAAAACTATCTTTGGCAAGGCCCAGTAGAAATATAAATAGCAGTAGAGTGGAAGTCTGAATACAAATGACTTTTTTTCCTTGGCTAAATGTGTATTGACTTTTTAGGGAACCTTTCTTTCATCTTGTTTTAAACAGGACAATTAGGAACATGATGTCTGGATTCCTAGACTGGCCAGAATGACGTATGATAATCTTGCCTTCCCACTCCTTGAAAAAAAACAAAACAAAACAAACAAACAAGAAAACTGAAAGGGTAAAGGAGATGTGGTGTTTAGTTCTGGTAATAAATGCCACGATCATGAATGCAAAGCATTAGAAAAGCTACACATGACAGTTCTCCAACTTAAAGGAGCCAGCTTCAAGTCTCGATTTCTTCATCTTTTTTTTTTTTAATTAATTAATTTATTTATTTTTGGCTGCGTTGGGTCTTTGTTGCTGTGTGTGGGCTTTCTCTAGTTGCGGCAAGCGGGGGCTGCGGTGTATGGGCTTCTCATTGCCGTGGCTTCTCTTATTGCGGAGCATGGGCTCTAGGCGTGTGGGCTTCAGTAGTTGCAGCACGCGGGCTCAGTAGTTGTGGCTTGTGGGCCTTAGAGTGCAGGCTCAGTAGTTGTGGCGCACGGGCTTACTTGCTCCATGGCATGTGGGGTCTTCCCGGACCAGGGCTTGAACTTGTGTTCCCTGCATTGGCAGGCAGATTCTTAACCGCTGTGCCACCAGGGAAGCCCCTTATTTCTTCATCTTTATTTTCAACTTAGTTGACTTTGGTTTGCAATTTATGATTTCAGTGATTGGTATAGTTCCTTTTATCTTATTTTGGTCTTGTAGAAACAGTTCTAGAAATTCTGTCAATTCTTGTTTTTACTATTTGGAGGTAAGGGAAGTTGGCCAGTAAGTCCTTTTTGTAAGCTTCTCTCCCCTCAAGTGATCAAGATAGCTTCTCAGTCCAGAGAGTATATGTGAGGTTCAGACATAACCAGATAGACCTACTGGTTCATGTCTTTGTTTATAAAGTTATGGTTTCTTGGTCAAACCTTTAACTCAGAATGAAACATGAGTAATGTCAGGGTGTAACATGAAATACTATATGTAAAGATGGTGCTTTATAAAAACTCAAGGTTATTTTTTGTTCTCAGTTCTTCCTTATGTAAGGAGCAGAGACACCTTAAGATTTCTACATATTTGTACATAAAAAACCCGATTTCCCTCTGATTCTTGTATATGTACCAAATGATGCTAATTAAAGTACGCTGTTCAACAGAGAAACAGTGTATCACCGTAGAGCTGTCTGTGAATGCTGGAGCCAGAGTCTTGTTTGAATTAGGAGGATGTCTGCTAAGTTAAGGCGTCCAACAGAGATGTATAAGGTCAGAGCTTCCAGCAGTCCATACTGTCTTTATTGAGAGACATATTTATATCTTCCAGGCTAGTAATTAATCACTCAGTGGGGTTTTTTTGGGCGAAGTCGTGCACTCACAGAGAATCTTTTTGTGCTGCCAGGAACCACAAAGCATGGGCACAATTAAAATGCTGATTTAATTTATTATATTGAGGCATGGAACAGGAATGTTTAAATGATGTTGACAGGGCCAGAATTTCAGAACCACCTCTTTAAAAATAGAAAACAAATGCCTACCCCCTTAAATTAAATTATATTAATAACATGTTTCTGTAAGTTGCTTGGAAGCAAAATAAAGCTCTTGACATTAATTAAAATTTGAAGATGTTGTATCATTTGTTGTTAATGTGCAGTCTTTGTTAGGGGAAATAAATTTCAAAGTGATCTATTTATGAAAATTAAATGGAGGAAAATTGCCTATTGAGCAAACGTCGTTTAATAAGGCTGCTTTTCTTAGAAATGTGGATTCTTAGGTAACTAAAATGTTTTTAGACTCCAATAATGGTTTCTATTTTTGATCCTCTGAAAAATTCTTTGTTACTTGAATTTTGATATTTCCACACAGAATTCCATTGTCAGGGGGCTTATAAACTCTAAAAACCAGGAAGGCTTTCATATATTTTGGGGTATTGGGTAACATGCAGTTGCAAAGAGAAGTTCATTTGAAATTGATGTGGTTAGGCACTTGGACCTCATCCAAATACCTGGGCAGGACCAGAAGCCAAAGGGTCCCATTGGCAGCGTCTAACTAGCTTTCCTCTAATGAATACTGTGCTCTGTGTCTTGAAGCTACCTTTTGCTGGTATCACACAAGCTAGAAAGTGCCATGAGATAATGGATAGTTGTTTGCGCTGCTGTTCCACAGCAAGGGGAGCTAATAGTCACCTCTGTGTGGACCTCACATGCAGATAGTATTCTGAAAAAATACACATCTCCACTGTTATGGGAGAAAGGTGGTTTCTCACTCTGATTTAGGTTTATTTTCTGGTGGCATTGGTACAGATGCATTTGACTTGGGCTTAAAGCTGATTATAGAATAAAACTCTTAGAAAATGTTAAAATGATGTGTTCTTCAGTGAATGAAATAAACCATAAACTATGCACGTTGTTCCTCATCGCATTACTCCCATTTTTGTGGATTTGATAGTCCAATTACAGTATGGGAATTAGACAACCCCTGTTAGTCTTGATAATTCTGGTGATAGGAGTGCAAATTGGAGGGAAGAAAGGGAGTAGTTGGTCTATGTGGGTTCCCCCACTGGTTAAAATTGAAGCAGTCACAGAGGAGTCAATATTTATTTTGCGACCATTTACATGGTGTGAGTTTTCTTCCGGGAAATGTTCCTGTTTTTGTGGAAGAACTCTTTGACTTATGTACTAAATAGTAATTAGCCATTTTTAACATGTTGTTTTTCTCTCTCCCCTTTACTCATCCCCCACATCCATTTAGCCACCAATTCCTGTGGCTTCTACTCTTTAACATCTAAATGTTTTGTTCCCTGCCCCCTCCACAGGCTCCTAAATGGCCATCACATCACAAACGTTGATTTGTTTATCTGTCTCTTGTACTAGGCTGTAAACTATTTGAGGGCATGAATCACATCTTATTTGACTTGGGCGCTGTGTCTGGCACATAATAGGTGATCTGTATGTATCAATATTTGATGTGTCAGTGAAGGCTTTTATATAAACCAATTATTTCAGTCATTCTTAGCTCGGGGTTGGGGGTGATTTTGCCCCCCACCCAAAAGTGGACTTTTGGCAATGACTGGAGACACTTTTGGTTGTTCCTACCAGGGGGTGTGTGTATACTACTGGTATCTGGTGGGTAGAGACCAGACATGTGGCTGAACATCCTAGAGTGCACAGAACTGCAACAAGAAACATAAGGCCCAAAATGTCAGTAGTGCCAAGGTTGAGAAACCCTGCTCTAACATAATTTTCAAAGTATCTCTCTCAAGTAGATGGACAGTTTCTTCGCTCAAGATATGAGAAAACACACTTGGAGAGATTAAATGACCGTTCCAAGTCCTCTCAGCTTAAGGTAGTGACAGAACCAGGAATTTAACCCTAGGCCCTTGATTCCACATGTTAATAATAACTAAATTCTTTCAATTACTTAGATGTTTATTGTGATTTTTGACTTTAATTATCTGGACATTTGCCTTAGATTTTAGCCTTGGAAATCTCTATGTTCTACTTGAAAGTAATAATCAGAAATTAAGGCAGAAGATATTCGTGTGCTCCTTTGAAAGGTATCTCTCATGGACATTCCTTGGGATCTTATATAAAAATTTTGAATTTCCTGGGGTTACTGAGAGTGGGTTTCTCTAATGAAGTGACTCAATCCACACATGGATCTTATTAACATAGTTCTGAAAGATTAGTAGTACAGAAATATTTAATATTGTTAAACTTGAGACCTGAAACATCTGAGATGGCCATTAGATCTTTTGAGCTAATACCTGATTTAATTTTTCACGTAGTACCTATATACATTCTGGGATTACATAGAACACAGATGCTTTAAGCACACAAATCTGTTTATCACCTTAGTTGTAGGTTTTAAATAAAACTAGGGTGTGTTTGTACTTAGACTATTATATGTTGTTCAGTTGTTGCCTCCCTAGAAATAGGAGCAAAGATGGAATAGGAAAGATACAAATAAGGGTAACTAAATTGGTCTGAGGGGAAAAAACAGTTGATTTAAATGAGATAGGAGCTCTGGTGTGCAAGGATGTTTCCAGTATACAAGAATTTGAGAGAGAAACAGATATTTAAGACATATTCTCGCTCCTCAAGAAGTGTTCAAATAGTAGATGAGATGTATGTACGTATGTATCGAAACTAATAGAACAAGATAGCATGAGGGTAAGATGATGGTAATAGCAGGGAACACAGAAGACAAAGTATTTTACATTGGTGAGATCTGGGAAGGAATTAGCCTTCTCAGATGCAAAATACACATATTTAATCCAAGTTGGAAAATATAAGTTAAGAGCATTGGTTACAAAAAATATTTCATAGTAAGTTATCACAGATAATAATCATTTTTATATTGTCAAAAGAAAAATAACTCTTTCCTATAATTGTTGTACAATCTTTTTGATATCCAGGTGTTCAAAATGTAAATATCTCTATGAAAGATTTATTTGCTCTTTAAAATTCTTTTTATACTATCAATTCCTCATCTTTGCAGGTTCTGAGTATTTCTGGGTTCTTTAGGGCACAATGCCACATTGCAAGAGAATTATAAGCACCTTCTATATAATCTTAAAGCCACTTGAAGTGGAATTTAAAGACTATTTAGAAGAACATAAAATATCTTTATTTCCATCCTACCTCTGAAAGTCTACGTTGACATTGCATTTAAACTTGTGGTTCCCTCAAAGTTGGGATGGGTGGCTATTCAATAACAGCTGAGTCAAAATGGTGAAAAGATTGTCTTAGAGGCAGATTCAGGTATATGTTTTCAAAATTATAAAAAATATCCATGATAAAAAATTATACTTTAGTTCACAGTAGAAAGGAAAGTGAGAATCATTCCAGTGAGAGGCAGAAGTAAAATTGTTAATTGATAGTACTTCTGCTTTATCTTTTACCTTAATTCCAAATTTAGTATAAGATTGAACCATTTTGGCCACCAAAAATGGCAGTTTCAAAGTTAAACCTAACAGTGGCTAAATATGCTGGGAACTGTGGCTAAATATGCTGGAAATGGAGAGTTCCAATTTTGAAATCAGCAGTTGAAGAAACATAGGAATATGTTAACGAAACACATTATGAATACATGAAGAACGTCAATTCATAAAAAAAAAAAAAATGTGTCCCATCCAAGAATACCAACACTTTGAAGGTTAGATTGATGGCACCAAAAAGTTAAGCCGTCCATCTGATTCATGACAGAGTACAATGATAATTCATGTAAAAATTATAAAATTGAGAAATCTTAAGTAGACTATAGAAAAAACAGGTAACTTGGTGATTTCATCCACCAAATCTTATTAAAAAAATCTTTCAATCCAGCTTGTTTAAAGTTCTGCATTTAGCAGAAATGTTTGAACATATTACTCAAAAAAGAAAAATTAAAGACCTCGAGGTGAAGTTATTTTACACTGAGATATTATACAAATATGTTTTTTAGGTCATGGAACATGGCAGCTGAAAGGATTCATTTTAAATTTCAGTCAAACATGTCTAAATTGTAAACAGTAGAAACTGTGGTTTCCAGATTTTATTTGGCTGAATAGAGGAACACGCTATCTCCTTTTAAGTAGGACTGGTGTCAGTTAGAACAGTAGCCAAATGTTCTCTATTTGGTTCTAGGCTCTCCTTTTTATGTTGTTTAGTGTCCACTTCTGTCAATACCTACTTTCAGAAAAAGATCTGAAACTCATTCACAGCAGAGTAAAATGTCTGAGGTTCACTTTGTGACTACTTTCTGAAAAAGATGGAGAAGTGACTAGAAGCCATGTCATAATTTCCTGAAAGTCGAAGCTCCTCTGAGTGCTTGGTATAAGGAAAGGAAGGAAGATGGGAGGGGGTGGGGATGAAATTTAAAAGGCTGCCGTGAGATAATGCATATTGAGTGTAGCACAGAACATGCTACCTAACATAATGTAATAAGCATTAATAATGAAAGCTATAAATATTATAATGGAGAGGGTTTCAGTTTATGGCTCCAAAAATAAGATGAGTGGTAGATCCCAGTGAGGTAGATTCTAGTTCAATGGAAGGAAAAAAATAATTGAATAGAGCTTTCCAAAAATGAAATGAGCCAACCCCAAAGAAGACTTTCTAATGATTGGAGCAGATATGTCATTCCCAAATCTGGTCACACAT
The DNA here is from genome assembly GCF_949987535.1 of Balaenoptera acutorostrata. Lineage (NCBI taxonomy): Eukaryota > Metazoa > Chordata > Mammalia > Artiodactyla > Balaenopteridae > Balaenoptera > Balaenoptera acutorostrata. The sequence continues at coordinate 17,339,819 of NC_080082.1, read as the reverse complement.
CAGAAAACCTGGGGGAAAGGCTTGTTAAAGGTACCCCATCCCAGGCAATCTCCGATCTACATTCCTCTCCTGCCCCCAACCAGGGCACCACTATTGTGATTATTTTCCACCATAGATTAGTTTTGCCTATTCTGGATCCTCCTTTAAATGGAATCATCCAGAATGTGTTTTTTGTGTGAGGATTCTTTCACTTAACATTTTTTGAGATATGTCCACATGTTTTATATATCATTTATTTTATTGCTGAGAAATAACTAAATATTTTTTACTGTCTACAGTGTGCTAGGCAAAGTATTGATGTTTTGGGCTCACAGTGGTGAACAAAGCCAGCCTTGATCCTGACTCTGATGGTGCCCACAATTTAAAGGTGAAGACCTTTAAGTTCCTTCCAAACCTTAGACATGTGATATTATATCCTATGAAGCTTTTGGTGCACTTCTGTTCATGCAGCTCAAGGTGTCTAAACGTCAGTGCTTTAGTTTTTCCAATCTCCTCTTCCCTGTCTCAGTTACAGAGGGAACTAAAACAAAGAGTCAATAAAATAAATTAGCTCACCAATGAATAATCATGTCTATATATCTGTCTCTTTTTATCGACAGCTTCAACATGCCCAAAGGAAAGCAGAGGCCCACAGACTTACTACTTCTCTATGGAGAAGAAAAATAGGCAGTATTTGACCAAGTTTCTCTTAGCAAGAGAAAGTAGAGTTGGGATAATTATTGAGGGTTTCCCAGACTTAAAAAAATTATAAATGATCTAAGTAGTTTAGAACTAAATGGTCCAGATAATCATCCTTTTTTTCAGAGACTCATCCTTTAAGCTTTTCCAGTGAGAGGTTTTAGATTCTGAAAATACTAGTAGATTGAAGAAGAAAGTGATAATGGGCTATGAATTTCGGTTTTGCATGGATGTTGTTGAAATAGTGGAAATCAAGAGCTGTGTGGAGATGGCGTCCAGGGCAGTGCCTATGTATGAGGCAGGATGTGCCTTCCCCAGGCTCATCCATGTGACCGCATTGCTGGGTCAAGGACCCTGGAACCAAGCAATGAGTAGAAGGATGAAGATACACATTGAAACCAAGGGGTGAGGTTGATGCATAAGTAACAAGTAAACTGAGAGACGAGATGAGGTTCAAGGTATATATCAGATTGGGCCATTGAGAAAGATATTTGAGGTGGAGATACAGTTGCTCCTTATTATTCATGGATTATGTATTTGAGAACTTGCCTACTTGTTAAAATTTATTTGTAACCCCAAGATCAATACAGTGCATTTGCAGTCATTTGTGGACATGCACAGATTGATGAAAAATGTGAGTCACCCTACATGCATGTTCCTAGCTGAGGTCAAAGAAGCTGACCATCTTCTGTCTTCCAGTGCTGATACTATAAACAAGTTGTTAATGTTTTTTTGGTGGCCTATTGAGTGCCACATTTCCCACATTTTTTGCTTTTTGTTGACTTTGCTTTTATAAAATGTCCCCTAAGTGTAATGTTGATGTGCTGTCCAGTGTTCCTAAGCATGAGAAGGCTGTGATATGCCCTACAGAGAGAACACATGTTAGATAAGCTTCATCAGGGATGAGTTATAGTGCTGTTGGACATGAGTTCAGTGTTAGTGACTTGACAATATATATCAAATAAGGTGTCTTTAAACATAAAACAAGGTTATGTATTGATTGGTTGATGAAAATGTCGTGACTAGAAGCTCACAAGAACCCAACTCTCTATTTCCTCTAGGGCTAGTGGTTCAGCATTTGCTAATTCAGTGTTTGCAGCAACTTTATAGAATATAATTATCACAAATAATAAGAATCAACTGTGGTACCTTGGGTGGGTCAGAGAAATAGATTGGACACTTTAGTGTTTCTCATCTTTTAAGCTCAGATTCTTGGAGTTTTCTTAGGAACACTTGTTTTTAAGAGCATACTGGCAAATCCTAGTCTTCAGAGTGGTACAAGTTTTTGTGAAATAATAATTCTACTTTTATGGGAAGTTTGCAGGCTGAATATTCCATTTATTTAAACATGCTGCTAAACTATTAATTTTGGAATTATATTCTTTGATTTAATAGATAATTTGTGAAAATTTGGTGCATTTCCCTTATATAATTCTAGTAAAAGAACGACTTACATATGTGGTATTATCACCTTTTTACTTGGGCTTTATGTAAGATTTGTTTGTTTTCAGAACTTTTAAGATAACTCTTTGTCCAGAGTCTGACTCCTGGGGCTGGAATTAGAACCTGGTATGTAGCTTATGAGGAACGTTCTAGAAAGCCTGTGTGAACAAATACAGTGCTTGGAAGAAAATAGGCCATGGACTGGGGAATAAAGTGATGGTGGAGGAATCAGAGATAAAGAAGTAGATCAGGGCACCTCAAATCTGACCATGGGCTGGGACAGATGTGGGGCCAGAAAGGTGACACTGAGGCCAGCAGGGTTACAAGCAGCTGAGAGGATGGATGAAGGTCAGGGTAAAGTTCGACAGAGGACTCCACATCTGCGTACTTGAGGGTCACTCTTCTTGGGCCTGCGACCTAAAATTAAAAGGGCAGAGCTGGACCTTCCTAGGTATTTTAATCATATTTAACATTAGTAACCAAGCAATTTACTATGTATCTGTTGTGTACAGAATATAAAACAGACATTACAGATATTATTTTGAAGAATCAATGATCTGTGGAGGAAAAACAAAGTACACATAGGAAATTGTGGGTAATAAGGCAATACATTGGTGAATATAATATTATCTAAAATTCAATATGTAGGTGTTGGGGAGAGGAAATATCAAGAGTGAAGAGTATCCATGACCTCATTTTGGTAAATGTGGGGCCACCCCACAAATGTGTATCTTGTCTCTTATTTCAGAAAAGTAAAAGGTAGAGAATGTAAGATAAGAAGTTTCATAAAAGTAATTTAAAAATACTTTTATGTTTTAAGGCTGTCTTGTGAGAAAAGCTCACTGATAATGTGCAAAAAAAAATGCAAAAGCAAGTTTGCTCTGAAGTCTTACTGAATATCAAGTACTTAATGAATACCCATGCTTTGTCCAGTACTATGCAAAGGGATAAAGGTAATATTAATTAAAGGGTAAGAGTAGGCCTCTTTCCTTAACTTCTATAGTCAGATCAGAGAAAATTCTGAGGAAATATCAAACACACTCAATAAGATACCAAGATGAGTGTCACAATTTGTTTTTATGATATTAAATTATATAAGTGATGGTACTTTAGATTTTCACTCAGCTTTCTTCCTCTAAATGTAATGTTTCTTTTTTCTCCATCTGTCTTCAGTATTTTTTCAGCAGTGTGACTAGGTTGTGTCTAGGTGGGTTTTTTGGTAGTTTGTTTTTCCTTTTTCAAAAAAAGATCCTGCTTGAGGTTCTGTGGGATTCTTGGATCTGTGGTTTGTTGGTTTTCATTAATTTTGAAAAATTCTCTCTTCAAACATTTCTTTCTCTCTTTTCATTCTCAGACTTCAGTTACATATATATTAGGCCATTTGATATTATCCTACAGCTCTGTTTTTTTCTATTTTTAAACTTATTTTCATTCTTTTGTGTGTGTTTGTGTTTCAGTTTGGATACTTTCTACTAATCCATCTTTAGATTCATTATGTCCTGTCTGCTAATGAGTCCATCGAAGGAACTCTTCATTTTTAATGCTATGTTTTTTTACTTACAGCATTTCCATTTGAGTCTTTTTTGTAGTTTGCATCTCTGCCGACATTTCCTGTTTGTTCATATATGTTGTTCATCTTTTCCTCTAGATCCTTCAATATTCTGATCATGCTTATTTTAAAGTCCCTGTTTGATAGTTCTAACGTCTAAATCACCTCTGTGTTTGCTCTTGTTAGTTGGTTGATTATTTCACAGTGACTTGCCTTATCTTGCTTTTTTTGTATATCTTTTTACTTTTTGTTGAATTCTGGATATAATGTGTAGAAGAATTGAAGAGACTGAGTTAAATAGTATTTTTGCCTGGTAATGGGCATGCCTTCTCTTCTTTCATGCCAGTAGTGTGGAGGTTGAATCAATCTATTCAGGAGTTGAGCTAGATTTGGGCTTTGTTGTTGCTATGGTTATCTTCAGTTCATCACAGGCCTCGGATTACCCCAGTGGTGGCTGCTGTTACCTTGTGCTTAGAGTGGGACCTGAGGGTGCTAGAAGGTTTTTCTCAATGTTCCCATTCTACCCTGTCTGCCTGAGCTACAGAGGAATATCACTTCATGTTGCATGAATTGGTATTGGGCTCTTGGTGGGCACGGGGAGTTCTCTATTGCGTTGGTCCAGTGTCAGTCTTAGGCAACTCCTGTGTGCCTGGGCTTTGGGGTTAAGGTTTTCTCAGCATTACTTCCTCTCCTCCCCAGGGCAGCCAAAGTCTGCCTTGTGTCTCTGGTTGGTCTTAGGTAGGACAGAATTACTTGTCTCTCACCTAGCAGAAGCTGACCTCTGCTTGGCATCAGTGCAGAATCCTGGGCCCAGGAAGATTTCCTGCCTCACTCTAGAGATGAAGGGTTTCTGCTTCTGTCCCTTCCTCATAAGCAATGGAACTTTGCCTGGACCGTGGGGGCAACAGGTTGTCCCTCCTTTAATCTGTGTGCATATGTATTATGCTAATTAAAATAAAATTTTGGGATCCACTGGAAAGCACTAAATGCTCAGAGGAGAAACATAACCATCCTTTGCTTCTTTGCAACAGTAAGACAGTTGAAGTAGTTAGAACGATATTAATTGTGTTAACCTTGAACTTCCCTGAAGCTGTTTCTGAATCCCAAGTCCTATTACTTTTTTTTTTTTCCTATTACTTTTGAATTCTAATCAGCCCCCATCTCTCCTCCCTCTTCCCTCCTCCCTCCTTCAGAGGAATCAAATGGGAGGATTGAGGTTGACTGTCTCCTGTTGAAAGTTGGGCAAAGGCTCTAGAAGCTGGGTGAGCAATGTAGGGGTGGAGGGAGGCTGTAGCAGCAACTATAATAGCACCTGTGTGTGTGGGAAGGGACCATATAGAAGTGAAGAACAAAACAAGAGAAAAAGAGAAGGTTTAAAAAATTTTTTGTAATGTTATTTATTTTTACAGTGCCTGTGTTGTTGCAGATCAAAATCAGGCCAGATCTTTATCAGGATCCTTTTTCTAAAGTTTTATAATTTAAATTATAAATACTTTTTACTTTTATAATCAGCACTAAAGGTAAAATAAATAGGTATGTAAGGCCATAGTGGGAAAAATATATATTGGAAAGTTCAAACAGATTTCTGAACCTGTATAGACAAGGTGACTTTCCATGTTATCTGTGAGATGTCTTTTTCTTTCTTTCTTTAAAGCATTTATTATACATTCTGTATTCCCCCAAAGCAAGTATTTTACTGTATTCCAGAACTAGGGTTTTGTTTCTATGTGAATATATGGAAAGGACTTTACTGTATTTCTCCAAATGTAAGATGCACATTTTTTTTCACATTTTAATGTCTCCAAAATGGGGATGTGTTTTACCGTTGATGGACTATCATAACTTAAGTGGCATGATTTTTTTCTTAGCAAATAAAATGTTTTACAATTAATGAGATCTTAGACTTGAGGAAATATGATATTAAATAGACAATCTCACAGATGAAGAAACTAAAAACCATCTGACTTTTTTGGGTAGAAGTGGGTGGAACTTTCTTGACATTTTCTAAATTGATCCACCTACAAGGTATTACTTGTTTACATTTGAGATGTTTAAAACCTTATATCTGAATTAAAAAAAATAAATTATATTAACTTTTAACTATGGTATAAAATAAAATGCCTCTCTTCTTATAGGCTTACAGTATTTTTATTGTCTCCTCAGCTTTTCATTTTAATCACAATCTCCTTAGAAATTTGACCACTCTATTTTCACTCCTACTTTCAGAGCAAATGGCCTGTATTTTATGTTCATAAAAGGATCCTCCAATATTATATACGCATAGAGAAATTAGGCTAAAGCAGTGGTCCCCAATATTTTTGGCACCAGCGACCCGTTTCGTGGAAGACAAATTTTCCATGGATGGGCTGGGGGTAGGGGGGATGGTTCAGGCGGTAATGCGAGCCATGGCGAGCAGCAGATGAAGCTTCGCTCACTTCTCTGCCGCTCACCTCCTGCTGTGTGGCCCGGTTCCTAACAGGCTGCGGACTGGTACCGGTTTACAGCCTGGGGGGATTGGGGATCCCTGGGCTAAAGTACTTAAGTTCTCTTCTTTCTTTAAAGGGGACACATGTCTAGAGGACAAGATTTTAGTGTCATTACCATGTTAATGGTGGCAGAAGTCTATAGCAGGAAAAACTCTTTAGTTTAGGAATTCAAGTTTTGTTTATTCTTGTGGGGTAGATCATAATTTGTTGTCTTTGCCTCATAGGAATCCAGTTGTCTTGATTACAGTGTCTGGATATCAAAGGATGACTAAACCTTACTCCCTTTTTTGAAATGAATGACTTGTGCAATAATTTAAAAAACCCTTGAGTTATTCATAACCACTATTAGCTTTTATTAAGGGCAGAGAATCTTAGTTACACCTTGACATCAAAAAGTACAGTCAGGTCTTTACTAGATTTGTTCATTGTCTTTGTTGGGTCATATTTGTATATAGCTTGTAGGTGAGATAATTTGAGAAAATATTCTTTCTCACTATCAACATAGAATTTAGAACTCTTCTTTGAAGGGTTGTCACTTTTACGTAGGAAAATATGGTGATGTAAAGAAAACTGTTTCTTTTCCTACTTTGACTTAAAACATTTTATTTGATTTGGTGGCTTCTCTTAGACCCAAATCTCGATCATTTAGACCCAAATCTCGATCATCCCTCCTAATATATTCATTCTTCACTCCGGTAACACACAACTTCTTTAACTCATGTATTCTGAATAGACACTTGTAGGAGAACAGTAGGATAGAATTCTGATAAAGCAAAATAAGCACAGTGAAACCAGGGTTTTGGCATGTGTATTGGAACAATTACAAGGAGCCGTAATTGGCTCTCTAATCAAGTCAGTTGGTCTCATTCTGGGGTCATCATTGAGGAGATACTAAGAAAATATGTACAGAGGCTCTTTCTAGTGCTTTGAGAGAATACGTCTAGAACCATGTGTACTGAATCAAAGGTAAAAACAGCTCAAGTTAATATTTATAATATTTTAACACACTGGAATGAGAAAAAAAGGTCAAAATGAACTCTGCTGTGTGAATATAATTTAAATGAAATGCTTCTGAAGGAGCAGTGTGATTGGCTGGACTTAGCAGGAGATAAATGTTTGATAAATTTTGGACTAGGTCTTGGGGAGTATAGTTTGATTCTTGACATTAGTGGATGAAAAGAAATGAGAAAGGACCTCATTAGAAAATTTAAGGATATCAATGAATCAGGTGACCTTTGGGTTGGTTGGAGGGGTAGGATTATAAAGAAATGGTGTACATATTAAGCACTCATGTCAAAGTTATTAGAGATCAGTAGAGAATCTACCACAAATTCATGGAAATACACTTTGCACCAGAAAAGCTGCTTTCACTCCTTATATTTAATAACTGAAGTGTAAATGCAATTCACAGTGAATGTTTATATATAATCAATTGTTCTTTAGTTAAATAAAAAAAAGGAAAGCCAGGAAGAACAGACCCATAGAGGTATTAGATATGTATAGAGTGGATTTGGGGTTAATGGGTGTTTTAAAAGGAATTCAAAAGGATAACATGTATCACAAAGCATGATACCAGAAGGTCGAAAGTATTATTTAAAAGCCTAATCACTATGTATCATGCAACAATATCAATATTTCTCAAATGTATAAGATTGTGTTAAGAATAAAGTACAAAGTTCTATGGCTTCAGTGCAGGTTCATTCAGAGAAGGGGAAAAAAGCCCTTTGTAAAATATGGAAACCATCTTGAGTTCAACAAATGCCAGAAAAAATTATAATTGTAAAAATGAGATGTCGACTATCGTTATTACAGTGGCTGTGTTGTTTCCAGTAACAATTTGGCGTTTTATTTAGTCTGTAACAATCTACAATTGAAATATAAAATAAAGATTTTTCTTTTATTTCCCTCTGAAGTTCTGTGCCAAGCTAAGCAGAACTGAATGAAACATCTGTGGATGATTAAAACAAGCTTTCCTATGAGGTTTTGAATAGAAAGTAAACATGGATTTTATCCATAGTCAACAGCATTTACAAATGTAAAGGGAGGAAGCTACTGAGTTTTTGAAGAATGAGCTGTTAGAGAGGAAATAGAAGTATGGAACGGCAGATGGCGATAATTAGTTCCATACGGTGAAAGCTTTCTATTAAAAAAAAATGACAGTGAGCTGCTCTGGTTGGGTGATATTTTATTGAAGCAGTGTTTGCATCTTATTTCCTATCTTTGTCTTTCTAGAATTGTCCGATCTCACAAAACCAATCAAATGTGACTAACATGTGAGGGATTGCTGGGGAGTATACTTTGGTACTCATGAGTGAGAAAACCTTGTGTTAGGGTGTTACTCAGACTGGTGAAACTCCCCACTGGACGCCCACCCATCTCTCCTACCTGGGATTTTAGTTCTCCAATCTTTATTGCTTAACTATTTTCTGTCAGTCAGAGTTCCCTAACTTCTTGAGAGACTGTGTTGTGCAGTGCTTAAGAACCCTGGCTTTGGTGTGACTGCCTGTATTTGAATTCTGCTTCCCTTACTCACTAGTTGTGTGAACTTGGGGAATGACCTAACCTTTCTATGTCTCAGTTTTCTCATCTGGACAATGGGAATAGTTATAATACCTGCCTTGGAATATTGTACAGCCTAATGGTACAATTGTTGTAAGGATTAAAATGAATAAATATATGTTAAAAATGTCCACCAGAGTCATTTGGACCCCACCCTAGACCTACTGAATCAGAATCTATATTTTTGATCACACACCCCTTCTCAATAAACAATTTTTGATTATTTATCTTCACTGTAGGCTTGTTGGTATAGTTAGTAATTTATGTGTACTGTTGTTCTAATATAGAACATACATTTTAACATCTACAAGGTAGATATTTTAAAAGAGAGATAAAAAATAAAAAGTTTGAGTATCTTTTTTCCCCATATCCTGGTGAACTAGGATTTAGAGGTCACTGGTTTAGAATATATTAGTTGAATTGAACTAACTTGAAAAAGAGTAGTACTGACTTCAACTAGCCAAAATCTTCAGGCAACAACAGCAAACAGCATAAACTTTGGTAAAGTTTCTCTATGCCCCCCCCGCTTGTGCCAAGGCCGAATGTGAAATCTTGTTCCCAGTTCCCTGTTTTGCATTTCAACAATATTTTTGTTTACTTTTATCCTTTTTTTCTTTGTGTTTTTTTTATACTGCCAATCAACTCACTATTTGCAGTTGTGACCTTGACGGTATTCAAAATCCTTTGTTTTTAGCCACAAATGTCTATAGCTTTCAAAAGAATGAAGTAAGCTCTTTGTTTTTAATTGTTGATAAAGGTTTCCTCACTTGCGTCTTATTTCAATTTTCTTCCCAATTGGCAGCTTTCTTAGTTCTGGGTCACTGGCGACCCCGCCTCGGTTATGCTGCATCAACATGCAGAGGTGTTAATCTTCTTTTGTTCCCTCTCACAGCCTTTCTCTAGCTTTATAATTATCCAAGGTGGTAACAGCTCTTAAGAACATACTCTGTCACCTTGAAATCAAGTGGTTTTTAGCTGAAAACTCAGGCAAGGTCTTAAAGATGTTGTTTCTCTCAGCTATGAATAGTGAGGGAGAATTTGAACATGACAGTCCTTAGTTGCAACGATATTTAGATGATGGATTCCCATTACCCTGCATAATGTGGGTTGTTGACATTTTATTCAAACATGTAATCCTTGTCATTGAGCGTAGGAAGGAGAGAGATTGCTACCTGAAGTAGGGGCAACACAGGATGGCACTACAGAAAAATGTCATAAAGCCCCAAATAATAGCAATAATCATTTTCTACTTCCTATCTTGTCATTTTTAGAATTAACATGTTGTTCTCTGGTACTGTTTTCATTGATTCTGCTGTAGTTCTGAGCAATGTTTAGGGCACCCCTTATATAAATGCCTTACACACTAACACTGATGATACATGGTTATTGAAACAAAGTAGTTAATTTATGTCCTTAGAATCACATCCTGTAATCAGAACTTCACGTTGAATACTTATAGGTAAGCTTGCATTTGGGAAATAATGCCTATTCTTTTACACTGTTAATATGTCGAAGAGAGAAAGAAATCACTGCTGCCTTAATGACACCAACTTTGTGATACATATTCAAGAATAATAATATGGTAGTATACGTTGCTAGACGTTGCTCTTTATTTAGAGATTTAAGAAGAGGGGTTTTTTTAAATTTGAATATCCTGTATGTACCATACGCTGATTAACAATTTATAAATAAATTGAATACAACAAAATAGACACAAAAGTACAAAGAATTCAATCTTTTAGAGTTCTTGTAGGAACATGATAACAGCCTAGAATTACATATCCCTACCTCCCTTCCTAAAAATCGTACAAGGAGAAAGCAACATAACATAGAGTCAAGGAGAAAGGGACATTTGCCCTGAGTGATGAGGAGTCACCATTGAAGATCTGTGGGAAAGACCATTCCAGACAGTCGATGGTAGTGCAAAGGCTCTGGGGTAGAAAAAAGATGATGTACTGCAAGAACAGAAAGAAGATCTGTGGGGCTTGATTAAAGTGAGGAATGGGGAGAGTGTTAGGAGGTGATGATGATGATGGAGAAATAGGCAGGAATCTGAACATGCAGGGCCTTTTCCACCAAAGTAAAGAATTTTGGGTAGTATTACAATATAATAGACAGTCATTGGAGTATTTATAGCAGGAGAGTGGCATAGTTTTATTTATTCTTTAAAAGACAACTGGGACAACTGGTGAAATTTGAATAAGGGACAACTGGTGAAATTTGAATAAGGTCTGTAGATAATAGAATTATCAGTGCTAAGTTCCTGATTTTTGATGTGTACTCTTTTTTTAATAAAAAAAGATACTAGAAATGACGTTACATTCTTTATTGTTTAATTAAAAGCAACATTTAGCACTCATGCAGTAACTGTTAAGACATCACAATCTAAAAGGCTTTGCTTATCATTATGGTGAGGGAGGTACAACTGACTTTTTACATTTTTTAATTGTGGTAAGTGTACTCTTTATGCAAGAGAAAGTTATTGCTTTTAGGAAATATGCCTGAAAGTATTGAGGGGTAAAAAAGTGAGATTGTTACTGATGGTCACCTGGACCCACCCTGGGGTCCTAGCCCAGGTGGAGACCCCTTGTCTCTGCCAAGGAGGTTCTCCTTCTGCTTGGATTCACTAAGCCAATAACAAAACCAATGCTGAGACTGAAAACAGCACAAGCTTTATTCAATGGTCAAGGAATGGAGAAGCGGGAACTTAGTTTGCAAATCAGCTTCTCAAACTGACACTGTATATATGATGCCATATACATAAGAGGGCCGACGTAAAAGGGAGGGAGCTGGAAAGATTGGGAAGAATATTCATGACTTATCTGAGAACAGGGGTGTGGTTTGAACCTAGAACCGAGGCAACACTCCTTTTCAGTCCTTGTATGGGTTTTTCCAGTTGTCATGGCAGTTGTCAGCCATCATGGTGCTGGTGGGTGTGTCATTTAGCTAATGTATTACAATAAGTGTATAATGAAGCTCAAGGTCTATTGCAAGTCAAATGTTGACCATCTTGGGCCTACTTGGTTCTAACCAGTTCTTGTTTTTCTCTTTGCAGCTTCCTCCTGAAACTTAGATAAGAACAATTGGTTTCCATTTGAGGGAGGGGCAGGGGTGTGATTCTGGGGCAAGAGCCTTGGTAACAGGATGTATAAAATGCTTCAGAAAAAATGTGTGGAGAGAGAGAATGATAAGCAAATGTGGTAAATGTTAACTTGGGGGAAATGTACAGAGAGGTTCTTTGTTTATTCTTGTACTGGTGTCACGACTTTTCTGTAAGTCTGAAATAATTTCAAAATAAAAAGTAAAGGAAAGAAACCATACTGGCCTGTATGAGGAAAGATTTGTAGGTGAGCAGATGTGGGAACAGGGAGACCAGTCAGAGAGCTATTGCAGTGGTCTAGGGGAGCAATGATAGTGGTTGGATTGAGGCAGTAGCATGAAAGTAGAGAAAAGCGGCGATTCAAGACAAACACGGTTGATTGGATGTGGTTGCTGAAGGAAAGAAAGGAACAGTATATGACCTCGGGTTTCTTGGCTGTGGTGATGTTCTTTTCTGAGGTTGGAAGACTAAAGTTGTTCAGAATATAGAAAAAATTATCCTGATCATTTGAGGTTTTGGGTTACTGGAGCTGATGGTGATGGAACTTAAAACCTACTTTTAACAAAAGTTTATTAAAACCAGAGGTTAAGTTCCTGTAAAGGTCAATTAGTTTTGCTTCATTTCATTGGTGGTGTCTCTGTCCTTGAAACAATATACCACTTACAAGAGAGGGAGCGTGTGAGTGGGTCGGTGAAAAATCCATCACCACATTTGGCTAAACAGAGTAGTACCTCACTATTACCAGTCAAGAACATGATACAAGGGTAATTATACAGAAAAATTCCAAGGAAATATGTATTTAGACTATGAAAATGATACGGACTTATTGTTATAAATTCAAACAGTATGGAAATAAAAAGTGCAATTTTCCTTCTCTCCGAATTCTGTAGTCCAGAAAGTCCATTAGCAGTTGGATGTTCTCCTTCCACACATCTATCCCTGCATGCAAGTTCCCAATCCTCTCCATACATATACATAACATAGTTTAACTTTTTTTTTAAATATAAAAATGAGATTGTACAAGTTATCTCTTGCTGTGTAACAAATTCCCCCCCACCCCAAATGTAGTAACTTGAAACAACAAACATAATTTCACAATTTCTGTGGGCCAGGAATCTGGGTGTGGCTTAGCTGGATCCTCTGCTTCCAGGTCTCTCGTGAGGCTGCAGTTAGGATGCTGGCTGAGGCTGTGGTGTCAGAGGAAGCCTCACCTGGGAAGGATATGCTTCCAACTTCATTCATGTGGTTGTTGGAAGGATTCAGTTATTGATGAGGCTGTTGGACTAGAGCCTCAGTTACCTGTTGGTTGGAGACCTCCCTCAGTTCTTTGACACAGGGGTCTCTCTATGGGGCAACTCACAGTATGGCAGCTGGCTTCCATTATATTAAGCAAGAGGAAGCTACTGTCTCTTTGTAACCTAATCTCAGAAGTGATATCCCATAACTTTGACCATATTCTATTTATTAGAAGTAAATTGGTAGGTCCATCCCACATTCAAGAGGAGGGGATTACACAAAGGTGTGAATATGGTGATTATTGGGGGCCATCTGAGAGGCTGCATACCATAGTGTATACATAATTATGTAACTTAAGTTTTTCACTTAATAATGTGCTGTGAATATCTTTCCATGTTAGTATAAATAGATCTACCTTAAATTGTTTTTAATTGTTGTACAGTATTCCTTTTTATGGATATGTCATAATTTATTTAACAATTCCCCATTAGTTAAAACTTAAGTTGTTTTTATTATTTTTGCAGTGAACACTGCATGTTATTTCTTGGACATTCATGTAAGAGTTTTTTAAAGACTTAATTTTTTTTAGTTTTATGTTTATAATAAAAATGAGAGGAAGGTGTAGAGATTTCCTGTTTAGCTCCTGCCTCCACACATGCACAGCTTCCCCTGTTACGACCATCACTCACCAGAATGGTTTTTGTTTTGTTTTGCTTTGTTTACTAAGAATGTTACTAAGAATGAACCTAAATTGACAGATCATAATCACTGAAAGTCCATAGTTTACCTTAGGATTCACTCTTGGTGTTGTACATTCCGTGAGTTTGGACACAAGTATGACATATATCCATCATTATAATACCATACAGAGTATTTTCACTGCCCTAAAAATTCTCCGTGCTCTCCCTAATCATCTCTCCTTTCCTCAAACTGCTAAGTCCTGGCAACTACTGATGTTTTTTATTATCTCCATAATTTTGTCTTCTCCAGAATGTCATATAATTGAAATCTTACAGTATGTAGTCTTTTCAGATTAACTTCTTTCACTTCACAATATGCATTTAAGGTTCCTCCATGTCTATTCATGGCTTGATAGTGCTTTTTTTTTTAAAGTGGTGAATAATATTTGTCTGGATTTAACACAGTTTTTTAATCCACTTCCCTACAGACAGACGTCTTTGTTGCTTCCAAGTTTTGGCAATTATGAATTAAGCTGCTATAGACATTCATGTGCAGGTTTTTTTGGTGTGTACATAAGTTTTCAACTCCTCTGGGTAAATACCAAGGAGTACAGTTTCTGGATTGTATGCTGAGAGTATATTTCGTTTTGTAAGAAACCACCAAACTGTCTTCCAAAGGGGCTGTACCATCTTACATTCCTACCAACAACGTATGAGAGTTTCTGTTGCTCCACATCCTTGTCAGCATTTGGTGTTGTCATTATTCAGGACTGTGGCCATTCTAAGAGGCATGTAGTGGTATCTTATTTTTCATTTGTATTTATCTGATGACATAGGATGTGGACTATATTTTCATATGCTAATTTGCCATCTTTATATCTTCATCTTCTTTGGTGAGGCATCTGTTAAGATCTTTGGCATATTTTAAAATCAGGTCATTTGTTTTCTTATGGTTGAGTTTTTAAGAGTACCCCCAAAATATCTGGATAACAATCCTTTATGAAATGTGTTTTTTTGGCTATTATTTTCTCCTAGTCTGTGGCTTGTCTTCGAAATCTTTTGATATTTCACAGAGCAGAAGTTTTTAATTTTAATGAAGCCCAGCATATCCATTATTTCTTGCATGGTTCATGTCTTTGGTATTGTATTCGTGTCTTTCTTCTATGCCATTTTCTATGAGTTTTATAGTTTTGTGTTTTACATTTAGGTCTCTGATCCATTTTGAGTTAATTTTCCTGAAGGATGTGAGGTTTGTGTCTTGATTCATCTTTCTTTGCATGTGGATGTCCAGTTGTTCCAGCACTATTTGTTGAAGAGACTATCTTTGCTCTACTGTATTACTTTTGCAACTTTGTCAAAGATCAGTTGACTATATTTATGTGGGTCTATTTCAGGGCTCTCTATTTTGTCTATGGATCTATCCTTCTATTCTTTTGCCAATATAAAATGTCTTGATTAATGTAGCTTTATAAGTTTTGAAGTCAGGTAATATCAATCCTCCAACTTTGTTGTTCTTTTTCAATATTGTGTTGTATATTCTGGGTCTTTTTGCTTCTCCATACAAACTTTAGAATCAGTTTGTCAATATTCAAAAAAATAACTTAAGGTTTTGTTTGAGATTACATTGACTCTATAGGTCAAGTTGGAAAGAACTGACATTGTAACAATATTCAGCCTTCCTATCTATGAACATGGGATATCTTCCCATTTTACTTCTTTGATTCTGAGTATAAACATTTTTATAAGATCATTCTTAGGAATGTAATTAACGGTATGAATATTTGAAAATTTTATAGCAGTCACCAAATTTCCCTCCATAAAGACCACACAAGTTTAAAATTCTTTCAAGCATTTAAGAGATTGCCCTTTATCCACACACTCAACTGTGCTGGATGATAATAATTAAAAATTTTGTCATTCTCTTAAACAGAAATTTTATTTTATTGTTTTAATTTCCATTTTTTTCAGTACTATGAAATTGCATAAATTTTCATATGCTTATTTGCCATTTTTATATCATTTTTTCCTAATTTTCTATCTGTTGTCTTTGAATTTTGTTCATGATGTAGTTTATCATACTTTTTCTTCTATGCCCTGGAACACCTTACCTAACAAGGCTTATTAGACTTGAGACTCACTCTAACTAATTTAAGGCTGTTGTACTCCCTGGCCAGCCCATGCCCTTACTCAGCTTTACTTATTTTTTTCATCTGTATTAGTTTCCTATTGCTGCTGTAATAAATTAGCACACATTTAGTGGCTGAAACAATACAAATTTCTTATAGTTGTGGAGATCAGAAGTCCTAAAATCAAGGTGTTAGGACTGGTTCCTTCTAGAGGTTCTCAGGAAGAATCTGTTTCCTTGCTTTTTGCAGCTTTGAAGGGGCTGCCTCCATTCCTTGGCTCTTGGCCCTTTCTTCCATCTTCAAAGTCACAGTGTAGCATATTCAAATCTGTCTGTCTGACTCTAACCCTCCTGCCTTCCTCTTATAAGAAACCCTGTGATTACCCTGAGTCCACCTATATAATTGAGGAGAATTATCCCAGTTCAAGATTCTTTTTTTGTTTGTTTGTTTTAAAATTAATTAATTCATTTTTGGCTGCATTGGGTCTTTGTTGCTGCATGTGGGCTTTCTCTAGTTGTGGCGAGAGGAGGCTAACTCTTCGTTGTGGTGCACGGGCTTCTCATTGCGGTGGCTTCTTTTGTTGCGGAGCACGGGCTCTGGGCATGCGGGCCTCAGTAGTTGTGGGTTGCGGGCTCTAGAGTGCAGGCTCAGTAGTTGTGGCACACGGGCTTAGTTGCTCTGCAGCATGTGGGATCTTCCTGGACCAGGGCTTGAACCCATGTCCCCTGCATTGGCAAGCAGATTCTTAACCACTGCGCCACCAGGGAAGTCCCCCAGTTCAAGATTCTTAATCACATCTGCAAAGTCCCTTTTGTCACATGAAATAACATAATCATTTGTCTGGGGGATTAGGACATGGGCGCCTTTGGGGTGGGTAGAAGGCTTTTATTATTCAACCTACATACCATGTAACATATGATATATTTTACTTATTTATTCTATTATTGTTTGTATTCCTCCTCCACCACTTGTCACCCTCATCACCTCTAGAATGTAAACTGTGAGAGTATGGATTTTTTTCTGTTGGCTTATTGCTGAATCTCGATCATTAAAAATAGTGCCTGGTATATTTTCTGTTCTACTGATATTTTTGAATGATTAAACGTAAGAATAATAAAACAATCTGGACTGATGCCTTTTTGGGGTTAGATCTTAAATTATCATTTCTATTCATTTTGTGATTATTAGTATTTTTGTATTTTATCTATTTTCTTGAGTTAATTTGGGTCATTTTTATTAGAAATCATCCATTTCATCTAGATTTTTGCTTTATTGTAACTCAATATTATTATTTTACGTTAAAAAATTTTTCCCATATTTGTGAGTATGGCCTCTTGCTCATTCTTAAAGTGTTTATTTGGGTTTTCTGTCTTATTTTGTTGGATATACTTACTAGAGATTGTTTCTGTGTTCTCTGGAGAATATTAGAGTGACTTCTGATGTATTTTAAATTAGAAGTCTGTCCTTCTGGCCAAAGCTTTTAAGATGAGCAAATAGACCTCATTCATGGAAAGACTGGGCTTTTTTCTGTCTGCTGCCTCTTTGCTGGGCCCTGAGGGATTAGCCATGGTGAGTCCACCTGAGCCCTTTAAGAACTCTCTCAGTTTGCTTTGTGGATTCTTGTGGACACAAGCCTAGTGGCTTTCAAAGCTAGATGTTTTGGGAATCCATCTCTCAGGTGGAAGTTGGGCACCAGATGTGGGGTCCAAATCCTTCACTCCTCAGGGAGTGGGAGTTGTGAATTCCTTCCATGTTGTGTGTCACCATGTGGGGGGTGGGGTTTATGGTGAGTTTGTGTCTTAGCATCTCCTACCCATTTCGATGGGGGTTTTGGAGTATTAGAGTATTTAAAGTATTAGAATATTCTGAATTTGACTGTATTCTTACCTTTACCAGTGTGTTGTATGTTTTCATGGTACTGGTTTTGAATCCCCACAGCTTTTGTTTGTCTGGGAAAGTCTTTAACTCTCGTGCATTTCTGAAGGATAACTTTGCTGGATAGAATGTTCCTGGTTGGTAGTTTTCTTCTTTCAACACTTTGAATGTATCATTCCACTCTCTCATGGCCTGTAAGCTCTTTGCTGAGAAATCCACTGATACCCTTATGGAGGTTACCTTGGAAGTTAAAAGCTTCTTTCTTCTTGCTGCTTTTAAGATTCTTAGACTTTGATTTTTGAAAGCTTTATTTAATGTATCTTCGAGAGGATCTCTTTAGTTGGTTTTGTTTGGTGACCAGTGAGCTTCATGAACTTGGTTATCCAAATTTCTCACCAGATTTAGGAAGTTCTCAGCCATTTTTTCTTTCAGTAAGCTTTCTGCCCCCTTTTCCCTCTCTTCTCCTTGAACTCCAATAACTCAGTCACTTGTTGTTTACATGATATGCCATAGATCATGTAGGCTTTCTTTTTTTCACGATTTTCTTCTCCTTTGAATGGGTAATTTCAAAGTTCCTGTGTTCTATCTCACAGATTTTTGTTCTGGTTGGTACATTCTGCTGTTGATGCTCTAAGTGTTGCATTGAGTCTTCACATTTGAAATAGTAGTTACCTCCTTCATTTCACTAACTGCCTTCAGGAGAGAAATACCTTCTGTCAGTTCTAGTGATTCTGAGGCTTTCTCAGACCTTCTCTGGATATACATGCTCACACTTTTTGCTTCCTTTTGTCAGAATTCTTAAGCTTGTATGTTTTCCCTTGATCCTGCAACACACTGAACAGGTGCTGACATTCTCCCTTTTGTTTTCCAAAAGATGGCACTAAAGCTCAAGTTTGTGGTCTCTCCCTGCCTCACAGATTTGGGCCAGCTTTCTGTGTGTTCTCACCAGCCATCTGCCAAAGCTCACTTTCACCACTGCAACTGGGGACATGCACAGGGAGCTAGCCACAGGGTCAGGGTGTGTGGAGGTGAGGCATGCTGGTAGTGCCCATGGGCTAGTTGGGGGGGGGGATCCACAGGTGAGGCATTCCCAGGGGGTCATGGGTGAGCTTCTTGATGGAATCTGTGACACAATGTGTAGGACCTGTGTCCTTTTTAATATCCTCTGAGAGTCCTATCTGCCGCACATTCCCAGCCTCTTCCTTCCAGCCTCTTCATGCAGCTCATGATTTACTACTCCGAGTGGGGGAAGAGAGAAATGAGCCTCTTCGGCAGTATCCCACACAGCTGGGGAAGCTGGGTCCTCACTTACGTCCTTCTACTTTCCCTGGCAAGAGAAATCACAGGTGGAGAAACTCTCTTGGCCATAAGCTGTGTTGTCTTGGGGGAGAGGTGCTGCAGGTAAAGTCAAGCTGTTCTTCTTACCCTTTCCAAAGCATCAAATTCTTTTTTTTTTTCCCCTCCAAGGGTATACTGGAACCTCTTTGGTGACCTGGCCTTCCACAAAGGCTCTCTTGTTCTTGGGTATTTGTCTAAGACAGTGTTTTCCAGGGGCTCCCAGACCATAGCCAAGAGTGGCTGGAGCCAGTTCATGGGCTACTGCAGGGTCCACAGCCAGGACTGAGGTCTGTATGTCTATTACCTAACGCTGGATGGGTGAGACTCCTCCTGGGTCTCTTGACATATAGTGCTGGATTCTGTATTTCCCACAAGGCACTTCTGTTGGTGGATGGATGCTGCATTATTATTGTTGGCGGGAGGTGGTGGTGCTGGTGGTGACAGGGAGGACAAAACAGTAGATGTCTTACTTTGCCGTGATGCTGATGTCACTTTTCATCTTATACATTTTGATGTATGGTATTCTCATTGTCATTCATATCCTTTAAAAAATTTATTATGAAACATTTTAATCATGCAAAAATGTAGAGAGATTAGAATAATGAAGCCTTAGTTTCATGTCACTAATTTCAACAAATGTGTCCATTCTTGTGTATCCATACCTTACTCTCTCAACCTTCTGGACTACTTTAAAGCAAAGTCAGACATATTATTTTATCTGTAAGTACTTCCATTTGCATCTCTAACAGACTTGAACTCTTAAACAAACATCATCATCTCCAAATGGGGAAAGTAACAAAAATTCTCTGTATCATTTAATAACCAGCCAGTGTTTAAATTTCCCCCACTTATCTCATATCTTTTTACACTTGGTTTCTTGAGTCAGCAGCCAAATAAGGTCCATACATAGTATATGATTGTTATGGCTCTCTCAACCTATATCATTCCTTCCTCCTTTTTCTCATTCTGTTTTTGTTTTTTGGTAAAGAAATGGAACGGCCATTTGTTGTGTAAAATTTGGCTGATTTTATCTCCATGGTGTTGTTTAACATGTTCATTTATCCCTGGATTTCCTGTATACAGGCGTTATAACTAAAAGCTTGATCAGATTCAGGCTTGAGTTTTAATATTTTTGGCAAGAATCTCTCATAGCTGGTGCTGTGCACTTCTTATAATATCAAGAGGCCTGTAATGTCTGATTATTTCTCTTCTTGTGCTATTAAGATTGATCAATGTGCTCAGGTGCTTTCAGCCTGATCCATCCATTATAAGGTTCCCCATTACAGTAGTCTTACCTAATGGTGTTAGCAGCCATCCATGATCATTGCCCAGATGCATTATTTCATTAGAGGTTGCAAAGTGGGGAGTTTTGATTCTCTTCTTTTTTTTTTTTTTTAATTAATTAATTAATTAATTTAGTTTTGGCTGTGTTGGGTCTTCGTCTCTGTGCAAGGGCTTTCTCTAGTTGCGGCGAGTGGGGGCCACTCTTCATCGCGGTGCGTGGGCCTCTCACTGTCGTGGCCTCTCTTGTTGCGGAGCACAGGCTCCAGACGCGCAGGCTCAGTAGTTGTGGCTCACGGGCCCAGTTGCTCCGCGGCGTGTGGGATCTTCCCAGACCAGGACTCGAACCCGTGTCCCCTGCATTGGCAGGCAGACTCTCAACCACTGCACCACCAGGGAAGCCTTCTATTAATTCTTTATATCAACTAAATATTTACCCTGAGATAGATTTCATAGAGGAGGGCAGGATAAATTCTGGAATCTCTTATTTACAATTTTTCAAAGTGAGTTGGTACTCTAGAAATCTCTAGAAAGTGTTATTAAAAATGCATAGATTTTAATATGTTTGTGTTTCAATCCATTGTCATTACTTTTTCAGCGTTCACATTGTCCCATCTTTGGCCATTGGAAGCCCTCTGCATTGATCCTAGGTCCTTTTCATGTGACCCCTGTAGTCTTTGATAACTTGCCCAGACTTACATTGTACAACTCTTGCCCCAGATCTGGGATCTGTCACTTCTCTAAGAAGTTCTGGTTTTTATTAGTGGGAACCATCATTAATTTCTAAATAGTCTATAATTTTATTCTTAGATATTGAGTTATTCAGAAGAGTGTTTTAAAATTTCTAGGTGGTTAGTTTTTGGTTTTGCTTTTGTTGTTAATTTCTTTATTTCCCGTAGCCAGAGAATATTGCTGTATGATTTTCTTTACGACTTACCACTGGATTAATTAAAAAATGTTTTATGAGCATTTGAAAAGAACTCTATGGAGTTACTAAATCCATTCTTACATTGTTATTCACAAACATCACTTATCTCTAGGTTTTAAGGGAGCTGTGTTAAAAACAACAGCTATTACACAGTCCTGTGTTAAAAACAACAGGACTTTGTCAATTATTTCATTTCTTAAAACATTTCAGTTTACTTACTTCGAAGGGCTGTGATTTAGTATGTAACGTTAGGGTCTAGGGAGAAAATCTAATTCTCATCTGTAAAATGGGTAATTCGAAACAACATAAAATTAAATTTTCTTCTCTTTATCAAGGATTAAATCCACAGAGAACAAACATAGATTTTTACTTTTGTAAAAAAGTACTTGGATTTTGTTGGTAGCTCCAGGAGGAATTGAAAATGTCATGTTTTGGGAGTTCTGGTGCTAATTAGTATATGCAGTAATTTAATAATATAGTGAAATGCAAATAGTTGAGCAGATAGATAAATGAGAAATCACTGGACAGTGGACAACATAATTTTTGTCAGTTGCATGCATTTTCTTTTAATACTGCTTCTTGGTAACCTGTTAGTCTGAGAAAACAAAGATACATGTAGAACGTGAGTGCAGTAAGGATGCCCACGGGTTGTGCCTTTTTCTTCCCTGTAATGCTGTGAAATTACAAGAGTGTCTGCATTAAGAAGGCCCAGTGTATTACCTGAACACCGCATGGGAAGGCCAGCCTCACTCGTGCTAGGATGGGATGTGTGACAGGCGATGTTCATGTGACACTTGAACACACTAGGTTGCGGCCTAGTCAAGAGAGCCTGCCACCTACGAGTCTCCTTCCATTTTAACTGTTTAAAAATACAATTTCATACATTCTTTCATTTTATTAATGAAATGCTATGCTTCAAACCAAGGGGCCTGCCTGCCAGGGGAAGCTATAATTATGCCTGGGTAGTCTGCAGCTGTGCTTAGTTATAAAGCTTTAACTAAAGAAAATAGAATTTGAGTTGCTTTTGTGCATCTCATAATATTTCCCCCAAATCAGTACATTTATATGACAGTTAAATAATTTCTAAAGAGATTACTGGCATTAAAAAATACTTTTTTTTTCCTTTGGCCAGGACATTGAAAACCTGGTGCTAAAGATGACCTATTTTTTGGTTATCTTTCAACAAAACTAACCGTAAAATTGTTGTTTTGTTTGCTTGGAAACAGTATAATCCATCTCTTTCTTGACTCCTTTTTACTTCCCACCCACTACCCCAATCTATTAGCAAATCTGCTGGCACTGATTTTGAAGAAGATCCAGGATCCAGCCACTTCTAACCCTCTGACCACCACAGCCTGAGTCCAAGCTGCATCACCTCTTGCCAGGACTTCTGCAAAAGCATTCTATATAGGCTGCTGCTTCCCTTCCATGATGTATTCTGCACCCAGCTACCTGATCTCTTAAAAAGATAGATTGTGTTATGCTTCTGTTCTGTTCAAGACCTCTTTTTGTGTCTCTTCTCACTTGGAGTAAATCTAAAGTTGTTTCTGTGGTCCACCACACCTTACCTGATAGAGACCTCTCTGCTCTCCTCCTATCACTCTTCTCATTGCTGCCTCCATCTCACCTGCACCAGCCTTCCTGCTGGTCATGGACACAGTGAGCATGATACCATCTCAGGGCTTTTGCAGTGGTTGTTCCCACTGCCTGGAATATCCTTTCTCACATATTTGTAGGGTTTGTTCCCTTCATTCAGATCTCTACATAAGTTTACCGTATCAGAGAGGCCTTCCCTAAAAAAATCTCTTACCCTCCTGACTACTGTCTTTTTCCATACCTAGATTTACTTATTCTTTTCTTAGCTCTTACTAGCATGATAACATGTCTCTAGTCATGCACATAAAAGTTCCAAGAGAGCCTAGATTTTGTTTTTGTTCATGCTGTGTACCTGTGCCTGGAACAGTGCCAGCTACATTAATGCCAAATTAATACTTGTTGAATGAATATACAAAGGCCAGTGCCTGCTGAGTCTCCTGCAGTTGGACTGGGTGCCCTCCTACTGGGAAAGTCATAGCCTGAATTCATATTTTCAGAAAGCTGGATATAGCAACGCAGAGCCACTTCTGTATGGGACTACAATCTTACTATGTACAAATGGCCTATTGAATAATGTCTCCCTTTTTTTTTCCAGAATGACTTAACATTTACAAGCCTTTCCCACATGTTATCTCATTGAATTCTCATTACTTTTCAAATTTTAGTGGTGACAAGATGTAGACTCAAATAATATGGCAGAGTTGGGACTGAAACCCAGGTTTTTTAAGCTCAGAGGACTTTTCCTGCCCAAACAAATAAAAATATGTTCAGGCCCTTTTTATATGGATAGCTTTTTCAGAATTTTAAGAAAGTTGATACACTTTTTAAGAAGAATTACCTTAGGCATTAAAACTTTTTGCCGTTGGGATTTGAAGTGGCCCTAATTATTTGAAACCATCTTCAGCAAGAACTAAGGTAGGAAGAATATATTCTAAGGATAGGTTGAACTTGCTTGCAGCATGGCAGCTGGTTCCACATGGGGCATGCTGGAGGTCAGACAGAAGCTGCAGATCTCTTAAGGCCTGGCCTGTGATGTTTTACAATGTCACTTCTACCACATCTGGATTGATCCTGTGATCAAAGTTGGTCACAGGGCCAGTCCACATTTCAGGAGAAGAGAATAAACTCTACCTCCTTACAGGGAAGTGGAAAGGTTATCATTGCAAAAGATGTGTTTCGGCCATGTTTGGAAACACAACCTACTCGCAAAAGTCATCCTGAAAAACTCATTATATTATCACCAGTAGAGAATAGAGAGCTTTTAAAGACAATGAGGATAATCACCCTTTTGAAAAAACTTGTGGGTTTTCTTTGGTGTATTAGTTATCGAAGAAAAGCTTCGCCTCTGAATAGTACCCTGCTCATTGGGTGTGCCATTAGATCCAAGAGATTTATTGTTCCCCTTGGTTGTGACGGCATTGATAACACCTTCAAAAGAAAGAACAAAACCTCTACTGTGAAATCTCACTGAGATTCACATATCTTTCACATGTGTAGCTAGTGTTTGTACTTTGCAACAGGACTTAATGAAACTGACATCTATTTGTCACAAGGAAGCTTGGACAAGACAATGTAGACCAATCATTGCCATTCGCTTCTATTAGCAGAATAAAATTTGAGGTAATATTTTAATCTGTAGTCTTTCAGATTAAAAAAAGCAAGTGTACAGGTGGTTCTAAATTAATTATTTCTCTTTAACATTTAGGTATACTTCTACCATAGTACTAGTTATGTGGGGAGGTACTGAATAAATATTTACAAATGTTGGATATTACAACAACTATGAAATCAGTTTGTTTAGACATTTCTCATGAGGAAGAAAGAAAGTACTCTGATTAACTGTAGATTCTTACCAGGTGCTACTTTTACAGACATATGTAAACTATATATATATAGTATACCTAGTCATTGTTTTAACTTTCACTTTATCACTATCATTTTCAATTTGTGACGTTCTGGTCTCATTTTAATTTCTTACCCTATTCTGTCTCCCCCAATTCACCCTCTGCTGCTTGGCAGGACACTCTGTCTGGAATTGCTGAGTTAACAACTTCCTCTGCTATGATCATGTAATTCTAATCTTTCCCCTCACGAGAGGACTTTTTGTGAATTCTAAGCCCATATGCTGCATATTGCCATTTTGCCTCTGAAGTAAGTTCCAGACATGTGACAAATGTGGTCAAACTATTTACAACAAATGTCCACAGGAGCATTCATACTCAGCGACTGGGAAACTGGGGTTGATTCACAGAAAAGTTTCTGTTTGACTTTACTGTCATAAACAATGAGATCACAAAAGTAAATATACCACATCTGGCTGTCTGGATCCTTGCTTGCATGGATATTTCTGGAAAGAAAGAAGCCACGTGGACCAGTCAGCATCATATTGTCTACATAATTACAATATTTTCTAAGAAGTAAAAATTTGGGGTGGGTTGATTCTTTGAGTAACTTTCACTCATGGTAAGTAAGCAGTCACTGTGTTTCAGTCAGCACTGTATAGGCAAATCAAACCGTTTGGATATTTCAGTATGACATGGGAATACTTGTGGTAGAAGCAAAATTATACGAAGTTCACAGGTTACAGTCTTGGCTTAGTGCAAGAAAATAGGTGGTTAGCTGCCTCAGAATGTATAGATACCTTGTTTTTTCCCTTTTTAAGAGATATTTTCTTAAGATGCCATTTAATTAAAAGATCTTGTCCACATTCAGATGTTTTTTTGGATACTTAATTTCATAATAAACTAAGTACGGAAATGCCAACTTGATTATCTCCTTATGCATTAACCAAACACTCAAATAGTTAAAACTTTGCTGGTAACTGTTAACCATGGAAATTTAATTCAGTTAGAGGTGAAAAGAAATAAAAAATTCTCCTAATAATGGGCCAGATATTTGTTAAAATATATACATTTTTCTTGAAATGTGTTTGCATTAGGTAAAATCTATATTTACTGATTCTTTAGCATATTATTTACACTTCAAATACTTTTTCTCTCCTTATAATGCACAGTAATAAAAGGTATTATAGTATTTGGAAGTAGGTTGGCAAGGGAAACCAGTAGAGTTAATCCAATAACTGGAGCTCCTGGGAGAAAAGGTGCTATAAAAACACAGGTATTATTATCACTATTATTACTGTGTGGAGCTGGAAATCCTGCCTGCTCCTTATAAAAGCTGGCCATTTAAGAAGAATTGCAGAATTGGCATAGCTAGAGTTGAAGGCATTTCAAATTTTGAAAAATTTAAACAGGTAGTAGAAAATATTTTTTTAAAATTTAAAAAGAAAATGGCTTACTTAGATTTCTTCTTACTACTCTCCACTTCAGAACATGATGCTATCAATGATTATTTTCCATATATAACATGAAGGTGAAAAATCTAATTCTTGGAGGTGCTAGTGGTCAAACTGGAAATATGATTCTTTAAAATAGAATTTGTAAAGCACTGACCCTTGAGATGTAGATGAAACAGAATCCAGGATGCACAGAAGGATATATAATTTTACACTGATAACTGAACAGTTGTGAATAGGAATCGTTAGAATGTGTCAGTATTAGGGAGGCAGTAAGTGTAGTGGAGAAGAGGGTCATCTCTGAAGTTAGACTGGCCTGCGTTTAAATCTTGGCTTGGTAGTCATGTGACCTTAAAAAAAAAATCATGAACCTCTCCAAGCCTTAGTTTCTTCACCTATAAATTGGGGATGATAAAATCAAAACAAAATCAGTGCCTTGCACATAGATGAGTTCTCATCTATGAAGTGGAGGCCAACATACCAACTAAGTGTTACCATCATCCTAATTAAAGTTGACCTAGAACTATACAGGCAGCTCTTAACTGAGTTATTACCAAGATATTTATATAGTTTCTGCATAATTAAGATCTCTTAAATTACTTTTACTTTCAGCTGCTCACTTTAGAGAATGAGAAGGAGAAAAGAAAGGTTATAGAAATTCTCCAATTTTGATAGTTATTAGTTATTACATTTGGAGGTGAGAGGGAAATTATTCATAAGTACATTGGCTTGATGTAAGTTTTTACTACACAAATAAAATTTAAGGAAATAAGTTAAAATCTTGTTGGCTAATTAGCCAGATACTTACATCTTTATTTCATCACTATCAGTGCTATAGTTAAAAGTTTTCTTGGATATCATGTTGTAAATGATCTTTTTAAGGCTATATTTTAAAAATTGCTTTAGCAATATTTCAGAACATATTTACCAGGTATATTTGCTTATTCTAGTCATTTTAGTTATTTTACAATGAACAGAACAGAGAAAATGTGTTTCAACTTTTTCTTTCTGTAGATATGTGTCGCAGAAGAGGATATTTTAGTGTTAACCAGCTAACTTTAGATAAGAGGTAAATATTACCCAAGTTCATTTGCATAGAGGATCCTGTGTCTGAAAAGAATTTTTGAGTGCAAACACTCTGCATTTCCAAGTATGATGAACATATTTAGGGTGTCGGAGCAATGATTTAAAACTGTGTTGGCCCAGCTACATATCTGACTACAGCTTTGATGAAAACACTGGGCTAATATCGGAAGCAACTAATTTTATTGCTGTGGGCTGCTCAGTAGACCTGTCTTTATTCAGCTGAGAAAAGTGATTACCTCAGTTTTTATTTCAAGATGGTATTTAAATTGGACCCAGATAAAAACTTTAAGGTGGCTGTGTTTCACTGAAGACCAACAAATTCTCATTTCTTTCTTTTTTAAAAATAACATATATTGGTTCCTGGGTAACCCTCTTCCTATACAGTTTTACTTGTGTTCCCCCATTTATACATACATGCACACCCACATATAGTCATTTACTTTGTTCTTGCTATTCTCTTTCATTTAAATTCTTTATTCATCCTCTCTTAATTATTCCCTTGTCTTCTCCTTGCTGGTGTCAAATGAATTCCTCTTTCTGCAGAAGCTCAGCAGGAACTGTATTAATGCAGCTGGAACACAACTACTGTAGTGTCAGGATGGTGGGGTGACCTCTGTTTTTGAAAAATAAAAGAATTGAAAAGTATCCAGCAGCTAAAAGTCAGGAGGAAAAAATCTTGATGTATCTTATTCATTTCCACCAAGGAGGTGTTTGCCACATCTCCAAGGTATCCTGTGAGAGAAAAATCATAAAAAAGAACAACTTTAAATGAAGATGAAACAGGCAGAAATGCTGAGTCTGGATATGGTTTAATGCTTTCAAGTTGCAACTCATAAGGAACCTGGAATATTGAGGTTCATGATTGATATGAGCAGAAATACGACATTGTCCCTACCCCATTCACTTAAATTGTATTATTTCCAGGAGTGAGAACCACCTCAAAAATTTATCTTCCAAAGATAAAAAGGGTTTGTGTTTCTAGCTATCCTTCATCAATGTCAGGCTGTGATGGTTGGCTGTTGCATGGGTATCCTTTTTGCCGAGGCCAACAGCAACTTAGGACTGACAGGATGTCCATTTTCCCTCCTACTGGGTCACTTGCTTGCCAAGAGTGTTTTTTCCATGACTAATATTCAGTGAAATATCTGAAGTTTAAAAACAAGATGCTTACACTTGCAATTGTTATTAAATTCTTTTCCTGAGCTATAGTACATAGGCTTTGATCTAAAGTCCTACCACTGCTAGAAGGACTTGTGTGATTATGATAATGTGCACTGCTCTTTTTGCTATTCCTATAGGGAAAATAAACCCCACATTAGTTCCATATTAGTACCTGACTTGGAGAAGTTAAAAAGCACCAGAAAAAGGTTAAACAGAGTCAAGTACACATAAGAGAGCAGTGGTTATTAGTGTTCAGGGAGCCATTAAAAAATTCTGCTTATACAGAAGAATTTATTGGTGCTCCTGCTTCTGGCTGCTTTATGCATTTTAATAAAGAGGGTAGGGTGTGTGTGTGTGTGTGTGTGTGTGTGTGTGTGTGTGTGAGTGCGTGCGTGCGCACTTGCACGCATTTTATGGCAATGATTGAACAAGGACTTTAGCTCTTTGGCCTGTTGCTAATTTTATCTCTTTTTCCTTCTTTCCCCCAAGTCTCTCTCTTTAACTTAAAATTCTGAAAATCACGGTTACATTTTTATGAAGGCAATGCATGAAGAATATGCCTATTGACTCTATGGATATATATTTTTCTGATACACATATTTGGGAAGGCTTTTTACTTTAGCTAGATGTTTGAAGGTAATTATCTAGACAAAAAACTAAGTATGCAGTTTTATGAAACAAGGAAAGTTTATGAAATTCTATGTTTCTTGGTGCTTTGAAATAAAAAATGCAATTTATTAGCAAAGATACATGGATTATGACTTAAAGTTGTTTGAGCATGTGCATTTAACTATTTCTTGTAAATTCTCATTGAAATGATCAAAGGAATATAAAATTAGAGAAAAAGGCAGGCCAATGCTGGAAATTAGGGTAAAATGCTACCAACACTTAGGAACTTGGAGAGATATTTGCAAAATATTCTGTAGACAAGATTGAACTGTGAGGAGAGCCAACCAGTATGTGAAAGAAATGTCTTCCTTTTTTTCTAAGAGGAATAGACACTGAGGCAAACCCAGTTGTAAGCTTGACATGTCTGGGTACTAAGGGCAAGAGTAGTCTTTATGAATGGGGCAAGAAGACAAATATTGGTCTGACATATGTACCAGGTAGAACATTGCACAGCACTTACTCCTAACTTGGGACATATGTCAGGTTCAGTTATGTAGAACTTGATGTTACAGCTAACCTCTACCACTTTTTCTTTTTTTTTTTTTTTGGTGTGTTCCTTTTAATTCTTTTTCACTGTAGTTAGCGACCATACATTTTGTATGACTTGAATTGTTTTAAGTTTATCAAGATTTGTTTTATGCTGCCAAATATGGTCTATCTTGGTGAATGTTCCATGTGCACTTGAAAAGAGTGTGTATTCTGCTCTTGTTGGATAGTTAATTAGGACATGTTGGTTGATTATGTTGTTCGAGTCTATATTCTTACAGATTCTGTTTATTTGTTCTATCTATTATTGAGAGATGGGTATTGAAATCCCTAACTATAACTGTAAATTTATCTATTACTCATTGCATTTCTACCAGTTGTTGCTTTATGTACTTTGAAACTATGTTATTAAGTGCAAAAAGTTTAAGATTATTATGTTGTCTTGGTAAATTGATCCCTGTATAGCTATGATATTCTTTACTCTGCAATCTAGTAATAGTCTGAATAATACCATCACTTTCTTTTGATTAATGTTACCATGGTGTTTCTTTTTACATCCTTTTATTTTTAACCTAAATGTGACTTTGTATTTAAAATGTGTTTTTTGTAGGCAGAATGTTTTGCTTTTATATCCAATCTGACAATCTTTGCCTTTTAGTTATGATACTTAGACCATTTATATTTAATGTGATCATTGATATGGTTAGGCTTAAATCTATCACCTTGCTATTTGTTTATTTATCCCCTTGTTTTTTTTTCTTTTTCTTATTTTTTTAATTAATTGAAGCTGTTTTATGATTCCATTTTATTTCCTTTTTTGATTCATTAGCTATAACTCTTTGCTTTGCTATTTTAGTGCTTGTGTTAGGGTATACAGTATATATCTTTAACTTACCACAGTTTACATTCAAGTGACATTATACCATGTCATGTTTACTATAAAAATCTTACAATAACATACTTCTCTTTCTTCCTTCCTGACTTTTGTACTACTATTGTCATATATTTAACATTTATATATGTTACAAATCCCATACTACATCGTTATTATTTTTGTTTAAATAGTCAAGTATCTTTTTCAAAGATTTAAATACTGAGAAAAAGTCTACATATTGACTAATGTTATTATTTCTGGTTATCTTAATTCTTTTATATAGAGCCATATTTCCATCTGGTATTATTTACCTTTGTCTACAGAGCTTCTTCTAACATTTCTTAGAATGCGGGTCTGCTGGTAATAAATTTTTCCAGCTTCTGTATATCTGAAAAAGTCTTTATTTGCTTTTGTTGTTCAAAGATATTTTCACTGTGTATAGAATTCTAGATCTCCTCAATTCAGGAAGTTCACTGGGTTCTGCCTCAGTTTCACCTCCCTGCCCTATGGTTAGAAACTCTCTCTGGGCAGTAAACTGGAGAGGTTTAAGGGCTCATCTTGTTTTTCACTCTTAGGGATCACTGTTTCCACTGCCTGATGTCCAGTGTCCTGAAAACCGTAATTCATATATTCTGTTGGTTACTTAATTGTTTCTGGCAGCAGGGTAAATCTTGTTCCTGTTATTCCATCTTGGTTGGGAGGGGAAGTCCCTTTAATTGGATTATAATTAAATTTGCATTAAAAAAATCCTCATGTATTTAGCTCTGTATATTTAGGGAAAGCAAGTCTATGAATGTTTAATCATCTTTGAAAATTCTACCTTTTATCATCACATAATTTTACTTTTTACTTAATTTAGTACTTAAATTTATATTTAATTTATATTTCATCTTTTTTTGCTATTAATATTGCTACTCCTGCTTTACTGTATAGTGGATTTACAATCTTGTGTTAGTTTCTGCTGTACAGCAAAGTGAATCAGTTACACATTTATCCACTCTTTTTTAGATTCTTTTCCCATATAAGTCATTACAGAGTATTGAGTAGAGTTCCCTGTGCTATACAGTAGGTCCTTATTAGTTATCTGTTTTATATATAGTTGTGTAACTATTTCAATCCCAGTCTCCCAATTTATCCCACCCCCCACTTCCCTCCGGTAACCATAAATTTGTTTTCTACATATGTGACTCTATATTTTGTAAATAAATTCATTTGTACCATTTTTTTCAGATTCCACATATAAGCAATATCATATGATATTCAATATTTGTCTTTCTCTGACTTACTTCACTCAGTATGACAATCTCTAAGTCCGTCCATGTTGCTGCAAATGGCATTATTTCATTCTTTTTTATGACTAATATTCCATTATATACATGTATACTTTACTTCATTTTATATCTGCCTTGAATCTCTTTGACCATCTCTTCATTTGGTTTTATTACTTGAAATTTACATTTTTAGTTGAGGTACCTAATATTACAAAAAAATTGCAAGGCCTAAAGTACATAATATTACAGGTCTCCTTAGTCCTGAGGCCTGTTCCCTGTTGGCAATTACTTTAAAAAATTTTAGCTCTTTTTTCTTATTATTTCCTTGCATATTTAAAAATAAAAGAATACTATAATGATTGATTTTTTCCCATTTTCAGACATCACCAGTGGACTTCCTACTAATTTTGTGAGATTCAGTTTTCTTACACCATCTCCCATTACCAGTCATACACAGTTTTATTCTTTCAGTCTTCCCATTATAAATGTCATGTTTTTCTTAAATCAATATCAGAATTTTCTTTATATGAAAATTCACTATATGAAAATGTTTATATCAATCATATTTTTGTGCTATGTTGCACATTATCTTGCTTGTTTAACCTTTTGTTTTTCCTGAATTTGGTAATTGTCTTATATTTCTTTTCATTTTATTATGTATTTGTCACTAATTCAGCCCCACATTATTTGCCAAGTTGAAAAATAGACTAAAAACTGATCATTTGAGTGCCATTTCTCTTTCTTTAGTTGTTCCTTCTGGAACCTTCCATCATTGTGCTCCACTGTGGACTGCTTACTTTGCAAGCCTATTGAGCAGTCATCAGCCTGGGACTTCTCTCATCATCCTGTGAATTCCTATTACCAACCTTTTTTGTTGGATCCCCTATTTTCTGTATTCTAAGTCTTCCTCTTTCTTGTTTTAAGCCCAAAGTTTTGTTTGTCACCTCCTCAGGTAGCTTCCTAAGAAATGATGCATGGGAGATAAATTTTTTGAGATCTTTATGTCTGAAGACATCTTTACTCTCCAATTTGATTAATATTTGGTTGGGTTTAAATTTCTAAATTGGAAGTTCATCTTTCCCTTAGAAGTTTTCAGGAAAACACTAGCTTTTAGAGTTGCTGTTGAGAAATCAAATGCAATTCTCACTTCTTATCCTTTGAATGTGACCTAATTTTTCACTTTAAAAGTTTTTAGTTTTTTTTTTTTTTCTAGACAGATATTGTGCCCTGGAGGGAGTCTCCTTAGATTCATTGTACTGGGCACCAGCTGAGCTTCTTTAATCTAGAAACCTGTGTCCTTTAGTTATGGACTTTTAAAATATGTTAGTTTGGTAATTTCCTTCTCTCCATTTTCCTTCTGGAGCTCTTATTAATACCCAGTCTTCATTCAGAATTTACTGTGTGACAGGCACTGTTCTAATGGCTTCACATGTACTAAATTGAAGTAGGTTTCACTAGCATATTCATTTTCCAGATGAAGAAACTGAGCTCAGAGAGGTTCAGGAATCTGTCTAGGATTACACAGGTGATAAATAGAGCTGGTCTTCAAACCTTGATTGTGCTGAGTAGGGGTATGGACTTTAATTCTTCCTTATGCATACTTTGAAATGTCCTGAACCCCAATCTTTAGAGTCACTGGGTGCCTCACCTGAAGTTGTACAGCTAAAATAAGCTTACTTGGCTGCTGGCCTAGTTTTAGCTTTCTCTCATCAGCTGAGTCTGCTAGTCTGACATTTCCAGGTTCAAATACTTGGTAGTATCTTTTTTCTTAATCACTACCTTTTTTTTTTTAATAGTTTCCATATTTTCCTTTTTTTAAAAATTGGATTATAATTGCTTTACAATGTTGTGTTAGTTTCTGCTGTACAATGAAGTGAATCAGCTATATGTATACTATATCCCCTCCCTCTTGGACCTCCTCCCCCCCCACCCCCCACATCCCACCCATCTAGGTTGTCACAGAGCACCGAGCTGAGCTCCCTGTGCTATACAACAGGTTCCCACTAGCTATCTATTTTACACATGGTAGTGTATTTAGGTCAAGCCTAATCTCCCAATTCATCCCACCCTCCCCTTCCCCTGCCATGTCCACATGTCCTTTCTCTATGTCTGCGTCTCTATTCCTGCCCTACAAATAGGTTCATCTGTACCATTTTTCTGGATTCCACATATATGTGTTAATATACGATATTTGTTTTTCTCTTTCTGGCTGGCTTCACTCTGTATGACAGACTCTAGGTCCATCCACATCTCTACAAATGACCCAATTTTGTTCCTTTTTATGGCTGAGTAATATTCCATTGTATATATGTACCACATCTTCTTTATCCATTCATCTATTGTTGGACATATAGGTTGTTTCCATATCCTGGCTATTGTAAATAATGCTGCAGTGAACATTGGGGTACATGTGTCCTTTTGAATTATGTCCTTTCATGTGTACTTTCTCAGGGTATGCCCAGTAGTGGGATTGCTGGGTCATATGGTAGTTCTGTTTTTAGTTTTTTAAGGAACCTCCATACCGTTCTCCACAGTGGCTGTACCAATTTACATTCCCACCAACAGTGCAAAAGGGTTCCCTCTTCTCCTCAGCATTTATTGTTTGTAGATTTTTTGATGATGGCCATTCTGACCAATGTGAGGTGATACCTCATTGTAGTTTGGATTTGCATTTCTCTAATAATTAGAGATGTTGAGCATCTTTTCGTGTGCCTCTTGGCCATCTGTATGTCTTCTCCGGTGAAATGTCTATTTAGGTCTTCTGCCCATTTTTTAATTGGGTTGTTTGTTTTTTGGATATTGAGCACCATGAGCTGTTTGTATATTTTGGAGATTAATCCTTTGTCTGTTGCTTCAAATCTCTTGCATGTCTATACACTAACAGTGAAAAATCAGAAAGAGAAATTAAGGAAACAATTCCCATTTACCATCACAATAAAAAGAATTAATCGTTACCTGTTTTGTTTTTTGTTTTTTGTTTTTTTTTTCACACACACACACTGTACTTTATTTTTACAAGAGATGAATAAACTGACACCAAGCATTGTAAATGGATGACCACAACAAAAGCAACAACGATTGCAATTACCAAACACGAAACACACTCATACTGTGTCATAATTTAATCACTACCTTTAATTCTCTTTGTCAGTATGTCTATATATATATATATATATATATGTTTTTAAAATATCCTTGTGTATTTTTATTATTTATTATTTATTTGGTTGCGTCGGCTCCTTAGTTGCGGCTCGCCGGCTCCTTAGTTGTGGCATGGGAACTCTTAATTGCGGCATGCATGTGGGATCTAGTTCCCGGACCAGGGGTGGAACCTGGGTCCCCTGCATTGGGAGTGTGGAGTCTTAACTACTGTGCCACCAGGGAAGTCCCAGTATGTCTATATTTTTTATTTCTTTCAATTGCTTTTGTGGATTTCAGGAGGGAGAAGACATAAATACTTAATTTACTTTCTTTAATAAGAATTCCCATCCATTTATTTTCAGCTTTCTATTAATAACTTTACATTAAATATCACATGACTAAGTTTGATTTTAATGCATTCTGACAGTGTCTATTAAGGTTACACCTGATTAACTTGATTATATTCCTTACATCTTTCTTTATGTTTATTATTTACTTTTAATTTTACTCAGAATTTTTGTGAGAATTAAGTGACTTAACACATGAAATGCCTATAGAACAGTGTGTGGTATATAATAAGTGCTAGAAACATCAACTATCCCTCATACAATGCTGGTGGGGATGTAAAATGGTGCAACTGCTTTGGAAAACAGTTTGCAGTTCCAGAAAAAGTTTAATGTAGAGTTACTATATAACCAAGCAATTTTACTCCTAGGTATATACTTAAGGGAACTGAAAACATGTTTACACAAAAACTTGAACATGAATGTTCATAGGAACATTATTCATAATAGCTAAAATAGTGGAAACGACTCAGTTGTCTATTAACCAATGAATGGATGAACAAAATGTGGTGTGACTATAAAATGGAATATTATTCAGCTACAAAAAGGAACAAAGTACTAATACATGGTATAACATGGATGAACCTTGAAAATATTTTACTAAGTGAAAGAAATCAGTCACAAAAGGCCAGGTTTTGTATGATTGCTTTTATAGGAATTGTCCAGAATAGGCAAATTTATAGAGACAGAAAGTAGATTAGTGGTTGCCAGGGGCTCAGCAGGAATGGGGATGTCTGCTAATGGATGTGGGGTTTTTCTGGGGGGGGAGTGATGAAAATATTCTGGAATTAGATAGTGATGATAGTTGTACAACCTTGTGAATATACTGAAAACCACTGAATTACATATTTTATTTTAAATTTTTATTGGAGTATAGTTGATTTACAATGTGTTAGTTTCTGCTGTACAGCAAAGTGAATCAGTTATACATACACATATATCCACTCTTTTTTAGATTCTTTTCCCATATAGGTCATTACAGAATATTGAGAACAGTTCCCTGTGCTATACAGTGAATTGCATGTTTTAAAAGGGTGGACTTTATGGTATGTGAATTGTATCTCCATTAAAAAAAAAAACCCAAATCAGAAAAAGTTATGTTCATTGATTGTAGAACTCCAAAGAAACTGATGTCAGTCTTTCAACATAATTCTACATATTCAACATAATTCTGCATATTCAACATAATTCAGCATAATTCAATATTGAACATAATTCTAATAAACATATTCAACATAATTCTAATAAATTTTCTAGATTTTATTTGCAGAAAATGATAAGCTGGTTCTAAAATACGTGTAAATATACAGTGGGCTAGAAATAGCCAAAGCAATCTTAAAGAATGACAAACCTGTAGGTCTTATAATATAGAAATATCCAGAATATAATCTAAAAAATGTGTTACTGCTATAATAAAGACAGTGTGGCCTATATACATTCAGAGTTGATACTAAATTACTCATAAAAACTGACTAATGGAACAGAACCTAGAAACAGGAAGAAAGCTATGCTTAGTTTCAACAAGTGCTAAATTTCCTATGGTTGACATGTGTCCAGCTCAGTAAATTTCAGTTCCAGAATCCTAAAAAGGTAGAATAAGCCATGTGTTCAACAGTGCTCTTCTATGGAGAAGCTTGAGGCAATAAATACCAAAGGATGGGTAGTATCCTTTGATTCGTATTTAAAAAAAAAATAAATTTATTTATTTATTTATTTTTGGCTGCACTTGGTCTTCCTTGCTGTGCACGGGCTTTCTCTGCTTGAGGAGAGCGGGGGCTACTCTTCGTTGCAGTGCACGGGCTTCTCACTGCGATGGCTTCTCTTGTTGTGGGGCACAGGCTCTAGGCACCCGGGCTCAGTAGTTGTGACTCGCGGGCTCTACAGTGCAGACTCAGTAGCTGTGGTACATGGGCTTAGTTGCTCCGCGGCATGTGGGATCTTCCCAGACCAGGGATCGAACCCATGTCCCCTGCATTGGCAGGCGGACTCTCAACCACTGTGCCACCAGGGAAGTCCCTGATCAGTATTTTTAATGCAACACATTAAAAATAAAGAGGAAAACAGAGTGGTAAATGGCATTATCTTTGTATTTCTGTAGGATGTTAGACCAATTCTTTACATTGATATGTTTCCTAATTAACACTATTTCAGACTTTGCATTTCTGTCTTACACATATCTTTTCAAACAAACTTAAACTAAACATGCTGGAGCATGTTTTGCTGTCTTTCTCAAAGAGTAAGTAAAAGAAAAATATCCAGGAACAAAGATATACCTTGGTGTTAGATCCCAGCAGTGTACAGCATTATGACATCTATGTATAATCTGTCCAACAAAGATCAGGAAGAAAAGCCAAAATGTATATATTAGTATACAGAGTTTTTTGCTTGTAGGTGGATGACATTATTAACAGCCCCATATGAAGAAGATTTTGAAAGAATAATTTCAAGTGAATAGAAAAAAGAAGCTATTAAAAGAATAAAAGGACAAAGAGATTTTTTGAAAAGGACATAGGGCATTTATATTATGCTTTTTTTTTTTGTTCTTGGCCTTCAGTCCTGTTTATTTTTTTAGAATTGTTTCCTACTGAGTTCAAGTATTTATACCTTCTGTGTGATTTTTGTGACTTAAGTTATTTTTTCTGCCTTCTAATGGTCTAGAAATGGTCTGAAATGACAATTTCCCCCATTGCCCTATATAATTACTTTCTTAGTAGTTTGCATTTTAAAGTTAATTATCCAGGTATCTAATTTGTCGAGTTTTGTGAATGAGGGCAGGGGAATGAGGTCTTGGTGGTAGTTTTTTTTTCTTTTTCTTTTCTTTGTTTGTGTATGCTTTATGTAGGTGGTTGTATAACCCTTTTACCTTATTTTGTGGTATGTAGACTTGTCCTAAACTGGAAGAGAAGCAATTGTTTAGCTTTCCTTTTATATCAGTAGAAAGATTATAGTTTATTTTTCTGTTTTTATTATGTCCTTGATCTGCTGCTCCAAATGCTGTCATTGAGTTGAATCGACTTGAATAGCTATAATCCACAGAAATATTATTAATGTCAGTGGTATACCCAACATAATCTATCTCATTTTAAAGAAAACATTGTTGTTAAGCTTTTTTTTTAAAGGAATGTGAGTATATGAAGGATGATGACCACATAGTCTGTATCTTAATAGAATATAGAATCAGAGAATGTGGAATTCATCTGGAGTAGTAAGATTTAGCTGACAAATTGTTGGAGTCCCTCTCTCTGGTTGGTGGGATAAAATTAGTTGTGTGGAGGTGAGCTGGCAAAGGAGAGAATAAAGGTTTTTGAGAAAACTCAGCTGGCTGGTAGGAGATCCATAGGAGCAAGGCTGGTGGATGGATTCTCTGTTACCCCTGAAGCAGTGGGTAATGCTGAAATCAGGGACGTGCATAGTAAGAGAAATCCAAGGACCATTGGCCAAATAGGTCACTGAATCAATGAAGTCAGTCAGGCATCAAATTTCAAAGCATGAAACCAGGATATGGATACAGGTAGTAAAAAGCCTAGTCTAGGCAGCTGGTCCTGGGTCATCTGGGTGGTCCTAGCACAGACTCAATTTCATCTGGCCTAAATTGTCTTTTATTGGCTGTCTAGTCTCAGGTAGTACCTGAGGTATAAGGGGCCAGAGACAAAGCTGTGGATTAATCACAACTTCTTTAATAGTAGGAACTGTTGAAATATTGGACTAGCAGTGGAATATCAGATATGTTGTCCCTTGATGCCTTCCAGACAACTGACTTTATGTGAGGTCCTACTCATAGGTGGGGATTTGAATTAATAACTCACTGAGAATTCTTTTGGCTTTAAGAACTCTATGATTTTCCTTTTTATATTATGGGAGTATAGAAAGTCAACTTCTTATTCAGGAAGCATATATTAAATACCTTTTTGAATAGAAAGTACTCTTAAGCATCTGCAGAGAAAACATGCTTCTGCTCTAAAGTGGACATAGGCAGATGCAGATTATAATGTCTTGATCAGCACAACAAGGAAGATGCTCTTTAAACTGACAGAAAGGGCTTTCTTTCCCTTTCAGATACAAGGTGATGTTGGTCTGGCTATATTTAACCAGTGTGTGGTATACAGAATTCTGTCACTGAATTCATCACTGGATGATATTAATTATCCTTCTAATCCAGTAACAATCCTACTTGGTTATCCTGTAAACTAAAGACCATAGTTTTAGCCACTACCAACATAAAATACAATGACAGGAAAGAGAAAGGATTAAAATAGACAAATATGCAGGTAATAAGCAGGGAAAAATATGCTTGGCTGCTATAATGTAATTAATATAGAAATTAATAATGAAAATAAAACTGGAAAAAGCATATGTTAGGAAATAAGAAATAGCTTCTAAACAATTAAAGAGTCAATGAAGGAACCATCATGAGAATTAGAAGATACTTAGAACTGATTTATAATAAAATTATTAAATGTCAAAACTGGTGGAATGCAGCTTAAGCAGAACTTAGACGGAATTTTATGGCATTAAATGCTGTTATAGAAAAGAGAGAAAAGTAAAAACTCAATAAGCTTCCATCTTAATTAAATGCAAAGAAAGTAGAAGAAGGTAATATGCATAAAAGCAGAATTCAATACAATAGAAATTAAGCTATTAATGAAGAGGATATGCAAAATTAAATAAGTTATTTGAAAAGATTAATATAATTGACAAACCTCTATTGCAATTAATAAAAAGTAGTCATTGGGGTTGAAAAAGAAAATTTAAGTATAGAAGTTCTGGATGTTAAAATGATAACAGCAGGCTCTAATGATAAATATTGAGGCCATAACTTTGAAAGTTCATAAGAAGTGGACAAAATCTTGGAAAATTTACCGAAATGTGTGCAAGAATAAATAGAGAGTCGGGCACCTGGAGGGTCAGTGGTCCCCAGGGTCTCTGGGACCAGCCCTCCATGGGGTCGCTGGCCCTGGGAAGCCCCTTCCTCAGGCCTCGGAGTGGTTTCGCTCCATTCAGGGGGCCCAGCCCATCCGTTTGAGGGGCAGTGTGGCCACCACAGCCTGGGGACTGGTCCAGTGCAGCCAGCCCAGCACAAGGTCGGCCCAGGTCAGCACCCAGCTCCTCCCATGCTGTGGGCCCCTGGTCACCCCCAGAGGAGGACTGACATTGGGGACATGTCCGTGGAGCTGACCCAGCTCTCCAGAAGCGCAGAGATCAATAAGCTTCTTGTACATGTGGCCCTGTGGCTGACAGGGTTTTGGTGGTCTGGCCTGGTGTCAGGCCTGAGCCTCTGAGGTGGAAGAGCCGAGTTCAGGACATTGGACCACCAGAGACCTCCTGGCCCCACATAATATCAATCAACAAGAGCTCTCCCAGAGATCTCTGTCTCAATGTTAAGACCCAGTTGCACCCAATGGCCAGCAAACTCCAGTGCTGGGTGCCCCATGCCAAACAACTAGCAAGACAGGAACACAGCCCCACACATTAGCAGAGAGGCTGCCTAAACTCATACTAAGTTCACAGACACCCCAAAACACACCACCGGATGCGGCCCTGCCCACCAGAAAGACAAGATCCAGCCCCACCCACCAGAACACAGGCACCAGTCCCCTCCACCAGGAAGCCTACACAAGCCACTGAACCTACCTCACCTGCTGGAAGCAGACACCAAAAACAATGGGAACTACGAACTTGCAGTCTGTGAAAAGGAGACCCCAAACACAGTAAGTTAAACAAAATGAGAAGACAGACATATGCAACAGATGAAGGAGCAAGGTAAAAACCCACCAGACCAAACAAATGAAGAGGAAGTAGGCAGTCGACCTGAAAAAGAATTCAGAGTAATGATAGTAAAGATGATAGAATATCTTGGGAATAGAATGGAGAAAATACAAGAAACAGGTAACAAGGACCTTGAAGAACTAAAAAGCAAACAAATGATGAACAACACAATAAATGAAATTAAAAATTCTCTAGAAGGAATCAGTAGAGGAATAACAGAGGCAGAAGAACAGATAAGTGACCTGGAAGATAAAATGGTGGAAATAACTGCCAGGGAGCAGAATAAAGAAAAAAGAATGAAAAGAATTGAGGACAGTCTCAGAGACCTCTGGTACAACACTAAACGCACCAACATTTGATTTATAGGGGTCCCAGAAGAAGAATAGAAAAAGAAAGGGTCTGAGGAAATATTTGAAGAGATTATAGTTGAAAATTTCCCTAACATGGGAAAGGAAATAATCAAGTCCAGGAAGTGCAGAGAGCCCCATACAAGATAAATTGAAGGAGAAACATGCCAAGACACATATTAATCAAACTATCAAAAATTAATTACAAAGAAAAAATATTAAAAGCAGCAAGGGAAAAGCAACCAAAAACACACAAGGGAATCCTGATAAGGTTAACAGCTGATGTTTCAGCAGAAACTCTGCAAGCAGAAGGGAGTGGTAGGACATATTTAAAGTGATGAAAGGGAAGAACCTACAACCAAGATTACTCTACCCAGCAAGGATCTCATTCAGATTTGATGGAGAAATTAAAAGCTTTACAGACAAGCAAAAGTTAAGAGAATTCAGCACCACCAAACCAGCTTTACAACAAATGCTAAAGGAAC
Source organism: Balaenoptera acutorostrata (assembly GCF_949987535.1). Taxonomy (NCBI): domain Eukaryota; kingdom Metazoa; phylum Chordata; class Mammalia; order Artiodactyla; family Balaenopteridae; genus Balaenoptera; species Balaenoptera acutorostrata. The sequence goes on along the minus strand of NC_080082.1, from coordinate 17,298,019 downwards.
TTCTCTAGGCAGGAAACACAAGAGAAGGAAAAGACCTACAAAAACAAACCCAAAACAATTAAGAAAATGGTAATAGGAACATACATATTGATAACTACCTTAAATGTAAATGGATTAAATGCTCCAACCAAAAGACATAGACTGACTGAATGGATACAAAAACAAGACCTATATATATGCTGTCTACAAGAGACCCACTTCAGACCTAGGGAGACCTACAGACTGAAAGTGAGGGGATGGAAAAAGATATTCCATGCAAATGGAAATCAAAACAAAGCTGGAGTAGCAGTTCTCATATCAGACAAAGTAGACTTTAAAATAGAGACTGTTACAAGAGAGAAAGAAGGACACTACATAATGATCAAGGGATCAATCCAAGAAGAAGATATAACAATTGTAAATATTTATGCACCCAACATAGGAGCACCTCAATACATAAGGCAAATGCTAACAGCCATAAAAGGGAAAATCGGTAGTAACACAGTCATAGTAGGGGATTTTAACACACCACTTTCACCAGTGGACAGATCATCCAAAATGAAAATAAATAAGGAAACACAAGCTTTAAGTGACACATTAGACAAGATGGGCTTAACTGATATTTATAGGACATTCCATCCAAAAACAACAGAATACACTTTCTTCTCCAGTGCTCATGGAACATTCTCCAGGATAGATCATATCTTGGGTCACAAATCAAGCCTTGGTAAGTTTAAGAAGATTGAAATCATATCAAGTATCTTTTCTGACCACAACGCTATGAGACTAGATATCAATTACAGGAAAAAAACTGTAAAAAATATAAGCACATGGAAACTAAACAGTACACTACTAAATAACCAAGAGATCACTGAAGAAACCAAAGAGGAAACCAAAACATACCTGGAAACAAATGACAATGAAAACACGATGACCCAAAACCTATGGGATACAGCAAAAGCAGTTCTGAGAGGGAAGTTTACAGCAATACAATCCTACTTCAAGAAACAAGAAAAATATCAAACAACCTAATCTTACACCTAAAGCAATTAGAGGAAGTAGAATGAAAAAAACCCAAAGTTAGCAGAAGGAAAGAAATCATAAAGATCATATCAGAAATAAATGAAAAAGAAATGAAGGAAACAATAGCAAAGATCAGTGAAACTAAAAGCTGGTTCTTTGAGAAGATAAACAGAATTGATAAACCATTAGCCAGACTCATCAAGAAAAAAAAGGGAGAAGACTCAAATCAACAGAATTAGAAATGAAAAAGTAGAAATAACAACAGGCACTGAAGAAATTTCATGTAATGTCTGAAACATTTATATTAACATATTTCCATACATATTTCCATACAAATATAAGATTTTTAGAAATTTCATGTAATGTCTGAAACATTTATATTAACATATTTCCATACAAATAACCCAATGAAAGTTTAGTATTAGTTGTTTTGTTTGTTTTTTTATACTGCAGGTTCTTATTAGGCATCAATTTTATACACATCAGTGTATACATGTCAATCCCAATCGCCCAATTCAGCACACCACCATCCCCACCTCACCCCAGTTTTCCCCCCTTGGTGTCCATATGTCCATTCTCTACATCTGTGTCTCAACTTCTGCCCTGCAAACTGGAAATTTCTAAAAATCTTGTATTTGTATGGAAATATGTATGGAAATATGTTAATATAAATGTTTCAGACATTACATGAAATTTCTAAAAATCTTATATGTTCTGGTATAATGTTATAAGTAATAATCCTAGTTATTACTTTAAAATGTATATCTCAGAAATAACTAATTTTCTTGTCAACTGCATTATTATGAACTTTCATCAAATCTTTAACCGTGGTCATTTTTAAGTCTTTTGTCATTTACAGACAGTTCTGGGTGTACTCTGATGATTTTGCAAATATGTTCCTATAAAAGGGTTTCATCTTCAAGAAATTCATGGAAAAGACTCTGACAAGTACAGGTTTCTGGTAACTGACTGTACTGCTGAACTGAATGAATAAGCATTTTCAGAACTCTAATGAAAAACTGATGAACTCATAAAAGTGCTAACAAAAGATCAAGATGAAAAAAAAATTAATTACATGGGACTGAGTGAACTGATGAGGATGAGTATAATTTTTGTGACTTTCTGTCTGAATTAAAAAAAAAAAAATCCCACAAGGACTCAGAGGCAAAGAATATACAAATCAATTTTCACTGCAAAGTAAAGGAGCTGTTACAGTGGAGGATTACTGGACTGAATGTCAATATTACGACATAGTATGAGTGTGTTTCACGTTTGGTAATTGCAATCATTGTTGCTTTTGTTGTGGTCATCCATGTACAATGCTTGGTGTCAGTCTATTTATCTCTTGTAAAAATAAAATACAGTGTGTGTGTGTGGAAAAAAAACAAAAAACAAAAAAAACAACAGGCACTGAAGAAATACAAAGAATCATGAGACATTACTAGAAGAAACTATATGCCAATAAAATGGACAACCTGGAAGAAATGGACAAATTCTTAGAAAAGCACAACCTTCCAAGACTGAACCAGGAAGAAATAGAAAATATAAACAGACCAATCACAAGCACTGAAATTGAAACTGTGATTAAAAATCTTCCAACAAACAAAAGCCCAGGAGAAGATGGCTTCAGAGGCGAATTCTATCAAACATTTAGAGAAGAGCTAACACCTATCCTTCACAAACTCTTCCAAAATTTAACAGAGGGAAGAACACTCTCAAACTCATTCTACGAGGCCACCATCACCCTGGTATGAAAACCAGACAAAGATGTCACAAAGAAAGAAAACTACAGGCCAATATCACTGATGAACATAGATGCAAAAATCCTCAACAAAATACTAGCAAACAGAGTCCAGCAACACATGAAAAGGATCATACACCATGATCAAGTGGGGTTTATCCCAGGAATGCAAGGATTCTTCAGTATATGCAAATCAATCAATGTGATACACCATATTAACAAATTGAAGGAAAAAACCCATATGATCATCTCAATAGATGCAGAAAAAGCTTTTGACAAAATTCAACACCCATTTATGATAAAAACTCTCCAGAAAGTGGGCATAGAGGGAACCTACCTCAACATAATAAAGGCCATATACGACAAACCCACAGCAAACATCATTCTCAATGGTGAAAAACTGAAAGCATTTCCTCTAAGATCAGGAATAAGACAAGGATGCCCACTCTCACCACTATTATTCAACATAGTTTTGGAAGTTTTAGCCACAGAAATCAGAGAAGAAAAAGAAATAAAAGGAATCCAAATCAGAAAAGAAGAAGTAAAACTGTCACTGTTTGCAGATGACATGATACTATACATAGAGAATCCCAAAGATGCTACCAGAAAACTACTAGAGCTAATCAATGAATTTGGTAAAGTAGCAGGATAAAAAATTAATGCACAGAAATCTCTTGCATTCCTATACACTAATGATGAAAAATCTGAAAGAGAAATTAAGGAAACACTCCCATTTACCACTGCAACAAAAAGAATAAAATACCTAGGAATAAACCTACCTAGGGAAACAAAAGACCTGTATGCAGAAAACTATAAGACACTGATGAAAAAATTAAAGACGATACAAACAGATGGAGAAATATACCTTGTTCTTACATTGGAAGAATCAACGTTGTGAAAATGACTATACTACCCAAAGCAATCTACAGATTCAATGCTATCCCTATCAAACTATCAATGGCATTTTTCACAAAACTAGAACAAAAAATTTCACAATTTGTATGGAAACACAAGACACCCAGAATAGCCAAAGCAATCTTTTATTTATTTATTTATTTATTTTTTGAATTTTATTTATTTTCTTATACAGCAGGTTCGTATTAGTTATGCATTTTATACATATTAGTGTATATATGTCAATCCCAATCTCCCAGTTCATCACACTACCCCCCCACCACCACTTTCCCCCTTGGTGTCCACACGTTTGTTCTCTACATCTGTGTCTCAATTTCTGCCCTTCAGAGTGGTTCATCTGTACCATTTTTCTAGGTTCCACATATATGCGTTAATATACGGTATTTGTTTTTCTCTTTTTGACTTACTTCACTGTGTATGACAGTCTCTAGATCCGTCCACGTCTCTACAAATGACCTAATTTCATTCCTTTTTATGGCTGAGTAATATTCCATTGTATATTTGTACCACATCTTCTTTATCCATTCGTCCGTCAGTGGGCATTTAGGTTGATTCCATGACCTGGCTATTGTAAATAGTGCTGCAGTGAACATTGGGGTGCATGTGTCTTTTTGAATTATGGTTTTCTCTGGGTATATGCCCAGTAGTGAGATTGCTGGGTCATATGGTAATTCTATTTTTAGTTTTATAAGGACCCTCCATACTGTTCTCCATACTGGCTGTATCAGTTTACATTCCCACGAACAGTGCAAGAGGATTCCCTTTTCTCCACACCCTCTCCAGCATTTGTTGTTTGTAGATTTTCTGTTGATGCCCATTCTGACTGGTGTGAGGTGACACCTCATTGTAGTTTTGATTTGCATTTCTCTAATAATTACTGATGTTGAGCAGCTTTTCATGTGCTTCTTGGCCATCTGTATGTCTTCTTTGGAGAAATGTCTGTTTAAGTCTTCTGCCCATTTTTGGATTGGGTTGTTTGTTTTTTTAATATTGAGCTGCATGAGCTGTTTATATATTTTGGAGATTAATCCTTTGTCAGTTGCTTCATTTGCAAATATTGTCTCCCATTCTGAGGGTTGTCTTTTCATCTTGTTTATGGTTTCCTTTGCTGTGCAAAAGCTTTGAAGTTTCATTAGGTCCCATTTGTTTATTTTTGTTTTTATTTCCGTTACTCTAGGAGGTGGATCAAAAAAGATCTTGCTGCGATTAATGTCAAAGAGTGTTCTTCCTATGTTTTCCTCTAAGAGTTTTATAGTGTCCTGTCTCACATTTAGGTCTCTAATCCATTTTTTTAAAAAATTATTATTTATTTATTTATTTATTTATTTATTTATTTATTTATTTGGCTGTGTTGGGTCTTCGTTTCTGTGCGAGGGCTTCCTCTAGTTGCGGCAAGCGGGGGCCACTCCTCATTGCGGTGCGCGGGCCTCTCACTATCGCGGCCTCTTTTGTTGCGGAGCACAGGCTCCAGATGTGCAGGCTCAGTAGTTGTGGCCCACGGGCCCAGTCACTCCGCGGCATGTGGGATCTTCCCAAACCAGGGCTCGAACCCGTGTCCCCTGCATTAGCAGGCAGATTCTCAACCACTGCGCCACCAGGGAAGCCCTCTAATCCATTTTGAGTTTATTTTTGTGTGTGGTGTTAGGGAGTGTTCTAATTTCATTCTTTTACATGTAGCTGTCCAGTTTTCCGAGCACCAGTTATTGAAGAGGCTGTCTTTTCTCCACTGTATATCCTTGCCTCCTTTGTCATAGATTAGTTGACCATAGGTGCATGGGTGTATCTCTGGGCTTTCTATCCTGTTCCATTGATCTATGTTTCTGTTTTTGTGCCAGTACCATATTGTCTTGATTACTGTAGCTTTGTAGTATAGTCTGAAGTCAGGGAGTCTGATTCCTCCAGCTCCGTTTTTTTTCCCTCAAGACTGCTTTGGCTATTCGGGGTCTTTTGTGTCTCCATACAAATTTTAAGACTTTTTGTTCTAGTTCTGTAAAAAAATGCCTTTGGTTATTTGATAGGGATTGCATTGAATCTGTAGATTGCTTTGGGTAGTATAGTCATTTTCACAATGTTGTTTCTTCCAATTCAAGAACATGGTATATCTCTCCATCTGTTTGTATCCTCTTTAATTTCTTTCATCAGTGTCTTATAGTTTTCTGCATACAGGTCTTTTGTCTCCCTAGGTAGGTTTATTCCTAGGTATTTTATTCTTTTTGTTGCAGTGGTAAATGGGAGTGTTTCCTTAATTTCTCTTTCAGATTTTTCATCATTAGTGTATAGGAATGCAAGAGATTTCTGTGCATTAATTTTTTATCCTGCTACTTTACCAAATTCATTGATTAGCTCTAGTAGTTTTCTGGTGGCATCTTTGGGATTCTCTATGTATAGTACCATGTCATCTGCAAACAGTGACAGTTTTACTTCTTCTTTTCCGATTTGGATTCCTTTTATTTCTTTTTCTTCTCTGATTTCTGTGGCTAAAACTTCCAAAACTATGTTGAATAATAGTGGTGAGAGTGGGCATCCTTGTCTTATTCCTGATCTTAGAGGAAATGCTTTCAGTTTTTCACCATTGAGAATGATGTTTGCTGTGGGTTTGTCGTATATGGCCTTTATTATGTTGAGGTAGGTTCCCTCTATGCCCACTTTCTGGAGAGTTTTTATCATAAATGGGTGTTGAATTTTGTCAAAAGCTTTTTCTGCATCTATTGAGATGATCATATGGTTTTTATTCCTCAGTTTGTTAATATGGTGTATCATATTGATTTGCATATACTGAAGAATCCTTGCATTCCTGGGATAAATCCCACTTGATCATGGTGTATGGTCCTTTTAATGTGTTGTCAGATTCTGTTTGCTAGTATTTTGTTGAAGATTTTTGCATCTATATTCATCAGTGATACTGGTCTGTAATTTTCTTTTTTTGTAGTATCTTTGTCTGGTTTTGGTATCAGCGTGATGGTGGCCTCATAGAATGAGTTTGGGAGTGTTCCTTCCTCTGCAGTGTTTTGGATGAGTTTGAGAAGGATGGGTGTTAGCTCTTCTCTAAATGTTTGATAGAATTCACCTGTGAAGCCATCTGGTCCTGGACTTTTGTTTGTTGGAAGATTTTTAATCACACTTTCAGTTTCATTACTTGTGATTGGTCTGTTCATATCTTCTATTTCTCCCTGGTTCAGTCTTGGAAGGTTATACCTTTCTAAGAATTTGTCCATTTCTTCCAGGTTGTCCATTTTATTGGCATAGAGTTGCTTGTAGTAGTCTCTTAGGATGTTTTGTATTTCTGTGGTGTCTGTTGTAACTTCTCCTTTTTCATTTCTAATTTTATTGATTTGAGTTCTCTCCCTCTTTTTCTTGATGAGTTTGGCTAATGGTTTATCAATTTTGTTTATCTTCTCAAAGAACCAGCCTTTAGTTTTATTGATCTTTGCTATTGTTTTCTTTGTTTCTATTTCATTTATTTCTGCTCTTATCTTTATGATTTCTTTCCTTCTGCTAACTTTGGGTTTTGTTTGTTCTTCTTTCTCTAGTTCCTTTAGGTGTAAGGTTAGATTGTTTATTTGAGATTTTTCTTGTTTCTTGAGGTAGGCTTGTATTGCTATAAACTTCCCTCTTAGAACTGCTTTTGTTGCATCCCATAGGCTTTGGATCATCATGTTTTCATTGTCATTTGTCTCTAGGTATTTTTTGATTTCCTTTTTGATTTCTTCAGTGATCTCTTGGTTATTTATTAACATATTGTTTAGCCTCCATGTGTTTGTATTTTTTATGTTTTTTTCCCTGTAATTTATTTCTAATCTCATAGCATTGTGGTCAGAAAAGATGTTCGATATGATTTCAATTTTTGAAAATTTACTGAGGCTTGATTTCTGACCCAAGATGTGATGTATCCTGGAGAATGTTCCATGCGCACTTGAGAAGAAAGTGTAATCTGCTGTTTTTGGATGGAATGTCCTATAAATATCAATTAATCTGTCTGGTCTATTGTGTCATTTAAAGCTTGTGTTTCCTTATTAATTTTCTGTTTGGATGATCTGTCCATTGGTGTAAGTGAGGTGTTAAAGTCCCCCACTATTATTGTGTTACTGTCGATTTCCTCTTTAATAGCTGTTAGCTTAAAAACAGCTTAGTTGCCTTATATATTGAGGTGCTCCTATGTTGGGTGCATATATATTTATAATTGTTATATCTTCTTCTTGGATTGATCCCTTGATCATTATGTAGTGTCCTTCTTTGTCTCTTGTAACAGTCTTTATTGTAAAGTCTATTTTATCTGATATGAGTATTGCTATTCCAGCTTCCTTTTCATTTCTATTTGCATGGAATATCTTTTTCCATCCCCTCACTTTCAGTCTGTGTGTCTCCCTAGGTCTGAAGTGGGTCTCTTGTAGACAACATATATATGGGTCTTGTTCTTGTATCCAATCAGCCAGTCTACGTCTTTTGTTTGTAGCATTTAATCCATTCACATTCAAGGTAATTATTGATATGTATGTTCCTATTACCCTTTTCTGAATTGTTTTGGGTTTGTTTTTATAGGTCCTTTTCTTCTCTTATGTTTCCCACTTAGAGAAGTTCCTTTAGCATTTGTTGTAGAGCTGGTTTGGTGGTGCTGAATTCTGTTAGCTTTTGCTTGTCTGTAAAGCTTTTGATTTCTCCATAGAATCTGAATGATATCCTTGCCGGGTAGAGTAATCTTGGTTATAGATTCTTCCCTTTCATCGGTTTAAATATCTCATGCCAGTCCCTTCTGGCTTGTAGAGTTTCTGCTGAGAAATCAGCTGTTAACCTTATCGGAGTTCCCTTGTATGTTGTTTGTTGTTTTTCCCTTGCTGCTTTCCATAATTTTCCTTGGTCTCTAATTTTTGCCAATTTGATTACTATGTGTCTCAGCATGTTTCTCCTTGGGTTTATCCTGTATGTGACTCTCTGCGCTTCCTGGACTTGGGTGGCTATTTCCTCTCCCATGTTAGGGAAGTTTTTGACTATAATCTCTTCACGTATTTTCTCGGGTCCTTTCTCTCTCTCTTCTCCTTATGTGACCCCTGTAAATCAAATGTTGTTGCATTTAATGGTGTCCCAGAGGTCTCTTAGGCTGTCTTCATTTCTTTTCATTCTTTTTTTCTTTATTCTGTTCCACAGCAGTGAATTCCACTGTTCTTTCTTCCTGGTCATTTATCCATTGTTCTGCCTCAGTTATTCTGCTACTGATTCCTTCTAGTGTAGTTTTCATTTCAGTTATTGTGTTTTTCACCTCTGTTTGTTTTTTCTTTAATTCTTCTAGGTCTTTGTTAAACATTTCTTGCATCTTCTCGATCTTTGCCTCCATTGTTTTTCCGAGGTCCTGAATCATCTTCACTATCATTATTCTGAATTCTTTTTCTGGAAGGTTGCCTATCTCCACTTCATTTAGTTGTTTTTCTGGGGTTTTATCTTGTTCCTTCATCTGGTACATAGCCCTCTGCCTTTCATCTTGTCTGTCTTTCTGTGAATGTGGTTTTCGTTCCACAGACTGCAGGATTGTAGTTCTTCTTGCTTCTGCTGTCTGCCCTCTGGTGGATTAGGCTATCTAAGAGGCCTTTGCAAGTTTCCTGATGGGGAGGGACTGGTGGTGGGTAAAGCTGGGTGTTGCTCTGGTGGGCAGAGCTCAGTAAAACTTTAATCTGCTTGTCTGCTGATGGATGGGGCTGGGTTCCCTCCCTGTTGGTTGTTTGGCCTGAGGTGACCCAACCCTGGAGCCTACTGGGGTCTTTGGTGGGGCTAATGGCGGACTCTGGAAGGGCTCACGCCAAAGAGTGCTTCTCAGAACTTCTGCTGCCAGTGTCCTTGTCCTCACAGTGAGAAACAGCCACCCACGCCTCTGTAGGAGACCCTCCAACACTAGCAGGTAGGTCTGGTTCAGTCTCCTGTGGGGTCACTGCTCCTTACCCCAGGTCCTGATGTGCACACTACTTTGTGTGTGCCCTCCAAGAGTGGAGTCTCTGTTTGCCCCAGTCCTGTCGAAGTCCTGTAATAAAATCCCACTAGCCTTCAATCTGATTCTCTAGCAGTTCCTCCTCCCATTGCCAGACTCCCAGGTTGGGAAGCCTGACATGGGGCTCAGAACCTTCACTCCTGTGGGTTGACCTCTGTGGTGTAAGTGTTCTCCAGTTTGTGAGCCACCCACGCAGCAGTTATGGGATTCGATTTTATTGTGATTGCGCTCCTCCTGCTGTCTCAATGGGGCTTCTCCTTTGTCTTTGGATGTGGGGTATCTTTTTTGGTGAGTTCCAGTGTCTTCCTGTCGATGACTGTTCAGCAGTTAGTTGTGATTCCAGTGCTCTCTCAAGAGGGAGTGAGAGCATGTCCTTATACTCCACCATCTTGAACCAATCTCCTGCAAAGCAATCTTGAGAAAGAAAAATAGAGCTGGAGGAATCAGGCTCCCTCACTTAAGACTATACTACAAAGCTACAGTAATCAGGACAGTATGGTACTGGCACAAAAACAAATATAGATCAATGGAAAGGGATAGAAAGTCCAGAGATAAAGCCATGCACATATGGTCACCTTATCTTTGATAAAGGAGGCAAGAACATACAATGGAGAAAAGACAGCCTCTTCAATAAGTGGTGCTGGGAAAGCTGGACAGCTACATGTAAAAGTATGAAATTAGAACACTTCCTAACACTATACTCAAAAAAAACCCTCAAAATAGATTAAAGACATAAGGCCAGACACTGTAAAACTCTTAGAGGAAAACATAGGCAGAACTCTCTATGACATAAATCACAGCAAGATCCTTTTTGACCCACCTCCTAGAGTAATGGAAATAAAAACAAAATAAACAAATGGGACCTAACGAAACTTAAAAGCTTTTGCCCAGCATAGGAAACCATAAACAAGGGGAAAAGTAAACCCTAAGAATGAGCGAAAATATTTGCAAACGAAGCTACTGACAAAAGATTTATCTCCAAAGTATACAAACAGCTCATGCAGCTCAATATCAAAAATACAAACGACCCAATTAAAAAATGGGCAGAACACCTAAATTGACATTTCTCCAAAGAAGATATACAGATTGCCAACAAACCTATGAAAGGATGCTCAACATCACTAATCATTAGAGAAATGCAAATCAAAACTACAATATGGTATCACCTCACACTTTTCTGATTATGGTCAGAATGGCCATTATCAAAAAATCTACAAACAATAAATGCTGGAGAGGGTGTGGAGAAAAGGGAACCCTCTTGCACTGTTGGTGGGAATGTAAATTAATACAGCCACTATGGAGAACAGTATGGAGGTTCTTTAAAAACTAAAAATTGAACTACCGTATGACCCAGCAATCCCACTACTGAGCATATACCCTGAGAAAACCTTAATTCAAAGAGAGACATGTAGCACAGTGTTCATTGCAACACTATTTACAATAGCCAGGACATGGAATCAACCTAAGTGTCCATCGACAGATGAATGGATAAAGAAGATGTGGCAGATATATACAATGGAATATTATGCAGCCATAAGAAGAAAGGAAATTGAGTTATTTGTAGTGAGGTGGATGGACCTAGAGTCTGTCGTACAGAGTGAAGTAAGTCAGAAAGAGAAAAACAAATACCGTATGCTAACACATATATATGGAATCTTAAAAAAAAAAAAAAGTTCTGATGAACCTAGGGACAGGACAAGAATAAAGATGCACACGTAGAGAATGGATTTGAGGACGTGGGGAGGGGGAAGGGTAAGCTGGGATGAAGTGAGAGAGTAGCATTTACATATATACTCTACCAAATGTAAAATAGCTAGTGGGAAGCAGCTGCATAGCACAGGGAGATCAGCTTGGTGCTTTGTGACCACTAGAGGGATGGGATAGGATGGGTGGGAGGGAGACACAAGAGGGAGGGGATATGGGGATATATGTATACATGTAGCTGATTCAGTTTGTTGTGCAGCAGAAACTAACACAACATTGTAAAGAAATTATACTCCAATGAAGATGTTAAAAAAAAAAAAAAGAATAAATAGAAAACCGGAACAATAAGAAAACCATTAAAGAAATTTAATTCATAGAAAAAAATATTCCCACAAAGAAAACTCTAATTCCAGCAAAATCTACAAACATTCAAGGAATAGTAAGTCCAACATATTCTATTCCAGAGCATAGAAAAAACATTAACATATCTTTGAGACCAAAACTTGACATAGATAATCCAAGAAATAATCATAGACCAGTATTATAATGAAAATACATGCAAAAATCCTGTACAAAATATTAGCAAATCAAAACCTGTGATATATATAAAGGGCAAAGAATCATGACCAAGTGGTGTTTGTCCCAGGAATACTAGGTTGGTTTAACTTTAGACTATTAATGTTATTTACTACATTAGTAGATTAGAAGAGAAAAATCAAACGATCACCTCAATAGATGTATACAAACCATTTGAAATTCACTGTACAGTTAGGAAATACTCTTCGCAAAGTGAGACCAGTAGGGAAATTCCTTAAATTGGTCAAGGGTTTCTAAAAATAAATAAATAAATAAAAAATAAAGTAACTAGCATACTTACTGGTGAAACTTTGAAGCCTTGTACATGAGATTAGCAAAAGACAAGGATGTCCCTGTAGCTACTTTTATTCAGTAGTTTATAGAAAGTTTTGATGAGCACCATGAAGAAGAATAAGAAGTAAAAAGTATTAGAACTGGATGGAAGGAAAGAAAACTGTCACTATTTACAGATGATATGATTGCATAGAAAATACAAAGAAATCTGCAGATAATTTATTAGAATTACTAAGTGAGTTTAGAAAAGTAGTTGAATATTAAAAATTACAAAAATTAATTGCATTTCTACATGAAAGTAACAAATATTCAGAAAATGAATAAACATGATGCTTATAATAGTACAAAGATGTGAAGCACTGAGGAATAAATATAACAAAAAAGATGCAAGAGCTTTATGGAAAAATCATAAAATTTTATTGACGGATATTAAAGAGGACCTAATCAAATGGAGAAAGAAGCCAGGCTTATGGATCAGAGGATTCAATATTGTAAACATGTCGATTCTCCTCTAATTGATTTAGATTCAATGCAATTCTGTTTAGGATCCACACAAGATTTATTTTTCTTTTGTGAAATTTGATAAGGTAATGCAAGGGACCAAGAATAACCACAGTATTCTTAAAGACAAAGAACAAAGTTCAGGAAATTGGCTTGCAAGATCAAGATGTATAAAGCTATACAGTGTTTGAGACACTTTGGCGGTGTTATAGGAACAGAGCTATAGGAGAGCATAAAGGAGCTCAGATAGAGATCCACACATATAATGATGTTTGATACATGACAGATAAGATAAACTTAGATTAAAGGAGGGAAGGATGGAGTCGATGGTCAGTGGTGATGGGACATCTGGCTTTGTACATGGAAAAAATAATGTACCCCATCTCACATTATACACAGAAATCACTATCAGATTTAGCACCTAATGAGTCTTTTTATTTATTTATTTATTTATTTATTTATTTATTTATTTATTTATTTATGGCTGTGTTGGGTCTTCGTTTCTGTGTGAGGGCTTTCTCTAGTTGCGGCAAGTGGGGGCCACTCTTCATCGCGATGCGCGGGCCTCTCACTATCGCGGCCTCTTGTTGTGGAGCACAGGCTCCAGACGCGCAGGCTCAGCAATTGTGGCTCACGGGCCTAGTCGCTCCGCGGCATGTGGGATCTTCCCAGACCAGGGCTCGAACCCATGTCCCCTGCATTGGCAGGCAGATTCTCAACCACCGCGCCACCAGGGAAGCCCCAATGAGTCTTTAAGTTATAGTTTTTTAAACAAGAAAGCTTCTAGAAACTAACATAGATTTTTTCATGACCTGATGTTGGGAGGGATTTTGTAAACGTGACAGAAAAACTTTAAGCATAAAGGAAAAGATGGATGAGTTTGTATATTAAAAATGAGAATTTATCAAAAATTGACAACATTAAAATTGAGAATTCTTCAAAAGCTAGCATGAAGGGAGCAAAATAACAGTAAACAAAAAGTTCTGTAAAAATGTAGAAGATATTTGTAACACAGAATCTAACATAAGACTAGTATGCAGGGAATACAGAGAGCCCTCTGTGGCTGGAGCTGAGACTTCATGAGCTCTGTTTCCCAGACTTCTCACCAGGGGGCTTCTGGCTAGTTTCTGCAAATGAAGGCCTGGTGGGAGGCTCAGGAGGATGAGATGAAGTATTTCCTTCCTATTTTTTTGTTCCTGTCACTATGGCTTCAGCCACAGCATACAGTTGAGTCCAGCTTCCAGCTTTTAGCACATCCAGCCATTTCTGCCCTTCAACTATGTGAGGGTGTCCCTGTACTGAGCCCTGTTCTTTAGAGAGCCCCACCCTGAGCTGCTTCTGACTGCATTCTTGCCTATGGAGCAAGGAGTCTGCAGGGCCAAAGGGGTGTCACTACATGGGGTCTGTTGCCTACCTGCTCCTGACATTCCCTGTGCAAAACAGAATCCCTTCTTCCAAAGGTGGGCCATGCCTCCAGCGGGTACATTTTGGCTTAGGGGTGGCTATTTGTATATAATTGTGTGCATATGCAGGTGACTGGAACTTGGATGTGTGGGCTTGCGAGATCACATGTATGTCCTTGAGGCCCCTTATAGAACAGGATGGTGCTGGATGAGAGGGGCTGGCTCATGGGCCAGGGCTCTGAGTCTAGAGTATGGCCAGGTGCTGCCACATTCTAGCCAGAAGTTTTGAGATGTTGATAACTTTAAAACGGTGCTTCTCAAACTGGTGAAAATCCAGTTTTTCTTTCTTAATTTTAAACTTCAAATTTATCACAAACCAATACTTTTGTTAACTACAATAAATATAAATTGTAAGAAAAATCAAATTTAAAAAAGTATAAAACCAACATAACATTACTGTCAAATTGCTATAAAAATTTCTAAACACTCTCAGTTTCTATACTTACTTGGCATGGACCAATAACAAATAATTTGCAAACTTGCATTGCAGGCCATACTTGGAGTACCATTCACCTAAATTTACTCCTGGCCTTCTAGGACATTACAAAGCTACATCTGTTAAAATGTGATGATAGCACATAATTTAACTGTTTAAATGTAGACATGTATGTGGGCCTGCATCTGTACTCTCAACCCCAATCCTGTAAGTAGGAGGGGTGAGCCTGCTTCCAGCATTGACCTTCCTTCACCGCATAGAGGTACTAGTGGGTATGCAGCACGCCTCTCCGTGACAGATGGAATGCCAAATCCTCACTTACTTTTGGGGTGTTTGTGTACTAACTGGGTCCAGGTACGGACCGACCACCCCAGAGGTCCAGAGTCTCATCTTTCTTGTCTCCTCTTCCTTAGGGGCATAAGCTGCTTCCTGATGTTATTAATATCTTGGTTACCTCAGGATTTCCCCCTCCGTCCTTTGTTGTTCCTTCAGCCTTCCAACACCTGTGTGGCCATCCCCTGAATTAAATCCCCTCCATTTAAAATATCTTGTGTGGTTTTGGTTTTCCTGACTGGACCTTGACTTATACAACTTAGCAATCAACAACAAAAAGACAAGCTAATAGAAATCTGGGCAAAAGTCTGAAATAGGCACTTCATAATGAAGCAAAGACCAATAAATGTAGGGAGAAATGCTTAATCTCATTAATAATCAGAGAAATACAAAGCAAGAGCACAATGAGATTACATACACACTCACTGGGTTGGCAAATATGAACAACCGGACAAGTCTTGAGGTGGGGTCTGGGGTAAAGTGAGCTCTACATATTGGTGGGTCCAGACTGGCACAACCATTTTGGCAGACAGGCACTCCTAGGGGAGTTGAGATTTGCATACTCAATAGTCTTCTAAGTCCCTTCTCAGGTGTCCACCCTTGAGAAGCTCCTACATTATATGCACCGGGATTCACCTATATAAAGGTGCATCGTAGCATTGCTTATAAGAGCCAAGCAAAAGAACAAAATTGGAAATAACCCAAATGTCCACCACCAACAGATTGGAGAATTGAGTTTTATATGTACGATGGAAATGTGAAAAGAACTCTAGCTCTGTACCATCAATATGAATGGTCTCAGAAGCATAATGTTCATTCATTCATTTAACAAAATTTATTGAGTCCCTACTATGTGCCAGGCACTGTTCTACATGCTGGGGAGACCTGATGGAGCTTACATTCTAGTGGGGAGAGCACACAGAACAAACAAAAAACATATTAAATAAATGCAATGTCAAAGTGATGAGTGTTGTGGAAAGTAAAAGGAAAGCATGGAAAAGGAATGAGGAATTTCTGGGGGTGAGGTAGAGTGTGTGTATGTTTGCAGTTTAAATAGGGAGGTCAGATGGACTTCCCTCAGAATGTGATATTAGAGAAGACTTGAAGGTGGTAAGGTATGGGCCACAGGGGGTGGGGTTGGAGGAACCCCTCCGGCTGAGGAAACAGCCAATGCATAGGCACAGGTAGGGGCATTCTTGGAGAGGAGGTGGAGGGGAGTGAAATTAGATCAGAGGGTAACTGTGTACTCAGATTGTGGAGAGCCTCATTGGCATTATTGCTTTTACTGAGTTGAGCAACCACTGTAGGGTTCTGAGCAGAGTCAGTGCCCCACCTTGACTTATATTTTAATAGGATTGCTTTGGCCGCCACACTGGAAATAGACTTGGAGAATAGACCATATTGAGCAAAAGAAGCTCATCACTGAAAGAATGCATATGGAGTGTCTTTATTTATTAAAGAGTCAAAGTAGCCACACTGAGCTATATCCTGTTTGGGTATACATGCTCAGGTAGTAAAACTATAAATAAAGTGAAAAGCAAAACAAGAGTTAGGGTACAGGTTACCTCTGGGAGAGAGCTGATGATGTGGTGGGGGAGGGGCTCTAAGTGACCATGTTCTCTTTCTTTATCTGGGTGGGATTTTTAGTGGTAGTCACTTTACTAACACTTTAACTTCTAAGCATATGTTTTAGACATGTATTTCATACACACAAGTAACAATGAAAAGAGAAAACAGAAAAAGAACCTTTCTCTTAGTTATTGGCTAAACTGTTTTACCCTTCAATGATACAATGGGTTGGTGTTTTTCTAGATTAAGACAACAGTTTAAGTTGTGCTTGAATACTTTCTGGGAAATAAGAAGAATGTCAATGCATTATTTGGGTGTGAGTTGTCCCTGACATGTAGATATCAACTTTTGGCTATTAAAATAACACAATAAAATGGAGAGTTGGATGTCAGCCAATATGTTTATAGGCTAGACACCTCCAGTTTAGATAAACATGCTCTTCAGTCAGGAGTATTTTTTGAGCCTGCTACATGTGCAAGGAAATTTGGGAGTACAAAGGAATATTTAATCTAGTTAGCAAGATGAGATCAATGTAACAATTAATTACCCAAGACATTGTATTATTACTTGCTAAATTGTGTGGTGCCAGATAAAAAGTGCTGACAGTATCATCTGAGAATCCCAAACATAGAGCACATATGCAGTCCATGTCTTTATTTTAGAATGAAAAACCTGAGTACAGAATTTTATTGTCAGTTTTTATTATCACATTAACAGAAAAGATTATGCAAAATAATTTGCTATTGTGTGTCTAGATGAATACCAGTTATCTTTGATGTTTAATAATTTCACACACACTTCAGCCAACATGCTCAGTTTTCTTTTCATGATTCTTCATCTGCCTAGAATATTCCCATCTTCCTCTTTACTTATTAGATAGGTGCAAATAGTCATAGGAAAATGGACCATTCTTGCTGCGTTTGTGTTTCATGTATTCTTTAGTGTGAATGAGATTATTAAGTATTTTAGCTTAAAACACCCCCTGCTGGGCTGTATACAGTATAAGTAATCAAGAGATAATGAATACTATAACTTCAGGAATTTTTAATTTCTTCTGGTTATTTCAATAAGATCTTGAAAACAAAATAAACTGGTAATTGGGAATTACCTTAATTGAGCAAATTAAAAGAGGTATTTAAAGTCACTTCTGGGGAAGATTTTATGTTTAGTAGTGTTTTTATGTTTGCTATGTTTGAAGATATTGATGAAATATATTAACATAGCTTAATATCTTTATTATGAATTACTATGTTATATATTATGAAGTTAATATATCTGTTGATTCACACACACATATCATCAAGTGTTGATAGTTTTTCTTTCCAGAGCTCCAAAGGAAAATTATTTTGAAGTTTTGTAGCCAAATGGACTCTCACTTTAGGTGTCCACAGCTGATAACCAGTTTTGTTCTTGGATCTTACGTTGAGTGCTTGACATAAATACATGTTGAGAAACAAAACAGTTGTCTTTGTGCTGTGCCTTCATGTATGGTTGGAGTCTAAAATAAATTTTATATTTCAAGTAAACTGTTGAAAAGTCTGACTTTACTATAATGGTGATTCAGTTCTTTTTTATATATGGATTTGCCTTAAAGTATTTTATCCTTGGAAACATTTGCATATACTTTCAGGGGTTTAGTAGTCCCATTTGCTTTTCTTTGCTAAATTCTATCCTTTACCCTTTCCTAAATCTGGTCACTCATCCTCCCAAGCTGTGTTAATATTGAGAATTATGCAGGAGGAAAGGTGGAAATGAGTGAAGTATGGCCTCAGAGGTATGTGTTTATCTTTTGCTTTATTTTATTTGACATTGTTTTGGCCTTAAGCAAAAAGAGGACATTTGCTTTTGTGATTCACTTGCTTATATAAAGGAAAAAGAACCACCTGCCTGTTTTTTTTTTAAAGAAAGACATCTTTAATAATTCTGTTTTAGGATTTCTTCAAGGTATGACATATACCCTAGATTAAAGGCATTCGTATAGTCAGCAGGAATCTAACCTCAGTTCATATTAATGCCTGTAAGAGTCGATTCTGTGCCAACACTGTTTCTAGGGATGAAATTAACAGCAAGGTGCAGCAGCTCACAGATGTCAGAATAATAACTCACTATCTGAATGTCAAGAGTTGGTTGGAACCATATCTGCTTGGGGATTTTAAATGTCCCGAAGGGTTTGTAGAAACTTGGGTCAGTCTAAATTTGACTTTGTTCCCCCATCCCCAGGTTGTTTTCATTGGGAAATTTGAGCTACAAGTTCTATTCTGTGTTTAAGTGGGTATTCCTTGCAGTATAGCGAATCGGAAGTAGGTATGTGGGAATATAGTTGAAGAAGACTGCAGCCTGCCCCGAGGTAAAGATGTTTAGATAGACTGAAATAGAGTGAGAATGGAGGGTTCTTTGGCACCCTTCCAAAGGCTCCCCTTCTAGTTTTAAACTCTCTGAGGTATTTGAAAAGAAAGCACTATTAAAATTTACATATTAAATAAACAATTCCCATTCTGTAATGATTCCTGAATTTTTGATTTATATTAATCAGGCCTGGTTATTATTTTTTCCCATCCGTAGACTGAGAGTTCCTTAATGATCTCCTTGAGGTCAAGGATAGTGTCAGTCTTACTGTGTGTCCTTAGGGTGCTCAGTAATATTTGCAGAATGGAAGACCAAATGAGAGTGCCCATTTGGCTTAAGGTAACGCTTGCTTTTCCATTTTAATGTAACTGCTACCGAAATAACTATCCCCTTCTTCCTCCATTATTTCCAAAAAAGCATTCATTGAGTGATTGTGTTAGATTTTCACAAATAATACCCATCCTGTTGGCCACATTGTATTAATAATCTCAACTGGGAAGAGTTTCACATTTGAAGAGGTGGGATTCTATGCAAGACATTTGCCTGTTTCTTCTTAAACCCATTCCCTGCCCTTCCCTTGCTCTTCTTTTTATTATTGGGCCAGCACCTGCAGTCTGTTTCTTAGGTTCCCTTGCTAACTGGTTTCCAGTTAGGTTTGGCCAACAGCAAGAGAATGGTGGGCAGGAGGAAGGGAGAAGCCAGGGCATGTCTTCCTGGGCACTTCTTGCTGTCTCCTTCTGCTTCAGGTTGAGTGTCTGCCAGTGGCTGTGCCTCTTCTCTGGTTCCAGCTCCCACCTCATAGTCCCTTCTGCAGTGGCCTCAGTTTCTTCTGGGGGCTCTGGTAAAGCACCTCAGCCCTTTGTCCCTCTTGCTCAGAGGTTGATAGTGGCTCCTTTCTCTCTTTATTTCCCTTGTTTCCTTTCTTCCTTCTTTCCTTTTTTTTTTCATTCTTCTGATTGAAATATAATTCAGATACCATAGAATTCACCTTTTCAAAGTGTACAATTCTTTGGTTTTTATTATTATTTACTTATTTGCTATTATTTATTTTATTATTCACAGACTTATGCAAATATCACCAATATCTAATTGTAGAACATTTCTAAAACATTTTCATCGTCCCAGAAAGAACACTTGTACCCATTAGCAGTCACTTCAGTTCTCTTCTCCTCACAGCCCCTGGCAAACACAAATTTACTTTTTGTCTCTGTGGTTTGCCTCTTCTGCATATTTCATGTACATGGAATCATACAACACATGGCCTTTTGTGACTGGCTTCTTTCAATTAGCATAATGTCTTCAAGGTTCATCCACGTTGCAGTATATATCAGTACATCAATTTTGTGGCTGAATGATATTCCCATTGTATGGATATACCACATTTCACTTATCTATCCATTCATCAGCTGATGAACATTTGGTTTGCATTTTTTGGGCTATTATGAATAATGCTGCTATGAAGTTTCATTTGTAAGTTTTTGTGTGAACTTATGTTTTCAATTCTCAGATTGAAATTCTCAGTTCTCTTAAGCAAAAAGAGATAGACCTAGGAGTAGAATGACTGGATCATAAGGTAAACTATACATTGAACATCTTGAGGAACTAGATAGTAGCTTCTTTCTTGCACATCTCTGCATTATTGTCCTCTTTGGCCATTTGGCTTTTCCAGCCCCTTTATGACTAGTTTCCTATATAAAATATTCTCTATTAAAATAGAGAACTCTGGCATAAACTCTGTTTCCTGGACTGAACCCTGACTGAGATGGTTTCATGAAAGTCAAGGCTATTTCCTCTCCTAAGTTTCTTCTCTTTTGCATAACCGAGAAACCACAGTTATGCCAATAAGAAGAAACCACAAAGTTGTCAGCATTGTCAAGGAACAGGGTGTCTGGTTAGTTAGATTTTGCAACTTTATGTGGTAATTTGCTGCCATCTCTAACCTGGTGACTGTTCTTTTGAACCTATCTTGTTTCCCCAACAGTCACCAACTTTGAGTATAAGTAGTTCATTTGGAGAGAGATTCCAGGACCCTCCAAGAAAGAGAGTAGGGAAGTGAGAGGGGAGGGAAGAAGCCCATAAAAGATGCCTTGATGAGCAGGTGACTGTTGAGGGCAGCTGGGGCTCCGTCCTGCTGAGGACCTTGGAGAAACTATACAATGCGTCTCAGAATTGTCTCACCTGAGGGGTATGGATACTGAGGTATCTCTCCACTGTATTTTATTTGTCATTGCTTGATGGCTGCTCTCCAGGGAATTAATTCCCTGAGCACTTCAGGCATAGTCCTGTGGCCAGAGAAAGCCTGAAGGTAGGGTCCCAGATGCTTGCAGGAAGAGCTGGTGTAGTGTGTTTAGACATATGCTCATGAATGTTGGCAGGGGTTGGGGGATCTGTAAACTCCTCTAGGGTAGAGACCTTGCATTTGTATCTTTAAATTTTACTTGTGAATAATAAGAATTAGTTGATATTATGCATGTGTGAAAGCAACTGCCCAGGGAAGGAAACTTCCTGAATTATATATTGGAACTGTCATCTTATGTTTATACATTGGAACTCTTCTTTCAGGTATTGGTTGATCTTGAAAGTATGTTTTTAGAAAGAACCACAAATTCTCGATTTGCAACCAGACCGTCAGTTACACTGTCAACACACCTTGAAAGAAGCCTCATAGAAATACAAAGTTAAAATTTCCTTGATGCTTTTAGCTGTAGAGAATAAAATCCATAAGGGAAAATAAAATCTTCCAGCCAAGGTTTTCATAGACACAAAGCAGAAGTCGGTGAGTCATGGACTTCGTGACTTCAGAAGTCCATGAGAAATGACAGTATTAAAAAAAGATTGATTAAAAATCAGGAAGCTTTGAGGAGTTTCTTAAAACAATGGACCAATAGACAGAACCTGTTTAAATCAAGTTTAAAAAGGCAGTGATAAAAATGTAAATTAGTAATTGCCTCTGGATCTCTTAACCAGCTGAATAAATTTAGATGTAATCAATTCTCCTCCCTCAGATTAAAGCTGTGTTTTCATTAGGTTGAAAGCAAAGTGATAGGAAAGTGGAGAGTTTTTAAAATTATTGAGAAATTACATGTAAATGGGTTAAAGCCACTGGCATTTGGGAAGCTTCTTTCCTATTCTTGAATCTAGCCTAGGGCAGGGCTGTGCCACATCTAAACCATTTTAAAGAGTTTGCAGTTTCCCCTGGTCATCCAAACGGGTCATAGTGATCACTGTTACATAAGTTGATTACAGAAACTTCACTATCCATGCCTTGATCCCTGCAGCCTGGAGCAGGAAATGGCATTTAATCATATCTGGCATGGTTTGTCTCCCTATTTGGGAAGCCACAGCAATTTATACTTTGCATGTAGCGTCCTCCACTTTCTGTTTCATGCCTTCAACTCCTGTCTCCATAATCCCCCTTGTTTTCTTAAGGGCAATGTAAGCTTCAGCAAACCTTATCACCTGTTGGAATCTAAGATTCCCCGGTTGTAGAGTACAGATAATAATAGTAGCTACTTCAGAGTTGTAAGAGTTAAATGAGAAAATACATATTGATAGCTTCACGCAGTGGCTTCACGTAGTAGTACTGAGTAATTGGTAGCAGTTATGATTACACCTAGGCCCCACTCATGTGCCTATTTTCTTCTTGAGTGACCCCCCATTATCTGCTGCTTCAACCTTCCACCCATCCTCTTTTACATCCTTGGGATCTTTTTCCAGAAATTTATTTCTCTTTCTCTCTTGCTTTTAGTCCTCCCCCCTTCCCCCACCCTGTTTTTCTGGTTCTTTCCTTTATGCTCTGACCCTAAATTCAAAATAAAACAAACAACCCCGTTCCCACCAAGTCTGCTCCAACTTAAGTTACTGTTCTATTTTTTCCCTTTTTTTCTGCTAAATTTCTTGGAACAGTTGTCTGTACCTGCCACATTCACCTTGCTTCCTAGTTACTCTGCACCCCCTGTGCCCTGGCTTTGACATTTTCTCCCAAATGTGACTCTTCTCAAGGTCACGAATAAGCCCCTGCTGGCGACATCCTGAGGCTTCTTTGAATCCTTTATCCTCCTTCACTTCTTAGCCATATTTCACACTGTGCTCACACCCTCCTTGAAAATGTCTGTGCATACGGCCTCTGTGGCCTTGCTCTCCAGGTCCCCTTCCTTTCTGACCACTCCCCTTCATTTGTCCGGGTCCTCCCCTATTTCTTAAAGGCTGATGTTTGCAAGTTTTCTGTCCCTGGGACTCTGCTTGCTCTTCCTGAGATTGCTGTCTGAGTGCATCCATGTCCAAGGCTTTGGTTGTCATTGTCTCAGGGTAAGGGCTTGTTCTGAGCTCCATCTACTTACTAGTCATTTCTAACAGGCTGGGTACTGCCTCCCAAACTGAACCAATTACCTTCTGACACACACCTCTTCCTTTCTTCCTTCTTGTGCTTAATGGTATCAGCATCCACCCACCTGCTCAAACTGGAAACCTACCTCACTTGGACTCTTCAGCCACTCACACCAGGGTCCATTTCACCATTTTACTTTTTGGCTTTCAGATCCACTCCTTCCTCTTTGCTCCCCCTACCACTTCTCTAGTTTAAGACTTTGTGGTCTCCCAGATGAATTGTTATGATAGCAATTTAGGTCATCTCTAGACCTGAAGACTCCCATTCCCCTTCACATTTCTTAAAGGTGGATTGTATCAGGCCACTTCCCTACTTAAAAACCTTTGATAGATCTTCATTGAATACAGCAGTGTTTCCCTCTTTGTGCCTTGCATGGTAGTTGAAGAGAATTAAGCATTACTGGAATGGACCTGGCTGGGAGGCAGAGTTGCCCAGAGCTGAGTTAGGGGTGGAGGCATGGAGGATAAGAAGAGATTGGGAAGGGAGGAGGAGAGCCTTTTATCAGGTTCATTGGTGGTGGTCCCAACTTAGACACATTTACTTCTTCCATGCTCAGGCCCCCACACTTCTCCTCTGCTCCCCCTACCAACTTCCACTGGCCACTCATCCTGTGATGGGTTTCCCTGCAGCCCAGTTGCATGGATTTCCCAGGCAGAAACACCGTGGCCTTGTGCCTCAGGCTGGTGCTGGAATCTAAGGACCAGGTGTCCTAGGAAAGGTGAGAAAGGGCTGTAGCCCCAATTCCAGTTCATGTCCCCATGAGGTCACAGGGTACCGGTGCTGGAAGCTGACCTACCTGGGTTGGAGCCATGACTCTTCTTCCCCTACGGGCAGTGTAAGTTTCAGCAAATCTCATTGCTTCTCTGAACTTCAGTCTCCTCAGCTATAGAGTGCTATAATATAGTGTAATATACTATAATAATAATAGCAATTTTGAAGAAGTTGTGATAGTTAAATGAGGAAAAGCATATTGATAGCTTCATGCAGTGGCTGTACATAGCAGTGGTGAGTAAATGGTAGCAGTTATGATTACATCCAGGGCCCTTTAGGCCCATTCATCTGCTCAACAATACTGAAAGTCTTGTCTGAAAGACCTGGCAATGAAACCTCCTAAAGAACCCACGTGAAGAACTTGTCAACAATATTTGGGACATTATGAGAAGTTACTCGAAAGATTTGCTAGAAGATCCTTGAAAGAATTTTCTCAAATTGTGAGGCAGGGGTGAACGTTATGGAGAATCTTTTTTCCATTATTCCATTATTATCGAATAACGTAAAACATTTTGAAGTAGAACAGGTTCTAGTGCTTTGGTCAGATGGCTTCTGGTGACAAGAGATTGTTGAGCAGAAGTGATGATTATCATTTTGGTTAGGAACGGATTCTCAGTTCTCAATTATATCAGTCAAGGGGGTTAAATTTCTTTGGCTCTCTTCAGTTATGTGTACAGTAAATCAGGATTTTCGGCCTGTGAGGGGAGAATTGTCCTACTGATGTGGAACCTCATCTTTTTAAACCCAGTGAAGATGAGCCAAATTTCTTTTATTATAAGTAGTCACCAACAGTTCCATTCTCATCACTGAGGAACCTATTTACAGGTAGACATTTTTCACATCAATCAGATTTATTATTTGTATATTTGTTGAGATACTTTCATTAAAATTTAGTAAATATTTTATAGATACCTTATAGTTTATGGCAAGAAAGATTTTCATTTATAATAATGATAGGATGCTTCCTTTTAAAATAAATTATACAAGGAAAAAAAGAGAACTGACCTAATGACATTTTTAAATACAATGAAGTAAAATAGAAGAGTGGGTGGCTTACAGATAGTACAAAAACATAAGCCTTACAGCATCCACGCTCCTCAGCATGGCCTCTGTACTGGGTTCAACAGTGTTTCCCAAACTAACTTTCATGTCCATCTGGAACATCAGAATGTCACCTTATTTGGAAATTGTCTTTGCACATGTGATTAGTTAGGGCGTGATCATATTGAATTAGGGAGACCCTAAATCCAATGACTGGTATCCTTATAAGAAGGCCATTTGTAGACACACGGGAGGAAGGGTCCATGACAATAGA
Source organism: Balaenoptera acutorostrata (assembly GCF_949987535.1). Taxonomy (NCBI): domain Eukaryota; kingdom Metazoa; phylum Chordata; class Mammalia; order Artiodactyla; family Balaenopteridae; genus Balaenoptera; species Balaenoptera acutorostrata. Next base: position 17,272,692 of record NC_080082.1, on the reverse strand, counting down.
GGCAGAAATTAGAGTGAGGCAGCTACAAGCCAAGGAACCCCAAGTATTGCAGCAACCACCAGAAGCTAGGAGAGAGGCATAAAACAGATTTTCCCTCAGAGCCTTCTGAAGGAATCAACCCTGTTGACAACTTGATTTTTGACTTCTGTCCTCTAGAATTGTGAGAATAGAGTTCTGTTATTTTGAGGCACCTAGTTTGTGGTAACTTGTTAGAGCAACTTATATGAAGCTAATACATCCTCCCTTCCCACATCTGCTTATTATACTCATTCTTCATATTTCCTGAAGATGCATGGTGATTCTCAGGCTTCTGTTCTGGGACTTTTCCTCTGTCTGGAATGTGCCTTATCCTATCCTTTTCCTGCTTCTCTCGCACCATTTGTTTGTAGGCCCTGCTCAAATGTACTGCCTCAGGATCCTTTCGTCCTTGCCCTTCCACTTCGTCTGTGCACAGTCCACCCTTTGTATCCCGTTGTTGTATTTGCTCTTCCCAAGATGTTGTACATAGTTTGTTCTGTGTCTGCATCTCTGTTAACTCATATACTTCTTGGGAGCTGGGGCTGTTTTATCTTTATATTTCTGCTACTTGGGATGTGATGGGCACTTACTTGACTAACATTAAATATTCAATTAATGAGAGTTTCTCTTTTTTTTTTGATGTTGTTTGTTTTTCTCTCTATTAAAACCCAAGCCTATTTATTTCATTCTTTTTGGAAGATGTGTATAAAAATGAATGCTACTTTGGATATAAAAACAGGCAATTTTGAGATCAAAAGTTAAGTCTTCCTGGCCTTGCTGTTAGTAACTGCTACTTAAAATTCGTTTAATTTAGAACTTAATTTTATTTTATGAAGTTAAATGGTGGAGTAAAAGGAATAAACCAATAAATAACTGTCTTGAAATTCTGGAGATGACTTCATTGAAGGCTCTTTAGAGTAAGGTCACTGACAGCAAATCAGAGAAATATTGAGGTGAGTTCACTGTATTAAAGACCTGAAAAGCTTTTATGCCCAGAATCATTCTTCATGCTGTTTCCTGCCACAAGATGTGGGAAATGGGTTACGTGGAAAATTTGTGGGAAGAGGTAGAAAACTTTTTTTTAATCCATAATCAGTTGAGGGTGATAATAAGCCAGCTGTAATTTAAAGACTGAGAAAGGGTTTTACTCTAAGGAAAGGAATAGAATTACAAAGGGGAAGACCAAGCATTTCAAGGACTCCGTCTATTTTATTATCTTGTGTTTTTAGAACTATCTTCTGGCATCACAGCATTGACCACTAGTTATGGCAATCAATTTATTATTCACGAAAGGGAGGGAAAACCCTGACTCCAACAGGTTCTTAAACCATAAATCAAATCCCAGTGAGGTGATGCATTTGAAAAGACTGATTGTGGTTGTGTTCTTAAGTATCAGTTCTATGCAGGGAAAGAAAAAATTACCAAAGTGGCTTTGGTAAATTTAGGTTTCCTAAAAGTGAGATATAGTTGCAAGATGGCTTTCTATGGGCTCTGTCAGAAAAAGTTTTTTTTTTTTGCGAAGCGTTCTTTTAGCTGTAGATCAGAAAGGATCCACCCCTCTGCCAGAGGTATTCTGGCTGTTTTCACTGGCTCGGTTCTTATTTGCAGTGCCTACCCAGTGAGTCTAGGCTTGTCCTGCAAAGAGAATGTTTCAGGAATTGCAGTTCTCCGTTTCACTTTTGAGGATGATGCTCATTTCCAGTGTTGTCCAGAACTCCTAGTGCACACACCCCAATAAAAATCTGTTAAGGGAGGAATGACAATTTGACGAGCTGCTTCTGACAGTCTGAGGCCCCAGAGAAATACAGTTGATGGTTGGTGGGTTTAGACTCTTTTATTTATCCATTGCCCAAAACTTAAAAAAAAATTTTTTTTATATGATTCTGTGGGTTGAGTGAGTGGGCTTAGCTGGGTGGTTTTTCTTCCTCAGATGATGTCAACTAGGGTTAGTCAGTTCTTTGCATTCAGTTGGCATCTTGGCTGGGCTAGAAGTTCCAAGGAAACTTTGCTTGAATGCCTTATGCTTTGCTGCTTCTCCACATGTCCTTTTCATGTGGCTAGCTAGGGTCTTCTTACAGCACGGTAGTCTCAGGTTAGTCAGGCTTCTTATTAGCAGTCACCCAGAGCTTAGAGTCTAGGACTGGATCTAGCACAGTGTCACTTCTACCCAAGTTACAAGACCAACCCAAATTCAGAAGGGAAGTAGACTCCACTTCTCAATGGGAAGAGTGACTTGCTTTTATAGGAAGGGAAAGAAGTGATAGCAGCCATTTTTGAAGACTAACACAGCCTCATTACTTGCTTAAATGAGCACTATTTAATTTTGTAATTTAGTTTTTCTCATACAGATTCAGCTCCCTTTATGTCAGCAATCTTACATTCATTTGCCAGTCAGCCAGCATTTTCTGGCCCTTTAGGAAAGATGGTTTTAATTATTATTTTTTTATTATTAAAAAAATTTTTTTATTGGAGTATAGTTGATAGTTCTCTTAGTTTCAGGTGCACAGCAAAGTGAATCAGTTATACATGTACATATATATAAACTCTTTTTTAGATTCTTTTCCCATATAGGTCATTATGAAGTACTGTGTAGAGTTCCCTGTGCTATACAGTAGGTCCGTATTAGTTATCTGTTTTATGTATAGTAGTGTGTATATGTCAATTCCAATCTTCCAATTTATCCCTCTTCCCTTCCCCCATGGTAACCATAGATTGTTTTCTACATCTGTGACTCTTTCTGTTTTGTAGATAAGTTCATTTGCACCATTTTTTTTTTAGATTCCACACATAAGTGATATCATATGGTATTTGTCTTTCTCTGTCTGACTTACTTCACTCAGTATGACAGTCTCTAGGTCCATCCATGTTGCTGTAAATGGAATTATTTTGTTCTTTTTTTATGGCTGAGTAATATTCCATTGTATGTATGTATCACATCTTCTTTATCCATTCCTCTGTCGATGGACATTTAGGTTGCTTCCATGTCTTGGCTATTGTAAATAGTGCTGCTATGAACATTGGGGTGCATATATCTTTTTGAAGTATGATTTTTCCAGGTATATGCCCAGGAGTGGGGTTGCTGGATCATATGGTAGCTCTATTTTTAGTTTTTTAAGGAACCTCCATACTGTTCTCCATAGTGGCTGTACCAATTTAAAAAATGGTACAAAAATGATCTTCAAATTTTTTTATTGGGTTTTTTTTGATATTGAGCCACATGAGCTGTTCGTATATTTTGGAGATTAATCACTTGTTGGTCGCATTGTTTGCAAATATTTTCTCCCATTCTGTGGGTTGTCTTTTCATTTTGTTTATGGTTTCCTTTGCTATGCAAAAGCTTTTAAGTTTAATTAGGTCCCATTTGTTTGTTTTTGTTCTTATTTTCATTACTTTAGGAGGTGGATCAAAAAAGGTTGCTACGATTCATGTCAGAGAGTGTTCTGCCTATGGTTTCCTCTAAGAGTTTTATAGTATCTGGTCTTACATTTAGGTCTTTAATCCATTTTGAGTTTATTTTTGTGTATGGTGTTAGGGAGTGTTCTAATTTCATTATTTTACATGTAGCTGTCCAGTTTTCCCAGCACCACTTATTGAAGACGCTGTCTTTTCTCCATTGTATATCCTTGCCTCCTTTGTCATAGATTAGTTGACCATAGGTGCATGGGTTTATCTCTGGGCTTTCTATTCTGTTCCATTGATCTATATCTCTGTTTTTGTGCCAGTACCATACTGTTTTGATTACTGTAGCTTTGTAGTATAGTCTGAAGTTGGGGAGCCTGATTGCTGCAGCTCCATTTTTCTTAAGATTGCTTTGGCTATTCAGGGTCTTTTGTGTTTCCATACAAATTGTAAAATTTTTTGTTCTAATTATGTGAAAAATGTCATTGGTAATTTGATAGGGATTGCACTGACTCTGTAGATTGCTTTGGGTAGTATAGTCATTTTGATAATAATGATTCTTCCAATCTAAGAACATAGTGTATCTCTCTATCTGTTTGTGTCATCTTTGATTTCTTTCATCACTATCTGATAGTTTTCTGAGGACAGGTCTTTTGCCTCCTCAGGTAGATTTATTCCTAGGTGTTTTATTCATTTTGATGTGATGGTAAATGGGATTGTTTTCCTTAATTTCTCTAATCTTTCGTCATTGGTGTATAGGAATGCAAGAGATTTCTGTGTATTTTGTATCCTGCAACTTTACCAAATTCATTGATTAGCTCTAGTGGTTTCCTGGTAGCAGCTTTAGGATTTTCTATGTATAGTATCATGTCATCTGCAAACAGTGACAGTTTTACTTCTTTTCCAATTTGGATTCCATTTATTTCTTTTTCTTCTCTGATTGCCATGGCTAGGACTTCCAAAACTATGTTGAATAAAAGTGGTGAGATTGGTCCTGATTTTTCTTAATAATTGGTATTGTTTAGTTAGGCCTTACTAAGTGCTCAGCTGTGACTTCAATTCTTTATGTATATGAGCAAGTCCTTATTAACAACCCTGTGAGGAAGATATTATTCAATTTTATTGATTAAAAAAACTGAGATGTTGAGCAAGCAAGAGGCTTGACCAAGTTCTCACAATTTATAAACTTGTAGAGCCAGGTTTGAAAACTAAAGGGTTCCAACTTCAAAGTTGGTGCTTTTGCAGTGAAACATGATAGTTTTTTTAGGTCCATTTTGAAACTTCTATTTGAAACTGCTGTCAAAGCCAGCTGCACCAAACTTGTTGATTTCCCTGAATTCTGCTCACAGAATTTCCCTGAAATAGATATTTCTGTTCTCTGCATGCAGAGCAGGGCAAAGGTCTATGAAATGTTTCCGTTAATGGAAACTTCCCACCTTTCTGATTTATGCCTTCTTTAAAAGCGAAAACATTTTCTGGGACTTCTGCAGTTCTTCACACCACCCCTAGAATCCTTCCCATGTTCACGTACTACCCACCTGAGCAGTATGGAAGACATTTCCACATCCCCAGGTCTTAACTATTTTCTTGTCCAATATTAGCATATCTTAATTATATTTTCATTGCTGAAGTCTTAGACTGTGGCTGTCCAGAATACAGAGAATTTTTCAGTAGGTTAAACAAGTATAAGATTGGCTTTTACTGTTTTGAGTGTTAGATTCTTGTCATGTTCTCTTGTGAACTTTATAGTCTTTTAAATTCTCTACTACATTCCTTTAGGCCATTAGTACTTTCTGAGCCTTTCTGTATTTCACTTTGATGTTAATATTTTATGTTTCTGATCATGTATTTACTGTTCACCATCATTAAAAATAGTTAAATTGCTCAGTCGCAGGCTTTGGATTTTTATTATAATTCTTTAATTCCATGAAACCTGTTTCTGTGATAAAAATGACAAATATATCTAGAAACTGGTCAGATTTGGATGTTTAAATATTGTAATTCTCTTACAATATTATGGTTATTTTTCAGAGAGTACCATGATGTAGAACTAGAAAAGACCATAAAAAGGCCATTAGAAGTTTGACTTCCAACTTTTATAGCATGAGTAAAAGAGTTGGGCAGTAATGATGACAGCATGTTCTTGTTTCACTGCCTGGGTGAAGATTTTAATTCAAGGTTGAAATTGGTACTGTATCTTAGATCTAAAATATTGGATGATGGAATCTACTTTGTCTGATATTAATATAGCCACTCCTAATTTCTTTAAATTTATGTTAGTACAGAATATCTTTTTCATTCTTTTTACTTTTTACTTGACTTTAAACTATTGTCATACATTTCATTTTTATGTATGTTGAAATCCCTACAATACCTTGTTATTATTTTTGCTTTAAACAGTTGCTTATCTTTTAAAGAGATAAATTAACATTTTTTTAAAAAAGTATATTTACATTTCTAGATTCTATTTCCAGTGTTCTTCCTTCTTTTGTATACCTCCAGGTTTTCATCTGGTATCATTTTCATTCTGTTTGAGGCACTTACTTTACTATTTCTTGTAGTGCAGGTCTACTGGTGATTATTTCTTTCAGTTTTTTATGTTTGGATAAGGTCTTTGTTTCACCTTCATTTTTCTATTTTCACTGTCTCCCCCTTGCCTCCCCCTCCCCGCCCCCCACTACCCTAGTCAGTACTTTAAAGATGTTGCACTGTTTTCTAGCTTACATTGCTTCTGATGAGAAACCTGCTGTTTCTCATCCTTTGTACATAATGTGTCTCTTTTTCTGCCCACCCCCCGACTACTTTTCACATTTTCCTCTTTATCACCGATTTTAAGCAGTTTGCTTATGATGTGTTTTAGTTTTCTTCATTTTTCATAATTATGGTTGGGGTTCACTCAGCTTCTTGAGATTTTCCCCCCAAGGAGTTTATTTTGGCAGACCTAGGGATGGGGAGGGCCCTGTATCTAAAAGAAGGTGTTGGACCTCTTGATGGTGAAGCATGACTGAAGCTGGCAATGTAGGACCCAGTGGAGCAGCAGAAACTTGATCTTGGAGTTGTGGAACTGCTTGACTATTGGCAGGTGGCACCTGCTGGCTGTGATCTCCTCCACCATCATGATCTGGATTGAGTGGGCCCAGGTGCTGTGCTGGGCACCTGTGTCATGATAGCATTGAGTGACAGTGCCTGTGATGGTCAGGTCCCGGTACACCTGGTACATGTGGGCGTCGCTGTCAGAGTTGTGATGCAACCAGATGCTGAAGTTCTTCACCTGCAGGAGGATTTCTTGAACACCTGCCCACAGTAGATAATTTCCCCTGAAGACTTCATCTTCTTCAGCTGAGACACAAAGTATCAGCACAACATGATTAGGTACAAAGATGTTTATGTGGTAGTGGGGTGGTGAGTGGCATTTGGGGATGGGAGGGAGGGCCCCCCCCCCAGCCCCACCTTATGCTCTTGTAGTGTGCATGAGGTCTTCGTGACACTCTCCAGGCTGGCCACCATGCACAAAAGGGATTATAGTTTTTTCAAATTTGGAAAAATTTTAGCCATTATTTTTTCAAATATCTTTTGCTCCCCATCCTTTAAGGGATGACAGTTATATTTGATCATTTGAGGTTGTCTCATGGTTCACTGCTGCTTTGTTCATTTTTTCCTTGTGGGGTTTTTTTTTTTTTCTTGGTCCTATCTGTTTCATTTTGGATGGTTTCTATTGCTATGTCTTGTAGTTTATTAATCTTTGCTTCTACTTTGTCTAATCTCCTGTTAATACCATACACCATATTTGCATCTCATGCATTGTAGTTTTCATCTCTAGAAGTTCAATATGTGTCTCTTTTAACACCTCCCAGGTCTCCATTTAACATGTTCAGTCTTTCCCCTGATTATTATCAGTTTTTGACTTTTATAGTTTGAAGCTATTTTATGTTAGGAGCATACAAGTTAATACTTTGTGCATGCATATGCACATGTGTATGTCCAAGTATGTATGTTTGTGTGTATACATACACATGCATGTATATCTATATACACACATATGTATATATATATATAAATAAAATCTTGTTGTGGAATTTTCCTTTTATTCCTTTTAAAGCTTTTTGCTTTAATTTGTACTTTGATACTAAAATTACTAAAAATCACTAAAATTAGTGTTTTCTTCTGGTTAGTATTAGCTTGGCCAATCTTTTCCTGTATTCTTATTTTCAATCTTTCAAGGTCTGTTTTTTAGGTATATCTCTTGTAAGCACTATAGAAATGAAATTAATTTTGTTTATTCTTGTAATCAGTCTTTGAATTAGGAGTATTCATCTGTTTATAGAGTTTTACTCTCAGTCATCACAAGGAATCAGACAGAGTTATAAAAATAGCTAAAGTGGGAGAAGCATAGATGTTAAGAACTCTTACAATAGTCTTGGTCATAGGTCCCAATTTTAATGGTTTCTGACTTTCTTTCTTGAATAGAGGCTGGAATTCAAGCGACTCCCATCAAATTATCTTTCTTCTTGGCATATAGACCTGAAGATGCTAGTGGAGAAAAATTATCTTACTTTCCTAAGGTTTTCACGCTTTCCCAGCCTCCTGTCTCATATGAGAATGGATCTTTTAAAGCGTTTATGAACAGTATTATTTTGGATTTTGAAAGTTAATTTTAAACAATGTCAGTTTGTAAAAAAACTATTTCTTAGTGTATAGATTTTCTAATTGTCTCCATTTTCTTTAGTTTATGAAGTTGCTTCTTTTGGTCATTCCTTTTTAGTTGGTCATACACTAAGTTTACTTGATCAGTGTTGGGGTGAAATTTTTTTATTCTAATAGACTATATACTGTTCAGGGTCATTTATAATGAATACAAGGTAACATGCCTATTACATAAAAATAAAATAATTGTTTTTGTGAAATGAATTGGAAGATGTGACATAATTAGACAGTGGGCATTTGTATTCTATTATCGCTTTAGAGCTGCAAAAAAATGGAGGTAGTTTATTTCATCTTGGTAATGCTCCTTCTTTCTGGTCCAACAATTTATCAGAAATGTTAATCCAGCAAGCTGTAAGTGGGGCGGGGGAGGGGAGGAGGAGAGAGGGGATTTAAAATTAGCCTGGAAATATTGCACAACTCATTAAAAATGTAATCATGCATAAAATGAGATCAATGAAAATTTATCTAAAAGTGCAAGGAAAAGGCATTTTCTAGTATGATACTGGATTTAATAGACTGGATTTTAATTTAGTCAGTTTGCTACAAAAAAATCCCTCCAGGCTAAATAAAACAGTTTTCCCTCCTAGTTATTGTACAGACAGCTAATTTTCAGACCCTTTCCTTCTGATATTCAGTCTTATCTCTTGCTGGGTACGGGTTTCACTATATTGCAGAATTTGTTTTCTTTACATTTTCCATTACTGCTTTCATTTGCATGATAAATGATTAGAAGTAGAAACAGGAAAAGAAACTATGCAGAACATTTCTTTATTAATTTTGTTTAAATTAGAGTAACTTTTTTATTCATCCTCCTCCCTACCCATTTAACAACCAGTATATCTGAATTATTTTAATATTTTATTGTAGAACTAGAGAAATGCGTTGCAGTTTTTTTCTTGCACTTTCTTCATGTAACATTTTATTTTGTTCTTATGTTTGTAGTTTACATTTTGGTTCCTGTCTTGTGCAGTTAATGATATTGATGAATTTTTCTCTTAAAAGATACCCTGTGTCTAAAAAAAAAAAAAAAAAAAAAAAGATACCCTGTGCTTAAGGCTGAATTTAAGGTACAGGTGTTTAAAATACGTTGACACTGATGAAACTGAGTGCTTTGAAGATTTATTTTGCAGACAATATCATCACAATTCTTAAGCAATAAATAGGGTTTGTAAAATTGGGCTTCATTTATGTCTTCTGCCCCTTCTATCTTAGCTGCTTTTCTAGTCTGATAATTTAGAATGTGAAATGATGTAATTAACTAAACCCATTAATGAAAACTTTCTGATGTTTTCCTTTCCCCCAAAGTTGTAAATGAAAAGAAGCTAGCTTTATTAATAAGAACTTGTCTGGGCAAAACTTGCCTGAGCAAAAATTAGTATGTAAGCTGAATGAATGGTTCCAGCAAAATTTGTCTGTAACAGAAGAATTTTATGATTATTTTATGATAATTCACATAGCTAACTTTTCTTTTTCTATTACACAGATTTTATGTAAATACTTTCCTGTTCAAAAAAATTCAAACATTACTGTTTGTTTATTCTTCCTATCCTTCTCTCTTACCTAAAACTAACACAGTCCTCAGCTATTCTTCCTGACATTTTTCTCTGTAAAATAGACCTGTACCTGTAGAAATACATTAGTTTAAATTTTTGTTAAATTATTCTAACATGAATTGTGTTACAATATTTTACTTTTTCTGCATTAAAAAAATTGTACTTAACATTATATCTTGGAAAATTTTCTATTTCAATACGTATAACTATATTCTGTTGAAGTATTGAATAGTATTCTATAACGTGGAGCTAGGAAGATCTGGAAAGAACCTAAGTATCCATCTTTAAGGGAGTGTTAACTGCGACAAACAACGATGCAATAAAAACCTTTGTGCATACCTCTGTGCACAGTGGAAATGTTTTCGGGGGGAAGATGCCAAGAAGTAGGAGAGCAGGGTCATTGAACGCCCCTAAATTTTCCTCTGAGTGCTGTTTACCTAAATCCTACGCGTTTAACAATTGTCTCATTGTCATTCATTTCTAAGTAGTTTTTGAGTTCTATATTGATTTTTCTCTTAAACATGAGTTATTGTCTAGGGGAAAGTTTCTATGTCTATATAGATTTTTTGGGCTATCTTCTTGGTGATGAATCTAAGTTTATTTCATTGTGATCAATCAATATAGCTTTGTATGATTTCTGCTTTACAGGAGTCAATGAGATTTTTCTTCATGACCTAACATGTGGTCAATTTTCTTTTGTGAGTGTCCCTGACTGAGGAGAATGTTCTTTGTTGTGTTCAATCTTCTACTTTATACCTATTAGATCAAACTCATTAATTATATTATTCAAATACTCAGTGTTCTTACTTTTTGTTCATCTATTTTATATGCTGGTTCCTGAAAGCTGTGTTGTTAGATATGCCCAAAAGTTCATGTGCTACATCTTCTTGGCAAATACCTCTTTTTGTCCTTTTAGTGCATTTGTCTAAAATGGTTTCCTTTTTTCTAATACTGAGAATTGCTTAGTGTATCTTATACTTTTATCTTCACTCTTTCTGTATTGTCTTATTTTAGATATGGCTTTTAAATATAGCCTGTGGGTTTTCTACTGGAATATTTAAGTTTCTTTTCTTAATAGACAGTGATCCTTCACCCAGATTATAATTACCAATGTTTTGGACTTATTTATGTTTTCTATTTGTTTTTCTACGATACAGTGCCTTATTTGTTTCTCCTTCTTTCTGCCTATCTTTGGTTGATCAGATTATTTTATTCCATTTTTTCCCTCCACTTGTGGTTTGTAAGTTATATGTTCTTTTTTTCTAGTCATTACACTTAAAATTTTAACATAGATATTGATTGTATATCTTTCTGCCATTGTATGGGCTGTCCCTACCCTGTCTCTAAATAACATGAAAACCTTGATGTATTTTTGCTTTTGTCACTTTCCACTTTCTCCAACACTTTTCAAGTCTTGAGTTCCAAACTGTTAACATTTTTTGTTTGTTTGAAATCAACATTTATTTAAATTTAATTAGTTTTGCTGGTTCTTTTGCTCACCCTTGCTTTTTTTTTTTTTTTTTTTATAATTTTTATTTTTATTTATTTATGGCTGTGTTGGGTCTTCGTTTCTGTGCGAGGGCTTTCTCCAGTTGCGGCAAGCGGGGGCCACTCTTCATCGCGGTGCGCGGGCCTCTCACCATCGCGGCCTCTCTTGTTGCGGAGCACAGGCTCCAGACGCGCAGGCTCAGTAATTGCGGCTCACGGGCCCAGTTGCTCTGCGGCATGTGGGATCTTACCAGACCAGGGCTCGAACCCGTGTCTCCTGCATTGGCAGGCAGATTCTCAACCACTGCGCCACCAGGGAAGCCCACCCTTGCTTTTTATATCCAGTCTCTCTCTGATATTTTTTTTTCTGGAGTACATGTTTGAGAAATTCTTGTTAGGGTGAGTTTGTGTATGGTAAATAGAATCCTTGCATGTTTGAAAGTATCCTTATTTTGAAAAATAATTATACTTTCTGTAGACTTTTAGGTTCAAATCTTGGCCAGCATCTGGCATATAGTAGGCACTCTGTGTATTTTTTATGTGGAGAGCCTGCATAGAACTAGATTAGAGGAAGATGGGGTTCTGAACCCAAATGGTCCTGGGTACCCAGCTATATTGATTCTTGATTAGTCTTCTCTGGAACAGTCTGTCTAAGGACAGATGGAGTGGAACCCCTAGAGTTGCTCTCAAATCAAGGGATCTTTTGTGGCACACATATAGGCAGTGCTCATAATGGAAGGAGAACTTTTCTGGAGTCTTTTAGGATTTCTTTCTTATCTTTGACATTCCAAAAATTTCTCACAATTATGTGTGTGTGTATTGATTATCACCCCCACCCATTCCTCTCTGTTCTTCTTTTACTCCTATTAGCAAATTTAGAATTTTTAAAATTTAAAATTTAATTTTATTTTTTTAAAATGTTATTGCAGTATAGTTGATTTATAATATCATGTTAGTTTCAGGTGTACAGCACAGTGATTTAGAATTTCTGAATCTATCCTTCAAATCTCTTTTTTTTCCTTCCTGAACTTATGTAACTTTTGTGCTGTGTTTTGAGACAACTCTTCGGTTATATTTTCCAGTTGACTATTTTAATTTACAGCTTTGTCTGTCCACTTTTCTTTTTAGATCATGTATTGAGCTTTTAATTTCAATGATTTTTAAAAAGACTTTATTTTTTAAAAGAGCAGTTTTAGGTTCACAGCAAAATTGAGAGACGGGTATAGAGATTCCTCATATATTCCCTACTGCCCCCCCACCCCCGCCCTGCCACTGCCCCAGCCCTCTGCCCCCGGCCCCATGCATAACCTCTCCATTATCAACATCACTCACCAGAATGGTACCTTTGTTACAACTGATGAACCTACATTGACATATCATAATCACTCAAAGTTCATAGTTTACCTTAGGGTTCATTCTTGGTGTTGTACATTCTGTGGGACTGGGCAAATGTAAAATGACATGTGTCCATCATTATAGTATCATACTATATTTTCACTGCCCTAAAAATCCTCTGTGTTCCACCTACCCATCCCCTCACTTTTTACCTCTGGCAACCACTAATCTTTTTGTTATCACCATAGTTTTGTCTTTTCTAGAATGTCAGTCATATAATTGGAATCATATATTTCCTTTTCAGATTGGCTTCTTTCATTTAGTACCATGAATTTAAGATATCCCCCCGTCTTTTTGTGGCTTGATAGCTCATTTCTTTTTAGCACTGAATATTTCTTTGTCTGATATACCACAGTTTATCTGTTAACCTACTGAAGGTCATCTTGCTTGCTTCCTAGTTTTGGCAGTTATGAATAAAGCTGCTCTAAACATCTGTGAGCAGGTTTTTCTGTGGACTTGTTTTCAGCTCCTTTGGGTAAATAACAAGGAGTGCAATTGCTGGATTATATGGTGACAATATGCTTAGTTTTGTAAGAAACTGCCAAATTATCTTACAAAGTGGCTGTACCATTTTACATTCCCATCAGCAATGAATGAGAATTCTTGTTACTCCACATCCTTGTTAACATTTGGTGTTGTCAGTGTTCTGGATTTTGGCCATACTAAGAGGCATGTAGTGGTATCTTGTTTTAATTTGCATTTCCCTGATGATGTACAATGTGGAATATCTTTTCATATGCTTATTTTCCATCTGTATTTTTTCTTTGGTGAGGTGTCTGTTAAGGTCTTTGGTCTATTTTTAAATTGGGTTGTTTTCTTCTTGTTAACTTTTTTTTTTTTTTTTTTTTTTAAATGTCTGAAACATTTATATTAACATATTTCCATACATATTTCCATACAAATACAAATATAAGATTTTTAGAAATTTCATGTAATGTCTGAAACATTTATATTAACATATTTCCATACATATTTCCATACAAATACAAATATAAGATTTTTAGAAATTTCATGTAATGTCTGAAACATTTATATTAACATATTTCCATACATATTTCCATACAAATACAAATATAAGATTTTTAGAAATTTCATGTAATGTCTGAAACATTTATATTAACATATTTCCATACATATTTCCATACAAATACAAATATAAGATTTTTAGAAATTTCATGTAATGTCTGAAACATTTATATTAACATATTTCCATACATATTTCCATACAAATACAAATATAAGATTTTTAGAAATTTCATGTAATGTCTGAAACATTTATATTAACATATTTCCATACAAATAACCCAATGAAAGTTTAGTATTAGTTGTTTTGTTTGTTTTTTTATACTGCAGGTTCTTATTAGGCATCAGTTTTATACACATCAGTGTATACATGTCAATCCCAATCGCCCAATTCAGCACATCACCATCCCCACCTCATCGCAGTTTTCCCCCCTTGGTGTCCATATGTCCATTCTCTACATCTGTGTCTCAACTTCTGCCCTGCAAACTGGCTCATCTGTACCATTTTTCTACGTTCCACATACATGCATTAACATACGATATTTGTTTTTCTCTTTCTGACTTACTTCACTCTGTATGACAGTCTCTAGATCCATCCACGTCTCAACAAATGACTCAATTTCGTTCCTTTTTATGGCTGAATAATATTCCATCGTATATATGTACCACAACTTCTTTATCCATTCGTCTGTTGATGGGCATTTAGGTTGCTTCCATGACCTGGCTATTGTAAATAGTGCTGCAATGAACATTCGGGTGCACGTGTCTTTTTGAATTACGGTTTTCTCTGGGTATATGCCCAGTAGTGGGATTGCTGGGTCATATGGTAATTCTATTTTTAGTTTTTTAAGGAACCTCCATACTGTTCTCCATAGTGGCTGTATCAATTTACATTCCCACCAACAGTGCAAGAGGGTTCCCTTTTCTCCACACCCTCTCCAGCATTTGTTGTTTGTAGATTTTCTGATGATGCCCATTCTAACAGGAGTGAGGTGATACCTCATTGTAGTTTTGATTTGCATTTCTCTAATAATTAGTGATGTTGAGCATCTTTTCATGTGCTTCGTGGCCGTCTGTATGTCTTCTTTGGAGAAATGTCTATTTAGGTCTTCTGCCCATTTTTGGATTGGGGTGTTTGTTTCTTTGATATTGAGCTGAATGAGCTGTTTATATATTTTGGAGATTAATCCTTTGTCCGTTGATTCATTTGCAAATATTTTCTCCCATTCTGAGGGTTGTCTTTTCGTCTTGTTTATGGTTTCCTTTGCTGTGCAAAAGCTTTGAAGTTTCATTAGGTCCCACTTGTTTATTTTTGTTTTTATTTCCATTACTCTAGGAGGTGGATCGAAAAAGATCTTGCTGTGATTTATGTCAAAGAGTGTTCTTCCTATGTTTTCCTCTAAGAGTTTTATAGTGTCCAGTCTTATATTTAGGTCTCTAATCCATTTTGAGTTTATTTTTGTGTATGGTGTTAGGGAGTATTCTAATTTCATTCTTTTACATGTGGCTGTCCAGTTTTCCCAGCACCACTTATTGAAGAGACTGTCTTTTCTCCATTGTATATCTTTGCCTCCTTTGTCATAGATTAGTTGACCATAGGTGCGTGGGTTAATCTCTGGGCTTTCTATCTTGTTCCATTGATCTATGTTTCTGTTTTTGTGCCAGTACCATATTGTCTTGATTACTGTAGCTTTGTAGTATAGTCTGAAGTCAGGGAGTCTGATTCCTCCAGCTCCATTTTTTTGCCTCAAGACTGCTTTGGCTATTCGGGGTCTTTTGTGTCTCCATACAAATTTTAAGATGATTTGTTCTAGCTCCGTAAAAAATGCCATTGGTACTTTGATAGGGATTGCATTGAATCTGTAGATTGCTTTGGGTAGTATACTCATTTTCAAAATGTTGATTCTTCCAATCCAAGAACATGGTATATCTCTCCATCTGTTGGTATCATCTTTAATTTCTTTCATCAGTGTCTTATAGTTTTCTGCATACAGGTCTTTTGTCTCCTTAGGTAGGTTTATTCCTAGGTATTTTATTCTTTTTGTTGCAATGGTAAATGGGAGTGTTTCCATAATTTCTCTTTCAGATTTTTCATCATTAGTGTATAGGAATGCAAGAGATTTCTGTGCATTAATTTTGTAACCTGCAACTTTACCATATTCATTAATTAGCTCTAGCAGTTTTCTGGTGGCAGTTTTAGGATTCTCTATGTATAGTATCATGTCATCCGCAAACAGTGACAGTTTTACTTCTTCTTTTCCAATTTGTATTCCTTTTATTTCTTTTTCTTCTCTGATTGCCGTGGCTAGGACTTCCAGAACTATGTTGAATAATAGTGGTGAGAGTGGACATCCTTGTCTCGTTCCTGATCTTAGAGGAAATGCTTTCAGTTTTTCACCATTGAGAATGATGTTTGCTGTGGGTTTGTCATATATGGCCTTTATTATGTTGAGGTAGGTTCCCTCTATGCCCACTTTCTGGAGAGTTTTTATCATAAATGGGTGTTGAATTTTGTCAAAAGCTTTTTCTGCATCTATTGAGATGATCATATGGTTTTTATTCTTCAATTTGTTAATATGGTGTATCACATTGATTGATTTGCGTATATTGAAGAATCCTTGCATCCCTGGGATAAATCCCACTTGATCGTGGTGTATGATCCTTTTAATGTGTTGTTGGATTCTGTTTGCTAGTATTTTGTTGAGGATTTTTGCATCTATATTCATCAGTGATATTGGTCTGTAATTTTCTTTTTTTGTAGTGTCTTTGTCTGGTTTTGGTATCAGGGTGATGGTGGCCTCATAGAATGAGTTTGGGAGAGTTCCTTCCTCTGCAATTTTTTGGAAGAGTTTGAGAAGGATGGGTGTTAGCTCTTCTCTAAATGTTTGATAGAATTCACCTGTGAAGCCATCTGGTCCTGGACTTTTGTTTGTTGGAAGATTTTTAATCACAGTTTCAATTTCATTACTTGTGATTGGTCTGTTGATATTTTCTGTTTCTTCCTGATTCAGTCTTGGAAGGTTATACCTTTCTAAGAATTTGTCCATTTCTTCCAGGTTGTCCATTTTATTGGCATAAAGTTGCTTGTAGTAGTCTCTTAGGATGTTTTGTATTTCTGCGGTGTCTGTTGTAACTTCTCCTTTTTCATTTCTGATTTTATTGATTTGAGTCCTCTCCCTCTTTTTCTTGATGAGTCTGGCTAATGGCTTATCAATTTTGTTTATCTTCTCAAAGAACCAACTTTTAGTTTTATTGATCTTTGCTATTGTTTTCTTTGTTTCTATTTCATTTATTTCTGCTCTGATCTTTATGATTTCTTTCCTTCTGCTAACTTTGGGTTTTGTTTGTTCTTCTTTCTCTAGTTTCTTTAGGTGTAAAGTTAGATTGTTTACTTGAGATTTTTCTTGTTTCTTTAGGTAGGCTTGTATAGCTATAAACTTCCCTCTTAGAACCGCTTTTGCTGCATCCCATAGGTTTTGGGTCGTCGTGTTTTCATTGTCATTTGTCTCTAGGTATTTTTTTATTTCCTGTTTGATTTCTTCAGTGATCTCTTGGTTATTTAGTAACGTATTGTTTAGCCTCCATGTGTTTGTCTTTTTTACGTTTTTTTCCCTGTAATTCATTTCTAATCTCATAGCGTTGTGGTCAGAAAAGATGCTTGATATGATTTCAATTTTCTTAAATTTACTGAGGCTTGATTTGTGACCCAAGATGTGATCTATCCTGGAGAATGTTCCGTGTGCACTTGAGAAGAACGTGTAATCTGCTGTTTTTGGATGGAATGTCCTATATATATCAATTAAATCTATCTGGTCTATTGTGTCATTTAAAGCTTCTGTTTCCTTATTTATTTTCATTTTGGATGATCTGTCCATTGGTGTAAGTGAGGTGTTAAAGTCCCCCACTATTATTGTGTTACTGTCGATTTCCTCTTTTATAGCTGTTAGCAGTTGCCTTATGTATTGAGGTGCTCCTATGTTGGGTGCATATATATTTATAATTGTTATATCTTCTTCTTGGATTGATCCCTGGATCATTATGTAGTGTCCTTCCTTGTCTCTTGTAACATTCTTTATTTTAAAGTCTATTTTATCTGATATGAGTATAGCTACTCCAGCTTTCTTTTGATTTCCATTTGCATGGAATATCTTTTTCCATCCCCTCACTTTCAGTCTGTATGTGTCCCTAGGTCTGAAGTGGGTCTCTTGTAGACAGCATATATATGGGTCTTGTTTTTGTATCCATTCAGCCAGTCTATGTCTTTTGGTTGGGGCATTTAATCCATTCACGTTTAAGGTAATTATCGATATGTATGTTCCTATGACCATTTTCTTAATTGTTTTGGGTTTGTTTTTGTAGGTCCTTTTCTTCTCTTGTGTTTCCCACTTAGAGAAGTTCCTTTAGCATTTGTTGTAGAGCTGGTTTGGTGGTGCTGAATTCTCTTAGCTTTTGCTTGTCTGTAAAGCTTTTGATTTCTCCATCAAATCTAAATGAGATCCTTGCTGGGTAGAGTAATCTTGGTTGTAGGTTCTTCCCTTTCATCACTTTAAGTATTTCATGCCACTCCCTTCTGGCTTGCAGAGTTTCTGCTGAGAAATCAGCTGTTAACCTTATGGGGGTTCTCTTGTATGTTATTTGTCGTTTTTCCCTTGCTGCTTTCAATAATTTTTCTTTGTCTTTAATTTTTGCCACTTTGATTACTATGTGTCTCGGCGTGTTTCTCCTTGGGTTTATTCTGTATGGGACTCTCTGCGCTTCCTGGACTTGGGTGGCTATTTCCTTTCCCATGTTAGGGAAGTTTTCGATTATAATCTCTTCAAATATTTTCTCTGGTCCTTTCTCTCTCTCTTCTCCTTCTGGGACCCCTATAATGCGAATGTTGTTGCGTTTAATGTTGTCCCAGAGGTCTCTTAGGCTGTCTTCATTTCTTTTTATTCTTTTTTCTTTAGTCTGTTCCGCAGCAGTGAATTCCACCATTCTGTCTTCCAGGTCACTTATCCGTTCTTCTGCCTCAGTTATTCTGCTATTGATTCCTTCTAGTGTAGTTTTCATTTCAGTTATTGTATTGGTCATCTCTGTTTGTTTGTTCTTTAATTCTTCTAGGTCTTTGTTAATCATTTCTTGCATCTTCTCAATCTTTGCCTCCATTCTTATTCCGAGGTCCTGGATCATCTTCACTATCATTATTCTGAATTCTTTTTCTGGAAGGTTGCCTATCTCCACTTCATTTAGTTGTTTTTCTGGGGTTTTTTCTTGTTCCTTCATCTGGTACATAGCCCTCTGCCTTTTCATCTTCTCTGTCTTTCTGTAACTGTGGTTTTTGGTCCACAGGCTGCAGGATTGTAGTTTTTCTTGCTTCTGTTGTCTGCCCTCTGGTGGTTGAGGCTATCTAAGAGGCTTGATGGGAGGCTCTGGTGGTGGGTAGAGATGACTGTTGCTGTGGCGGTCAGAGCTCAGTAAAACCTTAATCCACTTGACTGTTGATGGGTGGGGCTGGGTTCCCTCCCTGTTGCTGTGGCGATCAGAGCCCAGTAAAACCTTAATCCACTTGACTGTTGATGGGTGGGGCTGGGTTCCCTCCCTGTTGGTTGTTTTGCCTGAGGCAACCCAACACTGGAGCCTACCCGTGCTCTTTGGTGGGGTTAATGGCAGACTCTGGGAGGGCTCACGCCAAGGAGAACTTCCCAGGACCTCTGCTGCCAGTGTCCTTATCCCCACGGTGAAACAGAGCCACCACTCGCCTCTGCAGGAGACCCCCCCAACACCAGCAGGTACGTCTGGTTCAGTCTCCCCCAGGGTCACTGCTCCTTCCCCTGGGTCCCGATGCACACATTACTTTGTGTGTGCCCTCCAAGAGTGGGGTCTCTGTTTCCCCCAGTCCTGTCACAGTCCTGCAATCAATTCCCACTAGACTTCAAAGTCTGATTCTCTAGGAATTCCTCCTCCCTTTGCCGGACCCCCAGGTTGGGAAGCCTGAGGTGGGGCTCAGAACCTTCACTCCAGTGGGTGGACTTCTGTGGTATAAGTGTTCGCCAGTCTGTGAGTCACCCACCCAGCAGTTATGGGATTTGATTTTACTCTGATTGCGCCCCTCCTACCGTCTCACTGTGGCTTCTCCTCTGTCCTTGGACGTGGGGTGTCCTCCTTGGTGAAGTCCAGGGTCTTCCTGTCAATGATTGTCCAGCAGCCAGTTGTGATTCTGGTGCTCTCGCAAGAGGGAGTGAGAGCACGTCCTTCTACTCCGCCATCTTGGTTAATCATTTATCTGTTTCCATGGGTGAGGAGTCTGGGCCTTGCTTAGCTGAGGCCTCTACTCAGAATCTTGCAAGGCTACAAACAAGGCATGAGCCAGGGCTGGCGTTTTACCTGCAGCTTGAGTATTCTTCTAAGCTCATATGGTGGTTGGCAGAATTTATTTTCTTCTCTTCTTGTTAACTTTTAAGAGTTTTTATATTTTGAATAACAGTTCTTTATCAGTGTCTCTTTTCCAAGTATTTTCTCCCAGTCGGTGGCTTGTTTTCTCATTTTATTGATACTGTCTTTGGCAGAGCAGAAGTTTTTAATTTTAATGAATTCCAGCTTATTAATTAGTTTTTTCATGGATCTTATCTTTGTTTTATCTGAAAAGTCATTGCCATACTTAAAGTCATCTAGGTTTTCTCCTACTTTATCTTCTAGTAGTTTTATAATTTTGCATTTTACTTTTAGGTCTATGATCCATTTTGAGTTAGTTTCTGTGGAGGGTATAAGGTCTGTGTCTAATTCATTTTTTTGCATGTGGATGTCCACTTGTTCCAGCACCATTCATTGAAGAGATTATCTTTGCTCCTCCATTGTATTGCCTTTGCTCTTTGGTCAAAGATCAGTTGACTATATTTGTGTGGATTTTGGGCAGCTCTATATTCTATTCTCTTGATCTATTTGTCTCAGTGACAATTGTTTTTGTTTACTATATCTCTAATTTGTTTTTTCTCATAGATGCCTACTCTTTTTTTTTATGGATGCAATGTTTTATCATTTATATATGTTATATATATTTATTGTTGACATATTTATTTATAACTACATATATATTTATAATAGCTTTATTGAGATACAATTCACATACCAAAAAATCCACCCTTTTAAAATGTACAATTTAGTAATTTTCAGTATATTTACCAAGCTGTGCAACCATGTTCACTATCTAATTGCGGGACCTTTTCATTACTTAAAAGGTAACCCTGTACCCATTGTCAGTGCTTCCTCATTTTACCCTCCTCACAGCTTCTCACAATCTCTACTCTACTTTCTGTCTCTATAGATTTGACTACTGGGGACCATAAGTGGGATCATAGAATATGTGGCCTTTGTGGCTGGCTTCTTTCACTTGGCATAATGTTATCAAGGCTCATCCGTGTTGTAGGATGTATCAGAACTTCATTCCTTTTTATTGATGAATAGTATTCTATTGTACGGATATACCGCATTTTGTTTATCCATTAATCAGTTGATGGACATGGGGTGATTATGAATAATGTTGCTATGAACATTTGTGTATAAGTTTTTGTGTTAACATATGTTTTCAATTCTCTTGGGTATACCTCGGAGTGGAATTGCAGGATCACATGATACCTTTATGTTTAACGTTTTGAGAAACTGCCAAACTGTTTTACAGAGTACCCACACAACTTTACTATCCCACCAGCAATTAATTTAAGAGGGTTTCAGTTTCTCCATGTGTTAATTCTTCCTCTATTGTATACTTTTCTTTTGTGGTGTTGGTTTTCCTAAAATGTTTAGTGATTCTTGGTTGAATGTTCTTCTTTATATTGGAGATTCCCTGGTGGTTGTTTTATACAACTAAGTTTTGAGTGGTTTATTATTCAGCAATAGATAACCACAGCATTTACATGCTCTTAAATCACAATTAACCAGAATGCTCAGAAAATGGAAATGGATCTTCCTAATCAACAAAACAAAAACAACCACTACAAAACCAAAACCCCAAAAAAACCCCCGAAATAACCACCACCACCACCAACCCCCAAGCCACCACCAAACCCACTTTGCTTAAATTCTTGTGGTTAAAATTCTTTAAAAAAACTTTTACAAAAATACATGAACTTATGTTCTTGCTTTAGAAAGTGCATAACGTAATATAATACTGGCTTCTTGGGGATTTCGAACATCAAATATTACTTTTAGATCTATGTGTATAGGTGGTGCAGGCTTTTGCGATTTTTTTTTTTTTTTAAGTTGCCTTGCTGAATGGGCTGTGTGATCTCCCAGCTGTTCCTTGAGCATTTTGAGTCCCTCCCATGTCTGAGCATCCTTCATGCTGATGTCTTTGCCTACAGTAGTCCTGGCCACTTTTCATGTCTTGATTCTAGGGACCCTCCTTTGATATAGAACAAGAGTCAGTGCTAAGAGTTCAGGGGACAGGTCTAGGCTTCAACGAAAGGGGCTATGGAGAACCATTCATGGAGTCTGGGACTCAAACAGGCATTCTGGAGACAAGGCAGTGCTCAGTGTGGAACATGGCTGTGCAAAGGCAGAAGGCCAATTGAATCACCTGGACAAACATGGCTGAAGATTGTAGACTGTGGATATACCTGGGACTGAGAATGACACACCAGCCCAGGGGGCTCAAGATTAGGAAAACAAAGTGAATTACAAACATGAGGTACTGTAGAGCTGGACCTAAGAGATGAATCCTGAATGGGCTATAGCTGACTCACTGGATTTGTCTTCTATAGCATAAGAAGGAAGTGATGCCCTACTGGGCCTGCCGGGATGACAATGCCCAATCAAAGCTACCAGAAAATAGAAAGGTATGGTAACTTTGTTATTCCTCCAACAGTATTCACAGACTACTTTTTAGTAATGATATTGAAATCCTCCAATAATTTGAGAATTCACTTTCCAGTATCAGTGGTACTTCAAGTTTTCATTGCCCTTAGAAATGTGTTCTTTAGCTAATTTATATATAATAGCTTTCACTGTACTTTAAATAATAGATTATGTGCCTAGACTGTGAGAATGTAATAAATGTTTCCTAGGTGTTTCAAAGTTTAATCAAATAGTCACTAAATAATTATAATAGGTGGTAGTCAAAGAGTAATGTGGTTTCTAAATTACATGGGTCCCATTGGTTTTAATAAATGTCGAAGTACTAATTAAATTTTTACTAAGTGATGCATAAGGTTGTATTGTAAAATATTTCAATAAAAACTAAGATGATTGGCAAACTGTTAAAAACTAGGCTTTGGTGAACCATCTGGGCCCATTGAATTCGACACACTATTTCAAACTTGAGCTGTTCCTACAAATCACCTTTAATGCCCCTCCTTGGTAATAGCCCTCCCTTCAAAATCTTACTGTGCATCTTAATAACCTAATTTATATCCATTTTGAACCATCTTTTTCTAGTAAGCATTACTTCCAATCTTCCCATATAGCAGAAATCTCAGGATTTCATCATTTCAATCTTGTCACACAGCTTTTCCATTTCACATTCTGTAAGGTGGTTCCAAGATGGGTCCTGGAAAATTGGTGTGCAAGTAAACAATTTCCTGCTCCGGAGACCTAAATTTCTATTCTACTCTGAACCACAGGATAGACACAATAGCTCACATTTGTTTCATGGAAGCTTGATCATATATCTTTATGCTAACTACATTTCACTCTATGAGGTTTTCTGCATATTTCCATATGTTATTTTTTCCCCCTAGAGTAAGCACTTCCTTTTAGGTCAGGAAACCCCAATCTTAGGGCAAGTTAATGTCACGAGACTTCTGATATAAAGCTACAAAAATCGTATTTCTTCACCTTTGGTATTTCCATGTGGTCACTGCAGGAATATGTGATAGCGGTACTTTTTTTTTCCCACTTGTATATCATTTATACACCTTAACAATTGTTGAACAAATGGATTCCTCTTTTTTTGGGGATAATTTTTCTCCCCCTTAACGTTTTATCCTGGTGGTTGTCTTTTAATGTCTCATTAGAAATATTCTACAACACATGCTTGCATATGGCTCAACTCTCAGAATCTGAGTGCCTCAGGTCTCGAATATAGGAAAAATAGGAATCACATCTTTCAATATTGCTTATGACCATCAGCATTTGACCTAAGAGTTGGCAAAGTGCTTTAGAATTTTTTGAGAACAGGCTTTTCATAATAAATGTGTGGTGTCATTATTGTCATCTCTTGATCTATTTAATGTTACTGTGAACATCAGTGCAGATTATGTCCACTGCTTTCCCCATCTGTTCTTTACATTATCTCCTTGAACATTCCTCTGAATGGGCTACACGGGATTTGCCTTCATGGCACTGTGTACTGACTTTCATTTCTCTATCAGTCCATCTTTCTCCAGATGGATTGTGATCTCACCGCTTGTTAAGATCTCCAGATACAGGTTGCTTTTACAGTTAGATTTACTACTAATTACTAAACTGTAACATTCTTGTTCCCTAGGAGAATGGAAAAACAAATTTTGCCAAATCATGCAATTATTTAAAGACAAAGCATACATGGTCTAATGGGGGAAGGCTTTTTTTGTTCATACATGGGACAGTGTATTTATATGTATACATAATTTGGATACTTATTAGAAAATTGTATTTAATCTCTTAGGCATTTTTCTACATTATATCTATTTTCCAGTGGAGTCCCATATATGATGTATCACAAAGATGACATGCTGGTGACTTACTAAAGATGAAAATGAAGGATGGGGACAGGGGTAGAAGAACCTGTTTTTTAAAAAACATATTGCTGAAGTTTTCTTCTGCTGCAGAGATAGGAATATAGATACTCCTATGTAGTTGCTTCTAGAGTAATTCTATAAACACATTTCCTTTTAGTTGAAAAAGATTCACACTGGCTCTCTAAGAGTTTAATTGTGTGTCTGTTCTACAGACACACTCAGTAGATTTTCATGGAATTTTTGTGATTGAAGAATGTTATATTAACACTGTAGTATAAAATGGGATATTAGACTTTTTTTGCTTGCAAGCAACAGAAAACACAACTTAAACTCCCTTAAGCGAAAAAAAGGAGTATATTGGTTCAACTACCTGAAAAGTACAATAGGCTTCAGACACAGTTGGATCCAGGAGTTCAAACTGGGTCATCAAGACTTCAAAAACTCTCTCTGCCTCTTTACTCTGCTTTCCTGTGTTGGTCTATTCTTAGCACCTGTGTTGGCAGGATGGTGCCCAAAGGCTCCAGGCTGACCTGTCTTTCCCGTTGAATCTTTTCTTTTTTGTTAGAAGTCTCTAAGGCAGAGAACTTTACTTCCCTGAAATAGTTTGTGCTTCTTAGAAATAAATTTTGTGTTTGTTGCTATTTGATTTTGAATAGAAGACGGTGAGCCCAGTATGGAGAAAGAAAGTACAGACATTTACAAATTGAGTTGCTGAGAGCTGTACTTAAAGTTCGTCTGTGAATGCAGTTTCCTCATAATGGTGTCTCAACACACAAACATTGTTGAGGTTGACTCTCTTGTGGATATGAAGGTAGATAATGATTTGGTGATAAGGAAATAAAAGAGAACACCATCAGTTAGTACTGACCCCTGTTATTGTCCTCTCCCCACCAGCAGGGGCAGATTGGTTTGCTTTCCTTGGTGTTCAGAGGGTGTAGGCAAGAATCTGACTTCTTGATGGAAGGAAGCATTTCTTTCTTTTTTTTTTAATTAAAAAAAAAACTATAGTTGATTTATATTATTGTATTAGTTTCTATTTTTAGTTTTTTAAGGAACCTCCATACTGTTCTCCATAGTGGCTGCACCAATTTACATTCCCACCAACAGTGTAGGAAGGTTCCCTTTTCTCCACACCCTCTCCAGCATTTGTTATTTGTAGACTTTTGATGATGGCCATTCTGACCCTTGTGAGGTGATACCTCATTGTACTTTTGATTTGCATTTCTCTAATAATTAGAGATGTTGAGCATTTTTTCATGTGCCTCTTGGCCATCTGTATGTCTTCTTTGGTGAAATGTCTATTTAGGTCTTCTGCCCATTTTTTAATCGGGTTGTTTGTTTTTTTGATATTGAGCTGTATGAGCTGTTTGTATAGTTTGGAAATTAATTCCTTGTTGGTTGCATTGTTTGCAATTCGTGCCAATGTAATAGAATCATGGAATCACAGAATGTTAGAGGTGAGAGCGATTTTGAGATCATCTGGTCATATAAGAAAAGAATGAAGAAAATGTTGTTTAGAGGTGATGTGACTTGTGCAGGGGAGTTTTTGGTCAGTATCAGTGGTAGATGGTAAAATGGGGAAAGTATGATGTTTGGAGGCAGACAGACCAATGTATAGTTTCTATTCCTTCACTAAGTGTGCAGGTTTGAGCCAGTTACTTTAAGTGCTTCTGATATTAAATTGTTTAGTGATAATGTAGGTAAAGAACTTACTAGAGTGCTTGGCACTTAATGTGTGCTCAGTAACCGCTAATAGGCTTGCTCATGCAGGGAACATATGCCTTCCTTTAGCTTATCCCTATCTTTTTTTTTTTTTAATATTTATTTATTTATTTGGCTGTGGTGTGCAGGCTTTTTAGTTGTGGCGTGCAGGCTCTTAGTTGCAGCATATGGGATCTAGTTTCCTGACCAGGGATCGAACCCAGGCCTCCAGCACTGGGAGTGTGGAGTCTTAACCGCTGGACTACCAGAGAAGTTCCTATTTCATCCCTATCTTACAGTGCCCTTGTGAGCCTTCACTTTATTAAACCTAGCACAATGTCATCTATGAGTGCCAATAGTCCACTCATTTTTTGTTGTTGTTGTTGTTACTGTTGATTTGATTTCTTTGAAACTAATCCTTCTCCATGAAGAAAAAGGGCAGGTCTGAGTTCATATTTACTTGGTAAAATTAGGTGCTTTGGGTATTAAACAAACCTGTCTCCATGAACATTTCACATTACAACATGGAAGTCAATACAAATAAAAGTACGGATGAATATTGCCACATGTAACATAAGGAGATTCTAGACCTTGATCAAGCCCTTGCCTACCTTTCTACCACCCGTCTACTACTTCTGTCGCCCTTATTACCAGGTTCTTGTTAAGCTGGCCTTCAGGACATTCCTCCAAAAGGTCAGATTGCTTCCTGCTCTATAGCCTTGGCAATGGCTCTTAGCTCCACCTGGAATGTTCTTTCCCTATTGTGTTTGGCTCCTTCTTGTCATTCAGATTTTTTGAGTCCTTTGCTGATCAGCCAATCTGAAATGCCCCTGTCCTCTATCACATCAACTGGTTATATTTTCATTATAGCACTTGTTATTTATTTGTTTGTTCATTTATTGTGTATTGTCTGTTTTCTCCCATTGGACTAGTTAACATAGTTAACTCTGTTATGAAGATAACTACATATTTACTTTGCAGTTATCACATAGTTACTATGTAGCTATTTCTCATTCCCCATTACATAATGTCTAAAGCAGTGCCCAGTACACAGGCAGTCCCTCCATAAATATTTGTTGGATGAAGGAGGAAGTGAATTTGAACAACCCGTATAGGTAGCGCTGTGCCTTGTGGAAAGAGGTCCAGGCCAGTATTCTAAGCAACTTTTACTCCAGACTATGTGATCTTGGGACAGAATTCCACCTTTTGGATCTTGATTGCTTTTCTGATAAAATAAGTTTAACTAGATCACATAAGGTTTCTTTATTCTCTTCCAAACTGTGATTCTATGTCTGTTTTCTTCCATGCTGGACAATTGATAGGGTTCAGGACATGATACCCCCAAATATGGTACCTTGGCATTTTGAATATTTTAAGCTGAAGAAATTTGAGAAGCAGCAGGTACAGGAAATCTTTCTGACCTTCCCCTTCTTTGCTGAAGCAAGTCATAAGACCCTCATGTGAGAGGTACCCGTCCTGTACCCAGAGGGAATGAGCATCCTTATCTCTGAAGATGGAGGAATGCTGAGAGGAGTACAAATGAACAGGCCCTGTTAAGTTTTCCCCAGTTATTACCTTTAGCCTGTACCCTTTTGACCTATCACATTCCCCCCTGACTTTCCACTTTTCATCACACCTAGTATCAAAACACTCAGCCTTAAGCTCTTCTTCAGGTCTTCATTTCCTTATGAAGGCTCCAGTGTAACTCAAAACTTATATTAAATAAATTTTTATGTCTTTATCCTAATTTTTTTCATTAGTTTAGTTTTCAGGTCCAGCCAGGGATCTTAAGAGAGTCGAGGAAGAGTTTTTCTTTCCCTATACAATCTCATAAGAATTTACCTTATAGGTAGGTAAAGGTGCTCTTTTAGATGGTGTTTGTGTATCAAAGCACAAACTAAATACCAGGCAGTAGCTGATGGTTCTGGAGAATCAGACGATAGGTGAAAAATAGGCATTACCTAAGAAAAAAAGGATAGTTTTATATGGGGTGAAGTATTGCACTACTGGTGGAAGATAGACTCATAAATTCTAAAGAATCTTTCTGATAATTGGAAAAAAGCTTATAACAATCAAAACATAAATACCCATCCAAATGATTCCTTTCTATGTAATTTTAGGAAAAGTTATAGAAAATTAATGTTTAGGCCTTTTCTTCTGTGATTTCCTTTATGAACAAATGCTAACAATTGGCAGAATTCTTTTCCTTTCCCCACACTATTTGCCTTTCAGAATAGAGAGTGGTATTTCAATACTCTGTATTAGTTTCCTATTGATGCTTTACTAAATTACCCCAAATTTGGGAGTTTAAAATAACACAAATTTAGTATCTTACAGTTCTGGAAGTCAGAAGTCTGAAATGGGTCTCATTGGTCTGAGATCAAGGTGTCAATGGGCTGCATTTCTTCTGCAAACTCTGGTGGAGAATTTGTTTTCTTGCCTTTTCCATCTTCTAAATGCAGCCCACATTCCTTGGTTCATGGCCCCTTCCTCCATCTTCAAAGCTAGCAATGGCCAGTTAAGTCTTTTTCATATCATATCACAATGGGACTCACTCTTCTGCCTCCATCTTCTACCTTTACAAACCCTTGTGATTAAAAACGCTGGATTATAAGCCAGGATAACTTCTCTGTTTTAAGATCTGTTGATTAACAGCCTTAAATCCATCTGCAGTCTTAATTCCCCTTTGCCAGGTAATATATTCACAAGTTCTGAGAAATAGGACATAGACATCTTTGGGGGGGGGCGCATTATTCTGCCTACCACATACTACTTAAGAGAAAAAGAACAATCCCCAAGAAAAACAAGTTCCAAGGCATCTGCTAAAATGAAAGCAATGTATGTATTAATATGTGAAGATAGCTCCATTCTTTTTTCAATTGTTTAAGAAAAAAGGTGACAACATCTACCTTTTGGTTTATTGAAGAACAGTTACGATGTAGGGCCAGCAATGTCCCCAATAGTAGGCTAAAAATACCAACTACCTAGGGGTTTGTAACCCAGATTTCAGAAAACCATCTGGATCCTGGAACTCTTAATCCCCTGGCACCATCTTTTATGCGTTGAGTTGGTAGAAAGTGTATGGTTCCATTTACATAGATATGTTGCCCGCAGAAAATGTTCATTGATGTAGTTTGGTTGACACCCCTTTGCCCTGCAACTCTGGCTTCAAATGATTTAGGAAAGAATCTACAAATGTGACCAGCCACACAATAGAAACCTATATTACTCCCCTGTGGAACAACGAATGTAAATTTCTGCTTTGCTTACCTGGAAGCCAAATATACAGAGGAAAGGAAAGTTAACTTCTGGCCCTGATTCATCACTTTTATTGAAGTTAAATTCTTTTGTTTTAATGCACACTTGATTGAGCAAGCATTTATTGAGGCAGTTATGGTTTGTAGGAGAAAGAGACAGTTGAAGAAAGAACAAATGAATCTAATGTAAATCAAATACTTAGTCCTTTTATAGGAACTACAAAGACTTAAATGTGTGTTCTTAATGGTAGTTTTTACAAAACTCCAATAGGAGAATTTGACAGTGATTGTTTCGGTGGGGAGATGGGTTTTTCCTTTCACATGCTAATCACCTACTCCTGGTGATATTTCTCTCCTTGACTGCAGTCGCAGAATTGAATAATTTATGGAATGAATTTTGTTGTAAATTTATTGTGTCACAAGCAGGTTGTAATTTCACTAACAGTTCACTTAAGTTATTAAGTTAAAAAAAATGTGTTTGATAGGATAGTGCATTTGGAGGCCTTTTTTTTTTTCCCTCTCAGCAAGTTCACATCTTATATATTTTCAAAACAGAGTACTTGCCTAATTTTTATTCAGAATCTGATATGCGAGAAGGAAGCACACATTAACATAAGTGGAATCGCATTTGCACCCTATTGTTGAATTTTGGAAGTCGTAAACAAATTATTGAAGATTTTATAGAGACAGAAATAGCATTAAACCCACAGTGCTGTGGCGCTGCTGCCATTGTTCCCTGCATAACTGTCCCCAGCTTGCTGATGACGAATGAGGAGATGGTGGTGCAAAGGTGAAGATGTTCCTGGGAGGGGGAAAAAGCCACATTAATCCCTTCGTATTTTGCTTCAACTCTGAGGTTAAAATAATGGCGCACTATCACTCCCCCAGATCTTATCCAATCCTAATGGACTACAAAGAGAATAGGAAAAAAAATCTCTCGCAGGGGTATCTGATTGGCCTCCATCTACATTTGCTACATTCTCAGGGCCTCTCTTTTAATGCCCATTCCACTGTGATAAGAGGCAACATTTGGCCATTGCAGAAACCTCTGCTTATTTATGCCTCTGATGCTTCAGCATTCAGCAAACATGTATTTAAGGTCGCCAGTTATTTCCATTGAAATTTTTCTGTTGACCCTGCCAGTGTGAATGAATTTCAAACAAGTCATTTCTTTCTCTGTATAGATGATTTCCCTAGGTTCCTGGTGGGGGTTACTTTTAATTCCTTTAGGAGTTCCCTCTATTCTTGTTAGCACCCAGAGGATTTGCTTTCTGTTTATCCCCCTGTCTCCGATGTGTGGCCCCCTCTCCCCGCATCCTACCCTGGGTATTGTAACCCTTGCATGGAGGATGCTGGATAATAGCCACTGTTCTTGAACAGGAATACTTTTTAGGCCTTTAGAATAGACATTTTCACCATCTGTTACATAGAATCTAGAAATGTGATGAGAAAACAGGTTGTAATTAGCTAAAAAATGGGTAAGACTCTGTGTGTCTTAATGCATTTAGAATTGATGAAATAGCCTTTTAAATTTCCATGAAAAGAAGTGAAGCTTGTACTTCAAAAAAATTAATAGGGTTTATTTTTTGGAGCAGTTTGGGTTTATAAAAAATTGAGGGAAAAGTACAGAGTTCCCATATGCTCCTGTCTCCTTTCCCCTGTTAACATCTTGCATTAGTGTTGTTAAAAAACAAAATTTGACTAAGTAAATTAAAAAGTCTTCCTGGCTTTATTAAACGATTAATGAATCAGGCAGCATCCCATCTAGCACACAGAAAGGAGCTCTGAGGAGCTGTACAAAATTAAAGACTTTTATAGGCAGAAGGGAGTGGGACAGGAATTTGTACAAGTTTTGCTCTCAGTCTGAAAGTAGAGCATTCTTATGAAACATTTCATAAGCCGAAATGGTGTAAAGTGAAGAAGCAGTTACCTTAAGACGTATCTTGCTAACAGATGCACAAAATAAATCTATATAAAGCACAGATGCTCGCAGACACATTTCAAAGTTATGGCTTCTTGAGGCTGAGATGCTGAGTGTAGTTCCTGGGGAAAGAGCTTGGTGGTGCCACTTTTGCTGCTCTGTTTGCCTGCTGCCTCTATAAAGGCTTGCAAAACCAATGCTGAACGCTGTTTTCATTTTTTGCCTTTTTTTGGTAAAAGTGAAAATCCTGTTCAGATTTCTTTTGGTTAGCTAGAACAGGTACTAATGTAGATCTTTCGTAAAAGCAAAGTGGCATAAATCAAACTTTCAAAAAGTGCGGGATACCAGTACTAGCAAAAAGTGGATTGGTTATGGCAAGGTCACTTTCCTTTAGGGGGTGGCAGGCGTCTAGTAGGCAGATTACCTAACTAGTGCTGACTAGGTGATTCCTGACTGACTGGTTTAAGATTCCATTTTTGGGAGAGGCCAAAACTGTAATTATGTCTTGGTTTGGTGTGGTGGGGCTTAGCATAAGTGATTTCATTTTGGGTCTGTTGCCTTGTTTTTAACAGTGTGGTACTTTTATTACAGTTGATGAGCCAATGTTGATATATCATTATTAACTGAAGTCCATTGTTTACATTAGGGTTCACTCTTGGTGTTGTATATTTTATGGATTTTGACAAACGTATAATACATTGTCCACCATTACAGTACTGTATTGAACAGTTTCACTGTCCTGTGTTCCATCTGTCACTATCCTACCCATCCTTACTTGCTCCCTTCAACCGCTGGTGGCAATCTGTGTTCTTTTCACTGTCTCCATAGTTTTACCTTTTCCAGAATGTCATATAGTTGGAATCATACAGTAAGTAGCCTTTTCAGATCGGCTTCTTTCACTTAGCAATATGCATTTAAGAGTCATCCATGTCTTTTCATGGCTTGATAGCTCATTTAAAAAAAATAAATTTATTTTATTTTATTTATTTTTGGCTGCACTGGGTCTTCGTTGCTGTGCGTGGGCTTTCTCTAGTTGCGGTGAGTGGGGCCTACTCTTCGTTGCGGTGTGTGGGCCTCTCATTGTGGTGGCCTCTGTTGCAGCGCACGGGCTTCAGCAGTTGTAGCTTGGGGCTGTAGAATGCAGGCTCAGTAGTTGTGGTGCACGGGCTTAGTTGCTCTGCGGCATGTGGGATCTTCCCAGACCAGGGCTCAAACCCGTGTCCCCTGCCTTGGCAGGCAGATTCTCAACCACTGCGCCACCAGGGAAGCCCAGCTCATTTCTTTTTAATCGCTGAATAATCAGCTTGTACTTTTTATTGGGTAACATTGAGTAGGAATTCAGATTTTCTCATATGGAAGAAAAGATAAGGAGACTCACCTCTTGCTCTCCTGAGTCCATCCTGGCATCTTGTATTTTCTTTCTACCACTGATAACCTTATAGTTAAGTCATCATTGTAATATATGGCCACAAAATAATGAGACTGATTAAACAGTACACGCAGGAAAACAGACTCATTCATTTGATCATATTTCATATATTCCTGTTAGCATTTTCCCTTGGTTTATTATACATACAATGTCTAGTCTCTTGCTAAGAAAACGAGACTTGTTCTTAATGGTGCAGGCATATACTTTATCTGAAACCAGCTCAGGTAAATTATAATTCTGTGTGTCTATAGCTGTCTAATATTGGGCACATATTCAATCCACATACTGGGTATTAGGTACCAGTCTGTATACCAGGAAAAGATTGGTGAACAAGATGGAGCTTACAACATTCTACTGTAAACAACAGAGAGGCAGTAAACAAATAGTTAACATAATTTAGGTCCTAAAAAGTGCTATGATGAAAAACAGGGTAATGTGGTAGAGTGAGAGCATGTGTGTCTGTGTGTGTCTCTGTATGTGTGTGATGCATTCGTGCAGTGTGTGCATGTACACATCTTTGCGTGTGGTGCATATGTGTAGTGTGTGCATGTGTGTATGTACACTGCGCACACGTGCATGTGTGTGTTAGGAGGCAGGCTGCAGCTGCTTTTGCTAGGGTGTTTAGGGAACACCTCTGAGGAGGTGGCATTTAATTTGATAAACAGCAGGCATCCATGTGAAGATCTGGGGAAGGGCATTTAGGCAAAAGGAACAGCAAGAACAATAGCCCTGAGCTGGAGCTGGATGTGTCCCAGGAACTACAAGAAGGCTGATGTGACTGGAACACAGCACCCGATGGGGAAATGGAGATGTAGGAAAGGCAGGTAGAGGCCAGATCTTATCTGGCTTTGCAGACTGTGATAAGTTTTTGTTTTAAATGTATTGGGAACAATTAAACTTACCTAAAGAGAGGTCTGGCCCTTGCCCTTGGCTCCTGGCAGCTCCTTGTGATTTTCTGCTTACTTAGAGTGTCTTTGTTTACCTGAGAATCTTGAGCCACACCACATAGTCTAACAGTGTGATTTATGGTGGTGATTTTGGGCCATGCAAGAGCAGCTCAACCTCCAGATAAACTGGAGACTAAAGATCAGCCATGTAGGCCATCAGTTGCGTCTAGGTGACTGATCCCCAATGAAATCTCTGGATATCAAGTGTTGGGTGAGCTTCTCTGGCTGGCAATACGCCATGAGAACTGTCACACATCATTGCTGGGAGAAGTTAGTACTTTACATGACTCCCCTGGAAAGGACAACTGGATGCTTTGTGCATGGAACCTTCCTGGAGTTCCCACACTCCACTTCACCTGGCTGATTTCAATTTATATCCTTTCACTGTAATAAACCATCACCATGAGTATAACTGCTTTCAGTGAGTTCTATGAGTCCTTCTAGAGAATTATCAAACCTGAAGGTAGTCATGGTGACTCCCAAACTTGCAACTGGTGTTATAATGTGGGTGATCTTGGAGACCCCTAAACTTTGTAGTTGGTGTCAGAAGTGAGAGTGATGTGGAGACTCCCTAAGTCCACAGAAGCCACTGGAGTGGGTTGGATTTCTACTTTAGGAAGATGACTTTGACTGCTGTGTTAGGAGGCTACTGCAATAGTCTAGATAAGAGATGATGGAGGCTTAACCTGGATGACAGCAGTGGAGGTGGTGAGAAGTTAGATAAGGCACACATTTTGTCAGTAAAAATGACAATACTTATTGATGAATGAACTATCATATTGTTTGTCACAGACGAGTGTCTATGACTAGCAGATAAATCCCACCATTAAATAACAACATTTTAGGTTGCATGATGGAAAGACTTTCTGAGAAATCTAGAAAACCCTTCTAGAATTTTTCAAGCCCTTTGAGCTCACTGTCTCCTTAGGACTATAGCTTAAAACATGTTTAATACCATACTAATAGTGTTCAAAACCTTCCAGTATTAATTCTCTTTGTGTGTAATTCAAAGATGTGCAGTTTAGAAAAAATTGGCAACTACGTGGGTTTTATATACCGAGTGTGCATTTGGAAGTGGGTACTTTCTTTAAGATTGTTATGCTATTGTGTCATGCCTTGTGTCTCAGGGCATTCAAGAATTTCATGAAACTTTCTTTTATTCTTTTGTATTGAGCAAAAATGAGTACTAACATTGAAGAAATGTGCTCATTGTCTAGCACTGGGTCTGGCACATGAAAGGTACTAGATAAGTATTGGCAGGATGGAAGAATGAATATAAGGCATTTGAGTCTTGACATCACCCTAATAACAAGCACATGGAGAACTCAAAAGTCTTGCAGTGTTTAGGTTTTGGGGCAAACAGGTGTCCTGACTGCTACAATCTATCCCCTGGGTAAGACTCTAAAATTTGGCTCAATTGAGAAGGATATCATATGAATAACACCCACTCTACTATTACTCCAAATCCATTGCCTTTTTTGGATAAAAACATTATTTTGCTTACTTACTATACTTTCATTGAATTCCTGCTGGGTACCAAACACTAGGCTGGCCCTGGGGATTATAAAAACAAAGAAGACATGATCCTTACCCTCAATAATATCATGTTCTTAGTGAGCAAACTTCCTTAGGGGATAAGGAGAGGAGGAGAATGGGATTCATTTTCTGTAGGACAACACGTTTCCTTGGGTATTGAGGCCCAGGTGGCATGCCTAGAGGACAAAATTGAAAGCAGGAGGCAAATATCCTGGATTATCTTATCTCTTTTCCATGACTCACTTCTATCAATACATTGGGTAGATAAGCAGGATCAAACACTCAAGGGAACAGGCTGTCAGTTCTTTTGTAGTAGAAGACAAATTTCATACTACTCCTTTTGAGCAGGTAAAAAATTTCCCTGACCATTCTCTGTGAATCTTTGGTTTTTTACTCCATCTTGCTCTGGGCCCTGGGAAGTTGATGCTTCAGAACTCCATTGTCCAGGCCCCCTTGCTCAAATTCTGTAGGGGCTTTAACAAGGGAAAAAAACCCAAAAAACAAAAAACCACACACACATACACAATGAAACAGCTCTCACATAGTTTTTAATCTGTAGGGAGATAAAGCAAATTCTTGAAGAAACATATGGTGAAGAGAATAATGCAAGTTAAATACGAAGTGCTCTAAGGGGAGAGGAAGTTCCAGGGAGGCTCAAATCATGTCTGCTGGGTGCAGGGGTGCTGGGACATGAAGGGGAGGATTAGGAAGGATGACAGGCTGTAATCAGCTTATATTGCGTCTCTGCAGTCTATCGTTATGTTTTCAGGAATTTTGCCTGTGGGTTGATGTCACCTTATTAGGTTGAAATCACCCACTGTGAGAGTAGTTACACCACAGAAATTGGCAAACTCTACAACTCAGGGCTCCCTCCACCCAGAGGTGATTATTAAACACTCATTAGCACTCCACTGTATGTGGAGAAACCGTGGCTCTGAGAGGGACCTGGGATGTGAAAGGGAAAACTCTCTAGGTAGTGAACCTAGCTCAAGTCTAGGCAGGGAGGTAAGAAAGGACACATTGTGTGTGTGTGTGTGTGCGTGTGTGTGTACAGCAATGTAAAGATCAGCATGACTGAGGGGTAGGAGAAACATAGGGGAGTGTTAAAAATGAGACTGAGAAGTAGATTAGGGTCTTGAATATCACAATATTCAGCTAAAGGACTTTTTACTTCACTTGATAGATAGTAGAGAGCCTTGGAAGGTTTTGGTGCATGAGAATAAGACAGAGATGATGCTGTACAGGTTGTTTGATTGTCATCCAAGATTAAGGTTACACAGTCCTCTGAAACTTACCTCAGGTCCTTCATGTGCAATGTTTCCAAATCTTATAGCTGCCACTTTCACAATTTCTATTCCTTCCATCCCCTCATTTCCATTGTCAGTGGGAAGCTGGGAAGCAGACCTTGAGGTACAGAAATGAGCTTTCTGTCTTTAGAAGGCCTTTTCCACATCAAGATTACATTTTTGGCATTTGTAGGGGTGTACAATCTGAGGTAAGAGGTCTAATTTAATTCCCCGCCCATGGTTAGCTAGTGGTTTCAATTTATTGACTAGTTCATCCTTTCCTCACTGATTTTAAAGGTCAGGATACATACAGATGATAAAGGTTAAGATCAAAACTGATATCATCAGGCTGTCTGATGCTTTTCCCAATTAGTTCTAATTATACTAACATCTCTAACGTGATCTAAAACTCTTTTCTTTAACTGCAGAGTTTTCTAACATGTCATTTCAATGGGCTTGCTTTAATTTGGCTTCTCCCAGAAGCTGAATCTGAGACACAGTAGGGCATTAGGGAAGTGAAAAAAGGAAGGGAAGGTAGCCAATAAACATTTCTTTGTGATGCAAGGTTACCATTGTGGGTAATTAGTTTTGGTCTTAGTCTGTATAATAAAAATTGTAGTTACTAACACTTATGTAGTGCTTATTATGTACTAGGCACTGTTCTAAATCCTTTACAAATCTTAACTCATTTATTCTTCATAACAACTTCCTAATTTCTCCATTTTGCGGATGAGGAAGCTGAGGCAGGGAGAGATGAAGTCTGTGATCAGGGCCACATAGCTGGTAAGTGGCAGATCCTGGAATTTGCAGGACTTTAATAGACTACAGGACTGATTATCCAGGGAAAAATATTCTTTGTAGTGAAGTGGGTAAAAAGCTAGGGCTTCTGAAATGACATCAGTGGTGAAAATTGGTGCAAAGTATTGCTTTTGTCCCTAAGTAGTTAAATATTTGTGAAAACCCATGCCTGACCCTTAGATATGCCATTCTAATTTGAAACAGAGTAGGCAGTAATTTCCCAAAGAAAGCTGTTTAAAAAAATACTGATTAGAGAGTCCATTTGAATGATACTGAAATGCATTTGTTAAACTGCTGTGTGTAAAATAAGGAATGAAGGAAAACACAAAAACAAAAATCTTTTGTTTTTGCTGGCATTGGTTTATATATCAAACCACTTCCCCCATCACTGTATCAAAAATCAAAATGGAGAAAACATTTTTATCTTTCATTTTTTATTAAAAATACTGTTAGGACTCTAATGTTGTCAGAATATGTTTAATTTTTAATTTGCATTTCATTTATCTATCCCATTGATGTAATTGGTGCTCACTCACCCCAGGATACAGGTTAATAACCTCCTAACCTAAGAAAAAAAGAATGATAAAAAGAACACCCCATGGTTTAGGTTACCATTTAAGTCACTGTCTCTTTTTCAAAAATAACCTATTCTATTTCTTGCCCTTTCTGCCCATACCATTTTGCGCTTTCCAAAGCTCTGTTGGCCATTAAAAAAATTAATTACTTCAAGGCATTATTTTCAAAAGAATTATAAATAAATTACTTTAAAACCTTGGTTTACACCATAATGGTAAGAAGATATTTATATTTCATGTATCTGTATTAAAATTAGTGCATTGTTGTTTGTGATTTGCAATATACACTTAGGTATTTTTCTTATTCGTATCTTAAGAGCAGTGTTAGTTAATGTGCGTCTGAAGCACATAAGCCAATTTATCTTGTAGAAAGTTATATAAAGACAATAACAGAGTTTTAAGAAATGTGCAAAAGTTGTAGGTCAAAAAGTATGCCAAACCAATGTAGCTCCCCTCATGTGTTATAAATAAAAATTTTAGTGTAAAAGCTAACATTTCTGTGTCAGCAGCACTTAGCACAGTGCTTTGCACATTGTAGCATCAAATAAAAGCTTTTTGAATGAATGGATGGATATGTGAGAGTTAATTTTATGTGTCAACTTCGCTAGGCTGTGGTACACAGATATTTGGTCAAACATTATTCTAGATGTTTCTGTGAAGGTGTTTTTTAGATGAGATTAACATTTAAATCAGTAGACTTTGAGTAAAGCAGATTACCCTCCATAATATGGGTGGGCCTCATCCAATCAGTTGAAAGCTTTAATAGAAAAAGACTGAGTTCCCTTGAGAAGAAGAAATTCTGCCTCTAGACTTGAGATGAAATAGGAACTTCTTGGGTCTCTTATCTGTTACCCTGCCTTGCAGATTTGGGATTTGTCAGCCTGTATAATCAAATGAGCCAATTCCTTAAAATCTATCTACCTGTCTCTCTATCTACAAACACACACACACACACACACACACACACACACACACACACACGCATGTCCTGTTGGTTCCTCCTCTCTGGAGAACCCTGAGTAATACTGGATGAAAGCCATTAGATAAATACATTAAGATATGTGCAATCATATTAGAGTTGTGAAGGTAAAAAATGTATGCTCCCAAAATCTTGTGTTGAGATGAACATCAACTTGGTTATTACCACTGACGTTTTTTGAAATGAATTTGCCTTGTGGTGAATTTTTTTTTCATTTCTTTATCAAAGCCTTCTCATACTCTTTTCTCCTTCTTCTTTTTCCTCTCCAGAGACCCTTTGGGTTTACACTGACTTGTCTTTTTAAAGGTGTTGGTGTTCACCCTCCTATGAGAATTTGATTTGAGTCTAAGGACATAGGAATTTCTCTCAGCATTGGGTACATTCTTTCCCTGGGTTTTTCATTGAGTAGGATTGGATACTTTGGGGAAATCATTTAGCCTCAGTCCTGTTAAAAGATGATCTCTAAAATGTGTTAAAGCTTTAAAAGTTGACAATGCCACTAATTTATTCAAGTATCTTTAAAGAGGAATTACTAGGTCTTTGTGGAATGCAGCTTAACACTTAATTTTATTTGTGAAAACTATCACGGCAACAGTAATTCTTTTGGCATTTGTTACTTTGCGTTCTAGCTGTCTATGTGGGATTATAAATTAGACAAATAGAGAAAGTGAAATGAATCTTGTGTCCATTTTACAGGCATCCATGATTGTAGAATAAGGGAATGTAGATGGCACAATAACAGAACTGTGCCAACTAGAGGACAGAAACACAGAAAGCAGCCTTGTGGGAATTGTAGAACAACATTCAGGAGAGATACTTCACTGGTATTTCTGCCCATGTGCCACTCGCCCAAACCCACTGTAAGGCAAGGATGTAGATACAAGTAAGGGTGAAGATTTGAGGCCAGTCATTGTGTATACTCTACATGGAATGTTATGTAACTTTATTTTTAAAATTTAAAAAACTTTACAATATATTGGGCAAATCCAAAGGAATCTTTGTTTAGGGGATTTCCTTTTAGTCCAGCAAAGCTTGATCTGTATAGATTAGTGTTCCATTGGATGGATAATTAATAAGGATATTAATTAAAGGGTTGATGAAAAGGTCCTTTTCCATATAAGCTACTGTGGTTTCCCGTGCCTAATTTGATTAAATGTTTCATGGAGGTGAAACCTGCCCATTGGGAGTTATACATGTTAACTTAATTCTTTGAGCTAGTTGTTTCTCCTGATGTGACATCTTTACAGTGTTCTCTCAGTTGAGGGATTATTGATCAGTTTGCCAGCATTATAGATTTTCATTCAGCAACAGTGCGTCCGAAACAAATGCAGAGTGGTCTTTTACAGAAACGCCTGTTCCATAAAAATTTTAAGAACTGGAGCAATGACTATCTGTTTTGATTATTTTAAGTGCTGTCGTTTTTGGCAGTCTGGTACAGGAGATGACCTCTTTGAGCCCTTTTCAGTAGTGTGATTTTAAGATTTGTTGCTGGAAAAACTTACCAAATCTCTTGCAGAAATAGATCAACAAGGGACTCATAAGTGTTCGTTGTTTTACGTTTGAGAGTCTTTCGCTGCTCTGAGGATAAAGACTGGCTCATTGCTGGGGATTAAAGGGTTTCAAGGCAGGCCAAATGATAACCAGCTGGCTTAAAGTAAAGTTTATATTCTAAGGCTTTGTTTTATACCCCCCAAAGATTTTATGTTTACAAAAGCATTCAGAATGAATTTGCCATTAGTGCATGTTGGTATCCTCTTAAGTCTTATCACATAGGAAACTGGAGAGGAAGTTTAGGAAGACAAAAGGAAGGAGGTATAACATAGGAAATGTGAATGAGAATCGAAGAAATTTTACAGGACTGAAAACAATTGTGGACCTAATAATGTGTTTGGAAACACTGGAGGCTAGTGAAAATTCCACTTTTTCAGTAACCTAAACAAAAATCAGAGATAGTTTGACTCTCCTATACTCTTTTTTTTGCATTAGTAACTTTTTAATAAAGAAAAATGTTGTGCTTCAGAGGGGGAAACATAACCTGAACAAGATGGTTTGTGCACAGTTCTTAAGACATGATGATCTGGGATATTTAGCTGAGGATCAACATTGCAGCAGTTGAGAGAGCAGCTATAACTCTTGATTTCTAGGCAAAGACAAGGATTGCTGTTGTTTCTTTTTGGGAGGGATGTATCCACTGAGATATAAGGTCAGTCCCATTTTCATGAGGAAGTTTCACTTCGATATTTACTTTTTGCCCCGTCAGGATTCTGAACAGAGTGCCAGGGCAAACCTTGCTTCTTTGTGAATGTTCTGCTGCAACCTCTTGAGCATACGTGAAATAGACACTGTGGCTTTGAGGCGGGGGCAGAATCAGGATTTGTGAGACTTATATGATTTTAGAGCCCTCTTTTAAGAAAACATAACATGGTGGATACAAAACTAAGTATGAAAATAAATATTTAGATTGAAAAAAGAAGACAAAATTACAAAGCTTAAAAAGTGGACAAATAGAACAAAACTCACATGATCCAGGAAAATAATATATCATTTTTATTAATTAACTGCCCAACACAGCTCTGTGATACTTTTTTTTTTTTTTTTTTTTTAATTAATTAATTTATTTATTTATTTATTTATTTTTGGCTGTGCTGGGTCTTTGGTTCGTGCGAGGGCTTTCTCCAGTTGCGGCAAGTGGGGGCCACTCTTCATCGCGGTGCGGGGACCGCTCTTCATCGCGGTGCGCGGGCCTCTCACCATCGCGGCCCCTCCCGTCGCGGGGCACAGGCTCCAGAAGCGCAGGCTCAGCAGCCGTGGCTCACGGGCCCAGCCGCTCCGCGGCATGTGGGATCCTCCCAGACCAGGGCTCGAACCCGTGTCTCCCGCATCAGCAGGCAGACTCTCAACCACTGCGCCACCAGGGAAGCCCTCTGTGATACTTTTTTCCTTATAGTTTTTGACTGCATAGTCTTGACAGTGATTATTTTTATTTTTATTTTTCCCCCAACTTTACTAAGATATAATTGATACATAATATTGTAAAGTTTAGGGTGTTCAACATGATTTAATACATGTATTTGATAGTGATTTTTAAATTTTGCTTTCTATTGAGAGGACAGAAAGATAACTCAGTCTTTTTTTTTTTTAGCATGGTTGATTGACAATTTTTTAAAAAAATTGTTGATCTTAGAAAAGTTTATTTTAGTGTTCTTACTCTTTATTGGTAATGCCATGTAATATTTTAAGAATGTTTATAATTCAAATTTAGGAAAATTGTCCCCAGTTTTCTTTTCTGTATGGGTTATGAGATTTGAAGGCATTTCTTGGACAGCAAACAGTCTTGGTCTTTGAATTGACAACACTCGTTGTGGATGTCCTTGTGCATTGTAAGGTTTGTTATTTCATCAATATCAGAGCTTCCTATGGAATCAGGAAGACATTTAATCTTTCCCCAAAGTGTTCATTTGAGTTCATCCTCTTCATTAATTTAGTGATCAAACATTCCAAGAATGTATTCATTATGACTAGGCAACATGTATTTCTTCCTGTAATGAATTACTGCTTTTGGTATGATTTAAACATTTTTGATACAGTTCTTTTCTTGATGTCAGAGTAATTTCTATTGATTTCAACTCTCATCTTTACCTCTTTTGTTAAATATTCCATTATATTTATCTGTATTTTCAGCTCTTTAATAAATAAATTTAAAGAAGATATCCTTAACATACATCTAAATCAGGGGTCTGTAATTTCTTCCTATTTATTAAAATCTTATAAGACATCTTTCTAAATTATGGTTAAAATGGTATTTTCAAGCTTTCCTATTAAAGAGAAGAAAGATACGTATGATGTGTTTCAAATTGTACACACTGTATCATTTCTGACAGGAGAGAGCTTCTATTTTGACTGTGCATTAATGAGAATTGAATCCTCTGTTTGCAATTTTTTACATCTAATGATTGGAAGAATTTTTTACAGACTAGCTTCTGGCTTCATACCTTTCAAACCTTGTCATGACATGATACAACTCCTGACCCTGCTCCTTCATGTAGCTGGGTGAGTGGGCACAGTGGGAAGTAAGGAGTATTCCTGGAAGCCATTCCTCCAGGAAGATGAGCAAGTATACATGGAAGGGACAGCAAAACACATCACTATAGCCCATAAACCCCAAATCAGTGTGTTCCTAACTCCTTTACTAAACATCAAAAATGCCTACAGTCACTCTAATGCCATCTGACGCAAGGGGAGTGTGACAGGGAAGTCGGAGTGGAAAGAGACAGTGTCTTAACTAATTATGGTTAAAAAATATCTTGGCTTTGAAAATTGTATAAAAACATATTGCTAAGGCCTGTCCGGAGCTTTGAAAGGGGCCTGTACAAGTGAGAGGCCCTAAAGCTGAAACTTTATTAGCTTCACAGTAAAGATGCCT
Source organism: Balaenoptera acutorostrata (assembly GCF_949987535.1). Classification (NCBI taxonomy): domain Eukaryota; kingdom Metazoa; phylum Chordata; class Mammalia; order Artiodactyla; family Balaenopteridae; genus Balaenoptera; species Balaenoptera acutorostrata. The sequence goes on along the minus strand of NC_080082.1, from coordinate 17,229,566 downwards.
TAGCTGTAAAGATAAAACACAATTTTATACGTTCTACTGAGGTATTCTCTTGGTCATTGATATGTCTTTCTGGGTCATACATTTTTCATATGTTACCTATGTTAATTTTTGCATTTAAATATTTTCTAGAATACGTATCTCTTTCGGTTTTTTGGTTTTCTTTTTTCCTTTTTCGGTTCCCTCTATCCATATGTTTATCTTGAAAGAGACATCTCTCTGAGCCTCATGTACTTAACGTGATTTTAACTTGAGTGTGAAGCCAAGTATTTTCCATGTCCTTCATAGTTAAACTTGAAAATGGTTCATTTAGTTGAGTTTCAGAGGCTCCCTTGAAGCTACCTTAAGCATCATAGACATTGTTTTTTGCTGATTTTCATGTGAAGTTTAAAGATACTTCTTCAAGTTTAATTCTGTGTTGAATTTTTGATTACATCTGTTAACAAGTTAGATGTACAAATGGCTAGCCCCCATTGTGTATGAGGATATGACAACTGGGTTGATGGTCCTTCATCAAAGGTTCGCCACATAATTATAAACAAATGGTCTGCCTCTGTGAACTATGTGATTGTGACTATAAAGGCGTGTTGTAAAGAATCTTCTAGGGGTGATATGAGGGTATCAGGAGAGGTTATAAAAGTACCAGTGATGGAAATTTATGACACTACTAGCGAGTGAAAGCCACAAAGTTCAGAGAGCCCTTGGCTGCCTATTCCTTGGCCTTTTGGTCTATACTTTTGTGATATGACTCCACAAGTTTTCACACTAAGCTAGATGGTGGCTGGGTGTTACTTTCTTCACTAAAGAAAATGATATTTTTCTCAATGTAGTGAAGTTTCTCTTTATAGAGAAGTTTTTCATGTCTACTTGTCCAGGGAAATAATAGCCAAAGAGTTTTAAACAGATAATCCATGGGACTTCCCTGGTGGTCCAGTGGCTAGGGCTCCACACTCCCAATGCAGGGGGCCTGGGTTCAATCCTTGTTCAGGGAGCTAGATCCCACATGCTGCAACTAAAAGATTCCGCATGCTGCAACTAAGGATCTCGCATGCTCAACTAAGACCTGGTGCAGCCAAAAAAATAAATAAATATTTTTAAAAACCCAGATAATCCATAACTAAGGAAAGCAATATCTGATTATTACAAATTTCTTTTTGTGGTTACCTTCTTAATTAAAAAACAAATTCTCTTATTTTCTAGGAAATTCATTGTAGTTCAGACATGAGAAGCCAAGTGAACAGTGTCTATTTTCTCACTGTATTACTCTAATCTCTTTCTTTAGGTCAAGGTTAAGCAGGTCTAGAAAAACAGACATCTGTGTTTGTAATGCAATGAAGTGTAATGAGTGTGGCGACTTTTTCTAATTTACCTCAGCTGGATATGCAAATGAAACGATTAAACTTATACCCGTAACTCTATGGGGGAACTGATGGGTAATGAAAGTGCAGAGTATTTACTGTAGCTAATGGGAGAGTTGTTAGATGATAGGAATGTAATATGTTCTATTTGCAAATGTACTAAAGAGTTAGTTAGCAGTATAAATGAGGATTTGGTTATTTAGGAATAAATATTATCGTGCTAAATCGTGGTTATTTAAGCACGATTTAAATTTGAAAAAAATCAATCATTTTATTTTATGGTGTTTCAATTTACTAACTACAGCTTGTTATGTGTATTTAGAGATCTACTTTTTAAAATTTTTAAAATTTATTTATTTATTTTTGGCTGTGTTGGGTCTTCGTTTCTGTGCGCGGGTTTTCTCTAATTGCGGCGAGCGGGGTCCACTCTTCATCGCGGTGCACGGGCCTCTCACTGTCGCGGCCTCTCTTGTTGCAGAGCACAAGCTCTAGATGCGCAGGCTCAGTATTTGTGGCTCACGGGCCTAGTTGCTTCACGGCATGTGGGATCCTCCCCGACCAGGGCTCGAACCCGTGTCCACTGCATTGGCAGGCAGATTCTCAACCACTGCGCCACCAGGGAAGCCCGAGATCTACTTTTATAGATGGGAAATTAGTAGTCTCAACATGACATAACACATCTATGCAGTGTATCATTCTTTATTTTTATGTAATAGTTTTCTGCAAGAAACTCAAATTCTTCACAATGATCAACTGGTTCGCACCATAACATATTTGTTAGGAAGGCAAGGTTTGGGGTTATAATAATAACTTTATAGATATAAAAATTACAGATGCAGTCATTTGTTCAAATTTTATCATTAAAGACACTGAGTGAAACTTAGGTATTTGGTCTGAGTCAATATGTAGACAAAACTGATTTTCTTCCTACAACCAGTTATAAAGTTTTCTATTTTATAACCTTATATAATTTTTATAACAAATTTTTATAACAAATCTCCAGCCTTCAGGGGTTACTGTCCCCCTTTATACCCATATAACCTGCCCTCAAATATTCTATAGTTAGAGGTATAAATGAGTAAACAATTGCAAAACAGTGTGAAAAAGGTAACTCTATCATGTTAAGGAAGCAGAGAGAAGTCCCTCTTTGGACTCAGCCTGAAAGAGGATTGCATGAACCATTCACAAAAACGTGCTTAGAAGAGGCATTAGGGTTGATTTTTGTCCACCTTCCTCATAATGATGCTTAGATTGCTTTACTCTGTAACATCCTCCTTGGCCAGGGATCATCTGACTTAAGCACTTGGAATGTCAGGAAGCTAGCAGGTGTATGAAACTGCTGATATGCAAGCATTTTTGACAAATACAATGGCAGCATCATATGGTTTATTGTTACATAGGAATATTATAAAAACGGTTCAGGAGAAGAGTTTTAAACTCTGGTACACTATTCTGTTTCACATTTCCTCTGTTTTTTTGTTTTTGTTTTTGTTTTTTTACTCTTGGTGAGTATTAGATAAAAAAAGCAATTGAACACATTACTTCAAAATTATACCTTTTAAAAATCATCTCTAGTTCCAAAATAGGATTGTTTTTTTGCCCCAATTTACTTCAGTTTTGTTTACACTCTATTGATCTATATACTCTAGTGAAGATAAAATGAGGTAGTGGGATAGGATTCCACCACCAAAATCTTCTCTGAATTTCACTGAATAAGAACCATGTTCTCTCAATAAAGCTGGGTGGGGTGTGGGGGAAGAATTGTGTTCCTCCCTATGTCTCTTTATTTCTCAAAGCAACTTTTCAAACACTGTAAGACAGCACCATAGTATAAAGAAAGCTTCATGGATATGATATGGAAAATAAGTCATCTTTAACATAAAGTAGGATTTGCTTAAATCTTTTTTGAAAATGTTTTACGCTCATCTGAGTAATAATTCAGTCAGGAATTGTCAATGTATGCTAAAACTATTGGGACAAAGTTTGATGAGGAACAGGATATTTACATGGTCTCAAACTCTCTTCCTACAAATTATAAAGGGAGAAAGAATAACTTTAGAGTGAAGAAACCTGACAGACACCACCTTAACCAAGTCATCAAAGTTAATATTACCAACAATGGGACAAAGTGATAGTGTGTGCTTCCTGATATGTGATACACTTAGGACACCATATCAGTTCAGTGGTATTCCTGCCAAAAATGTATCCCATATAAACTAAATCTAATCTTGAGGAGGAAGCATCATCAAACTCAAGCTGAGGGACATGTTGCAAACTAATTTCTCTGTTGTCTTAAAAAATGTCTGTATCAAGAAAGACGAATCTCCAGATTAAAGGAGACTAGAGAGGCATGGCAACCAAATATAATGTGTGAGGCCAGATTGCATCTCATATTGAATGCTATACAGGATAGTAGTGAGACAATCTGAGAAATATGAATATGGACTACTTAGTAGATAATGATATTAATATTAAATTTCTGACTTTGTATTTCCTAAGAACAAAGATGTTATCACTCTAAAGTATTTAAGTGCTGAAGGGGCATGATGTCTACAACTTATTCTTTTTTTTTTTTTTTTTTTTTTACAACTTATTCTTAAATGGTTAAGAAAAAAAATTTTATGGACGTTCTTTATACTATTCTTGCAAACAAAATTTTTTAAAATTAAAATTAATTAAATTTAATCAATTAATTAATTAAATTAAAATTAATTAAATTTTAATTAAAAATTTAAATTTTAAACTAAAAAAATTTTCAGAATAAAACGTTTTAAGGTGTTCTCCATAAGAAAAATCTACAGATTTGCTGGAGTTTCCCACTTTGATTTCATATAGGCTCATATATAAGCATATTAATTGTTTTAAACAATTAGTATATTAGCTGCTCTAAGAAAGCATGGTAACACATAAAGAAATGGTCCCATATATTACCAAGGCCAGGGCACTTTTTTATACTGTTTTATTGATTCTAAGATCATATTTTAACCTTTCAGAAATCAAGATCAATCTTAAAATTGATGGTGTGTACCATAGTTTGTAGCTTTCTTTTTTTCTTTCCTGGTGTTACATAAAATAATGATTTGAGGAATGTCAAATCTAATAAAATACGGTAGTTGGTGGTCCAGTAGATCCTGGGTTAATTTAAAAGAAGACAGTAAGTTGGCAGGTTTTATTTTGTTTGTGAAATCCTTGAGAGATCCTATCCCTTGTGTAGTACCTCAGGCTTCTCAAAGAATGATATATGTATTATACATATCATTCTAGGACCGAGAGTGATACATATATAACAAAGTCCTTAACTAAGCACAACATCTCAGTTTTCTGATTTCCGTTCCTCCAACACAGCATCCTACTTATCCTCCATAACATGAGGGGGACATGGAAGTGAGGGTGGGGAAAGAACATTATCAGAAGAGACAAGAACAATCACTTTGTTATGCAACCTTCATTTTGAAATTGCGAAGGTTTGTACATTTTCCCAGTGAACTCCTGGCTTCTTGTGACTTACTAAACATAACCCCTAAAGAGTCTAGCTTTACTAAAAATTTTGGTGCTTGGGTCCTTCCTGCAAGTCCAGGTTCAATAGATCAGAGACTGTACACATTATCTAGGGCAATGGTTCTCAACATGTGGTCCCCAGACCGGCAACATCACCATCACTTGGGAACTTGTTAGATAAGCAAGTTCATAGGACCTCACTGTCCCCTCCCCGCAGACCTACTGAATCAGGAACTCTGGGGCTGGAACCCAGTCGTCTGTGTTTTCACAGGTCCTCCTGGGGATTCTGATGCATGCTAGACAAAGTTTGAGAACCAGTGATCTGGGAAAATGAGAAACACAAAGGGAAACAGGTTGTCATGGGTGATTGTTTTTAATAGAGAAGGAAATATGAATATGAGAAAGATCATAAGACTGCTTATTTCTAGGCAGTGATGACCCTAGGACCCCTCTATGCTTAATTGGTGGCCCAGGACATACACTTACTCTAGGAGGAGGAATAATCTGCACTTGTTTGCTTGAGTTCATAGCACATCACAGGTGCTTCACTGAGGTGAGAACAGTGGCAGGTGTCTCAGGAAACACGCCATTGTGTGTGATCCCAGCGTGTGCTGGTCATCAGTATTTTTTTTTTTTTTTAAAGCGAATGCCGGGTTTTTTTGTGTGTGTGTTTTTTAAAATTTATTTATTTATTTACTTTTGGCTGTGTTGGGTCTTCGTTTCTGTGCGAGGGCTTTCTCTAGTTGCGGCAAGCGGGGGCCACTCTTCATTGCGGTGCGCAGGCCTCTCACCATCGCGGCCTCTTTTGTTGTGGAGCACAGGCTCCAGACGCGCAGGCTCAGCAATCGTGGCTCACGGGCCCAGTTGCTCCGCGGCATGTGGGATCTTCCCAGATCAGGGCTCGAACCCGTGTGCCCTGCATTGGCAGGCAGACTCTCAACCACCGCGCCACCAGGGAAGCCCTGGTCATCAGTGTTTTGAAGTAGCTCTTTTAAGTTTTTTTTACCATTTTCATTGTAACTATCACATTTTTTTTGGTGGTTTGTTTGTTCTTTTATTTATTTTCTTTTATAAAAAACTTTTATTAGCGTATAGCTGATTTACAATGCTGTGTTAGTTTCTGCAGTACAGCAAAGTGTATCAATTATATATATACATATATCCACTCTTTTTTAGATTCTTTTCCCATGTAGGTCATTACAGAGTATTGAGAAGAGTTCCCTGTGCTATACAGCAGGTCCTTATTAGTTATCTATTTTATATATAGTAGTGTGTATTTGTCGATCCCAGTCTCCCAATTTATCCCCTGCCCACGATTTATTTATTTTCTATGGTGTAGAGATGTTGTGCATTATATAAGCTTAGTAGGTTTGATCTATTAGTGATTTGGGGGTTTTTTTTTCCAAAAAGGAGAAAATTTTATGCTATGCAAATGAGTTGGTTACAAGAACTCTCATGAGAGTTTAGTCCCTCAGTTGTTTCTGTTGCTACGGATTTTAGTTCTGGGTTTCAATGGATTGGTTTTCTCTTCATTATGGATCCTGTTTCCCTGCTTCTTTGCATGCCTGATAATTTTTTATGTGCAGACATTGGGAATTTTACTTTGTTGAGTACTGGATATTTTTCTATTTATATATTATTGAGGTTTTGGGCAGTTTGTTAATTGTGTTTTGGGACACAGTTTCTTGGAAATTGTTCAGTCCTTTTGGCTCTTTTAAGATTTGTTAGGAAGGACCAGTGTTGTATATAATCTAGGCCTAACCATCCTCCACTACCAAGGCAAGACCCTCTGAGTTCTCTGTCCAAAGCCCTTTGAATTATGAGGTCTCCCAGTTTGGCTGATGGGAACAGGCATTATTCTTGACCCTGTATGAGCTCCAAGTTTTGTTCCCTCTAATCCTTCAGGTGGTTTTCTCCCCAGCCATGGTTTTTTGGGTAGCTTCTGTTCACTGTGTGCCGGTCAGTTCTCTCCTGAAAACCTTGATGAGGAGCCTGGAGATCTCTGGAATTCTCTCACTAGGCAGCTTTCTCCTCTCTAGCACCCTGTTCTGAGAACTCGAGCTGCCAGGCCTCTCCAGATTCTCAGTTGCATCTCTTTAACTTAACGGATCACTGGGCTGTTCCTGGGTTCTGTGCTTCATGCTGTGTGACCTGGAATCTCTCTCCAGGCCCCGTAGGGCTCACCGTGTTTGTTTCCCATTTCTCAGGGATCATTGACTTTTGTCCTCTCATGTCCAGTGTGTTGAACACCGTTGTTTCACACGTTGCATCTCATTTATAATTATTTCAGGTGGGAGGGTAAATCCTGTCCCTGTTACTCTATCTTGGTTAAACTCTTAATGATTTTATATATGGTCATAACAGTTAAAACAGTTCATAATTTTAAAAAGATGTTGTCTCCATTTAAAAAATATCCAAAAATGCTTGTTCAAGCTTAGGGGATATAAGACAGTTAAAACACTATAAATTACTGAGCAGTCAAACAAACGTGTGTGTGTGTGTGTACACATATGTAAAATGCACTGCTTTGGTTAAGTGTTACAAGTGCTAGTACTCTGGACTGTATATTCATTGTAGCAGAATCTTCTGTGGAGACACATCTCCCCTCATGTTTCCCTCTTTAGCTTCTCATTTACTGATGCTTTCTTTAGGTTATATTTGGACATACAGTTGTGTCATGTTCCTAAAACCGAAGTCAAAGCAGAATGAGAACCACAAACCTTTCATAATTCTCTTTACTTTTGGTTGTCGTGTCATTTTTTTGATCAATCTCAAATAGCAAAATTTTCCAAGTTTGTATAAAGAGACCACACGTCAAACTATTAGTAAGACAATCTATGAATCTAAGTGGAGGTCATGAAATGGGCTGGAAAAGTCAGATTAGGGCTTTGGGAAACACCTGAGACAAGTAAAAAGAGAAAAAGAAGAGGGTACAAACACATTTTAAGTTTAGATGGGCTGAACTCTTAAATAGGAAGAATATACAGGTAATTCTACTTACAAGTGGGTTTTCCTCTTCATCTTTGTTTTAATCAGGAATTACGTTACTTATAAGTAAAAACAGACATGTTTCAAAACATACTATTAAGTTAGTAAAATGGTTTGTTTTTTAGTGAAAACTGCCTGGTGAATTGATGGGGTGTTTCATGTGTTTCTGCTATTTAGTTATTCACATCTGAAGTACAACCAACCACTGAACTTAATATTGTGGTAAATAGTCACTAAAATTTGCCTGGAGGCAGTTTCTTAAATACAGACATAGTGGTTGGAGAGACTTAATTTACTTCTTTAAAGACTTGATTTGAATACTAATTCAGGATGTAAATGTCACAGTTTGCCAGCTTCAAGAGTTACAGCGATTATTCCGCAAGAACAATATTTGGATAATCATAACATTTTTTTTTCATTTTGGAACAGATGATCATTGAGCCAGCCATAAGTACCACCAGCTATACTCCTAGTCTCAAATATAATCTGAATTCATTGTTTTGCTTATAATAAATAGGCATTTTATAATTATGTTAATTACTAAATAATATGGTTTTCCAGTTTTGATCTCTGTTTGACTACATGAATTTGTAGAGTTATATGCTAACTAAATGATGACTCAGTTTCTTAAAATAATTCACAAAAATGGCACTTGAAAATAGGAATTTTAAACTATATCCAATTTAAGACAAATATTGACTATTTTGTAGGTGTTCTCTATGCTAATGAAAGTTTGATTATCTGAATTGTCTTATAAAAGATATTAAAGTAAATCACTCCTATGACTGACTTTGAAAGCTCATTTTACTAGATTAAAATTGTTTACCCAAGATAGGTGTATATCTAAAATGTTTCTCTGTTGTTCTTCGGATCAGCTATATCAGTGTCACCTGGGATACCTGTTAGAAATGCAAATTCTCCAGCCCCACCTTAGACCTACCAAATCAGAAACTCTGGGGATGGGGCCTAATCACATGGATCTTAACAAGCCCAAGGTGATTCTGATACTTGCTAAAGTTGGAGCACCTGTGATCTGAAAGAACACTTCCCTACTGCAAACACTGGCGCCAGAAAAGCTGCTTTTCACAAGAATTTCCCTCAACGTTCTTTCGCATCTCTGAAACTCCTGTCATAAATCTGGTTTTGAACTGTTAGTTGAGGCTAATTAGGAGTTTAGAGTGAATAAGTGCAGCCTCCTCAAAACATTTTTTCAATTTAATGCCCAAATGATCATTTCATTGCCTAAGATGAAAGTAACTAATTTGTCTTATGATTTCCAAACTGTAAAAAACTCAAGCTAACCAGGAGAGTTTCATCTAATTGGATCAATTCTTGATGGATAAACTCACCAGAACTAATCTGAATGTGGAGATGTTCTTTTTCATTTGTCTTTCTCCACCCACAAAGGGGGGAAAAGGACTAACTGCTGATAGTTACTACTTTCATCTGTACCATTTCCAGCCTGCATTTACTTTCATGAAACGCATTTAGATTTGCTTCACCATCTTTGAATAATTGTTTCAACCTAGAAGACTGGGGGTGAGCTCTTACCTCTAGGAGAACCCAAGTTGATGGGCTATTTTTAAGCCAGGAGGGGGAAAAAAAACTGTTACCCTCTGCCAGCAAAAAAGAAAGAGCTGGGAAAGGTGAGTTTGAGACAGAACATTGTCTGCCAGCGGAAAAGAAAGAGCTTTGAAAGGTGAGTTTGAGAATTTTTCCACCTTTTAGGACAGAAGTTTCTTAAATTAAATGCCATATAATCTTTTTTTTTTTTTTTTTGCCATATAATCTTAAAGGGCTGATAATATTATGAAAATACATGGATGTGTGCATTAAAACATTGCTTGTGATGAGAAATTTCTCCTGTAAGTTGCAATGAAGGATATTTACTCTCTTTGAAACTTGCAATGAGTATTGGGTTATTAATACTATGAAATTTAATCTGAGATTTAGGCAGTTGTCAATTTCTGTAATTTATTCGGATGGCCTCATGAGATTCGTGCTCTGATAAGCACTGAAAGTTAGTGGTGGCTAAATCTTAGCCTGAATTTCAGACATATCTACGATTCTTTCTTGTACTCAGAGGTAGCTGGTATGTGCAGGTAGCTTCTGAAAAATGGCTTAATTTTGGTAGTCCTCTGCCTTCTAGATGAAACATTTCAAAGTAGCCATTAAAAAGCAACGAGGTGGAAAAAGCAAATCTCTGGGAGATACAAAGGGAAAATGTGTAGGTAATTTTTTTCCTGATACTTCATGTGTGATTATCACTGGATATATTGCTATTAGGTTTTTATTTTTGCGATAAACTGCTAATATAGTCATTAGTTAAGGCTTCCAGTAGGTTTCCCAACATATAGTGAATGCAATTTTTAAGGGTCTGGATAGATTTAGGATTATAAATTTGTAAGTATGTTGCTGTCCATTCCCCAGTTCCACCTCTGAAAAGCAGCTGCTTCCAACTCCCTTAGCTATTTTGTTGGGGAATTTTCTTCTAAACTATATACATTGCTACTATTTTCCCTTCTCCCCTTTAGACATTATCCTTGACTTCCCGTAGGAAGATAAGGAATTTTTAGCCTTTTTACACTGCTCACCTCCCCATCCCATACCCATACACTACCAAATATAGTTATGCCATCATTTTTGGTTAAATTTTAATGTTTATATTATTTTGACTTTATTCTCCAAATATAGTTATGCCATCATTTTTGGTTAAATTTTAATGTTTCTATTATTTTGACTGTGTAAATAATATTCCTAGCTGAGACATGTAGTATTATACAATTTGATTTCCTTTCTGGGGTCACATTTTGATCACCCTGTTTTCTTTCTTTGTTTTAAAAAATAGCTTTGTTGAGATATAGTTCACACACCATATACCTCACCCATTTAAAGTGTATAATTCAATGATTTTTAATATTGATGTATTTACAGATATGTGACCATAGTCAATTTGAGAACATTTTTATCACCTCAAAAAGAAACACTGTACTCTTTAGCTATCAACCCCCGTCTTCCCACTCCCTGTTTCCTGCCACCCCCAGTCATAAGTGTCTGCAATGTTCTGTCTCTTTAATTTGCCTATTCTGGACATTGCATATGGAGTCATACAATATGTGGGCTTTTATGACTGTCTTCTTTCACTTACCATGTTTTCAAGGCTTATCCATGTTGTAGCTTGTATCTATATTTCATTCTTTTTTATGGCTGAGTAATATTCCATTGTAGAAATATCTCATATTTCATTTATCCATTAATCAGTTGATAGACATTTGGATTGTTTCTACATTTTGGCTATTATGAATAATGTTGCTGTGAATATTTTTGTACATGTTTTTGTGTGGACATATGTTTTCAATTCTCTTGGGTGTATTTCAGTTCTCTTTTTTTAAACTTTTGAGGAATTGCCAGACTCTTTTCTACAGTGGGTGCATCATTTTATATTCCCACCAGCAGTGTAAGAAAATTCTGATTTCTCCACATCTTCATCAACACTTGTTACTATCTGCTTTTTGATCTTAGCATCCTATTGAATATGAAGTGGTACCTCATTGGGTCACCCTGTTTTTCAGATCCTGAATCTCCCTTCATCTTGGTTTACTTTCTTGTTTTGTTGGAGCATAACCTCCAGTAGCTTTCTGAGCAACAGTGGACAGGAGGTGAATTATTTTAGGTCTTGCATATCTTAAAATGTTTTATTCAAGTGGTATGGAGTGGCCTGGGGCCTTTTTAATTCATAATTTTGTATTCTTTTTCTAAAAGAGAGCCTTATAAATTCTGTAAGGTTCAAGTTACAGAAAACCTGGACCTACACTTGGGAAAGATACCATATAAATCCTTCACCTGTCCTATGATCACATGTGTACCTCTAAGTCTAAGGAGAATGGAAGACTTCCCAAGCTAGGTTCCAAGTCCGCTCCACTGCTGATCGTAGGTACCCAAATATAATTGGGGTGAAGGTAATTGGAAACCCACACAATCCATCATCTAAGCAAAACTGAATTCAGATGAACATTATGCAGCCTTGTAATCAAATAAATAATTATGTAAAAATAAGTTAAAATATTTACAGCTATCTTTTGAAACCAACGCTCCTAGAAAGACTTTCTCTTTGCACAACTTTCCTTATCAGGTTCCACATTTGCAGTAGCTTTATTTATGGTAAGTAGGTTTCCTGGGAAGGTAAGAACAGAGGACTTTGCGTTAGAAGTCCCCTGAGCAAAACTTTCTAAAACTTATCTTTTGCTATCTATCTCCTTTCCCACAGTCCCATACTCTGAGCAGATGTTAAAAGATGTCTTCTTTCTATGAGTCTCTTTGTCATCTTGCCTCCAATGCCTGCATCCCTCTAGGATGTTGAGGAGTGAATCCTCTCAATTCTCTCCCTACCTGCTTCTGCAGGCACGTGTTTCAGCTTCTCCATCTACCTTTCATCTTCCAAACTCTTAGGACATCTTTCACTTGTGTTTTCTTCACCCATTTTCCTTGCCCTGAGCACTATATACATATCTTAAAATACTCTGTTAGTGTCACTTTAATGGACTTTTAGGAACAGAGATGATAAGGCATCTTAATCAGAGACCCTCCATACAGACTTCCATCTGGCCTGTCTCTGCACATTTGGTTCTCCACCTTGAGCACATCAGAATCACCTAGAGGGCTTTTTAAACAGCAGTATTGGTTTCACCCTCAGAGTTTCCCAACTCAGCAAGTCTGGGGGGAAAGCTCAGAACTGCATTTCTAACAAGTTCCCAGGTGATGCTGAGGCTGTCATTTGGGGATCCTACCTGGAGAACCGCTGCTCTAGACTGTGTCCCAACCTAGTACTTGCTGCAGATATTAGTTTTCTAAAACAAATCTGCTTGTTTCATGCCCTGCCTAAGTATTTCAGTGATCCCTGGTCACACATGGGATGATGTCCAAATTCCTTGGCATGTCCTGGGTGGTAATATAATTTGAGAAATCAGTTTGGCTTTGGTTGGCTCAGAACTTGCCCCTGCACCCTGTGGGGATGGTAGCCGGACCTCTGTTTTCCTTTGCCTCAGGGGAAGTTGGAGCTGTGGCCAGAAAGTAGAAGATATGCACAAACACACAATTTTCTTTCTGACTCTTGTTTTCCTGAAATGGATATACTAGAAGAGTATGCGAGGGGAAGAGAAGGGAGGAGGAGAGGGGAGAGAGGTTCTTATAGCCTGGGAAGGTATTGGATGGAGGCTTACCCTTTGGTCTGATGACCATCAAGTTTCTTTTGATACTGAGTGAAAGATGGATTCAATTAGAAGAACATTCAATGCGAAACAATATGCAATTTAGAGTCAAATACAGTGGTTATTAGAATTTGTTGGCTACCTTACTATTTCCAGGGACTGTGGTAAGTGCTTTTAATGATTATCTCCTATTACTGATGATCTCTACTTAGATGAGAAAACACACGGAGAGGCATCACTGGCCAAAGTCACACATTGATGTGATTCATGTCACCTGTGTTATGAGACCTTCCCGAGAGTTTTATCCTTCTTCTCCCAGCACACCAAGCTGCTTTTCTGCCTTGCTCTTAAAGCAACCTGGGCTTACATCCCTCTCTATTTCCCTATGGAAAATTCTACTATATGAGTTATATTTCTGTATCACTGTTAGCAACTGTGATAATTTCACTTCGAGTGTATGTGAACTGTGAATCATTCCTGTTACTGGTATTTGAAAGAGTGGAAACTGGGAGTTGGGAATAGAAGTTGGTGCAATAAAATTTAGAAGACATGAGAAAAGCTGATGAGAGGGTAATCTGGGTCTTGGGACTGCATCCTTGATGCCGTGGGAGGAGGGACAGGGGGTTAGCATGGGCACACAGTTCCTGAGGACTAGGGGAGGGAGGTTCAGAAATACTGAGCCGTGCTGAGTAGGTTACATAGGCTTTTCACAAAGTGGTGGTTGCTGCTGCTGCTGCTGTACTTCTTCCTCTCTTCCTCTTCTTTTCCCTCCTCTTCCTCCTCTCTTCATTCCTATTGCTACTCCTCATCATATTCTTAGCCCAGTTACTCAGTTATTTTGTGGGGCCTGGGAAGAAAGAATTTATTTTGAGTTATAAAATAAGGAAAGGATTGAACATTTGGATAACAGACTTACACAGAATATAGTTTCTCTTAGTTTATGCATCTGCAGCAAAGCAGAATGAATTTACATGTATAGAACTTCCATAGGAATTGTGGCATTTATTCTTGCCTCACTGGGTCTACTGCTTTATGGGCCTTAGTTTTGGCCATGGGACTTGACAGTGGGATAATAGCAAATATGATGTAGAGGCTGGAAAAGTACTTGTGATTAGGACTTACAAGTAAGTGTAGTTGCTGAGAGCCCTTCTGCCATTGTGTGAATAAGCCCCACTAGCCTCTTGGAGGATGAAAGACGATGTGTACTGACACCCAACCATCCAAGCCATCCAGTGGAGGCCACAGACATGAATGAAGCCATCCTATATCACTTAGCCCTGGCTGAGCCACCCCACATCAGAGTCATGAGAAATAATTAATGTTTATTTTATGTCATTAAGTTTTGAGGTGTTTGTTCTACACCAGAAATTAATAGTATAGTAACTCCTATTGCATATCTTTGCTATATGAAATATTGCTCATATTCTTTTAATTTCATGTGCTACCTTTGTCGTGTTTTAATCAAGTTGTATAGATTGGTCATTAAGAATGTGGGCTCTGTAGCTGAACTACCTGAATTTAAATTTTGATCCATCTGTTAGCTGCATGACTTTTGCACAAGTCATCAGGACTCTTTGGGCTCAGTTTCCTTATCAGTATTGTTGGGAGGATTAACTGAGAATGCATGAAAGCCACTTCGTATTGTTCCTGACATATAGTAAGTGCTCATTAAACATGGATAATTAGAAGTAGTATGCAGTATTGCTAAAGGTGCTCGTGGGTAACTCAGTACTCTGACCCTAATTCCTCATAAACTTCTAAAAGGTTTCTTAAATGTCAATTCTGTTGTGAAATGGATTTTCATGAATAAACGTCGGGGTTGGTGAAGGACTCCAACTTTGTTAGCATTCATCACATTTTTTCTTTGTACATCTCTTTCTGTAAGTTCTGGTTTCCTCATGGCAGGGACCAGCAATAGCTGTATTATTAGCATCTAGCATGCTTTCTGTCATGCCGTGGAGTAGATAATAAGTGGCAGTTGAATGACTCCACGTGCGTTTGGCAATACCCCTCCCCTCTCAACACTCACCACCTTGGCAGCTGGGGCCTCTACCTTGGGACCCTCAGGATCACACTCATCAAGCCTTTATCCCTGTTTATGGTGGTCATAAACCCAAAGCTGTAGAAGGCATTTGAGTTTGTGACCCCTGACCCAAACCCCATCAAACATGAACACTCAGTCATATCTGTAAACTTCCTTATACCTTATGGTAAAAGCCATCATCATATCCCATTTAGAGAAAGGTATCTAAGGTAGAGGGCTATAAGGTGACGTGAGTCTGCTATCAATCAGGAGGACCTGACAGGACCATGAAGAGAAACTAGGTTTCTGGAGCTGTTGGCCTGACTATGGTGGTGAAGATAGATGAACCAATGCAAGTAGCAGATGTAGCAGACACCCTGTCCTGTGTCCCCATGGCTTACAATTGAACCCATTTTCGGTTACTGTGGGTGGTTCCTGTGTATTGTGACAGCTTCCATCTCCAGTCCTGTGTCTCTGCTTCTCTGCCCAGGAGCTTTCTCTTGCACTGTGCCAGGCTGTCCCAAAGCTGGGGATTTTCCTAGGAGCAACTCTCAGCTCCTGAGGGATGGGAGGCAGTGAATACATACTCCTGCTTTCCCATCACTGGGAGGGACATTTCTGATCTACGTGACAGCTCAGAGAGTCCCTAGTGGGACTGAGTTTCAGTTGCCTATTGCAATAGCCCCTCATAAACACACCTATTTCTGGCTTTTCCTTCTCTGTCTCATTTCCCCCTTTTCCTCAGTTGTGCTCCCTGAGATTCCCTCCAAAATAAACTACATATGCTCAACTGCTTGCCTGCTCAGGACCTGTTTCCCACACCAGGACTGTCTGCCTTGCTTTTTCCCAAGGAGCATTTAAGTCAGAAGTAAGAGTACTTATTTTTCCATATTAAAGCGTGCAAAAGATAGGTTTTGTTCACAACAGAAAAATAAGGAGAACAGCTGGCAGTATCATGGGCCAGTGATTTCTACAAATCTGGAGATTTCAAAAATCTCCAGAGCAATCCCAGGGTGGCAGACATGTTCATTTATTTTCTGGATCTCCTCCAAGCCTGTGCATATATTACACCAGATACCCCTGCCCAAATGAAAAAATAAGCGAAAAAATACTGCAGTGGAGCAAAGTTAAGAAATCTTTCATATTCAAAGTGACTGCTATTAAGTGTCAAGTAATGTGCCCACCACCTAGGGAGAAATCTCTGTCCTTACATTATTCCTTGAAGCCAGTGGGTACTTAATATATTTTTGTTGAATTATGCTTGAGGATCTTACATTCTAATTAAGGAGGCAAGACATGCCCTCAGTGGTTAAGCACTTCTTAAAGGTGTTATTTAATTAAGGACAATAATTAACAGAATAGGTTATAAATGCTTAGAGTAATTCCTCTAAGGTCTGGAGGCTGGAGTGAGTAGAAGAAAATTATAAAACTGGCTTAAAATGATCTAGTCCCTTCTCTTGGTTTTATAGATGCTGAAACTAGGAACATTCTTTGCAGAGTCCCTTCTCTCAGTTAAACATACTTCTGTGATTAAATCTGGTTAGCAATATTTAGTGCTGTACTTAGAGCATAAACCTCATTCAGAGGGTGGGATGTTTCTAGGATTAGTAGCCTAACCTTCTCTCTATAAGTCTATACTGCTTATTATTGTAGCTGATGTAGGATCTTCTAATGAGTCAGGGAAGTGTCAGAACTGGCTATTAGTGTCTTGACTTTTCTTTTCCTGCTATTGACGCATCACCAAAAAAAAAAAAAAAAAAAAAAGTATCCTTTCTCTCCTATGTTCTCATTCCAACAGGATGGTAAGCCTGAGTGTTCTGAAAAGCCCCAGCATTTCAGGGGCAAAGAAGGAGAGGAATTAGGGAAAAAACACTGGAATTTGGGAGTGTTTGACTTGTTTACCAGGCAGTATAATACGATGGCTTGTTCCATGCCCATATTGAAATCTCTCTGCTGTCCAAGGTTGGTGAGAGGTTCAGTATCATTTTTCCCTTGGACTGAGCCCAGGGCTTCTGCCATTCAGAACAAAGAGGGTGGAGATCTCTGGCCAGGTCCACCTTAGGCACTGCTGAGACCATGCCCTGGGGCCATTCATAGATGAGCCGTCCTGGTGGTGTCCACACCAAGCTTATTGGTTTCCTATTGGCTCCCAAGACTGTGGCACTGAATGTGGGTCATAGATTTCCACACAGCCACTGCCATTTGAAGTTTACCTCTAAGGTGCTACCACCCATGGAACTGCTAGTTGTTTGGGAACCAGTTCTCACTTGGGGGGAAATAAGCCTGGACATCAAAGACATTTGGGCTGGTTATCCTCCTGGAATAAGGGCATGAGAAGTGAAAAATGCCTTTTAATTTTTTGCTGATGATCTGAGAGTAGGAGAAGAAAAGTTAAGACATCTGTTAATTTCTCCATATCTCCAGAATGGGAGACTCTTTTTACAGAGTAAATGAGGGAAGTTGTGAGGGGGCCAGATTAGAGAAAAACCTTGATGACCAGGATACAGAAAACTTTGATTTCCTTAATAAGGATATCTGGACTCTTTCCTAAAAAGAATGATGCATTTTGAATGGGGGATTGATATAACGAAATCAGTGTTTCAGATGCTTTATCCTGGTGTTGTTTAGAATGAATTAGAGAAGAGAGAGTGTGGAGTTGTTCATTGGATAAGAGGGATTACAGTAAGTCCTGGAGTGAGATGCCTGGCTGGTGGCAGTATGGTTAGAAAGAAATTCAGAGAGGGATAGATAGAATACTATTGACTTATTACCTACTCTGTCAAAAGCACAGGGTGAATAAGGCCTACAAGGTCCCTGCTGTCATGGAACTTACCTTCTAGAAAGGAAGACAAATAAATGATAAACGAACCAACAAGCAAAATAAAATAAATGAATAAGAATTTCAGATGGTAATACATGTTCCAAATAAAATAAAATAAGATGATGTAATAGAAGGTGACAGGGGAGTGGGTGAGGATTTCTACTTTGTATTGATTGGTCACCAAAGGTCTTTCCGAGGAGACAGCCTTTGAGCTGTAAGCTACCTTTCTCCCCTCCCATATGTGTGAACTCCTGTGCACAAATGCATGCCCATTAGTATCCTCCATCAGAGCACTTAGCACACTAAGTCGTGAAGATGCATTGGCTTGTATATATACCCCACCATGCTATTATGAGGGCAAGGATTTGTCTTACTTATTGTTATAACCCTAACACCTACCACAGTACTTGGCATGTCATAGACATTTAGTAAAAGTTTGTTGAATGAATAAATGAGTGAATCAATTCACCAAGAGAAAGAGTCTAAAGAGAGGATGGTGGGTAAAGGATGGAGCTTTGGGAAACTCCCATAGTTGGGGATGGGGGCAGAAAGAAGGGGGGCCAAGAAGGGGAGTTTGACTCTTGTCTTCTGTCTTTCCTGCCCAGTTAGCACATTATCCTGTGCCTACCTCAGTTGCTTCTCCTTGCAGTTTCTTTATCTATCTGGAGCTGAGCTCTTCAGTATGGTAGCCACTAGTCAGGTGTTGGCTACTGAACATTTGAAATATGATTAGTCCTAGTTGAGATATGCTGTAAGCATGAAACACTCACCAGACCTCAAAGACTTGGCTTACTTTTTATTTTCCCCACTATTTAGTGAATACTTTTATGTTGATTGTGTTAAAAAGATATTTTAGATAAATTGGAGTAAATAAATATATTAAAGTTAGTGTTACTGTTTATTTTTACTTTTTTAATGTGGTTACTAGAAAATTTAAAAATAAGAACTTGGCTCACATATTCCTATTGCATATCATTGGTCTATATCCTATACGAGATAGATTAGTTTGATATTAGCTGGTCATTTCTGAAATGGGTGGTGCAAAGAAGAGTGATGGCTGGCACTTTACTTCATTCTCAGCGATATAAAATTCCCAACACAGTTTAAAAAATGGGGGCCAGACATAGGAGGAGTCGCATACATTTTGTAGCCGAGGAGACATGACCCAGTGCAAAACGTTTGGGAAACACAGGTTAAACTTGTAAATTCAGAAGTAAATTCTGCCTCCTTTATTGGAAAACAGCTTTTAAGTTTTGGGGGAAAAACCCTTATAATATTTACACTGAAAAGTTCCTTTTCTAATTTTATTTCTGATTTATTCCTGATATTTCAGCCAGATGATAACTGTATGACTTAAATGTGGTGGTTTTTTTTTTTTTATGATGTACTACAATCCCCAAAGATGAAGTCATTGATGCCCCAGTAGCCCATCTTGTCCTGGCCTCACATAAGTGATAGCAATATGAAGACACTTAAAAAAGAAAAGCAAAAAAAAAAAAAAAAAAAAAAGGCAGATGTTAGTTAGATGCTCTACTTTTATCCTACTGATAACATTTTTAAGATTGAGCTCATAGTGCCTGGATGTTAAAATTCTTTCACAGATCCCAAATTAGGAATGCTCCATGTTGCTTTAATCCATTCCATTGCAATGGCTTTATTAGATGAAACACCCTGCTGAGCATCTGAAGAACAGTGGGATTATCACATTTCCCTTTGAAAATCCAGTAAAGACAAAATAAATGGTTAACAAAACAGAGCAAATTCAGTTTGCAGGTGTTCATAGGCGATGCAGCCCCTGACTGAATGAGCGTCTCTATTCCTCCTTGCTTGCCAAATACCTTTTAAGCAGGCCAGAGAAATTCTGGAGGAAAAAGAAATCATGGGGCAAAACTTGCTTTCCTCTCCTTTTGATGTATTGCTAATTGCATTGTGTCGACTGCAGAGATGGTGCCTCGGAAATCTGAAAACTTTATTTTGTTAAGCTTTACTTTTGACTACACCCTGGGTGTGCCAATAACAGTTCTTTATCATGTGTATCTCCTAGAGTGTTGACTCTTAATGATTGATTTTTTTTTTCTTGGCAAATCTAATTAACTATTTGAAGAATTTCATCAGGTGGCACCCAGTTACTACACACACTTGGTGGGTGGCTCTTTGAGATTCTCTTAAAAAGTCGGTTATGTCCCAGCACTCTAAAAATTCTCGTCTGCTAGAGCAATTTGAATTTTGTTATTAGTGTCTGCTGGAAATCATAATTCAATAAAGACTAAATCATTTAGAAATGTTTCATACTGGGCATGCATTAGGTAACTTGGGTAACTTAGGAGACGCAGAAAAACATAACAAACGTTCAGGTCTACACAGGAAATTGGAGTGGTAGTGAACAATTTGAAGAAGGCTTTTTGTATTTTTTAAGAAGCTGTAGCTAGATTAGGAGTGTGTGTGTATGTGTGTGTGTCTGTGTATGTGTGTGCACACATTTAAATCAGCGGACACAGCAGTCTTTTCTTTTGCTCCCCTAATAGGCTAGCATTTTCCACCAATCCCCAAATGCAAGCTGGTAGGTATAAAAAGAGCCTCTATCAACATTTAAAATAACGATAAACAAGGACCCCTGCATATTTCTTTGTGTAATGCTTGTGTGACCCTGGCTTCTCCCCTTGAATGAGATTGTATTCATCTCCTATCCTCTTTCTTTCTCTTGTTCCTTTTATGGACATAGGATTATTGCTATAGAAAATATGGTCGTGCCATAGGGGAATGTACCTCCTGCTCAGGGTGTTTTTTTCAACTACATCTGCAGACTGCAGCTGCCACAGCCTTTGAAAAAAAAATCTGGGTCCTTATGAAACTGTAATTCTTGAACAATGAATTCTTCCTCACAGGACACTGTACTTTTTCACTGCTGTTTAGCACAGTCTGCTATTAGTCTTCTCTGCAGTTTATTTGCTGCCCAAGTTCACCATTTGACATATGTAGGAATATTTAAACAATTTTTTTTTCCCCGGAGAAGTTTGTTTCATCTTTGGAACCATGGGGCTTCCTGCTGACTTCACAGGACCCCTCATACTCTTCCATCCTTTTTTTCTGTGTGCTGCTTATCTGTGCCCACCCCCACACATCCCTTTTCTTTACGACAAGGTCTCTCACACTGTTTTTCATTTGCCTCCCAAACTGGATTCAGAAAATACCACCCCTTGACCATTCCCCCCCCCCTTGCTGTCTGTATTCCAAACCTCTTCATCTTTTGCAAAATATCAGTAGAGTTGAACTTCCAATTTCTCCTTCCTTTTTTTTACTGTTTCAGTATATTTTGTCCTTTCATGAGTTGTAATTTCCCTTGCTCTTAAACCCAATGCCTAGAGAGATTATGAAGGTTTTTTCTAAAATTGGGGAAAAATAAAAATATATGTATTTTATTTTGGTTTGTTTCCTTTTTTCCTAAACATTACTAGATACTTGAAATATAAGGGGGACCCACCTTGATTTGATAAATGGAAGTCTGCAGCCTGCAGATAAATAAAAAGACGACTAGATTATGGTTGATAATTCATCATATAGAGAGATACATTTTTGTTTCTTGAACTTTTTTTATATATATCAGATGAAATCATATATATATAAAACAAAGTTTAATTTAACAAATTCAGTTTAACAAAGTTTAAAAAAATGGGTGTTTTCAGAGACTAGTTAGTTCTCCTTTCTCCTTTCAATTCAAAAGCAAGTAAAACCAAACTGTTGATTGTCCGCTAATGATTGCAATGTATCTCTTTTAAGTCCTTTAAAAATAAGAATTAAACTGAGAAAGAAATCTAAAGTCGTTACTTTCTGATTAGTACAGATGTCCATGCTAACATTCAAGCTTCTTGTCAGTTAATATTTTAATGGGGAACTTTTGGTGCCTTTTCTTTTTAAGAATAATATAGAGAAAGCAGTTGGCATGTTGACATTAAGCTGTATTGGGGAAAGTGGGTCCCTACTCTCCACATCTGTTCAGTGTTTCTGTTGCCTTTCATTTTCTAAAGTGTTACATATGGAATACATATGTCTTTCTGTTCTAGTACCACAGGAAAAAAAAAAAAAAAAAAGGAAAGAAATAAAAAAGAAAAATCACAAAGAAATCAATAAACACCTGTTATTCCCAGATCTGTAGTTATTTGGGCTCAGAAGCGCCTGCAGGCAAAGTTAGAACAAAAATCCTAGGATGTCTATATACCTTCATAGATTTCTCTTAGCCTGTATGAGAGTTTTTAAAATTTTATATTTATTTCATTTTGTTTCATCTTATTTTATCACAGAGTGGACCCTTCACCTTCTGTTATTTTACTGCCCTGGATTTGTTCTCTCCAATGTATATTTCCTCTTTCCCTATACACCATATTTTGTATTCAACAAAGTGGAGATTTTTTTCAAACGGCTCGAGAATGCAGCCTTGCTTTAGCTTTCACCACTTCCACAGCAGGTTTCCTACGTTAGATTGCCCCCTGCTGCTTCTGGAACATTAAAAATGAAGCTCAAAATAAAATATGTTTGGGGACATACCATTATAAAAGTACACAGTGAAATATACTGGAACCTCATCATTTGAAAACAGGTTCAAACATAAGTAATAATCGGTAGATGCTTTGACATGTCACATGGAGATTTTGAACTTGAGAGAGCGTGCACACACGCACGTATATTTGTAGCCAGTTCACACGTTGCCCCCTCCCACTAAGTTAGTTATGAATTAGGAGGTATCGTTTTAAATAATTATGAATCGTGGTATGCTTTTTCCTTTGTCTGTTGCAGGCAATGCAGTTCCCATAAGTAGGTTCTTACCCAATTGTACCATTTTTTCCTTAATGTTTTCCTTAAGGGCAGGGACCATATCTTGTTTGTTTTTGCATCTTTGGTCCAGTGCCTGTCACATAAAAGACACTATTTGTTAATTTCAATGGATTCATTCAACAAAGAAAGAATAAGATCAGTCAGGATTAATTCATCAAAATAATTTTTTTTGGACTTAGGATCAAGAAGAGTAAATAATGTAGCTAACATTTTGACAGAAATAACTCCCAGCAAAGGTATAAGAAACTTTAAGTAATCCCTACTGTCAGGACGGATTCTACATTAGTGGCTTATATTATTGGCTTTCAGAATTTGCTTTCTCTTTATTGCTGTTTCCTTCTTTCCCAGCTCACGTTTTATATATAGACTTTACCTTCTCTCCTGGGTACTTCTTCCTGGCCCCACATATATTTCTAGGATACCCCATTCAATACTTTGGTTATTAGAACTTGTCTGCATTCTCTGATAAACCTGTGAGTGACTCGAGGGCAGGAACTATGTCTAATTCATTTCTTCATCCCCAGCGTCTATGCCAGGAATGTCCATTTGCTATTGAATAGTTGACATTGAAATGGGATTTATATAGTCTCAAAGAAAACAAACATTTAAAATATGAATAAAATATTAAAAATGGAACTAAAACGATATTAGATGTGGTATCTAGTTTTAGGGGTAATCCAACTAAAAACAAAGGATTGCAATGAGGTATAAAATGACTGTGGTGCCAAAGGCAAGGATAGGATAGTGGAATGAAAACATGAAATTAATTGTGATTGGTTGCCCTAATCTCTGTCCTCCTTCCCCACATGTAATCATTACAGCATCTCTATGTACATGTTCTGATATTTCTTCTTCCCTTCCTCTCAACAATTGAGCCCACTGGGTCTGGCATTTTGATTGACCAGCACTATGACTGATGGCTTGATTTTAATAGCCATAAGAATTATGAGACTCTAGGGTAGGACTGAGGGATCTTGGCTCTCTCACTTACCTAGATACCATTAGAAATTGTAACCATACTCTAGACCTTTTGCTTCTCATTGATCCCTGGCCTGGAAAGGGTGAGTTCCTGGGGTATAAGTATTTATTGAGGTAGTGTGAAGAGAGGCCAGACCCCTCGTGCTGGTGTATGCTCAGCCAAGAAAGGTTCACCCTATAAGACACCTGGGGTGTTCTCTATTACCTTTGGTTTCAAGTATGTGCAAATTAAGTTTATAAAAAATTCGATTTTTAACCTTTTGCTATCTAAATAAAGAAGAGCTTATTTAAGAAAATTCCTTCAGGACTCATTCTCCTTTCTCCCCAGCTAGAAGTAACTAGCATGCTGAAAAATTTTTTTCTCATTATGTTGCCCCTTAAAAAAAATAAGTTTACCACTATGTGATATGGAGGGATCTTATGTATGTGCACCTGAAAATATTCTTTAATTTTGTTTATTTTGAAACTTTATAAGAATGGTGTCATTTTTAAGGTACTTTCCTGCAACTTGCTTTTTTCAGTAAAATTTATATTTCTAAGGTTCATCCATGTGATTGCACAGAGCTATAATTCATTCTTTTTCACTCTTACAAAATATCTCATTGAATGACTATAGTGCAGTTTATTTA
Source organism: Balaenoptera acutorostrata (assembly GCF_949987535.1). Classification (NCBI taxonomy): domain Eukaryota; kingdom Metazoa; phylum Chordata; class Mammalia; order Artiodactyla; family Balaenopteridae; genus Balaenoptera; species Balaenoptera acutorostrata. The sequence continues at coordinate 17,205,237 of NC_080082.1, read as the reverse complement.
TCGAAACCTCCACTGATGGACAGTTGGGTTCCTTCCACTTTTTGCTATTTCTAACATTGCTGCAAGGAACATTTTTGCACACGTGCAAGCGTTTCTTTAAGGTAAGTACCTAACATGAGAATTTCTGGATTGTAGGGTATGCATGTTTTCAACTTGATAATGCCATATTATGTACCTAGATGGTAGCACTAATTTATATCACCATTAGTAGGATATAATAGTTCTTATTCTTCCATATTCTTGCCAGCTCCTGGCACCATCAGAGTCCCCAATTTTTGCCCATCTAGTGATCTAAAATTGTTATCTCCCTGTGGTTTTATTTGTGTTTCCTTGATTATTAGTGAGGTTGAGAATCTTCTATGAATAGCGGCCATTTGTGTTTCCTCTTTTGAAAAATGCCTGTTCATGTCATTTGCCCACTTTTTTCCTAATAAGTTCTTTGTCTTTTTCTCACAAATTTATAGAATTTTCTTAGATATTCTGAATGCTAACCCTTTGTTAGTTACGAATGTGCAAATAAATGTCTTTTTCTGTTCTGTGGCTTGTCTTTTTATTCCCTTTATGGTTTTATTTTTATTTTTATTTTTTTCCTTTATGGTATCTCTTAATGAAGAGTAGTTCTTTATTTTAATATATTCCTATGTATCAATCTTTTGTTTTCTGGTTTGGGTTTTTAGTGTCTTGTTAAAAATATCCTTCCCTGTACCGAAGCCATAAAAATATTCTCCTATATTTATGGGATTTTAAGAATTCTGAAAGTTTTAGAGTTGTGCTTTTCACGCTAAAATCCTTAATCAACCTGAGATTGGTTTTTGTGTGTGATGTAAAGTAGGGATCCGAATTCATTTTTTTCCCTATATGGACAATCAGTTACTTCATCACCATTTATTAAATGCTCCATTCTCTCTCCACTGATCTGCAGAGCCAGCTCTGTTACCCATCAAGTTTTCATAAATATGGGGTCTGTTCTAGGCACTCTATTTTGTTCCACTGGTCTATTCATCCATCCTCTGCCTTTATGGATTCCCTTTCTCTTCTGTTTTCTAAGACTAAAAAATAATTGGCCTTAAAAAATAAAGCCAGGGGCTTCCCTGGTGGCGCAGTGGTTGAGAATCTGCCTGCTAATGCAGGGGACACGGGTTCGAGCCCTGGTCTGGGAAGATCCCACATGCCACGGAGCAGCTGGGCCCGTGAGCCACAATTGCTGAGCCTGCGCGTCTGGAGCCTGTGCCCCGCGACGGGAGGGGCCGCGATAGAGAGAGGCCCGCGCACCGCGATGAAGGGCGGTCCCCGCACCGCGATGAAGAGTGGCCCCCGCTTGCCGCAACTGGAGAAAGCCCTCGCACGAACCGAAGACCCAACACAGCCAAAAATAAATAAATAAATAAATAAATAAGAAAATCCTTTAAAAAAAAAAAATAAATAAATAAAGCCATTGTTTGCATCACCTTTTGTAAAACTGCCTTAATGCTTAATATGGAAAGAAGCAGTTGAAAACTTTGTATTACTGTATTTTTGTGGCAACTATTTTTATGCATATTTTTGTGTGTCTAGTGCCAATATAAGTTTTTTTGTTTACCAAATCCTTATATCAACTATCCAGTCTCTTAATATTTCAGACTCAGTCTTGAGTTTTTGTCATTGTGATTGAGTTTCCTAAGTGAGACTTATGGAACTGTTGGATTTTGCTCTTTTATATCCCTATGCAGAAAAACACATAGAAATAATGTTGCTTCCACTAATTAAAATTCAGTAGAATCTTATTATGATACAGATATTGGAAAATGAGTGTAACACCTGTTCCGTTGTAGACTTACTGGGTCATAGTGTGAGAAGCTCTGTGTATATGGGAAACTTGGTGGCACTTGATTTGATTCATTTGAATCCTTGCAACAGCAAGGTGCACTATGATTGTTTTTGTTTTTACCATATATGTAACATTTTAGGAAATAAACCAGATTTAATTTTGGGGGGAAAGGATTTCCTAAAAAGGGAATCTTCCATTAAAAGATTCATGTGGCTTCTTTGAGAAGTGTTTCTCACTTGAATTTTAATGAAAGGCATGCATTTTTATTTCAGTTCTCCAGTAACTTGTATGTATGTACTTGTTTTCATTTTAATAAATCATAGGAAAATGGTGACTAAGGGATCCACACATCTCAAAGGTCTAATGTAATCATAAACTACTCAATCTTGACTCCCTATGATAATATGAACTGAAAATTCATTGATGTATAATAGCACTTTTGCCTTAAATCGTAGCTGTGGGTGCAAGATGCAACCATACAGATTTCAACAGATTATGGTCTCCATGCACTCTATATATTCAATAATAATTTATGTACCAAGTTTTGTGACTTCATGTACCACTCGACCTTATGAATTGAATTTAATTATTTTTGCTTGCTCAAGAGAGTAGTTTTTCTTTCAAGGATAGTTTTGTTCCTGATTTTTAAATATAGCATTTGTTTTTCCGTTGAATTGATATCATCACCATTCTGATTTTAGGTATGATGGTCATTTTAAGAAAGGCATTATTAAATGTATGATGTCTGACTTAGAAGCCGTAAAAGTAGAAAAATAACCAATCGCTGGGAATCAAGGAATCTGGATTTATATCCTTGCTAGAGGCACTGCTGTTCTGATCTAAAATCCTTTCTCTCTTAAATTCATCCATTGCAATAAGGAAATATAGCTGAAACACTCTTGAGTTCCTTTTAAAAGTGAAGGACAGGGAATTCCCTGGCGATCCAGTGGTTAGGACTCTGCACTTTCACTGCCAAGGGCCTGGGTTCAATCCCTGGTCAGAGAACTAAGATCCCACAAGCTGTGTGGCGTGGCCAAAAAAAAAAAAAAAAAAAAAAAGTGAATGGCAGTGCCAGACTCTACTAAGACCATAAACTGTCAAACATATTATGTTTCTTTCTCAATTCCCAACTTTTCTGAAAGAAAGAATGTAGGTGAAGTGAAGACCCTACTGGTAGGCAAAGGGTCTTCCTTTGGCTTTGAATAAAGGTCAAGGAGTGGGAGTCTAGTCTGGGACCAACATTTCCTGTTTCATGTTCTGACGTCCTTAGTGTAATCAAGAAAATGCAAATCCAAAGCAATGTTCTCAAGGTGTGGTCCCTGAACCAGCAGTACTAGTATCCCTTGGGAACTTAATAGAAATTCACATTCTCAGGACTCACCTCAGACCTGCTGAATCAAAATCTCTTGAGTGCTAGGCTTAACAAACTGCTTTAACAACCTTCTTGGTGATTCTGATGCACACCAAATTTGAGACCCACTGATCTAAACTATATCATTAAGTATTTAACCAAATTTTCCCTTGGAAACACAAATTAAGCACCTCCATATACATGAAAGTTTATCAAGTACTTCTTGTTATTTTATTATTGGTAAATAATGGAAGAAAAAAATGGTCCTCATTTTAATATCTTTTTTTTTTTTACATTATTCTTGCAGTACTCTTTCTTTTTTGACTAATTTTGTTGTTGTTCAGTCTCCTATTTCTTTTAGGTATTATAAAATTTTATATCAGTTTGGTCACTTGATCAATTCAATTTTCTATCTGAAGAGTGCCCTATTGAGTACTTTGGAAATAACAAAGGAGAAAACACAATCTTTTTCCTTAGGGAAGAAGATGGAAAGCTTGTTAGTTTCAAGTCAAGGAGCACTAATTCCTGACTTGAAACTTCTCTACAATTATAATAGAACAGCATAGACAGGGAAGAGCTATCTGAATTGGGGTAGACAAGCTTTTTACATGAAATAAGTTAGTTTTTTGCATTAAAATTTTTTTAAATGGTGGTAAAATAAACATAAAATATACCATCTTAACCATTTTTACGTGTATAGTTCAGTAGGGTTATGTACATTCACATTGTTGTACAGTTTCCAGAACTTTTTCATCTTGTAAAACAAACTATGTACCCAATAAGTAACAACTCTCCATCCTCCTCTTCCCCCAGCCCCTGGCAACCACTGTTCTACTTTCTGTCTATATGAATTTTACTTGTCTGGGTACCTCATACAAGTAGAATCATACAGTATTTGTCTTTCTGTGACTGTCTTATTTCACTTAGCATAATGTCCTCAAGATTCCTCCGTGTTATACCATGTGTCTGAATTTTCTTCCTTTTTAAAGCTGAAAATATTCCCTTTTATGTATATACTACATTTTGCTTATCCATTCATCTGTTGATGGACTCTTTGGTTGCTTCCACCTTTTGGCTAACGTGAATGATGCTGCTGTGAACATGGGTGTGCAAATACATCTTCAAAGCCCTGCTTCGATTCTTTTGGATATATACCTAGAAGTGGAATTGCTGAATCATATGGTAGTTTTATTTTTAATTTTTTGAGGAACCTCCACACTGTTTTCCACAGCAGCTGCACCAGTTTACTTTCTCACCAACAGTGTACAAGTGTTCTAATTTCTTTACAGCCTCACCAACACTTGTTATTTTCTGTTGTTTGTTTTTTGTCTTGGTAGTAGTCATCCTGATGGGGGTGAAGTGATACCTCATTGTACTTTTGATTTGCATTTCCCTAATGAGTGATGTTGACCATCTTTTCATATGCTTGTTGCATGAAATAATTTTTAATCTAAGCTCATAGAAAATCATGGACTTGGGTTGTTGAAAGGGGGAGTAAGTTTTCCAAGTGAACAGAGAGCCATGAGAAAAACAGAAGATTAAGTTTATATTAGTTGGGAAAAACATGAGACTGTTTTTAAGGACAGGTGATAATGAGATAGGAAGGGTGGGGAGTCAGTGGTGCTGGGTGATGGAGGACACTGCTGATCACGTGTGCTGCACTATGGGAAGCTCTTGAAGAGTTTTGAGCCCTGAGATTACATGATAATAGTAGAAACTATGGAGGTGTGTTATTCCAGCAGTTGTTGATTGAATCTCAGTGGCCAGGGATAGACCCAAGAGACTGTTCTTTACAACCGTCACCCTCATACAAGTTTGAGGTTTTGAATGACAAATCAGTGACCTAAAGAAGAGTGTTAAATTATAGTAAGTAGTCTTTAGCATGTTTGTGTAATTTTAAAAACTAAATGATCTCCAATATAGCAGATCTTCCAATCTGCTACATTGGAAACTTTCAATTAATATATGTGCAATAACCATATGCAAGTGTTTTAAAAAGCTCATCCAAACCATTGAAAACGACTACAGCAGAGTAGAGTGGGTGTGGTAGACTGAAAAATCCTCTGCCCCCACCCCAAATTTATGAGGTCCTAACACCTGAAACTTGTAAATATTATCTGATTTGTAAATGTTACCTGATTTGGAGAGTTTTTGCAGTATGATTATGGTAAAGATTTTGAGATGAGGAGATTATCCTGGATTACCTGGGTGGACCCTAAGTGCAACCATAAGTATCCTTATAAAAGAGGGAGACAGGGAGATTTCTCTCTCTCTCTCTCTCTCTCTCTCTCTCTCTCACACACACACACACACACACACACACACACACACACACACACACGAGAAGGCATGTGAAGATGGAGTGGAGAGAAATTTGAAGATGTTGGCCTTGAAGATTGGAGTGATGTGGCTACAAGCCAAGGAGTGCTGGCAGCCAACAGCAGCTGGAAGAGGCAAGGAATGGATTCTCCCCTAGAGACTCCGAAGAGAGCACTGCTGACACCTTGATTTTAGCCCAGTGATACTGATTTCAGACTTCTGGCTTCTAGAACTCTGAGAGATAAATTTCTGTCGCTTTATTTCATGAAGTTTCTAGTAATCTGTTGCAGTGACTACAGGAAACTAATATAGTGGATGAGAACTTTGCAACCAGACTTCCTGGATGAATAGGTTGGCAATGCCACTTGCTGTCTATGTGAACGTGTGTATATAATTTACTTCTCTGTTCCTCATCTGTAAAATGGGAATAACAAAAATGGGATCTACTTGATAGCGTAGTTGCGAGGACCAAATGAGCTTACCTGGCCATGGTAAGCTCTGTCATCACTATCATAATCACCACTATAGACATCTCCATCATTGTCATCATCTCCTTTTTCCCAGTCAATCCTCTATTCTTCAGGATTGGATATTTGTTGATCTTCTAATCACCACAGTTCATATTTTTTACTTTGAAGCCTTCTACCCTTTTGTAACTCTGTATCAGAGCTCATGGTTTGGCCTCTCATTGAAATTTTACCATTTCAGCAAAGTAAGGCCAACTTCACCTTCAGCAATAGATTAGAGAACACTGCAAAAACCTAACTATGGCCAAGGTTACCCAGACCAGCTGTGGATCTTTACCCCCTCCTCTTTCTTATCCTTCCTGTTCTCCCTTCCTCTTCCACCTCTCTCTCTTCCTGCCTCCCTTCTACTATTTCTTCTTACCCTTTCTCTTTCTTCCTTCTCCTCCTCCTATCTAAAATGGTCCTAAGTCTTTCCCTAGCTAAGCATAAGGTATAGAGTCATTTCTTTTATTTATTTATTTATTTATTTATGGCTGTGTTGGGTCTTCGTTTCTGTGCGAGGGCTCTCTCTAGTTGTGGCAAGCGGGGGCCACTCTTCATCGCGGTGCACGGGCCTCTCACTATCGCGGCCTCTCTTGTTGCGGAGCACAGGCTCCAGGCGCGCAGGCTCAGTAATTGTGGCTCACGGGCGCAGCTGCTCAGCGGCATGTGGGATCTTCCCAGACCAGGGCTCGAACCTGTGTCCCCTGCATTGGCAGGCAGATTCTCAACCACTGCGCTACCAGGGAAGCCCTAGGGTCATTTCTTGATTACGAATTCTTAAGGAAGAAGACACTGTGATGTTAAACCCAAATGTTAGATGAAAGCATGCCTCATTCAGTGGCAGCTCAACAGGCTATGTGGGTTTATAGAAATATAAAATTTAATCAGACAACACATTTGGTTTCTAAATTATTTAAGAATTCAGATTTTGAGTAATTGATCTCTTCCTTGCTTACTTATCTCTGTATCTAGGCCTTGTTTTAGCTATAGACTAACTTCTTTGACCTGTTAAGAGGACCATGACTGCCAATAGGGGTAAGCTTGCCAAGACTTACCACCAGATTCCCACTCCCTCACCCCAAATGTCCATTGCACCTGCTCACAGATGCATGAAAAGGATTTGGCCTCTTGAGAAAAGAAAAGAAAAGAACCCCAAGGTCCAGAGAGCTTGGGTTCTGTAATTCCTTTATAATGTAGCTGGTTTTAATTTACTCCATCACCCCTCTGGGTGGTGTTCATCCATAGAACAAATGTTAATGTTGTGTGCCTACTATATGCTGGTACATTGTTCCCAGAAGTGACCAAGACACAATCCATGCCCTCAAGTCTATGTCTTCCACTCTAGAAGGGGATACAGGCAATTGAGGGGACAATTAAAATACAGACTGTTGGTTATTACCACTGGGATAGTTCATAGTGAACATATAGGAGTCTCTTTTTAATGGCCGTGCATTCACTGAAATTGAAAGTAGGCCTTGTAAATAAGTTCATTTGTACCTTTTTTTAGGTTCCACATCTAAGTGATATCATGATATTTGTCTTTCTCTGTCTGACTTACTTCACTTAGTATGATAATCCCTGTGTCCATACATGTTGCTGCAAATGGCATTATTTCATTCTTTATGGATGAGTAATATTCCATTGTATATATGTACCACATCTTCTTATCCATTCCTCTGTTGATGGACATTTAGGTTGCTTCCATGTCTTGGCTATTGTAAGCAGTGCTGCAGTGAACATTGGGGGTCATGTATCCTTTTGGATTATGTTTTTTTCCAGATACATGCCCAGGATTGGGATTGAAATAGAGTCACAGATGTAGAAAACAAATTTATGGTTACCAGGGGGGAAAGGGGGGGAGGGATAAATTTGGAGATTGGGATTGACATATACACACTACTACTATATATAAAATAGATAACTAACAAGGACCTACTGTGTAGCACAGGGAATTCTACCCAATGCTCTGTAATGACCTATATGGGAAAAGAATCTAGAAAAGAGTGGATATATGTATATGTATAACTGATACATTTTACTGTACAGCAGAAACTAACCACATTGTAAATAAACTATACTCCAATAAAAATTAAAAAAAAAACAACAACAGAAAGTAGGCCTCTGCTCTTTTCGAAAATAGCTTGTCTACTTCGTTCAATGCTGGATGTTTACAGGATGTCTTTGAAAAGGCCATAATGATATGCTTTCTTAGCTACACAGTGAATTTCCAAGTATTTACTTGGCTAAAAGTAGCTTGGGAACAGATTTTTCTCCTGTCACTTTGACACACATGAGGGAGTACTCAGAAATTCTGAAGAGGCATGGAAATGGCAAATAATGAGGTCTGGATGATATGTTTCATTGTGGTTGAATTTTAAAAGCACTTTTATTTAATTTATTAACAAAGCATGAGTTTGTTCAGATCAGCATACATTTGTAAGTAGGAGGCAAACTGTCTTCGTGAAACAGAGCATTTTTCTGGAACTTATTTTTAAGAGAAAAGGGCTGAATCTCAAAAAAGCTAGTGTCATTAGCTCATCCAGTGGTTATCCCTTGCTCAGTGTACAACTTTGCCCTAACTTGGTTTAATTGCAGGAAAAATAAAATTCTGGACATATTAGTGATGCTGTTACATTAGTTGGCAAGGTGGTGAACAGACATGGAAATCAGTGAAGACGGTCTAAGAACCTTTCTTTTTTGGAGCTGACACATCTCACACTTGTTATATGGCTAACACTTATTACCTATCCTATGATTTCATGAAGCCTAAGCAACCTGAAGATTTAATACCATTGTCAACACGGCAAGATTTCAAAGAGTCACTTGTTCATTTTTCACCAGAAGGAAGAGGGCCCATGCTCTGAATAGAGCAAGCTTTCAGTTTATGGCATTAAATAAATTCTCTTACTGGCTTTAAAATCTTGGGATTAAAAGACCCTGATGTTACATTGAAATGGATTTATGGGACGTTCTAAAGACAGGATGTTAGGACTAAGAAGTATCAGATGCATATTTGGATAATTTTCAAATAAGTGGAAATGGAAATATCATTCAGGGCTTGTTTTGTTTCTGGTTATTATGGTCTGGATTTTCTATCCTGTTACTCATTAGGGATTTCACTCTTTATCCCCACCCTTTGGAACATTTGTTTTGCTGAACATTGTGGGCTACAGCTTCTTCGCAAAGGTGATGCCATCCAAGGCTAATTTATGCATAGCCAGAGGCAAAAATTCCTAAGCAGACTCTTTGCAGGACTCAGAAAACTCCTCTTCCCCGAATAACCCTACTTTCCCTTAGCATCTGTTATTGCCTAAAGTTTTCGATCGGTGAGTCATTCCTCTGGGTTAGCAAATACCATTAGAAAAAAATGCAAGCAGCTATCAGTCAAACACGCCCTAATGCAAATCATCTCTTTGGCTCTTCCCAGCCAATAACTGAGCTTGGAGGGAATGGAATTTAAATCTGGGATAAAGGAGAAGGATAATTTAGAGTAGAAGCTCCTTTAGAGATCAGGCCTAAGTGAGAATGATAGGAGGCTGTACTTAGGGCAGCATCTGGGAGGGTGGCAAGGGAAGGTAGGAAGACACATTTTAGTGAATTTATAGTTTCCTAGTTAACTTCATGTTGGTGACCCACCATGCCACCATGTTGAGATTCTCATTGTGTGATAGTATAACCTCTCACTGGAGCATAGCTCTGCAGAGACAAGGCCTATTCATTCCGTGGTGTTTGTCAAACAACTACTGCCAAGCCAACACATAGTATGTGCTCCATAAATATATGTGAATCAATGAATAGTCTGGTACACAAAGGCTACTTTTTTTTTTTTTTTTAAAGGATTTTCTTATTTATTTATTTATTTATTTTATTTTTGGCTGTGTTGGGTCTTCGGTTCCTGCGAGGGCTTTCTCCAGTTGCGGCAAGCGGGGGCCACTCTTCATCGCGGTGCGGGGACCGCTCTTCATCACGGTGCGCGGGCCTTTCTCTATCGCGGCCCCTCCCGTCGCGGGGCACAGGCTCCAGATGCGCAGGCTCAGCAGCCGTGGCTCACGGGCCCAGCTGCTCCGTGGCATGTGGGATCTTCCCAGACCAGGGCTCGAACCCGTGTCCCCTGCATTGGCAGGCAGATTCTCAACCACTGCGCCACCAGGGAAGCCCCAAAGGCTACTTTTAAAATGTTTTGCTTTACACTACTAAAACTATTTTTTCAGTTAATTTCTAAAATGCTTGTATTTTTAAGCCCAACCCTCAAATGACTTTTAGTAAGGTTAACTATATCAGATATAAGTAGTTTCTTACATAAGATTCATCTTACAATACTAAGTATTAGATATTTTAGCAACTAAACAAGCTTATTACAGGAGTCAATCAGTCAAGTATTTGACCACATATTCTGTACCCAGGAATTACTATTTTTCTTCTGGAAGAGGGAAAAGACAGATTTGTTAATCCATATTTTACTTTTATACTTAAAAGAACCCAAAGCAAACAATTAGGACTTTTACTATCTGAGGATACAAATATGCATGATAAATAATAGCCATAATTTTAATCTTTCAGATTTCACTTTATGGTTGCTTTATGATGACCATTTGTCTGATGTATTTAATTTTCTAAATTTCTGTTGCATGAAAAATGGAAACTGTATTGATTTAACATCAGAAAAATGTACAGTAGTTAATATAAAAAAGGCTGCATCTAATTTTGTTAATAAACTGTAAATGGTAAAATGACATACAGTTTAGATATCAAAGCATTGGGAACCCACATTTTTCTGTACCATTAATAATGTAGTTTTAGTTTTGGCAGCAGCATAATTCTATAGTGTGATATTTCTACTTTATTGTTTCTCAGAGTAGGCCTGTGGACTTCCCTGACTGTCCAGTGGTTAAGACTCCACGCTTCCACTGCAGGGTGCACGGGTTCGATCCCTGGTTGGGCAACTAAGATCCTGCATGCCATGCAGTGCAGCCAAAAAAAAAAAGTAGGCCTAAAAATGTTAACATAATATGGGAAAATTTCCCCTGGTAAAGTGTGCACTGAGCTAGTGGGATGTGATGTTTGCATTACAAAGGTAAGTCTTACAGAAATTTGCAGACTAGTCATCATAACTACCCTCAACCCTGAAGTTGAAAGATTTATTAATGTCAGATGACATACATTTGCCATCATTTATTAGAATTCAAACGTAGTTTGCTCTTCTTGACTGTCTCTGGAGTAACAGTCAAGTTTAGTGGCTAACTCTGGAATGTTATGACCATGGTTTTAATCTTGATCCTCCACTTATTAGGCGTATCATCTTTTCTTAATCATTCTGTGTCTCAGTTTCCTCATCTATAAAATGGGGATAGGGTTGCTCTGGAGATTACATAAGTTAATAAAAATAAATGTATAACAGTGACAAGAATATAGTAGGTGCTTGATAACTATTAGGATTCCTATGAATAGATTATGAGTATTCTTGTCTTTAGAAATATTAGCTCAAGGGAAATAGTAATAAAAGAGTATTACAAACAAGGTTAGTTCATGAACAAAATATAATGAGCTGTATCTGTTTGGCATGTCATGTCTTGGAGGAGATTTAGTTTAGTCACACAAGGGGAGGTTAGACTAAGTACAGAAGACTTATAGGTGAGAAAGAACATGGGTCTCTGCATTTGGAAGTGCTGCAGAAGTTGTTGAGCTTGTGAGAGATGAGGTTGGATAAGTGAGGACTGAATCCTGAATGGATGATACAGAACTTGGCAGTTATCTTGAGGGCAGTGGGGAGCCCTGAAATATTTTAAGTTGTAGAGTGACATGCTGGGATGAGTTGTGAGTAACACCACTGTGCCTGCAGTACAGAGAATGGACTGGAGGATTGGAGGGGTTCGACTGGCGCAGGAAGCGAGTTAAGAGGCTGTTAAGAGGCAAGAGCAGTGGTGGCCTAGATGAACCAGGCAGGTGTGCCAATGGGGATAGAGAAGTGGACAGATTTGAAATCTATTGGAAAGATAGAATCAGTAGCATCTAGTGATTGTTTCAATGTGGTGAGTGAAAAAGAGGTAAGAGCTGAGAAGGATGGCCAGTTTTCAGGCAGTGGCTGACCAAGACATTGCCCACCTACCTGGCCAGATGCCCGGGTTTGTAGTGGGCCATGGGGCTTACAGGAGTAATGTGGTCAGATGCAGCTGCTGTCTGAGGTGAGACAGCATCACAGGTAAAACTGAAGTATTTAGTCACAGGCTGGAGGTCAGGAAAATGTGTAGAAGCATAGAGGTGTATGATGTTAGAAATGGAAAATGAGGGCAAGTCTGGGGCCAATGTCCAGGTTAGCCTGAGACATCACCCCTACACTGTCAGGGTTCCACATGGCAGTAGGCAGCCTTTACATATATAGTCTAATGTGACTCTTTTCTAGTGAACACTGTCCCCCCCAGAACAGCCCCTCTAGGCTTTAAATGTCATGGGCAATTCCAAACCTCTGTTGACTCTCCCCTTATCTGCCCTGGAGCCTTGGTACTAGCAGTTAAGGGTTGTGTCTCTATCCCTGAGGCAAATTGGAGGTCACCTTAAACCTGAGATTTTCTTGGGCTCATATTTCCAGGTTCAGAAGATGCTCTTTTCCCTCTGGGACAATGGACCCTGAGGAGATAAAGCAGAGTGCTCCTAATTCTTCTTCATCCATGTCCTGTTTGTGACATATTCATTCCTCGATCCTTAAGGTTTCTTTTACACCGTTCTGCTGAAACCTGAAACATGCTGAATTTTATCTAGGCATTTCTGCAGCCTTGGCTCTAGAGATGAGTTAGGTTGAATTCAGGTAACTGGTAAATTAACTTTCTAACTTCAAAGTTCAAGTTTTACAAATGATCACAAAACTTTTATGATAAAATACAAGTCTTAACACAATGTGAATTGCAGTACTGGTGGGTGGGAATTAAAAAATTAATCTTGTTCAGAAATTAGCATCTCATCTTTCGTGAGCCACCTAAGAATGGTAGAATTGTTCATTTGTGTGAATGAAATGCGAATATTTTTTCAGTTTGTTTAATATTAGAAATTCAAGAAGAGGAAGATTCAAAGCATTTCAAAATATTGGTGGCCCTCTTAAGGTGATCATTATAGCAAGCCTCACTGAAAGTAAATAGACCTCTCTTGCTTCTTCATAGACAAACTACGATGGTGAGAATGAAATTAGCACTGAAAGTATTAAAATATTGATAGCAATCATTCCATGTCCAGGCTTTGCCAATTAATAATTAATTTTACCTTGAAGCTAACTAAGAGTCAGACTTTTTTTTTTTATGCTTTCACTTGGCAAGAATGTTGACTTTTTTCCCCCTCAGTGTTATCAAGTCTCCAGCAAATAACTCACATTTTAATGAGGTTAGTAGCTGGAATTTCTTTTGCGTGGTTTCATATTGATGAAATGAGAAAAAAAAGTTTGTTGTGAATGGTTTAGAGAAAGCGTGAGTTAGTCGTCTCTCTGATTTATATGTGGCATCAATGGATTCTTTCCGTGTCATTTCCTGTTATGTACTTCTCATAGTGTACCTGTTGTTTTAAAAAATTTTTTTCAAGGGCCATACCCACAAGGAGAGGGAATGATCTTTATCCTCTGCACACTGATGATTACAAAAGGGTTATAGATTGTTACAAAATGGATGTTTTCTCACCAAAAAAGGAAGCATCCTTCAGTTTTTATGGCTTTTTATTTGGACAAGATAAGTTTGTCCTGAGCTCCTTATATTATCATGAGTGAGTGAACAATCTTGTTGCAATGGTGCTATTTTGTAGTCAGAAGAGGTTATGCTATCTCAGTCTTGATCTTGCTCTAATGGTTGGTAGCAAAACTATGTCCTAATTTATTTTATATATCTGATAGTTATCTATTCAGAAGTCCCTTGGAATGAATTTTAGGTTATATTTTTTATTTTGATAAATAAAAAGTGGCTAAAATATTCACTCATTCTCTCAACTCTTTGCTGACTGCCTGGTATGTGCTGTTCTAGAAAAAAGTGGATTTAAAGCCAGTTTGTGTCATACTAAAATGGTTATTAAAGAAAAGTACTCTATTTCTTATTTTCTAAAATGGGACAAGATACTTAAAGTCTTTGGACCTTATACCAAAATGTTTCCCCTTTAAAAATATCTGTCCCTTCCAATTAAAAGAATAGGCTTAATTATTTTGAGTATGTACACTGAGTTTCTTGTTTTTATTTATTTACTTTATTGAAGTATAGTTGATTTACAATGTTGTGTTAATTTCTATTGTACAGCAAAGTGACTCAGTTATAAATATATATGCATTCTTTTTTTATATTCTTTTCCATTATGGCTTATCCCAGGACATTGAACACAGTTCCCTGTTGGTGGGAATGTAAGCCACTATGGAAAACAGTATGGAGGTTCCTCAGAAAACTAAAAATAGAATTACCATATGATCCAGCAATCCCACTCATGGGCACATATCCAGACAAAACGATAATTCAAAAAGATACATGCACCCCTATGTTCATAGCAGCACTGTTCACAATAGCCAAGACATGGAAACAACCTAAATGTACATTGACAGATGAATGGATAAAGAATACTACTCAGCCATAGAAAAGAATGAAATAATGCCATTTATAGCAACATGGATGCAACTAGAGATTATCATACTAAGTGAAGTAAGTCAGAAAGAGAAAAACAAATACCATATGATATCACTTATATGTGGAATCTAAAATATGACACAAATGAACCTACCTATGAAGCAGAAACAGACTCACAGACATAGAGAACAGACTTGTGGTTGCCAAGTGGGGTGGGGTTGGGGAGGGATGCACTGGGAGTTTGTGGTTAGTAGATGCAAACTATTACATATAGAATGGATGGACAAGGTCCTACTGTATAGCACAGGGAACTATATTCAATGTCCTGGGATAAACCATAATGGAAAAGAATATAAAAAAGAATGTATATTAAGAAAGAGAATATATAAATGTATATAAATAAAAAAGAATGTATATTAAAAAATATGAAAAAGAATGTATATAAAAAACTTAGACCTAATAAACAAATTCAGTAAGGTTGCAGGATACAAAATCAATACACAGAAATCTTGCATTTCTATACAGGATGCAAACTATTACATATAGATTGGATGGACAACAAGATCCTACGGTATCGCATATTTAGTTTTTAAGTTATCCCTCCCTCCAGGAAATGTTTTGTTTGAAAATATTTTCTTATGTGCAACTGCAGGGAATGTGTAATTTTCCTAAGTGACCCTGTTCAAATGTTTGAAAACAACACCTAGCACAGTGCCTGGCACACATATTTGTTGATGCTGAGTGTGGTGTAATTCCAGTCTCAAGAATCCAGTAATTCAGTTCCTGCTCTGTGTAGTCACCTGTCTTCTCAGCAGTGCTTTCTTGCCTTTATTTCAGTCTCAGTGCCTCAGCTCCAACTTGACCCAGACCATGCAATCTGCTTGTTAACTACCCAGCCCATAATGAGCAGTTTTCAGACTATTAATTGCAATATTATACATAAGACTTGTAAGCATTGATGATTTTGAATTTAAAAAGTCAGGAATGGAAGGTAGTATTATTTGGGTGAGCCCTTGTGTGGATGAAAGAGAAGCTACCGACCAGGTTTCATAAGCCACCGTGTTTATTGTTAATCGTATTTGTGTGGCTTATGGTGTTTCTACCAGTTCCTGTTCCACTGATCCACAGGCATAAGTTATGGTGAGAAACTTGCCAATGAATTAGACACTTATGGTTTTCTGTAGTTACACATGAGATTTATATGGTCAAGCCAGTAGTTTAATTTCTACAATTTTAAGGTCAATAGACATTGTCACTTGTGAAATGTAAGTGAGCCAGTATTTATAATAGCCTTCAGATGGATTTTATTTTGCTCTTTATAGTTACTCTTTCCCTCCATGAATATCTGTGAAAACAAAGATGTACCAACACAGTATAATATTTACAATTTTTCCAGATTAGGTAGAAAGCACCTTTATAGGTTATTTGTGTCAGTTACAGTAGAGTTCCCAATGTAAGCTGACAAGAAATGCTATAATGTTTTATATTCAGCCTTTCAAAACCCTGTTAATTATGCATAAGATAATACTCTTCAATAACATCAGGAGTAGACAAATGAAATCATTAGTTTTATATTCCAGAGCCCCATGTACATCTATTATAACTATGCATTTGGATGCCTCCACCCACATTTCTCAAAATCACTTTTTGATACCTTATAATGTGATATCATAAATGAATATGAAGAATATTATATAGTGTGAAATTGTATCAAAAAGATCTTAGCTTTTGAAAATTATAAACCTAACTCATTATTTGGAAAGGATAATCTGCTGAGAGTTTATGACAATAGAAGAAGTGTTGATCAACCATTTGCCATTGTCTTTGTTTCAGTAAATAGGGCCTCTGACAAATATGTCATCGACTCCAACATGCTTAACATGCTACCATGGCAGTGTCAGTGTAGGTAGAAGTGCATCTTGGTGGTGGTTCCTTCTAGGAATATGAAGTCTAGTTAGAGAAAGGTGCTCTGGCTTCCTGTGAAGCCTGGTTATGACAGGATATCCAACGGTATATCTGCACATTTCTTTAAGTTTGACACATTCTAGAGAATTATTTTGAGAGGTAAGAGAAGAAATGCACATTGTACATTTAAAATGACTTTGTGAAATGATATGATTTGCCAAATGCACATTATTGTAATTTAGCCAAGATAGGTGGCCAATTGAATGTTCGCAGAATTGTAATTGTCTACGTGCTGTTTGCAAGGCCCTTTCTGATAGAGCTAGAAAAATGCTCCTTTTTCTTTAGGTATCCATTTGGTTAGGAATGCATCCATTACTTATAAATGATGACCCTCTTTTGCTTTTCTTTCTTTTTTTGGGGGGGGCCTACTGTAAATACAGGTGAAAGTAGTTTCTACTGTGGCTTTTTTCCATTTTTGTGGTTGTACAATATAAATTATTTTTAAATATACTATATGTTATCTTAAATTTCATTCTAAACTA
Source organism: Balaenoptera acutorostrata (assembly GCF_949987535.1). Lineage (NCBI taxonomy): Eukaryota > Metazoa > Chordata > Mammalia > Artiodactyla > Balaenopteridae > Balaenoptera > Balaenoptera acutorostrata. The sequence goes on along the minus strand of NC_080082.1, from coordinate 17,188,225 downwards.
TATATTTGTTTAAAAAGAAAAGGGAAATAAAATGTGAGAAAGACAGTCATATCCAAATAGAGGATAGTTTTAGCCATGCGTTTTACATCCAGAATTTCAAAACATGGATGGAAATATTGTCCAAGTTTTTATTATTAAAACCTGGTTAAACTTTTACAAATGTCACTTTGCTGACACCAACCAGAAGCAATTAAAGTGCAAAAATAGAATTGTATCTGTTACAGGAATGATACATTTTAACTGGAAAAAGCCATGAAATAAACATTGGTAGATACAGTGGTACTTCTGTTTTATAATTCTAGAGTATAAACACATGAACAAAACTATAGGAAGGGATTTTCTCTTATTTTGTCTGTGAATTCTACTGTTAGTAGTACTGTAAATGTTAAATATATCTTCTCATTGGAATATTTTTTACTGGAAAAAATAAAATTGAAAAATGAAAAAGCAATCTTTGAAAATTCTGAGTTGTATCTTCCATGTTAGACCTGGACATAGATGTCTATCTCTAGTACCCACATATACTTAGTTCCTAACCTAGTCCTGTCTCTACTAGCTGTTTGACCTTAGGCAAGTTATTTAAATCCCTTTGTGCCTCAGTTTCTTCATCTGCAAAATGAAGCAAAAATATTATAATAGTATTTCCTTCTTTAAGTTGTTATAAAGATTAAATGATTTAATACATGCATCTTGATAGGGATTGGCATAACATGCAGTGTTGGTTATTCTTAGTTATGCTCTATTAATAAAGTCCTTACTAATTAAAAATGTTTTTTCAATTTATAAATATTGTATATTTTCATTTAAAAAATTTAGAAAATGCAGAAAGATATAAAGAACATAATAAAAATCACTTATCACTCCCCACAGAGATAATCACTGTTATAATCATTTAGTTATAAATCATTCCATTCTTTGCAATTTCACTTTCTTTTGGTTAGTATTTGCCTACTATGCCTTTTTTTGGTTTTTGTTTTGTTTTGTTTTAATGTTGTTTATTAGCACAGTAACAAATGGAGACTTAAGTAGTCCACAACATAGAACCAATCCACTGAGCAACTCCTATTCCATGCCTTACAGTTAACAGCTTAAGGTATTTTACTACAGATTTTCACAAGTCCTGATTCAAACCTCTATCTTTTCACAGTAAAGTAGATTGGTATATAAAATAAAATACATAACTACTCATTTCCTATATGGTGTCTTATAGCCATGTGTCCATTTTATATATATGAGATGACAGTCTCTAAAAGCATTTAAATATCAATGTTCCCTTCCAAGAAGGGAAAACAAATTCCAATTTTTTAAAACAAAAAACTGTGTAGTCAATAGAAAGGGAAGATGGCGGAGTAGAAAGATGTGCACTCACTCCCTGTTGCGAGAGCACCGGGATCACAATAACTGCTGAACAATCATCGACAGGAAGACACTGGAACTCACCAAAAAAGATACCCCACATCCAAAGACAAAGGAGAAGTGCAATGAGACGGTAGGAGGGGTGCAATCACAATAAAATTAAATCCCATAACTGCTGGGTGGGTGACTCACAAACTGGAGAACCATTATACCACAGAAGTCTACCCACTGGAGTGAAGGTTCTGAGTTCCACATCAGGCTTCCCAACCTGGGGGTCCAGCAAAAGGAGGAGGAATTCCCAGAGAATCAGACTTTGAAGGCTAGTGGGATTTGATTGTAGGACTTTGACAGGACTGGGGGAAACAGAGACTCCACTCTTGGAGGGCACACACAAAGTAGTGTGCACATCAGGACCCAGGGGGAAGGAGCAGTGACCCCACAGGAGACTGAACCAGACCTACCTGCTAGTGTTGGAGGGCCTCCTGAAGAGGCGGGGGGTGGCTGTGCCTCACCATGAGGACAAAGACACTGGTAGCAGAAGTTCTGCGAAGTACTCCTTGGTAGGAGCCCTCCCGGAGTCTGCCATTAGCCGCACCAAGGAGCCTGTAGCCTCCAGTGCTGGGTCGCCTCAGGCCAAACAACCAACAGGGAGGGAACTCAGCCCCACCCATCAGCAGACAAGCAGATTAAAATTTTACTGAGCTCTGCCCACCAGAGCAACACCCAGCTCTACCCACCACCAGTCCCTCCCATCAGGAAGCTTGCACAAGCCTCTTAGATAGCCTCATCCACCAGAGGGCAGACAGCAGAAGCAAGAACTACAATCCTGCAGTCTGTGGAACGAAAACCACATTCACAGAAAGATAGACAAAATGAAAAGGCAGAGGGCTATGTGCCAGATGAAGGAACAAGATAAAACCCCAGAAAAACAATTAAATGAAGTGGAGATAGGCAACCTTCCAGAAAAAGAATTCAGAATAATGATAGTGAAGATGATCCAGGATCTCAGAAAAACAATGGAGGCAAAGATCGAGAAGATGCAAGAAATGTTTAACAAAGACCTAGAAGAATTAAAGAACAAACACCTAGAAGAATTAAAGAACAAACAAACAGAGATGAACAATACAATAAGCGGAATGAAAAATACACTAGAAGGAATCAGTAGCAGAATAACTGAGGCAGAAGAACGGGTAACTGACCTAGAAGACAGAATGGTGGAATTCACTGCTGTGGAACAGAATAAAGAAAAAAGAATGAAAACAAATGAAGACAGCCTAAGAGACCTCTGGGACCAACATTCACATTATAGGGGTCCCAGAAGGAGAAGAGAGAGAGAAAGGATGTGAGAAAATATTTGAAGAGATTATAGTCAAAAACTTCCCTAACATGGGAAAGGAAATAGCCATCCAAGTCCAGGAAGCGCAGAGAGTCCTAGACAGGATAAACCCAAGGAGAAACACGCTGAGACACATAGTAATCAAACTGACAAAAATTAAAGACAAAGAAAAATTATTAAAAGCAGCAAGGGAAAAATGATAAATAGCATACAAGGGAACTCCCATAAGGTTAACAGCTGATTTCTCAGCAGAAACTCTACAAACCAGAAGGGAGTGGCACAATATATTTAAAGTGATGCAAGGGAAGAACCTACAACCAAGATTACTCTACCTGGCAAGGATCTCATTCAGATTTGACAGAGAAATCAATAGCTTTACAGACAAACAGAAGCCAAGAGAATTCACTACCACCAAACCAGCTCTACAACAAATGCTCAGGGAACTTCTCTAAGTGGGAAACACAAGAGAAGAAAAGGGCCTACAAAAACAAACAAAAGACAATTAAGAAAATGGTAATAGGAACATACATATCGATAATTACCTTAAATGTGAATGGATTAAATGCTCAAACCAAAGGACACAGGCTCACTGAATGGATACAAAAATAGGACCCATTTATATGCTATCTACAAGAGACCCACTTCAGACCTAGGGACACATACAGACTGAAAGTGAGGGGATGGAAAAAGATATTCCATGCAAATGGAAATCAAAAGAAAGCTGGAGTAGCAATACTCATATCAGATAAAATAGACTTTAAAATAAAGACTATTACAAGAGACAAGGAAGGACACTACATAATGATCAAGGGATCAATCCAAGAAGAAGATATAACAATTATAAATATATATGCACCCAACATAGGAGCATCTCAATACATAAGGCAAATGCTAACAGCTGTAAAAGCAGAAATGGATAGTAACACAGTAATACCGGGGGACTTTAATACCTCACACCAATGGACAGATCATCCAGACAGAAAATTAATAAGGAAACACAAGCTTTAAATGACACAATAGACCAGATAGATTTGGTTGATATTTATAGGACATTCCATCTGAAAATAGCAGATTATACTTTCTTCTCAAGTGCACATGGAACATTCTCCAGGATAGATCACCTCTTGGGTCACAAATCAAGCCTCGGTAAATTTAAGAAAATCGAAATCATATCAAGCATCTTTTCTGACCATGATGCTATGAGGTTAGAAATCAATTACAGGGAAAACAATGTAAAAAACACAAACACATGGAGGCTAAACAATACGTTACTAAATAACCAAGAGATCACTGAAGAAATCAAAGAGGAAATCAAAAAATACCTAGAGACAAATGACAATGAAAACACGACAATCCAAAACCTATGGGATGCAGCAAAAGCAGTTCTAAGGGGGAAGTTTATAGCTATACAAGCCTACCTCAAGAAACAAGAAAAATCTCAAACAGTCTAACCTTACACCTAAAGGAACTAGAGAAAGAAGAACAAACAAAACCCAAAATTAGTAGAAGGAAAGGAATCATAAAAATCAATAATAAATGAAATAAAAGCAAAGAAAACAATAGCAAAGATCAATAAAATTAAAAGCTGGTTCTTTGAGAAGATAAACAAAATTGGTAAACCTTTAGCCAAACTCATCAAGAAAAAGAGGGAGAGGACGCAAATTAATAAAATTAGAAATGAGAAAGGAGAAGTTACAATGGACACTGCAGAAATACAAAGCATCATAAAAGACTACTACAAGCAACTCTATGCCAATGAAATGGACAACCTGGAAGAAATGGAAAAATTCTTAGAAAGGTATAAACTTCCAAGACTGAACCAGGAAGAAATAGAAAATATGAACAGACCAATCACAAGTAATGAAATTGAAAGTGTGATTAAAAATCTTCCAACAAACAAAAGTCCAGGACCAGATGGCTTCACAGGTGAATTCTATCAAACATTTAGAGAAGAGCTAATACCCATCCTTCTCAAACTCTTCCAAAAAATTGCAGAGGAATGTATGTATGATAAATACATACCTAGATCAATTTCTTAGGTTAAGTTGTGGCTAAATTCATTTTTAAGTTCAAGGTTCTAAGTGGCTGGGGGAGTCCTCTGTTCCTTGAACAGCCTTCTGTCCCAATGAGATGAGCCCCTACTATAACAACCTGTGCTAATTCCATCATATTTATCACACTGTATTTTAATTATCAGTTTATCAGTCTCCCATCAGATTGGGGATTCCTTCAGGGAGAGACTCTTGTTCACTTTGTGTTGAAATAGGTACCAAATTATTTGACAAATGAGTAATGAACAACACTTCAGATGGCATGCATTTATCCATAATTATTGAGTATTAACCTACAAATATTCTATAATCCAATTTTAAATCCTCAAATTTATACCAAGGCTTTGATTTAGCTAATACTAATTTTTAAAATGTGTAGCTTTGAGGCATTTTATTATAAAGAGCTGGTACTCATATATATAAATGAGTAAGAACTTAAAATTCATCATACATTTACTTCATTTTTTAGCTTGACCTTCTAGTAAATCTTTAGCTTCATTGATTTTGGCTGCTATATAAGGAGATCCTCCCTTGTCTGGGTGATTTAAAAGCATAATTGGTCGATGAGCATCTCTTATCTTTCCCTTATTGGCAGTAAGGCTTACACCTAGTATTAATGCTGCTTCCTGTTTTGTCATTTTGGGTTCAAACCCACCTCTGAAGGTGTAATAGCCACCACTGAAGGCAGATTTTGGTAGACTTTGAAAAACTTGTTTTACTTGAGGCTCCATATGCTTCGTGGCTTGCAAAGCATAATGGCCTGCAAATCCTGCAGCAGCAATGGTCAGTCCAACTGCTACGGACTGTACTGGCCATGGTTCCCGCTCAGCTCCTCTGCCTCCACCAGGAGCACCCAAGTTCTTAGTTTTTATATCTTTGACAGTCTACTTTTATTTGAACTCTTACGTGATTGTTTAGCTAGGTATGAAATTGTAGGTTATGTTATTTTCCCTTAGTATTTTGAAGTTACTGCTGTCTTTGTGCATCTATTGTTGCCTTTGATAGGATTCCTGTTGGTTTGATTATTGTTCCTTTGAAGGTAGTTTATCTTTTCTCTCTTGCAGCTTTCACACTTTTTTCTCTTTTTTCTTGGTGTTCTGTAGTTTCACTACAGTGTTGTATCTTTGTTTAGTCTGGAGAGTTAAGGAGCTCTTTCAATCTGAATATTTATATCTTCACTTCTGAAAACTTTAAAAATATTATCTCTTTGTTCACTGTAGTGTCTTTTTCACAGATAACTATCATATGCTGGATTTTCTGTCTAAATTTCTCTTTCATATTTTCCATTATTTAACTTCCTGTGGTACATTATAGGTGACTTCTTTAGACCTATCTTGCAATTTAGTAAATTTCTCTTCCTCTTTGTGTTGTGTGCTCTTTAACATAGCATTGTTTTGTTTGCCAGTGATAGAATTTTTTTCAGATTTTCCATTTTTAATAATACACGCATACCTTGTTTTATTGTGCTTCACTTTCTTGCACTTCACAGATCCTGTTTTTTGCAAATTGAAAGTTTGTGGCAATGCTCTGTTGAGCAAGTGTACTGGCACCACTTTTCCAACAGTGTTTGCTCACTTCATGTCTCTGTCACATTTGGTAATTCTTACAATATTTCAAACTCTTTCATTAATATTATATTTGTTATGGTGATCTGTGACAGTTATCTTTGATATTACTACTGCAACTCGCTGAAGGCTCAGATGATGGTTAGCATTTTTTTAGCAATAAAGTATTTTAAAATTAAGGTATGTACATTGATTTTTTTAGGTACAATGCTATTGCACACTTAATAGACTACAGTGTAGTTCAAATATAACTGTTACATGCACTTGGAAATCAGAAAATTCATGTGATTCGCTTTATTGCGATACTTGCTTTATGGTAGTGATCTAGAACTGAACCTGCAGTATCTCTCAGGTATGCCTGTACCTTGATCCTGCCATGTGGAATCTATTATCTTTTTCATCTGCTTAATGGCTATAAACATTTATTTTAAAATTCTTTTTGAATTGCTTTAGTATTCAAAGTTATTTGATTATGAGCTTTTGTTGCATTCGCAAACTTTTATAGCATTGGATTGCTTTGTATTCTTTGCAATCTTTCTGAGTTCATCAGTACTAATTATATATTTATAGGTACATGCTGGATTGTGGAAGCACCCTTATGGGACAGTTTTGTGCTTTACAGTGGATGTATGGGTTTCCCAGGTTTGGACCACTTTTTTACTAATTTTTTAGTTTGGACTTTGCTAATAGCTCAAAGAATTTTACACTCTGCTGGCATGCCTTGCAGGCCAGGGAATTCAAAATTGTCATGACTGACTCTGCTTCCTGCTGTACCTTGAGGCAAACCTTGTCTTTAGACTGTTGGGAGTTTTTTCTACTTCTAGTTCACCCCCTGGTCTTGCTTCTTGGAGGAAGTTCAGGACTCAAAATCTTGACTTTTTGTGTCATTGCCACAATCTACATCCATTTCTTCCAGAGGGACACATGGCTTATTTTTCTGGGACCTAGAAATGTATTTTTCTTATCTTAAGCTCCAGCTGTGTACTTTGAAAAATTTCTTCAAATTTTATTTAGAATTTCTAGATGTCTTTGAAGTGGGAGGAGAGACTTCACACCTCAGATCCATTTGCTATCTTTGCTGGAAAGGCCTCCAATTTTTACTTTTTATTTTTTAAAATAAACTTGGGCATATTATATATGTGTGTGTATATATGTATACATATACATATGTATATATATATATGTTTTGTTAATTGCTTTTGTACCTCTAAGAGTTTATCATGAAACTTATGCCATTATTAATCTTCTAAACCATGATTCTTTAGTAGTTATTTTCCACAGAATGGACGTATTACTTATCTAGGCAATCCCTGTTGTTGCATCTTAAGTTTCTGATTTTTTTTGCAATTATAATTGATTTTTCTGTGAATATCTTTATGTATGTATCTTTGTGAGCATCTCTGCCAGGACTACCTTCTTAGAGGTGAAAGAATTGTTGTATAACAGGATAGAATCTTAATAATTTGAAAGACTGATAAAATATTAGTGATGGGAAGTACACGGATGTATCACAAAAATTCTGAACATTAAGGAAAAAAGGAACAGGGTAAAATTGTGAGAGGAAGATAGAAATACAATGGATTAGAACTTTATACCATTGTAAATGTCAAATCTCTGTTCACTGAGTTCATACAACAGACATTTAAGATATTATGTTGAGTATTGTAACTAATAGGGAAGGATAAGAAATGAATAAGACATGGTTTCTGTTCTTCAGAAGAATATAGGTGAACTCTTAATGAAGATAAATAGAACTATATGGAACTCTAATAAAAAGGCAGCCATAAGTAAGTAATATACTTCAGGTAACAGGAGGCTGCTGTGAGATCTCAGAAGGATCTACCTAATCCAGCTTGAGGAGGGGCCATATCTACCTAATAATTTACAACTCTTAAAATGATAAGAAAAAGGTTTAAGCAACAATGAACACATGGTTATAGGAGGAATAGTTGACCCAGTTAATAATTTTGTGTGTATAATTACCTCAATAAGCATTTTCTTGAATAAGCGAGTTGCCTCTCAACATGGCTCACTCCTAGTCCAAATGGTTTGTTACCATGTCACCAGCCAGAACAACAGTGTCAAGCCTGTTCTTTAGCTTCTTTACAGCAGCCACACCCTAACAGTCATCGCAACTTCCTCCTTCCAGATAGAAACTTCATTGGTCTGGTTTTCCACCATTCTTATACATGGCTATGTGCTTCAGAAGAAGCTAGGCCCATCTCCTGCTATAGGGTTCCAGCTAATCTAAGTCAGTCATAGAGTGTTCCCTTGCCAATGACTGGTTTAGGCATAGGCATGTAATACAATTTTGGCAGGAGGAAAATTTTGCTTGGGGCTTTCTTGAAAAGGTTTATTCACCCATATAATGAGGAAAAGATGGTCCTTTCACTGGCTATTGTTGGTTCTTGATATTGTACTTGGAACTGTTGCAGTCATCTTGCCATCCGTCTTAGGATGAAGTCAGTACATAGGAAGGTGAAGCTAAGAAGGAGAGAGGAAACCTGGAGGCTGCTCTGCTACTTAATGTTGTGATAATAAATGCCCAGATGGTTTGAGTTATGTTTTTCTATTACCTGAAGCCAAAATCTTCCTAACTGATGCAGGAGGCAAGGTGCCCCTTGGGACTCTTGTCACCTCAGGACAATCCCTGTAATCTACTCAAGTGTCTCATGCAGGGATGCAGGCGATGTTCTGGGTGACTTGGGCTGTTTTCCTATTTGTTGCCTTTGGACAGTTACCAGAATAACTGGATATTTGCATTTCCATATCACAATGTCTCTTTCTAACCTTTCTTTTCTAACTTAAAAGTAGGTTCTTCCAGTTGATTTTTGAATGACCTAAAACCAAGAGAACTATTGATATTGCACAGTAGTGATCCATGTATTTCCTATTCAATTCCTTTGTCATGAAAATTAGGGGAAAATACACAATGAAAATTAGTTTTGGCTAAATATTATGAAAAGTAAAAATTTCCACTTTTCAAATGTGTTAAGATAGCTTGCATTTATTGCTTCCTTTGTTTCTTCACTGTGCCGTGACCATAGCTTATCACTCACTTTGAAACTTTTTTCAAGCATCGAAACTCTTTTTGTTTCCAAATGATTTCTAAATGATCAACAGCACCTCCCCTGCTGAAAAAAAGCAGTTGTAATAAATTAGATTAAGTTGATTTTATAAATTCGAATTTATAATTGGAGAGTATGGGGGACAATTACAGCTTGAGGTCACCTTGAGCAAGTGACTTGTTTGTTTTAGATTCCCATGTTGAGAGAATTCTGATTCACATCTATAAGTAGTTGCAAGTTTTAGGATTTTGTTTGTTTGCTTAAGAAGCTTGTTTTTGTAATCTCTTGAGTAAGGATGGTTAGAAATACTTTATTCACAGTTCACAGAGGAGCAAGTTAACCTGGTTGCATAACGTAATGTAGTGAAAATTTCAGATATGAATATTATAATATTGGTATATAATATTCTTGTGTGTGCCTGTATTTAAATACCATTTTAGAAATAAGTGCTGTTTAAATGAAGAAATTAAAATAGCACAGTTTTTGTAACCCTTGAAGTGCCCCGGCATAGCTTGAATTTGAAAACCACTGCTTTTTAAAAATTATTTTTTACAATTCTTCTCACACCATGTAGCAATAATTTGATGAACTTCGTCTCCCTTGAGCTGCTCAAAGGCAGGGCTTGTGTCTCATTTATGGTGAATTTAGGTGCACAGTTTTATTTTTACATGGTTACCCTTCCTTACACCAACTGAGAGCTCTCCAAGGCAATATTCCTCATCCATATAGCACAGTGCCCACTGCATGGAACATCTGTGGAATGAATTCTATTACATCCCAGCAAACATTTCTCGCCTATTCTATCTGTTCAGTTTAAAGAAGACCAAATTAGGGGTTGATTTCATTGAAGCTTCTCTTAAAGTATATGTATGTAGATCCATTTATGGTAACTTTTGTTGTTTTCTTTATGTATGAGATAAAAAGATACTCGTAGAAATTTAGGAAGTATAGAAAATTACGAAGAAAATAATCACTGTGAAGCTTTTGCATTTCCTTTCAGTCTTTCTTCTCTGTATATATTAGTTATGTAAATGATGTCTACGTCCTGCTTATTTTCCCTAACATAAGTGGGCATTTCTTCACTCTATTAAAAAGTTTTCATAAGCCTAATTTTAATTGCTATGTGAACTATTCAATCTTATGAAAGTACCATGGTTTATTTTATGCATTGTCTATTCTTAGACATAAAGTTTCTAATCTGCTTTTATAAATTATGCATTACAAAATGCTATGATATTTTTCATATAATGTATCAACTGTGCAAAGATTTATTTGTTTAGCATAAATTCCTGAAAAAAAGAAAGTACTGGGCCAAAGGCACAAACATTTTCAAGGCTCTTGTTTTATTTTTGCTTTAGATAAATTTGTCATTGTTCCTGTTTATACTAGAGAAGTTGTATCTGTTTGGTTGCAGTTGGATGATTGTTGATGCCTCAGAAAATTCTAAGAATTAAGAATTTTAGAATTTAGATGACAGTAGAAGCAAAAGCTAAGTTAGATTTATCAAATGAAGTGGATAACAGAACCAGGGCATCATGCTTTTTAAGAGAATTGGCTTTCAGACACTATATCTTGAGTCTCATTTCCTTGGGGATTCTACCTTCCAGGGCTTTTTGTAGCCCTGATTCTTGCTGGATTTACATTTCCTGAGTTTCATTTGTGTCTGACCTTTCCCTAAAGAGCAAGGGATGGAGAACCTTGTCGGGAATGCACTCCACTTAAGAACCAGCACCCATTTATTTTCTCATAGGCTGACCTTGGGTTCTGGCCAGAGGAATACAGACCTGATTTCTCCTCTTGATTTTGCATTAACAAAGCTTTTTAAAGCTCACACGTGTGGAAAGACTTGATAGAGTGGGAACATCATTTTGTTTCAGGGCAAGGATAATATGTATAAGGGGAAATGTTAAGTCTGGATTCTTACATATTTAAAAATTTTAACCTATTTACCCAGAAGCAGAAATGATTTGGGGCTTAGAAAAAAGTCACAGATAATTTGAAATTCATATGTTGTTATTCGATTTAAAGTCATATCTTTCTTCATCTAGATCATATCAGTCTAATTCTAAGAGAAGCATCCAAGGGGTTTGAATGGAATTTTTTTTTAATGTAAAGAAATGACACATTAAAAAAACAACAACAACCAATTGGCTTCCCACAGTGGCAGACTTGCAGCTGTTAACTAATTCCATAATGAGCGGTATATACCCACACATTTTCCAAATTAAATATGGGTATATACAGGCCTGGCTTAAGATTCTATAATACAGACACTTTACCTGCTAAGGGAAAAAAATTAAAACCAAGATTGCCCCAAGGGTTATAAGCACTGAGGGGAGAGGTAAGAATAAAAAAGCCAGAGAGAGGGAATGATGTGACTTTGTAGAATGCCTACTTAGGACAGAGAGGGGAGGAGATTGTAGGGATGGTTGAAGGATAATGCAAGTGCCTGGGCATTGCTTAGACGATCTGATCAGTTATCCAGATCAAGTCATGCTTACATTATTAGAACCTGGGTATTAAGAACTGCCATTCAGGCAAGTACTGATGATTGTTTTTTGCTAGGAGGTATATTAGAACTTACACAGTACTTCTGAAAAAAAAATTCTATTTGCCCTCCCCTGTAAAATTCTTTTTCAGATAGTGAAATTACATTTTTATGACTTAAGCTTAATTTGGATTCAGTTCAATTCAGTTTTTGAAAACGAGAAATTAATCCTGAACTGGGCTAAAACTTGGATTGCTAGAATGGCTGATCATTGCATCTCCCCGTAGCCTGCAAATTTTTTGAGAATCCCATTAAATTTGATTCAGGAGTCCCTTACCAGCCAAATGTATTGTTTCCATGGATACAATTAATGGGGAAAGCAATTTTATAAGACTGATGTGAAAAATGAGCACTTCATCAGCCCCCCTGCTGGTCGCGTTTAGAGACTGGAGGAAGGAAGTCAGCTCTTGTGGGCTTGGAAGAAGCTCTGTGGTGTAAAGGGGGCAAAACAATGAAAGCAGAAGTCAGAAGTGTCTTTTTAAGTGTAAGGAATTAACCCTGAAGATTTAATTGGAAAATGCCACTAAATTGTGACACCTTTTCACACACTTTCTGTTTACAGAATCCACTCTGTGACAACCTTAAAAAAAAAAAAAAAACCAACCCAAAACCCTAAAAGACCATTCCTTAAAAATACAGACCTCCCTTCTCCTTTAATTGCTGAAACAGGTTTTAGGGTATTTGGTGCAAGACAGATAGACCCAAGAAAGAATGAAAGCCTTAATGAAATGAAGGACTCACTAGCTCTTAACTGTCACTAATTTCTACCACAACATTTAAGTTTTAGGTAATTATGACTCAATCATCAAAATTTCTCTTGATTAGCGTTTTTATTCATTTATTCTCTGAAATACATACAATGGGGTGAAATCGATATCACCTCATCTCATTTTCCAAAATATTAAAGTGAAAATAATAGAACCACAATGCAATTTTCTAAGCATCAAAGAATGCTTTCACTCCACTGCCCCAAGCCCAGAGCAGAAATCTAGAGAGATTTCTTGACAAATTCAGAGCCCTGCTGTACAGTGGTTACATGGCATTTGAATAACTATTAAAAAAATGTTTTCTAAAGCCTACTCTAATTTGGGGAAGAAATGAGGCTGGAACAATTCTGTGTTCAGTTTAATATCACTGTGCAGCTTGTGACAAAAATGTTGCCCTTTTCCTATTTTTCCTGACTGGAAATAGGGGATAGGCAACTTAAAAAAAAAAAAAAAAAAAAAAAAGTAGAGTGTGAACAAGTACATTTCAGGGTGAATAAATTCAGTTTAATTGCATACAAGCAAATCCATTTAAGAAACTATTTGTTTATATTTTCTGCAATACAGCTGTCCTGTTTTTTTCCTTTTCTTTCTTTCTTTTCTTTTTTTTTTTTTTTTGAGATTGTTTGAAAGGGGGCTGTTAAAAAAGCTGCTTTCCCCTGCAGAGGGCAGTCTGCCTCTACAAAATACACACAACCCCAGCAGCATTTGAGCATAGAGAATAAGTATGTAAAATTATTTTCTTAAGCTGTGAATGTAAATAATTCTTTTTGTTTTTGGATAAGACTATGGGAAAAAAGTCTTCTATATTAGGAAAGTGTAGATTGTGTATAGCTCTATGAGAGTGTTTTCCTCTTGCCCTTTTATGTATTGTTTGGCTGACCATTTTTTTTTTCTTTTTTCAGTTTGAAGGCATTTTTGAATAAGCATTGAGCAAGAGAGATAACAAATAAGGTCCCACATGGAGGGGGAAACAGTAATCAGGAGAATAAGAGAAACCTCAGGCTGGATTGTAGATTAAAAATATATTTGTGTTAAGAATTCGAGGGCCTACAAATTGTATTGCAAAGGCAGAGAAAGTAAAACATACCACCTGATTTTTTTTTAAATACAGAAATTAATTTCAATTTAAAGAGGTTTCTATCTGCAGCTGGAGATATTTAATCTGAAAAGTGTGAGAAAATAGGTATTTCTTTCTGTAATATTTCTTTCCTGTTTGATGTATGTCTCTGTCTGAGAGGGAAATGGATTAAATAGAGGCAGCTCTTCCAGAGGAGAATTGGAACCTTTCGAGAAGAGGCGCTGATAAGCGTGTAACTGATGCACAGATAAATACAAGACAACAGAATTCCAAAACAGTTTAATTGTAGATTTTCTGGACTTTCAAGGTAGAGGGGAACACTTTCTGCTGACCAGGAGAAAAGTGCCTAGAGATATTGTGGAGCCTTAGTTTAAGGGTGTGTGAAAAATGATCAAGCTGCACATGATCATTTCCATAGATCATCTTCAGTGGGCAAAATAAGCCACCTTCCTTGTGTAGAAATTCATAAACACTGAAAAAAACATTATGTGGTTTTTGTTTATTGAAATCATAAAGAAAGAATTGTATAAAAGGATCCTTAAAAACACAATAACTAGTATAGGAAAAATGCTTAGCAACTTATATCTTGGGAATATTACAGGAATCTGCAGCTAACACCGATTTTCATATCACGAATGCAAGTTTGGAAATACCTTTGAGAATATCTCTTTTGCTGCTTGCCTGCCTATTTACTTGCCAGGATTTTCTCAGTTCCTTTTCTAAAGCAGTTTGAAAATGTGATTTCGTGTCGAGATGCTTTTGTGAAGTGCAGTTTATTTATTCGCTTCTCACCACATATGTTTTTATTAATGTGCAATTATTACATAGCAAGATAACGCCAGCACAAAATATATTGTCTCTAAATGAAGAGGATGGACTGTAAGTGGTTTAATTTTTGAAACTTAAATTTTTGAAGCTGGCTCTCAAAGCACGCAGCTTTGTAGTCTGCGATTTATGACAGCTGCGGTCGAGCCAGGTGGAGCAAAAGCAGCAAAATGGCAGGACAACTACTGTAAGGGAAGGTCATGAGGAGTCTTCTCAGTTTCCAGTGTGAAATTTAATCAGGTTCCATAGAATGATGTGATTTCTCTTGTTAGCCCATTCTGAACTATTTTGAAAATATAAATTATAAACCTTTCAAATTTAAAACACAGGGAGATTCAGAACTGCCTAGGTTGTCATCCGGGTGTTTATTTTGACACCATGAATTTTATTTTTGCAAGTTTATTTTAATCAAGTGGCCCATTCTACATCATATTGATATTGCACATAAAGTTGTGGTTGTTAGCTTCAACCATTTAGAAAGAATTTTATTTTAGCAAGTTTATTGTGATCAAATAGTTTCTTCTCTATTATATTGACATTGTTCTATCCTATCACAGTTGCCAAGGCCAACCACATATAATTTTTCTTTTCCAGAACTATACAACAAGTATAAAACGTTTGCATACATCAAACTAGCTCATCTTTGAGGGGTATTTCAACCAGTGCAGAAACAGTTGGGCATTGCTTATAACTTCTAACCACATCTTCAAAAGTTATGTTATGCCCATTTGTTTTAAATGAACACTACATAAAACTCTTTAATATTAAAAATTAAATGATTATGAAATGTACAAAGTACTATTAAGACTTCCAGATATTTGTAGAGTTACAATGTTAGATTGGTTATTTTTCACTAAAAAAAATGGAAAACATTGAACCTGTGAAATTTGTGTGCATTTTGTGTCACCAATATTGATACAGCTTAAGAGAGTGATGCTTTCTCTTTTTCTCTTCACTCACATAAACACACACACACAGACATATGTAGATGTATATGTAAAATGCATAATAGTCTTATGTACAAAAATATGCCTACTTTCTTCCATGGCTAGTGAGGTACATCTAATCAGCTATTTGTAAATTAGTACACTTGCCAAAATATGTTAACTTTTACAGTCTGTCAAGTGCATTGTGCACACCACGTAATCCACACAGTTGGATTTGTCTTGTTCTTCCTAAAACCTTGGGAACAATGCTTACAGAGAAAAGAGTGGGTGGTTTTTACATGGCTTGAAAATTTTAAATAATATTTCGACTTGTGTATGTATTTACTATTAAGTGATCTTAATGCCTTGATTTTTTTAAAGTATTGTCTTAGAAATTTTCATAATTTCAATGTATACTTAAAAGTATACCAAAATATATATTTTTTCCTGTCACCTCAAGAAAACTCAATTTAACTCACTTTCACATTTGATTTGAAAAACAGAAGCATTCAGCGCTGTGGTTACCCTTGTCTTGAGTCGGCATTGTACAGCATTTTCTTGCCACCTTCCACAGCCGAGTGCAAAAAAAAACCCACAGTGGGAACCCTGATTTTTCAGCCATTCTGTATCTTTGTTGCTGTAGACTCTTAATTCTGCTTCTGTTTATAATATTTGCGTTTGCTCTTATTATACCAAAAGAAATTCCTTGGAATGCATAGTCACTTTCTCCCCATTCCTTTCATTTGCAGATGAAAGGCAAATGCAGATTTAAAAAAAAATAAATAAATACGATGTGGTTAGGACCATTCATCACACTCCCTGTCTGCTGGATCTTTGTTTCTGTTTCATGCTGTGTGCATTACATTACATTTCTGAACCTGTTGTGAGTGTTTTGTTTTTTAGCATTTTTCTTTTGTAGTTTATTAAAATAAAAATATTTTCAGTCAGCAGAAATCTCATTGGTTCTTCTGGAAATCTTGCCCCACAGGCCTTTGCAGGACAAGAACAGATTGTCCAGGGCCTAATTCTGAGCATTGTTTTTTATGAGGAAATCAAAAGTATAATTGTGAAAACCCAGTGTGTCCTTTTATGTCTGAAAAGGAGAATTAAATTGCTGGTGGCAAAGCAACAGGGGATAGAGAGAGAGTGGATGTGAGGCAGGCCCTCTGGAATTAGGGATTTGTTGTTGAAAGTAAGGGGAGAGTCCACTTCAGTATGTACACAAGTGAGTGTGCATTTGGCAGGTAGATCACGGAACCCAGAGAGTACAATGCAGCAGAAATTGAAAAGGAGTAAATGCAATAAAATGGTCCCTTTGGCCATTCAGTTTGCTCCTGTCAAATTCTTAAAAGCCCTAATTTGCAAATATTAGAGAAAACACTGATTCAAACTTGGACGATGAACTAAATACCTACTAACTGTGGTTCTTTCTAGGGAAAAAAAAAAAAATCTTTATATTCTTGAGGGATTTTTACCCAGATGTTATTCTTGACAGGACTACTCTAGCTTTTTGACCTGTGCTTTTATTTTTAATTCTGAGGAGAAGCAGCTTGAAATTTTGATTTCATTTGTGCTAATTCCACTTTCTGTATCTGATCACTAAATAGCGTATCATGATTTGGGACTTGTGGCATAACTGTTCTAGATCACTAAATTTAATGAAGTTCTAAGACCATCATCAGAGGTCTTTCATGGGAATATTCAGACAGTTTTGAATTTTGCCATATGACGAACAGCATCTCCGCATATTTTAGGGTATATATGTAAGACAAAAGATTCTGTGAAAACACTTCGTGTTCCAAGGTTAACTGGGATGTAACAAAATAGATGTCAAAAAAAACAAACAAACAAACCCAGTGCTGTGAATCCTGACAAAACCTTGGTGGTGTGACAGAACCTCGGTGGTGTGCTGTGGTGGACAAATGGTTAAAATATACACTCATTGGAGTATGAAGGCAGTTCTTCTCAGCTGTCAGATAGTTTGACCAGTGTCAGGCTATCCTGACGCGTGCAGCATACCTTCATTGCATCATAAATAAAACAGACAAATTACTTTTTTTTTCCCTCTAGGATGGAATAAGCACCATGAGAGGGGAGGGAAAAGGATTAAGAGGGGGGAGGGGTGACTTGGAGGGTTGGTGGGGAGGTAGTGAGTGAAGAATTAGAAGGGAAAGGAGAAAAGAGAGATCCCTTCAGCCCCTCTATGAATCTCGGAATGGCAGCCGAGAACAATGAGAAAACCAGGCAATTACCTAGAATCCTGTTCCCTTATCCAGACATAGAAAATATATTCTTGCACCAGCCTTCCTTCCATCCCCCACTCCCCACTCACCTCCTCCCCTTCCCCCAGTCTATCTAATTCATTTCTTTAGTGGAAGGCCCAGCAGATGTAACAAAGGGAGAAGGGTTTCTGATGATGGACCACTCACGACTCAAGGGCCCAGTCTTCCAGGTCTGCAGTGGGAAACATTTTATATTCTGTGCCCTTACAGACTTTGGCAATCTCTGAAGCCACAGCAGTGAACAATGAGCAGAAAGGTATTTTATAGCCTGAACTCTTTTCCTGATTCCCTGAAAATCAAGTGGTCAGGACCGTAACTCCTCTGGCCCAAATGCACCAAGCCAACGTAGCACTTCAGCCTTGGGTAAATTCTGCCCTAAGATATGAGTAGGAATTCTGGGCTCTGAAACTGTTTTACCCAGAAACCTTCCTGAATTCCAGTGAAGAATTCTGCTTTATTTCTTACATCATCATTGCAGTCCTGTAAGAGGCTGCCTCCTATCTATCTTTCCCTTCAATTAGGCACCAGTGAATGGAAGATGCTGGTAGCATTGGTGATTTGACAGGTTCTTTCAGAGTGACTGGAAAGTCTTTCCTTTCTTCACTCCTGTGCTTCCTGGCCACTTGGCCAAATCACTTAGAACATGTATGGAAGGATGAGCCATAAATGACTGCTCCCTCTGAGGCCTTTGCTGTTGGAATGTGTGTATGCCGTTATATGCTGAACAGGAGCATTTTGTTAGCCAGTCTATTGAAGAGTGACATTTAAGTGAGAATGTGTGTCTGAACTCCTGTCATTTATATTCCAACATGGCAAGAATGGCTCTATATCTGATTTCTTGTGTCTTCTATCTACCTCCTCCCATAATCAAGAAGACTTACTTTGCATTGTCTGGAATGGGGATGTTTTATAACTCATCATCCACACTTCTTATCGTGACCAGTAATTCATAACGCAAGACAGCTGCCTGGGGTTAGGGTGTGGTTGGCAGCTGCTTACAAAAATTCCTCTCTGCACTCTTTACAGTAGCTGTGCAACCACTATAGAAAGTGGAATACCAAGGCTTTTCCATGGCAACATTTACTCAAGATAGTGCTTGAAAGAGACTTAAGTTTCTTCTTGGAAAAACAATTAGCAAAATCTCAGAGGCCAGGAGATTGCCAAGAGCACCTCCCTACATTAGCCAAAGAACACTTGTTGGCATTCACCAGCTTATTTAACCTTTTCCTTTAAGTAAAATAGATTTACTGGAAATGCCATGTTTCTAGTGAGGTGGTGGTGTTTGGTTTCAAAGTGGATGCAAAGTGCTTTGACATCTTTTTATGCCTTAAAAAGTGTGATTTAGATCTTAACGTAGTTTTCATTTCTACAACTTACATCTTACGTAGTATTTATTTTTATATTGAAATTTAAAAATGAAAAATTTCATTTTCACAATTTACATCTTATGTAGTATTTATTTTTACAACTTGGTTGTGAGTTAATAAGAGCTGGAGCCCTGGATTAGGCTTTGTTGCATTATCCCGTAGGATGTGAAGGTTTGCAGTTGTGAAGCCTGGGGGTTCAGATTCCAGTTTTGCCTCTTGCCTGGTGTGATGTCACGGAGATCAATGACTCTTACTTAGGTTGAGACTCGACTTCCTATGGGACAAAAATTCATCAGTCTGGTGAAGTTTAATAAAATAAAAGCTTATCATATCACTTGGTTACTTACCCGCTGCCTAGAAATGTTAAGTTACAGTTACTCCAGTATATACTCATAAATATTTGTTGATTGAGACAGCAGTTACATAAAGATAAGCCTAGACTAAGCAGCTATTTTCTCAAGAAAATTGTATTGTTTAGGACAAACCCCTAAAAATAAAGGTACTTCAGAAATATGTTGGAAGATGACAGTGTTCAACTTAATAAAAAAAAAAAAAGTCACCTGAAACAGCTTTAAATTGCCAGATGAGTTTTTTCTCTTTCTCCTTAGAAGTCATATCTAAATTTAACATAAGTTCCAAAAGTCAGTGCTGAGACAAGCTGTAAAATAATCCAATTAATGAGTATGTATTGTAGTTGGTAAGTTTATATACAGATTCATCATATAAGAAAAAAAACCCTATATTCTTCACTAGTGGTTTTTCTGATATTTAGTCCAACTTAATTGGACTCCTTTAAATCCTTCTTGAGTGTTGTCTTTGCAAGATTTATCTATTACTGTTACAGAAGATCCTTCATTAGGTGAGATCCCCTTTTGTCTCCAAATTTAATTTCTATAAACTTTGTGTTTTAACAAAAGTTCACTACAGTTGAGGTTTTCAATGTCAAGATAATTGTTTTCAACCTTACGGATCTTCTAATTCCCATGATCTAATTCATTTATCATATTATAATTACCTTGACTCCCCACGTTGACGGGAGTGGGGCAGTTGTGCATGTTGTATGATGCATCCTATTAGATAGAGCCCATGGGGTTGATCAGAATGGCTTTTACTCACACATCTCATATATGAATAAAAATGTATAAAATTCCACAAGTCTGACAGGATGAAGCAGAAGACCTTTTCTGGGTAATTGTTGCACTGAAACGGCTCACCTCAATTTGTCTTGCTAAGGATTGAAGGTACCCTGGAAGGATTCTAGCCCATGCAAGACAGTTCAAGTCCTTAATTGTGTGAACTTAAGTAACTATAAGTTATTTGAGTGAATAATTAAAAATATTATCTAAAACTATAACCCCATTTTTTCATTGGCCTATAGCATTATTATTTTTAAAAAAGTATTTGACATATCAAAGTTTTATTTGAAAGAATGGCTTTGGCAGAAACACAGAAGCAGAAGGAAAGAGTTAAAGTTTATGCATTATTTAAATATACATTAACTCTTTACAATTCTTGGATGTTGAGATTTGGTTTTTAAATGTTGGAGGATGACAAGTAATTCTAGAGGGACATCAAAGGACAGAGGATGCTATATCATATTAAGATCACAGTTTGGTGAATCTGTGCAAGGCTTTTCCTTAATCTAATGTAAAGGTTTGTAAGAACCTGTCATCTCGTTGCTCATTGGCTGCGTTTTACATAATACCCTTCAGCATCATTGATACCAACCTCGATGGCATTATTACTGCTCTTTACAGTCGTGTGCTAGTAATGTTAAATCTGAATGAGATTAATAAAATAAATAAAGTGATAAAGATTTTAATGCTATTAACAATCAGTAATATTTCTAGACAGCACAAGAAAAGGAATAGCATGCCATTAGCCAGCCTAGATAGACTCCACAGTCTGTAAACACAAAGATACCTGGTAATTCATGTTGATAAACCTTACTTTATTAAAGTGGTTCCCCTCCCCCCGACTTCCCTATTCTTTTTCATCCTTCTCTTCCTCCTGTCCTTTCCCTTACTTTCCTCCCTCCTTCCCTCTTCCTTTTCCTCTCTTTGTCATTTCTCTGTGTGTGAAGATGCATTCTTCATGATCTCTCATCTTTACTGCTTTGCAGTTATTGTGCTGTTATTGTCTGGAAATTGACCATTGCCTAGCAATCGTGTGTGCGACTTCTGCCAGTAAACCTGCTGGCTCAGCCTGCCTTCCTTCCAGCTCTCTCTGCCTTCCTTAGCGAGTGCTTTCCTCACTCCCACTGTCTTCCAGCTTCCACCTCGACACTCTTCATCCTCCCGCAGATGCTTCCTGGGGTTCTTTTTGAAATGGATGCTAGCCTTTTGTTCCAGTCCCGCTCCGAGTTGCTAGGGTCAGGCAGCTAGCAGCCTCCCTGGGGCAGTGCTATGATGAATTTTGGCATGGCCAGGCTGTTTAACAACTCCATCGCAGAGTGCCAGCTTCCTCAGAGATTGAAAGGAGCTGTGATGAGCTTTTTCCAAAGGCTCCACTCAAGTTTTGAAATGCCAAAGATTCCCGTGGATCTCTAAATTATGTGGTAATTTTTTGAACCACACCTTCTCGATAAAAATGAATTTTCTTTTCCAAGAAACATAGGTATTCTGTGATCTTACTAGTTAAGCACTCAAATTTTCCTGGGATCCAAGTTGTTTGGATTTAGTAATTTTTTATTTAAAAATGTTCAAGTCCTGTCAACCTTCTTATTGCTAATGGTCAGTTATGTCTCATCTTTGCCACCATTCACACTCTTTCTTCTTCTCAACGTCATAATTGTTATAAATGACACTCTCAAATAATTTTTTAAAACTCCTGTCATTTCAGAAACATTTACAAAGTTGTCCTAATTGAGTGCATTTTTTAAGTGGGTAGAACCAGTTATTTAAGCCCAAATTATTTATCTAGTTCTGTACCTGTATGAAAAATTGTTTAAATTAGAATACATTTCATTTTCTTTTATGGTGTTGAAAATTTATCTTTCAAAATTATTTTTTCATTTTATATCTACATATTTGGGTTGTAATATGGCCACTGAAGAGGCAAATAGTGGTCTTTAATTGGGACTACTTAAGTAGTCACACAAGGAAATACTGCCAGGGACCTTCAGATGTTAATCATGAATGAGAAAACATTTAAGCTTAGTTTATGTGACTGTGTGCATAAAACAAGCATACTGTATGGCTTCTTTGTAAATCAGGTGTACTTTTCAGCTGTATGTCATTGTAATGACCCCCAGCTTTTCTGGAACTAAAGAAGGGGAGAAAAGTGCATGATGCTGTGTGTATGTGTGTGTTACCAGCGAATGTGATGAGCGTTCTCAGGAAGGATAACTTGGGCCGAGTTAACAGCTCTGTACCCTCCTTCTTATCCTTTCTGGTATTCATTAAGTTAATATACTGTTGCCTGCATGGGGCAGCTTCTTTGATGGTGAGTACAGTTAAATGCCTATTTAGACATGTCACGGACTAACCAATGCAAGAAGGTGCATGAAGTGTTGCAGAGAGAGAGAGGGAGGAGAGGAAAATTGTTGCTATATATTTTTTAACTTAAAAATGCTTCTTCTTAACAATCCTTTGCAGCTGGCAGAAGGCTAAGGTTTCTCACACTATGAAAGGAAGTCAGACCATAAATAAGCTAGTCAAGCACACCTGGAAAGAATAAAATGCCTTTCTAGACTTTACACTGTGCTTAGAATGGATGCCAGCCTGGTGAGTGCATTCAAATGGTATGGAAGAATGTGTAAATGCCACATTAGTATAAAGCTAGGGAAATGTTTCCATTTTTTAATCTCTAACTTTTAAACTAATGGTTTATGGGAAAAAAATATGGAAAGGCATTTTTCAAAGTTTAGTGTCTTGCTGTCATGTTTGGGGTGATGGACTTCTTTCAAAAAGTAGCAAGAGTGAGACAGAAAGATAATGTGCTTTCAGAGCCAGTTAGAGACTAACAAACTTTCCAGAAGTTGTCACAGTTTTCACACTTAGGGATCTAATTCAAAGATGTACATTCCTCATCTGATGTACGTTAAAGATCCAACGATCATTAGCCCTTTTTAGCTCATCCCCTTTCAGGACATTACACAAGATTTTTTATCACTGCACTGGTCAGACATGCACTGGTGCAGTTCTTGAGTTGGAAGCTGTGGATGCTTCTGTTTAATCATTTGGCTGCCAGTACCGTCTGTGAATTCCATCCCATCTGGCTTAGGCCTTTTGTACATTTTAAGGTAGGGTACTCAATATCCCCAGAAGCTGGTCACTGCTGAAACAAGCCAGCAAACTTATGGCTGTATTACTTTTGTCTGAAAAGTGTGTGCTCACAGCCTCCCTTGTTTGCACAATAGGGTTCATGTCTAGGCCACGGGGATGGAAGGGCACCTCGTTATTTGCCGGGCCCAGGCACAACTTTGGGCTAGACACTTCCTTGGTGAAGAAGAGAGTTGTTCTTCAACAACCCATTCCTGGTTGTGCTCACTTTGTCCTTAGAATCTAAAGTGCAGATGCGGAAGAAAGCTTTCTTTTTGTTTGGTCTGTATCAACTTTTACAGATTAATACCAATGACAAGTTGACTGTTTAATACATTCTAAAAACATTTATGGGTGTAGCAGGAAAGTAAAAACAAGTATGTCTGGGGCCAGCTGCCTAGTAGTCACATTCTTCCTTCCTTCCCAGGTTTATCTCCCATCACTGCTTCCTTCTAACAGCAGACACAGATTCTTTGTGTCTCCCAGCCTGTCCACTTCTTTAGCACTCCCTAGTACCGAGGGAAGCGGTGAGCGGAGGAGGGCTCCTAGGAGCCAGCAGAGGGGTTCCCTTGTAGAATGTATTAATCTTCTTTACCTAGGTAGCCTCTTCCCAAAACATGGGCTCTGCCTCCTGCTGTGAAGCCAGAAGGGGATGGGAGGAAACAAATAATTAACAAGAAGTGCCTGTTATTTGCCAAATGTTGCCAGGACCAGATGGCACTCAGGTTTTCTTGAGTTACTGCGATTGTGTGAAGGGGTTTTCCTTGTTGGCTTTCAGACTTTTTCAGGAAATCTATATCACGTACTGAATCTTCATGGACTAACATTTCTGATGATTATTTTGTGCCAGACACTATATTATACAATTGAATATATTCAAGGGGAAGAAAGTCTGAATATTTGACTTTTTAAAATACCAACTTGTTAAGTCCTTCTAAAAAGAAGAGTAGGGAGCAAGTAAAAGGAGAAAAGCTTATTGTCAATTTGTTCTGTGTAAAAATTAGTTGCCTGTTTTGATTTTTCTATTCATTCATTCATTTTTTTCAACTCCTTTATGCAGGCATTGTTCATGGTACCATGAGGGAATGAAAGAAATACAAGTTATAGTCCTTATCCTCAGAAAATGTATACCTTAATATGCATCATTTATGGGGGTGTATTGTAATTTTCACATATGTCAACAACTGAATATTCTGAGTCAAGATTTTTTTGACCCAGGATTCAAGAAACAAAACGTTTGCCTCCTTTTTTCAGAGTAATAATTCCTGCTCATCTTAACTAAAAAACAAACCTTTTTACCTTGACTTTTTAATAAAAGTTTTGTTTCATTAATTAAAAAAAAATTTATGTGTTGAGTGTGCCTAGAGTGATTCTGAAAGAGTAGGTATCTTAGCTGAAAGACTAAAAACTTAAGTTGATAGTTTGCTTCAATAATAATTGAAATCCAGGATTCATTTGAATATAAGTTTGTTTGTAGATCAGATGCTGAGAATATTGCCTTCTGATAAAGATGGAATTCGCAGTTCATAAAGTTAGTATATATCCAAAAGGAGAAGAGTAGTATTTTTACAGTAATGTGCTGCTAATGTTTAAAGTGTTGCTTTTCTGATATTATTGCCTAAAATTTCCAATGATGTAAATTAGACCCTCTAATACTTGTCTCAGCAGTAAGCGATAATTGAGGATATTTGATGGTTTTTATCCACATGGGAGAATGTACCACATAATTCAAAAGCAGCAAATCTCTGCATTCAGTTTATTCATATTGCATTTTTTTTTTTTTTTAAAGTTTTACTTGATTTTATTTATTTATTTATTTATTTTTGGCTGTGTTGGGTCTTCGGTTCGTGCGAGGGCCTTCTCCAGTTGCGGCAAGCGGGGGCCGCTCTTCATCGCGGTGCGCGGGCCTTTCTCTATCGCGGCCCCTCCCGTCGCGGGGCACAGGCTCCAGACGCGCAGGCTCAGCAACCGTGGCTCACGGGCCCAGCTGCTCCGCGGCATGTGGGATCCTCCCAGACCAGGGCTCGAACCCGCGTCCCCTGCACCAGCAGGCAGACTCCCAACCACTGCGCCACCAGGGAAGCCCTATTCATATTGCATTTTTTAGTTTCCATATTTTGAGAAGGGAAGGAATAGTTAAATAATATTTTCTTTAAGTGACCAATAACAGAGATAGAAATTTGATAAAGAAATAAATGGTGATAACCTACATTAATATGCATTTCTTGTATGTGAGTTCAGTTTATGTTCTTTCAGCAACTATTTTCAACTCTTCATAAGAATCTTGGCTGATTTTGGAGGCATGCATCATCTTTCTTATTTTATGATCTACTTTTTATATCAATGCATTTTTAGTTCATCATTTTTAAGTTCCCTTTTGGTTCAGAATCAAATAAAGAAAAACACGAGAATAAAGAGGGCAATATTATTAGTTAGGAATGTCACATACACATGTGGGTATTATATGTCATAGTGTTATATATAAATCTCTTTACTGGATTTATAACTTTACTGTCAAAATTCACCTGAGGGTGACGCTCTATAGGTAAGAAATCTTAATTGAGAGATTTACAAAACCAAACCCTAAAGAAAACACCAGGGAGTGTTTCTAATTTTCCTAAGCACAGTTTTTATATTTGTATTCCCTCTAATATGGCAATATGATTTTTAACACTAAATTTGACAGGCAGTAAATCTAATTATTACTGAGCATATGAAAAAATATATATATATATAGTGTAAGAGAGCTGGCATCTAAATATTTTGCTTTCACATTCATGGAATATTTGTTAACAAAGTTTCATAAGGACTGAAAATCATTACATACTACAGTTATACCTCTAATAAATGAATTATATATGTTGTTTCTACTATGTAATTAGGTATAATTACACTAATTGCATAAACAGATGATAATCAACCTGAAATTACTTTATAAAACAAGAACATTTACACAACAATAATGTCATTAAAAAACATAAGCCCCCAAGAATGAGACAAAGCAAGCACCACCAGGAAATTCAGTTAAGGATTAAGTGTCTAGCACTGTAGGTATAATAGGGGCGCTGTCACCTTCCCATTACCCTAATGCACTCCATTCCTCTTAGATATAGTATGTTTAAATCCTGAGCTGTGAATTTCTAGGGCTTTGTGTCTTTGTCTCACCACCTTAACATTTTTAATGTAGTTTTTGTTGTGTAAATCTATATAAGTGCCATCACCCGTCAGCGGTGACATCTGATGGCATGAGGCCGACCCAGTCTGCATGTATTAGGGCTCTTTGTGTTTGTGCAGTGGAAACTACTTAAACAAATGCCAGTTTAAGGAATAAACCTGTAAAAGGAATACATTTTCCTTGTTCTGAAACAATAGCTCAGTGTTGAATGGATGCCCATGAAAAGAATAAATCACATAGAAGGACCAAGTTCTTTTCCTCCAAAAGGCAAGAGGATGGTAATAATCATTTTGACCTATTGAGGAGATAAGTCTCTTGATTTATCAGTTTAATGTGGAGACCAACCTAGAACACATGCCAGGAAAGCCTCCTTGAAATTACTGCTAAATTTGGGATTGTCCAAAAACAATTTCAAGTATCAAAAACAATATCAAGAACTCAACAATTTCACCGAAAAAGTTGAAGCCCCAGACTGAGCAGGAGCCCTTTGACATTGTTTACATAACTCTTCAATATTTAGTCATTCTATCAGTGCTGGACACCAGTAAACCAAATACCTGGAGAGCTATACAGTATTTACTTGAAACTGACCTTATGTATTGTCTGTGAACAGTAGTTCAGGAACTCTAGATCTGTTATTAGATATGCTTTGGGTAAGATTTGTTGTGAATTTGCAATGAATTTGGGGCTTTAGAAATATGTAGATCCTTGAGTCTTCAGCTCCTAATACTTGGGGGAATCTGTGTCATATAAACTTCAGTGTCCATTATCACCTTAAATTGTAGCAGAACAATTGGAGTATATTTAAGAGCATTTAGGACTTGAGATGCCAACTCAAGTTCAACTTGAGAACTTGAAGATGTCAACTCATATTCTGGTTTCTTCATTCGTTAAAAAATGCAGTCAACAAAATAATATAGATATAATTTTTACAACTGCCAGCTGCTGATGTAGACACACAGATGCTTAATAAATACTGGCCAAACAAATATGTGGATAGAGGGGAAAATGAAAAAGGAGTATTTGGTAGATTTCTCCAAAAAAAAAAAGAAAAATATGAGCCATTTTCCCTGAGAGCTTGGTAA
The DNA here is from genome assembly GCF_949987535.1 of Balaenoptera acutorostrata. Classification (NCBI taxonomy): domain Eukaryota; kingdom Metazoa; phylum Chordata; class Mammalia; order Artiodactyla; family Balaenopteridae; genus Balaenoptera; species Balaenoptera acutorostrata. The sequence continues at coordinate 17,160,534 of NC_080082.1, read as the reverse complement.
TGTTACTTAATATTTTAAATAATACTTTATTTTCTCTGATTATGAAATAATATTTACTACAGTATTTTTTTAGAAACTATAGATAGCCTCAAAAGAAAAAATGGAAAGGCTTTGAGATGTGTCCTGCCTTATTGCTCTCTAGAAAGCTTCCATTCCCACTAGTATAGGGTAGAAGAATGCCATTTCCCCACATTTACCAGTATTGATTATCTTAATTTTAAAAAATCTTTTAATTGTATGCACTAAGTATTACTTGTATGCATTGTCTTCAATTTTAGAAAACTACTTTTCTTATTTCTGTTTCCATTTGCTTCTATTGGATATGGTTGGTTTTTTGTTTTTGTTTTTTTTTAAATTTATTTATTTATTTATGGCTGTGTCGGGTCTTCGTTTCTGTGCGAGGGCTTTCTCTAGTTGCGGCGAGCGGGGGCCACTCTTCATCGCGGTGCGCGGGCCTCTCACTGTCGCGGCCTCTCTTGTTGCGGAGCACAGGCTCCAGACGCGCAGGCTCAGTAGTTGTGGCTCACGGGCCTAGTTGCTCCGTGGCATGTGGGATCTTCCCAGACCAGGGCTCGAACCCGTGTCGCCTGCATTGGCAGGCAGATTCTCAACCACTGCGCCACCAGGGAAGCCCCATGGTTGGTGTTTTGATAAATATTATCTGAATCTTTTCTCTATCATGGGAAAAGTCTGCAATGTTGTGTCTTAGTGACAGCCTCCTCCTGCTATAAAAACTGAAAGTTCCATATCTTCCTTAGTATGAGAACACAGGCATGTATAACAGGTTCTACCCATAGTATGCCTCCGATTCAGAGTTGAGATAGCCATGAGGAATGCTTCTTTGTGATAGTTGTTGAATGAGTTCCTGGGGCACAGGGGCATCCATGCTGGCATCCAGTGTCTACTGTCTGTGGTAGGGCTGCATTGTCCAGTGCTCAGCAAGGGCCTCAGTGACATCCTCACTAGACCAGCTGTCTGCTGGGATTCTAGGCATCACTCCTAGCTTTGTAGCTCTGAACCTGTGTCTTCAGCTTTCATAACAATTTTGTGAGCTAGATAGTATTTTTTAAAATTAATCAATTAATTAATTAATTAATTTTTGGCTGCGTTGGGTCTTTGTTGCTGCGCGCGGGCTTTCTTTAGTTGCTTTGAGCGGGTGCTACTGTTCGTTGTGGTGCGTGGGCTTCTCATTGCGGCGGCTTCTCTTGTTGCGGAGCACGGGCTTCAGTAATTGTGGCGTATGGGCTCAGTAGTTGTGGCACGCGGGCTTAGTTGCTCCGTGGCATGTGGGATCTTCCTGGACCAGGGTTCAAACCCATGTCCCCTGTATTGGCAGGCAGAGTCTCAACCACTGCGCCACCAGGGAAGCCCAAAATTTTTTTTTTAATAAGCATCCTTTTTGGCTTAAATAAACCAACACAGGTTTTTATTACCTGCACCTCAGGATATTAACTGATAAATAAATGGATGCTAGGACTGGTTGTTTCTAATGTTGCTAGACAATTTAAAGAATGATAAACTCAAATCCCTAAATTCTTGGCTCTAGAAAAGGGACTTTTTTTTTTTCAAACCAAAAGAATATCTTTTCTAGTCACAGAGCAGAAGAAATTCACAGTAAAGGTTGTTGAATTACCAAGTCAACTGAAGTCACTGACTGGTGTCAAAGTGTATTGATGAAAAAGGGTTGAAATCACAGAATTGGGGGTGGGGATGTAGGGAAGAATTTGAATGATTCAGACTGTAATGGGCTCCCAAACCCATGAGTCTCCTTTGTGGGCTGAAGCAGCCTTCTTGCCCTATCTTGCTTGAAAACCCTGGAATGACCTCCTTGCAAACAGAATCCAATCCTCCTTATGGCCCATTCTCAACATCATGCACCATCCCCAGACCTGTATCTAGAGACAGATCCCAGCATGTCTGGTAATAATAATTATAGAGTTGAACTGCAAGATTTTGCTAATTTTTAAAATTGGATAATATATGTGTAAATGGATTCTGAAGGTATAAGAACAAGGAATAAGGAGTGTAATTTTAAGTTCATCTGAATTAATTGATATGGATATATTTACTACAGATTCTGGATTCAATATAGTAGCTTAAGTAAGAGTGCTTAATGTCACACTAGGCATTCAGATGCTCAGGAAATTAGAAAAGTTGGAGTGGGTTTATCATGTCTGCCTAACTCTAGTCATGTTCTCCAAGAAGATTCAGAAGATATTCCCTCCTTCAGGCATTTAGAAATACGTAAATGAGAGTATTCCAGGTCTTGGAAGAGTGCTACAGTGGCCATTCTCTGTAAGCCAAGGATGCTGGTGGGAGACACAGTAGGGTTTCATGAATTCAGTGAGGATACATGGGTCTCATGATGGCAGAGCCTAAGTACCAGCTCAAAACGTTAAAGACAGGGTGAGTACGGTTATCATAGCATGCATCAGAGCTAGTATGATAATAGTTCGACCAGCTATAGTGTTTGGTAGTAACTAGGATTAAAATAGATGGGTAGCCCAATTAGATTCTACTTAATACGAATAAGAAAAACTGCATACTTGATGAACTAAGGCCTCATAATAGTCATGATCTCTTTTAAAGTCCCAAATCTGTGTAAGTTTACAGGTTCAGAATTTTTTAAGTGAAGGGGAGACCAGATACTCTTGAGAGGAAGAAATCTACAATAACATCTTAATTAGTATATTTAAATCTTTTATCCTTTTCAAAGGGACCTGAGCCATTCACCAGGGTAAACTGAGCAGCTGGGGAAAAGGGAAATACCTAGACCTTTCACAAAGTATTAGATGTTAGCTCTGAGGTAACACTAAGGCCTGGGGACCCAGAACGCAACCTGGTTCTTCTGTGAGAATATGGGATTTATGGAATTCAGATGATAGAGATTTGATCCAAATCTGTCTTATAGTAAGCCCAGTGGGACCCTAAATGCACCCCTCTTTTATTTCTTTAATTCATGAATTTATTATTGGAATATATATCATCAGCAATAGAAAAACTCCATAATGGCTTCTGATATATCAGAAAGGACCAAGTGGAAACCACTGGAATTTGTCTTACTACCAAGAGACAAAATGAAAAGCAGTACCACATCCCTGGGGAACTGCAGATTTAAGTGTCATCATAAACCACTCAAGAGTGGTGGGGATGTTGAGTCTTATCACTTCCTAACATAATTCTCTTGTATGAATTGGTCTTAGAGAATGCTGGTGGATTATCATGATCATAAATTTAATAGGTGGTAACTTCAGTTAAATCAAGTGTTCCAGATGTGGTGTCTTTACTGAAGCAACGAATATAGCCTTAACTACTGCTCTTCCAAATCTTTTTTTTTTTTCCTATCAATATACAGTTGACTCTTGAACAATGCACAGGTTAGGGGTGGTGACCCTGCTCACAGTCAAGAATCTGCATATAACTTTACAGTTGCCCTCCATATCCATGGTTCTGCATCTGTGGATTCAACTAACTGCAGATCATGCAGTACTGTGGTACATTTTTTTTTGAAAAAAATCCATATATACCTGGACCTGCACAGTTGAAACCTGTGTTGTTCACAGGTATCTGTGAACCAACTGTATCTAGATACCAGTAGTGTTTTTCTTACACTTGGCATGGGTAACAATATACTTTTGCCATTTTGCTTCAGAGTTATGTATACTCTGACCTTGAGCCATAATTCAATCTCTGGGGAGCTTGAATGTTTCATCCCAAAGGACATAAGGCTAGGTCATGAAATTAATGACTTTATACTGATATAATCTGGAGGACATGAAGTTGTAGACATTCTAGATACATGTATACTGGAAAATGGGAGCAATATCCAGGAAAATATAAGACCTGAGTTGCTCAGTGAAGTGTGTAGAGGGTCCAGTGCTTTGGAAAATTTCAGGATATTTGCTGAAGTTTGAGTCTTCTACCATTAAAAAAGAGATGCAGAATTTAGTGGATCTCTTTTCATTTTGAAGGCAATGTATAACAGATTTGGCTGTGCTGCTTGAAGCCACTTACTAGGTGTAGCAATGCTGTCAGGTCCTCACCCATATCTCATCACCTTTACCCCCTCACCACTTCAAGGAAACTTAAAATTGCCAGCACCTACATTCCATTCTTTTTCCTGAGGGATTTCTCTGTCTACCAGAGTATACTTTCTTGCCCATTACTCAAAATGTTTTAACAAACTGGGATGCTGCATGAAGACTGTATTAAGTCTCATCATCAGGAGAAGCATAGCAAATGCCTCTGGGGTTTGAGATTAAAGCCATGCTCTCTTAGTCAAGTAACTAGCTGTTTCTATTGAGAAACAGCTCTCAGCTTGTTTTAAGGTCCTTATAGAGACTTAATATTTAACTATGGCATACCAGGTAACTATTCACCCTGAACTGCCCATGATGTGTGTTATGATTCACCTAGCCATATATTTGGGTGTGCTAAACTGCAATACATTTTCAAGTGGAGGTGCTATATATGGAACCTAACTCAAGTAGGTTTTTCTAAGCTCATACTTATGGCCTCAAAGGGAGGTCCCTATGACCAACTGATTGAGTAGGAAAGAAAGATGGAGGTTTAATTACCAGTGGTTCTGCATGATAAGTTAGTACTAACCTGAGGAGAATTGTTTCAGTTTTACAAACATGCTTGGGTAGTCTGGCCTCAACTTGTGAACTTCATCTGATCAAGGTTGACTTGACTACTGTCATTGCTGAATGCCCAGTCTGCTAGCTGTGGCCTCCAGTATGGTACCGTATTCAAGGGAGATTAGCCAGACACCAAACTATATTAAGACTGTACCATCATAGAGCAAGAGTAATTCTGAATTTGAACTTGCTTTTGTTGTCTGCCATGCATTAGCCAGCCCCATCGTCCTTAGAGTCACTAAAAGCTATATTTTCCACTGTGATATCACACACCACATAGTTCCTGAACATGAACTCAATTTACATCAGAAGGCTAAGGCAATGGGTATAGCACATGAGGTTCATGTAATCTCTCAGAAGCTGCAGTGTAGTTTGTGAAATTTAGCTTTCCAGCCTCTGGAGTTCAGGAAAGCATATAAAAGGAGGTAGGAATGGATGCTGTCATCAACCATCTTCTGCAATTTATGCAGTCCCCCAGAATGGTGGAAGGCCTGTTGAAGACTCTGTTGTAGCTTTAGATCAGAGACTACTTTGTGAAGTTGAGGTGCTGTCCTATGGGATACTTGGAACTAGTAAGTATGCTTTGAACTAGTGATCAAAATGTGATTCTGTGTTTGTCATACAAGAATATATAAGTTTGAGAATCAAGGAGGAGGAAAAGGGAATTATGCCTCTCACAGCTACAGCTAATGACCCACTCACAAAGTTTTAATTCCTGTATCACTCAAGATTCAGTGCAAAAACAAAGATCACTCCAGGTATTTTAGGCAGAAAGGGCTTTAATATAGGTAATTAGGTGCTTATGAAATCACTGGAAGGCTGGAAGGGTGAGAATCAGAAGTCATTTCAGGAATAATTGAGTTCAAGAAAAGCCCCTGTAGCCACAATTCTAGAATCAGGTAGTTGAAATGAAGAAATGGTTGGAATGGTGAATGCCTATCAGCCACATCTGGAACATTTCTCATCTCAGGATCTCTGAGATTTGCTGATTGAGAGGCTTAGTACCCAAAGAAAGATGGCTTCCATCAAGGGAACAGCAGTTATTCCAATGAATTCAGGCCGAGCCACCACGCCCAGTCATTTCAGACTTCTTGTGCCATTTGACAAATAGGTGAAAAGGGATGTTTAGGTTTGGCATGGTAGATTGTTCCTGTCAATAAAGTTACTGCTATATGATGGCAGCAAGGAGTTTGGAACCCAGGGGATTTGGAACCCAGGCTTTGGGGTACCTTCTTGTACTGCTCCAGTGATAAAAGTAAATGAAGGACTACATAAATATCTCAAATCCCTTGGGAATGAAGGTTTAGGTCATCACATTGGGTAAAGAAACCAGGTCAGCTGAGGAGCAGAATGAAATTGAACTGTGGAAGGAGGTGTGGAGGAGGGAAGTCAGAAGTACCAACGATAACATCATGTCTATTTGCAGGTGACTGTTATATCTGCCCATATTTTCTTACCTGCTGTGGTGTCTCATGTACGTTTACATATCTTAAGAAATTTTTTTCTCTCCTTTTACCCTATCATTTCTGTCTGTCTTATATTGTTTATGTTAATGATTATTAACTTTATAGTTTAGTCTATAGATTACAGACTATTGAAAAGTGACAGTACTCAAGAAGATCTTGGACTTGTAGCTGGATGCATTAACTGAAAGGTCTTTGGGTTGTCCACCATTGGAGGAAAGAAGATGTGCTTTTAGGTTAGATAGGGGTTGATGTATTATGTTAGGTAAGAGCTCTTTGTGGGAGAAGAAAAAGTATGAGTAAGAAAGATGTATGTTGCTGGTGGAGCAGTCAAAGGGTGGTCTTTCAGGGAGCATTTGTCATCCATTTTGCTCACAATATCAGAACCTTCTTCTCATGTTTTGGGTTCTCTCTCATCTTACAAGCTGTGTTGTGGGCACTACCTACCTCTTGCTGGAAAAGCTGAAATGCCAGTTATTTGCTTTTCTTCCCTCACACCCTCTTTGGCTCTCTTGCAGCTGGAGTTAAAGTGCATAGTCTAGACTCTAGGGACAACTGTTCTAGAGAGATAGGGAAAGCACACCCTCGAGGTCATTCCCTCCTAGGGGCAATGGCTGCAGAAAGAGTGTGTCCTGAGACAGCAGTGATGCTGCATCATTGAGACCATCACATGTTCCTACTTGTGTTCTTGAGTGCTCAGCAGTGACAGTAGTAATGTCCTCTCTCCACTCAGTCTGTGGTATGATTTTTGGAAGTATTTTTGTCTATGTTGCCCCAAATCTAGCTCTCCAGTCTTTCTGGGGGTTCTTTGCATTACCCACTGCCCTTTTTTTCTTTTTTCATCAGCCATGGTTGGTTTCTGTTGCTTGCCACTAGGAAAAACCAACCTATTCGATGATAGAATAGAAGGAGCCCTGGACTTGTAGGCAAGAGACTGGGTTGGAAACAGGGGCTGCCACCTAGTGGCCATGTGACCTGGGCATATTATTTTATTTACCAGAGCCACAGTTTCCTTTTCTGTAAAATGGGAATAAAAATTCCCACTTTGACCATTTGGCACAAAGATCACATGAGCTAAAACTTTCAAAGGTTCTTAGACCTGTGCCTATCACATCTTATTTTTATTGCTGTTTTTGTTTTAAAAGTAGCAGTACAGTGGGAAAATGCAGTGTTTGAACATAGAGTAAATGTGTTCTTATTATAATATCTGACTATGTTTAATATTACTTTCATTAAAATGTCCTAGAAAAGAATATGTTTTCTTGCTAGCTCCTGAGAGTACATGAAGTAATGGAGTTTTAGTTGAATGTGAGTGTTCCTTACTTTCCATTCAAGCACTTCCATAGCACATAGTTCAAATTTCTGAGGGTTATCTTGGGAAATAGAGTAGCAAGATGTGCTTTATATCTGATTTGCTGCTAGAAAGTTTAATAAAATTGGTGAATATACTAATAAGTATACCATTTGTGGTGAAAGGCAGTTTGCTTATTTGTCAGTTAAATTATTTCATTCTTACAAAGGAATATTATATATAGAAAGTGTAAATAATAATTAAACAAACACTTATATACCCATCTCTCAACTGAAGCCTGTTGTGTAATTCTCCCCATACCCCTTTCTCTGTCTGCTTTCTAGCAGTATACATAAAAAATGCCTGGAATTATGTATAACAAACTGTTGGCAGAAGTAGAAATCATGGGGTGTTTTTACTTCAGTTCTTTGTAGTTTGAATGTTTTAGGAGCATGCATTTTTCATTTAGGAAAAAAATACATTAAAAAAGAAAAAGAACAACTGATGCAACAATTTCAAATGCATTGGAGCAAGGAAATTAATGAATGAATTGGAAAATGTAAGTACAGTAGACTTGGTAAATAAACACATGAAATTTCAGAAGCACATTAGCAACAATTATTTAGACAATGATTGGTTTTTCTGGTTTAATTGCTGTCTGTGATTTGTAGTGATTAAAAGGGTGGATCCTGAAACCAGTGGGTATAGTTTCAAATCCATTTCCAACAATTATTAGCTGTATGGCCTTGAGCAAGCCACGTAAATCACTTTGCCTAAGTTTCCTCATCTATACAATGTGGATAGTTATAGCATCATGCTCATAAGATTAAAGGAGGATTAAATGGATAATTCCTTTGGATAGTGGTACATAAATAGTATGTGTATATATAAAAATATATACATATAAAATAAAATTCTAGGAAATGTAATTCATTCTAGCCAAACTGACACACTACAAAGCCATCACACTCCTCTCTTCTCTCCATTTGCACTTTTTTTTTTTTTAATTTTTTATAGCTACTTTATTTATTTATTTATTTATTTTTGGCTGTGTTGAGTCTTTGGTTCGTGCGAGGGCTTTCTCTAGTTGCGGCAAGTGGGGGCCACTCTTCATCGCGGTGTGGGGACCGCTCTTCATCGCGGTGCGCGGGCCTTTCACTATCGCGGCCCCTCCCGTTGCGGGGCACAGGCTCCAGATGCACAGGCTCAGTAGTTGTGGCTCACGGGCCCAGCTGCTCCGTGGCATGTGGGATCTTCCCAGACCAGGGCTCGAACCCGTGTCCCCTGCATTAGCAGGCAGATTCTCAACCACTGCGCCACCAGGGAAGCCCCCATTTGCACTTTTTTTTTTTTTTCAAACATCTTTATTGAAGTATAATTGCCTTACAATAGTGTGTTAGCATCTGCTTTATAACAAAGTGAATCTGTTATACATATACAATATGTTCCCATTTCTCTTCCCTCCTGCATCTCCCTCCCTCCCACCCTCCCCATCCCACCCCTCTAGGTGGTCACAAAGCACCGAGCTGATCTCCCTGTGCTATGCGGCTGCTTCCCACTAGCTATCTATTTTACATTTGGTAGTGTATATATGTCCATGACACTCTCTTACCCTGTCACATCTCACCCCACCCCCTCCCCATATCCTCAAGTCCATTCTCTAGTAGGTCTGTGTCTTTATTCCCGTCTTGCCACTAGGTTCTTCATGGCCTTTTTTTTTTTTTCCCTTAGATTCCATATATATGTGTTAGCATACTGTATTTGTTTTTCTCTTTCTGACTTACTTCACTCTGTATGACAGACTCTAACTCCATCCACCTCATTACAAATACCTCCATTTCATTTCTTTTGATGGCTGAGTAATATTCCATTGTATATATGTGCCACATCTTCTTTATCCATTCATCTGTCGATGGACATTTAGGTTGCTTCCATGTCCTGGCTATTGTAAATAGAGCTGCAATGAACATTTTGGTACATGACTCTTTTTGACCTATGGTTTTCTCAGGGTATATGCCCAGTAGTGGGATTGCTGGGTCGTATGGTAGTTCTATTTGTAGTTTTTTAAGGAACCTCCATACTGTTCTCCATAGTGGCTGTATCAATTTACATTCCCACCAACAGTGCAAGAGTGTTCCCTTTCCTCCACACCCTCTCCAGCATTTATTGTTTCTAGATTTTTTGATGATGGCCATTCTGACCGGTGTGAGATGATATCTCATTGTAGTTTTGATTTGCATTTCTCTAATGATTAATGATGTTGAGCATTCTTTCATGTGTCTGTAGGCCATCTGTATATCTTCTTTGGAGAAATGTCTATTTAGATCTTCTGCCCATTTTTGGATTGGGTTGTTCGTTTTTTTGTTATTGAGCTGCATGAGCTGCTTGTAAATCTTGGAGATTAATCCTTTGTCAGTTGCTTCATTTGCAAATATTTTCTCCCATTCTGAGGGTTGTCTTTTGGTCTTGTTTATGGTTTCCTTTGCTGTGCAAAAGCTTTTCAGTTTCATTAGGTCCCATTTGTTTATTTGTGTTCTTATTTCCATTTCTCTGGGAGCTGGGTCAAAAAGAATCTTGCTGTGATGTATGTCATAGAGTGTTCTGCCTATGTTTTCCTCTAAGAGTTTGATAGTGTCTGCCCTTACACTTAGGTCTTTAATCCATTTTGAGTTTATTTTTGTGCATGGTGTCAGGGAGTGTTCTAATTTCATACTTTTACATGTTCCTGTCCAATTTTCCCAGCACCACTTATTGAAGAGGCTGTCTTTTCTCCACTGTATATGCTTGCCTCCTTTATCAAAGATAAGTTGACCATATGTGTGTGGGTTTATCTCTGGGCTTTCTATCCTGTTCCATTGATCTATATTTCTGTTTTTGTGCCAATACCAAACTGTCTTGATTACTGAAGCTTTGTAATATAGTCTGAAGTCAGGGAGCCTGATTCCCCCAGCTCCATTTTTCGTTCTCAAGATTGCTTTGGCTATTCGGGGTCTTTTGTGTTTCCATACAAATTGTGAAATTTTTTGTTCTAGTTCTGTGAAAAATGCCAGTGGTAGTTTGATAGGGATTGCATTGAATCTGTAGATTGCTTTGGGTAGTAGAGACATTTTCACAATGTTGATTCTTCCAATCCAGGAACATGGTATATCTCTCCATCTATTTGTATCATCTTTAATTTCTTTCATCAGTGTCTTATAATTTTCTGCATACAGGTCTTTTGTCTCCTTAGGTAGGTTTATTCCTAGATATTTTATTCTTTTTGTTGCAATGGTAAATGGGAGTGTTTTCTTAATTTCACTTTCAGATTTTTCGTCATTAGTGTATAGAAATGCAAGAGATTTCTGTGCATTAATTTTGTATCCTGCTACTTTACCAAATTCATTGATTAGCTCTAGGAGTTTTCTGGTAGCATCTTTAGGATTCTCTATGTATAGTATCATGTCATCTGCAAATAGTGACAGCTTTACTTCTTCTTTTCCGATTTGGACTCCTTTTATTTCTTTGTCTTCTCTGATTGCTGTGGCTAGGACTTCCAGAACTATGTTGAATAATAGTGGTGAGAGTGGGCAACCTTGTCTTGTTCCTGATCTTAGTGGAAATGGTTTCAGTTTTTCACCATTGAGGACAATGTTGGCTGTGGGTTTGTCATATATGGCCTTTATTATGTTGAGGAAAGTTCCCTCTATGCCTACTTTCTGCAGGGCTTTTATCATAAATGGGTGTTGAATTTTGTCAAAAGCTTTCTCTGCATCTATTGAGATGATCATATGGTTTTTCTCCTTCAGTTTGTTAATATGGTGTATCACATTGATTGATTTGCGTATATTGAAGAATCCTTGCATTCCTGGGATAAACCCCACTTGATCATGGTGTATGATCCTTTTAATGTGCTGTTGGATTCTGTTTGCTAGTATTTTGTTGAGGATTTTTGCATCTATGTTCATCAGTGATATTGGCCTGTAGTTTTCTTTCTTTGTGACATCTTTGTCTGGTTTTGGTATCAGGGTGATGGTGGCCTCGTAGAATGAGTTTGGGAGTGTTCCTCCCTCTGCAATATTTTGGAAGAGTTTGAGAAGGATAGGTGTTAGCTCTTCTCTAAATGTTTGATAGAATTCGCCTGTGAAGCCATCTGGTCCTGGGCTTTTGTTTGTTGGAAGGTTTTTAATCACAGTTTCAATTTCAGTGCTTGTGATTGGTCTGTTCATATTTTCTATTTCTTCCTGGTTCAGTCTCGGCAGTTTGTGCATTTCTAAGAATCTGTCCATTTCTTCCAGGTTGTCCATTTTATTGGCATATAGTTGCTTGTAGTAATCTCTCATGATCTTTTGTATTTCTGCAGTGTCAGTGGTTACTTCTCCTTTTTCATTTCTAATTCTATTGATCTGAGTCTTCTCCCTTTTTCTCTTGATGAGTCTGGCTAATGGTTTATCAATTTTGTTTATCTTCTCAAAGAACCAGCTTTTAGTTTCATTGATTTTTGCTATTGTTTCCTTCATTTCTTTTTCATTTATTTCTGACCTGATCTTTATAATTTCTTTCCTTCTGCTGGCTTTGGGGTTTTTTTGTTCTTCTTTCTCTAATTGCTTTAGGTGCAAGGTTAGGTTGTTTATTCGAGATGTTGCCTGTTTCTTGAGGTAGGCTTGTATTGCTATAAACTTCCCTCTTAGCACTGCTTTTGCTGTGTCCCATAGGTTTTGGGTCGTCGTGTCTCCATTGTCATTTGTTTCTAGGTATTTTTTGATTTCCCCTTTGATTTCTTCAGTAATCACTTCGTTATTAAGTAATGTATTGTGTAGCCTCCATGTGTTTGTATTTTTTACAGATCTTTTCCTGTAATTGATATCTAGTCTCATAGCGTTGTGGTCGGAAAAGATACTTGATACGATTTCAATTTTCTTAAATTTACCAAGGCTTGATTTGTGACCCAAGATATGATCTATCCTGGAGAATGTTCCATGAGCACTTGAGAAAAATGTGTATTCTGTTGTTTTTGGGTGGAATGTCCTATAAATATCAATTAAGTCCATATTGTTTAATGTATCATTTAAAGCTTGTGTTTCCTTATTTATTTTCATTTTGGATGATCTGTCCATTGGTGAAAGTGGGGTGTTAAAGTCCCCTACTATGATTGTGTTGCTGTCAATTTCCCCTTTCATGGCTGTTAGTATTTGCCTTATGTATTGAGGTACTCCTATGTTGGGTGCATAAATATTTACAATTGTTATACCTTCCTCTTGGATCGATCCCTTGATCATTATATAGTGTCCTTCTTTGTCTCTTGTAATAGTCTTTATTTTAAAGTCTATTTTGTCTGATATGAGAATTGCTACTCCAGCTTTCTTTTGATTTCCATTTGCATGGAATATCTTTTTCCATCCCCTCACTTTCAGTCTGTATGTGTCCCTAGGTCTGAAGTGGGTCTCTTGTAGACAGCATATGTATGGGTCTTGTTTTTGTATCCATTCAGCCAGCCTGTGTCTTTTGGTGGGAGCATTTAATCCATTTACATTCAAGGTAATTATCGATATGTATGTTCCTATTCCCATTTTCTTAAATGTATTGGGTTTGTTATTGTAGGTGTTTTCCTTCTCTTGTGTTCCTTGCCTAGAGAATTTCCTTTAGCATTTGTTGTAAAGCTGGTTTGGTGGTGCTGAACTCTCTCAGCTTTTGCTTGTCTGTAAAGGTTTTAATTTCTCCATCGAATCTGAATGAGATCCTTGCTGGGTAGAGTAATCTTGGTTGTAGGTTTTTCTCCTTCATGACTTTAAGTATATCCTGCCACTCCCTTCTGGCTTGCAGAGTTTCTGCTGAGAGATCAGATGTTAACCTTATGGGGATTCCCTTGTGTGTTATTTGTTTTTTTTCCCTTGCTGCCTTTAATATGTTTTCCTTATATTTAATTTTTGACAGTTTGATTAATATGTGTCTTGGCGTGTTCCTCCTTGGGTTTATCCTGTATGGGACTCTCTGTGCTTCCAGGACTTGGTTAACTATTTCCTTTCCCATATTAGGGAAGTTTTCAACTATAATCTCTTCAAAAATTTTCTCAGTCCCTTTCTTTTTCTCTTCTTCTTCTGGTACCCCTATAATTCGAATGTTGGCACGTTTAATGTTGTCCCAGAGGTCCCTGAGACTGTCCTCAGTTCTTTTCATTCTTTTTTCTTTATCCTGCTCTGTAGTAGTTATTTCCACCATTTTATCTTCCAGGTCACTTATCCTTTCTTCTGCCTCAGTTATTCTACTATTGATCCCATCTAGAGTATTTTTAATTTCATTTATTGTGTTTTTCATCATTGCTTGGTTCCTCTTTAGTTCTTCTACATCCTTGTTAAATGTTTCTTGCATTTTGTCTATTCTGTTTCCAAGATTTTGGATCATCCTTACTATCATTATTCTGAATTCTTTTTCAGGTAGACTACCTATTTCCTCTTCATTTGTTAAGTCCAGTGTGTTTTGAGCCTGCTCCTTCATCTGCTGTGTGTTTTTCTGTCGTCTCATTTTGCCTATCTTACTGTGTTTGGGGTCTCCTTTTCACAGGCTGCAGGTTCGTAGTTCCCGTTGTTTTTGGTATCTGTCCCCAGTGGCTAAGGTTGGTTCAGTGGGTTGTGTAGGCTTCCTGGTGGAGGGAACTAGTGCCTGAGTTCTGGTGGATGAGGCTAGATCTTGTCTTTCTGGTGGGCACGTCCACGTCTGGTGGTGTATTTTGTGGTGTCTGTGGCCTTATTATGATTTTAGGCAGCCTCTCTGCCAATGGATGGGGTTGTGTTCCTGTCTAGCTAGTTGTTTGGCATAGGATGTCCAGCACTGTAGCTTGCTGGTCGTCGAGTGAAGCTGGGTCTTGATGTTGAGATGGAGATCTCTGGGAGATTTTTGCCGTTTGGTATTACGTGGAGCTGGGAGGTCTCTTGTGGACCAGTGTTCTGAAGTTGGCTCTCCCACCTCAGAGGCACGGCCCTGATGCCTGGCTGGAGCACCAAGAGCCTTTCGTCCACACGGCTCAGGGTAAAAGGGAGAAAAAATAGAAAGAAAGAAAGAAAGAGGCTATAATATAGTGAAGTAAAATAAAGCTATTGTAAAGCAAAGCTATACAGACAAAATCTCACCCAGAAGCATATACATATACACTCACAAAAAAAAGGAAAAGGGGAAAAATTAATATCTCCTGCTCCCAGAGTCCACCTCCTGAATTTGGGCTGATTCGTTGTCTATTCAGGTATTCAGCAGATGCAGGCACAGCAAGTTGTTTGTGGAGCTTTAATCCGCTGCTCCTGAGGCTGCTGGGAGAGATTTCCCTTTCTGTTTGTTCGCACAGCTCCTGGGGTTCAGCTTTGGATTTGGACCCGCCTCTGCGTGTAGGTCACCTGAGGGCGTCTGTTCCCCTCCCAGACAGGACGGGGTTAAAGGAGCAGCTGCTTCGGGGGCTCTGGCTCACCCAGGCCGCGGGGAGGGAGGGGTACGGAGGAGGCGGGGCGAGCCTGCGGCGGCCGAGGCCGGCGTGACGTTGCACCAGCTCGAGGCGCGCAGTGCGTTCTCCCGGGGATGTTGTCCCCGGATCCCGGGACCCTGGCAGTGGCGGGCTGCACAGGCTCCCGGGAGGGGAGGTGTGGAGAGTGACCTGTGCTCACACACAGGATTTTTGGAGGCGGCAGCAGCAGCCCCAGCGTCTCACGCCCGTCTCTGGGGTCCGCGCTGATCGCCGTGGCTTGCGCCCTTCTCTGGAGTTCGTTTAGGCGGCGCTCTGAATCCCCTCTCCTTGCGCGCAGCGAAACAAAGAGGCAAGAAAAAGTCTCTTGCCTCTTCGGCAGCTGCAGACCTTTTCCCGGTCTCCCTCCCGGCTAGCTGTGGTGCGCCAACCCCTTCAGGCTGTGTTCACGCCGCCAGCCCCAGTCCTCTCCCTGCGATCCGACTGCAGCCCGAGCCTCAGCTCCCAGCCCTGCCCGCCCCGGCGGGGGAGCAGACAAGCCTCTCGGGCTGGTGAGCGCCGCTCGGCGCCGAGCCTCTGTGCGGGAGTCTCTCCGATTTTCCCTCTGCGCCCCTGTTGCTGTGGGATCCGCGCTGATAGCCGCGGCTCGCGCCCTTCTCTGGAGTTCGTTTAGGCGGCGCTCTGAATCCCCTCTCCTTGCCCGCCGGGAAACAAAGAGGCAAGAAAAAGTCTCTTGCCTCTTCGGCAGCTGCAGACTTTTTCCCGGACTTCTTCCGGGCTAGCTGTGGTGCGCTAACCCCTTCAGGCTGTGTTCACGCCGCCAGCCCCAGTCCTCTCCCTGCGATCCGACCGCAGCCCGAGCCTCAGCTCCCAGCCCCGCCTGCCCCGGCGGGGGAGCAGACAAGCCTCTCGGGCTGGTGAGCGCCGCTCGGCGCCGAGCCTCTGTGCGGGAGTCTCTCCGATTTTCCCTCTGCGCCCCTGTTGCTGTGGGATCCGCGCTGATAGCCGCGGCTCGCGCCCTTCTCTGGAGTTCGTTTAGGCGGCGCTCTGAATCCCCTCTCCTTGCCCGCCGCGAAACAAAGAGGCAAGAAAAAGTCTCTTGCCTCTTCGGCAGCTGCAGACTTTTTCCCCCGGACTCCCTCCCGGCTAGCTGTGGTGCGCTAACCCCTTCAGGCTGTGTTCACGCTGCCAGCCCCAGTCCTCTCCCTGCGATCCGACCGAAGCCCGAGCCTCAGCTCCCAGCCCCGCCCGCCCCGGCGGCTAAGCAGACAAGCCTCTCGGGCTGGTGAGTGCTGCTCGGCGCCGAGCCTCTGTGCGGGAACCTCTCCGCTTTGCCCTCTGCACCTCTGTGGCTGCGCTCTCCTCCGTGGCTCTGACGCTTCCCCCCTCCGCCCCCCGCAGTCTCCGCCCGCGAAGGGGCTCCTAGTGCGTGGAAACCTTTCCTCCTTCACGGCTCCCTCCCACTGGTGCAGGTGCCGTCCCTATTCTTTTGTCTCTGTTATTTCTTTTTTCTTTTGCCCTACCCAAGTACGGGGGGAGTTTCTTGCCTTTTTGGAGGTCGGACGTTTTCTGCCAGCGTTCAGTGGGTGTTCTGTAGGAGCAGTTCCACGTGTAGATGTATTTCTACTGTATCTGTGGGAAGGAATGTGATCTCCGCGTCTTACTCTTCCGCCATCTTCTCTATCCCCTTGCACTTTTAAAAACTCTTACGACGTGGAGAATTCTTTCTGGTCTTCTGATGTATTCATTCAGTTTTCAGTAGTTTCTATTCTGCTCTTCACTGCCTTTACTAAAGGCATCACCCATTCTTTTTTTTCCCCCCTGAATTTTGAAGAATTCATTCTTGTTCTCAAGTAGTTTCTCCTTCCCCCTCCCCCCTTCTTTCTTTTTAAAAATTCTATTCTTGCTTCAGTGATGAAATACCCTCTTTAATTCCACTGAGACTGAGAGTTAAATACTCTCTACTGTTTCCTGTTTTAATATTAGGTCTATTTCTCTATCTTTTCAGTTGTTTTCCCTCTTTCAGTTGCTGATAGTCTTCATGTATTTAGTTACTTTTCCTTATTGCCTGATACTTAACAATGATGATCAATATCCAGTGACTTAAACTCACCAGAAGGCTTTGTTAAAAACACAGACCCCCCCCTATGCCCTACCCCTGGAGATTCTGATTTGGAAGTTTAAGGAATCCTACTTCTCAGGAGTCCTACTTTTAAAAATAGGTATGCAATACTTTGACACTACTGGTCTGTATAGTTCAGCATTTGGGAACATCTCATCTGGGTTGCTCAGTATTTATAGCTAGTACAAGCTCATGTTTCTGGCAGTTGTATATTTTTTTCGTTCTGTTTTTCTTGTTAGGGTTCTCTCCGAGCATAGCAGTTGATACATTACTGGTAGGTCTTCCTTTCCCCAACCACAAATAGTAGCCAGGAGGCAACCATCAAGCATTTCCTCTGTGAATATAGAGGTTGAGTGTGATGGGCTTCTTTAATTGTATACTATTTACATTAAAAGCATATACATACATATCTAAAAATATTTGTATTTAAATATTTTAATTTATTTTGATTCCTTACTGTTTAATAAGCTAACAATTAAGGTTATTAATTTGCCTCTGGGCATAGCTTTAGTTACATCTTAAAAGTGTTACTATAGTAGTGTTATCATTGTTATTTCCGAAATAATCTGTGAGTGCTTTCAATTAAGAGTCCCTAAAAAGTGTTCAAATTGTTGAAGGTTTTGTTTTCTTTAGTTCATGCTTAAAGTTTTATTACACTGTGGGCATATAATAGAGTAAGCTGCCTGTATAATTTTTACCATTTGGTGTTCAGTCAATATTTCTTTCTAGGTAATATATGGGAAAATAATATTAATCGTCTATGGATATTAAAATGTTTGCTTTGCTTTTGCTTTGCTTTGTGTGGGGGTAATCATATGTATTATTTCTATTTTGTTAATTTAATCTGTCAAATTTATACTCTGGTGTTTCTTGCATTTTTGTTGCTTTTCCTTTACTTAAAAAATTTTATTTTTCTAATTTAGGGCAATGTTATTCCATGCATAAAAATTAATGATTGTTACAGTTTCATTATATATATTGTACCTTTTATCAATAGAGTAATACCCTCTTTATTCATTTAATGCCTTGCCTTGATTTTTGCTTTCACTGGTACTAATATAGGAACTATCACTTTATTTTGGTTTATGTTAGTCTGTTACATCTTTGTCCATCCTTTTAATTTTTAATTTTCTATGTCACTTTTAAGTGCTTAGGCAATTTTTTAAATCCAATTTAAGAATTTTTGTCCCTGATAGGAGTAGTTAACTCATTTATATTTACTATAATTATTATGTTAACTTATATCACTCTTACTGCTTTTAGAGCTTCCTTTTTAATCATGTATTTTTGCTATTTCCTCTCTTTTGAACCATAAACTGTGTATTCTTTACTTCTATTTTTGTCAGTGTTTTGGAAGTTGTATATCCTGATTTTAATTCTATAAGTGGTAACCATACTCTTTCAAAAGTAATTATTACTAAATAAGTTTTCTTCTAATTTTCAAAGCTGATCAAAATAATAGCTTAAACAAAACACTAATTGGCAGCATTCTCTGGTTGCTATTGCTAATGTGTTAGGGTGCAGGAGAAAAGAAACTTTCCCCAGCTTGACTTTTGCCAATTACTACAGGAGCTAGTGGGGAGAACAACACCCACTGTTGCAGCTGAGAATACTAGCAGGAAACAACTTGAGTTTCTGTGCTAACTTGTATATAGGACTTGTTAAACCATTTAGTGTATGAGAATATATCTTTTTTAAGACCATAATGTGTCTGCTCCTAGAATAGCCGTCCCAGGTTTCTTTGTTTGCTGTAATTGAATAAAAATGTAGTGGAGCTAGAAAAGATTCAGGGAAGAAAAATAAAGACAATTAGAAGCAGTTGAGATGCTTCCATATAAAGACAAATTTAAAAATAATAAATTTATAGATCCACTGACAGGACAGAACTCTGAACCAAAGGAAGTTTCCTCAATGTAAATTTGCAGTTGTTTTTAGCATAATGAATTTCTTTTCCAAATGTTGTTAATTTATCAAAAAAATCAGGACATGTATATCTTTTTAACCTCTATAAAAATGAAATATGGAGATTATTATTCCTTTGACTAAAGATATGAAGATGAGTTGAGATTTTTTTTTATTATGTTTTTGCTTTGAATCAGGCCCTGGTTAAATACTCAACTTGAAGATAGTCTTTTGAGTTAGAATTGATCAAAATGTTTGAAATCTTTACCAAATCTTTCACCCTTCTTTGAGCTGAATTCACTTCATACAGTTTTGAGATTATTTATATTTTTCTTAGCTGGTCAAAGCCCACATTTCTGCCTTAGGGGTGGTATGGAATAACATAAAATAAAGACAGAGAACAAAAGAGAGGAAAAAATTTAAAGGAACCCACTGAAAAAGCAAGAGAAATGGAGAACTGATTAGCTAGCAGTAAGACAGTTGGTCAGTTTAGCATGGTTTATTGTGGGAATCCTATAGGTGATAGTCATTTTTCTGGGAATTTTCAATAAGCTAGATAAGCAAGATGGCTGACCTGCTGGTTTGGGTAAGCAAAAATGTCTAATATCAGAATGTATGTACATTGCAGGCCCATAATTTACCAAGATATTTTGCATATAGATGATGACCCAGTGAAAAGCCTAGGTTCTACAATTTATTGGCATCTTCAACCCTCAAAGGAATATTTTATAAGAGTTTGTTAAAAAGGACATTTAGAAAGCATTATGCTTATGGCAAGCATTTAGTCAGAAGTACAATATTGGTAGCCGTGGGGCAGTGTTACTAAGTAGATAGTTTGTATTGTCAAGCAATATATTTTAAAAGTGCTTGTTTCCCATCACCAATAGTTGAGGATCATCTGATGAGAGTGACTCTTCAAAGTACTTCTTAAATCAGGAATCGCCTAGCCAAGGAATTCCGAATATTGTTAAATTCACTCGAAAGCAATTACGGGGGAACATTTGTACATTAGTGACTGTGAAGAAAACCATTTGTAAAATCTGTTCAGAATAGTTTTTCATACTTTAGAGAAAAACATGGAACTACTACGACCTCTTTGGAATGTAGCCCAGTAGAAGGAAAGCAGACATATGGAAGAGAGTTTCAGGATATTTATTCTCCACTCACAAACGACACTTTTTTTTTTCAAGTTAAAAAGGTCTGACTATGTCTGTGTCTTTTTTGGCATCCTCAACATTCCCCTAGTAGCTGATGAGTTACATAACTTCCTTTTGATCCAGTTGGGTATCAAGAAGGCTGTAGCATGGAGATGGGATGGTCGTTCTCAGATATGAATATCAGTTCATGAGGGAAACAACCACATGCCAGACAGCTTTGAAGGTCATGTTGTTTGCGTTATGTCCATTCTCTCTTTTTTCTTGTCCAGTAGGCGACCTATTTATAAGGGCAAATAGGTTATGTGGTGACTTACTGTGGTGTTCTCAACGAATGTCCTGTGTTTTGTTCACTCTTAAGTTAATCAAGAAAGCCGTTCCAACAGAGCTCAACAATGCAGATATTATGTGGGCCCATGAGATTTTTAAAAAATTGAATTGTAATTTTTTCTGGGGGCAATAATAGCAAGGGATATCTGTTTCTGGAAAAAGTTGAGAGACAAAGGAGGGTTTTCAAGCAAACAAATGAACATGGATTTGAAGTAAAAGAAAAGAGGAAAAACCAAAATGACTGTGAGTGTTTTGCTTGTCTCAGAGCGTGCACACTTATTTCTGTTCCATTGTTTGTGACACAGCATGTGATGTCACCCAATACTAGTCCCTGGCAGGGAACCTAAGTGTACCCAACATTAACCATAGTGAGATGGACTTGGCCAAAAGTTTAAAGAGAAACACATGATTCCCAGATTGTTCCAGTATCTAATTAGATACTGAGTAGTGGGAGAATGTTGAAGAATAAGAGCAGGAAAAAAATCTGGCATGTCTTTTGTTGAAATTCAATCCTCTCGTTTTCCCCCCTGTGTTCTCTGCAGCAGTCTGAAAACTTTTCAATCACTTTTCTTTAAAGGATGCAGTGAATTTTATCACAATTTTGTCAATCAGAACCACATGTGCTTGCTCCACTGATGACAGAGAATAACAAAATCATATTTGTTAAGACCAAAACTCAGGTAATAAATAACTGGGATGCAATGTGAAATCTAATGTTCTTTAAAAGAAACAATGAATGTTTCCAAAAAATTTAATTTGGAGAGTAAAATGAACTTTTTGAAGAGAAAACCATATGAAAGTTATGCTTGTGGCTCAATAACCTTCTTTCCACTATCAGACCAATTCTATTTTTCTATCCTGAGGCCATAATAAGAACTCTCCTACAAATTGTCCAGCATTCATGTGATGTAGATTAAGGTCCCCAAGAATGGGTTATGGTCATGACCATGTTTTAAAGACGGGGTGGGCGAACTGTGGTCCACAGGCAAATCTGGCCCAGTGCCTGTTTTTGTAAATAAAGATTTATTGGATCACAGCCACACCCATTCACTGACATGTCCTCTGTGGCTGCTTTCACAGTACAGTGGTGGAGTTGAATGGTTGTATAAGAGACTGAGGGGCCCACAAAGCCTAAAATATTTATTGTCTGACCTTTTAGAGAAATAGCTTATTAGCCCCACTTTTAGACAAGCAAGAATATTCAGACAAAATACAGTAAACATAACTGACTCCTGGGGAACAAGGATTAAGAAGGATTGTGGTAATTTAAGAAATATTTCCTTCTGATTCTTAGGCTATGGATTTGTTTGGTTTTCAGTGGTATAAGGAAGAGTAATCCTGTGTATGTGACAAAGGTCATCAGCAGCCACTTAAAGACCTCCATTCTCTATTATTGAAATTATTTACTCTTGGGTTTGGCATTGGCAAGTAGCCAGAACTTCTCTGTCTGCACCCTTTCCCAGAAGGGCCTGGCTACAGCCTAAGTGCATAGTAGCTGCTTTAGGAATGTGGAAACTTCAAGTTTCTCCTTTGACATCATTACTGTGGAATGGTTTGTCCTAGCATTTGTATCCCAATTAGTTAAGGACCAATCATAGCCTGTAGAAAGTGATGAATGTTAGGGTGTCGTTTTGTCTGTTTTTATTTTTAGCTTTGGAACCCGTTTGATTTTAGGAATGCTATCAATTTTAATATGATTGTGCAAAGAGAACAAAAGAAATGTAATCGTATCTTGAACAAGATCTTTGATCACTTAATTGATGAATTAAAAACTCTCAAAAGGCTGTGCACCAGGCAGAATGCTTCAGATTTACCGGTAATTTTAGAAGCACTTTGTTATTAGTTCCTTATTTCCAGCCTTCCTGCAAAAGGTATTTCAAAATGTATATTAAAGTCAAAGCCAAGCTGCCTCTCTTCTCCATCGGTCACAGAGCTCTGGGGAACTTTTCTAGGAAGGCGATGTCAGGATATTTGGAAAGGTTAATTCATCTCTAGGTGATAGGAACCAGGTTCTGTCCATTTGAAGGGAAAGAATGGAATGGGGGAGGGGGACAAAAATGAGACACTAGGAAGAAAATAAAGGCTACATAACTAGAGAAAATAACCATGAAATGTGTAAGGGCTGTGGGCCTTTGCTTAAAAGAAATCAGGCTGAGGGCAGTTAAGAATTTAAATGGTAATATAAAAGGTCTCTACTCTGATTAGATATTTTCGAGTGATTAATGCTCTCTGCCATCCACTGCATCATTGTTGGTAAGTAGGGAGATGGTAATAATTTTAACAGGTTGGTTTGATTTTGTGTGTTGCTTATCTAACAAAGCAGAGATGACACACTGACTTCTCAGCAGCCTCTTCCAGCTCTAGCTTGTTTATATACCTGAGTTGTAGAACATCTTTTGAACTTACCCCTGCACTCAGAAAACAAGCTGAATCCGTTGTGTCCAGAAAATCCCTAGATACTTGGGACTCCTGGTGCCTTTGTGCTTTGTAGCATGAAGGTTGAAGGGGAAACAAACTGATGGGCTATCATGCATATTGGAGGCAGGGCACTAGAAATACAAATCTTCATTGTGCATATTCTGATGGCCAACATGTTGAAATATTTTTTACTTGGGGACTGAAGTTTAAACTGGGGCATCGTCGACTGATTTTAGGAAGGCAATACAAAAAGCTCTGAATTGGGAGCCAGAGACTTGCTGCATTCTTTACTGATGCTTTATGAGTCCATACTCAAAATCTCTCTTTAATCTGTGATATACTGAGTATATATATATGGTCACATTTACCAATGGCAGAGACACAGAGCTTATTAGAACATTTCCTTGTGGAGGTTTGTGAAGTAGCCTATTTTGATATAGAAAAGGAGGGAAGAATTAGGTAAACATGGCATGCCCAGACCTCTCTGAAAGGGTTAGGCCTCACCTGGAAATTTGAGTTTAATTTTGGGACCACATTTTTTTTTTAATTAATTAATTTTAAAAAAATTTTTGGCTGTGTTGGGTCTTCGTTTCTGTGCGAGGGCTTTCTCCATTTGCGGCAAGTGGGGGCCACTCTTCATCGCGGTGCGCGGGCCTTTCACTATCGCGGCCTCTCCTGTTGCGGAGCACAGGCTCCAGACGCGCAGACTCAGTAGTTGTGGCTCACGGGCCCAGTTGCTCCGCGGCATGTGGGATCTTCCCAGACCAGGGCTCGAACCCGTGTCCCCTGCATTAGCAGGCAGACTCTCAACCACTGCGCCACCAGGGAAGCCCTGGGACCACATTTTAAGAGGTATATTACACATTAGAATATGTCCAGGATGGTGAGAGGACTTGAAACTGGGTATTCTTTCATTCATTCATTGACGTTTTTGTGCTTATCATCTAGCCAGCACTGAACAAGCCACTGGAAGTACAACGGTAAAAGACAAATATGGAACCTACCCTCATGAAGCTTATAGTCTAAAGGGGAAAATAGAATAAACAAACATGCGCACACACACAATAGCTTGCTAACTAATTAACAACTCATTAAGGAGCTGCGATAAATAGGGAGAGTTGAATTAGTCCTAATTTAGAAAGATTGAGTATCTCTGAGGAAATAATATTTAAACTGAGGACAGAAGGATGGGGAGGAATGGGGTAAAGAACATTCTGGAAGAGAGGAATGGTCCTGAGATGGGAAGAAATGTGACATGTGCTAGGAACTGAAAGCAGGCTGCTGTCAATCCAATGCAGTGAATGAGGGGAGCAAGAAGAGTGAGGTAGCATCAGAGAGGAAGGCTTGGGTCAGATCACCCATGGTCTTCAGGGCCATGGGTAGGCGGCTGGAAGTTTTACTGAGTGTCAGAGGAAACCACAGATGTTTCAAGCAAGGGAATAACATGATTTACTTGACATTTTAGAAAGACTATTCTTGGTTGAAAGAGGGGTGCGGATAGAAGGAGGAAGGGGGCAATTAGGAGACTGCATTAGCTCTAGCTGGAAATGATCATGGCAGCTGAGATGAAGAAATGTGTATTGAAAAGGAAATTGAAAAGGAAAATAAGCAGCTCTTGTGTTGGACTGGAGGTGAGAGTGTGGGATGGTAAGGAATCAAACATGACTCTCAGGTGACTGCCATTTGATAAGATAGGGAAGAGCAGGGAAGAATAGGTCTGAGGGGCAGAGTAGGGGAAATCAAGAGGCATGACTGGAGAAACTGGAGATGTTTCATCTGAGGAAGTAAAAACTCTGGGAAAGAAGAAGCATTTCACAATCTTTTTTTTTTTTTTTTTTTAAAGAGTAGCTTTTTTTTTTTTTTTAAATTTTATAGCTACTTTATTTATTTATTTATTTATTTTTGGCTGTGTTGGGTCTTCGGTTCGTGCGAGGGCTTTCTCTAGTTGCGGCAAGTGGGGGCCACTCTTCATCGCGGTGTGGGGACCGCTCTTCATCGCGGTGCGCGGGCCTTTCACTATTGCGGCCCCTCCCGTTGCGGGGCACAGGCTCCAGACGCGCAGGCTCAGTAGTTGTGGCTCACGGGCCCAGCTGCTCCGTGGCATGTGGGATCTTCCCAGACCAGGGCTCGAACCCGTGTCCCCTGCATTAGCAGGCAGATTCTCAACCACTGCGCCACCAGGGAAGCCCTCACAATCATTTTAAAATCAGTGTTTTTTCACCATTTGGGGAGTCACTAAGTGGGGAGTCACAGTAAAATCTGATGACAGCTAAGGACCCTTTCTACAAAAAATGGATCATATATCTAATATTGAATACAATTTTAACAGCTCCATGGATCACCCAAAGCTGACCCATCAATTGTTCATGGGCCCCAGCTTAAAATATGTGAAGGACTGCTTGTGGAAAAGGAATTGGCCTAGTATTATCATTTTTCATTAGACAGTCTGGATTCAAGTCTCCTAAATTAGCTGAGTTTCAGATTTCCAATTGGTTAGATGGGATTTATAATGCCTGTTTTATCAACTTATATAGCTGTTCTAAGATTTAAATGAGATGGTGCTTTCTTAATTAATATGACTTTCTAATACTTTAAACAAATGAACCCACAGTGAGGTAGATATGGCTTGGATGAAGTAGTTTTCTTTGTCCAGAGTGAATTACTTCATGAGATAGTGGTTCATGAAATGGTTCAAGCAGGATCTGAATGACTTCTTGCCCATAATCATATGGGGAGTGTTGGACTAGATGATCTCTGAAACCCTACCCCATTGATGGTCTTCACCAAAGCCTAACTACATGCAAATTTGTAAGGTTAGATGGGAAAGTAATGGATGCTAGGTAGTGCTAAGCAAAGCACTTAATAAATTATTAAGTTATGGTGGCAGACAATGCTGGATGGTTGGCCTAGTCCATATCCTCAGACCTCTTTCCTGTAGTCACCTTCAGCCAGGGATGGCCAAATGACAAACATTTGGCCTAATGAACAAGCAAAGTTTCTAGGAGAGCTAATCTCCTAGAAACCTCCTATGGCAGACCTAACTGGTAAGCAAGTTTGAAACTTTTTTCCATTTATTTTTACGTTCTTTTGTCCTGAAATTTGGAAGTGATGTCAAGGAATGAGTCAGTCATCTTGTGACCATGAAAAAGCCATGAGGCAAAGGTTAAGGGAATCGTAGAAATGTTTTCATTTCTCTTGGCTATATACCTAAGAGTGGAATTGCTGAGTCATTTCGTAACTGTTATAACCTTATGAGGAACTGCAAAACTGTTTTCCACAGTGGCTGTACCATTTTACATCTATACTAGCAACGTATGAGGGTCCCAGTTTTTCCACATGTTCTCCAATACATACTGTCTTTTTGATTATATCTGTTCTAGTGGATGTGAAATGGTCTCTAATTATGGTTTTGATTTGCATTTCCCTTATAACTAATGATAGTGAACATTATTTTCTGTGCTTATTGGTCATTTGTATATCTTCATTAGAGAGATGTCTATTCAGATCTTTTGCACATTTTAAAATTAGGTTATTTGTCTTTTTATTTTTGAGTTGTAAGAGTTCTTTATATATACTAGATACAAGTCTTTATCAGATAATTAATTTGAAAATATTTTCTTCCATTATGTAAGTTGTCTTAACTTCTTGATGGTATCTTTTGCAGCTCAAAAGTTTTAAATTTATTTTGCTGTTATCTAGTTTGCTTATGTGTTTCTTTGGTCACTTGTGCTTTTGGTGTTGTATCTAAGAAAATTTAGCCTAATCCAGCATCATGAAGATTGACTCCTATGTTTTCTTCTAAGAGTTTTATAGTTGTAGCTCTTACATTTAGGTCTATGATCCATTTTGAATTAATTGTTTTATGTGTGGTGTGAGGTAGAGAGCCAACTTCATTCTTTTTTATGTGGCTATCCAATTGTCCCAGCACTGTTTTTTGTAAAGAATCTTATTTCCCTATAAAATTGTCTTGGCACTCTTGTCAGAAATCAGTGGCCATAAATGTCAGGTTTTATTTTTGGACTCTCAATTCTATTCCATTGATCTACATGTCTGTCTTTATGTCAGTACTACACTGTCTTTATTACTATAGCATTGTAGTAAGTTTTGAAATCAGGAAGTGGGAGTCCCTAACTTTTTTCTTTTTCTAGACTGTTTTTGTCTATTCTGGATCCCTTCCTTTTCCATAGAAATTTTAGGATCCATTTGTCAATTTCTACAAAAAACTAACTGGGATTTTGATAGGGATTGTGTTTAATCTGTAGATCACTATGGTAAGTATTGCCGTATTGATCTTTCTGATCCATGAACATGGAATATCTTTCCATTTATTTGTATTTTCTTTAATTTCTTTCAGCAGTGTTTTGTAGTTTTCCATCTACAGCTTTTCATTTCTTCTGTTAAATTGATTCCTAAGTATTTTGTTCTTTTTGATGCTATTATAAATAGAATTATTTTCTTAATTTCATTTTACAATATTTATTTCAAGTGTATGGAAATACAATTAATTTTCTAATATTGATCTTGTATCCTGCAATCTTGCTGAACCTTTTATTAGTACTAATTTATTTTTTTTGGTTGTTGCCTTTGGATTTTATATGTAAAAGATCTTGTCATCTTCCTTTTCAATCTTCATACCTTTTATTTCTTTTTTTTCTTGCCAAATACCCCTGGCTAGACCCTCTATTATAATGTTGAATAGAAATGGTGAGAGCAGATGTCCTTGTCTTGTTCCTGATCTTGGGGGGTAAAGCGTTTAGTCTTTCACCATTGAGTACAATGTTAACTGTGGTTTTATAGTAGATGTTCTTTATCACATTGAATAAACTCCCTCTAATTCTACTTTGTTGAGTGTTCTTATCATGAAAGGGTGTTGGATTTGGTCCAGTATACTTTTCTGCTTATAGTGTGTATTTTTTTGATCCCTTATTCTGATAATATGGTGTATTACATTAATTGAATTTTGGATTTGAAATCATTCTTGTGTTTTTGGGGTAAATTCCACTTGGTCATGGTGTGTATTCCCTTTTTATATATTACTGGATTTGGTTTGCTAGTATTTTGTTGAGAATTTTTGTATCTATATTGGTACTGAATATTGGTCTGTAGTTTTTTGGGTTGTTTTTCCCTCTTTTTAGATCTTTGTCTGGTTTTGGCATCTGGGTAATACTGACCTCGTAGAATTAGTTGGTATGTATTCCCTCCTCTTCTATTTTTTGGGAAGAGTTTGTGAAAGATTGGTATTAATTCTTTCTTGAATATTTGATGCAGTTCACTAGTGAAATCTTCTGGGCCTGGACTTTACTTTGGGAGAAGTTTTAAAATTACTAATTGCCCTCTTTACTTTTTAGGTTTTTGCAGAGTTTCTACTTCTTCTTGGGTATGTTTTCATAATTTATATCTCTCTAGGAATCTGTCTGTTTGGTCTGAGTCATCTAATTTGTTAACATATAGCTGTTCATAATATTACCTTAAATTATTAAAAAAATTTTTTTTGTAAGGTTGGTAGCAGTCTTATGTCATTCCTGATTTTGGTAATTTGTGTCTTCTCTCTCTCTCTCTTTTTTTTTCCCTTGGCCAGTCTAGCTAAGTGTTTGTTAATTTTGTTGATCTTTTCATATAAAAAAACTTTAGTTTGGTGATTTTCTTTAGTTTTTATTCTCTATTTTATTTCTTTTTGGTCTATTGTTCATTATTTTCTTCTTTTTTCTAGGTTTGAATTTAGTTCACTCTACTTTTTCTAGTTTTTTAAAGTGGAAATTTAGGTTACTGATTGGAGATCTTTCTTCTTTTATAATATAGGTTTTTACAGCTATAAATTTCCTCCTGAGTATTGCTTTAGATGTATCCCATAAAGTTTGGTGTGTTGTGTTTCTATTTTCATTCGTCTCAAAGTAGTTTCTAACTTGCCTCGTGATTTCTTCTTTGACCCATTGGTTACTTAGGCATATGCTGTTTAATTTTCACGTACTTGTGAATTTCTTAAGTTTCTTTGTGTTATTGATTTCTAATTTAATTCTATAGTGATCAGATAAGATGTTTTGTATGACTGTAGTCCTTTAAAATTTATTGTGGTTTGTTTTATGGCCTAGCATATGGTCTGTTTTAAAGAATGTTCCCTGGGTATTTGAGAAGAATGTGTATTCTGCTGCTGTTGGGTGGAATGTTCTATAGATGATTGTTACATGTAGTTGATTTATAGTATTGTTTAAATTTCTATTTCTTTTTTGATCTTCTATCAGTAATTAAAAGTGGGGTATTGAAGATTCCCACAATTGTTGTTCAGTTGTCTGTTTTTCCCTCAATTCTGGAAAATTAAAGTTTTTCTTCATGTATGTTGTGGTTCTGTTGTTAGGTGCACATCTTTTTGTAATCATTACATATTCCTGATAGAGTGATCTTTTCAATCATTATGAAATATCCCTCTTTATCACCAATAACATAGTTTTTGTTTTAAAGTCAATGTTGTCTGATATTAATATAGCCATTCCAGTTTTTTGTTACTGTTGCTTATATGATATATCTTTTTCTATCATTTTACTTTCAACCAGTTTGATCCTTGAATGTAGAGTGTATCTCCTGCAGACAGTGTATAGTTATTGTTTTTTTTTTAAATCCAGTCTGACAGCCTTTGTCTCTTGATCAGGTTGTTTAATCCATTCATATTTAGTGATATTATTTTTGATATGGTTGAAATTACATCTGCCACTTTGCCTTTTGTTTTCTATGTTCATCATGTGCTTTTGGTTTCTCTATTCCTCCTTAATTGTGTTCTTTTGTATTAGATACTTTCTAGTGTAACAGTTTAATTCCATTAGAGACTTTTAATTTCTATTTGGTTAATTTTGTTAGTGGTTGCTCTAAAGTTTATAAGTCTAAATTTTAAGTTATCAGAATCTACTTCAGATTTATACTGACTTTGTTTCAGAGAAACCTAAAAAACTTAATTAGTGCATTGCCACTTCTTTTTGTGCTATTATTATTATACATATCATGTATAATACATTATTATAATTATTACTTTATTTAATCTTATACTTTTAAAGAAGCTGAGAGAAGAAAGTAGAACAAGTGTATATCAATATGTATGGAGTGTGTTATATTAATGTTCTTATTTACTCTTTCTGGTTCTCTTCATTGCTTACCGTGGGTTTGAATTCCATCTGATGTCATTTCCTTACTCAGATAGAACTTTATTCCCGCTTGCCTCCTTGGTGCTCTTGTCAAATATATTACATTTTTATGTTATAGGCTCAACAATATAATTACATATATTTGTTTTATGCAATTGATCTTAAAATCAGTTAAGAGCAGAAAGATACAATTATACTGTCATTTGTAATCACCTACATAATTACCTGTATTGACACTTGTTTTTTGTGTGGATTTGAATTACTGTCTGGTGTCACTCTCAGCCTGCAGAACTTCCTTTAGTATTTCTTGTAAGGTATGTCTACTATGGCAAATGATCTCGATTTTTGTTCACCTGGGAATATCTTTTTCACTTTCATTTTTGAAATAGTATAGTTTTACTGGATATAAGATTCTTGATTGACAGTTTTTTACTGTCAGCACTTTGAATATGTCATCCTATTGCCTTCTGGCCTCCACTGTTTGTAATGAGAAGTCTGCTTTTAATCATATTGGGGTTCCCTTGTACATGTTGGATTGTTTTTCTCTTATTGCTTTCAAGGCTTTTTTCTTTTTCTTTGGATTTTATCTTTGTGATTATTCATGTGTCTGGGTGTGGACCTTCTAAATTTATCCTACTTGAAGTTGGCTGAGCTTCTTTGTATGTAGATTAATGTGTTTCATCAAATTTCAGAAGTTTTCAGCTATTCTTTTAATATTTTTTCTTCTGTCGTTTTCCCTCTCACCTCTCCTGGTAGTCCCATTACGTGTATGTCAGCACCCATAATGGTGTCCCACATTTCTCTTCTTTTCATTTTTATTTATTATTTTTCCCTCTGCTCTTCAAATTGCCTAATATCTATTAGCCTCTCTTCAAGTTTATGGATTCTCTCATCTTCCTTCTACTGTTGAACCCCTCTAGTGAATATTTCATTTTGGTTACTGTACTTTCAACTCCAGAATTTGTTTGGTTCTTTGTAATAGTATCTCTTTATTGATAACCTCCATTTTATGAGTCATTGTCATCTTAGCTTCTCCTAATTCTTAGTAATATATTCACAGTTTCTTAACTTTTAGTTTTTGAAGGTATTCATAATGGCTGCTTTGAGGTCTTTGTCTGCATAGTCTATATCATCTGGGTCTATTTAAAGCAGCTTTTATTGCTTGATATTTTCCCTGTGCGTGGGTCACACCTTTCTGTTTCTTTGCATGTCTTGTAGTTTTCAGGGAGGGATTAAATAATTTAGCAACTTTGGATGCTGATCCCCTCTCCCAGGGTTATTTTGTTGTTGTTTGCTCATTTTGTTTTGTATTTGTTTACTGGCTTGGCTGAAATAATTCTTGAAAGTCTCTTTCTCTTGAAGTGTGTATCCTGTAATGACCTTGCTAAGATTCCTCTCCTCCCCCTTTTTTCTTTCAGCCTGGCTACTTAGGGTTGCCTCTGGGTTAGAGTAGATTATTATTCATTCAGTGTTTGATCAGAAGCCCCTAGTGCTTGTGAGGCTGCCACCCTAGTTGATGGGTTTGTGTGGACTTTGAGGAATGCTTTCAAGTGTGCTTGCATTTGGCTCTGATTATTCTTGAGTTGGAGCAGCACAGTGGATGCATTCAACTCTCCCCAGAGTTGATAGCGATCCTAACAGGCCTCTTCTTGGATGTTTCTTTTCTTTTCTTTTTTTTTTTTTAACATCTTTATTGGAGTATAGTTGCTTTACAATGGTGTGTTAGTTTCTGCTGTATAACAAAGTGAATCAGCTATACATATACATATATCCCCATATCTCCTCCCTCTTGCATCTCCTTCCCACCCTCGCTGTCCCACCACTCTAGGTGGTCACAAAGCACCGAGCTGATCTCCCTGTGCTCTCTGGCTGCTTCCCACTAGCTATCTATTTTACATTTGGTAGTGTATATATGTCCATGCCACTCTCTCACTTTGTCCCAGCTTACCCTTCCCCCTCCCCCTGTCCTCAAGTCCATTCCCTATGTCGGTGTCTTTACTCCTGTCCTGCCCCTAGGTTCTTCAGAAACATTTTTTTTTTTTTAGGTTCCATATACATGTGTTAGCATAAGGTATTTGTTTTTCTCTTTCTGACTTACTTCACACTGTATGACACACTCTAGGACCAGCCACCTCACTACAAATAACTCAATTTCATTTCTTTTTATGGATGAGTAATATTCCACTGTATATATGTGCCACATCTTCTTTATCCATTCATCTGTCGATGGCCACTTAGATTGCTTCCATGTACTGGCTATTGTAAAGAGACCTGCAATGAACATTGTGGTACATGACTCATTTTGAATTATGGTTTTCTTAGGGTATATGCCCAGTAGTGGGATTGATGGGTCTTATGGTAGTTCTATTTTTAGTTTTTTAAGGAGCCTCCATACTGTTCTCCATAGTGGCTGTATCAATTTATATTCCCACCAACAGTGCAAGAGGGTTCCCTTTTCTCCACACCCTCTCCAGCATTTATTGTTTGTAGATTTTTTGATGATGGCCATTCTGACTGGTGTGAGGTGGTACCTCACGGTAGTTTTGATTTGCATTTCTCTAGTGATTAGTGATGTTGAGCATCCTTTCATGTGTTTGTTGGCAATCTGTATATCTTCTTTGGAGAAATGTCTATTTAGGTCTTCTGCCCATTTTTGGATTGGGTTATTTGTTTTTTTGATACTGAGCTGCATGAGCTGTTTGTATGTTTTAGAGATTAATCCTTTGTCAATTGCTTCATTTGCAAATATTTTCTCCCATTCTGAGCATTGTATATTCATCTTGTTTATGGTTTCCTTTGCTGTTTAAAAGCTTTTAAGTTTCATTAGGTTCCATTTGTTTATTTTTGTTTTTATTTCCATTTCTCTAGGAGGTGGGTCAAAAAGGATCTTGCTGTGATTTATGTCATAGAGTGTTCTGCCTATATTTTCCTCTAAGAGTTTGATGGTGTCTGGCCTTACATTTAGGTCTTTAATCCATTTTGAGTTTATTTTTGTGTATGGTGTTAGGGAGTGTTCTAATTTCATTCTTTTACATGTAGCTGTCCAGTTTTCCTAGCAGCACTTATTGACGAAGCTGTCTTTTCTCCATTACAAATTCTTGCCTCCTTGATCAATATGACCATATGTGTGTGGGTTTACCTCTAGGCTTTCTATCCTGTTCTGTTTTTGTGCCAGTAACATACTGCCTTGATTACTGTAGCTTTATAGTATAGTCTGAAGTCAGGGAGCCTGATTTCTCCACCTCTGTTTTTCTTTCTCAAGATTGCTTTGGCTATTCGGGGTCTTTTGTGTTTCCATACAAATTGTGAAGTTTTTTGTTCTAGTTCTGTGAAAAATGCCATTGGTAGTTTGATAGGGATTGAATTGAATCTGTAGATTGCTTTGGGTAGTATAGTCATTTTCACAATGTTGATTCTTCCAATCCAAGAACATGGTATATCTCTCCATCTGTCTGTATCATCTTTAATTTCTTTCATTAGTGTCTTATAGTTTTCTGCATACAAGTCTTTTGTCTCCTTAGGTAGGTTTATTCCTAGGTATTTTATTCTTTTTGTTGCAATGGTGAATGGGAACATTTCCTTAATTTCTCTTTCATATTTTTCATCATTAGTGTATAGGAATGCAAGAGATTTCTGTGCATTACTTTTGTATCCTGCTACTTTACCAAATTCATTGATTAGCTCTAGTAGTTTTCTGGTAGCATCTTTAGGATTCTCTATGTATAGTATCATGTCATCTGCAAACAGTGACAGCTTTACTTCTTCTTTTCCGATTTGGATTCCTTTTATTTCTTTTTCTTCTCTGATTGCTGTGGCTAACACTTCCAAAACTATGTTGAATAATAGTGGTGAGAATGGACAACCTTGTCTTGTTCCTGATCTTAGTGGAAATGGTTTCAGTTTTTCACCATTGAGAATGATGTTGGCTGTGGGTTTGTCATATATGGCCTTTATTATGTTGAGGTAAGTTCCCTCCATGCCTACTTTCTGGAGGGTTTTTAATCATAAATTGGTGTTGAAGTTTGTCAAAAGCTTTTTCTGCATCTATTGAGATGATCATATGGTTTTTTTCCTTCAATTTGATAATATGGTTTATCACATTGATTGATTTGCGTATATTGAAGAATCCTTGCATTCCTGGGATAAACCCCACTTGATCATGGTGTATAATCCTTTTGATGTGCTCTTGGATTCTGTTTGCTAGTATTTTTGGCATCTATGTTCATCAGTGATATTGGCCTGTAGTTTTCTTTCTTTGTGACATCTTTGTCTGGTTTTTGTGTCAGGGTGATGGTGGCCTTGTAGAATGAGTTTGGGAGTGTTCCTCCCTCTGCTGTATTTTGGAAGAGTTTGAGAAGGATAGGTGTTAGCTCTTCTCTAAATGTTTGCTAGAATTCGCCTGTGAAGCCATCTGGTCCTGGGCTTTTGTTTGTTGGAAGAGTTTTAATCACAGTCTCAATTTCAGTGCTTGTGATTGGTCTGTTTATATTTTCTATTTCTTCCTGGTTCAGTCTCAGGAGGTTGTGCTTTTCTAAGAATTTGTCCATTTTTTCCAGGTTGTCCATTTTATTGGCATATAGTTGCTTGTAGTAATGTCTCATGATCCTTTGTATTTCTGCAGTGTCAGTTGTTACTTCTCCTTTTTCGTTTCTAATTCTATTGATTTGAGTCTTCTCCCTTTTTTTCTTGATTAGTCTGGCTAGTGGTTTATCAATTTTGTTTATCTTGTCAATGAGCCAGCTTTTAGTTTTATTGATCTTAGCTATTGTTTCCTTCATTTCTTTTTCATTTGTTTCTGATCTGATCTTTATGATTTCTTTCCTTCTGCTAACGTTGGGGTTTTTTTTTTGTTCTTCTTTCTCTAGTTGCTTTAGGTGTAAGATTAGGTTGTTTATTTGAGATGTTTCTTGTTTCTTGAGGTAGAAATGTATTGCTATAAACTTCCCTCTTAGAACTGCTTTTGCTGCATTGCATAGGTTTCGGGTTGTCGTGTTTTCATTGTCATTTGTTTCTAGGTATTTTTTGATTTCCTCTTTGATTTCTTCAGTGATCTCTTGGTTATTTAGTAGTGTATTGTTTAGCCTCCATGTGTTTGTGTTTTTTACAGATTTTTTTCCTGTAATTGATATCTAGTCTCATAGCATTGTGGTCAGAAAAGATACTTGGTAAGATCTCAGTGTCCTTAAATTTACCAAGGTTTGGTTTA
Organism: Balaenoptera acutorostrata; assembly: GCF_949987535.1. Taxonomy (NCBI): domain Eukaryota; kingdom Metazoa; phylum Chordata; class Mammalia; order Artiodactyla; family Balaenopteridae; genus Balaenoptera; species Balaenoptera acutorostrata. The sequence continues at coordinate 17,125,455 of NC_080082.1, read as the reverse complement.
TGACCCAAGATATGATCTATCCTGGAGAATGTTCCGTGAGCAGTTGAGAAGAAAATGTATTCTGTTTTTTTTTGAATGGAAGATTCTATAAATATCAAATCCGTCTTGTTTAATGTATCATTTAAAGCTTGTGTGTCCTTATTTTCATTTTAGATGATCTGTCCGTTGGTGAAAATGGGGTGTTAAAGTCCCCTACTATGATTGTGTTATGGTTGATTTCCCGTTTTATGGCTGTTAGCATTTGCCTTATGTATTGATGAGCTCCTGTGTTGGGTACATAAATATTTACAATTGTTATATCTTCTTCTTGGATTGATCCCTTGATCATTATGTAGTGTCCTCCTTTGTCTCTTGTAATAGTCTTTATTTTAAAGTCTATTTTGTCTGATATGAGAATTGCTACTCCAGCTTTCTTTTGATTTCCATTTGCATGGAATATCTTTTTCCATCGCCTCACTTTCAGTCTGTATGTGTCCCTAGGTCTGAAGTGGGTCTCTTGTAGACAGCATATACATAGGTCTTGTTTTTGTATCCTTTCAGCCAGTCTATGTCTTTTAGTTGGAGCATTTCATTGATTTACATTTTAGGTAGTTATCGATATATGTGTTCCTATTAACATTTTTTTAATTGTTTTGGGTTTGTTATTGTAGGTCTTTTCCTTCTCTTGTGTTTCCTGCCTAGAGAAGTTCCTTAAGGATTTGTTGTAAAGCTGGTTTGGTGGTGCTGAGTCCTCTTAGCTTTTGCTTGTCTGTAAAGGTTTTAATTTCTCTGTCGAATCTGAATAAGATCCTTGCTGGGTAGAGTCATCTTGGTTGTAGGTTCTTCCCTTTCATCACTTTACATATGTCCTGCCACACCCTTCTGGCTTGCAGAGATTCTGCTGAAAGATCAGCTGTTAACCTTATGGGGATTCCCTTGTATGTTAATTGTTGCTTTTCCCTTGCTGCTTTTAATATTTTTTCTTTGTGTTTAATTTTTGGTAGTTTGATTAATATGTGTCTTGGCGTGTTTCTCCTTGGATTTATCCTGTATGAGACTCTGTGCTTCCTGGACTTGATTGACTATTTCCTTTCCCATATTAGGGAAGTTTTCAACTATAATGTCTTCAAATATTTTCTCAGTCCGTTTCTTTTTTCTCTTCTTCTTCTGGGACCCCTATAATTCGAATGTTGGTGCGTTTAAGGTTGTCCCAGAGGTCTCTGAGACTGTCCTCAATTCTTTTCATTCTTTATCTTTATTCTGCTCTCTGGTAGTTATTTCCACTATTTTATCCTCCATGTCACTCGTCTGTTCTTCTACCTCAGTTATTCTGCTATTGATTCCTTCTAGAGAATTTTTAATTTCATTTATTCTGTTGTTCATCATTGTTTGTTTGCTGTAGTTCTTCTCCTTGTTAAACGTTTCTTGTATTTTCTCCATTCTGTTTCCAAGGTTTTGGATCATCTTTACTATCATTACTCTGATTTTTTTTTCAGGTAGACTGCCTATTTCCTTGTCATTTGTTTGGTCTGGTGGGTTTTTACCTTCCTCCTTCATCTGCTGTGTGTTTCTCTGTCTTCTCATTTTGCTTAACTTATTGTGTTTGGGGTCTCCTTTTCACAGGCTGCAGGTTCATAGTTCCCATTGTTTTTGCTGTCTGCCTCCATTGGTGAGGTAGCTTCAGTGCCTTGTGTAGGCTTCCTGGTGGAGGGGACTGGTGCCTGTGTTCTGGTGGATGAGGCTGGATCTTGTCTTTCTGGTGGGCAGGACCATGTCTGGTGGTGTGTTTTGGGGTGTTTGTGAACTTAGTATGAGTTTAGACAGTCTCTCTGCTAATGGGTGGGGTTGTGTTCCTGTCTTGCTAGTTGTTTGGCATAGGGTGTGCAGCACTGTAGCTTGCTGGTCGTTGAGTGGAGCTGGGTCTTAGTGTTGAGATGGAGATCTCTGAGAGAGCTTTCTCTGTTTGATATTACGTTGGGCCAGGAAGTCTTTGGTGGACCAATGTCCTGAACTTGGCTCTCCCACCTCAGAGGCTCAGGCCTGACACCTGCCGGAGCACCAAGACCCTGTCAGCCACACAGCTCCAAACCAAAGGGAGAAAAATAAAATAAAATAAAATAAAATAAAATAAAATAAAGTTATTAAATTAAAAAAAATTATTAAAAAAAAGCAATAAAAAAAAGAAAGAAAGAAGCGAGCAACCAAATCAAAAACCAAATCCACCAATGATAATGAGTGCTAAAAACTATAGTAAAAAAAAACAAAAACGGACAGACAGAAGCCTAGGACAAATGGTAAAAGCAAAGCTATACATACAAAATCACACGGAGAAGCATACACTTACACACTCACAAAAGGAGAAAAAGGAAAAAAATTTTATATATATATATATATTAAAAAAAAGAGCAACCAAATCAATAAATCTACCAGTGGTAATAAGGTGTAAATACTAAACTTAGATAAACATAAAACCAGAAACAAATTAGATGCAGAAAGCAAACTCCAAGTCTACAGGTGCTCCCAAAGTCCACCACCTCAATTTTGGGATGATTTGTTGTCTATTCAGGTATTCCATAGATGCAGGGTACATCAGTTTGATTTTGGAGATTTAATCCGCTGCCCCTGAGGCTGCCTGGAGAGATTTCCCTTTTTCTTCTTTGTTTGCATAGCTCCTGGGGTTCAGCTTTGGAATTGGCCCAGCCTCTGCTTGTAGGTCGCCTGAGGGCATCTGTTCCCCACCCAGACAGGATGGGGTAAAGTAGCAGCTGATTAGGGGCCTCTGGCTCACTCAGGCCAGGGGGAGGGAGGGGTATGGAATGCAGGGCAAGCCTGCTGCAGCAGAGGCCTGCGTGAGGTTGCAACAGCCTGAGGCACGACGTGTGTTCTCCCATTGAAGTTGTCCCTGGATCACTGGACCTTGGCAGTTGCAGGCTGCACAGGCTCCCGGGAGGGGAGGTGTGGATAGTGACCTGTGCTCGCACACAGGCTTCTTGGTGGCTGCAGCAGCAGCCTTAGCATCTCATGCTTGTTTCTGGTGTCCGTGCTGATAGCCATGTTTCGCACCCATCTCTGGAGCTCGTTTAGGCGATGCTCTGAATCCCCTTTCTTTGTGCACCCCAAAACAATGGTCTCTTGCCTCTTAGGCAGGTCCAGACTTTTTCACAAACTCCCTCCCGGCTAGCTGTGGCGCACTAGCCCCCTTCAGGCTGTGTTCACGCAGCCAACCCCAGTCCTCTCCCTGGGATCTGAACTCTGAGGCCCGAGCCTCAGCTCCCCACCCCCACTCGCCTCAGCAAGTGAGCAGACAAGCGTCTCAGGCTGGTGACTGCTGGTCGGCCCTGATCCTCTGTGTGGGAACCTCTCCGCTCTACCCTCTGCACCCCTGTTGCTGTGCTCTCCTCTGTGGCTCAGAAGCTACCCCCCCCCCCCGCTCACCCCCCGTCTCTGCCAGTGAAGGGGCTTCCCAGTGTGTAGAAGCTTTTCCTCCTTCACAGCTCCCTCCCAGAGGTGCAGGTCCCATCCCTATTCTTTTGTCTGTTTTTTCTTTTTTCTTTTGCCCTACCCAGGTACCTGGGGAGTTTCTTGCCTTTTGGGAGGTCTGAGGTCTTCTGCCAGCGTTCAGTAGGTGTTCTGTAGGAGCTGTTCCACATGTAGATGTATTTTTGATGTATTTGTGGGGAGGAAGGTGATCTTTATGTCTTACTCGTCCACCATCTTGAAGCTATCTTCTTGGATGTTTCTTTCCTTAGTTCTGTGTATTAAACTTTTAGCTGCTCTGACAGTTTGCTTGAATCATGGAGTTACTGACTTCTTATGGTTCTTCATCGAAATCTCAATTATTTTCAACAAGGTCCTTAGCCTGGCCAAGTACCCAGTGTCTGAGGTCTTCTGCCAGAAGGGGTAACTTTATCTTGGTAGATTTTCTATATCTCAGCCAGAATCTTTTGTTTGCATTTCTTCCACCTTGGGCAAAATTCTTGCCTTGAGATGAATCGTATACAATCCATTTCACATAAAACCCAGCAAATTCCTTCAATTTCAGTGCCTTGAATCTGCTACCCTGTTTACTTGATTCCACTCCTTTATCTTTTATGCATGTTTTGGTTCCTGCTCATTGCCTTGAATTCCCAGACATCTGTCTTGCTATGTCCTACAGTCTTTCTGGGGCCTGGCATTGTACTTAATTCTTTATTTGTGTCTGTTTCAAATCCTATGTCATTTCAAATTTTCTGAGGATTTTTAAGGTCTCACTGTCAAAGTGAACTCTCAAAATTTTCTTGGCACCTCAGTCCAATTTCTTTCCTTTTTCTGCCCCACTTTGCTTATTGTTGCTCACTGCCCCTCTTCCCTCCTTCCATATCACTAGAGTAGCATGAGTGCCATGTGTGGCAGAATTTTGGTGAACGTTTGAAGGTCAAAGAGGGTTATTACATTGCACAGTGGGAAGTAAGTGAAATTATATAATAACACTCACTCTTTTAAAATATTCCTTGGTCTCCTGAGGACTTCTCATTGGCTGTTTTTCTTCTTAAACACTGACCATATGGCTGGCTTGATGCTGCTCTCGTGCTTCTTGATTCTGTTGTCCATATTTTCTTCTTCTCTCCAATCTAGGGTTCCCACCTATCTCTTCTCCTGCCCACTTCCCCAACCCCAGTTTTTGAGTGTTGATCTTTTAAAAAAAAATTGTGGTAAACATACATAATATAAGATTTATCATTTTTAACCATTTGAAGAGTATAACTCAATGGCAATAAGTATAGTCTCAGTGTTATACAATAATTACATAATCCATTTCTAGAACCTTTCATGATCCAAAACAGAAACTCTGTACTCATAAAAAAAAAAAAAAAATTTCCATTCCCCTCCCAGTCCTGGTAGCCTCTATTATGCTTTCTGTTTTTATAAATTTACCTATCTCATATAAGTGGAATCATACAATATTGTTCCTTTGTTTCTGGCTTATTCCACTTCCATAGCATAATGTCTTCAAGGTTCATCTATATTATAGCAAGTATCAGAATTTCCTTTCTTTTTAGGGCTGAATAATATTTCCATTGTACGTATATATCACATTTTGTTTATCTGTTCATCTCTTGATGGACACTTGGGTTGTTTTCACCTTTTGGGTATTGTGAACAATGCTTCTGTGAACATTGGCATATATGTACCTGTTTGAGTCCTTGTTTTCAGTTCATTTGGATATATATCTAGGAGTGGAATTGCTGGGTCATATGGTAATTCTACGTTTAGCTTTTTGAGGAACTTCCAAACTGTTTTCCACAGCAGCTGCACCATTTTATAATCCCATCAGTAATACACAGCATTCTAATTCATTTACTTGTTTTTTCCCATTCATTTGATAATAGCCATCCTAATAGGTGTGAAATGTCCTGTCCACTTTTAATTACTGCTTCCTTTACCACTGCCAGTGGGTGAAGGAAGATTCCTTTTATTATGTAGAGCAGATAAACAGGAAGAAGCTGAGAGAACAGGAAGAAGCTGAGAGAACAGGAAGAAGCTATCATAAATTTGTCTACTTTTTAATTGTGAAATATTTCTAATATACAGCATTGTTTAAGGGATCATAAACTCCTCTGTTTAAGAATCAGATTATCAGATATTATCGTTTCCCCATATTTTATCTTTTATAGTTTTCTTTACCCTCAGTTGCGCTTTTTCCCTCATCAGTGGTTACCTGTCTATAAGCTAAATAAGATGATTAGAATATTTATTCTCCACCAGGTCCAGAGCAAGTGCTTATTGTCTTCAAATTTTTTTTTTTAAGTTCTCTTAAATTTCTGTTCTGTCAGCTTTGTGTCCAAAGGTATTTTGCATGTTCAGAATGAAATTTTCTTTACACTTAGGCAGTCCCATTTGTGAATGAGTCTTTTCACATTTCCTAAGTTGCTCTCTCTCTCTTTTTTTTTATAAGTATCCTCATCCCAATCTTTTTTTTTTAAATTAATTAATTAATTTATTTATTTTTGGCTGCATTGGGTCTTCGTTTCTGTGCGAGGGCTTTCTCTAGTTGCAGCGAGCGGGGGCCACTCCTCATCGCGATGCGCGGGCCTCTCACTATCGCGGCCTTTCTTGTTGCGGAGCACAGGCTCCGGATGCACAGGCTCAGTAGCTGTGGCTCACGGGCCTAGTTGCTCCGCGGCATGTGGGATCTTCCCAGACCAGGGCTCGAACCCGTGTCCCCTGCATTAGCAGGCAGATTCTCAACCACTGTGCCACCAGGGAAGCCCCGAAGTTGCTCTCTAAAATATCATTATTACAATCTCCTCATAGGTAACCTCAGGAGCTCCATTTTTCATGTGAGGAAACTGAGATTTGGAGAAGGATAGAGGAAACAGGTAAGTCAGCCGGTGAAAAAGGGAGGCATGAGAATAGGACAGTCTTTTTTTTTTTTTTTTTTGAGAAGTTATGCTCACTTTTCTTACACTAACACTTGAATTCCAGGAAATCTTGTGACCCTTATCTTTAGCGTTTAAAGTTTAAAGGAATCCTGTGAGATTGTATCTCTTTACATGACTGAGAAACTTGCAGTGTTTTGTAATACTTGAAACCATGAGAAAATCAGACTAGCAGAGAATGAGGAGGCAAAAACAAATGTAGAGGAAGACTGCAGACAACAGGGTTCATGGATCTTTGGCAAAGGTATAGACTAAAATGTTTGAAGGAAATACAATGCTTGGATTTAAAGATTACTCCAAGGTTCCAGAAAGAATAGAAAGACCTAAGATGATAATGGTGATTAAAGAAATAAAAGTATACATTAGACTTTTTTTCAGCTAAGGAAATTAACAATACTTTATATTTATTTGAGGCTTTGTAGTTTATACATATTTTGTATTCATTATCTCATTTGATTATTACAGTTGCCCTGAAAAATGCCTTTTCTGAGTCCCATTTTGTAGATTTAAAAAAATAGGGCACTAATTTTCGTTGATCACTTGCTTTGCCCTGGCCAGTTTACAAAAATTTATCTCATTTAGTCATCACAACCATCACGTAAATAGACATTATTGCTCTTTTACAGATTAGAAGATTGGTGTCACAGCTGTTAAGTGACCAGCCCAGGGTTTACAGAAAAAATCAGGGCTCAAATGGAATTCTCTTTCTACCATCAGTGTTAACTTCTAAGAAGCTTAATCTGAAACTATAAATCTGTGCTGTTCATTATGGTATCCCATCAGCCACATGTGGCTCTGTAAATTTAAATTAATTAAAATTAAATAACATTAAAAATTATTTCCTCAGTCATTCTAGCCACATTTCAGATACTCACTAGCCACATGTGGCTAGTAGGTACCATGTGCAGTGCAGCTATGGAACATTTCCATCATTGCAGAAGTTCTGTTGAATAGGGCTGCTAGAGAGGCTGTACCAAATGTCTAATACCTTTGTTAGATGCACATATGCCAAAGAATGAAAAAAAGGTGGAGTCAAGAAAATGAGGGAGCAGAACAGATAGCAGTACCAGTGAATCCATTACTTGTTTTATTTATGTGGGGTGTGGGGTGAAGCAAATTATTACTGAGTGTGTATACAGCAGGCAAGAATAAAAGAGAAAAAAATCCCTTCATCTCAGTATAAGGAAAGTGGCAGAGGTGGAGAGGAGGATGTCTTGGTAAATGTGGTAGTTAGTGAATAAGTATTTGAGTGTCTGTAGGATGCTTAGTTCTATACTAGGTGCTTGAGGGTACGTATTAAAAATAGACATGGTCTAGTGCACAGTTTGTGGATCCTATGATTTTTCAGAACTCCCAGAAAAGCTGACAAAGAATTGCCTCATGCACTGCACAAGAACCATACAGATAAAAACCATTCATACCGTCAACACAGTCATACAGAATATTGGCTATTATTTTCTTCCTCAACAAATGTGGAAGATAGATTGCCTCAGGCAAAATAGTATTTTACACATGGTTTCCCAAAAGCCCTGTGCATATTTAGAGCTCTTCTCAAAATGTTTGCATTTGTTCTTCCAAAAAGAAATTTGCATGACATTTTAGAATTGCATTCTGTCCAGAAAGCAAATCCTGGCTTTTCATATTTAAATTCAAAGCTTTCTGATGTAAAATCTGCCAGGAAAATGTATGTTCCAAATTAGGTTCTTCTTAGAGCACAGCAGATTTTTTTGACCATTAAAATAATTTTGGGGAAAAATTCCTAACATCATTCTATCCATCTTTCTTGGTTGAGAAAACCATTGATGGTGACTCAAGGATCCGACTAGTCTTCTACATACAAAAAATTGAGGCTGGATTCATTTTGATGGGGCTGTCCAGAGACACAGTCATGTGATGTTATTGGTTAGACACTTGATGTCACAGTTGTTTCATATAAAGGCCATTAATAGGGTATTTGACAGTAAAATAGTAAAATTCTTTACTATTAAAGTAGTTGATCATGTAATTAACAAAGATTGGTGAATTAGGTTGAATAAAAGGCCTCTTGGTAATCCCTCAAATTCACATTCCAAATTGACTTCATTGGACATCATCATCAGTGGCAACTGTGACTTGAAGACATGAACCTTTGAATATTTCATTTGGGTCCCAATTTCTGTAAATTGTCTGTGAACAATTTAGGTCAGCATCTTTCTCTTTAAAACTATGCAGCAAGTTAAAAAAAAAATTAGTTCTTTATAGTTCTTTTTTTTTTTCTTTTACTGTCCATTGTGGAGTATCTACCATAATGAATTATAATGTGACTAGATTCAAGCAATAGTTATGATGTGGTGGCAGAGATCAAATTGGTGGGACCAGAGCCAGTGGTATGGTTGTTTGGTACGATCGACTGTTACAGTAATATTCCTGACTCCTTGTAGCCACACCCACGTGACTCTGGACTTAGTTATGTGACTTGCTTTGACCAGTGGGACAATAGCAAGTGTGACATAGCAGAAGCTTGAAAAGTGTTTGTGCAATTAGGCTTTCCCTGTCTTTGGAACTGTGAGAAGAAACCTGGTCTAGAGGATGAGAGACCATGTAGAGCGGAGACCAGCAGTCCTAGCTGAGGTTAGACCAACCAAGTTGGCAACTAGTAGACATGTGAGCCAGGCCATTTGGCTTCAGTCAGTTCACCACTTGACTTCAAAGATCAGCCAAACAGGCTCAGGGTAGCTGTACCACCTGGCTAACCCATAGAATATCCAAAGAACCACTTTTTGGTTTGGTTGATTTCTATTATTTATTTTATATTACCTAATTTCTCCTTTTATCAGAATTGTTTCTTCCCTCCACTCTCTTTGCCTTCTTCTTTTTCTGCCTTCTTGAATTAGATGCTTATCTTGTTAATTTTCAGTCTTTTAAATAGGTTGAGAAAACTTGGTTCCAAGGTAGAATTGAAAAGATTTGGTGGTGAATTGGATGTTGGGACTGAAGAAAACAGAAGTATCACAAATGATTCACAGGTTTTGGAATGCCTTTAATGATTGGCATTTTCTTTGCTCTAAAGATCCTAGATGAGTTGACCTCATTTGTGTCAGTTCAGGTTTACCTGAAGTCTCTCTCAAATCTCCAGATGATATCACAGGTGGTAGGTAGCTTTTGCTCTCTCTTTGTAAGATGAGCATAACAGTAGTACTGATGATAGGATTGTTTGAGAATTAACTGAGATGATATATATAAAGCATTTGACATGCATACAAAGTATTAGGTATTATTGTATATTGTGATGATTATTATTAGGCAGGCATAGTGGAGATCCCAGCATGGGGATTCTTTCATTGAAGACCAGTTAATCTGGCAGGGACTCCCACTCAAGTGGGAACCAAAGGCTCAGTGTTGAGTTAACTGAAATGAATCTCCAACCTATCTTGGGCTTGCTGAACTCATTTGTTTTTGATTCATTACCTTGTTTGTATTTTATATTTAAACCATGTCCTCACCATGTTCATTAGGTCATGTCACATGGTATCACTGTGCACTGGTTCTTCATGTTCTGATTCTGTTCCGAATATAAAGAAATGGAGGTACTGAGGGGTCCGCAGAGTTAGAGATGATGTTGAAATTAAAATATTGATGAATCCTTGTTCTTCATTATTGTTTAAGCTTTCAAATACGTGGGAAATTTTCAGGAGAAATCATTTAAAACATGAAATGTATTTAAAAAAAAATCCCTTTACTTTCAGTAGGCAGGATTTGATTGTGTCCCTGTGGACACAATCACAGGTCAGGAGAGGTGGACAGGTTTTGTCCATCTTGCTAGCCCTCTCCAATTGGAAACTGGGGGTCTCTGGAATAAAGGCAGGCTGTTGATCCCTGTCCTGTACATTTGTGGTACCTGCTGCTTTGTCCTGGAGCAGGCTTCTTGGCTGTTAGTTATTGAACTCCATTTCCCTTCAATTCTGTTAAACTATATCAGAAAGTTACTCTTCTTTTAGTTGGAGGAAACTATTTCCCTTTTTCCTTTTGGGCTCTCTCAATAATTACAATTCTTTATTTTAGCACATTGCACAAGCATGAGGTCTTGAATTTGTACCAACACTTGGCACTTTTATTAGCTCCTAGCTGCTTCCAACAGGAGTGCCCTTAATTCTCTTTGAGGTAGATGGAAGGTGTGCCTTGCTTCAGGCCCTGTGGCTGCAACAGTATACTGGACGGTGCTGGGTGCCCTGTTGGTGCCCAACAAATAAGCTCTAATGCTGATGAGAATGAGCAGGCAAGGGGAGAGCTATCCATCAACTCTCTGTCATATAGTATTGAAGCAGAGTGACTGTGGTGCAGAAGGCAAACCAGTGCAATCTGCATGGAGGTCTTTGTGGAGGTCTGGGCAGTGCATCAGGGACAGACTGCATTAGTTAAATCTTGCTGGGAGTAAAATACCACTACACCCCACCCTTGATTATTGCATCTGATTATTGCTGGCCAAAAGAACACAGCTCATTTATCCCACTGACCTGTTATAGAATTCTGGCTTGGTTTGTTGGTCCTTTATATAGCACAAAAAAGGTGGGTGGCAGGGACGCCTCCACCCTGAAACACAGCTAAAGGCCTTCCTGGTGACATGCCTTTTTGGGTACATGCACTTTATAGATTATGAAACAGACCTTGCCTCAAGAAGGATCTCTCTTTTGGCAGAGCAAAGTTGAAATGCAGAATTATTCAGCAATTTATTTTATCTCTTTTAGTCTATGGACAGCAAAGCAACAACCAACCCACAAAAGGAAACGCTAAATCTTCCAATCAATATTTCTGTGCCTGATTATGGCCTCCTGCCATTTTGAACTTGCAGAGCACAGAAGGGAGTTTATTTACCTGGTTTTGCAAATTTCCTCACATTTTGTTGCTCCTTTGATAGAAACCGTAAATCATCTTAAATTAAGTAAGGTGGCTGATTTTATTCCATTTGTAAAGACGTTTAGGCTTTGCGCTTTACCACTTAAAAGCGCCCCACATGTCACTCTCACAAAGTTTTGAGTTGAATGGGAACTACTATGAACTCTTGTTGTTAAACAGAGAAGACAGAGTTCTATCATAACAGTTAACTGCTGCCCCTGAAATAATTCCGAGATGCCACAGTCAGCTTTCAGTCTCAGGTGCCATAAATACAAGAGCTTTCTTCTCCAACTGCTTTAAGGAAAAACTAAGTACAGTTTCTTCCATGGCTGCCTCAATTTAGAGCTTTAAAAGCACCTTCCGGATTTGAGCAGTGGAGGGAAATTCCATCTGGGCAGTTCTTCTGTGCAGGATCTGGGAGTGGTGCTAATGGGGAAGGGGGCAGGGAGCAGGGATTCTTACAGTTGGAAGAAATAACTACTTAAAGCAAATGCTAATGATTTAAAATGTTATTCCTTCTGTGCTTTTAGAAAAAAAAATAAAATTAAAGTAATAAAGGCTCACAGCCTGTACCTCATCTCCAGTCACTCCACTGAAATTCCCAAGAGGGTCTTGACTCTCCTCTCCTCCCTTTAAAAATGGTGGACCTGGAACCACTTACAGGAGAGGTTTAATAAGAGGCAAATGTGTTTTATATTTTGTATCTTGTTAAGTGAAAAAAGATGGATTCTCGCAAGTAGTCTCTTGGTGCAGATTTGAGAGGTCTGTGCATGCAAACGTGGGGATGCTTCGCCAGCTAGCATCTCCGCTCTGGTCCCCCATGGCTACTTAAAATCCCCCCTCCCATGCCACTTCCCCCCCCACCCCGGAGCTAGCAGAGATGAAATTGCTCCATTTGTAGAATGGATCTGCAGATCCAGGAAACTTGTTTCTGTCTGATTTGCTGATAATTTACTCCTCATTTGATTTAGTGGGGGAAAGAGAGGGGAAAAAAAGAAAAAACAGTTTCAGCTCATATAGCCCTTCCTCAAGGAAAGAGGGATTGCTGTGCAAGTTGGAGAAAATCATGATTGAAAGCAACTGAAAAAATTAATAAAGATTTACACAAAGGTTGCACACTTATTAGAGGAAAAGCAGGTAAAACCTTGCACCTGTGATGAAGTGACAAAAAAAACCCCTTCACTTAAAGTAGCTCATTGGAAACTGGGCAAGGGAGAATGATTTTAAAACTATATATATATAATCTGAGATATATAATTTTACAGTGAGACACATTCCCTTTCTGGCAATTTTTTTTTTTTTATGACCTTTGGGTGCCAGATAGCGCCATTCCTGCTGTCTGCTTTCACTATTCAGCGTTGAGGAAGCCCATTATATCTGTCTTTGATCCGGAGATCGGGATTGCTAAAACTGATGGCCACAATTAAAGACAGTCCTGTTGAAAAGCTGACCTCTGTCTGCTCTCAACTGCATGTAAACTTTTCAATATGGATGTAATTTGGTATTAAATTACCCATGCTTTATTGCTTTTTAGTACAGCCCTGTCTGTTGCCTTTTAAAGATAAAGGTAACATAAAAGAAAAATTGTGGTGTGTCTGCATAATTATGTAATTATAAACTTGTTTTTCTACATTCAGAAAACCCTTTGGGTGTGTGTGCATCTATTGAAAAGTAATAGGCTGGTACGATTGGAGAAGAAGCCTTTATATATATTTTTTTCTCCTAATTTGTTCAGCTTAGACATATGCTGTGCAAGATAGGTCACTGTATCTAACTATTTTAATCTTGGCTTTCAAAGGGTATTCTTGATTTAGAAATGAGGTGGTTTTGCTAATATGTTGCTATGTTTATTCTTTAACATGGGCCAAACTGGTGTGGAGTTTATGCCAGAGCTCTGAGGCAAAACCTACCTGTTCCACCAAAGATTGGGCCTAGCACAGCAACATGGTAATATCCCACATGTCTGGAATGAGCTCTTGGATGATTTAAACCTCACTGTGCTTGAAATTAAAAGCAACGGCTGTGACTTTCTCCTCTAACATTTTTGTTTGGGGTGAATTCTACTGAGGGGAACGGAGAACAAGCTGGAAAGACAGAGGAGATTTCCCTTTAACATTACAGAGCTGCCCGCTCCTCTCAGTCCTACTAGCTACCACTCTGTTATTTCAGAGTGGAAAGGGTGTAAGCTATCATTAGAGTAAGCTATAGGTTTCTAGAATTGCATCTTCTGAATAGAGACAGAATATCTGCTTGGAGGGTTAGTTGAAATCACAATCCCATCATAAAACTTGGAGGAAGACAGACTCCCAGGCCTCTGGAAACGTGTAATAATAATTCTGTGTGAAAATGGAAATTTTTGAGCTTGCTTCCTCTTCTTGTTAAATGTTCCATGGCAAGATTTTCCAGTAGAACCGCATTTGAAAAGCCAAGCAGATAAAAAGCTGATATCAAAACAAACAACCCAAGGGAAGCCAAACAGGCTGCTCCAGATACCTTAAAACATAATAAAGCAAAGGTATCAAGTTGGGGGAAAAAGTGTCTGCAGAATGGAGGTTGGTTGATCTCTCCCTCCTTGCTGGTCCTCCATTGAGTTATGTGTCTAGTCTTCAGCACTGCCCCCCACCCCCAGCCTGATTCTTTGGGCACACTGAAGAATTGTGGTCTGACCCATGTTGTAATTCATCTGGTTGCTCTATAAAAATTGCATCCTGTGGAAAACATATGCTGTATACACTTTTATTGGCTCTCATGCAAAGAGGTAATTCCAGAATATCAAGGAAATGTGGAAAGTAGATTCCATGCTAGATTTAACCCTGCACTCCCATCACCTCCTAGTATAACTTTCTTTAGGGACTGAGACCAAAGAGAAGGCTCAGCTTCAAGTAACCTTTTGTCAAGCTACTGTTTGAATAGGGCTCATCCTTTTTTTTTTTTCATTCCTTCTCCATGGATCTTTGCTAGTAGCAACGATGAGATGACTGGGGCATTAGATACAGTGGAGATTAAGGGTTGGATTATGGGGCTAGATCTGAGCCTTCCAAGGTAGTAGCCACTAGCCTGATGTAGCTATTGATATTTAAATTAAAACTATATTAAAATTCAATTCCTCAGTCACACTACTACATTGCTAGTGGTCACAAGCCACATAAGGCTAGTGGCTACCATCTTGGACAGTGAAGATCTGGAACATTTCTATCACTGTGGAAAATTTTATTGGACAGCACTGGGCTAGTAAGACCTGGAATGTCAGGTCCACTCTCACCTTGGCTAAGTCACTGTACGTAAGTTTATTCATCTGTAAAAGGGGAATAATAACAGTATCAACTTCTTGAGGTGATGATTGGTGGGATAATTAAAAGAGGTAATACATGTGCTCTCCAGTAGGACTTTCTGCAATGGTAAAAATGTTCTTTATCTGTGTTGTCTGTTAGGGTAGCCACTAGCCACATGGGGCTATTGAGCACTTAAGATGTGGCTAATGTGATTGAGAAACTGAAGTTTTAATTTTGTTTAATTAAATAAAACTTAAAATATCCACATGGGGATAGTGGCTACTGTATTGGTCAGTGTAGGGCTAGAACAGAGACCTTGCTCAGTAAACATTATTAGCTTTTGTTTCTGTTCTTCTTTCAATTTGGTAAAGGTGGATAATGATAATCACAGGTTTGTTTTGAGATTTAAATGAGAAAATGTTCATTAAAGCAGTAAATAAATATTACTTATTTAACATTTTTCACCTTGAATTAAATTTATTTACAGATATGAGGCTCATGGAAATAGAAAAGTTATGAATAAGGATCATAAGGCATTATGAAATTATAAAGGACCAAGTAATAAATTTATCTTCTGTTTACATGCTTGAGTAGGTTTGAATTCTGAGAAAGTTACAAAATATTAGTTCAGAAGACTAGTGAGAGAATCATTATTTCTCCATCTGTCCCCTTTAATTTCATATGTTACCATTAATATATAGACCAAGTTTAATATTTTTTAAAAGGCCATTGGATCAGCTGTGTTTTCTTTTTTTTTTTTTTTAGAAATTTATTTATTTATTTATTTATTTTTGGCTGTGTTGGGTCTTCATTGCTGTGCGCGGGCTTTCTCTGGTTGCAGCGAGTGGGGGCTACTCTTCATTTTGGTGTGCGGGCTTCTCATTGCGGAGCACGGGCTCTAGGTGCGTGGACTTCAGTAGTTGTGGCTCGCGGGCTCTAGAGTGCAGGCTCAGTAGTTGTGGCGAATGGGCTTAGTTGCTCTGTGGCATGTGGGATCTTCCTGGACCAGGGATCAAACCCGTGTCCCCTGCATTGGCAGGCAGATTCTTAACCACTGCGCCACCAGGGAAGTCCCAGCTGTGTTGTTTTCTAGTATGAATAATTTAATCTGGCAGTATTCTTGATAAGTTTTGCATGTAGCCACAGGTTTGGGGGAAAAATAGAATTCTCTCCTTTTAAATGCAGCTGCTTGAAGCTGTACAGTGGAAGAGAGTCTTTATGGTGCTGAAATAAAGGGTTTTAGCCAAATCTGCAAAGCAAGCAGACCTGCTTTTGATCTCCTTACTTTCAGCATTAGTTTGGACCAGTGTCTACAAATTCCACTGAGCATTTGATTGTGTGCTCTCTTCTGTTGTTTTGCAGGAGTTTGTCCTGCCATTCCAACTAAATCATAAGCTTCCTGAAGGCAAAGCCCATGGTTTTATATGTACGGTACATCTAGCGGAATGTTGGTAGGTAGGTGTTCTATAAATATGGGTTGACTTACTTATTGATTTTTCTCTCTCTTTTTTTTTTTTTGGATAACACCAAATTTTATTATGCAGTTGTGACATAGTGAATACACATAAGGCCCTCTATGGCAATGAATAGTGATTCTGCATTTATTTACACTCAACAAAACCTCTGGTGGTTTGGCTGTGGCATCCCAAAGGCTCCGACAGTTATGGAGTCCTGTTAGAAGAATCAGGTCACTTGGGGGCATCAGCATCGCCTGTAACCGCTCTTTAAAGATCATCACTTATTTTACCAGTAGAGAAACAAGCTCATCTTTTTAATCTTAAGAAAAATATTCAATTTTATCCTGAAACATTTGGTAAAAATTAGTGTCTATTTAAAAAAATCATTATCAATTAAAATTAAGTATGCAAGAGACACTGCAATTTGGGATAACTTTAAAGATACAGTTTTGTAAAAGATCTGAGAATAATTTAGTTCCTTCTACTAAAATACTCCACTAAATATCTTGATCCATATCCATTTTAGCATTTCTTTGCATAAAAAAATACCAAACTTAAACATTTTGGGGGAAATTCACCGGAAAAGCCAATTGAAAGAGAAATATGCTTACTCAAATAGACTTGGGCCCGAACGTAGAATTTTAGTGTTGAAAGGGACCTCAGAGCTCAAATGATCTGGTACTACAGAGGTTAATTAACTGACTCACGATTACTCAGAGCCATGATCAGGTTCAATTCAACTCTGAGGGGCCCACTTTACTTGCCAGTGTAGACGCAAGACATGAATTCACTTAAATAAAAATCCATCATGAGCTCAGTGCTAGTTTAACCCCAATTGTTAAAATTGTGCTGCTTCGTGGGCCCTCTGCTGCATTTTTATTAATCCCTAACTCCTCATTGAGATTACTTTATTTAAATGTCATCACCCAGCTCTAAAATATGCTTTCAAAATAACCGTGGTGGCCATGGGATACAAAGTATTGGGAGAAGAAAAGGAAGCAGTAGAAGCCAACTTCTGTTTGATATGTAGACACATTTCAGTCCACTGGGCCCCTGGTGGTGGTACTGAGGCAGGCTTTACAACCAGGCCTGGACATCCCAGCTATCAGAGGGGGACTGCCATTGCCACTGGCAGGGTTGTACCTTTGGAGGCATCTGGGTCATTGGTAGAGTAGGATCAGAGAAAAGGTATAAAAAGTGAGATGAAGCAAAGGGGTCTATAAACTAGAGTCTTATGATGCAAGGTAGGGTGGGGGAGGCTCCTGGCATTAGACCGAGAGAAGATCAGAGTCAGTTAATAAGTTTGGGGTGCTGGCGACTGAAACCAGATCACTGGTGGCTGTCAGCTGGAGAGGGGCGTCATCCCAGGTGGATGGCGACCTGGTCAGGTCTGTTACAGTGTGTGCCTTAGTGTTCATTTCTATCTACTCCTGTTCACTTTTTTTCAATCCTTTGTCAAGAGACAGTGAAGGGTTGGCCTTTTCTCCCCCATGCTGATACAGGTAAAGACAGAGACTGATGGTGCCAGCCTTAATTCCCCAAAGAAAAGGAGATCTAGATTTATGTGAATACCTTTAGTTCTGAAACAAGAAAAGATAAAACAGGTTGCATTCATGTATTCATGAAGCAGCAGTGTGGGTATTGGTGAATTCTGTACAAATTCACTTATTGTTCGGTCTCTCTTATTTCTGAAGACCCTGTGCTCATTTTCCCTTAATAACGTAAAAGCAGTTTTAGCACAACTGAATTTTCAGATTTAAAGCAGGGTATTCACAGTTCAAAAATGGCCGTGTGTGTGTCTGTGTGCACGTGCAACAAGTTGATTAGAAGATCAGTGTGATTCCACTGGGAACAGAAGTTTTTTCTGGCTTATGACATTTTTTGTTTCATTGGTAAAACTGAAGGACATCTTCCAGCCCAGAGAATTGTGGTCACGGGTCAGAATTTGACATCTTGATAAAGATGGTGTGCTGTGACAAGAAGCCAATTTTCCTTTCTTGGTCTGTATCACTTGTCTTGCTTTTCCATTGATAGATGTTCTATCTTTGATAGCTGGAATGACAACTTTTATGGGGACTGGGAAAAAACTGGGTCTAGGAACAGTGGTCCTCAAATTTTTGTATGTCCATAAATCACCCGGGAGACTTGTTGGGGGGAAAAAAAAAGCAGATTGTGCTTCAGCAGGCCTGGAATTCAGCCCAGGAATCGGTAATTTATACAAGTAGCCCAAGTGTTTCTGATCTGTGGCCACACTTAGAGAGGCAGAAGTCTAGGAGAAGGATGGGCAAACTACAGCCTGGTGGCCAAATCTAGTCCATTGCCTGTGTGTGAAAATAAAGTTTTATTGGAACCCAGTCACCGTCATTCATTTTTGTATTGTCTGTGGATACTTTGCACTGCAGTGGTAGAGTTGGGTAGTTGTCACAGGGACCGTGTGGTCCATGAGGCTCATAATAATTACTGTTTGGCCTTTTACTGGAAAAATTTGCTGACCTCTGGTCTAGAAGAGAAAATTTTCAACTTGCTGATGTAGGACAACATATGTTGTATGTTTGCATATAATATATGTATATATATATGTGTGTGTATGTATCTATGTACATATACACATGTGTGCACATACACATATATAGACACATATGTGTATATATAATATTTTAAATGCTTAGTATTAGTTTACCCATATATAAGGTACATAAAAGGGTGGATGAGTTGGTTCGAGGGCTAGAGGTTGTGTGGTGCTGTCTCAGTAATTTAACAGGAGGACTATAATATAGGAGTTAGTAGTGTCAACTCTGTTGGTACAGAGACAATGCTCCGAAATCCGGCTGTTACATATTGGACTCGAGACCTTGGACAAGTTACTTTGTCTCTAAGCCTCAGTTTCCTAATCTGTGAAAAGAGGTTGATAGTAGTACCTACTCATGGGCTTGTGAGGATTAGAAAAGATAAATGTGAGTGAAGTGCATGGTATTGTGTGTGGCACATAACAGGTACTCAGAGAATGCTGTCTCTTAGAATCATCAACATCCTCATTGGTGTTGCATGTCACTACTTAGCTGCAGGGTATTGAGATCAACAGATTTTGCTACTGTACCTGTTTCAGCTCCCTGGGCTGACAATGTGGGCCAAAGTTCAGCTAAGACCCTTAGTCTGTTGATTCCGAACCAGGCATATTTGGAGGCATGATCTTCTCTTATTAAATGTCATTTCCACTTTCCCTCTCGAATACACAATTTCAAGGAGGTGCCTGTACCTTTGAAAGTGGTTATTCCAATCTCCTTTAAAAATGCTGCTTAATTGTAGCCATGAAACCCCATTCCCCATCAAAAGTTCTATCAAACAACAGCCAATAAATGGTAAATTAAGATAAGGACTGTGAAGAACCTGTGTGCTTTGTTATACTTTCTTCAATCTACAGTGAATCACTGTTGGTGGATATGATACAAATGCACATTTTATATGCAGTTGTGAAAAGATCTGCCTATAATCCAGTGGCTATTTCCTTTCTGCTCTGCTTATTAACTATGGGCTAAGTGGTTAAAAAAAAAAAACAACTGAAAACACAAGATTCATGTTAAAACCCTACCTTTGTTCTGTTTAGGTTGAATTTGTTCTTCAGTGGGGAAGGAACAAATAAAATTTTATTATCATAATCACCACAAATTTCTCCTGTGTGTGCTGAGTGCAGGGCCATGTCTGGGTCTCTGGGCACACCCCTTCACTTTTACACTAAGTCAGTTATTCTCAGTGGGGATGATTTTGCCTCCTCACTGGGGGCTGTTTTGGTTGTCACAACTTGGGGGGCAGTGCTACTGGCATCTAGTGAATAGAGGCCAGGGATGCTGCTAAAGGCCCTACAGTGCAGTGGACAGCACTACCCTGCTCCTATCAGAGAGTTACCTGGTCCAAAATGTCAATAGTGTTGCTGTTGAGAAACCCTGGTCTCTGGGGAGAGAAATCCAGGTCCTCCACGTCTCAGACCACCTCCTGCCACAGGTACCAGTTGATTAGTAATTATAGGCCATTTATTGCCTTGAGCCCACCCCCCCACCCCAAATCTTCCTCCTTTGCAGCCTTTCTGTAATTGACTGCACTGATATCCCAGAAAGTATGCTTCCTGATGAAAAGCAGTTTATAAAGTAAAATGTATTCACCTGGGGGTAGGTTCTAACAGAGAAGGAACGAGTGAATCAGGATATGGTCCATAGATTTTTTTCTGGAGGTGAATGAGTCCTTACCTTCCTGGTCATCCAGTCCTGCATACCACAGGGATTCATGATGATTTCAAGTGGTTTATGCCAAACATTATGTTTCATTTAACCACTGTATATTTATTTTAACACATTAATATGTATTCTAATTAAATATTATATTAAAAATGGCAGCTATTGAAATTAAAAAGAAAATGTTGATAGTTAATAGTATTTAATACAATAAAACTAATTAGAAAAATTGACATGAAAACTTTGTTCTAAAGATTAATTTTAGTAAACATATTTGTTTTAAAAAGTGAATTGTTTTACAAAGAAATATTAGGTAACACTTCATTGGTATAGGATATAGCAGAGCCACAAAGATGACATTAAAATTTCTGAGATCTGGGGAACTCTAATGTAATCCACCCCCCTTATTTTACACATGAGGGTAATATTAATAATTGAGAAAGCACTGTCCCACTTATCTATTACTGTGAAATGAAACACCCCAATGCTTAGGGGTTTAAAACAACGGCAACCATCATTTTGCTCGTGAATCTACAGTTTGAGCTGGGTTTCATGAGGATGCTCATCTCTGCTCCTGTCAGCATCAGTTGGGATGGCTGGACGGCTGGGGGCTCTAATCCTCTGAACACTCACTCACATCTGTGGTGGTTGATGCTGGCTGTCAGTTAGGATCTCATCAGGGGCTTTGGCCAGAACATTTACATGTGGCCTCTTCATGTGGTGTATGGCTTCCTCAGAACATGGCAGCTAGACCCCAGAGGTGAGTATCCAAGACAGAAGACCATGCAGAAGCTGGTTTGCCTTTTATTGCTTAGCCTCAGATGTCATAATAGCATCACTAACACCACAGTCAGAGAGGGGTGGAGACTAAACCCCACCTCTCACTGGAGGAGTGTCAATGTCCTATTGTTAGAATAACGTGTGGGATGGGATATACTGCTGTCACCATCTTTGGAAAAAATAGTCTGTGATAAGTATCATCACATAAATTAGTATATTTAAATTCTTGCAACAATTTGTGTGAACATTTTATCACCCTCCCTACATTTGCTGTTGTCCCGATAACAAAACTGAGGCTCAGAGAGCTTGAGTGACTTGCCAATTAACACATAGTTTGTGGTTGAAACAAAGTTAAAGCAGTTTCAGTGTCCAGAAAGACGTTCTTCACCAGGTTGCCAAGTTCGCAGGGATTCTACTCACATTCTCTCCTGTCCTCTTATTAGGATCATTGCCTTCCCTCCCCCTGGGAACATTCATTGTGCAGTTCTAGAAGAGGTCCAGATAACTCTTAGAAACAAAGATCCCGGGTATAGCCTCCTTCAAATGTCATCAAATCCTGAGACACTTTCATGAGAGGCTAGTTACTATTTTTTTGTTCAGTCAAGGAGCTTAATTTCTTTTAGGCATTAAGACTAGAAGGTCAAAATTATTTTTCTGGTCAGCCTTAGGCAGAGATAATTTTGTTGATCACATTTTCTTGAGAGTTTAAAATGTTTTAAAGTTTTTAATTGGGAAGTATTTCAAATAAAATATAAAAATAGTACTCCTTACTTACCACCTAGCTTTAACAGATCTTTGCCATATTTGTTTCATTAAAAAAAAACCTCTCTGAGTTTCATCAGTTTTTTTTTTTCTATTGTGAAGTAGTTATCTTTATTGTTTGTGGACAGAAAATATACTTTAAAAAATTTACAAACATTTATGAGTTGCAAATTAATCAAGGACAGGCTGGGGTCAGAGATCCCAACTTCTTCTGATGAGCTGCCTGTGTAAGCAGCAGCAATGGCTGCCCTTGCCCTGCTCAGACGCTGCTTTGGGCCCGAGACGCGTCTGTGTCTCACAGACGAGCTCCCAACGAGAGCAATATTCATGTTGCTGCAAATGGCAACATTTCATTATGTTTTTTATGACTGAGTCGTATTGCATTATATATATACCACATCTTCTTTATCCATTCATCTGTTCATGCACCCTTAGGTTGCTTCCTTATCTTGGCAATTGTAAATAATGCTGCTATGAAAATTGGGGTGCATGTATATTTTTGAATTAGTGTTTTTGTTTTCTTTGGATATATATGCAGCAGAATTGGTGGACCATATGGTAGTTCTATTTTTAGTTTTTTGGAAAACCTCCATACTGTTTCCATAGTGGTTACACCAATTTACATTTCTACCAGTGGTGTACAAGGGTTCCTTTTTTTCTGCATCCTCACTAACATCTGTTATTTGTGGTCTTTTGGATGATAGCTGTTCTGACAGGTGTGAGGTGATATCTCATTGTGGTTTTGATTTGCATTTCTATGGTGATTAGTGATGCTGAACATCTTCATATACCTATTGGCCATCTGTATGTCATCTTTGGAATGTCTATTCAGGTCTTCTGCCCATTTTTTAATCAGGTTGTTTGTTTTTTTTTTTGATATTGACTTGTATAAGCTGTTTATATATCTTGGATATTGACCCCTTATGATTCATGTCATTTGCAAATATTTTTCCCATTCAGTAGGTTGTCTTTTTGTTTTGTTGATGGTTTCCTTTGATGTGCAAAAGCTTTGAAGTTTAATTAAGCCCCATTTGTTTGTTTTAGCTTTTATTTCTCTTAGGAGACAGATCCAAAAAATATTGCTATGCTTTATGTCAAAGTGTATTCTGCCTATGTTTGCCTCTAGGAGTTTTATAGTATCTGGTATTACATTTGGATCTTTAATCCATTTTGATTTTATTTTTGTATATGGTATGAGGAAATGTTCTAATCTCGTTTTTTTACATGTAGCTGCCCACTTTTCCCAGGACGACTTATCGAAGAGACTGTCTTTTCTCTGTTGCATGTTCTTGCCTCCTTTTTCATAGATTAATTGACCATAGTACATATGTTTATTTCTGGGCTTTCTGTTCTGTTCCATTGATTTATGTGTTTGTTTTGTGCCAGTACCATGCTGTTTTGATCACTGTAGCTTTGTAGTATAGTCTGAAGTCAGGGTGCATGGTACCTTCAGCTTTGTTCTTTTTTCTTAAGATTGCTTTGTCAGTTCAGTGTCGTGTGTGGTTCCATATAACTTTTAGGATTATTTGTTATAGTTCTGTGAAAAATTTCATGGGTATTTTTGAGTATTGAGTAGAGTACTATGCTTAGTGAAATAAGTCAGAGAAAGACAAATACTCTTATGTGTGGAATTTAAAAAACAAATATATATAACAAAACAAAAATTGTTTCACTTAAAAAAAAAAGGGCATTACATGTATCAAATCCCATCTCACCCACCCTAAAGGTAACCACTATTCTAATTTTGTATTCTAATTATATCATTCTAATGATATTCTAGTTATTTCCAAGGATGTTTTCATTCTTGCTTCAAATATAAATGTATCTAGAAATAATATATTTTAAAAAATATATGTAAATTGCTATGTTTTGTTCAACATTATAGTTTTGAGATTTATCCATGTTTAAACTTTTAGAAATAATTTATTCCTTTATCTACTGTATAGTATCCCACTGAATGAATAAATTAGTTTATCCATTCTTGTTAGTTTCTGACTCTTTTTCTGCTCTGATGAGCATGCTGGAGTAAATATCCTTTTCCTTATGCCTTTTGGAGCATGTGCAACTATTTCTCTAGAACTGTTAGAAATAGAGTATGCACATCTTCATCTTTATAGGAATTGCCAAATGTCCCTCAAGTTTATTCCCCCAATTATATGTAAAAGTTGTAATTTCCCCCTTTTCTACTGACACTTGGTATTATCAGGCATACTTATCTTTTTTAACCAATCTGATGGGCATAAGATGACATTTTAGTATTGTTTTAATTTACATTTCTGTGATTTCTGGTGGGTTTGAACATCTTTTCATAAACTTACTGCTCATTTGGAGTTTTCATGTTAATTGCCTGTTCATTTACTCTGCCCATTTTTTTTCTATCATTTCTTTTTCGTATAAATATGCAGGAATTCTTTATATGTTCTGATCAGAATACTGTGCTAATTTTATATGTGGAAAATAACTCCATCTGCGCTGTGGTTTGTCTTTTCACTTTTTCCCCTATGTGTTTTGTTATACAGAAGTTTTAAATTTTAGTACAATCAAAATTATCATCCTTTTCCTTTATGGTTTGTACCTTTTGTGTCTTGTTTAAGAAATTCTTCCCTACTGGGATGTCAGAAAGATTTCTCCCATTTTTGATTCTTCAAGTTGGATGATTTTGTCTTCTCATGTTTAAATATTTAATTTATGTGCAATTATTTTTTTCCATTTTGGGGGAAAATGATCTAACTTTCTACTTTTCTAAATGGATGGTTGATTATCCTAGCAGCATTAGTTGAAAAGTCCATCATTTCTCCCATTGATTTGCAGTGAAGTTCTGTCATATATGAGGTTCCCATACATCTATAAGACTTGAGCTTCCAAGTTTTCTGTATCTACCTCCATGTTAATATTAGATAGTTACTGTAGCTTCATAATGAGCTTTGCTATCTGGTGAGGCGAGACAACCCCACCCCCAACTTATTAAGTCTTCTTTGTAAAAATTGCCTTGGCTATTTTGATTTTTTGTTTCCATGTGAATTTTAGGATCAGCTTGTCACCTGCTAAGAAATACTCTACTGAGGGGTTTGATTGGTATTATATTTAGTTTAGAAATTGTTTTAAGGTGAATTTCCACTTTGAAATAAAGTTTTGCTGTCTATAAGCAAAGTATAGTTCTCCATGTATTCAAGTCTTTTGTTGAGTCTCCAAGCCTCTCTCTTCTGGCATCTGTGTGTGGGGATCAGTCAAATAAGCTTTTCTAGAATTGCTCCTCCCATGCCCACCCATCTCCTGAGCCCAGGGAAGAACCTCCCATGTCAGTGGTGATGACGGAGCCATTCTGTTAACCACAAACAAGGGCACTGTGGATATGGAGATCCCTGCCTGCCCTTCTGGACAGCCCATTAGCTGCTGGAGTCCAGCTGCTATGATGGGAGCAGGGTAGAGGAACTGAAGGCTGAGACCCAGGCAACAGGTCTAAGGAAGAGGCCTGGGAGCTCCAATCATTGTGAGTGTGGGTTGTTTCCTCGACCCAGTTGTCCCATATGTTCGAGTAGCAATGTATCTCGCCTTAGAACATAGTCTCCAAATGGAACTGCTTGGGTTCAAATCCCATTCCCACTGCTTACTAGCCCGGGAAAGTTGCTTAACTTATTCATACCCTAGTTTCTTCATTTAAGTAGGGAATTACATGGAGTTGTTTTGAGGAGTAAAAGAAGTAATATCAGTAAAGTTGAGAATGGTGCTGTGCTTATTTAGGGGTTACTTACTGCTCCAACATCACCATTAGTTACTGTTCTCATTACTATATTGAACCATTTTAGATTCAAGTTGATATTTTCCTATGTGTGCTTTCTCTTGTGATGAGCTTCCTGGGAAATAGTCCGTCTAAATTATTGGAGGTTGATGGTGTCTGTGAGCATATTCAAGATTCTTAGAGTATTTGTAGGTAAAAAACCATTTAACATTATTCAAGCCAATATTTTCCAAACCCACCTGTCCATTGAAGTCTTCCTTTTTCCAAAGGGTACCTGTTAAATTCAGTATAATTAGCATTCGGTAGAAGACATTTTCAGGAATAGTCCTTGGGGCATTACTTGTAAAAATTATCTTTATTTTGGCATATATTACAGGAAGACATCCCAAGAACATATATTCTCAGTGAAGTGTTTGAAAACAGAGGTTAGCTAAAGAATAGAGATTAACATTGGTAGGCAGTCTCTGATCAGTAAAATATCCTTTAAGTATTTGAAAAAAATCTCCCAATAATTGCAAACACATTCATATACCTTAGGCTATTGAAAAAAAGAGGGTATAACTTTTTTGTTTTTGTTTTTTATAAAGTAGAAGTGTCATGTATTTGGTGCCTATATTACAGCCTGGTGCAGAGGTAAAATTTTATTCATTTCGTAGAAGCCCCATTGGACTTTCTCCTGAAGGCAGGAAGGCCAGTTTATTGGTATTTATCACAGTTCATTTACTGCTTGTTTTTGTTTCTTCGAAGAACACAAGTTGCAATTGGGAATGGCATTTTGGGAATGTTGGGAATGTCGCTGATAATATTTTTTCCCTTTCCCTTCCCTCCCTTTCTGTGTATTTTGTTACTTAGTCAAACCTGTGGCTACTTAATTGTTCCAAATCAAGAACAAAATGCAAAGGCAAAGCAAAGAGGAAGCAGCTCCATGCTGCCACCTCTCCTGTCGTTGTCCTGTCATTGCTCCTAACCGAGTGAAGGGAGAAGTGGATTATGCTAGTGTTGGATCCAAATAATAACTTCTTTATCAAGAAAAGTGAAGCAAAACCAATTGTAAATAATATTTCCTTTCTTTTCATTTCCTGGAAGATCTTTTCTTAGAATCGTTTACCTCAACCACTCTCTGTGTTTTCTCCCCATGGCACTTTCTATTGCATTAAGATGGTACCTATTTGTGGGCCAGATTTTAGTTTGAAATCTGCTGGGGCCAGGACCTGGTAGGAAAGGTCTAACCAAGCAGAGAACTAGAACTGAGGAGAAAACTCTAGAGCAGGGTCATTGGTTTTCTCAGTTATTCATCATTAATTCTCCATCACAGATTCCTTCCATTATGAGATAAAGTGAGCAATAAAACCCAGATGATTTGCTGATAAACCGTAATACCTCCAGTTCATATATATTAGAATAACATGTCTAATTTTAGTTCTGTGTGCTTCTAAATCTTAAAAGCAATTGCTTTATGGCCTTGATTTCCATGGCTTGTGTTTAGTTTTTTCAACATATTCATGCTAAGTAACAAATCTTGTGTTAACTTGAGTTAGGAATGTTTTTTTATTTTACAGTTTTATGAATGAAGTTTTAGTCTCATATTTTTTGTCTCATATTTCTTTTCAAACAAACCTCATGTAAGTACTTAAAAGTGTATGAATTACTCAGAAAATAAGTTAAAGTAGTAACTTTGGGCTTATCTGTCAAGGATATATCTTTATGGGACTTAATCACCATTGTACTTAAACAGAAACATTACAATACAAAACAAAGCTTGTTTTTCATTAAAAAAGAAAAGAACTGGTAACACTTGCAATACGTAAACATTGTTGCCTGGTAATTATAATCAGATTGCTATTGGATTACACATTACATTGTGCTAATGCTAAAAGACCGATTGGCAATGATGTCATTACAGGCTCTGAGTTGACCAGATCTGTTGCTGTTAAATACACACAAGTCAGAAAGAGAAAAACAAATACTGTATGCTAACACATATATATGGAATCTAAAAAACAAAACAAAAAAAAGGTCATGAAGAACCTAGGGGCAAGATGGGAATAAAGACGCAGACCTACTAGAGAATGGACTTGAGGATATGGGGAGGGGGAAGGATAAGCTGTGACAAAGTGAGAGAGTGGCATGGACATATATACACTACCAAATGTAAAATAGATAGCTAGTGGGAAGCAGCCGCATAGCACAGGGAGATCAGCTCGGTGCTTTGTGACCACCTAGAGGGGTGGGATAGGAAGGGTGGGAGAGGGGGAGACACAAGAAGGAAGAGATATGGGGATCTATGTATATGTATAGCTGATTCACTTTGTTATAAAGCAGAAACTAACACACAATTGTAAAGCAATTATACTCCAATAAAGATGGTAAAACAAAACAACAACAACAACAAAACACTGTGCTAACAATTTGCAACAGACCAAGTAGTTGTTTGACTTGGGTAGTATTGGCTAGAATGGTAAAGAGGCATTTCTTTTTACTGAGAAAAACTTTCACTCTGTCTGGGACAATTTTCATTAGATGCAGACCATTTTGTTAATTTAAAAAGTATCTTCAATGCCTCCAAATTCATTTCTCTGTGTACAGTTAACTTTACAATAGGATTAATGAAGGAGAAGTTGAGACTTGCAGAATAAAGTTTTTCTCTTTGTGCATGCCTCTGTTATCATTGCAGTTACAATAAGTGAATGGTCACACAAATGGTTTTTAAAGCAGATGCTTTTTATTTTATACTCTCTTTTTTTAACTCCATGGAGCCAGGATGCATCTCTGTTTCTAATATTTCCACTAGTGGGCACTGCAGTGCTTCCAACTCTGTATATTTTTATCTGGGCACAATATAAAAAAAAATCATACAGGCAGTGAATGGTGAGTTTCCCTTAAGAGCTACTGTCCTGTCAAGAAAGACACCAAAAATACATTTGGAAGATTATATCTGCTGAAATTATTTACTAAAATTTTAGAACAGAATAATGTGCTTGAGATTGCTACTCAGTTTTTGCTGGCATTCCTTTATATTTGTGAATTGTCACATTTATTCTCGTTTGATAGGCATATATGTTGAAGTCAACATTATGCAGAAAAGGAAAGGTATGTAATGCCATAGTGCAAATTAACAATATTTATTAGGAGAAAATCCTGCCTTTTTCTATTAAAGGCAAACATTTAACATGTTTGGTTATGTAATTTTGAGTATGAAGCAGTGCAGTTGTGGCTAAGACTGTCTATTTGATATTTAGGGAAGAATTTGATGCTTTAATAAGGGAATCCTCTGTCTCCCTCATCCATCATCCGCCATCCTCATCCATCCAAACACCACTGTAAATTTGTCAGAGCCTTTTCCATATTCAGTACTTGTATAAATAATGGCTACTGTGATTTGAAAAAAGGGGAATGTGCACTTTCTGGCTATGTTATATATTTGATCACAGTCATGGAGACATCTTACAGTTTTTGTTTTGCATTGCTCAGCGTTGGTGCATGTAACTTAAGCCCCAGAGCTAAAGGACATTTTTGTATGCTGACCCTTATTGTGGCTAGTACTTGCCAAAATGAAATTAGTTTGCGGGGTTTTCTACAGCAGATGAAACACAGCCTCTGTTCCATTACTACGCTTTTATCATTGCCTATCGCCTCTCCTTCTCTCCTTTGCTATCTTAGGGATTATTCAGGTTCTCTGCAATATTCTGAAATTAATCAAAGCAAGCAAAACCCCATGCCTTATTATCCATGACAGGAAGAGAGTGGTTTCCACAATCCAGACAGCTTTGTGATGTTGTCCAGTTGTGTAACTAGAATTTTATTATCTTTAAAAAAAGGTTCTGATTTTCACACAATGAAACCTTTTCATGTTAAAGTTGTATGAGCAGTGGATCGCTCCATGTGAGTGTGACAAAGGATCTGAATTTAACTGATAGGCTGTTTCCCTTATTTAAATAAGGAACTGATCTGTGAACAGTGTTCATTTCTTTCTTTGATTTTTAGCTTAGCAGAACTGCTGTATGTCCTAAATGCACATAGTTTGGGTCACAGAAGCTTTCTATGCAATGAGATGGGAGCAACTTACAGGATGCTTATCCAGTCTGGACCGTCTATTCTTTCTCATCTTTTTATAATCATGCTCTACAAATTGTTTTTTTCCCACTAAATGAGTGGCCATTGTACAGATTGCAGACACTTAGTTTGATTGAAAGTAATAAAAGGAGATTATCCACTGGGTTGGTTGAGTGAAGGTTCTGATTTGACCCACTGCCTGGAGAGAAAAGAATTAATCTTATAAACCAGACTCACTTCTGCCATGCTTTGAAAAACTGCCAGGAATGCATTAGATCCCTTTTGTCTTAAGTCCAGTGAGAGCTAAAGGTGGAGTGGGACAGATCAACGTATGAACCAAATAGATGGTGGCCTGCATGTAATGCTTTGAGTGGTATCTTGAACTGTGATGAGGGCTTTCTCTCGCTCCCTGAGTAAATCTCTACCGCCACAGTCTTTGAATTTGAGGAGGAGGAGGGCAAAGAGAAGGAGAATGGTTTTTACTTATTAAGTTTATTCTTTATGCCAGGCACTGTTTTAAATTCTAAGTTTAGAATCTAAACATATTTAGATTATATATGTTTTTGTATCTTATCCTCATGAAACAGAATATTATTATGCCAAGTTTATGGGCATGGAAATAGGTACAAAGAGGTAAAGTACAAGATCCTACAGCTAGTAGTGGATGATTTGAGATTCAAACCCCAGTTGTTGTTGTTTTTTCCCCTCCCGCAAAGCACTTGCTTGTAAGCACCATGCTCTCCTGCTTCCTCGAGATAGCAAAGGTGGAAGCATTAATTCCAGGAGACCAGAGTGGGATACTGCAGGCTGCCCAGCATCAGGCTGGCACAGGGAGGCACTCAGAAAAAAAATGAGTGAATGAAAAAGTCTATCACTGATGTTGAGGGGAGAACCTTTTGTGCTTTTCAGGAGATAGCACAGTGAGCTGGAAGGAGCACAGGCTTTGGAGCCAGCCAGACCTGGAGGTATGTATCCTTACTCTTCCCTTTGTTGTTGTCACTCGAAGTACACCACTAATCTCTTGGAGCTTCTGTTTCCATCTCCATAACATACCTCATAGGTTGTTGGGAGTATAGGAAAGATGGCCTGATGAATGTTGGATGGCAGATTCTAGCATGAAGGTCCGAAAGATGTGATGAACTGCCTTGGCTAGGAGGCGGGAGGCTGGAGGTTGGGGATAGTATTTGGCACCAAGAAGAAGGCAGAGGGAGATTCCCATATGTTATATTGGAAGAATCTTATGGCACTTAAAAATGGGAAATTCCAACTTGCAGGAGACAAATAGGACTCAAACTTCAATAACCTTTGAACCCTAAAAAGACAGTTCTTCCCCTAGAGCTATTTTTAGGATACGCTTTAGGCAAAAATGGTAGTGTCAACTATGATCTTTATTTTAACTGTGTAATTTCCAGTGAGTGTCTGGAACAGTACTGAGCGTTCAGTACCAGTCTTGGTTTATTCCATTTATGGAAGCAGCCATGGTTTAGTGGGAGAGGCACTGACTAGCATTTTTCATGTTCGCTTCTCTCTTCCTTTGTATTTTGATTTCTGTCCTGTTTTTGGGGAAAGAGTGAGAGAGATGAAGAGAACACAAAGAAACATTGTGCTAGAAATAGTTCCTTTCCCTCAAATTCTTCAGGTCATTCTGTTTGTCTGAGGGTGTTTTCCTTTGATCTTCAGCTTTTTGTGGTTGTTTTTGTTGTTGATGGTTGCAATCCATTTTCCCAAAGTTGCCCCTTTTAAAATCTTGAGATCTGGTAGGATAGAATGAAGGAGGGAGGGACTTCCCTGGCTGTCCAGTGGTTAAGACTCCATGCTTTCACTGCAGTGGGGGGTGGGTTCGATCCCTGGGCAGGGAACTAAGATGCTGCATGCTGTGCAGGGTGGCCAAAAAGTTATTAAAAAAAAAAAAAAAAAGAGGAGGGAAAAGAAAGAGTAATGGATAACGCCGTCCGGAGGATAAATGACATGGGTTCAGGCTGGGAGGCCAACACTAGGACAGCCCTTGCTCCGCAGATCAGTGTGCTAAGGACTGCTCTGTGGGCTGAACCAGGACATTTGGAGGGAGATGTCTGTGGGCTATTGAAGCCTGGTGTGCATGTGTGTTATGTTTTGTGTGTGTGTATGCTCAGAATTCAATATGAGTCTCTTCCTACCTCACCTGTTTTTAGGGATGCCTTTATTACCCACTAGCAGAGTAGAATGATGCAATCATGGTATATTGTTTATCTGGTTCCGAAGTCAGTAGGACTCGTCTTATATTCTTTTTTTTTTTTTTTTTTTTTTGATTTTTATTTATTTATTTACTTTTTAAATTTATTTTTTTAAATTGAAGCATAGTTGATTTACAATGTTGTGTTAGTTTCAGGTGTACAGCAAAATGATTCAGTTACATATATATATACATACTTTTTCATGTCCTTTTCCATTATGGTTTATTACAGGATACTGAATATAGTTCCCTGTGCTGTACAGTAGGGCCTTATTGTTTACCTGTTTTATATATAGTAGTATATATTTGCTAATCCCAAACTCCTGATTTATCCTCCCCCCCTTTCCCCTTTGGTAACCATAAGTTTGTTTTCTATGTCTGTGAGTCTGTTTTTGTTTGGTAAATAAGTTCACTTGTGTCATATTTTAGATTCCACATATAAGTGATATCGTATGATATTTGTCTTTCTCTGACTTACTTCACTTAGTATGATCATCTCTAGGTCCATCTATGGTGCTGCAAATGGCAGTATTTCATTCTTTTTATGGCTGAGTAATATTCCATTGTATATATGTACCACATCTTCTTTACCCATTCATCTGTCGATGGACGTTTAGGATGTTTCCATGATCTGGCTGTTGTAAACAGAGCTGCTATGAACATTGGGGTGCATGTATCTTTTCGAATTAGAGTTTTGTCTGGATATATACCCAGGAGTGGGATTGCTGGATCATATGGCAACTCTATTTTTAGATTTTTAAGGAAACTCCATACTGTTCTCCATATTGGCTGCACCAATTTACATTCCCAACAACAGTGCAGGAGGGTTCCCTTTTCTCCACATTCTCTCCAGCATTTATTATTTTTAATGATGGCCATTCTGACCAGTGTGAAGTGATACCTCATTGTAGTTTTGATTTGCATTTCTCTAATAACTAGCAATATTGAGCATCTTTTCATGTGCCTATTGGCCATCTGTATGTCTTCTTTGGAGAAATGTCTACTTAGGTCTTCTGCCCATTTTTCGATTATGTTGTTTGTTTTTTTCTTATTGAGTTGTATGAGCTGTTTGTATATTTTGGAAATTAAGCCCTCATGAATTCACAGCACTCTGAAACCCGTGTTTGTTTCTGTGTACTTGTCAGGCCGTTTTCATTTCTTTCCAGTTCTTTCTCTTCTTTCTTTTTAATAGCCTCTACTTTCCCTTTAGGGTCCCCATTTCTGCTCTATTGTCTTTTTTCCGTCTCTTCATCATAGCACAGGTGATAGTTCCCACATTAATTTGATTCAACATCTTTCATAGCAGAAACACAGGCTAGTCAAACATGACACAGATGAAGTCTCAGTGAAGTTGAACTAAGCAACAGGATCTCATGGTCAATGTCATTGGACTTCACATACCAGGAGGGTCTCCCGGACACAGAGGATCCCAGGAATTGCCTGGAACTAGAGAGGACAGCCCTGGGGGGAATCCCAGGGGCCTCTTGCTCAGTCTCTTGTCCTTCCTTCACGCTGAGTGTTGACTTCATTCTTCCCTCTTGTTACAGCCCAGATCCCTGTGCCTTTTGTTCACCTGGTGAGAAACATTATTGCCGTTAATACTTCCACAGGCTTTATTGAAGAGACCAGGCAGATTGAGCTAACATGTCTTTATCCCAAACGCAAACAAACCACTGGGGAAAGGATTCCTTGGCTCAACTTGGGAACGAGACTTTGTTGAGTGTCTCATGTGCCAGGCACCTCTGGGTGATGAGGATACAGTGGAGAACACAACAGACACAATTCTTTTTTTTTTAATTAATTAATTAATTAATTTATTTTTGGCTGCATTGGGGTCTTCGTTGCTGCCCGCGGGCTTTCTCTAGTTGCAGCGAGCAGGGGTCGTCTTATATTCTTGACATTTTTTACCCAGATAATTTCACCCTAAAAACCCAGTCCTCTCCAGTTTCTCTGGCAGAGAGAGAATGTGCTCTCTCTCTAACCCAGGGCTTTAGTTAAGAGTAAACTGGCAACTGGGAGACCAGGTCAAGGACTGAGTCTGTTTTTCTTTCCTTCCTAAGTCTAAAAGGTTTTGGTCCAGTGTGTGGACAAACCTCGAGGTGGTCAGGATAATGCGTGGGGGTAGTAATTCAGTGTCCTCTTGATTTCTGAACTTTGGGGCTATTGGGACTGCCCCTTCCTGGCTCTGTCCTGGCCTCTCAGGGGTGTGATGTGAATACTCTTTTGAGCCCTTTGGTCATCTATGAGGGTTTTGCCTGACAGCATGAGAGCATTCTTGTTGCATGAAAACCTCATCTGTTTCTTCCATTCTTGTCCCTTCTGAGGGAAGGAATTGGATAAGGAAGGCATGAATGGGGAGGTCCCTGGGGGCAGGCTGTGGCCCTTCTCCCTGTTTCCTTCTTGCTGCTGTCTTAGCCCGAGTCAAGCTCAGGGTCTGCAAGTTGTTCTGCAGATGGCTCAGCAGCAGACACCCAGCTGGGCTGATTTAACCCACAGAGTGTTTGTGTTTGACAGCCAAGACAGGGAGCAGGAAAACTGTTTTCACTGGGATCAGCCTCAGTTGTTTCTCTAAAAGCAGTTGGTTGAACTGCTGTGCTGTTTCTGGAACCATTATGCCATGAAGTGAAGTTTGGATGAAGGACAGATGTATTATCTAGGAAAGAATACTGGTTGTTCTTTCACAGAATGTTCAGTCATTGCCTTTGCCAACAAATGAAACTGCTCTCCAGTGTTCTGTTTGTGTAGAGGCTATTTCGGGGGAGAAAAAAAAGCCCTAAGACATTAATCCTCCTTTGCTCTGGAGCAAGTAAATAGCAAGTGTCAGTTAATATCCATTTTCTAGGTGAAGAAATAGAGGCACTGAGAGATTAAATAGATCACTGCTTCTTAAACTTGGATGTATTCATGAAGTGCCTAGGGGTCCTGTAATAAATGGAGATTTTGATTCAGTAATCTGGGGAGGAAACCTGAGAACCTGTATTTCTAACCTGTTCTCTGGTGATACAGATGATGATGGTCTGAGATTCATACTTGAGTTTAATTTAGGCACATGGTGAGTTAGGAAACAGCGTACTAGATAAGGCTACTTGCCCGTGTCCCCAGGAAGTGAAACAATACAGTCTTTTAATCAAGACTGTATGTAAATTGTTTCAAAATAGTTAAAGTAGGAAGCATAGCACTTATGGATGTTGTGGCCATAGCACATAAAAAACCAGATTGACAGGTGTGGTTTTTAGTAGAATTAGGTAGCTAAACTGGTTTCATGCAGTCATAGCTATAGCCTGCCTGAGATAACAGAAGCATAAGAAATTATATCCAAGCATCAAAAACTCAGTAGTGCTTAGAAGAGAAGGCAACTGCTAGCTTATAATTCATGTTTCATTCCAACTAAAGCCAATAAATTGTGTGTGTGGGGTGTGTGTGGGTGTGCGCACCAGTGTGCATGTATAGGTCCACTGTTACTCTGTTTCTACACTCCTGTAGTCTATTTCCTTATAACATGTTATCAGAGCAGAGTTGCTGCTGTAAAAGACAATCTTTCCCATGTGCTGCTACTCACAAAGATTTCACAATTTGTTGATGACTCACACATCTGTGTGGAAATATATGCTACTGCCTTCAGCTGCAGTAGTTTATGCTTTTCTCCCTTACAGAATATGATTACCCAGAAGTATGTAATAGTCATTTAATGGAGAGCAGGTATAAGAAGAAACAGTAATTTTGAACAAAAGGAATGGATGCAAATTGCAGCAAGAAGGATTTAGGTTAGACATCCACATGCAGGGAAAAGTCTCGTCTGCAAGTTAGAACAGTGAAACATTGGAACATAGGATCAAAGCAGAGTTGTGGCACATTCTTGGGCATTTGAAAGAAAAGGGCAGGTGGTTTTATTTCAATGCTCTCTATTCAGCTCCCCTCAGAGGGAGGAGAATGAATTCTGCAATTGCTGGAGATCATTTTTATTTCTGTGATTCATGAGAGATGAATTCTGGATGTATCTGATTAAAAACCATGTCAAAGAGCCACATATTCCAGAGATCCTTTCTGATCATTCTAATTGATACTGGGATGTCATTTTTTGGCATGGGGATGGGAATCCAAAAAGTATTTGCTAAGACCAGTTTCATGTAATGTCTTTTTCTTCCAATGATTTTCACCTACACCTGCAATGATAATAAAAATTGTCTTCCCCAAGGGCTTATGAGATATTGTAGAGTATCATCTGGAATACTCAAGGGATACAAAGGTCATCAGATACTCTTTCTACCAGCATTATTTGGAGTCTTCCAAATTTTAATAGACTATACAATAGTCCTTCATTTTCCTTTCTAATTGGAATTTCAACTAGGGATGCCTACAGGCATTGACTTTCCTCACTTGGAATGCTTTGATGCACTAGGCAATGATAAAGGATATCCACACAGTGGTGCAAAATTGCCACACGGTTATAACGTTTGGTATTGTACTATATTAAAACCCGTGTCTCGAGAGAGAATGACAGTGCCTAAAAATAATGGAGATTAAACTTTCCCAGCTTTTCGGAGGATACTGAAAATAAAATACTATGTGTCCCCTAAGTGACTAATGGCACTTTCTTATAAACAACATCATAAGATCTCTCTCTCTCTCTTTCTCTCTCAACACACACACGCACACACACACACACGCACCGTCACATAAAGATTAGAAATGGACATTTGAGTTTCTAGTGAATATTTTCTAGGTCCATTATATATGGGGTCAGTAGCAGTGTATGTTCAATAAAATTCACAGCAGGCAAATAGGGACCTGAGAAATTCTACAGACCTTTTGGAGCTGGATAACTCAAACATTAAGGAGGGGAGCAGAATCCTAAAGATGCTACCAGAAAACTACTAGAGCTAATCAGTGAATTTGGTAAAGTAGCAGGATACAAAATTGATGCACAGAAATCTCTTGCATTCCTATACACTAATGATGAAAAATCTGAAAGAGAAATTAAGGAAACACTTCCATTTACCATTTCAACAAAAAGAATAAAATACCTAGGAGTAAACCTACCTAAGGAGACAAAAGACCTGTATGCAGGCAACTATAAGACACTGATGAAAGAAATTAAAGATGATACAAACAGATGGAGAGATATACCATATTCTTGGATTGGAAGAATCAACATTGTGAAAATAACTCTACTACCCAAAGCAATCTACAGATTCAGGGCAATCCCTATCAAACTACCAATGGCATTTTTCACAGAACTAGAACAAAAAACTTCACAATTTATACGGAAACACAAAAGACCCTGAATAGTCAAAGCAATCTTGAGACAGAAAAATGGAGCTGGAGGAATCAGGCTCCCTGACTTCAGACTATACTACAAAGCTGCAGTAATCAAGGCACTATGGTACTGGCACAAAAACAGAAATATAGACCGATGGAACAGGATAGAAAGCCCAGAGATAAACCCACGCACATATGGTCACCTTATCTTTGATAAAGGAGGTAAGAATATACAATGGAGAAAAGACAGCCTCTTCAATAAGTGGTGCTGGGAAAACTGGACAGCTACATGTAAAAGAATGAAATTAGAATACTCCCTAACACCACGCACAAAAATAAACTCAAAATGGATTAAAGACCTAAATGTAAGGCCAGACACTATAAGACTCTTAGAGGAAAACAAGGGCAGAACACTCTATGACATACATCACAGCAAGATCCTTTGTGACCCACCTCCTAGAGAAATGGAAATAAAAACAAAAATAAACAAATGGGACCTAATGAAACTTAAAAGCTTTTGCACAGCAAAGGAAACCATAAATAAGACAAAAAGACAACTCTCAGAATGGGAGAAAATATTTGCAAACGAAGCAACAGACAAAGGATTAATCTCCAAAATGTACAAGCAGCTCGTGCAGCTCAATATCAAAAAAAACCCCCAAACAACCCAATCCAAAAATGGGCAGAAGATCTAAATAGACATTTCTCCAAAGAAGATATACAGATTGCCAACACACGCATGAAAGGATGCTCAACATCACTAATCAGTAGAGAAATGCAAATCAAAACTACAATGAGGTGTCACCCCACACCAGTCAGAATGGCCATCATCAAAAAATCTACAAACAATAAATGCTGGAGAGGGTGTGGAGAAAAGGGAACCCTCTTGCACTGTTGGTGGGAATGTAAATTGATACAGCCACTATGGAGAACAGTATGGAGGTTCCTTAAAAAACGAAAACTAGAACTACCATACGACCCATCAATCCCACTACTGGGCATATACCCTGAGAAATCCATAATTCAAAAAGGGTCATGTACCACAGCGTTCATTGCAGCACTATTTAGCCTGGACATGGAAGCAAACTAAGTGTCCATCCACAGATGAATGGATAAAGAAGATGTGGCACATATATACAATGGAATATTACTCAGTCATAAAAAGAAATGAAATTGAGTTATTTGTAGTGAGGTGGATGGGCCTACAGTCTGTCATTCAGAGTGAAGTAAGTCAGAAAGAAAAACAAATACCGTATGCTAACACATATATATGGAATATAAAAAAAAAATGTTTCTGAAGAACCTAGGGGCAGGACAGGAATAAAGAAGCAGATCTAGAGAATGGACTTGAGGACACAGGGAGGGGGAAGGGTATGCTGGGACGAAGTGAGAGAGTGGCATGGACATATATACACTACCAAATGTAAAATAGATAGCTAGTGGGAAGCAGTTGCATAGCACAGGGAGATCAGCTTGGTGCTTTGTGACCATCTAGAGGGGTGGGATAGGGAGGGTAGTAGGGAGATGCAAGAGGGAGGGGATATGGGGATATATGTATACATATAGCTGATTCACTTTGTTATACAGCAGAAACTAACAGAACATTGTAAAGCAATTATACTCCAATAAAGGTGTTAAAAAAAAAAAAAGGGGGGGGTGAGCAAACTTGCATCTTTTGAAAGCAAGAATTAGGAAGGTGGAAAAAGAGGATGGGAAAGCTGATAGGACTGACAGGCCTATACTTTATTTTTAATTTATTTTTTTTAAACGGAACTTTATTTTTATTTATTTGTTTATGGCTGTGTTGGGTCTTTCGTTGCTGCGTGCGGGCTTTCTCTAGTTGTGGTGAATGGGGGCTACTCTTCGTTGCGGTGCGCAGGCTTCTCATTGCAGTGGTTTCTCTTGTTGCGCAGTGAGGGTTCTAGGCACGCGGGCTTCAGTAGTTGTGGCACACAGGCTTCAGTAGTTGTGGCTCGCGGGCTCTAGAGTGCAGGCTCAGTAGTTGTGGCACACGGGCTTAGTTGCTCTGTGGCATGTGGGATCTTCCTGAACCAGGGCTTGAACCCGTGTGCCCTGCATTGGCAGGCGGATTCTTAACCACTGTGCCACCAGGGAAGCCCACAGGCCTATATTTTAAAGATTGCTATGTGGGGGAATTTATGGCACCTGGATTCCATACTTTTTTCCTACTGTTGTCTTTATCTTAATCACAAAACCTACTCCTCAGTGAGCTGACCCATCAATCAGGCACGGTCTGGACAAGAAAACTGAATACTTTGGTGGTGGTTTTGGTTATTGAATCCAAGTTAGCTAAATCTAAATTAACACAACAATTCATTCTCATCAGTTTGTCAGATTACTAGACCAGTGAGGTTAATTAGTACTTTGAAAGGAAAGAGAGATGGAAATTTTGTTTCTAGAACGTTTTATTATTCCAGGGAATCCCAGAGATTTGGACATCATGGATTATTTATTTTTTTAACATCTTTATTGGAGTATAATTGCTTTATAATGATGTGTTAGTTTCTGCTGTATAACAAAGTGAATCAGATATATATATATACACATATATCACCATATCTCCTCCCTCTTGCATCTCCCTCCCATCCTCCCTATCTCACCCCTCTAGGTGGTCACAAAGCCCCGAGCTGATCTCCCTGTGCAATGCAGCTGTTTCCCACTAGCTATCCATTTTACATTTGGTAGTGTATATATGTCCATGCCACTCTCTCACTTCGTCCCAGTGTACCCTTCCCCCTCCCTGTGTCCTCAAGTCCATTCTCTATGTGTGCGTCTTTATTCCTATCCTTCTCCTAGGTTCTTCAGAACCATTTTTTTTTTGGTTTCTTTTATATTCCATATATATGTGTTAGCATATGATATTTGTTTTTCTCTTTCTGACTCACTTCACTCTGTATGACAGACTCCAGGTCCATCCACCTAACTACAAATAACTCAATTTCATTTCTTTTTATGGCTGAGTAATATTCCATTGTACATATGTGCCACATCTTCTTTATCCATTCATCTGTGGATGGACACTTAGGTTGCTTCCATGTCCTGGCTATTGAAAATAGAGCTGCAGTGAACTCTGTGGTACATGACCCTTTTTGAACTATGGTTTTCTCAGGGTATATGCCCAGTAGTGGGATTGATGGGTCTTATGGTTGTTCTATTTTTCATTTTTTAAGGAACCTCCATACTGTTCTCCATAGTGGCTGTATCAATTTACATTCCCACCAACAGTGCAAGAGGGTTCCCTTTTCTCCACACCCTCTCCAGCATTTATTGTTTGTAGATTTTTTGATGATGGCCATTCTGACTGGTGTGAGGTGATACTTCTTTGTAGTTTTGATTTGCATTTCTCTACTGATTAGTGATGTTGAGCATCCTTTCATGTGTTTGTTGGCAGTCTGTATATCTTCTTTGGAGAAATGTCTATTTAGGTCTTCTGCCCATTTTTGGATTGGGTTGTTTGTTTTTTTGATATTGAGCTGC
Organism: Balaenoptera acutorostrata; assembly: GCF_949987535.1. Lineage (NCBI taxonomy): Eukaryota > Metazoa > Chordata > Mammalia > Artiodactyla > Balaenopteridae > Balaenoptera > Balaenoptera acutorostrata. Next base: position 17,084,927 of record NC_080082.1, on the reverse strand, counting down.
ATGACCTGCTTGTATATTTTGGAGATTAATCCTGTCAGTTGCTTCATTTGCAAATATTTTCTCCCATTCTGAGAGTTGTCTTTTCGTCTTGTTTATGGTTTCCTTTGCTGTACAAAAGCTTTTAAGTTTCATTAGGTCCCATTTGTTTATTTTTGTTTTTATTTCCATTTCTCTAGGAGGTGGGTCACAAAGGATCTTGCTGTGATGTATGTCATAGAGTGTTCTGCCTATGTTTTCCTCTAAGAGTTTTATAGTGTCTGACCTTACATTTAGGTCTTTAATCCATTTTGAGTTTATTTTTGTGTGTGGTGTTAGGGAGTATTCTAATTTCATTCTTTTACATGTAACTGTCCAGTTTTCCCAGCACCACTTATTGAAGAGGCTGTCTTTTCTCCACTGTATATTCTTGCTTCCTTTATCAAAGATAAGGTGACCATATGTGCGTGGGTTTATCTCTGGGCTTTCTATACTGTTGCATTGATCTATATTTCTGTTTTTGTGCCAGTACCATACTGTCCTGATTACTGTAGCTTTGTAATATAGTCTGAAGTCAGGGAGCCTGATTCCTCCAGCTCTATTTTCCTGTCTCAAGATTGCTTAGGCTATTCGGGGTGTTTTGTGTTTCCATACAAATTGTGAAATTTTTTGTTCCAGTTCTGTGAAAAATGCCATTGCTATTTTGTTAGGGATTGCATTGAATCTGTAGATTGCTTTGGGTAGTATAGTCATTTTCACAATGTTGATTCTTCCAATCCAAGAACATGGTATATCTCTCCATCTGTTTGTATCATCTTTAATTTCTTTCATCAGTGTCTTATAGTTGCCTGCATACAGGTCTTTTGTCTCTTTAGGTAGGTTTATTTCTAGGTATTTTATTCTTTTTGTTGCAGTGGTAAATGGGAGTGTGTCCTTAATTTCTCTTTCAGATTTTTCATCATTAGTGTATAGGAATGCAAGAGATTTCTGTGCATTACTTTTGTATCCTGCTACTTTACCAAAATCATTGATTAGCTCTAGTAGTTTTCTGGTAGCATCTTTAGGATTCTGTATGTATAGTATCATGTCATCTGCAAACAGTGACAACTTTATTTCTTCTTTTCCGATTTGGATGCCTTTTATTTCTTTTTTTTCTCTGATTGCTGTGGCTAACACTTCCAAAACTATGTTGAGTAATAGTGGTGAGAGTGGACAACCTTGTCTTGTTCCTGATCTTAGTGGAAATGGTTTCAGTTTTTCACTGTTGAGAATGATGTTGGCTGTGGATTTGTCGTATATGGCCTTTATTATGTTGAGGTAAGTTCCCTCTATGCCTACTTTCTGGAGGGTTTTTATCATAAATGGGTGTTGAATTTTGTCAAAAACTTTTTCTGCATCTATTGAGATGATCATATGGTTTTTCTCCTTCAATTTGTTAATATGGTTTATCACATTGATTGATTTGCATATATTGAAGAATCCTTGCATTCCTGAGATAAACCCCAGTTGATCATGGTGTGTTATCCTTTTAATGTGCTTTTGGATTCTGTTTGCTAGTTTTTTGCTGAGGATTTTTGCATCTATGTTCATCAGTGATATTGGCCGGCAGTTTTCTTTCTTTGTGACATCTTTATCTGGTTTTGTTATCAGGGTCATGGTGGCCTCGTAGAATGAGTTTGGGAGTGTTCTTCCTCCTGCTATGTTTTGGAAGAATTTGAGACGGATAGGTATTAACTGTTACCTAAATGTTTGCTAGAATTTGCCTGTGAAGCCATCTGGTCCTGGGCTTTTGTTTGTTGGAAGATTTTTAATCACAGTTTCAATTTCAGTGCTTGTGATTGGTCTGTTTATATTTTCTATTTCTTCCTGGTTCAGTCTTGGGAGGTTGTGCTTTTCTAAGAATTTGTCCATTTCTTCCAGGTTGTTTATTTTATTGGCATATAGTTTTTTGTAGTTATCTCTCATGATCCTTTGTATTTCTGCAGTGCCAGTTGTTACTTCTCCTTTTTCATTTCTAATTCTATTGATATGAGTCCTCTCCCTTTTTTTCTTGATTAGTCTGGCTAGTGGTTTATCAATTTTGTTTATCTTCTCAAAGAACCAGCTTTTAGTTTTATTGATCTTTGCTATTGTTTCCTTCATATCTTTTTCATTTATTTCTGATCTCATCTTTATGATTTCTTTCCTTCTGCTAACTTTGGATTTTTTTTGTTCTTCTTTCTCTAATTGCTTTAGGTTTAAGGTTAGGTTGTTTATTTGAGATGTTTCTTGTTTCTTGAGGTAAGATTGTATTGCTATAAACTTCCCTCTCAGAACTGCTTTTGCTGCATCGCATAGGTTTCGGGTCCTCGTGTTTTCATTGTTACTTTTTTCTAGGTATTTTTTGATTTCCTCTTTGATTTCTTCAGTGATCTCTTGGATATTAAGTAGCGTATTGTTTAGCCTCCATGTGTTTGTATTTTTTACAGATATTTTCCTGTAATTGATATCTAGTCTCATAGCATTGTGGTCGGAAAAGATACTTGATACGATTTCAGTTTTCTTAAATTTACCAAGGCTTGGTTTGTGACCCAAGATATGATCTATCCTGGAGAGTGTTCCATGAGTGCTTGAGAAGAAAGTGTATTCTGTTGTTTTTGGATGGAATGTCCTATAAATATCAATTAAGTCCATCTTGTTTAATGTATCATTTAAAGCTTGTGTTTCCTTATTTATTTTCATTTTGGATGATCTGTCCATTGGTGACAGTGGGGTGTTAAAATCCCCTACTATGATTGTGTTACTGTCTATTTCCCCTTTTATGGCTGTCAGCATTTGCCTTATGTATTGAGGTGCTCCTCTGTTGGGTGCAAAGATATTTACAGTTGTTATATCTTCTTCTTGGATTGATCCCTTGATGATTATGTAGTGTCCTTCTTTGTCTCTTATAATAGTCTTTATTTTAAAGTCCATTTTGTGTGATATGAGAATTGCTACTCCAGCTTTGTTTTGATTTCCATTTTCATGGAATATCTTTTTTCATCCCCTCACTTTTAGTCTGTATGTGTCCCTAGATCTGAAGTGGGTCTCTTGTGGACAACATATATATGGGTCTTGTTTTTGTATCCATTCAGCCGTGGATTATTAACGTTCAAAATTTTGTCAATTAAAATGTTTTTTGAGAACCATGTTTCTAAATTAAAAATAAAACCCAACAAACAAATAGAAAACAGAAGAACCAAGTATCACTTATTATAACTGTCATTTCATTTAAAAAAAGGACATTTGAACACTGAAAGTGTGGGAAGGAAATATTCTCCGAATAAAGGATTGCCTGTATGTTAAATAAATTTAGCTTTATGACAACTTAGTGAAGACCAATGAATATCTCATCATGTACAAACACTGGCCAGCTGATTTGGATTTGGGAACCATTTCTGCAAAAACCAGCTGCTTGTTTAGAAGATGATCTGATAGGGGGTATGGGGTGATTCCTGGAGGCCCGTTGGACTTTGGCTCTTGGTGATCTTCACTGATGAGATAGATATGCCATAAAAAAATGAGAAACATTGGGATGTTTTTACCAAAATGTCTTCGTAAATGAAAACACATCATTTTGATTCAGCCAGGCTTGAAGGATTTCCTCATACCCAATTTATCTTTTGATTGTCCAAGATTTAGCAATTCTGTGTCCTTTTACATGTAGAAAGATAAGAAACCCCTTTTTTTGGGGAAATCACACATGGTATAGCTAATTAAATTCTACTCTGTTTACCATTGTTACAAACATGAGATGACTTAGCGATTTCACTGCAGGAACATGCATCATAGTGTTTGAAATTAGAAATCATCCTGTTACTATTTTACAACCTTCAGTTATAACTCTTTTTTTTTTTAAATTAATTTATTTATTTTTGGCTGTGTTGGGTCTTTGTTTCTGTGCGAGGGCTTTCTCTAGTTACGGCGAGCGGGGGCCACTCTTCATCGCGGTGCGCGGGCCTCTCATTATCACGGCCTCTCTTGTTGCAGAGCACAGGCTCCAGACCCACAGGCTCAGTAGTTGTGGCTCACGGGCCTAGTTGCTCCACGGTATGTGGGATCTTCCCAGACCAGGGCTCGAACCTGTGTCCCCTGCATTGGCAGGCAGATTCTCAACCACTGCGCCACCAGGGAAACCCAGTTATAACTCTTAACTCCTCTTAATGTTGTGTTATATGTAGGGATTTCTGAACCAAGAAGACTTGGTTGAGAGGAAACGAAATGAACACCTATCCTTGAGGATTGAAAACCAGTTGTGAATGCCTAGGTTAGTCCAAGCATATGTTCTTACCTCACATTTTGTACCTCAGTTAGGTATAATAGTCCATTTTCTTTTCACCCAGATTTTGAGTTTTGAAATAAATGCTACGAATGAGGTAAGTGTTCCAGAACAAGCTCAGTCTCAGTATTAAAATTGTAGCAGTTATTTTGCTTGAGAATGTCTGGACCTGACTTGGTAGTAATCACATAGAATGGTACAGCGGGAGAGACTTGAAGGATACTTTATTTTATAGATGAGCGAGGGTAAGGAACGGTCCAGGGAGGGATTCAAGTTGAAATGCAGGTGTCTGAGAAAGGGTATAACAGGACCCAGAAGTGGAAAATTGAGGAGGATAACAGAGATGAAAACTACAACAGTATATCAGATAAAACTTTATGGATTCCTTCCAGCAATATGTGGATTGCAGTTGGAGCTAAGTGAATGGTTTTGCATATAATGTGTTCCACAGCCGTTAGGAGATGCCAGATGTGTGTGTGTCTGTTATGTTCCTTGGATAGACAGTGCTAACAAGGGCCTGCACATGGTCACTTACCTATATTTGCTATCAGCTATAGCTTTAAAGGGCTCAGGCCTCATGAGGGCATCTTCTAAGTTCATTTTAACAAGGACTCTCCCATTGTGTGCTGTGACGATAATTTTGGCAAAGGAAGAGGCTGCTCCAGTTTTAGAATCCCTGGAAACTCTTTTGCCCTTCTTGATTCAACCCGTATAGCTTGGACTGTTTTGGCTTAAAGGAAAATTGCAAAAATCAAGCATCACTAAGTTGACCTTAAAGGAATAAACAATCTAAAGATCACAGTGTAGTCCTTTTATTAAGCTCATTTTTGTTTGCTTTTGGTGGTTTTTGGCCAGCTATACCAAGGCATTCAAGTACTTACGTCTTTATAAAACTGTTTCTTTCCTCTACTTGTGTTAATAAAGGTATTAAGTCTAATACTATCTACTTAGCATAAACAAGAAGATAAAAATGATTTCTATGATTGAAATGTTTGTTATTTAGCATTAAGCATCTTCCTGCTCCCATGCATTTTGCATTTTAATCCACTTGGTGCTTGGTTTGGGGATTGTTAGATTAGTTTTAATCCCCAGTCTAGTAGTGGAATAGTGGTGAGATTTATTACACAGACAGGGTTTGGTTCTTGGCTTTAAGAGGGCTCATGTGCACTCTTCATGCATATTAAATTTGGGAAACCACTAGTTCAGTATAAAAGGTTGGGGAGACATCCTTTATCTTAGAATGGTTCTCTTTAGGCACACAAAGTGCAGACAGCATTTACTGTATTAATGAAAAGAAAATTGGTTAGAAGTGTTTCTCTCTTTTGGGGTCAGACTAATATTCTTAGAATTTTTTTTTTTTTTTCTGTTTGACATGTGCTCTACCATCATTTCAGAGCATTTCTAGATGTTTTCTTTATTTCTTGGGAGGACGCCTCCAGGGGAAAGATAAATAGCTTATTATATAATGGCTTCTTCCCAAGAAAAATGGAAAAGGTTGAGTACTACCCAACCAGGGGAATAAATATTTTCAGAAATCACAGAAAAGTAGAATATCTCACTATTCCTTGAGAATATAATCGTTGCCATTTTCTCCAAACTGATTTAAAAATCTGCCATTTTGAAGATCGGAGGATTATTATTGTTATTTAAATATTTTCTATGTTTCCTATGATGTGAAAAGATTCTGGTTAATAGAGTACTTAAAAAAATAATACTGTGATCTGTACATTTTTGTGATTAATAAATAAAAGTAATGGTGGAGCAAAACTTGTAGTGGGAGCTTTAGTTTTCTTCTGTTGTTCCAGTTAAGTAATCTTACCTTAGGTGGAAAGAAGGAATATGTATTAAGTAATGAATAGACGGGTACTGGGAATAACTTGGGTTAGAGAATGAAAAATACAGATTTTTTTTATGGTTTCAAAATACCATCCAGTATTTTGAATGAATCTTATCTCCAGAACCTGAACTTGCATTTGTAACACAGGAAATCTTATTTATAGTTTTTCTTCCAAGTCTGTTTTTCTCCCCATTAAAGGTTGATCCTCTAAAGGAAGAAGACAAGTACGTATAATGGCCAGTAGTCTCCTGTTAAAATAGCAGCTCAAATGAGGGCAAAACAGTTCAGTTTACTTAAAAGCCATATTTAAAATTTACAAAACAATCTTTTCTCTCTATGATTTGAGAGTTCAAAGGAGCCCTTCTATGTTAACTTTTTCCTTGAAATTTTGACTTCTGATTTTTTTCCCCAAATTTATATTTTATTCATTAAATTTGTTTGGTGCTAGCTGTGAATAGAAGTAACCCAAAGTTAGTATAATTGGTTTCCTTGAGAGACTGGAACAAGAAAGAAACATGTTCTCTTGGAATGTTACTATGATTTTAAATCCCACGGTATATGACTTTTAATATATACATTTAATAATATAAATAAATGGACTTCATAGTAATTTTACCAAGTTTGGACGCCTAGTGCAGCTTTTTTTTTTTAATTTATTATTATTTATTTATTATTTTTATTTTTGGCTGTGTTGGGTCTTCGTTTCTGTGCGAGGGCTTTCTCTAGTTGCGGCAAGCGGGGGCCACTCTTCATCGCGGTGCGCGGGCCTCTCACTATCGCGGCCTCTCTTGTTGCGGAGCACAGGCTCCAGACGCGCAGGCTCAGTAGTTGTGGTGCACGGGCCCAGCCGCTCCGCGGCACGTGGGATCTTCCCAGACCAGGGCTCGAACCCGTGTCCCCTGCATCGGCAGGCAGACTCCCAACCACTGCGCCACCAGGGAAGCCCGCAGCTTTTTAACATATCTGAAACTCAGGTGAGAATATGCTGTTAGATTTGATAGTCTCCAAGGAACCTTTTGGCTCCAGGATTCTGTGGTCTTATGAGTTAATGTCAGACAGAAATCTGTGAACCTATTTCATTTCTGTTTTTAATAACTCAGAAGTTTAGAAATACTTCTTTCATACTGAATAAAACATTAATATGATGGCAGTATTTTCTTTTGCATTTCCTCACCATCCAAATGTTGTTTCCATGAGAACAGGAACACTGTCTATCTTGTTCACTGTGGCAACCCCAGAGCTTAGTATAGGGTCTGTGACATGTTGCACTTAATAAATTAATTAATGGATGAATAGATGGATGGATAGAGGGATGGATCTATGGAGAAGAGATGTATGAGTCTCTTTGGATAAGTTCTCAGACAACAACTTCTTGATGTAATCTGCAGATTTAGAGAGTATGTTCTTTTCAAACATTAGGGAGTTCAGTCCATGGTCAGCCAGACCACACAGAGGGGGTGGGAGTGGGGTGGAGAGGAGGGGTTTGAATCTGGGGGCCAAAATTAGGGTTTAGCATATTTCTAACAATATATATACGTATAAAATATATAAACATAATATATATTAATGTAAATAATAGTAATTATATTGCTGATATTACATAATATCAAATATAATAATTGCTATAATATTACATAATATTATATATAAACATGGGTATAGCATGTTTCCTATATATATATAAATACATACATAATGGAAATATTGTATACCTCAATTTTTCTTGTCTGAAAGGCAGTTTCCTTTTATTCATAGTTTCTTAAGTGTTTTTATCATAAAAGAATATTGCATTTTGCCAAATGCTTTCTGCATCGAGATGATCATGAGATTTTTCCTGTCATTCTTTTGCTTTTTTATATATTCCGTCCAGTTTTTTAGTTGCTTATAGTGGGAAAGGGGCAAGTCATTCCATCATGACAAGAAGCCGCTGGAGGTTGAGGTTTTTCAAATATCTTTTTCAGTATCTGTTAATTATTAATTATTATTTTTTTTTTTATATATATTTTTTTAACTTTTTGGGTTTATTTATTTATTTATTTATTTATTTATTTATGGCTGTGTTGGGTCTTTGTTTCTGTGCGAGGGCTTTCTCTGATTGTGGCAAGCGGGGACCACTCTTCATCGCAGTGCGCGGGCCTCTCATTATCGTGGCCTCTCTGGTTGCGGAGCACAGGCTCCAGACGCGCGGGCTCAGTAGTTGTGGCTCACGGGCCCAGTTGCTCCGCGGCATGTGGGATCTTCCCAGACCAGGGCTCGAACCCGTGTCCCCTGCACTGGCAGGCGGATTCTCAACCACTGCGCCACCAGGGAAGCCCAATTATTAATTATTGACATCCTGGATTCAGGTTTTTTTTTTTTTTTTTTTTGTAATTATTGGTGTCTTTGGGCATATGTCCATCATCTTCTTTCTGTTTTCTATTTGTCTTGCTATTTCCTTGCTGCTTTCCTCCCTTCTTCTTGCTTATTTCTTTTTCTGGTTGATTGCAGTTTTGTGGTTGCTGTTCATTTCTCTAGTTAAATAATATCTTGATCTACCCTCCAACAAGTCAAGGTTCTCACAACTTTTATCTTAACCCTCAAGAATTATGTACTGTCATTGTTCAACAGTTTAGTTCTACCCTTTTCTTCTAAATACCATAAATTAGACATCATCATCATCATCATGGGTATTGTTTTATATAGACAGTGTATGTTTGGATTTACATCCATGTTTAACTTTTATTTGCTTAACATTTATTTCTCTATCTTAAACCCCCTTTTGGGGATTATTTTCCTTTTCCTTGAAGAACATACATTTAGAAGTTCCTTAGATGTAGACCTCATGATTATTAAGATTCTCAGTTTTCGTGGATTCATAAATATATTTACTTAACCATTACTCTTGAAAGATAGTTTTGTTGAACATACATTTCTGTATTGAAATTTTCTCATTACTTTGAAGCATTATTCTACTGTCTTCTTTTTTTTTTTTAAATGAGGAGCTTTTTTTTTTTTAATTGATTGATTGATTGATTGCTATGTTGGGTCTTCGTTTCTGTGTGAGGGCTTTCTGTAGTTGTGGCAAGCAGGGGCCACTCTTCATCGCAGTGCGCGGGCCTCTCACTATCGTGGCTTCTCTTTTTGCAGAGCACAGGCTCCAGATACGCAGGCTCAGTCGTTGTGGCTCACGGGCCTAGTTGCTCCATGGCATGTGGGATCTTCCCAGACCAGGGCTCGAACCCATATCCCCTGCATTAGCAGGCAGATTCTCAACCACTGCGCCACCAGGGAAGCCCCTCTACTGTCTTCTTATACTGACTATGAGTACTGAGATATCTGTGATAATTCTAATTATTGTTCCTTTGTAATTTTTCTAGTCCTAATCCTTTCTCATTTATTTTTCTTAATGTATTCTCTTTGTTTTTGCTGTTCTATAATTTCACTACAGTGTATCTAGGCATGGATATCTTTTCATTTATTTTGCTTGGGATATATTGCAGTGCTTGGATCATTGGAATCATGCTTTTCATTAGTTCTGGAAAATTCACAACCTTTATGTCTTTAAAGTTTTCTTTTCTCCATTTTCTTTATTTTTCTTCACTGGTATTCTACCTAGATATATTTTAGACCCAATTATTCTCTCCTCTATACCTCTTAAAACCTCTTTTGTATTCTCCATCACCTTGTCTTTAAGTTCTTGGTGATTTCTTAATATGCATTTTCCATTGCACAGATTCTCTCTTCAGCCATAGTGATTCTGTTATTTGACCCATTCATTAAGTATTTTATTTCAATGATGGTATTTTATTGTCAAGAGTTTCATTTATTTTCCTTTCAAATTTATCTGATAATTCTCGATACCTTCTTGTTGCTTTCTGATCATTGTAACTGTGCTCTCATTTCTTTAAACATTCTTTTCCATAAATACACTCTATTCTGTATCTGAAAGTCCCAATATTTAGATTCCTTGAGAGTCTAACCGTCAAATTTGTTATTTTTTGGCTCTTATTCATAGTGTCTTGCCTTTAAATGTGCTTACTGATCTTTTCTTGTGAGCCCCACTTCTTGATCTTAATCATTAGGACTCCTTCAGACCTAATTTGTAGATATACTTCTTAAGAAGATATGTTCTTCTTTGTGTAGCTAAGAGGTGCCCCCAGTCTGCCACCATTCTTGGGGGTCTTGGTTTAGCATGGAAGTCCCAGGCTCAACTTCCTCTTTCCTTGCTGGCTCAAGTTTCAGTATCTTGATAAGAGTGCTTCAACTGGCATTTGGGGTAGCATTGTATCTCCTCACTATCTGTTGCTCTGACCTCAGCTAAAGGTTTTTGGTAGAGAGTGTGAAATCCCATCCTTTGAGTCCCTAAAAGTTGTGAGACCAATGACATCTTAAGAATGTGCCCCATTCAGAGTATAGTTGTTCTGAAGTGTGATACTCCCGTGAGGGCTTTTAGACAGCCATAACGCTAGATATAGAAGTCATATGGTTGCTTTTTAATTATTACTTTTAAATACTAATTATTGCTAGTGTAAAGAAATGCATAAAGTTTATCTTTAGTTTAACTATTTTACCTCTGAATTATTTTGGAATTTCCCCATACACAATCATATGTCTTGCAAATAATGGTGTTATTGTTTCTTCCTTTCCAATCCTAATAGATTTTAATTCATTTTATTTTCTTACTGTACTGATTAGAACCTAAAGTATAATGATAAATAGAAGAGTTGATAGTGGACAAACTTGTCTTGGTCCTGATCTTTAAGGCATCAGTGTTTCACCACGAAGTATAATCTTTTTTTTTTTTAACATCTTTATTAGAGTATAATTGCTTTACAATGGTGTGTTAATTTCTGCTTTATAACAAACTGAATCAGTTATACATATACATATGTTCCCATATCTCTTCCCTCTTGCAACTCCCTCCCTCCCACCCTCCCTATCCCACCCCTGTAGGTGGTCACAAAGCACAGAGCTGTTCTCCCTGTGCTATGCGGTTGCTTCCCACTAGCTATCTGTTTTACGTTTGGTAGTGTATATATGTCCATCCCACTCTCTCACTTTGTCACATCTTACCCTTCCCCCTTCCCATATCCTCAAGTCCATTCTCTAGCAGGTCTGTGTCTTTATTCCCGTCTTGCCACTATGTTCTTCATGACCTTTTCTTTTTTTTCCCTTAGATTCCATATATATGTGTTAGCATACTGTATTTGTTTTTTCTCTTTCTGACTTACTTCACTCTGTTTGACAGACTCTAGGTCCATCCACCTCACTGCAAATAACTCCATTTCGTTTCTTTTTATGGCTGAGTAATATTCCATTGTATATATGTGCCACATCTTCTTTAGCCATTCATCGGATGATGGACATTTAGGTTGCTTCCTTGTCCTGGCTATTGTAAATAGAGCTGCAGTGAACATTTTGGTACATGACTCTTTTTGAGTTATGGTTTTCTCAGGGTATATGCCAAGTAGTGGAATTGCTGGGTTGTATGGTAGTTCTATTTTTAGTTTTTTAAGGAACCTCCATACTGTTCTCTATAGTGGCTGTATCAATTTACATTCCCACCAACAGTGCAAGAGTGTTCCCTTTTCTCCACACCCTCTCCAGCATTTATTGTTTCTAGATTTTTTGATGATGGCCATTCTGACCGGTGTGAGATGATATCTCATTGTAGTTTTGATTTGCATTTCTCTAATGATTAATGATGTTGAGCATTCTTACATGTGTTTGTTGGCAATCTGTATATCTTCTTTGGAGAAATGTCTACTTAGGTCTTCTGCCCATTTTTGGATTGGGTTGTTTGTTTTTTTGTTATTGAGCTGCATGAGCTGCTTGTAAATCTTGGAGATTAATCCTTTGTCAGTTGCTTCATTTGCAAATATTTTCTCCCATTTTGAGGGTTGTCTTCTGGTCTTGTTTATGGTTTCCTTTGCTGTACAAAAGCTTTTAAGTTTTATTAGGTCCCATTTGTTTATTTTTGTTTTTATTTCCATTTCTGTAGGAGGTGGGTCACAAAGGATCTTGCTGTGTTTTATGTCATACAGTGTTCTATGTTTTCCTCTAAGAGTCTTATAGTGTCTGGCCTTACATTTAGGTCTTTAATCCATTTTGAGTTTATTTTTGTGTGTGGTGTTAAGGAGTGTTCTAATTTCATACTTTTACATGTAGCTGTCCAGTTTTCCCAGCACCACTTATTGAAGAGGTTGTCTTTTCTCCACTGTATATGCTTGCCTCCTTTATCAAAGATAAGGTGACCATATGGGCATGGGTTTATCTCTGGGCTTTCTATGCTGTTCCATTGATCTATGTTTCTGTTTTTGTGCCAGTACCAAACTGTCTTGATTACTGTAGCTTTGTAGTATAGTCTGAAGTCAGGGAGCCTGATTCCTCCAGCTCCATTTTTCTGTCTCAAGATTGCTTTGGCTATTCGGGGTCTTTTGTGTTTCCATACAAACTGTGAAATTTTTTGTTCCAGTTCTGTGAAAAATGCCATTGCTATTTTGTTAGGGATTGCATTGAATCTGTAGATTGCTTTGGGTAGTATAGTCATTTTCACAATGTTGATTCTTCCAATCCAAGAACATGGTATACCTCTCCATCTATTTGTATCATCTTTAATTTCTTGTCATCAGTGTCTTATAATTTTCTGCATACAGGTCTCTTGTTTCCTTAGGTAGGTTAATTCCTAGATATTTTATTCTTTTTGTTGCAGTGGTAAATGGGAGTGTTTTCTTAATTTCTCTTTCAGATTTTTCATCATCAGTGTATAGGAATGCAAGAGATTTCTGTGCATTAATTTTATATCCTGCTACTTTACCAAATTCATTGATTAGCTCTAGTAGTTTTCTGGTAGCATCTTTAGGATTCTCTATGTATAGTATCATGTCATCTGCAAACAGTGACAGCTTTACTTCTTCTTTTCCGATTTGGATTCCTTTTATTTCTTTTTCTTCTCTGATTGCTGTGGGTAAAACTTCCAAAATTATGTTGAATAATAGTGGTGAGAATGGACAACCTTTTCTTGTTCCTGATCTTAGTGGAAATGGTTTCAGTTTTTCACCATTGAGGACGATGTTGGCTGTGGGTTTGTCATATATGGCCTTTATTATGTTGAGGAAAGTTCCCTCTATGCCTACTTTCTGCAGGGTTTTTATCATAAATGGGTGTTGAATTTTGTCAAAAGCTTTCTCTGCATCTATTGAGATGATCATATGGTTTTTCTCCTTCAATTTGTTAATATGGTGTATCACATTGATTGATTTACGTATATTGAAGAATCCTTGCATTCCTGGGATAAACCCCACTTGATCATGGTGTATGATCTTTTTAATGTGCTGTTGGATTCTGTTTGCTAGTATTTTGTTGAGGATTTTTGCATCTATGTTCATCAGTGATATTGGCCTGTAGTTTTCTTTCTTTGTGACGTCTTTGTCTGGTTTTGGTATCAGGGGGATGGTGGCCTCGTAGAATGAGTTGGGGAGTGTTCCTCCCTCTGCAATATTTTGGAAGAGTTTGAGAAGGATAGGTGTTAGCTCTTCTCTAAATGTTTGATAGAATTCACCTGTGAAGCCATCTGGTCCTGGGCTTTTGTTTGTTGGAAGATTTTTAATCACAGTTTCAATTTCAGTGCTTGTGATTGGTCTGTTCATATTTTCTATTTCTTCCTGGTTCAGTCTCGGGAGGTTGTGCATTTCTAAGAATTTGTGCATTTCTTCCAGGTTGTCCATTTTATTGGCATAGAGTTGCTTGTAGTAATCTCTCATTGTCGTTTGTATTTCTGCAGTGTCAGTTGTTACTTCTCCTTTTTCATTTCTAATTCTATTGATTTGAGTCTTCTCCCTTTTTCTCTTGATGAGTCTGGCTAATGGTTTATCAATTTTGTTTATCTTCTCAAAGAACCAGCTTTTAGTTTTATTGATCTTTGCTATTGTTTCCTTCATTTCTTTTTCATTTATTTCTGATCTGATCTTTATGATTTCTTTCCTTCTGCTAACTTTGGGGGTTTTTTGTTCTTCTTTCTCTAATTGCTTTAGGTGCAAGGTTAGGTTGTTTATTTGAGATGTTTCTTGTTTCTTGAGGTTGGCTTGTATTGCTATAAACTTCCCACTTAGAACTGCTTTTGCTGCATCCCATAGGTTTTGGGTCGTAGTGTCTCCACTGTCATTTGTTTCTAGGTATTTTTTGATTTCCCCTTTGATTTCTTCAGTGATCACTTCGTTATTAAGTAGTGTATTGTGTAGCCTCCATGTGTTTGTATTTTTTACAGATCTTTTCCTGTAATTGATATCTAGTCCATAGCGTTGTGGTCGGAAAAGATACTTGATACGATTTCAATTTTCTTAAATTTACCAAGGCTTGATTTGTGACCCAAGATATGATCTATCCTGGAGAGTGTTCCATGAGCACTTGAGAAAAATGTGTATTCTGTTGTTTTTGGGTGGAATGTCCTATAAATATCAATTAAGTCCATCTTGTTTAATGTATCATTTAAAGCTTGTGTTTCCTTATTTATTTTCATTTTGGATGATCTGTCCATTGGTGAAAGTGGGGTGTTAAAGTCCCCTACTGTGATTGTGTTACTGTCGATTTCCCCTTTTCTGGCTGTTAGTATTTGTCTTATGTTTTGAGGTGCTCCTATGTTGGGTGCATAAATATTTACAATTGTTATAGCTTCTTCTTGAATTGATCCCTTGATCATTATATGGTGTCCTTCTTATCTCTTGTAATAGTCTTTATTTTAAAGTCTATTTTGTCTGATATGAGAATTGCTACTCCAGCTTTGTTTTGATTTCCATTTGCATGGAATATCTTTTTCCATCCCCTCACTTTCAGTCTGTAGGTCTCCCTAGGTCTGAAGTGGGTCTCTTGTAGACAGCATATATATGGGTCTTGTTTTTGTATCCATTCAGCCTGTCTGTGTCTTTTGGTGGGAGCATTTAATCCATTTACATTTAAGGTAATTATCAATATGTATGTTCCTATTCCCATTTTCTTAAATGTTTTGGGTTTGTTATTGTATGTGTTTTCCTTCTCTTGTGTTTCTTGCCTAGAGAAGTTCCTTTAGCATTTGCTGTAAAGCTGGTTTGGTGGTGCTGAACTCTCTCAGCTTTTGCTTGTCTGTAAAGATTTTAGTTTCTCCATCAAATCTGAAAGAGATCCTTGCTGGGTAGAGTAATCTTGGTTGTAGGTTTTTCTCCTTCATCACTTTAAGTATATCCTGCCACTCCCTTCTGGCTTGCAGAGTTTCTGCTGAAAGATCAGCTGTTAACCTTATGGGGATTCCCTTGTGTGTTATTTGTTGTTTTTCCCTTGCTGCTTTTAATATATTTTCTTTATATTTAATTTTTGATAGTTTGATTAATATGTGTCTTGCCCTGTTTCTCCTTGGATTTATCCTGTATGGGACTCTCTGTGCTTCCAGGACTTGATTAACTATTTCCTTTCCCATATGAGGGAAGTTTTCAACTATAATCTCTTCAAATATTTTCTCAGTCCCTTTCTTTTTCCCTTCTTCTTCTGGGACCCCTATAATTCGAATGTTGGTGTGTTTAATGTTGTCCCAGAGGTCTCTGAGACTGTCCTCAGTTCTTTTCATTCTTTTTTCCTTATTCTGCTCTGCAGTAGTTATTTCCAGTATTTTATCTTCCAGGTCACTTATCCGTTCTTCTGCCTCAGTTATTCTGCTATTGATCCCTCTAGAGTATTTTTAATTTCATTTATTGTGTTTTTCATCATTGCTTGGTTCCTCTTTAGTTCTTCTAGGTCCTTGTTAAATGTTTCTTGCGTTTTGTCTATTCTATTTCCAAGATTTTGGATCATCTTTACTATCATTATTCTGAATTCTTTTTCAGGTTGACTGCCTATTTCCTCTTCATTTGTTAGGTCTGGTGTGTTTTTACCTTGCTCCTTCATCTGCTGCGTGTTTCTCTGTCTTCTCATTTTGCTTATCTTACTGTGTTTGGGGTCTCCTTTTTGCAGGCTGCAGGTTCGTAGTTCCTGTTGTTTTTGGTATCTCTCCCTAGTGGCTAAGGTTGGTTCAGTGGGTTGTGTAGGCTTCCTGGTGGAGGGGACTAGTGCCTGTGTTCTGGTGGATGAGGCTGGATCTTGTCTT
Organism: Balaenoptera acutorostrata; assembly: GCF_949987535.1. Classification (NCBI taxonomy): domain Eukaryota; kingdom Metazoa; phylum Chordata; class Mammalia; order Artiodactyla; family Balaenopteridae; genus Balaenoptera; species Balaenoptera acutorostrata. The sequence continues at coordinate 17,068,727 of NC_080082.1, read as the reverse complement.
TCTGGTGGGCAGGTCTACGTCTGGTGGTGTGTTTTGGCGTGTCTGTGGCCTGACTATGATTTGAGGCAGCCTCTCTGCTAATGGATAGGGCTGTGTTCCTGTCTTGCTAGTTGTTTGGCATAGGGTGTCCAGTACTATAGCTTGCTGGTCATTGAGTGAAGCTGGGTCTTGGTGTTGAGATGGAGATCTCTGGGAGATTTTTGTCATTTGGTATTACGTGGAGCTGGGAGGTCTCTTGTGGACCAGTGTCCTGAAGTTGGCTCTCCCACCTCAGAGGCACAGCCTTGATGCCTGGCTGGAGCACCAAGAGCCTTTCATCCACACGGCTCAGAATAAAAGGGAGAAAAAATAGAAAGAAAAAAAGAAAGAGGATAAAATAAAATAAAGTAAGATAAAGTAAAGTTATTTAAATAAAAAAATAAAAAATAATTATTAAGAAAAAAAGAAGAAAAAATTTAAAGTAAAAAAACAGAACAAAACAAAACAAAAAAAACGGACGGACAGAACCCTAGGACAAATGGTGAAATCAAAGCTATACAGACAAAATCTCACACAGAAGCATACACATACACACTCACAAAAAGAGGAAAAGGGGATAAAATAATATATGTTACTCCCAAAGTCCATCTCCTCAATTTGGGATGATTCGTTGTCTAATCAGGTATTCCACAGATGCAGGTATATCAAGTTGTTTGTGGAGCTTTAATCCGCTGCTTCTGAGGCTGCTGGGAGAGATTTCCCTTTCTCTTCTTTGTTCCCACAGCTCCCAGCGTTCAGCTTTGGATTTGGACCCGCCTCTGCGTGTAGGTCGCCTGAGGGCGTCTGTTCTTCGCTCACACAGGACGGGGTTAAAGGAGCAGCTGCTTTGGGGGCTCTGGCTCACTCAGGCCGGGGGGAGGGAGGGGTACGGATGTGGGGCGAGCCTGCGGCGGCAGAGGCTGGCGTGACATTGCAGCAGCCTGAGGTGCGCCGTGCATTCTCCCGGGGAAGTTGTCCCTGGATCACGGGACCCTGGCAGTGGCGGGCTACGCAGGCTCCTGGGAAGGGCGGTGTGGATAGTGACCTGTGCTTGCACACAGGCTTCTTGGTGGCTGCAGCACTAGCCTTAGCGTCTCATGCCTGTCTCTGGGGTCCGTGCTGATAACCTCGGCTCGCTCCCGTCTCTGCAGCTCCTTTAAGCGGCGCTCTGAATCCCCTCTCCTCACGCACCAGGAAACAAAGAGGCAAGAAAAAGTCTCTTGCCTGTTTGGCAGCTCCAGACCTTTTCCCGGACTCCCTCCCAGATAGCTTTGGTGCGCTAACCCCTTCAGGCTGTGTTCACGCTGCCAACCCCAGTCCTCTCCCTGCGATCCGACCGAAGCCCGAGCCTCAGCTCCCAGCCCCGCCTGCCCCGGCGGGTGAGCAGACAAGCCTCTCGGGCTGGTGAGTGCTGGTGGGCACCGATCCTCTATGCGGGAATCTCTCCGCTTTGCCCTCCGCACCCCTGTTGCTGCGCTCTCCTCCATGGCTCCGAAGCTTCCCCCCTCTGCCACCCACAGTCTCTGCCCACGAAGGGGCTTCCTAGTGTGTGGAAACCTTTCCTCCTTCATGGCTCCCTCCCACTGGTGCAGGTCCTGTCCCTATTCTTTTGTCTCTGTTGTTTCTTTTTTCTTTTGCCCTACCGAGGTACGTGGGGAGTTTCTTGCCTTTTGGGAGGTCTGACGTCTTCTGCCAGCGTTCAGTGGGTGTTCTATAGGAGCAGTTCCACGTGTAGATGTATTTCTGATGTATCTGTGGGGAGGAAGGTGATCTCTGTGTCTTACTCTTCCGCCATCTTCTCCTAGCTCCCACGAAGTCTAATCTTTGCTGCAGTTTGTGTGTTTGTGTGTGTGTGTGTGTGTGTGTGTGTGTGTGTAGAACAATTAATTCCTAACAGAGAAATTGGAGAGAGCTTTGTAAGATTTAAATTTGATCCTGAAAGTGAGTAGGTTGAGATATGTTATAGCTATATGGTATATACTAACTAGATTCCATTGATTAATGAAAGAAAAAGTTGGAAGGGTTAATAACGTTTTTGATCTTATGTTTGTGTATTCTTCATCTATAAATCCAAGTATAGCAAAGCTAAACCCATAATTTTTGTTTTTTAGCTTCCTTTGTAATTGACACATGCATGGCCTTTCTGTGTGTATAATTCTAATGTCAGGCAAAATTAGTAGTATAGTAGAATTCAAACATTCATGAAGTTAGGGTCTTTCAGAGAGGAACAATGATGGGGTAGATTTGATGAAATTTTCTTTTCTTTTTAACAGAGTTTCTTGTTTTTCTCTGCTGTCCTGATCAGGAACAGGTACATCCCTGTCTTTAGCTATAAGAACCTCATCAACTCTTGAATTCAGTGAGCCTGGGAGAGGTTTTGTCTGAAATTTGTGTTATTTGCTTAGCTTTCAATTACCTACATTCTAGGATGTATTTCGCTGTCTCCATGTGGCTCTCTCCATGTGCTACCATGTAGTTCCTCATGCTACCAACACCCTTCTCCTCACTAATTGTTGATTAGATGAGGGTGGCCGCTGGCCCAAACATATTTTCGTCTTCTGAGAATTGGAACCCAAAGAAAACCAGACATTCCATCTTTAAGTAGGTGAACTTGAAACACAAATTCAGTAGCTGTGGCGTGGCCATCTGTACCCATTTTGGGAACTGTGGCTAAGAGAAGATGATTCTGCAGAGAAGGAGAGAAGAATTCTGAGAGAAGTTGAGGTGAACGATGAGAAGAAAGGACTGCCAGGGTTTCTGACAGCATACCTTTTCCTCATTCTATTTCTTTTCCAAACCTAGCTGCCTTCCAACCTTTAGATTCATGAGACACTCTCATATCCTTACAATGACTTTTTTTTCTTTTTGTGAAGGCCATATGGGGCCACAGTCTTAGGAATCTAATGCACCTGGATTTTTTTTTTTTTTGCACCTGGGTTTAAATTTGAGTTCTAGCAACTCTGAGCAAGTTATTTAACTGTATGAATCTCAGTTTCTGCATCTGTAAAATGGGGATAGTGACTTCTACTTTGCAAAGTTCTTAGGAGCATTTGAGTTAATGTATGTAGTAGAACAACTGGCTCAGAGTAGATTTTTAATAAATAATAGTTACTACTTAAAAAAATTTTCCCCAGTCCAATATGATATCTGATAGTGCATTGTTTGCATATTTATTAGCACACATCCTATACTATCTGTGTTATTGCTTCTTGGATGCTTGCCCTGTCTTCCCATTAGATTTCAAACTTCCTGACAGGATGATTTCTAACATGTGCTTCTCTCTGCCCTATCAGAAACCATCCCAGAGTTTGTGCTCAATAAATAATTATTGGATGGGGTATATACTTTTGGGATTTCTTGTCAGGGAAAACCAGAAGAGCTAAGAGTAGACCACTTTACCTATTATTTATGATTGTCCCCTTTACAAAGCTAGGCAAACACAAACTCTGATGTATTCTATTCCAGAAAGAATTGCCCTTAAGTGAACAGCTCTCCACCTTGGTTAGGCCCCTGAAGACTCTATGTTGTTTTAGTCATAGGTTTAAAAATCAAATCCTATGAGGAGCTCCAATATATGAAACAGATTTAAGCAGAGCCTTTATGGTTGAGTAGGAGAGAGAGGCCCTGAGCCCTACATCCCACCCAAATGGTAGACACCAAGACACCTTAGGGCTCTGTGGAAAATATTTTGAAAATCATTACTTTGGGCTATCTAGGATAGCCTATGTAACCCATAGCTATCTTGGGTTTTTACTGAATTAAAAAAAAATATGGAACCAAAGAAGCAAGATGCCATAACCCTTCCCAGAGTGATTATGAAGGTTTTAGAAAGCTTTAAGGGATTGTTGTCAAACTTGTTACAATTGATGGTGTGGGAACTCTTGGCCACTATTATAAGCAAGAGTGGTTTTGATGAGGTAGGATGGAAAATGTTTTGAGCTTGATGTCAGAAGACAAAGGTTTGAGTTCTCATTCCTTTTCTTATGGCCAGTGACTTTAGGCAACTCTGCAACCTCACCAAGTCTCAGCTACAAATTGGGAATTATCACCCCCATCTACTTCACAGATCTGTCAGCTGAAATGAGACTGAGATGTGAAATGGTTTCATAATTTGAAAAAATAGTACTATATAAATATGAGACCATTTTAGTAATAGAGTTAAGGGAATAAAGAGAGAAAATACAGTATATACAATTAATGAATTCACCTAAACTCAGTTATTTACATCTTGTGACATGGTGTACACATATTCCTTTTTATTTTCACTGAGATAAAAGTCCAAATGACTACAGTATCAATAAAGGTCCTCCCTCCTGCACAATGCTGATGAAAGAAATCAAAGTCTAAATAAATGGAGATACATACTGTGTTCATGGATTTGAAGACTTAACAAAGATGTCAGTTCTTCCAGTTTGATGTAAGTTTAATGCAATTCCTATCAAAACCCCAACAAGATTTTTGTTGATAAAGATGAATATTCTAAAATGTATATGAAAAGGCAAAGGAAGTAGAATAGGTAAAACACTTTTTAAAAAAAGGAACAGAGTGGAAAGCATCAGTCTATTCAATTTCAAGAGACATGTGATAAAAGTGACATAGAACTATACTCAAACATCACACCAGTGTAAAATTCCTCCATTTGATATTGAACTATAATTATATAAGATTAACAATGGGGGAAACTGGGTGAAGGTTTCTTGGGACCTCTCTAGTACCTTTGCAACTTCCTGTGAATCTATAATACTCCATTTTTTAAAAAATTATTTTTTAGCTTTATTGAGGTATAACTGACATATAAAATTGTAAGATATTTAAAGTGTACATCATAGTGATTTGATACTTATACATCATGAAAGTATTCACATCTATTTCCCCCCATCTAGATAATTAACACATCTATCACCTCATATATTTCTTCCTTTTTTTTTTGGTTAGAACATATTTGTTTTGCTTTCTCAGGAAGTTTCACTTATTAAAAGTTTAAAGAAGAAACAAACACATTGCAGCTGGGTCAGTCATTTGCTGGTTAGCTCTCAGCCATTATTCTCACCCTTCTGTGTTTTATTGTTACATATGATGGGAACCTGGGGCCTTGCAAGTGATCTCTCCCAAATTCCTTGTCAATTGGCTTCTTATTAGGTTCTACCAATTAGTGGCCCTGGGAAGGGACTGGGAAACAGGATATGGGGAGAAGCTACTTTATTTTCACTTCTAGCTTCCATTGACATTCTAGCTACCTTCTAGCAACAACAGGCAGCAATGGAATGCAGCATTTTTTGGCAGTCCCATCACATGCCCACTGGAGCCTTTTCCTTGGTCGCATCATTAGTACTCAGCACCCCCTCAGTAGTTCCAGCTTTAGTCATGAGATACTCCCTCATAGCCCTGGCATTGCCATTTAATCCTCTTCTGCACTTCTGGGCTCTGATAATATAACCACCTCTACCTACCAGCCCTACCCGTGATAGCTGCTTTATCTAATTAGTTACTAGCCTTTGGGTTATTTCACCCGCTTTGTATACTCTTAAGTCCTTTTAATACCTTTCTAACCAAGTCCTGTATTACATTTCTCTGCTTGAAATTCCTAGAGTGGTTCTATTTTCTGATTTGACCTTGACTAATGCACCCAATATGGGTGAAACAGAGCTAGGGCTTCGTGTTACAGGAATTAGGCAATATTCTTTCCATCCCTTTATCTCAGAGCTGAGCCACCATTCCTTGAAATCTTCTTTTGGCCGAGCCTTCTGGAGATGAGGAAAAGCATGGGGTATCTTGAACCTGAACTGTGGTTGAAACTTGTCCCCAAGATCCCTGATACCTTTGTGGGGATGGTGCGGACTGAAAAAAAAAACAAACAAACCCTAGTCATTTCAATTTGGAACACAGTTTTTTGACTTTCAAGAGAAGGTCACTTGGATGCTGTTCTTTTTTCCTAGGAAATTTGCCTGAATAAGCCAAATGAAAACAGAAATATATTTGTCCAGAGGCTCCACAAATTAAATCACTGTGTATTCCCTAGACTTTTTGATTTTCTGTTCCTGGAAAAAAAAGTTTGGGGGGATGAACATAGAGCCCAACTTTTTAGTTTTACCAAGAAAGCATGTTAAAATGGGATAGTGGTAATAGTTTATCACAATTATTTCACTACAGAAATAGCAACTTATTTAAAAAATAGGTATGACATCAGAAAAATGGATAGGGTTTTACATTTAAGAAAGTGTTTCACAAAATTTCACCATTTGTCCTTATTTGTTTATTTTAAAAATATACCCATGGTCCATTAAAAATTCCCACTGGTTTGGTGTTTAGGAAGTTCTACTGGATAACTTAATGTTGATTCCAGGGTGTAGGCAGAGTACATCTTAGAGACAGTATTTCTGTTAGCGAGATACTTCTTTTGTAAGTGCACTGAGATAGCACTGTCCTCTTAGAGACAGTATTTCTGTTAGCGAGATACTTCTTTTGTAAGTGCACTGAGATAGCACTGTCCTTGAAACTGTTGTATGTTTGTTTGAAGTTGTGTGTTCTCTTGTTTTAGAGTTGCTAACCAAAGTTGAAGGTTATGTTTTCACGAGAGATTGAGATCTTGTGTCTTCAGGAATCTGCACTTATTAGTGCTTAGGTGAAAAATTAGAGCACAGAGTTGGAGAGAGGGGAAGTCTCCCTGCATTTGCCTGGAACCCATCGCTGTAGTTTGAATTCTCAAACTAACAACTCTGGGAACATCTGGAGACAGTCTCCTTGAGCCAGGTATCAGCTTTTTCACAATGAACACCAAGGATAGTGAGAATAGTGATACTTACCCAAGAGGCTTTGCAAGCACGCCAGCCAGAGCAAAGCATGTCAGCTGCTATATGGTGACTAGAAAAGATAGTCTGCAAGCACACATGAAGCTCTCCTTTTTAATACTCTTAGATGTTCTTGGGAGTGAGGGATTTTGAAAGGGAAACATAACATACTCTGTTGGGCTGTGGAGTAAGAATAGGAACTTGATTTGATTGTTGATGTGACTTCCTTTGTAACCACTGAGTGGAGAATTGTGATTGCATGTGATTGTCCATGGTATGTATCAGTTACCTTTTGGTACGTGAGAAACCACCCTACAACTTTGTATCTTATAACAACAAACATTAATTTCTTAAAATTTTGTGAATTAACTGGACAATTCGTGTAGTCTGTGCTGGCTTGATTAGGGCTAGACAGTCTAGGATGGCTTTGCATGTCTGTGGGCTCAGATGGGATGGCTGGAAATACTGAGACTAATGGGACCTATTTCCCTGTGGTATCTCATTTGCCAGGAGACTAATCCATGCTGTTGCACATGGTGGTGTTGATGCCCAGCAGCAAGAGAGGGAAAGTAATTTTTGAGTCTCTGAATGCATCGTGTTTGTTAATATTCCACTGGCTAAAACATCCATTGGCTTAGATGATGTTCAAGGCCAGATTTAAGGGGAGGAGAAATAGTCTTTATCTTGGACAGGAGAAGCTGCAAAGTCATGTTTAAAGGGGCATGGATATGGGAAGGGAGTAATTTGTGACCATTTTACAATCTCCATGGAGTGATGGTGAGACTCTTAACTCTCATATGATACATCCTATGACCTCATATGACACATAGGATTCATCATCCAGATGTTCAATGTGGCTATAAGTTTCTAGGTGATGGAGGTGACCTGCATCACTGGTAAGAAAACTTTTGTCTTCTCTGGCAAGCATCACCTGCTGTGATTTGTCATTTTAATATTATTTATTAGACTATTATCTTTCAGCTACAAACCCGAACTCCTATATGCTACTTTGTGATTCAGGGGACTGGAGCCCTGCAAATTCTATTTTGGCCTTGCCTGCAGGTTCCCTTTGAGCTCTACCAATAGAGACCACTAGGAGGATAGTGAAAGGCTGGAGAGGAAGATATGATAGACTCTTTTGGTCTGCTTCTTATGAACTTTCTATCAGCTTTTTTCCTATAGGCATGATTCTAGCATCATTTTGTCACTCTGTCCATAGAAGTTATTTCCTCTAGTAGCAGTTGAATCTCATTAGTAGTTTTCCTAGCATCTTAAGAACCAGTTTCGTCAGGCCCTGCTCAAATACACCAGCACTAGCCACCCGGCACTCCATCTTAAGAGACCTGGATTTGGCCCTTTTTCCAAACCCCTTAGTTTTAATAATTCCAACCTCTTCCCTTTATTCATCCTTTCTTTGAAGAGGTTGGTACTTATTTGATACCTTAGGGTTCTTTTTGTCTTTTCAGTTCACTGGTCAGAATTCTTTATACCCAGTGAACAATTTTCTTTATTAAAATTTCTCGGTTGCATTAACTGGTGTAGTTTCTGTCTTGTGCCTGAACCTTGACTGATCAGGCAGGAAGATGACGAGGAAGGTAGCTTGAATTAATTGCTTAATTACAATTACAAAATGTTTAAGACATTGTCTAACTTATTTCATGAGGCTTGCATAACCTACCTTGATAGTGAGACTCAAGGATAGTATGAGAAAAGGAAAATTATAGCCTACCTCTCTAAGAAACAGAGATGCAAAGTTAATATTAGCAAACCAAATCTAGTGCTTTGTATAAAAGATACTATTTTATGACCTGGGCTTATTTCTGAAATGCAGTGTTAGTTTCATATTAGAAAATCAATGAATGTATAATCATTATATATTACATAATAATGTAGATAATACTCTACGTTATTACTTAAAGGAGAAAAATGACATCATCTTACTAGATACAGAAAGAGAATTTCATAAAATTCATTATATTCAATGTGAGAATTTTTAGCAAACTAGGAATAGAAAGAAACATTATTGATCTGATAGCTAATGTCTAAAAAACCTGCAACAAACATTATTCTTAACAGATAAACAATAAAAATCTTTCCTTTTGAGATCAGAAGAAAGATAAGCATACTTATCACTTCCATTCAACATGGCACCAGACATCCTAGCCAGTGTGATAAGGCAGGAAAAAGAAAGAAAAGATACAGGATTGTAGAGAAGGAAATAAAACAGTCTTTCTTCACAGATGATATAATTGTGAATACAGAAAATCCAGAAGACTCAAATGACAAAATATTAAACTTAATAAGAATTTAACAAAGTGGCTGGAAACAAAATCAGTATGGAAAAATGAACTATATTTCTATATACTAACAACAAATAGAAAATAAATTTTAAAATATGCGTCATTTCTAAGAGTGTTAAAAAATATGAAGAACCTAGGAGTAAATCTAAAGTCACTTAATGTTGCTAACCTTAAAATTTGAAAATTAATTGAACAGTATTAAAAAGGACCTAAATAAATGGAGAAATGTAGCATGTTCGTTAAGGATAGCAATTCTCCAAAAATTGATCTAAAGATTTAATGCAATCTCAATCAAAATTCCAACTTTAAAAAAAAGAGATGTATATAGAAATACAAAGGATGAAGTTTTGCCAAGTTGCCTTTTAAAGGAAATAATAGTCAGGACTTATTACCAGATGGCAAGATATATTATTAGGCCACATTGATACAGTGTAGTAATGGTATAGGTATAAATAAAAAGGCCAATGGAAGAATAGAAAACCAAGAAATAAAACAGCCCATGTGTATACATTAGATACATAACAGAAGTGGTTTTATAGATCAGTGAGGAAAGGAGAGACTTTTCAGTAAATGGTGTTGGGACAATTGGTTATTTATATGAAAAAAGAAATGAAATTGAACCTCTACTTCATAGTATACAAAATAATCAATTCCAGGTGGAATAAAGACCTAACGATGTAACAGGCAAAGCAATAAAGCTTTTAGAATATAATTTAGGAGAATATCTTCATGACCCCAGGATAGGGGAAAATTTCTTAGACAAGGCACAAAAGCACTAACCATAAAGAATAAATATAATAAATAGAACTACATTAAAATTAAAAACTTATATTTATCATAAGACACCATAAAGAAAATGAGAAATCATCTCATTGGAAAGATACTTGCAACACATATAACTGACAAAAGAGTATTAATCAAAACATAAAGAATTCTGGCAAATGAATAAGAAAGAGACTAATCCAATGAAAAAATGGATGAGAAATCTCGACCTTTTACACAAAAGAGCAAACCCAGTTGGCCAGTAAGCATATGAAAAAATGCTTAACCCTGCTGGTAATCAGGTCACTGCAAATTAAAACCAGAAAGAGTTATCATTGCATACCCAACACCTTAGCAACATTTAAAAAAGTTGGCAAAGACAAAGATTGTTGGGAACTTTACTGATGGGTGTGTTAATTGGGACAACCATGTTGGAAAAGAGTTGGGTTTACTTAGTAAAGTTGAGCTCACTTGTATACTAAGACACAGCATCCCATTCCTGGTTATACATACTCTAGAGAAAGTCTTGCTCATGAGTACCAGGAGACGTGAACAAGAATGGTCACAGTAACATTGTTTAACCCCAAACTAGAAATAAATGACATGTCCATCAATAGAAATGGATCAATAAATGACATGCTCGTCAGTGGAAATGGATCAATAAAGACTGATATATTCACAAAATGGAATAATAGATAGCAATGAAAATGAATGGACCATGGCAGCACATGACAAAATCAGTGAATCTTACAATGTTGAGCAAATGAAATAAGCTGTGAATCATAATAGAATAATAAAACAGGCAAAACTAAAATCTTGTGGGGATTTAAACACAGAAAAACTGTATCATAAAAACATAGGAAATGACTATATTAAAATTCAAGAGAGTGGGACCCTCTTATAGGGTTGTGAGAATGAAAGGATGATGGTGAAGTCCAAGATAGGGGGGAGATAGGGTGGGAGGAAGTCTGGTTTCTAAGGTGTAGGCAAAGTTCCGCTTCTTAATCTGGTTGGTTACATGGGTGTTTCCTTTATGGGTTTTCTTTCAACTGTCCATGTGTATTTATTGCGCATATGTAATATATTTCTCTTGTAGTACCTAATATAGAAATTGCAGAAAATGGAATGTGCATCTGGAAGCTACAAAGCTCACTTCTTTCAAAAGTTGCTTTCTCTTAAAAGTTGCTTATTTAAAAAATAGTAATTTTTTAAGTCCTCTACATGTATGGAATGTTGACGTGAATTATCATTGTTAATCAAAGCTAAGTCGGTTCATTACAGATTTGGCATAGTGTTATACTGAAAAATCATGAGGCATCAGTCCTAAAACAGCTATTTTCATGATTCTCAGAAGCTTAGCATCCCTGGCCGGCATATATTTCACTGTGGGTTGTTGCCATCATGGAAAACACTGACTCTAACCCCACAAGATGGCTTGTACATTGGTGGGCTCAGAATGTCCCAGAATGCATTGCTAGGAGTACACCTACATTTATAACCCTGAGTAGAACTCCGTTTTGCCGTTTAAACATTGATGCTTTCCTTTGGGGAACAAAATTTCCACATAAAGTAACAAAACAGCAATTATGTAAATTGAATGGAAAAAAACCAATAGTGTCCTGTTGGAGGTAATTTTCCCCATAATGAGTATCGGGGGATGAAGGAGAATGGGAAGGACTCGAGATTAAAAATAGGGAATTGTGTATGTGTATGTAATAAGCCTGCACAGAAAGCAGATGCACGGTGTGGAAGTCATGTATAGAGGCAATAATCTGTGACAGAAAGATTTACATAATATTCTTTCCGGGCAAGTTCCCCATTTTAAAAAGATGGTGAAATGCAGACAGTATGCCTGACTATAATGAATCTAAATCAGGTAAATAATTTGCACTCTTAGATTATGCACCCCCCCCATACCCCTCGCCCTGCCCCAATCCACACTTACTTAATGGATCTATTACAGCTCAGAGGGTGAAGAGAACTGAAGTTACCCTGACATGTACGTGTGACATAAGTGAAAACACTGCATTTCACAGGCAGAGTGGTACTGATAGACATTCACAATTTTGATCTTGCAGGTCGTAATTAATAATTGGGACATTTACAAGTAGAAAATAAATCTCCCTAAATCATGAAAGGAATGCTGTTTTAAACACACACATACACACACACACACACACACACATATATATATATATATATCCCAAAACTGGCTTACAGGACTCTAGGTTAAATGGGATGCTACATTTTCCCTGCAGTGGGTCCCAACCATAAGGTGAACATTATGTAAAATATAGACCTGTAACCCTTTTTCTTCCTCCTCCTTAGCAGTAAATTTCCGTTAGGTACTGGGATGCCTTTTTGGTGAAAGAAGGAAAACCAAGAGCGCAAGATGCTATTCATCTCATTTGATGTCACTCAAAATGGGATAAGGATGAGATCCAATGGCCTTTCTTCCTTTAAAAGCTTACATTTTAAGCTTTCCCTGCTTTTGTTTATAAACATCTCCCTTGCCTGCTATGCTCTCTATTACATTTGTATAATTCTGAGTGACTTTTTCCTATGCTTGTAAATTGGACTTGGAGGTCTTTTTCTAGTAGGTGTATGTGGTGCACAGAGGCTAATAGACTTGACTCCAGCAACCCCTGATATCAGATTTACAGTTTCTAACTTTTTACCGTGCAGTACCCATATGCTGTTGCAAAGTCTTGACTTGGATACTCAATAGCTTGTCTCTGTTACACAAGTTTCAATTAACCTGCAAACCTCTTGGTTAGTGTACTGCTTAACTAGAGCTAGAGTAATTAACTGTCTGTAATTACTACACAAAGCAATTTAAACTATTGTTTTACATGTGTGTTAAAAGTACATTTAAGACTTGGTTTCTTTCTTTGAATATTGTACATGAATTACATTGTCCATTGTATATGCATGATATTTCTTTTTTCAGGTTAACACAAAATACTGAAAGGGAAGCAAATCAGAGAGTGTACTCAAAACACCCGTGTTGTTTGTCCTCAGTATTTTCATTTTCTTTTCAGGCCACCAATTTGGGTACTAAGATGAGACGGGCAAAGTAGAGAATTCTAATTAGATTTTAAAAAAGATAAAAATACAGTTTATTTGGCGAGTGTGTCTGATTGCCCAGGCATGTCCCTGTTTCTGATGCAGGTGACCATCAATTATTAGTACACATTTATCATCATAAAATGCTTATTTTGACTTTTTTTTTTTAAGAAACAGAAGATTTATATATGTGTACACACACACAGACACGAGTGTGAGTGCATACGTGTATACATACACATATACATTTAAAGGATAGAGCAAGGAGCTGTCTCTCAGGGGTAAGCTATTACTTGCCCCTGCTTGGAAGAAAAGGCTTTCTCAATGGGATTATGTCCTCTCTCATAACCTATCAGTTGTCTGATCAGAAATTCAAAACGCAGCCCATCTATCGCTCAGCTCAGCCAGGGCTGCAGGATTGAATTTAAATAGGCAAATGCCAGACTGGGGCGTTGACATTCTCTCTGTCTCTCTCAATCTTTCTCTTTCTCCTGTCCTCTTCCCAATCATATTGTCTCACTATTCCTTTTTCTATCTTTTTAAAAAATTCCTCCACACACCACCATTTTATATTAGGCATGAACTAAGGTGATGAGAAGTTATCAGGAAATGGAGGTTGGATGGTGAGTGGAGAGGCAGAGGGAGGGAGGATGAGAGAATGAGATGGAAGGAAATTGTAAATTGTTGCTGTCATACCCTCGCTGGGACAGTAAAACCTGGTTGCTTTTTTTTTTTTTTTGCTTTTAAAAGGAAATATTTCAGGATAAATTATTTAGCACATATCCTTACTCAACCAGCAAGATGTCTCTATATATGTAGTTCACATATATCCATATTTTATCCCTTCTTTTTGTGTGGCTGATACATGGAAAATGCGTTTGAACCTGTACATTGTCAATCTTGGCTTCCTTTGGTTGCATGGCTACTGAGGCTGTCAGTTCTATAGCGTTGTAACCTGATGACATTTAGCTCTGGTCTGATAAAGTAATAATTCACATTCTCTCTGCCCAGTCTACCTTCCCATCTTCTCCAATCCCAATGTAGGTAAATCAGTTTTATTTCAAAGTCCAAAAACCACAGTGGAAGGAAAAATTTGTTTAACTGATAGCACATTAAAACTGTCTGTAGAAAGTTGAGGGCTTTTGTATTCAGACAGATGGGTAAATGTTAATCATTCTGGTTGGGCTATGCTGCAAAAGATTAAAAAATGAAAACAGCAGTGAGAAAACTGCCTATTGTCTGGCTGAGCCTCCTGAAAAAAAGGTGGTAAAATTCAACTTGATGTCAGATTCCTAGCTTTTAAAAGTTATGTTCTCCTCTTTCTTCCTCTCCAATATCTTTTCTCTGGGCTAGAAAGTGAATCTTGAACTAGGAGTTTCATTGTGTTTGTACTAAAATTCCTCTCCTCGTGACTATATCTAGAGAATTATATCCCTTGATTTTAATGTTTCCATCAGTAATGCTTAAAGAGAAGTGTTTATAAGTGTTTATTTTTTTTTAGATCACCATCAATTTACGGATATTTAAATTTATTTCATAGGACAAACTCCAAATAAATTTTGTCCACATGGGAAAACATATGGTATGGGGGATTTTGCACAACTTGTAACAAATTCCTCAGCCTTAATAAAAATGATATTCTGCATTATAATATACTATTTCTGCCTAAGGAACGGTAGAACTGTTGCTAAATACATGTATTTGTTTGAAACATCTCTATGCAAACCTCATAATCTCCTTTCTGTCTTAGGACATTGAAAACTCAATGACTTTAACTGATGAAAGTTTTGATAGCCAGAAGCAAAAGAATCAGGAGCTGGTGCCGTTTGTCCAGTTAACCACTCACTGACACACAGGGCTTGCAGAATTTCCTTTGTTACCATGTTCATTTTCAAATGTCTTCACTAACTTGTAGGCACTTGGCCCATGGAGAATGCAATTAGTGCAATATTCGGTTCAGTTGCTACAGAAAAGAATAAATTTAAACCAAACTTATTGAAGACCCATGTAAGTCTCCTTTCTTCTGAGGTTTGCGTTGACAAATAAGGGAGCCCTTATACTTATTCTCCTTGGCATTTTCTCCCTTGTTTCAGAGTCTGATGAGCTCCCCAGGTATTGCTGTTTTTCAGGTACAGGTGGAGAAGACTGGTTAAAGTTTTGGCAGTCCCTTAAGATTCTTTTCAAGTCTGTAGGGTGGATGGGTAGGTAGGCAGGTAGGTAGGTAGGTGAATAAATAAGTAAGTAAAAGCCATAGGCAGAGCTCTAAAAATGCTTTTTTTTTTTTTAATTTATTTATTTTTATTTTTTGCTGTGTTTGGTCTTCGTTTCTGTGCGAGGGCTCTCTCCAGTTGTGGCGAGCGGAGGCCACTCTTCATCGCGGTGCGCAGGCCCCTCACCATCGCGGCCCCTCTTGTTGCGGAGCACAGGCTCCAGGCGTGCAGGCTCAGTAGCTGAGGCGCACGGGCCCAGCCACTCCGCGGCATATGGGATCCTCCCAGACCAGGGCTCGAACCCGTGTCCCCTGCATCGGCAGGCAGACTCCCAACCACTGCGCCACCAGGGAAGCCCCTAAAAATGCTTTTTAGGAACCAGCGGTTTGCCTTGTTGCCAAATGGCCACTGGTCACCTTTTCTCTCTGCCTATTTACACACATTTTTTTTCCCTGCTAGCTTCCCGTAGGCTGGCTGTATAAGTAGAACTTTGACCAAGCTTGGTATGTATCCAAGGCTTCCCCTGAAACTCTAAATGTTCCATTTCTAGACAAGAATCTTCCAGCAGCCACACCAGAGTCTGGCATCTTTTGCAGACCTTCTTTGCCATGCAGGACTTGTGCAATTATGGCCAGCCCATTTGGCCATTCTGAAGATTGTTTCTCACACCACACACCTTCCCATTTTCTACTTCAGACTGTCTGACATTCTGAGCTTCCAAGAAAGCTGCCTGGAGAGAAGCCCAAGCAGACAACTATGTCTGTCTTCTGTGTTTTATTCCAGGGGAGAGTCACAGTACAGTTCAAACCCATCAAGCTCATAGTTCATGGGGAAAGATACCTAGCCAGGTAATGCATGTTGTTTTTCAATGGACCTTTACTGTTTGTTTTCTTTTTGCTATTACTTCCTCCCTGCTTTGGTTGTTTTCTTTTGCACTTTTTTTTTTTTTTTTTTTTTACGCTGGGAATCTTATTTTTGTTTTAAGAGCAACAGAATTTGTTGGAAAGCCAATTTTACACACACAATGAATCTTTATCTCCATATTATTATAAGTAAGAAGTACCGGGGATACATGGGACAGAAAGTGCGATAAATTTACTTCTCATTTTCAGCTATAAGCCAGGGTCCAATTCTATCTTGAGATTGATTTAAAAGAAATGCTGAGTTTTGTGGTACACCAGCCCCGTATACACCTGGGCTACAAAGGCAGCCTTCAGACATCGCTGTCACTCCCCTGACTGCCTTGATTTTGTAACCTGGGAGCTGCTGGGGCAGCAGACTGGGCTTGGGGTCAACCTGAGCTTTCCTCAGTTGAGTAGAAGCCAAAGTCGTGGCAACTGGGATTTCTCAGCTCAAGGACATACTCATGAGTCATTTCTGTTACCAAAGGGAATACAAATCAGGATTTTTTCCCCTTTTCCACCGTGTCAGATAGGAAATTAAAAACTGTAAAAATCTGGAAAAAGGAAGAAATGTACAGGTGTGACAGGAGACCGTTCAAAATTGACCTCCTGAAATTAGGTCACACAAGGTTCCTTTGACTTGGTGAAGAAGTCGCTGATTCACAGAAGCTTATGAGAGGAGAAGTTTAACCACACAAAGACTGTAAGGGTTACCCAGATGTCAGCTGACATTAGTTTGTCCTTTGAGATTTAAGTTGGTGGTTAGACAACATGTCCTGCAGGAAACCCAATCTCTTACCAAAAATGCAGTTAATTTTTTTTGTTTTTTTATGGCCCCTCCTGACTCTAAGTGCTTGCTTCCAGTGACTTCCTAGTCCCCACATTAACCACACACTATCCAGCTTTTTTTCTCCTGGAAATCTCTGCATTCCACAGCAATCTAGATACTGGAAGTTAGCCGTTGCCTCCAGTTTCCCCCAAACCACTCACATAAGACATATTTGAGCAACTGACTTTGTTAAAGGTTTGGAAGCAAAGGAAGAATTTTGCTTTGCAGTGATATAAGCAACTTAAAAATATTACGTGGATTTATTCAGGGAAGGTTTTTGGCCTCTCATCACCAGAAATTTCTGACTACTTTTCTCTGAAGGCTTCAGCCTTTTGCCATGTTAAGCAATCACTTCTTTTTCTTTCTCTATTCTATTTCTTCTCTCCTTCTCCTTACCTCCCCACCTCCTAATTTTTGTGTTTGTGCATGAACAGCAGTTCAGTGCTTTTTTTACTTGTTGTTTTTATCTTCCAGTTGGGCTTGTCTTCTACTTGCAAAGTGGCATATGAAGGGTTTCCTATTCCAAGATGGTTTATTCCTTAGCATGAATGCTACTGCTTGCTGTTTTTAAAAAAAGGTCACTCTGCAACATAACTTCCTAAAGACTGATGATGATGAAGGCAGAACAAAATCAAGCTGCTTTTTTTTTTTAGAAATTCATGTTCTTTTATTTATTTATTTATGACGGTGTTGAGTCTTCGTTTCTGTGCGAGGGCTTTCTCTAGTTGCGGCAAGCGGGGACCACTCTTCATCGCGGTGCGCAGGCCTCTCACCATCGCGGCCTCTCTTGTTGCGGAGCACAGGCTCCAGACGCGCAGGCTCAGCAATTGTGGCTCACGGGCCCAGTTGCTCCGTGGCATGTGGGATCTTCCCAGACCAGGGCTCGAACCCGTGTCCCCTGCATTGGCAGGCAGATTCTCAACCACTGCGCCACCAGGGAAGCCCCCAAGCTGCTTTTTTTAAAAAATAAATTTATTTATTTTACTTATTTATTTTTGGGGGTGTTGGGTCTTCGTTGCTGAGCGTGGGCTTTCTCTAGTTGTGGCGAGTGGGGGCTACTCTTCACTGTGGTGCACGGGCTTCTCATTGCTGTGGCTTCTCTTACTGCAAAGCACGGGCTCTAGGCGTGTGGGCTTCAATAGTTGTGGCACGAGGTCTCAGTAGTTGTAGCTCGTGGGCTCTAGAGTGCAGGCACAGTAGTTGTGGCGCACGGGCTTAGTTGCTCCACGGCATGTGGGATCTTCCTGGACCAGGGCTCAAACCCATGTCCCCTGCACTGGCAGGCGGATTCTTCACCACTGTGCCAACAGGGAAGTCCCTCAAGCCACTTTTTAATTCCAGTAACAGCTTTGGAGGAATCCTGTCACATTTCCTTGGATAGCTCCACTTGTGACACTAGATATGACATTTATAGTTTTTATATTGCATCAGTGAGTTGATTTTAAACCACTGAAATATTTATATTTGAATTTTTAAAGAAGAACAGTAAGATTTTTTTCCTCTAAATGTAGGAAGCAACTGAAGCTACTGATAATAAAAAAGGAAAGAACTGTTAGAAGTTTCCAGAAGCAAGTACAAAAAAGTGGCTTTGGTTTCTGCTAATAAATAAAAATGGTGTCTGTTGAAGTCATTAAGGGTTTCTCTGGATGCTTATGAAGCTTTATAAGTGAATAAGTAAATAAATCTTATGGATTATAATAATGATAGAAAAATCCAAACCAATTTGAAATATAATTTGAAACCAAATTTCTTACAAAAAATGAAATTTCAGAGGAATCCTACCAATAGTTGACTATGTAAAGTAGAGAAACGATCAGTATTTGAAAATTCACAAACCTTTAAAAAAGATACTGTCTCTTAGCTGTTACTAGATTCTCTCCACTAAGCTATGATATTACATAGAAATAATAAAGTATAAAGGTTAGAATTACAATTTATTATCAGAATTAAAGGGAAGCAGATCCTAGGCAAAATTTTTTTTCTTTGATGAAAATAGATGGTTAGACTCAGCTCTGCCTTTTGTGTTTTGATTCTAGTCAACCTGTATCCAAAATTTAGCTTAGGGGGGTTTCTAATCAGGTAAAATCAAATGTGAAAAATCAGAATCAAATGAGTTTTCGAGTTTGAACAACAATATTTTCATGTGTAATTCAGATTCATTTTGCTGGCCAGAAGCATGTTGGTTTTCATCTGTATTTCTACACTGGTGAATCTTCAGTCCTCTTGGTTTGTAAATCTTGGTAGGAATTACTTTAAGGTTAGCCGAGTTTTCATGATGTCATCAGGTATTTCCTGATGATAACTCCTGGACATCTCATACCCACCCTATCTCCACATGAATATTTCAAATTGGTGAGAGTGTGAAATACAAGGCTTAATCTCTTGTTCAAATATCTTGAAAGGTCTGGCATTTAGTATGTGAACATACTTTTGAGAGGGTTTCAACGGTATTGAAAACTAGTTTAGTTTGGCATGCAAAATAGCTGATAGGTCTGTACCTTTGATATACACATTTCCTACTGTTTCCTGGGGTTCCTTTGGAAGGTATGCTGTAAAATAATAGAAAGTGAGTTCCTTAAGAGAGCTTGAGTGCTTTTAAAAGAACAAGACAAGAGAATGGGATTGCTTGAGGGCTCACCATTGAACTGAAAACTATAACAAAATTGGTTTGGTAGAAATGTACCAGTTCCTATATCTACATCTGGTTTTCAAAACCTTTGAATATGTTTTATCTTTATGTATGTAGATGTGTATGTGTACATGTGCGTGTGCGTGTGTGTGTGTATACGTGTTAATTGTTGATAATGGATGTTTGTTTAGCTAACAGATCCAGTGAGCAAAGTTCTCTTTATGGTCAGAGAAGATACAGAAAAAACAGAGGCTATAACACAAGTTAATTTATACTTTATCTGTTGTGCCTGGTCCAATATCAGTATTTCCAGAGAGGGATGATGGAGTGTCAGTCAGTCACAAGAAATTCCCAACCTTAGTATAAGTAGTTTATACTCATTACTCATCCCCAGTGTCTTTGATTAACTGATAGTGACAGAAGTATTGGGATTACTTTGGAGCATTATAAAAGACACTACTCATGTCCAGTCTTTTCAGTATTATCCTGTTCATTAAATATGGCATTCATTCCTTCTTCTCTCCTAACATTCTTCCTTTTGTATTGGAAGTTTGAGGTAGCTTTCTCTTGACTGTAAGATGCCCTGCCCCATACCTATAGAGTACACTGTTTATCAAAATGCCCCTGCATGTATCTGTTTACATGTTGTGTTCAGTGTGGGTAGTTGAGGGGAAGTTTTCATCCTAGTGAATGTGACCATGAGTGCCCACCTTGTAGCTGGTAACCTGTAATTCAAGTAAGTCCTCTGACCCATAAGGAAAGTTGCAGGAGAAAGCACTCATAACTGGGTTTTTTTTCCTGCTGTGCTAGAGAGAGATGGATATTCAGTAGCTTTAGCTTCTAGAGCAGTGGTTCATAACTTAGTTGGGGTCAAGGATTCCTTTGAGATTCTCATGAAAGTTATGCATGTGTGTGTGCATCCACACACACACTCAAGTTTTGCAAAGTATTTCAGAGGAAATGATCCTATTAAGGCTTATGCATACAGGTTAAGACCCCCTCATCTTGAGAACCTATGCACAGAACATTCTGCATCCTGATACAAAAATCCATTTTTTGAAAATACAGAATTCAGTGGCCAAAATAGACCTTGTGTCTCTTGTACTTTACCCTCTTCCAATCCTACTTCTGTTTCTTTCTCTGATAAATCTCTTTTCAATTCCTAATCAACTATGCTTTTCTCTATCTGTTTTCCACATGCCTTGGTTCCTGTAGGAGACTTGACAAATTAGATGGTGGTGCTTAGAGGAAATGGGCTTTAGGATGGTTACATAATTTTGGTAGCAGTCACTGTGCAGTGTGCCAAAAATGTAGTGATCCCAGTTTCATTTTGTCAATATCAAAATGCAAAGAAAGAACAGAGGGAAGATGTGATGGTGATATTTTATGGGCATACAAGTTTTGATATAAAACAAAAAATATTGATGTTTTATCAAAAATGTTTAATATTTGATGTCACCTGAATTATGGGCCAGGAAAATGAAGCACTTTGTTTTCAAGGGTGTTTAACAGGAGCTTTTAATTTTAGAAGTGGAGGTGTGATTACCTATAGTTGGTCTTTAAGTTATTTAATTCTGTGCCACATTTTAAGTAGACTCTGTAGAAACCAATGAAAATGAAAACCAATGAAGTGTCCATTTCAACATACACCTTTAGAATTAAGCAAGTTAAATCAGTGGAAATCAACAGAATGTTAGGAGAACCAAGAAAACTACCTGATAGGAGAGCAGTGAAGTAGTGAATTAACTTTTCATACCAGAATCAGTATATTTCCACTGTAGTCCTGGGCTGCAGGCTCACTTGGGTAAGTTCATCTACACGCGATTTCTTGATTTTTAACAATTTGAGGCCATTGTTTTTGTAAAACTGTTGTGTGATACCATCTGCTATAGTGCTAGAGTAGGAGCAGAACTTGCTTTTTTGAATGTAGTCTCAGGCCTGAGACCCAGGAATGTATGAAACTTCCTTAAATGTAAAGATTCTAGCTCTCGCTTGCTTTCCTGAGAAATGCTTGGTAGAGTTTCTCTGTTGAGATTTTGGTCAATGACTGTAATAGGTGATTATGACTCAGTGCATTGAATTTTGTACATTGTTTTGATAGGATTTATAGTATCTACTCTCTAAACAATTGTTCACATTTTAGGTTAATGAAACTCTATATGCATTTAACAGAAGACTAAGGGTCCACCCCACTCCTGTTTAATACTAATTCTAGTCCACTAAGAAAAGAAATGACAGGAAATAAAGATGATGTATAACATGATGGATTTAGGCTACATAGGGTAATTTGATAATTGTTAAAATTGCATCAGCATATCAATGGTTATCATATACTTCTCTTTCTGGAAGTCTTGAAATCATAACCATGGTTTTTCACTTGTCTGGGATTGTTTAAATGTGGCCCTGCCAAAATTCTGTAGAATCCTTTAGTAAACTGTTCTGAGAATAATCTATTTTAGAGAGTTGAAAATTGATCAAACCATTAAAGTGTTCTGAGTTACAGATGTTGATTTCTAGGTTGCTTGTGTACAGTTTAAAAAGCACATTTTATATTGTTTATCTTGTGCTTATGTGAGTTCTTTGCAAGCAATTTTATGTTTACAAAAGGTACTATAAGAGGAGGGGGCCCAAGCCCTACCTGAAAGTGCAGTGTCATTCATGCCTTTTATTGTTTTTGTAGTATTGATGGACATTTTATTGTATTTTTCTACAATTAAAAATCTCACATGTACAGACTTGGTACAGAGTACAAAACTGGACTTAATCAGACCAAATGAGGAGCTGTGACATAAGAATTAGGAAAACTTCCCTGATTGTGTTGAGAAAAGTACAGATATTTAGATTTTTGCAAACTTCCTAATTAAGATACAAAGTCATCTTTTTTACCCTCTACTCAGAATTCTGTGTAGAAGATGGCCTTCTATATTATATATAAAATAGATAAACAACAAGGACCTACTGTATAGCACAGGGAACTATAGTCAATATCTTGTAATAACCTATTATGGAAAAGAATCTGAAAAATAAATATATATAAATATATATTATATATTCATATATAATATATAAATAAACTGAATTACTGCTGTAATGGAAACTAACATAACATTGTAAATCAACTATACTTCAATTGAAAACAAAAAGATGACTCTTTATTACGCATCCACCAGTAATACACTAAATTGGTAGATGAACTAGTGACATGGAAATGGGAAAATTGAGACCTGGTTATTTTATGCTATAGAGGATGTTAGACCAAACCTTCTTAAAATATTTTTTCATTGCTTATTAACTACCACATTTATTGATAATTGCCAATACTCAGTTATTTTCAGCCTAAAAAGTGGCAATTTTGTCTTTCCACCTAATTCTGTTAGATGTGTTTTGCAAGCTATAAATGCTGTAGGTTGTCCATTTTAAAATGGAGATAACAATTATTCTTGCCTCATAAACTTATTCTGAAGATTAGATGAGATAATACATGCAAGTTGCTTAGTGCAGTGCCTAGTAGAGTAAGTGCTCATGATCTCTTGCCATTGTCACTATTGTTAAGATGTTAAAAAAAAAAAAGCCAGTGTATTTAAATTAAATTAAAAATAATTACCAAATTAAGAAATGTTTTTCCCTTTGTTGGCTTGAAATATATCATCTACTGAATAGTGAATGAAATGTGGTCTCAGTAAGACTGTCTCTACTTTGGTGTAGAGACCATTACCTAATTTAGCTGTCTATCCTTAACGCTTTGAAAATGTCTTTTACCTAGTAAGTGCTGGTATACATTGAATTGAATTGCATTGAACTGAGTTTCTTTTAAGTTACAGAGCAATTTCTAATTCCACCTTATTTTTTTTGAGACCTCATTACAAAAGATATAAATAAATTAGGCATAGGAGTGTATTTCAAGATACTTGCAGGAAGTGGTCATGGTAAGAATATCTCGTAAGATAGTAACTATGTTATCATTAGAAGTGCTGAAACACATAAAATAGGCAGATGGGTTCCTTGGGGGCAAAGGGACAGAAGGGGAATATTTGGCTGCGGATCAAACCTGTACCAGGACAGTTCAAGAATCATGCTGAGGATGACCTGTAGTTAGTCTGGAACAGCTGCTGCTTCCATTCCGACTCTTGTCAGAGAAGAAAAGGCTGCCTCATAGAAAGGGGCTGTGCATCCCCAACTTTTAAAGAACCACATCTGGTTTTTGTTAAAGTAGTGTATTCTCTTGGACTCCTAGTATTGACAGAAATTATTTTTCGCCATCTTATATGGTATTTTGTTTAAATTTGGATAAACATTAAATTAGACATTAGTTTCCTGTGTGTATAGCTTTTATACAGCTATAAAACTAAACTCAATTTACAGATTACTATATAAATTTACTATAAAAACCATTAAAGTTTAAATTAACAACATTAACTTAATGTTCTTTGGGATGTTTTTGCAAAACTAAAGGACTGATGGTGGATTTAATCATAGAAAAATATATTTTTCTCTTATTTTACTTATAAAGTTGATTCTTTGGATTTTGAGCCTGATGGGATTATCATTTTAATAATTGTCATTATCATGGTTATTTTTTTCTTTTACGTACTGAATTCATTTAAAGTCACTTATCTATCATTTTGATGGGCCAGTCCATTTGTTAGTGCTGCTCAAAATACAATATTGAAAAAATTTTAAATGTGCTTTAATGAAAAATTCTTCACTATTCTGCATTTCTTGAAGATGACTTGTTAAGTTCTTGTGTATAAATATAGGAGCCTCACTATTAATTAATTAATTAATTTTTTATTTTTTAATAAATTCATTTATTTGTTAACTTATTTATTTTTGGCTGCATTGGGTCTTTGTTGCTGCACACGAGCTTTCTTTAGTTGCTGTGTGTGGGCGCTACTCTTTGTTGTGGTGCGCGGGCTTCTCATTGGGGTGGCTTCTCTTGTTGCCGAGCACGGGCTCTAGAGCGCAGGCTCAGTAGTTGTGGCGCACGGGCTTAGTTGCTCCGCGGCATGTGGGATCTTCCCGGACCAGGGCTCGAACCCGTGTCCCCTGCCTTGGCAGGCGGATTCTTAACCACTGCGCCACCAGGGAAGCCCCCTCACTGTTAATTTAAAATGGGAATATTATAGTGGGACTGTGTGTGGTGTTCCAAAGATTCTTTGGAATTTGGCTTGCTTCTATTAGTGTGTGCCATGTGATGATTCAGTTTTCTCACCACTCTCCTCCATTCCACTTTCCATGAAACTTTTGTTCCGGCAATGTCCCGTGAAGTCATTTGGCAAGAAGGTATCATTATATATTAACTTGGCCTTTGCTTTTTTCTCATTAGATGCTAACTATTAAAGGAGCACATTAATCTCCCACACTGTCATTTTCATGATGACACACCAAAAGCTCAATTTATTAAATAACTTAAGAATCTGCATCTTATTCTTTGAATATAGCTCTCAGTTGATAATTATCACTGCAAGAGAGAAATTTTGTCTTGATAGTGTAAAGAATTCCACATGAATATCATGTTAGACATCGCACAATGATTTCATGTTTGGATTTTTCAATTTTGTAAAACTTCACTGTAGCCCATGAATATGTTGTTTGAATGAATGCATTGAAGGACAGGGATAAAGATAATTGAAACAGAAGGAAGTCTCCCTGTTAAATGGATGTATCTGCTACCCTGACCATATGTAGAGCTGATTTTTTCAAAGAAAAGCATGAAAGTATTTGTTACAAAAGGTATTTTATAAATTGAGGTAAAATTTCAAATTATTTAGTTCAGTGCAAGAAACTTTAATGGCTGAACCCTACTAAATTTGTCAATTGATACCTTATACTTATTTTATTGCTAATTTTAGTGGTTTCCTAAGCTTTTCATAATCACCTTAATCTGGTAGTAAATTTTTACTCTGTGGCATTAATTTGTCTTGACAACAAACTCTGTGTGTGTGTGTGTGTGTGTGTGTGTGTGTGTGTTAAACGTAATTTCATTTGAAGGAGCCATCAGAAGTGTCAGAAAACCTGAAGACCAGTGCTAGCTCTGCCACTTACTAACTCAGCAATCTTTGAAAAGTCAGGATGTCTCAGCCTCAATTTCCTTATCTAATACTACTTGATCTGCCTCATCAGGAGGTTAGTTGTGAGGAAGTAGTGTAAGTTTATTGCACTTTGAAAGGGTAAATCTTATGCTTATACTTGTTGTTACTACATTAAATAGAGATCCCCCCAAGTGCAAATCAAATGGGTTTAAAATCTTATGTATTTGCAGTTGTTAAGATTCTCCAATTCTTTCACTTCTTTTAGACATTTCCACCCATTATTCCATCCTTCAATTGCATCATTTAAAAAGTTATTATAGATCAGATCTCAGACTGCAGGCTGAGTCCTGTTCACCACCTGTGTTTGTAAATAAAGCTTTATTAGAACACACCCATGTTCACTGTTTTACGTATTTTCTATGACTGTTTTTTCACTGCAATGGCAGTTGAATAGTTGTGGCAGAGACTGTATGGCCTGCAAAACCTAATATATTTACTATGTGGCTTTCTACAGAAAAATGTTGGTACCCCCTTATACATATCACTAAAATCCAGGGCCAGTTATAATCCAGTCCTTTCTGGAAACTAAGTCTTTGATAGATGATGTAATTTTGCTTAAGATCCGTACTCTCCTGTAAGGAAGTAAGTGGGCCTGAGTATCTCCTCTTAGTAGGCAGCAGCCTCACCCCCCCTTTCTGATCCATGAGTTCAAAGTTGTGGATGTCTTGAGATCTTGTTTCTTTTCTTGCCCCTTTCAATGGCTTGATTCTTTGAAAGGATAGTCTCAGTTGAATGATGTTGCTGAAAATTTCGGTTAGAAATCTAGGCACGTTTAAAATCCAGTTTATTACCAGGGCATAACAGTGTATGCAGGCTGATGTCTCACAGATTTTTAAGTTCAAATGGCACAATGAATAACGTAAATTACCAACCCAGCAAATAGATAATGGGGAAAGATAGAGTAGATAAGTTCACATTTTAAATGCACTTATTTTTACCATTTCTAGATTTTCATATGTTTAAGTTTTTAGACTTGTTATGCTATATTCATGTGAATTTGGAAATACCTAGCGGGAGAGATGGGGGATTTGGCAGTCTATACAAGTTTACTTTCTACTGCTTTAGAAAAGTCAGCGGTGTCTCATTTAACATAAAGAATTTTAGAGCTGAAATAGACCTCCGAGATCAGATAGATCCCCCCAACCTCTTTTGACCCATGGACCATTTTCATAGTAATTTATAGTCTTTTCAACCCTTTTAGGAATTTTTAAAATCAGTCCATTGTTTTTGTGTGATATATTATGAAGAGGTAATTTTAAGTGAGAACTATTTTATCTTAGATTAGTACAGTATTAAGGATTATATTATACGTTTTATTTTGACACGATTATTAATGATGGCATATGTAAGCAAATTTTGCCTTTTTTCGTTTAGTGAGTGGTAAGTACTTTCTCAGTTCACAAAGAAGAAATTATGAAAGGAAAAAATGAATTGTCATAAAAAATTGAAAATGACATTGTTTTCATATGTAGTTTTGGAATTGAAATGTAGATTAATGTAAAAGAGGCAAAAATTGTTTTCATGATCTGATATTTGAAATTCTTAGATTTTATGCTATAAAAATTTATTTCTGTATTACAATTTTTGTATTTGTGCTTGTAAATGATGAGATCAGGGAGGTTCAGAGTTTCCCTCCCCCAAAGAAATCATGTTGACTGAAAAGTCCAGTGAAAAATCAAATTAGTTATAATTGTGTGTGTATGTATGTGTATTTCATTTTAACACTTTTCAAGTACCAGACATATACTAATATGCTATATAAGAATTTTGATCAGAAATATATCCTATGAACCTCTTGAGGCAATTAGGCACAATTATTAATATTTTAATCTCATAAATCTTCATTTCAAATGCCTCTCCCCCCCTTTTGTTTTTGACTTTTGATATTAACCAAAGGTCCATGATGATTATGCTTTAAGCTCCATATGACCAAGAAGAAGGTAACTTAAGCCTGAGCCATGGTCAAGGACCGTGGTAGTTGTCTCAGGGTCTGGGTTCAGAGCACACTCATCACTACTGACCTCATGCTCACTCCACGTATACTTGGAGGCTCTCGATCCGTCCAATTTAAAAGGAAAGGGTATTTCAATGATTATTTCATGAAGGAATGAAAACAGTTGTTACTGAAAAAGGCCTTGTGGTCACTGCTGCTCATTTTCCATACAAGGAAACTGGAACCAAGTGAAGTGAAATGCTATTTCTAGGTCCACACAGTAGCCTAATGGCAGAGCCAGGGCTAGAACACAGGACTCCTAACTCTCAGTGCACCATTCATATGTTTTGACAGAACCATCTAGCATCTTGCCACCTGAATGTGTGTGATTAAATAATGGTACTGTACCCTTCACAAAGCAAGTGAAGTTGGCCTCATTCTGGTTTTTAACTGGTGGCTCACCAGTTAATTTACCCCAGAACATGTATTATGTTCTTTTTGTTCTAAAGCTGTTATTCAGCAGAGGTAGCCCATCCAGTTATTTCTTGGGTGTCTCTTTTGAGGATGTTGATTCTTAATGTGTCTTCCTTTATGATATACCAGTATTCTAATGGTAATTATGTGTAAGTCCAGTCACAGCAAATACCTATTCCATAGAAATCACTTTGTAAAAAAGGGTACTGAACCTGAACTGATGAATCATTTACTGGAAGCAAGTCACTGGCTGAATGAATTTATAAAGACAAAAAATTTGGAGGGTACTTTAGTGCAGTACATTTTCAGCATAAACAAAATTTCCCCAAAACAATATGGAATAATTTGTTTATATCATTGCTACAAATTCAGACTGAAGATTAAGTGGAGTCTGTTGTAGCATAGGATCTCTATTGGTCTGTCCAGTAGAATCCCATTCAAGGTATGTGTCCATTTGTAAAATTGATTTGATCATGATTGTTTTTCCTACAGATTATAGTGAAAGGATTCTTGGTTGTCTTCAACTGATTGATTGTTGATTGCTTAATCATTCAGCATATATTTCTTGATTTGTAGTTCCTCCTCTCCACTGTTAAATTTATCATATTATATTATCACCCAGTTTAAGACTATATTGTCATTTTGTTGGAGGTTATTTTAAATCAATCTATTATTACCATTAGGAGTGGAAGGTTTTCTGTTTTTAAGGTAATATGTTTAGTGTCTAGCCTATGGTGAAGATGAAGGGCTAACATATGAGAGGATGCAGAAGATCAGAAAGCATTTAGAGGGACTTCCCTAGTGGCACAGTGGTTAAGAACCTGCCTGCCATTGCAGGGGACACAGGTTCGAGCCCTGGTCCGTGAAGATCCCACATGCCGCGGAGCAGCTAAGCCCGTGCGCCACAACTACTGAGCCCGCATACGTAGAGCCCGTGCTCTGCAACAAGAGAAGCCACCCCAATGAGAAGCCTGCGCACCGCGACGAAGAGTAGCCCCTGCTCACCACAACTAGAGAAAGCTTGTGCACAGAAATTAAGACCCAACGCAGCCAAAATAAACAAATAAAAATAAATATATATATAAAAAGAAAGCATTTAGAAATTTAGTCTGGTTGAAGTATGTATCTTTATGAAATGGGAGTATACTCTGGGTCTCTGTATTTAGAGGTTCATATTTTTCAAGCAACATTTTAGGATTAGAAGGAAAACGAGGTCTTAACTAACTAATTAATCAGCAATTACTCTACTGTTTAGTATTTCTTCTACTCATCACTGCTGCCAGCATTCATTCTTGATGGAGTCACTTGTACCTGTGCACATTTCTAACAAGGTACCTCTCTGGCAGATTTTTGAGAAATATTCTGACCACTTTTAAACCTTATCCAATAAAAACTGTATTTATCAGTACCAACATTCAAGACATTCAAGATTGCAGTTAAGAAAATAGTCTCTGTGCCGTTTTGCCAATTGTTTAATCCTCTACAATCAATTGTTATAATGATTATATTTTGGAAAACTAAATTTTCTGACCTCAGCATAGCGATATCTTAGAAGAAAACCATTTGTTATAAGACTTTTTTTGTAAAATCCTAATTAAAGAGTTATGCTGTTGGGTTATGTTGTGAGCCAAGTATGTCTGCACTCCATGTGGGGGTAGCTGGACTAGATGGCAGGTGGTATCACCTGACTTCCACATCCCTTTAAGACTTGATAACACTAAGCTTTTCAAACAAGCTATGTTCTTATGGGAACATTAAAGCACATCTTTTAAAAATATTATGTAAAGTCCTGTAACTTTACCTGTTTGCCACGAGTAAGAGTCATGAAGTTCTAAGTGGGAAATTGGGCTAGGAGTAAAGTCTTATTTACGTCGAACTTTATGGGTGACTCCCCACCGTGATTCGCAATGCCATGCTGAACTTACTATAAAAATTAGGCACCTTAGAATAATATTTCCTATTCTTTGATTCCCAGATGGAGTAGGTAGGGAAGGATGCAAGTGTGTGTGTGTGTGTGTGTGTGTGTGTGTGTGTGTGTGTGTGTGTGTGTGTGGTGGGGTGGGGTGCTTGAGAGGGAGGGGAATATAAATTGTAAGATTATGCTTCTTTTCTTGCCTTTTGACTATCTCAGTGAGAGACACCAATGGCAGATTACTCACATGGCTAAGTCGTAAAATCATAGGTTTTTAATATCTGGACTACTGAGTACAGACATAACATTTAAATAAAAATAATGCAGAGTATTTATCTTCACCAAATCTTCTCTGTCCCACAGAGGATGAGAGCTGTCTCTTTAATAATGCAAAGGAGTAGTAAATTTCAAGCTGAGGATGGGCAGTAACAAGGAGAGTGATCTCCACGCTGCCCTGATGTCAGTGGAGTGCCTTAGGAGAACACCTTATTAGTTGTAACAGGCTGGTTAGCGCCGGGTCACCTCCCTGCTTCCATCTTCCCCAGCAGGGTCACCCATCTCTGGACTATATTTGGGAGGAAAGAAGTGAGGGGGAGGGGAAGAAATATCGTTAGAGCCTCTCTCATCTCCCCAGCATTGAGAGCTGTTTATTTTTATTTGTTGTCCAACTGTGTGATTCTCCTTCTCCCTTCCCAATCTCTCTTTCCCTCGCTGCCCATTCTTCTCCTCTTGTCATATGTCTGCATACATTCTCTGTGTTAAGGCAAAAACACAGTTAATGTTTTTTTTTCTCATCATTGTTTCATTTTTAGAAATCACCTGAAATAAATGTAGTTTATAAATCTGTATTTAAATGAATATTTACTGTGTTGAAAACATTAACCAGAAGAAGAGCCCAGCATAGTAAAGCTTCCAATTAACATGACCAACCAAAAAAAAAAAAAAAAAAAAAGTGAGGGAATATAGATATGCATTTATATACCTTTTACTGTCTTAAAAAATGGAGGTCAGTATATTTTGTAAATCAATCACATTTTAGAGTTGCACTTAATACATTTTCACAAAAGAAAAAGATTATCCTCTTTTTAAAAATGTATTTTTGTGCCGTCTTTGATTTTTCTTTTCTATGATAGCTACCAACATCAACCCTTTCTCCTCCCTAGCCCCCATCCTCCAGCCCCCATCCTCCATCCAAAAATGAATGCAAAGAAATACTATTAGGCTGTCTGGTTATGTATTTTTTATGAGGCCATACAAGATGCTGCCTGACCCCTTGCAGCTCATGTTATAAGCACACTGAAGATGCTTTTCATTTGGGTTTTGCTTTTCAGCCTGGATGACCTCTATTAAATAAAAAAAAGGAGGTGGGGCTGGGGGGGAAGGCCTAATATGTGACCCCAGGGACTAGTCGCTTCAAGGATTACATTTAATTCATATGATAATATTGAAATATAACGTTCCTGGGTCTCATGTTTTGGTTATTTTTCTATTTATTTCAGGAACTCATTGATGAGTCTTGTCATAGATGTTTTTCATCAATTTTGGGTAGAAACTGTAAGTTGTGAATTAGGGTCAGATTCTTAAAATTACCTTTTCCCCCTCCTTTTAGGATTCAGGCCACAAATATAAAACATCTCTCTTTTCATAGTTTCTCTGAGAGATACAGAAAAATTAATTTTTTCTGATGTGTCTGCCAAGAGTTCTGTTTCAAATAAAGAAAATTTTTATTTTGGCATTTCCTTAACTATCCTCAACAAGATCCCCAAATTCTTTGTTAGTGTGAATGCTAACACCTTTTAAACTCCCTCCTTTCCTTCCTCCCTCCCTGCCTCTCTCCCTTCCTTCCTTCCTTCCTTCCCCTGCAAAGTCAGTTGTACATATACAATGGTATTCTCTCATGTGTACGTGTCATGATCTAGATAATGACCCACATTTGGGTCCTTGTCCCATGATGTGTGTGTGTGTGTATATATATGCTGTAATACATATTTTACATTGCTTTTATAATTATCCTGCTTTTTATAATGCCCCTAATTAGTTACTGAATGCTCAGTTGCCTAAATTTTAAGAGACATAACTTGACCATGCATCATTTTTTTTCTTTTTACAGTGAAACGTTCATGCTATTTAAATTTAGGATTAATGTTCAAAACCAATTTGCAAAAGCCTCCCTCTGGCCAGTTTTTAGAATTATATTTCTATTTTAAGTTTCTCACAATATTGGATGCCCCTTTGTCTTTGCTAGTTGAAATGAACAGGTTGAGAAATGGAATTAAACTATACGCCGTTTGTTGTATTTAGAAAATGTTTTTATTCCTTTCACTTAACACACTAGCACTTAATGTCTCTGAATCAGCTGCTGTTCATCAGTACTGCAGTGGTTCACTTGTCGTGGAAGGCAGGTTCCTTGGAGGGACAGTAACATTTCACTGGAGCTAATAAAGTCAATTAGGATAATATTATACAGTAGGCCACTAGAAAATCAGGTGCATTTGGCACGAATCATTCTATGTTTTTAATTCATACCAATTTTACACTTCATAAGGAATATTTAAAAGCAGCTATTATTATTAGTTACATCAGCTTGCATATATATATGTATATATACACACACACACGTATATATATTTAAATGCTATTTTCCTTTTCCTTTTTTTCCCTTAGTTGTTGCAAGAAAACAAAAGCAAGAAAATTTGTGGACATGTTCACACATTTTCATTGTCACAAAAGTACTGATGAAAACTGATCAAAGCTTGGAAATTCATTGCAGTTGCTGAAACCCCTTCTCAAGCCAGTCCCTTATTACCTAGGTATTGGTACAAATGTGATTCAGCAAATAAAACCCCTAGCTGCCTGGTCCCCTCTGCATTCAGAGAGCAGCAAAGTGGATCCGCAATGGGGTTTTCACGATGACTCATAATTTTCCTACATTTGTTTGCATCACAATCTTAACATTTCTGACATCTGGGTTACTGGTGAAAATGTACATATGTCTCTGTGTATACATAGAGTATGTATATTTTTGTCTTGGTTAGTCATTGTATGTGAGAGGGATGTTTTAAAAATAGAGACTCCAGGTTCTCCTTTGTAAAGCATTAAGCTGTGACCCTCCCCTCCTCTCTTCCCTCCCCCTGTAGCCCTGGACTTCATGATGCCTTCTTGACTGCTAGCTGAACATGGAGTTGTCTTTTTATTTATTTTTTTTATAAACCCAGTCACAACACAGAAAGAGGAGGAGGAGGGGGAGAGAGAGAGAGGGAGAGAGAGAGAGAGAGAGAGAGAGAGAGAGAGAGAGAGAGGGAGAGAGAAGTAAAAACCCTGAAGGATGGTTCTCAAAAATTCTAAAGGAACCACAGGGAATTCCTTTTAAGAGCAACAGAAAGCAAGCTAGCTGAGGTAAGGCAGATGTGGACAGCCTTTCTTTTCTTTCTTTCCCTCTCTCTGTCTCTTTCTGTGTATGTCTCTCTCCGTTTCCTCTCTCTCTCCTCATATTCTGTCTCTTTCCCTTTACATTCATATTTCTCTCTCTCTCTCTCCC
Organism: Balaenoptera acutorostrata; assembly: GCF_949987535.1. Taxonomy (NCBI): domain Eukaryota; kingdom Metazoa; phylum Chordata; class Mammalia; order Artiodactyla; family Balaenopteridae; genus Balaenoptera; species Balaenoptera acutorostrata. Next base: position 17,035,274 of record NC_080082.1, on the reverse strand, counting down.
TCCCTCTTCCTCCCTCTCTCTTCCTCTTTCTCCCTCTCTCTCCCCCTCTCCTTCTCAAGAGCTGTTTCTTTATGGATCTGGGAGGGTAGGTGGGTGGGGAAGCTACCTAACTTCTTCCCTGCTTAAGCAATCTGAGAATGGAACTCATGTGAATATGCAAATAGGACTGCCTGGGCCGCGTTGCTGACACGTGTATGTGTTGTATCCTTCTCCCCACCTCCCTGTCTTAGCGTCTGATCTTCAACAGATTGCTGTTGTTTCTTGTGATCACCAGCACAGCGTGCTGGAAAGAGAGATGGGGGGAGAGGTGAGGATTGGAGGGAGTGTTGTGGGACTGGAAGGCAGGAAATCAGACATGATTGCTGTGACTTTTTTATATTAATGTGTGGCTTTTTTTCTAGCTCATTTGCATGTCAAAGTGGCGGAGGTGTGAGGGCAGAGATTAGTATGGAGATGACATAATGATGCAATGAATTAAATGTGATCACTTCTCAGAGCGGGGGTGAGGTGGGGGGGAGCAGTGAGGTGGGGAGTGGGGTAGTCAGCAAGACAGAAGGAGTGAGAGAACAAGAGGGGAGTGCTGCTTCTGATCTTCACCACACAGTTGATTGATGTCACCAGTGAACAGAATGCATCTTTTTATTGTGATGGTGGTGATGTGGTGGTGGTGATGCTGATTGCCATGATTACACTTATCGTTAGTGTGAAATTTGAATTTTAAGTGGTCAGTGCTGGAGCTCCAGTGCACATGATTGTTTGGTCCATCACTGCAAAGCCTTTACTGTCAAAATTTAACTCTGCTCCACGTTTGCTTTTATTTAAAAAGGAGAATGCAACATACAGGAAAGAGATGACTAATTTGTGATGTTACACACTGGGCTGGGATACCAAGGGTTTTCATGTTTCTTTAGTACTATTTTGTGTATGCAAAAAAAAAAAAAAGGGGCGAAATTAAAAACATTTTTATTATTACCAAAAAAAAAAAATTTTACAGATCGGCAGGGTGGCAAGGGTTTCAACCGTTGACAATCAAGAAAATGCAATTTCATCTCTGGCATTCAGTGTTATCTCCCTTTAATAACAAAACCAAACCAGACTGATTACGGAACAAAGCAAATTCTCAGGCGGCTAGTTGCAGGTCTGAATGCAGGAGTAAAAACTGAACATTCCCCCCCCTGCTTTTGGCTATTTTGTATGCAACACCTGTAAATATGCACGAGGTAGTTGTAAAAGGATTCTTGGGGGAGGAGAGGGGAGGTTTTAATTTAAAGTCTTTGATAATTAAAAGAAGAAAAATAATATAAACACAAACTAGAAAGGGTTTTAGACTTCGTCGATTTTTTTGTAGTAGAAGTCAAATTCATTCTGTCTGCCAGTAAGTTTTTCTCTGATTAGTCTCGTCTATCGCTTCTTTGGGAGGATGAACTTCCTGCAGTATAGACAAATCAGTATAGAAATTTAGAACTAATTGTTATATGTGCAATAACCCTGATGATATAAATGAGCACTTAAGAATCCAGAGAACATCACTAACATTAATTTATTGAAAAAGAAAATCCAAAGCAACTCCATTAGTTTTTCCCTGTTATTGTTAAGGACTTTAAATGGATTTCCTAATTGGATAATTTTATTCACAAGAATAATACACAAATGGAAAACGAGCCCTCCCTCTTGGGGTGGAGGGGGTTGGTCTGCAGAAGGAGGAAGAGTCATTGTAAGAGCAACTTGTAGGAGACCTGCTCGGGTAGTGCCCTGAAGAGGAAGGTGCAGGATTCAGAGAAAAGCACCCACGTGTGAGAACTAGCAGACAAACTACGGTGGGGGCAAAGGGTGCTTTAAGCATGTTCAAGCAACACGGTGGATAAATCCCTTTGCCTCCTTTTTGTTATTTAAAACAGTGTCCATCATTGTTGCCCCTCTTTGGTCACGGGCATTCCAAATTCATTCTATCCCAAGTTTTCCTAAGACGGAGCATCACATCTTTGCCCTCTTTTACTCGCTCTCATCTGCATCTTTGGCATTTTCTGTCTACCAAGTTCATCTTCTTGGAGTGGCACGCGGGCTTGCATGATGTCTCTTGCCTTTCCCAGATGAAGGCAGCTCTGCTTACCGTAAGCTGGCTCTCACCAAATGCTGTGCATGGCTACTGTTCATAGAAAAGCATCTTGTGTTCTATTCTTACACCCTTTGCCTGCCAAATACTGGGAAGGGAATCAAGACAGAAAAGTTCTTGAGCGCTGGTCTGGAGTGGCTTTCCTCTACACACATCAACACCTGTATCCTCATTCTCCATCTGTCCCCAGGTAGTACTGTGGCCTCTTCTACATCCTGCTTTCTCCTTGCCTTAGTCTTCTAGGCCAATAAAGAAGAAAGGCAGGGATGAGGATTGTTCCTATTGATCTGCCCAAGGGGATCATTAGGCATCCATATCAATGTACAAATCAGTGGGCCTGTGTTACTAGCTTGGGCAGTCATTGCCAATTTGTTCCTATTAGATGGTGGAGCCTGGAGGTGTTTGATGAGCAGATTGGGTCTTTATCTCAGTACTAGAGAGTATGCAGGCTTGCTGCCAGACAGCACAGGTTTACAGGAGTTTTTGGTAGGGGGGACAGGGATCCTTATGGGTATTGTCTTTCAGCCTGAAATCTGTCTGCACCCTAACTAGACCTCCGAGGTAGACCCCTCCCCACCCTCACTGAATCGTCTCTAGTTACAATTAGCCCCCACTTTGCCTCCTTCAGCCCCGACATCTCCTCGGATAGCTGCCCACAGGAATATCTTCTTGAGTATTCTTTTGTAATCCTTCTCGGGACCGGCGTCATTGGAATGTAGACACTTTTTCTTTTCCTTCTTCCAGCTCCTTTGCTACAAGAAGCAGTGTATTTACTGTTGAGCAAGTGACACTTTGAGCTGCTGTTTTCTCTGTAGTTCAATTAGAGAAAGTAAAAGTTAAAGGTCCAGGTAATTTTGTTTGGGGAATTCTATTTACCTTTTCTCTTTGAATTGAAATCTAGAAGGAAATGTGTTCTCATTGCCATCTTTGTAATTAAAAAAAAAAAAAAAAGAAATCTTTAAAAGCCATCTTTGTCTCTAGTATTGGGCTTTGAAAGAGCAACAACTCTGGTAAAAGCCAAGTTGTCTTGTATGCATGTAGATTTGAAAAATAAAAATTATGTTTCCATTGGGGAAGGGGAGGGGAACAGGATAATGAATGAATAAGCACAATTTATGCCGTTTTACTGCTGCAAGGATGACATTTCCTCTTCATTATTTTGTGAAAACCTCAATTTTAAACCTGGTTTTACTCATTCCTGACGTGAGCATTATTCAGTATAAATATCTGTCCATTGCCAGACCATGGTGATGCTCTCAGTGACATTTCTGCTTTATAGCTTTCAGTGGGGGGAGGAAGAGAGGCGAGGGAAGGTGGGCTGATTCAGATGGGGAGGGAGGGGACCGGGGCAGCATCCACTTCCTGGGAGTTCTGTTTTTATCCTGCCCTTGAGTTTGTTACCTGTGAACAATAAACTGTTACTCAGAGCTGGGGCTGGGGGAGGTGGGTACAGTAGCCCAACCTGAGTTGTGTACTTAGCACTTCTGTCCTTGAAAATTTGTTCATCATTCCAAAAGTTGTTTTGTTTTTTTTTTTTAATATAAGCTTTCATATTTTGAGTGTTGAAAATAGATGGAACTCTGTTTACACTAGATACCAATTTGCAAGTGGTTTTGGCCTGCTTTTACTTAGCTAACGTACTTTAGGTAACTATTTAAAAAGAAAAACCTGCATTTTACTTTAGAAGACTTTAAACTTAGTGATTATTACTGTTTATTAGCTTATATTTACATTTTCTCACCTGCATATTTATCTATTTATTTTTTGTTCCTTCCCAATCCTGTTCCAATGCATCCACTCTAAGAAGCACTCATTTCGATCCATTTGACAAGAGCCTGCTTTTTTTGGTTGTGGAGTAGCTCACAGAACTTCCCAGAAATACATCTGTGTGGGGTTGATATGATTTTGGGGAGTTAAACCATCTTAATTTATCATAAACCAGACAGCCAGTCAGCTTTCATCTTTACAGTGCATGTGTAGAAATCAATTTGGAGTGGACTCAGAGGAATGTTTTAAGAGTTTGTTTTGCAAATATTTATAAACCATTTTCTCTGGAGCAGAGTCTATTTTAGTATGGTCACCATACTATTAAGAACAGAGCTTATTTTGAGGAAGATGCTGCCAAAATCTGTTGTTTGTTTTATCGTGAGGGTTGGGAGTTCAAATTTGTTTTGCCACTGACATACTGTCAAAGCCAGAGATATCTGTGCATAAGCTGGTTATTTTATTCATCCTCAGGATCCACCCCTCTCCATTTTTTTGAACCCGATGAGAACTTTCAAACGAGTGAAACAAACAACCCAGGTGCTCACTTTGATTTTCTGCCTGAAGGACAGAAAGTGGACCTTTTTGCATTTCTCTTTAGTAGAGAAAGGAAACCCATCATTTTCTCACCACATTAAGGGCTTATTACTTAGGGATGTTGATAGTATGCTGCAACTTTATAGAAACTTTTAATCAGTGAGAGTCTGATTCTTTAGCCAGGACATTTATAGTTTCCAATTCACCTAGCCCGGGCACCAGGGACGTTACTTTGACTTCTCTTGTAGTGATAGAAAACATTTTCATTCCATAACACACTGTTTATCTATCCATATATCTCCCTGGTTTTTCTTGTTTTATTTAGTGTGGCTTCCTATATGGCATTTCTCCATGAAACAATTGATACATTCTCAGCGCGCTGTGTGAGTAGGAAAAAACTCCTAGATTAATGGTCAGTGTCTCACACACGCACATTTGTGTTGTGATACTACGGAGGAGCTGCGAATTACTGACAAGATCTAGAATAATTCCTAATGCTGTCGAAGGCTTCATTTTCTCCTCGGCGTGATGGATGAGGCATAAGAAGTGCTTTCTGAGATCATTATGTGCGTCATTCTGTTAAGTGTTATTAAAGTCCGTCTGTCTTAGGCAGCAGAAACAATATCTTTGCCCTTATTTTGCTTGCATTTTTAAAGATGGGTAACTGCAGATCCCTTTCTTCCTAATGTGAGCTTTTCTGGAAATCAGCTGACTACTAATTTGCGCCATAAAATTATTAAGAATTGTATTTTTCTTTCTACTTAAAATTTGATAATATTAATCCATAAACAAATTCTGTTTATTTCTAAACCTTTAATTCACAATAAATGCTTAAGAATTGCATTTTATTAAAAAAAAAAAAAAGGAGATACGGGAAGTACCAGAATCTGGGGTGTGGGTTTCAGTCTGTAACTTCAAAAAGATTTAATAGTCTTTTATTTTCTGGGCTCCAATTATTTTAAATAGCACTGACTATTTGTTACCTTGAATTGATTGTGCAAGAAACAGGATAAATTTGAATCTGACAAATATTTCATAGAATTCTTCCCTTCCAGGCAGAGGTATTCAGAGCTGACAATGCAAAGACATGTAAATGGGAATGAAAACCTAGCTCTAACACTTGGCCAGGGAAAGTTTGTTTTTATAAGCTGTGCATTTGGAGGGCAAATTTCCCCTAGTCAATTTGGAGCACTTGCTGTTTTTGGAAGGGGGTGGGTGAATGGGGGCTACTTTCAACGTGAAAGTAGCTTGCCCTGCTCAATAGGGAGACCAGGTAAATTACAGACAACTCATATTATATCTCAAGCAATTTCACCCAAACAGAAGAATTTACATTAAAGGTTTGTAACTTTCCTTTAAGTCACAGATTTCTCTGTGATAATAAAATACAGTCTGTTTTATGGAACATTTGCATTATTACCCAGTACCCCTACCACCATCACCTTTTTTTGTTATTGTTGTCATTACTGTTTTTTTTAACAGTGTAGTAGAGCATGCTTAGACCCCTGGAAGGCTTATCAAAAGTAAATGAAACAAAAAGAAGTAAATCATCACACTTCCTTTTAAAACACTACTTCCCCTTTTCAGAGATTCAGTGAGATCTAGAAAGGCTCACTTTTGTACTTTTGATAGAATTATATAAGTTTGATGCACAGCTGGGATAAGCTAAGCCATCCACAGCACAGCAAATTTTTGAACATTTAATTTTATATTTGAATAATTCTCCAGATCAGGCTATAATCATGAATGTCATATAAAAAGAAATTTTTTAATAAATTACATTATTTCACAGATGTGCAAATACTTCTGAGAAAAAAATTACATTGATCAGTTTTTAATACCCCCCTGTCTCACCCTTCAGTCAAAGGGAAAAATAGCTTTTTCCCATCTTTGTCTTCAGAAAGGTGCTAGATTGTAAACATCTGAAGGAAATGAAAGGGGGTTGGCCAGTCCACCCCAAACTCTTTCCAGATTTTCAATCCTTTCAGCAGCAGCCTTCAGTCTTCAGAAAAGAGGGAGGGTCTAGGGGAAAAAAAGAAAGGAGATGTCTCTGTTTATTATTAAAATTTAAAGTGAAAAGCATTACTATATCTGGCTAATTTTGAATCTACTAATTTAGAGGGCTTGAACAACAAGAGGCAAAATTTACACAAGGTATGTGCTGCAGTGATTGGGAAGATAAGGCGTTTGCAGCTAATTAAGACCTAATTCTGGAAAAAGGACAATAAGCAACAGATGGCTGTCATTTCTTTTACAGCCTCTGAAACAATAGCTTGTCGATATTTAATTCAAAACTATTCACACACAATTATTTTTACTTAGGCAGAAAGAGGATTATTCTTTGTATAGTGTTTCTGAAGTGGAGTCTGTGTATTCCATTTTAAATAAAGGCATTTCAGAATTTCTGTGTTTTGAAAATATTGGAATATTTCCGGAAGCAACAGTTGAAGTCATGAACCATGGTCATTTTGGGAACATCACCTGTGGTTGGAAACATCACTGTTACTCAGGGCAGACTGAACAAGTGCTTTTGAACACAAAACAAACAATTGAATTAAGAGTCTTGACTGTGTTGATTTTTCCATGTTTCTTTTGTTAACGGCTCTGACTGAGTAACATTGCATGGCCTCCGTACCCATACAATATTTAGATATTTGATATGTCGTCATAAAGATATTCTGAAGTGGAAAAAATTGCATTAGTGTTTGGCTCATGGATAATGATTTGGTTAAGCTGCAGTTTTTCAGGACTTCTTTACTGACCCAACATAAGTATTCTATTTTTTTTTTTTTTAACTAAAGCACTGAGGATAATATTCAAAAATAAAACAAGGTGTTGTATTCAGATCAGTAGGTATTAAATCACAATTGCCTCTTTGTCTTTCAGAAACCATACATACCAGATGCACTATGAGAAAAATAATCTAAAATGTTGGGTTTATTTTCAATATGCAAGTAGTATAGAAATATGCAAGCTCTGATTGCAGTGTGCTGGAAACTACTCCACAAAAATGTGTAACGAAAGCTGTTACTATAAGTGCGGTTCATGTATTGGAACAGCTGTGACAGCCTGATACAGTTTAACACTTGTTCAATTATAAGAAAAAGAAATTCAGAAGGGAACTTTATTTAGATAAGAATTTTAAATAAATCCTTGAAATTTCCCAAGTAACTTCTTCTTCCAGTCAAAATTGCACCTTTTCCCTACTTTGTCCTCTTATCTTGCCCTATATTTAGTGTCCAACTCAGTTCTAGAGACCTGGGAAGTAACAGCTGCCCTTGACTGGACCACCTTTTCCTTCCAAATTCTGCTCATATTTTATGTTTTTGAGTGTCTGGGTTACAGTGATTTGCAAATTATTTCAGGTGTCTGCTCTTTTATATTCACTTAGGAAATTGCAAAGAAATCATCTAGTAGCTGGCCACACTTTTCATTACATCCATTTCTTTTTTCGTTTTCAAGTGATTTTATTGTGCTTTTACAGCATATACATTTTAGTGCATATAAGAAAGGCTGACACTGATATTGATACCAAATCTGTAGTTCTGGGAATTTGTGCACATGCCACTCTTTTCCTTTTGTTTAGCAAATGCTTGATTGATGTGTGTGCAATGTGTGTAATTGTATGTTTATATCATATATGTGTTTTACATATATGTGTGTATATATGTACACACATATGCATAGTCTAATGTGCTATAGTGTTTGTGCTTCATCTAAACTCTTTCCTGGAGTGACTAAATACATAAGGAACATATGTTCCCACATGTAAAATTTCTTTTGTTTAGCTTAACTTTTTATTTTCTAAGCTGAGTTGTCTCTACGGTTTGTTATGTGTGTAAAGGTTTAATTTGTTAATACTGCATATTTTGAGAATGACATATTAATAGTGTTTGCTTGATGTCCTCAAAAGTCAGCATCTTCATATTATTTTGAAATTGCCCTCCTCCAAAACAAAAATATTACACAAAACAAAACCAACCTTTAACAGAAATTACTTAGTATTTTTAATCTCAAAGATGATTATTTTCTAATCTTGACTAAAAATAAAAATCACAGGCATTTTCAAAAGAATTCTCAAATCCCCAGTGTTTATGACCAAGGCCTGCTGGTAGACAGCGGGTAGAAGTATGTGTTTCTACCAAGGGGACAAAGGATCCTTAAAACTCTGTTTACAGAGTTGCTTGTCTCAGCTTCAACATTTCTGTTAACTTTACATTGCTGACATCTTCAAAAGTGGATGGGAGAAACAAAATACTGAACTTTTTCGAGTGGTTTTTTTGGGACACTTAGCGTCTAAGAAGCTGACAGAAGGGTCTGTGCATTAAGACTCAGGCTGGAGAGGGGAGAAATGGCAAAAGCTAGCTCTTTTCATTCTATAGTGGTTGGTATGGGCAATTTAAAGCAGGATCCTGGAATTTCCAGACCCCGGCTCTATCTTCTAAGTCATTTCTGTACCTGGAATAAAATATTGCTGTAGAAATTATTGACATAATAGTCCCCATGAGGACTCATAGCCATCAAAGTGAAATCTCACAATAAATTCAGAGGCCACCTGGAGAACCACTGTTAAAGAGCTTTTTAGAGAAGAAAAAAAAACTTTAAAAGCTTAATTCTTCTTAAATATAAGTTCACTGATCATGTTTCTGTACCACTTTCCTAGAGTTTAGTTCTTTACTTTTAGCTTTGTTAAATAATCCTTTAAAGCTCTTTTGACAGCAAAAATGCTGTGTTTTGTATAGATGACATCACTAGCCCAACTCCAGCCACGTTGAAAGCCAAGGGGTTACTAGGCAATAAACCTCGGTCAGGATTTCTGCGTGTCTCAGGGCATAAAAGCCTTAAAACGTGAGGTGGGTCTTAGTGATCTGTGGGACAAACATTCCTACTATAATACCAGAAGCATTATTGATCAGTTTGGGGGGAACATTTTTTTAAAAGCTAATTAGTCTTTGCAGAGTCGAATAACTAATGTTGTTTTACACTTAGCACTTAGGCGGTGCTTTTCATCTTCAAAGTGCTTTGAAAACATTAACTAATTAATCATTAGCTAATTTAGCAACTGACGATAAAAGTTAAGGGACTAAAAGAGGCTGGATTCCACCAGCGTTTTGTGCACAGTGACCTCTCTCTGGAGTCAAAGGGAGAGTCTTTGTCTTGAAGGGAACCATGGGGCAGGCCACCAGGTGTGGGTGACTATAGGGGACACTGCTCAGGTAATATCTATAGAGAACTGAAACAAAATCTTTTAGATACACACTCCTGGACTATCTTAACAAGTAATGATCAGTTTTTTTTTTCTTGGTTTTTAAAAACCAATTTAAAAAAAAGGCAGCTTTGTAGCAGGAGCCCTAACAAATATCCAGAGTGTATAGGTATGCTGAAACTTACAAGTGTGACAATCCATGGGTAGAATGGGAAGTGTGTGCGTTTATGATCTTTACCTTCCTGGATCCAGTGCAATGTAATCCATGAATACTACCCTGGAAACCTAGTTTAGTTTGGGAAACTCAGTGTAGAATCATAAGAGAATTTTCTTGCATGTCGTGACAAACAGAATGCTTTCCAGGGCGCTTGTCTGCTCTGCGCTGTAGCCCCATCCATTATGTGAATGAGATGTGAAAATAGTTCCTTGTTTCTCTGAGATATCAGCAGACCTCACAAGCTGAGTTTCTTTAAAAATACGGAGACAGTTCATCTATAGGCTTATTCTGAATGAGTGAATATGTGTGGTCCAGCTCATTTAGAGAAAAAAACACTCCACAAAAGCTACCGGTCTTAGGGAACGTGGTACCAGTGACTGCAGTTTTGAAGAGTGAATATACTTTGTTTTGCATTCAATTTCTTCTCATTCCCACATACCCCTTTCCTGCAATGAGGAAAAGCAAGATTTCAGTGTATTAAGAAATGTTAAATGTTAAAAATTTCCCTATGCTCTTGCCTGTTATCACCAAAGCGTTGGTAAATCAGGGGAGCAGAGACAGGTGGTGTTTACATTTTTTCAGTGTGAGTGCTACAGAAAGATGACTAGCTATTGAAAACTTCCCACCAGCAAAACTTTGATATCCCTGTAGATGGTGAAAGGCAGTGGAAATAGACAATACACATCTAATACAGTCTATTAGTTACTGCAGAATTATTTGGTGTTCTATTGGAGAAATTTAAATGGAGACTTTGCACACATGTCCTGGGATAGTACTTAAAAGGCTTTACTCCTAGTTATAAGCATTTCAGGTTAATACAGATCTACACTGTCCTAAGCCTGAACTTGGCTGTAATTCTAACTTCATTAGCGTTCTTGAATGTAAACCTGTGTCTCTCCCCATTCCACCTTCTCCTCTCTTTATCTCAAGCTAATCTTTTCTTCTGGAGGGATAATTTTTAAAAATCCACAACAAGGCTTCAAATTATGTTCCTAGTTAGGAAATTAAAATTTTATACCTTCCCTGTTAAAATTGTCTATTTTTGCAAAGGGAAAAATACTTCCTATTGAAGGATTACCTATTTTTTAGTTTACTTTTTAACTTTGCATGGAGAAGCCCTATAATTTAAACACTTTGAATAAAACAACTGCCCATTCTTCTCCCCATTCTCCACCTCAATCCCCTGCTTGTCCAAAGTTCTCATCAGCATGGCAATTTTTTCCTTTTGCTTTTGGGGCATATCATTTAGACAGCTACCATCCATGAGCCAACTCTCCCCTTAAGCTCCTTCCCTAGAACTTGTGAAGGAGCCCTTTGGAAAGGTCAGGAGCCCAGATTAGCCTTGAGGTTAAAGAAATTATTGAATGGAGATTGCTACTCTCCCATTCACACCTATTGTACCATATTCTTATATCTTTAAAAAATATTATTTTATGCATCAACATGAATCATAGCCACATAGAGAATCATATGAGAACTAGTTTATATAAAATTGAAATTAGTATCCTAAAACAGTTGTTATCAAAGGGTGGGGTGGATGATTTTGCTCTGAGGGGACATCTGGCAATGTCTGGTGACCTTGTTGATTATCACAGCTGTGTGTGTGAGGGGGGTGGTGCCAGTGACATCTATTGGGTAGTGGCTGTGGATGCTGTTTACCACCCTATAATGCACAGGGAAACCCCCATAACAAAGAATTATCTATCCCCCAAACGTGAATAGTGTGGAGTAAATAGTGTGTTTACTTATGCCTATACCTATACTTGGAATATACACGCAGTAGCTTTTAGGTAGGAAATTATTTTCCTTTTGATAGTGCTTGTAAAACAAAGTCTTAGTTAATTTGGGTGATTGTCTCTTCTTGCTTCTAAATATTGATTTCCTCAATTTGAATAGTTTCATATAGAGAGGGGGAAATGGCTCTTCATCCTTTCCATTTCTCACTTGTAAAGATCATAGAGCAAGCCAGCTGGAATTAAAGAGAAGTGTACAAATGAGCAAAGGATGTATTGGTGGAAATGTAAGACCAGCTTACAAAAACTTGATGGATTTTTAGTTTTTAAAGGATAACTTAGCTTCTGCATCCCATGCAGCACAAGAAGATAGAAAAAGAGACTTTATGTGGATGATGTCAAGGATTTTCTCTGTATCTTCACTCTTGTTCACCCCTACTGACCAGGACCCTTGCCTTTCACATTGTGATTTTGGGTATTAGGATCTTCTCTGCATGAGATTTTTTTTTTTTTTTTTTTAACACATACTGCTTGTAAAAATCACAAGCTAGAGATTACAGGAAAGAACCCCAATGTTGCTCACTGCCAGTGATCATTTTGCTGGGTGTTGTTAACTTGTTATTCATTAGTAGTTGGAAGGAGATTAAAAAAAGAGAGGCTTTAGCTGAAAATTAAGAAACAAAATACTGGGAGGAGATCTCAGAGTAACGACATAATGATCTATAATAACTGAAGTTTCAACGACTATATATATATATATATATATATATATATATATGTATTTTTTTTTCCTCTTGTCTGTTTTTATTGCTGAAGGCTATAGGACTCGATGTCTCTCCAGTTACATCTATCCGTCTTTTAAACTAGCCTTGCTGTATAAAGTGAAGTTGAACTTCACTTTCCCAGTAGATGGCATTGTAGTCTGTTCAGTGGAAAAGAGCTTCCCCTAACCAATAGGACTTTAATTTTCTTCCTCTGAGCTTCTTCCTTGATAATGTATCCCCTCCCTCTTGCGTTAAATACTAGCTTGAGGTTATAAATAAGAATCTTGTTTTCACTAGTTACCTGTAACTCTCAAAAGATTTGATTTTAAAAAAGATACAGTAGATAATTTAATATCCTTATATCAAATAAAAAAAAAAAGACTAGATCTGGGAGTGTGGCATATGGAAAAAATATGCACACATGGAATATTTTCAGAATACACTGTTTCAAAATCAGAGCTGCCTCTGGTCTTCCTAAGTATACTTTTCCACATTAATCCGTTGTACTTACAGCATTTTAGAGTCAGTAGGAAGAGAAGCCTTGAGAAAGTTATTCGGTGTCAAAGATTTTCAGACACAGTGTATTCTTCTTGATTGAACTCCTACCAACTTCGAATCACTTTTATAAACTCATTGTTTTAAAACTCTTTTTTAAAAACCATCTTGTCTGGGTTTCATGTGCATTACATGTGGGACAATTGCATTTTTTTGTTTAATTATAAATATTACTTTCATGGTATTCTGTTTCCTTCTTTTAAACCATGAAACCAAAAAATAACGGCAGTAATTGATTGAGCTAGGGAAAGTTGTCATTCCTTGGTGTTACGAAATGGTGCCTATATGTGCTGCATTATTATTATTATTTTGCTTATTGTGAAGATCCCTGAAGAATGGTTGGAACATTAAACTGAATTTCAACAAAAGAAATAATGATATGGAGAATAGATATATTGTTTTAAAAAAATTCATAATGAGGATTTACCTATGTAAATAACTTCTAAAAATAAAGGTTGAGTGTATTGACAATTACAATCAAAATGGATTTTCTTTTCTATTTTTTTAGATGAACTTTGAAGATGAAAATACCATGTTTGTACATTTCTGTGTGTGTTTTAACAGAATCTGGGTTGTCCCTTGAGTCCTTTTTTTTTTTTTTCTGTGAAGCTACTATGTTCTCTTTTTAAAAATATTTTGCTAAAACTGTAAACGTTTTTCCCCCAGACAAAATCCTCTTTCCACGGAATATAATCTATATTTCTCTGATAGTCATTTGGTAATAATATTTGACTTCCATTTATCAATACTGTTTCTTTCCATTATTTTTAATCACAAGATTATGAGCTGTGTATTTAGTTATTATTTAAGCTAAATGGTGTCTTTGGCTGTTCGCTCGAAAAGATAATGTCCCAATATCAGGATTAAGTTTTCATCTGTATCAACTGGCTTAAAAATACCCAACTTGATTCCTTTTGAATTAACTGAGTCTTATTTTATTTTTTTTTCAATATCACCTATCACCATAGTAACCACTAGCTGTCATTTCAGCTTCTGACATTTTTCTCATTTGGTAAGATTTCAGAATTGCCATCCTCCCTGCCAACATGTCATGAACAAGAAAAAAAAAATGCATGAAAAATCTAATGGGTGTCTGGTCTGATTGTCCTCATTCGTGGCAGGAAAGACAAAAACTGATGAATTGTGAAATGTATTCAGAGAGATTCAAGGAAGCAAGTGCCTGTGACCCCCTCCCCCCTACACCTCGTTTTCATTTTGTTATGCTTGATGCACCGTACATGCTTACCCTGACACTTGGGTTTGTAGAAATTTAAGATGAACAGTTTTTACATTCACCCTGCTGATCTCTCTCCCCTACCTTGTTTTTTTTTGTAAAAAGTCATCATTAAAAATATAGTTACCAGGGCTTGTATTTAGCATGATTTCTCACTCGGATCATAGATTTTTAGTAAGTCCAAATTGGCTTCCAATATTTAAGGTGTTGTGCTTGCAAATGTACAGCTCTGTTTTGGAGCCACTTATGGACCACGGAGGCACCCAGTGGGTTTTGTGTGTGTGTGGTGTGCGCGGGTGGTTGAGAAAGATTATTAGGCCCATTTGAGAAAAGAAACAAAGCTGATGCTGGACCTTTTCTAGGGGTTTGTTTTTCATGGCAAAAAAAAGTAGGAGAAATGCTGTTATTTTCTAATTCTTCCCAGCATTCTGGTTTAACAAATGAATGGGGGAAAACATGCTAATGAATTTCTACCCCAAGTACCGGGGTGAGTAATTGATGAAAGGAGCTATTTTTCTACTTATTTTCTTCTTTTTGATCACCAGACTTCTTACAGCAAAAAGCAAAAAAGAAAGGGAAGTGATAATGTACTTTAGCTGATGTAAACATGCAAATTATTGAATAAATGTTACTGATATGACACAAACATTTACTCTGTACATGAATCTTATCACTGACACCTAGGCAAGACATATAATATGTGGTTTGAATATAAGTAAACATATTAAATAGATTAGCGTATGTATGTATACACACAGATGTTCGTATTGTTAATTTATCCTAAGCTATCTAGGTGTACATGGGTTTGATACAACTTAGGTGTCTTTCCAGAGGTTTTCTTTTGAGCGAGATCAATCTTATAGGATATTTTTTTCATGACTGTCTACAAAGTCAGGCTCAGCAGCAGGAACTCATTCCAGAAACATAAAGCTGATTTGATAAGCAGCTGCAGAATCTAGTGCCTTTTTACTAACGGGTGGACAACCCAGGATCATGCATGTACATGTCGGGATGTTTTCATTTCACATTTCATATGCTGTGGCTTTAGTTCCCTTTAAAAAATTCACACACTGGACGGTTTGGGGGTGTGCTGTAGAATTTACTGCAGATTTTTATTCACAGGTATATTTAAACATTACATATGGCTAGGAAGGAATGGAAAGGCCTATGAAAAATATCTCCATTAAGAACCAAAGTTTCTTAATTTAAAAAGCAAAATCACATTTTTGGTGTAATTTATATGAATATTAAAACATTTAATGTTCAGTGTAGGTGGATTGATAACATGATTTTGGCATTCATGATTAATGGTGTGCTCAAAATACACACGCATAAGTGCATACATATGTATACGGCTATAATGTGTGTGTAAAATAAGCAATTTGGTTCATCATGCTTTTGTTATTTGATTCTTTTTAAATTTAAACACTTTGGAGAAACCCAACGAATAATGCCTGAATGTTTGCTGCTATTATTATGAACAAATATAACTCTTGAGAAATAACTAGAAAATTGATATTGAATCTCAGAGTATATTTCAAACACATATTTGGAAGTGGAAAAACAAAGTATTTTTTGAATACTGGCCAATAAATTTACCTCATAAAAGAAAAAAACTAGAAAAATATAAATCTTTTAATAAGAAATAATAATATTTTTATAAGCTGTGTTTTAAAATGAATGGTGTAAACAGAATATACTTTAATGCTTTTACGCTTTATAAGATTTATAACAATAATCAGCAAAACCTTGTAACTGTGTTTGCACCTTATGTGCCTTCAAGCCATTGGACCTTGCAGTTAATTGTATAAATTCCATACACTATGGGAAATCACAGTGTATCATGTATATTCAGCATGTGTCATGTGTATAAATATTAAAATATATTAGCCAAAAATGGTTGATTATTCCTCAAACATTTTGTAATAAATCTTATCTTTTTATGGATTGGGTGGGGGAAACCAAATATTTTATGTTATTTGGAAATATTCTTTAAACAACCTAGATTTATTATTAACATTTTAAACATTTATAACTGCGTTAAAATATTTGGAGACTTAGCTCAGTGAACAGCCATATACCCGGGTAAAGTTATTTTTGTATGCAGTATACACAAGCAGTTCAGACTTCACTGTTCTCCGGTGTGGTACCCGCATAACTGTTCACTGGTGCCAAACTTATGTACGTAAAACACTTGTTTATGCATATCTTGAGAGTTACCTGGGATCACTGATATAGATCCAGGTAGGAATACCATATTTTCTGTATGTGCAGGGATGTTTTGAAATCTGTGTAATTATAATTCTTATCCTTAAAATTTTAAAAAAATCTATCCTAGACAGTAAAGCAGCATATAGGTGAATTTTTGTATGCGAATACTCTTTTATTTTCAATGTGTATTTGAGGAGCTATTTTTTAAAATGTGGGTTGTATATATTCAAACATAAACACACAAGTCAAATATACAAAGGTCTGACGTAATAGCAAACGTAAAAAATTAGAGTGATACATATTTATTGAGACTAATAGAGATGCCTAATGAATAAACAAACAGAAGGTTGAACTGTTTTACAAATGTATTTGGCAACTGCCCGTAGCAGTGAGTGTGTACATTTTGAGGGGAGGAAATGTCAGAACAGAGTCTTGTAAATACATGCAGCTGGAAAGAATAAAATAAAAAATGATGGCTAGCGCTGACAGGCAGACTTGGGGTGTATGATATACTTTGTTCATTTGATTCTTAGAACTCAGTCGGGGGTTAAATTGGAATCCAGACATCAAAGAATTCTTCCACCAGACCCAAATTTTGCCCGTATAATTTTTTTTCTTACAGTTGTCATAATTTTAGCTAATTTCACAGTGCAATAAATTTTTACCTTTTGAAGTCTTTTTCTTCTTCTTAAATATGCACGCAGTATGTATATAATATATCTCATGTGAACTACCCACACACTTGATATTGGGTACACTTACACATAAAAATGATAGACATACACATATGTATATTACACACATTGCCTGTGCGCGCACATTCACAGATGGGGAGAGAAATGGCGTAGGCAACCACTGCATTCATCTGACCCCAATCCTGAAATATTAAAGAGAAAACGCTAACTGTTTTCAGTAGCGATACGTTTGCTTCTTTTTCCTTTTTTGCATTTTTTTCCCCTCCTGACTGTTGTGTCTGAAAATGTTGGAAGCATGTGGTGCTGCATATTTGGAGGTTTTGCAGATTTCTGTACGATTTTTATCTGAAGGTCAGGGCTGAGGAAATACATCAGGTTGGGATGTTTGCCGTTCGCTATTTAGCCTTGCTCCTCTTATCAGATCACTTTGTCGCATGGGCCACAAACAGGGAACTCCTCTAAAGAGAGAGTAAAAATAAGCATTATTGTATTTGTATGCAATTTTTTCCTTTTTAAGGAGTCTCAACACCATTTTTATGTATACTTAACTTTCAGCGTTCCTTAGGTTCATCGGGTTATGATTATAATTTCATTCATCATTTGCATTTCTCAAATAAAAATGTTAAAGGTAAATGCTTTTTCCCCCTGTAAAAGAAAAAAAACAGTGATAAATCATATCCATAAGGTGTCATTTCTGAGCCATAGGTGTGAGTTCACTATGCTTGGTTTTACCTGAATATGCCACTTATGATAAAGAAACACATATAAATTGAGGAAGACGATTTTCTTTACATGTGTTTTCTATAGCTCTAAGAATCTTGTTTTGTAGTTGATGAACTCGTCTGTTTTCAAATGAGCTATGCTGATGCAGGCCTGAATAATGTGGTCACCACCAGAGTACCTAAGCAAGCTGTGACTCCCATTCCATGAAATTAACATTGTTGATGGAAGCCCCAGATGGAGAGAGAATTTCATATCATAAATTGTGTGAATTAAATTTATTCAAGGTAGCTGTCCAATCTTCATCACTTCATGCGGTATTCAAAGGTCATGCAGAGCCAAGGAAAATGAACTTTCACTCTCCTGCTATTAAGAAAGGATCTCCTCCCATTTACATGGAGAGTGATTAGACAGGAGCCATATTGGAAAATGAAAGCCATTACAAGTAAGTGTTGGTCATGGCTTTTGGGAACCAGGTGAGAGATGCCTATTGGCTTTTAGGATTATCGGGTGACTACTTACGGTTCTAATTCCAACCAGTCATTCACCTACAATTAAAAATGAGAATATGGGTCTCAAAGTTGGCTATAAAATTTTGCATTTGGACCTATGGAAAATCC
This sequence comes from Balaenoptera acutorostrata, assembly GCF_949987535.1. NCBI lineage: Eukaryota > Metazoa > Chordata > Mammalia > Artiodactyla > Balaenopteridae > Balaenoptera > Balaenoptera acutorostrata. The sequence continues at coordinate 17,016,905 of NC_080082.1, read as the reverse complement.
TAGATGACCCTGATTATGGTAGACCTACCATTTTTCATCAGTACAATTACTCTTTGAAATAATTTCCAAAGAGTAGATCTTATTGGGAAAATCTTAGAGGAACCCCAGCTTCATTTCCCTAAACATTTGTATAGTTCAGGGGGCTCTGAAGCTGCTTGTTGCTTTTCAAAGTGCTTATTTATTTTGTTAGTTAGCTAGCTATGGTCTATTAAACAACTACTGTCAGAGGCAGCCAATAAGGACTTGATTTTTTAAAAAAAGAGGGACTAGTGGAAGACTACCATAAGCTTTGTTATGCTGTCTTTTGCAAAAGATAAACATTTGCTTTCCATCTTGATGTCATCTTTTCAGGTTATTATTTGGTCACTAATTTATCTCACCATTAGCGAATTATGGTAGATTATTGCTTGGATGCATTAAAAGCACCAAGGAGCTGTGGTCCTGTGGCTATTTCGGGCAAAGTCATAAGCACACTCTTTTTTTAAAAATTTTTTTTTATTGTCCTCCCAGGGAGCAGAATTTGAACTTAATATTCCATGAAATAAGCCATTGTAATCACGTTGGGTTAATAGAAGAAGTAAAATTGCCTCTCCTCTCACAAGACATTAGAGCAAGGCTGCGTTATTAAAGTTTTCTTGCGGACAGGCGGTTTAAAATATATCCTCAGTGGCTGATGCAAGTCCTTTCAGGGTGGATGACAGCTTTTCAGATCTTAATAGGCTGCTCATTCCTGGCCCACGAGTTACCAGCAATTCTTCCTTTCGAGCCAGGCTATGACATGATGGCTAAAGTCTGACATAACACAGTACCATGGGTTGTGCAAACCCTTCCTCATTAAGTGGCTTTATGTAAATTTGTGTCAATAAGTAAACAATTAGAACTTGTAAACATTATTGATTTAGACCACTTATTCTCAAACATTTGACCCACAAAAGTCTCTGTTGGATGGCCTCCTTGGAATCTATAACTCACTGGTACGTACAGACCAGTAATCTGTTTGATTGGCCCAGGAATTGTTGAGGCTATGGGAGACATTATTCAAAGCTTTTTTTTTTTAAACCTTGCCTGTATTATACTTGGTCTTAGCTAAATTTAAGTAAAAGTTAAAAGAAGAAAGCAGTGAGGTATTTATGTGTCTCTCCTCCTTCTACACCCGGTTGCTGCCCAGCATCTGCTGCTGTTCATGTTCAGGTCCAGCTAATATTGGGAGGGCAGGTTCTGCCCATCAGCCCTCATAACAGACTCCAGCACTTCCATGGTTTTGAATTAACTTTGAACTTAATTTGGATTGGGGACTATATCTCGGAATGCATTTTCCTCTTAGTGACTTTATGAGCAAAGAAAAAGAAAAAGAGTTTACACTCAAATACTTCATAAATGCCATTTTTCAAGTCAGAGCAAGATTCAAGAAATACAGAGCATAATAGACACTTGTCTGGTCCTTAGAAAAAGAGTTGTGTTGAGGGTTGGGGTGAACTAGCTTGAAGGTCCCTTCAGCTTTTTCCTCTTTCCATCCTTTTCTTGGTATCTTTTTCCTCACAGTTTATCTCCACTCCATGCCACTGAACAGACAAATGACCAGCTGCACTGGTGGTGATGCTTCGTGGCTTTAGGAATTGGCTGGAGGCAATGCCTTGTTAATGCTCTGCCTTCAGCCTGCTAGTGGAGAGAGAATGCCTAACCTGTGTGGTGTTTGTGATGCCCAGTGGTATAGGGAGATTCTCTCAAGGCCCTGGCATGATTTTGAATTCAAGCAGCAAATCTCAATTGTATATAAAGTTGATTATTATTATCCCTCAATATGATATATAAAGAGATACATAGGGAGTTGGAAGAGCTGAGATTTTGACCTTCCATATTCAATATTTGGAAATAACTCAACAAGGAGTCAAATGGTTTATTTTCCAGCAAAGGAAGGAACTTTATGGAGCTACTTTATGCCCACTTAGAGGCTGGACACAGAAGATACAGGAATATTTGATTTAATTAAACCAATGTTTATTGAACGTGTGCTGTGTTTCAGGTTCTGTCCTAGGCCCCTAAGATCCCATATGTAAAAGACACAATCTCTGGCTGCAAGAAACTTGTTAATGCACAAGATCACTTCTTCCCTCTAAACAAACAGGAAGCAGAGTTAGAAACGATGAGATGCCTTAGCTTCTCTTCAAGCCCCACACGTAATGAATAGGTTACCTGTGCAGACCCCTGCCTCATATCAGGGCAGTGGGCTTCAATACGTCACGTGCCAGCATTTGTAGATGGAAACACATTAACAGCTGCCTGTTTTGTCTTTGTTTCCTTGTCCCAATGTATGTGTATGTGCCTATTTCTTTCCCATGATAATCCTTAAATACAGTCATGCAAATACACAAATAAGCTATGTATGTATATCCCACACATTCTAAAGCATTTCTCCCGTTATCTTTTGCACGGGCAAGCCCTTTGTAGTAGAGTGTATTTTATCTGTGGTGCATAAACAGCTTTTTGTCTGTGTAACTTTTACTTGAAGACAGTTCTCTGCAGATGCTTAGCTTTTTTTGGTATTGACATAATTCATTCTCAACTGATAAGTTTTAGCCCTTTTCCCTAGTCAAATGGCATCTAAAATTTAACTAAACATTCCCTCCGTGTTTACTCTTCGGGTTGATTTGGGTGGTCGGGGCTGTTTGCTTATTCATGAGTCGTATTTAAAATGCTGTCTTTTCTAAAACACCCTGTAGCTTGCTACACTATGAATTTGCTGCTCCTCTACCAACTGTGTTTCCAAATTTGTACAATTTATGTGTGCCTTGGCCATGATAAGGTTTTTAAGAAAGTGTTATAAACATTACTAGCTACTGGGGTGGGGGGTTAATATGACATATTCTTGAAGAATACTGACCTGGATGAATCTGTCCAGGGCTTTTAGAGACCACTGAGCATTTCATCCTAATTTAAATTTAATATGACAACATTCACCATTTTCGGAGGGTAGAACTTCCAAGGAAGGAAAATGGAATAAAGAAGATTATGAAATCGTGAGAAAGAATAAACGTGTTCTTTAAAAAGTAGATCAATAGCTGGCTTACAGCCCTTAGATTATAAACTGATAATGCAGAGTATTGAAATAAAAATATGGAGCCTGGGCATGTGATGGAACAAGAGAGGAAAGCCAACTCAGTAAAAAAAAAAAGCTGTAATGAAACCCTTCAGAGTGCATTGAGTAACGTTTTCAGTGGGACATCCTCTGCATTCCAATGAAAACATAGGCTTTAGTTAATATGCTTAGGTTTATTAGCGTGTCTGAGGAGTTCCCTGTACTGCCAGGTAAATTTCGCATTTATGTGTTGGAATGAAGAACCGCATACACTTTCAGAGGGGGCAGAGGAAAGCTTCTGCAGATGCTACTTGTCAACCTTTGCATGTGTAAAAATCTTACCACCTTCAATGGATGACATAGACATTACAGATTCCACTCTCAGTTACTCTACTGTCTGTAACATTTACAATTCTTGGTTACAAACATTGAAACTTATTCTGGGCAATTAAGCAAAAGAGGATTTATTGGGAGGAAAAGAAGAAGGGGAGCAATGAGCAACCTCCAGAGACCAGGGGACCAGGTTTAGGGAGGGGCAGGATCAAGGGGGCTCAGAGGGCTGGAGACATGAAAAAAGAAGCGTGGCACCCCATTCTACTGAGAATGTGCTGGATGGCTGGCTATTGTTGCTGCTCCATTGCAGGCCTCACATCCTTTCTCTGTTCTTGCATCACTTGCTCGAGATGCAGAGTCCTATGAGAGGGCATCTGCTTGCTCAAGCTTGGACCACAGGTATACTCCTGGGAAGGGTCTGTCCACTGCAGGTTCTCAAATGAGAAGCAAGCACCTGGAGTTCCCTTCTCAGCAAGCCTCTACTGCTGGAGGAGAGGTAGTTATCTATGGAAATCCAGGTGCACTTGGGAAGGGGAAGGGGAATGGATACTGGATGCCCAGAAAATAATGTGTCCGCTACACCTTCTAATTAAATAGTACTTAATAGATAGCACAATTGCAAGGTGTTAAGTACCATGTGAATTTAAAAAAAGAAAGGCACCAGTCTTTAGACACATAAAATTTTAGATAGCTAGACTAACCAAGAAGTACAAAACTAACATATGGGGAAGAAACTCTTTCTTGGCCTTGTATGAGGTTGTGAATGGCTCCATGTGAAGTCATGTCTACTGTTTGTCTCATGGTTTCCACAATGCTAGGGAGCAATTGCTTTCCTTGTAGTTTGCAATCTGTCTTACCCAGCTGCCTGCTATTCAAATGCATGAATGAGTGAAGCAGAACCATGCTTAGGATCTGGCTGTGCCCCACTTACTCAGGCCAGGGGCTTCAGTTCTCCCATCTGTAAAATGGAGCTCACAATAACATCATAGCACTGGTTTGAGCGTTGCTTGAGATAACTCATGTGAAGCATCTGACACCAGAGTTGGCTCGTAGAGCATCCTCAGTAAATGTTTGTATACTGGATGCTGTCAATGCCTCACCCCATGTCCCTGTGGCCCACCTCTGTGTTCACCTGTAGTTGAAGTGGACAGTTCCAAGCTGCCAAACAGCTTCTCCTCTTCCAGGTTTCTGTCTCCTAGTCTATGGGTTATCTCTGGACGATGGGCACTAGCCCAGTCCAACCACTGGGCAGCATGAGGTGCCCAGAATTAATGTCTCAAGGGGCAACTCCAAACCAAGAAGGGACACAAATGGAATAGGGGAATAAGCACCCTACATCTCCAGCCCTTGGTGGTACAATACTGAGGCTTGTGTTACATGGCTTCATTAGAGCTACCCCAGCAGGATTGAATACTAGGTGCCCATAGCAGTCATTGGCCGGCTAATGCACCATTATTGTTTTTTCTCCTTTGCCCGCTCCCTTACTTATCCTTCCTGAGTTCCCGTCCTAAATAAACTCTCTGCACCAAGTCCTTGAACTGAAGCCTTCTTTTGAGGGAAATCCAACTCAAACAGCTATCATAGGCAACTGGGAAATTGTCAGAGGAAGGGTCAACCCCAAGGATAAATCCATTTTTGACAAATACAGTAAGTCCCCTACATGCGAACCTTCAAGTTGTGAACTTTCAAAATTGCGAATGTGCGTTCGCATGTCCAATCACGTAAGTTAGTTCACATGTCTGGTGTACATTGCGTGCATCCTCTACAAGTGCTTGTGCTTTTGTGTACTTTACAGTACTGTATAGAGTACAGTAGTACAGTATCTTTATTTCAAGCCCAGGATGTCTGGAAGGAAGTGTAAAAGCAGCAGTGATGGAGCTGGTACTGCTAAGAAGCGCCAGCCGTTGTACTGTACTACTGTACTTTTCAAGGTATTGTACTGTAAGATTAAAAATGTTTTCTTTATTTTTTGTGTTTGTTTTTTATGTATTATTTGTGTGAAAAGTATTATAAACCTATTACAGTACAGTACTATATAGCCGATTGTGTTAGTTGGGTACCTAGGCTAACTTTGTTGGACTCATGAACAAATTGGACTTACGAATGCGCTCTTGGCAATGGAACTCGTTCATATGTAGGGGACTAACTGTAAATGCTTTCTTCTCCTCCTCATTATTATTATTATTATTATTATTACTTTGATACCTGGAGTAAATAAGGAGAGAGTAAAGGGAGACAAAAATCATTTAAGGCTAGAACTCTTTTTTTTTTTTTTTAACATCTTCATTGGAGTATAATTGCTTTACAATGGTGTGTTAGTTTCTGCTTTATAACAAAGTGAATCAGCTATACATATACATATATCCCCATATCTCTTCCCTCTTGCATCTCCCTCCCTCCCACCCTCCCTATCCCACCCCTCTAGGTGGTCACAAAGCACCGAGCTGATCTCCCTGCGCTATGCGGCTGCTTCCCACTAGCTATCGATTTTACAATAGCCAGGACATGGAGGCTAGAACTCTGAAAAGTGATGGACTTTTTCATGTTTCAAGGAGAGGAGGGAGTGATAAGTGCTTGTTATCACTTGAAGCGAATTGAGTTTTTAGACTAAGAAAAGGATGCTCAAAGCCATCCCTAGGTTAGTAGCATCTTCTTAGACACAACTGGATGCTTCTCTGAGTCATAGTTGAGATTTTCCCCAAATCAGGACTCAGGACACTGTGCCACTGGTCTGGAATGGGGGGTGAGTGGGAGGAAGGAAATTGACAGTATGATAGTGGGCAATTAATGAACAAAGCAGAGAAACTGTCTAGAACATCAGACAGTTGGGAGGTTGGAGGGTCTCAGTCCCGGGGAACAGGATATGAAGGGCTTCTTAAATGAACACGTGGCAGGCAGGCTGGCTTCACAGAGTTGCCTCATTCCCCCTCACTGAGCTCTAGCCACACCTGTCTTTCAGTTTCTCAGATGTTGTTATTGCCTCAGGAGGCTTCCTCATGAGACTTTCTCAACCTGGATTATTCATACACACTCTCTGCAGATCTTTCATTTGTGTAACTCCTTATTTTCAGATCCCAGTTGTATCCGTTAGTGTTCGTTGCATAACAACCCATCCCCAAACAATAATCATATAGTTGCTCACAATTCTGTGGGTCAACAGTTTTAGCTGGGTTCACCTGGGATGGCTTACCTCTCGTGTTGACTGAGATGACTCGTTTGTCTGGGCCCTCAGCTGTGACAGCTGGGATGCTTGGGCCTGTCTCATGGAGATGTTCCAACAGCATGAGAGAAGAAGCTGCAGGGTCCCTTGAGGGCTAGGCTCAGAACTCACATAGTGTCATTTCTGCCAGATTCTGTTGATCAAGGCCAGTCTGGTTGCAAGGAGTAAGGAAATAGTCACTACTTCTTCATGAGGGAAACTGCAGTGAGTATGTGGCTATTTCCAGTCTGTAATACCAATCAAATACCATTTCTTTAGGGATGCCTAACATCTCCCCTGCCAGGCTATGCCAGGTCCCCCTATTTTATTTTCTCACATCACTCTGTACAACTTTTTAGTACTTGTCCAAATGTGCTAATCATGGTTGAATTATTCCATTAATGTCACCCCCTACTCTAACCTTTGTGTTTATTATCATATCCTTAGCATTTAGCACAGTGCTTCGCAGAAAATAGTTAATAACTGTTCCTTGACTGAATGAAGGATGGTTTTGGGGGGCAAATATAAAAGTAAGGTGGTATGGTGGTAGAGAAACTGTTCAGGAGGAAGTGACAGAAATTGGGCTTGGAAGTTGAAAGAAGACCCTGACGATGTATGCTGATATCAGTTATGAGTCAAATCGTGAAGACAGAAGCAGCATTTCTGGCAGTGGATTGTAAAACATGCCAGTGATCTATTGGAGTGCATATAATGCATACCAAAATAAAGGGAATTCTTTTGGAAAGCGTGGATAAGGCAAGAGCACAAAGCAAGAGTAACTAAAAAAACGTGCCTTTGTAATTTGAAGCTGGAATTAGTACATACTGCATGATCATTTTTCTGTCAGAGGAATTGGGCTACATGCATATTAATCAGAGTTCAGAAACTAATAAGAAATTATGAAACAAAAAGGGCTGGCTGGAATATGCTTCATTTATACACTCATTCACTCTTTCACAAAGTATCTATTGAGCTCCTCCTAAGAGTAATACACTTGGCTAGATGTTTTGCAAGATGTAAGAGATATAAGAAAGGTCCACGCATTATAGGGTAATGTGGAGATCTGACGTGTGTGTACAAATGCCTGTCTTATGATATGGAAAGTGATCTAGGTTGGAAAGAAGGCCTGTGAAATTTACCTTGAGAATTCAGAGGAAACTCAGGGGTCACCTCTAGTCACTATATGTCTTTTTCCACCTTTCTATTTTTCTTTTTTTTTTTTCTGAGTTCGAAAACTAATTTCCTTTGCATGTACTCTGCTCCCTGTGAGGAATATCTCCCTTTAGACACAGGATGACTTAGGTTTCTATAAGTCATCTCATGATCTTAGGCAAAGAACGTGCATTTTTTTGGCATCCTACCATTCACACTGTTCAGCCCCAATCCCTTCTGGGTCACCTTCCACCTGGGTACCCTCTGGGATCATTGTTCATGATCCCCACTTTTTGCCCACTGCCTACATACTAAAACTTAACTTTCTATATCCCATTTCTCTAGGGAGTGCCTCTACTAATTGATCTGTTCCAGTTCTGCCAATCGGGGGTCTTTTGGAGATAAGTACTTACTGTGAAGTCATGTGACTTTTAGGCATTATGTCAAGCTGATGAGTAGAGGTTTTGGTATGGGTAGTTTTCTTTATATCTATCTGTTTCTTGCTCATCTTGCTAGTGAGGATGGGATTCCAAAACCTCAGGGTGTGGCAGAAAAGCAATTAACATGTACAGTTTTTTTACTATATGTTGGGCACAAAACCAAGCACTTCTACATATGTATCTGATGAGGTTCTTAGTTATACACAACAGAACCCACTCTAGGTAGTTAAAGTCACAGGAGATTTTAAGTGATATAGATCACTCGTAGGCTCAGTGAGAAGGGCTAAGATACAGACCCCAAGCTGAGCTTCCAGGAATGACTCTTAGAGACACCCCACAGAACAGACCAATCGCAGGAGCTGCAGCCTTTACTGTGATCAGAAGCTGGGGCCACAGCTACGGGTTCAGAACCACGTGGTGATCTGCACCCACGAAATGTATGACAGCACTTGGCTTCTTCCTCCACATAACTCATGTGGGTGCTTCTCATTTAAAGAATCTAAAAGACAGACAGCAGGAAATGAAGCTTTTAGATTTTTCTTTGGGAAAGTGAGATAGTACACCATAGGGAACTGTTGAAATGTGGAAAGGAGCTCCCAAAGATTTTGCGAAATGACCACTGCAAATGTTCTCTCAACAAATACAAATCACACGTTTTGAATATTTTACTTTGATAGGAATGATTTAATCTGAACTCTGTCAGGCAGGGACTAATACCTCTTCTTTTAAGGTTAGGGAAAAAGGCACAGAGAACCGAATGATTTGTACAGAGTTGGGAATAGAATTGGGATGAAAACCTAGAGTGTTCTGACTTCCAAACCCTCTGATTTCCTTGGCACCATTTTTGGTTATATTGAAAAGTATTTTTCTTCACTGGCCTCTGGGATTATCTCAGAAAACAATGATCATATAGAAATTTTGTTGTTAAGCAGATGATTTTGATTCTAAGAGTAGAAGTTCTTTGGAAATATTTGTGAAAATTTATCAGCATTATTTCCATCAGAAAGGCTAGAAAAGGGAAACTAAAAAAAAAATACTGCTTCTCCTCTTCCGTATAAAACCTTTGGGAATGTGCAAAGCAGAGAAAGCATGAGGTGGGGGTTGTGGAGTCGTCCTGACACTTGCTGTTCAGGCTTTTATGGTGAAGCTGTGCTAATGTCTTTAATCGCTTCCAAAGAAATGACAAGCAGAGTTCTGCACCAAAAAGGCCTGAACTTTTATCAAGTGCTGATATCTTTAGGAGACAGCATGGGAGAAATATAAAACAGGCCTGAGGAAGGTGCAGAGTCTGCTTTGTTTCACATTTTTTTTTTTCTACCAAGATATAAGTGAGATCTTTCTATAAAGACCAAAATGGCTCCACGAGAATTGCCATATTAGACAAGAGGTCTTTTTACTTTTTATGCGATGCATTTGTATTGAAAACACATGTTGGAGGCCAAAGTAATTTTTTTTACAGACAATGAATCTTACAACTGGTTTGAACAGTTTTTTAAAATTGGAGTGTTTTACCACTCCTTGTGATTGGTAGGAGTAGAAAAACTGCAAAAATAAAACCCAAAAACAAAACAAAAACCCCCAAAACCCACCGCCACCAACAAAAAATGTGAAGGAGAGCAAGAGACAAGAAGAGCAAAAATGGAATGGAACTGTTTGAAAAGTTACAAGTTATAAGAAATTGAGTGTAGAGTGCCTTCAAAAGGCAGGGATTCTGTTGCTTGAGAAATTTTGGTTATAGTCACTTGTAATATACTTTGGGGAAAATAGTTTTTATCATGTTTTGAAATGTTAGTAATTTGATAATTCACCAATTTTTTTTTTTTTTAATCTAGAAAAGAAAGAAAGCTATCAGAAAAAAAAAAAAACCCTTTAGGGTGATCTCGCTTTCAGGATGGTCTAATACCAGGTCCCTCTTTGCTGTTGTGTTTTTGTCCGGCAGTCATCAAGGCGGCATCTTTAAACAAAAGTGAAAAGTTGTTGTGACCTTCACTGTCAGACTCAGTTTGAACCAGGCCACAGGACTTTGCATTTTATTTTTTAAATTAGCCATTTCTGTCTCTTGGTGTTTGTCTACAGGCCACTCCTGCTGCATGAAAAAGACATGTGGTGGGATGCTTTTACTTTCCTTCACGTTCCCACATAAACAGCGCAGGGCTACCTTTGAACATGCTCTGAACCAGAGTGCAACTTGCTGACTTTATGTGTGTTTTCTCTGAGGCTTGATTAAGATGTGAAGCACTTTTGTCTTTGAGTCTGAGTGCTCCCGGGCAATTTCTCCCTGTGTTTCTTCTCCTCTTTGCTAGAAGAGAGTATGATTCTCTTTTATGGCTTTTGACTTCTGTTGTGTTATTTTTGCTTTTTTGTTTTTGCCTTTCTTTTGAATTTTTAGGTATTATTTTGTCAGCCATTGGAATTGTAATTTCCAGCTACGAGAATGAGGCTGGGACGGGAGACGCACTACTGTGAGCCTTCCGAAAGTGAAGGGAACAGGGTGCTAGAGAAGTGAAATGACTTGCTTGAGGTCACACATCTAGTTAACGGTCTGCAGACTCTCTGTTTGAATCTCTTTCCCCTGTGCCAGATGGTTGATAGGCAGAGAGAGAAAATCTTGATGCAGAAGAGGGCTGCTTCTTTCTCTAAGTGAGCACATCAGAAGTTTGAAATGGTCATACAGGCTTTAATTTACAAAATTAAATTAATTTTGACTCCCCAAATGTGATAATAACAAGATTTAAATCTAGTGATACTCTTTTACCATTTCGCTGGGCACTATTTATCATTTTATAAAGTAGGAGCTTCAGGACATTCCAGAAATTATTTTAGACAACGGGGGACTTCAGTCCTCAACTGGGACCTGCAAATGGTCCCTAGGGAACCTTTGAACATAACTCCTCAACTTGGGCTGAAATTTGGAAATATTCCTCATGTTTAGCTGTATAACTGTTCTTCTCTGGGGGAAAAGACAGGGATTTATACTCTCCTTGTCTTCCTGTGGGAATTGCTTTTTGTGTTTCAGTAGCTGAATAAATAAATGCAGTTTACACAAATAGAGCAGAAGAGCTGAAAGGGAGAAGTAGATGATTGTCAATGGTTAGTTCAGTCGGGAAAAGCTGGGTCAGAATCAGGTTTCATCCTCCTTTATTCCATCTTACCTACACTGTAATTTACTGACAGTTGTGGATTATTATGAAGCTAAGAGTCCCATCATCCTGATCCAGTCCATCTGAAAATGCTGTATTAAATCCAGATCAAGCTGTGATCACCTCCTACTTGCTGAAGTTCCCTGGACATCTTTTGTGATACCTGTGTATTTTTGTATATTGAAATTTGAATGTTGAACTATTCCTTCCAAATCCAAATATGAGATTAACCCATATGTCATCTATTTACAAAACACTGTGATGCTGGTCTTTTATAGTGACTGAGACAATGCATGGCAGTATTTCATGAGGGCATAATGATGCATAGCATGGTCCTAAAATACAGTGTGACACAGTGCAATTCACAAGAACATAATCATTTCCTTTCAAAATGGCAAATGTGGTTTCATTGCTAAAGAACCCAACTTTGGCTATTGTTGCCAATGGAAATGGCCTGTTGACATCAGAGCATCGATGACTCTATCAAGAATAGCAGCTGTTCTCCCCAGAATGGTGCATCTTTCAATACTCAGGCTTTCTCAGGGGCTCTTTGACGTGGTCTGAGCCTCTTTCTGTTTTATTTCTCATTCTCAGTCTTCTAACATCACTGTTACTGGATTTGTATCCATTGAACTTTTCTTGTGCAGGGCACCGAAACCCTCATTGTGTTTCGGGGAAGCAGGCATTGCAGGACAGGCCCCTTCGCCGGGCTGACTCAGGGACATATTTTCAATTTTTGCAAGATATCAACAGTGAGTATTAAGCATCTACCACAGGACAGGGGACCCTGTTCTGACTACGCATGGAAGGAGAATCTTCATGTACTCTCTATCTTATTAAAAAAGTGCAGAAGAAAACCTCTGGTGCAGTATATTAAAACTTACACAGCACTGGGCAGTTCTGTTTAGGGTTCCTGTATTAGCATCTTTTATTTTGAAATGCGTGTCCCAAGTTTCATGGAGTTTCATTGTAGAACATATCAGGGAAAATACTCTGCCTTCCCACCCTCCTTTCAAAAAACTTTGTTGATGGTTGGAATAAGGAAGTCTAAGAAAAAAGGGAAAACTTGAGTAAAGAAGTGGATCCAGTGGGGTTATTTTATACTAAAGCGAGGGGCATGTGCTTTCTAGCATAGGTCTCAGTATCTTCATGAACAATCACTTTTTCAACTGGTAAATATATTTAGGGAGAAGTGCATTTAGATGCCATCTTTACTCCTTTATTCTTCAAACTGTAATACAGCACATTTTGGGTTTTAGTATAGTGCATTTTAAAACTAATGATGCATTCATTCTAGAGCAAATCTTATTTCTAAACCCTAATTTAATAGAATTAAACTCTAAGCTGAATTGGTTTTATGAGATAAAACTCTGAAGTTGATAACTGCATTTAGGAATAGTTCAGGTATTGAGTTTCTAATTTGCTTCCTGAGCATGGAAATCCCTCAGATAATCAATATTGACTACCTTTAATTGGTAGGAAAGGCTCTTGCTGAGTTTTCTACTGCTGACGGAATTGCCTCTGCACGTTGGTTGTCTGCGCCACTCTGATTGGTCACAACTGAAGAGCTCTGGGCTTGAGTTCATTCGAAGTTGGGCATTTGTTCCTGACCAGTTGACCACAGCTACATTCAGCTCTATTGAAACAGCAGTGATCACAGAGACCTTTATTCTGTACGCCTTACAGAGTTTCTGGGTTTATTTCAGTTTTCCTTTAAGACTGTAAATTTAGTCTTTACTGTAGACATGGCTGTTTTCGTTAGGTGGGGGCAGAAGGCAGGCTGGTCAAGATAACATCAGGAGATTTCCAAAGGGTGGGGACATTTCTGATTATGCCGTGACACCTTTAAATAGTTTTAATACCTTCCGAAAATGAAAATCCTGCTAATTGTTAAATGTTGTATTCACAGATGTTACAGGCGTTTGGAAATGGATTTCTCCAAATCCCTTAAAAATCAGATGCTGGCTTACTTTGGTATAGGAAATACATTTTAAGTGTGAATCTAAAACACAGGCAAATGTGTATTTTTCTTTTGGAGCAGAGGGTACCTATTCATCCCATCCTTGATCCAAATCCGCTAAGAAAGAACTTTTTTTGTCCTTGCCAATCTGGGGGGATTTTGTTTAAAGGAATTAAATGTGAATACTGTAGAACTGCTACTCTCTTACCTCAGTTTTCAGAAATAAGGCAATTTAAGATATTTACTGTTTCTATTTTCTTATTATCAAGATAATAGATGTTTAGTGTAAAACATATTTAAAAAAACTATGGAATAGCACACAAAGTAAAAATAAAATGTAATCTCACTACTTACATATAATCACTGCTAATGTTAAAGAAAATATAGCCTTCTCTTTCTTCCCCCATGCATATGTGTGCTTTTGTACAGGTTATGGAATCAGGATCAAAATGTACATACTTCTTTGTAAACTGCTTTTTGAATTTAATGTCATATTGGGAACATTTCTACATGTTATTAGATATGCTTTTGCAACATGATTTTTTAATGGTTCCACAGCACGGATGCCCCATAATTTATTTAAGTGATTCCCTGTTATTGCGCATTTTTTTTCTTCCAAATTTCTTAGTATTATAAATAATGTCATGATAGGTAACCTTGAACATAAATCTTGTGAAACAGTTTTTAACACAGTACTTTTTTATATGTATGGAAAATCTTGCTCCAAATACCCACACTTTGCAATGCTTTTGCTGTGTGTCCTCTGACTTGTTTTTCCTCTTTCCATTTCAAAAAGTCTCCATCATGATGATGCAGTGTTTTATACGTTTAGGTTATTTGTGAAGTTTAGTTTAGCTCTTTAAGTTCTACGCTCTGGTAAATATTTTCTGAACTTGTTAAGTTTTCCGGAAATGACTGTGTGTTTTATTCCTGTCTATTAATTTGCGTTAATTTTAAGGTGTGTATGGGAAAGATGAACTACTACTTAACTCAGGAGAGCTTTGGAATTTGTTTGGAGTTTATAGCAGTGTTTTTCCTTCTCTTCTGGAAACATCTGTGTTATCAGTGACCTTGCCAGCTGTTCCTGTGGCCGCCCGCCTGCCATGCCCTGGCTGTTTGTGGCCCATGCAAGTTGGGCAGCCCTCTGATAGTTCGGAAAGGCCACTGAATGTGAAATCCCACCTGAAAGGCTGGGAAAGTAAATTGTGGATCTGGCACATTTCAGTGCAAGTAAATTACATTTTGTCAGCTTCATTGCCCTGAATTTCACGCGCAAATGTGAGACATTGAACAACTTGGCATTGATAATTAAAAAAAAAAAAAAGGAAAAAACAAGGCTAATGCCTTATTAATGCAAACAATCTCTGATTCAAATGGCTGGAGGCAAGGAGTTGTTGCCATTTCAATGGGGACAATTGCTGGTTTTCCTTCCCTTCATATTAATTTCTCAGAAAAAATTGTTATGTTTTGTTTTCCAATTTGCTCCACACTGGATTGGAAACACCAGTGCCTTCTTTGGAAAAATACTGGCTTTTGGAGGCTTGTAGAAACTAGGAGATTTGGGGTCCTTTATTCATCCTAGGGGCCCCTTGTGTTGTGATTTGTGTAACAACCTACATGTCCTCTTGATTCTGCCTCTGGGCATCCTCCTTTAACTGCAGATCCTTGTGGTTTCATCTCTGTGGTCAACCTCTTAGAAAAACTCTCCCTGAAAAACCCAGATACCAGAGCAGCATGGTAGGTATTTTATGTCCTGGACAAACAACCAGAGGTCTTAGGCTGCCTTCTAGAAATACAATAATTGGTTCTTTTTTTTTTTTTTTTTTGGAAGAGTGATACATTTCTTTGTCTCATCAACTCCAACAAATTTGGTATTTTGCCTTTTCTTTTCTATTGGATCAGAGAAAATACCCAACTTCAGAGAAACAAAAGTCAACTCCTAGTTCAATTCTATATATTCATTCTTATTACTCATCTAACATAGGAACAAATGTATACTTTTATAGTGCTCTTTAACTTTCCATACCAGAGAGAGTCTGAGATACTCAAAATTCTAGCAAGTTTACGGGTAGGTTTAACCTAATACTATCTTGTTTTGGGAGTCTGTCAGTCTGGATAGAGGAAGATATCTGTTTTATCTCCTCAAATATCTACTTTGCTTCTACTCAAAAACATATTCACAAAACATATACACAAGCAAAAGAAATTGCGTTGTATGCTCTCTTTTTGTTCCGCTGAAAGGTCCTACAGTGTGTAATGTTCAGAATCAAAGATGGGCTCTTTCACTGTAGTCTTGACTGAGGTGCAGAATGGAGACAAATGACCCCCAGTCTAACATATGCGACAACAGGAGATCCTCAGAGACTTGGGGAAACTTTTCCAGTCTTATCAGCAAACTTCGTGATGTTCAAAGACCTAGTCTCAGCCAACACAATCACATGGTGATGAAACTTTGACCTTGACTTTTGAGCATCTTGCCAACATTTAAGGCCTGGTTGAGAAGGCCTGGATTTTCTATGATAAAAGTCTGACAGGGGAGTCAGGGCTGAAAAATCAATGATATTATAACAATGGTAATGATGAATAATTTCATCACCTGGAGCAAAGAGAACATACCATCATTCATAGTCCTATTAGATGCAGTGCTACCCTTTCAATAACAAATATTTTGTAACATCCTCTTGACTTAGCCTGACAAGAAATACATAGACATTATGGCCTACCACTCACATAATTTTTAAAAATTGATAAAATACTCCAATAGTAATAAAAAACAAAATTGAAAGGAAACCAGTTCATAATAAAATAGGCATTGTATATGAGAATATTCAGGACAAACATACTAGGCAACATAATGAGGAAGTCAATACCTATACCTATGTGTGGATGCACCATAGGTCAGTGACAGATGCAGACTGAGAGAATGCATTGTACTGGCGACTTGGTTTCACTGAGTTGCTTTGTCATGACTTTCTGATGTGGGGAACAACTCTTGGTAGAGTTTGGACTGAAATAGCATATAGCTGTCCCTTGATTTATCCATCAGTTGCTTTTCTGGAAAATTCACTTATATTCACACTGAATGATGGTTTGTTTATATGTGAAGGAACTTAGGTTCTAGGCCCAGATAATGATTAACAAGTTTTTACCGTGGTGAATGTCCAGTGGGTGTTGGGAAGTCATGCAGGAGGTAGATGGGACAATTCTTCATTGTGAGGGATGGTTTTGGGTCATGCTGGATGTTTAGCATCTTTGGATCTGCCCACTGCATGTCAATAGAGTCTCTGCTGCCCCATCATCATTGTGACCATCAAAACTGCCCCCACAACGTACCATATTGTGGAACCACTGTGGAAGATGGGGTGTGAGAAGGAATCAGAGAGACAAATCTGTAGGTGCGAATTCCTCAATATGAACAAAAAAGCCCTGGGATATCAAATTCAAGCACAAAATATATTGTTTTAGTCTGTATATTAATACATTTTGAATACAATGGTAAAGATTCATCATCCCAAGATTTCAGGAGGAGTTCTTCCATTTTTAGCTTCTTAGACCCCTCTGAAGGGACTTTTTGAAGGAATTAAAAAATATATGCTACATTTGAAAGCTTAACATATGCCTAGCACTGTGTTAAGCAGGATGTATACATGGTTTTATTTAAACCCCCACCTGTAATTTTTGAAGATGTTAAGAGAAAACAGATGCATTGGGAGGTTAGAACCGAAACAAAACTTACATGGCTAGTAAATGTCAGAATAAGATTTGAGCTCAAGTTTGTCCAAGGAAGTAACATAACAACCACCTCAACACAGGTAACTACAGAAGGGTGCAGTTACTAGATTTTCCCTCTTTCTATAAACTGCCCTAAAATATGCTTTAGGAGTGTCTGAAATGTGGCCCTACCCTTGTAGAACATTTGGGCTCTTGATTCTCTTACATGCTGTGCCCTGTTGAAGGCTTTATTGTGCATCATGCTCTAGTGGTTTATTTTCCTTTCTCTGAGTTCAGTTCTATATTTTAATCTATGTTTGAGCTCTTTGTAGAAAAAAATAGTTTGTAGCCATGTTTTGACAGCAGTAAGACAGACTGTAGCTCAGAAGTGGAGATATTGTGGTCTTTTGTAATTGTGCTTAATCACAATATATTTGAACAAAAGGAAAGTTTAGAAGGAGGAAAAAAAATGAAGAAAGGATAAGATAATGGAGGTGGCATAGAGCTATGTGTGTTTTGCCCCAGAAGTCACCCTGGTTTGTGGGTCCCAAGTTTTGATGGAGTGATTGGCATGTCTCCATGGTAGATGTTGGTGATGACATGCCACCAAGATTTCCTGGGATCCCTTTTACTGTTTGGATGCCCACCCTTCAGCTGCTGCTTACTCTGCAGCCTTCCCTGGAAGATTGACCTTGACCAGGAACTGCTTTGCCAGGACATTCTGGGAGCTTTCTCTCTCAACCCACAGCCCTAGGTATCCTATAGTCAGTAACTGGCTTGGATTGGGGGTGACAAAAGCCTTGTTCCCTTTCTTCAGGGCAGGACAGACTCTGCCAGGCAGTTTATGTCTGAGAGACCTTCTTGGAATTGGACTGAAGTTAGACTTCATCCAAAACCATATTATTGCTCCTTTCTTCCCCTGCCCCCACCTGCTACCCTTACTCTCCTTCTCCTGAGAGGTCTCGCTTGATAACTCATGTGCCCATCTCAAGGTTGTTTCTGTGAAACCAGACCTGAGACCCAGTTTTTAAAAGGAAGCCATGTTGATTGCCAACCAAATTCTGGCAAGGCTAGTTTTAAAAAACAATGACCATTTTATTGAACATTTCTCTGTCCATAGCACTCTACAAAGCACTTTATATGTACTGTCTCTTTTGCTCACTCTATCTTTTATAGTTGGAGAAACTGGGCTTAGAATTGTTAACTAACTTGCTCAATAGCAGGCAGGTTAGTAATTGATGGAGATGGGATTTGACTTCAAACCTGTGGTCTCAGCCATGTTATTCTGCCTCCCTAGTTACTAGTCACTGAAATGGTGAGCCCTCAGCAAAGTAAGCCATGATTTCTAAGAGTCAGCATGGTTTTCTAAAAATAAGTGTTGCCAAATTAATCCTCTTTACTATCTTTAATGAGTATGATATCAGTGGATTAAGGGGACATCTTGGATTTTAGCAAGCATGTTGATAAAATCTCTTTGAAGAAAAGTAGAGAAATGTGGACTGACTGGTGGAGTATAGTTAGTTGAATAACCACTCTCAGCATGTTGTATTAACCAGAGAGAATTACCCTTATTTTACAACCGCTTCCAAGCTGGAGGCCCTGTTATCTTTCTTTTTTTTTTTTTTTTTTTATCTTTCTAAAAATTTTAAATCAATAACTTAGATGACAACATAGCAACTATACTTTTCTGATATGCAAGCTGAGAAAGAACTAATGCGTTGGCTATCAGAGCCACTGTTCTATGGGACGTGCTATGGGAAGCACCGTTCTAAAGTATTTACCAGTTCCTCTTTTTATCCATTAGAGATCAAATATCATTGCCATAGTTTTACAACAGCTATGTCCTTGGGCTCAGGCTTGAATGTAGACCAGGTGTGAAAAATAAGACAGGAAATTCAAAGCTACTGCACGAGCCTGGCAGAGTCTCCCTTCTGCTGACCATCTTTGGTCCTGCATCAGACATGATCCTATCCATGTTGTTTCAGTTCTGAGATGAGGACCTATTCCAGCTGGCATTTAGGGAAATGCTGCCGCTGTTGAAATAAACCTATGTCCAGACTAGATTGGATATAAGTCTATAAAAACAAAGTTGGTTGACTGTTCCTCTGGGTCTTACTAATGCAGCTAATGAAAAATATTATTTATCAAATACTATATGCTAGATGCAGAAATAGGCACTTGATATACATTATCTAATTTAATATTCACAACAATCCTGCAAGGTAGCTTTCATTAATCCCATGAGACAGATGGGTCAACTGAGGACTTAGGAGGCTAACTAACTAGCTGAAGGTCACTCAGTTACTGAAGGGTGGATCCAGAATTTCACTCTGACTCCAGTCACACTCTGAACAGAATCATGTCCTCAACTCACCGCCCTGATGACTCCATCAGGCCCAAGACACGCCCTCAGATGCCTTCCAAGGGAGCCTTTTTCCACCAAGGCTCTGAGAGGAATGTCCTTTTGACACAGATTTTGTGTGATGCCAGCGTTCCTAGATCAGGGAGCAGTATCATCATGAGGACGTTTAAAGCCGTAGAATCTTTGAGAACCAAATAACTGGGTGTGACTTATAATGGAAAAATAGAAAGAGAGGGAGCTGTTTAAAAACATTTTAAAAGTAAAAAAGCACCTAGCTGGAAAGTTTGAACCAAGAGGTCAGTTTACTCTTTGTTGTGGTCCAAAAACTTGTGATGGCCCATCCTTCATGGCTCAATTTTTATTTTATTTTTATTAAAAGTATACCTTTTAAAGTATCCTCCACTGGGAAGTTAGTTTTCTCTCCATGTTGAGAAACTGGAGATAAGAAGCCCAGCTTCCGCTGTAGGAATGTCACGTTTTCTCATGAGCAAGTAGGTAGCAAGAGGGCGCCCAGACATTTGGCTTACTGTTGAGGAATCTGTGCTTATTCATGCATATTTACAAGGTAATTAGTTGTCCATTCATTCATTAGCGTGTTTATAGGGCCACTCGCAAAGCCTCTCAATTGCCGCTTGGAAAAGAGAGACAGCCGTGGTGGGCCTCTGGGGAACACTTGGGTTAAACAGAATCACAGCTGGATTTAGTGGAACACACTAGTCCTGAAACCAGAACTACTTTAGTAACTCAAATGTGACTTGTCAATCACCCGCAAAATGAGGTATTGAATTGGCTCATTCATGTTTTTCCTCTAAAAGTCAGGCAGACACTCAGGAGTTCTAGATGTTTCTGTTTTTAAAGCCTTCCACATCCAGAGAGAAATTTCAGTATTGCCTTTTTAAAAAAAGGAAACTCTTATTCAAATTGAGAAATAATTTGCATATACTCAAATTTACTTTTTGGTATATGGGTCCATGAATGCTGATAAATACAGCATGGTACAGAACAATTTCCATGTGTTTTAAAAGTAAAGACTTTTTGCATCTTATCTTTTTTTCAAAATCAGTTGAATAGATCTGAAGTAGACATGCCGTACGGACTTCATGGAGTGGGAAAATATGCTGTTTTTAGAGAGAAAGGTCTGTTGCAGGAAGGTTTTGATTCATGACAACACAGGTGGTTGAGGAACCACTTTGGGGAAATCCTGATGGAACCAGCATGCCTCAGTGGAACTCTGCATCTTCAGAAGGGTAGACATAGTTCTGAGGACTCAGAATTGATTTAGGGCAAGTTATCTAGCTTTTCAAAGTGTTTTTAAAAAATCTATAATATGAGGATAATATTTCCTGCTAATGTGGTCTGATGTGAGTGAATATCATTCCTGCGACCCCCTGAATAGCTGGGTGTGGGCCTCTGTGTAGTTAAAACAAGCTCCCTAAGCACTGGAGGCTGGACCCACCACGGAGGAAGATGCTCCTCGCACAAGTTGCTTTGCATTCCCGACAAGCCCCTTCTGGATATCAACGGGAGGCAGTTTGTAGAACCTGTGTTTTTGAAAATCTGTCCCTACATTAGACCTGAGAGAAAAATGTCTAGCTCTTCAAATCATCTTTGCACTTTCAAGTCCCCTCTGAATCTTTGTTTTTCCCAGTTTCAGGTCCTCCATGAACACGCTTCCTGTGGTCACGTGCATGTTTTGATATTGAGTTCCTTCAGTCAATTCAAAACGACTTCAAACTCACCTCCTTCAGGAAACCTCCACCCAAACTAACCTCTTGGAAGAGTAGTTATCAGTGTAGAGCTGCTTATAAAAATGAGGAGTTCCTACCACCTCCCACTCTTCAGTTCCTGTTTTCTGTTCCAGCAGCCTTTTTCTTACTTTCCCATTGTCCGTGCAGAGGCAGCATAGTGTGGGGTTAAGTGCTCCACTTTTCGAGTTGGACTGCTATCTGTCTATCCTTTCATCCATCCATGTATCATCTCTATTATCATTTATCTATCTGTTTACCTATCAATCCTATATCAATCATCTATCTAGTTCTTTATCCATTCATCCGTACCTTTGAGTATGTTATCTATCCTTTCAGAGTCTCAGTTTCCTCATCTGTAAATGGGGTTAATAAAAATGCTTCATAGGGCTGTTATAAGGATTAAATGATGCAATGTATATATAGCATTTAGAATCGTTCCTGTTACATAGTATTAGCCATAGTATTACATAGTATTATTTCGATAGTATAATATTAGCCTTCAATGTCTTCATTATTTTCATGACCTCCTTTTCTCCTTTCTTCTCCCGTATTCCATTCACAGAAGCGGGGCCATGCTTTCTCATTTGTGACTTTCCTCAAACCCTACCTTCATTCAAGTCTAAGTATTGATAATAAAACAGCTGTTCTGTTCAACCCCCTTCCTCACACTCACTTCATCATCAGGACTGATGCGAATACGTTTCACCACATTTTACAGCTCTTTTTTTTTATTTAGGGTTTGTTTGCTCCCCCCCCCCCTTTTTTTTTTACTACTGAGGTTTCAAGTGGCCACCAGTTCAGTTTCTGCATTCTCACAGGTGTCCGTTCTTCTTGAACACGTGTTCAGAAGTATGGTTCTGAGTGCCCAGGTAATATGAGGTCACAGTCATTGAAGGGCTTGGGGGTTATGGAGCCAGGGTGGGCAATTTGCCGCTGCCACCTAATGTTGTATGGCCTGTTGACTGAGGATGGTTTATGCTTTTTTAAATGGTTGAAAAAAAATCAAAAGAAAAATATTTCACAACAGGTGAAAATTATGTAAGGTTCAAATTTCAGTGTCCATAAAGTTTTATTGGACATGGCCACGCCCATTCATTTACAAATTGCTTGTGGCTGCTGTCACGCTACAGTGGTGAAGTTTAGTAGTTGTGACAGAGACAGAATGGCCTGAAAAGCCTAAAATATTTACTGTCTGGCTCTTTATAGAAAATGTTTGCTGACTACTGACTGACTTGAAGTCTTGTTCTAAGTAAACCACTGATGAGAAAAGAGAGTATCCTGATGTGAGAAGTAGGGGATTGAAAGCAGGTTATTTCAGGGGGAATTGTCATTGAGTGGCTGTCGTCCTGCCTTTTCAGTATTTCCTATTCCTTGTCTGGTGCATTTAACATATTTGATGGGGTGTGTGTGTTAAGTCAGTTTGCATAAAACTTCCGTGTCAAGTCA
Source organism: Balaenoptera acutorostrata (assembly GCF_949987535.1). Lineage (NCBI taxonomy): Eukaryota > Metazoa > Chordata > Mammalia > Artiodactyla > Balaenopteridae > Balaenoptera > Balaenoptera acutorostrata. Next base: position 16,994,338 of record NC_080082.1, on the reverse strand, counting down.
ATTTCCTGATTCTCTGCCTGGCGGTAAAACCAGACACTGTCATCTTTGAGTACTGGGTTTCACAGGACACAATCCCTTTCCTCAATGGCGAAAGCTTTGTTTCTTTGTGAACTATGGTAGCTTTTCTTGAATTTCTTTTATCGATGTTCAAAACCCGGCCTTTTGTCACGAATATCTTCACATGTTTCAGAACAGCGAAACTTCAGGCTTTTCAGCCATGCACGCAGGAGCGCCTGCATTGTCTTTCTGTTGGGGTGATTGACTTGTTCTTTAAATAAAACCACAGCCTTTGTTCTCAGATCCCCACTAACTGCCATATTCAAATTGTTTGTTCTTGTCTAAAATAACTTCAGTTTCTGTTAGTTATTCTATAGTCTGGCAAACAATTAAGCACAATGTTTACCATGCAGATTGACACCTATTCTGGAAAAATTCTCCAAAAACAAAGAAAGAAATCTAAATAACAAAATGGGGAAGAAAGAAATCAGGCAGTTTTTTATTTTTTACATACTGTGTTCCTGAAAACTTGTCCAAGAGTTATGCAGTGGATTCCTGTGTTGTAAAGTGGGGGTTCCATTTGTGGAGAATTTTTTTTAAAACGTCACAAAAGGGCCAGGGCTGATTTGGGCAGATTGTGCCTTCCTTGGGTCACGAGAGCTGGGGCATGAGAGGCGGCACTGGGTAGGGAGGTGATAGTTCATGCTGGATTTTAGGGAGATCGAGCCAGGCATCTCCCCTGCTGTGGCTGATGATTAGGTGGCCCCTAACCTGCAACCTCTACATATGGATGTGTTAGACCCCACGAGTAAAAGTAGGGGCAAAGGTGTTGGGTTTTTTTTTTCCCTCTTAATTCTCCTACCATATTACTAGTGATACGGAGCCTTGTCTATCCCCCTCCGGTGCGTGCACTCATATAGCTGTCACCTGATGGCTTCCCAAAGGGAGAATCATGGTGAGGTAGGAGGGGGCAGATTTGAGACAGGTAAGGGACACAGGCTGGAGACTGCACCCGCCAGCGAAAAAGCCACTCTTAAGTGTCTGGCTTCTGGCCATGTATCATCTTGTTGCAGCAGCAGTTTTTGGATCCTAAGGTTAGAGGGATGCTTCCTTCCCCCTAAGGTCCTGTGCAGGCACTGGTAGCTCTCCAAGGACCTTCCCTCCCTCATCTATCTTTTGTCTTGGTGGCAGCAGGCAGTGCTATTATGGGATGGCTTGCAATCATTTTTTTTTTTTTTTTGTATAAATTACAAAAAGTTCATGAAGCTGGATTGCAAAATTACACACTATATACTGATCTGCAAAGAAAATGTAGTTTTTTAATGTTTCGTAAGAGATGTACTCTTCCCTAGTCACCCCCATACTGCTGAGTATCAAGTAAAAATAAAATTTGGTCTGATTTGATAATTTAAACAGCTTCTTAGGTTAAGGTCTCTTTTGGGTATAGGTTTAGTCTCTCAGATTTCTTCCTCTGCTTCTGTTGTTCTACAAGAGAACCCTTAGGTGGATGGTGGAGGGATCTCAACTCATGGTGAGGGGAAATCTGGGACTTAACGCATGTGGGTCCCTGTACTGCCTGCTGGACCCTCCTGTGGCTGTGTCCACGTTCTGAATCTGCCTGGTTTTGAACTTCTGACACTGGTGCTAAAGTTGACAGCTCTGAAATCATGGTACCTTCTCTCTCAGCTTGGTCATACCAGGAATCCTTCCCGCTGACTCAGCTCGTCCTAAGCCCTAACCCCGCCTGTCTCCCCTGCAGCCCGTGGCTCTCAGGATCACCCAGTCTCTGCTGTGAGCATACCCTCCCTTACAGGCCCATCAGCTATCTCCTGGGACCTTCCACAGGGCACCCAGCAACGAACACGTACTTGCCTTTGACGTAGAATCTGAAGGGGATGTTAGAAAGCTAAACTCAGGCTTGCCCTCTTCCTATCTTCCTGTACCACTCGTTTAACTCTGCTCTGGACACTCTAGGTTGGTATGGGGTGGAAAGAGTCAACCCCCTCTGATAAGGTCTTGGCTTCTGAGTGCCTAGTGGGAAGGAAGCCCTTTCTCTGCTTTGTTTTTTCCCTTTAATGTATTTCACGTGCCTCCACCCATCCAGGACTCCAGCCTGGAGAATGGAGTCATATACATTTTTTCCCACCTGCTTTCATGTTGCTTGACCTAGTATCCAACCAATTCCCCTAGGGTAGAAGCGATAAGCTTTCTCTTTGTTCTTCCTGTTTGATTGGAGTATTTCCCTTCATCCCGCCTCTTCCTTCCCAAGCTGGTACTCCCTTCCCCCTTCCCACACCCCCTACCCCCCACCTCTTGGAGCTGGAGGAGTGAAATGGCTGCCAAGAGACCTAATTTATGGGGAAGAAGAATGGAAATCACATCGGTTTACTATTTTCAATATATTGTCTAGGTTTTACCGCAATTTATGGTGTGAAAGGCAGTTTAGAGGTACGTTGTATAATGTGGGACAGTTCAGGGTATATGGAAATTGACACAGAATGGTTGAGAACCACCTCATTCTGTACCCTGTAGATTCATTAGGTGCTGAGGATGCAAAATACTTCTGTTTTTGAATGTGCTGTAGAGCCTAATACACTCTGGAATACAGGGAACATTAAATTCTTCATTGTCAGATGATGATACTAGAAGGTTCCTATACCAAAGGAAATTGTTGCTGTTGTTGAGAAAAAGCCAGCCGATTCCTGGGGTTTAGGCCAGGAAGAGTCACATTTTGTATCTAAGTGAAATTGGATTGGAATGAATACTCAGGTCACACTTAAAGGTAAAATAGTCGTAACTTGCAGCCAAAGAATATATGTGGGCTACTGGAGGGGCAGCTCCACTGCATTTCTTTCTGTGGTGGTAGTGGGGGCTTTAGGGATGGGGGGAAGGGTGCCTTTTAGAAGCAAGAGGACATGAGGGGACTCTTGTCTCCTCTTTGATTTTCTCCTCCTTGCTGGGTCCCTTCTTCCTCCCTTCCCACTTCCTGCCATTTCCATCCCTACCCTTCAGTGTCCTACTAGTAGCCTTGTTGTAGCACTAAGGTTATACATTCTCTCTTTCTCATTCTTCAGCATGCATTGAGTGTCTGCTGTGTGCCAGATATGGGGCTGGGTGGTGGAGAAACAAAGATTAAACCCCTGTTCAACCTAAGTGCTTGGACAAGAGAACTGACTTATATGAGATGGGAAGATGGGATTTGAGGGAGTTGTTGAACGTGGGAGGAAGATGTCTTTGGTGGAGCTGGTGCTGGAAGGTCTATGGATATGGGAAATGGGGAAGAGAAGGGATAGGGAAATTTTTGTTAGCAAAATAAGCAAGAAGTGCCAAACATCTCTCTCAAAGGTTGATTTAGAACATGCTTCCCAAGGTTAGGGTTAGGGTGATGGGAATGTCTGGAATTATGAAACCACTTACCATATGAGAGTGGAGGCAGCATGTCTCCTTGGGACTACCCCACTGTGAGAGGTTAGTAAAGTACATGGGTGCTTACGGGCCATTTGAGCCCTGCGGATGAGTGCTTCCTCTTTTCCTTGACTCAGAGAAGTGAAGAGAGATTTAATCCTGCAAATGTGTTATGATGGACTCAAGACAGCATCACGAGGACAGACATTAAAAATGTCCTTGAACATTTTATTCCATTCAACTGTACATATGTATTCCATTCAACTGAAATTTTACCAAGACTATTTAATTTTTTCATTTACAGTGATTTCTTTGGTAACGACATGCAAGAATATACTTGTGTCCCCTGAAAGGTTCTGAAAAGGTACCTGAAATACTCCAAAGCAAACTTTTAGTTCATTGTCCATGTAGACCTGACTTTTTTCCTGTTTTTGTAAAGTGATGCCAATATACCTTACACCAGCCAGCTTAGCACAGAAAACTACAGTTATCTGCCAGTGTTAGTTGTGATTGTCTCTTAGTAAGAGATGTCCCCCATGCCTTTTTCTTTTCTTTTTTTAACATATTTATTGGAGTATAATTGCTTTATAATGGTGTGTTAGTTTCTGCTTTATAAGAAAGTGAATTAGCTATACATATACATATATCCCCATATCTCTTCCCTCTTGTGTCTCCCTCCCACACTGCCACCCTCCCTATCTCACCCCTCTAAATGGTAAAAAAGCACTGAGCTAATCTCCCTGTGCTATGCAGCTGCTTCCCATTAGCTATCGATTTTACATTTGGTAGTATGTATAAGCCTATGCCACTCTCTCACTTCGTCCCAGCTTACCCTTCCCCCCTCCATGTCCTCAAGTCCATACTCTATGTCTGCATCTTTATTCCTGTCCTGCCCCTAGGTTCTTCAGAACCATTTTTTTTTTTTTAGATTCTGTATATATGTGTTAGAATACAGTATTTGTTTTTCTCTTTCTGACTGACTTCACTCTGTATGACAGACTCTAGGTCCATCCACCTCACTACAAATAACTCAATTTCATTTCTTTTTATGGCTGAGTAATATTCCATTGTATATATGTACCACATCTTCTTTATCCATTCATTTGTCTATGGACACTTACGTTACTTCCATGTCCTGGCTATTGTAAATAGAGCTGCAGTGAACATTGTGGTACATGACTCTTTTTGAGTTATGGTTTTCTCAGGATATATGCCCAGTAATGAGATTGCTGGGCCATATGGTAGTTCTATTTTTAGTTTTTTAAAGAACCTCCATACTGTTCTCCATAGCGGCTGTATCAATTTACATTCCGCCCAACAGTGCAAGAGGGTTCCATTTCTCCACACCCTTTTCAGCATTTATTGTTGTAGATTTTTTGATTATGGCCATTCTGACTGGTGTGAGGTGATACCTCACTGTAGTTTTGATTTGCATTTCTCTAATGATTAGTGATGTTGAGCATCCGTTCACGTGTTTGTTGGCAATCTGAATATCTTCTGTGGAGAAATGTCTATTTAGATCTTCTGCCCATTTTTGGATTGGGTTGTTTGTTTTTTTGATATTGAGCTGCATGAGCTGCTTGGACATTTTGGAGATTAATCCTTTGTCTGTTGCTTCGTTTGCAAATATTTTCTCCCATTCTGAGGGTTGTCTTTTGGTCTTGTTTATGGTTTCCTTTGCTGTGCAAAAGCTTTGAAGTTTCATTAGGTCCCATTTGTTTATTTTTGTTTTTATTTCCATTTCTCTAGGAGGTGGGTCACAAAGGATCTTGCTGTGATTTATGTCATAGAGTGTTCTGCCCTTGTTTTCCTCTAAGAGTCTTATAGTGTCTGGCCTTACATTTAGGTCTTTAATCCATTTTGAGTTTATTTTTGTGTATGGTGTTAGGGAGTGTTCTAATTTCATTCTTTTATATGTAGCTGTCCAGTTTCCCCAGCACCACTTATTGAAGAGGCTGTCTTTTCTCCATTGTGTATTCTTGCCTCTTTTATCAAAGATAAGGTGACCATATGTGCGTGGGTTTGTCTTTGGGCTTTCTGTCCTGTTCCATTGATCTGTATTTCTGTTTTTGTGCCAGTACCATACTGTCTTGATTACTGTAGCTTTGTAGTATAGTCTGACATCAGGGAGCCTGATTCCTCCAGCTCCATTTTTCTGTCTCAAGATTGCTTTGGTTATTCGGGGTCTTTTGTGTTTCCATACAAATTGTGAAATTTTTTGTTCTAGTTCTGTGAAAAATGCCAGTGGTAGTTTGATAGGGATTGCCCTGAATCTGTAGGTTGCTTTGGGTAGTATAGTCATTTTCACAATGTTGATTCTTCCAATCCAAGAACATGGTATATCTCTCCATCTGTTTGTATCATCTTTAATTTCTTTCATCAGTGTCTTATAGTTTTCTGCATACAGGTCTTTTGTCTCCTTAGGTAGGTTTATTCCCAGATATTTTATTCTTTTTCTTGCAATGGTAAATGGGAGTGTTTCCTTAATTTCTCTTTCAGATTTTTCATCATTAGTGTATAGGTATGCAAGAGATTTCTGTGCAATAATTTTATATCCTGCTACTTAACCAAATTCACTGATTAGCTCTAGTAGTTTTCTGGTAGCATCTTTAGGATTCTCTATGTATAGTATCATGTCATCTGCAAACAGTGACAGCTTTACTTCTTCTTTTCTGATTTGGATTCCTTTTATTTCTTTTTCTTCTCTGTTTGCTGTGGCTAAAACTTCCAAAACAATGTTGAATAATAGTGGTGAGAGTAGGCAACCTTTTCTTGTTCCTGATCTTAGTGGAAATGGTTTAAGTTTTTCATCATTGAGGATGATGTTGGCTGTGGGTTTGTCATATATGACCTTTATTATGTTGAGGTAAGTTCCCTCTATGCCTACTTTCTGGAGGGTTTTTATCACAAATGGGTGTCAAATTTTGTTGAAAGCTTTTTCTGCATCTATTGAGATGATCATATGGTTTTTATTCTTCAATTTGTTAATATGGTGTATGTATCACATTGATTGATTTGCATATATTGAAAAATCCTTGCATTCCTGGGATAAACCCCACTTGATCATGGTGTATGATCCTTTTAATGTGCTGTTGGATCCTGTTTGCTAGTATTTTGTTGAGGATTTTTGTATCTATGTTCATCCGTGATATTGGCCTATAGTTTTCTTTCTTTGTGACATCTTTTTCTGGTTTTGGTATCAGGGTGATGGTGACCTCGTAGAATGAGTTTGGGAGTGTTCCTCCCTCTGCTATATTTTGGAAGAGTTTGAGAAGGACAGGTGTTAGACCTTCTCTAAATATTTGTTAGAATTCACCTGTGAAGCCATCTTGTCCTGGGCCTTTGTTTGTTGGAAGATTTTTAATCACAGTTTCAATTTCATTGTTTGTGATTGGTCTGCTTATATTTTCTCTTTCTTCCTCGTTCAGTCTCAGGAGGTTTTGCTTTTCTACGTATTTGTCCATTTCTTCCAGGTTGTCCATTTTATTGGCATAGAGTTGCTTGTAGTAATCTCTCATGATCCTTTGTATTTCTGCAGTGTCAGTTGTTACTTCTCCTTTTTCATTTCTAATTCTATTGATTTGAGTCTTCTCCCTTTTTTTCTTGATTAGTCTGGCTAATGGTTTATCAATTTTGTTTATCCTCTCAAAGAACCAGCTTTTAGGTTTATTGATGTTTGCTCTTGTTTCCTTCATTTCTTTTTCATTTATTTCTGATCTGATCTTTATGATTTCTTTCCTTCTGCTAACTTTGGGGTTTTTTTGTTCTTCTTTCTCTGATTTCTTTAGATGTAAGGTTAGGTTGTTTATTTGAGATGTTTCTTGTTTCTTAAGGTAGGATTGTATTGCTCTAAACTTCCCTCTTAGAACTGCTTTTGCTGCATCCCATAGGTTTTGGGTCATCGTGTTTTCGTTGTCATTTGTTTCTAGGTATTTTTTGATTTCCTCTTTGATTTCTTCAGTGATCTCTTGGTTGTTTAGTAGTGTATCGTTCAGCCTCGATGTGATTGCATTTTTTACAGATTTTTTTCCTGTAATTGATATCTAGTCGCATAGTGTTGTGGTTCAAAAACATACTTGATATGATTTCAATTTTCTTAAATTTACCAAGGCTTGATTTGTGACCCAAGATAGGATCTATCCTGGAGAATGTTCCATGAGCACTTGAGAAGAACCTGTATTCTGTTGTTTTTGGATGGAATGTGTTATAAATATCAATTAAGTCCATCTTGTTTAATGTATCATTTAAAGCTTGTGTTTCCTTATTTATTTTCATTTTGGATGATCTGTCCATTGGTGAAAGTGGGGTGTTAAAGTCCCCTACTATGATTGTGTTACTGTCGATTTCCCCTTTTATGGCTGTTAGACTTTGCCTTATGTATTGAGGTGCTCCTATGTTGGGTGCATAAATATTTACAATTGTTATATCTTCTATTTGGATTGATCCCTAAATCATTATGTAATGTCCTTCTTTATCTCTTGTAATAGTCTTTGTTTTAAAGTCTATTTTGTCTGATGTGAGAATTGCTACTCCAGCTTTCTTTTGATTTCCATTTGCATGGAATATCTTTTTCCATCCCCTCACTGTCAGTCTATATGTGTCCCTAGGTCTGAAGTGGGTCTCTTGTAGACAGCATATGTACGGGTCTTGTTTTTGTATCCATTCAGCCAGTCTATGTCTTTTGGTTGGAGCATTTAATCCATTTACATTTCAGGTAATTATCGATATGTATGTTCCTATTACCATTTTCTTAATTGTTTGGGGTTTGTTCTTGTAGGTCTTTTCCTTCTCTTGTTTTTCCTGCCTAGAGAAGTTCCTTTAGCATTTGTTGTAAAGCTGGTTTGGTGGTGCTGAATTCTCTTAGCTTTTGCTTGTCTGTAAAGTTTTTAATTTCTCCGTTGAATCTGAATGAGATCCTTGCTTGGTAGAGTAATCTTGGTTGTAGGTTTTCCCCTTTCATCACTTTAAATATGTCCTGCCACTCCCTTCTGGCTTGCAGAGTTTCTGCTGAAAGATCAGCTGTTAACCTTATGGGGATTCCCTTGTTTGTTTTTTGTTGCTTTTCCCTTGCTGCTTTTAATATTTTTTCTTTGTATTTAATATTTGATAGTTTGATTAATATGTGTCTTGGCGTGTTTCTCCTGGGATTTATCTCGTTCGGGACTCTCTGTGCTTCCTGGACTTGATTAACTATTTCCTTTCCCATATCAGGGAAGTTTTCAACTATAATCTCTTCAAATATTTTCTCAGTCCCTTTCTTTTTATCTTCTTCTTTTGGGACCCCTGTAATTTGAATGTTCGTGCATTTAATGTTGTCCCAGAGGTCTCTGAGACTGTCCTCAATTCTTTTCATTCTTTTTTCTTTATTGTGTTCTGCAGTAGTTATTTCCACTATTTTATCTTCTAGGTCATTATCCATTCTTCTGCCTCAGTTATCCTCCTATTGATTCCTTCTAGAGAATTTTTAATTTCATTTATTGTGTTGTTTATCATTGTTTGTTTGCTCTTTAGTTCTTCTCCTTGTTAAACGTTTCTTGTATTTTCTCCATTCTATTTTCAAGATTTTGGATCATCTTTACTATCATTATTCTGAATTATTTTTCAGGTAGGCTGCCTATTTCCTCTTCATTTGTTTGGTCTGATGGGTTTTTGCCTTGCTCCTTCATCTGCTGTTTCTCTGTCTTCTCATTTTGCTTATCTTACTGTGTTTGGGGTCTCCTTTTCGCAGGCTGCAGGTTCGTAGTTCCCGTTGTTTTTGGTGTCTGCCCCCAGTGGCTAAGATTTTTTTCAGTGGGTTGTGTAGGCTTCTTGGTGGAGGGGACTGGTGCCTGTGTTGTGGTGGATGAGGCTGGATCTTGTCTTTCTGATGGGCAGGTCTCCATCCAGTGGTGTGTTTTGGGGTGTCTGTGACCTTTTTATGATTTTAGGTAGGCTTTCTGCTAGTGGGTGAGGTTGTGTCCTTGTCTTGCTAGTTTTTTGGCATAGGGTGTCCAGCACTCTAGCTTGCTGGTCGTTGCGTGGAGCTGGGTCTTGGCGTTGAGATGGAGGTGTCTGGGAGATGTTTGCTGTTTGATATTACATGGAGCTGGGAGGTCTCTGGTGGACCAATGTCCTGAACTTGGCTCTCCCACCTCAGAGGCACAGCCCTGACACCCAGCCGGAGCACCAAGATCCTGTCATCCACATGGCTCAGAATAAAAGGGAGAAAAAAAGAAAAAATGAAAGAAAGAATAATAATAAAGTTATTAAAATAAAATATAATTATTAAAAATAAAAAAATAAAAGGTAATAAAAAAAAAGAAGAAAGAAAGAAGAGAGCAACCAAACCAAAAAACAAATCCACCAATGGTAAGAAGTGCTAAAAACTATACTAAAAAACAAAAACAGAAACAAAAAAAAACAGGCAGAGAGAACCTTAGGACAAATGGTAAAAGCAAAGCTATACAGACAGAGTTACACATAGAAGCATACACATACACATTCACAAAAAGAGAAAAAGGAAAAAAATATATATATCGTTGATCCCAATGTCCACCTCCTCAATTTGGGATGATTTGTTGTCTATTCAGGTATTCCAGAGATGCAGGGTACATTAATTTGATTGTGGAGATTTAATCCTCTGCTCCTGAGGCTGCTGGGAGAGATTTCCCTTTCTCTTCTTTGTTCACACAGCTCCTGGGGTTCAGCTTTGGATTTGGCCCCGCCTCTGCGTGTAGGTCGCCTGAGGGCGTCTGTTCTTTGCTCATACAGGACAGCGTTAAAGGAGCAGCTGCTTCGGGGGCTCTGGCTCACTCAGGCCGGGGGGAGGGAGGGGTACGGATGCGGGGCGAGCGTGCGGTGGCAGAGGCCGGCGTGACGTTCCATCAGTCTGAGGCGCGCCACGTGTTCTCCCGTGGAAGTTGTCCCTGGATCACGGGACCCTGGCAGTGGCGGGCTGCACAGGCTCCCAGGAGGTGCAGTATGGAGAGTGACCTGTGCTCGTACACAGGCTTCTTGGTGGCGGCAGCAGCAGCCTTAGCATCTCATGCCCGTCTCTGGGGTCCGCGCTGATAGCCGTGGCTCGCGCCCGTCTCTGCAGCTCCTTTAAGAGGCGCTCTTAATCCCCTCTCCTCGCGCACCAGGAAACAAAGAGGCAAGAAAAAGTCTCTTGCCTCTTTGGCAGCTCAAGATTTTTTCCCGGACTCCGTCCCAGCTAACTGTGGTGCACTAACCCCTTAAGGCTGTGTTCACGCAGCCAACCCCAGTCCTCTCCCTGGGATCTGACCGAAGCCGGAGCCTCAGCTCCCAGCCCCTGCCCGCCCTGGCAGGTGAGCAGACAAGCCTCTTGGGCTGGTGAGTGCAGGTTGGCACTGATCCTCTGTGCGGGCATCTCTCTGCTTTGCCCTCTGCATCCCTGTTGCTGTGCTCTCCTCCGTGGCTCCGAAGCTCCCCCCTCTGCCACCCACAGTCTCTGCCCGCGAAGGGGCTTCCTAGTGTGTGGAAACCTTTCCTCCTTCACAGCTCCCTCCCAGAGGTGCAGGTCCCGTCCCTATTCTTTTGTCTCTGTTTTTTCTTTTTTCTTTTTTCTTTTGCCCTACCCAGGTACGTGGGGAGTTTCTTGCCTTTTGGAAGGCCTGAAGTCTTCTGCCAGCGTTCAGTAGGTGTTCTGTAGGAGTTGTTCCACATGTAGATGTATTTCTGATGTATTTGTGGGGAGGAAGGTGATCTCTATGCATTACTCTTCCACCATCTTGAAGGTCTCCCCCATACCTTTTTCTAACAGGATTTTGTTCTGGTGTCTTCATTACCTTTCTCTGAGGACCCAATCCTTCTTTGGTCTTTAAGCTTTGGTCTTTGAGCTTTAGATTTTCCCTATGAACTTCTACCTGAGCTGCCTTTTCAGGTCAATAAAACATTGTAGGAAGCTTCTTGCTGGCTTCAGAGAACTCCAGTCTATTTCTGGACTGCCAGTGCACACCACACACACACACACATGTGCACACACAACAGTAGTAGAAGTTGGCCTGAAGGACCTTATTAAAGCACACACTCTGCTCTTACTGCCCTTCTGTAAAATTTGGTGTTTGGAAACATCTGTTTTAATCAGACAATAAAAAACACCTGTTGTTGACACCTGACGTGAAAATAGAAAAAACCTCCTTTTAAGTAGCAATTTATGCTTTACAAAACTCTCTCAAAGTCACTGGGTCTTTTAGCTATCTGGAAGCTATATTAGGATTCATGGGTGTTCTCTCATCTGTGGACTTTATTAAGCCTCATATACCTGATTTTCACCTGCTCTAAATTAAACTGGCAACATGCATTTTGCTTTGAGCTGGCAAGGGGAGACATTTTCTCTTTGATTTGCCCTGTATCTAATTTTATTAGAATCTAATAAAAATGACAGAAGATATGCTCATAGTAAAGATACTTGATCTGCCATTTTTTTTAAGAGAATAGACAAAACTGCACAATGAAGTGGATCCATATATTGACTGTAGCTCTGGCCAGATCACCCCAAAATAGGGAAAGCAGAATATAAGTCCTAATGGAAAAAAGGCTTTCTGGGCCAATTTGGAGTACTCCATGTACATTAGTAATTTGTCAAATTTAGTCACAGCCTGACAACACTCAAACATTTCTAGTGGAACAAACACTGAATGTCAAGTGGTTAAGTTGAAATGAGAACTGGAAATGCTAAATAGCTGAGCAGGTCATGTTCAAGTGCTTGCAGCAGTGACACTGAGGCTTTATGGACAGTCTTCTATCCCTGCACTATTGCTGGAAGAGAAACAAATTTCTTTTGGAAATAGCAGGAGTGGAAGTAGAATTATAATTCAGCTGATGTGTGTGTATTTCCGAGAATTCTTGTGCTCACAGTGACTCTAGAGCATGGGTATTGGGAGCTGTTTGAGGAAAGTTGAATACATTGAAAAGCAGAATGCCATTGAAGTATTTCAAGTGGTTTGTGTCTTTACTCCAACACTGATGTTCCAGTAATTCCAGGGTTTTACCTAAATAGATGAATGGGTCTCAGTCATGGAAGATCACAACCTGTTAGCCAAAAGCCAGTCATCATGTTTTTTTGTTTTCTGTCTTTTTGTTTTTAACATCTTTATTGGAGTATAATTGCTTTACAATGGTGTGTTAGTTTCTGCTTTATAAAAAGTCAATCAGTTATACATATACATATGTTCCCATATCTCTTCCCTCTTGCATCTCCCTCCCTCCCTATCCCACCCCTCTAGGTGGTCACAAACCGCCGAGCTGATCTCCCTGTGCTATGCGGCTGCTTCCCACTAGCTATCGATTTTACATTTGGTAGTGTATATGTCCGTGCCACTCTCTCACTTTGTCCCAACTTCCCCTCCCCCTCCCTGTGTCCTCATCATGTCGTTTTGATGAGCTCAATGAGTTGAAATTGAGTAGAAGTAGTTCAGGTTTATGGGGAGATTATATCAGACAGGTGGGGTTAGATCAAACAACCCATACAAAGATAACACAAATTTAGTTCTAACTCATGCTTACTCAATGTCTTAGTTCAGGCTGCTACAGCAGCAACAAAAACATAGCTTGGTTGGCTTAAAACATAGGAATTTATTTTCTCACAGTTCTAGAGGTTGGAAAACCATGGTCACATTCTGGTGAGGGTCCTCCTCCTGGTTTGTATGCAGCTCTCTTCTTGCTGCATCCTCCTCACACGGCAGAGCGAGATTATTTCTCTTGTGTCTCTCCTTATGAGGGCATTAATTCCATTCGTGGGGGCTCCAACCTCATGACCCAATTACTTCCCCAAGGCCCCACCTCTAAATACCATCATGTTGGGGATAAGGACTTCAACACATCTGAGTGAGGGGCAAAAACATGCATTCCATAGCACTCATGCAGTCCATCACACATGGGCAATAAGCTTCTGTTTATTGTTGTCACTGCTAGACCTGATCTGTCAGAAGCTCCATCCTTTTTCTTTTTTCTTGAAGCTTAGTTGATTTACAATGTTGTGTTATTTTCTGGTGTACAGCAAATTGATTCAGTATATATATATATATATATATATATATATATATATATATATATAGACACACACACACACATACATATTCTTTTTCATTATGGTTTATTATAGGATATTGAATATAGTTCTCTGTGCTATACAGTAAGACCTTGTTGTTTATTTTATATATAGTAGTTTGTATCTGCTAATCCCAAACTCTTAATTTACCCTTCCCCCACCACCTTTTCCCTTTGGTAACCATGCATTTGTTTTCTATGTCTGTGAGTCTGTTTCTGTTTTGTTAATAAGTTCATTTGTATCATATTTTTGATTCTACATATAAGTGATATGATATTTGTCTTTCTCTGTCTGACTTACTTCACTTAGTATGATAATCTCTAGGTCCATCCATGTTGCTGCAAATGGCATTATTTCATTCTTTTTTATGGGTGAGTAATATTCCATTTTATATATATACCACATCTTCTTTATCCGTTCATCTGTTGATGGACATTTAGGTTGCTCCCTTGTCTTGGCTGTTGTAAACAGTGCTGAGAAGCTCCATCTTGACATGAGCTTCAACAATCCCAGAGGCAGGGAAGAGAGTGACTGTGTTGAGTCAGGAATGCTTAAAGTGTCCTCTTCTATATGACCAGTCAATGCTGGTTACATTTCATTGGTTGAAGCAAGTCACACGGCCACACCAGAGGTCAAGTAGATGGAGAAATGTGATCCTGCCACATTGCCTAAAATGTGTACTGAATGTTTGTCAGTAGTTCCAATGATACCACAGTTATACTTGAGGATCATTTGTTATTTTCCTTTGTGTTAAGAGATTATTCTTCTCTTATCAAATCAGAATCTATCCCATTTAAAGTATCCTTTCCCCTCACAAAAAATGAATATGTTAATAACCTATTTCTGTATTTAAGAACCTCACTTTAAATTGATTCAGCCTACATACATTTGTTCATTTTTTTCTGACGTAGGTATTAAATGCTATCCTCCAATTGCTTACTGTCTCATGGGGTGACAGATGCTACAGATGACCCTTGCAGTATAATAAGATGACTCTTCCTCTGCAGATGGGTTCAATGTGGAATGAGATTAACGGAGAAGGTACTCCTCAGTCAGCTTGGAACACTCAAGACAGTCTACTTATACTGAAGGTTCCTTAAGCTATACTTTATATCTCTTCCCTCTCATTCTGGCCTGAAAATTATCATCTTTGAATGAAAGCTTTCATGTCCTTGAAATAAATGGTAGTCCACTTTCCTCCATCTTCTTCTGTATGCAAAGTGTGTGCAATTCTTTTCATTTCCATGGATCAATTTTCTTTTCCCTGTGGACTTTTTGAATTCTACCATGCTCCCAACCCAGATTTGGGAAAAGTGATGAGAACAACAGAAATAAGGCACATTTGGTCAAAGATCAGGCTGACTGGAAAACACCTTTGACTACTTCAAGGGAAAAATGAGAAATTAGGCATAGTCTCCTTGACTACTTGGAGGGAATCAGCTCTCATGCAGCTTAGAACTGAGGTTACCCCGAAGCTAGATAGGGTCTTCTCTTTGATTCTTTCAGTTTCCATTTTAGATTGCTCAGGCAAACCAGACCAAGGAAACTTTAGCTCACCTCACTTTCCCATCTCACAAGCATTCTCTCTGATACTTTGTCTTATGGCTTCTCCAATACTTTGCAAGGTGCTTAGGATACTGTTTTCTTTCTTTCTTTCTTTTTTCTTAGTAGCAGGGGAGTTATAACATAGAGTTGCACCATTTGCTACCAGGACACCTCTTACAGTAATTTCTCAGGGCAACCCTCTTTCACTGCTGTATGTCTTTATATCTTTGCCCATTCTGAAAATTGTAAGATCTAACATAGGTCATGTTTACTCATTGTTAAATGTAGTATCTGTAGCAGAGCCTATTCAGGGAAATATTTCTTCCCCACTCCTCATATTTCTTTCCATGAGAAGAGATGTCTGCTAGTGTAACTCCTGGCCTCACTCTGACCCAGTAGACATGGATTTAATTGATACGTTTAGGAAGAAAGAGCAAGGCATCTACTCGGCTCTATGCTTCTTCCTCTTGGGACCTGCCTTCCCCCCAAGAGCACTTGATGTGCTGCGATTCTGGAGGGGAAGGTTCACCTAATTGTGGGGTTTACTTATCAGACTCCTGGCTCTGTATCCTCCAACTTAGCCTTTTTCATTAGTAAAAGTGGTGTCTAGACATTCATCTGTTATTCTACTATTTATATATTTGTTCAGGAGCTGAGTGAGAAGGAGGGGTGTTATGTATTGAACGCTAACACACTAGGGGATTAAAAAAAGCATTTCATGACAAAAGGCCAGTTAGATAGTGCCTTCGGCAGTGAGTGGACAAGTCCAGACATTCCAGAATCAACCCTGTTTCCTTTATCCTCTAGAGGCCAGTTCTTCCAGAAAACTTTTTTTTTTTTTACATCTTTATTGGAGTATAATTGCTTTACAATGGTGTGTTAGTTTCTGCTTTATAACAAAGTGAATCAGTTATACATACACATATGTCCCCAGATCTCTTCTCTCTTGTGTCTCCCTTCCTCCCACCCGCCCTATCCCACCCCTCTAGGTGGTCACAAAGCACCAAGCTGATCTCCCTGTGCTATGCGGCTGCGTCCCACTAGCTATCTATTTTACGTTTGGTAGTGTATATATGTCCATGCCACTCTCTCACTTTGTCCCAGCTTACCCTTTCCCTTCCCTGTATCCTCAAGTCCATTCTCTAGTAGGCCTGTGTCTTTATTCCCATCTTGCCCCTAGGTTCTTCATGACCATTATTTTATTTTATTTTTTTTAGATTCCATATATATGTGTTAGCATACAGAATTTGTTTTTCTCTTTCTGACTTACTTCACTCTGTATGGCAGTCTCTAGGTCCATCCACCTCAATACAAATAACTCAGTTTCGTTCCTTTTTATGGCTGAGTAATATTCCATTGTATATATGTGCCACATCTTCTTTATCCATTCATCTCTTGATGGACAGTTAGGTCGCTTCCATGTTCTGGCTATTGTAAATAGAGCTGCAATGAACATTTTGGTACATGACTCTTTTTGAATTATGGTTTTCTCAGGGTATATGCCCAGTAGTGGGATTGCTGCATCGTATGGTAGTTCTAATTTTAGTTTTTTAAGGAACCTCCATACTGTTCTCCATAGTGGCTGTATCAATTTACATTCCCACCAATAGTGCAAGAGGGTTCCCTTTTCTCCACACCCTCTCTAGCATTTATTGTTTGTAGATTTTTTGATGATGGCCATTCTGATCGGTGTGAGATGATATCTCATTGTAGCTTTGGTTTGCATTTCTCTCATTAGAGAAATGATGTTAAGCATTCTTTCATGTGTCTGTTGGCAATCTGTATATCTTCTTCGGAGAAATGTCTATTTAGGTCTTCTGCCCATTTTTGGATTGGGTTGTTTGTTTTTTGATATTGAGCTTCATGAGCTGTTTGTAAAATTTGGAGATTAGTCCTTTGTCAGTTGCTTCATTTGCAAATATTTTCTCCCATTCTGAGGGTTGTCTTTTGGTCTTGTTTATGGATTCCTTTGCTGTGCAAAAGCTTTGAAGTTTCATTAGGTCCCATTTGTTTATTTGTGTTCTTATTTCCATTTCTCTAGAAGGTGGGTCAAAAAGGATCTTGCTGTGATTTATGTCATAGAGTGTTCTGCCTATGTTTTCTTCTAATAGTTTGATAGTGTCTGGCCTTACATTTAGGTCTTTAATCTATTTTGAGTTTATTTTTGTGTATGGTGTTAGGAAGTATTCTAATTTCATTCTTTTATATGTAGCTGTCCAGTTTTGCCAGCACCACTTATTGAAGAGACTGTCTTTTCTCCACTGTATATTCTTGCCTCCTTTATCAAAGATAAGGTGACCATATGTGTGTGGGTTTATCTCTGGGCTTTCTATCCTGTTCCATTGATCTATATTTCTGTTTTTGTGACAGTACCATAGTGTCTTGATTACTGTAGCTTTGTAGTATAGTCTGACATCAGGGAGCCTGATTCCTCCAGATCCGTTTTTCTTTCTCAAGGTTGCTTTGGCTATTCGGGGTCCTTTGTGTTTCCATACAAATTGTGAAATTTTTTGTTCTAGTTCTGTGAAAAATGCCAGTGGTAGTTTGATAGGGATTGCCATGAATCTGTAGATTGCTTTGGGTAGTAGAGTTATTTTCACAATGTTGATTCTTCCAATCCAAGAACATGGTATATCTCTTCATCTATTTGTATCATCTATAATTTCTTTCATCAGTGTCTTATAGTTTTCTGCATACAGGTCTTTTGTCTCCTTAGGTAGGTTTATGCCCAGATATTTTATTCTTTTTCTTGCAATGGTAAATGGGAGTGTTTCCTTAATTTCTCTTTCAGATTTTTCATCATTAGTGTATAGGAATGCAAGAGATGTCAGTGCATTAATTTTGTATCCTGCTACTTTACCATATTCATTGATTAGCTCTAGTAGTTTTCTGGTAGCATCTTTAGGATTCTCTATGTATAGTATCATGTCATCTGCAAACAGTGACAGCTTTACTTCTTCTTTTCTGATTTGGATTCCTTTTATTTCTTTTTCTTCTCTGATTGCTGTGGCTAAACTTCCAAAACAATGTTGAATGACAGTGGTGAGAGTGGGCAACCTTTTCTTGTTCCTGATCTTAGTGGAAATGGTTTCAGTTTTTCACCATTGAGGATGATGTTGACTGTGGGTTTGTCATATACGACCTTTATTATGTTGGGGAAATTTCTCTCTATGCCTTCTTTCTGGAGGGTTTTTATCACAAATGGGTGTTGAATTTTGTTGAAAGCTTTTTCTGCATCTATTGAGATGATCATATGGTTTTTATTCTTCAATTTGTTAATATGGTGTATCACATTGATTGATTTGCATATATTAAAGAATCCTTACATTCCTGGGATAAACCCCACTTGATCATGGTGTATGATCCTTTTAATGTACTGTTGGATTCTGTTTGCTGGTACTTTGTTGAGGATTTTTGTATCTATGTTCATCTGTGATATTGGCCTGTAGTTTTCTTTCTTTGTGACATCTTTGTCTTGTTTTCGTATCAGAGTGATGGTGGCCTCATAGAATGAGTTTGGGAGTGTTCATTCCTCTGCTATATTTTGGAAGAGTTTGAGAAGGATAGGTGTTAGCTATTCTCTAAATGTTTGCTAGAATTCGCCTGTGAAGCCATCTGGTACTGGGCTTTTGTTTGTTGGAAGATTTTTAATCACAGTTTCAATTTCAGTGCTTGTCATTGGTCTCTTCATATTTTCAATTTCTTCCTGGTTCAGTCTTGGAAGGTTGTGCATTTCTAAGAATTTGTCCATTTCTTCCAGGTTGTCCATTGTATTGGTATATAGTTGCTTGTAGTAATCTCTCATGATCCGTTGTATTTCTGCAGTGTCAGTTGTTACTTCTCCTTTTTCATTTTTAAGTCGATTGATTTGAGTCTTCTCCCTTTTTTTCTTCATAAGTCTGGCTAATGGCTTATCAATTTTGTTTATCTTTTCAAAGAACCAGCTTTTAGTTTTATTGATCTTTGCTATCATTTCCTTCATTTCTTTTTCATTTATTTCTGATCTGATCTTTATGATTTCTTTCCTTCTGATAACTTTGGGGCTTTCTTGTTCTTTTTTCTCTAAATGCTTTAAGTGTAAGTTTAGGTTGTTTATTTGAGATGTTTCTTGTTTCTTAAGGTAGGATTGTATTGCTGTAAACTTCCCTCTTAGAACTGCTTTTGCTACATCCCATAGGTTTTGGGTCATCGTGTTTTCATTGTCATTTGTTTCTAGGTATTTTTTAATTTCCTCTTTGATTTCTTCAGTGATCTCTTGGTTATTAAGTAGTGTGTTGTTTAGCCTCCATGTGTTTGTATTTCTTACAGAGTTTTTCCTGTAATTGATATCTAGTCTCATAGCGTTGTGTTTGGAAAAGATACTTGATACGATTTCAATTTTCTTAAATTTACTAAGGCTTGATTTGTGACCTAAGATATGATCTATCCTGGAGAATGTTCCATGAGCACTGGCAAAGAATGGATATTCTGTTGTTTTTGGATGGAATGTCCCATAAATATCAATTAAGTCCATCTTGTTTAATGTATCATTAAAAGCTTGTGTTTCCTTATTTATTTTCATTTTGGATGATCTGTCCATTGGTGAAAGTGGGGTGTTAAAGTCCCCTACTATGATTGTGTTACTGTCGATTTCCCCTTTTATGGCTGTTAGACTTTGCCTTATGTATTGAGGTGCTCCTATGTTGGGTGCACAAATATTTACAATTGTTATATTTTTTTCTTGGATTGAGCCCTTGATTATTATGTAGTGTCCTTCTTTGTCTCTTGTAATAGTCTTTGTTTTAAAGTCTATTTTGTCTGATGTGAGAATTGCTACTCCAGCTTTCTTTTGATTTCCATTTGCATGGAATATCTTTTTCCATCCCCTCACTGTCAGTCTATGTGTGTCCCTAGGTCTGAAGTGGGTCTCTTGTAGACAGCATATATACGGGTCTTGTTTTTGTATCCATTCAGCCAATCTATGTCTTTTAGTTGGAGCATTTAATCCATTTACGTTTCAGGTAATTATCGATATGTATGTTCCTGTTACCATTTTCTTAATTGTTTTGGGTTTATTATTGTAGGTCTTTTCCTTCTCTTATGTTTCCTGCCTAGAGAAGTTCCTTTAGCATTTGTTGTAAAGCTGGTTTGGCAGTGCTGAATTCTCTTAGCTTTTGCTTGTCTGTAAAGGTTTTCATTTCTCCGTCAAATCTGAATGAGATCCGTGCTGGGTAGAGTAATCTTGGTTGTAGGTTTTTCTCATTCATCACTTTAAATATGTCCTGCCACTCCCTTCTGGCTTGCAGAGTTTCTGCTGAAAGATCAGCTGTTAACTTTATGGGGATTCCCTTATGTGTTGTTATTTTTCCCTTGCTGCTTTTAATATTTGTTCTTTGTATTTAATTTTTGATAGTTTGATTAATATGTGTCTTGGCATGTTTCTCCTTGGATTTATCCTGTATGGGATTCTCTGTGCTTCCTGGACTTGATTAACTATTTCCTTTCCCATATTAGGGAAGTTATCAACTATAATCTCTTCAAATATTTTCTCAGTCCCTTTCTTTTTCCCTTCTTCTTCTGGGACCCCTATAATTCGAATGTTGGTGTGTTTAATGTTGTCCCAGAGGTCTCTGAGACTGTCCTCAATTCTTTTCATTCTTTTTCTTTATTCTGGTCTGCAGTAGTTATTTCCACTATTTTATCTTCCAGGTCACTTATCCGTTCTTCTGCCTCAGTTGTTCTGCTATTGATCCCTCCTAGAGAATTTTTAATTTCATTTATTGTGTTGTTCATCACTGTTTGTTTGCTCTTTAGTTCTTCTCCTTGTTAAACGTTTCTTGTATTTTCTCCATTCTATTTTCAAGATTTTGGATCATCTTTACTATCATTATTCTGAATTCTTTTTCAGGTAGGCTGCCTATTTCCTCTTCATTTGTTAGGTGTGGTGGGTTTTTGCCTTGCTCCTTCATCTGCTGTTTCTATGCCTTCTCATTTTGCTTAACTTACTGTGTTTGCGGTCTCCTTTTCGCAGGCTGCAGGTTCGTAGTTCCCATTGTTTTTGGAGTCTGCCCCCAGTGGCTACGGTTCGTTCAGTGGGTTGTGTAGGCTTCCTGGTGGAGGGGACTGGTGCCTGTGTTGTGGTGGATGAGGCTGGATATTGTCTTTCTGGTGGGCAGGTTCACGTCTGGTGGTGTGTTTTGGGGTGTCTGTGGCCTTATTATGATTTTAGGCAGCCTCTGTGCTAATGGATGGGATTGTGTTCCTGTCTTGCTAGTTGTTTGGCATAGGGTGTCCAGCACTCTAGCTTGCTGGTAGTTGAGTGGAGGTGGGTCTTGGCGTTGAGATGGAGATCTCTCGGAGATTTTTGCTGTTTGATATTACGTGGAGCTGGGAGGTGTCTTGTGGACCAGTGTCCTGAACTTGGCTCTGCCACCTCAGAGGCACAGCCCTGACGCCTGACTGGAGCACCAACCACTTGTCATCCACATGGCTCAGAATAAAAGGGAGAAAAAAAAGAAAGAAAGAAGGAAGAAGGTAAAAGAAAGAAAGAAGGTAAAATAAAGTAAAATAAATTAAAATAAACTTATTAAATTAAAAAATAAAAAATAACGATTAAAATTTTTTTTAAAGTAATAATAAAAAAAGAAAGAAAGAGCAACCAAACTAGAAAACAAATCCACCAATGATAACAAATGCTAAAAACTATACTAAAAACAAACAAACAAACAAAAGAACGGACAGACAGAACCCTAGGACAAATGGTAAAAGCAAAGCTATACAGACAAAATCACCCACAGAAGCATACACATACACACTCACAAAAAGAGAAAAAAGGAAAAAAAAAAAATATATTGTTGCTCCCAAAGTTCACCTTCTCAATTCAGGATGATTCGTTGTCTATTCAGGTATTCCACAGATGCAGGTACATTAAGTTGATTGTGGAGATTTAATCATCTGCTCCTGAGGCTAGCATGAGAGATTTCCCTTTCTCTTCTTTGTTTGCACAGCTCAGGGCGCTCAGCTTTGGATTTGGACCCGCCTCTGCATGTAGGTCGCCTGAGGGCATCTGTTCTTCGCTCACACAGGACGGGGATAAAGGAGCAGCTGCTTCGGGGGCTCTGGCTCACTCGGGCCGGAGGGAGGGAGGGGTATGGATGCAGGGCGAGCCTGCGGTGGCAGCGGCTGGCATGACGTTGCAGCAGCCTGAGGCGCACCGTGCGTCTCCCGGGGAAGTTGTCCCTGGATCACGGGACCCTGGCAGTGGCGGGCTGCACAGGCTCCCGGGAGGGGAGGTGTGGATGGTGACCTGTGCTTGCACACAGGCTTCTTGGTGGCGGCAGCAGCAGCCTTAGCGTCTCATGCCCGTCTCTGGGGTCCGCGCTGATAGCCGCGGCTCGCACCGGTCTCTGGAGCTCCTTTAAGCGGCGCTCTTTATCCCCTCTCCTCGCGCACCAGGAAACAAAGAGGCAGGAAAAAGTCTCTTTTCTCTTAGACAGCTGCAGACCTTTTCCCGGACTCCCTCCCGGCTAGCTGTGGTGCACTAACCCCCTTCAGGCTGTGTTCACACCGCCAACCCCAGTCCTCTCCCTGCAATCCGACCGAAGCCCGAGCCTCAGCTCCCAGCCCCCGCCCGCCCCGGCAGGTGAGCAGACAAGCCTCTCGGGCTGGTGAGTGCTGGGCGGCACCGATCCTCTGTGTGGGAATCTCTCCACTTTGCCCTCTGCACCCCTGTGGCTGCGCTCTCCTCCGTGGCTCCGAAGCTTCCCCCCCCGCCACCCGCAGTCTCCGCCTGCGAAGGGGCTTCCTAGTGCGTGGAAACCTTTCCTCCTTCTCAGCTCCCTCCCAGAGGTGCAGGTCCCGTCCCTATTCTTTTGTCTCTGTTTTTTCTTTTTTCTTTTGCCCTACCCAGGTACGTGGGGAGTTTCTTGCCTTTTGGGAGGTCTGAGGTCTTCTGCCAGCGTTCAGTAGGTGTTCTGTAGGAGTTGTTCCACATGTAGATGTATTTCTGATGTATTTGCGGGGAGGAAGGTGATCTCCACGTCTTACTCTTCTGCCATCTTGAAGCTCCTCTCCCAGAAAACGTTTTTCATGACTCAGACTCACCACTGATCTCTCCTTCCTCCTACTTTCTAGAGCATCAGTAGACTATATGGAACATTATGGCATAATTTTAAAAAATTTTCTGAGGCTCAGTTTCTTCATTTTAGAGCATTGTAGCTTCCTCATGGTTTATTTTTGGGGGAGGGTGATTGAGATTACATATATATATACACACTGTATGTGTATGATGATGTGTGTTTGTGTATGTGTGTGCATGTGTATATACACATACACAAACACACATACACACACGCATACACAAATACACATCATCATACACGTACAGTAAGCTACCTGATGTATGATAGGTGCTCAATACATAGCTATTATTTTTATTGTCTTTGTGTTTTTGCATAATTTTATGTCTCATATAATTAAGATCCTGCGCTCCTTGAGGACTATGTCTTATATGTCTTTTCCCATCTTGCAAGGATTTGGTAGCGAATTCTGAATAAATTATTGAAAGAGTTTCTTGAAGCCTACATAAAAGTGATCTAAACCTGTCTTTGAGAACTGCTGAAAGTCTAGTTTGGGCAGGAATTACTTCTGTTCCATTATATTTTCTATGTGTAAGTCTGCATTAGACATTCACTCCGATGGTAAAATATTAAATTTGGGTGCCAAACAGCGTGCCTTCTTATTTTGAAACTCTCCCCAAATCTCTAACACTTATCATCAGACACTAAAACAAAGAGAATTTGTAAGAAAAAAATATTTAGCAATATTCCTCAAAGAAATGACAGGTATATAAAAAGGACCTTGCTTAAATTAATTCCATTTATTAGACATTAGATATCAAAATATGCTTCTTGAATATACCGTATGTCTTATGCTTATTTCAGTCTTTTACCCTAGTCTTAAGGAATGGGCCACTGTGGGCTCTTTATGCCATTTCTTAGGCTCTTAAGTTAGCATTCCTTATAAAGTAACTGTAAGGGCTTATGTCCAAACAGCCCCAAGTGAACTGGACTCTTTAAGAACTGGGGGTAACATAGACATATAGCAGAGACCCAGCAGGTTGGTGCCATCTGGAACAAAAACTAATGGCTTCAGGAATGCTACATAGCATGAAACTGCCATCAGGGAGGGTCAGTGCTGGGCAGATGGAGAAAATGGATGTCCAGCTACTTGCCCCTGTCCCTGAAGGAAGGTGTGCAATAAGCAAACTTCCTCCCTCCTTCCCACTTCACAATCCATTTCCCCTTGGCCTCCTCCTCTTTCTTCCTTTCCCCTCCCCTGTGGATGCAAGGAGCAATGAGTTGAAAATAATCATTCTTGGTGGGAGAGTTTTACAAGAGAAAGTTGTGGGATTGCCAATTATTTTATAATTAGGTATTAGATTAACTGTCTGTATGAAGGAGAGAAAGTCAAGGAATGAATTTGCAAGAAGCTGGAGTGTCTAGATACAGTGCTAGGAAAGCAGTTCCCATTACCGTGAAGAGGCGTCATGTAGATGAATCTCCGAGCGCTGCACACACTCATCTGCCAAACCCTCACTCTTCCAGCTGTCATTTTGCCCATTCCCATCTGTTTCTTATGCTCTAATAAACGATAGCACTAATTTATTTAGCACCTCTCATCAGAGCCCCCAGGGCTGCTCCAACCCTGCAGGGATTCTCTGCCAATATGTGATGACCTCAGAGTGGACACATGGACTGCTGCTTCTGGACTTCAGTACCAGACTCTGAAATAGGACTTTGCCTTCAGGGTTGCTCACTATCAATGGTGTGATTTTTCCATGGCCCTTTTCAAATCCCTTTAGCCTTGAGAATGGAAAATTTGGCCCATTTCTCCAGGGCTGTGAATACCCTGTGGTTACTTGCTGATAGAGGGTCTAGAATGTTTGTAGATATTTATGGTTACCTTTGAAAATGTTTATTGGCCTTCTGTTGGATCTTCTGGAGGTAACTAAAAGAAAAAAGAAATATATAATATTTTCATTCTTGAGGATAATGTCAGTCTTTGAGCTTAATAACTGGTTTACCTTATGTGCAGATCCGTTTCTCCAGAGCATAGAGTTGGTGGACCTGAGAGCAGTGAGTGCAGTTGGCTGTCTTGTCCATGACTCATTTCTTACAGATTTTGAGCCTTGTAGGCTATAGTTCACTTGCATATTGAATGATTGGGGGTTGGCAGGGGGAGAGAGTATCTTTTGCAATATTTAAAAGAAATTTGGAATACAGGATTTGGAATGCAGTGAGACAGTCAATTCAAGAAGTTAGAAATATTCATTTATTTCTCATAAACCGATGCTTTGAATTTAGAATTTTCAAGCCAAGAGCTTGAAAATGTTGACAGTGTTTCAATGTTGACAATTTATGGAAGTTAGAAGAGAAGCAAATTCTTGTAGCTTTAAAAACTGAGTCAGGGAACCCCAGAGATATTTTATTAAAGGAAATTGGAAAGGAATATAAGGGTTTGTGTGGAAGGAATTGGAGAGGTTGAGAGGGGTGGTGTTTTACTTCCTGGGTACTCACAGGTTTTTAGGTTGCCACAGCTAACCCCTTCCTCTTTTGACAGTTTTGCAGTTAATTTGAAAGGAAATACCTTTCTGAAACTGTTTTAGAGAAAATTAAGAAAAGAGGATTTGCTTTTAAAGTTCAGAGCTGAGCCGTGTTTCTCAGAGGATGCTTCGAGCAGCTCTGGGCTGACAAGATGTTGCTGGAAAAGAAGGAGTCTGCGATCAAATAAATTTGAGATGCATAGCATAAAATTTTCTCTATCCTGGAGATTACACAGTGCGAGTATACTAAGGCTCTGATAAGAGCAAGCTGGTTCAACTTTAGTGTTTTTCAGACTTATTTGAGCACAGTGTTTTTATTTGTTTATTTTCTAGATCATGTCTGTGTGTGATTCTTTCCAGGGAACAGACTTTGAGAGATGCCAGTGTACAATCAATTTTCTTGGAATATAACTATTTTGTGAGGCAAAATAAGCCTAAATGCATGAATGTTGTCTTGTGCTATTTCATTAAACATGTGTATGATGTGCACGTGTATGATGTGCACGTGTATGATGTGCACGTGTATGATGTGCACGTGTATGATGTGCACGTGTATGATGTGCACGTGTATGATGTGCCCTTTACTTCTTGTGGTTCTTTCAGTCACTCAGAGCATCCACTAAAAGACATGCCAAGTTTCCTTCTTCCAGGTGCCAGAGGCAGTAGGTACTAACAGACTTTTCCTCTCATCCCATGATTTCAAATCCTGCTCATCTTTTTAGACCAGAGCTCAACAAATTTTATGTGTAAAGAGCCAGAGAGTGAATATTTTCAGTTTTGTGGGCCCAGTGGTCTTTGTAGCAGCTACCAAATTCTGCCACTATAGCACAAAAGCAGTCTTGGACACTGTGTAAATGAAGGGGTCTGGTTGTGTCCTAGTACCACTTTATTTATCGAAACAGGCAGTGCCAGAATTTGGCCAACCCTTATTCTAGACTCTGTTCAGGGGTGAACCCCTTCTGGAGCCTTTCTTGAGGTCCAGCCAATGTTCCTGCATTAGTTTGAACCGTTGTCTGGCTGTGGTATCTGTTGTCTAATCATTTATGTTATCCTGAGGGGTGGAGGGACCCGGGATGGCATTGTGTCCCCATCTTGCTACTCTTATCAGGCTTTCCCTTCCCCCCTCCATTATGGCCCCTCTCCCCATCCTTTGGTTCCTCAAACACACTGCACTCCCTTTCTTTGAGCATGCTGTTCTCACTGCCTGCAGTACTCTTCCCCCTGTTTCTCCCTTCCTGATCAGCTCTT
Source organism: Balaenoptera acutorostrata (assembly GCF_949987535.1). Taxonomy (NCBI): domain Eukaryota; kingdom Metazoa; phylum Chordata; class Mammalia; order Artiodactyla; family Balaenopteridae; genus Balaenoptera; species Balaenoptera acutorostrata. The sequence continues at coordinate 16,967,510 of NC_080082.1, read as the reverse complement.
ACTTTGGCATAAGGTCTTAGCCTACTCAAGCTTTTCCTGACCTCATGGACTTGGTGAAACTCCCCATTATAAGAACTGAAACCTTCATGCACCTCATAGATTTTTGCTCAAATGCCATTTCCTATTAAATTTTATGATTAGATGTTTAATGTCTGTCTTTCTCACTAGCCTCTAATTGTCATGATTGTAGGAATCGGGCTTGGTTTTGCTCACTGTGTACATCCCTAGCACGTAGCCCAGTACCTGACATATAGTAAGTACTCAAGAAAAATTTACTGAAAAAAAAAGTGAGTGCTTGAACAAATCAATGCTTGAATGATTGGACTCATTCAGTCATTCATTTATGGCTGTTTCAGTGTTTTGTCTAAGAACTTGCAAATATATGCTTAATAAATATTTTAAGGAATAAAAATTAATGACTACTGTTACTCTCAATATCTGAAAGTGACATGGACTTCCAACTGTGACTCCCTCTGGCATTAGTTAGAAATTTATAGGTTATGCCACATGCCACATTGTGGCACTTTCATCCAAATATTTGATTTCTTTTAAAATTGAACTCAGCATCAACTGCCAGGCACAAACTTTACAATAAATGACAGAGAACAATTCCTTTCTACTTGGGGAACCTTCAGTATCTGTGCTGAGCAGAACTCAACTGGATATTAGCACCCAAGAATAAAGCATGATAGCATCCTTGAGTATTTTTTTTTAATTAAAAGAAAAGATAGTGAAAGGTGCCTTTTCAATGACAGCCGACCTGAGAAAAGCCACCAAGTGGAAAATTTCGAGTTAAGATGCAATTGTGTTATTACTTGTGTTATAGGGTCTTTTACAAAAGTCATAACATGGTGAATTTGGGATGAATAGTTGCTTTTCCTTTGAAAGTCAGGCTTCTTAGCTGGCAGAAACCTAATGTGACTGAACTATAGTGCATTTCCTGGGCCTCTAGAGAAGAAAGCCTCCAGCCTGGGGTGGTGCAGTGAATGGAGATCAGAGCCCCATTTCTGGGTTCTCATTCCCAGCCCCTCCCTTGATGTGAGAGAGCTTCAAAGAGAAAGAGAAAACAGATGCTTGAAGGGCACATACAGGAAAGAGAAACCTCACCCAGGCTGGCGTTGGATCCTGTTAGAAAGTTTTGGTTACACATTGTCATGCTGGTCAGTGATGATGCCAGAAGAGGTGTCTTTTTACATGGCTAAAGATTTCACGAAGGGCAAGGTGTGGAGCTCCCTTAGAAGGCAGTGCCTCAGCTGTGCTCTAAGGTAGGTGTAGAGGGAAGATCCCTTTGGAATGGGCCTCCAAGCATCAGGAATCCCCTGGCGTGGGGTCTTTGGGCTGCATCCACTCTAATATGCATGACCTAGGATATATGGGCATCTCATAAGTGTGTGAATGGTGCATTTGCAAAGGTCAGTCCATGTACATGCATTTCAGACTAGAGTATTTTTGACTTCCCACTGAGCCCAGCACTCCAGCAAATAACTTCTCTCAGTTATATACTGGCTATGGATGGTAGAAGGGACGTATGTGCCCAACGTGGCTCTAAATTTCCAGGCATTAGTTTAGGCAGAGGCTTAAGGGTAAACATTGCAATCTTGCCTCTTCACCCCTTAGGCTGCATGTGCCAGACATATGTCCTGGGCAGTCTGTCACTTTCTAGTGCCCCGTGCATGCCAGCCCTGTGCCGGGCACTTTAATACATTATCTGAAGTTGTCATAATTCTGATAAGGAGGGGTAGTTCCCATTTTACAGCTTAGGACTCTGGGGCTCAGGGGATTTGTGATTTACCTATGGCTACCTAACAGGTAATAGGCACAGCTAAGTTACAAAGACATTGGAAAGGATAAGGATTAATTTCTTGAAAGATTGTGTGGGATTTTCTGGTCCTCGGTGCCCCGTTAGAATCTCTACCAAAGAGGGTACCTGATCCATGTACCTGCTGAGTGTGCTGCTGGCCACATCTCAAAGCAAATGAGACATTGATGCCAGGCCATGGGGAAGAACAATGACTGACTGTATTACTCTGGGAATATGTGATCACAGGACAGAGTTCTCTGATGGGATTCCTTGAGTAACATTTGATAGAAACTTTCTGTTCCCATCTCACCTCTGCTATTGTTGCCATTGGGAGAACATTTTCCTAGGCCACACAAGTAAGAGGGAATCCCAATTTTGCTATGCCATTAGTAGTTCACTGTATAGCAATGACTGGTTGCACGGTGTACTGCAGAACTGGTCTTGTCGCCAGATACAAGGAGCACCTAGATGCATGAGTTACTTGAGCTGTTTGGGCACGGAGATCAACTTCATTGCATAGATTCCCAGAACAAATCTACCAGTTTATGGTTATTTCAGAGTCTCTCCCTGCATAGTTCATATGCATTAGTCACTGTCAGGAGTTCACAAGTCCGGTTTTCTTAGTCATTGTGTGCGTTTTTGTCATTGTTTGTCACAATGAAACTCTGAAGCTTCCTGAACTCCTCCGCATAATCAATATCCAGCTCATTACTGCCCAAATTGTGAGCAAGTAAAGTTTGAAAACAGACTTGGAGCGCAATTTTGGAAAGCTCTGCGGAGGCACATGCCCTCTCCACTACAGTGTGCATTTTCATCTCCCTTTCCTTGAATGCATTTGGTGTTAATCGTATTCATTGTACCAGCAGGGACCCAGAAACAGTCTCTCTAGAACTTGAATTGTAGGTGGGTGTCTGATTCTTTAATGCTTTGATATAAAGTTTAGCAGAGTTTCCATATGTTTGAAACCCCTACTGAACCTTTTCTGAAAGAGAGTTTCCATATGTCTGAAACCCCTACTGAACCTTTTCTGAGTCTCTTAAGAGCTCTGGCTGGTATCATATAATGATGCTGTGTTGGTGAGAAGACCTCTTATACGTGCCATTTGTCCATAAAATTGCTTAGCACGAAATCCATCCATCTCTGTGGTATTGGGGTGTGGGCTGAGTTAATGTGAGCTAACCTGATGAATATCACCTTGCCATGAACTTTGTTATAAGCCATTTTCCTTTTTCTCTCTTGCATCCAGAGGTGTTGTCTATATTGCCCCTAAATAAGTATTTGCTTTATTTTCCCACATGCAGTAGGATCTCTGTTTTTCCATAAACAGTTGCAAATGATAAAATAAATCAATATTTGTTAATGTTATGATGCAGCAGCATCCCCCAGATCCACAAAGAATGATTTATGGACTACAGCATTTCAAGCCTGACCCGTTCAGGTCTCAGAAAGCACTTAAAAAATAAATTTACCCTGGCCTCTCTCACCCCATTTCAAAAAGGGTGACAAAGATGAAGTAATTTATAAGTTACACTTTTATTAATGTTTTTAACTTTCATACACTTGGCTTTGTTGGCCTTCGAGTGGCATTAGTGCAGGCCCTGGTTGAATGGTAACCTTCGGCACTTTGAGGGGGGTTCGGTACAAATGATCAACTCATAAATAGGTGCTGGGCTCCACATTATCCTGCCATAAATTCTCCAGACCTTTCAAGTACATCAAGTAAGAGCGAGTTGAACTAGGCGTTTCACTCTGAGTTTACAGACTAATGCAGTACTAATGAGTATCTGGGCAAAGGGTTCCCAGAACGATGTCCAGCCCTCTGCAATGGAAGATGCCGCTTGTCACAAGGGAGCGGAGGGCCTTGTAACATAGGAGTCGCAGGGAGCCGGCCTGTCAAGGGAACCAGATGGATGTTCCCAAGCCGCTGGAACTCCTCCTTGGCAGTCAGAGCAGGAAAATGAGAAATTGACTTGAACTTCACAATCTGCCTGTCAAAACTGTGATTTCAAGGCTTACCATTAGGGGGTCTGTAACATGAAAAGGAGAATAGGTAGAGAAACTCCCCGAAAGATGATAATAGTCACCTATTTGCTTGAAATCTTTAAAAGAGAGTCTGTTGTGGTTTGTAGGATTAGTGATGACAGGGTATTGACCTGTCAGAGCAACTCCGAGAAGCAGCAAACTACTGCTTTTCTCCTTCCCTGCAGTGCGATGAATGAGTCAATGTATTACATTGATTAGAAGAGGGGGGAAAAAAAAAAGAAAAAAAAATCACTAAAATCATTGACCCTGTACCTGAGAATTGCTTTGGACTTGATTCATAGCATGAAACTCTCAGGCGCGCCTTTCACTGTCAGCTCAAGAAATTGCGTGCACCAATGCCTGTGGCTGTGTGCAAAGTGGTCAGCTGTGTGGTCGCCCTGGTCGGAAGCCCTGGAGTGGCCTTGATTACACCTGCCTCCTTCCTCATCCCCCAAACCAAACAGTCACTAAGTCATGTTGTTCAGTCTTTCCTGCGGTCTCCCTTACTCATACCGTTAAACCCAGTCCCACAGCTTCTGGGTTGCTCAGGCCTTAAATGTCTTGCGCCAGGAATCTCAATCCATACCTGATTGGGTTTTTCTTAAATCTTCACTTTCATTTGGTCAACTCTCTGCTCAGAAAGCCTCAGTAATAGCTGCCTGTGTCCAGTCTTTTTGGTCTGGATGTCCATGGTTCTCTGGCATGTGCCATCTCAGCCCATTTCATCATCCATGCTCTCCTTCAGTGACCCACCTTTCGGGTCTTGCAGTGCCCAGTCTCACCTCCACTCAGGTACTCAGTTCCTTCTCCCTGTTGTGAGAGTGTTCTGTCTATTCAGTCCCTACCCATCCCTCAAGACTCAGCTCTTTTTTAAAAAAACTCCATTGTGAAGACTTTTTTGGATCAGACTTCAGCAAACTTTTTTTCTTTTTTTCAGTACAAGGCCAGGTAGCAAGTATTTTCAGCTTTGTGGGCCATACACTCTGTGTTGAAACTTCTCACCTCTGCCATTGTATGATGAAAGCAACCAAGGACAGTACCTAAATGAGTGGCTGTGTGCCAGGAAACTTTATTTACAAAAATAGGGGATGGGCTAGATTTTGCTTGTGGGTCTAGAGCACAGCCACTGGCCCCTGCCTCCGATACATGGTGAATCACTTTCCAATGAGCTCACGTGACAAATTTAACCCTTTCTCATATACTTCCTTTTGATATGAATATGTTAGGTTATTTAATATTTCATGACTCTATCATCTCCCTAGTTAGATTTTAAATATCTCTGTTACAAGTATCACCCTGATAGTTTAATGTAGAATAACAGAGCTGAAAGAGATCTAGTCCTACCATTGCATATCTATCTCCATATCTATATCTATATGTGTATCTGTATCTACTTCTATATCTATACCTATATCATCTATAACTATTTTTTCTCTTTCTCTCTGTTTTGTCTTTTTGGGCTAACTGGTTTTGTAGATCCAGATTCTGGGTCTCTCCTGTCAAACCCTTCCTCTACCATTTTATTTCTATATATGAAGATATAGATATTGAGCCCATGAAAGGCTAGGGTCACACACGTTAGTTACTTGAAAAGTAGTAGCTTTCTCCTGACACGTGTCAACCTGATCACAGTTGTTTTCTTTAGGGATTAGAAGATGGATAAACAGTAGATTAGAGTTGGGTCCTTATAGGTTCTTCCAGATAAATTCTGCACAATTGACACAAAGTGGGATGTTCTGGTTAGAGAGAGATGTAGGTGAAACATTTCCTATGTACCTTGGATGTTTGAGGACTACTTTTAAAGATTTCCTAGAAGCCACTTCCTGCATGGGGTTTCTGTTACTAAATTTAGGTTTACCCTAAGGTTGGGCTTGCCTACAGAAGTCAGCAATCCTGGTGAAAAGCATTTTGGTATACTTAGATCAGAAGGATCACCTACTCTACTTGGAAGTATGAGCTTTGGATACATACATTCTGGTGGCATGTTTTATCACAGAGATAAGGAAGTCAAACTGGATGAGATTTTATAGATAATCATAATAGGTTATATTATAGTTACTCTTGTCCTCATTATTCTAGTATCTGTTGAGTGCTTATTACAGGCCAGGCGCTGGGCTAAGTGCATTGCATGTGTTTGCATTCATTCCCATATTATGTACTCTCTAGCATTCTCCCATTGTATTAGAGAAATAAAATTGATGTCTATCACCCTACCTTTAAGTATGGTGATTTTTTATTTCTTCAGAGATTTTGGAATAAGCTGAACTGATTACAACACGATAAATACTGTTTCAGTATACATGGGATGTGATTGGTACTTTCAAGAATTTGTGAACTATGTAAGGTCAAAAGACCTTCCATAAAAAGAAGTGTTAAGTTTCATTTGAAAAATACACCTATTATATATTTAAAAATTTGGGTAGAAAGGCATTAGCCAAGCTAGAGGTGTAGTTTATTTTTTGTTTTAATTTTTAAAAATAATTACTATGTGGTGTTGGTTTTGTAGATTTATAGTAAGACAGAAGGTCTGTCTGGCTGTTGCTTTTTCTGTGTTTGCTAGTTGACAATGGTAGGGGGAAGAAGTAACTCCTTGTCATCCCTTTGCCTGATTTCATTAAGAATATAGAAGCCAATCGATAAAATTGAGGATACAGATCTCATTAGCTTTGCCATCACCCTGCCCCTCTGCAATTAAATATATATATATGTTTATATATGTTACTTGCAAGGGAGAATAACTGGGCCAAAAGACTCCAACATGGTGATTAGAGAAGGCAAATCACTTACAACTTAAGCATGATACCCAATAATAGAAGATTGAAAGAAATGAATTGCTACAATGAGTTAAATTAAATTCAGCACAACTAATAGTAGATTAAGCAAACATTACAAATTAAAACCAAAGCTCCAGACAAACAAGGGAACAAATCTTGCCTGGAGCTGAGCTGACGAGGGACCCAGCTGATAGCCATGATGTGTCTTTGCTCTGGGAAGGAGTCCTTGACTCTGGGAGGACTGAATGAGTATGGGGTACAGGAAAAAGAAGGAACTTGTGCTAAGAACCACAGGCACAGCTAACGAGGCAGACTTCTGGTTCAGTACAAGAGCCATGGATACCTAAATAACCATTACATGATGGGCTTCCGAGGAGAGTCTGTCTCAGAGAGCCTGAGGTTGGTAAAAGTCCTGAAATGAGTGAGAGGGAAAGACTCGAACTTCTAGCAAGGGAAAGCAGGTGTAATGCTCACTATTTTTTGAACTGCATGATTTGCCTTTTTTCTTTAAATTAAAAAAAAATAATGGAATATAACATATGTTTGGAAAGTATGCAAATAATAAGTGTGCAGCTCAAAAGATTTTTACCTGTGCAACCAACTTCCAGATCAGGAAAGAGAACATTACCCAAATCAAGGGAATCCCTACTACCCCAGGTCACTAACTACCTTGCTGCTCTGCCATTGCAATCCATCCATTTGAGAATCTTGGCTCATTTACCAGTGCATCTTACCCTTCCACCCAAACATTTGCCTAAAATGACAAAGATAGAGATAGGACAGGGATAGAGGTGTGTGTGTGTGTGTGTGTGTGTGTGTGTGTGTGTGTGTGTGTGTGTGAGTGAGAGAGAGAGAGAGGTCGGTTAGCTCTGAGAAAGGTGTGACAAATTCCTGGCTTGGAAGCTGGATGTTTGCAGATCCAGAAGGATAGACTGGATAACTCTTGGTGTTTAGTTTGCCAGCTCCATTTAAACTGGATTCACTGGAGGCCCAAACCTGAGCATTCACAGTAGAACTAATATCTACCACTTAGTGCAGATAGTACCTTACAGACATTAACTAATTATTTCATGTGGCACCCTACTGACAAGTAGGTAAGTACTGTCATATCTGCTTTATAAATTGAGTTAACAGGTGCAAAGAGATAGAGGTTGCGCCCATTTGGGGAGTTTGCCCAGTGAGTTTCTGCCTTAACTGCCACCTTTGCACTCAGTGGATCTTCAGGCTGCCTGGCAGTCATCATACATTCATCTGTTTATTCACTGATTCATTCATCAAACATCTATTGAGCTGTTTTTCTGATACTGCACTAGGCTGCATGGAGGATAAAATGAACAAGGCATAGTCTATATTATTCAAAAAGGAATAATTCTTATAGGAGTTATATCTTAAATCCTGTCAGAAGGCAGGCAGGTAAGACAGTAGGGAGTGAGGAGGACTGTGGCAAAGTGGAGGTGCCTACCCCATTTATTTATTATAACATAGTAACTGCCCCAAACAAACATGTCTATCAGTAGGACTCAGCAAGGGAAGCCAGCTTGCAAGACCTTCTGGAGAAGGAAGAACATAATTTGCTATACTGCAGTATGGCAAACACTGTAATAGAAGTATAAACAGTGTCATGGGACGATAGAGAGGACAGCTGTTCATTATGTCAGGAGGACACAGGAAGGGTGTCAGGAATAGATATACGAGCACCCAAGGGGAAGCTGAGAGGGCTTTAAAGAGATTTACAACTGTAAGATCTTAGAGTTTGAAGGCAAGTGGAGGCCCAGCCTATGCTTGGATGCCTCCACTGACAGGAAATTTAGTACCTAGAGAACTCATCCCTTTGGCGGTTTCTCCATTGCCTGGTTAGTGGATGAGTGGGCAGCAGCTTGGTGGTGAAGAGTATCATAGGCTGGGAATCAACCTGTCTGGGTTTGCATCCCAGACTCCACCACTTATTAGCCATATGACCTTGGGGGATTTATTTAACCTCTCTGTGCCTCAGTTTTCTCATCTGTTAAGTGGTGACAGTAATAGAATTGTTACAAGGATGGAATGCAAATAAAAACCTCAGCATAGTCTTTTTTAAAAAAATTAATTAATTAATTAATTATTTATTTATTTATTTTGGCTGTGCCAGGTCTTAGTTGCAGCATGCGAGATCTTTAGTTGTGGCATGCAGACTTCTTAGTTGTGGCATGCGGGCTTCTTAGTTGTGGCATGCAGGCTTCTTAGTTGCAGCATGTGGGCTTCTTAGTTGAGGCATGCATGCAGGATCTAGTTCCCCGACCAGGGATTGACCCCAGGCCCCCAGCATTGGGAGCATGGAGTCTTACCCACTGGACCACCAGGGAAATCCTCTCAGCATAGTCTTGACAATAGGAACACTTAGCTAGAATTGTTCCAAGACAGCCAGAGACAAGGGAGGCTCTGGAATTGGGCTCCCCATATGGTAATAAACCACCGAACTCCCCAAAGAGGCATTGAACGAACAGAGTCATTATCATATAGGTAGTCTCCTGCCTATTATAAAGGGAAGGGACCAAAGATCACCTTTGATGCTTTAATGGGAATTAGCCACTATGTGGCTTTGATGTACTCTGGGAAATTTAGGTTGTACATGTCACTGTCAGATGACACAGAAGGGAAGAGTGTGAGCTTTGCACAAGGTAGACTCAGATGTCTCAAACTGAGGGCTCCAATCAGGAGAAAAGCAAGAGCTAGATGTAGTCTCTAAGAGAACTAAGCCAAAAGCACATTCTGGTTTGGTTTTCATCATGTTGAAGGGACAAAGGTATTAATTAAATGTCTGTCATTGGAGGGTGGGAGTTTTAGCATTTTCACACTATAAAGGGGATATTAGGTGACTATGTTCTAAGCTTTCTGCTACAATTTTTTTTTCATTTGGTATATTTGTATTTGCAAAGTTCTTAAGTGTGCTACACTGATTATTCTTAATCTCAGCCTTCCTGGGTTGTTCGTATAATTCCCTTATTTTTGGATGGAGGTACAAGGCCCAGAAAAAGGAACCATTTAGAATTATAGGTTGTAGAGTTTTAGGGATTTGAAAGACCATGCTGATCATATGGTTAACCAACTTGTTTTACACATTGACAGTAAAGCTCAGAATAACAAGTGATTTACTTAAGACCATGCTGCCAGTTAATAATAGTCTACACTTGAATCCAGTCCTAAAACTTCCCTGGTAGTTAATATTCAAGCTCTTCCATTTAGTTGAATTTCCTTGGCTAAGTCTTTTCACCTTTTTGAGCTTCTGTTTCTTCTTTTGTGAGCTGGGGTAATGATAAATACCATAATTCATAGGGCTGCAGGAAGGGTCGAATAGGGTAATGAATATGAAAGCATTTTGAAACACTTTATAAAATGCTATAAAAACTTTAGGTATTATTATTATTACTGTTTGAAGTAATTCAGCAAAATACTGAATTGGAAGTTGACAAATACAACTCAAATAAAAGGATTTTAGAGTTGGAAAGGGCCCTTGGAGTTTATCTGGGTTAATAACCAAGTAATTGAAGACTTTGTTACATGTCTTTATTATTTTTTTTTAATTTATTTTATTTATTTTTGGCTGCGTTGGGTCTTCGTTGCTGCACGCGGGCTTTCTCTAGTTGCAGTGAGTGGGGGCTACTCTTCGTCGCGGTGCGCGGGCTTCTCATCGCGGTGGCTTCTCTTGTTGCGGAGCATGGGCTCTAGGCGCACGGGCTTCAGTAGTTATGGCACACAGGCTTCAGTAGTTGTGGCATGCAGGCTTCAGTGGTTGTGGCTCGCGGACTCTAGAGTGTAGGCTCAGTAGTTGTGGCGCACGGACTTAGTTACTCCGCGTCATGTGGGATCTTCCCGGCCAAGGGCTCGAACCTGTGTCCCCTGCATTGACAGGTGAATTCTTAACCACTGCACCACCAGGGAAGTCCCTGTCTTTATTATTAAATCAAATAATCTTCTAAAGTGTGCATTTGTAAACGGACTTTCTATGCAATAGAAAAATTTTGATCATCTCTGAAAAAGGACTTGCCATCAGAGGGCCAGATACTTCTAAGACTGATCCACAATCCAATTTATTAAAAATGGCAAGAGATGGTTTGGTTAGTCTGTTGAGCTTCATTCTTGCAGAGCTGGGTGTGAGTCATACAATTTCACTTTCTTTTTAGGGTAGCAGGTTAAGTGGAGGAGAGGCTGCGGCAGGGCTTAGGGCAGCCTCGAAAATAAATACTATGAACAAGGCCTCAGATCTAGCATCCAACAGCCAGGACATTCTAAGGTCGAAGTGCATGTAACCAATTCTTTCTAGATTTGCTTCTCACTTTGCTGGCAGAGATGAGGAGGCAGACATTGCAATAGGTGGGTTGCAAAAAAATTCTCGTATTCCCTTGTACTGCTACAAAGCAAAGTAGCACAGAGTCAAGATAGGTAGGAGGGAGAGCAGGTGACAGCAGAGAAATCTGGGCAGGGCTGCCATTTTTTCCAGACTAAATAGGGCTTTGATGGTCTCATGATTTCTGAAAACTATTGGCAAGCTCAGGTTAGGTAATTGAGATAATTTTTTTTTTTTTTTAATAACCAGAGCTGGAAGAGAAACTCGCTTTAAAATTCCCCCACTGACTTCCCTGGTGGTGCAGTGGTTAAGACTCCACGCTCCCAGTGCAGGGGGCCTGGGTTTGATCCCTGATTAGGGAACTGGATCCCGCATGCATGCCACAACTTAAAAGTTCTCATGCCACAACTAAGGAGCCCACTTTCTGCAACTAAGGACTGGTGAGCTGCAACTAAGGAGCCGTCGAGCTGCAAATAAGGAGCCCACCTGCCGCAACTAGACCTGGCGCAACCAAATAAATAAATAAATATTTTTTTAAGAAAGGCTTCCCTGGTGGCACATTGGTTAAGAATTTGTCTGCCAATGCAGGGGACATGGGTTCGAGCCCTGGTCCGGGAAGATCCCTCATGCTGTGGAGCAGCTAAGCCCATGCACCACAACTACTGAAGCCCATGCGCCTAGAGCCCATGCTCCACAACAAGAGAAGCCACCACAGTGAGAAGCCTGCACACAGCAACGAAGAGTAGCCCTGGCTCACCGCAACTGGAGAAAGCCTGCACGCAGCAACAAAGACCCAACACAGCCCCCCAAAAAAATCCTCCCATTGCTCCTATGCATGTTCAGCCCACAGATCAGGGGCTGTGAAGGGCGATTCACATGAGGGAGGTGAAACTGCATTCCCACTTTGCCCCCCCTTCCCTTTAAGATCCTATATTCCACCAACTCCCCTGGTAAATGCACTTCCACTGTTAATAATTTAAATGATGACGTAGCCTCGGTGAGAAGAAGCACTGTGAAACACAGAGCTGTGTAGAGCAGAGATCATACATTTGTGACAACTCAAAGCTGGGTTGTGGAACAACTGCTTGGATGACAGGCTTGCTCAGGCTCAGGTCGGGGGACTTTGAATGAGGCTGCAGGCCAGGCCGCCTCTTCCCCACCGAGGAAGGGGCAGGCTTCCATGCAGTGGCACCTCCCTGGGTCAGGTGCATTTTCATTGCATGTCAGGCAGATTGCTGCAGCCCTGCATGCTGCATCTGCCCTGTGCAGCTGACCTGCATTACAGCTTTGATGATGCTTGTCAGTGAAAAGAGGTTTCAGCCTCAGGAATAGCCTTAAAGAGGCCTTTTAATTCCTCCTGGGAACTCTCTCTGCACCTTAGGATGGTGGCGGGGTCACCTCAGTTCTGACGACTGAGGAAAACAAGAATCCGCCATTTGGTTCCTCCTCCCATCTTTTCTTCAACCCCTTGCTCTTTAGGAAATATCGCACTTATTGCAAATGCATGACAAGAACAATAACAAACAACAAAAAATAAAACAAACCCAAGTAAAAAAAGTTATGTGATAGAACAGAGTCTAGCACTTTGTCCTTAATCAAGTGCTATAAATTGTGCGTCTCAAATTAGTAGTTTGCTATGAGTTTTTAACTTATAGATATAGGTCCTCAGGCCTGGCTCCCTTTTCCAGCAGGTGTTTTTTTTTTTTTTTTTTTTTTTTTTAAATGATTTTAAACCTTCACCTATTTTGTCCACTTCCTCCTGACCCCCTGACTCCGGCAACAACCAGGCTGTTCTCTGTATCTATGCATTTATTTTTGTTCCTTTAGCTTCTACATGTAAACGAGATCACACAGTATTTGTCTTCCTTTGTCTGACTTATTTCACTTAGCATAATGCCCTCAGCCTCCATCCATGTTGTGACAAATGACAAGATTTCATTCTTTTTTAATGGCTGAAAAGTATTCTATTGTATATATACTACATCTTCTTTATCCACTCATCCATTGATAGACAATTAGGTTGTTTCCATAGCTTGGCTAGTGTGGGAGGGCTCCCAATGAATATGGTAGGGCAAATATCTCTTTGAGATCCTGAGTTCATTTTCTTTGGATATATACCCAGAAGTGGGATGCTGATCATATGGTAGTTCTGTTTTTAATTTTTTGAGGAACCTCCATGTTGTTTTCCATAGTAGTTCCATCAATTTACATTGTCACCAACAGTGCACAAGGGTTTCCTTTTCTCCACATCCTTGCCAACACTTGTTATCTCTTGTCCTTTTGGTAATGGCCATTCTAACAGGTGTGAGGTGATAGCTCATTATGGTTTTGATTTGCATTTCCCAGATGATTAGTAATGGTGAATACCTTTTCATGTGTCTATTGGCCCCTTGTATGTCTTCTTTGGAAACGCTTTTCCAGCAGGGTCTTCTCTAAGCCTGCTTAGAACGCTGGGTTGTTGCCCTTGTAGTTTGTATACTCTGAACACTATATGTTCTTTTCTAGCCCTAAATTCTTCCTTCTCTTCTAAAATGTTTCTCTGACTTTCTGGAGACTCAAGCCAGTATATCCTTTTGTTCCCCTCTAAACTAGTAGTTTAAATTGTTGCATGTCACATACCAAGGGCATCTGCTTCAAGCTCTTCTTAAATCTCTTACCCAGGCTGTTCCCATCCAGGTATAGTACCTTCAAGTTTATTCAGTTCAGTCTCATTCAACTGACATTTATTGAATGCTCACAAGTTGTAAATCCCTGGATGCTAAGGGTTGTGTATCTGTCTGTCTCTTTCTCACTTTCTATTCATTCATCCATCTTCTACCTATCTGGAGCATAAGATATAAGAAGTCCTCTCTTACAGAAGCTTATGGACTGGTTTCTTAGCATGTCCAACTTTTCTTCTTTCCGATATTTAAAGCTATTCAACAACAATAATAACAATGACAACAATAAAACAAGAATCTCAGCCATCCACCATTATATTCTCTACCAAAATGGGACGAATGAAATTCAACAGGTTTCCTTACAGCATTCATTTCATGATTATTCTCCCAAAGGAGAAGTTGTTTCATTCTGGTAATGACAATGCAGTCACAATCCAAGGATATGGTTTTAACCATTTCTCCCCTTTTTCTTCCATAGTTTCCATCATGGAGTGTTCTCCAGAAGTAAACTGGACTGTTTTCAATGTGCACATCCCTTCCTGTCCCTTCCCTGCTCCTAATAGAAAGGTTGATATTGAGAGGTAGGGTGAATGAGTGTGAGTTCCCAAGTGCGGGCCTTAGACCCTGGCTTTGGACCCTGGGTCTTGCATTGCAAGGGATTGGGAGCAAGTTATAGTCCTTGAATGTAAAGTGGTGGTAACAATAGTCCCAAGTTCATAGGGATTGTTGGAACAATTAAATTAAATGAGATAGTACACGTAATCTAGCAGGGTGCCTTGCAAAATGCCTACTTGAAAGGTGTGTTGGAAAGGAAATGAGATTCTAGAATCTTGAGTGGGTGGATGAAGTATCTTACTTAAGAAAATGGATAATTTAGGACTTCCCTGGTAGTCCAGAGGTTAAGAATCCACCTTCCAATGCGGGAGATGCGGGTTCAATCCTGGTTGGGGAACTAAGATCTCACATGCCACAGAGCAACTAAGCCTGTGTGTGCTCTAGAGCCCCCACGCTACAACTAGAGAGAAGCCCCCATGCCGCAACAAAAGATCCCATGTGCAGCAAGTGGGACCCGATGTAGCCGAATAAATAAAAAAGAAAGAAAACAGATGATTTTTAGCAGTATTTAAAATATTATATTGGTTAAGTTAGCTTGATGGTTATAGATATTCCCCAAATATATATCTGGATTTTTCCTAAATTTGGATATCAGTGGTTCTGAATGCTCTTGCACTGAGAAAAGGAAAAAAGGAAAGGAAGATGGAAAGGAGGGAAGGAGGGAGAAACCAGTCAAAGGGTGTTAGCGTCAGATGGACTGCATCACATTTGGGGAAGACAGGTTTGTATAATAATGAAGATTATGTATGCACATAACTCAGCTTTTGAGGTGACTTTTATGATAATATCGGTACCCACATCTCAAATGCCAGCAGTCCCTGCTGCCTTACCTGGAGGTGCCCAATTGATGACACTACTTTCTTTTCTCAATTCACAGTTTTTCTTTGTACCCATTAAAATTTTTTTTCACATTCTGCTTTCCATTACAGTTATTTTGCTCATGTCGAATTCCCTGAGTACCTTTCCCTCCATCCTCCTTGCCCTAGCACATGGTGGATGGAATTGGACAGAACACTACCATTCACTAGGGCGAGGCTCAAACCTGCTGACAGGATGATAGATTCCCTCTAGTCTAGAACCAATAAAACCCTAACACAAGATCAGGGAAGTGCAGAAGCTGGAGCGGGTTTGGGGAGGCAGGTTGGGAGCAATCTCTCCTGCCTTGGTCTCATGTTTGAAGAGTGGCACCTTTCACCAATGTTTAAAAGGTGTAAGGTTTTGCATGAAGATTGTCAAGATGATGATGGTAAGGAGAGGAGCATGAGGAAGCAAAGGTCAGTGTGCTCAGAGTGTCAGGGTCAGCCCTGGGGACCTTACAGCGGGATGTCACCGTGTGGCCCCTTTCCTGTTTACCCTCCCATCTACCCACCAGTGTTGCAGGTTGAGAACTACCCCACCCCACCCCTGAGTTAGCCCTTCTTGTGAAAACCTGGCTGTGTACCTGCATGAGGGCCAGCCCACTTTCCCCCTCATTGCCCCCAAAGCCCCCACGTACCCAGCTGAACTAAAGCCGTGACCTCAGGACCCTTCAGGGTCCGGCCCTACCTCTGACTCTGTCTGGTCTCTTTTTCTCTTACTGTGCTGTGGTCACATGGGCTTCCTTACTGCTCCTAACATGTGCCGATCATGTTCCTGTCTCAGGGCCTTTGCACTTGCTGTTCCCTCTGCCTGGAGTGTTCTATTCCATATGTATACATGGCTGATGCTCTCCCTCATTGCTTTCAAATATCACCATCTCATCAAATGTCACCTTCTCAGAGAGGCCTTCTCTGACCACCTGAGCTAAAGAAGTTCCCCTGTCACCCTCTGTCTCCTTACTCTGCTATACTTTTTTTCCACAGGGCATTGTATTACAAATGTATCAGCTTGTTGTCTGCCCCCCACTAGACTGTAAGCTTGATGAAGGCAGGGACTTTAGTCTTCAGTCCCTTGCTAAATCCCACTGCTGGAGCAGTGCCCAGCACATCATAGTTGCTCAGTTAATTTGCAGCATAAATGGATGAACAGTAAGTGATTTTCACCCATCCATCCATTCAAAGCACAGAGGTTGAGTGTCTACAGTGTGCAAAGATGGAAGACATCATAGTCTTTCCTTCTAGGATGTAGCAGTCTTGATGGGGAGATAGATACATACATAGATACAGATATAGAAACAGGTATTTATGAAAAAGATTTGCAGGTGCCATGGTAGAGTTACAGACAGGGTGTTTCCTCAGACACTGTCAGAGAAGTGGCAGACAAAATGCTGACATTAAGTATACTCAGTTGTTTAAGAATTAAAGCCACAAATAAACATATATTTGTGTGTGTGTGTGTGTGTCTATGTCTATGCGTCTTTAGTGTTTTGGCCTTATAAGATTTCATGGAGTTTGGAGAAAGGCTCAAAATGGCTTTTCAGTGATGTTACAGTATGATAGAAAGGTGAAGAATTCACTTTCTTTCCCCTCAAATGAAATAGAAGCAGCTGCATTTCTCCCAGGTGGGCCCAGGCATTGTACAAGACCCACATATTTTTCAGTGAGGCTCACATTTGCTGTGATGCTGGAAGCTTCTAATGGGCCTCTGAGGGTTGTAAATTATATCAAATAATTTTCCAGATACTAAGCTGTTGTTTTTTGAAGGATGGAGATGGGAGGGGTGAGGATGAAGCTTTCCTTGGATCCTGAAATTACACCTTCTTCCAACCACATTCAGTAAATCTTTTTGAATGTCGAATGTTCATTCATTCAATATTTGCTGAGTATCAACTATGTGAGAGGTGCCATGCGGGGCCATGCGGCTGTCCTTGGTTGGTTTAAAATCCAGAGATCCTCACTCGAAAAGCTGCTAGAACTGGGTGTAGCTGTTTGCTGTTGTTTGTTTTAGCATTTCTATTTTATTGCTGTGGTTTTATGATATCCTTATTGTAGCAAGTCAAATAAAACAGAGGTATTCAATATATAAATATGTGTAAAGGAAAAATATTTAATGCTCCACTCTTCCTCTTTATTCCTACCACCACTTGTAATTAATCTTCCAGTAGTTGGATGGATCTCTTTCTGTATCATTATCTTTGTACACACAGGAAGACTTTACTTTTATTTTACAAAGATGACGTTATATCACACACATTACCCTGCAGTGTACTTCTTAAAACTTACTAATGTATAATAAACATTTTTCTAGGTCTTATTATTTGTAGTAAGTTCATAATTTTTTTATAGAATTGGTATAACAGAATGTAGCCACCCATTTTCCTTAATCATAGACCTTTAGGCGAATCAAGATTTTTTTCTATAATAGTCATTGTTTAAATAAACATCCTCATACATATTTTTATATATTGGTGCTTTTATTTCTGTTCAGTGGATTCTGATAAATGTTCAGTGGATTCTGATAAATGTTCAGTGGATTCTGATATTTATTATGTCAAAGGGTAAATGAATTTTTAATCTTTAATAGGCATGGCTTGATTACCTTCAAAAATGTAACAGTTTGTATTCAGAAATACATGGGAGTACTTTTGACCCTAATATCATCCCAAGCACTGGATGCCACTAATATTTTCAAGTTTTGTCAACAAAGACAATAATAGTACTTCAACAGTGACAGTTCATTGTTGCTTTAATTGCATTTACCTGACCATCCCTGGGGTTGGGCATATTTCATACATTTATTAGACATTTGCATTTCCCATACTATAAGTTCTTATTCAGATCCCTTGCCTGTTTTTCTACTATGTTTTCTTTTTCTTCTTGACTTGTAAAAGCTTTTTGTGTATTAGAAATAATAATGCTTTGGTTATATATAAGAATACAACATGTATCATCTTGCAGATAAATATATCTGCTTATTTTTATGATTTCTTTCTTTTTTTTGTCTTGCTTAGAAAACATTTCTCGTCAACCTTTTGGATGTGGTGCTCATCAAAAACGTGAGTCTGATCAGCCAGGGTATTTGGGGCAGAGAGCTTGGTCCATTTTTGGTGCTTTGTGGCTACAGTGTAACATTTCAGGGTCTGTTGCTGCCATGCACTTGAGACCAAGATGCCATTTGCATTACCCTTTCCCTTCTCACTCTTCTCCCTGATTTTAGTGTAGGTTTTTACCTGCCAGACACAGACCTTGTGTCCTATCATCAATGCCCAGCATACTTCTGCTAGAAAATGTTTGGGACGCTCTGAAACTCAACATGAGATTACTGAAAGTAGTAGTCATTAAAAAATGATTTGGTGTTTCCTAATATCCCAAGGCCATTTCTCACTCCAGTACTCATCCATAGCCAAATATCCAGAGTTTGTCATGGGGGCACACTAGCTCACCCCTTCCCTGTGGAATCTTATCTCTCATTGCCATTGCCTTGTCTCTGTTTGGCCCCCTTCTCTGAAGGGGTCATGAGAAGTCTGACACCTTGGTCCTGCATCCTGGGAACTGGATTTTATACATAATCAATTTAATTAAAATATGCCATTTATTTTGCGTCTGTCATATTTTTAGGGCACAGTCCTGGGCTTTGAGAACTTCAGCATGTCTCCACGGTAACTGAGTAATTTGTTCCTCTTGACAGGACTAATGTTCTGTCTTTCATAAACAGGGATGACTTTAGAAGGAGGCAGGCTCTTAGGTAAACTGTTTCTCTAATGATAAGGATAGATCCGAATGTGTGGATTTTCATACACATTTTCCCTGTCCTTGTGACTAAGCTATCAGAGAAAGCTGGCACGTTAGAGCTGCAAGAAAGTTCAGGCAAGAAAACTGAGGAAGAGAGAAGTAAAATGGGCACATTCAAGTCTCACAGCACATTGATGTACACTAATAGTCTTTGTGGATTTATGACAACTACAGACACAACAATAATAGGATTTGTATGTAGATTCTGCTAAATAAAAACAGGGTCAAATGGACCCATCAGCATGTGTATCATCATATTACTGGGACACTGACCATGCCTGGAACTCCTAAGGTAATTCACAGCCCGAGTTTAGAGCAAGAACTTGGACCTCTCCACCTATTTCACAGCTGTGGAAACGGAAACACAGGGAAATGAAGTGACATGCCAAAACTTGAACCCGTACGTCCTGATTTTCTGGTCTAGACCTCCCTCTACTGTCATGTGCCCCTTCTGGTTGATGCAGTTAGTTGCAGGAGTGATTTTTTCAGTGAATAGTAAAGGTTGAAGACCAGCTCTTTTGGGGAACCAGTATCTATTGGGGAACAGGATCTGTTTCCACACTCACATATACATACCCCTTTAACCTGCCTCCCAGCCAAGGAGGATTATGTTGTCTTGTTTATTCATTCAGAAAATATGTATTTGTCCTTCCCTATGCTGGGGCTTAATAAATATTTGTAGAATTGTACTGATCTGATTTGGATTGTTAAGGTACCAGAGGTAGGGACCTGAGAAATGACTAAGATTTCGTTTTACTGGTGGGGATAAAAGATGCAGCCCACTGAAAATAAATCCCTTTTTAACAGTTTCACTAAAAACATATGCCATATAATTGAATATATGTACAAATAAAAAGCACCTAGTACAGCTTGTTCAACTTCTCTTTTATTAGAATCCAAGTGGTAACATTCATTTCCAGGCAGTGTCACTGATGTTGGTTTTGTTCATTATTAGGAGATTGTAGTTATTTCACTCTGAAGGGAGAAGCCCTGGGTTTATAACTGCCAGGGCTCGCAAGTGGCCGAAGAACTAGACCCACCAGCTGATTGGCCTTTTATAGAGTTAGTGTGTCAGAAGTCATCTTCAGAAAGAGAAGTGTCCCTTCCCTGTGGCCTGCTCTCCCAAGGGAGGATGGACACATTTTCCTTTGGCTGTAGATGTAGTATGGACTTCAGCTCAGAAGCTGCCTGATTCCCCAGGGGCAGCTGGAGGCGGGCAGCTCAGAGGCCGACATTGTTGCGGTCACGTGAGATGTGAAGCCAGCTGAGCAAGCACCAGGGGCTGCTGTCCTGGAGGAGCCCTGATGTTTCATTGTTTTGATTTTATCTGGCATGAATAGAATTCATAAATGGGCTTCAGAACAGGGGGAAAGAGGAAGAAAAAGAAGGAAAAAAAGCAGTTCATAAATTACAATAATAATTTATGATCCAACAAGGAATTTGCTTGCACCACAATCGTAGCCCCTAATAAGTACATTCATGTGACTTATGAGACTGTAATAATCTTCTCAGTGATGATTTCTGTACTAAGTTGTTGTTGTTATTGTGCATATTTGGTAATGTTGGACAAAAATCAATATTGGGTCTTTTGATTCTTTTAATTCAGAGAATGAAATTTTTTTCCTTTCCCACAGCCTTCACACCTTAGTTGGAAGCAGTTTCAAAACCTGGAGACAGGAGATCATCTTTGGGGTTTATCCTTTTCTGTTTCCTAATCTGCTGGGAGATTTCATGACAGAACTGTAGCCAAAATTGAGTTGTTTTTCTGTGTCCCTTTTCTTCCTGAAAGGAAGGGAGGAGGCTCTTTTCTTCCCCTGGGAAGTTGTGTGCGGATTCTTAGCTATCCTAACAGGATCCACAGAAGCAACAGGTGCGAAAGAAGCCTGGGTACCAACATCCCAAGCAGAATGAGCATTTCTCCTCTTTTAGCACCTTTACGAATGAGAATGCTGCCCCAAAGGGAAGGTCAAAGAAACCTACCACAATATGAGCTCTGTATCTGGGTGCTTTATAGCCACATCCTAAATGCTTGGTGTTTGCTCTAACAATACGGGCCTACTTAGGAATTCATCTCTCAGCTTTTAAAAAGGACCTACAACATTTACACTTATATAGTATCTTATCATTTTCAAAATCTTTTGTAGATGTTTCTCATTTAATCATTATATCAACCCTTTGAAGTGGCTATTGGTCAGTGCCATTTTTAGATAAAGAGACTGAGGGTCAGAGAAGAAGTATGTCTCTCAAAGCTGCCTGAGTGGTGGGTGCAGATTCAAGATTCTTATAAGAAAAGAGGAGTATTTCTGCCTTACCTGGTTGGTACCTCTGGAGTAGTACAGCATTCATCACAGGTCTAGACATTGGCTTGCTTCTACACTCTACCCTGATTTTAAATAGACACATCAGATTCCGGGGAAGCTTTGAAGACAGTTGGTGCTCGGAGCAGCTTCCTTTGCGGGGCATTGAACATAGAGTTTGTTGCATTCTGGAAGTTATGTTTCTGATTATTTAATATTAGCAGACCATTTGTAACTCAGACATCAGGTAGGGTTTTAGTGTCCAAAAATCTCTAAACTCCCACCCCCTCCAAATATGCTCCATGTTAATATAATGCCCTTTACAATACTTCTGCGGATTTCCAAAGGGCTGAAGCATCCTTGTGGTTACCTCTTGCTTCCATGTTCTGCTTGTGCTGAATCAGTTCATCTTGGAAATTGTCTTGATGCCCTTCTGCTGTCTGTGATGTTTGATATAGCTGAGAACTCAGGCATCTTCCTTAATTTCCCTCAGACAAACCACTCATACAAGGGGTGTGTGTGTGTGTGTGAGTGCGTGGTGTGAAGACTACTAACATTTTGGCAGGACAGGAGCATTCACATATCGCCATTTGGCCCCTTTTTCAACTTGAGTTCCCATTTCCTACTTTTTTGCAAGATTCTTTCCTCCTCCTCCTCCTTTCTTCTTTCCCCACCTGCCCCCCCCCCACCTCTCCTGTCATCCAAATTCCTATCAGTTTTGTATGCATTTCAGTATAGCTACCTCCTTTGTTTCCTTCTGACTCATGCCCTCAAGGCCTCACTTTCCCCTCAAGCACCTTATCAAGGATATTTTCCCCTCAAGCACCTTATCAAGGATATTTTCCTTAAAAAGACGATTCCCTCTGTACAAGGAATTCTTATGCCAGCTGAATCAGATTTATTTCTAGCCCATCATGTAAATAGTGACAAGCAAGAGAACCCAGTCTTGAATGTATGATTGGTCTCAACATTATAGTGATAGCAGTGACGTTAGTACCTTATAGCTATTAAAAGTTTTCACGTTTTCAGTATGCTTTGCTTATACGTTAGCATATTTAATCCACACAGTAATTCCTATAATCCCAGTTTTCAGATGAAGAAACTGAGGGTCAGAAATAGAGAGCCAGAAATAGAGTGCAGGCTCCCTGACTTCTTCAGAGCTTTTTCGCTACCCTATCAGTGTAGGTCCAGTTCTGTTCCTGTCCATATTTCCGCACTGGTTGGTTTCTGCATTTCATTGTCACACAGTGAATCAGACTAGAAAATTTCAGCCATCTCTGATTTGTGTTTGCCACTGGCCTCCCTGGGACTTAAACTCTGAAAAACTAACTTTCTGTTTTTATGACAACTCTACACTTTCAACCAGCAGCCCCAGGTGGGCTCCTGGGTCCCATGCCTTTTGTCATTTCTGGAGATCGAGAAACATTGTTCAGTGAAGGTTGTGGCCTTGTAGGAGCAGGTCATGAGGCCACTTCAAATGTGTGACCTGGTTCTTTAAAATTTGGACTATTTCTCCCTCTCCATTGGCTGCTACAACCAGCCTGCATTGAGAGTGTTTAGTTGTTTTTCTCTGTGTAACATTTCTTCATCTGGAAAGTCTTTATTACATAGGATCGAAGACTTGTTAAAGCCCCAGCAAGGCAGGGGTTAAAATGGTTTTACCCAGATGATTTCATGAACAGGCTGTGAGCCAGTTTTTGGTCCCTTCCCCCATCTCTTTATGTAGGTATCCCCACTTTCCCAAGCATGCATTATCTGGACTATTATGGAGTCCATCAGCAGAGGTGCCATAACCTCTGGCTGACCTTGAGCTGCTGATGCCCTGCCATGCACTCCAATCACTAGGATCTGTAGAGGTGGCCACAGCCTTGCAAGACACTCTAAAGCTTATAACTGTGTCGGGCCCTTACCTCTTTTCAGTGGCCTTGGGTGACTTCTAGAGCCTGGTAGCATTTCCCTTCTCGTGTGATGTGTGCTCATTCTGAAATAAAAACTACACAGCTGTGGTTGGTCTTTCTTATTGGAAAACAGCAATTTTCCACTGCCTGGGCTGTTTTCCTTGGATGATGGGCTATAAGAAGGAACAGTGAGAATATGAGGAGATTGGTTAATTTCTTTGCTACCAGCAACATTTCTTTTTTTTCATATTGTCAGGGCACCTAGAGTTGTATTGACTCAATTCTTCCAAGTCTGTCTGCTTGTCTTTTAGGCTTCATCTTCATCGCTAGATTGGCAATGACTGTGCAAAAGGTTTAATGGTTTTGGTAATATTTTGTATTTTTTTTGTTAATCTTTTTTTTCTGAGCATGGATAATAAAAAAAAATGTCACTATGCTTTGCATTTTAGAAGCAAAAGAAAATTAGACAACTGTTACATAATATGCTCATGGGATTATATAACAAGTGTTTCTACTGGAAATAATGCTCTTAGCTGTGCTGTTTCCCATTTCCTGTGATTCATGCAAGGGTTGTATGTTAAACTTGTCTATATATCAAACTCAGAAATATATTAGGTTGAAATCTGTGAATTTGCCTATTTTGTAGATCAAAAGCATTCATATATTGGCAGTTTCATAGGGTCCAAGTTGTATCAGCAGCACAAGGCAAAGCCTGATGGAAGCAGGAGAGGTCATCTACTGCACCCCCCTTTCTCCAGGCAGGATTACATTTCAGTCATACTCAGGATTACATTTCAATCATACTCAGAAGAATCTCGTAACTCACGCTTTTTAACATTTGTTGTCAAAGAATGAAGTTCCTGATGCAGTTCTGGGCTAGTTAAGGGATTAATCATCAATATCAAAGCGGGGAACGGGTCATTTTGGAAGCTCAGCAGAAGTGGCAGTGATCCCTCCTCTTTAAGATCTTATGGGACAGCTCACATATTGTGTCACTCTTGGTGGGCGTAATTGGGGTTTTCATAACATAGAAAGATTCTCTGTTGCTTCCACGTCTCACCAAACAAGGCTTTGATTCCATGCTCATCAAAAACCGGTTAAGATTGGCTCTGGCTTGCAACTTGCTTGAGACTGTGTCTCAGATCTTAGCCTTGAATGTGACAATATAAGCTGTTGAACACCCTGCCTTGGCTATCTTAGCAGATGGTCTTCTAAATGAAGACAAGGAACCTACTTTACTCAAGCGATGAGATTTCCAGACAAAGCAGGGTCATGGGGATAATCTCTGGACTCTGGGTAGAGTTTTCCTGACGTGTGTACCCAAGCCAGATGCTCAGGGTATCTGCCCTTCCTCCCAGCCTCCTCCCTGCAGTCAGAGCCTGCAGCCTCTCCCCACTCCCACTGTCCCTTGGCCAGCAGCTCCTGATGCCCAGAGGATTCAGCTCAGGGTATGCGTTCACTCGAGCCAGTGCTTATTCCACGTATTGAGCTTGCTTTTCAATGGACTCACTCTTTTGTTGCCAATAAAAATGTAAACACTCAGTCCTGGGTGTGCTTATAATAGCTTGGGAAGGCAGGAGCTTTAGAGACTGAATATTTTTCTGTGATGAAGACACGAGGCAGCCTCTTTCCCTTTGCCTAGGAACTGAACTCAGAACTTTGGACCCTGTGACATTATTCCAGCACTAAAAGCACAAGGTTTGGATGTGGGATGTCTGATGACAGAAATTTCTGTGCAATATTAAACTCTGTAAATGAGATAAAAGCACCCAATATAGTTCCCGGCCCTCCACAGGCTTCCACTGGGTGCAGAAAAGGTATAGAAAAATTGGCTGAAGAGGAAAGATGAGAGGTCTTTAGGTCAGAAGGTCTGGGTTCCGGTCATATATCAGCCACTTGTATGTGTATGACCTCAGGCCACTCTTTCAGAGTTTCAGTTCCCTCATTTGCAAATGGGGTCCCTGAGCTTCCCAGCATTGTCTCCTGGTCATAAAATGCAGTCGTGGGGGCAAGAAGGCTTTGAATAAAGGATGACACATCCTGAAGGTGTTGGGTGTCTTATACTGTCCAGGTCAGATTCTCATTAGCCCTCAGACGGCTTTGCATGATTGGAGAAAGGTCTGGGCTAATATGCTTCAGAAGTGAATTGTTCTTAAAATTGATGAGCGGATTTGAGTCGCTGTCAATGTCTTACCCCGCCATAGGAAATGGCTCTTCTGGTGAAGGGCTGAAAGGGGCTCAGGGTGGGCTGGGGGACCCCATTACAGAAGAGCCTCCTTCCCAACTAGCCCTCGGTCCCCACCCTCCTGCAGCTTGTTGTTAATGAGGGAGCTCGGTCCAAACCCAGTTTTCCGGGATCTGATGAAAGCCGTAGCCTACTTAAATCACTTTCATGTGGCCTTTAACCTAAAAAGATTACATTTTGGGGGGTGAGTGGGTAGTGAGCAGCAGAGGACCAGCCTGCTGTCAGAGGACAAAATCAAATTTTTTTATGTGATGTTGCTGCATTAAAAGAGCCAATCTTGTGTCATGTAACAAGTGAATAATGGCTCTAGCCTGTGATGTCAAAATTTTCCACATGTCTCATAAATAAATCCAGCCACACCCCTCCCCCCAACCACCACCCAAAGGCTATCCGTTTTTGAACCTCAGCTTGCATCCCAAATTAAGAATGCGTTCATATTCAAGGTTAAAGGTACAGTATCCCCTTTCAAAAGGCACATGTCAGTGTTTCTGCCGAGAATGATAAATAACATTTGAAACAGGCTATCAGTTGTCAAGAGGACTCCCCTTGCTCCTCCTCCTCCTCCTCTTTTCTGCCCTAACTTTGCTGAAGATCTGATCCTTTGGAAAGAATAGATGCTGTATTAGGCCAAGACTTGATGAAATTTTCTTTAAAGAAAACCACTTGAGTGAGATCCCTAGGGGGGAAAAAATCAAACAGTCAAATAGTCCAGTGGCCCTCAAGAGCAGAAAAGCTGGATCCAGTACAGCTGCAATTAGGATTAGCAGCATAGCCAAGCCAAGTGCTTTTTATTGCAAGAAGCATACATTCATCTGAGCCCTGTCCGCTTGCCTGGGGATACCAGGCACAGATACTGACAAAAGTCAGAGAACCTAAAATATTGATGCTGTTTGCCAAGGAGATTCTGCCTGTTCATTATCAACTGTGATCAACATAGGTGACTTTCAGAAATAAGAATCCAAACCATCCTTGGGTGTAGTATACCCGTTATTGTTCCCTTTCTTTTAATGTTAAAAGATTGGCCAGCGGTCAACGTACAGGGAGATTTTTCTATAAAATCCAGTCTTGTTGAAAGCTCCTTTGCTGAAGGAAAGCTGCCTCTTTATTCCCCCTAAAGGACAGAATGTTTTTTTTGTTTTTCCATTTTAGAGAGGGTCAAGGGGAGGGGATGGGCAGGCGCATGATGGCTGAGAACCAGAGCAAAGAACAGGAGGGGAATTTGGCGGAATTTTCATAGAGGCTCAAGTCCCCCTGTCTGCTCTCTCTGCCCCTCTCTTCTCTCCCCACCTCACAAACAAAGGCAGCATCTTTCTCAGATAATGCCGCGTGTGTCAGAAGCGAACGTTCTGGGAATGTACATGGTGACCTGCTCTGTGTAACAAACGTCAACCCCAAACCATACAGAAGTCGCTACATCTGTTTTGGCTTTGTTCGCAGCACAGAGGGGAGGGGGGTGCACTCCATGGTCAAGGGCCAAACTACATGTCATATTTCATTACCTTCATTAGCTACTACAGAAGGCTGCATTCAAAGGAAAGGTTGGTATTAACTCTTGAGCCTCCAGCCTTTTCTAACAACTATTTTCACCTTCACCCACTGCTTGCCGATCTGTTCGTTCATGCTGTGGGCTCTGATTTAACTAAACTGTAAATCAGCCCTGAGGTCCACAATTTCACCTTCTTAACTTAAAGGAGGCAAGCTACTGTTTTATCCTAGGTAGCTACTTACAGGACGGCTGAACATCTGGAACCTATTAGGACAAATGCTAGCGTAAACCCAATGGGGAACGCGTATTTAGAATTAATAAAACTTTCCCTTCTTATTTTGTCCACAGTTGTCTTTTTCTTTTTCCCCTCACATTATTTCTGTGATTTAGTATCGCCAGCTCCTTTCTTGGTTGCTGTAGTGAGATAAGATGATGCTTATTGCTACCTCTCTATTTTCTTTGGTGGGGGGGGGACTTTTCTTGGTGCTGCCTTGTGGTTACATTGGACTCACATGGTCGCTACCCGTAGAAATAAGAGCCCATTTCCCCATATTCATGTTGCATTTCTTAAGGTATACTTTTCAATTACTGAAACAAAGTGAGTGAAGGTATAAGGTAGATCTTTATACTGCATGGCTATAAAAATGGTCAGTTTTCATGCTGCATATTGATTCCATTTAAAATCATCTGTGGCCAGCACATGCTGTTATTTCATGTTATGAAGAATGGCCACTTGGCCAGCATAGGTCAGAACACACCTGGACTGTGGAATTACGAGTCTGGAATTTTGATTCTTCATCCTGGCTCTGCTCTTGATTTATTGTCTGGTATTAGACAAAGCTCTTGCCCTTAATTCTCCCATCTGTAAACTACAGATCATTATACCATTACAGGGTTCTAGGAGCTTGAATGACTTCATTTTAAGATACTTTGAAAAGCCCTGAGAAGACAGTACTTAAGAATACTATGCCATGTAGAATACTATAACATCCATTTATTTTCATTAACACACATTTGAAAGATACACACTAGTGGTTTGCAGCTGTGGTCCCCACACCAGCAGCAGCAGCATCACCTGCAAGTTTGTTAGAACTGTAAATTCTTGGCCTGTGGACCGATTGAATCAGAGACTCTGGTGGTAGGCTAATTCTGATGCACGCTGAAGATTAAGAACCACAGATCGGTAGATTTGGCTTCAAGTCCAGGAGTTAAGTCCACAAAGCTCTATCAGCCTAAACAGATGTTGGAGTGGAAGCTCAGCTCAACAAATCTTGAAACGTGGCATCTGAAAGACACTCTTAACTTATAAGGCATGTGGGCCTCTCCAGTTCTGACTTGTGGACGATGCCAATGCAAAATTGTTTTTCTGGTTTTTGAAATGAGTTTTATAATTTCTGCTGAGCATTATTGGCACCCTAAACTCCATAGTCCACTTTGTAAGCTGGTGTCTGTCTAATGACGTCTTGGATACAGTTTAACCTGCCAGAAAAATAAACCTATACTGAAGATTAACAACCACCGCTGGAATAAGGCTTGGATTTGGGACTCAAGTGTACACAGAGGCAGAATGATGCCATAGAAGAAGACGTCTAGAACTTCTTTGGAGTTGGGACACGGACATAGAAATAGTTACTTTGCAGATTATACCCTTTGAGGTGGAAAGAGAGGTGTAATGGCAGAAAATAACGTTCACGTTCAGAAATACTGAGCTCTCTGTGGCTGAGTCACACATGTCCATCCTTTACACTTTACAGGAGTTGTTATAGAAGAAAAGCTAACCAAAGAACAGATACCCAGACAAGTGATCTAGTTTTGTAAATCACTAGCAATATGTAAATTATAAACACAGGAATATATGGTGTAAGTTGGCTTTTAATATATCTGTATCTAATGCTACTTTGTGCCGATAGTGACTGTTTTCACAAAGGAGTAAAAAACTATACGCACATTCTCACCTCCTTTTGGTGTTTCAGGTTTCTCTAAGATTCAAGATGCGTTCTGAAGTTGAGAGAAGGGCCAACAAATTAGGACAATTTTGTTTCCATTTTTAACCTCAGACTAGTCAACTCAATTCTTCCTCTTTTAAATTTGTCCTAAGTTTGGTCCTACAATGAGACCTTTTGCATGGCAAGTTTCAGCCTGGAGCAAATTTTTATGGCTGAATTATAAACCCTTGAAAATAGGGGTTTATAATGGAAACGCTGACACAACCTTAACTCTAGCGGCGAGAGTGCAATGCAATAATAAATGAGGCAGAACAGCAAAGTGTTGCTTTTAATTTATCATTTAGTAGGAGAAAAAGGCCTTGTTTACTTCTTTTTCATCTTCTTCTTTGCTTCCAAGACTTGCAACCATTATTTTGAAATGTATTTTATAATAAAACCTCAGTGGTTATGTTGCCTAGGGCTTGAGCGTCCATTTTCGAAAGGGAGAAAGAAAGAGAGAGAGAGAGAGATTTTTGAGGCCTAAGAAGCATATTCTGTTGACTGATTATGTTTTGACTGCACAGTTGCTGCCTGGCAATGCATTTATTACAGAACAGATTGACTACTCTGTTATGGTCCAGAAGTGCCCTGAACATATGATCCTATTTGGATATGTCTATAAGAGTAGCAGTAAAATTATTATAATATTTGAAATGCCTTCTAGTACTTTTTATTACAGATGTCACTGTATTTGGACCACACAGATTACAGCCTTTGGAGTAATGTAGTTAAGTATCTATCCCCATTCCCTGCGTTCCCATTTTGTAGATGGAGAAACTGAAGTCACTCGCTGGTGTGATTTCTATAAATTCCTTCCTTACTGGGTCTCTGTGTGCTAAGCACTGGTCTGGGACACAAAAGAGCATGCCCCCTGCTCTCTAGGAACTTACAACCTAATGGGCAAAGCAAACATATAACAAACAGAAAATAATGGTGTAAAACATAACAGTATTAGCCTATTGTAAAGTCACTTTATGACATGGGCATTCACTTACCTCTAGCCCTGACTCCGTTATTCCTATATCTTCAGAGGGGCCCAAGGATATAAAATTCCATATATATGTATATATATAGAAAATATATGTTATATATATACTATATATATATATATATAGTATATATATATATAAAATACTCTGTATCCCTCTCATTGTGCCTTGGGGGACAGATGACCTTTATGACTGCAATACCTCCCTCGTTGTCCTGCAGCTTCTACTTTGGTGTGAGTAATAGGAGGGCTCAGTAGAAGAATGGGTGGCAGGAGGAGAGTGAGGTTCTGATATTTATTCCTCTGGCTCCCTCCATTTCTGGCTCAGAATTGGTTCCATTTCTCTACTGAAGACCATAGCTCCATTCTGCAGCCCTCTCCTACAGCCATCAGTCTTGCCAGGTTTTGGCAACCCCACCCTCTCTTGGCACCTTCAGGCCTGGGAGTGGTGTTGGCTTGTGCTCTTGCTACCTCTAGGGTGCTTCACTGTCTCTTCTGGGCTTCCCTAAACCAAGCTCATACCTCTGCAAATAGTTCCTTCTTTAAACTTTTCTTAGTTACTCCATTTGAGTGTGTGCAAATTGCTTTCTGCTGAGCCCCTGGCTGATTTAAAAAAAGGAAAAAAAAAAAAATACACACACACACACACACACACACAGAGAACATGTGTGAACATACATATACACACATATACACACTTTAAGAAAACAGAGTATTTATTTATTTATTTTTTAATATTTTGATCACTGTTACATTTTTTTTTAACATCTTTATTGGAGTAAAATTGCTTTACAATGGTGTGTTAGTTTCTGCTTTATAACAAAGTGAATCAGTTATGCATATACATATGTTCCCATATCTCTTCCCTCTTGTGTCTCCCTCCCTCCCACCCTCTCTATCCCACCCCTCTAGGTGGTCACAAACCACCGAGCTGATCTCCCTGTGCTATGCGGCTGCTTCCCACTAGCTATCTATTTTACGTTTGGTAGTGTATATATGTCCATGCCACTCTCTCACTTTGTCACAGCTTACCCTTCCCCCTCCCCATATCCTCAAGTCCATTCTCTAGTAGGTCTGTGTCTTTATTCCTGTCTTACCCCTAGGTTCTTCATGACCTTTTTTTTTTTTTTTTCTTAGATTCCATATATATGTGTTAGCATACTGTATTTGTTTTTCTCTTTCTGACTTACTTCACTCTGTATGACAGACTCTAGGTCCATCCACCTCACTACAAATAACTCAATTTCGTTTCTGTTTATGGCTGAGTGATATTCCAGTGTATATATGTGCCACAATCTTCTTTATCCATTCATCTCTTGATGGACAGTTAGGTCGCTTCCATGTTCTGGCTATTGTAAATAGAGCTGCAATGAACATTTTGGTACGTGACTCTTTTTGAATTATGGTTTTCTCAGGGTATATGCCCAGTAGTGGGATTGCTGGATCGTATGGTAGTTCTAATTTTAGTTTTTTAAGGAACCTCCATACTGTTCTCCATAGTGGCTGTATCAATTTACATTCCCACCAACAGTGCAAGAGTGTTCCCTTTTCTCCACACCCTCTCCAGCATTTATTGTTTCTAGATTTTTTGGTGATGGCCATTCTGACTGGTGTAAGATGATATCTCATTGTAGTTTTGATTTGCATTTCTCTAATGATTAATGATGTTGAGCATTCTTTCATGTGTTTGTTGGCAATCTGTATATCTTCTTTGGAGAAATGTCTATTTAGGTCTTCTGCCCATTTTTGGATTGGGTTGTTTGGAAAACAGAGTATTTAGGCAGAAGATTTATAGAGTAAGTCTATCCCATATCGGGATTTGTGGTGAGTACATTATGAAGTCACTCCTTACAATTCCTAGGCCAGATAATGCATCTGTCATGCAAGGCAGCAAGCCCCTGAAGGTACATCAGATTTACAACATAATAAACTTTCGTTAAGATGAAGCTACATGAAACTTACTCCGTTTCACTCCCAGGATAAACAAATGCTGCTTGAATATCTAATGAACCCAGGTCTCACCCAAATTGGTAATGCTGGCATGAAGATGATAGAGAGAATGAAACCAGGAGACACGGAACAGCCACTCCATGGAACAGCCTCAGCAGCTGGAGCAGTATGTATATCGTTGCCATCAGTTTTCTTCAGTCATCCAAAATGGGACGCATGAGGCCGCTTACTGAGGTTGATCTGTGCTTGAACCCACTGTACAGATTACTGTGTGCATTCTAATCACAGCATGTCTTGTGGTTTGTTGAAGGGTTTACACTGTTTGTTTGCCTTCCCCTCTGATACTTCACTGGGTAAGTCAGTTGTAATCATTCCTTAGCATTTTAGAGAGCAAATACCCCAATGATTGAATGGAAGTGGTTCACCAAAGGCGTCTAACACCAAGACGTGATTCAGAAACACGGTGGCTAAACACATAGGTTTATTTCTGCTCTCTCTCAAAGCCTTACTAAAATGATGGTTTAAGTATAAGAGAGCATAAAGTCATAAGGACAACAAACAGTAGAGGAGGTGATGGCAGATAAGAAATGTCAACAAAATTTTGGGGGCTGGGAAACAACTGGACTGATGGTAACAGATTTAGTGGAAGACAGAAAAATGAGCTACATGTCTACAAAAGGCAAAGTCAAGAACTGAGCCAGTGTGAGGTGCTAGAACAAGAAAGATTCTGCCACTGACTGTCTCTGAGGGTGTGGGGATGGGTAGGGCTGGGAACAGAACTAGTTGGAAATTGCATAAAGTCAGTTGATCCTCTAGATTCTCTCACTCTGTCCTTCACATGAAGACCTCTTTGCCCAACTGCTTCAGAAGCTTGGAGCTCTGGAGAGGCTGAATAGGTGCTGACGTGGGGAATCAGGAACAGCTGAATGAGGGATACTGTTCCATGCATGTGGGCATTAAATGAAGTCTGAGTACTAAATGATGAGACCTCCTTGCCCTTGTCTGCCATTTGGATGGGGAACATTGTTGACCAGGCTTATCATCTCCAGGCTAGAGACTGGAAGAGTCCTTTCTGAGGAAGTTGATCATTCCAAGAGGAAAGATCTATGGATGCTGTCAGCTGAGATCCCAAAGAAACAACCAGGTCCCCTTCTGAATACAGAGATCACCTCACACAGAACTTCCAATGGATTTTTTAAAAGGTTTCATTTTAAAATATAAATGAACAGTGTCCGCTCAGACATTTAATGAAACTTTTGCCTTGATGATAGGAACAAAGAGGAAAACAGAACCCAGAGGAGATAGAAACAGTGAAGAAAGAAGAAAATACAAAAACAAAATTAAAATACACAGAGAGACACGGGAATATGCCACATTCATGAAATAAGAGTAGAGTGCTATTTAAAAAGATTATTCAAGATGAAGAAGGTCCCCCAAATACCCAGGCAAGAAGTGAATACGGCAGAAATTTCATTTAAATAGGGATTAAAAATTTCAGAGACGAAAACAGTCCCAATCAGCCTCAGCTTTCTCAACAGTTCTGGAAACTAGAAAACAATAAATGTTGAGCAAAAATTATTTCCAATGTAGAACTTAGTAACCAGTCAAATTGTTGCTTAAGCATGAGGGTAGGATTTACCTCCCCTGTCCCTTTTCTCAGAAAGTTATTGAAGGGTGTATTCTACTAATAAAGATGGAATAATCTAAAAAAGACATAAAAATCTAGGATATAGATGATTTAACACTAGAAGGAGGCAAATTGAATTTTCAGGATAATGAGGAAGAGACACCTCAGGATGACTGCTGGGCAGAAGGCTTAAAATAGAAACCCAGTCTAGTTTGGAGCAATAAGACATAGGGATCCAGATGTCTCTGAGAAAAAAAACATATATATAGGATATATAATTTGATGCATTTAAATGTATTCATAAGAAATTGATAAATGTGGCAGAGAATTTGGGAATAAATTAATGTTAGATATGTAGAAAACCAAGAAGACAAAAAACAAGGACATTACCAACTCCTGGAAAGACCAAAAGTTGTGCAAGAAAAGAACTATAATTATAATAAACCACAAGGCTTATATGTTGAAATGTTAATATAATAATAATATAGTTACATTGTAGACAGCAAGTATCATTTTAAGAAAAAATTGTGGTATAACTATATCAAAAGAATGACATGTGTGCACACACATGCACATGCTTAGCATTGTAAGAGATCTGAATCCTCATTTTCTGTAGGATGAAATCAACAGATAATAATACTTAAAAAAAGAAAATCAAGAAACACAAAGAAAAGCAGACTAGTTAGAAACATAGAAGCAAATACCAAAAGAAACAACTAAAAGATGAAAGGGTTTCCTCTGGAGAGCAGGAATCAATATTGGAAAGAAGGTGAAGCAGGGAACTGCTGTTCTTCTTTGGAGGCCTTATAGAACTATTTGGCTTTTTCAAACTATGTACATGTATTATATTGTTAAAAATAAATTTAAAAAATTCTTAGTGTGAGAATCTGTTTTTCCTTTTCTTTTTTGGTCATGGTTAAGGAAAAGACTCGTGACTATATGAATTGGTATTGCTGTCTAGGTGCCAGGCACTTGGTTAAGCACTTGACATGCTTTTTCTCATTTAATCCTCTTGTTAATCCCGAGATGTTTCTTTTATCCCCTTTTACAGATGGGGAATTAAAGTTCAGAGAGTTTAAGTAATTTGCTCAAGTTACATACTTGTCTGTGATTCTAGAGTCCAGATGCTTGCCTGTCTGCTTTCTTCTACCTACCATCTCTCTAAGACAGCCAGGCATCTTCTTCCTGTGATTGGCTCCTCTGACCATATTTCAAGTGAGGTTTTGTCATGCTAGTCTATCCACCTAGAGTACGCACTTTCCTGCTTTTCCCACCTTCCTCCTTTCCTTGCTTCCTAAACACAGCCTGACTTTGTTGGGTTACTCTTCTTAGGAACAGCATTGGCCTGGTGGGGATGCTGCCAGCTGAATAGGTGGAGTCCAGGATAAGGTGGAATGTAGTACCTAGGACAGATCTACTTACAGCCTTATAGCTTACTGGCTGCATGACCTTGAGCAGATCATCTAACTTTATTTAGTTTCCTCATCTGGAAAATGGGATAATTATAGTAACTACTTTATTGAATTGTTGCAAAGATTAAATGAAGTTAATGCATGTGAAGTCTTTGTATTTGTATTTTTTTTGTAAAGTCTTTTTACATACAGCTGGCACATAGTAAGTGTTAGCTATTGTTATTATTATTCTTTGTAGTAAACACTATTGACTGGTTTACAGATGACTAACAATTGACAGAAGTTTATGGATGTGAGTGAATAATTCATCAGTCTCCTAGACTAAAATAAGAAAGTGTCCTAGTTGTCATAGGCCACAAACTTCTTTCCCACTGGGTTTCCTCCAGGTTAATAAAACAGCAAAGAATTTTGATTGTTGCCCATCTTTTGCTCCATTCTTTCCTTTCCTAAGTGCCAGTCTTATGATGAGTTATCCAGAAACAGTCTGAGGTGGAGATGTGCGTGCATGGGGGTTTTTAGGAAGTACACTTAGGAACAACACTGCTAATGGTCTTGGGAAGGAAGTGGGATTGGGCAGAGAAAGGAGTTGATGTGGTTGCCTCAGAGGCTGTAGTTGATCCTACGGGGAGTTCTGAGGCTGGGTCAGCCACTGAGAGTTCTCTCAAATGGGAGGAAGGGGGTTGTACCTTTATACCCCCACATTAACTAGTCATGGATGTGAGTTGTGTCATGGATGTCGTAGCACACTTGAGCTAGGGATGCAGCTGTGAATCACCAACAGTCAACTCTCCTGGCAGCTGCAGGAGTGGTACCTTAAATGGAGGGAGTTGGGCTACTCATCCTGGCCTCCATTTCACTGTTCCTCTCTTTGGCAACTAGCATTTTCATGCTGCCCCAGCACTTAAAGTTGGGAAAGAAGGAAGTCCCATAGATTCATGTAGTTTAAGATTTTACCCCCTGTATTTCAGAATAGGTTAGTTTATGCTGTGGCAACAAATTAACTCCCAGTTTACAAGGGCTTAACATGACAAAGGTTTACCCCTAATTTACAGTGCATATGTAGCGTATTTAACTCAGCTCAGTGGTGGATGGGTGTCTGCTCCACACAGCATTTAAGGGACCCAGGCTTTCAGGTCCACCATCTTGTAGCAGACCACCTGGAACACAGGGCCTCCTTTTTTGTTGAAAAGGAGGGAACCAGAGAGTCATATGCCAGCTTTTAATGCTTCTACCCAGCAGTTATACATGTCATTCCTGCTCAGAGACTGATCCCAGACCTAACCACTTGGCCCTATCTAACTGCAAGAGAGCTGGGAAATGTGGAAGAGCCATAGATACTCAGTAAGCAGCTGATGATTCCACTACACTTTACTCAAGGATATTCACGTTCTCAAAGGGGAAGGATGGCAGATGAGTATCTGCCACCAGAAGAAGAAAGCTAGATTTGAATGTTTTCCTCTATTGTAGGCTAAATTAGGGTCCTAAAATTGCTGCTCATGAGTGGGCTTCAGGGAAAAATTGAGCCCCTTAATATTGCATGCAGGGTTTTACATATGTCAGACTTGTTCCTGGGTTAGGAAGTCCACAACTTTTAGCAGATTCTCAAAGGTGTCTGTGACCCAAACAAATAGTATCAGCACTTGGGTTCATCCACCCAACAAAACAGAGGATCAGGCTTTGCCTCTCCATGAGTCTTGAGATTCAGATTTATCATCTGGAGGTAGGAGTAGCATGTGTGGTTGCCTTTGCACTGAATCAGCTGCCGGCTGAGAACCTCAGGCATGATTCCTGACCAAAGGGAGTCTTTCAGTCTGACCAGGATCCTGCACTGGCCAATGAGGGCCCTGCCTGGGCTCCAGTCTGAGCTTTTCCCAATTTCATGGGCAGGTTTTTAAATTTTATTAAATAGAGAATCCAGTTAGAGATGGTTCCTCTTAGCCCTAAGTGTCTATGATTCTGGTTATAATCTATACCCAAAGTCAGCAAACTTTTTCTGTAAAGGGCCAAATAGTAAACATGTTCAACGCTGTGGGCCCAACGATCTCTATTATAGCTACTCAACTCTGCCGTTGTAGTGTGAGACAGCCATAGACAATATGTAGATGATGGGTGTGGCTGTGTTTGAATAGAACTTTATTTACAAAAGGAGCAGCAGCCCAGGGTTTGCCAAACCCTGATCTACGTTAGTGGCTCGTAAAGTGTGATCACAAGCCACCAGCAGCAACATTACCCGGGAACTTGTTAAAAATGCAAAATTGGGGCACCACCCCGGACCTGCTCAATCAGAATCTTTGGCGATGCAGCCCTCAGAAGACCTACCGGGAAAATTCTGACAAATAATAAAGTTTGGGAAACACGGATCTCTCTCTAAAAAAAAAAGCTTAATGATTCCAGGATTATTCAGATACGGTGATCTCTTGCTCAGGTAATGAGGCAGGAAA
Organism: Balaenoptera acutorostrata; assembly: GCF_949987535.1. NCBI lineage: Eukaryota > Metazoa > Chordata > Mammalia > Artiodactyla > Balaenopteridae > Balaenoptera > Balaenoptera acutorostrata. Next base: position 16,930,336 of record NC_080082.1, on the reverse strand, counting down.
TGTTAAATAAAATAACTAGCTTAAACACCCCTGACTCCTCCAAAGCCCCCAAATTATATTAATTTCCTTATCTTCACAAGAAAATTATCCCTTTCTGTTTTGTTCATCATAATCACTGCTAAGGCTTTTAATATGGAAGAAGTGAAAGCTGTTGCTTTTATACACGTCTTCTTTATTATTGTTACTGCATAACTGATATTACCTTTCATGTGTACCCAGGGACTTCCTTGTAAATAGCAAATAGGTGTCTAAAAAAGCAGCCTTTGAATAGTAATGACACTTAACAGTTATGTTACACTTTCATGGAGGCAGTCTGTACATATATCCACTTAAAAAAACATGAAGTTATCCACAACTGAAAGAAATTAACAGGGAAAGATGAGTCAACATTAAAATTCAACTGGAATAAGCCTTGCTGGATCATAGGAGTTCATGGTGGATAAAACCACCCCAGTCTTGACTTGGAGGTCTATATTAGATGGAGAGAAGAAAATCTTAGGAAGTCTTGGAACAATAGTTTAATCAGAGGTGATCTTTGTTGCTAACCAATAAGAGTGTAGCTCCAATTCTGCTTTCCCTGAATTGTGCTTCTGTGCCTTAGGTTTTCATTTGTGGAATTCTTTGGTTTAAGGTCCTCATAGACTAGGGCCTTGTCTACCATTGTAGGACCTAAATGTTTCACCCTGCACATGGCAGATATGACACAGTAAATGAGAGAATGAATGAATGAACATTGTGCGGGATTTTAGCTCCCAGTAAAAGCAACCTCATTCTTGGGGTTTTCTTCTCGATCACATCCCAGAATGAAGCACCACCCCCTCTGCCTTACCCTGCATCCCCCTCCTCCTCCTCCTTCATTATTGTTGTTGTCTTTTCAGATGAATTGTCCACATCACTAAAAAATTTAACTTCTGGACAGTCATTATAATTGGATTGTGTGTCATTCCAATACAGCACTCACTGATCGTACTCTGGTGGTCTTTGGACATGTGAATTTGAGCACAGTCAATAAAGAGAAAAGTGAGGCCCCAAATTCCCAAGACATACTTTTACAAATGTTGGGAAATTCAGGAATGCTACAGTCATATGCCAGTTTTTGTCTTCAAAATATCAGATGTGGATTACTGCCTTCCGGTCTGTGTATCCATCTCCTGGGGATTCTAGCTGGACCCTCGCCCTGGGGCAGGGCCCAGGACACTTGGGGCTTATCCCAGAGCAGAAGAGTCCCACGATGCCAGAGAAAACACTTAGTTCTAGCTTATCTCCCCAGAGCTTCCTGGTAGCTTTGTTCATTTTCCACTCACCTGTGAATTTTCCATTTAGAAACCTTATGATTAATATTCCACAGAAGAAGAATAATCCCTCCTTTCAGAGATTTCTTTACCATCTATGTTGCATTTTAAGTATGAGATGTCCTCCTTTCTTTAATCAAGATTCTCTACCTTATTCAAGGTCTAGAGAATCTCCTTCCAGTAGACTCCTTACTATGAAGTGATCTTGACTTTCTTTACCTGAGCTCAGGTACAAATTGTTGGTCATCATTTTTGTATTGACATAGTTTCATTGTGTTAGTTTGAACTGTTGATTAAATCCTGCATTGCCATTTTATCATTTTATTTTTATTAATTAGACTAGACTGTAAGCTCTTGGAAGGCAAGAACAAGGTGTTTTAGGTCTTTTAAATCCTTTAGTGTTTTAGTATGGTGCAAAGCCACACACATGGGAAATGATTGTAGCTCTGAGTAGATAATAAGTGAATACATCATCAGTGGCTGTTCTCAGATATTAAGATTTTCCCTGTCTGATTTTTAAAAATAGTTAAAAGCGAGCTTAAAACAAAAGAATGTACATTGCTGCTACCCTTTAGGGGATTATTGTGAATTTTAAACCTGCTTTTGAAGAATACTTTATATTTTGCAAAGTATTTTCAACATTCATTTAACACAACAGCTCTTGTAGACATGGGAAGGTAATAGAGAAACTGAAATCTCACAGAGTGATTATCTTGCCTGTCACGTGGTGATTGAATGAATAAAGGGCAAATGGATAAATGGTGGGCAAATATAATCAGAATTGGAACTATTTTCATTTTGAGTTGAAGGCTAATGCTTTTTTCTTTTTTTTTTTTTTTTGTACACTCCCTTCAACAGTAAGGGTAGTGGTTAGTGCAGGGTCTCTTAGAGTTTTGTTGTTGGAGTGTTTAGTGCACCTATTTCTCTTCCCCAGCATGGGTAACTTCCAGTGTCTGCTCTATTTCCTGGGAGTGAGCTTCTGAAGTCAGCTTTGCCTTTAGCGTTGCTTTGCTGTTTTGTGTTATTTCGTCGTTCTCAGTCCCTTCCAGGATGCTTTGGGGTCCCTTCAGCTAAAGAAAAAAATCGCACCTCTGCCACTTGCAGTGGTGGGAAACCTGAGGCAGTAACCTCTCTGAGCCTCAGTTTCCTTATCTGCAAAATGGAGGTGAAACGGAATCCAGCCGTACAGATGTGAGAATTAGATGAGGTAATGTCACATGCTCAGCGCTGTACTCAGCTACAGTAAGCATGCTCAGTACAGAGTAAGCGGTCACCGAGTATTCACCGTCGTTGTTGTTGATAGAATTGGAGAGACGCACTGAGAAAAAAGGATTTGGGGACAATGTCATCAACAGAGTAGAAATTAATGAATATTTCCTTATTTATGTTAAATTAAATTTAACTCAGCTTTCCAAAGGAGGCTAGTTGATCCAGGGAGTGGTTAGGAATAGGGGTCCTTGCCATGCACATAGAGAAAGGAAAAGTGAGACGAGGCTCCAGCAATTAAGCCCGATATGTTACGTGGGATGTGTGTCTTCTTACAAAGCCTGGCAATGCTAGGTTGCGAAACAGGGGAATGCAGGACCTCCTTTACATTCATGGGAGAAGGTGAAGAGTAATCCTACCTCCGGATGCTGTCTTCTCTTCCAGGAGCAGGGAACTGGCCCAATTCAGTTTGCACAATGTGCAGGGATGTAAATCCGATAATGTCATGCCTTAAAAAAATAAAGCAAGCCGTGCTGATTGCTTATACGGACAGCTGGCACACCTTAAGAAGTGGGAATGGTTCAGGCGGGAATGTAATAAGGCCCAGGAAAGTGGCAGCATGAAAGGGATGACCTTTATTTGCAATCATGGCGGAGATTTACAGTTTATTACTGATAGCTTTTATAAAGAGCCATTCAGTTCAGAGGTGAGAGGTTTGTCATCTGGAAATGCAATTAACTTTACCTTATCCCAATCCCCCTGGTCTTAGTGTGAGAGCAGCACTCCAGCACTTCAGCAATATCATGACTTCCCCTCTAATTTCATTTCTGTCTATTGCATCCCGAGGTCCCTGGCATTAACGGGATTGCATATTTTTTACTATTATTATTTTTTATTATTGCTACTCCCTGTCATTGGTAGCCAGAAGGCACTTGTGTATTTTTTTTTTTAGATTTAAATTGTTTGATGTCTGAATGAGGAAACCTCAAAGCATAAAGCCTTTTTAAACCACAGCAGTTAGAGTAGCACACAGAACTGAGATGTGCTGTCTTAGGTGCCTGAAATTAATTACAGCAATAGAGAGGGTGTAGCAAGGTGGAGTTGCTGTTTTACATAAAGATGGGACCCTGAGAGTTTAAGCCCTTGCAGTTCCGTACACTTCAGCGGCACACACCGTGCCTGGAAAGACGCTTGCTCCCCCATGCCTCCTCAGACACACAAGCGTACGGAGGAAGCACAACATGATTGGAAACATGAAAAAATGAAAGCGATTTTGGCACCCCTGCTGTGTGTGTATGAGAAGTCCCAAAAGGTCTATTTTTGTTTCACAGGTTCAGTTTTATGACCCTCTCTTGTCTGTTAAGTCAGGTCTGCAGGAATTTAAGAGCCAGACACAAAAGCAAGAATTTAGTACTTTTTGCCAGTTGGTTTAGGTTATTTGAAATATAGCCTAGTATATTTTCCACACTAGGCTGCTGCCAGATAGAACAGAGGAGGAAAGTGGTTCCAAGAGCCTGCATCCTCAGATTTTTCAACCACTGAAGAATTGAGGGAGAGGAGAGGGATTCTGCTGGGGGCCCCATCACTTAATGCCACGTTGTCTGAGGCTCTGGCAACTCCCCCTGCCTCCAGATAGCCCTTCCACCTGCCTTATAAAACCCCAGACGAAGGGACCTTTTACAAATTCCTAAGGCTCTATCTGAAAGCTATTTCCTCTGGGGTAAGGTAGAGCAGAATAATTACTACCCCTGCGTTTTTCATCCCGATTTTATTGTGGCTATTATTTTCATCAGTGTTAGAGGTTAATATCCCTATTTTTCCCCTCCACTGCCTAAATATAACTGGGGCTCAGCACACAGCCAAACCAGGTAGTGAAGGAAATAGCATTGCCTCCAAAAGAGGTTCAGATTAGTACGTCTGAAATGAGGGTTTGGGGCCCTAGGGTAAGAATTACCCTGCTGCAGCTGATAGCAGATAGATTTAAACCCATAATATTTCTTTTCTCAGCTGAGAGAGGTCGGGTTAAAAGATTCAGAAGGTGAATAGAGCATGAAACGATGCACTTATGTAACTATATTGGTGCTACAATAGAATGGCATCACTAAGAATAAAAGCATCCAAGAGCCATTTTTAATAGGAAGAAGGAAAAGCAGACACCTCAGTTGAGCATCCTTAAAGAATTCTTTGTAAGCAAAGCGGGGTTGAAGATGCTTAGCTTAAGGGACGGTGCTAAACTTGAGAAGGATATATTCAACTGCCCTTTCCCACAGAAGTGTCTTTAAAGTTAACTTTTGGAAATCTTGTGTTTTAAATCTTGTTTGTCCCCAGGCTGTGTCTATACTCAAAGGATAGAAGTGAGGAAGGGGGCAAGCATGGAGCAGGGGCCCATTTAGAAGGCTATTGGAGAGTTCCAGTTGAGATGCTATCTGGTCGTAGACCAGGGTACCAGCAGTGGAGATGGGGAGAAGTGCATGGCTATGAGATAAATTTTGGAGGCAGATCCTACAAGACATACTTCTGGGTTGCATATTATCAGGATCAATTAATATGGGCTCAGGTCTTGAGGGAAGTCAAGAAAACCACATCCTGGAGCAAAAATGTATCCATTCACATATACTGCTTACTTAGAGTTACACATGCTACCAAATTGAAAAACTATTCCTGTTCAGAAAAGCTATGATAAACCATTGTCCAGATCTGATAAACTAAGGTTGTACTCAGTTACCATCGGTGGCTTAGTGATGGTGCCCAGGTGCTCATCATGTAATTAATGCCTCGAGCTTTGGAACTCAACAGTGCATGCCCTTTCCCTTCACAGCTGGCAGTTTCTTTAGAGGGTGTATAGAGACCAGCATCTTTATTACCTAGAATCAGCATCCACAATGGATAAGTGATTTAAGTTAGATTTGGTATAGGGGTAAGCCACGTGTTTATACTTAGGAAGAACAGAGCATACAGGACTTTGTTAGAATATCTCTGGGCCACCAGGCTCAAGAATCATGGTGGATTATGGGAGTCCGTGTTGTAAAGCCATCGTGGACCATGAGGGCAGCATGGAGGCACGAAAGGGATGAACTCAAGTTTCACTAAATACTTAATGAGTTCATGCTGGCACCATGCCAGGCCATGGGGATTCCACAGTGAATAACATAGACAGTGTCCAAAATTGAATTTGGAAAGTTTTCGGCCCATGAAGTCACGAGTTAAAGAATCAAAGAGAGTAATTAAAGCTTAGTATCTTTTCAGCTTTTTAAAAGGGTCATACCCTGGAACGTTGGAGTCCCCTGGAGCTTGACTCGAAACCCTGTTCTCTTTCTACATTCTCTCCCTAGGTGTTTTCATCCACCTTTAAATACAATTTGTTTACGGATAATGCTCAAATTTGTATGTTAAAGCCTCTTCTTTCTTCTGAGTTCTAAATGTGTATAGCCAAGTGCCTATTAAACAGTTCTCCTTAAATGCCTGAGAAGCAAGTTGAACTGATTTTCTCCCCCAAACTTGATGCTTAACTCTCCTGGTAAATTTCGCCGGCCCCCCACCCCTGTCAGTTCCTTTAGCTGCAAATATAGAATTCTCTCACCTTCCACATCAAAACCCTTAGCAATTCTTCAGGTTGTTCCTTCAAAATGCCCTCCCATCCACTGCTTACCACGCCAGTTTACACCATCCCTGGCCCTGGTGTAAGCACAGTCATCTCTTGTCTCCTACTTGACTGATCTCCCTCTTTACACCCTGTCCTTGTTTCCCTTGTCAGTTTCTTACCCAGAAGATATAGAAAGTATAAAGCAAAAACGGTTTTACAGTATAAATCAGAGCCTAGCCCTTCTCCACCAAAAACCCCACCCTGTGGCTTCCCGTCCTTACCATAGTCTCTGAGGCCCTGCAAGGTCTGGTCCTTACCTAGCTCTTTGACATCTTCTTTCACCGGAAGTGGCTTTACTGTGAAGTTTAAGATTCACAGCCCCTCATTTGTATAGTTCCTTTCCAAGATTTGGGAGGTCCTTAATCAAGTTCATATTTGTAATTTTATTTTCTGTATTTTAAAGAGGGTCCCCCAAATTGCATAAGCTTCAGGCCCCATGAAACCTGGGTTCACCTCTTCTAGCACTCTTCCTTTTATTTCTCTCTAGCCACATTAGCCTTCTATACTTTTTTTTTTTTAATAAATGTTAGCCACTATTGATTAGCTTTTTCCTCCTAACGACATTTATTCTTTTTTAATTAATTTTATTTTATTTATGGCTGTGTTGGGTCTTCATTTCTGTGCGAGGGCTTTCTCTAGTTGTGGCAAGTGGGGGCCACTCTTCATCGCGGTGCGCTGGCCTCTCACTATCGCGGCCTCTCTTGTTGCGGAGCACAGGCTCCAGACGCGCAGGCTCAGCAGTTGTGGCTCACGGGCCTAGTTGCTCCACGGCATGTGGGATCTTCCCAGACCAGGGCTCGAACCCGTGTCCCCTGCATTGGCAGGCAGATTCTCAGCCACTGCGCCACCAGGGAAGCCCGCCTTCTATACTTTTATCAAACATGGCAAGATCCTTCTTACCTCCTGGCCTTTGCACTCACTCTGCCTCTAAAGAAGGGGTCCCCAACCCCCGGGCTGCGGGCCAGTACCGGACTTTGCCTCCTTCACTGTTTATTTCCAGATCCCAGAGCAGGACCTGGCCCATAGTTGGTTCTCAGTGAGTGAGTGTTAGATGAGTGAAGATGGGGACCAGCTGTTCTCCATCTTCACTGACACAGAAAGAGTTTGATGAGAACTGAAAATGTAGCACAAGGGAGAGAAAAAATTACTGCCTGCTGGTGAGGTCTATGGAATGTAAAGAAGGGGAAGCAGTGTCCTCTAGAGCTTTCTGTGATGATGCAAATATTCCATATTTGTGCTGTGCAATATGGTAGCCACTAGCCACTGTGGACTGAGCACTTGATATTTAGCTAGTGAAACTCAGGAACTGAATTTTGAATGTTACTTGATTTTAGTTAATTTCATTTCAACTAAATTACTTGGTTAATGTAATTAACTTTAAATAGCCACATGTGGCTTATGGTAACTACATGGAACAGTATAGGTCTAGGGACCTGGAATCCTTTATCTGGAATATCATGATACAGCCGGATGCCAGAGCTGAGACCAACAGCAAGTGCTTCTGGTTTTAAGAAAAAGATGCTCTGAGATCTACACAGATAGTGCCAGGGTGTAAAATGAAACACATTTTCAAGATGCATTGAGATCCTCCAAAAGTAGGAACTTTCTGAGAACAGTGTCTGATATTTAGCAATAACTAGATTTTTTAAAGGTTAGCCTAGATAATTTAGAAATATATTTACACATACACATCACATAAGCCTAGAACCTAAAGGCCAGGTGAGTTACACCAATTAGAAGCAGGAGCTGCTGGCAAAAGATGCAATGCAGCTGTAATAAATACAAAGTTCCCTGCTCAGAAAGGGATGCAAACAGCCAAGATGCAAATGAGACTCGCTAACTGCAGAGCTGGTGGGTCTGAAAAACACCTGAGGGGAAGAGTTGATGACCAGCTAAATAGGGGTCATGGCAACACCATGGCAGTGCCAATTCCACTTTCAAATAAAGGGTATATGGCCAGGGGGTCGAGGTGGGGAATTGCATTGTTCTACCTCATTCGGAAAGATTCTAACCACATCTGGAAAGTTAGCTCTGGTTCACATATCCTCAGTTTAAAAAGGAAATAAAATGTAGAGGAAATAAAAGAAAGGCCACAAAAATGATACGAATGTTGGAAGAGCAAACGTGAGTGGTCTGACTGAAGAAGTAATTTATAGTCTCCGTAAAGAAAGGCTTCTATGGGGGAAGTGACCACAGTCTGTAAATACCTTCAAGATAACCATATAAATGAGAGAAAAGTATTAGTTACCATCTTCTGGGGTGGCAGGACCAGAAACCATGGCTAAAGCTAAGAAAGAAGAAGTATTGAAGCCATTAGTTAAAAAAAAAAAAAAAAAAAAATTCTTCCAGGCTCTGAGGACTGGACAGTGGGCAGACCTCCCAAGGGAAGAAAGCCAAGTCCTGTCACTATACTCAGGAGCTGATTGAATGAGATAGTAATGGAAATAAAAGGAACATCAGGCTAAGGACTTACGTCCTGTGAAATAATTGGTCTGATAGGTCCGGAAATCTGCCTTTGGCTGTGGCCCATGCATGAGGCCTCAGAGAAAGGTAAAAGCTCCTCACAGTATTTCTCCAGACATGCCGAAGCAAGGCAAAAGAGGAAAATTCCCGGCTTTAAATAGGCCCAAGTTTGAAGTTTTGTGCAGTGCAGCCTCGTTTGCTCACACCCTGCTCATCTGGATTCTTGGTTTATCTGACCAGCTCTGCTGGGGGGTTGGGCTGAGGGGGGCCATGGTGCCAGGCACAGTCCCCAAGGTGTCTTACTTAGAGGGTCAGAGCCATGTAACTTTCCAGGATAAATCCTGGCCCAGCCAGATCCATGTAGACAAAGTAGGGCTATGACTTCATTAGTAATAATGCTCAAAATGCTTGAATTCACTCCTCACCTTTCTTCTGAGGACTTCACGAATTGATCTTCTTTTCACTCTTTCCATCAGGAGGCGTTATCACCCCAATCTCTTTGTGCTCTAAACATTTGAGTTCCAAGCTGTAGAGGTCATATCATCTTATATTTTTCACAATGAGAAAGCCAAAGCCCAGAAATATCAAGTGACTTGCTCAAGGTCACATGGCTATTCAGGGACCAAACTCCTGATTCCCAGTCCTTTATCTTCTATATTATAGTGTCCTGGCTTGCAAGGGGAGAAAATTATACATTCACCCTTCCAATAAATAATTATGGTCCCCTATGGTTGCATATAGGGCACCGTGTTAGATTCAGCGGCTATGTTGGGGGAGGAGTTGAAATACAGATCACGCACGGATTCTAGCTTCATGGATGATCACATCCATGGCAGAATGTGCCTACCTCAAGGGGTGCCCAAGGCAATCCACTGAGGGTATCAGAAGAAAATGTTAGGGCTTCTATTTATATTTATTTTATTTCATCCTTGAAAAATGTCTATTATTTTGTGTGGGTTCAATTATGTAAATAATGGTATACTAGGTAATATGTATCTCTACATATAATTTATAAGGAAAAGAAATACACACTTACTGGGAATGAACAGGCTAACATTTTATAAACTGATTTAGAGTGGGAGCAGAAAGATACACTCATGTAACTATAATGGCAGTTGGAAGAGTGATACTGCTGGATAACCAGGGACCCAGAGGAAGGATGTGGTGGGATTAAGTAGAACATGGAGGAGGAGGTGGCACTGGAATTGCACTTTGAAGGATGGATAGCATTTGGTGAGGTAGGAGAGGCAGAAGAAGGTGGAGAGTTTCCAGTGCAGGGAAAAGAATCCTGACAGCATAAAGATGCAGATTCTTAAGGGGCAATACTGGAAACATGATGGGTGGACCTTCAGGATGATGAAATGAAAGAGTAGTAAATATGACTGGAAAGGTAGAGTTGTGCTAGATTGTGGCAGGCCAAAAAAGTTAAGGTCTGTTTTAATTGTTTACTAAGATTGTCCTGGTTAAACCAAAATGGAAGGGGGTGGATGGGATCAACAATTCCCAAGAGAATTTGCATGAACTTATTTGTGGGGGAAATTTTGTTTCTTGGCTAAGAGGAGAAAGAAGAGTTGTGTACAAGGTAACAGGTGAGCAAAGGCATAGGGATGGGGAGTGGGAAGGAGTTTTACAAATAATATGGTCTTTTCCTACCCCACCCCCTACTAAGCCCCAAGAAGAAAGAGTGGGGACAGACACTGATATAGCTGATCTCAGTAGGGCACTTGGGGCACATGTGGTGACAACGTGACAAAGTTTGCCACACATGGTGAATCAGTTAACTACTGCCATAATATGCTCTGTAGCAAACTACCCCAAAACTCAGTGGCTTAGAAGAACCATTTATTGTATCTGTGTGGGCCAGCTGGGGTGGCTCTTGTGCCTGGAGGTGGCTTCGTGCTGCAGGTCTTCAGGTCAGCAGGATGGTTCTCTGTGTTCATTTCAGCACATTGTAAGCCCTCGCTGGCGTCACACATACTAACATCCCATTGCTTAAGCAAATAGCCTAGCCTGATGTCAGTGGGGTGGAAGAAATACACTCTGCCTCTGTGAGGCCATGGCAAGGGTGTGGACGCATATTGCTAACAGAGGAGTGAAAATTGGGACCAATAATTCAATCTCCCTCCTCATCTTGATTGGGATTACTCATATTACTAACTCATGAAAAAGACACTCAACCTTGCCTCAAGATACCTAAGGATTCAGGGTGGCCATCACTGGAGACTTGTAGCCCCTGTGTCTTGCATTCCTCTGCAGAGCACCTGGGAGAAGTATTCTTAAGGAGGATATTGCAACATTTGGTGATGGTTAGGCCCACTAAAGTAAGCGTGGAAGTAGACCCTGATGAGAGGATAAAGTGAAAAAGCAGAAATTCATTTGTTCGTAAAACCATGCAAGACAGCTGCCGCTCATGTGACACACAGGAGCTCATGGAGATCTGCAGAAATGCATGGCTCATAACACAGCCTATCTTGATAGCATGTTTAATGTGATTTTATTTGTACCTAGGGACTGGGGAAGTCAGGAGTCATTTCTCTTTTATTTCTTTGCACACTTCCCTTTCTTCCTATGCAAATTGGTAAGGCATAGTTCAGTGTCCTTGTCACATTAAGCAGTTATTAATGTCTGTCTCACCTCCATCTGAAAGTAAGCTCCACGAGGGCAAGGTTTTTGTTTTTTGTTGATTCTGCTGTTGTTGGTTTGATCTCTTTTGTTGCCTGCTGTAACCGCAGCACTTAGAACAAGGCCTGGCACATAGTAGATGCTCAATAAATATTTGTTAAATAAATGAATTATACATTCATTTGCTGTTAGTGATGGTAATGTTTGTTGACTCACAAGGGTCATAGAGTAAGCCAACTGGAGAGCTTCACTAGAAGGGAGAACTTCTTCCAGTGGACTGCTTTGCTTGTTCATTACTCAACCCACCATTTGTAATGTTCACCCATGTCATACTATGTGGACACTAGTTTCCTCACCAGGAAGTAGAACTGTTCAACGCTGACCCTGACCACCTTTGTGCCCTGTTGATGGTGAGGGAACCTCTAGTATGTATGGAAGCATATTCCAGATGAGCTCGTTGTTTAATTTTGCCAGATTACACCTCCTACCCCTTGTGCCTGTCTATGTCTTAGTTGTCAGAACAAAGTGCAGAAATCTCACTAGCTGCCTCTGTGAAGAGCCTTTTTACTTGAAGTTGTCATTTAAGTAACTTTTGCACAAACAAAATGACCCCTAGTATCTGTGTCTGTCCTACTCAGATTTTTACTGTATATTTACTCAGACATTTTCAAGCATACTCTCCACCTTCAGGAATTTGAAGAAGCTGTGAGTTGGATGCTGGAGAGGAGTGGAAGACACTGTGTGGTAAAGATTGCTGTTGTTGTTTGTACTGACAGTTTAAAAAAAATAGTAATCCAAGTAAATGTGCCGTTAAATGATAACCATAGGGCATATTATTAATATATTATTAAATATATTAAATATTTCATATAATATATTAATACATATATAATATCTAAATATACTGCTAGTTATATTAGTACATTATATAGTATTAAATGCTCTAAATAATATTCCAAGTATTTAAAAAAGCACAGCCTTCTGAACAGATGTCAAATAGGATAGATTCTTTGCTTCAAGAAATTTCAAACTAATATGTTGAGGGGGTCACATAGTTTCTAAGACAGGAAGTTAATTTGCTTTGACAAGCTTCCGTTTTTATAAGATGAGCAATATATTGAATGATTTTGCTGTCATTTCAGTGTTATTTTAAATAGTGGAGTTATGTCTAATGAGTTCTCTTGCATTAGTAATCTTGTGAAGTTTTGAAACACCCAATTTATTTGGCCAATGTTTTCTGGCTTGCTATTACGACTCAAACCAAGTGTTCTTCTTGTGCTCATTTTCAAACATGTTATTAGATATATATTTATGGTTGAGAATTATTCCACTTGAAACCCAAAGTGATCTTCATTATGTGGCTTTAAAATCTTGGTAGCATGATTGTGTCTTGTGGTGAAGTAATAATACGATTTATATCATGCCTCACTTGCAAAGAGCTTTCATATACATTATTATTGTACTATCTCCATTTTACAAAAGAGAGAACATGGACTCATGTCTTGCCAAGAATCACATGGCTAGGTAGTGACAGGGCTGAGTTTCAAACTTTTCTCTTGTGAAGGAAACTTTAACGGTTTCCTGAATAGCTTCACATTCTTCCATGGCTCTGTGTGAGAATGTGAGCATGACGTATATAGAGAAGCCCTCTGTTTGTTATTGCAGTTGCTAACTTTCTGCAGTTCTACCTACAGGAACTTATGTTCCTGGTGAGCATTTTTCCCTCAAAATTATGACCCCTAACTACTACTCCTCTTCATGTTGAAGGCATTGTTAGTTCTGACTGTTGGAGATCCATTTATTCAGCAAATATTTGTTAATTGCATGTTGGTTTTTCTAAAACAATTTTGATTTTTCTAAATCTTGCTTTTTTGATGGTTCTCAATATCTACTTCATGTTCATGTGTATGTATGTTTGCGTATGTGTGTATGTATGTTTGTGTATGTATGTATGTATATCTACCTATCTCTATCAATTCGTTCAGGTGATTTCTCTTCACCTGGTTGATTAGAACAAGTGGATTAATTAAATAAACTAATTTGTGGAATTAGTTTTGATCAACTGTTGCTCTGGGTATTCTTGTATTGAGGGAACCTGATCTTTGCTGAGCTTTGAGGTTTTCTCATTCTTTTGGCTTTCCCTGGGAGATGTGCATCCCCACCCTATTCATTTTTTCACGGGTATGCTCTGGGAATAGTTTTTGACCCCATTGTTCTCACTGTTGCTGCCACTACACTGTGATGTATCTGCTGTATAAACTGTACTGAGGTTTCCTCTAGCTATCAAGGCCCTATTATTTAGGTGACTTGCCTTTGCAGAGCCATGCCTCTTTGGGAAGTTGAGTTCTTGTATAAGGTCAATATAGCTGAATGCCATCATTGCTGTAATCAGATGCCTCTGCAGCACAAGAAGCATTTGCAAATCCTCCCAGTCCCTATTCGCAGACACTGCTGGCTCTTCCTTTGTCCAGTGTCTTTCATCTTTCCAGGGCCTATCTCCACCCTCTGATTCATCATCAGAAGGGGTATCTCCATTTGTTGTTGGTTATATTCTCATGCAGCCTTAGCTTTGATGGCTTCCATTTCAGCTCTGGTTAGCAGGAGTCTCTTCGGCCCCATTCAGTTTTGCAAAGTTTTGTGCTTTTACCCAGTTCTTATCAATACAAGATTTGGGCTGATCAATAGCCTGTGTGTTTCTTAACCATGTGTTCTCATCTCCTTTTCCAGTTGGATTGGTTCCAGATAGCAGTGTTGTATTCTTGTTTATTTTCATTGTTCATCTCAATATCTTAGTTTTTATAACTCTTATGTTTGAGAGTGACATCATTATCTAAATGCTTTATAGTAATAAACTGATAAATTATGTAGTAATAAACTGATAAATATCAGTTTATTACTACATAATTGTTGATAATTCTACAAAGGTGTTGTATTACTTTTCTATGGCTGCTGTAGCAAATTACCACAAACATAGTGGCTTAAAGCAACACACATTTATTATCTTATAGTTCTGGAGATCAGAAGTGGAAAATGGATCTCAGTGGGCTAAAATCATTCCTTTCCGGAAACTGTAGGGGAGAATCCGTTTTCTTGCTTTTTGCAGTTTCCGGGGGTTGCTCACATTCATTTGCTCATGGCCTCCAACCATTTTCAAAGCCAGCAACGGTTGGTGGAGGCTTTCGACCATTGCATCACTTCGACACTGATACTGCAGCCTCCCTCTTCCACTTTTGAGGGCCCTTGTGATTACGTTGGGCCCACCCCAATAATCCAGAATAATCTCTCTATCATAAGGTCAGGTGATTAGCCACCTTAATCCCTTCTACAACCTTAATTCTCTTGTGCTAGGTAACTTAAAACATTCAGTTTCCAGGGATTAGGGTCTGGACATAATTCTGGGAATTGTTATTCTGTCTACCAGAGGTGGTGCTAAATCATAACATCTGCTTACATGATTCTTATGAACAATATGATGGAACTACTTCCTAAATTCACCTGTCTAAGCCATCTTTTGCCTTTGGAGCTGTAGGAGTGCACCAAGAGAATTCTGTTGACTACAGGAGCCAAATACGTGGATTGAGAAGGAGTGACTGTGAGGTATAGCGGTCACAGACAACAACCTTGGTGTTCTTCTGTGTCCTCAACACTGGGCATATTTGTAGGATAACTGGTTTGTTCATATATCAGAAAGTCTCCAACAAAAATATTTGTTCCTTTAAATATATTTTAGCTTTAGAAGCAGTTTCAGTGATTGAAAAGGTAGAAATTCTCATTTCACATTTTAAGTCACTTATTAGCTGTGATAGATTTTTAGATTGTCACTGATTTTCTGTCTTTATAGAAAACCAAATAGCTGCCTGATCTGGAACTCCTGAGTGTAAATATAGATGCTCATGCCCATTAAAATTTGAATAAGAATGGTAGCATGGCGCTATTAATTCTGTAAGCAATTGATGAATTTGTGTAATACACTGTACATTACAAACTAACATAACAGTATTATGAAATGTCATTATGACATTTTCCAGGTTATACTTTCAATCGATCTGAAAGAGCTCGTTAGAGGCCGGGTGGCTTGGGATGGTTTGCTAGGTAGCTTACAGATTTACTGAAATCTTCAGAAAGTTTATGAACTAAGACAATGGGTCACCTCATGAGGCAGTAGAAACTTTGCTTCTAGTCCTGATTCTGTTATAACCAGCTGTGTAACACTGGCAAGTTTCCTGGTATCTGCACACCTCAGATCCCCCATCTATCAAGTGGCAAGTTTGGCCAAGAATCTCATCCATCCAGGGTCAGGGCCAGGCTTGCTAGATTTAGCAAATAAAAATACAGGGTGCCCAGTTTAATTTGAATTTAATATAAACAAATAATTTTTAAGTATATGTCCCAAATATGGCAGGGTACATATTTGTACTAAAAATTATACATTGTTTATCTGCAATTCAAATTTAACCAGGCATCCTGTTTTTGTGTTTGACAAGATAAAGTAGTCTTAGGTATGTATGCTTTCACTTTCCCTGTTGGTCAGCTGCAGGAGACATGTTTCCTATTGTGTGTGGGTCCAGCTTTCTGCTTCGCCCAGCACAATGCCCCAGGTAGTCACTACCAGTCACTTAGAGTTGGCACGGATGATAAAATCCAAGCCCAATAAATATTTCAGGAGTGGAAGAGTAGCTGGTATCCCTAATTTATTGTCACCTTCATTCTGTGTCTTAAGTTCTATGATTCTATAACATGTATCAATACATAGCATAGGTAGGAATAAAACAAACAACAGGTGTGTGTTAAAATAGACAAGCACAAGGTTATGTGCAAACTGTAGAGAGATTGTTTTGAATGTGGTTCCCAGGAAGGATTAAGGTGACCATCTCCTTTCCTACTGAAAGCTTGAAATGGATTTCAGGTATAGCTTGGATTTGAAGGATGATACACTGGAGGACCATCAGAGGGGTTGGGCTCATGACTTTTGTGAGGTGTTCTGCTGGATATTTTTTCTTTGCCCTTCCACATCTGCTCCCCTCCCTTCCTTACTGTGCTTTGTGCCCCAGGAGACCTACTGGTATGGATCATATCAGTGGGATCCCTTGCTTTGTTGTTCCCAGATGGATTTGGCAACCCCACATCAAGAGATTGGAGAGAGGGACTGCGGCAAGGTTGGAGTATTTATTTCACAGGAAGTGGCCAGTAGTTGGTTGCACCCTTTTACCCAAGACCCCAGATTCTCTGGCACATTCTTCGTAAAGCTACTCTTCCTAGGATATAGGAATTACTCCCTCTCTGTGCCTCTTCAGATCTAGGGGTAGTAGTGGCTCCCAGATGTTGCTAGTATTAAGGTGCTGTGCTATTTCTAGTTTTCCAAATCCCTGCTCTCACCTTTACAATTAGTCTCTTTATTAAACTCTCCTCAGTTACTTGTTTTGAGTGTGCCATCTGCTTCCTGCCGGGGCTCTGACTGGTTACTATTATTAGCTGACTCTTTGAGAGTATGGGGCTTATAGAGGTTAAGTCACTTGTCCAAGATCACATAACTCATAAGTGGCAGATCTAGGACTCAGACCAAGTATTTTCAAATCAATCTGAAAGAAATAAGAGAAAAGAGAAAGTATGTTGGGAGATTCATGGGGAATCTGATGATGGTCTTGGAAATATGTAATATATTTTTCTCAATTGCTTTGGAAAACATTCTAAGGAAACGAACCTATATCACCATCCATTATGTCTCTCTTTTTCCATTTTGGAAAAGTAAGGATAAGAATACTTCTTAGGTGCTTATTCTTTCTTAGTCTTTAAAAAGAACCCTGAGAATCAAATAAACAAAAAGTAGGGATAATCTCCATATTTTATCATTCTCAGCCTAACACTCTATACTCTAGAACATGCTGCTTCTAGTACCTTCTGTCCATCTTCATTACTTTTCCTGAAGTCCAAATAACTTTACCTTGTAAAAAGAACATTCGTCTGCCAAGGATGAAGATATTCTTAGCAAAGCATTATTATTATTATTATTGTTGTTGTTGTTGTTGACAAATAGCATGATATACTTAATATCATATGCCTCCTCTGTCTGAGATAATTATGAATGGCTTGGAATTAAATCATCTTTCTTGGATCAGACCATTTCCCATGAGCTTTTCCTGCTGCCAGCTAACCTGGGCATGACACAAAAAGGAGGGGGCAAGTCCTGGGAAGCCATGTCCCTCTGACCTGTAGTCCTCTCTTGAGTGATATGTGCTTTGGACATCCTGCCTGCATATTCCGTTTCTGTTTACCCTTTTATGCATCCTGATCTCTCTCAACTTTCCCTCTTTTCCCACCAAATACATCTTTCCCAAAGCTTCAGTTTACCTCACACTCAAGCTCTTTTTGAATCATGTCAGTTTCTCAGTTTCTGCTTTATTCCCATTGGTACTTGCTAGGTTGAGATCCGCTGTTGGCTAGAGAAGCATGAGTGAAATTGGCAAGGCAGGAAAATGGCACCATGTCAGGAAGATGCTACCCCTCATTCCTGGATGGAGGAGGATTTGGTGGCACCCATAAAGATCAGGCGTAGCCTAAGGCCTATGATAGATGATACATAGGCAGTTACCCTGGTGCATTAGCTGAGCCATGTATTTTAGGAGGAGAAATAAATTTTAAGATAAAAATACCTTAAAAGAGTGTACGAAGACCCAACATGTTCTTAGGAGAGGTATGGGTTTCCTTAACTGAGAAAGTTTCTGCTGCATGACTTTATTTTAGTTAATTTTGTAAAACTAGATTTTATTCCTGCTGTTGCCATAGGGGACTACCGAGACATTGAAAATTAATGCTTTTTCCAGAAAGGATTTTCTTCAGGGGTGTGAGACTGGAGGAACTTTTTTACCCAACTTCATATGATGCTGTTGGTGAAGAAGTTCTGTTTTAGGGAATAGATGGGTCAGGAACTTTGATTTTTATTTTTCTCTCCAATTCCTGAAAACTTAAGCTGTATTGAAATGGGCAGAGAGTAACCCTAGGGCCTTCTTGTAAGCACCATCCATAGGGTTCAGCCACAACAGCCAATTTTATGGGACCCTTCTGGCCAGAGCCAGTGGTGTGGCTAAGAGGTTGGGGTGGTGACCATAAACCATTCTGAACATTCATCCTCATGCAGGAAAACTAAGTACCCTTAGTTGGCATTGAACTTCTTTCATAGAGAGTTGTACCAAAACTAAATGTACTGGTTTTTATGAAATTCATGCTAGACCTGTTATTTTCCACTCTACGTGGAACAAATAATTTAGACAGTGTTTTCCGAAGTTAGTTTTGACTGGTAACTGGCCTTGAACCAAAAATGGACTGAATGACTCTGGTCGTGACTGAAATGAAAGCATAACTGATTCAAGTCCCAGGTGTCCTTCCCTGATGTTTGATTCACAGTCTAAACTGAGGCATTCTGCCCAAAAGCCATCAACAGGTGACCCTCAGCCTTACCCAGTCCCACAACTCTTCTTTTCCTCTTATGCTGTGTAAATCAAGTATGTAAATCAGGTAATTTTCTCCATGCGTTGTTATATCAGTATTTAGGATCAGAATTTCTATACTCTTTACCAAGCTGTTATTTCTCCATATATACACTTTTAACAGAAAGGTCAAGACGTTTCAGTAACTCAATAAGATGTTACCTTGACAGATGAATGGATAAAGAAGATGAGGCACATATATATAATGGAATATTAGCCATAAAAAGAAACAAAATTGAGTTATTTGTTGTGAGGTGGATGGACCTAGAGTCTGTCATACAGAGTAAAGTAAGTCAGAAAGAGAAAAACAAATACCGTATGCTAACACATATATATGGAATCTTAAAAAAAAAAAAAATGCTGATGAACCCAGGGGCAGGACAGCAATAAAGACGCAGATGTAGAGAATGGACTTGAGGACATGGGGAGGGGGAAGGGTAAGCTGGGATGAAGTGAGAGAGTAGCATTGACATATATACACTACCAAATGTAAAATAGATAGCTAGTGGGAAGCAGCTGCATAGCACAGGGAGATCAGCTTGGTGCTTTGTGACTACCTAGAGGGGTGGGATAGGGAGGGTGGGAGGGAGACAGAAGAGAGAGGGGCTATGGGGATATAGGTATATATATATAGCTGATTCACTTTGTTATACAGCAGAAACTAACACAACATTGTAAAGCAATTATACTTCACTAAAGATGTTAAAAAAAAACCCATTCAAATGACACATTTGCATGGCAAAAGCTGCTACTACTCTGGCTATAGAGGATCTGTCTTTTTAACCCTTTGGTCGTGACTTGGGTTGTTTGGGGAACCCATAGAGAAATCAAAGAATGTGGACAAGATTTAAAAAAAAAAAATGTTTTCCTTGCAGTGGGAGGGACAAGCTAGGATATAAGGGAAATAAAGATGGCTTTTCTGTAACTTTGAGATGGGAATAAGAGGAAGAAATATCAGTGAAGAGGAAAGAGGATGAAATAAAAAAAAAGTTGGGGGTAACACTGTGGAGAAAAATGGGGATTGAAGAAGGGTCTTGGGGATAAAACTGTCGTTCGTGCTTCCTGATCCAAGCATTGACGTTATCCTGAACGGGCAAGATGTTGACTTCTGGGGGACACAGTACAGAATATTTCAAACCCAGCTGCCTGTAAAATATGTGTCGAGACACAAGGTTACAGAGGGCTAGGCTACAGATAGGGATTATTTTGGGGGAGAAGCAGGGTGATTCACAGTTCCTGAACTTCAGGATCCTCAAGCTACCGGTGCACTCACTTTCATCCTGATTTTAGGTTTATGTGAATGTAGGCTGTCTCTTTGCTTTTAGAAGTTTTCCCAGCTGTTCTTTGGATGCTCCTTTCCTATGTGTTCATTTTGGCCAGGCATCCTACATGGCTGAACTGCCTATGAACATAGAGGGCTCTCCTTCCTTCTTATCCTCAGCCAGAGATCATTCCCTTTTGTATCGGCTGTTTTCCTTGGAAGCGTGAAGCATTAGCTTTAATCAGTTTATAGAGCCCCTGACCTAATTTTACATCTGCAATAAGATCACTATGAATTCTCTGCTTCCCCGAGGAGGATAAAGCTCTGCTTTCCCCCTCCCCTCTGCAGTCTTTCTTTGTGATGGACGTTAGGGAGCCTGGCAGGTTCTGTTCCACACTGTATTGCTCCAAGAGAAAATTTATTTATATATTAATTTTATATAAAAAAGATTTCTCATAGGGAGCCAAAGATTGAATCATAGGCAGAAACCTAATTTGAGGTTGAAGGCAGGATAGCGGCAAGCAATGTCAAAGAGCAAAAGCTTTGGGGGTGGTAAGTGCACAGGGATTAAATATTTGTTTCCAACCTGTACTTCTCTCTTTTCCTTCAGCACATTGGCACATCTAGAGTGCACACCTTGTGTATTAGTTTTCTTTTGCTGTATAACAAATTACTGCAAATGTGGTGGCTTAGAACAATATCCATTTGTTATCTCGCAGTTTCTGTAGGTCAGGAGTCTGGGCTCTGCTTAGCTGGGTTACTGCTCAGTGTTTCACAAGACTGAGATCAAAGTGTTGGCTGGGCTGTGTTCTCATGTGGAGGCTCAACAAGGGATGAATCTGCATCTGAGCTCCCCCAGATTGTTTGCAGAATTTGTTTCCTTGCAGCTGTAGAATTCATGTCAATTTGTTTCTTTAAAGCCAGAGAGAGAGACACTTTGCTGAAGTTTCTATCCTCTAGACCCTCTTTTAAAGGGCTCATCTGATTAGGTCAGGTCTACCCAGGATAATCTTCCTTTTGATTAACTTATTTAACTGCTGAGAGATTTTTAATTACATCTGCAAAATCCCTCCACCATTGCCATACTAGTTAGTTAGAGGGGTCATAGGTTCCAGGCCCTCTTAAAAGGAGGGTATATGAGAGTATGTCTCATTGGGTGTCATCTAAGGGTGTGTCCTCCATATCTCATCAATCCTTCCAGATGCCTAGGATCCCAAAATACCTCATCAAAATCATTCTATCATCTTAACAACCAAATGTGGTCAAAAAAGCAGGACTACATGTCTTTCATAATGGGCTGTATTTCCTTCTTGCTTAGAAAAATCATTTGTGAGTTCACTTAAATGTGTTTCTGTGGATAATAACCAAGGAATGGGAGAGAATTAATTAGAGTTTATTTATAATTACACACCTCACTCAAGCCCATTAGTTACACTTGCTATATATTTTTAAATTGCTTTTATTTTGTGAATGCCTCGGACTTTTAAAGATTTGATAAGGTTTGATATCAGCTTTCTTTAAGGCCTTTAGCACATGATAAATCAGTTTCAAAGAGGGGTAATTTTTTGTGTAATTAAGAAATTACGCAAAATTGTATTTTAAAACATCGTGCCCTACACATTGAAGTTTGCTTTTGTAAAAAATCTTAATTTTTAATGAAAATATATGAGAATTTAAAACAAGGTAAAGAGATTAAGGGGTATTTCTTTTCTAGTACATTTAGGAGGAGATATTTAAGGGAGGGAAGCCCAATTTCCACTTTTTTCCCCTGTAAGACATAAACCCAAACATCAATTACTCTTGGGAATCACAATTCTCAAGATTATTCTGCATCCAAAAAGTGGACTCTATTTCCCTTCAGTGCTCTTCCTTTATTCACTAAACTCAAAGGGTATAATCTAGAAAATTGAGCCCATAGAACAGGAAACCATAATATCCTTCAGTTTAAAGGGTTCATGAGAATCAGGGAATCTGTTCCAGAAATAAAGCATCAGGGGAAGGAGCTTAGAAGACTAAAGTAGGTAGAGACTCCTGGAAGAGAAGGAGTTGAGCTTAGTAGCTGATGTTTCTGTCTCCTTTTTAACTTCTTTCTTTTTTCCCCTTCTACTTCACTGTGCCTTCTCTCACTGCCTTATTAATGGAAACTCATGACTCCTGAAGCCAGGTTTTGGAGATAGCCATTCTGCCTTTCCCATTTAACCAGAATTTTTAGCTGGGTTCCTGACTTCCTGGTATTCATTTCCCAGCTTTCCTTGCAGTCAAGCATGGCCATGTGACTAAGATCTGGCTAGTGAGATGTGGGCAGAAGTGATGTGCATGACTTCTAGCTCCTGTCCTTAAAGGAAGGGGACATGCCCTCTACTTTCCTTTCTTCCCTTCCTACTGCCTGGATGTGAAGGTGAAGATGAAAGCAGGATTGGCCATATTGGCTCATGTGATGGAAGCCAGTATGAACTTTGCCAAGGATGGCAAAGCATCAAAAGAGAAAAAGTATGAACGTGAAGCCACTATACCTACCCTAGATTTTCACATGAGAGAGAAACAAACTTCTGGTTGGTTAAAACTAAGCCACAGTTAGTTTTAGTATTTTGGTTAAATCAGCCTAACTAATCTCATAACAGATACACCAGGGATTTCCCTGGCGGTCCAGTGGTTAAGGCTCCCTCCCCACTTCCAATGCAGGGGACAAGGGTTCGATCCCTGGTCAGGGACCTAAGATCCCATGTGCTGTGTGGTGCAGCCAAAACAAACAAACAAACAAACAAACAAAAAACCAGATGCACCAGCTTAGAGAGGATCATCAGTTGAGTCAAGGACAGCATAGTGGTTGAGAGCAAGGCTTTGGTATCAGGCAGACCTGGATCAACTTTCATTGGTACTCCACCACCCACATCTGTGGCTGAATCCTAGTTTCATCTTCTGTAAAATGGAGATAGTAGTAAGTGCTTCACAGCACATTGTGTCACACCAGGGGATGAAGATTTGGTGGTGGACAAACTAGATATGGCCTATGTTCTCAAGGTGCAGAGGGTGAGATGCATAGATAATGGCAAATTGTAAGCAGTGCTGTGGAGGAGCAAAGGAGAACAGTGAGCAGGGGGTTCCTTAAAGGAGTCAGTGAGAAGGAAGCAGCTGTGCAGAGCGCATCTTTATGCCCTATCAGGTATGCCCGCATGTTCAGACCTGTAGGAGGTAACTTACCCTTCCCCTGGCTCTTAACAAAGTTTCAATTACAATGCTTGAATTTTTGGTTGGGCTGTCCCCCAGCTAGACTAGACTATATGCCCCATGAAGAATGTGTGCATGTTCGCTTGCTCTTTGCTATAAATATGAGGCTCCCTGTTATGAACCAAGTTAAGAATGACTCACCAAAGCATATCTTCTAAAAGAGATTTAGTCCTTCTGTCTTCAAAGACAGCTGAGTTGGAGCTCGACTAACAAGGTGTTATCTCCAAGAACTCTATGGTGAAGTCGCTTTATATAATTAACATTTATACTGAATTCTTAGCACTTAGCATAGTGCATGGCATAGAGTGGGTGTTTAATAAATATTTGTAGAATGAATAAATGAGTTTCTAACAACATTTCCGTTCTCATGGTTGGTTAGAAATCTCAACCTGATGAACATCCTAACAACAAGGGCTGTGGACAAGGGGAATGAGTCCGTTTGGGAAGGATTGAGCTCTCTTTTGTCGGAGGTGTTCAAGGATTTGGGGGAGGACGGCACACTCTGAATGGAGGGCCATGTCTTCCCAATGTGAGCCAACCCTGACAGTGCGTGTTCCCTGAACATGTGTGTACTTTGTACCCGAGGTATTTGAGACTTATTCTTAAGGAGTTTTAATCATTTTTATTGAAATAATCTCTGTGCTCTGAAGTTGCTTAAACAAAGTCTGACTTCTGTCCCAGTGAGTCACGAATTCTTAGTGGCATCAACTTCTCCTGTCCTTCTTGGACACAGGGAGGCACATGGAAGTTGTTGAAGCCACCTGGAGACTGGAAACAAGGGTCCTGGTCCAGGTTCTGTCATTTCATGCCTGTGTGTCCCCTAGGGACCTTCCAGTTCTGCGTTCCAGTAACAATACCCTTTACATATTTCCATCCTGGAAGTCCCCACATTATATTATAATAATCTCTTTTTTGGGTCTGTTTCCACCACTAAATTATGACTACCCTGTGGGTGGTCATGTTTCATCTCAATGCCTAACACCATGCCCAGGTTTGATAGGTGCTCAATAAATATTTCTTGAGTTAAAAAATTCTCTCCTGTGTTCATGGAGAGAGGAAAAGGGAAATCATTCTCTGATTTTCATGGATGAAGAAACTGAATTGTAGGAAAAGAGGAAATTGCCATAGAACTGACTTCCACAGCTGGTATTCTGGGTATGTCACTTCTCTGGGTATTTCACTGTGGATTTCCAGTCCACAGGAGAAACTTGTCCACAGACTCGAGGGGGTACCCCACAGAGCTCACATGAGCTGAGGGTGTGAAATAGACGTACTTCTGAGCCCCCTTTCTATCCCCTGCACTGTAGTGGCACACCGATATTGTTCCTATCACTTCCCCCCCTTCCAACCATAGCCTTGCCCATCTTTTCTCCTTGCTGGCTTTCAGACCACCCCCCTCCTGCCCCCGCCCTTCACCATTTCAGATTCCCATAGCCACTCTTGAGAAGAGATACTGAAGCATCTGTGAGCCAGTGTTTGTTCCTGCATTTCCTTACGGTGACTAATGGGTAACACCTGTCCTGTGGATTCCCTCTTGTGTTCTTAGGATTGGATTTATCGCTGCAGTAGTTTAACCATAACTAGAAAAATGTAGCTCTCTAAAGTCCCTATAATGGGGAGATTCCTAACATGGTCTAAGTTATTCCTTGCATCATAAATAACATAGACGGCACTGTTATGGACCAAAACCCTGAAAAGACAAGACACCAAGTTCGTAAATAACACATACACAATAGGGGCTTGAGGAGACTCATGGAAGTGCTTTGGTTCCTGATGGAGGACGGGGCGGGGTGGGTGGGGGGCTTCTAGGAATGCTTGGGATTTGGGGGCCCGGGCGTGAAGAGAAATATCTTCTTGTCTATGAAAACCTTTTGGATTGCGCTAACCTAACTGTGCAGTCAAAGGGGGGTCTCACCTGGTCAGAGCCCAAGGTCAGCATGGTTTCATCTGGGAAGGACAGGAAGAGGATCAATCTGCTTGGGTCCTTTTCTTGTCCTGCGTACCCCCATGATTGCCAGGAGAGGGAAGAAGTTAGAAGCAAGTCCATGTCGCGTAATGATCTTGGTCCCTGCAAGGACCCAAAGCTGAGTTTTGTGATCACATATCTCTCCATCTATTGTATCCTGAGTCAGTCATCCTGTTGAGTGTAACTTCCATTTTTACTGGATTAAGCTTATCAGATTATACTCTAAAGATGAAGAAAATGCTACCTCTCCAACAAAACAGTTTCCACTTTACCTCAAAGGCCTCTCGTTCTCTTTGCTTTGAGGAAGAGAGAAAGAGAGAGTGAGAGAGTGTGTGTGCAGTGCCCTTTATTTGGACTTTTATCTTAACCTGGGAATACCTGATCTTCTGTTTCTTTCCTTCTCATGTAACTCTTCATTGATTTTCTTTAAATCAAACAAGCCACCATCACAGACTCTTACAAAAGAAAGTCAGCCATGAAGGAGCCCTAGGCTTGGAATAGAAGCCAGTCTAATTTTAGTTGCTGGTGAGCCTCTCTGAGCAGTGGACAGTGGTCAGAGGTTCATCGTGGCGTTGCTGTCAGGTGCCAACAGCCGCTGACCGCTGTCGCCTGCCTCCCTGGGGGGCTGGGGGAGCCTTCGCTGATGACAGTTACACCATCATTTCCTGATGAGGCAGCTCTTCCGCTACAAGTAGGTCTTTCATTCATACTTTCTAAAAATTAAACTTGCTTCTGATTTATGGATTAATCTCTTGTCGGTACCATGGGTGGGGGTGCTGTGCCTCGTTCTAACAGGCAGCTGGGCCCAAGCTCCTCTTTTTCTTCATGGGAGGTTTGACTCTGCCTTTGGCTGAAGTCAGGGGCTTAGCCGACTGAACTGCCAGGAGAATTCCCAGGACATATCTGCAGGATCCCCAGCCTTCACAGACCATCCCTTTAAATCTTATTATAAGGATACTGCATTATTAAAAAAAAAAAAAAAAAAGATTTGTTTGATTTGTTCATACTAATAAGTTCCAGAAGTTCTTGTAGGATTTTTTAAAAGGAAGAAGTAGTGTGAAGAATTACCCACACATTATGCTCTGTCTTGAAAAATAGTCCAGGCCCTATCTACTTATTGATATAATTAAAACTGGATTAGTAGGATGGATTATAGAGTTTCTAAGACCATTAGGGAGTTTGAGCTCCAGAATTTTCCTACCCTTTTTTCCTCCTCTCTATATTCCCTTTTCTCCAGTTCAAATTTATATATGTCATTATGTCCAACTTAAACAGGCCAGGGTCTTAGACCCAGGACCTTGATTGACGAAAGGGAGAAATTTGAGGAATTAGCATAGAATGTTTGAGAATAAAGAGACCTTAGACATTAATCAGGCAGTATAGACAAGTGGTTAAGGGAGTTAAGTTGCCTGGATTCAAATCATGACTTCGCGTTAGTGTGAACAAATTCATCACCCAGCCACACTGCACCTCTCTGAAATGCAACTTCCTTGGTAAAATGGGGATGATAATAGCGTCTACTTTGTATGAGTATTTTGAAGATTAAATGAAGTTACGTATGTAAAGTGTCCTTATAGTAAATGTCCAATAAAAGTTATCAACATCATCATCATCATCATCTAGTCTAAACTCCTGGGGTTTTTTGGAAGGGAAACTAGGGTTCTGAGGAGCCTACCAAATTTTCCCTGTAGCTCAGAGCTACCAGCGGAAAGGATCCCAGGTGAACATTTTCTTAGGTGAATTACATATATTGTATAATTTTCAGAAGCTTTCTCACTAATAATCTCCCCTTACTTTTTTTTTTTTTTCTCTGACGTCAATTTTACTTCTTCCTTCAACTGAAACAGAACATACATATAAAAGTCCACTTCCAGTGCCGATTAATAAAGCCAAGGTTGGTCAAAAGTAAAAGCCCAAAAAACAAAGCAGCTTCTTGTGAGAGCACAAAAGTCAGATCAAGGAAACATTTGTTTGTTTAATAAGATACCTCTGCCTTATTGCCAACAAGGTTCTGGTGCATAGGGCAGCGTGTGGCACCTTGTTTGGCAAGGTCTGCCAAAGACAGTGATAAGCTAGAGAGACAGGTATGTGCCATGATTCTCAGGGGTACCAGAGAGAGGGATGTCCTTTCAGCAGCAGTGGTCTGTCACCGCTGGGACATAAAACGTGCAAACCTCTGTCTTCCAAGGGTGAAGAACTTGCTTTCAGTCCTGAATTCTCTTGCCTCTTTCACTCCACTTTGCTATTAAAATGAAAAATGGTTTGGGATTAATATCATATTTGAATAGATCTACAACACGCTCAGATGGGAGAGACTATAAACAGTAAGATAGTAAACTACACTTTTGAAGTTTTTTGAATGGAAACAATAGGATGAGTTGAATTGATGTGGGTTCTGTAACTGATCAATATATCCATGAATCAGTCAGTTTTGAAGTACCTGCCATGTGTCTTGCTGCATGCAGAACCCACATGCTGTGAGTTCTAAAGGAGTTTGCAATGTGGCTGGAAAAGACAAAGCACACAAAACATTTGTGGAACAGTCCAAGAGTATAAAATTGAATGAATTTTATTTATACAATAATGTTTTATGAAATTTATACATACAGAGTTGATTCTTATTATTTGTGCTACTTATGTTCTATCAAGTCACTGCAGTTCACTGAATTAGTGAATCCTGAACCATTGCTTCTGGAGAAATACAGGGTTAGGTTCCTGCAAGCCTCTGATTACAACATTTTGTTTACTCATCCATGCGTAACCTTGTTTTATGTGTGTTTCTGTTTAAAAGCACCGTATTTAATATATGTTGCTGATTCATTAACATGGAACTCACAGCCAAGAGCACTGCGACTCGTGCCTGGACAAAGCTCATCTAACATACATCACAGCCTTCTTGTGCTTGGAACACTAGACAGCACGTTGGCACTGTGCTTGGGGCCATCTTAAACAGAGAAATCACCACCACCATCACCACCAAAACCCACAAAAAGGCAAAAACTAGAAATGAAAATGGTTCTAAGTAGCTGTACAAAGGACAGTTGTTTACAGCATGGGAGTTGGAAGGAGACAGAGCACCGCCTTGATTGACCGCAGCTGGGATGTGCATGAGGGTGGCTCAGAAGCCTTGCTGCTCTGCACACATCCACAGATGACCATGAAAACCCCACCAGTAATGAGTTTAGAGTGAAGATTAGTGAGCAAGCAAATTCCCAAATAATGAGGGTCCACTGGACCTTCAAATGTTATTTGGTATTATCGGAGGTTCCGTGTGGCTTGTATGTGCTATAGGAAATGAGAGGAGGAAGCTACCAGTTTGCTGGAATAAGGGGAAATTTTATGGAGAAATTAGGACTGGAACTGGACTTTTAAAGATGAGTGAAGTATAAAAAAATCAGAAAGGAGGGGGTCCTGTGAAAGTTTGCAGAGATAAGAATAATTTTGTTTTGATGGGGGTGTGAGAAGACTGACCTACAACTCAAAGATGTCCATATGGAGGAGTTGTGGGAGATGAGCTTGGCCTGGAGTAGCAGACATCTGTTATTTTTGCCCTCTGGCATCCATTTCCTCTGGTCCTGGTATCACCTCAATCTTCCTTTAGTAAACAGTCCCTCCCACTCAGTCTGTATGGTTTGGATGGGCTAATACTTCCCCTAGCTTCAGGAGTGGACTGTGCCACAGGCTGGGCCAGTTAGGGAGTTTTGTCCACTTGACCACATGATTGGTTCAGGAGTTGGCACGTGGCACAGAGGTAGCCATTGAGACTCAGCTCTGGAAGAGTTTTCCTGCTCAGATTGATAGTTGCAAAAAAGAGGAAGCTTGAAGCTTTGGGGGACCACCAGGAAGAGAGAATCTGAGAATGAAACAACATATAGTGAAAAGCAGGAGAGAGGGAAAGAGAGAAAACAGAGAATGAGACTGGACATTTAAAAAAAATATCTGGATCCAGTGGTGTCTGAAGGAAACTTTGGACTTTTAGATTTCATGAGCCAATCCGTTTTAATGCATTTTAATTTCCTCAGATAGTTGGAGTTGGGTTACAGCCAAAAGATCAGTACAGTAAGTGGGTGTCCTAGTGAAGGAGTTTTGAGTGAGGAACAGACATTCTCTCGAACCAGTTTCCGTTAAAAAGGTGGTTGTTAAAAGTCACAGAAACTCACATGGTATCCAAGCTCAAGAAATTTACCTGGGCCTCAAGAAAACTGGCATTGGGAGCTGAAAACTCAGGCATCAGGGTTATTCCCCTGTACGTCAGGGACAGCATGGATTTGGTCATCTCCGTTTCTCTCTAAACTCTGTCTCTGTTCTCCTTTCCCTCTTTCTCTGCTTACAGATCTTGCTCATGGCTGGGCATGGTGACCTCGACTTTTAATGTTGTTCCCAGTGTCTAAACCAGCCCAGTTTCTCAGAGTCCCAGTTCCAAAACCCTGAGAAAGGAACCTTATTGGTCTGGCTTATCTTTTCTCATACGACAAGCCTACTGATTTTTTCCTCAGATTAGGACCTTCCTCAGGTCCAATTGCTGTCAAACAGGAGAGATAACGATTGTATGGATACACTAACAGACATCTCTGTAACATCAGCCTATGGGTGAGGCTAGATTCGAGAAAGTTTGCAAAGTCAAATGGGGGTGTTTGGGCTTGAGGTTGTGGCAGTACAAAGTCAGATATCACAGAAGATAGCTTGATCTTTACCTTTTTTCTCAGGACCCCTAACTTCCTACTTTTGAACATGAGAAGATAGGGCTACAAAAATATATGTTTATATTAAGAAAATTATTTTACTTAAAAACATTTATTAAAAAAATACATGTATATGTACATATACATACATACATATGTATACCTATGCCTTTCCTAATATTTCACTACATTTTATTTGTTTTTCTTTTCTAAATTCCTACTGAGTCATCATATATATACATGTATATGTGTATACAAATATATTTATAACCGTATACATAGTTAGGCATTAGTTAGTAATTTTTGCAGATACAAGGAGAGACATTTTGAAAGCTGATACACAGTGTTATCCATTGATTGAGAGCATACATGTGCATTTTTAAAAACTAGTATGGATTATGGCGTTGTTACTTAAAACCCTTCAGTGGTTTTCCATTATACCCTGCTTTTTAAAATCATGGCTCTCTAATATAGTGCGTATTATATATTGACATATTATTTATTCAGAACACCCTACTCAGTGCCAAGTACGGTATGGGCACACAATACTTGTTCAATAAACATTTGTTGAGTGCATGAATGAGTGACTTTGTACCTATGGGTTTAAGGACCTTCTTGCAGTAGCTCTTGAGTTCCTCCCAGAGGTCTTCTGTCCACAGATTTTGAAAAATGGTCTTGAGGTACACATAGGTTCTGGGAACCCAGGTCTGTTTATTATCCACAACAGAACCCACATGCTTCAATTAAATGGATGCAAAATGCTGCCTTTTTAGTGAGTTTTCTAACGAACGTGACTATGGATATTTTTTCAGAACAACGCCCAGACCAGTAGACCTCTAGGCCCCATTTTGGATTTTTACGCTCTGTAGATGGTTATCATAGTCCCCTAGGTTGTTATTTAGTCAAATTATGTTCATTTTATCGCCTATGCCTCTCCTCATATTTCACTCCCTTTGATTTGTTTTTATTTTCTTTTCTAAATTCCCTTTGAGGTATCATGTTACCCCTAATTGCCTGCAGTGTTCCAAGTCTGGTCTCACTGCTGACACACAGACACAGACTCTCAGCCATGGTTTGGGATGCCCCTGTGTGTATGGCTGAAAATCTTACTAGCTCAGAGAATCGCTGAACTGCGGTGCTTGCCTAACCTCCTGATGTCTCTTTACCACTAGCTCACCATTTGGTTGTTTTCTCTATTATTGCCATCCAGGAATCCCCTTCAAGTTAAATTCTATCTTTAAGTTTATTCATCCCCAGATAGATCATCTGCATTTTTTCAACCGGTGCTTCATTGTATTACTTTTGACATATATTACCAAGAACCGTGTATAGCTTGGTATTGTGTGCCAGTCTTCAACTGCTGTTAGGAACACCTCCCAATTTGGTGTCATCTGCAAATGTGATTATCATGATAATAGTAACACAATCTTCCCCTCTCTTCCTTGATTATTAATAAAGTTGGTAGGGTAAAGCTGTGTATCTTTGCAGATCATACACTCAGGACTTTCTCTTCACAGCTCTGTCAGTGTCCACTCCTTGCTGGGGTTGGTTCGGGGCTGTTTTTACTTCCCGTGACAGTGCTGAAGGACCCACCCAGACTTCTCTTTATAAAAGGGCTGGCTGTTCAAATGCAGCTTACGAAACTCAAGGGAAGCTGTCAGCCTTGGTTTCTTTCTCCCCTCTGGGTTCCATCTCAGAGGTGAGACACATCCCTTGATCCCCGAAGGAGATAGTAGATTGTTAATTGTTGAATGGATGAATGAATGGATGGATGGATGAATAGGTGGATGAACGAATGAATGAATGAGGCTCTCAGACACTAGGCTGCTTGCTGCTCTGAGGTTAGTAGACGCAGCTTGGGAAGCCAAGGAGATGGTTACTTCTCATTGGTTTGAGGTAAGTCGCAGTGTTTTTTGGGCAATCTCAGTCTATTTCTGTGTCAGACTGCCCTTCCCAAGTAGGGAGCTTCTGCCATCTTCAACACCAAACCTTGCATTTCTGCTTTTAACTCAGCCCTTGCATTTACTCACTGCATGAAAAGGCAAATATAACATCTTGTATCGCATTCCAGTGCACGTGGCATTGGTGCCCTGCCTTATGATCCTCATCTCTTCCCTGGAACTCAGATAACCCACACAATCACACATAATATAGCATTAGGGAGGGTTGCCTCATGCATTTCAACTGCATTAGTAATATTTTTATTTCTCACTGGTTGGTCTTTGTTGTGTTACTCTGTATATTTCGGAGTGTTTTAGATATTTCATAAAAACTTAAAAAAAATAAAAATAAGAGACATGGACCTTGCCTTCAGAAGACTTCCTACTTATTAGGGAAGACTTGTCCAGTAAAGAACTATAACAAATTATGAGAAAGCACTCCAGATGGGATGTGTCTGCAGTACCGTGGCTCCAGTGATAGGTGAACAACTTCGACCTCGTTGAGGGTGGGAGTGGTATTATCAGGGGTGGTAGGAAGGGAGTGATATAAACAGAAAAAGCTCAGAAATTATCCTTAGGACAAGTCTTGAAGGATCAGTAGAGTTCACCAGGCAGACAAAGCAGTAATGCTATTTAAGGCAAAGGGCATGGACAGGTTAAAACACAAAATACATTTGGGAAGCAGTAAGTGATCCAATATGGACAGAATGAATGTGTTTGGGAGGCTGGGAGATTTAGGCTTACAATTAGTTTGGGAGAGATTATGTATGTTATTCATGCCAGGAAAAGACATATGGATTTATTGTGTAGGTCCAAGGGCTTTTAAATAGGGAAGTGATATGATCAGATTTGCATTTTAGAAAGACTAACTAGGCAGCAAATTGAACATGGGGTAAGCCTGGAGGCAGGAGTAACTGCTCCTGAAGGAAGTGTAGGTAGAGATGTTGGGAAGAGGAACAGCATGCGAAGCAGAGGGAACAGCATGAGCATCAGTATATAGGAGAATAACATGAATTTATAGGAAAGAACTAGAGTATAAGCATTTTTCACAAAGTTCTTATGTACAATCGAATTGAAACCTATTGATACAGCCTATAAATTCACAGCAACTCTACAATGAAACTTACACATTTTCCATTGTAGTAAAAGAATTGATAACATGTTATTTATTTGTGAAACTTCTTTACTTTGTCATATTTGCCATTGGTTTAAAGCCACAGGATGTTATCACCCATCATTAAAACATTTAAAATAGGGAACTATAGCAATAACAGTTTAAAATATT
The DNA here is from genome assembly GCF_949987535.1 of Balaenoptera acutorostrata. Lineage (NCBI taxonomy): Eukaryota > Metazoa > Chordata > Mammalia > Artiodactyla > Balaenopteridae > Balaenoptera > Balaenoptera acutorostrata. The sequence goes on along the minus strand of NC_080082.1, from coordinate 16,897,264 downwards.
CAAAAATACTTGTTGGGGCTTCCCTGGTGGCGCAGTGGTTGAGAATCTGCCTGCTAATGCAGGGGACACGGGTTCGAGCCCTGGTCTGGGAAGATCCCACATGCCGCGGAGCGGCTGGGCCCGTGAGCCACAATTACTGAGCCTGCGTGTCTGGAGCCTGTGCTCCGCAACAAGAGAGGCCACGATAGTGAGAGGCCCGTGCACCGTGATGAAGAGTGGCCCCCGCTTGCCACAACTAGAGAAAGCCCTAGCACAGAAACGAAGACCCAACATAGCAATCAATCAATCAATTAATCAATAAAAAATAAATCTTTAAAAAAAAAAAATACTTGTTGAATGGCAATGAATGAAAGAGGCTGGAAATGAATCTTGAATGCCAGACCAGGAAATCTAAACTTTATTTATATGATACTGAGGAACTATTTCAGGTTTTTTAGAAGGCATGACATGCATAAAGTGTAGCTTTAGGAAAATTTAATTTAAGCTTTCGGTAGATTGAAGCAGGGAGACCTGTTTTGTGCTGGTATGGCATGTGGTTAGTTTCTGTATTTTGGATTTTTGACTTATATAACAAAATTGTCACTATCTCTCTCTTACAAATGTTATTATTCTTTCGCCCAGTATTGCACGTCTTCATTTCTTTCCATTTCATGTCATGAAAATTCTCTGTGAAATTTCAAAATATTAAATTCTGAATTTTGCCAAGAAAATTCTGAAACAATGATTCAAAGTGGTTCCTACAATCTAGTTGGTAGAACATTATACCCAACTTCATTTCCTCTTATTGTGTGTATTTGTAAACAAAAGATAGGAATTTCCCCAGGAGAGATTTGACAAATTCCGTTTAGCTGTATAACAAAGTAGACATTTTATTTGCTAGGGTGTAGAGCTTGAATTCCAGAAGCTTCTCTGAAAAATCAACGACTACCAGTTTTGCAGCTTGAGCAACTGAATGGTATTGATGTCATTTAATTAGATGAGAAAACTTTTGGAGAAATACTGTAGGATGTGTGTTTGTGTATGTGTGTGTGTGTATGTGTGTGTGTACATACCTACATATATCTTTATCTGTACCTTTATTTATCTGGGGGTGCTGACCTGGTAGATAAAGTTGGGAGTAATCAACATAGTTTTTTTTGCTATTATTGTAAAATCCATAGGACTGGTTAGATCGCCTCATGTATTAGTCAAGGTATGCTAAGCTCTGCTGCAAAAACAAACAAGCCTTGGAAATCTTAGTGACTCAACATAGTAAGGACTTGTTTTGTTTTGTTTTTTGCTTACTCAGAGTCAGATACAAACGTCTTGGGCAGGTGGCTCTCCTGTAATCAAGGATCTCAGGAATTTGAGCTTCTTCCACTGTGGGACTGCCAGCAGCAGTGCCAGGATATACCCACATATACTCATTTGCTTTCTGTTTGTCCCTCTATTTTTGTGACTTTTGAAAAGATTGATAAAAATATTTTAAATTCAATTTTAGAATGCACTGAAAGTTAATAATCTGAAACACAGCCCTTGTTTTGAAAAGTATGTACTTTGGCAGTTAAAAAAACCTCATCTTTTAATAGTAGGTAAGTTTAGGCTCTGGTTAATTAGATATATGAGAGATTTTGGTCTGTTTTGTTTTTACAAAAATGATCATTTCAGGGCATTTGTTATCTTGCCTGTGGAATGATTCAGAGTGCTGGATAATTTGCTGAATTTCAGTATGGTGTGCCACTATCTAGATGGCTGCCTCTCCATTGCCTTAATATTTTAGGAAAATTGACCCCCAGTACAGGAAATAGTCGCATCAGTGAAACCCCACTTAACATAGGATGCAAGTCTCAGGGGGCTAGAAGTAAGCCATGTGCTTTCTGGAAAGACTTTTCTAATCCATTGGCCCTAAAAGATAACTCTGTATTTAGTATTCTGTCAGGAGACTACCCAGGTGCCATACTGATATATCGTATCTGAGAATGGTTTCAAACTAAGTGCTATCAAGCCTGCTTTTGTTCTGTATATAAGAAAGAGATTTATAACAAAAATCATAAATAAGAGAGAAAGGAACTCTGAAGTTTCTTTTTTTTCTGCCTGCCCTTCCCTGTTCAGTGATAGAACAATTTATGAATCTGACAAATGCTCCCCTAGATAATGGTAAGAGTAACAGAGTGTTCAGCTGAGTAACTCTGGGCCACTGAAGTTTATTAGACTGTAGAGCAACAGCAGCGGGATTGACGCAGTAATCAAATGACGTGTTTGATTTGGGTTCTCCCAGTCTCTCTCTTCTCACCTCAGCCCTCGTTTCCCTTCCCCGGCCTCCCTTCCTCCTGCCCTACCTAAGGAAAACTAAATAGAGGGAATTTGAAATTGAATAGGTTGGCAGGGGTAGACTCCCAATTTCCACAAGCAGCATTCACTCAGAAAGTATGAGAAGTCTGTGCCAAAGGTTAAATGAAAATAAGGAACATGGTCATAAACACGTCCTGACTAAATTTTTGGTTTGGATCTGAGTAACCTAAGAGGCAAGAGAAGCCTTTTCCGACTGCCTCACTCTTAGGCCAACACTAAATTGTTGGGACACCAGAGACATCATCAAAGTACATCAGTAACTTGAGTTAAACCAATGTTGATGGGTCAGAGTTGGCAAGAAGACAGAAATTTAGGCATTGGGAAGAAACTCTACTGTGCTTTGAAAACTCTGGACTCCATGGGGTATGTTCATTGTAAAAGCTTTTAAGAAGTCACTTCAAAATGGCAGCCGGAGGGTGTACATTTGCTTGGTTTGGACCACACTATTTTGTGAAGTTGAGTTGTAATGCCTTCAGGGGAGATTTTCATAGTCTAGTCCATCACAGGGCTTCCCTTCTTCCTATTATCTTCTGCCTCTTCTACACGTATGTACCTTAACTCCTAGCCTGGGATGGCCTTTGTGTTTGAAACATAAATCCATCCACTGCTTCTAGTTGGACCATGGAGTGACTCCTGATTGAAAAGAAGTGGGAATCTTAAACTAGCCTCCTCATTCTCTGCTCGTAAGAGGATGGAATTTGTTGGAAATTGATAAATGCCACTATTGTTGAGGAGACATTGAAGAAGTTAACATATTACAAGAAAACCACCAGGACTGACACCCAGCCCAGGAGACCTTCGGCTTTTTCAAGACAGTGAAAGAAAAAGGTCTCTCAAATATCAAGAAACATACTTTATAACCAGAATAGTCTGTGATGAATGGGGTAATAATATTCCACCCTGCCTATAAAGAAAAGTGGTATGGACATTATTGCTTTTTTGGACACTGGAGCAACTATATCACTCATTTCTGAGAGGTTGTCAAAAAAATTGAAGGGTTTAAATATATGACCTTTTACAGGAATTACTTCAACAATAGCTTATTCTACTGAGTCCACTGAAGTTGCAGTTGCAACAGTGAATTTCCTGCTGCGAGATGCAAATTGTGGGCTAATTGCAAGATTTAATCCAGTCTGTTTAGGGCAGTCCTCGAAAAACTGGGTTTCTGCAACACTGTTTTATGAGTCAATACCAAATATTCTGTCACAAATAACAGAAGGAAATTTAAGAAAAGAAATAGTAATATTCAGAATGCAAGAGCTGTCAGAAATATAGACTGATCTTCAAGCAGATGGGTTTTGCTTTGTGAATCAAGGTGGTAATGAGACAAGGGAGCCATCCAGATTGATGCAGAACACCAAAACCTCCAAAAAACAGGGCCAGTATAGATGCCAGCCAACTATGTGTAGTAAAACAAAACGAGGAAAATGAGTGTACATTCATTCTTTGGTTAGTCACTCTCATAGGAGACACCACACTATTATATCTGTCTAGACCATGCACATGATCTAGCCTAAAAGAGAGCACTTCAGAAATGCCACGGTGAGGTAGGCGAGAATGTTTACTGAAATAGATAATTGAAAGCGCCACTTCTAGCCTGTCTGTTTTGCCAGCTGAATAATTGTGTCTGAAGCCCTGAGTAATCTCCATCTATATGAGTTGTTCAGATTAAATGGTGTCACCTGTAGTCATTGACAACTCCCCAGATCTTCTCTGTCAAGCACCATATGTGCATACCAGAGACATATCCAAAGGCTACTGGCAAACATCTTTAGATAATGAGTGCAAATTAATAACTCGTTTTGTACGTCACAAGAGATCATGCCATTTTAATGTTATGCCCTTTGGGTGAACACATGGGACAAAGATCTTTTAGATACTAATGAATAGTGTCTTACAAGGATTAATTTGCCTAACTTTTTGCTGAGCTGACATCGCATGCAACATGGATTGATTTGTTGGGTCTGTGGTGGAGCTGGCTCTGTAGAACTAAGAAAAAAACGAGTTTTCACTTTGAGCTTTAAGAGGGATGTCATTCTGGATTCTCAATGAAGCAGCTTCTCATAGGGTTACCATGTATGCTTGTGCAGGCTATACCCTCATTCACGTACAGCGTAGTCTGCATGAATGGTGCCCCCTGGAGTTGTGTGCACACAGTTAGTGCAGCTGTTTGCAGTGGAGCTGATAGCTTCTCATGACTGCCGATCATTTCATTCCGGATAACAGTGTATAATAGTAATGGTGAGTGTAATACTCCATTGTATTAACAAGACTTTGGTTATACTCAAAGATTTATAGTCATTCTGATTAAGAATACAGTGGCTCCTGTGTTTATCAGATATGGGAGTTACATGTGTATGTGTGTTTTCTAATAAAAATTCAATAAAATTTTTTAGCTATCAGATTTCCATATATTAAAAGTATAGATAATTGCCAGTATTGGCTAGGGAACAGGGAAATAAGTATTCTCTTAAATTCTTATTTGGTAGCATAAATCAGTAGAGCTTTTTGATTTTTAGGGAAATTTGGAAATACTGTTACATAAAAAATGCATGTATCTAACAGAAATGCTTTCACAAGGGTACAGTATATTTATATATAAGTATAGTCTATTGTAGGTTGTAATAACAAAGATGGACATTCAGACAGACATATTCCAAAGTAGGAATTTGATTATATCAATGGCAGACTGTGTCTTTGCGATGGACTGCTATGAGGTGATCAAAGAGTGAAGCAGACTGACTGACTGCACGTATAGTACACACCATTTGCAAGCATATGTGGCAGCCAGGTCTGTTTATAAGAACTGACCTAAAAGAGACCAAAGATATATCATTTAGTGGAAAAAAGAAAGTGGTAGTACAGTATTTAGAGCATGATCTCATTTATATAAGAATTAAGTAAGTAAAAATGACACACACACACACACACACACACACACACACACACATGAAAACCATTCTGTATATATAGACACTGAATTGTTACCTGTGATCTCCTCTGGAAGATGAGACTCTGCAGAGACTCCAGGACTCTCATTTGCTATGACATATGTTTCTTTATTAAAAAATTGATGACAAAAAATAAGAAAAAAATTCTTATTTGTAATTTAAAAAATGAGCCTGCCAGCTTCCTGATTGGGAGTGCACTTAGGGGTTTTGCTTGGGCACTTTTATGATCGTGATTCTCATGATAATAAGCATCCACCAGACAAGGAGAGATGGGGTACCGAGGTCTGCTCAGAGCTCATTCCTGGCTCTGTAGGAAGAATCTTGACTCTGCCCCATTAATGGTGACCACAGTGGTTACTGGCTTGGCATGGTAAGCCTTGTTCTAAATGTTGACCAGGAGCTGCTGTATATATTCCCTAGGACTGACATTTCAGACAGTCACAAACCAGATTGACCATATTCACTCCCACCCCTCCAAAAAGTCCTTGTCATTTTTCTGTGTCACTGAAGGATCAAAATGACACAATATGGAATATTGTTTCCTTGGTCTCATGGAAGTCCTGTGCTCAACCAGTTGTCGAGTGCTGGTGGTGGAAATGTTCTTAGCCTTTTTGGGTGGTAGACACATGAGAATCTAATGGAAGCCATGGAAACAATAATCATACCCTGAGTATACCCTCTTGAAACATTGTTTTGTACATAATTCAGGAGCTATTCTGCTCTTTTAGAGACATTCCATTAAGACACTATTTTTATTGGTGTTTAAAATTAGTGAACTGGAGAAAGTATGTTGGCAAGGAATATGTTTGTGTTCCATATGCATATTTAAAAGTGGCTGTAACCTCAGTAGGAAGAAGGCCCTGGGAAGGCTGCTTTCTTCTTCAAAGATTTAAATAATGAATTGGTGCTCTAGGTTGATGCTTTGGAAAGTTGAGTGGGTTATGGGTTAGCGATCATGGTATTGGTGATTCATACTTGCTGAATGGGGACCCACTTAATCTCAGCATCGAGAACTGCTTGTCTTCTCCTGCTCTGTTTTCATTTTGTGGACATTGGGGACTTCATACATGACTCAGTTTTCCCTTTTTGGCGTTGTTGCAAGAAAGTCTTAGAAGCAAATTGGTGGTCTGTTCAGAACAAGTATATAAGACTCAGTGCCATTTTGCATTCATCCATTTCTGGGTCTATTATACCCCTTGTATTTTTCTTTCTTCCCCCTCCTTCCCAATTTCTCACTTAGGTTGCCTTGTGTTATTTTCTGTAGTTGTAAAGCAGGTATGAGTCTTTCTTAAGAATAAACAAGGATGTAAATAAATACAGAGATAAGTAAATAAATGCAATAGTCCTGGAAACAATGGCAGTTTGTCTCCTGTTTGATGAGACTCAGGGGTCAAGTTTCCCTGGTGCTCACCAGTGCATCTAGGGCTATGGTAAGAAACAAAACAGCCCACTGCCCAAAGCTGCTTGGAGTTGGCTCTGATGCAGTTGGGTGCATCTGGACATAGCATGTAAACACACACATAGCATGGAAGGAGGAGGCTATGGAGACTCTATCTGTCTATGAGAGAAGTTTTTGACTTACTTCTGAGGCATGGAGGAGGAGGGGCTTCCGAAGGCACATGGACTTCCAGGATTCAGAAACTCAAGAGAACTCAAGTCTCAGTGTTTCCCTAACGGCTACTTTGGTATGAATAACAGCCCCATTTGACTTGTGAAGTGGATATTTTTATAAAGCTGGTATTTCTTCATGTGATGACTTCTTAACCTGATAAGGAGGTGGCCCATATTTGCCTTTTCACACCCTACCTATAAGAACATTTTACAAACCAGTACAATGGAAACACCTTTTAATTTCTTACTTAAAAAAAATTTGTTCAAAGTCCTAACCACATAGATACTATGGCCACCTCATAATCAGTCATGTACAAGAGGAGGTAATTTCAGGGTGTCCTTCCAGGGAAGGCTTCTTTTTCCCCAGTGGTTTGACTTCTTGGCCCCTTTGTATTCCTTAATGAGGGACACAGTTGAAGGCCGAGGCTGCTTTTTTAGTGAGTGACTGTGGGCTGAGATTCTGGGGCGTGGTGATTCTTTGACCATCAGGTACCATCTCACTGCACCTCAGCCTGGAGAACACCAACAGAAATACGTTATGTAATGTCTAAAGTAAACTTTAAAATATTTTGCGTTCATATGTATTTTGCTTTTTTTGAAGGCATTGAAAGCACAGTAAAATGATTACCATGTTGTTATGAATAGCATCTTGCTGAAGGAGGTGAATGGCACTTTTTTCGTGTGATTTGTGAAGTTAAGGGCCAAAGAGAGACACAGAACAATTAACCAGCAATGGATCTGGGCTAGAATAAAACTTCCCTATCTGTCACTCATAGCTCTGAGCAACAGCCCCTACTCTAGCGTCAGAAGTCCAGTTTAAGGGCCATTTATTTTAATGGGGAGAATATCAACCTTTAGAGACCAGAGTTCCCCAGCCTGCCGAGTGAATGAATATTCAGTCACTTCAGTGTGTGTTTGATGGTAGTTAGCAACACAAAGCAAGCCCAGGGCCCAAAGAATGTGTAGAGGAATGTTAATTCTAAGAGCGACCATAACTTGATTTTCTTGATTTCCTTGAGTTTAAAGTCTCAGCCACAATATTACATTACCAAGTTATTTGCATTTGAAATATAATACCTGGGGGAGGGGTGACATTTAATTAAATTATAGGCTGCAAGGAACCAGGCTGGTACCATGCTGCGTGGAAGGTGTCGGCTGTACCTTTTGAGCTTTTCCTGAAAGGGAATGGACTGGGAGGAGGAAACGCTGATGCTCCCCAAGAAGTGTAACACGGCTGAGCATGCGCAGTTGGCTGGTTTGGACTTAAAAATGCAGAGTGGAAAGTGCACATGTGAGAGTTCATGGAATGTGAAGAAGAGCACATACCTGCAGGCTCCAGTCTCCACATTTTCTAAATTTCCTAAAGGAAGAGGTAGAGTGAGAATCCCTGGCCTTATCATAGCCACAGCCCAGCCTAGGTCAGCATCTTCCCCAGTGAGAAAGAAAACTGGTTCTTTTGTCTTCAGGGTCAACATAGCTCAAGATAACTGGGGGACTGTGGTACCCTTGCTCCCACCCTCTTAAGAAGCCATGGTAATGATGAGGAAAGTCCACCAAGGGCCCCACCGCTCAGAGGTCCTTCCTTCTATGCCCTTAAGCCCCCATTCGCTGACTGGGTGTGTGTGTGGGGGAGCAACCAAGGTGTGTGCACAGAACTCTAGCCATCTTATCTCCTACAGCATCAGTTCTCAACCGGGGGAGATACTTTTCCCTCCCGGGGGACAATTTGCAATGCCTAGGAGCATTTGTGGTTATTATGACTGGGGAGGTGCTACTGGCATCTACTGGGTAGAGGCCCTGGCTGCTAAATGTGCTGCTAAATAACCTGCAATGCGTGGGACAGCCCCTTACAACAGAGAGTCATTTAGCTGGAAGAGTCAACTGTGCTGAAGTTGAGAAACCCTATTCTAACAGAAGATGAGATTATGAAAGAGTGGATTCTAGCTACTGAGTCGTCTGTCAAGATAGAAAATAATCTATAAAATGCCCTGACCCAGTATGTCATTCAGGGTCCAACTAGGAAAGTGAGTACCACTTTGGTATTTGAAAGAAGCAATTTTTTTATGAAGGGTAGTTGATTTACAATGCTGTGTTCATTTTTGCTGTGCAGCAAGGTGATTCACTTCTACACATATATACACACATTCTTTTTTAATATTATTTCCATTATGGTTTATCACAGGATATCGAATATAGATCCCTGTGCTATACAGTAGGACCTTGTTGTTTATCCCTGCTATATATAATAGTTTGCATCTGCTAATCCCAAACCCCCAATCCTTCCCTCCCCCACTGGCCTTCCCCCTTGGCAACCACGAGTCTGTTCTTTATGTCTGTGCATCTGTTTCTGTTTTGTAGATATGTTTGTTTGTGTCATTTTAGATTCCACATATAAGTGATACATGGTATTTGTCTTTCTCTTTCTGACTTACTTCACTTGGTATGATAATCTCTAGTTTCATCCATGTTGCTGCAAATGGCATTATTTCATTCTTTTTTATGGCTGAGTAATATTCCATTATATACCACATCTTCTTTATCCATTCATCTGTCAATGGACATTTAGGTTTTTTCCATGTCTTGGCTATAGTGAATAGTGCTGCTATGAACATTGGGGTGCATGTGTCTTTTTGAATTATAGTTTTGTCTGGGTATATGCCCAGGAGTGGGATTGCTGGATTATATGGCAACTCTATTTTTAGTTTTTTGAGGAACCTCCATGCTGTTTTTGATAGTGGTTGCACCAACTTGCATTCCCACCAACAGTGTAGGAGGGTTCCAAAAGGAAGCAAATTTGATTCAGAGATTCAGTTGCGCAGGTGCTAGAGAGGCTGAGAAAACAGTGAGTCAAGGTAAAGATCAGCAACACCAGGAAGTCGCTACCATTTCTTGGCCAAGGGACAGGGAGATGTGCTGTTTGGGGATTATGGTAGTTAGAACCACGACAGGCCTGTCTGGTGGGAGCTAGAGCCAGAGAGGTGAGGAAGCTTCTGGAGGTACAACCTGAGGAAGAGAGGGAGAAATACTCTGATTTTTCTTTCCTTCCATCATGGAATCTCCCACTAGTGCCTCCCATCAGCTGAGCCCTAGCAGGAAGCCAGCTGTCCTGGGAGCCTGGGAAACACAGATGCAGGGAAGAGGGGTGAATGACTTTGAGTGCAAACAGGTCCAAATGGGTCCATACAACAGTAAAGAGCCTGGTGAACTTTCCAGAACGCCAGAACCAACCATGGCATCTTTGAGCAAACATCCCAAGGGTTTTGCATTACAGCTGGTGCTGTTCACGAAACATCATCTTTCCTTCTGCCTTGGAACTTGAGGCTTAAAATAATTTTAAGATGCCCTTGAGAGAGAGAGAGAGATAACACCCACTTGTTTCTTTTTCATTCAGCAAACTTCAGGTGTTGAATGGCCTCATGACATGACGGAGAGTTTTGTGTCTCTGTGCAGACAGCAAAGTTCATTGGAAATCCACGTCAATGTGCAGAGCACACACTGTTAATTTTACTGGATCTGTGGCAAATTCAATCCTTCATTGTCAGGCTTCAGCTCATTTTGGTGGCAGTGATCTTGCTTCTTGTTTCACTCAGATGTATCGTCTCCATGGGTCCTGCCTCTCTGGAATCAGGCTGAAAGGAGAAGGTTGTTGGGGAGCTAGAGAACCTGCTGTGATGAATTTTATTTTTCCTTACAGTGTGATTTTAAAAAACTAGCCAGAGTAAAGGAAATTAATTTGTTTCCTATTTGAACTGCCCAACAGGTCCCCAAACTCGTGGGGATAAAAGTGATAAATTTTTAAGTGTCTCCTTTAAGAGAGTTCTCTAGATGCTTAATTATTTTTGCCCCACTTTTGATTATCTGCACTAATGGAGATGTGGAGGGCACAAATCAATAAAAATCCCTTGATAATCCACAAAACTCAATGTTGTCATTAGTTTTGACCTCCTCCCCCACCAAGCCTTTTATCAGAGCTACTAAAAAGTGCCTCTGCACCTCCTGGGTTCTCAGTATATTCAACTTGTTGACAGGCTGACTGATAAAATTGTCTGATTTGAGTTATATCTCTTTTTCTCTGCTCCTGCCCACTCTTTGGGGGAGGTGCTAATGAGCAGCCCAAGAACAAAACCACAGGAAAAAGAGACCATAGAAAAGCCAGGGTAACACACAAAATGATTAAATAGCTCCCATATCCGTGAAACTTTACTCTATAATGTCAGCTTTGTGGGATTGTTTTTCTCTTTTCCTAAAGTAAATTGAAATAACTCAAATGGGCTAAATATATGTGGCCTGCATGGACCCTTTGAAGTTTTGAATAGCTTTTGTATGGTATTCGTTTTCTGGGGAAAGATTTTTAATTATTAATCTTTTTATAAATTGCATTGATGTTACTCCTCATGCTGGTAAAATGCCCAGGCATTTTCTTAAACAACTTTAAGGCAACTGAGAATTGGGGTGTTTGTTTTAATCCCCTTCGGGATGACTATAAAGAAGAAAGAACTTGAGGACCAGGTTAAATTGTTTTTCTTGTTTTGTTTTGTATTTGTCAAACAAATTTATCCATTATCCAAAATGGACTCATGGATACCACAGAAAAGAAACCAGAACACAGCTGGCTGCATCGCCGTCGTCAGGCTCCTGCCCACCCTTCTTTTTATCCCCCATGGTGTAGGGATCTGGCAGAATTGACAATGAATAAAGCATACATTGCCACAAATACCAGATCTCTTAAAACTCCTAACTTACATTATCCTTTAAGATCTGCAGTAACACCACTGTTTGGGTCTAGTACCTACTCAAGATGACCACATGTCTTCCAATTTTGCCAGGATAACACCACTAAATGAATGGAGTGCCTGATAAAATGTGCAAAGGTGAAATGCAGTGACATGTTCTCATAAGGAGGAATGAATTGGCATCTGATTAGATCCCTGCAAGGGAGCCAGCGACCCCTCCCTTTGGGCTTTATTCTCCGTGGAGGAATGAACTTTCCTCTTTCCGAAGGAAAAAAGCAGTGCATTTTCTGGTTTTCCTTTCTGTGTTTCCTTCAGTCATTTTTATTTCAATTTGCCAGATATCATTTGAAAGCAATTTCATAAACATTGAAGTGGCTATGAAGTTCAGTGTTTGTATCTGGCAGGTGGCTTATAAAATTTAAGGAACTTCCTGGTTTTGAAGAATTGGGATGATGTGTCAAGGTTCAATCAGAGTAGCAAACCATCTTGAGTGATTAGAATGAGGGATTTATTATGGGGTTTAGACCTTACACAATTGTGGGGGCTGATAGATTGGTCCTTGTAGGCTCTTGCCTCAGCATCCAGTGTTGGAACTGAAGTTGCCATTGGTCAGTCTGACCAGCAGTTGGAAAAAAAAAAGCTTGAAATGGACAGAAATTAGAATGAACTAGAAACTCATGAGAATAACTGAATCCATGAGCAGAAACTGGTCAGAGACAGATAGGGATTCCACTTCCAATCTCAAAGAGACTGGATGACTGGAAAGAGAAGATGGTACCCTTCACCAAGGAACTGTGCAGGCACTTGGCCAAGGACTGAGAAGTTGAAGGAGCAGATCCAGCAGGAGCTGGAGGAACTGTGGGTCCAAGCGCTGCTGCACATCACCTGGGTGAGCTAGTGGATCCCTGACAATGTATATGAGCTGTCATTTTGCCTGGTACCCAACCAGATGCACCAACGTTCAGAGCATTAAAAAAAAGAAAATGCTGGACTTTGTTTCTGCCTTCCAAATATTGCACAAAATGTCATTTGTGGGTGATGCTAACTCACAACTCTACAGGGAAGGGGATGCTGGAAGGCAACCATAGTTCTTGCTTAGTTAAGGTGACACAGCACAAAGTCACTCAATGACATAACTCAAAAGGGAACGTCTCTGGGCACACAGAAATGTAATGGAGACCTCACACTCTGGAGAAGGCACCTTTCCAGGAACCGTATTTATTGGTAAATAGCAAAGTGTCACTGTTTAGTGACAGCACTTTTCAACTTTCAAAGTTGCATTTTTTTGTTTGAAACTTGTTACATTTAATTTACTAATCCTTGTAAGCCATGATACTTATACATGGAAAATTACTCTCTCTACAAATGCTGAAGTTTCTGATAATCTCAGAGAAACATTTTACTAACTGGAATATATCTTCAGGTTTTTTTCTCACACTGAAGTACGTATATATTTCAACCAAAATATTTATACAGGTATTATCTTATTGCTTTAATTCAGGGAAACTTTTTGTGATAAAAAATTGGTAAGGTAAAACTCATCAAATTATCTGTCTTTTTGTAATTCTTCTGAATGTTTTGCCAAATTATAGGCTTTCTCAATTTCATTTTACATCACTAAAAACATAAACTTATATGATTTTTAAAGAAGCTCTCTACCAAAATATGCTTTGCACAGTTTGAGATATTCTAAAGCATGTTTATAGAATTTTAAAATAAAATCTTGCACATTATTTGTGCTCTCATCATTTAATATGTTTAAATTTCCTTCATGCTTTTTTGGGAATAAATTTAATGTGTTCTTATGTACAAATTTTGTTTCCAGTAATTGTCATTCACTGAATTCTTCATGCTGTATTTTTTTGGTATTCATTTGTTGACTACTTGATTAAGGTTTTCTAAGTGATTTTGAACAAAATGCAACCAAAATTTAGAGGACTCAATTATTTAAAAAATTAATACCATTGTAGAACAAATAGGTCAGTTTTTTTTCAATTTAAAAGCAGTCACTGTTTATTAACTGACCAGATTACAAAAATAATCATGGCAGATACCTTAGTTCATCCTTCTAATAAGCCTGTTGATCTAGTCTTCCCTGTTGCCAGCATCTCCACCTTCTACAAAATGGGTGGTCTTTTCTTCATTCCACCTCGTGGAGAAGACAATTTGAAAGGCCAGAAGAAGTTGTTTGCTTCTTTGAAACACTTTTCAACAGCATAGATCTGATGAATCAGATCCTCCATGCAGATGATGCCATAGTTACCAAGAGATCGAACAATCAACGCATCTGTCAGGGCAATTCGCTTCTAGTTGCTTTTGCCATAACCATGCGTGTAGATCGACTCATTTACTGACTTCAGGTTTGGGTACCCCCTGTAATGTATGGCTCCACAATTCTCAGCATGTTAATTGAAACCTTGTTGAGCTTCACAAAGGTGCCACTGAAGATCTGACAGAGGCGAAGAAGCTGCAACACCTTACAGACCTTTGGGCTCACACCATTGATACCTCTGATCCTGGTGACAAATGCCAGTTTGGGTTCCACGGGTACATTGATGTTTCATGTTTCCAGCTTTTCTTGACATCCTAGCCATTCGAATCTGAATTCTGTACATCTGCCTGTATACCTTGTGACAATGCTTAGCTGTTTCATAGATAAGCTTCCTCCTTGCCTTTCGAAGCATCTTTTGGGCAAACTTCTTTCTTAGGTGCTTGATCTTAAGCTCTGCAAAATTCTTTCGCTTTTCCTTAAGGGTGTCTGGCATAGCAGGAACCTTATTTTTCTTCTCTTCTGCACCCTCCATGGTTCCAGCCAGAAAAGAGGCCAAATAGGTTGATTTTTAAGGTAGTTCTTCAAAATTTCAAATCTAAAACCCAATTGATAAAAAAATAATAATAATAATGATGAGCAGCAAAGAAAAAAAAAATCATACAGTCATGGTAATGTCTTTTTGAAAAGTTAATTTTACTTCAGCTTAGTCAAAAAATCTTTGTACTTTATTTAATGTATTTTGACTATATAAAATGTAAATTTTAGCATCTATTTCAACTAAAATCTCGTATGAGTGAAATTAAAAAAAGAGTCATTTGATCTAAATGAAAAGTCATGGTTGATAGAGTGGTGTGCAATTGAACCTTCTATAGCTTTACATATTAAATCATAATTTTTTTGGTATAGTGTTCTTTGAATAACTACTAACTTTTTAAGTAGAATACAATACTTCTTTAGCAGATTTATGTTTTTTGCTTTTCTTGTAGTCAGTGATATCACTATGATCTCTCCATGGTGGATGGTAAATATTAACACATATGTCATGCAAGTTATAAGCTCACATCAGCTTTTTAAGCAGTAGAAATTCAGAATTTAAGTTTTCTTTAAATATGTATTTTTTGTGGCTTTGAGCTCACTGATGGCTAGAGTTTATTGCAAAATAAAAAAGTATTGTCAAATATTTACATAAATAAATAAATAAATAAATATGTTGTTGTAGGTTCTCACCATACACTGAAGGAGATAACCCAATAGTAAAAGCACGCAGACTACTCTTACAGGATCCATGACAGGACTGCTATAATTTTCTACTTTTCTTGCTGACCTCACCACCTTTGTACATCTTATAGGCATGGACTATAGCATTTAAGAATCCAGCAAAGGGAGTAGTGACAAATATTTCTCTCACCACCATCATAAACCAGAGGAGTTAGATCTTCCTAAGTGCTTATTTTATCAGCAATTACTCTGCAAGTTGTCCTTGAAAGAGAGGAATGAATTGCCCCTGGAAGATGTCTAGGAAAGAGATATGGGCTAACAGTGGTCATCTCTCAGACTTAGCCATGTGCTAATGTGAGAATTCTATTACTACACATACATTTCATCCACAAGTAAACAATACCATGGCAGAAGTTGGAAGAACAAAATGCAGATCTACTAGATCCATCTTGGATTATTTTTTAATGCAGTTGTGACTAATGATACTTCATTAATAAGAGAAAAATCTAAAACAAGTGCTAAAACAAATGGGACACCAGGATAACAGTAGTAACCTGGGATTGTCCTGGGCAAATCAGAATATATGGTCACCCTACTCAAAGGCAAAATGTTTGCTTGTGTGTTTATTTTATTTCTAATTTAAAGGACTTGATGTAAATTTTCTCAACTCTGATCTTCCTTGGTTGGTAAGGAGACCATTCCAAGGAAACGCTAGGCCGCAGTGAAACCATCAGTAAATGTTGAAATTGTGAGTCAGCCTTCTTTGCCGTTTTTAGGAGAGTGGATCCCGTTTGGTCTGATATTATCAAACTTGAGATTATTCTGAATATTCTTAGTCTAGAAAGCTGCACATATTACTTACACTGACCTAATTGGTAGAGATGGTTATTAAATGGAAATAGTTTCATTCAGAGTTAGAATAATTTCTAAAATTACAGTGTTTGCAGCAAATAAAAAACATATCAAATCCTGAAAACCTCAGCTAGGGTTCACATTTTAAACAAATCAACAGGCATTTGAAACAGAAAAATGACTTTATTCTGCTACTTTATTTTACGAATTGTTATCTACTCAACATAGGCCCAGTTCTCTCTAGTGCATCAATCCAAAATGTGTATCTTTAACCCTTTAGGCCTTCTATGAAGAATGGCTTTTCTCTTGCAACTTACGCCTAAATGATTCCTTCTTAGAGGAACATAGTTTGGGTTAAAAACTCTTGTTTGGCTTTATTTTGAACATAATGCCCCATTTACATTTTCCTATTGTAACCTGGTTATTTCAGAAACTTTCCTTGAGGAGTTTGGAGTAGCTTTTCTCCACTCTGAACATCATTGGTTTATGTGTATGAGCTGCTGTAAAGCGCAGTGATTGCCTAAAAACACTATAGTTACTTAAAAAAGATGACTTTGATTGTGTGTTTTTTGTTCCCATCACAATAACACTTTGCAGGTGATTATTAAATTAGAGATTTTCTTTGTTTTTCTAACAAAAAAAAAACCCTTTTTTATGTCAGCACCAATTATGAGAGGTAATTTTTCACATTTTACAAAAGATTTTTCTGTCCTACCTCCACGCCCCTCCCCCAGATAAAGAAGGGCTTTGACATTCTATGACAGGGAGGGTTTTTTGCATACACAGTGCTTTTGACTTTTCTTTTAAAAAAATCTGTTGACTCTATTGAAATGTGACAGGACAATATTTAACCTGAATAGAGGCATGTTGACTCCTCTTATTAAAACTGACAGTTAAGGACGTTTCTCTCTTTATTCCTTCTGATACACGCAGACAAGTCTTCACTGCTAACTAGTATACAAAATCAAAAACAAAAAAATACAGAGCGAAGAGATGACTACCTTATAAACAATATATGAATGACAATTGCAAGTTTAATCTAGCAAAGAAACCTTTTTTTATCCTTTAAGAAAATTAAAGCCCTTTCAAATTAGCTTGATATATGAAGACAGACTGACATCATTAATTTTCAAATATTCACTCTTCTTTCCTAGCTGCCTTTCCTCTCAAAGATAGGCAATGTTCCGCTAAGCCCTGGACAGGACCACAGCGACACCTATGGAGAGAGTCCAGGGCCTCCATTGAGTCTTGTGTAGAGCTTGCAGCTTTGTGTCTTATTTCTTGGAATTCCTCTGCCTATTTTACTCTCATGGGACAAAAATGGTGGCCATGGAGGTTTGTCCCTGAGCTTCCTACTACCTGATGCTTGGTTTCTCTGTTTCAAAAAAAATACAGCTGGAAATATCAAGCTTTCAAAGTTCTTTCCATTTTGTTGGACCAATAAAGAGA
Source organism: Balaenoptera acutorostrata (assembly GCF_949987535.1). Taxonomy (NCBI): domain Eukaryota; kingdom Metazoa; phylum Chordata; class Mammalia; order Artiodactyla; family Balaenopteridae; genus Balaenoptera; species Balaenoptera acutorostrata. The sequence goes on along the minus strand of NC_080082.1, from coordinate 16,879,847 downwards.
CTTATTAGCATGAATGAGGCTTAAGTTCCTTTGAGTTGTGCATTGAGTGGGCCTCTTGGGAAGAGCACAATTGGGAACCGGATGCCAACTTTCAGAGAGAGGCAGAAACCATATGGAATTTGGATGTCTTTGGGTACTTGCCCACTCTCCTTAGCTTCCAGGAGCCAAATCTCTTAAAAGCAACTGTTGGCTTTCTTATGCGTCATGCACTGGATATTTATGTGACATAAGTAAACTGTCCACTGAGACTCACACTTTTTTTTTTTGGTAAGAGGGAGGGTATTACACAATTAATGATAGAGTCATTTTTGTTGTAATATAATTTGAGCTGTAGCAAAATCATGAATGGAACTGTGTGATAGTGCCAGCAAATTTACCTCTTATTCTCATTTCCTTGCTGAGCATTCTCTCCTCTGCATTTATCACCAGAGAAGGGTACTTTCAGTGGTCATCAAGGTTTTCAACATTTTGTTGTGGAGAGTCAGAAAAATAGCAGTTTGCTCCATGGCAGCCTTCTCTGTTAGCCATGCGGAAGAATCAGTCTTCTGTGCATTGGTACTGATCTGTCCAGTTTAGTCTTGAGAAATTACCCTATTTCTATTTCTCCGGTTATCCTGAAAGGGGCCAGGTGAGACACTTGGTCAAGGCAGCCTGTAGATTATACTGTAGAAGCAATTCTAGATGTTTTTCTTTCTTGAGTAGAGGGACCCAACAGTACCTATGGTAAAAAAAAAAACTACCCTCAGATCTTCAGTCTAAAGGTGTCAAAAACATTTAAAATTTGTGTGTAAATTTCAGTTCCTATCCTTTGTGTTTGTCAAGATTGTGCCAAGTCTTTCATGATGTCTTAGTTGGGGTTACCCCACCCCAAACAGAAAATGGTCCCAGGTGTGCTGGAAGGGAGTGGGGGAAGGGAAGGCAGCCCATGAGGGATGTGGTAAAGTAGGTCAGTACTGTGGGCAACTGGAGCTTCATGCTATTGGGGGTCATCAGAGGCTACACAGACCATCCTTGATAATGAGACTGTTGAGGGACAAGAAAGCTCTTTATCTGTAACTTCCATCTCTTGTTATTTGAAGGTCATTACTGGGCATCAGTTTCTTAGCACTTCAGGCCTCTCTTCTGTCCTGAACCCACCACCTTGGCTAGAGAGAGCAGGAAGCTATGTGTATGGGAACTTTCTGCTGATTACCTCTGGGATGGCCTGAGGGGATCCAGAGAAAGCACCAGTAGCTTCTGGTACACATGGTTTACGTGGTTTAGAGAATTAAGTACAGTTGTAACTCTGTGGGTGTTTGAGTGTATGTGTGTTGGGGGTAGGGAGGATTATTAGTTCTTCTTAGCCTTAAGGTAAAGTATGTATGTGTGTGTGATGGTGGGTATTACCACTGTGATACTCAAACAGGGATACAGGGTTCTTGTTACATATAGAGTGAAGACTGTCACGAGCAGGAGGAAGGAGCTACAGATTCCCAAGTTCTCTGCTTGGCTTTTTGAGCTCTAACTGAATATAAGAGGCAAAAAGAAGAGACACATTAATTAGACAACACGACTGCCAATAAATCACAGGAGTTATCATGTATGAGGTTGAATGGTGGGCCACATCAAGTTTTATTTTCTTTTTATTTCAGCTGTCATTAGCTCTAGAATGATGCTCTCCTTAGAACTTCTTGCTAGTTCCATGCAGCTATTGAGATATGGCTAGTGTGACTATACTAGTTTGCTACGGCTGCTATAACAAAATACCTCAGACTGGGTGGCTTACACAACAGAAATTTATTTTCTCTCAGTTCTGAAGGCTATAAATCTGAGATCAAGGTGTTGGTAGGGTTGATTTCATTCCAAGGCCTCTCTCCTTGGCTTGCAAATAGCTGCCCTTTTGCTGTGTGTCCTCATATGGTCTTTTCTTTGTGCACACGCATCCCTGGTATATCTCTGTGTGTGTTAATTTCCCCTTCTTATAAGAACACCAGTTAGATGGAATTAAGACCCACCCTAAAGACCTCATTTTAACTTAATTACCTCTTTAAAGATCTCATCTCCAAATATAGTCACATTCTCAGATTTTGAGGGTTAGAACTTAAACATATGAACTGGGGGGACATAATTCTGTCCGTAATAGTGACTGGAGAGCTATAATTTCTAACTTTATCTAATTTTAAATAATTTAAATTTGAATAGCTACATGCTGCTAGTGGCTAATATTGGGCAGTACAGCTCTAGAAGGTTTACTTATTAGCTCTTCTACTGTGAATCCAGAAAAGTCTGTAGCAATGGGATTCTTCCTTGACCATCAAGGGGATGGTTCAACTGGAACACCAGACACTGTATTATGTCCTAGGGGTTTTCCACATTAGAGATTTCCATGATTCTTTGATAAACAGTGAAATCCAAGGCTGGAAGAGAGAGAAAAGCAGGTCCTAAGGTTGAAGGTCAAAAGTAGAGCTACTAGCCACAGTCAGGGGCTGAAACCTAGAAACTGGATGGGAGCATAAGAAAATCTGGAATAAAGTGTAGAGGGTCCTGGACACTTGCTATGATTCTGATTATAAGTGGTCTCATCTTATTCTTGACTTGCCATGGTCCTTGACAACAGTCTCTAGGTCATATTCATTCTGTTTAGGGTACATACTGGGTTAATGTACGATTCAGTCATCCTTTCAAGAGGATTGTTTCTCTCTTCGTGAATCATCTAATCTGATACACCTCTTTTGTCCCGGTAGCCTCTGTGTACTGGGAAGAATTATGTCTTCTCAATGGCAGCCAACAGGAGAGGGTCCTCGGTACGTGTGCTATACTTAGGTCTCCTCTACGGCAAGGGTGGCCTGGGTGGGCTCCTCACATTCAGTGCTTGTGCCTACTGAAGTTCAGTTGGGTCTAGTTGGTCTGCTTTGGCCTCACCATTGCCTCTGGTCCCCTCCATGTGTGGTGTCTTCCGGTCTACTAGTTCTCTCACTAATTACTTGTCCACTCCTTTCAAGGCATCTGGTGCTCCTATATTGCCTGATACTCGCACAGGCTCTGAGAACTAGGGTGCTACCTCAAGTCCCATTGTTCTCAGCAGGGAGTGATTTTGCCCCTTCGATAGAGGACACTGGCAATGTCTGTAGATATTTTTGGTTGTCCCACTGGGGAGGTGGGCATGGATTGCCTGGCATCGTAGGTAGTGGCCAAGAATTCTGTTAAACATCCTATAATGCATAGGACAACTTTCACAACAAAGAAGTGTTTGGCCTAAATTGCTGAGGTTGAAAAGTTCCTTCTAGTCCATCTTTTTAATTAATTAATAAATTAAAATTTAAAACAATTTTTTATTGGAGTAGAGTTGATTTACAATGTTGTGTTAGTTTCAGGTGTACAGTAAAGTAAATCAGTTATACATACGCATATATCCACTGTTTTTAAGATTCTTTTCCCATATAGGTCATTACAGAGTATGTCCATCTTTTTAAATACCTCCTTCCACCATTTCTAAACAATGCTTTGGCAGTAACACTATGTGAAGTTTTCTATCACTCTTCACTCCCAATTTTTCTCTGGAGTTTTGACCCCAAAGGGGAATTCAAGGTACTTATATCTGATCTGTTACTTGCTTTCTCTTTGTCATCTGCGGCACTTACTCTCCTCTGTGGCTAATTGATTTGGGTGCCCCAGGCTTAGCTCCATCAAGGGGTGCTTTTACCTATCCACCCTTCGCCTGAAACAATGAAACACATTTATTTAATGGATGGTGAGAGGAATCCACCTAAGGGGAAAAAATTAAATAGTTTAATATTTTCAAAATATCATCCCCATTATGCTATGGCTAATGGAGCTACTGCAGAGTATTGGTGAGCATATGGTACAAGGGTGTGGCAGGCACTGAGAGGTATGGTGTCTGAGTGGGTGTCCTATTCTATAACCCCAATCACTCATGGTTTGAAGGGGGAGCTCGGTTTTATTCTCAGCACCACTGCCCATGCCTTCTTCTAAGTAGCTTAAATCATGTCCTGACCTTGTTCCTAAGAGCTGCTGGTTTGAGAGAATTAGAGAAGGGAATAAAGGGAGGGGCTTAGGTAGCTCCTCCGTGCTTCTCCACTCCCTTCTCTTACTCTGTGCTCCAAACCCATTCCCTGATCCCCCGGCCTCAACACGCACGTGTACAAGGAGGTAGCATCGCTGAGAAATGGTGCTGATGGGTGGATGATCCTGGCTTCCTTGGGGCTCCCTATTGCCACCTTGGCCCCTGTCCCACTGAGGACCGCAGTCAGCTTCAAACTTAGCACTTCCTGGGCCACACTGGGTACTTTCCTTTGTGATGCAGGAGAGCTGTTGGCCTGCAAGCCTGAGCACATGTCTCCTTTGCTGCTGCCTCTAGGAAACAGAGCCCTAGTGGCTGGGCTTGGCAAAGCACAGAGCATTTGAAATCAGTCTGGGCCAAAAATGCAGGTCTAGTTTTCTTTTTATATATAAAAGCTTTTTAAAAAAATCTTTAAATTTGTTCTTCAAGAAGAAATAAACCTTTATTAGACCCTGTGTATTGCTGTAAATTTGATTGACCAGATGTTTGTCAGATTTAATACACGCTGTTTAAAAAGTTGCTTTCTACATCTTGACTGAGGCTCTTTCTGGTGAGGAAGGAGCCGGTTTATAGGAAACAATGAAATAATTTTTTACACCTTACAGATGCTCTAATCGCATTACAGACTGAGGTGTTTAAAATTCTTGGTGTTTCTTGCTTTATTTTTATGGTATGAGTGATTGTGAAGGAGAAAGCCAAGGCAAGAAAATATTTAAATAAGTCGTCCCCCCAGGGGATGGTGGGGGCAGGGGTGGAGGGAGGAATACAAGGAATGTTTGAGAGTTATTTTTGGTATTTGATTTGCTTTCTGGCCATGGCTACTGGCTACAGCTGAAAGGCCACTGCTAGAATTTTGATCAGTGATGCCAAGCTCTTGGACCACAATCCAAGATGTTGCTATGCAGAAGAACTGGGGCTAGGTTTTCTCCAGTCCAACTAAACAGAATGTGGCTTCCATAATCCCCTAATGTCCTCTCTTGAAAACAGGCCATTAGTGTGTTTCCTAAAAGGGTAGCAGATTCAAATGCAAGATACAAGGACCAGGCAGATATCAAAAGTGGCCAAAGTGAGCCAGGCGGCTCTCTGCAGCAAACTGGGGGACTCCAAGCCCACCAAAGAAACAGTGAGTGCTCAACTATAGCATCTTGTGCTCTGTGGAACTGTGAGCCCAGTAAAGGGATGTTTATGAGAAATTTCCCAATTTTATGTAAACAAAATTCATCTACAGGGTATACTCTGCCTAAGGACAATAGGTTTGTAAATCTTGTTCTGATAAAATGTGTATAAATAGAAATGCACCATTTAGAAATAATTAGTCCCCACATTTGAATTGTTAGAACTAGTAAAAGTGTTCTTAAGCTTTGGAAGCTGACACAGGAGTTGTCAGCCTTTTATTTTGCTATGAAAGTATATTAAGCAGACACAGTTACTATTTACTATCACCAGCATGTTTCATAAAAGAAAGGACATTAATCCCTACCCCCACCCCCCAAAAGAGTAGGAAGGAAACCATCTCAGACTTAATAATAGCCTTTCAGATGAATAATTTTATTTCTATGAAAAAAATCATGAAATTATCCATTCTTTTCTAATTTTCTAGTGAACACTTCATCACAGACCAGTGGTGATCTACAGACCATTGCCAAAACTATCCCACCTGTTAATACTACTGTCCCACCTATTCAACTACTTACACCACTAGAGTGTTCTTGGGTTTTATCCAATGACCAATTAGGTCTATAATTATTTAAGTCACATAAAGGAGAAATATGTCTTTTTTATTACAAAATAATACAAAAAGAAGAAAATTACGATTGCCCCACTTCTACTTCTGTGAGATGACCACTGTAAAAATTTTGGTGTATACCTCTCTTATATTTTTTCTAATTGTATATTTGTTTGGAATCCTACTGTCTGTGTTGTGTCATAGTCTGTGTTTTCACTTCAGTAATACGTTGTGAACATTTTTCTTTACTCACTAATCAGCAACATTTTTTAATGGCTTAGTAGCATTATGTTTTGTGGCACAATTTAATGTTGATGGTTATACATTCATATTATCTCTCATTTTGAACTTTCTGTAGAGCACTCGGAATGAATATCTTTATAGCTGTAGAACCTACCTTCTGAATATCTTATTTTGCTTGTTTTTCTTTTTGTACTTCCCTGGATCTCTAGTAAACTTCTTATACGTAAACACAAGTTCATTTCATCTGTATTCCCAGTCTAAACCATTTGTGAACTGTCCAGAGAATCAACAGTGGAAGATGATTTTGTGGCTAGTTGGGGCTATGTTCCTCATAATGGGTGCTATTAGATAATCAGTGTGAAGCAACATTGAGCCACTTTGGTAAAACGAATGACAAGTTCTGGTCTCATCAGTGGAAGGGAGAACAATTTAACCATGTCATCTGGCTTCAGCGTTTAGCTTTACAACCACATAGGTGTCAGGCAGCCACGTGAGTATCCATGAGTTCGATACTGAGACAGTTGGAAATTCAAGAACCATACGATTCAACTGTTCTGCTTAGAAAGAGATAAGAAATGCCAAGCTCTCTTAATATCTGGTTGCATCTTCTCGTATTATTTGAACAGATTTTAAAACATTTTAAAATATACCCTTTCCAGAGAGAGATAGACTGTCCTTGCTTTAGATCCAGTTTGCACAGAAATGTTGCAAATCTTCTTTGTGAGTCATTCTTATCCAGGTTATTGGAGGCAATTTCATTAAATGTGTCATGGTTTATATCATCATTCAGAATCTGCTTACCACTTGGCTCACCTTTACAATTTAGTTTCTCCTTAGAAAAAAATTTACTTTTCTGGAGATTTGGGCATATCTGATTCTCATGTTATTGTATTTCATGGCGTACTCTGCCTACTGCACTTTGAACTAACTTCTCTGAATGGGAGATGAGAGAAAAGAACCTGTGCATTTGAAAGAAGTTTAATTTTGCTGCCTACGAATCGGAGCCAAGTGTGAGAGGACTTCTTGGTTCATAAAGTCAAGCTTAATTTTAGGAAAATGGTGTTGGTGTCCCAGATAGCTTGAAACTGAATTATGACAGTTGGAACTTGTTTTATTCACTCTACATTTTTCACAAGTCCAATGAACAGTGCTCCAAGGCACGGTCAACCAACTGAATATGACATCATCGTCCTTGGTTTCTTTGAATCATTATCTCTGAGCAGAATGTGAATGCTACTTGTTTATTGTCTGTTGTTAAATTAGCATGTAAGTTCCATGAGGGCAGGGATCTCATTCATTTATTAACAGCTATAGGCTCAGTATCTATTTGAGCCCTAAGCATATGGGAAGTGTTTACTAGCTATTGAATGAGTAAATAAATGGATGAACCATCAAAATTGGGTAATTCACTAGTGGCATTATTCAAGGCCAGCTAGTAGTAATTTCTCTTGGCCCATGCACATTTTCCAGAATCAAGATATTGTTCTCTTAGAGATTGGGTCTATGGCAGGAGAACCAAAGAGCGTCTCCTTGCATGCATCTTTAGGACCACTGAAAAAATACAGCCCTACTAACACACAGAGATAACCCCTCTTTATATTTCTGTATGTGTAGTCTCCTACAGTTTTTTTCAATGCATAGGTATAGTCTTATAGACATCACAAAATTGTACAAATATAACTAGTGTATTTTCCTATGTCATTAGATGCTACTTTAAAAGCATGATTTTAAATAGCTATATGACATTTTATCATGTGAATGGACCAAATTTTATGTCACCATTATGTCTAACCACCGAAATGGACATTTAGATTATATATTATTTAGATTATATATTATTTTTCTCTCTCTTTTAAATAATATTGTGATTAAAATCTTCATACCTAACTTCTATACATAATATTCCAATGTTTAGGATTAATTCCCAAACACTGAAATTTGTGGTTAAAGAGTAGGAATATTTTTAAAAGTGTAAAAAATATGGCCAGATGGTTACCCAGAGAGGTTGTACCAGGTTACACCCATGTAACCCATATCTGCAATTCTTTTTCATACTAGCATTTGTCATTAAAAATGAAACAAACAGGGACTTCCCTGGCTGTCCAGTGGTTAAGACTTTGCCTTCCAATGCAGGGGGTGCAGGTTCGATCCCTGGTCGGGGAGCTAATATCCCACATGCCTTGTGGCCAAAGACCAAAACATAAAACAGAAGCAGTATTGTAACAAATTCAATAAAGACTTTTAAAAAAATAAAAATAAATAAAATTTAAAAAAATGAAACGAAACTTTGTCTATGTGTTAATAGAAAATATTATCTTACTTTCTACTTCATTGATTGTTAGCATTTCTTGGTCCATTATATTTTTTCTTTGTGAATCTTATTTTAATGTTCTTGCCCATTATTCTATGGGTTATTCATCCATTTCCCAGATATTTATTACACAGCTACTATGTGCAAGGCACTGTTCTAGTCATTGGGGAAACAACAGTGAAAGAAACAGCAAATGTCTATTGTTGTAAAAATTAAATGCAATCATGTCTGTAACGCCCTTAATACAGTAGGTTCTGCCTCATACAAGACTATAGTAGGTCATCATCTGGTCATTCTTGGTGTAGTTGTATGTGTCTCTGTGCCAGGAACATTAGCTACTCTTTTGGGAGCAAGGTGTTTCTGGAATTTTTCTACGTTGAGTTGGCTAGCAATGACTTAGGTGTTCATGGACATGACTGTGAACCTCAAATAAATATATTTCTCTAAAGCCAAACTAAATGTAACCAGATCCACAAAATGCCGGTGGCCACCTGAGTGCCACCTGATGTGAGAGGAAGTGTAAAAAAATCAACATGAAAAGAGACAGTAGCCTTAATTGACTACCTAGCATATCTTATAAGAGTTTGCAAGTTTTGCAAACCGTACGCATCTTTGCCATGGTCTCTCCCAGGGTCTCATAGTTAATCTTCCTCTGGGTGGGATAGATACCAAGGGCTTGAATAGCATCACTTAGACCCCGTGTTCCAGTGGGAGTCTCGAAATACAATTTAGAAGTGAAAGTTCAAAATCACCAAGATTCTTGTTTCTCCTTCTTGCTACACAGAATTTTTGAATCCGGTGAGCACTGCCATGTTGCATCATAGTTGAGTATATGGTGTCATGGGTGACAAACAATCAGGCAGCTGCAGTCAGAATTACAGGTTTTATGGGACTAATCCCATTTCTTGCCCTGATTTCAATGTGTTTTCCATATGATCTGATAGAGGAGGACTGGGTTTTGTTTTCAAAATGATTCAGTTCATGGTCCAGCCTCAGAAGGCTAGTGTCCAAATGGATCCCAGGTCTGCCTCTTTCAGCTGGACCTCAGTCCCTCTCAACTTCTCTGTTTGCAAATGTTCCTGCCAAATAGGAGCTCTGAAAAAGGGAGGGACCTGTGGGCTTTTAAGGGTCTGTTCTTGTAGTTGTAGGGTGGAGAGGTTGTGCCTGTGGGGAGTGGAGAAAGGATACTCGGTTAGGTGTTGGATTTGTATCAGAATAAGTGTGTCCTTGCAAGAAAGCACCACTTGGAACAAAATGTCACCACATCCTCACCTTTTACCAAGAGCAAACTGGCCACTTTGCGTTCTGCAGTTTGATGGCTGTTGAGCTACTTAGGTCTGAGCCAGAGGCTGGCGGGCTGTATGCAAAGTGCTGTGTAATTGTGCAGTTTTCTGTGGTCCGTCTTTGGAACAACGTCTCATAAAAATCTTAAGTGGCTATCACTTTTCATGGCTAATGAACTGAGGATCTGGGAATGAGATCCAGAGCCAGTTCTTGGGTTAAATCTTCCGAGCCTTCAACAAGGCTGTGTTTAGGAATTTGGGGGACAGGAGAGCCCGTACCCTCAGATGAAGGAAGATAAGCTCTGACCTTCCTCGCCAAGCCTGGAGACCTGCTTGAAGAGGGTACCAATGACCAATCAAGGCGGTTCATGCATATCAAAAGGCTTGTTTGAGTGTCAGTAACATATTGAGTGTAGTTGCCCCCTCTGTTTATTTTCCATGTGATTTCTTTCTCATTTTAAGAAAGAGAGACTCTTTCTCATTTTAAAAAATATTTCAAGTAAGAAGTATTTCCATTCACATGCTGATCAGTAACCAAATGGTGGAGGCCTCCAATGAACAGCGAGGGAGGGCTGGGGGGTGGGGTGGAGGTGGGGGGGATCAGGAAACTTCTGGCACAAAGGAACAAAGTAGAGTGGGAACTGGTGGTCACCGGTAAAGGCCGGTGGTCTATTGAGAAGGGAATTTTAAGGCGGATTCCATTCCGTGATGCACACAAGTAGATAACCAAATAAATGAATCCATGTCTGCTTTCCCTTTATTCCACACTAAAGACAATGCCTGCACGTGTTTTAGGCCCCCTGAGGAGGATGACAGGGAGCTGGAACCCAGGTGTAACTGCATTAAAAATATTTCAAATAGGTCCCAACTTGATTTCCTTGTCTTTCATCTGGTTTTCTTTCTGGTATTGCAAATTTCCTTTCCCTCCTTTTATTTTTCTGCCAGTCTATGGTGCTTGCACTCATTTCCAGTGAAGGACATGAACATTCTTTCGTATGGCAAGGTGAAAATAATTTTATTTTCATCACTTCCCTCCCCTCCCCCCACCCTGAGCTTGTGATGGATTTACTTGAAAAAAAAATAATGATGGAGCTTCACAAACTGGCCTGACAGTTGTGATGCGGAGAGCGAGCCAGCTGAGTAGGGACAGTGAGGCATCTCTGTACCTATTATGGCAAAAATCGATAATGCTTTCTGTAAATTGCTCCTCCCAAAGGAGCCGAACAAATGCAGCAGACAGGGGAAGCCATCATTCTGTGTGAAGGCTCTGCACACTTGGACCAGTGCAATTATGAACAGGAGGGCGGTTTGGTCTGCGTGTGTGTGTGTGTGTGTGTGTGTGTGTGTGTGTGTGTGTGTTCAGAGTAAGAATTCTGGGGGAGGGGGGAACTTATTCATCATAAAAATTTAACTGTCTGCTTCTTCTCTCAGGAAGGTGCATCCTTCTATCTGCCCTTCCAATGTGGGAAACCCCGTAGTCGAGTTACCCCAGTAAACCCTTTGGAAGTTGCAATGGATGGATTAAAGAGAATAGCCAGCCTATTTAATTGTTGATTTCTTGACTGAGGACTTATTGTTCTGATGCTGTTCTGGAAACTCTCTTGTAAGGACTTTGGGAATTCCATACTGGATCTATGACTATAAACAATCTTGTATGCGTGGGCTGTTTTGAAATTTTCTTCGCTTTACAAATCTCTCATCTTAGTGATCTTTGAAAAGATAATATATTACAAGTTCCTTTAGGGACTGTTATTTTTCTATAATATTATGACTCCTGCCCATCCCACCCCACTCTACTCCTGAACTACAGAAGGAAATGGGAGCCATTTCCATAATGATGATTCTTGCAGGCCACTGCTATATTAACTTTATTTCCTAGCAGGAGGACCCTAAAATTAATTAGACATGTCATGAGACAGTTGCTATTAAAAATAACAAAAGATGTCAGTAAAATAATTTTTCAGTTGATGTGTCAGGTTGGGGAAGTGGTGTACCTAGAATGCAAAGATTGTTGTTAAAATAACTAGCATCGAGAGGAAATGTGCTCTGTTGGAAAGACCACTGAATTCAGAGCCCAGAAGTCTTAGGTTTAAAGAACAGCTTTGCTACTTACTAACTTGACCCATAATGCATTTCAGTCCTGGTGTCTTCATCTATGAAATGGGGAAGGTGATGCCTCCTTATGCTCTGTCACAGGTTGTGAGAAAGTTGTATGAAAATCCATTGCCAAAATTAAAGTCATGAAGATGTACATTATTATTAGCTTAAAGAAGATAAGCAAGCTTAGGCCTGGGTGTACTTGAATGAAAAGGCCAAGTGGGTCTGTCCATGGTTATATGGTACCAGCATGCTTGATCTCATTTGGTCTTGGATCCGATTTATTAAAGTCAGTTTCCTATAGAACATGAGACTCTAGGAAACCTAGGTTTCAGCCCATGTTGGAACTGACAACGTATATGAGGGGAAAATAAAAGTTGGAGATACAAGTAGTTGGAATTTTATCTGACAAATGATCTGACAAGACCACATTTCCCATGTCATCCAGTTTAAGTCAAGCAGGTATTATAGATTGGGGGTTGACACTCTATCCTTAAATAAGAGGTAGTTGCAATTTTGTTGGGGAGAGAGGCAGCAGAGAAACAGAAGGCACTATTTGAAGGCAATGAAAGATTCTGAGAGAGAGAAGGAGACCTGGATTTTATCTGAGGGGATGAGACTGGCAGAGTTTTCGATGGTTTTGTTGTGTTGTTTACGTTAGTGGTAAGAGGACTAACAGGTTGGGGTGTGAGAGGAGCCCATGGGAGTCTGCAAGTAAGAAGGTAAAAAGCAGGGAAGGGCAGACAGTGAGACAAGGGGAAAAAAGGAGACTACAGAAGTACTAAAGTTTTAGAAATAGGGGAAGTAGACACATTGGAAACATCCAAAATAATCACAATCATCATGACCCAAGGAAATAACCCTATAATGGTTGAAAACGTATTCCTGTTGATAGAGCAGTTGGGAATAGAAGGTTAACACGTGTGTTGACATGAGTTAGGCAGACATCTCCACATGATAAAACGTTTGAATGCACAGGCAGAAGGTGATTCAGAAGGTGGGGTCATCCAGAGGGTACTTGAATGGATGGACACTTGGGGACATGATTTGAGAAAAAGAGTCACAAACACCCTGGGGAGAAGTAAAGCTAATGAAATCCTACCAGGTTGGTAAGACTCAAGATCTAGCCCATACCTAGGACATGAGCTGAGAGTTAGGTGCCGCCTGACCCATCACAGCTTAGACAGGAAGGTGCATCCTTTCAAAGGAAATGTTGTCTGATGTCTGCCCCCTGCTGGAAGCAGCTGCCTTGACTCCCAAAGGTGAGGGGGAGAGAGCAGAAAAAGAATTTCTGCCCTATTAAAGTCAATACTCCCAGGATCCTAATGGATCCCAGTGCATCTGAATAGCATATTAAAATTACCCAAATTGTCTTTTAAAACCTACTGATGTGGGTCACCCAAGCAGCATGCTCCCAGCTGTTAATAATTAATACTGAGCATCCTGGGGAGGAATCGCCGTGGATAATTGTAACTGGTGAGCATGAGTCTGGCAGCCCAGTGGGCTGTGGGTCGGAAAAGGGCAGCGAGGAAGGAGTCATACATCAAGCTGGTGCCAGAGGTCAGGTATCGGTGGTCTGCTCCCTTTGGTTGAACTTATTCTTCTGATGGGAAAGCCTTCTAAACAAGGCTGTGAATTGGTTTTCATGCTCGCATTGACAGATTGGGAAAGCAGTTTGTTCTACCAAATTTAACAATGATATATCATTATCACAACTTTGGGGGAAATCTATAAAATCAATAAGTTTGTAGCCTGAACAGGATTTGTATCGCTTGCTTGCTGTGCTGGTGTCAAAGCGTGAGCATATGGATTGAGTCACAGCCTGAGATCAATGGAATTTGTGGACAGTGAGCTCAATAACAAGCCCTTCTGAAAAGAAATAGATGTAAAAAGCAAATTTACTAGAGTATAAAAAAAAAAAAAAAAAAACTAATATTTTTTCCGCGCCTGGCTGTAAAGTGCTGTTTGGCTGCCTTTGGCTGCGGGTACTTTGAAAGCTGTCTAGGCTATGCGCTTGCAATGCTGAATGCTCCTGCGCTAGCTTCATGCATTGCATGTACAGTTGGGTGCTTCTATTTACGGGGTTTGTACCAGGAAACTCGCCAAGAATAAGAGGAGGGGGAAAAATAGCCCTTTATATTGTAAACTGAATAAAGAATAAAAACAGTCAGTGTGTCTGCTGGGGAAAGACCACGGTAGCTTTATTTACTTTGTGCTGGTAGGACTTGCTAATGGAGAAAAATAAAAAGGCATAATTAAATAGTTTAATGAATTCTCAGCTCTTTTGTTTGAGTGGGAGGGGAATGCATGTTCCAGAGAGGCCTCACAAAGAGCGTGGCTGGCAGTGAGTTAAAAGTAGGAAATCAGTTCTTTGAAGGCATTTTTATACTTCATTATCCCAGCATGTAAAATGACTTGTACTAAACGATTGAGGATTTTATTTTTCACTCTCTCTCTTTCTCTCCTTTTTCCTAAACAAAAGAGAGCATGGGGCGTCTGGTGTGTAATTCCCCTCCGGGTCCTGGAGCCAGGAGATGAGCCAGGCTGATCACCAGGCTGGCGGGCCAGTGCCTGCCCAGGGGCGGGGTCGAGGGCTCTGAACCACCGTGGAGCCCAAGGAACAGCCAGCCAGCCGTCCACGTCCGCTGTGCAGGAGTCCCGCGAGCTGGCATCCGTGGCCCCTAATCTCCCTTTCGTGGGGGAAAGCTCCTGCCTACTGATGGGCTGTGAATGGGGGGTGTCCATTATGTTGTATTTTTTCTTAGCAGCCAAGATCACTTCTTCCCTCTTAGGGTGAAAACAAAGGGAAAAAAACTCCTGGGGAGATGAAGTAAAGTTTGGGGAACACTGACTCTGATTCTCAGCCCTGACCTGGTTTCCTTCTCTTCCATGAGAAGGATGTGATCGGGAGGGCAGGGCCTTTGGGGAGGCCAGCTGGCCACCAGCATCCAGCTGTTCCCAACTGGCCACCAGATCCTCACGCTCAAATCGGGCAGCTGGGCAGGGCATGTGCTACCTACCCAGGCAGGTAGAAGATTGGGCCCAAGAAAGTTAATTTCAGACTGCAACTTGGGCAGGGGGTGGTGGAGGGCGGGAGATATCAGGGCTCTGGGTTTGAGGTGAGACTCTTCCTGATGACCCACAGAGGAGAAGGCCAAAAGGAGGGTAGCCTTTGACCCCTGAGGGAGTAGGGCAGCTCGGACTTTAAGCCACGAGGCATGGTGTGGTGGCTGAGGAGCCACCATGAGTGGCACCTCGCAGGATGAACCATGGGTTTTCTAGGACCCATTCTGACTGCTCTTCGTCCTGCCATGGCGCTTGTGTATAAAGAGAGTAAGCAGAATGTTTTTTTCACTAACTCTAGTATTTTAAGTGTTCGGCAGGTTCCTGCCTTCCCTCTGCTCCCCTCCACTCCCTTGCCGACTGTTTGAGCACAGGTCTCCCCGAGGGTGTGGCCAAGGCCAGGTCTGCAGGGGCTGTCCCTGCCACGTGGCAGCTGCCTGAGCGCCCCTTCTATAGATTTGTTGTTATTTCTTCCTTCCAGCCCAAGTGAGGGGTCTCTCCCGAGCCTTCTGTGGCAGCACTTCTAAGGCAGTGGAAAAACAACCTGGCTGAGGTGGCTCTAGGTGACACACCTAATCCATCTTTGGAGGAGAAAGGCCCTCTTGGGTCTGAAAATAATTACTACTTCTTTCCGTCAGCCTTTTATTTTCTCCCTCTCTCTTTCTCTCGCTCTCTCTGCTGTGCTCACATGTTAGTCTTGCTTCCAAATCCAGGGCCCAGTCTTTTCTCAGCCCAGCAGTGTGCCCCGAAAACCCCTCAACAGGGTATTTCTGCACCCCCCAATTCAGCAGGCCGGTTCCTGATGGCCTTTTTGCTCTGTCACCTTCAACATGTGAATCAGCTGCTAGCATCAGGGAATTTCCATTCAGTGCTTTGCCAGGTTCGGAGATTTGCATTTACAAAGCCTCTCTATGCCTTTAAAGGGCTCACGTTTGCTTATAAACAACACTTGCTGTTTGTTTCTTGTTAAATTTTACCTCATAAACAAATATTACTATGTGAACCTCAGCCAATAATTGTTAAATCCTGACTTTTTTTTTCATACCTATAATGCATCGACTGTAAACCTAAGATTTAAACTTTATAGGATGGCTTTCCTTCCCCCACCTCTCTGGAGAACTGGAGGTTTGCCTGGGTGGGGTGTTTGAAGTCACTGGACCCATCTTCATAAAAAATACCAGATAGAGGGTGGATCTGTGGGGTTGAATGCAGTTGAACACTCTGGTTAAACAAACAAACCCCAAATGGACAAGCTCTGGGCTCTCTTGCCTTTTTTGATTCGAGTACTGAGGAGCCTGACAGAAATTATTTTCACAATTAGCCTTAACTTTTGGATTACAGCATTTCTTTCAGTATAATGACCAGGCTGTGTGGTAATTTACAGCCAGTCCCCGGCCTTGCTGAGTAGCAGGGAAATGCTGTGAAAGTGACTGTTAATATTGATCAATGAGGGCTAGAGAGAGTTGCAGACCCTCAGCACTGCCACTTAAAGTGGGCAGGAAACCCAAATTGACCAGTAATAAAGTGTTTGAGGTTGTACGAGGCGGCTCCTGGGGAAACTGCTGCTCCGAGAGGGAGGCTGGAGGAGAGAAGCTGTCAATTACTCTTGTTTGATGCCTGGTTACTGAGCAGGACAGAGCGGGCTGGGGCCTGTGGCTGCCAGAGGATGAGAGGCAGACCCAGCCTGGATCTCTCTGGAAAGCCACAGAGAGGCTGGGTAGGAAGGGAGACACAAGGGCTCTCTTTACATTCCTTATGGGTTCAGAGGCCTGCAACTCACTGCTATCTTTCCCCAGGTTTCTTTCATTTTAGGGCAGGAAGTAAAATCTGAACTGTTGGCAATCTTTCCCCTACTTCTGTGCTGGACACTAGTGGTGGACGGGGTTTTGGTTTTGGTAATTATTGCAGCTTTATGGGTAAAAGACCAGAAATCTAAGAAGATAGATCTGGGAATGAAAATCAGCTTCTGTTATGGACTTTGAGCTTAAGTCTCATTTATGGTGATCACATTGTCATTACTGTTCTACAGATAATTAATAATAATAGCGGTGTGCACAATGGTCCTCTGATTTCAGTGCTTAATGTATTAACTCATTCAATCCTAAAAACAACCCCACGGAGGGAGGTGCTACAGTTTTACCAAGGGAATAGTATACGACAGCGGTTTTGATAGGAATTCTACTACTTAGGAGAGATGAATTAGAACATTCTTGGGACGAGACCATGAGCCAGATGAACAAATGACCCAGTAATTGTTCCTGGAGTAACAGACTTCCTTTAATGAACCTGTGATATGCGGCATCATCTGGGGTTTGTGTTGTTAACCTTCCAATGCAATGGGGTTTTGTTGCTTTCAATCAGCTGTATGTACTTAGTTGAGAGGTGAGTGATTTAGTTAAAGCTAAAATTGAGTAATCAACCAAAAGTAGATGATTGTAATCAATTTAGTTAGATAGAAAGGTCAAAAAGTATTGATAAAATGGAAACTGCAGTTACTCGTACAGTCATTCTACTTTTTCTGTGTCTGACTCAACGCCACTCAAGAGTCCTTTGTTAAGTTACAAATCTCATGTAAAACCATTTGGGAACTCTTCCAGTACAAGTAAATACTTTAAAAAAAATTATGAAATATTTCACATGTACAGATAAAAGTATAGAGACTAATAGCTATTTCAACCACCCAGCTTTGTCAAATCTGAACATTTTGCCGCATTTGTTTCAGACCACTTTTTCCAACCTACAAAACGTTTTGAGTCCATTTGAAGCCTTTTGTGTGTGCCTCTCCTTGATCTCATTTCTCTCTTTTGCCCTTCCCTGCCCCCAAGAATTAACCACTCTCCTGAATTTGGTATTTTCTTTGGTTTGCTCACATGGGTGCCACCAAAAATGGCGTACAGTTTTGTTTGCTTGATTTTAAACTTTACATCAATGTTATCAAACTGTATATGTCTGTTTGCAACTCGCTTTTTTTCACTCCTCATTAAATTTTTAAGATGTCTTTACGTTGATATGTTTAGCACTTTAACTGCTGTAGAATATTACAAAGGCTTCTTTCTAAGTCAATTCACCATCATCTCTCCAGAGTGTGGGCAGACATGTTTCCATCGGCTCTGAGCAAAGGGGTCACTCTGGACAGAGTAGTTATAGCTCAAATCATGAGGAAAAGACAAATACCAAGACAGTTGGGCAGAAAAGGGTTTTTAAAAAATCAACTTGACAACTTCAAATAAGTTGAATTAAAGTTTTTTAAAAAATCTAATTAATTCAGTACACGGTGAATTGTATAATAAAGTATATTGGTTGCTGAGTTAGGTTTTTAACCCCCGGTTCAGTCTTATCCAGCTTATTTGGATTGGAATGGACACAACATATTAATTCAACAAATATTAAACTCCTACTATGTGCAATGTACTGTGCTAGGTGCCCAGGGGCAAAAGAAATTAGTAAAGTGAGAATAGCAGAAGACAAGTAACTAAAACAGTCAGAATGAGCACCATAAAGGTGGTACGACAAGGCTTGTGTTCTGGGGCCAGCAAGCAGTTTAGTTTTTCAGATCTTCTAGGGTGTGAAGGAGAATGGGCGGAGTAGGGCTACAATGGGAGACTAGACTAAACTACAGGGGGACTTTTCTACTCTTTAAAGGTCTTTCCTTTGTAGCTATGGTAGTGCTCTTTAAGGCATGCAGGAAAGATTACTACAAAAGTGATTTCTAGGTGCCTTGAAACCAGAAGAGACTGGAAGCTGTGAGTCCACTTAGAATGCATTGGGAAGAGTCTCCGTGAGATATGACTTGGGTCTGGACCATTATACTGTCAAAGGAAACATGACAAGCAGTTGAGAGGAACCTTTTTTGGGGGCTGAATGTATAGGACAGCTGATTGGATATGGGTTCAAGAGAGAGTTGGAACTTGAGGGTCCGAGGCAGGATTTCTAGGGGAAGAACAGTTCCTCAACAAAAACGGGGACAGCAGGATGGTTCATGATTTGTGGAATGGGGAGAGGAAAGTGAATGGAATTGTTTAGGACACACTCAATTTTAGATCACAAGGCAGGACAGCTCAGTGAAGAGTGTGGCCCAGTGTCCGTCTGCTGGCATCTTCTTTGTCTGACCTCTGGGGTCCACTTCGCTGCCCACACCCCAGACTGGAAGTATGAGGGATATGAATCCCCACTAAGTGCATCCTTCAACCAGTGACTGAGGGGAATTTGTGCGATGGTGGGTTGGATTTGGATCATACTGGCTTGCAAGACCTGATGGCTAAATTTTCTGGAATTTTGTGAGTCAGTTGTTAAACATAGCTGTTATTAAAAATTAAATTACATACACTTACAATTAAGTAAATTATATTAAAAGTATAGGTAATCAGCCATTACTTCCTAATTATTTTACTGCATTTTACAATTCCCCCTGCTATTGTCTTTTGTATCTAGAAGTCGGCAGTGCTATGTATATATAGCAGTGGCTGCTATGGTTCTTTTCCCAGCTCCATGTTCAATGATATTATGTTGGTAGCTAGAAATCAGCCATGATGGGAGAATTTACACCATGGAAACTGGCAAATGTTGCAAATCAGGGATCACTCAACCCCACTCTCACTCCTGCTGGAGAACTTGTTGTTAAAGATTTTCCAGCACATTACTGAGATGGTAAAAAAATACTCAAGCTCCTTTACCCTTCAGATGGGACAGCTCTGAGGTGCAGATCTACACAGGCTGAGTTCCCCAGCAGGATTCAAGTCCAGTTTCTCATTGGTAACTTGCTTGATGACATACCATTTTTGGCTGCTTTGCCCTCTCTGTCTCCCCATTCCACTTCCTTCTCAATAATTCTTGGATCACTTTTAAAATAAACTATTTAAAATGAAATCCTTGTTTCAAGGTATGCTTCTGGGACAACCAAAACCAAGGCAAATGACAAGAATGGTTACTCTTTCTGATGAGGGTAAATGACAAGGTAGGTCAACAGTTGCCTGTGACCTAGTGGGCGGCAGCACCCTGGCATGTGGAGGACATGCTCTGTGGATGACCCACTGGGGATTAGCACCAATAGGGTTTGTTTTTCTCTGTGACTGCTAGTAGGAGGCACATTTGCTTATGCTCACTTCACATTTTATAGATATTTATCACTTTGTGGCATGATCTTAATCCCACTGAGTACTTTTAAACATAGGAGGTAGTGATCAAAATTAGCCAGTGAAGATAGAATTGGCTTGTTTGGTAGGGCCACCTAATGTTCAGTTTTCATCTTGCTTTTTATTTTCCTACTCTTGACTCACTCACTCTGCCTTCTGTCAACTGGGGTCCTTTGAAAACTTACCACAGTGAAGCAGAAAATTTTTAGTGCATCTTAAACCTGAAGATTGCCTTTCGGTGCTTTCCTCTCCATCTACCTGTGTGTCCACCTTAATGTACTTTTGTTTAGTTATTGGAATGTCAGTCCACTCCAATGTCTGCCCTGAACCTCTTAGGACTCTTAAATCTTTTGTCCTCATGAAATGATGCAGGTAACCACAGTCCACCAATCTCCGCACACTTCTTTATTACTAGTTCGTTATGGATACCGTTTCATGGCTCTCTCTGCTACTGCTATTGGAAATTATAGACCTTCTTTCTATAAACTTCCCCCTTCCCCTCCCACATCAGTTTTTCTGCTTTCTCCTGCATTCTGGATTTCAATTCCTATTTGAACCCACAGAACCTAGTTTTAATCTTATTGGCTAATTAATATATATCTTTAAAAAAAAAAGACTCTTGGGGCTTCCCTGGTGGCGCAGTGGTTGAGAATCTGCCTGCTAATGCAGGGGACACGGGTTCGAGCCCTGGTCTGGGAAGATCCCACATGCCACGGAGCAGCTGGGCCCGTGAGCCACAATTGCTGAGCCTGCGCGTCTGGAGCCTGTGCCCCGTGACGGGAGGGGCCGCGATAGAGAAAGGCCCGCGCACCGCGATGAAGAGCGGTCCCCGCACCGCGATGAAGAGTGGCCCCCGCTTGCCGCAACTGGAGAAAGCCCTCGCACGAACCGAAGACACAACACAGCCAAAAATAAATAAATAAATAAATAAATAAATAAGAAAATCCTTTAAAAAAAAAAAAAAAAAAAGACTCTTTTTCTTCCTTAGGTGGGTTGTTATTTTTAATGATTGCTTTAATGGTAGTCGAGGATGTCCCTGCCTAGGGAGGCCCTTTCTTTCTGTCCATAATGAGGCATAAGTCATTGCAATGTGCTGAGATTTATGGAGGGACGGGGGTGGGAGGAAGCACCTTTTCAATTTATTACATCTTAAATGAACTCCCAAAGCAGGAACAGAACAAAACAAAACAAAAGGGCAGTAAAGCCCTGTGTACTGTTTAGTCTGATGTTTGCTGAGCTGTATAGAGGTTTGCTGACTAGTCTGGAATTGGTAGGCAAGACTTAGCATTTCATCTGAGTCGTTCTTTTGTATTCTGTTTACCCTTAGCTCTTTATCCTTCCGCACCATTGCCAGCATCACTACCTCCACCTCCTCTACCAAGTAATCCGAACGTTGCCGCACATAATTCTATCCATGTCATTAGATAGTTATGATGGTTCATTTCATCATATCTTGAATTTTTTTAGGGAGAGAAACAAAGTGAAAGAGGGACCTCTTTATTTCATACAGGTAGACACAGAGGACTAAGCACTTAGATATATGACCTCGAGGACATTTGTAATTTAATAAAACCCTTCATCTTGCCTCTTTTTTTTGTGAAAAGGTAGTAGAATACGTGATTCAGTTTTCCACTAAAGTGCCACTTAATTTCATCCAAGAGATCTGCCCCGTGAATTCTGTGCTGTCCCATCTTTTCAGGTCACATCATAGAAAGAATCTCCCACCAATACAACTGACTTTTCACCTGCGCTGTTGAAGTGCATTGTGCAGGGGCCGGTACCTGCACAGGTGGGAAGGTTGTGATTTCTTGGGCATCAACTGAATGCAGTTTATGTTCCTACTATTAGAGGTTAGAGAGCAGGTCAGTTTTGAGGAGGGTTCAGTACACCTACTGTTACCTTTTCTTTTCTCTTGGTTTACCTCTTTGTGAATTCTAGGAGAGGGAAAACCCCACCATTCAGCACAGTTTTGAAATATTGCTGGGGAGGCCAAGTTGTTTTTCGTATGTATCCCATCCAGGCTCTGTGATGCTGCCAACAAAGTGTCCCCGAGAAGCCCTTTCTCTGTGCTACGTCCTAACATCCTGCTTCAGGACACTTTCACTTGGCCACTTCGGTTCATCCTCCTTTCTCGTTTTTTGCAGCCCTTCCCCACCCAAAGCCTCCTACTGTGACTGTGGTGAGAGGGTGCGATTTTCATTACCCCAACACTAAAGCAGACTAGGAACTTAAAGACATTGTTGCTCACGGCCACATTGCTCTCTCTGCTTCCTTGACTTTGGAAGTGAGGCATTTCATTTCTAAAAATGGTTTGAAGACTATATAAATGTGTTTCACACAATACAAAACACCAGCCGTATATAGATTGTAATTTTTTTTTTTTTATTAAAAACCTTTGCTTCTTTCTTCTTGCTTCTCTTGATAGGTGCAGTGATAGAAAGCTCCCACATACCTAAGACTTCCTTTTTTTTTTTTTAGACTCAAACTTCAGAGTATTTTCAATATCTGCAACATTATCTTTTGAATAATAATTACCTCTTATATTAAATTATAAGACAGCAGGATTCAGGATTAGATCTCCCCATATTATTCTAGTGAAGGAAATTATGACAGGGGTCATTTTTTAGAATTATGTAGCAGGGTAAAAGGTCCTAGGCAGCATTAGAAGGCAAAGGCATTTATAATTAAATTGTAATTTAGGCCAGTGATTTATCGTTTTCTCAATGAAAAATTTGGTGCTGCCGAGAGATTCTAAGAGAAACTTTAGTGAGATACAACTTAATGAAATAATAAAAAGAAAAATTATTCTGGAATAGATTGTATTACAGTGGCGGAAAAATTGCAGCCTGCCTTCTGTGGGTATTTTCATTATCAATCCTATTTTTCAAGGATTTCTAATTTAACTATCATTTTCTTTTCAGGATAAAACATGGCCTGGGAATTTTGAATTTTATATCCAGACAATTTTTGAAGACTTTGAAAATATAATTAAAAATCTTTGTTTCTGATTTTCAAGTTCACAATTACATTTGGAAACATTTGCCAGTTTGCTTAAAAGTTATTCAAATTGATGAAGTAACAACGTTTTTAAAAACCCTGATTTATTTATTTTGGACTAATAGGTGATTTTCTTTTGTTCCTTTGTTGTGGAGGCTTATGTCCACAAAGTTGGTACTCCAATATTTGTGTGTTATTTTTCTTTCTATCTACAATTCTGCATCTCCTGTGGGTGAGATAGGAGATCTGATCTATGGGACAGATACACACAAACCAAAAGGGAGGCTGCAGAATATGAATCATTCTTCTATTGTAAAATGAAAAAGTGAGGGAAGGTTTAAAAGTAAAAGAGTAGAGTCCTTTGCTAAAAAAGACTTTCACAAGCAATATGAAGTCGGTGATTTTACAAAAGTAGTTGTGATGGAAGGTTTGGCTCACGAGAAGGCCAATTCAATTAGTGTTTTGAGCTGAGAGATTAAAGTTGAAGTATGAAAAAAAATAAAAGTACATCTTGCATTTGTTGTGTGATACTTGAATTTATTACAATTCAAATTGTTCACTTATTGCTATATTTTAATTGTCTCCATAGAACCTTGATTGCTTTAATGATTTTGGTGATGGTTCTGTAAAAATAATCATGCTAATAAACTTTTAATGGCATGTGTTTTAAGTAATTGGTTGAAAATGGTCTAAATATCTGTTTATCCAATAGTCTGTAATAGCTTCTTCACTGAACGCCTAATCTACTTGGTAAATAATCTGTGTTTCAAAAAATGCACTGTGTATTTACATAATAGACTTCAGGTGTATTAAGAAAACAAGGTATATTCTACATATTGTTTAGATATCTTATTTAACAGCAGAAATCGTTGCCATTCATTGAATAAAGACTGTGCACTTGAGGAATTACCTAAAGACATGCTTATATGAAAGATCATAATGTCTTACAAGAACCTATTAAGGTTTATCTTGTCTCTGATCACATAAGTATTGTCTTTTTTACTTCTTAAACATATATGGCAGGCTTTGAGATGAAACTTTTAGGGAGAGCAGAACCCTCAAAAAACACTAACTTTTCGGAAGAGAGGAATGCTTTTTAATTTTCAATACATGCTTTGTAATGATGTCCTTCTGAATAGTCTTTCAGGATTTTAACCTGAAGTTTCTAATCCTATGGTCTTTCTCTGTTTTTCAAACTTGAGGCAGGATTGACGTGGTATGGTGGCCCTGACATTGCTCTACAGGCAAAGCCCAGTGGTGATTAAAAGTACAGGAAAGTGGCGTGACCTTGGGCAAGTAACTGAATAGGAATAATAATAGGATCTGCCTCATGGGGTTGTTGAGCATGTTAAATGAGTTAATACAGCAAAGCACTTATTACAGTGTTTGGCATATAGTAAATACGTAATACATTCTAGCTGGTATGTCTGTTTACTTGTAATTATAGAGCATGACCATTTTCACTAGACAGATGTTGACAAAAATACTCTATTAAAGGCCTGTAATAAAAACTTGGCAATCTAAATTTTGACCTACATATGAAAAGCTTTTGAAAGTGAAGCCAGTAAAGAAACATAAACCACTAGGGGAAGTGACTGATACAGCAGACAATCCACAAAACATAGCCCTTTTATTCATGTGAAATATGTTAATCTGTCATTTTATATTCAACTCTCATGTCTTTCTTTTTTTTTTACTTTTTATTTTCAAGTAATTTTAGACTTAAAGAAAAGTTGCGAAACAGGAGAGAAATTTTCCGTATACCCATCACTCAGCCTCCCCTAATGTTAACATCTTGCATAACCTTGGTACCGCTGTTGAAACGAAGAAATAATTGTCAATAGAATACATTTAACTAAACTTAACACTTTATTTGGATTTCACTGGTTTTTCAACTCGTGTCCTCTTTCTGCTCCAGGACCCAGTTGAGGACCATGCACTGCATTTAGTTGTCATGTCTCTCTAGACTCCTCCAATCTGTGACAGTTCCTCAGTCTTTCTTTGACTTTCATGACTTTGGCAGTTTTGAAGAGTACTGGTTAGGTATTTCGTAGACTGTCCCTCAATCTGAGGTTTTCTGATGTTTTATCGTCATTAGATTTAGGTTGTACAGTTTTGGCAAGAATACCACAGAGGTGATGAACCCTTCTTAGTCCACCATATCATGGGATATGTGACATTGATATGTCATTCCTGATGATGTTAACTTTGGTTACTTGGTTAAGATGGTAACTGCTGGCTTTCTTCACTGCAAAGTTACTATTTTTCCCTTGGTGATAGTAAGATAAATATCTTGAGGGAGCTGCCTTGAGATTATCCAAATATCCTTTTTTTTTTTCTCAACTTTTCACCTACTAATTTTAGCATCCGTCAATGAATCTTACCCGCAACAACTATTACTGTGGTGTTCTAATGGAGATTTTCTGTTTTCCTTATTTTTTCCACATTGAATAATTGGAATTCTTCTGAAAATAAGAGCTATCCTTTCTCCACTATTTTTTATTTATTCATTTATTTATTTATATCAAAATGAAGTCATGGATATTTATTTTATTCTATAGATTATAACCCAATACTACTGTTAAAATTTTTTTTTTCTCAAATTATTCCAGTTTTGGCCATTGGGAGCTCTTTCAGGTTGGCTTCCATGTTCTCTTAACATACCCCAATCTTATTTTAGGACTGTCTTACTCTCTGGCACCACAAGATATTCCATACTCCTCTTGGATTTAAGAAGCCCTGGTCCCTTTTATTGGATAGTGGTGTTTAGATATCAAGATCTAGATCCCAAGTGTGCTCACTACTGCTATAGTGTCATTGCTTCTAGGTCATCTCAGGAAGTGCAGCATGGAAATATATGTGTGTATATATGTGTGTATACTAACCACACATATATAACCACATCTACATTTGTTTATGGATTCTTAAGTGACTTGAAATTATTGTTTTTGTTTTTTAATAACACAGAAGAAAAGTGATGAAAGCTTTTCAGGAAGACAATTAGTATGTTTGCAAGGTAGAAAAATAAAGTTGGAAAATTTAAAAGCTGGGATTTAGCACATATCCAGGTTAGGAATGTGACTCCATCATAGAGTTTTAGACAAAGTCTTCATTCTTTGGCATGTGAAACATAACAGGAACTTTCTCACAATCCTTCCACATCCATGACTTGGGGACATGGTGATTACTACCTTGAATTCCATTCTCAGGTATTTGGCCTCTTGGGAACAATGTCAAATTATTTATATAAAATATAAGTAATTGGGAGGATATTTTAATAGTTGGGTGACAGTTTAATGTTTATATAGTCATCCATCAGTTTCTTCAGGGGATTGGTTCCAGGGCCCTTCCTCGGATACCAAAATCCGTGAATGCTCAAGTTGCTTATATAAAGTGACATAGTATTTGCTTATAGCCTATGCATTTTAAAGTATGTTCTCAGATACTTTAAATCATCTCTAGATTACTTATAATACCTAGTACATTGTAAATACTATGTAAATAGTTGCTGGTGTGTGGCAAATTCAAGTTTCGCTTTTTGGAACTTTGTGGAATTCTTTTTCCCCTGGATGTATTTGATCTGCAGTTGGTTGAATCTGTGGATGGGGAACCTGTAAATGCAGAACCGAGGATATGGAGGGCTGACTGTATGTGCTAAACAAAACATTTTGCATTTGTGTTTTGAAACAATGGTTCTTTTCTGTTCAAATATACCTGAAATTGTGAAGAAAATCAACAATTTCCAAAGCTTCTAACACCCCCGTACCTCATGACGTTTACATAATCTCTACTTTCCTGATCATTTCTTAGTGTTTAAATGAAAAAGTTAAGTTCAGAAATAGACATTTTTCTAACCCCACAGAGTAATTCCGTCTTGCAATACTAGAAATAAGTGATCTCAGAATTGGTTTTTCTAAGAGTTAATTCAATTAAGATAGATTTTTTCCATTCCTTATTTCTCCAACAAAATTTTTATAAATAATTAAACCCTCCTTTTCTTCTACCTGTTTTTCTTTTCTCTCTTTTCTTCATTAACTGTTGTGTCCCTTTTTGGTGGTCCATAGGAAAATTGCTGCTATTAGAATTAATTGCTACATGCTAGATATAATGGTCACTATTGATTATTGTACAATTTAAGCTTGGAGTTTATCAACGCTTTATTCCTACCTTACAACTTACGTTTAAATAGTCTTCATTATTTCCAGAAGTGTCTGGAAATATTGAAGATATGAAAGCTACAAGTCAAATGGACATATGGAAATTAAGGAAGGACTTTTCTGTGGGATTGCTGTGGGAGAAGGTAAGTGGCTAGAGAATAAATCAGACCTCTATTTACTATGTTCACCAACCTGATGGTTTTGATAAGGCTGACATTACACACAAACCCACACAAAGGGAAGCAATGAATTTAGAGCTGAGCAATATACTACATCCAGTTCCTGTTGGTTTGTCTTAACCAAATTGTATGAGGAATTTTCCAGGCTGGATAGTTGATAAGAGTTATAGATAGCTTAGCATATCTTTTATCAATGACTCTTTCATCAGAATTTTGGACTCATTTTACTGTTGCCTCATCTAACGTCAATCCCAACAGCCACCATGGAAGTGGCAAGTGTCACAGTGTTAACTTCAGAAAGAATCTCAAAATGCTACTCCTTATTTCAACCTCTTTTACAAGTTGAAAGTCAAATTAGTTGCTATGGCAGAGCTTGATTGGCCCCACCTATACCCTATGGGCACTTACCTCTTGACACGGAAGGCTGCTTATTGAGAGCAGCTGTGACTCTGCCAGAGGATCGTTTTTCTGACTGCATGGCCAACTTGGCCAGCATCTAGGGCAAGCCAAAATTGCCAGAGAGTTGATGCCACCAAAGGCAACTATCAACCAATGACAAATGACGGTTTGGTGGGTACACCCTACGTCTTCCCTTGGTTAGAATAACTCTGGGGCATGTAATACATTATCTCCCAGACCCCTAGTGGGTTTAAGCTCCAATTGCCCACTAACTCAGTAATGCACCCTTGTTGACCTCCTACCCTTCTATGTCTCATGCGTACTGGTTTTTCCCCAGATAACTTCCCAAATACACTACTTGAATTATTATCCTTGTCTCAAGGTCTGCCTTTGGGAGAACATAAACTACAGCCAGACCAAGTTTGAGTTATCTCTTAGCATAATAGAATTTCCAAATCCCTTACTTCCTCTCCTTTACTGCTCCTGTATGTTTACTTTGTTCCTCTGACCCCTTGTCTGATGGATTTCTTCCTGGAGAGCTTGGGAATGAGCAGGTGAGCAGAATAGAAGGCAGTGGGGATGCTGAGACAAATGGGTATCATAGAATCAGGGCAGGGAAGAGGAATCAGGCATTTATTGAGCACCTGCTGTGACCCAGGCACTGTACTGTATTATGTGCTTTACAAAGGTTATTTCGTCTCATTCTCTTGCCAGCCCTGAAAGGGCAGACATCTATGACTCTTTTGTAATCACGTGTGTAAATAGCAGTAATAAGGCAGAGTTGTTTGTCTGAACAAGTCACCCTCCCCTCTTGTAGTTGCTGGCTATGCCATGGACCTGAACTTCCTCAGCTGACTGAAATACTTGGCTTTTCTAACTCTTGGGTCAATCATTGCTGTTTTTTCCACTGGTCAGTAAATGGCCTAATCATCTGTGGCCTTTTGCTTCATATTTGTCACTGTCAAGTTGGCTTTGTATTTTGGAAAGCTTCCAGCATTCATTATCATAATGATAAAAGGAGAAATGCAGTAGACGCTTGGGCTGATTTCCATTGAGAGATGTTCATATTCCCAGCACAACAACTTGGAAAGCTGCTCAGAGGGGCCATTCTTGCTCTCAGAATTTATCCCTTCAAAACCAAAAGAACCTGCAAACCTATGTATTAAAAAAAATGTTCATGGTTATTTGAGTCTGCAGAATTAGAGCCGTCACCTTGTCCAGAATTAGCCCACAAGATAGACAGGGTTGATGGCAGAACTCACTTTAATACTAATTTACTTATAATTTTCTTTTATTTCTTCTCATCTTGGGAGCCATACCTAGGTGTGTTGTAATCAGTCATGAGCCATGCAAACTCACTGGTTGCTTCCTTTAGTAGGTGTAAGATAAGCAAAGGAATTCTAAGAAAATCTTCTCATAAATGGAAGACAGGCATTTTATTTTGTATATTGTAGTTGGGATCCTCTGAAGTGAAGAGCTTTTTGTACTGACTTGCAGGGCTGTCCTCTATGTGACTCTAAGAGCCCAAGTTTGTGCTTATTAGACAGAGGCCAGTGTGGCCTTTACAAGGAGGAAAGAGCTTGACTTTCATCTTAGCCTTTATAGTGCAGGGTATAGGTTGGTCTATATTCTCACTTGTCATTTTCTTGCCTGCTATGGTGTTGGGAGCTCTCCAGGAACTCTTCGTGATACAGCTAAAACACAAATATCTTGAGAAGCCCTAATCTGAAGTGAATCTTCTATAAATAATAAACAGCAAATAGGCTCCATTTAGTTATATTAACCTCCAAATAGGTCAGGCACATTGTTTAAAAATGCAAACATCACAATAAAACAGATTCCCTAGATGCAGAATTTGATGTGTATGTGCAGATTTTCTGGACGTGGTACAGGAAAAAATAGCCCACACCTATGCTTCACCACTTAAAATATTTATGTATTAGCTCTGAAAAGTGCTACTTTTGAAATGCTGTTTATTATAAGCTGATAGAACTCAAGGCCTCTCTGTCCTCGTCGAAGTCCTTCTCATCTTTGCTGACTGCTGAGTAGTTACTGCTAACTTTACTTTCTGAGACCTGTGGAGTCCTCAAGTGAATTGTAACTCTTGCCAAATTTTTTGTGATTTCTTGCTGAACAACTTGGCATTCATCTGCGATACTCTTTTAGTTTTTTCAATGGGTCTAATTTCACATGTTAAGAATCTTATTGTTTGCCAGCCAAAATAAAACGGTATAGTTCAAAACTATTTATACAATTCAAAACGTTTTTTCACGCGGAGCTCATTCTACTTGCCTTTCTGCCTCTGTCGTACGTTAACTTCATTTCTTTCATGCCAGGAATAATTAGACAATTAAGTGCTGATGCTCTGCAAATGAAATGGCATATTTTCATTGAAATTCTCACTACAAAAATACCTAGTCTTATTCTCATTCCCCCTTAAAATCAGATGTGTAAAGTGTTCCATTGCAAACTCTAACGTATAGATCCCAAAGTATTTGCACTTGGATAAAGATATGGCACTGTAATTCAACTGAGGAATGGCAGTAATTACTTTTTTCCTGGGAAGAGTAATTCTTGCAATTAAAAATATACAGAGATTGGGTGAGACATTTCTGTACTTCCCAATTTGCTTATGGTTCAGCCATTACCCATGTCAGTCTATAATTCTGGTGTAATGATTTCAAGAGTAAATAAAGCTGCATGATGTCTCACACTGTATGTGTGTGTGTATATATATGTGTGTGTGTGTGTGTGTGTGTGTGTGTGTATATATATATATATTATAGGGGGAGAGAGAGAGGGAGAGAAGGGACCTTCATAACTGTGTTAAAATCTCCTGATCCTTTAAAACTATTTACCTCCTTTAAATCTTCCTTTAATTCCTTTCCTTCTCCTCTGAACACCCTAGAATTGTCATAATTAAGAGATGATATAGAAGCCCAGTTTACTTGGGATCTGGCTATACATCTGGCTGGATTCATTCATATAAAAGGGATGTAATGCAACTCCCAGCCTGATCCACCAGGTCGCCTCTGTAGTTTCCCACTTGAAGATTGCACTGATCTCTAGTAATGTCTTAAAAAATGAAACCCTTCACGTTTTAGGATAGTTGCTCCCTCCTGTCCCCCACCCATGTCTACCATACACACTGTCACTTCCACCACACTCTCTTCATTAGACGCGAGTCAATAAGTCCAGCCCACACTTAAAAGAGGAGAATTAAGTTTTACTTCGTGAAGGGAGAAATGTTAAATAAGTTGTGGACATATTTTGAAACCACCAGAATCCTGGAGAAGGATTTCAGACAAAGGAGTGACATGGATCTTCAGTAGAAAAAGGTTGGTCTAAAAATAGAGTGCAGAGTATGCTGATATAAGAAGAGGCTGGGTTATTTGATCAGAATCTCCTTTACCCACGAAACCAGAAAACCTATTAAGGCAGGGACCACATTACCATTGATTCCCCAGCACTTCAGATCCTTACATGTAAGAGATGCTCCTTAAATATTTTTAGAATGACTGAATCAATGAATCACTAACTCAGTAAATGAAAAGTTAATGAAGAATGAGTGACTTGATTACATAACTTGTGAGAAAGTATATCAAAATGGTAAAGAAGACACTCTCTGGAATCATAATTCCTGGGTTCAAATCCAGGCCCCACCACATACCAGGTACATTTCTTGGGAAGTCGTTTAATCTTTCCAAGCCTCATTGTAAAAATGGGAATATTAATAGAAGCTATCCTATAGAGTTATTATAAGGATTACGTGATAATGACTATTAGGTATAGTATTTGGTACATAATGAACACTTAATAAATGTTAGCTATTATAACTATTGTTAATACTCAAGTTTTCTAGCTATTAAATGGTAGAGCCAGGATTTGAATTCATATCTGTCTTATTTGAAAGCTTGTAGTCCTATCTTTTGTACCTTCAAGATTGGAGGTATCATTACTCTTTCATGTTATTACAAAATATTGAGTATAGTTACCTGTGCTATGCAGTAGGTCCTGTTGTTTATCTATTTTATATATAGTAATGTGTATATGTTAATCCCAAACTCCTAATTTATCCCTCTCCCCCTTTCCCCTGCAGTAACCATATATTTTTTTCTGTGTCTGTGGGTCTATTTATGTTTTATATATAAGTTCATTTGTGTCATTTTTTTTAAGATCCCACATATAAGCAAATCCACATATTAAAAACTGAATCACTTTGCTGCACACTTGAAACTAACACAGTATTGTAATCAACTATACTTCAATAAAAATATTACTCTTTCATGGGTAGTAATATTTAAACTCATTTGGCCTCTTCAGTCAATATTTTGATAGAAGTTCTATAGTACTTGACTTTTAACAAAGTCTTGGGCTTTTTTATTCGGTTGTGGAAGAAGATGATGGAACGTCTTGAGGCTTAATGATTTAACAGATTTTTCTAGGCTAGTTCCTAGAAAATAGCAGGTAATACCACCGGGACCATTTTTAGAGGACACCTGTTTTGTTGACTAAGCTACATAGCAAGAAGAGTAGCAGCAGCAAGAACCCACTCCAATTTGTGTTTGATGACTGAGAGACCCCACATAACTGAGAGACCGCACATAACCTATGCTGATGAACATGTGAGAAACCTTTAATTGCTTATGGACAACAGTTTCTTCTATGCTTTTCTTTCTACAATGTTCAGTCTGATATGTGGGGAGAAATGGGTCTATGTGTTAGTAATCTATTGATGAGTAATAAACCACCCCATACCGTAGAGGCTTAAAACAACAATCATTTAATTTTCTCACCAATCTTTAAGTCAGTGATTTGGCCTGGGTCTGCTGGGCAGTACTGCTGGTCCCACCTGGGGCTGGATGGCCAGAGTGGGAGCAGATGGTCTAAGATAGCCTCACTCACATGTCTGGTGCTGGTACTAGCTTTCAGCTGGATGACATGTCTCTAGAATCTAGCTGGAGCTTATTCACATCATGGCAGCCAAAATAGGAAATGTCCCAATGAACAAGTGCTTTTCAAGAGTCAGCTTGTATCACATTTGTAAATATCCCATTGGCCAAGAAAGTCACATGACCAAGCCCAGTTTCAAGGGGTGGAGAAATAAAAACTGCTTCTTTTTTTTTTTTTTTTTTAAAGGGTAGAGTTTTTTTTGTTTGTTTGTTTGTTTTAACTTTTTTGGGGTTTATTTATTTTATTTATTTATTTATGGCTGTGTTGGGTCTTCGCTTCTGTGAGAGGGCTTTCTCTAGTTGCGGCAAGTGGGGGCCACTCTTCATCGCGGTGCGCGGGCCTCTCATTATCGCGGCCTCTCTTGTTGCAGAGCACAGGCTCCAGACGCGCAGGCTCAGTAATTGTGGCTCGCGGGCCTAGTTGCTCCGCGGCATGTGGGATCTTCCCAGACCAGGGCTCGAACCCATGTCCCCTGCATTGGCAGGCAGATTCTCAACCACTGCGCCACCAGGGAAGCCCCCAAAAAACTGCTTCTTGATGAGAGGAATAAAAAATGCTACAGAGTCTTATTGAAAAGGGGTATACATTGTAATGGGATGGGTAGAATCATTTTGGCTGTCTTTGCAAACAGTTACCACAGTGTGGAAGACAGTAGCAATTTCATGTTTCCAAGGTGTGAAACAAGTCCTTAAAAATCTTTTGAGGGGTTTGCAGCTCAGAGTTATATCTGGCACAGAATTGATGTCTTCTTACGGAGGTGCTTCAAGCAGTTTACTAGGTGACCACATAGTGTTAGTTGGTGATTGCTGAAACCTTAATGCACATGCCCTGCACATGAATGCTAAAATGCAAACAGATCTGAGTCTGCAAATCTAGCTTGGGACTGTTGCGTGGATATAAAAGCCTTGTTTATGCTTCTTAAATACCGCATGTCTCCAGGGCTGGTTAAGCTTTGCTAACAAAACTTCATAGTCATGTTTTCCACAGTTTCTTACAGAAATTTAAAAATCCCAGGGAACTCTCAGAAATTTCATGTATTCTATCTGACTTATGGCACAGAATTCCCAATACTGTCTTCTCAGGAAGTTGCCATGCTGTGCCTAGGCCATTTCTCTCTGAATCCCCACCTTCTTAGCCCCATGTCCAAGAAAGCTGGTTAGATGCTGAGCAAGTCGGGGAGCAGTGAGAAGAAGATGGGAACACAATCCTAATTTCTACCACAGCCAACAAAGCATCTGCATGGTGTCTGGCCTGTTCCCTCACTTGTTAGGTCAGAAAATATGCCTGCTGCGTGCCCCCTCATGGCCCCTTACCTTGACCTTGCAGCTCAGACATGCTGCAAAATCAGTGACCCCAGGAAGTCAACCTCTGGGACCCTGTGGCTGCTCCCCTGGGATGTCTTGAGTGAATTTAGTAATTCGAGGGCTTCCTAAAATTGTCCTGTCCCCACAGCATATGAAATCACAGAAATGTGCATAATACTGATATGGAAAATCTTAACATTTTCATGTACATAGATCTTATTTTGATATTTTGAATTGGAAGAAATGCAATATTATTAAGAGAACTTCTCCTAAATTTGCACATCTAGATTTAATTGATTATGTCTTGGAACAACCAGCATTTATCATTTGGCACACATTTCTTGGATCATTTTAAATGGGTTGATTTGTGTTAAACTGGTTTTGGGGTTTTAAATTGAAAAAAAATGCATTGCTTAAAGACAAAACTACAGCTTTGTGGAGATGTTGGGGTCTAACAGAGTAGTGGTCTTTAATATTAATATATTAATATTAGAGGATACTAATGATGGTACTTCCATCTTTAGAGGATGAATCTTTAGAGGATGCTAATGATGGTACTTCCCTTTCTATTGTACATGAACAGAAAATACACTATGGGGCCACTTTGTAGCTTGTCTTAGCTTCCAATTCTCAGCATTTAACAACACAATTTATCTAGTAGTAGAAGATCCAGAAGTTTGGAAGCTCATTAAAATTAAAAAAATATAACTTAAAGGAAAAGGTATAGTATGTCTCTTGTAACATCTCTTTTCCCCCCCTCTAAATAGGGATGCTAAAAATTAAGCTCCCCCTCCCTGGAGGTGTATACAGAAGCTCTATTCTGGTAAGGGTGATGAACAGAGAGTAGTGTGGACCTAGACTAAGACACCCCAAACAAATTGGCTGTACTATGTTCCTTTCCTTTGTGCTAAGGCTGTAGACTTTGGGACTCTCCTAAAGAAATGGTTTTGAATTCAGAAATAAGTGCTATAAATTTAATAGTTACTCTAGTGGGTGTCCTACAAGTACAGGAATGTTCACTTTTATGCTTGGTACAGTGAGTCAGGACATGAGACATACCCTGCTGAGGGGAAGCCTTCATCCTAAACAGAGGGAAGGCTCCATCCAGATGTCTGCAGCCTGGATGACAGGTCAAGACCTTTGTGAATCGATCACACTGGGCAGCTCTAGAGACCGGTTAAGTGCATGAGGCATTAGTTTCCTTAATACCTAGAGAGCATGCTAAAATTCCCCAAGAGTTGGTTGGGTTTGTCCATTGCTGTAGGTCACAGTTTTCCAAAATGAATTCTGAATGACACTCTACCCGTGATAATCCTGGAAAAGGAAAAGCATTCATAGCTAGAATGGTTTGAATATATCATTATCCTCTTGGAGATTCACATAAGCATATTAAAGGTTCAGAGAAATTTGACATAAAGACAACTGTTTAATCTTGTTTAAGCTATCTTTTCCTACACATCTGTGAATACAGATTTCTTTCTCCTGAAACGTAATAACATCCCACACTTCAAAGAATGTTGCTCTAGATAATCTAAGTTTGATCCTCACATTAAGCCAGACTTTTAGAGAATGACACATGTCATAGAGTGTTGGCTCTTTGTAGAAGAGCGTTAGCTGTGCTGTGATTTGCTATTATGCCATCAGCTTACTTAAGGGTTGTTTCAGAAAAAAGATACAGGGAACTTGCCATTGCATTCATTGTGGGTACCTTGTTACGTATGTAATCTACATTATCAAATAACACAACCATGAAACTTGTAGATTAAAACAATATATATTTATTACGTTACAGTTCTGAAGGTTAGAAGTCTCTGGAGATGGGTCTCACTGGGCTAACTAAAGTCAGGGTGTTGGCAGAGCTCTGCTCCTTCTGGAGGCTCTAAGGGAGAGTTCATTTTCTTGCCTTTTCCAGCTCCTAGAGACTGCCCACATTCCTTGGCTCATGGCCCCCATCCATCTTCAAAGCCAGCAACTGCCAGTCTAGTCTTTTGTCATGATTCCAACTCTCTGTCTGGTTCTTGATCTTCTGTCTTCCTCTTCCACACTTAAAGGACCCTTGTGATTACAGAGGTCCTATCCAGATGATCCAGGATAATTTCCTTATTTTAAGGTCAGCTGATTAGCAATTCCATTCCACTTTAATTCCATCTGCAGCCTTAAATCCCCCTTGCCATGTAATCTAATGCATTCATAGTGTCTGGGGAGAAGGATGTGGACATCTTTGAAGAGCCATTTTTCTGCTTACACCACGCAGCATGCATATCACTCCTTTGCTTTGGCTTCTAGGATGATGAGAGCTATTTAGTAACTATTTGGGCCTTCATCTTATTTTCCTATCCTTATTTTCCTTTTGTTCTTATATTCTCATTCTTTCTTAAAATTCATGTCATCACACATGCCTGCATGTATATAAGCCTTGTTAAAGTAGAAATAATCACTACTAATAGTGAACCTCAAGAATGGTGGTTGGCAAAGTACAGCCCGTGGGCCAAATCCAGTCTGCCTCCTGTTTTTGTAAATAAATTCTGTTGGAACACAGCTGTTGTCCTGATATAAGGGCAGGGTTGAGTACCTCTGGCACAGATCACATGGCCCACAAAGAAGAAAATATTTACTATCTGGCCCTTTCCAGAAAAAGTTTGCCAGCTCCTACTCTAGACACTCTAAGGCTTAATGCCTTGCTGCTCTCTTTCTGCTGCAAAGGGAGATGTGTCCCTTAAAATCCCTGAAACGTGGCGTAGCTAGCTCTGTAGTCATTTTTAGGTTTTGGCTTTAGTAGAGGTTTGTAAAATGACCCCGGGAATTTGGGACAATATGAATATAATCTAAGTCACTTAAGAAAATAAAATCACATGTTTACTTTATTAAATCAGATTGTATCTATGTATTTTCAAAAGATTATTACAGTGTTACGTCTCTGATTAGATTTTGTTTACCGGTGGTTACCACCTTGTCGCACACATAGACACACATTTATACACACTGCTGTTCCCTCTGCTCAACCTCTAGAAGAATGAGAGGGGAGTGACTATATGCTTTGAGCTATTCTTAGTATTTCTCAAGTCTAGTGGTAATCGTGCATTCACCCATAATGTACATCATTGATGGTTTCAAGGTGAAACAACATTTTAATAAACACCATTTATGTACTTGCAAAATTATAATAAAAGATACCTGTGAAAATAAAAATGTTGAAAATATCTAGAGTGTAGTCTGTTTCCAAAAATCATGTACTTGTTATTTATCTTTTAAATCAGTGTATAATATATGAATTATGTACTGTGTAGATGATGAATTTCTTTATGACCTTTTCAAATGAAGTAGTTTTGGATTTTCTTCTAAAGGATATCTGCATTTTGAGCAATTTTTCTTCAAAGCAACATTCCTGGATACCTTATGAGTAAAGATCTTAATTTTGAATACAATTTATACACAGGAGGAAGAATGGAATATTAAGTCTGGAGAACTTAATACTCTGGATGAGGTACCTATCATAGGATACCTCCTGTCTGAGAACTCCCACATTAGATAATACTAAATAGGCTTAGCACTTAGCAAGGTATTTTCTCTTCTCTTTTAAAGCTTTATTGAGGTATTTTTGATATACAAAAAATTGCATACACTTAATGTGTATATCTTGATGAGTTTGGGCATATGCATACTCCTTTGATGATATCACCACAACCAAGGTACTAAACATATCAATTACCCTCAATTATTTCCTTTTTGGTAGTTTTATTGTTTTTTTTGTTTGTTTTTTTGGTAAGAACATTTAACATGAAATCTATCCTCTTGATACCAATACTGTATTAGTAACTATAGGTACTATGTTATAGAGCAGATCTCTAAAATTTATTCATTTTGCATAATGGAAACTTTATGCCCATTGAAAAACAATTTCCCATTTTCCCCCCTCTCCTCAGCCCCTGGCAACCACCATTCTGTTCTCTGTTCTATGAGTTTGACTATGTTATATACCCCATAGTAAAGGAATCATGTAGTATTTGTCCTTGCGTAGCTGGCTTCTTCAACTTAGCATAATGTCCTCCAAGTTCATGTATATTGTCACAAATGGCAGGATTTACTTCTTTTTTTAAAGTTGAATAATATTCCACAAAGCATGTTTATGTTTATAATGTCTTGGAAACAATAACCAGAGCCCTGGGCTTGGCTTGCTCCAGACTCCTGCCTGTTCTGAATTCAATTTCATCCTCTAACTTTGGGCTCTCTCTTTGCCCATTTTTGGTCAGCCCCATCCTTCCTAACCTTAATCTCCCCATGTTTTTAGTAACTATAATTTTAATGAAATAATCCTTTTAAGTTTTGTGTTTTACTTGTAAAATGTACTTTAGTCCTGGGAATTCCCTGGTGGTCCAGTGGTTAGGACTTGGCGCTTTCATTCCCTGGGCCCGGGTTCAATCCCTGGTTGGGGAGCTAAGATCCCACAAGCTGCTCAGTGAGGCCAATCAATCAATCAATCAATAAAATAAAATGTATTTTAGTCCTGCTTCACTCATTTGGGGAGAGATTTTAATCTTGATTTGGACAGTGATTCTTAAATCTGTTTTGAGAGTAACCAGTAATTGGATCAATTATTATTGCTCTTCTGAAACAACTGTGTCCAATTAAAATGTTTCCCCCTCCCATGCCCTCCTAATTTACATATCCATTTTAGTCTGGGAATAATGGCAATATATTTATAGAACCATTTTCTACCAGGTTTGACCATCTCAACTTTCATTTCTCTACTTAAAAGTAAATAATAAACGATAGGTTACTCTCTCCCATAAAACCAGAAATCCACCAAACGATAGTGTACTTCTGGTCTAACGTGTAGAATAACCAGAACCTTTGTAGTAACTTTCTGCTTCTGCTATTCTTGCTGGATTTCTGGACTTTTTATTCTTCCTTGTCACTCAGTCTTTGCATACATATATTTTACTTATGTCATCCTATTTACATGATGCTGGTGACAATATATGAACCATGCTAGTTTCCACACAGTATCTAAGGTATTTTTCCCCACACAGAAACACAAATGAGGTTAAAGTTCACTTAAATTCAGGTCTTTTGCAAAAAAGGATACAGTTTTATTTTTATTTTTTATTTTTAAAAGACTAATTAATTAATTAATTTTTATTTTTGGCTGTGTTGGGTCTCCATTGCTGTGCGTGGGGTTTCTCTAGTTGCGGCGAGTGGGGGCTACTCTTCATTGCGGTGTGCGGGCTTCTCATTGCGGTGGCTTCTCTTGTTGCGGAGCATGGGCTCTAGGTGTTCGGGCTTCAGCCACGCAGGCTCAGTAGTTGTGGCTCACAGGCTCTAGAGCACAGGCTCAGTAGTTGTGGCGCATGGGCTTAGTTGCTCCACAGCATGTGGGATCTTCCGGACCAGGGATAGAACCTTTGTCCCCTGCATTGGCAGGCGGATTCTTAACCACTAGCCTCCAGGGAAGTTCCAGGATACAGTTTTAGATTGGCTGTATGTACATTAAATATTTGTGTTATGATTAGTCCAATTTACATAATATACTTCTACCACTGAGTTCCATCCTCAACTTAGAAATCATCTCTAATTATTTTTGGAGAAGAAATTTGCTGTCATTTACTTTGTGCTTTTACCAGATGGAGACCTGTGAGAAAATCTTTTCCTAAATAAGTGCTTAAACTACTAATAAATTAAAATGTATCCATCATTAATAATTTATTATTTAATGTGAAATGAATTTCTATTATTACCTTCTACCTCTTTTTTTGGGAGGGAAGGGTGATGAATAATACTTCGCAGGCTTTCTTTTCCTTTGGAAACAGTACTTCCATTCTGTGATGTGATGAAGCAGTCAATGTTCATTTTGGCCATGACCTCCATAGTTTGCAGATTTTTATCAACTTCCTACTCAGAATACCTCATTTTCATCCAAACATACATATTAAAACTCTCAATTCTCCTTGATCATTTAAATTGTTACTTTCTAGATCTTTTCCTTAAAACAAACTTTCTTTTTTTAATATTTACAGACTTCTGGATTTCTTGAATTCTTCTGCGAACAAAAGAATACATCAAAGAAGAACTCTTCCCTTGGTATGTACACACATCCCAATTGGGATGCCCATGGAATCTTTTTTCAGAGTGCTTTGTTTTATTCAAAGTAGTTGAAGGTTGATTTCAGCCAGGAGGGTGTTCTCCTGTTTGATTTCTTAGACATGATGATTTGGAATATGTGTGACATAAAATTGAGTAACTTAAATTTTAATGGCTTTAGGTCCCAAACTCTTATACATTTTATTTCTGATTTTCCTGCATGAATTTGACTTTTGCTATGAGTGTCTTTATGCCCTCTGCACACTACAATGTACTCACCAACTACGTAACTTTTGGTCCTGAGAAAATGAATTTAGTTGCTGAAGATTCTATTGGTATGTAGGTAGGGACAATCGGCAATTTCTAAGGAAGGTCTTGTCATTATAAGTCATGAGCTTTGGCAATTTCCATGGTTAGTTATGGCTGGTCTTGGTGAATGTCATGTGTATGGCTCATAGATGCATTCCTTTTTGAGAATGAGTGTAACTGTGGATCCCGCATTGTTTTAGAAATGAATGAAGCACAATGAGGAAAATCCATAGAGTAGTGAAATAGGATGTTGTTTGGAATTCATTTCCACGGCTGTAGCTAGACTTGAGGATATGGCAAATGCACTCACCGGAAAAATTGTGGTTTGGATTTTCTTAAATAGGGAAAAAGAAGGGGAAAGAAAGAGAGTTTCAGTGTCAAGGCATGTTGGAAGCAGAAGCAAGTTGACATTTGCTGTTCCTATGCCACAATGCTTCTGACCCTGGGAACATTTCATTTTCTAGCAAAACCTCTCTCTCTCTGACCTGAAGTATACAAGGCAAGATTTTGTATTGCTTTGGAAATATACTCCTCCATCCTGTGATAGGAAAATAGAGACACTGTTAAGGAAGAGCAGGGACTTAGGTGAGTACATCAGATATTCATTTGATGAAGTGTTGAGTAAACCAGACGGTTGGTATCAAATGCCTTGGTAAAATATTTTAGAAATCAGAACTAGTTCCCATTAAAAAAAATACACCCCTCTGGAGGAAGTTGCTTATGACTTTCACATTTTGTTTTCATTTATTTCAAGTAGTTTTAAAAATTAAGTATATCTATGAGCATAAGCCAAGCTTGGACTATAGATTTTAAAAAGTCAATGTGTTTGACTGTGGATATTTGATCCCTACCTGGTCATCTGGTGTCCTCATCCTGGTTATCAGAGCAACATCTGCTTAGATGGAATACAGACATTTGTGCACATTGGAGCCCAAAACACCTGAATTTTCCAACAATGAGAACATTGGGTGTTTCTCTTTGTGTGTGCTAATGGTATGGACTGATTTTGCAGAATCACTGCAGCAGGTTGTAAATGATGTATGAAATGAAAATTCCTGTCCAGTACACAGAGCAAATATATACAGTTCTATGCAATCACTGCAGTGCTGGGCTGTTTGTTTTAATATTTCCTTCAGACATATAGTCATTTTTTTGGTGAGTCATATCCAGATGCTTACCATTGGCACAGAGCACCAATTTCCTTTATATATATTTCAGATGAATTTCAGTCATGTATAAGTATACTTAATAAAATACTAGATTTGAGAGGATTTGACCTTTAAAAAATAATATTTTATGAAAATCGTAGTAGTATACTTGTTTTGAAAAATTTGGGAAATATCAAAGGGTCCAAATAGTAAAATTAGGAATCATTTAATCTCATTATGGAAAAATATCCTTTGTTTACATTTAGTATTATCTTTTAAGGCTTTTATCCCCTGTGATTCGATTGCATTCTTTAAAAAAAATATGTTGTCTTATTTGTGAATTTTTTCCCCCATTACCAATAAGGCTTGAATATCTTTCTATGCTCTTCTGCAGTATAACTTTATCACTGCATACTATTCAGTTACATGAGTGTAGCACAAGGAAGTTTTACCCATTCTTATTGAACAGTGTATATTTAGGTTGTTTCTAATTTTGCTAATACAAACAATTGTCTCTATAGGTACTACAATGTTTATATGATTTCATCAATTTTGGTATATATTCGGTAGTGCCAAGCTTGCCTCTGCTCTTCCCTTTCAAAATGTTCTTGGCTATTGTATTTGTTGTTCATGTTGGAGTTTGATGACCATCAGGTTATATTTATAAGTGATTGGAGTAGAATTGGCATCTCTGTAATACTGAGACATTCCACTGGAGAAGATACTGTGTGTCTACAGTTACTGGTAGATTTTCTAGCATGG
Organism: Balaenoptera acutorostrata; assembly: GCF_949987535.1. Taxonomy (NCBI): domain Eukaryota; kingdom Metazoa; phylum Chordata; class Mammalia; order Artiodactyla; family Balaenopteridae; genus Balaenoptera; species Balaenoptera acutorostrata. The sequence continues at coordinate 16,837,646 of NC_080082.1, read as the reverse complement.
ATTCACTCTAGGATACCAGAAATAAGCATCCCTAATTAGGTCACCATGAAATTTTATTTAGGGTTTCTGCATATAATGCTTAAGTTATGTCTGTAAAGTTCTCTTTTTGTGCCATTTTTGTTAATTTTTTGAATGAGGGTTTCATAATATTAATAAAAAAGATTCCTTCTCCCTAGCCCTCCTCCCCACCCACACCATGCTCTGCAAGAGTTTAAATAGCATGGAGGTAACCCCCACCTCTTCTTTAGATGTAATAGAATTAATGTCTTCATCTGTCTTATTTGGGGGGATAAGTTCTTTGAAACCTCTAATTTCCTCTCAAGGTTATTTTAAGTTTAGGTTGTTTTCTATCTCTTATTGAATCAACTTTGGTAATTTATATTTTCCTATTGAAATATCAATTCATCTGGAGGTTAAATTTGTTATTATAGATGCATACAAAAGACCATGTTATAATTTTTAAAAATAATCCTATCAATCTATTATTAAATCACTTTTCTCATTCTTTATATGAGATATCATTTTCTTATTAGCTTTGCCAGAGGTGGTTTGAAGAACCAGCTATTGAGTTTACTTACTATTTCCATAGTTTTTCTATTTTATTACTAGCTTCTTTTTTTTTTTATAACTTTATTTATTTATTTATTATTATTATTTTTGGCTGCCTTGGGTCTCTGTTGCTGTGTGCAGGCTTTCTCTAGTTGCAGCGAGCAGGGGCTACTCTTCCTTGCAGTGCTCAGGCTTCTCATTGCGGTGGCTTCTCTTGTGGTTGTGGAGCACGGGCTCTAGGCGCACAGGCTTCAGTAGTTGTGGCTCGCAGGCTCTAGAGCGCAGGCTCAGTAGTTGTGGCGCACGGGCTTAGTTGCTCCGCGGCATGTGGGATCTTCCCAGACCAGGGCTCGAACCCGTGTCCCCTGCATTGGCAGGCGGATTCTTAACCACTGCGCCACCAGGGAAGTCCCTATTACTAGCTTCTTAAGTTGCATGTTCAATTCATGTTTACTATTCAAAATATTTAAAACTATTAATTTTCCCATGGTTTTCATTTTAGCTCTATCATATGACTTTTGATATGCTGTATTCATTCATTTTTTAAATAATTTAATGTATTTAAATTTAATAAATAATTTAGTAAAAACCAATTTCATTCGTTGTTTGATAACCTGAAGTATTTTTGTATCTTTTATGATCCAAAATTCTTTCAAAAGAGTAATTTTTAATTTTAAAGTGGTTGAATTTTAAGATTTTATCTGTTATTATTAATTTCTAGTTTTATTTAATTGTCTCTGAAATACACCTGCTATGACTTTTACTTGAATTTTATTGACATTGTCCTTATAGAATAGTATGTATGATTATCTTTGGGAAGGAGTCCATGGGCACTAGAGATGAAAGTTATTTTATCTAGAGTAGAGAATTTAATCTTACTAATTATATTATCAAGCTGTTCTACATCAGAGTTAATTTTTTGTCTTCTTTGATCTTCTTTGAGCAATTGTGAGGAATGTTGAAGTCCTTTATTAACTTGTTATTCTTTAACTCTTATTTATAGAGATGTTTGCATTCTGACAGAGCAGTATTATTTGACACATAAACATTGTATATTTGTGTTGAATTTTACTGCCTTAATATAAAATCTCTCTGAACATCTAATGTGTTTTGCCTTGAATTTTCTTTATCTAATATTAATATTAAAACCTCTGTTTTCTTTTTATGTGTATCTCTTTAACATCTCTTTGCCCATTTTTTTACTCATCCTTTTTGAACTCATTTGTCTTAGGTTTATCTCTTGTAATAAATATGTAATTGGATTTTACTTTGTGGCTCAGTTTTCTACTTTTTGTCTTCTCACAGAGAAGGTTAAGGCATTTACAAATATTGTTATAAACAATGTATTAACTTCACTTCTTTCATTATGTTTTCTTTTCAGTTCTTTGAGTGATTTTTCCCCCATTCTTCTCTTTCTTTGAGCACATAGACTATACCATTCTTTGTTTATGTGGAATAGAGTATATGTTTGCTATTAAATTCTATTTTCATTTAAGTTTCTCCAAAGCTTCCTTTAATTTATATATCTCTGTGAAATTTAAGGGCAAACAACATTTTTACATCTTCTAATTAAGTGGAAGAATTTAGCACCCTTCCCATTCCAACAGGCATACCACTGCTCTTTCACGGCCCTATATTTTGGACTTCGTTTCTACAATCTCAGGTTTTAGAAGAAGTGTTATATTAAAAAATCATTATTTGTACAGCATATGCCTTATTCTTCAAGAGCAATATTTTAAAATTTATATTTAGCTTTTAAAATAGATGTGCTATAATTCTTTTGTTATTTCTATATTTAACTGGTTTCACTATTCCTAAATAGTGGTAGATCATTATACCTTCTTTCTTCTTTTTGGGCTCCTAATTTTTATTAATCCTTCAGTGAGTTTCAGTATGGCTTTAGATAATTTTTCAAGAAGGATGAACGGTTGGTATGTTTTCTGAAATCATAGATTTGTGAGGATATGTTTTAATTCTTTGTTTAGGTGTACATTTCTTGAGTTGCACCATTTCCCTTCAAATTTCTGTAATTTTGTTATATTGATGTCCGCATCAAAGGAGAAGTCTGAAGCAAGGCTGATTTTTTTTTTTTTTTTGTATATGTATGAATCATTGGTGTGTGTGTCTCTTGTTGTTTTTCTATGCCTGGATGTTTGTGAGACTTTATTCTTGTAACTCAAAAATTTTGACAGGATGCATCCAGGTATGGGTTTGCCTTTATAATAATCGACCTTTTCATCTTTATCCACTGGAATTTTTTCAGTGAATGAGCATTTTCATCTATTGTAGCTTAAATTATTAGGTTTGTCACATGTATGATGATCTTCTCAAGAACCCCAGTGATCTAGATGTTGAAACAGTAAGTTCTATGAAGGCAGGAGCCATAGCAGTTTTGTTCACTGTTCTGTACCTAGGTGTATAGGTCCAGAGCCTGGCACATTCTAGACATTCTGTGTATGTATATGTGTAATATATAAATAAATAAATATGTGTATATGTATATATATTTTTTTAATGGATAGGTAAATGAATGAATGATAAGCCCCATCTCTGACGTTCATGTGTACATTTTCCTCTCTGATAATTTTAATCTTATTTTTTCCTCTGCTTTTAGGGATGTTTTGTGAAATAGACTTTCCAAGAAACCATAAAGCTGAGGTTCTACTTCAAGGTTAACTTGCTCAAGGTTACTTGAGCATTAACTTTGCTTCCCTTGTTCCCTTCCCCTGCCTTCTTATGAAGATATGGCTTTCATGGAACTGTCTTTAGCTTGAGGATCAGCAAAGTCTCATAAGTCTGAAACATTTCCTCTTAACACATAACTAGTTCAAGTTCTTCCCAATTGATAATTAAATCCAAGAGTAAGGAAGAGGAGGTAAGCTAGGACTGAACTCAGATCCAAAGGCTCCTTCTTGGCCAGTGTGTATCACTGACAGCTGACTGCTTCTGTGTCAGCTTTTGCTGCATAACAAACCACCTCCAAATTTAGTGGCTTAAAACAGCAATCATTTATTAGCTTGTGCTTCTCTTTGGGCTAGGCTCAGCTGGGCAGTTCTGTAAGTCTCACACATGCACACTCATGTCACTGTAGTCAGCTGGTGGGTCAATTGCAGGTGATCCTGATGGCCTCACACATGTGTCTGGTGTTAGAGCCACAAGTCTGAGAGTTCCTAAAGCAGCAAGCATGGGAAAACCCCAATGCACAAGCACTTTTCAAGCCTCTGATGGCATACTTTGCTAAGATTCCATTGACCAAAGAAAGTGACGACTAGTTCAAATTCAAGGGGTAGAGAAATGAACTCTAGTTCTTAATTGGAAGAACTTTCATGTCATATTGCAATGGCCTGGATGCAGGGAGTGGGAAAATTTGAGGCCATCTTTACAATTCACTGTACTCCTATTAGGGACTCTGGAAACAAAAGGTATTCATGCTGAAACATATCTATCTATTCCTGACTCTATTGCTCTTTTGGCCAATTAAATTGGAACTTAATCTAACCTTAGACTGTGTGTTTGATTTGTTGTCCCTCTGAAATGTTACACTGTGCTCTTTCTGCATTATCATTCTGGTATTTACTGCCTTTAATGTAGATTCGCATTCTGTCAATGCACTTTTGGTTACATATAGTCTCTTCTTACTGCATTCATCTTTTTTTATTCTGTTACTGTTTCATATTTTTCCTTATAGTTTTCTGTACCTTCCACAATGAGGTCTATTTCCTCAAGTATCGTATTTTTCAGAGGCAATGATCTTTCTCTGAGTTTGTGGGATGTTTTTAATTCCCTTTCTGCATTAGTCTTATCATAGATGCTTTGTTTGGTATTTGTCAACAGACTTGGGGATTTACTCTTATGTCTGTCTTCTTTTGTGGTGGTCAGATTTCCTTCTTGGATCTATATATGAAAGATGTAGTAATGTGCATACCTCCTAGTCCAATTCCCAGTTTTTAGGGAGTATCATTTAGAGAGCTAATCCCTGAAAGCCTACATCTCTGTTCAAATGGAATACATAAACTCAAATTCCCGGCATGCACTCCTGTTCTCCCTTTTCTGCCCCAACTTCAGTACTTCAGTTTATTTATTTTTTTGAATTTATTTATTTATTCATTTTTGGCTATGCTGGGTCTTTGTTGCTGCATGCTGGCTTTCTCTAGTTGCAGTGAGCAGGGGCTACTCATTGTTGTGGTGCGTGGGCTTCTCATTGCGGTAGCTTCTCTTGTTGCAGAGCACGGGCTCTAGGCATGCGGGCTTCAGTAGTTGTGGTACGCAGGCTCAGTAATTGTGGCTTGGGAGCTCTAGAGCACAGGCTCAGTAGTTGTGGTGAACAGGCTTAGTTGCTCCATGGCATGTGGGATCTTCCTGGACCAGGGCTCGAACTCGTGTCCGCTGCACTGGCAGACGGATTTTTAACCACTGCACCACCAGGGGAGTCCCAGTGCTTCAGTTTTGGGGATGGTATTTCCCAGGGAGATGTTACACTGCTCCCTCTCCCCATTCTCTTTTTTTCTTCCTTTCCGTAGTGTCTGTGGATAGATGACAGGTGGGTTTGTGGATAGATTTTTGTGGGAAAATATTCTGGCTCCTCATCAAGCAGCTCTTGCCTGGTGTAGAGACAGCTGCTAGTCTTCTGATCTCCTACGTCTGCAGGCGCTGAGGAGTTTCTTACTTGCTGGCGATGGGGGTGGGAGGGGTCATTTTTGACAGTAGGAGGAATATGAACTCTTTTCCTGTCTGCTCTGTTTATGTGCAGGTTTTGTGATTTTTTGCAACCACTGTCATTAATAATATTTTATACATACAAAATGAAATACATAATATATGTATGTTATAAAACATAGTAATGAAATGAATGCCAATAAACTTAGGATTCAGGTTAAGAAGAGAAACACAAGCAGGGCCATGGCATCTACCTCTTGGACTTTCCCTAGTCTTATCCTACATCCTCCCACCAAGAAAGAACCACTATTCTGAATATTGGGGTCTCTACTCCCTTGCCTTTCAAAAACCAGTTTTATTTAATATGTATGTTGAATTGAACAATATATTGCTTAGATTTTTAAAATTTGGGAACGTTAAAAAAAATTGTTATCACACAGAATATAGACTGATGCCAGTGACAAATTTTCACCCAATATTGTGTTTCCAAGATTCATTTACGTTGCTCCATGTAAACGTATTTTATTCATTTCCATGCTGTACAGTAGGCCTTTTGTGGAAATGCATCATGTTTTTAAAAATCTCTTAATTAAATTAAAAACAATGTTTTTGTCTAATAAACATAATGTTGCTTTGAATATTTGGGTATATTTCTTCTCGTTTTTATGTGTAACAATTTCTTTTGGATATACACATACTTCATGAAAGTATATAAATATAAATGTATAAAAATATGAAGTGTAAATAATTATAAGGTCTTTCTTAGGTTCATTTTAATGTCCATAGAATCTTAGTATTGATCATTTGTACTTTCTCCCTTTTTTAATTATTCTATCTTATCATGTGTTTATCAATTTTATAATTCTTTTCAAAAATAATAACTTTTGGCTTTGTTGATCATTTTCAATAATGTTTCTTTTCTATTTTACTAATTTCTGCTCTTTATTATTTGATATTGGTACTGAGTTTTGAAAAGTAGGTAAAATTTGGCCAATTTAAGAGCATAAAGTACTTAACTATTTGTCAGACATAAAATGTTCATGATTGCACTCATGAGAATATTGGAAATACTGTTTTAATATGTGTTGTTGAAGTAAATAGTCCTATTGGATACCCTGAAGTTCAGAAATGTTGAAATAGAAGTCTTACACACTTAGAATCATTTGATTTCATTTAAGCATGAATATTAATTTCTGAGATATTGGTGATATTTTAGGTCTCTTATTTATCTCTTAGGTTTACCACATTCACCCTATTCCCAGGATGTCCTTGTTCCTTTCTCTTTTCCTAGCTCTTGATAAAATTAGATTCTTAGGTGGATCTCCTCCTAGGAGTGCCACAATAGAAATTATATGATAGTGTTTTCCTAATAGATTTTGTTTGCCACCCAAACCTGTCTTATGTACATGATTCTGTCCTTAAACTACCATCAATTTTCATTTGCTTTGATTACCCATATTCCCTGTCATGCATTCCCCCACCCACCCAGATCTGTCCCCCATTCTTGGATAGTATCAATTTTATTCACCTAGTATTTCTGTCTTTGAAAAAAGCAGAAGGAAGACATTGTTAAATGGGCCATTTAACTGAAGAAATGGCATGTCACACATTCTTTTTCTATATATATAATGAGAGAGATGTATATAGGTTAATGCAAGTATTTATAGAGATGAATATTACAGCTATTTTATGATATTTAAGACTAAATGCCACAGTTGTATTTTTTTAAGTAAGTCTAAACTTCCCTTAAAGGAAAGCTGAGAAAAGTAGTAATTTGGAACTAGTTGGCTCAACTTAAAAAGCTCCCCTGTGACATCAGAGTGTGTTTCATGCAATTGCTTTCTAAGACTTCCTCATTAAAATATTGACTACTCTTTTTCTTCAGTAAATGCTAGTCCCGGCTCCCATGTACATGTATTTACATTTCACTGCAGGTAGCCTGCCAGGTTAGATATAAAACAATTTGTTAATATCACTATTCCCTTTCAGCAAAGAAAATATGCATTAAATTAAAGGCTTTCCTAAAATAATAAGTAACGGCTCCTGTTGATACCAGCCATTTATTTGTCTCTCTGACTTAGGCTGTGATGGCTCATCTTTATCAGCCTGCATTTCTCCGCTCCTCTCAGCTCTGGCCATGTCTGTGCAAAACTCTGGATTCTGAAAGACCCCAGTCCAGGCCCTTATGTTCACTTTGCCCCCTTCTCCTCACCTTTCCCACTGTTGCACCTTTGCTAGTCTGTGCCAGCACCTATCTGATAGTGCAAAACACTGTATTTAAAAGAATGTAAGCAAATATGGCTAATCCTGGCCGAAAACATGCTGCTTTGCTGGAGCATTCTCCCCAGAAATCTTGGAAATCTTCGAACTGCAAGAGGGTTCCCATTTGATTTCCGATTCATACGTGGATCAGTGTTATTAAAATCCATAGGAGTCCTTTGTTCATTTAGTCATTCTGAGGGCCACCCATCAAGTACTTCTATACACTATTTTGCACAAGAGCATGTTCCCAGAACCCATAGCTGTTTCTTAAATAATCCTTCTGTAGAAAGCAACTAACTATGCACCTATACATCAAGTAGTGTTAGTAACTGGAGAATGTTTGTGCATGTTGGGTTATCTAAACTTGTAAAGTCAAGTGAATTTTCAGTAAAGCTAACAAGATATTACCTTTATTAGCATACTTTGCCTTGCTGGATGTTACTCTTTACTTTGTTGAATACTTTATGAAATGGATTGATTGATATTTGGTATTACTCCCGTAACACAAAAAGAAAAAGGCGTCATTTGCAGATGCCATTGTATAGTTGGTCCTGGGGGAAGTAAAATCTGGCATCTAAAATTTGGTGCACATATTTTGTTACTCTCCTGACTTTTCTCCTTATTTCATTTCCCCCGTTGTTTTCCTCTCTAGTCAAATGTTGGCCTTGGCTCTATCAATTTTAGAAGGATAAAGTCTTATTGATAATCTTCATGTTCTCTTTCTACATTGGGGAGAATATTAAAGAAAGAAAAGATTTAGCCTAAGCAGTTACTGATTACCTGCTTTCCACCTTTTTCTTAACTTGTTTTAAGACCCGGGGTCCTAAATTCTTTACTGTAGTGATTCTGTAATGGCCATCAAAATAAGGAAATCTTTCCCCTCTTGAGTCCTTTCACCTTTCATAATTTTATTCCATCTTATACCCATTCAGTTTGAAGGGACTTTTGGCCTCTTGCATCATTGTTTTCGTATTTTATATTGGTATGGCATCATGTCCACTTCCTAAATCCTGTAACCTTGAGCTGGGTGCATACCAACAGTTTAATGGTCCTTCTGGTTTAATCTTTGGTCCAAAAAGTGGTCAGTGTTGCGATGCTTCTCAGAAAGAGATATTTAGCAGTGCAGAGTTGTTCGTGAGGAAAACCGCCTCGTCCAGCTGGTAAGCGATTTATGCCCTGAAGCATGAAGATTTCATAGCCCTTGTAATTTTATCCTTCCTGGTGTTGCTGGAGGTGCTATTTTTATTCATATAAATATTTAATCTTCTATAAAACTTATTAAGCTGTTGGCCTCAATAACATTTTTTGGCAGCAAGTTCCCTAGGTTAAAGGGACACAGTCAAGTACAACAGCTTAGCTCAAGATCACAGTTTTAAATAAAGGTATAAAAGGTGATTTTCTGAGATTTAAAAAAAGACTCCAGCAAAGCTGTTTGGGGTTCGGCTATGGCATTTCCCAATAATGCTTCCAGGGTCTCAGTAGCACTGAGTTGGCATCTGAGGAAGCAAGCTCAGTTGAAACTAAAGTGAAAGTAGTTAATATATGTCTTTTTCTGGACCTAGTAAAGATGAAAAGCAGACAAAATGTATGGGCAATGTTCTTTAATTTCTTAGCATTCAGGTCTTCACATTAACATTTTTGCATGACTGTCAATCCATGGAATTATTTCTCCCTACTAGTCTCCTGTAACCCTCTTTAAGTAGTTGGCTTCTTTGGATGGATACCTCTTGTTAAAACGGGTGACCTTTCCCAGAGCTTCTTTGTTGGTTGGAGGACCAACAGGCAATGTGTTGTGGCATCTTCTAATTCCCTTTAGATGGTTATCTGGAGATCAAGTGGAGGTTTCTCCAGTTGAATTTAGTAGTCACATCCATATTGGAAAATTTAAACATAAGCATCTTATGTGCATGGACTATCCAGGTGGATGTGAATTAACTCTGGAGTTGTACATTTCTTTGTCTTCCTGGCTATTTATAGTAGCTAGTACATTTGACCTTGAACATGATGGATACTTGCACCACAGGATAGTCTGGCATACATAGACCTATACTGGCTTAGAGGGTATATCTAACTTAGATGAATTAATCTCTGTTGGCAGCCCTAATATAGGAAGCTTATGATTCTCAAGGAAGAAAAATAACATACATGCTACTAATAGAAGACAAACCATGGGATATATAATGAAGTTATACATTATGAGAACTTATAAGGGCTGTAGAAATTCAGAGAAGGGATTGGTAATTATTGACCAGAATGCTTTAAGAGATGGTGGTAATTTGAACGACTCTTCTGGCAACCTGAGATTTGGACAAGGGAAGTAAAAGTGAGTGGGAGAGGAGGTAATGAGTAGTGCTGGCTAAGGCAATGCTACCATTCAGTAACAACACAACTTGAGTGTAATAGGTTTCGTGACTTCTAAAATAGATTCTCATCTAAAGAATCACTGATGAGATTAAGTGTTGGTTCAGTCCATGTTATGTGGAACTAAATCTAGTCCTAATCTTTCTTTTACCAATTAGTATCCTTCCTATTGATATAATTAAAGAATATTCTCATAGGTCCAAATATCAGGGCCCAGTATTTTCTTAAATACCTTTAACTCATCTTGCTTAGCAGTTCTTTAGCTCCTTATGTTAAATAAGGGACCAAACTGTCATACAGGCTGGATGAGTGCAAACTAGTCTAGCCACTTTGGAAGGCACTCTAGCAGCTTTTTATAAAGTTAAATATACATGTACCATATGACCCAGAAACCCTACTCCTAGGGATTTGCCCAAGAGAAATAAAAACTTACAGTCACATCAAAACTTGTCTGTGAAAGTTTACAGTTGCTTCATTCATAATCACCCAAAGTTGGAAACAGTACAGATGTCCTTCAGCTGGTAAATGGCTAAGCAGTGGTATATCCATACAAAGGAATACTACTCAGCAATAAAAAGGAATGAACAGCATGGATAAATCTCAAAAACATTATGCTAAGTGAAAGAAGTCAGATTCAAAAATCTCCATGCTACTGATTCCATTTGCATTGCATTCTGAAAAAGTGCAACTTTAGGGAAAGATAATAGATTGGTGATTGCCAAGGACTGGGGCTTGGGGGAAGCATTGACTAAATGTATAAGGGTGTTCTGGGGGAGTGATGGAACTTTTCAGTATCCTGGGATTAGTGGTGGTTACCTGACTATGCATTTGGCAAAACTCATAAAACTGTATACTAAAATGGGTGGATTTTATTCATGTTAATTATACTTCAATAAGACTTACTTAAAAAAAGAAGTGGCCAGCCATCTGATGTTCACAGATCTGGCATTATGACCTTACATTGGTACCCTGTGGTACAATTCTCAATGTTTCACACGGTAGCATCTTCTCCATCTTAAAAGGTTTTGTTTATACACTTCCATCATCCTTTGAAGAAATGTTTAAAACTCCCTTAGGATTTTGGTGGAGGTGCTCAAAGACCTAAAATTGATGATTGTAGCTCCCTTTGAAACACAAGTATTTTATATGTAAATAAAGAGGAACTACTTTAGAAGGACTGGCTATTTCATATATGAATAGGTGACTCTTTCGAGACATGTTTATGACATGATGGAATCCCATGTAACTTCTTTGCTGTGTGAGTAACAGATCTACAGACCTTATAAGATGTGGAGATTTGAACCCTTTAAACCAATCTGCACATACACTTTTCCAGATATGAATAAACTCCCTAGTCCACTGTCTCCAAACTTCCACTCAGGCTGCTTAAAGGTTATTGAAGAAAAATCACAAAACTTGCTATGTGGTACAGTAAAAAAATCATTTGTTCTTCAGCGATGCCAAACCATCCCTCTATTTGTCTATGGTTTAACATGTTATTTGTATAGTGTGGAAGTTCCTTAAAAAACTAAAAATAGAACTACCATATGACCCAGCAATCCCACTACTGGACATATACCCTGAGAAAACCATAATTCAAAAAGAGACATGTACCACAATGTTCATTGCAGCACTATTTACAATAGCCAGGACATGGAAGCAACCTAAGTGTCCATCGACAGATGAATGGATAAAGAAGATGTGACACATATATACAATGGAATATTACTTAGCCATAAAAAGAAACGAAATTGGGCTTTCCTGGTGGCGCAGTGGTTGAGAGTCTGCCTGCCAATGCAGGGGACATGGGTTCGAGCCCTGGTCTGGGAAGATCCCACATGCCGCAGAGCGGCTAGGCCCGTGAGCCATGACTACTGAGCCTGCGCATCTGGAGCCTGTGGTCCACAACAAGAGAGGCCGCGACAGTGAGAGGCCCGCGCACCGCGATGAAGAGTGGACCCCGCTCGCTGGAACTGGAGAAAGCCCTCGCACAGAAACGAAGACCCAACACACCCAAAAATAAATTAATTAATTAATTAAAAGGAAAGGAGGGGGGAAATTGATTAAAAAAAAAAAAGAAACGAAATTGAATTATTTGTAGTGAGGTGGATGGACCTAGATTCTGTCATACAGAGTGAAGTAAGTCAGAAAGAGAAAAACAAATACTGTATGCTGATGCATATATATGGAATCAAAAAAAAATGGTACTGATGAACCTAGTGGCAGGGCAGGAATAAAGACGTAGACACAGAGAATGGACTTGAGGACTCGGGGGCAGGAGGGGGAAGCTGGGGCGAAGTGGGAGAGTAGTATTGACATATATACACTACCAAATGTAAAATAGATAGCTAGGGGATAGCAGCAGCATAGCACAAGGAGATCAGCTCAGTGCTTTGCGACGACCTAGAGGGGTGGGATAGGGAGGGTGGGAGAGAGGCTCAAGAGGGAGGGGATATGGGGATATATGTATGCAGATGGCTGATTCACTTTGTTGTACAACAGAAACTAACACAGCATTGTGAAGCAATTATACTGCAAAAAAGATGTATGAAAGAAAATAAATAAATAGAATGGATTTAGGGTGGCTCCTCTTAGTAAATAGATTTTCTGAAATTTATCCTTTTTGCTGGGTCACATTCCCACTTCCAAATCCTTCACTTTACTAGAACAATCTCTTTGTATCACCTTGGACAACTTACTGCCCTCTTTCTGGATCTCAGCTTCTCTTTCCAAAAGTGAGGGAGTACAATCATGATCTGAGAGATCATCTCCTCAGTGGTCCCCAAGCACCAGTTATGTTCCCTTTCATAACATGTGTCACCCTATATTTAATTAATTACTTACTTATTCATCTCCTACGTTAGACTATAAGCTCTGTGGGACCGTGCTTCTCTCACTCACTGTTGTATCCTCAGCTGACAGGAGGCAATAGCAAAATAGTTGTTGAATAAATGAAGGGCACCTGCCATCCCTAATGGGCCATAATTGTGCTACTGACCACATGCTTATACCAGTCTATATTTTAAATTAAGTACCTTTGGAAATAGTTTAAGTATCATCTGTCTGAAAAATATTATTTGTAATGGCAAAAATTTTGCTTTTCCTTACTATTATTTTTGTTTGGGGCGTATCTGAATGCTTTGTTAAAATTTCCTCTTTGATATATGGTTTGTATGTTTGCATATTTTTGTTTGTTTCTTTTGTTTTCGGCTGGATGTAACCAGGTGGCAGCTCCTTCACATGAGTGTTCCGTACAGCATGTGCCATGTCTCACTGTGGTTGATATATGAGTAGCACCTAGTATGTAGTTGGGTGCTCTCTTCCTATGTAAATGAATATGATTACTCCTGAGGATGGGAAGTCCAAGATGGCAAATCCTATGGGAGTGCAAATTTCAGTATAGATCTCTGGCTATTTGTGGATACTGATTGATTGATTGACTGATTTTTTTTTTTAACCAATTGCAATCACTGAATCAGGGACTAGCATTTTAATAATTAGGTTTCTGAAAGGATATAAATATGTAGCCATTACATGGAACTTATGTACTGTATAGAGGACTGTGCTGTATATAGAGCTTTAACTGTAAAATTAAACCATGTTGGATTTTTGTATTAGATATTGATGCAATTGTCAGAAGCTTAGTTCCTCCATTTACTGTAGCTCTTTGCTCTTAATGGGAATTTAGGTCAGCATTGAACAGTGCCAGGGCATCCCAAGACTTTTCCCCAGAAAACAGGGTGTCAGATAGGCAGGAGAAGGTCACCAATACCATTTGGCAAAGTTATGTTCCCTCCTTCCTTGCAGCAGTGCCTGGTTCTGTTTGGGAAGCAGTGACTTACAGAAGAATTTTCTTTTTCTCCTATTTTTTTTTCTTGTTTAACTGTTTTCCGTTCCCAACGTAAAGATTGTTTTCTATCCAGTTCTCTCTGAAAACACCATATCTATTTAGAGAAAAACGAAAAATCACTGTGTCTCATTTCCTAACAGGCCATGTTCTCTGCAGTCCCACTAAGCTCTGCAGCCTTTTGAGTCCTTTGAGTCCAAATGATAAGTATGTAAGGGTGTGAGGTTGGGATGGGAGGTGGTTACAGCCAGCAGAGGTTAATTTCCCCAATGAGAAAAAAATGCCTGCCACATCCTGAAGCCAGTCCAGTGCCCTCTTAGAGACAACAGGTTCATAGCACTGTTCATCATTGATTTCACTTTAGAATCCACTATTATAGTTTTACTCTGATTTTCATGGCTATGCTTTTCAAACTCCATTCATTCTTTTGTTAACAAATATTTCCTCAGCCCCTTTTCTGTCCCAGACACTTTCTGGGTCTTGGGGATGCATCAGTATTCAAAATGAGCAAAATAATTTCCCCTTGTTGTTTTCTGCTATCCTGCCCACCCTGGGAAGCCAGTAGGCTTTTTATTTATTATCACCAGTAGGAAATAAGAGAGAATTTGTGGCTTTCCTCTGAGATCACACATGAGTTTATTGGCAAGATTGAAACTGGAAATCAGATCTTTGTGCTCCTAGCTAACTAACCATACCTTTCATTACACCAGATGAGACCTGTGGGCAGGGAGTACCAGTGGTCAAAGTACCCTTTGGTTTGGTGCCTGTTGCATTTGTCCTTGGATTGTGACCTTCCAAAGGACCACTGAGCAACTTGTCTTTGAGAAATGACCTGCCATTTTCAAACAGCATCAAGGAGAGTCAAGGAGACCACAGCATGAGAAGCAAAGTATTGAGCTTTAAATTTTCTTTTTGTGTATTTGAAAAGGAAAAAAAATATCTGTATATATGATTCAAGGAGAAGATGTAAAATGAAAACAGTTTTCTCAAACTCTTATGTCTGTTGAGATGCTACTAATCAGAATTGCTCCCCCCCCAACCCTTGCTTCTTTTATTTTTTATTTTTATTTTTTTGGAAGGGGAGGGATGACCCTGCTGAGTTTTGGAGTGTGCCTATAGCAGCTTTTAGCAAATCACAATCCCAGCAGTAGGTTCAGCTTTGAAGAAAGATTTACAAATCCCTCACTGCTTTATAAATATCTGCATTTATATCTTAAAGAAGAGGAAGAAAAAGCCCCTCACGATTGGTCTCAGCCTCCTCACCCTCTCCCTCCCCAGCCCCCCACTCTCCCTTTTCTTGCTTTCCTCTTTCAGAAATTAAAGATTGTGATGTGTGCAGGAAATGAGGGTCTATAAAATTGTGATAAAATGTTCCTGCAAAATTGCCTTTGAATTTTCACCTTGAATTGCAGGCAAAATGAAATTGTTCGCTTTCAGCATTGCTTTGTTTTTGACCCCTTTTTGTGAATTCTCAAAGGAAAGAAACATATTCCCATCTTTTGTAGTAATCAAATTTATCTGGCATCTCTCAGCCTCTTGAATTACTTATGCTAGAGTTGGCCAGCCTCAGGAAGGCTGTGGCTGGTTTATTTTTTTATTGTTCTAAAGTGAGGGTTTTTGACATGGGTTCCCTACATCATCCTAGGGGAGTATAGGAGAAAAATCAAAAGTGCTTTCTGATATTGCATATATGTATTATGTATACATGTGCATGCATTATTATAATGGTAAAAGATACCTACCTAAAGAGAAATAATAGAGGACTTCATGATCATAGGTCATGGCTGTTTAATATTTTCACATGAGAGGGGGGAAAATTTCATGGCACTGATTATAAAATAACATTATATGTAAAATGCAAAAAAAAAAAAAATCCAGGAAAAGGCTTTGCATTGGAACAAAAGTGCTAACAATAACTGGTTGTAAACCTGTTTAGTAACTAGTTGGTTTTAACAAGTATTAATTCTGTAACAGGTGATTATATCACCTTGTAATTTGGAGAGTTTAATATGACTTTTTCATGTAAGAATTTGGGATCAGAGAGTGAATATTGGCCATCACCTACAGCCGTATTTTATTAAGCCCGGCCTTGCCTGGTAACCCTGAGTTCCCTTATAATATGATTCATTCCTTTCTTTTTATTTCCAGTCCCTCGTGCCTATACTCAAAAAACTGTAAGCTACAGGTGCAAACCTGCAGAAATCAGATTTGAGTTTCTAAACTAAATCTCTCTTATGTTGAGAAAACACAATAATATATCACTATCAGGGAGAATACATAAATAGTACTTCTTTGTGTGGCCTTAACCTCCACTGGGCTCAAGTTAAAAATTAGCTAAGAGAAATTATTTTCTGAAACCATTACTAATGCCTCACACATCCTTTATTCACACCTATACTTAGAAAACTATGATGCCTACAAAAATGTTGAACTCCTATCATGCTTACGTATTTCTAAATTATAATAAGTTAACTCTGAAAAGCTCTAAACTGTTACCTTTTCTTCTATTATTTTTTACAGTATAAGCAAAATGTGTTTATGCCACAACCTACTAATTTTTCCATACTAAATTTTCAAAGGATTTCATTGTGTTTCTGGTTTATTAGTTACACACTTCTTGAATAAGAACTTGCATAAATCCCAGAAACATTCCTTTAAAACTATTTTTATTTAGGTCAGTAAGAGGTCCGTGTGAGTTTAAGAAAATGTAAAATAAAGATCCCTAGGAAAAGGCGTGATGTGTGCAGTTAGAGTGTCTCTCACACACTCTACTTCCACAATACTGTGAGATCTCAGAATCATTGGAAGAGAGGCTGATAGATAGGCAAGTCATGCTCTAACAGATAGGCATCTATCTGTATATCAGCATCCTAGTAGAACAAACCTTAGGATTAAGCAAAAACTCAGCAAGTTCAGTCTAAGTGGGAATGTTTGCATTAAGCTGCTTAATAACATTAGATTTATTTACTATGGAAATATTTATTTTATCAAGCATTAGCAGTGACTACATTTCTGATTAATTTATGCAATCAAAGGAATCAACTAACCCAACTGTCACATTTTGTTTTTGATGAAAAAGAGAAGAAAATGGTTTTCCAAGAAGATTTAAATGCAAAAGCATAAGTTTTCTTAGTATTTTTTGTGGGGCTGCAGATTTCAAGAGGATGTAGCATCATTTATGTGCCGTATACAATACCTCAGCAGCTTGCATATCTCTTTTTTCCCTTATAAAAAAATTCACAACCTTTATGTAAACATTTTAATCTATAGAAGAGTGAATTAACATGATTCTTAGTTGTGGCAATAGAAATGGAAATAAGAGATGTTTATTGGAAATAATTTTTAAAACAGTTTTCTTCTGTCCCCTCAGAGATGGCAGCACAAACACTTTTCTGATTTGGACACAGTAATTTAAATGTGTCCAGTTTTTCAGTTGTGCCTATGAATCAATTTAGTGTGGGTTTGTTCAGATCTAAAGGAAAGTTAAATGCTGACTTTGAAAGTGGAGAAATGTTCCATAGATATCCTTTGCTTTCAAAAAGCATGCATTTGACTGTGATCCTTAAAAGCTTTTATTGAACTATTTTCTTTTCCTGTTTGCAAAATTCACAAAGGGCTGTTCTGTAAGCCCTCTTCATATTTTCCCCAGTTTGTCCTAAATTTTGCCTCAGGGGAATAAACAGCAACAGTGTTCAATTTCCCATTCTGAATGTATATGCCAACACAGGGAGCTTTTATTACAAGGGAAGAAATCAAATCATTGTCACCTAAAGTGCTAATTATGTCTGATAAATGTGTGGCATACACTTAATGCAAAGAGAGCTTAGGAAATGATACACCTTCCGTAATTACAGTGACCAACCTAGCTCCATCAATCTAAATTTTTTTTCAATCCATGTTCATTTGGGTGGCTTTATTTTTATTAAATGGCTTTCTTAAGCTTCAACAGACCCACTTGCTGCTAATAAGGAAGCTCGCATTAAGTATTTTGGAACTGCCTACAATAAGAAGGCGTGTTATGTGATACACACCCAGATGAGTGTACACAGATAAACAGGAACCGCAGAGGAATACGGTTACATTCTTCTCCCGCTGGGCCATGGAACTGCAAACCGAGGGTAAAATTTGCCATTCTTTGCTTGCCTAATGAATTTGTGTATCCAGTTAACTAAGGATACTGTATTTCTTTATCAGAGGAGCCTGAAATCCTTCCATAGCTGACAGCAGACCCTTTAGCCCCCTCCCCGGGGACATTAATGACCTTGTGGGTAGGCATGCTGCCTTCAGAACCTCCGATGATAACATTTAAGCATTACTCCTCTCCCCCTGTTTTTCTTCATGAAAGAAAGCCACCATTCTTCTCAGAGCCAAATTGTATGTGGCCTCTAATCGAACCTGACACCCTTATACAAATGAAATAAAAGTAGGTTTTAATTAGACTGAAGGATGCTGATGTTCTTTGAAGCCGCTTCAGATCCCCTCTCCTCCCTGAGTCCTCCAGCAGCACACTGGCTTGTTTCACACATCCATCCATATTTGGCTGCAGAAACGTTGCTCGGCAGTGTGTGTGAATTCAGTCCTGTCATTGGGGCTGATTGGCTGAATATGATTTTCAGATTTTTGTTTTGCCATATCACTATTCTGGATTTTTGCCTCTTAGCTGCAGATCCAGCCAAGGTGCATCTGTGGGAACCGTGCATATCTGGGCAGACTTTCTGATCATCATTGAAATCCAACCAAACCATCCTTTTGTTGTTTTTGCCTCTTTTCTTCTGTTTTTCTTTCTCTCTCTGTCTTTTTCTCCTTAACTCTCCTTAATTCTTAATCACCTTTACTCTTCTTAACCTCTCCCGATTCCCTTTCTTTCTAGTTATTGTTGCTTTCCTTTTCCTTGGAATTTTTAGCACTTCGTATTTTTGAAGGCAGTAAAGAGGCTCAAAATTCCTTCATTTCCTTTTGATTAGCTATCTGAGGAGCTTTGTGTGTTTTCAGGAGAGTTAGTGCTACCTGATTGAGCAAAAGAATTAGTGGTAAATACTGAATTCTCCATTTATTTTTACTCTTAAAATCGTAATTATAATGCCAGAATTCAAAGTTTTGGTTATTACAGTTATGCAAATAGATAAATCTTGAACAAAGATGTAGTTTAATGGAACACTTTTTTTTTAGTGTTTGTTAATTGTTTTGTACTAAATTTTCAAATTGTCAATTTGTTTTAGCCTACTTTAAGAAAAATCGTTCTAAATTGCAGAAGATTTGGTGTCTTTAAAAATGGTAAATGTATTGGACTCTTTCAGTTGGATTCTGAATATATATGTGTGATGATAGGTCATATAAAAGATTTTTAAATAAAGAAAATTAGAATAATTTTCATTTTAGCCTGGAAAATTCTCAATGTGTGAGAAATATTTTAAGAAACTTTCTATGAGTTTAAAAGACTAGTGTTTTTTGATATTCGTATGTTGTAGTTGAACGTATTTAATTGTAGTGGTTGAAGCATAAAGTGATGTTAATTGTAGTATTATATTAAAAGTTATATGTACTTCTCATTAATGTGGTGATCAACTTTAGAAAACTAAATAAAAATTTCACAAAACCTATTCCCTAAAAACGATAAAGGCTGTAATTTGACTTCTGAATTATATAGTTTGTTGTAGTCAGGCATAAATCAAATATTAAAATATTAGGACTAATTTCATTCATTAGTATATATCCAAGAGAAATAAAAACATGTCCACACAAAAATGTGTACACAAATCATCATAGCAACATTATGCATAATAGCCAAAAGGTGGAAACAACCCAGCAGCCATTGACTGATGAGTGAATAAACAAGATGTGGTATATCCATACAATGGAGTATTATTTGGTCATGAAAAGGAATGAAGTACTGATACATGCTACAACATGGATGAACCTTGTAAACATTATCCTAAGTGAAAAAAGCCAGGCACAAAAGATCACATATTATATGATTCCATTTATATAAAATGTTCAGAATAGGCAAGTACATATAGACAGAAAGTAGATTAGAAGTTGCCTATAGCTGGAGGAGGGGAGAAATAGGGTGTTTGGGGGTGATAGTTAAAGGGTAACTAAGTTTCTTTGGGGGATGATAAAAATTGGTTGTTGCATAACTCTGTGAGTATATTTAATCCCCTGAATTGTACATTTTAAATAAGTGAATTGTATGATATATGAATTTTAGCTCAGTAAAGCTGTAACAAAAAATATTAGGACTTGTATCTGTATGTTTATATCTTAAATGTAATAAGCAAAGAAAAAAAATCTGATTACTTTTGAAAAAGAGAACTATTATTTGCTTAAATATATTTTGGCTGGAGTGAAATTTCTAGATTAACACTCTAGCTAATATGCTATACATATTGACATTCTATCCAGGACTTGCATTTCTATTACAATAGAAATAGTAATTTATTTTTTGAGTGAACGTGTGCAAATACTTCCTTTATATTGGCTGTTTTTAACATTTTGATATAAATTGTGTTGAAATTTAGGAAGAATGAGAAAGGTGTAATCAGAGCTTGAGTCAATTGTTATTTTAAAAAATGTGTATGGTACTAAGCCTTTCACTTTTAAATTTGAATATATTTAGAATATTTTACTTTACATTTTGTTTTGAAAACTAGATGACAACAGTACTTTTTTGTTTTTCACTTTTTTTTTAGTGTAAATTTTAGCATACTTGGAGAAAACCATTTTAAACATATATGTATTTGGTTTACTGAATACCTATGTATCTACCACTGAGATTAAGGAACAGGTCACTGTCAGCTCTCTGGAAGCCCCTTTTAGTGTCCTCTCCAACCTCCTCACATATGGTTTTTGAGATAATCATTTCCTTAGTAAGTTGCTTTAAAACTTTATCATATATGTATCCCTAAGCAATATAATTTACTTTTGCCAGGTTTTTAACTTTATATAAATGGAATAACTTGGTATATATTCTTTGTTACTTGTTTCTTTTGGTCAGCATTGTGCTTGCAAGATTCATTTAAGACGAGGGTAGGCTTTTTATTCTGTAAAAGGCCAGATATTAAAAACTTCTGGTTTTAAGGGCCATATGATTTCTGTTACAGCTACTTAGCTTTGCTTTGTAAAGCTATGAAAGCAGTCATGGACTATATGCAAATGAATGAGGATGGTTGTATTCCAGAATAATTTTATTTACAAAAACAGGCCTCTTTTGAAGCCACAAATTACCAAACCCGATTTGAACAATTGCATAGGTATAGTTTATTCATTTCCCTCATTGCATATTATTCCCTAATTATAGCAAAATTTATTTATCTGTTCTATTCTTTATTTTATTTTATTTATTTAATTTTATTGGAGTATAGTTGATTTACAATGTTGTGTTAGTTTCAGGTGTACAGCAAAGTGATTCAGTTATGCATACATATATTCATTCTTTTTCGGATTCTTCACCCATATAGGTTATTACAGAATATTGAGTAAAGCTCCCTGTGCTATACAGTAGGTCCTTATTGTTTATCCATTTTAAATAAAGTAGTGTTTGTATGCTATACTATCTGTTCTATACTTGATGGACATTTGGTTTGCTGCCAGTTTGAGATATTAGAAAAAATACTGCTATAAACATTCTTCTATACGTATTTTGGTGCAAATGTGCAATAACTTCTCTAGAACATATATTCCTAGGAGGAGAAATAATGGGCCACTGGATATGACGTCTTCACCTTGACTGTTAAATGTCAAATGGTTTTTCAAAGTGATTTTTTCAATTTACAGTCTCACCAGAAGTGTTTTAGAGTCCTATTACTCAACAGAGTTCTCAATACTTGGTAATGACAGACTTTTAAATTTTAGACAATTTAGTGGTAATGGTATCAGTTTGCGGTTTTTATTTGCAAAGCCATGATTATTAATTAGATTGTGCATCTCTTCATATATTAGATTTTGAAATAAAATTTTGTCAGATTTATTCCTAGTTATTCAACATTATTTATGTTTTTTGGCCACACTGCACGGCATGTGGAATCTTAGTTCCCTGACCAGGGATCAAACCCATGCCCCCTGCAATGGAAGCATGGAGCCTTAACCACTGGACCACCAGGGAAGTCCCATCAACATTTTTGATATAATTATAATTATCTTATTATTTTATTTTCTTACATACTATTGCTGACATTTAGAAATAAAATTGATTTTTCATATCAATTTTGTATCAGGAAACTTGCTAGCGTCAGTATTAATTCTAATAGTCTATCATTAGATTATTTTGGATTTTCTCCATGTGCAATGAGTACAGTGATGACTGTTTAGTTTCCTTCTTTCTAATCCTTATATGTTTTATTTCTTTTTCTTGCCTTATTGTGTTGGCTGTGACCTCTAGTATAATGCTGAGTAGAAGTGATAATGAATACCCTCATACTTCTTCTGATTTCAAGGGGGAAAATGTTCAGCATTTCAATATTAAATATGAAAATTGCCACATATAGAATAGATAACCTATACCTTATTTTTAAAAAATCTTTTTAGTTCCTAGATTGCTAATTTTTTTTAACATAAATGGGTTGTTACGTTTTATCTTTTCTTTTTGCATCTTTGAAATGATTATATAAATGTTCTCCTTTAATCTGTCAATATGGTTAAATATGTTAATTGATTTACTAATCTTAAATTAACCTTATATTCCTTGTATAAAGCAAAGTTAATCATGACATTATTTTTTTGCATATTGCTAGAATTGGTTAGGTAATAATTTTTTAAGACTTTTATATATCTATGTTCAATGAGTGAGACTGACCTATAATATTGTCATTTTTAGGGATTGGTATCAAGGTAAAATTGGACTCATAAAAATAATTTGGAAGGATTTCCATTGTTTCTATTTTTGCAATTATAGTTTGTGTAAGATTGTTTTGTTTTTGATTTATTCTTCAGTGTGTGATGGAATTCACTGGTGAAGCTATCTGGGACTAATTTTTATTTCTGGGAAAATTTCTGAATACCGGTTCAGTTTTCTCAATAGTTGTAAACTATCTAGCCAAATTTGTTAAATTTGCTATTGTAATTTTTTGTATTTAGTTTAAACATTTAAATGTACTGAGATAAAGGTTTTCATGACACTTTCTTTTTATTTTAATGATCACAGCATCTGCAATCATGCTCTATGTCATTCCTAATATTGCTTTCCTTAGTGCCTTATTCATTTCCTTTACATGTATTACTGACGTTTTGCAATTTTATTATTCTTCTCAAAGAAGTAACTTCTGTTTTTTTGATCCATATTTATTCTATTTTAATAAATCCAATTTATATATTTATTATTCTTTCCATTTTAACTTCTTTTTTTTGCTTTTTTGTTTTATTGCTGTTTTTATATGTTCAGAAATGAATAATTAATCATTACATTTTATAGTTTTTCTAAATTTCATAATTTTTTCATAATTTTTATAAGTGAATTTATATTCACGTATAAAGTTAGACTGCTTTAGCTATATCCTACAAGTTTTGATAGGTAGTATTTTTCATTATCATGCATTTCAAAATGTTTACTAATTTCCATTATATTTCTTTGTTGAGCCATGAATTATTTTGAAATGTTTTTTTAAATTTCCAAGCTTATGGGAGATCTTCTGGTTTTATTTTGTTCAACGATTTCTGTTTTAATTAAGGTGTGGTCAGAGAAAATGATCATTATGATTTCAGTTCATAGAAGTTTTCTGTGACTTGATTTATGATGAATTTTTGTAAATGTTCCATGTGTGTTTAGAAAAAATACCTTCTATGTTTTTTGGGTATAGTGGGTATTGTGACCTATAGTAAAGGTCACCTTTGGTTTTATTTTGTTAATCATGTTTAAATATTCTGTACCCTTATTGATTTTTCTGTCCATCTAATTTTTAGCAAGAGAAGCATGACTAAGTCTAATTAGTGACATTCTGTATCAATGCTTTTTGTCTTAAAATTTATAGTTTTTTTTAACATAGCTATATCTCTTTGGGTTTTTGATAGGCCCATGTTCTATCTTTTTCTGTCATCCTAGCATCAACTTTTTGTATCCTTATTTTTTAGATATGTCTTTTATAATTATCACATAAGTTGATTTTGTTTTTATTCAGTCTGACAATCTTCATTTTTTAATTGGAGTTGTTAGCATATTTACATTTACACTTAATGTAGTCATTGTTAAATTTGTATTTAAATTTGCCATCCTGTTTTATGTATTTTGTGTTTCAAGTTATATGCTTATTTTTCCCCTTTTCTGACATCTTTTAGATTATTTTTTGTTATAATTATTTCTTGTACTAGTTGGGAAGTTGTACACTCTGTTTTTATTCTTTTATTAATGTTTCCTAGAAATTACAGCATGTATACTTAGCAAAATCTGAAATTAATCAATATCTTTGCTCCTTTCCCAGAGAAAAGAAAGGTCTTTGAACACCTTAACTTCATCTACTTTCTTTCTGAATTACATAATTTTGTTGTGCATGTGTTATAAAATTTTTTTATAAATGTTATCCATTTTAA
The DNA here is from genome assembly GCF_949987535.1 of Balaenoptera acutorostrata. NCBI lineage: Eukaryota > Metazoa > Chordata > Mammalia > Artiodactyla > Balaenopteridae > Balaenoptera > Balaenoptera acutorostrata. The sequence goes on along the minus strand of NC_080082.1, from coordinate 16,813,453 downwards.
AATGAATCCATACATTTAGCTCTTTCTTATATTTTTCTCTCATATCTCAGATCTTTCTCTTGGGATTAATTCTACCTCCTCCTGAATTACCATTTTCCTTCAGTGAAGATATTCTGGTTACAAACCTCAGGTTTTTTGTGTTTAAAAAATGTTTTTATTTCCTGCTTACTCTTTTTTTAAAATTAATTAATTAATTAATTTATTTTTGGCTGTGTTGGGTCTTCGTTTCTGTGCAAGGGCTTTCTCTAGTTGCGGCGAGCGGGGGCCACTCTTCATCGCGGTGCGTGGGCCTCTCACTGTCGTGACCTCTCTTGTTGCGGAACACAGGCTCCAGATGCGCAGGCTCAGTAGTTGTGGCTCACGGGCCTAGTTGCTCCGCGGCATGTGGGATCTTCCCAGACCAGGGCTCGAACCCGTGTCCCCTGCATTGGCAGGCAGATTCTCAACCACTGTGCCACTAGGGAAGCCCCCCGTTTACTCTTTATAATAAGGAGTGTGACTCCATTTTATTGATGTTTGACTGTTGATGGCTATTAAGCCTCACCCTCTCCTTCTTCCTCTCTGTCCGACACCTGGGTAAGCTGATAAGAAAGTCAAGGTGCTCTCTCCTTTGTCACCAGAGATAGATTCAAACTACACAGACCTCTTCCAATGTCCTGGAGGCCTCACCCTGGGTCTATCCCCTAACCACAATGAGAGCCCCAAGCCAGTCTCCCTTTCTTGCCCTAAGCAATTTTAGAGCATCTTGAGAGATCTGCCCCGTTCTCCCCAGAAAGCTTTAATTATATAAGTAATAATCTTTTCATACCCTCTTGATGTGAGTGAATGTGTGTGTGTGTGTGTGTGTGTGTGTGTGTATGTGATTAGTCTCAACACCCAAACCAAGTTTTCAGTGAAGTTCCCTCCTGTCTCCCAGTAGTATGCCCCAAAACCCTAAAAGGATATTTTCTCTGAGTATGGAGTTCTAGTTTTACAAGTATTTTCTTTTACTATAATGAAGAATTCTACTGTCTTTCGGCTTCCAGTGTTGCTATTGAGGTGTCAGATGTTTATCTAATTATTGCTCCATTGATTATAATTTGTCTTTTAATTTATTTTTAATGGCTCCTTTTCAAATCTTTACCAATTACCTTTGGTGGTTTATAGTTTTACTATGATGTTGCCAGGCAACTTTAATTCGGTCACCTGAGAGTGAAGGTTGGCTGGGTGGGTTTACTTCTGGCTTACTCTTTTCTGAGGGTGTGAGCCTTTGGGAATCCAGTTTAATTTGGAGAAGTTTGCTTGTTTGGAAAATGCCCTTAAGGCAAAAGAAATTGTAGCGTTCTGCTTCCCTCTTTGGGTTCTGCTTTCTTTGATATTTTGAACTAAATTTTTTACTACCTTATCAGATCTTTGATAGTCTTAAGAAGTTACTTCAAAAAAATGTCCAACATCATTTGTGATTATTTTTGATGGGAGGACTGATCCAAATAGTCTAACCTGCCATATTTTCAGAAAGTAAAGTTTCAAGCTTGATTTTTTAAAAGAGTCTCTTACTTTAAACCACAATTCAGGTTGTGAATTACAAACCCTGTTCTTTAACTTTGGGAGAAGGTCTGGAGCCAAAGACAGAAGATACATGATCAGAGCCTGTCATTTTAAGATCCCAACTCCAACTTGATGGGACTCATCAGTGCTCACAAGGTGTGGTTACCATTATTTTCCTCACTTTAAAGATGAGTTAACTGAGGCAAAGATAAGTAAGTTGCTCACACTACTTTTTTTTTTTTTTTTTTAAGTGATAGAGCTATGACTCAAACCCAGATCTGTTTGAACCACAACCTGTGCTTTTATTCAAGCATATTCTTCTTCTGGCCAGATTCAAAATTATTCCTACTGCCCTCTGCTTTGGCCTTTGGTTTCTTATGAACTATTTCTACACACAGCCCTCGTAGGCATGGGCTGGTGTTCCTGGGGTTTGCCCAGATCTCTGCCTCTGGCCCTAGAAATTTGAGTAGTAACCATTAGGAAAGGTTATTTATGTTCCAGAGATGTTGTAAAGAGTCTAACTAGCTCTGAATTGTACCGTATTTACTTACCCAAACTCTCTGTAACTGTTAAAGTCCATAGATAGAATAAAAACAAGTTTTATTAAGGTTCTTTCTTAGTAAAAACTTGCACATATTTTTTAGAGAATATTGTAGAATATAAATCAGCAAAACCAAGAAAATGGAGGATAGCTGTAGTCATATCCAGTCAAAGACAATTTCTTGGGAAACCTTCCAAACTCTCTATGCATATATACACACACTCTGTATTTACATTTATATTCTACAAGGGAACCATGCCATGCACATTGTTTTGTAGCTAGATTTTGGCTGCATGGTATCATGTGCCTTAATGATGATTACATGTTGAGTAGGGAACAGTATAGATTGAGATCAAAGCTGGAAAGCAACAGGAAATCAGGCCAGAAGGCTTTTCTAAGATATTGCAAGATTCACATTGGAAAAAAAAGAGTATAATATTTTCCTATTTTCTAATATTATGCAGCAAATCATTACTCACCTATGGAACATCATTGTAAAGAGAGAACATTTGTTCTCTCCGAAGCAGAGAGATGGTTAACATAGAAATTATTGTCCCATGTGGTTAAAGGCTATTGTGACATTTTGTTCCTGTTGATATTTTTCTTCTTAGTATAGTAGTTATTTCAAAGCATACAACATTGAAAATGATAACCGTAATGTCCAAATATAAAGATATTTGCATCTAGGGGACTTTTTAATATATCACTTAAGAGCCCTGGAAAATTAGTCTTTATTTCTATTAAACATTTGAAAATCAGAAAAGGGCAAAGTTAGCCATCCCAAGGGTGGAAGTGATTTTGGAGGGCAAGCGCTGATTGGTGCAAAGAGGTTAGTATGTTTCTAATCAAGGGATTATAAACGACTGTGGAAACCTTAGAATGGAAATTATCCAACAGTGAGACAAGTCAAACTATCATATTCTCATTTTATATTAGTGAACTGCTCTGTGGTGTTTTAAGTCCTTGTTTATGTACAATTTTTTTCTAGTCCTATATACCCAATTTATAACAAGTCATTAAACTTCTCTGAGACTTTTTCATTCCCTGAAAAATTAACATTTTAGGTGGTTTCCAGTTATTTGTTATGATTGAAACAGTGTGGCGGAGGACACCCTCATACATATGTCTTGGTGCATTTGACCAAATGTTCTTGTAGTACACATTCCTACTAGGGAAAATTTTATATCAGAGATATGCACTTATAGAATTTTGATAAACAACTGCCAGATTGTCCTCCAAAAGGTAGTACCAATTTACATTCTCACTAAGAATGTATGACAGATCACACTTTTTGATATTTAATATTAATATTATATTTTCCAGCTTTATTGAGACATAATTGACACATTATGATTAACAGTTTTTAATCAGATGGGATAAAGTATAAAGTATCACATTATTTTTAATTTGTTTCAGTCATTACTAATGGGTTTGAGCATATTTTTCATGTTTATGGTTGATTTATATTCATTTTCTGTTTGTTTCTTTTGACCATTTTTCTATTGTCTTTTTTGCTCCTTTTTAATTTGTAAGTGCCCTTTAGCAGTATGTATAATATACATGTTTTGTTGATTTAGGAACATGTGTCAGTAGGCCGAGAATTTCTTTTTTCCTTCTTTTTTCTTTCTTTCTTTTCTGCTTTTCTTGACTGTGGACTAGAAAACCTTTAATCTTTTTGTAAACTATGATGCAGTTTCTATAACTTTAAAATTATTTATCCTTTGCAAGTTGGTTAAACAGTGTAGTCATTTGTCCTAATTTGCCTGAAACAGTCCTGTTTCTCATACTGTCCCAGCTTAATTATTAATAACATTGTCTTTCGCTCTCAACAGTGTCCCAGTTTGGGCTATAAATTATATGGTCCCCCTGGAATGAGCTCAATGATAAAACAGGCTGAGTCTGAGGCATTTGGGGGTGCAGCTCTTTCACAACATTTTCCATTTCTCATATGGTTATCATATATTCGATTTTTTTTTTCATTTATTTTTGAGCCGATTTGGAAATTTATGTATTTTCCTAGAAAAGCATCTACTTCACTTAGGTTTTGAAAATTATCAATATACAATTGCACAAACATCTGCTTTCAAGTACCCTGAGTCACCCATATCAAGGATCAAGCAGAATAGGAATGTTATTTGTGGGTGGGTTTTAGGAAAGAACGTGATGGGTGGATTAGGCCCATGGTCCAACCTATAGAAAGGTCAATTAGCCTTAGGCCTAAAGACAACCCATTGGATCTGGCCATTAGGAGATTGTTATTTTCAGTGTGATGATGTGGATGGAAGCCAGATAGCAAAACAATATTGAGTTGAAGATTCGGAGGGAGACAAATTTGATGATCCTTTCGAGAAGTGTGAAGGCAAAGAGAGAAAGGGAGGTGGAGCACAGTTCAAGAGAGGGGTAGAATCAAGGAGGGGTTTTGTTTTAGGGGAAATTTAAGCTTGCTGTGGGCAAAGAGCTAGAGAGAAAAGAGGTGATGAAGAGATGCAACAGGGAGATGGGACTTTGGGACGCCAAGCGTTCTTTTAACAAAGTTATGAAACAGTCCCTCAACTTTAGCCTGTACCCATGTTAATAGAAACACTGGGATTTCTGGGAAGGAGCACTAGGACAACTTTTCAGATTGAGTTTTGAAACAGTCTTCAGCAGGGAGAAAAGGGTAACTTCACCTTAATGGCATGTAGATTTAAAACACAGTCCTATATGTCGTTGGCTACAAATGAATGGCATTAAAAAAATTGTTTAGGGACTTCCCTGGTGGCACAGTGGTTAAGAATCCACCTGCCAATGCAGGGGACACGGGTTCGATCCCAGGTCCAGGAAGACCCCGCATGCCACGGAGCAACTGAGCCTGTGCACCACAACTACTGAGCCTGCACTCTAGAGCCTGTGAGCCACAACTACTGAGCCTGCGAGCCACAACTACTGAAGCCCGTGTGCCTAGAGCCCACGCTCCACAACAAGAGAAGCTACCACAATGAGAAATCCTTGCACCACAATGAAGAGTAGCCCCCACTCGCCACAACTAGAGAAAGCCCGCGCACAGCAATGCAGCCAAAAATAAATAAATAAATAAATAAATATAAATAAATATATATATATATATATATGTATATATATATATATATAAAGAGAGAAAAAAAAATTGTGTTTAGCATCACAACCAAAGCAGTAGGTAAAATCATTTTATGCATCAGAGTCTGGTTCATTTGTTAAATTGGTGGTCATCTTTGGTTACTGGTTATAAAATCTCTCCAGATAAATTTTGTGACAATTGAGAATTGTCACAGAATATCTTAAGAATATCTCCAGAAAAGGATTCATTTAATATCTCCAGAAAAGGATTCATTTAATATCTCCAGAAAAGGATTAATTTGTATTTGTAATCTTGAAGGACTGATCTCATTTACAGTTTTATTTTAACTAATAGCCATTTCCAAAAAAATTCTATGAAGAACTAAATCTCTTGGTGATTTCCTCACTTATTGATAAAGACTTTTAGTACATGCTACCGTGCAAATGTCTCTGAACTGTTTTGTTTAAAATAATGTTTTTAGTTCTTTCAGAAAGGGTGCTGGCAGAGCCTTTAGATATCAAAATCTCTATGCTTAGCACTCCTTTTACATGACCCTGAGAGTTAAACTCCTACACTGGGGGATTTTTCTTTAAAATTAATATAACTGAAAATCTCTTCAAATTGTATTGTTGGCTTTGGTGCAGGGCATGAAATAATTTTCCATCGTACCCCACCATTCCTCGAAGGTCAGACTTTGAATTGGGCTGTTACTGTCTTGCCGCAGAATTTCCAAGCTACGTTAATTTTGGGTCTGCCGTTGATGGATGGAGCAGTTTGAATTCTGACGTGCAGCAGGCCGACTTGAATGACCTGCAGAGGCAGGTGTCAGCCTGTTATTTCATGCCCGTTTATCAGGAAGGAAAAACAGCGTCTGTTCAGGCTGTTCTATTCTGGGTTGCCTATGTGGAAGTATGCAAATGTGTGCTGCACTTAATTTAGGTGATGGGGGCAGAATGTATGTGGTATTTATATAATATATTGACACATAAAGGAACATAGGAATGGTGTGTGTATTATGTTTTTATATGCCATTTAATATTTTGGTGTATATAAATATTCTGTGTGGGTGTAAACGGAGGTGTGTATCTTTGGACACATACACTACAAAATTGCTCTCTATATAGAGGAGTGTATCCACTGATCATGTACTCATGCACCTTTCTACAGACATGTCTTCTTTCCATTGAGATCAGTGAACGTATCAATGTGTCATAGATTAAAAGGGGGCATGTGTGGATTCTAGATGGTAAGGAGAGCAACACTACAGAGTTAGGGGTGTGAACTGGGAGGAAGTGGGAAACCAGAAAAGGTACAAAGAGGGGCTCTGTCTATATTCTTGCAAAGTCTTAGAGCAGAGCTGAAGGCTAAGGACAAATCATGGGGTGGGTATAGTCTGATGAACCATCTGATAAAGTAAAAGAGATTAGAGTTTCTTTGGGCATCACAGCTGCTTGCATGAGTGACTTGAAATTACCCTGAGTTTATGAATCACTGTGACTTGTGGCCATCCAGGCCCAAGGACCACCTTCCCTCCTTACACAGCTGCCTTGATAAGGAGGAACAAATTAGATGGATAGGTTCTCAGTAACTGCCCGAAATCAGTGTCCTCTGGAGAAGACTTGGAGGAGGGTGTGGGCTAGCCCTCTCCATCCCAGCCCAGAGCTAGTTTTATCTGCTTCATTTACATCTGGGGACTTTGCAGAGAGACCAGTTATCAGAGACTGACTTCTGTCTGTTTATTAATTTTTATTTTTGTAGAGTAATACATGCATATAGTTTTAAAAAGTCAAATAATACCAAAAGCTTAAAATCCAAATAGCAGTTCCCTAATCCACCTCCCACCCCTAATCTCAGTACCCAAAGGGAACTACTTTCCATTCATTTACTTATCTCCTCTAGTGTTTATATGCTTCTAAATAATGCTACTATTCCTTAATTTATCCATTTTAGTCCTAATCTATGGGCTTCTGTTTTAGCAGATGAGGATTCAGCTTTCATATGCATCATCCCGTTTCCCCTCTGCCATTCTCCCTAAATCAGTATTCAGTTTTTTATCTTTATGCTGAGTACAATATGTTCTATAGTTATATTACTTTCTTAGACAGTATTTTTTTTTTCACTTGCTTAATTTTCTCAGTGGTTCTCTCCATATGCTCCAACACCTTTCCAATTAAATCTTCCATCCTTTCAGACCAATCAGTTCATATGTTTGTTGCATTTTTCAGGAGTCCTACGTACTTCCAGTCAAGCGTGGGCAGTTTCTTTCTAGGCCTGCTTGGAGGCCATTTTCTTTTGTTCTCAATCTCTTGTTGTCACCTTGAGAATAACCATTTCCCTCTTTCCTGTTTTTGGTCACTTTTCCTGGATTTTATACCTTCTTTCTCAGTTTGTTCCTTCATTTTGTTTGGGTACTTCTCTGGTAGCTTTCTCAGAAAACATGTATTGAGAGGTAGATATTTTGAAAATTTACATATCTGAAAACATCTTTATTCTACCCTAAAACCTGATTGATACTTTGGGTATAAAATTCTAGTTTTAAAATAATTTTATCTCAGATTGTTTAAGGTACTGCCCCGTTGTCTTCTAGCTTCCAGTATTGGTGCTGAGAAGATGGATGTCATTCTGGTTCCTGTTGCTTTTTATGACCCGCATTTCCCCTTCTGGAAGCATCTAAAATCTTCTCTATGTTTGCAACATTTTGTAATTTCGCAAAGATATGCCTTCACGTGGATCTATTTGCATTCACTGAGCAGGGCACCTGGTTGGAACCTCGTAATCTGAAGGTTTTGTGCTGTTAGTTCTGAGAAATTTTTCTGAAATATTTCTCTGATAATTTTTTACCTTTTTTCTCTTTTAGAGACTTCTGTTAATGAGAAGTTAGACACTCCTGGATGTATTCTTTAACATTCTTACCTTTCTTCTTCTGTTGTCTTTTCATTATACTTTCAGGGAAATTTCCTCAGTTTTAGCTTTCTGCCATTCAATTGGATTTTTTAAAAATTCATGGTTTTTAATTGTTCATATCTGTATAACATTCTGGTTTTTGTTTCATAGATACACTACCTTCTTTTCTCTTTCTGAAGATATTATTTCTTTTTGAAGGCTTCCTTTGGCTCCCTACATTGTTTCTGTTTCCTCAAAGTTCTTTTTTAACAGTTCACTTCAGTCCCTGTCATTCCGTTTCCCCAAGTGTATTGTGTTCTTTGACTTCTTCAGTTCAAGAGTGAGGCACTAAAAATTGATTGGCTGGGTTTGTCTACTGTAGGGTGGGAGCAGGGAGTGAACATTTTTATTAGGAGACCCCCAAGTGGTAGATTTCTTTTTGAGTACTGTTCAGTTTCTCTAGAAATTCTGATTTCTTGCCTGAAGGATATAATCCTGGCTGGAAGATATCTGGAAGCCTGGCAGGGGATATAGGCTCAGGCAACACTGTTCATCTTGCAAACTTTTACTCAGTGCTCCTGTTTTGTTCCCAAGTCTAGAGCCACTTCAGCTTAAATGCACCTTAAAATAAACCTTCCATCTTTTGCAGAAATGAAGCAGGAGTTGTCTCCTGGCTCTGCAGAATGGAGGAGGGAACAGAGAGCTCAAAATGCTCCTTCTACAAACTTTCAACCAATCCTCCTATTTTTAGCCTTTTTAGGATTCTGCAAGGGGAGTCAGCTTTCTTCTCATCCCTCTAGAGAAACTTATTTCAGCTTCATCTGCTCTGCTAAGGCAATTATTATTCTTCCCATGACTTGCTTTCTTCCAAAGATTTGTTGACATTTCTCATCCACTATCATCTTTCCCTTTTTCCTTTTCCTTGTAAATTTATGACTTCTTATTCTTTGATTATTACTATTCCGTTTTTTATTCTCATTATTTTGGTAGGATTGGGTGAGGAAGCGGAGATAAACACATGTTCAATCTATCATATTTAACTGAAAGTCTATGAGGCTTTGCCTTTAGAACCGCTTTTAATGCCATTGGATTTGTACAGGGAAACTTCTGCTTTAAGAGAAGAGAAAAATCCTCATTTCTCATTCTGACCTTGCCACTGACTCTAAACACAACCCAGGAACATAGGATGTTTCTCTTTTAATATTAACCTTTATGAAAATATATGATTAAACCACTCTGCTCTCAAGAACATGCCAATAAAGAACTCCTCAATGACTCTTGAGTCTCATGGGGCTACTGTAAACCCATGGTTTAGAGATTCTTGCTTTGGACTTTTCTATTTGTGGGCAAATGGGTTTATCTTCTCCAAAACATATTAGTGACTTTTCCTGCATAAACAACAATGAAAAAATCAAGAAGAAAATACGTTAGTGCAATATAGCTGAGCAGGGGATCTAGTATTTGCAGATTCATCCAGGACTGTAGAAGAAATGTTACTGTGAACTTAATTAGGCTGCAGATAGAGGTTCTAAGATGTTCTGTAGTAGGATCTTGGATATGAAAAAGGAGGAGTAAGAGGATTAAAAGAAGTAGAAGCTTCTTGCTGGGGACGCAGGCCCAGGCAGCTGCGGGAAGCCAAGGATACAGCATTACATTTAGTCTTCATGTCTCCATAGGCTCCTCTTGGCTGTGACAATTTCTCATACTTTCCCCATTATTGATGACCTCGAAAATGTTGAGGAGTACTGCCCTGATCTAAAGCCACAGAGTCTTCTGCTTCAGTTGGCAGAAAGGGAAAGAGACAGTAGAGAAGCCACTTCAGATTCATAAAAACCCCAGTTTAGAGGATCAAGGGAAACTTAGCCGAGAGGAAAGAAGACAGAGGGGGCATGATGGCTGCTATCAAGTATTTTAAACCCTGTCATCTGGAAGAAGGATTGAATATGATATGAGGAGGCCAGACTGAGTGAGCTGTACATCCTTTTTTATTTCTGGTATGGAGCGATGGAGATCTCCTCTAGCACCCAGTGCTAAGGCAACATTTCCAATTTGAATATTCCATTGGTCAGGCTGCTGCAGGCGGCCCAGCTTCAGGAAGACCATCTGGGTGGCTGACAGAGTCTGAGGTGGGAGAGCAAAGTTCAGGACATTGGTCCACCAGATAGCTCCCAGCCCCATGTAATATTAAATGGTGAACGCTCTCTCAGAGACATCCATCGCAACGCTAAGACCCAGCTCCCTTCTATGACCAGCAAGCTACAGTGCTGGATACCCTATGCTAAACAACTAGCAAGACAGGAACACAACCCCACCCATTAGCAGAGAGGCTGCCTAAAATCATAATAAGTTCACAGACACCCCAAAACACACCACCAGACACTGTCCTGCCCACCAGAAAGACAAGATCCAGCCTCATCCACCAGAACACAGGCACCAGTCCCCTCCACCAAGAAGCCTACACAACCCACTGAACCAACCTTAGCCACTGGGGACAGACACCAAAAACAACGGGAACTATGAACCTGCAGCCTGCAGAAAGGAGGTCCCAAATGCAGTAACTTAAGCAAAATGAGAAGACAGAGAAACACACAGCAGATGAAGGAGCAAGGTAAAAAACCCACCAGACCAAGCAAATGAAGAGGAAATAGGCAGTCTACCTGAAAAAGAATTCAGAGTAATGGTAGTAAAGATGATCCAAACTCTTGGAAATAGAATGGAGAAAATACAAGAAACATTTAACAATGACCTAGAAGAACTAAAGAGCAAACAAACAATGATGAACAACACAATAAATGAAATTAAAAATTCTCTAGAAGGAATCAAAAGCAGAATAACTGAGGCAGAAGAATGGATAGGTGACCTGGAAGATAAAATAGTGGAAATAACTACCACAGAGCAGAATAAAGAAAAAAGAATGAAAAGAATTGAGGACAGTCTCAGAGACCTCTGGGACAACATTAAATGCACCAACATTCGAATTATAGGGGTCCCAGAAGAAGAAGAGAAAAAGAAATGGACTGAGAAAATATTTGAAGGGATCATAGTTGAAAACTTCCCTAATATGGGAAAGGAAATAGTCAAGTCCAGGAAGCACAGACAGTCCCACACAGGATAAATCTGAGGAGAAACATGCCAAGACACATATTAATCAAACTATCAAAAATTAAATACAAAGAAAAAATATTAAAAGCAGCAAGGGAAAAGCAAGAAATAACATACAAGGGAAACTCCATAAGGTTAACAGCTGATCTTTCAGCAGAAACTCTGCAAGCCAGAAGGGAGTGGCAGAACATATTTAAAGTGATGAAAGGAAAAAACCTACAACCAAGATTACTCTACCCAGCAAGGATCTCATTCAGATTCAACATAGAAATTAAAACCTTTACAGACAAGCAAAAGCTAAGAGAATTCAGCACCACCAAACCAGCTTTACAACAAATCCTAAAGGAACTTCTCTAGGCAGGAAACACAAGAGAAGGAAAAGACCTGCAATAACAAACACAAATCAATTAAGAAAATGGTAATAGGAACACACATATCGATAATTACCTTAAATGTAAATGGATTAAATGCTCCAACCAAAAGGCATAGACTGGCTGAATGGATACAAAAGCAAGACCCATATATATGCTGTCTACAAGAGACCCATTTCAGACCTAGGAACACGTACAGACTGAAAGTGAAGGGATAGAAAAAGATATTCCATGTAAATGGAAATCAAAAGAAAGCTGGAGTAGCAATTCTCATATCAGACAAAATAGACTTTAAAATAAAGACTATTACAAGAGACAAAGAAGGACACTACATAATGATCAAGGGATCAATCCAAGAAGAAGATATAACAATTGTAAATATTTATGCACCCAACATAGGAGCACCTCAATGCATAAGGCAAATGCTAACAGCCATAAAAGGGGAAATTGACAGTAACACAATCATAGTAGTCCACTTTCACCAATGGACAGATCATTCAAAATGAACATAAATAAGGAAACACTAGCTTTAAATGATACATTAAACAAGATGGACTTAACTGATATTTATAGGACATTCCATCCAAAAACAACAGAATACACTTTCTTTTCAAGTGTTCATGGAACATTCCCCAGGACAGATCATATCTTGGGTCACAAATCAAGGCTTGGTAAATTTAAGAAAATTGAAATTGTATCAAGTATCTTTTCTGACCACAAGGCTATGAGACTAGATATCAATTACAGGAAAAAAAATCTGTAAAAAATAACAAGACAAGGTTTCCCACTCTCACCACTATTATTCAACATAGTTTTGGAAATTTTAGCCACAGCAATCAGAGAAGAAAAAGAAAAAGAAAAAAAAAAGGAATACAAATCGGAAAAGAAGAAGTAAAACTGTCACTGTTTGCAGATGACATGATACTATACATAGAGAATCCCAAAGATGCTACCAGAAAACTACTAGAGCTAATCAATGAATTTGGTAAAGTAGCAGGATATAAAATTAATGCACAGAAATTTCTTGCATTCCTATACTATACTATATAATGGAAAATCATTCCATTCCTATACTAATGATGAAAAATCTGAAAGAGAAATTAAGGGGACACTCCCATTTACCATTGCAACAAAAAGAATAAAATACCTAGGAATAGAGATTCTAAAAACCAGTATAAGAAGGACAGGAGAGGGAGAAGATGGCGGAAGAGTAAGACGCGGAGATCACCTTCCTTCCCACAGATACAGTAGAAATACATCTACACGTGGAACTGCTCCTACAGAACACCCACTGAATGCTGGCAGAAAACGTCCGACCTCCAAAAAGGCAAGAAACTCCCCCCGTACTTGGGTAGAGCAAAAGAAAAAAGAAATAACAGAGACAAAAGAATAGGGACGGCACCTGCACCAGTGGGAGGGAGCTGTGAAGGAGGAAAGGTTTCCACGCACTAGGAAGCCCCTTCGCGGGCGGAGACTGCGGGTGGCGGAGGGGGGAAGCTTTGGAGCCACGGAGGAGAGCGCAGCCACAGGGGTGCGGAGGGCAAAGCGGAGAGGTTCCCGCACAGAGGCTCGGCGCCGAGCAGCACTCACCAGCCCGAGAGGCTTGTCTGCTCCCCCGCCGGGGCGGGCGGGGCTGGGAGCCGAGGCTCGGGCTTCGATCGGATCGCAGGGAGAGGACTGGGGCTGGCGGCGTGAACACAGCCTGAAGGGGTTAGCGCACCACAGCTAGCCGGGAGGGAGTCCGGGGAAAAAGTCTGCAGCTGCCGAAGAGGCAAGAGACTTTTTCTTCCCTCTGTGTTTCCTGGTGCGCGAGGAGAGGGGATTCAGAGTACCGCCTAAACGAACTTCAGAGACTGGCGCGAGCCGCAGCTATCAGCGCGGACCCCACAGCAACAGGGGCGCAGAGGAAAAAACGGAGAGATTCCCGCACAGAGGCTCGGCGCCGAGTAGCACTCAGCAGCCCGAGAGGCTTGTCTGCTCAGCCGCCGGGGCGGGCGGGGCTGGGAGCTGAGGCTCGGCTTCGGTCGGATCGCAGGGAGAGGACTGGGGCTGGCAGCGTGAACACAGCCTGAAGGGGTTGGCGCACCACAGCTAGCCGGGAGGGAGACCGGGAAAAGGTCTGCAGCTGCCGAAGAGGCAAGAGACTTTTTCTTGCCTCTTAGTTTCGCTGCGCGCAAGGAGAGGGGATTCAGAGTGCCGCCTAAACGAACTCCAGAGAAGGGCGCGAGCCGCGGCTATCAGCACGGACCCCAGAGACGGGCGTGAGACGCTGGGGCTGCTGCTGCCGCCTCCAAAAAGCCTGTGTGTGAGCACAGGTCACTCTCCACACCGCCCCTCCCGGTAGCCTGTGCAGCCCGCCACTGCCAGGGTCCGGGATCCGGGGACAACATCCCCGGGAGAACGCACTGCGCGCCTCAGGCTGCTGCAACGTCACGCCGGCCTCTGACGCTGCAGGCTCGCCCCGCCTCCTCTGTACCCCTCCCTCCCCGCGGCTTGGGTGAGCCAGAGCCCCCGAAGCAGCTTTAACCCCGTCCTGTCTGGGCGGGGAACAGACGCCCTCAGGCGACCTACACGCAGAGGAGGGTCCAAATCCAAAGCTGAACCCCAGGAGCTGTGCGAACAGGGAAGAGAAGGGGAAATCTCTCCCAGCAGCCTCAGAAGCAGCAGATTAAAACTCCACAAACAACTTGATGTACCTGCATCTGTTGAATACCTGAATAGACAACGAATCATCCCAAATTCAGGAGGTGGACTTTGGGAGCAGGAGATATTAATTTTTCCCCTTTTCCTTTTTTTTGTGAGTGTATATGTATATGCTTCTGGGTGAGATTTTTGTCTGTATAGCTTTGCTTTACAATAGCTTTATTTTACTTCACTATATTATAGCCTCTTTCTTTCTTTCTTTCTATTTTTTCTCCCTTTTACTCTGAGCTGTGTGGACGAAAGGCTCTTGGTGCTCCAGCCAGGCATCAGGGCCGTGCCTCTGAGGTGGGAGAGCCAACTTCAGAACACTGGTCCACAAGAGACCTCCCAGCTCCACGTAATACCAAACGGCAAAAATCTCCCAGAGATCTCCATCTCAACATCAAGACCCAGCTTCAGCCAACGACCAGCAAGCTACAGTGCTGCACACCCTATGCCAAACAACTAGCTAGACAGGAACACAACCCCATCCATTAGCAGAGAGGTTGCCTAAAATCATAATAAGGCCACAGACACACCAAAATACACCACCAGACGTGGACGTGCCCACCAGAAAGACAAGATCTAGCCTCATCCACCAGAACTCAGGCACTAGTTCCCTCCACCAGGAAGCCTACACAACCCACTGAACCAACCTTAGCCACTGGGGACAGATACCAAAAACAACGGGAACTACGAACCTGCAGCCTGTGAAAAGGAGACCCCAAACACAGTAAGATAGGCAAAATGAGACGACAGAAAAACACACAGCAGATGAAGGAGCAGGCTCAAAACACACTGGACTTAACAAATGAAGAGGAAATAGGTAGTCTACCTGAAAAAGAATTCAGAATAATGATAGTAAGGATGATCCAAAATCTTGGAAATAGAATAGACAAAATGCAAGAAACATTTAACAAGGATGTAGAAGAACTAAAGAGGAACCAAGCAATGATGAAGAACACAATAAATGAAATTAAAAATACTCTAGATGGGATCAATAGTAGAATAACTGAGGCAGAAGAAAGGATAAGTGACCTGGAAGATAAAATGGTGGAAATAACTACTACAGAGCAGGATAAAGAAAAAAGAATGAAAAGAACTGAGGACAGTCTCAGGGACCTCTGGGACAACATTAGACGCTCCAACATTCGAATTATAGGGGTACCAGAAGAAGAAGAGAAAAAGAAAGGGACTGAGAAAATTTTTGAAGAGATTATAGTTGAAAACTTCCCTAATATGGGAAAGGAAATAGTTAATCAAGTCCTGGAAGCATAGAGAGTCCCATACAGGATAAACCCAAGGAGGAACACGCCAAGACACATATTAATCAAACTGTCAAAAATTAAATATAAGGAAAACATATTAAAGGCAGCAAGGGAAAAAAAACAAATAACACACAAGGGAATCCCCATAAGGTTAACATCTGATCTCTCAGCAGAAACTCTGCAAGCCAGAAGGGAGTGGCAGGATATACTTAAAGTGATGAAGGAGAAAAACCTACAACCAAGATTACTCTACCCAGCAAGGATCTCATTCAGATTTGATGGAGAAATTAAAACCTTTACAGACAAGCAAAAGCTGAGAGAGTTCAGCACCACCAAACCAGCTTTACAACAAATGCTAAAGGAACTTCTCTAGGCAAGAAACACAAGAGAACGAAAACACCTACAATAACAAACCCAATACATTTAAGAAAATGGGAATAGGAATATACATATCGATAATTACCTTGAATGTAAATGGATTAAATGCTCCCACCAAAAGACACAGGCTGGCTGAATGGATACAAAAACAAGACCCATATATATGCTGTCTACAAGAGACCCACTTCAGACCTAGAGACACATACAGATTGAAAGTGAGGGGATGGAAAAAGATATTCCATGCAAATGGAAATCAAAAGAAAGCTGGAGTAGCAATTCTCATATCAGACAAAATAGACTTTAAAATAAAGACTATTACAAGAGACAAAGAAGGACACTATATAATGATCAAGGGATCGATCCAAGAGGAAGGTATAACAATTGTAAATATTTATGCACCCAACATAGGAGCACCTCAATACATAAGGCAAATACTAACAGCCATAAAAGGGGAAATTGACAGCAACACAATCATAGTAGGGGACTTTAACACCCCACTTTCACCAATGGACAGATCATCCAAAATGAAAATAAATAAGGAAACACAAGCTTTAAATGATACATTAAACAATATGGACTTAATTGATATTTATAGGACATTCCACCCAAAAACAACAGAATACACATTTTTCTCAAGTGCTCATGGAACATTCTCCAGGATAGATCATATCTTGGGTCACAAATCAAGCCTTGGTAAATTTAAGAAAATTGAAATCGTATCAAGTATCTTTTCCGACCACAACGCTATGAGACTAGATATCAATTACAGGAAAAGATCTGTAAAAAATACAAACACATGGAGGCTACACAATACATTACTTAATAACGAAGTGATTACTGAAGAAATCAAAGGGGAAATCAAAAAATACCTAGAAACAAATGACAACGGAGACACGACGACCCAAAACCTATGGGACGCAGCAAAAGCAGTGCTAAGAGGGAAGTTTATAGCAATACAAGCCTACCTCAAGAAACAGGAAACATCTCGAATAAACAACCTAACCTTGCACCTAAAGCAATTAGAGAAAGAAGAACAAAAAAACCCCAAAGCCAGCAGAAGGAAAGAAATTATAAAGATCAGGTCAGAAATAAATGAAAAAGAAATGAAGGAAACAATAGCAAAAATCAATGAAACTAAAAGCTGGTTCTTTGAGAAGATAAACAAAATTGATAAACCATTAGCCAGACTCATCAAGAAAAAAAGGGAGAAGACCCAGATCAATAGAATTAGAAATGAAAAAGGAGAAGTAACCACTGACACTGCAGAAATACAAAAGATCATGAGAGATTACTACAAGCAACTCTATGCCAATAAAATGGACAACCTGGAAGAAATGGACAGATTCTTAGAAATGCACAAACTGCCAAGACTGAACCAGGAAGAAATAGAAAATATGAACAGACCAATCACAAGCACTGAAATTGAAACTGTGATTAAAAACCTTCCAACAAACAAAAGCCCAGGACCAGATGGCTTCACAGGTGAATTCTATCAAACATTTAGAGAAGAGCTAACACCTATCCTTCTCAAACTCTTCCAAAATATTGCAGAGGGAGGAACACTCCCAAACTCATTCTACGAGGCCACCATCACCCTGATACCAAAACCAGACAAAGATGTCACAAAGAAAGAAAACTACAGGCCAATATCACTGATGAACATAGATGCAAAAATCCTCAACAAAATACTAGCAAACAGAATCCAACAGCACATTAAAAGGATCATACACCATGATCAAGTGGGGTTTATCCCAGGAATGCAAGGATTCTTCAATATACGCAAATCAATCAATGTGATACACCATATTAACAAATTGAAGGAGAAAAACCATATGATCATCTCAATAGATGCAGAGAAAGCTTTCGACAAAATTCAACACCCATTTATGATAAAAGCCCTGCAGAAAGTAGGCATAGAGGGAACTTTCCTCAACATAATAAAGGCCATATATGACAAACCCACAGCCAACATTGTCCTCAATGGTGAAAAACTGAAACCATTTCCACTAAGATCAGGAACAAGACAAGGTTGCCCACTCTCACCACTATTATTCAACATAGTTCTGGAAGTCCTAGCCACAGCAATCAGAGAAGACAAAGAAATAAAAGGAATCCAAATCGGAAAAGAAGAAGTAAAGCTGTCACTATTTGCAGATGACATGATACTATACATAGAGAATCCTAAAGATGCTACCAGAAAACTCCTAGAGCTAATCAATGAATTTGGTAAAGTAGCAGGATACAAAATTAATGCACAGAAATCTCTTGCATTTCTATACACTAATGACGAAAAATCTGAAAGTGAAATTAAGAAAACACTCCCATTTACCATTGCAACAAAAAGAATAAAATATCTAGGAATAAACCTACCTAAGGAGACAAAAGACCTGTATGCAGAAAATTATAAGACACTGATGAAAGAAATTAAAGATGATACAAATAGATGGAGAGATATACCATGTTCCTGGATTGGAAGAATCAACATTGTGAAAATGACTCTACTTCCCAAAGCAATCTACAGATTCAATGCAATCCCTATCAAACTACCACTGGCATTTTTCACAGAACTAGAACAAAAAATTTCACAATTTGTATGGAAACACAAAAGACCCCGAATAGCCAAAGCCATCTTGAGAACGAAAAATGGAGCTGGGGGAATCAGGCTCCCTGACTTCAGACTATATTACAAAGCTTCAGTAATCAAGACAGTTTGGTACTGGCACAAAAACAGAAATATAGATCAATGGAACAGGATAGAAAGCCCAGAGATAAACCCACACACATATGGTCAACTTATCTTTGATAAAGGAGGCAAGCATATACAGTGGAGAAAAGACAGCCTCTTCAATAAGTGGTGCTGGGAAAATTGGACAGGAACATGTAAAAGTATGAAATTAGAACACTCCCTGACACCATGCTCAAAAATAAACTCAAAATGGATTAAAGACCTAAGTGTAAGGGCAGACACTATCAAACTCTTAGAGGAAAACATAGGCAGAACACTCTATGACATACATCACAGCAAGATTCTTTTTGACCCAGCTCCCAGAGAAATGGAAATAAGAACACAAATAAACAAATGGGACCTAATGAAACTGAAAAGCTTTTGCACAGCAAAGGAAACCATAAACAAGACCAAAAGACAACCCTCAGAATGGGAGAAAATATTTGCAAATGAAGCAACTGACAAAGGATTAATCTCCAAGATTTACAAGCAGCTCATGCAGCTCAATAACAAAAAAACGAACAACCCAATCCAAAAATGGGCAGAAGATCTAAATAGACATTTCTCCAAAGAAGATATACAGATGGCCTACAGACACATGAAAGAATGCTCAACATCATTAATCATTAGAGAAATGCAAATCAAAACTACAATGAGATATCATCTCACACCGGTCAGAATGGCCATCATCAAAAAATCTAGAAACAATAAATGCTGGAGAGGGTGTGGAGGAAAGGGAACACTCTTGCACTGTTGGTGGGAATGTAAATTGATACAGCCACTATGGAGAACAGTATGGAGGTTCCTTAAAAAACTACAAATAGAACTACCATATGACCCAGCAATCCCACTACTGGGCATATACCCTGAGAAAACCATAGGTCAAAAAGAGTCATGTACCAAAATGTTCATTGCAGCTCTATTTACAATAGCCAGGACATGGAAGCAACCTAAATGTCCATCGACAGATGAATGGATGAAGAAGATGTGGCACATATATACAATGGAATATTACTCAGCCATAAAAAGAAATGAAATGGAGGTATTTGTAATGAGGTGGATGGAGTTAGAGTCTGTCATACAGAGTGAAGTAAGTCAGAAAGAGAAAAACAAATACAGTATGCTAACACATATATACGGAATCTAAGGGGGAAAAAAAAAAAAAAAGGCCATGAAGAACCTAGTGGCAAGACGGGAATAAAGACACAGACCTACTAGAGAATGGACTTGAGGATATGGGGAGGGGGTGGGGTGAGATGTGACAGGGTAAGAGAGTGTCATGGACATATATACACTACCAAATGTAAAATAGATAACTAGTGGGAAGCAGCCGCACAGCACAGGGAGATCAGCTCAGTGCTTTGTGACCACCTAGAGGGGTGGGATGGGGAGGGTGGGAGGGAGGGAGATGCAAGAGGGGAAAGAAATGGGAACATATTGTATATGTATAACTGATTCACTTTGTTATAAAGCAGAAGCTAACACACTATTGTAAGGCAATTAAACTTCAATAAAGATGTTAAAAAAAAAAAATACCTAGGAATAAACCTACCTCGGGAGACAAAAGACCTGTATGCAGAAATCTATAAGACACTGATGAAAGAAATTAAAGATGATACAAACAAATGGAGAGATATACCATGTTCTTGGATTGGAAGAATCAACATGGTGAAAATGACTATTATACCCAAAGCAATCTACAGATTCAGTGCAATCCCTATCAAACTACCAATGGCATTTTTCACAGAACTAGAACAAAAAATTTCACAATTTGTATGGAAACACAAAAAACCCCAAATAGCCAAAGCAATCTTGAGAAAGAAAAACAGAGCTGGAGGAATCAGGCTCCCTGACTTCAGATTATACTACAAAGCTACAGTAATCAAGGCAGTATGGTACTAGCACAAAAACAGAAATATAGATTAGTGGAACAGGATAGAAAGCCCAGAGATAAACCCACACACATATGGTCACTTTGATATAGGAGGCAAGAATATGCAGTGGAGAAAAAACAGCCTCTTCAATAAGTGCTGCTGGGAAAACTGGACAGCTACATGTAAAATAATGAAATTGGAACACTCCCAACACCATACACAAAAATAAACTCAGAATGGATTAAAGATCTAAATGTAAGGCCAGACACTATAAAACTCTTAGAGGAAATCATAGGTAGAACACTCTGTGACATATATCACAGCAAGATTGTTTTTTGACCCACCTCCTAGAGTAATGGAAATAAAAACAAAAATAAACAAGTGGGACCTAATGAAACTTAAACTTTTTGCACAAGAAAGGAAACCATAAACAAGACGAAAAGACAGCCCTCAGAATGGGAGAAAATATTTACAAATGAAGCAACTGTCAGAGGATTAATCTCTAAAATATACAGGCAGCTCATGCAGCTCAATATCAAAAAAACAACCCAATGCAAAAATGGGCAGAAGATCTAAGTAGATATTTCTCCAAATAAGGTATACAGATTGCCAATAAACACATGAAAGAATGCTCAACATCACTAATCATTAGAGAAATGCAAATCAAAACTACAATGAGGTATCACCTCACACCAGTCAGAATGGCCATCATCAAAAAATCTACAAACAGTCAATGCTGGAGAGGGTGTGGAGAAAATGGAACCCTCTTGCACTGTTGGTGGGAATGTAAATTGATACAGCCACTATGGAGAACAGTATGGAGTTTCCTTTAAAAACTACAAGTAGAACTACCATACGACCCAGCAACCCCACATCTGGGCATATAACCTGAGAAAACCATAATACAAAAAGAATCATGTACTGCAATGTTCATTGCAGCTCTGTTTACAACATCCAGGACTTGGACGGAACCTAAGTGTCCATCGACAGATGAATGGATAAAGAAGATGTGGCACATATATACAATGGAATATTACTCAGCCATAAAAGGAAACGAAATTGAGTTATTTGTAGTGAGGTGTATGGACATAGAGACTATCATACAGAGTGAAGTAAGTTAGAAAGAGAAAAACAAATACCATATGCTAACACATATATATGGAATCTCAAAAAAAAAAAAAAAGTTCTGACACAGGGAGGGGGAAGTGTAAGCTGGGACAAAGTGAGAGAGTGGCATGGACATATATACACTGCCAAATGTGAAATAGATAGCTAGTGGGAAGCAGCCACATAGCACAGGGAGGTCAGCTCGGTGCCTTGTGTCCACCTAGAGGGGTGGGATAGAGAGGATGGGAGGGAGATGCAAGAGGCAGGAGATATGGGGATATATGTTTATGTATAGCTGATTCACTTTGTTATACAGCAGAAACTAACACACCATTGTAAAGCAGTTATACTCCAGTAAAGATGCTAAAAAGACAAACAAACAAAAAGAGAAGTGGAAGAATGTTTCCCCTACATTTACTTGCCAAAGTACCTTTACTTGTATTTTTTCTGCATGGCCTCTATTGGACAGACCACACGAACACCTACTTGAGTGCCTAGAAATCTAACAGATTGCTAATATACCTCTTTTCCTTCTTTTTTCCTTTTGCTTTTGTCTTCTCTTTTCAACAGGACCCAATGAAGTCTCTGTAGCTCTCATAAAAGTTAAAGCCCATACCCCAAGACCTACTTTTAGCTGCCTTCATTTTTAGACACATGTTTTGGAGTATAGATAAAAAGAGTCCATATTAAGAGAAATAAATCAGATTCCTACTTCTTTCACTCATTCAACAAACATTTGTTGATTACTTCTTATGTATCTGGCACTGTGCTTTGTGATATGGATGTAGAGATGAATGACCCCTACTTTCAGAGACGGACAGTTTACTGAGAAACACAGACATTTAGCCAGATAAAATATACTACAGCAGGTGCTATTATAGAGATATAGTAATTTTTTTAACAGATGTTTATTAAAGACATATTATGTTTAAGGTGTACTAGATGCTAATATGCAAAATAGAAACCTTGAAAGGACTTGCATCCATGTGAAGTCATTGGAAGGACCTAGGGGAAGAGTACAAATGAAAGCCCTCATACTATATGTCTAGATACTGAAAAATCACAAGTAAAAACCAACCTATTAAATAAGATATTTGTAATTTTTAATGCCTAATTGGTCTGATTCCATTCTTGCCTCTTTTTTTAACTTAAATAACCTTTATTCACATTTTCTACTTACCACTCTTGCTTCTTGACAATCTGCTCTATGCAAAACAATCAGAACTTCTAATAAATAAATATCAGGTTAAACCAGTTACTTGCCTAGAATCAAATTACTCCCCTTATTAATTTCCAGTTTGGGAAATATTAAACTGTCATTGAGCATCCTTATACATATATTTTTACTTCACATTCATGATTATTTCCATAGAATAAAATTCTCTAAGGGTGTGATCATTTTATAACTCTTGAAGGCTACTGCTACACTGCCCTCAGGCTGCAATGTATAAGTTTACACTCATACTAATAGTGTATGAGAAGGTTGTTTTACCTGTATTCTACCTGACAGTGGGAATTCTAAGTGCTTAAAAAATATTCATCAATTTGACTGATGAAAGTGACATATTATTGTTTTATTTTCAAGCCTCTGTTTACCAAAGAAGCTGAAAATCATTTCACATGTTTTCTGAGTCTTTCATTAACAATCTTTTACCATATTGCCCAAGCCACTTCTCATCGTATATTCTATTAAGCTGGTCACCATTTTTACTGTGTTTAAGCACTCTTTATATATTGCAGATTTTTGTCTTTCGTGTAGTATGCATAAGTTATTTTTCAATTTGTTTATATAGTATCTTTTAATGTATAAGTTTTACATCTTTGTTAGGCTAATCTATGAATCTCTGGCTTGATGGAATCCTCTGTTTTTTCATTCTAAATCAAGATATAGTTTAAACATTCAAAAAATTATAAAATAGATATCCATGCACCCACCACTCAGCTTTAACACACACACACACACACACACACACACACGCACACTTGCTTCAACCTTTCTTGCTTCAACATATATTTGTAAAGACAAAAGATAGGGCTTTAACTTCATTTCCCCCTCAAATAGCTTCTGATCTCCATGTATTTACTTTGTACTGGCTACTTTTCCTATTGATTTGAAATGCCACATTAAAGTATACAAAGTTTAAAAATATATTCAAGTATATTTTTTCCCATGTTATTTTGTTCCATTGATCTACCTATTTCAAACCAGAGCCTTATTGTTTTAATTACTGTAGCTGTATGCATTTTAATATCTGCAAGAGAAACCCCTCCTTGTTAATATTTTTTCCTGATATTTAAAGCTAATCTCCTGTTTTTATTTTTTTCAGATGAGCTTTAGAATCATTTTAT
Source organism: Balaenoptera acutorostrata (assembly GCF_949987535.1). Taxonomy (NCBI): domain Eukaryota; kingdom Metazoa; phylum Chordata; class Mammalia; order Artiodactyla; family Balaenopteridae; genus Balaenoptera; species Balaenoptera acutorostrata. Next base: position 16,789,570 of record NC_080082.1, on the reverse strand, counting down.
TAAATTCTACCCCACCCCAAAGAACCTTAGGGATTTTTAGTGCAATTGTGTCCCATTTATAGACTAATATAGCTGAAGTTAATAGCTTTATGGTTGTGTGGCTTTCCATCTAGCTACAAACATGATTTTGTCTCTGTATCTATTAAACCTTGCTTTATGTCCCATTTACATTAAAATGTTGCAGTTTCCACTATATAGGTAACATGCAATTCTTATTAAATATATTTCTAATAATTTATCTCCTAATTCCCATAGTGATTGGCATGTTACCATTGTTTTTTCTAATTGATTATTGCTGACATATAAGGAAACTATTGTTTCTTTTAACTAACTGAATTTTACAATTTACCACCTTGTTAAAGGGGTTTAGTTTTCAAAGTTTTTCAGTTGATCCTCTTAAATTTGTCAGGTGACAATTGTATCATTAGAAAACAGTGATACTTTTGCCTCTTCCTTTCCAATATACATACTTAACTAATTATTTTTCTTATCTTATTGCTTTGTCTGGAACTTCCAAAACAAGGTTGAATGTTACTATTAATAATAATAAAACCCAGCAACCTTGTCTTTTTTTTTTTTTAATTTTTATTTGTTTTTTTTTTGTTTGTTTGTTTTTGTCTTTTTTTTTTTTTTTATGGCTGTGTTGGGTCTTCGTTTCTGTGCGAGGGCTTTCTCTAGTTGTGGCAAGCGGGGGCCACTCTTCATCACGGTGCACGGGCCTCTCACTATCGCGGCCTCTCTTGTTGTGGAGCACAGGCTCCAGACGCGCAGGCTCAGTAATTGCGGCTCACGGGCCCAGTTGCTCTGCAGTATGTGGGATCTTCCCAGACCAGGGCATGAACCCGTGTCTCCTGCATTGGCAGGCAGATTCTCAACCACTGCGCCACCAGGGAAGCCCTTGTCTTATTTTTGTTTTCACAGTTTCACTACCAAGTTTGATGTTATGTGTTAGTTTCCAATAGATATCCTTTATTATGTTGAGGATATATTCTCTTAGAGTTTATTATAATAAATTTAGTTTTGAAGATAGTTTGAGGGGTCTGAGAATATCTAATAAGAGCTATTAAGCTAATTAAAGAGATCTAGTCAGGACTTTTGTTATTATATCTGAGAAATGAAATTATGAGAGTAGATATGAAATTATGGAAACAGATAAGCTCATTCATGGAAAGTGTATAAAAATGATAAAGATCAAATGGATGAGGAGTGAAAATAAACTACTCAGTTTCATTAGTCTTAGGTCACTGGTGACTATAAGAGGAAATTACTAACCCTATTGAGAAGAGATTGAGTGCCATACATTTGGCAGAAGCCAAATTACAAGAGGATCTGGAGAATACATATCCGCAAAATGGAAATGCCAATATAAACAACTATTTAAAGTAGTTTCATGGTAAAGGAAATAGGCTAATAGCTTCAGCAGGAAAAAGAGTCAAAGGAAGAGATAAAGATTGTTGACAGAGGGGGAAAAAAGTTGAAGACAAAGGAAAAGGGGGATAGTTGGTGGATATGGATAGTCGTGGGAGTGGTAGGATGGTCAGTGGTCAGTAGGGAACTATCCAGGTCACAGAATGAGAGGGTAGCTTTGGAAAGGAGGAAGGAGGGGAAAGGAGTGACTATTCTCTTGAGATAAGAGAAAAGTAAAGGTCATTTCACTTCCAACCTACCATTGCAAGCTCATCACAAGCCTAGGACATCAGCTCCCTGTACACAATTTAATAGAACACTGGGTCATACTTGTATTGATGTGCATGTATGTGTGTGTGTGAGAGAGAGAGAGAGACAGAGAGAGTGTGTGGGGCACTGTGTAAGAAAAGACCACTTTCTGGGCTGAGAACCTGAGTAGCATGCACCTCCCTGCACCTCTGGCAGAAAGTTGAGTAGCTGCTAAACAGTTAGACAATTCACTCATCCAGTGTCTTCTACTGGCTCTGGAAAGAAGGCTTATCAGTGAATTAGGTAGCACTTTGCTGGAGAACAATATATGCCTATTTCCACTAGTAAAATTTCTTGGGTGTTCCCTACCTTCTCTTTATAATCGTACTACATCAAGACCTTGGCCAAAATTTCTTTTTAGTGAGGAAAATTTGACGAGATTACACAGGAATAAAACACTATAGTTTGCAAATTGGAGTTTTCTCCTCCACCTCTTCCACCTCCACCCATCACCTGAAATTATTACTTTTATGATTAAACTGATCTTTAATGAGATGATTAAAATACCTTAAAGCCTAGAATAAGTGTTCCAAGATTTTAGAAAGGAGAAAGCAGCCCTTCTCTGGTTTCTTCTTCTCTACCTTCTTTGTCATTCAATGCTGCCCTCAGTGACTCAGAAGGGCTTGCTTCTTCTAGGAAGCTTGTCCATTGATATTCAAAGAGCAGATTGCACCTGCACTGTTTGTGTTCATTGTCCTCAAGAAAATTCTGTGTGCCCTACTCTCTTGTACGATGCATACATGCAAGAGGGGTTAAATTGCTCTCTGATGCAAAATGCTATGAATGCTCTATCTCTATTTGTAAAAATCATATCTGTAAAAAAGATCCAGAAAAGGATACCCATGTTTATTTTAAATATTAAACTATTAATATTTTAAATATTAGTGTTAATGAAATTATGACTTTTATAATTAAACATATATAAATATAATAACCAGCTGAGTTACCTTCTCCATGACTGTATTTTTCCCTAGTACAAAATGACCCTAGACTGACTTCTTAAATTTCAGCCAACTCTTCACATGAGCCACTTTGAAGTAAAAACATCTCCGAAGGAAAGGAATAGAATTAGTCTCTTTTTAGGATAGAAGAAAATAATAGTGTTTGATTTTAGTTCACTGGTGCAGCATGATAATTTCCCAGTTTTGTGTAACATGTACATTTCCTTTTTATACTATTGACATCATACAGTGTGTGTATGCATATACATATACATGTACGTGTACATATACATAGATAGATCTTTGTATCCTGCTTTAATCACATAACATCATATTTTTATCATTTCTATATATTATAAAAATGTCAAGAATATTTTGATCACTGCATAATATCCTCTCCTAGATGTGTTATACTTATTTTATTATTCCTCTTTTATTGTACATTTAAGTTTATTTTAAATATTTTACTATTAGAAATAATTCTTTGATAAGCATCACTACCCTTAGTCCATTGTTTTTGTCCTGGCTTTTTTCCAAGGGTAGATTCTTAGTAATGGAGTTACAGAGTCAAAAGGCATTTTTTAAGGCCCTTGATGTATGTTGCCAATGCTTTGAATAAAGGCCAGGTCAATACATGCTACTGTGACAGCCACCAGCATTGAGCCATATTATGTATCTTTTTCCCTTTGTTAAATGAACTGCTTCAGGTATAGGAAAAAATTACAGGGACTAATGTAATCAAACCTATGTACCCACCACCAATTAAAGAAATCAGAGTTACAAATAGCTGTGAAGCCCCCATCACATTTGCCTCACTTTCCTTCGAAGGTGTGTCCTTTCCTAAGTGTGGTTTTATCATTCGTGCATGCATCTCCGTACCTTTACTGCACTAGCGTTTCTTAAATATTTACTAATGTGACATATGACAAAACAAGATTGCATTGTTGATTTAATTAGTATTTTCATGGTTAGTTGTGAATTTGAACACATTTCATGTTATTTGGCCACTTATAGTTCCTCTAATGTGAATTGTCTGTCCCTTTTAAAATTGGCCTTTGGTTTTTCCTTGTCATTTTCTATATCCTGTATATATTAAGGAATCAGCCTTTCAGACATATTTATGGAAAACATTTTGTTTACTGTCTTTACTTTTGTTTAAAATGTTTTTTGAAACATAGGAATTAAAGTACAACAAAGCTATCAATCTTTTTGTTAACTTCAACCATTACTTTTATACTCATAACATCTTTCTATGTCCAGGGTCCACATAACATGATTTTCTACTAATCTCTTTTGTATAGCTTTATAAAGAGAGGCACCTACCTGTGTGCCTAGTTTTTAGGTGTTAATAGGGCAAGAGTGAGCTTTTACATGCCTGTGTATATTCTTCTCTTTTAATCAAATGTGAACACTTTAAAGGCAAGAACCATTTCTTAATCTTTTTTGTAACTCCACATCCAGTTCTGACCCTTCACGAATACAGAATTGGTGGAATATGGTTGTTAAATAAAGAAATGACCATCATATTCATATTTTGCATGCAGCTACCTTAGTGAAAACATTTTATGACCCTTTTGGAACCTATCCTGGGTCATTTTCTTTCTCCCCACCTTCTCTTATCTCCTTTGTATTTCTTTGTCTCAAATAACTTTAAGGAAAATTGCTTACTTGCTTTATTTGAAATAAACCGTGTTTCTATTTAGAGATGTAAAACATTTCTATTACAGAAAAACACAAAATGTAAACACAAGAAAAAAATTAACAGCATGCTTCTTCCAACCCAGAGACAACAACTTATTGAATTACCTAACCAAATTCTGTGCATAGATTTGTGATTTATATGTAGATAGAAATGATCTCTAACTAGATGACAAATGAAATAGATGACAGATACATGGAGATTACGTGTTTTAAGTTATACAACCAATTGGTTTGAAGCTGGAATTTCCTTGGCTTTATAGCATTTTTTTTCTTGAACTCTGAAGCTCTGAATGCTACATCCTGAGCTGTTAAGAAATTACGAATTTTTAACATATCCAGAGGATGAATTAATATTCCCAGATAACGTTTAGTAGTATCTGTGGGCCATGTTGGTTTCAGACAGCTTTTGCATTTTAAATATTCAGGTTGGTAGGTGAAATTCACACCAAAAATTCATACCTGACTCAAGACCCAACTCCAAGTTTCTCTCTGGCATCCGCCACAACGCGAATGGTGATGCCTTGTTTCATCCACCTCAGAAATCACCTTTCCTGGTTCCTTACCCCTGCTCCGTGTTGAAACTTATTCTCAGAGAAAGCTCTGGCACCAGGATGTGCCACCTCAGTTTTAAGTTAGAAAAGCCTAGTGGATTGACACTAGGATCTGAGTACAGGGTTAAAACAAATAAAGGAAGACAGAAGGAGAAACTCAGGTCACCTCTCTCTAGGGAATTTTTTTTTTTTTTCCAAACATCTTTATTGAAGTATAATTGCCTTACAATAGTGTGTTAGCATCTGCTTTATAACAAAGTGAATCTGTTATACATATACAATATGTTCCCATTTCTCTTCCCTCTTGCATCTCCCTCCCTCCCACCCTCCCCATCCCACCCCTCTAGGTGGTCACAAAGCACCGAGCTGATCTTCTAGGGAATTTTTGTATTGACTAGCCACCCTCTTCTCCCAAAGAAATTAGATTTTTAAGAATATATTTAAATAGCACCAAGATTGTGATTCCTCCTGATAACAACCAGGAAATTAAGCTGAGCCTGTCATTCTTTCCTTAACTTAGATTGTTCTGGCTTATTCCTCTGTGAGTTTACAAGTTAACAGTGAGGCACTAGCTGAACTGTCTATTTCCTGGCTGGTGTTCACTTATGTCACGACTTTGTTGAAATATGACTTTAAAGCATCGTTAATGAGCAGTTGCTCCTGGTTAAAATCTGGTGGCAGGTCCATTCATTAGATTTGGTCTTTTCCCAGTTTGCTCTCTCTCTCCCTTTCCATTCAAAAGTATGGGGTTTGGTGGAGCCCAGTACCCTGAGAGATACTGAGCGGTACTTAAAATCATTTGATAACAAAAAACTGTCTTTAGTCACTATATGGCAAGGTGAAGTTGATGGTTGAAACATTATGTATTTAATTTCGCTTGCTGTAGAAAACCAATACAGAAGTGAGGTCCCCAGATAAAGCCTTTTCCTAGCGAGAGACAGATCACCCCCTCCACACAATCAAATTAATTTCAGCTTCCCTTTTGGCCACACAAAGGGCTTTTTTGGAGGTGGAATTAAATCTGGAGGCTTTCATTTGTCTTGATTTTCTTGCTAAACGTAAACTGTTTCAAAGAAGATTGAAATTAGACTAACATTTTCCAAAGTGTCTACCTTTCAGTCTCACTGAAGAAAACCTCTGGAATTTTTTTCACTGTGCTGAAATACCATGACACCTGTCTAGACCAATTAGAGAGAGAGTGGTTGAGTCTCTGCAATAGAAATGATGGGTGTGCTGGGGATGGTTTAGTGACTCATTAGCCAAATGCTACAAAGATATAAAAGTTTTTGTGGTTTTTATTTTCATTTACATCAAGAGCCTGCTTAAACCTGTACCATTCTCTCCATTACCTCTTTCTTGTGTGGTTGAAAGAAACTATCTGTTCAAACCACCTGGCACGCCTCGAATTTAGTATGCAAACTGTCCTGTTGTCTGTGCCTTTTTAGTTATCCTGTTCCTATTTCTAACTAGTAGGATTTCCAAACTGGAAGAAGAAAGTGGCAGGAATTTAAGTATGCCTTAAATTCATCTCTTTATGTCCATCACTTGTGCTTGGGAGATGGACACACAATGGATTTTTTTTTTTTTCCTTTTCATTTCTTTTTCTCTTCATATCAATTTATGGCATTTGAGTTTGCTTTTGTCTTTTATTATCCTCACCCAGCCTCCATCTTCTGGTTCCCTCCCGTGGTTAGTCCTGTGGCAGGTGCATCTTTCTTTGGCACTTTGGAAAACACTAGGCCTTTATTCATATTAGGTCCACAATATCATAAATGAAATTTCGATTTGGGTGTAGAGGTTGCCCTGCTTGTAATATGAATCATAAACACCAGCAATGCAATTTTAAGAAGCTGATTTTTTTTTCCCCAAGAAAGAAGGAAAATAAAATCTCTGAATCTGCTAGTCAGACCACCTCCCCCCTGCTTACTTACTCTGAACAGACAAAGGCTGGGCACTCTCAGTCCTTCTGAATACTGCGTGAAATTCCAGGCCGCACACAGAGCATGTGTGGGAACAGAATATGCAGCAGGAGGCGGATGGCACCACTTGCAGTATTGGCGTATCGGTGGCCCTGCTTGCATACACACACATGCGGCACCCTGGCATGGGGGAATGGCTGGCTGTTGGTCCAGATTTATATTTGCCATCACTGCTCTCTATCCTTTGGGATCAACTTTATCACAGGAACACCGGCAGGGGTTTATTACAGTGTATGACAGCAGGTATGGGGCTGTATGGACATTGTAGATTCATTGTCCTCCTGGATCAGGATTTATACAGTCACACACCCCTTCTTTCGAAGAGCTTACTTGGTGCACGGACATTCATATATCTACGGGGCTGGGTCCTGCACAAGGCCCCTGGTGGCAGGGACAGGACCCTACATGTCTCAGCCAGGGCTGGGAGTACATTCAAAGAGATTTGGTTCTAAATGCTTACTGCTTTTCATTTTAAAATTAAGATTATTTAAGAGACAGAAATGCACCCGAAATAGGAAGACTGGCCAGTCAAGAAGAAATTCATAGGTTTGTCAGTGTGATTCAGAACAGTTGAAATAGATGCAAAAGCTCTCTGAAGCTATAAATTTAGTGAAATCAAGTGTTAATGTATTGAGTATCTACTACAAGCAAGGCAGGCTTAGAAAATGTTACTGTAAGGAGCACAAGAGGGTTTCTAGAATTGAGAAAATTCAGCGTCTCAGGATTCACATGATACAACTCGCCTCCTGTATCCCCCTGGACTCCTTGTTTTCTGGTGGAAGAATCTTGTTTAGGATCAAATAGAAGCTCATTTGGGCCAGAGCCCTTTTCAGCAGACTATTTTTCCAAGCCTGAAAAATACAGATACTTTACAAATGGATGCTTTTTCTCTAAATGAGTAGATCCATAATAAATTTGAACCCTAGAAATCATCTAATTTTTTAATAGCTGTTTGAGAGAAGAATTTTAAAACTATATTTGGGGGGAAAATTGGAATAACATTGATTTTTAAAAGATTATAACACAGTGTGATATGTTTGTTAATGAAGAAAGTTTATAAATTGCTTTCCTTATTCCCAGACATGTGATAAAAGGAGTAATGGGTTGGAGGTAGACATCCTGGATAATGATTAAGTAGAATGATTTAAATACATCTTCTGCATTTCTAAGCACTATGCTAGGCACTGGATACCAAGATCAGCAAGATAAAATTCCTGGACCTCAAGAAACCCATAATTCAGGAGACAACTTGCACTAGGCCCTTATCTTATTCTGCTGCTTTCCATCACCTCTCAATATCCTTCTCACTAACCGCTGTTTTCTTAAAGTATGTCAAGTCTTTCCCTGACGTGATCATTAATATGAACAAATGGTTGAGAACGACACCACTGCAGATGTATGCAATATTCTTCATTCAAAGGAGCTTTGGGAATTCCCTGGCAGTCCAGTGGTTAGGACTTGGCACTTTCACTCCGAGGCTGGGGTTTAATCCCTGGTCGGGGAACAAAGATCCTGCAGTGCCCCCAAAACCAAAACAAAGGAGCTTTAAGTCATATGAATCAAAAGTCAGGTTTCTCTTGACAAGCTGATGAGTAAGGTTTTGAACTCAAAACCTATCTCTGCACCTATCTCTGTACCTCAAACTTTCCAGCGTGAAGAGGATGCTAAGGAGTTTATGATATTCTCCTTCACTACACATCTAATTATACCTTTCCTTAGCATAAAGGACCCTTTGTGATATGGGTCTTTATTTTTGTTTCCTCTTCCTTCTGTCTGTCTTCAAATTCGAGCAAATATAAACTGTTAGGAGCTTCTGCATTCACCTTGCTGTTGCCTGCATCTGTGTCTTTGTATATGTCTTGCCTCCTACCCTTTCGGGAAATCTCTTCTGCTTAATGTTCTTCCCCTTGACAAAATCCACTATCTCCTTCAAAACTGTGTATATGCTTCAGTTTTATAATCATAACAGTTTATTATTTTTGTCTTAATGTCTGTCTTCTCTAGAATATGATGATAAATTTTTTGACATAGGGAACAAAGATATTTATGGCTGCGTCAGAAGTAGATGATAAAGTCCCTCTTTATCCCTTTATCCCCTACACCAAACACAGAGCCTGGCACAAAATAGGTTCTAACTAAATATTCACTGGGCTATACATTGAGGGAGATTGTACAAGTTAGATGAAACAACTGGAAAAAAACAAAACAAAAACAAGTAACAGTTTCATGTAAAGGTGTAGTGTCCCAAATATGAGTGTCACCATGGTTTAGAGGATTGTAAAGTAAGTGAAAGACAGGAAGGCTGCAGAGTCTTCCAAGCAGGTGGAAGGCTTGAGATGGACACTAAAGGCAAGAAGATGTTTGCAGGGGGGAAAAGGGATGACGTGACAGAGAAAAAGAATACTGCCAGCAAAGGGCAGTAGACCATTTGTTGGTGATCACACAGTCTAGATTTTGTAGGTGGTTCTCATTTCATGTCACTTAATTCTTTTCAATGAAGGCCATTCATCAAATTAATGTCTGAATGTAATTTAATTTTCACATCTTTGCAAACTTTTTCATATAAATAGATTTGTAAATCAGAATATATATCCTGGTTTTAGATTGGAATATATGGGTACAAATTCTCTGTGTAAATGTGCATTTAAAGATAGAAGTCTTCTGTTTGGGGGTACAAATGGGTTCAAGGAAACCAGAGCCATGGGATTTTCTTTTATGGCTTTGTTTTGGTTGATGATTCCCATTCCCCAGCTTCTATCCTAGATGTAGGAGGTATATAGGTATCCCTGCCCAACACAAAGTGAAAAGCAACAAATTTGTTATATGACATGTCAAATACAGTATTTAGTCTCATACTAATGTCATTTAAGATTTATTTATTTATTTTATGGAGAAGGGGAGTTTGTTTTTTGTTTGTTTTGTTTGTTTTTTTTAATACAGCAGGTTCTTATTAGTCATCAATTTTATACACATCAGTGTATACATGTCAATCCCAATCTCCCAATTCATCACACCACCACCCCCACCCCCTGCCGCTTTCCCCCCTTGGTGTGCATACGTTTGTTCTCTACGTCTGTGTCTCAATTTCTGCCCTGCAAACCAGTTCATCTGTACCATTTTCTAGGTTCCACATATATGCGTTAATATACGATATTTGTTTTTCTCTTTCTGACTTACTTCACTCTGTATGACAGTCTCTAGATCCATCCATGTCTCAACAAATGACCCAATTTCGTTCCTTTTTATGGCTGAGTAATATTCCATTGTATATATGTACCACAACTTCTTTATCCATTTGTCTGTCGATGGGCATTTAGGTTGCTTCCATGACCTGGTTATTGTAAATAGTGCTGCAATGAACATTGGGGTGCATGTGTCTTTTTGAATTATGGTTTTCTCTGGGTATATGCCCAGTAGTGGGATTGTTGGATCATATGGCAGTTATATTTTTAGTTTTTTAAGGAACCTCCATACTGTTCTCCATAGTGGCTGTATCAGTTTACATTCCCACCAACAGTGCCAGAGGGTTCCCTTTTCTCCACACCCTCTCCAGCATTTGTTGTTTGTAGATTTTCTGATGATGCCCATTCTAACTGGTGTGAGGTGATACCTCATTGTAGTTATGATTTGCATTTCTCTAATAATTAGTGATGTTGAGCAGCTTTTCATGTGCTTCTTGGCCATCTGTATGTCTTCTTTGGAGAAATGTCTATTTAGGTCTTCTGCCCATTTTTGGATTGGGTTTGCTTTTTTTTTTAATATTGAGCTACATGAGCTGTTTATATATTTTGGAGATTAATCCTTTGTCCGTTGCTTCATTTGCAAATATTTTCTCCCATTCTGAGGGTTGTCTTTTTGTCTTGTTTATGGTTTCCTTTGCTGTGCAAAAGCTTTGAAGTTTCATTAGGTCCCATTTGTTTATTTTTTTTTTTATTTCCATTACTCTAGGAGGTGGATCAAAAAAGATCTTGCTGTGATTTATGTCAAAGAGTGTTCTTCCTATGTTTTCCTGTAAGAGTTTTATACTGTCTGATCTTACATTTAGGTCTCTAATCCATTTTGAGTTTATTTTTGTGTATGGTGTTAGGGAGTGTTCCAACTTCATTCTTTTACATGTAGCTGTCCAGTTTTCCCAGCACCACTTATGGAAGAGACTGTCTTTTCTCCATTGTATATCCTTGCCTCCTTTGTCATAGATTAGTTGATCATAGGTGCGTGGGTTTATCTCTGGGCTTTCTATCTTGTTCCATTGATCTATGTTTCTGTTTTTGTGCCAGTACCATATTGTCTTGATTACTGTAGCTTTGTAGTATAGTCTGAAGTCAGGGAGTCTGATTCCTCCAGCTCCGTTTTTTTCCCTCAAGACTGCTTTGGCTATTCGGGGTCTTTTGTGTCTCCATACAAATTATAAGATTTTTTGTTCTAGTTCCATAAAAAATGTCATTGGTAATTTGATAGGGATTGCATTGAATCTGTAGATTGCTTTGGGTAGTACAGTCATTTTCACAGTATTGATTCTTCCAGTCCAAGAACATTGGTATAGCTCTCCATCTGTTGGTATCATCTTTAATTTCTTTCATCAGTGTCTTATAGTTTCTGCATACAGGTGTTTTGTCTCACTAGGTAGGTTTATTCTTAGGTATTTTATTCTTTTTGTTGCAGTGGTAAATGGGAGTGTGTCCTTAATTTCTCTTTCAGATTTTTCATCATTAGTGTATAGGAGTGCAAGAGATTTCTGTGCATTAATTTTGTATCCTGCAACTTTATCAGATTCATTGATTAGCTCCAGTAGTTTTCTGGTGGCATCTTTAGGATTCTCTATGTATAGTATCATGTCATCTGCAAACAGTGACAGTTTTACTTCTTCTTTTCCAATTTGTAGTCCTTTTATTTCTTTTTCTTCTCTGATTGCCATGGCTAGGACTTCCAAAACTATATTGAATAATAGTGGTGAGAGTGGACATCCTTGTCTTGTTCCTGATCTTAGAGGAAATGCTTTCAGTTTTTCTCCATTGAGAATGATGTTAGCTGTGGGTTTGTCGTATACGGCCTTTATTATGTTGAGGTAGGTTCCCTCTATGCCCACTTTCTGGAGAGTTTTTATCATAAATGGGTGTTGAATTTTGTCAAAAGCTTTTTCTGCATCTATTGAGATGATCATATGGTTTTTATTCTTCAATTTGTTAATATGGTGTATCACATTGATTGATTTGCATATATTGAAGAATCCTTGCATCCCTGGGATAAATCCCACTTGATCGTGGTGTATGATCCTTTTAATGTGTTGTTGGATTCTGTTTGCTAGTATTTTGTTGAGGATTTTTGCATCTATATTCATCAGTGATATTGGTGTGTAATTTTCTTTTTTTGTAGTATCTTCGTCTGGTTTTGGTATCAGGGTGATGGTGGCCTCATAGAATGAGTTTGGGAGTATTCCTTCCTCTGCAATTTTCTGGAAGAGTTTGAGAAGGATGGGTGTTAGCTCTTCTCTAAATGTTTGATAGAATTCACCTGTGAAGCCATCTGGTCCTGGACTTTTGTTTGTTGGAAGATTTTTAATCACAGTTTCAATTTCATTACTTGTGATTGGTCTGTTCATATTTTCTGTTTCTTCCTGGTTCAGTCTTGGAAGGTTATAACTTTCTAAGAATTTGTCCATTTCTTCCAGGTTGTCCATTTTATTGGCATAGAGTTGCTTGTAGTAGTCTCTTAGGATGCTTTGTATTTCTGCGGTGTCTGTTGTAACTTCTCCATTTTCATTTCTAATTTTATTGATTTGAGTCCTCTCCCTCTTTTTCTTGATGAGTCTGGCTAATGGTTTATCAATTTTGTTTATCTTCTCAAAGAACCAGCTTTTAGTTTTATTGATCTATGCTATTATTTTCTTTGTTTCTATTTCATTTATTTCTGATCTGATCTTTATGATTTCTTTCCTTCTGCTAACTTTGGGTTTTGTTTGTTCTTCTTTCTCTAGTTCCTTTAGGTGTAAGGTTAGATTGGTTTTTTGAGATTTTTCTTGTTTCTTGAGGTAGGCTTGTATAGCTATAAACTTCCCTCTTAGAACTGCTTTTGCTGCATCCCATAGGTTTTGGATCGTCGTGTTTTCATTGTCATTTGCCTCTAGGTATTTTTTGATTTCCTCTTTGATTTTTTCAGTGATCTCTTGGTTATTTAGTAACGTATTGTTTAGCCTCCATGTGTTTGTGGTTTTTACGTTTCTTTCCCTGTAATTCATTTCTAATCTCATAGCATTGTGGTCAGAAAAGATGCTTGATATGATTTGAATATTCTTAAATTTACTGAGGCTTGATTTGTGACCCAAGGTGTGATCTATCCTGGAAAATGTTCCGTGTGCACTTGAGAAGAAAGTGTAATCTGCTGTTTTTGGATGGAATGTCCTATAAATATCAATTAAATCTATCTGGTCTATTGTGTCATCTTAAGCTTCTGTTTCTTTATTTATTTTCATTTTGGATGATCTGTCCATTGGTGTAAGTGAGGTGTTAAAGTCCCCCACTATTATTGTGTTACTGTCAATTTCCTCTTTTATAGCTGTTAGCAGTTGCCTTATGTATTGAGGTGCTCCTATGTTGGGTGCATATATATTTATAATTGTTATATCTTCTTCTTGGATTGATCCCTTGATCATTATGTAGTGTCCTTCCTTGTCTCTTGTAACATTCTTTATTTTAAAGTCTATTTTATCTGATGTGAGAATTGCTACTCCAGCTTTCTTTTGATTTCCATTTGCATGGAATATCTTTTTCCATTGCCTCACTTTCAGTCTGTATGTGTCTCTAGGTCTGAAGTGGGTCTCTTGTAGACAACATATGTATGGGTCTTGTTTTTGCATCCATTCAGCAAGCCTGTGTCTTTTGGTTGGAGCATTTAATCCATTCACGTTTAAGGTAATTATCAATATGTATGTTCTTATGACCATTTTCTTAATTGTTTTGGGTTTGTTTTTGTAGGTCCTTTTCTTCTCTTATGTTTCCCACTTAGAGAAGTTCCTTTAGCATTTGTTGTAGAGCTGGTTTGGTGGTGCTGAATTCTCTTAGCTTTTGCTTGTCTGTAAAGGTTTTAATTTCTCCATCAAATCTGAATGAGATCGTTGCTGGATAGAGTAATCTTGGTTGTAGGTTCTTCCCTTTCATCACTTTAAGTATGTCATACCACTCCTGTCTGTCTTTTAGAGTTTCTGCTGAGAAATCAGCTGTTAACCTTATGGGAGTTCCCTTGTATGTTATTTGTCGTTTTTCCCTTGCTGCTTTCAGTAATTTTTCTTTGTCTTTAATTTTTTCCAATTTGATTACTATGTGTCTCGGTGTGTTTCTCCTTGGGTTTATCCTGTATGGGACTCTTTGTGCTTCCTGGACTTGGGTGGCTATTTCATTTCCCATGTTAGGGAAGTTTTCGACTATTTTCTCTGCAAGTATTTTCTCTGGTCCTTTCTCTCTTTCTTCTCCTTCTGGGACCTCTATAATGTGAATGTTGTTGCGTTTAATGCTGTCCCAGAGGTCTCCTAGGCTGTCTTCATTTCTTTTCATTGTTTTTTCTATATTCTGTTCTGCAGCAGTGAATTCCACCATTCTATCTTCCAGGTCACTTATCTGTTCTTCTGCCTCAGCTATTCTGCTATTGACTCCTTCTAGTGTAGTTTTCATTTTAGTTATTGTATTGTTCATCTCTGTTTGTTTGTTCTTTAATTCTTCTAGGTCTTTGTTAAACATTTCTTGTATCTTCTCAATCTTTGCCTCCATTCTTTTTCCGAGGTCTTGGATCATCTTCACTATCATTATTCTGAATTCTTTTTCTGGAAGGTTGCCTATCTCCACTTCATTTAGTTGTTTTTCTGTGGTTTTATCTTGTTCCTTCATCTGGTACATAGCCCTCTGCCTTTTCATCTTGTCTGTCTTTCTGTGAATGTGGTTTTTGTTCCACAGGCTGCAGGATTGTAGTTCTTCTTGCTTCTGCTGTCTGCCCTCTGGTGGATGAGGCTATCTAAGAGGCTTGTGCTAGTTTCCTGATGGGAGGGACTGGTGGTGGGTAGAGCTGACTCGAGAAGGGGAGTTTTTAGAGCCTTACTAGTCAGTGGTTTCAGGACCACTAGCATCACTTGGGGGCTTGTTAGAAATGCAGAGTCCTAATTGACAAGCAACTCATGCAGCTCAATATCAAAAAATCAAACAACCCAATCCAAAAATGGGCAGAAGACCTAAACAGACGTTTCTCCAAAGAAGATGTACAGATTGCCAACAAACACATGAAAGAATGCTCAACATCACTAATCATTAGAGAAATGCAAATCAAAACTACAATGAGGTATCACCTCACAGCAGTAAGAATGACCATCATCAAAAAATGTACAAACAGTAAATGCTGGAGAGGGTGTGGAGAAAAGGGAACCCTCTTGAACTGTTGGTGGGAATGTAAATTGATACAGCCACTATGGAGAACAGTATGGAGGTTCCTTAAAAAACTAAAAATAGAACTACCATACGACCCAGCAATCCCACTACTGGGCATATACCCTGAGAAAACCATAATTTAAAAAGAGTCATGTACCACAATGTTCATTGCAGCTCTGTTTACAATAGCCAGGACATGGAAGCAACCTAAGTGTCCATCGACAGATGAATGGCTAAAGAAGATGTGGCACATATATACAATGGAATATTACACAGCCATAAAAAGAAACGAAATTGAGTTATTTGTAGTGAGGTGGATGGACCTAGAGTATGTCATACAGAGTGAAGTAAGTCAGAAAGAGAAAAACAAATACCGTATGCTAACACATATATATGGAATCTAAAAAAAAAAAAAAAAAAAAAGGTTATGAAGCACCTAGGGGCAGGACAGGAATAAAGATGCAGACGTAGAGAATGGACTTGAGGACACGGGGTGGGGGAAGGGTAAGCTGGGACGAAGTGAGAGAGTAGCATGACATATATACACTACCAAATGTAAAATAGAGAGCTAGTGGGAAGCAGTTGCATAGCACAGGGAGATCAGCTCTGTGCTTTGTGACCACCTAGAGGGTGGGATAGAGAGGGTGGGAGGGAGAAGCAAGAGGGAGGAGATATGGGGATATATGTATATGTATAGCTGATTCACTTTGTTATAAAGCAGAAACTAACACACCATTGTAAAGCAATTATACTCCAATAAAGATGTTTAAAAAAAAAGAAAAGAAAAAGAAATGCAGAGTCCTGGGTCCCAGCCTGTGCCTACTAAATCAGAATCTACATTTGAACAGGCTCCCTAAGTGATGTGAATGTCACTGACCTGCAGATTGTACTTTGAGTAGCAAAGCCTACAGCTTTTTTCAACCAGGGTTCGTCATCTGAACCACAAAAACACAGAAGATGATTTGAGAGGCTATTTTCTCAATCTTCCAAAATCGGTACATGAGTAGTATATTCTAGATGCAGAAGTAAGAGGTTAATTTATTACATACAATGGATGCCTTGGAGGATTAGGGCTTCATTATTTTTCTCATGGATCCTCAATCAGGAAAGGCATCCGGAATCCTGAACTTGAAGGAGAATTCAGGTTGATTCTATTATATTTAAACTTCATGAAATGTGGACACATTGCACTAGGCAGGTGTGAGCTGTAACCTTACTGTGAGGTGGGGGGCTTCCCATTGGTGAATCTTTGTTTTTATTCCGAACTAGCAGAAAATACAACCAGCTTTGTACAAACTGCAGCACTTTAAATATTTAGCAGACTTTGCAAGCCTGATTTACAAACCCAAATGGTACAGATCTAGTCATTGCTGAGTTAAGTAAATAAAAGCATTGCACATGTTTTTCATAGCTCCACATATATAGTATATTTAAATAGCTTCAGAATCCAAAGATATTTTTCTCAGACACCTAAAATAAAAATCACTTTTTTGTGTATGCCAGAGTGCAGAACAGCCCCTGGAAATGTGGTAATAGGAAAGATGAAATTCTTCCATGCTCTGGGCTCATGAAAATGGGGCCATAATCGACATTATTTGGCAACTTTCTCCATTAGCATTCATTATGGCAGTCACACCTGTCCTGCATGTGTAAGTGTGTGTGAGATTGGATCTAGGGAAAGAAGAAATGTCTTTGAGCAAGAGGCAATATTTGGCCTCACTACCTGGAGTAAGAAATCAGGGAACTCCGAGGCACAGTAACAGCCGGGGACTTCTGACGGTGACCTCCTACAAAATTGGATCAGGCTTTTCCCTGGCAGTTGTATTAAGCGCAGACATTTGATGAAATGTGATTCTGAAGCCAGCATATTTGACTGCTTTCTTTCTTCCCCCCTCCCCTTTTTTTTTTCTGGGGGATAGATTCTTTATTATCTGCTAAATTCATTTCACTCTGTCAATATTCTATAGAAAAATGATGGACATTCTATAATTTTGACTTTTATATTAATTCATAATTTTGACGGCTCTACCTTAGGGCTGCTTTTCTCTCTTGCAGCCTTTCCTTTTCCTCCCTCCTGCCCTGACTTGGGTCTCTGGTTGCTCCATCCGACAGCTAGGCTTATGACAGCTGCGTCTCTCCTTATTGCCTTAGTGAACTGAAGGTCTTTTTTCATATTAAACTCGCAATAACGGCAATGAAATTCAGATTTATAGCTAGAAATCAGCCTATTTGTAATATAAAACATAAACATTGGAGCATTTGAAAAAGCTAAAGAATTTTTTTTTCTGCTTTGTATTTTTCCTTTCTTGGAACTTCATGACTTGAGTCCCAAACAAGTGCTATTTTAAAATTTTCTGGCACCATGTAATATAATTGATAATAGTGTTTAAGCAGCATCTAATATCATCCAGCATAGTGCAAAGTGAGCCATCCCAGGATATGAGCTTAAAAAATTGCATTAACACTTAGACAAAATGAAATTTTTATACTTGATTTGCTCATGGTTGGACGGATGCAACTAAACACAATTTGAGCTGTCACTTTGCAAAGGGGAAAAAAATATGCAACTTTGGAATGTTTCAAATGAGCCCAATATTAGATTCTATAACTCAGAGTGACACAGGAAATACTATTTGCAACATGATTGGTTCATTAATATTTGGTAATTGTAGTACATCATTTTAAGGGGGAAATAAAATGCAAACAAATGTTTGCAGCTTCCAGTCAGTCACTGCTTCTAAACTGCCACCACCAGGAAGGGTTTGGGAGCGAAAGGATACGTGCATTGGGGAGGTTATATTTTCCCCTCCCCATTTTCATTTTGGAAGAATAATTTTCCTCATAAACCAACATGTCAGACAAAGCATCTACATTTTAAAAAAATATTATTTCACGATTTTCCACATGCACATTTGATGTAAACCCTGGAGGTGTATTCCCTGAGTACCTATTACCTCCATTTTAGGGAAATTACATTAAATTATTAGTGACAAATTTACTTGTCTGCCAATGTATTTTTCTGGAATTTTACTACAACATCAATACTTAGCTGTTTTATATGGGCCCTCATTTACCTGTCTTTGAAGGCAGCCATCCCTTGGGGAGCCCTGTCTGTCACTAACAGAAGCTGGAAAAAGTCTTTAAGTTTAACATTCACAGTTTCAAATTAGATGGAAAAATATGTTGTACTTTAAAAATGTAATGTGCTCTTCTGAATTTTACAATTAGGCAACTTGTTTCATAATCTATTGTCTCACTTTTTGGATAGGGAGAAAACAACCCAGATCATCATCAGGTACCTGAGCATGAACAACAGACGTTAACTTTAGGTGTAAAATATGTCTGCCAGGGACTGACAACAAAATGGGGATAGATGGTCACGTTTCTTGTGTTTATTTTAGGGAAATTAGTGCAGAGGATTTACACTGATGCACATGAGCCTGAAGCTCCGGGGTCCCTCACTTGAGAGGTACCTTTAGTGTCTTGGGAGCTGCTGGGACGTGCAGAGGGTTCTGGGATGGGAGAGGGGAAGCCAGGTGTCATGAGGGAAAAAAAATCTCAGAAAAGAGGGATCTGAATGGTGAGAGCCAGCTCTTTGTTGTGATTTATTTTCTCATTTTAAGTAAATATTAATGTCAGAAACTTACTCCATATTCCTTCCTTACAGAGAATTCTCCAAATTCTATAAGCTTCAGACCCCACAAAACCTGGATATGTTCTAAAATAGAATGTTACTTTTCTTGGCATCCCAGTTTTATGAACAGAGTTCTGGTAAGCAGAAGCAGCATGTGCGAGGAATAGAACAATAGTTACATCTCCAACTGTAGAGTCCTGTTGAGGAGATGTGTAAGACAAGGGAGCATGCAGTACGAATAGGAGAGCTTGAAGCAGAAACAAAGGGAAAATGAAGAATAATAAGCAAGAATGTAAGTCCCAGGGGGAGGGTGTATATTCATCTCTTCATTTTCCCTTTGATGTAGAATTCTTCTTCATTACAATTTACCAAAGCAATGCTTGGCTCTGATGACATTTAAAATTCTCCTATCTTGTGTTATGTCTGGCTCTGTGGTTTGTATATTATTTTTCCTTTGAGACGCTTAAGTTGTTTAGTGGAATAGTTCATTTGTAGTTGAAGATTCTGGGGTCTTCAAGCTGGTCAAGACCCTCTGTGTCTTGGCTTTACCAAAAATATGCAAACAATTTGTTACTGTAGATAACTTGGAGTTGAGAATTGCACAGATATATATTTATATATATATATATATATATATATATATATATCTGTGCATATATAAATATGTATCTCAGAAATTATTTTCCTAAGAAGTATGCAGCTTTATATGACTTAAACTTTGACTATTGCTATTCTTCCCCATTCTCTACCATTCAGGAGCTTCCTTTTTCTAAAAGGCTTTTCCTTCTCTCCCCCCAAAACACAACCATTTAGATCAAATTAACTAGAATAAGTGTTTCAACTGACCTAAATTCATCCTCTGCTATGGCTTGGGAGGTTTGACCTTAATTAAACCTCTATTTTGCTGGAGAATGAGACTGCTGGAGGGGAAGACCATATGAATTTCTACTTTCATTTCAGGTGGAACATTTGTAGCACCTGGGAACAGATTGTTAATGAAATATTTGTTTTATCCAGCAGTGCTTTGTCAAGACCTGAAAATATGGCAGTTTGGCAACTCTAAATGGGGAAGAATAGTAGCCAATGCCGCAAAAAGGAGATAATAAGAGGTCAGTACTCCTGAAGGAAATATAAGGGGTAATGACTCAGGACAAAATGGCGGAGACCTATGGACCATATGAGAGTAGGATTTCCTTTCTAACTTCTTTTCAATTTACCTTCCTCATTTAATCATTGTCCTTGGTGCCAAACAACTGAAATTCATTAATACATTTAGTAATCACAGCCACCCTACAGGACAGATACTGTGATCCTCATTTTTCCCAAGAAGACCAAAGTGCAGGGCAATGTAACAATTTTCTTAAGGTCATCTAATAGTCTAGCCAGGATTCCTACTGACTTGTTTCTCACTCAGAGATCCAGTCCAGTTCTTCTCCGTTCAACCACCTTCTAGCCATCTACTAATTCTGAATGATGAGCTCTTTTAAAATGTTTACTCTTAATTCTTTGGCCAATTTTAGAATCTCTTGAATAGTAGTCTTTGAATATATTGTCCAAATTTGAATAAAGAGCAGTTAATAAATAAAGATGCAACTCATCTAACTTTGGTTCCTAAGGCATTGCCTTCACTGAGGGGAAAGGGATCAGTGATGAACCTGGGAAGGGAAGGCAACCCTGCAGAAAGTTGGGCAAACCTATACACTCCATCTTAAACTGCATCAACTCTAGTAGTAAAGTGCTATGTGTTCATATTCTTTCAAACCTGAGACTCTTCATTCAAAGAAAATGTTTAGAAATTGTTCGTCTGTCCTAACTACTGAGATGTAGTTGCTAACATCTCCCACAACTCCACCTCTGATGGCTCATGGAGCTTCATGTTTACTTTAAATGAAACAAAAGCTTTGTGAAAAAGGTTGGGGTTGGTGAGTGACAGCCACCCAGTGGAAATGTCGTCAAAGCCTTTCAGTTTTGTTTTGCATTTATTGCCCTAAGAGCAATACTTATGTTTCTTTGACATTTGAAATCAGTGCTTCCATTTATAAATCTCAACCCGAGAAACATATGTATGCTATTACACTTATGCTTTTGTTCTTAGGATGCAACCAAAATAGAACATTCTTCTGCCCCTGCCAGTATCCTGGGTGCCCCCCATCCATTGAATGCAATAGTAGCTTTAGGATTTCAAGGACAGTCTGTGGGTTAAATTAATCAGTTGGATAAGTATTAAGTACTTATTGAAGCCTACCAGTGTGCTAGGTATTTTGGAGGTACAGAAGAAATATAGCCATGCTCTTACATGTAGTCAGAGAAACAACCAACAGTAAGGTTGATAGAGCATTACATGATTTAAAAATTGAGGTGTGAAAAAAAAAAAAAAATTGAGGTGTGGCCGGTCAGAATGGCCATCATCAAAAAATCTACAAACAATAAATGCTGGAGAGGGTGTGGAGAAAAGGGAACCCTCTTGCACTGTTGGTGGGAATGTAAATTGATACAGCCACTATGGAGAACAGTATGGAGGTTCCTTAAAAAACTACAAATAGAACTACCATACGACCCAGCAATCCCACTACTGGGCATATACCCTGAGAAAACCATAATTCAAAAAGAGTCATGCACCACAATGTTCATTGCAGCTCTGTTTACAATAGCCAGGACATGGAAGCAACCTAAGTGTCCATCGACAGATGAATGGATAAAGAAGATGTGGCACATATATACATTGGAATATTACTCAGCCATAAAAAGAAATGAAATTGAGTTATTTGTAGTGAGGTGGATGGACCTAGAGACTGTCATACAGAGTGAAGTAAGTCAGAAAGAGAAAAACAAATACCGTATGCTAACACACATATATGGAATCTAAAAAAAAAAAAAAAAAGGTCATGAAGAACCTAGGGGTAAAACGGGAATAAAGACATAGACCTACTAGAGAATGGACTTGAGGACATGGGGAGGGGGAAGGGTAAGCTGGGACAAAGTGAGAGAGTGGCACATTACCAAATGTAAAATAGATAGCTAGTGGGAAGTAGCTGCATAGCACAGGGAGATCAGCTCGGTGCTTTGTGACCACCTAGAGGGGTGGGATAGGGAGGGTGGGAGCGAGGGCGACGCAAGAGGGAAGAGATATGGCGATATATGTGTATGTATAACTGATTCACTTTGTTATAAAGCAGAAACTAACACACCATTGTAAAGCAATTATACTTCAATAAAGATGTTTTAAAAAAAAAATTTGAGGTGTGGGATAGAGACTATTGTGGATGCTCAGAGAGACAGTGTGTGGGAAACAGTGACAGTTTTGTGGGTGGGAGTTGGGTTTGGTCAGCAGAAAATGGTGTAGAACATTCCTGGCAAGGGACAGGTGAGGCAGGAGGTGGGAATATCCTGCAGTCTGCAGCTGAGGCTGGAATAAGAAAGAAGTGGAAATAGATTTGGAAAGGGTAACAGAGAACTCTATAAATTTTGTAGGGTATTCATCATGAGCCATTAAAAGAATACTGACTATTTAAGTTCAAAAAAGGCAAAACTATTGATAGAAATGCCAAGAGCTTTACAGACCAATAGTTTTATTTTCCCCATGCTGCTCATTTTTATTAATTTTTGTATAGCTTTGGGTAGAATTTTGAAGGTGTCCTTGTCTTGAACCTTCTTATAAGAGAGGTTTTATATTTAATTTTTCTTAGCTTCTCATATTAAACATCCATTGATATGAAGCTGGTCAGTGTCTTCATAGCCTAGGACACTGGTGATTTAAAATATGCTCTTCTTCCCCCCGCCCCCCAAAAGCATCCTCTAACTTATCCATGGTAGTCAGCTGTGACAGGTCTTAGTTCCATCAGTCTCATGCCTTGAGTCACATCCTAAGCCATTATTGTGGTTCAGAAAATGTTATCTTCTGAACTACTGAGGGAAAGCAACAGAAAACGAGTGGGGTCCAGGATTGAATCAATTGGCATCAAAGATATAATGGGTCCACCTGGCATCTTTGGGACCAAACTTAGTTTTGGGGGTCCTGCTTCACCTTCAGAGATTTAGCAGAGCTCATTTTGCCATTTTAAAAATTCAAAACTGTTTCCATCAAGAGGACTCTGTTTCAGGTATAAAATAGGAGAGTTTGAATTGCAGTCATCTCTTCATGGTTTGAAATCTACATATGTCTTTAAAAAGTGCTTCTCAGTTCTTTAATCCTCATGTGAAAAGGAAGAGACCCAATTTTGATTATGGACTTTCTCATTATGAGCTGTGGAACTTGGGGTGAGTTACTGAAGTTCTCTGAGCTTCAGTATCACCATCTGTAAATGGAGAATGCTGGTAATTCTCTACCCTATAGGCTTATGATTAAAAAAGAAAACAAAAAAAAATGTAAAGAACCTGGCAAAGTGCTTGAGTCATAGTAGAGGATCCCCTGTATCTTCTCTATCTTTGTGTTTGTGACTTGATAGAATTTTCGAATCCCAGGATGTTGTAGGATTTAATTTGGTGCAGAATCACCAGTAGGCATTTAAGAGCACCAGTGGACCGTGATGGTGGTCGTGCCTCTAACAGTCTGAGGTTCTCAGATAACTCAACTCTGCCCTAAATGTGGAATACTGTCATGATGATCATTATTGACTGAAGTCTAGACACCAGACCCAGCACTGCTAGTGTCCAGTTGTAACAAATTCATTTGCCAGGCAAAAGGAGACCGTGTGGGTTGCATGGATTTTCTGTTATGAGTGATTCGACAGTACCTGAACATTAGTTAATGACTTAGAAAGAAGTGGTTCAATTGCCTTGTCGGCCAATGTGCACAGCCAGGAGAAGTTCACAGGCAGCACCGCCTTGGGAGTCAAGGAGAAATGACAAGGACATTATTTAAGACACCCAAGTGAGCCTGTATGAATGGAAGGGGTAGCATCTGGGTAGCTGAAGGAAGGCACTGTCATTCTCCTACTCAGAAAATATGTCAGTCCTAATGATTTGAATGAGACTTTTTTTTTTTTTTTTAAAGCAGTGTAACATTTTGAGAGTCCTCCCTATGGTACATTGTTTTATAAGTTGATTTCCTATAAATGAGGTTTCTTCAGTGATTTTCTACTGCAAAAACAGTTCTAACAAAGACAATACATTTGACTAATAATAGCTCAGATGATTGTATCTATTTTTCTAGAAATTTTAATAAAGAAACAAGTTTTCAGGCATCTCCACCTCACATATAAATCTTTGTTAAGTAAATTGTACAAATTTATCTTCTTAGTTAAAAGCATTGAAGTAGATGGTCAGTTCTCTTGGCATTGTTTCTCACATGTTTTAAATATGTTGTATCCTCTATAAAATGATCAAGGATGATTGATTTAGAATACAAATAATTATATTGCATGCATGTATATACCACATTTACCTGCACAGTCCCCACTGTGTATTTCAGCAGCTTCTCTTAGAAGAATTCAAATCTGTGTTTGTCTACAATATTCGGTGCCTTTTATTCGCCCTTTGCTGTTTTCCTCGCCTCACTGTTAGTGCTTGATGAGGAGTCAGCTGCCCGAGTGGTCAGCAGCGAGATTCCCACATTATGAGCAGCCCATCATATAAATTACAGCTGATGGTTAGAGCCCCTTTCTCACAGTTGCAAGGGTTACTTACATTTCAAAATGGTGGGGAAAGAGGTGTTTGGTTTTGAGCAGAAAGAACTTCTCTGCACATTTGCTGTTTACAAACTCATCTGTACCTAATCTTTCATTTTGGCTCAAGATGGAGGGTTTATGAGGAATACAGTTGATGCAGAAAATGGCTGAGTGCTTGGCTTCTTTTAAATACATCATGCTCAGTGCACACAGACTCTGAGCATCAGTTAGAGAGAAGTGACAGCTGACTTGACCTTTCTCTCTGAATTGCATGTGGAAAAAGGGAATTAGCTTGCTACAGTAGTACTTGAACTTGCTTTAACTTATCACTTTCCTCTTTAGAAGGAGGAATGCACGTTAGAAATGCAAAATCACCTTCAAGCCTCATGTTGTTTAAAATGAAACTAAACTTCCTCATAATATTAAATCAGATGTGTCAAAAGAATTTACTAAGGTGATCATAATAAATAACATACATAAGTTTTCTTCTCTTTCTCTCTCTCTCTCGTTTTTTTTAAACAAACCAATATTTACATATAGTGTTGAGATGCCTTGTGCGTGTGTGTGTGTGTGTGTGTGTGTGTGTGTGTGTGTATTGAATTTTGCAATGGCTATTGAGCTTCCCCAGGAGAACATAGGAACAATAGGTCCACTAGTGAGGTACCAGGTATAAAAGCTTTTAAATTGGCTTCCATGTAACTGGAAACCAAATAAATGGCTATGGAAAATACGAAAGGAGACCTAGCAGGGTTATTTCCATAGTTGCCAATTACTGCTATTAGAAGATCTAGTATGCTCTGCCTACACCTGAAACATCTGTGATTGACACAGACCTCAGCCAATCATAGTGTTCCCTTGTCAGCTGTCATTAGCCTGTGATCAATTACCATGATTTTAGACTAACTTGAATGGAAAGTAAAAACACATTGTAACCCAAAAGCTCATCATGTAAATATGCCATATAAAGAAACATATCTTCTCTGACCTCTCTGACATTTTCAAATTGTTTAAAAGCTGAAGTTAATTCTTCCTGATGGCCTTTCATCTTTAGTTGACAACAGAGAGCCCCAGAGTGGTGACAGCTTTTGTCAGGTGGGACTGTCTTATCAAAAACAATACCCTCCAGATCTTTCAATCCAAATATTCTAATCTAAAATAATTGCATTTAAAATTTCATGTAGCTTTTATGTCTTCCCTGAACCATCCTGGTATGAAACCACACAAATCTCTTCCTGCGGCCCGCTTTAAGCTTCAAATTTTCAATATTTGTAGTTTAAAATGCATTATAGAGGTACCATGCAGGCTGGAGATTATAAAACTGTAGCTGGAGTGAATGGCTACAATTTGTTCTGCTGTGTCTTTTATTCGTATCTACATGCTTGCAGGTGTTTCTGCAAGTGTCAGTCCCAGTTCTGTTGCTATACTTCTTGTGCTCAATCCAAGCAGCATAAAATCTTGTCTCTGCAAAAGCAGCAGAGATCCTGGATTTGGCTCTGAGATGATGTGAATCATCTGTTGAATATTTAGATTTTTAACACCATGTTTTAGTTGTCTCTTCCAAACTCAATTCATTTTGTCATTTGGAGGAACCCTGTAAATGGTGTGTGATTGTAAGTAGCTAGCCGTGATATCCATTGTCTTGGATCCCAAAACAGATTGCTGGATCCCAAGTCTTTTGTAGAAGGACTTTGCTGGTTTATAGATTTGAAGGCAACTCCCATCCCCTGTTACCAGCCATGTTGATACAGGTACCGACGTTGTGAGGGACTAGTTTATATTTTGGGTTCAGAAATGCTTCTTTTTTGACAGAATCCTTCCACAGACCTGTGTTTTTCCTGTCCTCATGAGAGCCGGAATTCCTTCTCATGGTCCCTGACCAAGCCCTATCACAGGCATCATCCCGGGCCACTTTGTCCTGGTGCCTCTTCAGCAGTGGTCTTGAGACACACATTCCATTCACCATTCCTTCCCTTCCTCCACCCTTCCTCTAGATTCAGCTCCCACACTGTGCCCTTAGTTGTGTCAGAGGTTTTTTTGTTTGGTTTTAATAACTTTGCCCCCTTGAATAAGTTATTTAGTTAGGTTTATTCCAAGTGAGGATCACATTGAAAGAAAAAAAGCTATCCTACTCGAAGCAATTTTCATTGTTAAAACACAGCAGCCTCACTTCCCATTCACACAGTTGAGGCAGGGCTGTAGAGTCAAGGTTCCAGACTCAAGCAAAAAGAGCTGGGAAATAAGATCCTTT
Organism: Balaenoptera acutorostrata; assembly: GCF_949987535.1. Classification (NCBI taxonomy): domain Eukaryota; kingdom Metazoa; phylum Chordata; class Mammalia; order Artiodactyla; family Balaenopteridae; genus Balaenoptera; species Balaenoptera acutorostrata. Next base: position 16,762,786 of record NC_080082.1, on the reverse strand, counting down.
AAGATCTTCCCTGAGAAAGCAATAGAAGTGAAAATGTGCATTCCTTTTCAGTGTTAGCTTTTCTCTTAGATGTAAGTTACCTGTAGAATCTTTCTACTTTTTATTTTAAGCTTTTACTCAAGAAAAAAAGGCAGAAAAGGAGGACCAGATGGTGTTTGCATCTTTCAAAAAGCCAACGTGATAAAAGAAATGGTATGTTCAAAATAAGAGGGTCTGTTTCAGAGCCAGTAGTCTGTCTACTCCTGACATACAGAATCTGAGTTGACTTTCCATAGTGCATGTAGACCCCACCTTTTATTTTTTAAAATGGCTGGGTGGCCAGTCAGATGTGGTCCTGACTAGACAGATGACTCATTACCAACCTGACTTTTGCCACTCCGTGCACAGCACAGATGTGCAGAGGGTACGTGTTGCTGTGTATCTTCCCTCTTCTCACACCCATGCTCTTCCTTTCTTTTGTCAGAGAGTACATTTAATCTTTTCTTTCCAGACATAGATATTACTAAGGATATTACATAAACCTTAAAATTTACTTATTCATTCAGGCAGTGTGAGATAGAGGTAGAAGAAAGCCCATTGTATAGCCTGATCTTTGAACCTGAAGAAAAGTTCTAATAGAAAAGAGCAGTGTGCTGAGGGTGTCAAAGGGGTTAGGGTCCAGATCTCAGAGGCTGATTTTATTAGGACGTTACCAGTCCTGTGGCCACACCTTACCTCCTGCCTCAGCGATGGACAACTTGGTCCTACACTGTTTCTGGGAGATTAATGGGCCTAGGGTTATTTACACAAAACTGCTCACAAGATGGACAAATGCAGACACCAATCCTGAATACCACGCCCTGTTCCACAGAGCACAAAATCTCCAAAAATGGGCTCTACAGAAACATTTCAAAGGAGCTACCACTGCCCATTCAGGAGCCCCAGGGAGCATCATGTGGCCCTGAAAGGTTATTTTTAGAGAGGACCCAGGTCTCACCATGCCTGTACCTGGGCAATTTCTGCCAACTTTACTCTCACATACAGGAAGAGTTGCCTTTGACCCCCAAAGAGCACATCACAACCATCCCGCTTGTAGAACCTTCCACCTGTTTTCCTACCAGTTGCACTGCTTTGTTTTGCTCCTGCACCAGGATCATTGTGAATTTCAGAATCCTGCCTCACTTCCAAAGAACAAAAGCAAAAATAAAAAACACAGATTTTCCTTATGTCAATGAAAATGATAAGGCACTGGCATCTCTTTATTATTCTTTTCTTTTTTTTAAACAATAAGCACAGCTGGATTAGGGACCTTTATTTTTTTAATTAATTTATTTATTTTTGGCTGCGTTGGGTCTTCATTGCTAAGTGCGGGCTTTCTCTAGTTGCGGCAAGTGGGGGCTACTCTTTGTTGCGGTGCGCGGGCTTCTCATTGCGGTGGCTTCTCTTGTTGCGGAGCACGGGCTCTAGGCACGTGGGCTCAGTGGTTGTGGCTCGTGGGCTGTAGAGCGCAGGCTCAGTAGTTGTGGCACACGGGCTTAGTAGCTCCGTGGCATGTGGGATCTTCCCGGACCAGAGCTAGAACCCTTGTCCCCTGTATTGGCAGAAGGATTCTTAACCACTGCGCCACCAGGGAAGTCCTCTTTATTATTCCTTTTTTTTTCATATCTTCATTACTAGATTTTGTTTATTAAAGATAGCTAAAATATTCTAAAGGTAAATGTCTATACTTTTTTGAATATGTGTAGTTTTTTTTTTTAACATCTTTATTGGAGTATAATTGCTTTACAATGGTGTGTTGGTTTCTGCTTTATAACAAAGTGGATCAGCTATACATATACATATATCCCCATATCTCTTCCCTCTAGTGTCTCCCTCCCACCCTCCCTATCCCACCCCTCTAGGTGGTCCTCTTTATTATTCTTTAATGCAGATATTATCTCTCCTTTGAACATTAGGAAAAGTTCTGAGTGGAAGCCCTGGGTGAATCAGAGCTCAGGGAAAGGAATTCCTTAGGTATCAGCCTCATCTTCCCCAAATGAAGATGCAGCTATAGCAGATTCTCCTGAGATTGTTTTGACCTACAGACATGTATGAAATTTAGATCTGGTTTTCCATATAACAGTATACCAACATTAATCTTCTGAACGAGATTTTAATTTCCAGTAATATAAATAAAGATTCATTTTCTCCTTCATGTGTTTTCCAAATTCTAAGAGAGATAAACAACCTACTTTGATATTTTACTACTCTTTTATCTTAGAGAATTCTCTACTCTGGCAATTTTTTTTTCTCTTAGAGTATTAAAATATTAGAAATTTCATTGGAAATATACCCTCATCTTCTCTGGTCTTTAACTGTCTTAAATCTTTATTTCCCTTTTTTGCATTTTATTGAATTTTCCTTCCTTTTTTTGTTCACTGCCATTCTTTGCATTTTCTCTCTTTTTCAATACTTCTTTATTCCTCCCTCTCTTCCTTCCTTTCTTTTGTATTTCCTTTTTTAAGATTTAGGTACACTGTTCTTACATTTCTTTTAAGAGCTTTAGAAAATAACTCCAAAATGAATGTTGTTTTTTAGTTATATTAAAAGCAAATTGTTATACCGTGTGTAAAGTGTGCATTTCTGTGCTTTGAGAATGCAGCCCATTTCACTTCACATTTCCAAATGCTAGAACTATTTTGTGAGTTAGCCTGTCGGTTGGAAATCTCTAGTCTCCAAGCAGTCCTTATTTACTGTTCAGTGACAAGATGCCCCTCACACCCTCTCAAACTCCTTTTGGCCCCTGATAGAAATCCATGGTTTTGTTTTGTTTTAAAACAGCTTTATTGAGATATAATTTACATGCCATACAATTCACCCATTTTAAGTGTTTAAGGAAACAGAAGCTTCCTTCTCATTCAGTTGCATAAGTTCATTTATATTTGAAACTGGAAAAGCTACCAAACATGATCAAATAGAAATCTTAAAACATTCTTTGAACCCATTCTGTTTTAATGCATAATTTTCCTATTACAGCCGCCTGTTTGCACCTCTGGAGTTAAGGTCACAGCAGCGTTTGCATTATAAACCCTTTTTTCAAGGGTTTATAAATGCAGCTGCTTTTGTTTGCTCAGGACTGAAGCTTGCCTCGTGAGGTTTCCATGCAATAGAGCGGCTTTTTGGGGTTGAGTTTTCTTTAACTAAATTAAAATTTTAAAACACCATGTTGCCCTTTAAAAAAATCATTGCAAGTGTCAAAAAAAAGCCTAAGTAGGAATTTCTCCCCAAATAACTTTTTTATGTATATGCAGTTTTTAATTGCCTTTCGCGTCTAAAAATTCTCCACTGTGCTCAGTTTCTGATTAATGTTACTTGCTTCAAATATTTACAAACCTAAATCCAACTCGGTTTATAAATGAAAGAAAAAAAAAGCATGTTACATACAATTACTGTCTTTCAGCATTGTTAACAGAATTATTTTACAGTGCATTATAAAGCCCAAAGATGGCATGAAAAGATAGAAAACCTGTCATAACCTCGTGAGAAGTTATACATATATATGTATGCATTTGAGAGTGCATGTTCTCTAGGAGAGTTTAAAATATTTAGAAAGAAAACCATTTACATTTTCAGGATACTATTTTGCCTTTCAAAACAATAAAAGTGTGTGGTAGAGGATGCAGAAACCACCATAAATTATTAAATTGATTTTAAACATTAAAGAACAAAATATACAGGCTCATTAAACAAAATACGATATTAGAATGACAATTTAAATGAAGTCTAACTGAGAATCCTGACTTTGCACACAATTGCCAGAAACTTCTAATCAGACCTTTACTTGGTAATTTTAGGAGGTGTTTTACCTTTCAATCACAGACCAGTATGTATGTGGTTGCCTATATCTCACCTTATGTTTCAGACGTCAGGTTTCATCTTGTTCAATTTTATTTAATTTTTAAAAAATATTTTATTTAATATTTTTCATGCAAATTTATATTTTGTATGGAAAAGATAGATAAATCAAAGGCAAGATAGTATTAATGAATATTGTGTTCTGCCATGTACAATTTGATGGGAAATTGCTTGTTCTTCCCCCAAACATCCACAGTGCTCAAGACAAAAGCATTTTGCAGTCAGGTCCATTTCAGGGTAGACTACAAACCCCCGCAAGTCAGGGACTCCTTCCCCGCCACCCCTGCTCTATGAATTACCCCTCCTGGCACAGCCCCTGCCTCCAAAAGGTTTGTTGAATGAAGAAACGACTGTCCTGCTCATCCAGGAGCTTCTGGACAGGAATTGAACACTCGAAAACCAAAACTGTTTTTCTAACCTTCCTCCCACTTCCTGACTTCCCAAAACAAAGCCAAACCGGCAAACAAACAGAAAGGTTTAATCTGGATTTATGAGACCTAGCGCAAGGGTGACAGCTTGAGTTGATATTTCAGCTGTTTCAGCTTGAGTTGAGGTTCCAGCAGCGGCTGACAAAGGCTACATCAGTTGCCAGAGAAAGGTCGTCTCAGAATCTTTCTGTCGTCGGAGGCTGCGGTGGTAGCCGTCCTGAGCCCTGAAATACAGTCGCTGGGCTCCCCAGCCTCCCGACTTTTAACAGCCCTCTGAATTCAGAATATGTTTATCTAAGCCAAATTTTTTCTAACCAAATAAATACAATTGTAAACTGGTGTTGAGAAAATAAATGTATTTGTTTCCTGCTAATATATTTAATAATTCCCTTTGTCTCTCCCAGTCTGATTTTTTTTTAAACTGGGAGATTGTATTTATCATCCTGTTTCTTGACCAAAGTATTGTTTAACTTAATTGTATTAATTTGGTTGTGTTATAAATTCAGGAACATTAGAAGAAAAATAATTTTGTAAATCCAGTGCTAACAGGTTTAATTCTTCAGTGTGGTATTTTAGTTAACAGACTGTTTGTTTTTCCTGTGGGTAAACAACAACAGAAAGGTGCTTTGAGTGCTTTTATCCCCGGCAAAGGGAAGCATTTTCAGAGCAAGAAAGGGATGAAGCAGAGGGGAGCAAATGCACAGTGTTTCTATATAGTGATAGCTCCCAAACATACATGCCTTTCTGTACTCTACATTCACACGTGTGTGAAGAAAAAGGGGCACACAGCGCCCAGAAAGAGAATACAATTGATGGAGGTGTGGAATCATCTCCTTTTGTGAGTGAATGCATCAGATTTTCATTCTATAGTGAAAATGAATCCATCATGTCCAGCCCCCCACCATTTCCTATTAATCCCTGAATATTTTCTTCCCTCTATAGTTAATGCTATTAACTGTGGGTACTGGAAAAATCCAGAGTGCAGGGCTCCCTAAGAAAAATTGAAATCCTGCTTTTGTTTCCCTCATGTGTCCCTCATGCAGTGGGGTGGGATCTTTTCAGGCCTGGCTGCGATGATGGTGAGGGATGAGGGACACGCCCCCCTGGCCACCTCTGCTCTGCTCCAGAGTGTCAAAAGCCAGGAGCCTGACCATACCACCCTCCACCCTCCACCACACTTATATATTTACAAATTTTACATATTTACAAACTTTATTTTTTTTAACATCTTTATTGGAGTATAATTACTTTACAGTGGTGTGTTAGTTTCTGCTTTATAACAAAGTGAATCAGTTATACATATACATATGTTCCCATATCTCTTCCCTCTTGCTACAAACTTTAAATACATATGTACACATTTCAGATTAATCAGCTGAAGTAATGACTCTGGGGTTTTCACAGCCTAAATAATTTAAGAATAGTGTCTCTTCTTTTTATACAGTGGCTAGAATGAAAGTAGGATTTGGCTTGATTGGATTTGAATTTTTGGACGTAGCCATTCTTATCTGGCATCTCTAGAAAGTTTTCTTCCATGAGTATACATACCCCTATCTTTTTGATATTCCTGAAGTAGGTAACAATGCCGTTAAATGTTTCTCGAACTCTCCTCTCTCCTCCCTCCCTCCCTCCTTTCCTCCCTCCCTCTTTTCCTGTCTTTCCCATCCTTTTTCCTCCCTTTTCCCTCTCTCCTTCCTCCCTCCCTCCCTCCCTTCCTTCCTTCCCTCCTTCCTTCCCTCTCCTATCAGGCTACCTATGATTTTCCCACCTGCCAATGGTTGAGGGTCAAATCCACAATCTGAATCTTTTTTAAGTTTTCATTTAAAAATATTAATGTGGGTGCTTCCAATTGCGTCTGCTCATATTCTCTATTTAAATTCTCTATTAAATCAGGTCTCATAAATCCAGATTAAACCTTTCTGTTTGTTTGTTAACTTCCAATTGCGTCTGCTCATATTCTCTATTTAAATCAGGGCGTTCTGAAGGAAAACTCCTTTCCATTGTTGGCAGCACATTCAATTTCCTTTCTGCTCCTCATAGGGACAATAATGAGGGGCTTAAAATTGATCCTTTTATTTTTTGAAATGGAGGAAGTGTCAAATATCCGAATTGGTCTTGATCATTTATTTTCCATAGGCAGGGAGTAAACACTGCAAGCGATACATGCACATTCTGTAGGTGGTTATGATGAATAAATTGGTTGTGTGATGCAGAAATCAAATGGCGGAGGGATGATGACGATGTGCAAATCAGATGTCTTTGCATGTCTTCTCACTTCTGAGACGGCGTTAAGTCAGAGATTTTACCAGAGTGATTCCAAATGTCTGCGTTTCTTCCAGAATGAAACTTGCAGCTTGCACATATCCAGACTGGCAACAGAGGGATTTGTGCCAATTTAGAGAGGAGGAAAACATCAGGTTGATATGAAGTTTATGGATAATTGAAAGTAAGGTGGCTATTCCTGCAATTTATGAAATTTGGGCGTCTGCAAATGCTGAGGAGAAAATAAATGGGAGATGCAACCTAAGGGATAAGAAAGAGTAATTAAGAAATACTAACGATAAATCCAGTTATGTGTATGTTCAGTCGGTAGTTTTCATGGCTGAGCTCTCCATTTTGTTCATTTAAAGTTTTTTTTTTTTGACATTTAAAGCAATTGCTTTAATATGAGTATTGAGAATTTGATAAGAATATCTTCTTTTTTTAAAGATTATTTTACACTTTTTGGGAAATAACTAAACATTGAATATAATTACATAACAAAAAGGCAACTTCTACCGAACCAGTAACTAGAAGCGAGAAAAATGTCATGATTCTCCAGTAAAAAATTTTGATGTAAAAGGGTTTTTGTTGTTGTTTTTGTTTTGGCAAAATACCTTTTAATGTTTATTAAATCTGGAACCAGAAACTGTAAAGTAAGAACTCTGCTTATGGAATGAAGTTGCGAAACATATGAGTATCTCATCCTTTTCAATAGCTGGCATGAATCTACTGGAGGGTCATTGCCATGTAATTAATTATTAGTTATTATCGTGTCATTTCAACTACAGAAAAAGCCACAAGAAAATGTTTCATTTGAAAAATTTTGTTGCCACCTGTTTTGGAATACTGGCATTAACAAATGTTTTGCTCTGGAGAAATTTTGTCAATTTCATCAGAATGAAAAGCAGTATTATTGTTGTTGTTTTCCACCTTTCAATATCTCTCAAACTGAACAAATAAGTGATCTCACCTGGCTCGTCTTTGTAATGTTCCTTCAAAGCAGAGAGAGTCAGCTGAATTAAATTCCACACACATGGATTTAGTGCCTACTATGTGCAAGTATTATTAGGCCAAGCACAATTTAGAAATTCCTGTACACACTGTGTTGCCATGTTGGGAAGCTTCGTGAAGCCTTCGGCTTTAGCTCCAGTTAGAACATGGAGCCAGCTTCAAGAAAAAGGGCACAGGAAAATCGGGGCAAAATGCAGGGTTCATGGGCAAAAAAGTTTTCTGAGGCTTAAAGCCAACTTGCATACATTTTGCCTGTCTCTATTCCTCATTGCAGGTGGGGATTGCAGTGCTCTTTCCCCAGTATCATCTTTATGAAACACACCCTTCTCTCATTCTTTAGGTCAGAGTATTCAGCATACACTTTAATCCTTTGTGGCCATTCCTAGTTGAGATGACTAATGTTAGATTTTTCTTGATGGAACTTGGTTGTAAGTTCCTCTACAAGCAGTGTTCACAATGATAGTACTTTGTGTTGGTTTAGAAATTTTTAGTTTATCATAGTTCTTTCACATTTCCTCATTGGATCTTTGAAAACAAACGTGTTAGATAATCAAGGATACCTAGTACTCTTCCCATTTTGTTGAAGAAAAAATGATTTATGTTAAAATCACATGGAAAGAATTGAAACTGCGGCTCCCTTGCTCTTAGCCAGGGATTCTACCTACTGTCCTAGCCAGGTGTCCGCAAACTGAGACCCAAGGGCCAAGACCAGCCTGTTTCTTTTAGGTTTTTTCTTAATGGCCCTGAGAGAGAATAATCTTTACATCTTAAAATGACTACATTCTAAATGGTTTTTATAAGTACTTACATAATAGCCTACATTTTACCTCTTGACCTTAAAATACTCGGGGGGTATTTACTCTGGCCCTTTAAGAAAATGTTTGCTGAGTCCTACACCATCCTCTCCAGCCTTCTCCGTATCCTACCCAAACCACCCCCTCCCCAATTAGATTACTGACTCTGTAAGCAAATACCAACTCATTTTTTTCGTTATGTATTTGGCACACCAGGTATGGGGCTCTATGCATGTAGAAATTTGGCTAATACTATGTGACCATTTAATTCACCCAGACAAACCCAAGTATGCCAGTTATGCCTGGAATCTGTCTTGATTTGGGGTTAAAGTTAGAAACAGGGATGCAGTGGAAATGGAAGAGATCTAGCTGCTTTAACTTTAGTGTCTGATTTCCAGCGTAAAATTTGTTTCAGTCAAACCTACGGACCCCAGTGACAGTTTTCTTTTGCATTGTTACATCCTAAAATAAAGGGAAAATGTATATCATGTTTAATTCCCTACCCCTGCCTCCATGATGAGGTATTTCAGTGAGTTCCTTTTTAGCTCTTTTGCAGCTATGACTCTTTTTAAATAAAGACAGTAGAAGGGACATTGTTGGCTGAAGAAACGGGTTCCATTTTAAGAGCATCTTGAAGGTTAGGCTGTTTGAATGACCACCTCCGCCATTCTGAAGATGAAACTCTCAGGCCTGAGTCATCACTTTAGTCAGAGCAGAGCCAGAACAGCCGTTAAAGCCGAGTACGGCCTTGTTAGGCTGTCACAGGAGGGTAAAGCTGTTACTCCAGGCTCAGCAGTCTACAAGAGGGGTGCGTCCAAATAAACACGTGAAGTGAATTGGATGTAAAAAGGAATATGAAATGCATTGGTGAGAAAAGGATGTTCTGCCTCCGTCTATCCTAGGATAGATTTTAGAAATTGTTTCCACGTGGTAGCCAACACTGGCGTGGTAATAGGCATGGGTCAAACGCTTCCTGCCCTGCTTAGCAAGAAGTGGAGAGAACCCAGAGACTTGTGATCATGGGAAAGTTTAAAAAGGCAACTTGCAAAACTAAAGCATATTTGACTAGGTCACCTGTGTTCCCAGTGAATTAGATTTGAACTCTAGGCCTAGGTAGATGTTTTTTTGGGCAATAGTTACTTCTCTTTTTCCTTTAAAGACAGTGTTTATTTGGTGTTCCTTTCCTGAGTTATAAGATATAACCCAATATAGAAAACTTGGAAAATATGAAAAAAAATCTGAAAAATCCACAATCCTTCTACCCAGAGCCACCCACAGGTACTATTTCAGTGCACTTAGTGTTAGTTTTTATTTTCTATTTATAGGTAATCATATAATTTTAAACAATGTTGAGATTATACTGTGTTTGATTTCTGTTCTGCTATTTTAATTAATGGTGCAGTATGATTTTTTTCCCTGAGCATTTTTAATGAGTATGTTGATGATGTAATAGTTCATACCATAATTATATAATAATTTCTGTATTCATTCTTGTAGTATTAGCCACATAACTTGTTTTAGTTTATTCATTTGTTATAATGATTCATGTTGTGATGAATTTTTAGGAGGAATCTCTGGAGATAGGGCTACTAGTTCAAGGGGTAAAACCCTTTTCAAGATCTTAGAAAGTTTGTATCAATTTATATTCTTTTCAGCTCTCTGTGAGAGCACATTGTCACCAACTTTTGGATGGTGAGAATTCATTTATTTTCAGTCTTTGCCAACTTAATTGTTTAAAGAACACCTTGATTTTTTTTAAATTATTTAATTAATTAATTATTTATTTATTTTTGGCTGTGTTGGGTCTTCGTTTCTGTGCGAGGGCTTTCTCTAGTTGTGGCGAGCGGGGGCCACTCTTCATCGCGGTGCGTGGGCCTCTCAACTGTCGTGGCCTCTCTTGTCGCGGATCACAGGCTCCAGACGCGCAGGCTCAGTAGTTGTGGCTCACGGGCCTAGTCGCTCCGCGGCACGTGGGATCTTCCCAGACCAGGGCTCGAACCCGTGTCCCCTGCATTGGCAGGCAGATTCTCAACCACTGCGCCACCAGGGAAGCCCCACCTTGATGTTTTGATTATATTTTTTCATGGGCTTATTAACCAGTTGTATTGCCTTTGAGGGTTATCTGTTGGTTCATGCTTTTGCCCATTGGCGGGGGTGTTCATCTCTTTTTTTTATTGACTTGCATGATGTCTTAAGGCCATCAGATCATAATATTTTAAAATCATTTTACCAAGGAGAGTAAAGGGCACCAAGTGGAAGCGTTCATAATTAGAAATTCATGGAGGTTGTGTTCTTGCGTGAAAGATTTAAATAAATGTAAATAGTTCTTCTTAAAGGCTTCCTGGGGTATGGGATAGAAGATTAGGGCAGTCCCCAGAAGGCTTTGGTTCTCTTCCCTCCCCTTGGAAGGTGTTTGCTTCTTTGTGTCTAACTCATCACATCTCATTTAAAATTGGAAGCTCCTGGTTTTGTCGTATTTAAATGTATAACCAAAATACAGCCTGGGCATTGCAAGAGGTAGATTTCTCTCTGTGACCAGACTTTTTGAGGCCTCCCAAATTGAAACAATTAAAACATTGTTTTAGAATAAAATATTTTACATAATCAAACCCACCACTCAGATTTTAAAATGTTAGCATTTTGCCACAGTTGCTTCAAATGATTTTTTCTTGGTTTTCTTTTCTTTATTATGAAATAAGAAGTCACAGCCCCCTAATCCCATTCCCCTCCCTCTCTCCTGAAGTTGATTATTTTGTTCCTGACCAGGTTATGCTTATACTACCCATAGGTGTTTTTGTTCCAATATTCTTAATTCTGTGTTATAACATGTGATATTAAGCATCTATTTCATTAACTTGCTTTCCATTCACTTAACATTATTTTCAAGATAGTATCACTCTTTAAAATATTAAGTATACATTTTCAAATGCTGTATATGTCAAGGCATATCTGGTAGGGTAAATGTGGCAAAAATGACAATATTAAAGAAAGAGCGGCAAGATGCTGCAGAACCAGAAATTAAAGCAAGTATCTATTAAATGCCTGTTCTGTTGGGTTACTTTGGGAGATATACAAAATCATAAACCTGTTCTCTGCCCTCAACGAGTTTTATTTTAATGGAGGAAAAAAAGTAAAAATAAACACATGATAAGTTAAAACAGAGTGTCAAACAATTGTTAAATAATTGCAAGAAAACTTTTTAATTGTCAAGAAAACTTTTTAAATGTCACAAGCCAGCGTATGTTAAGTGTCAAGAAATGAACTGAGTGTTCTAAGACTTAAAAACAGAATGGAAATACATATTTTTAGTAAAGCACTAAACATTTTCTGGAGAAAAGGCTCTTACTCATTGTGTTGAGGTTTTCCTCAAATAGTTACTGACCACCAACTCTGGGCAGGGCAGTTTTTTTATGTGTTAAATATAGCTTGCTCTTCTGGAGTTAGACTGGGTTCCAACCCAGTGGTCCAGAGCGGTGGTACTCTATGATGAGCCAGAGTCTGGTTATGTGCTTACTCACCTTGAAGGGGCAAAGTGGGGCTGGGAGGCTAAGCGTGTGCTGACAAGGACAAGCTAAGCGGTATAGATTTCAAAGATCCACGATGCTATTAGAAGAGAGACTATGGTGTATACACTAAGCCAGAAGACATGGCAGCCATGGTAATATGGGAAAGGGACAATGGGTCAGGGAAGAAAAAGTCAGCTGCCTTCATATTTCTGGGTCACATTCCAGGTTCCATCTCTTGTGAGGCCTCACACAATTTCTTCCCAGAGATGATGTTGCTTCTTCAGAACTAGCCCACTTCAGATCTCTCTCTCTGGCCTTTGGTCTAATATGGTTAATACAGTCTTATCCAGCTTTGGAGCATGGTCCAGTTGCATGGGCAGGGTATCCTACACTTATACAAAGAAGGTCTCAGAATTCCCTTACATAGTATTGGGATCTTTTTATGCACAAGTAAGATGATCAATATGTACATATTGACTCCTTTATCCAGCAACTCCAGCCCTGCCAAAGTTACCCCAATAATGTTGGGGATGGGGTGGGTGGGAAAAACTAGGAGGGAAGAGCCAACATTTGCAGCAAAATCTGAGCATAAAACTTCCCAAACAGGAGCAGCCAACTGACTTCAACAGGCTCAAAACTCACAAGATGAAAATTCATCTTTCTATGTCCCAAAAGAAAGCCTCATTATACCCGGGGAAGTGTATTTACCAGTGGATTGTTTCTTTTTTTTTTTAATGACATTTTAATCTTGAACTCATTATTCATTGTGTAAACCATTTATATAGTAGTTCTCAATCAGCCGCCATCATATTTGATGACCTGTCCTAATGGAGGAAGCAGCCATGGAGAAAATCCAAAGCAGTTGACAATCCAAATGCTGTTAGCTTTTGCTCATGAAATGTAGTATCTGGTTTTCCACTGCAGACAGGTTCAGACTCATGGGTGTGTGACCTATGCAGTCACATAGGTCCTTTGCTCAGAAGGGCCCTGATCCTGGTTTAATGCTCTGCTGTCACTGCCTTGAAATTTTAATTGTTTTCGAACAAAGGGCCCCACATTTTCATTTTACACTGGACCCTGCCAATTATGTAGCTGGTCTTGGCTTCAAATTGGCTTTTCTTGGATAGACTGTAACATGATTCTGCGTCCCAGAAGACATCTGTATGAACAAAAGGAAGAGACTTCTCAAAGGCAGGTTGGGTGGCTGACATTCAACCTGTGACTTTTCTTTGTCTGATACCCACATGGCTAATGGAGAGATAGCTGACATGTGGTGAGAGTCTGCCAAGTGCCCAAAGCAAGAAGGTAGGATATTACATATGACATCAGACTTTAAAGGTCACATAGAACAAACGTGTCCTCCTCTGTAAGAACTAAGAAGGTATGGAGAAACCCACTCTTTAAGGCAGTATTTTAAGAACTGTATCACCAAGAAAGGTGTTCTAGTGTCCCAGTGTGATTTTAAGTCCTATTCTTGGCCAATGAAAGAGCACAGACATGAACTGCAATTTATGGATGAAAGGTGGTGTCACTTGACCTATCTGGGTCAGAAGAATTTGTCCTGAGGAAGGCATTTGATGGAGAGAAAACTGCAGAGAAAGCAAAAGTAGATACAAGTCTTTGAGCTTCCTGAAGTGCCCTGGGACTTCTTCCTACAGAGAAGCCTTGCATCTCTCTTAGGGACCTGCCTTTCCCCATCTATCCTGACCTCCATTTCTGAGCTGGGGGTACCCTAGCAGCCTATCAGGAGCCCTTGATTCCCTCCCTCATATTGAATCAACGTTCATTCTGAAGTTCTGGGTGGACATGAATTTGGGGAGGACACTATTCCACCCAGAACACATAGATTTTCAAAAAGATACATTTATTGCTCTCAAGTTGTTTGCCATCCAGAGTAGGAAAAGAGAAATACAAATATATATTCTATAGGTACTAAGTGATAAGGCTCATAAGAAATATACAGATCAAATGTAAAGCCAGAGGAAGGGGAGACAATTTCCAGAGGGCAAGATCAGGGAAAGCTCCATGGAAGAGGTGGTGTGGTTGTTGGGTTTTGAAATAGGACTGAGACATGTGGAGATAATGTACGGAGAGAGTTTGGGAAACAGCATGAGCTAAGGCAGGGAGGTGAGAATCAGAGGAATATGTACACATATGAGTTATTCAGGTCGGCTGGAAAATAGAGCACATGATAATCAGCGATATCCAGAAAAGTAAGCTGGAGAAGATGATGTATCATGAATGCCTGCCTAATGCGTGTGAACTTTGCTCATCATGCAATACAGAGTCACTGATTTTTTTTAAAAGGAGGTGATAGATTGTGCTTTGTGTTTTAAGTAAAATAAATATGGCAGAAGTACAGCGGATGCATTTATTCATTTCTTCTTTCGTGCAACACATATTTATTGAATACTGAACTCTGAGGAGTATAACAAATCTGAGAATTAGATGGTGAGTTATATTTGTCTTTCCTACCCACTAGAAGCTTTCTGTCCAGTAAAGAAGACAGAGAACTTAGATAGTAGAAATTGAGTATTAGGATGAAACATGCTATGATGGGTGCCATGAACGCATATAGGATAAACACTTATTCAAGCCATGGAAAGCTTTTAAAAGAGATTGATGTTACAGCTGAGATGGGAGCACAGGTGGCAAAGTGGGCACTCAGAGTGTGGGCAACATGTTTGAAGGCCCACAGGCTAAGGCCATCAGGGGAAGCTGAAAGAAGTCCCCCAGAGGAGGAAGGTTGGTGTGGGGATGGTCAACACAGTGTGGGCAGAGGTGGGGGAGGAGGTCAGAAATGAAGCTAGAGAGAGAGAGAGAAGCAAGTTGAAATGCCATCCTGAAGGCGATGACATAGCCAGAGCTGCATTTTAGAAAGGCTTGCAAGGGTTGTTTTGTGGAGAAGAGATTAGAAAGTGGTGGGCAGGGGGAGAGAAAATGGTGGTCTGGCCCAGGGCAGTGGCAGTGAAAACAGAGAGAAGACTGATCTGAGAGCTATTTGAGAGGTAGAATCTACTGGACTCCAGAGTGATAGGAGTTGAGGATAGAGTTAAGGAAGAGAAAGGAGCCACAGATGACGTCAGGCATAGACAACTGAGTGAATGATTCAATGAGTTAGAGGCCAGCTGAAGGGTAGGTGTGGGGAAGAGAGATGGTGAGTTCAGTTAGTGAATTTGAGGCTCTTAGGAGATATTTAGGTAGAGATAGCCAGTAAAGAGGTATAAATTTGTGTAACAGAATATCTGGGCTCAGATAACAGTGTCAAAGCCATCAGCATATTACTGGTAATTAAGTGTGAATAGAATCAAAATACAAGAGGGCCTAGCCCAAACCATGGGAGCATGAGCAGTGAAGAAATGGGCAGGCAAAGGGAGCCAAGAGATGCTGCCAACAAAGCAGAGTGAAAGCCAGAAAAGAATGGGTCATGGAACCCAAGGAAGGATTATATTTTAAGAAGGGAATTGTTGGTTCTTCTGAATGCAGCTGAAAGGTCAAGTAAGATAACAACTGAACAGTGTCCATTGGATTGAGCAGCCAAGTAGTTCTTGGTGCCTGTTGCTGGCAGACGTTGGAGGCCATCATCTGGCCCTTGGGATGTGGTGACCTGGAAGAGGAGGGCGGTGGGATAAATGATAGATGACTAATGTCAGGCAAGCAGTGTAGAGCTTGGGTAACAGGGATGATGGTGATGTTATTGACAGAAAGGAACACTGATGGAGAAGTTATTTATGTGTGGGAAAGGGGAGATAATGAGCTCCATTGATGCTTGCAATGAAAGCATCCTGAGGAAGTCTGCTAGTACAAGCACCTCTAAGACACACATGCTCACACATGTTCCCTTGGAGACCTGTGCAAGAGCTTCTCCGGGGTATTGAAAAGAAATGGAATCACTGAGTCATACTTAAGGTATAAGGATACTAAGTGCCAATAAGAACTCCTGGGTAGCTGTTCAGAAGGATTCTGTCATTTTATGTACCCAGCAGCAGTGTGAGAAAATTCCTATCTTTGCTAAAGCTTCGTATTATTCCATTTTCTAATGTATGCCGATCTGTTTGGTTTAATGTGGTGTCTCACTGTTGTTTTCAAATACATTTCACCTATTACTAGTGAGATATTATCTTCATACATTTATAAACATTCAGACTTTTTTCCTCCTTGTATTACCTAGTCATAGCCTTCATCTATTTTTTTTTCCTCACTGGTTTCCTATCATTTTCTCATTGCTGATTTGTTCATTGCTTATTTTTTATGTTAAACCTGTATTGGTTTTAGACATTGCAAATAGCTTTTATTTATTAGAAATCCATAATTTTGAAATTGTCATACCCAATAATACTTGTGCTTTATAATTTCTTTCCCCACCTCCTTCCAACGTGATGACGATTTTCTCAATTTTTTTCTTCTTTTAGCTTATACTTTTACCTTTCACTCTGCACCTCTTAATCCCCCCTGGAAATCCCTTTTGAATGTGGTGTGACAAAGGGATCTGCCTGATTTTTCTCCCTCTGGGGAATCACTTTCAGTCATAAGTTTCCACTAATAAAACCCCTGTTGGTTGTCTTTTGTGGGAAGCACTTATCTTTCTTCCTGGGAGGACTTTTGATTACTGATTCAATTGTTTTATTGGGACTTTCATTGATATCACCTGGACTCTATAGATCCACTGGGAGGGAATTGATTATTTTTTCACTGTTGAGCCCTTCCATCTATGAATGTGGCATGGTTCTCTATTTATTTAAATCTTTTAAAATTATTCCAGTAAATGCTTAGATGTATTATTACGCACATTTTGTTTGTATGCTATTGTAAATAGTATCTTGTAAAAATTTAATTGAATAATTTTTAGTTGAATTATATAAAAATGCAATTGTTTATTGTATGTTGATTCAGAATAACATTGCTAAACTCTTTTAATAATTTATCTTTAGATTTTGTTTTAATTTTTTACCTTTACAATCATATCTGTTTGAGTAATTTTATTTTAGCAACTCCAATCATACCTTTTATTTCTCCTTTGCACTAGCTGTGACCTTCAGTACAATGTTGAATAGGAGTAGTGGGAGTGGGCATCCTTTCTTATTCCCAGTTTCAAATAGAAGGCTTTCAATATTTCACCATTAATAAGATGCTTGCCAGAGGTAAATACCCTTTATCAGGCAAAGAGTATTTAATTCTGTTCCTATTTTGCTAAAAGTTTTTATATTGAATAGATGTTGAATTTCATCAAATTCTTTTTTGCATCTATTGAGTAAATCATATCATTTTTCTCTTTAATCTGTTAATGTAGTGACTTACAGTCATTAATTTTCTAATGTTAAATAAACTTTTCATTTCTGGGATAAATCCTACTTGGGCATGATATATTATCATTTTTATATATTGCTGGATTTGGTTTGATAATACTTTAGTTAGAATTTCACATCTATATTTTTGAGTGATGTAATTTTCCTTTCTCATAATGTCCTTGTCAGGGTTTAGCATCCAGTTTTGCTAGCCTCATCAAATTAATTGGGGACTGTTCCCTTTTTTTCTGTATTTTAGAATTGTTTGTATCTTAGAATTATTTGTTCCCTAATTACTTGGTAAAACTCATCAGTGAAGCTATGGAAGCACTTAGTTTTCTTTGTGGGAGGATTTTTGATTACTGATTCAGTTTTTTTTTTAATGTTTATCTGGATATTTACGTTTTCCTTTTCTTTTTGGGCCACTTTTGGTAGTTGTATTTTTCCAGGAATTTTTCAATTTTATCTAAATTTTTGAATTTATTGGTATAAAGTTATGCATTATATCGTCTTGTTATTCTTTTTCATATCTCTAACATCTGTAAGTAATCTTCATATTTATTACTAATATTGTTTTTTATATTTTCTATTTTTTTCTTGATCTATCAGTTTTACTAATTATTTCAGAAATTTAAAATTGGGATTTTGTTGATTCATTCCACTGCATATTTATTTTCAAGTTCCATTTACTTCTGCTTTTATTTTTAGTTTTCTGCTTTCTACTTTTCTCTTTTTTTAAAAAAGCAAAACGTTTACTGTGGAAAATTTCAAGCATACACAAACTCGATAGACTAGTAAAATGAACTGTCAGGTACTCATCATTTAACTTCAGTGTTTATTGGTATATGATCAGCCTTGTTTCATCTATACCCCTACCCACATTTCCCCTGCCCTTAGATTATTTTTACATCATAATCCCAGGAGCATGCCATTTTCCCCATAGTTTATTATATATCTCTAAATGATATGGAAAGGTGTTTTTTCTTTAACTTTTTGGATCTTATTTTGGAAAATTTCAAATATATATGTTAAAGTATAAGAAATAGTACAATGAACCTTAAGTTAGCCATCATCGAGCTTGAGCAACTGTCAATTCTTGATACCTTATTTCCTCTGTATCCCTCCCACTACCTCCCTGATGCTGTTTAAAGAAAATATTTATTTAAAGAAACATCTATTCATATCTTTTCATTTGCAACTATATGAATATATCTGTAAAAGCTAAGGACTTCATTGCCAAATACAGATAGAAAAACATTTTCATATCTAACAATTATTAACAGTGATTCCTTAATAACATCAAATATCTAGTCAATGTTTATTTTCCTAATTGTCTCTTTTTATTTTACCATTTCCTTGAATCAAGGTTCAAATTCATACATTTCATTCATTGATATGTATCTTAAGTGTCTTTTTAATCTACAGATACCTTAACTTTCTCTTTTACTTCTTAATTTTTACTTTGTGTTATTTTATACATAAGTTGGCTGATTAAAGAAACCAAATCATTTGTCTTGTAGATTTATCCACAATTTGAATTTTGCTCTTTGCATCCCCCTGTTGTCATTTAATTTGTTCTGTTCCTGTATTTCATGTAAAATAATAGCTAGATCTACTATAAGTTAGGCTTACTATAGATACTGACTTGATTTTTTTTTTTTCAAAAAATGCTCTAAGGGGTTAGATATACTTATATCAGAAGACATACAACGTCTGATTTTTCTTTGTTGTGATATCACAGCTATTGATGATTATTGCTTGGATCCATTAATTCATTAGTGGTTACACAATGGCAATATTCTATTGTTTGCCTTCAATTTATTAGCCAGAACATTTCTTAGAGCAAGATAACTTCTTCCCAGCAAATATTTGGTTAGAAGTAAAGTTTATACAGGAATTAAGGGACATAACTTGGTTCTTTCTCTTTATTTACCAGTCTTCAAAATAATGAGTTGGCTTTCCAGAATACTCTAATGATGACCAATGCCATCAAAAGTATTATTATGAACTCATGGATTTAAATATGTTGGTGTATTTTGACGTGTTGAAGTTACTATTACTGTTGCCACTCATGATGTCCCATTCGTGCCAGTGGGAAGCTCTTTAAATTGGTTCCTGTGTCCTTATGATATAGCCCTTGCCATCATTGACACCCTGCCTTCTGGCATGACACGATGTTCCATGCTCATCTTGTACCATCTGTCTTAGACTGGGAATCAATTATTTTTTCAAGGAACACTGGTTCCTCTTAACTGGAAATAATTAGAGACCGCAATCTCAATGTTAGATCTGCTCGTTGATAAAATGTTGGTCATGGTTTTTAAGAGTTTTCAATAGACAGTGTTAGAACATGTTTAAAAATTATTATCATGAGTTCATACTGATACTTCCAACTCTAATTCAGGGCTACATGTTTTTGCTTACCTTCATCAAACTTATATATGCATGTACTTTCTCCCATGCCGAAAATCCCTGTGCCAATACGGTTACTTATTTTCATTATCTCACAATATGTATAGAAAAGTCTCAGCATAAAAGTACCAACACTACCACCAATGATAAGATTATTGAAAACAGTTTAACATTTTTTAGAATATTAAGATTCTAGGGCAGTATGATTTTACTGTCAACTTACTGTGTTTTAGAAACACTCAGGATATTTCTTCTTTGAGAAGAAGTTACACTGTTAGGTAACACTGTTTCATTTTAATTTCAATATTTAAGGGTTGCATTTTAAATTTAATGTTGTTTTGTACTTTTACCAGATTCCAAAGTCAAATCCACAATACAAAATATATTCATAGCTAACATTACTGTCTACTCTATTCCCCCTTCCCTACAGGTAGCCATTACCTTTTTTTTTTTTAACTTATTCTTCTGTTGTTTTATACACACACACACACACACACACACACACACACACACACACATTTATATGTTCATTTATATATTATATCTCCCTTCTTAGGTAAATGGTAGCAAAATATATATGCTTTATTCTACCTTCATTTTTTTTACTTAAAAAATAAGAGAAAAATTGACATAACACAATAATACCACTATCATATCTAAAAATTTAATATTTTCTTAATTAAATATCCAGTCAGGGTTCAGAGTTCCCAAATTGCATCATAAAAATCAGTTTTATTCTTTTTTCAAAAATCAATTTTTTTATGAGCCAGACCCTAAGTCTCTTGTACTCTATATGTTTCCCCCATATCCTCACTTCCTCTTTCCCCTCCTCTAGCAGTTCATTGAAGAGAAAACAGGTCATTTATTATGTAGAGTTTTCTACAGTCTGTATTTTGCTGATTGCGTGTCCATGACACTGGTTAACATGTTCCTCTAACTCCTGTATTCCTGTACAGTGGTAGTTAAATCAAAAAATCTTCTAAGCATTTTTTATATATTTTGCTCTTGCATTTCTATTTTCTGAAGATGGATTCCTGTTGCACTAATATTTGGTCTTTCTTCCTTTTTAAGGTAAACATTTAAAGTGATCTCTTTTCTTCTATATACAGTTTTACCTGCATTCTGTAAGCTTGAAAGTTAGTTTTTGTAGTGTTTTCTTTGTTATTCAATTGTAAATATTTGCTAATTTCTATTATGATTTTTTTCCTTTACCTATGAGTTTTCTTTTTTACAAATTTTTTCTAAATTCTGAACTTATAGGGGTTTCACTAGTTATCTTTATGCTACTGATTTCTAGGTTAAATGCATATGGCCAGAGAACATACCAGTGTTTGCTGTAGTGGTATACTGTAGTTCATCATTTCAATCCTTTGAAATTTGCTGAGATTTGCTTTATCATTCATCACCCAATATATGCACCATCTTTAAAAGTGTTCCACATGTACTTGAAAAGAATATGCATTCTATTCTGTAGCTGGTTGGTGCAATGTTCTATATATTTAAATTATACTACATGAAATTGCTATTTTTGAAGGTCAAAATGAGAATTCTGCATTTTTGAAAAGTATTTAAAATATATACAATCAGCATTGATAGTTTTTCTCTGAGTGAAATATTAAATGAAAATTTCATTTTTATAAAATTTGGCACTTTTAGACTGTATAAATTATTCAAACCCTCCAATTACTGCTTCTCCATTGGGAATGTTTTGTTTATTGGGAAGCACTCCAAATCCTGATAAAGGTGGTAGAACATTGGACAGTAGTCTAGTGAGAATGTTGGATACAGCTAGATGTCATAGCCCAATTCAGTTACTTGTGCTATGGCAGTTAGTGATGAGTACAGTGGAACGCTGGCGTGCAAAGTTTGGGAATATGTCTGGTAACCAATGTGGGTTGCTTTAAGGTCATAGTTTTGTTCATAATTTCAGTTTTTTGATTATATAATGCTGCTGCTATTGCCTAACTCAAGTTTTAAAAAGAATAATAAATTATGACTTGCAGTCATAAGAAGCATTTGCTAGTATAGTTTTGGTTTTGGTGCTTGTTTGGAAGCTTCATCAACATCCAACCATTGTTCAGGTCATTTGCAATCATCATACAGCTTATGACTCACTCTAAACATGGCTCTGTGATGGTGAGTGGTAGGTATACCTCCAAATGTCGTGGTTTATTATTTGTCAGCTGGTGTACTCACTTTCCTTTTTTTTTTTTTTTTTTTTTTTTAACCTTTCCTGTTGCAGTCAAGTGTTGAGAAACTGTCATAGACCTCAAATTATGATTTGTGAATTAGCTTCTGCCCTGGCTTGGAACTGACCTTTCAAACCAGAGTTGGGTCTCCCCAAGGCCTTTGAGACTCAGGTCCCTAGAATAAAATTTCTAAACCACCAGCAAATAGCTCTTTAACTAACAGAGCCATCTCCAAAGGCAAAATTGTTGTTGCAACCTACTTCAATGATACTGTGCCTGTTTAAATTTATATATGTAAAAAAAGTATTTAGAATTATTTTGACAATATCATAATGTTTACATAGGAGGAAAAATAACAAATAGCAAAAACAGCCCAGTAGACTGGACTTGAGGACATGGGGAGGGGGAAGGGTAAGCTGGGACAAAGTGAGAGAGTGGCATGGACATATATACACTACCAAACATAAAATAGATAGCTAGTGGGAAGCAGCCGCATAGCACAGGGAGATCAGCTTCGTGCTTTGTGACCACCTAGAGGGGTGGGAGGGAGGCGCAAGAGGGAGGGGATATGGGGATATATGTATATGTATAGCTGATTCACTTTGTTATACAGCAGAAGCTAACACACCATTGTAAAGCAATTATACTCCAATAAAGATGTTTAAAAAAAAAGAAAATTAAAGAGATTTCTTATAATTTCTAAAGAGACAGTAGGAAATATACTATATATCAATTTTTACCAATCTCATATAATTTTTAACTCATCTAATGCTAGCTGTTTCATGTGATAAAGCATAATATTTCTATTAGATCAATTTTAGTTTTGTGTTTTTTCAGATCTTCCATATCCTTGCTGACCTTCTGTCTGCTTCACCTATCAATAACAGAGAGTTAAAATTAATTTAATTAATTGAATTAAAATCTTCATCAGTGATTGTCCCACTATTTGTAGAAATCTGTATTTACAGTTATTTTCTCTTAATACATTGAAGATTTCATTCTGGGGGCTTCTCATTTTCATTGTTTCTGAAACATTGTTTCAACAGTCCTTTGTCAATCTGTTCTTCCTCTAAAGGTAAACTACATGCTTTGCTCGTGTGCTCTCTCTATATATATATTGGGTTTTTTATTTTGCTATTCCACAATTTTACAGTGATGTGTCTAGATAGAGATTTATTGTCATTTGTCCTGCTTGGGTTTTAGTAAGCTCTAGGAAATCTGACTTCCATTACTTATGGTAAATTCTCTGCCATTATTTCCAGTGTATCTTCTACCCATTCTCTCTTCTTTTCTTGGGACTCCAGTTATATGTATGTTAGAACGTCTCTCTCTGAATGTCATTTCTCTTAACCACTTTTTTACATTTTCCATATTTTAATTTCTCTGTACTACACTCTGGATAAATTCTTCAGATATATCTGCCGGTTCCCTAACTCTATCTTCATTTATTTATTTCCAATCTGCTTTAGCTTGCTCTTTGAGTTTTTAGATTTTGGTAACTAAGTATATTTTTTTTTTTAGTTTAAAAAAGTTCTATTTAATTTACTTTCAATCTCCCTGTTCATTTTTCATAATGAGTAATTCTTTTCCTATGCTTTTTTATTCTTTTTTGTGGTTTTAATAATTTTATATACACTCATATCACAGTCTCTATCTGAATCCGATTAGAATCTTTAAGATTCTAGTAGAAGTTCTGGAGAGTCTTAATATTCCGTTTTATGGGTTTTGTTGATTCTCATGATAGGCAGGTTTTTTTCGTGGTATAATTTGGTAAATCTGGATTGTGAGTTTATCTTCAGTGGAGGCATTTGTCACCTGGATTGGGTCTTGTCTGTCCAAAAGGATTTTGTACTGCATTAATTTCTGGGATTTGGCCTTCCTATAAAAGTGCAACTGTTTTTCCTACCCACATCTCAGGTATTTAAATTTCATTGTTGTCTCCTCGGTTAGGATGGCAAAATTTCTTACTAGCCTAACTTTTACAGAGGATGAGCCCTGTGAGGATTCCAAATTAACTGAAATAACTTCCCAGCACACAGTGCATACAATCTCACTTTCTGTCTCTACCTGGCCATTAAGTCCCAAATCACTGGAGTCCTAAATCTGAAACAATGCCTTTGTCCCCACCCCACTATTCACAATGATAGCTCAAATGTTTACTTCTCATGTTTGTAACCCACTCTTTCTTCCTGGTACCAGAAAATTTCCTTCTTCTTGTAAGATTAGTTGTCAATTTTAAGACCTGCTATACTTTATTCAGATTTTGTAGGTTTGATTCAAATGGGAGGGCTTTTTGTTGGAACAGGTATTACAGGCTCACTCTTTGTAGGGAAAGGAGTATGCAGGTATGGCAGTAGATGAGAAGGAAAGGGGCTTCATTAGCCCAGATATGTCAGTACATGTTAAGATTTTCAGAAGCATTTTTCAAGACCATATCAGAGTTCCCTGGGGAAACCTGTGGTTTGTAGGCACTCCCCACAACCCTGAAGTTGTAATTCCCCCATGTCCTAAGACTAGCACAAGAAATGAATCACATAGCCTTTAATATTTGGATTAAGCAAATGCTGCAATTTATATAAGACAAGGCAGTACAATAGTGATTGAAGCTTCACAACACTGTTAGTACCTGGAACTAATCCCCAAATCTCAGCATGTGGATTTTATATGGCTGCTTAAGCTCCCCTGCTATGTGTCATCTGATATCACTCTAAGGCAAGAGTTAGGTCCAGATGGGAAATCTGGGTAACTATTAGTTATCATTAGATTTAGACTTAATTTCCTATCTTCCTGTGTCTTAACTATGAAGAATGTTGGAAGTTTGCAGGACTGAGATGTGTGTCAATTTGGGGTTTTGTAGGAATAAGTACATCATAACTTTGGATTTATGAAGATTAGACGCAACCTCATGGAAGGTGAGCGAAAGCTAACATAAAGCACATATTCACGTATTCCCATTTCAGTATGGCTCAATCTTTGTATTGTTTGTGTCTTGAAACTTCTCCAGAACTCCTTTAGGAAAGATATTTTTGCCTCTAGGGTTTTGTACTATGGTTTTTCTTACACTGAATTCTCCAACAGGCTGAGACTCCATTTGCTTTCTTCATTCCATTTTCTAGTCCTTGTCTCGATCCATATTTTGTCTCATAGTATAATCATGCCATTATTCACTTGAAAAACAGTGTTTCAGTTATTTCAGAGGGAACTTGAAAGGAAGGGGAAGTATATGTATGTACCCAGTTCACTATTTTAAATGGAAAATTTGTTCCAAGTTTTATGATCAACTAGTGACATGTACGGTAATGCAAACATTAACCCTTTACACTACTGTAATAAAATAAATAATTATTTAACTATAATACTTTAAAAAGTTACTGCTTATATTTAAACACTTCAAGCTTAATCCATGGGACTTATTTTAATGTAATAAGGGTCCATTTATGAACATCTTTTTTGTTCCTGCAAATGACAAGTCTGATTTCGGATGTGAACAGAGGAGGTAGAACTATACTGCTTATTAAGCTTAGTTCCCAACTGCTGTAGTTGAAATGTTAATGTAGATAGGACTTGAGAAGGAATTACTATATTCCATATCAAATCACTCACATAAACAAAGGTGAACCACTCATTAATGCCATTACTTTATTCTTGATATTGGTAGGCTTGTACCTGAATTATAATATAAAATTCCCTTCTCTTGAAAATACTTGGAGAAGGCCAATAGTCTGGCTATTTTTTAATAGCTTCCTGCTAAGAACATTTTCTTCAAAAGGCAAGATGGGTATTTTTTAGACCTGTCCACTTAACAGACCTGAAAATAATGGTAACCCAAAAGTAATGAACATTCATAGTGTCCAAATTATGGTTTCTAAGTACCATTCCCCACTTAAAGAAACTAGGGCTTCTTAAAGAGTTGGCTGGTTCCAATCTGTGGCAGGAGATATATAAGTTCATAACAAGATATCTTATTGTGCTGGAAAGTAAAGAAGATACAAACAATTGAAGGATCATGTCCAAGGACACAAGAATAAACATGAATGGGCTCCTGTTGGCAAGAAATAGGACACTGTGAGAATCAAAAGAATAAGGAATGAAATTAGTTGAAACACATTGAGTCTAGTGACACTCAAATGAAGAGAAAGGGAGAGAGGGAGAGAGAAGAGACGGAGGAAAGAAAAAATAAAAGCAACCACCACCACCGTTAGTATGGTTAGTGGATACCGTTAGTATTAACTCTTTTTCTCATTTCCACTTTTTTTTTCTGATGCAGTAATAAAGAACAAATTGCAGTATCTGAAAACACCATGATCTCTCTTACATCTATGCAAAGCTCCCCATCCCTTATCCTTTAAGACTACGCTGTGATGTAAATTCCTCCAGAAAAATCTTTCCTAATGCCCCTACACCCACTCTTCTCTGAAGTTCTCTTGATATTGTGTCTTTTTTTTAAAAATTGGTGTATAGTTGCTTTACCGTGCTGCGTCAGTTTCTGCTGTACAATGAAGTGAATCAACTATACGTATACACGTATCCCCTCCCTCTTGGATCCCCCTCCCACCCTCCCCCATCCCACCCAACTAGGTCGTCACAGAGCACCAAGCTGAGCTCCTCGTGCTATACAGCAGGTTCCCACTAGCTATCTATTTTATACATGGTAGTGTGTCTATGTCAATCCTAATCTCCCAATTCATCCCACCCCTCCTTCCCCTGCTGTGTCCACACATCCATTTTCTATGTCTCCGTCTCTATTCCTGCCCTGCAAATTGGTTCATCTGTACCATTTTTCTAGATTCCACATATATGCGTTAATACACGATATTTGTTTTTCTCTTTCTGGCTTACTTCACTCTGTATGACAGACTCTGGGTCCATCCACATCTCTACAAATGACCCAATTTCATTCCTTTTTATGGCTGAGTAATATTCCATTGTATGTATGTACCACATCTTCTTTATTGATTCATCTGTTGATGGACATTTAGGTTGCTTCCATGTCCTGTCTGTTGTAAATAGTACTGCAATGAGCATTGGGGTACATGTGTCTTTACTCTGAAAATTGGCAACTAAAAGGAAAGAAATAAGTAAGCATTTATCCTGTCTTTCCCATATGGGTTGTACTTCTGGGTAATAAATAGTCCCAGTTAGTGAGGGAAACTTGTTTTTTATAGAAGAATTTCAACTAACACATAGGGAAAATATTATAAAATTAGATAATCACAATTTACAGACCCTAATGAAATAATTGGTACTTCATAATGATAAGGACAGCACACTTTCATTTAATCCCTTGTAACATTGTCCAAGAATGTTGTATATATTTTCATATATGCTTATATATAAATTATACATTTTATATATGTATATAATATACATATGAAGAAGAGGTAAAGAAAAACCTAGAAAATTATTGAATGTGGATAATGGGAATATGGAGGATATTGTCTGTTTTCTCTACTTTTGAATATGTCTGACATTTTTCATAATACAAATGAAAATAAATGCATTTTGGTTAAGCCAAAATAACTAGAAGGGGAATTTAAAGGCCTCAAGCCTGATTTTAACTCCATATAAAAGAGGCATTTTAAATAAGGCAAATTACTTCAAGTGTCCATTTCCCTATCTATAAAATAGTTTGTAGTACATCATATTTTTTCAAAACTTGTTAATTGTAATTCTGGTCTGGGGCAATAAAGAAAAAAGAGGATTCCATGTTGACCGTAAACTTGAAAGAACCTGCATATTACATTCTTGTCTTTTAGAGTCATAACACATAAGGAGCCAATCAAACAGCTGAACCTATTTAGCTCAACGTTTCCCAAATATATTTAATGAAAATACCCTTACCTTTTTAAAAAACATCTTTATTGGAGTATAACAGCTTTACAATGTTTTGTTAGTTTCTGCTGTATAACAAAGTGAATCAGCTATATGTATACATATATCCCCATATCCCCTACCTCTTGCGTCTCCTTCCCACCCTCCCTATCCCACCCCTCTAGGTGGTCACAAAGCACTGAGCTGATCTCCCTGTGCTATGCAGCTGCTTCCTACTAGCTATCTATTTTACATTTGGTAGTATATATAAGTCCATGCCACTCTCTCACTTCGTCCCAGCTTACCCTTACCCCTCCCTGTGTCCTCAAGTCCATTCTCTACATCTGCATCTCTATTCCTGTCCTGCCCCTAGGTTCTTCATAACCATTTTTTTTTTTTTTTAGATTCCATATATATGTGTTAGCATATGGTATTTGTTTTTCTCTTTCTGACTTACTTCACTCTGTATGACAGACTCTAGGTCCATCCACCTCACTACAAATAACTCAATTTTGTTTATTCTTATGGCTGAGTAATATTCCATTGTATATATGTGCCACATCTTCTTTATCCATTCATCTGTCAATGGACACTTAGGTTGCTTCCATGTCCTGGCTATTGTAAATAGTGCTGCAGTGAACATTGTGGTACATGACTCTTTTTGAATTATGGTCTCAGGGTATATGCCGAGTAGTGGGATTGCTGGGTTGTATGGTAGTTATATTTTTAGTTTTTTAAGGAACCTCCATACTGTTCTCCATAGTGACTGTATCAATTTACATTCCTACCAACAGTGCAAGAGGGTTCCCTTTTCTCCACACCCTCTCCAGCATTTATTGTTTGTAGATTTTTTGATGATGGCCATTCTTACTGGTGTGAGGTGATACCTCATTGTAGTTTTGATTTGCATTTCTCTAATGATTAGTGATGTTGAGCATCCTTTCATGTGTTTGTTGGCAATCTGTATATCTTCTTTGGAGAAATGTCTGTTTAGGTCTTCTGCCCATTTTTGGATTGGGTTGTTTGTTTTTTTTGATATTGAGCTGCTTGTGAAAATAGTCTTATCCTTGATTTTTTTTTTTCATTTAACACCTATGAAACTTTGGGGGAAACTATAGACTGTGTCATCTCTAAGGACCCTTTTGGCGCTAAAGTTCTATGAGTCTATAATTCTGTAAGTCTTTTAAATGTCTATAGAAAATCAAAATAACCAGTTAATACAGTGGGAAAAAAATCAAATCAGTTGTCTGACAGAAGTGCCTATTTAATTTAGTCCAAATGTTCTATCAAGTAGCCCCAGGTAGACCAGCTTGAGTGTTTTAAAAAATAACCTTGGCAGCATCCTATGAATCCAAGCTTTGTTGTGTTTGTGAAATGCTGAGCTTGAGCAAAGCCACAGCATTCATCTGGTCTATCACAGTGATCAAGGCTAATTGCTCAACAATCAGATTGGATGCAGTGATTCATGTCAATCAGAAGCTCAGCAATGGGCAAGTTCTCTATAGGTATATTACCAGGAGTCCCTGAAATGACCACCGTGGCCTAATTTGGAATAGGTTTGATATTTGATCTGGAACGTGTTTGAAACTACCATATTTTCTCCAGGCAAATAAGTTTTCTAAACTTCACTCTAATTATTAAAATTCATAGGGTGATAACTATAAAAATGTGGAGGATGTAAGGAGATCCATGGCTGACCATCATTTAACAATTAATTTTTTCTAAAAGACACATATTGTCTCTTTTAGCCCCCTTGAAGATAAATTTAGGACTTTTAAAGCAGAAGTACAACCCATAGTGCCTCAATCTTAAGGAAAGAGAAGACTGCTGTGAACAGTTTCTTCCTGTCTGCTTTTTGTAGAATTTTTTTTGAAGGTTGGGAAGTGAGGGTAAGGGGGCAGGCACATGAGTGGAAATGTTCAAATAACAACATAAGAAAAAGCCTACTCAATTCTGTATCTATCGTACAACTATTCAATATGAGTTTTTAAAATAAACTTTTAATTTTGAGATAATTTTGGATTGACATGCAGTTATAAGAAATAATACAGAGATATCTCATATACTCCATAGTCAGTATCTCCCAGTAATAACATCTTGCAAAACTATATAGTAAAATATCACAACAAGAATCATCGTGAACAATTTTTAAAGAGTTTAGAGGAGATGCCAAAAGTAAAGAAAGAAGAAAGGTAGGGGCCAAAGATACAATGTCTGCATGAACTTAATTTCCGATTGATTACCTATCATCCATGATTTAAGAGAAGAAATCCAAATTATTACTTTTTATCAGTAACGAGGCATCCTGCTTTCTCCTTCTGCATTTGTATAAGTAAATCATGTGTTTTTAATGTGTGCATAAGGTGTTAACATGCTTGGCAGCGACACTTAGAAATAAACATAAACAATATGATTTTGCATATGCTCCCACAGCCCTCTTCCCCTAAAATACACAAAGTCTCAAAATGTCTGGAGGTGCAAACCAAAGCATATTTATTGGAATCTAGACCTAACAAAAGATCCCATGTATTGAATCTGCTTTCTTAGGAAATTTTAAAGCTGTCATTTATTTTGCATGTTATAGGAAGGACTGTACAAAACACCTCTCTGCTTGGGACCTATGGAATATTAAAACAGAACGGTCAGCAGGATATTGGAGGGTCCCTGTCCATTTACCTTTAACAGACTTTTACTTCCCTATGTGCATCTATGACGATGGAAGAATCATTTCTCTTCTTTCCTCCCTTCGTAATAATTATTTATCCAGATACTTGTGCCAGATGAAACCTTCTGCAGCCATAGGTGCATTATCTATTCTTGCCCATCGTTCAAATCCTTGGGTGATGCAAACGTGTGTGTGCCAAGGGTAAATATTTGACCGTTGTTCCAGCCACCATTGCACAGCCCCTGAGTGACCCTGCATTAATTAGCTGAGAATTTCAGGGCTTTGAATCTGATTGAATCAAAATATTGTTTTTACAAGTTGATGAAGGCTCTTGATTGATGTGGGCCCTGCTGATTCTTTAAAGGATTAAATTGTATGTACAGATTACGGAGTTCTGGCTGCCACTGCTTAAAAGGGGATTGTTTTTTAGCAAAGCTTCAAAAAAAATAGTGCTGTGGTGTGTTTTCCTCCCAATGGGTGTTATGATCATTTCAGTGGACATTTAAGAATTTTAAAAATTGAGGGAAATGGTCAAGAAAAGTATTAGGTAAAAATAAAGAGGCAGAAGAGAAAAAGACAAAAAGAAGTGGATAAAGGAGGATGAAGGAGTTTGGCTTCCATTCATCCTGAGAATATGTTTTGTGTGCATATCTCCCATGGTAAAGCCTGCCATATTTTACCCTGGGTACAGGAAAGGAACACAATCATCGGGGTCTGAGCTGGTCAGGGCTTAGAGGAATTGAATGGCATGCAGCATGTCCAGTGAGATACACTCACATGGCCCTGGGTCATGCAGCTCTCTGTCTACTGAACCCGAGGGCCCCAAGGCAAGAGTGAGATATGACAAGAACGCGAGTCAGGCCCTCATCCAGATAAAGGGCAAGACAAGAAAAGCTCCAGGGGAAACTCGTACGCATAGAGATGGAAGGAGGAGCACAGATTTCCCCTTGCCAACCCTTCCATTGTAATAGCAAATATCCACATCCTCAAACAAGGCAAGTCTCAGTATGTTGCCCTCTTATATTTCTCTTACTCAAGATCTCTTATATTGGTTCCAGGTTGATGTTTTTCCCACTTGCAAATTTACAAAACTTTAATTTCATCATGCACCTATTAACTTGAAAAATGACTTTTTTCATGGACTCTGTGTTGTATAATGAATCAAAACCAATCAGCATACGGAAGAAACAATAAAACGGAGCCCAAATCATCATGTGCCCAGAGCAGGGAGATTACCGAAGGTCTCAGCTGGCAACCCCTTATGCAGCTTCTGAGAATGAACCACTGGTTTTTAAATACTTCTGGGAATGTTCTGCTTCCCCTAGGTTCCTTTTGGGACAAATTAGCTGGAATCATGGATGCTTTTGAAGTTTTATTCTTCTTTCACTTGTACCATGAAGGAGGGAGGGTCCTGAAAATTGGTTAACCCATAATTTGTTATGTGGTGGGCAGAACACAATAACAGGTAACAGTGACCTGGAGCATGGAAAAGGGGAATCTGTAAAGAAGTAAAACTATATGAACTTATGGCTTAGTTTTAAAAATTCATACAAAACTTCATGAGGAACATTTTTAAAGGAAAGTGTTAATGAACACTAAGTCTGCTCAGGCTGCTATAACAAAGTACCAGAGACTGGGTAGCTTATAAACAACAGAATTGTATTTCTTACAGTTCTGGAGGCTGGGAGGTCCAAGATTATGGTACCGGCATGGTCGGATTCTGGTGGGAGTCCACTTCCAATGTGTCCTTGTATCCTCACAAGGCAGAGAGCAGAGGGAAAGCAAGCTCTCTTGTGAGTTTTATAAGAACACTAATCCCATTCATGAGGGCTCCATCCTCATGACTTCATCTAATTATAATTATCTCCTGAAGACCCCATCTCCTAATACCATAACATTGAGAGACTGGGGAGGACACAAACATCAGTCTATAACAAGTACAAAGTGGTGACTTTAAAATTAAACACATGAAGATGGAAGACAAGTAGAACAAAGGAGAGTGCTAAGTAGGGTATGGGCAGTGGGCAAGACAACCAGGAGGCTGTGGGTCTTCAGAGGCACTTCGAAGGAGATGGCAGATATGAATGCACTAAGAGCAGAGAGAACTCTCCTAAGGGACAAAGGAGAAGTCATGAGAAATCAGGGTAGTTGTTGATTATTTAGCTTGGTTGGGGCAGGAGAATGAAGTGGGTAAAGGAGATGAAAGACCACTTAGGGAAATGGTCTCCTGATGAAGGACTCTGAATCTCACACCGAGACGCCAAAAGCAGAAGTGATGGAGACCCACTGAAGAAACTGAGCAGAGCGATGACAGAAATAAAGCCCCTTGTTTGAGGACATCCATTTCCCTCTGTCAGTGTAGCTGTTAGAAGACATACAGTCAAATCTTAATTTAGTGGATCTTCAGTCTGGCTGGTTATCAGACTCATCTGCAGAATTTTATAATATGTAAGTTCCTGGTTTCTTGATTTAGTGGATCTGAAGTAGGGTCCAGAAATCAGTAATTAAAAGTCCCTAAGGCCAGACCTTCCAAAGTTTAAAGCACATACAAACAACTTGGGGATCTGTTGAAAATCAGACTCTGATTCAGTAGGTGTTGGGTGGGGCCTGAGATGCTGTGAGTCTAGCAAGCTTCTGGATGCGTGGTGTGCCTGCCCCAATTTGAGTACCAAGACCAGGATGATCTGATAACCAGGTAAGTTTAAGGTCCACTTCCTGAGAGGATCTAAGGTCCAAAGAACAAGATACGTAGTCACCTATCTGGATAAAGCTGTTACATTATTTCTCTAAGCAAAGAGAAATAAAGAGGTGATCTTTTTAAAGAGGAACCAAAACATGACCATAAAACAGTAAGACTATTTCTTTTTTGCATCCACATATGAAATCAGTCTCATTGTACTTTAGCCTCACAGTGAGTGAACGGAATAAGAAAATAGAGATCTTCTAGTTTCCCTGGAGTATATAAATAATGGATTATTCTTCTGGGTTCTTCTTCCTGTCTTAAGAACCAAACTGGCGTTATTTCAGAAGAAAGGGAGGAAGAAAGAGAGAAAAGAAGGGAGGAAGGGGAAGGGGAGTAGGGAAAGAGGGAGAGAGCAGGTTGGAGAGTCACTGTAGGTACTGCTCAACAGAGGAAGACTGGGCTGTGTGAGAAAGAGGCTAGAGAGCTACAGCTAATTGTGTGTGTGTGTGCACGCCCATATGTGTATATGTAAATATAAAATGGTATGCTATGTAGTTATGTATTATAATGTATACATGTGTGTTTGTGAGTATATATATGATCATAAATATAATATGTGGGTATCTATATACCTATGTGTGTAAACATACGTGTGTGTGTCTTGTCTATATATAATTATGTGTGTGTATATATATACCTATGTGTGTGTGTGTATATATACACACACACACACATACAGAGAGAGTGAGAGAGAAAAAAACAACCAAGCTGATGGAAAATAAACCATTTAATTCTAACATAATTGTTAGAAATATTATGGTTATCTATAATATCAGTAGATATTAAAATAATCTAATAGTTAGATTATAATCATCATTGTAAAGTTAACCTTATTTGATACCTGCCAGTGGGAGGCTGCATTCTGCAAACAACGCTTCAGTGAGACAAACATTTTTCGTCAAATAGAGCTACAGCCAAGAGTGTTGACCACCCTCTTTCCCACCTTCTAGTTCATGGACACAAAAGTCTCACCCTCCTTTTGGTGGCCAAAACCCTGCTCTTTTTCCGTGAAGGTCCAGGGGTCCTCTGTACCATGGCTTCAGAGGGTGTGGGGCCTGCCTTCCATAACCCAGACCAGCCCAGGAAGGATACAACTGCCCCTCACACCCATTTTAGAAATGAAGTTTGGCCTTCACCTAGAAGTCTAGGCACGCCTTCGCTTCCCTTCAAACTGGGGAGAGCTGTGGGGTCTTAGGTGTTAGGGCACAAAAGGGAGCGCAGGAGTGAGACATGAAATTAAGGGGGTGCCTGCTGCAGGTTCGGTGTTCTTGCAGAAGAGCCATGCATCAAATGCAATAAAACGCACCCCTCCCCTCATTCACTATAACTCTCTTATTATCTTGGGCTCAGGTGTGTTGCATGAATATACAATAATGGGGCTAACAAGATGGTTTGGGGTCACAGAGGGATAAACCATGGTGTAATCCAGCTCTGAAAGCCGTTCTGGTAATGAAAATTGTAGACCAGTCTTGTGGCTAGTTTTGTAATAAAGATATACAAAGATGAATATAGGTTTCCCGGAATTAATCTGAGAGCATTTGATCCAATTTATACTGGAGTGGCTGCCTTGAAGGCAGCTCGGTAGACAGGACTCCAATTTCGGTTGATAGAGTGCTGTGGGGTCTCAGGGAGGAAGGGTTCCCTGTAATTGGGAGAGGATTTTATTTTTGAAATGCCCATCTCTTGGCTTTGTCAAAGGCTGTGCATCTGTCTGCCTTGCCTGTGAATGCAGTCAGGCTCAAGGCACCGAACCCCACGGTGTAAGCTTCTGGTTCAGTATTCAGCGTGACAGACAGGCTACCAGTTTTATTCTTTCAGAGAGGACCCCAGGATACACTGCATTTTATTGTTGCAATTGTTCTGTGGACCAAGCAACATTAGGCCGACAGAGAGGGGAGGCTCAAGACAGCTTTATGTCGTCTTCTCCTTCCCCCTCCCCGTCTTTGACCTGCTCAAAGTGGCCAAGTTTAAGGCTCCTAGGAGTTTTCACTCTGAAGCCAGCAGCTTGGGTCTGGGGAGCAGGGGAGAACCGTTCTTACTTTGTCCTTGGAAGTGTGTCATTTTCTGGCAGTTGGCCAGGTCGGGGACAGAACTGGAGGCTGCTGAATTCAGGCCGCGACTCTTGAAGAACTGGAATTCCTGGCATACTCTTACATAAAACAGCCCCAGACCAACCCAAGAATTTTGACTGTGTCTACCTTATCGTCATGCTATCTGTTTTACTCTCTGGGCTGCCAATTCAGGAAAAAGTTGCTTTAAGAATATTTACATTCAAAACTCATTTGATGCTTCCCATCGACTTTTCTCTTTTTAAGTGGCATTAGGGAATTATTCTCCTCAAATCCTGCTTAGGTAGCTGTTTAGAGAGGCCTGTTTTCAAACTGTTCTGCTTAAGATGAATCAGAAAACATTGACTTCTGATGCTCTTCCTTAGAATTTTTGGGCCTCTTATTTGTAATTTTATTTACAAATTTCAAGAAGGACAAATTTTTATTTACAAATTACAAAAAGGACAAAGTTTAGTCCTTTTCACTGATGTAATTTTGAACATATGAGTTTATGTGTTTTATCATCTATGAATTTATGTATTTACAATTCACCATAAAAATATATCGTGGTTATTAGAACACCTTTTAAAGCCCAATTTGAAACACTCTTGTCACAAAAACCAAAGAGGAGTTTCTAATACATTTTTATTTGTGCCATGAAATTATCACTTAGGATTTTCATATCAGTATTAGAAAAGTTGGCTAAATAACTGTTTCTTGTAGTGTTATGGGAATGAAATTTAATTATTACTGAAGGCTTTTTATTTTTCCATTTTTATTTTTATTTTAATACTTCTCTTAATTGTGTACATCGGCCTGTACACAAGGTGGTGTAAGATGTGAACTGCCTTTAATAACAAATAAAAAAGCAGTTTGTATTCAGCTTAAAATAGCCCACAGCTAAAATGAAGGCTATAGCTCTGCAGCCAACGAACCCAGAGAGAGTTTAATCATTTAGCCTGCAGATTACAATTTAAGGCATTTTTAGAGGATTTTCATATATATACATACACACACACATACACGTACACATATATAGATACTCTGGAATTTGCTTATTACTTATATAAATCACCTTTTAGTTTAGCAGAAAAGAACCAAGCTTTTTTGGTTCATTTTTACTTTTATACTATCTCAGCTTAGATTATTTTTAATGGGAGGTGGGAGTGGTATTTCTAGATGTAGCAAATGAGAAAAAAAATGCATTTTCAATTGTCAGTAATATTTAATTTCTATCGATAATTTCTTGATTGTTCTTCTGAAAAGCAAAGCTTTAATGTGTCAGCCTAAATTACAATACAAAAGAAATCAGAAATTATGTTGTTAATATTTCCCATTTTCAGATCTTACTGATTAGATTAGAGAAAAAAATTATTCCATATAATTTCACTGTAGAAAAGCTATATGTCTAGTCATACCACTACCTCGAAATGAAATTAGGGAGAAATGTTACTTAACATAGTGTTTGTGTATATATATATACATGTGTGTGTATATATATATGTGTGTGTGTGTGTATGTATATATATATATATATATATATATATACATACACACACACACATATATATACACACATATGTATATATATATTTTGGTTTCTTTTTGTTTTTATGTTTTTTTTTGAGAAGGGAAGGTGCAGCATCTAATTTTACCCATGATTTATTTTATTAGAAGCTCTTGTCAGGGAATTAAACTTTTTAGATCTGGGCATTGCCTTAAAAATACAAAGCCTATCATGATGACTGTCTTATAATAAAAATTAGACTGATTTTAATTTAAGGAGATTTATAAGTGGTTCTCTTAGGAATTTTGTTGTTTTATTCACCAAGTTAGTAGACCAATAGAAACATACCAATGACGTTTAGCTTGCAAGTTAATGAAAAACAAATCCCCTACTGAAATAAACTAGATTTTTTCTTTTAATATGGAGAGATCAAGTTCATGCCTAAGAAACTTTTCAAGGAGAAAACTCTACTAAATTTCTTTCTCATGTTTTTAAGATCAAATGCTTTCTATATCATGGAACTCACTTTTTTGGGGGAGAAATCTTGCCTTCTTAGAATTCACTAATGTCATTTGTGAGATTGAACTTTTTTCAGTATGATATAAATGTTTAAAATAGAAAAAAAATGAAGGAGTCAGAAAAGCACTTTAATTTGAATGATTCATATATAGGCATCTTAAGAAACATGCATATTGTGCATGAGTAAACCATACCTATGTTGTAAAAGATGCTAAATCAATGTGTATTTAACTTCAGATGAAAGTTGCAGGGCAGAAGCAAGCATCTATTAGGGAAACATTGTATGGGGTTGCATTTGTGATGGGAATCCTAAGGAGCTTTCTGAATATGTTAACTTTTTTTGGATAACTCAGTGATGAAAGCTTACAGCCGAGCAAGTGTATTTCTTAACACAAATTTGTAAGGACGTTTTTGACATCTTCATCTCTAATGTTTCAAAGCTTTGTTAAAGTCCAGTTCCCGTAAAATGTCTACTTGCAAAGTGCCAGATCACAGGAAAAGAAGACTTTTAAATATTCAAGGAATATTGTTTTTTAAGTAAAGCTTATAAAAACTGCCTGGCAAGCCTATATTTAGGACACCAGATGCCTCCCTCCAATAGCACACCCCACCTTCTCAGAGAGGAGACACTACAAGGAAAATGGGTAATTAGGTTTCTAACTGCAAATGATCAGTTTGTTATTTTTCTTTCCAAATACACAGATTAAGATAATAAAAGAAGTGACAGTGGATTCCTTCTGGAATTAACCGTTCTTCTCAAGCTTCTTCCTGGCATCAACAGCATTTGTGTGTTCTTCCGGCCCTGCTTGGGAGTGTACGTGTTTGTATATACAGGTTTCACTGGCAGGCCTAATTTCAGGATACATAATGCATGATTTTGAAACCAATTTGTTATTGTAATATTTTTTAGGAATGCATGGAGGTACTCAAGAGGAGAATGTTAAATTATACATGCATTGTGGCCAAGTGGATTCATTTAGCTCAGTCTGCAGGTGAATCTCCCCGTGACCTTGGCACTTGCTGGCTAGTATAGAATAACAATCAAAGCTTGGATTGGGAATCCGACCATTTCCAAATATTAACAACTTCTTTCAAAGGAAATGCTGATTTCAGCATTTATGGTAATGGAACATTGGTATCTCTTTCAGAGTTTTTAGGGGAGGGGGAGAAAAAAAATGCCACAATCTTAATAGGATTAAAAGCCAGGCTTTTTATTTTCAAAATGCTAATTTGTTTTCTGTATTCTGTTTTCATATCGGGGCTTGTTATTCGCTACCCTAGGTCCCACAGACCACTGAAGACTCAGAATTGCGTTGGTACCAATAGGAAAGTGACATAAAAGGTTTCTATCTGAAAGGAATTCTGTATTCTTTCCAAGCCCATTTCCTCTTTTCTTATGTAAGTCAGCTTGGGGCAGAGCATTCAAGGTAGAGGGTGGGAGGGGACCAGTATGCTTCAAGTCCCTGGCCTGACTCCTATCTCCTTACCCTTCCACATTAGGGAACAAACTTGAATCATTAGGGGGGCATTAATTGAAGCAGCCTGTGACCCATATGAATCGGATGAACTGCCTGGGCTGGAAAAGTTTGGCCATGGAGCTGAGCGGCCTGAAGCACATGACATTCTGTAATCTGCTTATCTGGCAGGCTTTCGCCAGCAGCTCACCCATGGAGTGAACAGTGGGGCGGGGAGACTAGGCCAGAACTGAGACACTAATTTACCATGTAATTTGTTTTGAGATTCCTTTGATAGATTTCACTACCAAAGACATTTGCAGGAGAAGGGGACCTTACACCCTGACACCAGCCTGTTCTGGTGACTAGATAGGGCTACACCATGCCTGGGCCCGGTGATGACCTTGGTAATAGGACTCACCTTACCTGCACCTTCCCTCTCTTCTCTGTTTCTTTGCCTTTTCCTTTCCTGTCCAACCCAGGGAGGAAGAGAGAAAGTAGAAAATCGAGTTCCATGCAGGTTGATGAAAACCAGGTGTAGCAATCCAAAGAAGCAGGTAATTTTAAGTTTGAGTCTGTTTGGCAAATGAGGTGTCCCATTTGGGGTAATAGGTGTTCACGTTTTGGCCCAGCAGGTGTGCTAATGCAAGGCAGGTTTCCTTGAGCTGGCTTATTTAGGGGATGTTTAGGGGATGTATTTAGGGGATGTTTAGGGGATGTATTTAAGGGATGTTACAAATGGATAGACTATTTAAATGCCCACAAAGACATTAACAAACATACCCGAACTCTCAAAAACTGGAAAAAAAAAATCAAAGGAAAAAGGTCCATGCTTTGGGTTTTGCTCACTTGTGCTTCTAATAGTTGTTTAATGACCTATAAAGTCACTTTTGTAAGAAAAGAAACATAAAGGAATTTGGTAACTAAAAAAAATTTAAAGGGAGGGGGCTGCTGAGACATTTTCTTCCAGCTGCTGAAAGAAACTGAACTGGCTATTTTCTGTGGTGTTTTGAATGGTATTTGTAGCATTCACCTTTTTTCCTTCCTTACCCACTTTGTTGGAGAATATAAATATTGAGGCTTTTTTTTTCCCTGCCAGAACTGTTGGTTTGGTTGGGATTGTGTTTTGTTTTCTGTTAGAAGAAATGGCAGATAAAAGGGAGGCATCATCTACATTTTGCTTAGTACATTGGTTTCTATTCAGTGTCCTTTTGGGAAAAAAAAATTCCTTCAATTAGCATTTCTCACTGAAACAAAGAGTTTGCTCTGTTCAGTAAGGCTCATTACTGAAATATTCTAAGGTATATAACATTGCGGCCTATTGCTGTGAAAATGAGTTGTGAGTCATGTCTTAATTAAGGGGCTGCTTAGGCCAGAAGATACACAAGCAAATCCTGCCTTGGAATGGAAATGAAACAAATGGATGAAACCTGTAAATGTCCCCTCCAACTTTAAAAATATTCTCCATTTCCCCGTGCTGGTTAAATATGTACTGTGGAATCTGAAGAAAGAGAAGACACTGGACTTTGACCTTGGCCAACAGGATGCTCTGTTTACAGAAAATGCACCTGAAGTTGGCTCGTTTTATCCTAGTAGAGGAAGCACTACAGAGTGTTCTAAGGAAAGTAAATGAGGAAATCTTGTAGGGATGATAGTGGCTAATGGTTATCCAACTTCTTTAAGTTCAGGGCAAGAGAACTTGGGCTTCAGCTTGACATGGAGAATTAGTTCAAAGGAAGAAAATCTGTTGGTGCTTGGAATGGATTACCCAGTATACTGGGTTGAATAGCGTCCCTCCAAAATTCATGTCGACCCAGAACCTCAGAACGTGACCTTATATGGAAATAAGGTCGTTGCAGATGTAACTAGTTAAGGATCTTGAGATGAAATTATCCTGAGTTTAGGGTGGATGCTAAACCCAGTCATTAGTGTTCTTATAAGAAAAAAGAGAGATATGACACACAGAGAGATACAGGGGGAAGCCATGTGAAGACAGAGGTAGAAAAGGGGGTGTTGAGTCTTCAAGCCAAGGAATGTTAAGGATTTTTGGAGCCACCAGAAACTAGAAGATAGGCACGGAACAGATTCTCCCTCAAAGCCTCCAGAAGAACTAGCCTTGCCAACACCTTGATCTCAGACTTACGGCTTCCAGAACTGAGAGACAATAAATTGCTATTGTCTTAAGCCACCAAGTTTGTGTTAATGTCAGGGCAGCCCCTAGAGACTAATACACCCAGAAATACAGCACCCATCTGGGGTAATTTAATCCTAACAGGAGATAAATCTGATTTTCATTTGCCATCTACAAAGGCCTCTTGGTCTCACTTGTATGGCATACAGTTTCACGGCGTACGAGTACCCAGGGCTCTCTGACATGTCGAAACACATCTTCAGCTGGTATTAGGAGGGAGTAAAAAGACTGTTTTAGCGAAGGTGCCCTGGGAATCTCAGGCTAGCCCTGGTTCACAGTTGTCAGGTTCTGGATTGAGCAGGAAGCTTCCAAAAAAGGTCTTCTACCCAAAGGGATACAAATCCAGATATTCGCATAAATGGTCTTTTCTCCAAGGGACCTAAAAAAAATTTTTGTCACGCTTATGCCCTAGAATTTGGCCAAAGAGCCCTGAGAACACAGATTCAAGTACCCACCTTTCCCCGATGCAGCAGTGCACG
Source organism: Balaenoptera acutorostrata (assembly GCF_949987535.1). Taxonomy (NCBI): domain Eukaryota; kingdom Metazoa; phylum Chordata; class Mammalia; order Artiodactyla; family Balaenopteridae; genus Balaenoptera; species Balaenoptera acutorostrata. The sequence continues at coordinate 16,721,609 of NC_080082.1, read as the reverse complement.
TTAGACACATACCATAGGTTGCATCGTGCTTTCAGAATGCCCCAGCTTGGCAGATGTTGATGGCAGCCAACTTGGAGAATGTGTTTACAAGAAGAGGAACTAACCTGTGTAGCAAAGAAGATCACTAAACCTACGCTTGGAAGTCTACAACCTTGACTGGTCTGGCTGACCTTGGACAAGTCATTTAACCCAGACAAACTTTATTTTCCTCATCTGTAAAAAGTGGGGCTAGCTCATGCTTCTCTGAGTTCTGAGGTCTAGATGAGATAATATGTATGAAAATAATTTGGAAATTATTAGGTGCCCTGCAAACCTTAAGTATTTGAGGTATCCATTAGGGAAAAGGACCCATAGTTCATTTTCTACCCCTTAGCACCACCTTGCATCCAAGCTTCAGCTCTTGAATTTTAGAGTCCTACATTACAAAATGGGCCAGAGGTCACTGAAGGATTCATTGAAGTTTTCTTCCTAATGCCATCAATGTGAAAACAAAAAGTAAAATTGAATAAACTCTCTGTGACCCTCACTACTCCATACAATTATTACCAGATACAAATGTTAGACAGCAGATGTTTTCCTACTATTCTGAAGGCATGACAACTGAGAGGTATCCCCAAACCCATCAATTTCAGTGTTTTTTTTTTTTCTTCTAAGAGAACAAAGAACTCCAAAGTTAAATACATTGCTTAGCTACCAGTATTTAATACCATGAGAGGATGTTGGAGAAACTGCTGTCTAATTCTTATATCCTGAGCAGGCTTGACCACCAAGAGCCACCTTAGCAGTATGATTCTGAAATATGGGGATTAAGAATGGGTTAGGTAGAAAACGGACCCAATTGAAGGTCTAATGCCAGGGGCTGGCTAAAGGGCCTGATCATAGAGTCGACTGGTATGTAGGGTCTGATCCATGCCCTTGTTTGTGTTGAGTTTGAACTAGTTGGAGTGATGATGATGCCAGATGGGTAGGAAGGAGGGCATATAGGAGCCAGGGTCTTCGGATAGTGGCAATCACTGTAATCCAATGTAATGATGTTGACACTCACATCTTCAGGTGGTGGAACACTCAGTGTAACTTGAGGGTAGAGGGAGTGAGTCCCATCTTTAAGGGATGAAACCAAGGATGGGCAATAGTGGAGATGAGGTAGCGCTTTCATCTTGGAAAGGAACTCCGTGTAAACCAAGGTACAGGGTGAGCTCATTGCTGCCACTGCGGGAGGGAAGTGCATTGCTGTCCAGGGAGGAGGCTGGGCTCAGCCCTGTAGGCACCAAGCCCTTGGTCCAGGGAAGCTGGGCTGTTGTGGAGAATGAGGACAGGGATCATGACACGTTGCCAGGTTAATGTTCCATGGACTCAGGATGGGGGCAGGTTGAACCCAGAGGTCAAAGGTCTTCTGGACTTTTAGACTTCTAGACTTGTGACCAGGTAAGAAGTAAATGCTTGACTCACCCTAGTTCCGTCCATGACTGAGTGACGAAACCATGCCCTAGCTTATGAATGTAATCTGTTAGACTTTGCCCTTGATTGACCTATCTCTAGTATGTGTCCTGTTTTAGACTGTAATGGAATCCATCTGTGAAGAATCTCATCCTCCTGCTTTTTTACTATAAAGAGAAATGCTTTGAGTCACTTGAGGATTTAATTTAGGGGTCTTCGTCTGACACTGTGTTATGCCATTTCCTTCATGGGTATTTTGTGTTCCCACCTGGACTATAAGCTCTTTGAGGATAGAAAAAATTTTTAAAAAATTGTTTTTTCACTCTTTAAAAGAACAATCCCAGGACTCAAAAACAAAACAGACTAAGAACTGAAGCCTGCATACATGACCTATTCTTGGTGACACCCAATTGCTTTCTGTGGCCAGGAGTGGGGGGTGAGAGGAGGCTAGGGGGTGATATTATACTTAGATTGTTGCTGTTTTACTCAGCATGGAGCCAGGCAGCAACCAATCACAGCCCCTAATACTGTAGATTATCACATGTGACATTAATGCATGTGAAAATTGGACCTTTAAGACTGCACATTTAGAGGCCAATCATCCTCTTTAATATCCCCTCCAACAACCAAGTCTTGGTCTTTGCCTTCATTTGTAAAGACTGTGGGTACTGCTGGTTAACTGAAAATTTCCAGCGATATTTTGAATCACTGGCCTAGAACTGTGACTGAACGGTTTACGGTGTTTCAAGCGAAGGTCTTCTTTAATGGAGGCAAGCATTTTCTCCTTATCTTCCTGTAATGGCACAGTAGTTTTGCTAGGGGGTGGATTCTGAAGTATCACTTAACAGCAATCTATTTCCTTAAGATTCCTGATAACATGGTTTGTATTTCACCACTAATAAATAGGACCAGTTTTGGAGAAAGGCTTTTAAAAACACAGAAGCATTGGATTTGCCTGTATTTAAAAGAAAAAAAAAAAAAAAAAAAAAAAAAAAATATATATATATATATATATATATATATATATATATATATATATATAGTTTTGGTTTTTGACCCTTTCATTGTCATTTTAAAGCCATCTTTGAAAAGGGAGACATCTTCCCTGTCCTTTCTCCTGAAACAAGTGAGCAAAGATGCTTCTCACGGCCTCTTCTGAGATGCATCCTGTCCTGGCACTTTGCAATTTGGAACTGCAGGGAATGGCCTTCACCCTAGAATATTTTAGCAACTACTTTGACAGAGATATTCCTAAGACAGATGCTAACCTGGTAGATACTAGGAAATATTCAGATCCAAAATAGGTTCCCCATTTCTGGAACATTCTGCTTCAGTAGATAAATTTGCTGGACTGTCTTTGAAAGAGGACATTCATGATTGTATCCCGTCTGGATGTTTACACATAGGCCCACTTTTATCAGAAGAGTGGCTGTATAGATTTTTATTTTGCTCTTTTACTTGTTCAATATTCATTCATTCATTCATTCATTCATATGGGCACTTTCTTCCCAAGCAGAGTTAATAAGGCAACAGGTGGGGACCCCGGGGACATCAGGAGCCTTATTTTTGTTTCTCAAAGTTGAAGTGCAGACATGCTCCAGGGTACAGAGGAGGCCCACACAGACCAGCTCAGTCTTCCCAAAGCCCACAGGGATATGGATCAAATACACTGGGAGAGCCTGGAACAATTAAAATCAAATTTTGATTAGAATTAGTATCCTGGAACTCAGTATTTTTGTTTCCTTTTCAAGAATAAGCCTACTTAGGTAATAAGATTTTGTTCTAATCTGAAGGAAAAGGAGAAAGCAATCACTGAGGGAAAATTAGTTGTCATGAGTGAAATATAAGAACAATAAACCCTAATAATTTTGAATTTGATAAATGCCAAGTTTGTGATAATTTGACCTGGTTAGGAGAAGTTTTAGGTTTCTGTTACCTTTGCACTAAGTTTGTAAATATGGACTGTGACAAACTGTGATGGAGCATTTCTAAACTAAAGGAACCAAATATTTTTAGGGGTTTGAGCTAATTAATTGTGATGTGCAAGGATTTAACATTTGTTTTCTATGTATCTTTTTTTTTTTAAGCAGAAACATGAGAAATGTTTACTTCTCATCCAAAGTGAAAACAAAGATAAAAAACAGGAAAACAGGATAGAGATTTTTTTTTTTTTAACATCTATGGAGTATAATTTCTTTACAATGGTGTGTTAGTTTCTGCTTCATAACAAAGTGAATCACCTATACACATACATATATCCCCATATCTCCTCCCTCTTGTGTCTCCCTCCCACCCTCCAGTCCCACCCCTCCAGTTGGTAACAAAGCACTGAGCTGATCTCCCTGTGCTATGCGGCTGCTTCCCCCTAGCTATCTATTTTACATTTGGTAGTGTATATATGTCCATGCTACTCCCTCACTTCGTCCCAGCTTACCCTTCCCACTCCCCATGTCCTCAAGTCCATTCTCTACATCTCTGTTTTTATTCCTGTCCTGCCCCTAGGTTCTTCAGAACCATTTTTTTTTTTTTTTTAGATTCCATACATATGTGTTAGCATACGGTATTTGTTTTTCTCTTTCTGACTTACTTCACTCTGTATGATAGTCTCTAGGTCCACCCACCTCACTACAAGTAACTCAATTTCAATTTTTTTTATGGCTGAGTAATATTCCATTGTATATATGTTCCACATCTTCTTTAGCCATTCATCTGTTGATGGACACTTAGGTTGCTTCCATGTCCTGGCTATTGTAAACAGAGCTGCAATGAACATTGTGGTACATGATGCTTTGAATTATGGTTTTCTCAGGGTATATGCCCAGTAGTGGGATTGCTGGGTCGTATGATAGTTCTATTTCTAGTTTTTTAAGGAACCTCCATACTGTTCTCCACAGTGGCTGTATCAATTTATATTCCCACCAACAGTGCAAGAGGGTTCCCTTTTCTCCACACCCTCTCCAGCATTTATTGTTTGTAGATTTTTTGATGATGGCCATTCTGACTGGTATGAGGTGATACCTCATTATAGTTTTGGCTTGCATTTCTTTAATGATTAGTGATATTGAACATCCTTTCATGTGTTTGTTGGCAATCTGTATATCTTCTTTGGAGAAATGTCTGTTTGGCTCTTCTGCACATTTTTGGATTGGGTTGTTTGTTTTTTTGATACTGAGCTGCATGAGCTGCTTGTAAATTTTGGAGATTAATCCTTTGTCAGTTGCTTCATTTGCAAATATTTTCTCCCATTCTGAGGGTTTTCTTTTCATCTTGTTTATGGTTTCCTTTGCTGTGCAAGAAATTTTAAGTTTCATTAGGTCCCATTTGTTTCTTTTTGTTTTTATTTCCACTTCTCTAGGAGGTGGGTCAAAAAGGATCTTGCTGTGATTTATGTCATAGAGTGTTCTGCCTATGTTTTCCTCAAAGAGTTTTATAGTGTCTGGCCTTACATTTAGGTCTTTAATCCATTTTGAGTTTATTTTTGTGTATGGTATTAGGGAGTGTTCTAATTTAATTCTTTTACCTGTAGCTGTCCTGTTTTCCCAGCAGCACTTATTAAAGAGGCTGTCATTTCTCCATTGTATATTCTTGTCTCCTTTATCAAAAATAAGGTGACTATATGTGAGTGGGTTTATCTCTGGGCTTTCTGTCCTGTTCCATTGATCTATATTTCTGGTTTTGTGCCAGTAGCATACTGTCTTGATTACTGTAGCTTTGTAGTATAGTCTGAAGTCAGGGAGCCTGATTCCTCCACCTCTGTTTTCCTTTCTCAAGATTGCTTTGGCAATTCAGGGTCTTTGTGTTTCCATACAAATTGTAAAATTTTTTGTTCTAGTTCTGTGAAAAATGCCATTGGTAGTTTGATAGTGATTGCATTGAATCTGTAGATTGCTTTGGGTAGTATAGTCATTTTCACAATGTTGATTCATCCAATCCAAGAACATGGTATATCTCTCCATCTGTTTGTATCATCTATAATTTCTTTCATCAGTGTCTTATAATTTTCTGCATACAGGTCTTTTGTCTCCTTAGGTAGATTTATTCCTAGGTATTTAGTTCTTTTTATTGCAGTGGTAAATGGGAGTGTTTTCTTAATTTCTCTTTCAGATTTTTCATCATTAGTATATAGTAATGCAAGAGATTTCTGTGCATTAATTTTTTATCCTGCTACCTTACCAAATTCATTGATTAGCTCTAGTAGTTTTCTGGTAGCATCTTTAGGATTCTCTATGTATAGTGTCTTGTCATCTGCAAACAGTGACAGCTTTACTTCTTCTTTTCCAATTTGGATTCCTTTTATTTCTTTTTCTTCTCTGATTGCTCTGGCTAAAACTTCCAAAACTATGTTGAATAACAGTGGTGAGAGTGGACAACCTTGTCTTGTTCCTGATCTTAGAAGAAATGCTTTCAGTTTTTCACCACTGAGAGCAATGTTGGCTGTAGGTTTTTCATATATGGCCTTTATTATGTTGAGGTAAGGTCCCTCTCTGCCTACTTTCTGGAGGGTTTTTATCATAAATGGGTGTTGAATTTTGTTGAAAGCTTTTTCTGCATCTATTGAGATGATCATATGGTTTTTATCCTTCAATTTGTTAATATGGTGTATCACATTGATTGATTTGCGTATATTGAAGAATCCTTGCATTCCTGGGATAAACCTCACTTGATCATGGTGTATGATCTTTTTAATGTGCTGTTGGATTCTGTTTGCTAGTATTTTGTTGAGGATTTTTGCATCTATATTCATCAGTGATATTGGCCTATAGTTTTCTTCTTTGTGACATCTTTGTCTGGTTTTGGTATCAGGATGATGGTGGCCTCATAGAATGATTTTGGGTGTGTTCCTTCCTCTGCTATATTTTGGAAGATCTTGAGAAGGATAGGTGTTTGCTCTTCTCTAAATATTTGATAGAATTCACCGGTGAAGCCATCTGGTCCTGGGCTTTTGTTTGTTGGAAGATTTTTAATCACAGTTTCAATTTCAGTGCTTGTGATTGGTCTGTTTATATTTTCTATTTCTTCCTGGTTGAGTCTCGGAAGGTTGTGCTTTTCTAAGAATTTGTCCATTTCTTCCAGGTAGTCCATTTTATCGACATATAATTGCTTGTAGTAATCTCTCATGATCCTTTGTATTTCTGCAGTGTCAGTTGTTACTTCTCCTTTTTCATTTCTAATTCTACTGATTTGAGTCTTCTCCCTTTTTTTCTTGATGAGTCTGGCTAATGGTTTATCAATTTTGTTTATCTTCTCAAAGACCCAGCTTTTAGTTTTATTGATCTTTGCTGTTGTTTCTTTCATTTCTTTTTCATTTGTTTCTGATCTGATCTTTATGATTTCTTTCCTTCTGCTACCTTTGGGATTTTTTTGTTCTTCTTTCTCTAATTGCCTTAGGTGTAAGATTAGGTTGTTTATTTGAGATGTTTCTTGTTTCTTGAGGTAGGATTGTATTGCTATAAACTTCCCTCTTAGAACTGCTTTTGCTGCATCCCATAGGTTTTGGGTTGTCGTGTTTTCATTGTCATTTGTTTCTAGGTATTTTTTGATTTCCTCTTTGATTTCTTCAGTGATCTCTTGATTATATAGTAGTGTTTTGTTTAGCCACCATGTGTTTGTATTTTTTACAGATTTTTTTTCCTGTAATTGGTATCTAGTCTCATAGCGTTGTGGTCGGAAAGATCCTTGATACAATTTCAATTTTCTGAAATTTACCAAGGCTTGATTTGTGACCCAAGATATGATCTATCCTGGAGAATGTTCATGAGCACTTGAGAACAAAGTGTATTCTGTTCTTTTTGGATGGAATGTCCTATATATATCAATTAAGTCCATCTTGTTTAATGTATCATTTAAAGATTTGTTTCCTTATTTATTTTCATTTTGGATGAACTGTCCATTGGTGAAAGTGGGGTGTTAAAGTTCCCTACTGTGATTGTGTTATTGTTGATTTCCCCTTTTATGGCTGTTAGCATTTGCCTTATGCATTGAGGTGCTCCTATGTTGGGTGCATAAATATTTACAATTGTTATATCTTCTTCTTGGATTGATCCCTTGATCATTATGTAGTGTCCCTCTTTGTCTCTTGTAATAGTCTTTATTTTAAAGTCTATTTTGTCTGATATGAGAATTGCTACTCCAGCTTTCTTTTGATTTCCATTTGCATGGAATGTCTTTTTCTCTTCCCTCACTTTCAGTCTGTATGTGTCCCTAGGTCTGAAGTGGGTCTCTTGTAGATAGCATATGTACGGGTCTTGTTTTTGTATCCATTCAGCCAGTCTGTGCCTTTTGGTTGGAGCATTTGATCCATAAACATTTAAGGTAATTATCGATATGTATGTTCCTATTACCATTTTCTTAATTGATTTTGGTTTGTCATTGTAGGTCTTTTCCTTCTCTTGTGTTTCCTGCCTAGAGAAGTTCCTTTAGCATTTGTTGTAAAGCTGGTTTGGTGGTGCTGAATTCTCTTAGCTTTTGCTTGTCTGTAAGTGCTTTAATTTCTCCGTCAAATCTGAATGAGATCCTTGCTGGGTAGAGTAATCTTGGTTGTAGGTTTTTCCCTTTCATCACTTTAAATATGTCCTGCCACTCCCTTCTGGCTTGCAGAGATTCTGCTGAAAGATCAGCTGTTAACCTTATGGGGATTCCCTTGTATGTTATTTCTTGCTTTACCCTTACTGCTTTTAATATTTTTCCTTTGTATTTAATTTTTGATAGTTTGATTAATATGTGTCTTGGTGTTTTTCTCTTTGGATTTATCCTGTATGAGACTTTCTGTGCTTCCTGGACTTGATTGACTATTTCCATTCCCATAATAGGGAAGTTTTCAACTATGATCCCTTCAAATATTTTCTCAGTCCCTTTCTTTTTCTCTTCTTCTTCTGGGACCCCTATAATTCGAATATTGGTGCATTTAATGTTGTCCCAGTGGTCTCTGAGACTGTCCTCAATTCTTTTCATTCTTTTTTCTTTATTCTGCTCTGTGGTAGTTATTTCCACTGTTTTATCTTCCAGGTCACTTATCCATTCTTCTGCCTCAGTTATTCTGTTTTGATCCCTTCTAGAGAATTTTTAATTTCATTTATTGTGTTCATCATTGTTTGTTTGCTCTTTAGTTCTTCAAGGTCCTTGTTAAATGTTTCTTGTATTTTTCCATTCTATTTCCAAGATTTTGGATCATCTTTAATATCATTACTCTGAATTCTTTTCAGGTAGACTGCCTATTTCCTCTTCATTTGTTTGGTCTGGTGGGTTTTTACCTTGCTCCTTCATCTGCTGTGTGTTTCTCTGCCTTCTCATTTTGCTTAACTTACTGCATTTGGGGCCTCCTTTTCGCAGGCTGCAGGTTCGTAGTTCCCATTGTTTTTGGTGTCTGCACCCAGTGGGTAAGGTTGGTTTAGTGTGTTGTGTAGCGTTCCTGGTGGAGGGGACTGGTGCCTGTGTTCTGGTGGATGAGGCTGGTTCTTGTCTTTCTGGTGGGCAGGACTGCATCTGGTAGTGTGTTTTGGGTTGTCTGTGACCTTATTATGATTTTAGGCAGCCACTCTGCTAATGCATGGGGGTTGTGTTCCTGTCTTGGTGTTTGTTTGGCATAGGGTGTCCAGCACTGTAGCTTTCTGGTCGTTGAGTGGAGCTGGGTCTTAGCGTTGAGATGGAGATCTCTGGGAGAGCTTTTGCCGTTTGATATTACGTGGAGCTGGGAGGTCTCTGGTAGACCAATGTCCTGAACTCGGATCTCCCACCTCAGAGGCACAGGCCTGACACCTGGCCAGAGCACCAAGACCCTGTCAGCCACACAGCTCAGAAGAAAAGGGAGGGAAAAAAAAGAAAGAAAGAAAGAAATAATAAAGTTAAATAAAGTTATTAAAGTTAAAAAAAATTATTAAAAATAAAAAAATTAATAAGTCATAAAAAAGGAAAGAAAGAAGAGAGCAACCAAACCAACAAACAAATCCACAAATGATAACAAGCACTAAAAACTATACTTTAAAAAAAAAAAAAAAAAGGACAGATAGAACCCAGGACAAATAGTAAAAGCAAAGCAATACAGACAAAATCACACAAAGAAGCATACAGATACACACTCACAAAAAGAGAAAAAGGAATAAAAGAAATATATATATGTATAGATAAAAAAAATAAAAGGAAGAGAATGACCAAATCAATAATCAAATCTACCAGTGATAATAACCTCTAAATACTAAACTAAGATAAACATAAAACCAGAAACAAATTAGATGCAGAAAGCAAACCCCAAGTCTACAGTTGCTGCCAAAGTCCACTGCCTCAATTTTGGGATGATTCGTTGTGTATTCAGGTATTCCAGAGATGCAGGGTACATCAAGTTGATTGTGGAGATTTAATCCGCGGCTCCTGAGGCTGCTGGGAGAGATTTCCCTTTCTCTTCCTTGTTCGCACAGCTCCTGGGGTTCACCTTTGGATTTGGCCCCACCTCCGCCTGTAGGTCGCCCTCTGGCATCTGTTCTTTGCTCAGACAGGACAGGGTTAAAGGAGCAGTGGATTAGGGGGCTCTGGCTCACTCAGGCCAGGGGGAGGGAGCGGTACGGAATGAGGGGTGAGCCTGCAGCAGCAGAGGCCGGCATGATGTTGCAACAGCCTTAGGTGCGCCGTGTGTTCTCCTGGGGAAGTTGTCCCTAGATCATGGGACCCTGGCAGTGGTGGGCTGCACAGGCTCCTGGGAGGGAAGGTGTGGATAGTGACCTGGGCTTGTACACAGGCTTCTTGGTGGCTGCAGCAGCAGCCTTAGCATCTCATGCCCATCTCTGGGGTCTGAGCTGATAGCTGTGGCTCATGCCCATCTCTGGAGCTCATTTAGGCGGTGCTCTGCCTTCTGTGGGCAGACAGGGAAGGAATCCCCTCTCCTCATGCACCCTGAAACAGTGGTCTCTTGCCTCTTAGGCAGTTCCAGACCTTTTCCCAAACTCCCTCCTGGGTAGCTGTGGCGCACTAGCCCCTTCAGGCTGTGTTCACGCGGTCAACCCCAGTCCTCTCCCTGGGATCTGACCTCCGAAGCCCGAGCCTCGGCTCCCAGCCCCCATCCGCCACGGCGGGTGAGCAGACAAGCCTCTTGGGCTGGTGAGTGCTGGTCAGCACCGATCCTCTGTGCGGGAATCTCTTTGCTTTGCCCTCTGTACCCCTGTTCCCGCGCTCTCCTCCGTGGCTCCAAAGCCTCCTCCCCGCCCACCCCCCATCTCTGCCAGTGAAGGGGCTTCCTAGTGTGTGGAAACTTCCTCCTTCACAGCTCCCTCTCACTGGTCCAGGTCCCGTCCCTATTCTTTTGTCTCTGTTTTTTCTTTTTTCTTTTGCCCTACCCAGGTACGTGGGGAGTTTCTTGCCTTTTGGGAGGTCTGAGGTCTTCTGCCAGCGTTCAGTAGGTGTTCTGTAGGAGTTGTTCCACATGTAGATGTATTTCTGATGTATTTGTGGGGAGGAAGGTGATCTCCACGTCTTACTCCTCTGCCATCTTGAAGGTCTCCCAGCTACATATCTTTTCGCAGGCCTTTCACTTAGAAAGAGTTCTTTTAGTTTTGGTGATTTAGGTAATTGTGTATACAATAAAAGTGGTAAAACTGCTTTTTTAAATTAAAAAAATCTAAAATTCAGATGTTTCATGAAGAATGACTTTATTACACAGTTCACATCTGTACATTTATGGAAACTGAAACATGTTGCCTTCAGTCTACTGTCAGTAGAAACTTTTAGAACTCCAGTCTCCTGCCTCTGAAAATCAAATTGTTTCACATTTAGTAGGGGGTTGTTAGATTTAGCAAATAGAAACACAGAACATCGAAATTAATTTGAATTTCAGGTAAATAACAATTACTTTTTTTAGTTTAAGTATGTCCCATATTTGGACATACTTATACTAAATATTTTATACCAAATATACTAAATATTTTATTACATTACCTATATATAATGCATCCTGTATTTTATCTGGTAACTTCAGGGAAATTACCAGGGAAAATTAGGGAAAGATTTAGATTGTGTTTATTCATCTTCTCTGATGATTTCATACTATTTTGCCTGTTTAATCAAACCTTCCAAGATATCTGTAGCTTAAACAAGGAACAGAGTAACACCTCCAAGTCTCATGGAGTATCTGAACTTGGCCTGTCCCTGACCCAATGAACCATGAAGTGGAAACAGTGACACAAGTGAAATTTCAGAGGGCATATCACAGACACATCACTTCCCCATCTCCTGGTTATGGGACCTTATTTTTAAATTACAGGTAGTGTCCATATGTACCATGTGCTGTTGATCCAAGTAGAGTTTGGAGACTCCTTCAGAATCCCCATCCAGGGCCACTCCTTAGCACCTCGGAATTCCACGGGGATTTTATCATTCTGACCCGGACCCGCTCCCAACACTCTCCTGGCAATTGAGATGGTAGCGATGATGATTCAGGCTCTATGAAGTACTGACTTGATGGGGTAACATAAGAATAGAACTACAGAGCCATAAATGTAGAGAACAAGCACGAAATCAGTGGGAATCTTGGCATCCAAAAAGCATTTAAAAAATCATCCCCGTCAGTGTCTTTATGATAAAATAGCGTTGATTTTTTTTAAAGGACTTTGCAACCATTTCCAAGCACTAAGCACTGACACGTGTAATAACGGGTTCTGTTTTTGTTTCCTCTGCTACCTGTGCGTGTGGGCGGCGGGGAGGAAGAGGAGCTTGATTTTTAGTGTGATATTTACCTAACGATAATAAACTGAAAATCTTTTGCGTATCTGTGGTCCCTGAAATAGGCTATGAAAAGATTTCTGTAATTGGGAAATCATCAGCATCTTCTGACTTACTTAACATTTGGTGCAAAAACCAGTCAATAGAAAAGAAGGGAAAGCCAAACAGGGGAAAATTTGACAGATAAGCTTTGGATCAGCATAGCACTGGGTTTTCCACCCCCACCTCCAGGTCTTCAGTGGATGAAATGTCAAATGCAGCAAGCCCTTTAATTCTTCTATTAAATCCAGCTTTTAATAACAAGCATCCTGGAAGAGGAACAGATAATATTTGTCTTATGAAATGTAACGGCCAGCTCCCTTCTCGAACACAAACCTACCCACAGGACTTTATCGTGGGCTCAGCCCTGACAAGTTTGCAAACACTCCAGCTTGTCAATTAATCACATACAGATGCTTCTTCTGAACAGTTTTCTCACTGTCCCTGCATCCCTTCCCATGGAGGGGTCGGTGGAGGATGGGAGGACTGGGGAGAGCCAGAGTCTGCCAAAGGCCTTTTTATTCCAAGAAGTTCTGCCATGTTTTCTTTATAATTCTGTATTTGTTTCAATCATGGAGCATTTGCACTGGCCAGCAAGGAAGCATGAAGGGGAGGGAAGATGCCCGTCAGACACAGCTACTTAGATGCAGCATCTAGACCTTAGAAAAGCATGTGTGTCTTCACTTCCATCCTTCACTCTTCTGACAACTCAGGTGGCCCGCTGTCTTGTAAGTTGAACTTGGAAGGATGCACAGACCTGAGAGCGATCTGAATGAGGGTAATTCCATCATGGCCCAGTGTCACAGGGCTATTTCCTGCAGTTAGATTCAGCATCTAACAGTGACCTGCCAATGAAGGCCTTGACTTATATTCAGAAATGGGTTGGGGGGGTGGCAGGGGGCAGAGAAGGTAGAAGAGGAAAATAGAAATAAAGGAGTTCTCTTTGTGTATTGGGAGGGCGCTGTGAATGGAGAGCCCATCCTCAGTGGTTTTAGTTTCGCCCCTTCACAGTGGTCTCGCACACCACTGTGTCCTCTGAACGGCCACCAGCACGTCCTCACACCCACCACTGCCATGCTGACACTGTCACTGAGAACACCGCAGCTTTCTCTATTTGATCAACTTGTCCCCATCTGCTCTGGCAACGAGAGGTGAGTGGCCCCGGCAGTTACTCCAGGCATCGTGTAAAAATCTCGAGCTTCAATACTGTTTGACAAGAGAAGGAATTGCCCTACCCGCACATGGCGCTAGTATTTGGAAGTGCTTTCCTTTAGAAAATTCCAGGTGCCTTTGCTCTGTGAACACACAAACCATTTATTAGGCAAAGTTGTCCTCGTTTATAGGGGGTCTGTTTTCTTTCTTTCCCTGTTGAAGAAACCTGTTATTCAGTGGGCTGTAAAATGGAAAGTAAAGATCAGAGGTAGTGGAAATAATATAATGTACCTAGGTAGAAACATTAGAACTCTCCCATAAAACATAAGGCATTTAGAAATTTTCACTCTATTATTTCACTATGGCCTGTTGGGAAGCTTTTCTTCCTCCTGGTCCTTTTGACCTTGTTCTGGGACATCTTAAACGGGTGTTCTCCATGCCTTTACCTCTCAGCTTACTAAAGGACAGAGTGCCCGATGAGAACCACTTTGAGTAGTTAAATTTGATTTTCTTAGTTACAATTGCTTTGATACAGACTGACATATTATGTCTCCACTGAGAGACTCCAGAATGGCTTTGGTCTCCACCTGGCCATCCTGAATGCTGTCATTTGGGGGTTTTTGTATAGTGGGTAAGTTTTTTATTTTTCACTTAAGAAATTTTTTCCAGCCTGCCAATTGTCTATCAGACAGTACAGTACTAACAGATTTTTATTTTCCCAAAGCTCCATTTCTCTCTGCCTTCAAATCTTGCTTCTTTGACTGTGTCAGGAAACCTTTGTTCCCTGGGTGCTGTCCACCTTTGGGCAACCCCGTCACATATGTGTTCCTAATGGTCTGCCTCCCGCCACAGCTGACCAGGCATCAGGGTCGACCACGCCGTGGGCCCTAACTCATCCTGCCCATCCTTGAATCATCATCTGTCTCAGTTCATTGAGACCTTCTTAGAGCCAGTCTTGTTTTAAAACAAATCCTCCAGCAGAGGATATTCAGCAAGCAGCGTCCAGAGGGTGGGTAAGGCCACCCACTCAACATGAGACATCAACCCAGCTTGAATTGAGTCACCTCTCAGAACTCCTTCCTCTGGTCCCTCAATATCATCTTTCCTTTCTCTCTGTCCTCCTTCCTAACCACCTCCCGCTTCCTCCCAGTAAAACCCCAATAGGTTTCTCTCTGGAGAACAATAAGGCCCCGTCTTTGGTGCCCGTCCAGGGCTCAGAGGAAAAGTTGAGGTCAGCGTGGCAGGCTGTACAGCTTTCTTTTGAGGCAAACAGATGGTGAAGGTTAAATGACAGCTCTCTGACTGCCTCTTTTGAAGTAATTGGAGATAATTTGTATTTTGAATCAGAACTTGACCATTGTCAGAAGGGAAGAAGGTTAATATGGAAACGATTTTACATTAGCCTCTGTTTCTTGCGCTGCCCCCTCCCCACTTCTTTCTTTCTCTGCTTCGGATCCTTGTTTCTTTAATCCTTGCTCCAGGCAATTGGTGAGATTGTCTCTGGGCTCCATGTGCCTCATTTTAGGCTGTGGCTGTCATGAAAGCCAACAACAGCTTATTAAGGCCAGTGATAATCTCTTCTACTGATGCATTGTTGCTTTCCAGAGGTCCAATTAAGGCCTCGCATCGGAAACAAGATCTTGTAAACCTATGGCTCCTTACCTAGGACAGTTTGCAAACAAATGCATAGACTGCTTCCTCATTTCTGCTTCCAGAACGCAAACTGATTTCATATCACAGAGAACAGTGTATCTGCATGAAAAAAGGGACATTCTTGTCTTTCACTGCCTGCTACCCTTCCTCTCCAGACACTTAAAAAAAAAATTTTAATTTCAAAGCCTGGCTTTGGACCCCACCTCTGATGTGAATCATGGTATTGTTTACCTCTGAACTGCATCCTTTAAAGAATTTACAGTACTTCCTGAAATCCCACTCTGGGAGGGAAGGGGAAGCAAGCCCCTGAAAAATAAGAAATCCTTTGCATGTTCTGGAAGAGAGACTTAAGGGAGTAGCCTGTGGATTTCCCCTCTTCCTATCCCCATCATAAATTTGCCCAGAGCCAGCAGGTTCTTAAAGTAAAAGTGAACAGGGAAGGAAGTTGATATTATTGTCACTTAGGAGGAATATGGGTAGAAAAGATGCTGCCTTTTGGAGGTGGCTATGATATTAATCTAGCCAGTTCATAAGTGCACCATCCCGGTATTACCAGGAACCAGGGACACTGGTGAAGGGCAGGCACGTTATAATTTACTGGCATATTGTACATTAAGCGTCATGTGCACAGCTTATGAGAATAGGGGTGCCCACACTGTCATAGGCAGGCACTGTCCCTCACAGTCTGGTCCAGGGTGTGCCCGTTAGGTTGAGTAGTTAGTTACCTGCACATCCCATGCCTCCCAAGTGTCAGCAATAGGAGGGAAATCTGACCACCAGTTGGGTGAAGATGAAACTCAGTCCCTTCTATATTGAGGTCTGAAAAGCAAGAAGTTAGCAATCCTGTGCCATGAAAAGAATCTGGATATAATAACTAACATTAAAAAATAGAAGTTTTATTTGATGCCACCACACAGAGTTGTTTTTTTTTTTAAATAGGTCTTTATTGGAGTATAAACACAAAGTTTTAATCCCTAGAATTCAGAGAGAAGGAGCAAAAGCGGAGACTGAAGTCTGTCTACAGCATGTTTCAGTGCTATTTGCAACAGAAGCGCCGAAGGCAATATTGTATTTTATTCATATACGTCAGGTTTATTATGAAGCACATTTTTTCCCCGCTAACTTAAAGAAGATATTGTCGTGTTATCCCTGGCTTTTTCTTAACCATCCAAAGTAAAGAAATGGCTGCAAAACCTTTAGAAGCAATTCAAGTACCTCAGTCGCTTTCATCAGATGTTCTCTGTACAAGGAAAAGAAAAAAAATCGTTCTATCTTTTTATTTTTACTTTGCTTTAATCTTATTTGATGATGTCTCAACAGGCTGGGACATGCTTTCTTGGATGGCAATTTCACTGCACCATATGTGTCTCTCACAAGATAGCAGAGTGAGATGAATCTTGGCAGGAAGAGAACTAAACACATCGACAAAGAAAAGAAAAAAATTATTTACTTAACTCCCTGTTGCCTGCATACATTTTCCCCCCTTGTACTCCAACTCCCAGTGCAGTAGTTCAGACTTAGTTTGTTATAAATAACTGTGTGAAATGCAGGCCCCCATTTATCACTTTTTCTGATCACCTGCCCTAGTTCTTCTGAAAGCCCACATTAAGCATTTCAGTGACCAGATGATGAAGGTGTATGGAAAGAGAAAATCTGGTTCCCCCCCTAGACCTTCTATGTGGGAGGAGCCCCAGGCCTGCCCCTAGAAGCAGCAAGAGTCCCTCCCTCCCCAGCCTGTAGTCGGTGATGAACCTGGGGTCCTCTGCCATCTAGTCAGGAGGGATCCTCTGTTCTGCTGCACAACCTGTCACCATCTTGCCCTCAAGTTGCTTTGGACATTGGGTGGCCTTCAGGTCATCATAAACTGATTAACATGACTAGTCTATGTAGGATAGATTAGTCTAATAACTGCCAAATAAATAGAAAGAAGTGATTGCAAGTGACATGGGGGTGACTAGTTGGTTTGGAAATGGCTCTGATATATCAGAGTTCCATCACTTTCATCATAGGGACCAAGAGCTGTTTCAAAGGACAGGCCAGAGTCCTGGTGTGAACTTGTTGGTCACCTTTAGATGGGGAAGGGGGCTTGTTTGCTGTAATGTATTAGGTCATGGGGGCTAGAGTTCCTGATGACAATGTTAAAATGCTGAAATATGTATATTTGTATACTGTGTGATGTTTTCAGAGAATAGCCTAG
This sequence comes from Balaenoptera acutorostrata, assembly GCF_949987535.1. Classification (NCBI taxonomy): domain Eukaryota; kingdom Metazoa; phylum Chordata; class Mammalia; order Artiodactyla; family Balaenopteridae; genus Balaenoptera; species Balaenoptera acutorostrata. The sequence continues at coordinate 16,704,427 of NC_080082.1, read as the reverse complement.
TGACTTTGCTGTGACCTCTAGTGGCCTCTAGTGACATACAGCACAGAAAATGGAGCTCAGTGAGCTATTTCAAAATGTGTTGAGATTTAAGTGAAATCCAAAACTTAAATAAAATATACAAATAAGGAATACTTTAGCCATCTTTGAGAAAAAAGAAGGTACAAAACTTCTTTTTCAGGTATCAATTTAAAATGTTTGGCAGTATTATGTTATGGGGGTAAAATTTCCATGTTTGATTTTTCATAGGGATGATGAGAGAGTAGAACATGCTGCGCCTGTCACCCTTGGGGGTCAGATTCACAGGTGATGTGATTAGGGCAGTTAGCAGAGCACGGCGACATGTGACAAAGGGTGCTTGAAGAATAAAGTTTCCCGGGAATACTCAGGCTTGTGAACACAAGTGGTATCATGAGAAGATGACTTAGGTCACAAGAAAAGAGAGTCAAATTCAGAATTAGCAGCCTGCAGATGTGCATGTTGACTGGTGTGTTATTTTTAAGGAAACTTGTAGGTTGAAAGATCAGTCTAGAGCAGGACAATTTTTTTTTTAAATACATAAAAAGGAATATAAACACAGCATGACAAACAGGTATCTAATGTTCTTTTGCTACTGGACAAAATGCCTTTCTGCTCTCATTTATACTCAGGTCTTCAGAGAACAGAGTTCAGAGAAAATTCTGTCTTCTAGTTCTCAGAAAAATATCTAAGATTTTGGAGTTGTGCAGAACCCACCCCAACTCTACTGATTTTTCAGTTGGAATTTTCATTGCTGTGATAAAATAAAAGTGTAAATGTGGTGTTGCAGATGCTAATTGTTTTAAAAATCAAGCTGATTTAATTAATTTAGTGGTGTCCATGTCTTAGGTTTTTTAAGCTTCTGCCTCGGAAATTTACATTTGGATCAGGACAGAGTGATTTCTGAATGAAATGGCAGAATGCTAGTCAATACGGATTTCATGACTAATTTTTCAATTACTAGTGGTATACTTATTAGGTGCTAAAAACATGTATAGGGCATAATAGATAGATATATTTCTCTTAATTGCGCACTTTCTTGGCTTTGCAAATTGAAAGGAAGAGGTGGGAAAAATTATCGAAAACAGGGTGGAGAGAGAAGGTTACTGGCAATGATGTAATAATTTCCCTTTGGTATCTTGTCCCACTAAAAACTCAACATTGCCCCATTATAAATACCAGATCAATGCAACTTATTTCTTGAGTTAGGGCTCTAGTTAGAAGTCTATTTGGGGGGCTTCCCTGGTGGCGCAGTGGTTGAGAATCTGCCTGCCAATGCAGGGGACACGGGTTCGAGCCCTGGTCTGGGAAGAACCCACATGCCACAGAGCAGCTGGGCCCGTGAGCCACAATTACTGAGCCTGCGCGTCTGGAGCCTGTGCTCCGCAACAAGAGAGGCCACGATAGTGAGAGGCCCGCGCATCGCAATGAAGAGTGGCCCCCGCTTGCCACAACTAGAGAAAGCCCTCGCACAGAAACAAAGACCCAACACAGCCATAAATAAATAAATAAATAAATAAATAAATAAATAATTAAAAAAAAAAAAGAAGTCTATTTGGATGAGATGAGTAAGAGATGTATGACCACGTACTCTCTCTCTCTCTCTCCCCAGCCCCCCCTCCACACACACACACACACACACACACACACACACACTCAGTCACAGACATACTCACAGACTTATCTGTAATGGGATTATTTATATCCTTTCAACATAAAACATCAAGATGGAGTTAGCAAATGTTGATGATAGCTGTGCAGCTATTATATACATTGTACACACAATATCAATTGTACATTGAGAGAAAATGAGTTACTGTAAATCCTAGTCTAAACAGCATACCAAGATATAAAACTGCTTAAATCATTTGAAGTTTCCAAATCCACAAAAATCTTACTTCAGGAACAGGATATGATAAAGCAGGGTGTGGGTGTGTTTTAATTTATCCAATTTCTCTGGAATGAAACCATACTGAAATGGATATGAAAATGAGGTATAATCTACATGGTTTGAAAAACTGACTTCTTGTAGAAGAAATAATTCTGAATTTTAGCAAGCTCTAAGGATTCCAAACTGTATGAAGATACAAAGCCTATGAACTCTGGAAAAGTCTCTCAGGTTTAGATAATGCGAAGCGGACAATGGTAGCCAGATGAGAACTCCACCTCCCACACTCTGTTAAACGTGTCCCACAGCTGCTTCCTTATTTATCAGAAGGGTAGTTAATAGTTCAGTAAATAGATTATCTTGTTAATTAAATTTCTACTTTTAAGACAAAACAGATGCATAATTTGGTCAAATTATTAGCCCATTTGTACTAACTTTTTTTTTTTTTGCTAATTGTGTAGCACTGACTAGTGCTGTTGGAAGAATTGTTTCTGTTGGATTCAGTTTTTAATGGGGGGGCCAGCTGAAAAATTCCCTCTCATTTTCCCTTCTAATGTAATATCAGTTAATTCTCAAGAGGAATCCAGGCAAGGTGTTAAAACTAGGAAAAAAGCATTGTAATACCAGAAAATCTGCTCTGTCAAACCAGAGGCCGCTTTCGTGGTGGGAAAGCAGAAAAAGTAAACAGTAGCAATCTCTCGTGTAACAGAAGATTTAGGTATAATTTGTTTAAATAGTAGCAATAATGATTATTAATTCACCCTTTGAATGTTAACAAAGACCTGGTTTTTGTTAGTTTGTGCTTTCGATTCATTTTCAAGCTGAAGTTTGTTTTAGGCGAATGCTGCCATCGATGGGAAATGCAATTATCTTTAACTTCCCACTGTCCTGCCCCACAAAATGCATTTGATGTTCGGCAATACAAAATAAAATAATTCCCTTCCAGAGCACTGCCTTGCAAACGTTGTGATCACACTGGAGTGAATTTTTGTTGAATTCTTCTCTACTTCCCTGGGAAACAATAAGGAATTCTTTTTGTTCTTTGCCGCAGAAGGTATAACAAATGGATTTCGAAATACCTGCACTCTATCAGCGGTGCTTAGAAGAAGAAGAAAAATCAAAGCAGGAAATAAAAATTACAAAATGGTAAAGCCTGACCACTTTATCCACAATTTGTGTCTGACCTCATTGTTGAAAAATTTGGTGACAGATCAAGGTGCTAGTTTTTCTCCCTTTGACGCCGTAACATTAAAACTAGTTTTAGGTATATTTTATCCTGTTTGGTGTAAAAGGGACAGAATCCCTAGGGGACCTGACCACAGGGACCCGTTGCTACTCTAAAAGGCAGCTCTGTCCTGGGCCTGCTGTCAGCAGAGGCAGGCTCAAGAGTGGGGTCCAGCTTGTCCCGTCAAGTTTATCGTCCACTCCATCAAAGGGCCTAATGGTCAGCAGAGGGGGCTAAATGTGTCCCCCGTGACCTGACATTAACGGAGTGGACTGGTTTAAGTGTTACTGAGGGTGTCTCAGAATGATTTGGACGCCAATACCCGTTTCCCTCAATAAGCCGTCATTTGGGTCATGACTCAATACAGCTTTTCACTGACACGGCCCAGCCCCGAAGTGCTCCTGGGGGACATGGCCTCACCTCCGAGACCAGCAGACAGCAGGGCTGATCAATGCCCTCTGACAACAAGTGAAACAATCACCTTTCCCTCACCCCTCCACCTCTTGGCACCTCCCACCCCCAGCCCGTCTGACCAGCTTGAAAATGATAAAGATAAATTGTTTTATCTAAACATAGAGTCTGACACTGAGAAAAGACAGGAGGAGTGAGGAGAACCGCCCAGTTTGTCGAGAGTCTTAGATTCCAGCTTTTTGCTTCTCATGTAATTTTGATGGGGGGAAAAAAAAAATCAGTCTGTATATCAAATGTAGAGCTCGACTGATCCAGAAGAAGAAGAAGAAGAAAAAAAAAAAAGCCTGGAGTTGTGGAGGATATTTTCTTCTCAGATTTAAGCTGGCCTATAAACATTAGCTTTGTAGGTGTTAAGGAGACACAGGGCATTTTCTGTGTTTAGACTGGGATTTTGACAAAACCATATGCATAGGAAATAAATTTAAATTATAAGGTTCTTTTAAAAGCAGAGTATTTTTCAAAAGGAAACCAAAAACATAATACTGATGTGAGAAATCTTTAGAAAAGGCTTGAAATACTTTTAAAAAGAAGATTCCCCGCAGTGTTCTAAAATAACCATTTAAACCAATTTTTACTTGGATTTGAAACAAAACCAAAGAAGACAGAAAAATGTACATATTTTCTTGCTATCATGACTGTTGTTTTCTTCATGACATAAAAAAAAATTACAAATCTGTAATAGTGCCCAAGTAAGAATTGTGATGTACATAAAAAAAAAAACAAAACAAAATATATATATATATTTTAAATGTTTTAAAAAATATTTTGGAATACTTGAAACAAGTGAACTAAAATGTTAAGGAATTATTTCCATTTTTTCATATGGACTTTAATGTAATATTTCTTTGTGAAATATTTTGAAAATCATTTTACTTTAGGCAGAAAAGGGAAAAAAATTCTATTAGATCTAGACTTAAGCACTCATGTAAGAATATGATTACTTCTGAATATTTAAAAGGAAAAAAGTATATCAGAAGAAAATTGCATGTCAGAGTATCACCATTTGAACAGGTTCTAAATGTCCCTTTTGTAATTTCTGAGAAGTAACTAAAATTCCATATACAATTTTTTAAAACAAATACCTATTTTAATTTTTTGGCTGACGAGATCTGTCTCCACTCATATTTTTTTCATTTGCTTAAGCAAACTGAGAATGTAAATTAGTGGGAAAAGAGTCAGATAGTTTTATCTTTGATACAGACTTATATAATTTACTAGTGCTTTTTATCATTTGAAGTCTAATTTGCTTAAATAGCAATTCAGGAGAACATTTTATTTACATAACTATTTACGTAAGTTATCTTCCCTTCTTGGCTTTATTAATCTTTCTTTTCTCTATTCTGTTTACACCTTCTAGTGGAGTAGAGTAAATATATTGTGTATATAATGTTTCAGTGTGTTATTTCAAAATAGTTTATACTATTAGTTGCTTAAAGATGATGTTTAGGTAATGTACATATTTATGTGGGTTATTCATAACAGAAAATTGTATACTAGTTTTAACGACAGATTGTCTTCCTTTGGGGAAGCACAAATATTTATTATATAATTGCACTTAAAAAAAGAAAAAGGCTAAACACCCAAAGTGTCAAAAGTCAAGCTTAACAAATTTAAAAGCAATGAAATGAAAACCCAGTTAAGCACAAAAGATCTTTTCTGAATTTAGTGAAAAGCTGTTGCAAGAACTAAAGACGAGATCTGTGCCTCTAGTATTCGTTTATTAGGTCCAATGCTCGTCTTCAAAGGAATATCACAGCCGTGTGGCATTTAAGGATTTAGAGGAATTCTGAGAATTTGAGTGTTTTTTGCCAAAATGGATTCCGTGTGCACTTTAGCCATGAAAACTGATTTAGGACCTTTTACTCACTCTTTGTCCTCCAGCTATGTTTGTACAGTTAGATAACTACAAAAGTATCAGTCGGCAAAGGCAGAAAAATCAAGGAGGGATGGACCTAAACAAAAATTATACATCTTAGCCAAAGAAAAATCAGACTCCTCTGTTTACCGCAAGGAGCAGGCAGGTGTGGTTACAGAGTTGGCCACCAAAATAAGAGGCTGCAAGTTTTCAGAGGCTAAAGTAGCATTTGGGTATATATTTGTTCAAAGCATATGAAGCTGTTTGTAAATGATTTTAAAGTAACATTATCTGTGTTTAGAAATTCCAAAGTAATCAGGAAAATCAGATTTTTATTGCACTTTAGAAATAGTAGTAGCTGCAAGAATATGGTGCGGCATGATCATAAATGCCTGAGGGAAGCGCAGAGCCAGGAGCCAGGACATGCCACCAGGGCAGACTTGGTTAGTATCCATCTGTGACAAGTCCCTTTCTTGATTCAGGTTTAAATAGGGCAGTTTAGAGCTAGCTTTCAGATTAAAAGAGCACAAAGTCAACCTTGTATTATGAAAATCAAACCCTATTCTCTATCAAGATCATCAGCAAGAGCTATTTCTTCCCTTTCTCACCCACTCTCTGCTCCCACCTTCTGTCCCTGGCTAAAACTGGGTTCTAGGGTTAGGAAGGAAAGTGACAGGAATCTTAAGAGACCTCATTTTGGAATGAGGGCTTCTTGTCCCTGGAACTAAAGGAATAAAGCCAAAGAAAGGAATATTTCGGGAGAGGGGCTGAGGGGAAGAAAGTCTGAACTTTGAATAAAAGGAATGAAGTAGGATTTAATTTAAACCAGGGCATTACTTCCTTTTTATTAGCTTTGATTGTACATAAGACATTGCATAGTTTTTTTTTTCTTTTTGCCTTTCATTCTTTCTATTTTTAATTTAAAGCCAATTTGGTAACATAGGACTTGTTCTGTAAATATAAAAATAGAATAGTACAATAGCCCACGTACAGGAGGGGAGGAAATGGGGGCATGTACCCTCGCTATGAAGATCACTGAATTTTTTACACAAAGAACAAATCTCTCTATCCAACATTGTCATTAGGACAGAAAGATTTTTTTTTCTTTTTTCTTTTTTTTTTTTTATCATTTCAATATAAGAAAAGGACCCCTCTCAAGATGAGATTTCTGCTTTTGCAGTGTTGGATATGTTATTATATAAAACGTGGTTATATTCTCTGCCTCTTACATTAACAATGGGGGCAGGGGTAGGGGGTGGGTCCGAGGGGCCTGAAATGACAGAATGAGGGACACACAATAGGATGGCCGTGACTCTGAACAAATAAATAAAACATGTGAATCACAGTCTCTGCTCTACCTCCCTCCCCCCTCCCCCCCCCCCCAACTGTGATTAAATTTGCTGTGGTCATTTCCCAAATGTCTGCCTGATAAAAAAAAAAAAAAGAAGAAGGAAGGAGAAGAAGCAGCAGCAGAAGCAGCAGCGGCACCCAGACCCTCTTCTCACACTGTGATGTGACTTCAAGTGAGGGCCCTTCCTGGAGCTGGCAGTCTCCCCTCCTGCCGGTCAACGCCGCGAGCACAGACACGCATGCCGCTTTCGTTAGCGGAGACGCTCCACATCTGACTGATGTCCTCCCCCAGACCCCTAAATAGAAAAAAGAAAAGAAACAAAACCCAAAACCCAAAACCTACCAACCCTGTAACACCAACTCTGCCCTCTTAATAAACAGCTTCCCAAACTACCCCCAGCATCACACTGAAACCCTAGGCGCCTGGGGCTCGGTAATGGGATTTCTCGTACCCCTTCCTACAACCACCAACGCAGCTTCCCAGCAACCTATTGAGTGCACAGGGGGAGAAAAAGAATACATTTTAATAAATCGAGGGGAGAAATGATTTGGGTCCTGTAGCCCTGTTCTTTAGTAATAGAAAAAGGTGAGGTTGTTGGGGGGAGAGGGAGGGGGAATTTAATATTGCGAGAGATAATAGCAACTATGTTAATATCCGGAATTTTCAATGTACCATAAGTACATTTTGTTTTTCCTTTTAGCACGATTTATAATTAAAGATTTTAATCTGGCTTCACATTGAGTTAATAAGCCCTTTGATTGATTAGGATTCATAAAATTGCCATTTCCCGCTGATGCTTTGTGTTTCTGGGGATGTTCTTTTGAAAAGCTGGGTTAAGGTGAATAGGAAGCAGCCATTGTTTAGGCTGAGCTGTGCCAATTCTGGGAACTCGGAACTGCTTTATTCAGAGTTTGTCCCCTGCAATATCTTGTTGTTCAGCCAAATTAATGCAGATAGGATCTGCTGGGCTACAGTGTAGCCATTTTGGGGGGGGGGGGGGACTTTTTTTTTTTTATTATTTCAGCAGGTGTTCCAGGCAATTTCTGCCTCTGTTTCCTGACCTGTTCTTTGGCTTAAAAAAATAAAAATATAAATAAAATAAAAGCCATGATGAAAGAGCATCAAATTGATAAATAGAATGTTACAAACTGTTTCAAAGATAAAGGAGAGAAAGGTACCAGCCAAATACATATGAATGCAGCAAACCCAAGGAAACTGGGCTCTGCTTTTTCTCTTAAAATTTCAGCTTCAGAGGCTGTGCAACCAATAAATTATCCTTTTGCATTAATGGCCAATACTGCAATATGTGGGAAGTGTCCTCCTTCAGCTAAAGGGATGTCTTAGAAATGTAAACACAAATGAATAAATAGAAGAGAGACGCTGAGGGAGGGAGGCAGTGAGGCGGTGTGCTAATGCTGTTTATCAAGTTAAATAATAGATCCTGCCACCCCTCCCTCCAAAACCAAACCAAAATGAAGAGCAAAATCTCCAACAATAAGTTCTTTGAAGAAAAAAGGGAGAGAAAGGAAGGAAGGAAGAGAAAGAAAGAAAAGAAGAAAAAAAGAGAAAGAAAGAAAAGAAAGAAAGAAAATGCGAGAAAGAGCCGGTGATTTGAAATGTCCCGTCAGAGGACCCCTTTTCTTCTCTTCATTGTACTCTGCATGTCTATACGGGAGTGTGTACAAGAGAATTCTTTTCTCCCCCTTATTTTTAGCAGGGGAAAAAAAAAGTGATTCTCTTCAGCTTCCGAAGGGCCTCACTGTGGGGACTGAACCAGAGCAAATTCTCTTTGTGTTTCTTGCTCTGAAGGGACCTGCTATTGTTGATCGCGGGGCCTCTTGTAAGACCCAGCAGAGCTGTGGGCTGTGGGCAAAGCTTCTTCAGGTAACACTCAACTTGTTTGGGAATCGATACTACCTCTCCTCCCCTGTCATCCACCCCAGTTTACTTGGTACAACTAGCATTTTCCCCTCCGTTTATCATCATTGAGATGTTCTCCAAATGCAAACATTTTTTAGAGCTTAGTGAGGAAAACTGGCAGCCACATCCAGGACATGTCCAGCCCGGAGAAAGCGCCCAGACAGCCGAACCCCAGGTGGGCTGGGAGGTGAGGCTGGGCTCGCTGCTCTCCCACACCTCTACCTGGGGCTCTGCGTGGCTTTTGTTCCTAACGTGCAAAGGCCATCTCGGTGCCTGTATTGCCGAAGACTCATCCAGGCAGCGTCCTCAGTCCTTTCCTCACTCAGTCCTCACCACACAGCCTCATCGACCCCCTCCCCGGCCCGCTTCCCCCCCCCCCCCCCACGCCGAGGTTTCTGTTTTTGCCATAAAATAGCAAACACCAGCACAAAGTAGACAGCGGCCAAATCCTCGGAAGGAAGTGGGTTTGGGTTTGCAAACAGACAGCGATGTCGCTACCTACCCCAGGAGTCCTTGCTTTGCCATCACTGACCTCATGAATCCCGGACCGGCGGGCCTGATTGGTGGGCTTTTAAACGTGACTAATGAAGAAAATTTACTCTGGGAGGCGGGGAGGTCCCCCTTCCTACAACCAAATAGAATGTGCCCTGATGTATTATATCTTTTACAAGAAAAAAAAAGAAAAAGAAAACAAAGCTCAACACACATCTGTGGCAATGCAGAAATAAATTTAAAACAAACTCCCCCCCCCCTTTTTTTTTCTTTCCTGGGTCCTAGGCAATGACAGCAGAGAACGAATAATTCCCGGTGCAGTGTCTTACATCAGTTAAAGGTACCTTTGAATGAATGTCAGCTCCTTTCTACCTTAGTGCCAGTCGATCGATGCTTCATTAGGGCCGAATTGTCTTTTGCCCATGCAACCTTGAAAACAGTCCCTTTAATTACCTGTGAGGAAGTCGGGGACCCTCCTTTCCCCTGTATGTCCCTCTCTCCCCCTTCCCTCTTCTCTGTGGTTCTTCTCTTTCTCTCTCTTTCTCTCTCTCCTCCTCCCCCTCCCCCACTCCTTCTCCCCCACCCCCTTTTCGGGGAAGTGGGGTGGCTAGATGGGGGTCACTCACATTTTTATTCACAGTCAATCACTCCTTGATAGAGAAGCTGGGAGGAGAAGAGAAAGGTGGGGGCAGGGGGAAAAGAAAGGAAAAGAAAGAAGTATCGGACTCCAAGGTGAGAGGGCAGGGTTCAAGTCCAGACTACAGATCTATTGAAGAGGTTTCAGCCAGGCAGGCCTCCACTTGACTTTCTCATCAGCCAGCTTTATGGATTCTCAGCTGCTCCCTTTACACCACAGCTCCGTGCATCTCCCCGCTGCTAATTACCAGGGGTTTCTCAAGAATGCAGAGCTGGGCCCTGCCAAGGACCCCAAAGGATTTTGGACGGGCTTCATCCAGGTCACAAAGAAAAGAGGGAACCTGTTGGCTAAATATTTTACAGAAATTGGGAAATACAGGAAATACAAGGAACAGCGCAGCTCGATTTAATCCCTCCCATTGAAACTGAAGGCGTTCCAAATAATTGTAGTCCTGCAAGTCGAGCACTGGAAGAAAGTGCATAGATAATCGTATTTGTTATGCACTATTAAAAATTCAGAAAGATTTTAAATTCAAGTGATAATCTGGTCATCCTGAGGGATAGGCTTGTATTTAATAGCCAGGTATTTTTACCTATTCAATTATGATGGGAAATATTCTAACGAAGTCATAAACCTCAGCAGAGGAATGTTAATCACCTGTGCGTGCTCTGTTAGCGCCGCGTTGAAAAACATACCTGCCCAAGCTGAGCTTCCTCCTAATGTGATGTCAGTATCGCATTTGGAACTTCTCCCCTCAGAGGTCCCTAGGCACCTGGAAATACATGGCCGAAAACTATGAAGCTCATCTGATCTTCTTTCCAGTGGCTGTATTTCTATCCAAGCAACGAGTCAGGGATCAAGGATGCATTTCCCCCCAAATTTACACAAAAAGGGTGAAATTACATTGCACTACCCCCTTCCCTCTGTCCCGCCATCTCCACAGGCACACACACACAAACTCTGCAGGGTTGGGGTCCCAGAGAAAATATGGAGCGACAGTTAATTTGAATTTCAGATAATGAATAGTTTTTTATATAAGTATGTCTCAAATATTATACCAAAAATTTACTCATTGTTTACCTGAAATTCAAATTTAACAGGGCATCTTTGTTTTTTGGGTTTTTTTTAACTTGCTAAGTCTGGCAGTCAAGATTCCTCTTAAACCCAGGTATTTTCTGCAAACAAATGAGGATAGCAATGATCTCAAGTCGCTTAGAAAATACGTGATTATAAAAGGATATATTTGAATATTTTGGAGTCTAGCTTATGACACAGAAATGTGAAGTGTTATGCTGTGTGCAGGTGCCCCACTCTGTCAAAAGCCATCTCATGCAGTCTCGACATACAAACTCCACCGATTGAAGAGGTGGCAGTAGGCCTGTGTATGCCCATTCAGTTCAGCTGTATAAAAATGAGGACTCTGGATACAAATTGCCAACCCCCTTGTACACAGGCTGGGGCCACGCAGTCATCAGCGCCTGGCAGGCCTTGTGTCTCAGCCCAGTCCTGCCCAGGCTGCATCGGAGGTGTGTGGACACACCCCACACAGGCCTGAATCTTCTGGTCCAGCATTGGACACTGAGCCTTCACGTGCACTCGAGCTGGTCACTGGAAAGTGTGCAGGGAGGAGGTGGGGAATGTATCCTGCATCCATGCTCAGTGCTTGATCTCACTCGGGAGCCTGTGATGTCACCACATTAAGCTAAAATAACCACCCAACAGGCCAACAGGGGCCCAGGGCTGGGAGGGCGGCAGAGCGAGTCAGGGGAAATGCACTCCTGTATCTGCACTGCCAGCCAGACTGTGAGCAGCGTCTGTGCTCGGGGAGAGCGTCCCACGTGAGGAGAAGGGAGGACGATCCAGGCCTCCGCTTCAGCATGCAGGGTCCTCACACTTGCTCTCAGCTGGGAGGTCAGAGCGTATTTTCCTAGCCTTTATTTAGTCTGCCAAGTAAACAGAAGAATTTAATTTCTATTTATGTATTTCTGTCTGCATGTTTTCAATACTTTGTGCCAAGTGGGGGACATGTCAAATCTCACATAAGTTTGCTGGGCCCAATATAAATATTCAAAAGATGAGAACATGTTTCAGGATGCAGACGGGTGGATAGAGTGAAGGTCAGACTGACCTGATACTTTTGGATAACTCCTGCCTTGTGGGCAGGGGCCAGTGCTGTCATTTTGGGGAGGAGCAGAGGAAATGTGGTCTTTGAGATGACTGCCAGTGCCTATTCCGAAAGAGCATCTCTCTCATTTGCCTGGATCCAAAATTCCCTACATTTATGAAGCATAAGCAAAGCAGGGCATGCCCACGGCTTCATGTGTGCATAGGCTCAGGCCGGCTCACACCAGCGTCTGCAGCGACCTCAGACAGTGAGCATGGTGCTGGCGTCTTCACGCAGCTGATTCTGGAAACCCTCGAATATGGTGCTCCTGGTCTGGGTTGCAATCAAGGCAGATGTTTATCAACAGTCACAGTGTTTGATCTAGAAAACAGTGAAAGTGATGGTTGATAGGATGATCTTCGGATTGCTATTGTTTCTGAAGTGGGAAGAGAGAGCAAGTGGTCCACAGATATTTAGAAAAGAAAAGGGAAGGGGTATGTATGTGACTTCTTTTGGGAGTCAGGGAATGGAATTTTCTCCAGAGGAGAAAATAGCTATTCTTCTTTTACCCCTTTAACCAATGGTGAAATGATAAGGTAGGAAGTTAAGAGGCTAAGACTATCCTCTTAGAAAATGTGGGGGAAACAGAAAGGTAGGGTTGCGATCTTTGGGCTCCTGAAGCAAAAAGGGGTTATCTCCTTTATGGGATTTCTTCTTATGAGAGAAAACATGGTTTCCCTGAAAGTAGATTAAAAAAGAGACCTCAACTATTAAAAAAACAACAACAAAAAAAGAGTTCCACCTGCAAAGTATTTTTTTTTCTATTTCATTTGTACTCCTCTAGGAGTCCAGCTAGCCCAAATGGCTGTGAAAGCAGTTATCCCCGAGGGCCATTGAAGCCGTTGTCCTCTTGGGCTCATAACGTGCGAAAGCCAGTAGTCGTGTCACACCAAAGAAAAACGCATTTTCTTTAAATATAATGTGTCTGCCTTATAGACTATGGCAATGAACTCCAAATACCTCACCCTAATGTAAGTCTGTAGCTTGTAGCTGCCTAGGCAGAGCTGATTAACATCTGGAATATTCAGAATACAGACTTCTGCTCTCATAGCATGGACATCCCTTGTGTAGTCTGTGAGTTACTACTTCTATTCATACATGTGAGTGTGCAGAGAAAATCAGTGTCTGTATATGCCGGGCATCAAAAAGCAATTTGTTTCCGCAGTGAGTTTAATATATTCAGTAACCTTCTGTTTATTTGGGTATTATTTGCTGAAAACACATGGAAAGCTTTGGCCTAAGAGTGTAGGAGCACCCAGACCAAGTGTTGATGCCAATCTCTCCTCTTCACACACAGATGCCTGGACCCACGTGGGCAGACGGCAGAAGAACTGTCTCTCTTTACTGCACAGCATCAAATAAGGTCAGTAATGCTGCTTGTGCTTCTTCGTTTACTGTCCGTGTTATCGAGGAAACCTATAAAAGTTCCCTCTTTTGATATCTTGACCCGTGGTGCCGCTCGCATGCTGCTTTGTGGTTTAGAGATTTAAAGAAACAGAGAGGGAAAAAGAGTGAGAGAGAGAGTTTGCCTTAGGTGATAAACAGCAGTGCAAGGCCAGAGCCCTTATTAAAGGAAAAAAAGAAGAAGGAAAAGAAAAAAGAAGAAGAGAAGCAGCTGTAGCAACAAGAGAGTTTGGAAATGATCAGGGACGTGGGGGGCTTGCAGGAAGAGGTGAGGGCACGTAAGGGAGGACGCAAAATCAGTTTCACCCAATAACAGCATAGAATAGAATTCCAGGCATTCACAGACCCATTTGCACCCTAGCTTGAATGCAGAGAGAGGTGCATGACATACCTGTCTACAGGGCCACCCGGTCATGGAAGAAACACTTGGAAACCCACGGGTACACTTATTCAACTCTCTCAGTTTTCAAAGACAAAAAAAAAAAAAAAAAACCCTTGTCTGATAACATAGGTTATTGGCGTCTTTTTTCAGTGAGAAATTGAAATTAGATGCGGTCACACCCCTCCCCCTCCACACACACACACACACACACACACACACATACACATACACACAAACACACACAGTCTTCCTTGTTAGATCGTACCTTCTTGGGCAGACCTCATTGCCTATGCCCCTGCCTCACCTGTTACCAGTGGTGTTTCTTCGAGTAAGGTGTCTCGGTGACTTTGGACTCAAAGGATGTCATTACATTGGTTTATTGAAGTAACGACTGTGCACTGCGTGAGGCTCACAATGCATGTCTATCCAAGTCAGCCCAGTTATTGAGAACATGGCGGAGGCAGGTGCTGCTGTTGTTGGGAGTTTGTTCACTGACTAGGAAGGGCAGACCTACCTGTTCATTTTTCTCCAACTGCTCCCATGTGGGATGTCAGGCTAGCCAACATGGTGATTCTAAATTTCTAAATTGTCATGTCTCTGCTGTGTTAGCAGATGGGCATGTGCCAGGAGTGAGGAATTAGGGGCTGTGTGAGGAACAGGACCACTTATATAGGAGATGGTGACACTGTGTGTTTCATCTTCTGTCTGGACTTCTCCTCTGATCCCTGATTTGATGGGAAGTGGGATTGTTTCCTTGGGAAGGAGAGAATATTTATATGACTTTTTCAGAGAGATGTGATTTTAGAAGTAAATACTGCGGTTTGGTTTCTGGAATGCAGCCCATTTGCATTTCTTGTTGGTATACCTTCAGAGCTGGGGTTTGGATTTCATGCTCAAGTGCAGGGTGACTTTCTACTTTTTTGTGGACCTTTTGTTAAATTTTATTCCAATACTCCTTAGTGAAATTTTTTTCCAAACCTTTTACAACAAAGGAAACAGAAGAGGGGATAAGATGAAATGCTGAAAGCAGTGGCATGAAAGCTTTCCCATTTTTAATTTTGGTCTGGGTAGTGAAAAAATAGAACAGTGATACAACAGTGATTGACATGACACGTACATATGCCGGGTGATAATGCACTGCTCATGTTCAACCCTCAGAATGCTCTCATGTGATCACTTGGCTACTCCACCTCTTTTATTCTCACAGTTTACTTGGTCAAAAAAAAAAAAGAATGTAGAAATGACTAGTCATCATTCCAGACAACTTGTAAAGCAGTGAGCCTCATATATGAAGGATGAAGGCAGGGAGAAAAGTTAAAGTGTGGCCTTTCAGGACTGCATCAGCAAGTCCCAAATTCTTTCTTTGTACAGATTCAATATACGGTTGACTCTTGAACAACATGGGGGTTATGGCTTCAATGCCCAAACAGCAAAACATCGCATAACTCTACAGTAGGACCCCCATATCTGCAGGGCCTCCATATCCACGGTTCTGCGTTCGCAGATTCAACTAACGGCAAAAAATCCACATAGAAGTGGATGTTCACAGTTCAAACACCTGTTGTCCAAGGATCAACTGTACTACTTGTGGCTTGAAAGTACGTAAGATTTCACGAAAACTAGCTTTGTTCCCTTCACCACATGTCAGTTTTTTTCTGGTAATGTGTAAGAGAAGGCTGATTTATACGCCACCATTATTGCATGGGTTTCCTGAAGGGTCTTGAGCTGCTCCGGTGTGGAGAGAGGCTTGGACTGGTTGGTCTCAGACATTGCTTTCCCATTCAGCATGATTGTAGCCTCTGTGTTTGCAGGTCTCAGAGGAACCCCTGTTAATCATTAAGGAGTGATTTTAGAGCTGGAATCAAAACACAAGGAAACAGTCCCTAGCTTTCTTATCTTAGGGATGAAAGTAATATCAGTGATGCTGAACTTTGAGCCATGAGCAGCTGAAGTTTTGAAGACAAATAACAGCCTGCAACATCATGTCTACTCAGGCCTTGGGAACTCCGTGCTGAGTGAATAAATTCAATTGGTCATAACTGAGTCAGGTCTCTTATTCACCCAGCATGTGATGAGATAGATAACTTACTGCTGGTATCTTTTGGATGCTCAGGTCAGATAAAAACTAAGGCAAATTAACATGAACTTGAAAGGTGGAATTGGTGGATGGATGCTCACCGTGTGAGTTTCTTTCTTTTTTTAAAATAAAGAATGTCATTGAATTAACCTATGCAAATACATCTTACCAAATAATAAAACACAGATTCCCCTAGTTAAATGTGTGCCTACCATGCATTGCTTTCATTTTAGTAACAGCAGATCAGTTCCTCAAGTCCTTGAGCCTTGAAATGTAGTCCTCGGACAAATCCAGAGTCTTGTGGGCGATGCAGAAGTGCCTAGAAAAAAATCACATGACTGGGCATATACCCAGAGAAAACCATAATTTGAAAAGACATGTGCGGGGCTTCGGAGGTCAGATCCCAGGGAGAGGACTGGGGTTGGCTGCGTGAACACAGCCTGAAGGGGCTAGTGCGCCACAGCTAGCTGGGAGGGAGTCCGGGAAAAAGTCTGGAACTGCCTAAGAGGCAAGAGACCATTCTTTCGGGGTGCACAAGGAGAGGGGATTCAGATAACCACCTAAACAAGCTCCAGAGATGGGCACGAGCCACGGCTATCAGCACGGACACCAGAGACAGGCATGAAATGCTAAGGCTGCTGCTGCAGCCAGCAAGAAGCCTGTGTGCAAGCGCAGGTCACTATCCACATGTCCCCTCCCGGGAGCCTGTGCAGCCCGCCACTGCCAGGGTCCCGTGATCCAGGGACAACTGCCCCGGGAGACTACACGGCGCGCCTCAGGCTGTTGCAACGTCACACCGACTTCTGCCGCCACAGGGTCGCCCTGCATTCCGTACCCCTCCCTCCCCCCAACCTGAGTGAGCTGGAGCCCCCTAATCAGCTGCTACTTTAACCCCATCCTGTCTGGGTGGGGAACAGATGCCCTCAGGCAACCTACATGCAGAGGCAGGGCCAAATCCAAAGCTGAACCCCAGTATCTGTGCGAACAAAGAAGACAAAGGGAAATTTCTCCCAGGAGCAACGGATTAAATCTCCACAATCAATTTGATGTACTCTGCACCTGTGGAATACCTGAATAGACAACGAATCATCCCAAAAGTGAGGTGGTAGACTTTGGGAGCAACTGTAGACTTTTGCAACTGTAGGGTTTGCTTTCTGCATCTAATTTGTTTCTGGTTTTATGTTTATCTTAGTTTAGTATTTAGAGCTTATTATCATTGGTAGATTTATTTATTGATATGGTTGCTCTCTTCCTTTATATATATATATATATTTCTTTTCCTTTTTCTCCTTTTGTGAGTATGTATGTGTATGCTTCTTTGTGTGATTTTGTCTGTATAACTTTGCTTTTACCATTTGTCCAAGGGTTCTGTCTGTCCATTTGTTTTTTGTTTTTTTTAGTATAGTTTTTAGCGCTTGTTGTCATTGGTAGATTTGTTTATTGGTTTTGTTGCTCTCTCCTTTCTTTCTTTTTTCTTTTCTTTTCTTTATTACTTTTTATTTTTAAAAATTTATTTATTTTAATAACTTTATTTTATTTTATTTTATTTTTTTCTTTTTTACTTTTTCTCCCTTTTCTTCTGAGCCATGTGGCTGACAGGGTCTTAGTGTCCTGGCTGGGTGTCAGGCCTGAGCCTCTTAGGTGGGAGAGCCGAGTTCAGGACATTGGACCACCAACGACCTCCTGGCCCCACATAATATCAAATGGCAAAAGCTCTCCCAGAGATCTCCATCTCAACGCTAAGACCAAGCTCCACTCAAAGACCAGCAAGCTACAGTGCTGGATACCCCATACCAAACAACTAGCAAGACAGGAACACAACCCCACCCATTAGCAGAGAGGCTGCCTAAAATCATAATAAGTTCACAGACACCCCAAAACACACCACCAGACACTGTCCTGCCCACCAGAAAGACAAGATCCAGCCTCATCCACCAGAACACAGGCACCAGTCCCCTCCACCAGGAAGCCTACACAACCCACTGAACCAACCTTACCCACTGAGGGCAGACACCAAAAACAATGGGAACTACGAACCTGCAGCCTGCAAAAGAGAGACCCCAAACACAGTAAGTTAAGCAAAGTGAGAAGACAGAGAAACACATAGCAGATGAAGGAGCAAGGTAAAAACCCACCAGACCAAACAAATGAAGAGGAAAGAGGCAGTCTACCTGAAAAAGAATTCAGAGTAATGATAGTAAAGATGATCCAAAATCTTAGAAATAGAATGGAGAAAATATAAGAAATGTTTAACAAGGACCTAGAAGAACTAAAAAGCAAACAAACAATGATGAAGAACACAAGAAATGAAATTTAAAATTCTCTGGAAGGAATCAATAGCAGATTAACTGAGGCAGAAGAATGGATAAGTGACCTGGAAGATAAAATAGTGGAAATAACTACTGCAGAGCAGAATAAAGAAAAAAGAATGAAGAAAATTGAGGACAGTCTCAGAGACCTCTGGGGCAACATTAAATGCACCAACATTCGAATTTAGGGGTCCCAGAGGAAGAAGAGAAAAAGAAACGGACTGAGAAAATATTTGAAGAGATCATAGTTGAAAACTTCCCTAATATGGGAAAGGAAATAGTCAATCAAGTCCAGGAAGCGCAGAGAGTCCCATACAGGATAAATCTGAGGAGAAACATGCCAAGACATATATTAATCAAACTATCAAAAATTAAATACAAAGAAAAAATATTAAAAGCAGCAAGGGAAAAGCAACAAATAACATACAGGGGAATCCCCATAAGGTTAACAGCTGATTTCTCAGCAGAAACTCTGTAAGCCAGAAGGGAGTGGCAGGACATATTTAAAGTGATGAAAGGGAAAAACCTACAACCAAGATTACTCTACCCAGCAAGGATCTCATTCAGATTTGATGGAGAAATTAAAACCTTTACAGACAAGCAAAAGCTAAGAAAATTCAGCACCACCAAACCAGCTTTACAACAAATGCTAAAGGAACTTCTCTAGGCAGGAAACACAAGAGAAGGAAAAGCCCTACAATAACAAACCCAAAACAATACAAAAAAGGTAATAGGAACATACATATTGATAATTACCTAAAATGTAAATGGATTAAATGCTCCAACCAAAGGACATAGACTGGCTGAATGGATACAAAAACAAGACCCATAGATATGGTGTCTACAAGAGACCCACTTTAGACCTAGGAACACGTACAGACTGAATGTGAGGGGATGGAAAAAGATATTCCATGCAAATGGAAATCAAAAGAAAGCTGGAGTAGCAATTCTGATATCAGAGAAAATACTTTAAAATAAAGACTATTACAAGAGACAAAGAGGGACACTACATAATGATCAAGGGATCAATCCAAGAAGAAGATATAACAATTGTAAATATTTATGAACCCAATATAGGAGCACCTTCATACTTAAGGCAAATGCTAACAGCCATAAAAGGGGAAATTGACAGTAACACAATCATAGTAGTCCACTTTCACCAATGGACAGATCATTCAAAATGAAAATAAATAAGGAAACACAAGCTTTAAATGATACATTAAACAAGATGGACTTAATTGATATTTATAGGACATTCCATCCAAAAACAACAGAATACACATTCTTCTCAAGTGCTCATGGAACATTCTCCAGGATAGATCATATCTTGGGTCACAAATCAAGTCTTGGTAAATTTCAGAAAATTGAAATTGTATCAAGGATCTTTTCAGACCACAACACTATGAGACTAGATACCAATTACAGGAAAAAATCTGTAAAGAATAACAAGACAAGATTGCCCACTCTCACCACTATTATTCAACATAGTTTTGGAAGTCTTAACCACAGCAATCAGAGAAGAAAAAGAAATAAAAGGAATGCAAATTGGAAAAGAAGAAGTAAAACTGTCACTGTTTGCAGATGACATGATACTGTCCATAGAGAACCCCAAAGATGCTACCAGTAAACTACTAGAGCTAATCAATGAATTTGGTAAAGTAGCAGGATAAAAAATTAATGCACAGAAATCTCTTGCATTCCTATACACTAATGATGAAAAATCTGAAAGAGAAATTAAGGACACACTCCCATTTACTATTGCAAGAAAAAGAACAAAATACCTAGGAATAAATCTATCTAAGGAGACAAAAGACCTGTATGCACAACACTATAAGACACTGATCAAAGAAATTAAAAATGATACAAACAGATGGAGACATATACCATGTTCTTGCATTGGAAGAATCAACATTGTGAAAATGACTATACTACCCAAAGCAATCTACAGATTCAGTGCAATTCCTATCAAACTACCAATGGCATTTTTCACAGAACTAGAACAAAAAATTTCACAATTTGTATGGAAACACAAAAGACCCTGAATAGCCAAAGCAATCTTGAGAAAGAAAAACAGAGCTGGAGGAATCAGGCTCCCTGACTTCAGACTATACTACAAAGCTACAGTAATCAAGACAATATGGTACTGGCACAAAAACAGAAATATAGATCAATGGAACAGGATAGGAAGCCCAGAGATAAATCCACACACATATGGTCACCCTATCTTTGCTAATGGAGGCAAGAATATACAATGGAGAAAAAACAGCCTCTTCAATAAGTGCTGCTGGGAAAACTAGATAGCTACATATAAAAGAATGGGATTAGAACACTCCCTAACACCATACACAAAAATAAACTCAGAATGGATTAAAGACCTAAATGTAAGGCCAGACACTATAAAACTCTTATAGGAAAACATAGGCAGAACACTCTATGACATAAATCAGAGCAAGATCTTTTATGACCCACCTCCTAGAGAAATAAAAACAAAAATAAACAAATGGGACCTAATGAAACTTAAAATCTTTTGCACAGCAAAGGAAACCATAAACAAGACGAAAAGACAACCCTCAGAATGAGAGAAAATATTTGCAAACAAAGCAACTGACAAAGGATTAATCTCCAATATATACAAGGAGCTTATAAAGCTCAATATCAAAAAAACAAACAACCCATTCCAAAAATGGGCAGAAGACCTAAATAGACATTTCTCCAAAGAAGATATACAGATTGCCAACAGACACATGAAAGGATGCTCAACATCACTAATCATTAGAGAAATGCAAATCAAAACTACAATGAGGTATCACCTCACACCAGTCAGAATGTCCATCATCAAAAAATCTACAAACAATAAATGCTGGAGAGGGTGTGGAGAAAAGGGAACCCTCTTGCACTGTTGGTGGGAATGTAAATTGATACAGCCACTATGGAGAACAGTATGGAGGTTCCTTAAAAAACTAAAAATAGAACTATCATACGACCCAGCAATCTCACTACTGGGCATATACCCTGAGAAAACCATAATTCAAAAAGAGTCATGTACCACAATGTTCATTGCAGCTCTGTTTACAATAGCCAGGACATGGAAGCAACCTACGTGTCCATCGACAGATGAATGGGTAAAGAGGTGTGGTACATATATACAATGGAATATTACTCAGCCAATAAAAGGAACAAAATTGGGTCATTTGTAGAGACGTGGATGGGCCTAGAGACTGTCATACAGAGTGAAGTAAGAAAGAGGAAAACAAATATCGTATATCAACACATATATGTGGAATCTAGAATAATGGTACAGATGAACTGGTTTGCAAGGCAGAAATAGAGACACAGATGTATGGACAATAAGGGGAGAAAGCAGGGGGAGTGGGGTGGTGGTGGTGGTGGGATGAATTGGGAGATTGGGATCGACATATATACACTAATATGCATAAAATAGATAACTAATAAGAACCTGCTGTATAAAAAAAATAAAATTCGAAAAAAGAAAACCACATGAGAACAGAGACAGCTTTAGAGACTCTGGCTTCACCTGTGATGCTTCCCATGTGTGTCCTGGGTACCACTTTAGGTGGCACAGCAGCATTTCTTAGTAGTGTTCTTATTCTAAAATATATTAAAGTATAATTAACACATTAAATCCCCAATTTTATAAGTACTTTGGCTGAGGCTGCAATTAAATGAGGTTGCACTTTACGTAGATGGAATGAATCGCATTTCTTTTCTGCGGTACATTGACTTTGATGAAACACAGTAATGGCGGGAATCATAAAAGTGGTACAAGAATGTCTGAAGTTGGGAAATGACAAGCTTTTGGGTAATGCTGGCCAGTATAAACTGAGGCTCTAGCTCTTACAGTTTCCCCCTCCAAGAACCTGTGTTATTATTTCCTGCTGTAAACTTCATATTTTTAAAAAAAATGTTTTCAACATACAGAAATGCACACATTATGTAATCATTCATTTTTCTGTTTGAAGATATCTATACCTACTGATAAGCATAAAGTAGTTAGTGTTACTGACTGAACTGGTGTAACTCCAGCCAACCCCAAATTACTAATCCCAAACAGAAGCATAATATGTCCTTAGGACACTTGTTAGCAAGTATTGGAAGCCACCTGCAGCTTGCCCAATGATGGGGAATTTATTTTAAATAGAGAGGGACATCTCTTAGAACCCAAGGGCCAATATCAGGAACAGCTGGATCCAGGAATTGGGAGGTGACCAGCACCGCAGGGAGAATGTTCTCTTGGTCTCTTATCCCTCGTTCTCTTTGCAGATCTGTTCTTTCAGCAGACTACCTTTTCTTACTACCCTCTCCTCACAGGAGATGAAAAATGGCTGTTCACAATTCCCAAGTTATATTCCAGCAATGTAAAGGACCAGCTCTCTCAGCTCTGATTCCCTGAGTCTCTGGGGAAGAGACTCTGATTGGCCCTTCTTGGGGCCAGATGTCCATTCTGGTCTCACCAGTGGTGTGCTGCTGCTGTTCAATACAACCATTATTGAAGAGCAAATTATTTAAACTTACAATTAAATAAATTATTTTAAATGTAATAATTCCTCAAAAATTATCACTTTATTACATTTTACTCTTTATGCTCCCGAGGTTATTTATGGCTGTTGTATTATATGGTAGAATTCCTCTATAATGGTATGCTACTATACATCTTTTCTGAACTTTCCATTGAGCGAAGTGTTGGAAGCTTGAAATCAGCTGTGGTGGGAGTATTTACACCATGGAAATTGGCAAACACTACAAATCAGGGTGCTGTTGTTATTGTTATTGTTGTTTCCTGGAGAGCTGATTGTTAAATATGTATCAGTACACCACTGAATATAATCCACTCCAGGTGGCTATTGGGCGTGGGTTCCTTCCTCTGTAAAAAGAATGGTGACAGCATTCTACCTCATGGATGAGTCAGGGGAATGGGACCATTACGAGAATTCCTGTAAACTGGACTTTACCCACCAAAACCTAAAGGCTTTCCTTTTGTACAAAGTGAAAATCCTAGTTCTTACTCATTTATTTTCATACTTTCTGCTACAGAATGACACGAGGAACATTCAGACATCATTATTGGTTGTCAACTGTGATGATGATGATAATGATGGTGATGATAGCTAACATTCTGAGCACTGTTTTAAGGCTCTTTACACACATGAGCTTGTATGATCTTCATAACACCTATCATTCAAACTCAAGTCATTTTAATTCAACAAATATTTATTGAGCACCTGCAGTATGCCAGGTTCTGTTCTATGCACATAAGAGACATCGGTGAGGAAACAGAGATCCTCATTGTTTACATTCTATCTGGGGCAGACAAACAAATATTACACATATTAAAGTTACACATTACAGAGTACAGTAGAGGGGGTGTGTGCCATGAAATAAACCAAAGATAGAGCAGGGAGAGGGGAACTGAAAGGTCTGGGGATGGCGGCAGGAATGGGGTGATTAGAATAGAGCTCCATGAAAAGATATTTCTGCAAAGACTTGAAGGAGGTGAGAGAGTTGCCTTTGTGGATATTTTGGGGAAGAGTGTTCCAAGCAGAGGAGCTGCAAGTGGCAAGGCCCTAAGGTGGACACGTGCTTGGTGTGTCAAAGAAACATCAAGGAGATCGGTGTGGCTGGACCCTAATGAGCAAGAGAAAGAGAAGTAGGTAGTTAGCGAGGGAAGGGAGGTGGGATGTAGATCACCTTGTAGGCCTTTGGAAGGACTTTGGCTTTGACCTTGAATGAAAGGGGAGCCATTATGAGATCTTGAGCACAGGAGGAATATGACCTCACCCAGGTTTCAAAAGGACCACTCTGGCTTCTGTGTTGAGAACAGAGGGCAGAAGAAGACAGCTTACTGCTGTAATCTGGGTGAGTGATGTCATCATCTCTGACCAGCAGCCATGGGGGTGAAAAGAAGTGACTGGAGGTCAGATTCGGTGTGCATTTTGGAGGTAGGGATGAGAAGATGTCCAGATGGTTTAGATATATAATATGAGAGAGAGAATTCAAGGATGACTGTAGCGCTTTTGTCTTGAGCAATCGGGAGGATGAAGTTGCCATCAACTAAGGTAACAATTACCACCAGGCAATGGGCAGATTTAGAGGAGAAAAATAGTTTAGCTGAGTTGATTTTCAAGTGGATATTAAAAATCTAAGTGAAGATGTTGAGTAACTCATTGGATATTAAAGTTTGGAGTTTGCAAGAGAAGTCTGGGCTAAAGATCCAAATGCAGGAGTCCTTGGGACATAGATGGTACTTAAACCATGAAACTGGACATGGTCACCAAGACAATGAGGATGATGACCCAAAGAGAGAGAAAAATTGATGATACAAGAGAGGAAGGGAGACTAACTGGAGAGATATCCTTCAGTAGGTAGGAGGGCTAGGTTCTAGTATGAAGTGAAGGGATTGACTTTAGATAAGAGAGTGAGTAGCTTATCCACCTTAACAGGATGGCAGAATATGAAAATGCAGATGCTGGTTAGTGGGTGGATGTGGTACTTAGGAGTTTCTGGAAATTCACTTCTGGTTGCTTCACTTTTCTTAGTAAAGTAGGAAGCAAGGTCCTCAGCTGAGAATGAGGATGGGGAAGAAGGTATTGATGGTTTTTGATGAAAGGAGAAAATGTCCCAGTCATCCTTTGGAGAATAAAATGGTAAAAGAACTATAAAAATACAAAGTGATCAGCAGCCAGCATAAAAGATCCACTTGAGATGGATGGTCAAAATATGGATACAGTGATTAGTTTTCCATTACATGAGGGAACCTAGGCTCAGAGAGATTAAGTTACTTATATAAGGTTACACAGCTAGTAAGTGGCAGAGTCAGGATTTGAATCCGACAGTTGGGCTCCTGAATCCATCCTCTTAAACGCCACAAGATAAACTTCAGAGTTAACTTAAAAATGACTGTGATTCTACTTCTTATAATGGCTACTAAAATAAGAGCTTTCTAGTAATGGAATATAGCAAATCCTCAGCTCAGAGCCATCAAAAATAACAGCTCTGATTAAAAAGACAAAACAAATCCTATATAAAAATTCTCAGATAAGAAAGGTAGTGAAGTAAGTTCTGGATTAATGTTTTTTGAAAGGAAAGTTGTTAGTAAAAGGTTTCCAAAAGCATTTAAATAGTAGGAGATGCTGATCTGGAAGGTAGCAAGAAACCAGTCTAGACATATTGGGCAGTGGGTATCTGCTAAGCAGAACTGCAGGGCAGAGGATAGCCAGGGCCATGCGAGGCCTGAGCCCCAAACCTATTCTACCTGAAACACAGATTCCCATTAGGAAAGGCAAGGTGTCTTGAGTCTTTTAAAATCCATGCTATTTGTAAGTTTCCCAACAAATAATGGTGGTTTGGAAGAAAAAGCTATTGGGCATCTTCGACCAAAAATAATTATAACTCATCTCTTGTTAATCAACAGCTTTAAGACAGCTTTTAGGTTCTCAATACGTTGGCATGTTTCTCCCATACAGAACCATCCCAGTTGGTGACTGGATGGATGTTTAGCCTTCACCAAGGGACAGAATTCAGCTCAAATCCACACCTGGTGTCAAACATTTTTTGTGCCAGACACTGGGGTTATGGAGATGAACAAAATACAGATCCAACCTCCTAAAGATCATAATGTAAAAATAATATAAATAAGTGAACACTCATTGAAGTGCATAGACAGCAAAATATGTAAACAATGGCATTTCAGAAGCCATAATGAGCTTATCGTAATCAATGAAAAACTTCCAGAAAAATATAGGCATGTTGATAGAGTTGAAATGGTAATTTAGAACCTCACTCTTCAAAAAGTGTTCCACGCTCCAGTAGCATTGGCATCATTTTGGCAGCTTGGTATGCACATAAGAGAAGCTATGTCCTAACTTCTGGGATAAGGGAAGCAGATTTGCAGCCATGGAAATGCATCTCTGGAAGTTCTGGTCACATCTGAAGTGTTAGGGAAGGGAATTAATCTGGAATGCAAGCAGTACATTTCAGTTGCCAAATACGAGGCAGTCATTCCATCTCCCCCCCAAAAGAAGTCCTCATAGAGCTGAATCTTGGACACGAAGGGAGTTATTCTCTAAGAAGTTTCTGTTGCCCAGTTGCTGCAGTTGCTGTGTGTCATCACATAGCCTAAGATCGCCTAATTAACGCACTAAGAAGCAGGTGCGTCACTTGGGATGTAACAGCAACAATTCCAAATGACACAATTATTTCCAGCACTTGAAATCGGAATTTTTGAGTGTGAAAATCATTTTCCCCTGAATTACTATCTTGGCGAAGGCATAAAGTTATGGTGCCATTGGCTTCCTCAGAAGACTGCTTTGTTCTGGAATTTTTCTGCAGATTCTGATGGGGACTTTCTCATCTGTCACCTGGGTACTGGGCAGGAGCCGGAGAGCAGCTTTGCCAAGGCTGCCAGCTGACCTCTGCAGGCTGGGAGAAGGCAGGGGCCAGACAGCACCACGGGGAGGTGCGCCGCTGGGGAGCTGCCAGCACCCCTCCCCATGTGGGTGGGTGCCACGCCATTTCTCTCTGTAGGAGGCTGGTTGAACACATCGCAGGAGTGAAACCTGCTGATTTGACTTCTCTAGCAGGGCCGGAATATTTTTTATTAATCCTGTTCCTTGACACCAAATAGGCTTTTTTATGAGCGTACCTGAAATTAATAGCAAATCTTTTGACTAGGGCAGCTTTTCTTTTAGCAGCTTCTCTGTCCAATGGGCAAAATTACTATCTACATAGAGGGGATCTTAACAGCAGAATGAAATACAGAACTGAACAATGTCTGGATAATTTAGACCCCCAATATATTTTACTCTATTTTCAAAGTACTCACCCCCACCACTTCAATCCTCACCATACATACTGTTTTCATACAATGCATTTATGCTGTGTGACCTCTTCCTTGCTATGCTCGTATTTTATTCTCTGCTGTCCTCAAGGAAACCCTAGCTTATTAATTGTTAAACATGCTAAGGAACTGGGGATTCATTACATGCTGTTCTCAATTCAGAAGGTTGGACAGCCAGATGCCTGTCCTATATCCAGGAGGTTGATGTTCAGTCATGTATCATTATAATGTAGCTGGTGTAATGAAGCTGAGGTCCTGGGTGTGATTCCCAGGGTGCCAGTTACCTTGGCTCTCTGGCTGCAGACCATAACTCTATTCTGATACTGCACTTCAAATGGATGAATTGGTCAGAGCGAGACTGAATGAGAGGCTATGACCAACACATCATCCATACTTCAAGAACAAGAACTCACAACACATTCCTTAGAGCTAGTGTGTATACCAGGTCCTTCTTCGAGCCGCCCCCAGCCAGACCTGAAGTCTCCCCACTCTGAATCTCTTCCATACTTTCCTCTTCTCATGAAACTTACCACATTCTACTTGAGACCCCAGTAATTGGCGTCCACACATTGTCTTCCTCGCTGGGTTGTAAACTCCTTGAAGATATAAAGCATATTGAATACGTTTTTATATCTCTTACAGTGCTCATGCACACTCAATAAATATTTGTTGAAAGAATGGATAGAGGATGGATGGTTGGAGAAATGGATAAATAAATAAGTGCATAGGTTGTCTTTGCAAATCTATTGGCTAGTACCTCTACTGATATCCATCAAGGACAGATAGCTCGGAGATGTAAAATAGAATGCAAGAAGCATGCCTGATAACACTACATCTTCCACAAAACTGATAAATCTGATAATGTAGTGTACATCGATTACTCATAATATGCTGATAATGCATAGAATTTCCCATCCCAACAACAGAACAAAATCCTTGTAAGTATTTAATGCACGTCTAAAGCCTCTCTGGGAGACTACTCCCATTTTAGAGAAAAGGAATCTAAAACAGCAGTTGGGTTGTTCTGCACAACCTTGGGCAGTACACAGTAGGATCTGTGGAATTAGCAGGTATATTAGTTATCTGTTGCTACAACAAATTACCCTAACATTTAGCAGCTTCACACAACAAACATTTATTATCTCCGTTTCCCTGGGTCAGGAGTTTGTGTGCAGTTCAGCTGGCTGCCTCCGTCTCAAAGTCTGTAGTAGGGCTGTGATCAAGGGGTCAGCTAGGGCTGCCGGCACCTCTAAGCTCAGCTGGGGAGGGTTCGTTCCAAGCTCACTCACGCGGCTGTTGACAGATCTCAGGTTCTCACTGGCTGTTGGCTGGAGCAGTCAACTCCTGGCCTTGGTTTCCACATGGCAGCTCACATATGGCAGCTTGCTTCCTTCAGACTGAAGGCTCCAAGAGAGAGTGAGAGCGAGCAAGCAAGATGGAAGTCACAGTCTTTTTGTCACCTAACCTCAGAAGAAACAGCCCATCACATTTGCTATGGTCTCCGTGATAAAAGTGAGTCAGTAGGTCCTACCACACCTATGGGGAGAGGATGGCGTAAGGCCTGAATACCAGGAGGCGGGGATCCTTGGGGACCCTCTCAGATACTGTTGACCGCGGTGGGTCCCCGAAGCTCACGGAGGACCATCTGCCAGCTGCCTCTTACCTGTCTGAACATGCAGTGTTGGTTGGGTCACAAGGTGGTGCCAAATGAGAGATCACAGAAGCAGCCTGCCTCAAAAGTGAACCCTGTTTTCTCCATTTTGACGGAATACACAGGTGGATGTGGTTTCTTGCTGGAAAGTTCTGCCGACGACACCTCACATCCTGAGTGGCACCTCAGCCTCTTACCTTCACGGCCCAAGCTCACTTCAGTAGATGGCAATGGATTTCTGGGAAATCAAACAAACGTGCTCTGTGCTCACAGTGAACACCTCAGGCTGGGACCCTCTGAGAGGGCAAGACTGCTTTCCCAGTGGGATCAGTGATCAAAATGTTGAGTGTTGGGTGGAGGAAGGAAAAAACCCTTCCTGATGGTTTTGGTGAAGCTGAAACTTCGTTCTGAAACCAGTTGTCCCTTGTGCTGGAAATGAATGCTTTAAATTGACTAAAGTCCCCTAGGAGTTTATTCCTTTGTGTCTCTTAAAGCGAGGCTTTCAGGATAGACATAATCAGAGAGATACAGTATAGTGGACGACGAGCAGAGGGTGTTTTTAAGCCCCTTTTGCTTCAAATGGTCATTTGCCCTGAAAGCCCACTGTTACTGCCAAATCTCCTTAACTCCTGAAGCAAGATAATGACATTTTATTAAAGAGCAATTGCTAGATTATTAGCCACCGGGCTTAAAACACTGAAGTGTCATCATTCTCCTGCTTCCCTGGGCTCAGATCAACATGGTTTCAGCTGCTTCTGAGATGTGAAGTTCAAAGCAAGCAGTTCTCTCCATCTCTGCTCAGAATTAACC
Organism: Balaenoptera acutorostrata; assembly: GCF_949987535.1. Classification (NCBI taxonomy): domain Eukaryota; kingdom Metazoa; phylum Chordata; class Mammalia; order Artiodactyla; family Balaenopteridae; genus Balaenoptera; species Balaenoptera acutorostrata. The sequence continues at coordinate 16,674,922 of NC_080082.1, read as the reverse complement.
AATAAATTAGAATAACTAAGTGAGAAAGGGTTAGACAAAGGCAGTGTCAGAACTGGAGGCCAGGGCCTGGGTCATTTTGAATATGAAACGAAGCATGGTTTATGTTTTGTATTTTATAGGTTTTAAAACAAAGCTAAAGTATAGCATTAAGGATCAAGGTCAGGGTGTTATCTTTTGTGGGGTGAAAGGGGTACAGGTGGCGAGGTCACAGCTTATGCCAAAGACGTGGCCCCTCCTTTCTCCATAACATTTATTTTCCCGAGCTTCTGTCTAATTAATATAAGGCCTTGCTTGAGCACACTGCCCCTCATTGGGCCTGTCACTCGTTAATCAAGCGACCCTTCTAGCCTTGGGTAATGACCTTGAAAGAATATATCAGCCCATGATGGCGGAAGTGAGGAATTAAATTGTTTCTCTGAGTGCTTATGGTCATTGCTGACAATTTATATCTCACAGCTGCCCTGGGCTGGCCACACCGGCCATTGTGCCGCAATCATTTTCCTGGCCGGGAATGGATTGTGTGCCGGACAGGGACCAAGCTGGCCTCCTGTACATCTCCATCTTTATGTTATTTCCCCCCCACCCCCGCCTTCTTTTAATCACGTCTTTGTTTGAGAGGCAGGGATTGCACAAAGTTAAAAGCTTTGTCATTAAGGCCACCAGGAGCCAAAAGCATGGGGGAAGTTGTGTGTCTGGCTGTATGCTGCTTTGTCCCTGAGCACACTGCTGATGTAAGGCTGCAAAGGGAAGTGTCTTGAGAATTATGTTAGCACCAAACTCATAAGAGAAAAATTACTGGAAATATTAAAAAGCTGTAAAGGGTGTATTGTATACAAGTGATTAAGCCTGAACCCTTTCTAGGTCTTTTGAGGAGGTCAGGGAGATATTGGCTGCTGGTCCTGAGGGGGAGAGGCAAGGATAGGGACTTGCATCCTTTTACCTTTTATGGTGGTGTATTTAGAAATAGTGGTGTCTTGGGGTGTGTTGGCGTGCAGCTCAAAATCATACCCTTGTACCAAGATAAATGTTATCTGTACCTGAAATTAAGCCTTATACATCCCCTCAGAATCTGGGCACCCCCTTTTCTTTTTCTGTTTCTTCTTCAAGAAACTAAATAAGTGACTCTTAAGAGCTCTTTTCCCATGAGAAGGTCTTTTTCATTGTTTTACTACACCACCAGTTGGGTATCCAAAAGGACTGAGAGGAAGATTTTTCCCATTAGTTAATAAAATTCAGCAAATAAATAGTATACCTTTGCATAGCTCAAGCTACAATGACTAGATTTTGTGTGAGAAACTTTATAAATACAATGGCACAGCTTTGATTTGTCCTGAGTTTTTTCTTGTATAAAGATGTTTACTAGTTATCACTAAATGTATGTGCTAAAACTTCAAAGAAGAGAAATCAGCAGCAGGGACCTCCAGAGGTGGGGAGAGAGTTAAGTGTTTGTAAAAGCTAAATTGTGATTCCTTCCTTTCACTAGCTCCTGGCTTGGCGCCTGGGTCTGTTTATCGTTATTGGACAATGCCTTCCATACACGGGAAAAATTCTTTTTCCTGGGGTCTATGTGGTCTGAGAGCTTCTACAGGTCACAGCTCACTCTCAAACTTGGGGAGGGTCCTTATGTGACCTTATTATATAGAGTGGTTGGCAGAAGGGGGGGCGAAGAGGAGAGCTCCTGTCTAATTGCTCAAGCACACTGGCCCTCTGTGAAATAGGACACATATTCATTCTGCCCTCAGCCCATCTGAAGAAAGACTGTGTACAAATGCGGAAAAGGAAGACTTCTGACAACACACGTGCGAATAAAGGCAGGTTAATAGAATGCAAGCTGACCACACACATGCTGATCCTAACAAGAGTCATATTAAGATGTTTGCCCTTTAAGAGGGGAGCTCATGGAAGGCAAAGGCTGCATCATTTTTTTTTTTTTAATGCTGATTTTTTTAAAAAATTTATTTATTTATGGCTGTGTTGGGTCTTCGTTTCTGTGCGAGGGCTTTCTCTAGTTGTGGCAAGCGGGGGCCGCTCTTCATCGCGGTGCGTGGGCCTCTCAGTATCACGAAGGCTGCATCATTTTTATCTTGGGATTCTTTACCACAACAAGTAGTGGCTTACAAATCTAAGCACCAAAGAAGAAAGAAAAAGATTTATTAAGTGACGGGATTAATCCATCCAGCCCATGATCAAAACATGTGAGTCAAGCTGGTTCTTCAGCTCTTAGGGAAACGGGACAAAACTAACTGCCATGGAAGTGATTCTTACCCCTCTGTCTCCCTGTTTTCATTACACGCATATATGCTAATGGAAAGGGCTCAAAACTGAAAGTCAGATGCTTCACTCCCATCCTGATGCCACCACTCACTCAAGCATCAACTTTGCAAGAGGCATCCCTTCTCTGGGGGCATCAGAGTATAAATCTTAAATGAAGGGGTTGGACTTGCTCATCTCTGTGGTTCTTCCCAGCATGACATTTCTGTAATTCTAGAGGACCGCTATCACTTTGTGTGAGAGAAAGCTAAGTCATAGGAACAGAATGTGTTTATGTAAAAAAAGAAAAACATGATCAGGGTTGCCTGTGTGCCTTGGACATGGTAGGTGCCCGTAATGTGGCTGGAATTGGTTTGTGGAAGGAATTAGATAACAGATAAAAACCCACGTAATTCAAATCCAAGTTCACACTCAGCCTTCTGTCCTGGCCTCGCTCAGACATTCATGTCAACTGCTCACCATGGCTCCTGGCATAAGCAGAACTTCCAGGATGTCGGTTTTCTAACATGTGATTCTAGTGATACTGTTTACCTGAAGAGTCTACAACCTGAAATGATGGAGATTGTGAACGTTTCCTTTGCTCTTTTACCTAAGTTCTCAAACTCAATCCATCTTCCCCTTTTGTAGTATCCATGAGTTGGGTAGACATTTATTTAACCATCTATGCTTCTGTATTTTCAATAACAGAGGTCTTAATTGCTCCATCTAAATATTATAGGTTTGTGTGCTTGTTTTGATAAAGGGTAGAGTTTCTTCAGGACAGGAATGTTTTCTTTGTGAGGAACATGTAAGAGGCAAGGCAAAGTCAAGGAGAAGAAACTTTGGAAGGGGTGAAAGAGAGAACTTCATCCATCTCCTGTCTTATTTTCTTTGTCATCCCTTCCTTCAGAATATACACATGAAAAAAACTGAGTTTTCTTCCCCCCGCCCCCCAGCACCACATAAATTGCAGTGAAACATGCCAAGCGTCGAGGGCGAGTGGCCACATGCAAGGCTGATGATGCCATCTGGGAGTGTGAGAAGATGCCGTGGGTGTGGAGCGTGAAGTGTGTCCCTGAACTCTGCCTGTGGGACAGGGCCACATCTCACTGGGAAGACAGCACCAACCCTGCCCCTGAGGTGGTACCTCAGATGCCGTTAGCAGAGTGTGCACATCCAGAGAGGGCGCATGTGGTCACAAGTTCAGAAACCACTAGCGTTAGTGCTTAAATCTGAGTGGTAAGAGATCTCATTGTACCGTGCAGGTACTATGTTCTTTGCTAAATAGCTTTCAGGTGTCTTTGTTTGTTTAGGCTTAAATTTTTGTTGTCCAACTTGTCAATATTCCCAAATCATTTCACAGGAAGTCATGTATATTTGTTATGCTCAAAAACAATGAACGTTCATACTCTGATACTGAACTTTGTTGATTGAATGATCATGAATTCTTCTTCCTGTATTCAGTAAGTGCAGACCTATATAACTGACAGTCAGAACTTCTGTGAATCATTGGATAACCAAGGCTTCCATGCAAACTTGCTGTAATTTTAGCCAAAGGGAAAGGAACTTGGCATTTTCATCAAGCCTTGTGAAATCTTTATTACGGGAAAAATACTACCATGGCAGACCCAAGATTCTAAGTGTGAGTTCACCTTTTTGAGCAGGATCCCAACTAATAGGAAAACCTTTGTTTAGAGTTTTCCCAGATTTCTCCCTTTGTCTACTTTTACTACATTTTCTCACAGTGGCTTCCATGAGAGTCACCAGAGGAGAGAGGAGTGATGTGGGGGCTTGGAATAGAACAAATATGGGGTTCAGTGTGAGCCAGAGATATCACTCCTCCCCCAACCTGTCTATAGGATCCATCTGTTCATTTAAGTAAAAGTTGACCAGTGCTGTTCTGATAGATTCAGAGTTAGGGACCCACTAACTTAGTGGAACAAATGATTATTACTATCATTAATGGCAGTTCACCTTCATCCAGCTTGGTTATGCACCAAACTCCATTCTAAACTCTTTACAACAACCCTTTAAGGTAGATACTAATTTTTGTATTTGATTGATGAGATTCCTCAAGTAGAAAGTGACAGAGCCACTCTAGCATCTGCTCTCTAATCTATATGGTACACAACCAACCAACCAACAAGGAGACCTAATTTAGGTTTGATCATTGAAGGCTGAGATTCCCTAACTGCTTTGAAAAGCAGGGAGCTATTTGGGATGTGTTTGTTTTATTTCATTATCATCTTATGAAGTGCTATATCTGGTAGTAATCTGAAATTTTTAAGGGTTTAAAAATTATTTTGTGTATTGTATTTTGTGATAGTTTTTCTGGTCCCTTTAACCTTAATACGGAGTCTGTTACCTCCCACGTATTATCAGTACCACTCCAGTATACAGTCTCTGTCTTTCTCTTCCCTGTACTATTTTATGGACTCTTCTATGGCAGAATCTATGTCTCTATAGGCATTGTTAACTTTTTCAGGGTAAATAGTATATGCTAAATAAATATTTGTTAAACTGAACTGATTTTGTCTAAATTTGCACTTCACTCCATAGATGACCCAGTTTATTCCTCCAGTAAACACCAGTTTCACTTCTACTTCATACACTTGCTAGACATCAGATGTTTGTGGAAGGAATGAATGGAGACAGTAAACTTCCAGAGCAGAAGGGGCTGGAAGGTGAGGGAGCTGGGTGGGCACCTTGAAAGGCTGCTCACCTGCTCTTCTAAACCCAAAGAAAGAAGAAAACCAATATTTATGAGCTGAAATTTACCAAAACCACTATTTTACAAGATATTTTCCAAAAATCTGTCTCCTGAAGTGAAAGCCCATGGTCACTCTTTGCTTAACAAATGAATTTAGAAAAATTTCAGACAGGTTTGTTCAGTTATGTCTTTATAATTTTAGTTTTCATCCTAGATAAAGACAAAAGATTATATAATTCCAACTCTAATTCATAGAATATGGGGCAATTTATGGAAAGTTTCAGAAAAATGGAACTTTGGGGATTAGACATAATCATAAAATGTAATAATTGTTGAAAGACACAATAATATTCCATTAATCTTTTTAAAAGTGGGATTTGAAGCAGCACTTTTAAAAAAGACTTTATTTTTTAGAGCAATTTTTACAGTAAAATTGAAAGGAAGTTACAAAATTTTTCCATATGCTCCTTGTCCCCACATAGGCACAGCCTCCCCAGTTATCAACATCACTCACCAGGTAGGACATTTTTTAATCAAGGATGAACCTACATGGACACATAATAATCACACAAAGTTCATAGTTTACCTAAGGGTTCACTCTTGGTGTGGTACATTCAGTGGGTTTGGACACATGTATAATGACATTTATCCATCATTATAATATTATACAGAGTACTTTTACTGCTCTATAAATCTTCTGTGTTCTGCTTATTTATCTCTGGCCCCCTCCCCTGGCCACAGCTGATCTTTTTACTGTCTCCATAGGTTTGCCTTTTCCAGAATGTGATGTAGTTGGAATCACACAGAATGTAGATTTTCAGATTGATTTTTTTCACTTAATAATATGCATCTAAGGTTCCTCAGTGTCTTTTCATGGCTTGATAACTTGTTTCTTTTTAGTGCTAAATAATATTTCATTGTCTGGATGTACCAGTTTATTTAGCCATTCATCTACTGAAGGACATTTTGGTAGTTTCCAAGTTTTTGCAATTATGAATCAGGCTGCTGTAAACATCCATGTATAGGTTTTTGTGTGAACATAAGTTTCCAGCTCATCTGGATAAACACAAAGGAGTGGGATTGCTGGGTCATATGGTAAGAATATGTTTTGTTTTGTAAGCAAACACCAAATTGTCTTCCAAGGTGACCATACCATCTGTAGTCTCACCAGCCATGAATTAGATTTCCTGTTGCTCCACTTCCTTGACAGCATTTGGTGTTATCAGTGTTCTGGATTTTGGCCATTCTAATAGGTGTGTAACGGCCTTGCATTGTTTTTATTTAAATTTCCCTGATGACATAAGATGTGGAGCGTCTTTTCATATTCTTATTTGCCATCTGTATATATTCTTTCACGAGGTGTCTGTTGAGGTCTTTGGCCCATTTTTTAATCAAATTGTTTGTTGTCTTACTGTTGAGTTTTAAGAGTTCTTTGTATATTTTGGTTAGTAGTCCTTTATCAGATGTGTCTTTTCCAGATATTTTCTCCTGGTCTGTGGCTTGTCTTCTATAAAGCAGCACTTTTATAATAGGTTCCTTATCTAAGAGAAAATCTCACTCTTCCCTCCCAGACTTGAGTTTGTGAAAAAGTGTCTGGCATGAAATTAAATCAAGTATACAATGAGTCTATGTAAACCAACCCCAAATGGTGGCAGTTTCCATCCTTTCTTTTATCTTTAAATATGTAATTTGTGTGGTACCTAAAATACCATCATTTTACTTTCTAAAGAAAGGCATCAGGATTTTTTGTTTCACTCCAAGGCCACTCCTAATAAACCTGCTTCTTTTCCTAGAAGTTTTTGCTTTGAAAATGAAATAGCCTTAATTCCTAGTAGTCTGTGAGCAGTACTACTTAAATATCTGAGTATGGTTTATTACTCAAATCATTTGTTAGTGGCAAGTAACTCCTGGTACAAAAAGTAGACCTAGATGTAGGGATACCACCTCACCCTCCTCTAGAAGGAGGACAGGGAATTGTTGGGGCTGCTTTCTGAACCCCTCAACCACTAAAGTCCCTGGGAAGAGAGACCCTGGTGAAATGAGAACAACAAGAGTAGACAGGTGACAGGTGACCAGGAAGAAGTGGGGACAGAGAAAGGTGATCTCACTTGGAAGGTAGAAAAAGGTAAGGAAACAAATTTCAGTTGACCGAGATATGAGCTCAATGGTACATGATTTTGAAAGTAGGACACTTTATGAATGAGAATGAATAATAGGCCCAAAGAAGAGAGGAATGGAAAGGAGTTAAGAAGGAAGAAACAATTATTAAAAGAAAGGCAAGTAATAATTTCAAAATAAGTAAGATTTTAGAGAAATACAGAAAAATGGATTCAAGAAAGAGAAAATTTATAGAAAATCTTAAAAAGAGACTGATTAAATGTACATTTAATCTTAGATAAATGAAGAGGGAAAGAAGTGGGTCTATAAACCCAATTATAATAACCAATAATGAAGAAGTATCCTTTTTTCCAATGGAAACTTTTAATCTTCTAATTTACTGGTGGTTTGCCTGTTTGTCACAAATAATTGTTAGAGATACTGGAAAATTTTTTAGGCTTAAGATCAAGAAGGATGGGTCACTCTGAATCCTCTGGAATTCAGCAGATTGCCTCTTTTTTCCTAAGAGGTTGATGGGTTTGGAAATGTTTATACCTATCTGCTTACTTAAAAGAGACTTGGGAAATTCACATTTTTCATTAGCAGACAATGAACACCACTTAGTGCCTTTGAGACTTTACTGGACTTTGCACAATCCCCCTGCCTTTGTTGCTTTGCCTCTTTCATGCCACAAATCTTGTTGCTTTTTGCTCTGTGACATCATGGCCACTGTTCTCTTTAGCTGGGAAGACATGTTAACCTTTTAATGGCAAAGTGGTCACCAAGTGTGCATCCTATGCTTTTTCAAAGACCTCTTTGGACTCAGAAGTGAAGGCAGGCAATAGAGTTTTTCCCTAAAAAAACAGCTTAAGATTAATTTAGGTTAGACAGATGGAAATTTTTTTCACGTGGCAAAATCTGTTAGACATTCAAGTTTGTTATTGGAAGAGTTTGCTGTATCTCCCTCTGTGGAGGTCTTTAAAATTCTTGTCTCTGTGAAGTGATTGACTATATCTAACCCCAGAACTAACTGTCCCTCTCTGCTGAGGCTGGGGTCAGCACATCTCCCCTCGCTCCCCTGAATGGGAAGTTTACAGTGATTTCTCCTCACAGAAGATTAGGGACCTGTGGATAAGGTGACTTCTAAGAATCAATCATTTGGCAAAAGGTAACTGAACAAGGTAATAAAAAAGGAATGAATGGGGAAGTATCACAAGTAAATCCTAGAAGTATACTTCTTTCTTCAGAGAAATAAGAACCAACCACATGAAAAAGTAAATAGCATTTATAAACAATGTATGCTGAGTCTTAGATCAGTACTTTATATAGTCAATCGAAAGATGATCTCAGTGACTAGAAATGATCAGTGTAGCAGACAGTCTAAGTGGCCTGCCCATATACCTTAAGCCATGCTATCCGATAACAGCAACCACTGGCCACATGTGGCTGTTAAGCACATGAAATGTGGCTGGTTCTCACTGAGATATGCTCTACGTATAAAATGCATGCCAGCTTTCAAATAGTTATTACAAAAACATGTAAAATATCTCAGTAAATTGTTTATGTTAATTGCATGTTGAAATGATAATATTTGGGGTAATAGGTTGAATAAAAATATATTATTGAAGTTAATTTTACCTGTTTCTTTTGACCTTTTAAAATGTGGCTACTAGAAAACTTAAAATTTACATATGCAGTCTGCATTTGGGATTCACATTACATTTCTATTGGACAGTACTGCTTAAACCTAAAGCATTTCAGGATCTACATCTCTGTACTGAGGGCTTCTTCTGCAGTTGTGATAGATGGAAGTAATTAGGAATTATCATTCTTCCTCCTCTGTAGTGGTCCTCAACCAGTAACTTTTAGGAGTTGTATAAATACCCCAGCTCCTTTACCTCACTGGTAAGATAGGTCTAAGGTGTATGTTTTGTACCATTTGCAGTATTTTTCCCACAGTTGTCGACTCCCTTGCTGACTTTCCTTGTTCTTCTCAAATAAACCATATACCCTTAGATTTCTTATCTCACGTACTAAGATAACTAACCTAAACTCATGCAGTCGGGAGAAGGCTGTAGAGTTAGACGTGGCATTTGAAAGGTGGATGAGATTTGCTAAAAATAGATGAGAAGGAACATTCATCTGTACATTTGTTCACCCATGAATTTTACTGATGAATGTAAAGACAGACATTGTGAAGGCAGAGATGGCCATGCCTGTTAGAGGAGCATGAGATGATAAGTATTTTTAGAGCAGAGGAGATGAGTGAGGGACAGAGGTAGGCAAATACTGATGGTCTCAATTGCTTTGGAATCTTACAGGCCACAGGGAGCTTCTTATTGAAGGTGTTAGACGTTGGAATGACATAGTCACCACAGAGCTTTAGGGGGTGTTACTTTCACGAAAATATGGGGATGATATGAAGGGAAACTGAAAGAAAGCAGCCCAAGTCAGCTTGTTAAGTTTGTTGTGAGATGATGAAGATCTCAACTGGAATGCTAGCACACAGAATTGAAAGGAATAATTACCTTAAATGAGTGTGGTGTTGTAGAGTTTATCAAGCATTTTCCTGTGCTGGATCTCATTTTATCCACTATCAACCCAGTGAAGTAAACAAATGCAGAAAAGCAGTGTGACGAAAGCTGTGACAGGGCTCCGTGCGTTACTGGAAAGGAATGTATCAGAGACGAACGCCAAGGTGGGGAAGATAGTGATATCAGTGCTCTGTCCATCTGTCCATCCACTCAAATCATTCAACACGAGTTTACTGAGCACCTCCTGTGTGCCAGACTCTGCTCTGGGCCTTGGGAATAGAGTTGTGAGCAAATCAGACAAAGCCCCTTGCCCCATTAGAGTTCACATGATGAAAATCAGGGGTAGTGGAGGAAGGAGAAATTGTTTTGGGGAGAAGGTGATGGTTTTATTTTTGGATATATTGGCTCCAAGGTACAATTTTCAAATGAAAACGCCTAGTGGTCTACAGGTGCTTCGAACAGAGAAACTACTGAGCTGGAGGTATGCTGAACATTACCTGCAAAGAGGTGGCATTTGAAATTTCTAATCACTACCCTATGGCAGCTATGTGTCATGTGTTAGAACATTCAAACACTGAAATTTGCATGCAGTATAAAGAGAATACACTTTGGGTACTTGAATATTTTTTTGCATGTGTGTGAGTGTGTGTATCTCTTGTGTATTGTCGGTTATCTATGCATTTGTGTACACACACAGATACACACACACACATTTTCCTTTCTAAACATGCAGTTCTGTGGACCTCAGCCCTGATTACAAAGGAGACCATGCTGCATAGCTTCCTCTGTACAGCCTCAGCTACACAAGGTGATTTAATGCTGTTATCTTCTCTAGCAGTGATTGTACCTAGTATTAGGGTTTTGTGTGACTTGCTTAACGTTTCAAAATGTGTTCATATAGGTCGTGGCATTGTATTCTTGAAAGACCCCACGGGTCAGTGTTTAACGATGATTGTGAAGAGTTCGCAATAGAGGTGCTGACATGTTTTCTCCTGCTTTCTGTCTTTGAATGTAAATTTATATCATCAGGATTACTTAGCTCCAGGTTATATCCCATGAATGGCAAATGACCACTGGAAACAGTGTGTTTGCATTTGCACAGAGAATGCAGTATTTTGACTGACTCTACATCATCTTCCAGATGGGCTTGTTTGACTGATTTAGCCCATCAGTCCAGCCACACAATCATTCCGTTTAAACAGCTGGTCAGATGATCAAAATAGTTAGACATAGATACAGCTCAAAGAAATGTCTCCCATGTAGAGTCCCAGATTCCTCCATGACAGATTTTAAATGGTCCCAGATTCCCCTAGCCATAAATCATTTCAAGGGATTATTTTCCAGTGTCTTCTCCGTTACATACTTCTAAAGAAACTATATCCTCAGATTCTCATATTTGTTCTCACTGTACTCACTCTCTCCTCCACCCTCCCCTCCCCTGCCTTCTCCTCCCCTCTCTTCTCCTCTCCCTTCCTTTGGCCTCTCCATCCTAGTTTAGCCCTATCTTATTGGCTTCAGACGTCCACTTCATCTTTGTTACCCAGGAATCTCTTTACATATTTGACTGGGTTATCATTAGCCAGTACATTCTGTTCCAATTTAATGTGCTTTGTCCTGTACATCCCAGAGCACACAGAATTGGTAATTGGCAGCCTGGGAAGCTTAACAAAAAGACGACAGGACTTGCCAAGCCTCAATTGTGCTGCCCTTCTACATACACAAATCCGATTTAGGTCAATGAAATTTATGTAGATAAAGGTGTGGAAAGGGGGCCTTCAGAAAGCAGATTTCCTGGCCCGTATCAGATTCGAAGCCTTCTGGGAAGCAGCATGGAAAAGCCTCTGGAAACACTTGGGATACATACTTTGCAATGAATGTGCTAGAGTTCTCTTTATTTTTCTTTCTTTATTTTTTCAAAACACGAGTCCTTTTGGCTTATGAGAAAAAAAAGGAAACTGAAATACAATATCAAGATGGTAAAGATGACTAAGACCAACTCAATTGTCATCATATTTTGTCCATCATCACATGTGTGGGGGAGAGAGAGAGAGGAAAGGGAGGGAGAGGAAGGCAGAGACAGCAACCTTCCTAAGACAGATCAGGAACATTGGCAGTTCAGCTCAGCTCATTCATTCGCTCATAACAATTTGATCAAGCCCAGTGGCCCACCCTCACCAACCTTTCATCTCTGACCTCCAGGCAAGGATAAGAGTGGCATCCAGTACTTAGGCAGAAGGTAGTCTTAGGTCCGGGAGACCTTGGTAACTAAGGCAGATAGATGTTCAGCTTCTTTGAGCTTCATTTCATCACTTGCAAAACAGCGACAATCACACCTGTCTCACAGGGTTATTGATGATTAAATGAGATGACAGGTGCAAAGTTTGCTCTTAACCAATGTTGCTAGTATCCTTAGTGGAAGTATAGAATAATAATAATAAAAATAATATTTCAGGATATTCAATTCATGTATAAAATGGTAATTGGTAATAGTAGGACATCATTCATTGTGAAGAATAAATTTGAAAATAAGCATAAAAGGCTTAGCATGGTATTTGGCCCATCACATACCATCAACAGATGGTAGTCAGTTCTAGTAGTAATAGTAGTCACTTACCAAATACAGATTCATCCTTTGTTATGGGTAAAATATCACTTCCTCTGTGAAACCTTCCCTTCCAAGTCAGCCTGTCCTGACTCTGCAGAAGCTGGCATGTCTGAGGGTAGAAAATGGCTGATAATCCGCCGGGTGGATCCTCCTGCTTATTCATTGCCTCCCCTTTGGTGGGCATGAGCGTAAGATGCACATGCTGTGTGCTCCCCCTCATGGGTAGATCTGTATGCTCCTTTCTTAAATCTCCGTGTTTTCAGTATTCCAATCTTGCTCCTTCCAAGCTCCTGACTAACCAGGGTTTTGCCACTGCTCACGAGTCTTTGTATATCTTCTCTCAGACATTTCAAGTTCACCCCAAATCGATGACCAGGTGTGCTACTCCGGGCTCTGCCTTATGAGAGAATGACCCATCACGACTGTCTTGTGGGCCTCCCTCTGATAGTGAGGCTCTCAGATCATCTACAGTGCACACCAACATACTGTGCCAGTGTCTCTATGAACCAATCCCAAGGTCTTTCCTCCTCCATCAGCTGGTCATAGGGGAATCCCCCTACCGTGAGGCAAATGGTGTGGGTTGAAGGTGGTGTCAGGGCAACAGACTTCGTTGACATGGGGACCTCGGCCACCTGTTCATGTAACTCTGGGCCTTCCCAGTCCTGATCCTGAATATACCTACCAATTCCATTGTATGATGGAACATACAATGCCTGTCCAACCTTATGACTCTGTGAACCTATTAATAGCCAGCTCATGAAGGGCAGCTCCAGTCACATAGTGACTTAGAGTCCCATCATCAGACTCTCAGACACTACTAGGGCTCAGTTGCACACCAGGGAGTGCTTTTTAAAGAGCTGTCCATCTACCTTACCCAGCAGGACAACATGATTTTTAGGCATCTTCACCGATCTCTGATGGCCAGCTCAACTTTGCTGCCCGTTACAATAATTATCACCAGCCTGCCTTGAATGGTTAAGTACCACTTTCTGACCTCTGAATCCTTCATACTCATTGACTTGGAGAACTCTGTTCTATGATGGCATTTCCTTTTGTCCATCCTGACCTATAGAGGACCGCCACCAATGAGAGATGTCAGTGCCCATCTCACTAGTGTATTCCTTCCTGATTCAGTGAAGCGAGTGTTCTCTGGGCTTCCCAGGCAACATAGTCAAGTAGTGGGTTCTGAAGTCTTAGATAATAAATCTATTCTAACATTACTACCTCTTGACCCTACTGACCCTTTCCCAAATATACTGTCAAGGCAGCCGTACTTCTCTACTCCATTTTCTATGGGCCATGACCATTCCCAAGCTTTTAGGAACTAACCCCAGCAAGTAGTGACTGGCTCCAGGTATCTTCACCAGATCATGATAGAGTCTTCTTATTTCATTAAATTCTTCTCTTCTCTGCTTTATTTTCCAACCCTCCTGTTCCAACATCCTTCAGATCCATTGTCATGAATGTTCCATATTCCACTATATTTGCCATGTCCTACTGTTCCTTCAGTGTGTAAGCTGTTTCATCCTGGAACAGGTACTTTATTTCCCCACTTGAGTCCTCCTGAGATCTATACCTGGTCGTCAGGCTGTAGGCAGTGAGGGGTGGTGAGACTGAATCTTGAGGACCAGAAGCATGATCTTAAAAAGAAGCTGCCTCAGGTGAGATCTTTGCAGGTGAGTCTAGGTGAGGGGAGACTGCTGTCTTCCAGCAAAGGGGATGGGGCTGCCTCTGCCAACCTGAGAGCTTCAGGAGAGTCCAGCAATTCAAGGTTCTTAGGGTCATCCACCAGAATTACTGCACTTCAGGTTTCAAGGTTCAACTCTTTTTCTATCAGAGTCCTGATTTTGGCATAGGAGAGCTGTCGAGTCTATGTATTTAATCTCCTTTGTAGTTCTTCTATCCTCAAAATGTTATCTTTGACCTGATTTTCAGCTTGGTCTGCCATGTGACCGCCATGTAAGATGAGGGTGTTGAAGTGCTGCCATAGAGACCCCTGGGTTTCACAGCTGCCCTGGATTGATAGTTGTTTAACCTGAGTTTATCTTTTTTTTTTTTTTTTGAAGGTTTCCAAAACAGTTAACGAAAGTCAAACTCCATAATATTTGTAACAACCATTTCCCAAGGCCATGCAAATGTCACTGGTACCACCCAACCTCATGGCTTGCCTTCTGCTTGCCCTCCCGCCAATATAACACAGGTGAGAATATCAGCAGTTGTGATGCTACTACATGTCAGTGTTATCACCACTCCTCATAACAACTGCATCAGCCTGGGTTCCCCAGAAAGAAGACCAGGAGGGTTATTTGAAAGCGACCTGAAGGAGTCGAAATAAGTGGACTGTAGGAAAGATACATGGAATATGGGAAAGCCAGTATAAGGCGATTGTCAAGTTGGCCACTGCTAGAAGCAATGGGTGCTTAATCCCACCTGGAGCTTCTGAGGAATTTTTTGAGATGAGTCTCAGAGTTGTCTACCTGAGTTATAAAAGGAAGAAGAAACTTTCCATTAACTTCCATCCTCAGTTGGCCAATTTTGAGGTGTCCATACCTGAATGTTGAGTAAGCTCCTACAGGTATCTCATTTTACAATATCAGGGAAACATAAGGCAAAAACCAAAGTTATGACACACCTCCCAAGGCAAAGTGCTGGTCAAAGATGTTTGTGCATAACTGGGCATTACACTAATTGATGGAATAGATGGTGGCAGAGAAGATGTGAAGTGGTGCATGTGAGTTGCCCTGTACAAAATCCCACTGAGGTCTACCTGTAAGGGCCTTCCCAAACTCTCAGGTATTGACTGAGGGAGAAGTTGGCCAAGGTAAGTGCACTGGGTCCTGAATTTGCTCCTAGAGGAAGAGGTGAGGTCATCCTGATTTCTCTCCCTGATAAAGAGAAATCTGAGTTGCCATCTACATTTGCTCAGCATGGCTACTGCCCAACTCCATGGGCTGCCATTCACATCATCATAATGCAAATTGCTCCCCTGGGAGTTGCCCAGTACATCACCTGCACAGCAGTACCTGGTGACTCTGGGTGATTTTCCTAATTTCAGAGTAAATCATCCAAAGGGAGCAAAACAGAGTCTCCAACCTTCAGATTTAGTTGGGCCCCAGATAAACAGAAGCCCATATGATTGATGTTATAATTGTGGTCTATGTGAAACACTATGGGAAGACAGAATACAAGTGATGAATTACGTGGCATTCAGGTTGGGGCATTCATTCACCACAAATTTATTAACCATTTACTTGTCTAGCTGCTGGGGATGTAGTGGCAAACACAACAAACACAATCCTTATTCTCATGGAGCTTATGCTCTAGTGGAGGAAAACAGATAATGAACAAACAAATAAGGAACATGTCAGACAGTGCTAAATGCTATGAGAAGAATTAAAATAGGACTAACTGACAGCAAGTGGCTAGTGACTTTAGAATTGTTGATCAAGAATGTCTTCTTAGAAAAGGTGATATTAGAACCAATATCAGAATGGCAAGAAGGAACCAGCTATATGAAGCTCATAGATAACAGCGCTCCAGGGAGTGGGGTCAACTAGCACAAAGATGTCTAAGAAATGCATTGGGCACACTTGAGAAAGGGAAAGAAAGCAAGACTGTCTAGACCGAGGTGGGAGTGGAAAGAAATGAAGTGGGAGAGGTAGTCAGAGCCCAGAGCATGCAGGACTATGCAGGGCGACTCCTACTTTAAATGGGTGTTGTAAAGACTGGCTGCTGGGATCTTCCCTAGCGGTCCAGTGGTTAGTTAAGACTCTGCACTTCCACTGCAGGGGGCACGGGTTCAATCCCTGGTCGGGGAGCTATCATGCCGTTTACAAAACCAGAGGAATCTAGTTTTTAATGGATACGTAGGTGTTCTTCAGCTAGGGGAGGAGGAAGGGCATTTTAAAAAGAAGGGACAGAATTGACAAAGCCTAAATATGAAAACACTCCATTCTCGTAGCTACCATTGTGACCAACTTGTACCCATGAGAATCAAGGTCAAGGGCAAAGTAGCTATGCCAGAGAAGAGACCTTGAAAATGTCTAATTAATTCTTGTCAGCTGTATGTGAGCATGTATTTCTCCATGAGACTGCACTTGGAATTGATTTGACACATTGGCACTGTCCGTCAAAGAGTCGAAAAGGCGCCTTGAGTGTTCGTATTTAAGCCTTTGCACATTTGGCACTGGGGTATCTTTTCCCCAGATTTATTCAAAAGACATCACAGACTTTCAGCCCGCTTCGTATTTTGGGAGAAGCGTCCAAGACACACAGCCTCCTTTGACAAAGGAGGAGAGAGACACACTGCTTCTATTTTTGCCATTTAAGGCCTAAGTCTCACTAAGCCACAGTTTTCATTCATGTCCAGACAATAAGGTACCATTGCATCTGTATCTTTCCAGTGTGTACTATATTCTTTCCGGACTGTGTTTTGCCTGTTTTCGATGATGACTTTTTGGACGATGGAGAATAAATTGAGTATGATTCAAGGTTGTCCAAAGTTCAGCTCACACTGTTTCCCTTAACTGGTTCCATGTGATAAAATGAAAGCTTTGCTTTTACGCTTTGCTCTGCCTAACTCACATATGTGTAATGACAGTCCTGAGGAGCTGCGTGTCTATGTTTGATGTGTAATACCCTTTCACCTGCGTGGAGTAGTCTGCAGTACTTTACTCAGGTCTTTTTCCCTGGAACGTGCTTCCCCTCCCCCCCTTTTAAAGATGTTTGAAGAAGAACAAAAAATAGCCCTCACTAACTGATCTAACTTCTCTCCATAAAATGTAGACATTTACTCCAAAGCACTTAGAATTAAACTAAACCTTAATGTTTCCACATGGCCTATTCTTACCCATTTCACAGATGGAAGACTTGAGGCCTAGGCAAAATAATTCAGCATATTAGAGGCAGAATGAGTTTACTAACCCCTCTGCGAGCCTTGATAAGATATCCTTAGAGTGCCATGTGGATTGTGATGGGTCTGGTTAGCTAATAGTATCCATGGGCATTCGGGGAAAGTCACTCTATATCAAAAACCAAATTATCATCTTTAAGCATTTGCAGAAGGACTGCATATGTTACCCTTGCCTCCCTGCCTTGGTCCTAACATTTGTTGAGCATCTATTATGTCCAAGTACTAATCTAATCACAAGCTTTTTAAGCTCATTGTAATTATTCCATTTTAATGTTGGGGCTGAGGATTAGACAGGTTAGAAACTTGCCTGTAGTCTCACAAGTAGAAAGTAGCAGAGCTGAATTTCATGCTTATCCTCTGCCACTGAATCTATTCCTCTTTCTAGTGTGTCTGATGCTAGGGTATGCAATGGACTGACTGGTTTGAAAAGTTCTAGGAGTCGCTGCAGGGTGAGAGGTATTTTGTATTGAACTGAAAGGAATATGACCTTCGGCCCATAAACCTGGGCTCTGTTGTGTGTACAGTAGGCACTACCATTCTGGACCCTCTAGCCACTTTCTTTTTCTATTTTATTCCCCTACCCTCTTTACCGATACAATTTCACTCTTTTCCCCTAAAAAGGAAACACCCAAATCGGGTTGCCCATCTAAAGGGAAAAAAAGCTGTAGGCCGATATTAGAACAGAAGGTTTGCTGAAAGTGAGAAGGGTGTTGAATCTGTCTCAAGAGTGTGGATATAAAACTGGAGAACCTAGATGCGAAGGGAGAAGTGCTCCACGTGTAGGTCCGTAGAAGAGGCCAGGTCAGAACCCTTTAGGAAATGCTGAGTAGTCCACGTGGCACAGTTTAGAATGGATTTCTGGACACAAAATGCATATTATCGCCTTGGTTCAGCCAAGAAGAGGGCTCTCTGAGGCCGCATGCATATTAAAGTGTGTAATCTTGCCGTTACTATGGGGAAGTGATTTACAGGATCATACAACCCGCTGCCTCCTATCATCTGCTGGGACCCTGTGGTTGCCGTGGCTGCACGTGGGGACTCAGCTACCGAGTTAATGTCACCTACTGTGTAAAATTGCACCTCAGCAGAAGGAGAAGGCTGATTGGTCTTGGTCAGGGCTGCATGTGGTGAAGGCTTAACTAGGAGAAAAGTCATCTGAACCCCCGTGGCTTCCAGTGAGGGGGGTGTCGGAGCCAGGCCTGACACAGAGACCTGCTTTGGTGTCATAGCGTAAGATAATTCTGGCAAAGATGCATGGACATTCTGTTAGCGGGTCTGTGTTAAACTTCAGAGCATTTCCTTGAGACTCTATGTGAACCTAAGAATGTGAGTATTCGACAGGAGAAGGGAATCTGGAGACCAACTCTACACGTCCATAATATGTTATTTATTTTACGGGAACAGAGTTAGGAGGGTGTGGGGTGTGTAGAGAGAGGTGAGACATAAAATAGGAGAGAACTTGTCCAGTAGATTTCTCAGGCATCCCTAAATATATGGGACAGGTCCAGGCAAAGTGGCACCTTGGGGGTTTTGCAACGAGTAGTTTTTCACAGAAAGATAGATAAACTTACTATTAAAAGTCTTGGCATCTCAGATCAAATCAGACCCCCTTGCTTAGAAGGTTCTCCGCAAGATCTAGTCTATAACAACACAGCTGTTGACCTGAAGCAAATCCTTGATCCACTGGGGTTTCTAGTGTTTTCATCTGCAAAATGATGAAGTTTGAATGAGATGAAATTCAAGACCCCTGCCTCCCTGACCCCCATCCTGTCATAATGCAAGCCCCTCAGTTTCCATATCCCGCATACACTGTCCCACTGTCCAGCAGGGTGCCTGACACATAGTAGGAACTCAGAAAACATTGAATGGAAGAGGAAACCTCTAGCAGCAGAGTTCCAGTCAATCCTTGTGCATCCAAAGGGGAAGATTCTTCTCCAATGAGTGCATTAGTGTTAATGCAGCCGTGCTCCTTGGTTCTGCTCTGCCGTTCCTCAAGTTTTCCATCGTGGGAACAGTGGCAGTACATTTAAAGGCAGGCAGGAGAGTCTCACAGTGTCAGCTGCTGGGGGTAAAGTGGAAACAAAATCTAGGATTTAGAGATGACCAGGTGCAGCTACTAAGCCTTACAGCCTGAACAAGAAGTGAAGCTTCAAGGATCCTTTAGACTCACAGCCAAACAGACTGGACTGTCTCCATTCTTATCTTGACTTCTAGGGCTTCTGATTTTATTTACATGTATTTTTTTGCCTTTTATCCCCCTTCAGTGTGCTTCAGCTTTAGTTAATGCACAAGGGTGCCTAGGTAGTGAATGGGGTCCCTAGGAATAAGGAGATAGGTAGCCCCTTCACTTTGCAATCAAGCCAGATGTTAGAGTCCGTCACTGAAGGGGGGGTGAGGGAAGAAACCAGTCAAAGAGAAAGTGACTGAGTGGTCCATACCCTGCCTACCATAACTGATGTAAGCCTTCTTCAAGAAGTGAGACTTTTAAAAAAATGTATCTCCACTATCAGGTGGTGTACTGGCTGGCATCCTGCATTTAGACAGCAGAGCAGGGAGGATATACATATATATTTATATTTATTGTATTTTTTCAAGCACATTCATCTGAAAAGGCTTGGGTTGATTAATATTTTCCGCTGTCCGGTAACCATGGCAATAGGGTCAGCAGATATAATACTTAATTTAATCTTCCAGCTGCCTCAGTGTGCTTCACCAGTGTCCCGAATAATAGAAAGCCTTTTGCCTCTCTCTCTCTCTCTCCCCCCTCGTATATTATTATCTTTGCCAGTGGCTCCCTCACATGACCCAACAGGAATACAGGTTTTTTTTTTTCTCATTTCGTTTTGTATATGCACTTAAAATAAATTCCTATGTGATTCTGCCTCCCACCCGAGCCAGTTTCCCCTTCAACTCCCCAACCTCCCTCTTCCCCCTCCACCCCCCCACTCCCCCCGCCAACACTCCAGCAGCCAATCTCCACGGAATGACAGGAAACGTGGGAAGATCCTGATAGCTTTCATAGCGGCACCGTAAGGTTTATGAAACCCACTCCTCGGCCAAATGAACCCATGCGGACTCTCCTCCCCGCAGCAGGACCAGGTGATTGGCTGAGAGGGCCTTGCTGGTCCGATTCGCTCTCCAGGTGGGTTAAGTGCATTGCTTTGTCTTCATTTGGCCCATTTCCCTTGTGTCATATCTCTTTATTTTCTTTCTCTGTCCTTCCTCCTCCTTCCCTCTGATAATTATCTTTTTTTTTTTTTTTTAAGCTACCATGTTTTTGTACACATTCAGTATTTGGTTGGTTCTAGGAAAAAGGAGAAATTGGTTTTGAAACCTAGGTAGACTTTTGCGCAGGAGCAAATAAAGAAAAGGCAGTTTGGGGAGAATAAAGGGGTTGCGGTTTGAGATGGATATTTTTGTTTTTCCCGCTTTCCAAAAGGCTGATGTGAATTCTCTGATTTGAGTTCACTTGTTTCTGTCCTCCTTTGGTTTATCATTCTGCCACTGTTTATTCCACACCTATTAAAAGAAAACATTAAGATTAAAATAATACTTTCTTCCCAAAGCTGGGAGTGGGTGAGGGGAGATATTTAAAAAAGAGTGAGAGAGAGGGAAAAAAAGGAGAGAATTGGTTGGAATATGGTTTATAAGAAAGCTGTAACATTTTTCCATTTCTGTTTATTAATCAGACTTTTATCAATCCTTTCATTGACTCAGACAACAAGTATATTTTCCCATTTTTTGCACCCCCTCTACCTTTTGTTGTTGTTTTTAGAATAAAGAGCAATTTCCCGAGCAGAACAGTAATTTTTAAAAATGAAGAAATGAACAACTATCACCCTTATTTCTTCCTCTAAGGTGCATGAACCCCAGTTCATTCCTTCAGGAATTCTTATTTTCCTTTTTGGAAGAAACAGGTCAAAAATATCATTAAAAAAATGCCGATTGTGCATCCGTTGACTTTAGTCTGAAATTGGGCCAATTCTGTTGATTGCATTTCCCTAAATGGAGGAAACATCCCCCATCTTTCACTGATAACGTGTTTCATGTAAATATGCATTCAGTAACTCTGCTCTTCAAGGGCAACTCCCCATTCCTTTTTTCCCCACTCCCCCATTCAGGAAAGGGTTCATCCGGTTAAATCGTAACATGGCCTGTAATTGACACATTGGTAATGGGAAGTCACGCGAGTCGGGTTGGAGCCTGGAGGAGAATGGATGTGCGGCTGCCAATCTCTTGAAGTAGGTGACACTGTGGAGCCACCACCAGGAGTGGACATGTGCAGTCAGTGCCTTTTGCAGACAGGTCTCATGTTAAGCCACATGACGTATCTCAAGGAGGTACTGTACATGTGAACAGTTACGACTTGAAAGGAAGCCTGTGGTTGTCAATGTGTCCACGATCTCAGACATTCCCAGAGACAAAGCTACCTGTAGATTTACCCTGGGCTGCTAATGCTGTTTACCTAAGTGACCGTGACATACAGACCCTGGAACGTGAGGCATGCAGACAGCTAAGTACGGGTATAGAGAATAACACCTCTAGTTCATCACCATGGCTACCTCCCAGATGAAACTGTGAATATCCACAGGCCATGTTCCTGTGGTGTGAATGCTGACTCCCATTTAGGTGCGCATCATCTAGCTCCGATTAGAGCCTCTCCTGAGAAAGCAGGAAAGGGGGCCAACAGGTCTGAGTAAACAGGGCACAACGGGCTTGATCATCCCAGTCCGTGGAGCCACGTAGTGACGCATTATGAACACTGTTGGCCATCGTGTTGAACACTATTACGCTAGTGTATCAGGGAAGTGCTCTGGGGTTATAAGAAGCAAAGACGATCTGAGCTTACCTAAACTAAGAGAGTCCATTTTAATAATACTCAGAGAAATGAGAAGAAAAGGAAACCATTTCCTGAGCATGCACCTAAAGATCACAAAGAACTGGAACGTCACGTAGGGACATTCAGTAACTCTGGTGTTTAAACCCTCTGGTGGCTCAGCAGATCTAATATTCTTCATCTCATGGGGTTACTAGGGCATCCTGTCTCTCAGCAGATGTTGCCCATTGCTTCTACTCTAGCAAATCCATCTCAGACTTGGGGGTTCAAGAGATCCGCTCATCTCTTTCTCTGCTTCAGTTTCTCCTGTCTCTACTCTCTTTCCCCAAGGTTTCTGCCTTCTTTTTGTGGGGTTCTCATCTTCTGCACCGCCTACCTCTTGATAGGTCTGATTTCTACACTCCCCATGAGTAAGGGTCTGAGTGCTTTGAATCCCTGCAGCTTCTTAGGCCAGGCCACTTCATAGGCCAGGCCATTTCATAGGCCACTGCCCCAATATGTATTATTGTCTTGGGATCAGTGGCCCATCTTTGACCCTTTTAACTGTGGTCAGTTACAAATGAGGTAGGATGACCCCTTCAAAAAGGGAACATGGGCATGGTGGGGCCCCTAGGTTTCTGAGCCTTTAACCATTAAATGTGTCAGGTTCCTCGAGTCTGCACTACCTTGCAGATCTTGTTGGCACTGGACGCAAGGCTTTATCAAAGAAAACCAAGAAGGACTTCCCCAGTGGCGCAGTGGTTGAGAATCCGCCTGCTAATGCAGGGGACACGGGTTCGAGCCCTGCTCTGGGAAGATCCCACGTGCCGCGGAGCAACTAAGCCCGTACGCCACAACTACTGAGCCTGCAGTAGAGCCCGTGAGCCACAACTACTGAAGCACGTGTGCCTAGAGCCCGTGCTCTGCAACAAAGAGAAGCCACCGCAACAAGAAGCCACTGCAACGAGAAGCCCGCGCACCGCAACGAAGAGTAGGCCCTGCTCGCCACAACTAGAGAAAGCCTGCACAAGGCAACGAAGACCCAGCACAGCCAGAAATAAAATAAAGAAATAAATAAACTTAAAAAAAAAAGAAAACCAAGAAAAGTGCATTTTCCAGCCTGCTTTCCTTAAAGGCCTTTAGAAGTTCCCATTTATATTCAAAGTGGAATAACCATAGGTTTCTTGATCTATGGCCTTTTTTTGCCCGATCAGTGACTTTTAATGCTGTATCTTCAACCACTTTTTAGTGGGTTTACCTCCTAGTGGAAAGAAACAGAAAAGAGAGATAACCCACTGGTTGTGGGAAGCACAGTTTATCGGAGTAAACAAATGGCTCTTTGTTTAAAAAAATCCTACAGAACAGCAACCGGACCTTTTCTTCGTAGAACCTCTTCCCTGAGGCATAAGATGAGTGGCTCCTCATCTTCCTAAGGGAGAGAGGTTAGACGTGGTCTGTCAGGCCAGGCGTGGCTTCCAAACACGGGCACAGGCTCCCTCTCTGAACTGCCATCTTCCCCTCACAGCTGCTTTTCTTTTAGGTTTCTTTTAATTTTTCTAATTAATTTTGAGAGCTCTTTGAGACATTTTCCATTTTGTTCACAGTTTGAGCCCTGCTCTGAGGTGTTCTCAGTAAATGTCTTGGTGTCTTCAGCAAAATTCTTTCGGTGTAATGGATCCTTCGAAAGAGATTCACACATTCATTTAGATGCCTGATCTGATTGTCATTTTCAATCCAGCAATGGCTTTGATTATCGACAGTGACCTATAAGTCATCAGCACTCACAACACAGTTCAGAGAGGGAGGAGGGAGACTGCTGGTTAAAGGTTCCAGAATGAAGGAGCTCATAAATGATACAATTTCTTCTTGTGAGTTGCTGGGATAGCTTAAGAAAAGAACCAAAACAGTTGGCTTATTTCATGCTGAAGGCAGGTCTATTCCAGAGTCTTAAATTGTGAGAGGTGTGTGGGGGTGTGTGTTTAGGAGAGACAAAACATGGAACAATTTTAGTGTAGATTTTTGTGACCGTTGTATATTTTTCCTGTTTCCATATTTTCTCTTAATTGCTGAGATCGCCTCTTAAAATATCTATAGTCTCCACTCGTCAGGTTCCTATCTGGATTTTTGCAGACGTGGTTTAGTTGGTTCTAGCATAAAGCTGTGCCTCTCTCGTGTTTTCTCATCAGGTGGATATTTGTACCATAACATGAGGGACTTAGAAGGCAGTTCAGCTGTTTTCCCAAATGTGTGACTGGGAAAGATCCAGTATTCCACAGTGTGAAAAACACAGATGTCCTCCTCCACTTCGGAGAATGCCTGTCAGTCAGCTGCCACCTGTTCAGAAAGGAAACTGCCGAATGCACAGCGGCAGCTTGTGACCATCTTCCCAAACTGGAGCCCCTCTCTCTAGCGTGGCAGAGCTCAGGAACGCCCATGCATGCATGAGCCTGCAGCTGTTGGCTGTGACCCAACAGAGGAGGTCACGGGCATGAGGACTGGGAAGGCACCTCTGAGTTTCTCCTGCAGGCCATCCAATTCTCTTTAGCTACCTGCTATTTGCAGGCTTGATAGCCTCCTACCTAGGATGCCAAATGAAGTCCTTATTGAAATGAACTAGTTCTGTGGTTTTGCCGGTCCCCAGCTCTCAAAAGCACACAGCACATATTTTGGGGGTGGGTGGGTTACTCTTAGGGGTGAAAAGTGGTACCTGCTCCTTCCTTCTTGACTCCACCCTGTAGTGGAATCTTTCTGCACCATCCAGATCCATCCCCCAGTTTGAAACAGAAGCATCAGTTCCCCTGGCTGTTGGAAATATTGGACAGCTCTCAACAGAGTCTTCTCTCTGGTAGTTGCACCAGGTTAATAAACCCCCTTCCTCAGAAGCAGACTGCATCCCACTCTGGAGCTCCCACTCCTCTAAGGCTTTGGTTTTATCTGCATCACAGTTTGACTTCTTCCTTGACCCAGTCCTTCCTTCACCCCAACAAGGGTGGTGTCGTCCCACACATGCTCCTCAATAAACTTCGTGCATGGAAATATCCCTCACAGAGTCTCCATACCTAAGACCCATTCCCAGTAAGACCTTCAGTGTGGCGCCCTGGAGGCAACTCCAGGCATTGCCAGACAGCCCTGAAACCTGAGAGACATGGTCTGATGTGCTCGGTACCCACTCACCCAGTAGTTATTCCTTGAGCTAATTTGCGGGTCTACCATGACTACCACATTTCATGAAAGTGCCCATCCTTTAAAAAGATGGTGTAGCCATCATTTTTTCTGTAAAGGAATCCCTTCTTCAACTGTTCAGGGGTTGAAGTTGCAAATCTTTCAGAAAGTGACTATTTTCACTTTTTTTTTTGATGTGTACATACTTACAATAAAGAGTACAGGTCTTGAGTGTACAGCTCACAGGTTTATTTTTACATATATACATACTCATGTAACCAAACCCACATCAATATGTCAAACATGTCCAGCGTCCAGAAAGCTCCCTCATGCCCCCAGCCAGTTCCTCCACGAAAGGCCAATACTGTTCCAAACTCTAACCACGTAAATTAATTTTAAAATGATTACTTTGTGCATTTTGAGTTTCTCTCTTTCATTGACGGTCTTCAAAATTTGGTCAGTGCTGGTGGTGGAGTCACCATTTCTGTTACGCATTTAAAAGGCGATAAAAACATTTAGAAAGCAGCATGCAGAAGGGAAAAACTCACAACTCAGTATTTATATGAAGCACTTAAAAGTATAAGCAGTCATGTTGTTAATATTGTGCACAAGTATAACCAACCAGGCATTCATAGTTTGCAGACAAATGGTTGCAAAACACTATACAGCCAAGTTGTCATATATTTTAGCTTAGCCACCAGGATGGTTAGGTTGGAGTTGGTGGAGTCATTAGGCTGGGATTTTGAAGTTAAACTGGGATTTAACAATTTAAGGTCAGGCTACATTGCCATTTTTTGTTTTCCAAAGGAGTCATACATTTTATAAGGTATCACCTTATAATTCTGATCATCTTTTTCTCCCCAGTGCTGTTGAAGTCCCCTCCCTGTTTCTCACTGTATCCTTTGGGGTGTTTCAACCTTCAGTCCCACTGTTTGCAGTGCTGTTGCCAGGATTCCCAGAGAGTTTCAAGTTGCATTTATTGAGGTCCACCGTTGAGGCTTTCTTTCTCCAGGGGGAAGAGGAAATAAAAGGATAGTGTGATAAATGTGGTTGCAGTGAATTTGTCAGACAGTCTTCAAGTGGCTGAAGATGGGGTGAAGCAGATTTGTATCTTGCTCCTGGTGTGCATGCTGGCCACCGTGAGTTGGTGGTCCAGTCTCCAAGCTTTCCCCCCTGAATCAGTCAGGTCCCAGCCAGGAAAAGAGAGCCAATGTTCTTGATACAGGGAATTCAATATGGGATCTAGTTTGAAAGGTGCTGGAGGGGCATGGAGAGGCAACCCAGAGATTAGCAATAGCAGGAAGCTGTTACTAACCCTAGCCTAGAGGAACAAAGAGAGGAGGTGGTGGTACAGAGCCCAGGGACCTGGGGCATCTGAAGGAGCGAGAATCACAAGAGGGCTGTGTGGCAGAAGCTGTCTGGCAGGAGAAGCAGCAGCTTCCATTGGGGCCACCCAAGGCAGAGGCATCAGGAGAGGGGAAGTGGGAGAGACACCTGGCTTCTCCCTTACTCCCAACCTCCAGGCTGCTGCCAAAGCCTCCCTTTGGCTGACCCCAACCAGAAGCCATTTGGCAAGGGAGCTCTTGGGAAATGGGGTTTACACAGGGCTGCGCTCTGGAATATGGAACAGGAAGGGAGGGTTTGGATTTGAGAGCAAAGAGGCCAATGACCAGCGGACCCCCTTTCCCATCCCTCATTAACTGATGAAGAGAAACCCTTCCTACCACTTCAGCGTAGAACTAATTTTTTAGGATGTGTTTCTAAGGAAAGAGAAAGGCTAAACATTTAGTGCCTCTGTTTTCAGGGCCTGGGGACTACCCGCTGGAGGCTGTGCTAAGGGGCTCTGTTTCTTGCTCTTTGGGAGCTTACGGATGCAGCGCCTTGCTTTAGGATTTACAGGCGATCGCAGTTTCATAAATCAGTGATGTGCGCTCCCCGTGTGAGAGTCTGCAAATTCTAAACTAATACGTCGTTCTCTTTCTATCTAGCATCATATTTATGTTAAGGCCACATAAATCGTGCTCTCCGTTTCTGCAGCACGACCACAATGAAAAGTGATATAACTAACAATAAGAAAGGATGGGAATTAAAATGCAAGAAAACAAAATGAAGTAAAAATTCATGGGACCCGCGAGTTAAGGCCACTTATTCCAGAAATGTGCATTGATTAGGGAGAAGGAAATCAAATATTCAGTCTGCATTTAGCCACTTGGCTGCTCAGCCATTCAACCTGTTCTCTTGCCATGTCAAGGCCCTGCGGATTGTTGCTGGATCCTAGGTGGTGGTGTAAGCTTCTGAGCCTTAATGTCTCTTCGGGGGCAAACCTGGAGGGATCTTAGGGGCCAGTGTATTGAGGAGGAATTGTAAGGGCAAAACTGGGACCAAATTTCCCATCGGCAGGTGAAGACAGAGATGGAACTCAGGGAGGCACTGCTCAGGCTTGAGTCATGGAATGCACTGTTTCCTGCCTAGCTTAGCAGACCAGAACAAGGTGGATTTCCGCTGCTCCATTTTAGCGGAAGCATTTTTGCCATACAGATTTCAGTGTGTTTTATGGGCACAGATTTCTTCCCTTCATATCAGACTCCTAGAAGGTGTGACGGTACCAGAGCTAAAGAGCAAGGCTGCCAAGTGGGTGGTTGGTTCCCTTGGCTAGTAGAGGGCAGTGATTTCAAAGGGAACCCACCCATAGACACAGCATCTTCCTTTCCTTTAGGGGTATTTGCTTTTCAAGTTTGTTTATTACATTTGAAAACCAACCGAAATATCAGCTTATGCATTAGACCAAGGAATAAAAGGTAGTATTTTAACATGCTAAAGGAATTCTGCCAGCCAGTCATAAGTATCAATCCATCACAATTATTAGAAACAATGTACTCTGCAGTAGTAAAGAGATACAGCCAATATGCAGACACACACTAAATAAATTCCCTCTTAGATTGGCTGTTTCCTCCCCTGCCCAGGCCAATGCAGAAACTGTTTGTACAAAAGAGAAACGTGGAGAGAGGTGGAACACAACGTCACACATTTTTTTTTTCTGTTTTCAGTTGTTCCTATGTCTCCAAGTAGAGCTTATATTGGCACCCCAGTTTCCCTCTTAAAAACACAGATTGGCCCTGGATCTGGGGGTTTACTGTGTACAGAATGATTATAATACTCATGATGACATGTAAGCATCAACAAAAACAGCCGCTGGGGAGAAAGAAACGTGGGATGGGTTGAAGAGGTAAATTGATTCAACCCAGAAAACGGACCTCACCGATATGTTTATGCACATATAGATGGCCACTTTTGTTTCCATTCGCTTTCCTTTCCTTTCCAGCCATATCTTCGTTCGCAGAGAGAAGACTGGAGGCACCCCCTCTTTCCTGTAGCCATTTGCTTTACATAAACCAGCTAGCAAACCTCTCCGTTCGTATTGATGTAGACATTACCACAAATCGCCACTTAGGGACCTGAACGAATTGACTAACTGGTTTCAGATCCAATACACATAACTTGATCAGACACAAAGTTTAAGTACACTTGCAGGCATGCCAACTGCACCTACCGGGAAGTGACTCTTTGGCTGCCAGTTTAAAGAAGCCCTAAGGGAAACCCAGGAGGAAGGCACGCAGACCTATGGGTGAGGCAGCAAGTCTGGAGGTTTCCAGAAGAACAGCCCAAGGTGGAAAGAAATAAGGCATTCTGGGCAGGAAGCAAGGCAATTTCAAAAGCCACATGGACACTTCAGTCCAGGGTGCACTTGATACAACCTTCATTAATTTGGCTTTTTATCCTCCCTTCCGGTGGCTCTGAGGTCTGGGAGATTGAGTGTCAGATGACATGGGAGATGACTGAATTCAGATCAGAGAAATCTCAGGTGGTCAAGGGTCAGCTGCGTGTACATCTGCCCATCAGGCTGCCAGGCATCCAGGAACAATGGCTTTGGAGTTAATTGTCTTTTCAGTAGCCAGGAAATTACCTGGGTAGAAATGGGCGAAGGCCTTGGGAAGAATGAACAGCACTGACCCTGGAGGTCAGGGCTGGTCTGTGGTGTGGCCGGGGGTGAGGACCACGGGAGCCTGTTCTTCCCGAGCGCAGCGGGCCAGCCCAGCCCTGATTAAGTCTCCGGCTGTGCCGGAAGCCCTCACTCGTTTCTGCCCCAATCTGTTATTGCCTGACTGGTTCTCACTCCTTTGGGGTGTAAGTTTTTGTTTTCTCCAGTCACCTGGAGAGTGGGAATGCTGCTTTTCTGTGACACGAAGCTTTCCCTTGGAATATTATGGGATAGAATTTACAAGTTGGGATGTGCAAGTGGAGGGATGGGTTGGACTTGTAGCCATGGAAGTTTCTGGAAAAAAGAATAAGTGAGATGAATCTGTCACTTCAACTGAGGTGCATAAATCTGTGTGCACATATGTGTGTATTGGGGAGGGGGCAATATTGATAATGGTGACCCGGATAAGATACTGGCAAGACAGGAATGTAGAGTCTATTAGAAGCAGATGAGGCTAACAGCTGCAAAAAAATAGGTGACTCCAAAGAAAGGCTCAAAGTTAGAACAGAACAGAGAGAAGGGATTATTGCAGGGAGAGAAGTAGCTATGGGTAAATTTCAAGAAGAAGGATTGTATTCGAGCTAGAAGCCCTTAAAATTTGAAAGAATAATCCTGGTTTAGATAGAGAAGAAATATTTGTTATTTCACTTACTATTATGTATTTCGATTATTATATGTATATTTAATGTTTCATTTATTTTTTATTCATTTGTTCAGTGTGTACTTACTGACCACCTACTGTGCATTGAAAGCATTGTCATTACAGTGGGACACAATACAGACATGGCTGGTGACCAAGTAGAGTTTACAGCTTCACAACAGTTGTCTAGAAGCAGATTACTGAAGGCTTAAGGCATTTGGCAGTGAAAGCTTAATCCTTACAAATTGAAATAATTTAATTTTAAAAGTGATTTTAAAAGTGGTATAATAATAACAAGAGCAAATAATGGTGAAATGTATTGAACACCTATATATGTGCCCAGGAATTGTGCTGCAGGAATCTCTGTATATTGTATCATTTAATCCTCACAACCATTTTATATGGGAGAGGATTTTAGTGCCATTTTACATGTGTGGCTTAGAGAGGTTAAGGTACATCCCACATATTATGGAGGAAGATATGGTTTCAAATTTAGGCGTATGTGATCCCAGATCCTTCACTCGCTCTCCTCTACCATGCAGCTTCCCTGGTGGCAGTGTGGAAGGTGGGCCAGGGTGGAGAGAGACTGGTGTTAGGGACCAGCAAGGGGAATAATAATATTATTATTCTATGAGAATAACAGTGAGCGTACAAGAAGATGTACCGTGTACAGGTGACAAGGGACTGGGAGGAGAGAGTCAGGTTCAGTAGTCTCCTCAGAGCTCTCCTCGGGATTGGGAGGCATGTGGAATTGTGAAGGTGGAGGAGTTGGGAATAGCCTTTAAGGTACCCAGCCTGGGTGACTGGAAGGGTAGATGGTCAGTGACATTAGAGGAGGTGGAAAGAGGGTTGGTGTCTGAAGCAGGAGATAGCAATGAATTTCATTTTGAACGGGCTTCATGTAAGGAGATGGTTGAACATCCAGATAAACATAACTAATAGTAGTTGGATATATGGCCTTTGGGAGAGATTAAAGTTAGATATACAGACCTGGGAACCAGCAACAAAGGGGCCAAGGAAGCAGGAGTACAAGGCCAAAAAAAGTAATTGTCTCTGGGTGCTTTGTTCACAAGCACTCAGTGGGCACATCGGGCATTTGGCATTTCATGGACCGACTGGTAGACAGGAGTTTCTCAGCTCGGCGCCATTGGCAGTTTGGGTCAGGTAATTCATGGCTGTGAGTGGCTGTCTTGTGCGTTGTAGGATTTTAGCAGCATCCCTGGACTTTACCCACTAGATGCCAGTAGCAACTCCTCACCCTCCAGCTGTGGCAACTAAAAATGTCTCTGGACACTTCTAAACGTGCAAACCACTGAGGTAGACTATACAGTTTTCTTTCTAGTCCATATGACTCTCTCTAAGCATGCATATCATGATACGTACACACACACACCCCCACACACGTCTATACACATATATGTGTATAACTTCTTTATACATATTGTGTATACCTGTGCTACTTTTCCAGTCAATGGGACTCAGTGCTACTCACTGAGTAGCAATTTTTCATTGCACACAGAATGAAAAATTACTCTGATATGAACCAGTCAGAATACTCAATATTTCTAAATGCTTTAGCACCAGTCACTTGCCTATAGTTTGAAACCTTTTGAGGCATATTCAAAATCATTTAGTTATACAGTTTTATTTTAGTACCTGTGTCAAAGACAGTTGGTGCTCACCAACTACCCATGTGTTTACATATTTCTCAGACAGTTAAGTTAGAATCAGGCAACTAGTTCATTCAATGATTTGGGAGAGAGAAATTGACATGTATCACTTTTAGGCTGAAATAGATAAAAGCCAGGTGTCTTTTTCCATCCCTCTTGCCCTGACACAATAGCATCAGAAGCCATATTCCAGATGACTTAGCTTCAAGATGGAAGAGGGCTGCCTGAACCATCTCTAACTTTGTATGGGTATGATATGTCGAGACACTAAGGCTTGTAGGTTTATTTGTTACCACAGCAGAGCTTAGCTTTACCCTGGCTTACAGAAATCCTACTAGCATAGAAGGTAGGAGGTGCAAGAAAATTTTAATGAGGTTTTATGAAATGTATATCCACTTTATAGGAACATGGCAACCACATATAAAAACTGTACCTAATAGAATAGTAAGATAAATGTTAGTCACATCAAGAAATCTGACATATTATATATTCAGTAAGAGAGACATCAGTTAGCTGTCACTTCTGAAGTTTCCCAGTTTCAATGGGGTTGGTTTTGTTTTGTTTTTTTTAACACAACATGATTGTGTTAAATGGAGCTTGTGTCAGTGAAAGGTGGAATTGTGCAATGTACCAATTCAGTCTTGATTTCAGATGTATCATGTGTACTATGAAACTAATTTCCACATTACTTGAATCACAATAAAATTTTCACTAGTGTGAACAATAAGGGAATCACCTGTGGTTTTTTCCCTACCCACTTAAAAAGTTTTACAACAGGAATTGGGCAAAACTTCACAACTCTATGTTATAAAAATATGAAAAACTGTTTTTGGAAAAAGTGTTTGTGGAAGTACTAGAGTTAATGTGATGATTCTTGAACTTTATATCTCACTAGATGAAGCAACTGATGTTATTCCTCCATTCTGAGCTGCAGTGGAATTCTTGATAAAATTGTTAGCATCTTGGCTGATGGTATTTTTGTTAAGTTAACTTTAAGGTGCAAAATGTAAAGGTTTTAAGATACTCTTTCACAAGTATTTGAATAACTGCAGTGGAATTTTGTGGGAATTGGTTGTACAACAGAAATTATAACAATTACATAAATGGTGCATCTCATGTTTTTACACTTGATATGATGTTTTTTCATATTTATATGGATAGAGCATGGATAGAGATGCTGTTATCATTTTGTGATTTTATTAGAGTGCAGTTTAGACAAATTTTGACATTGTCGAACACAAGATTTCCATTACTGATCCCTGCTCTTAAAAGAATGCTAATAATATTGCAATTACTATGAGCTTTTGTTTTATTCAGTTGAAAAAAAAAATCTGAGAAAAGATGTTTTAAGCATTCTGAATTAGAACTTTGGTCCTTTTCATGAAGTGTTTTTCCCCATAGTTGTATTTTTAAGAAAGTAAGGGGAAATTATATTGAAGTCAGAGATTATTTGTGAATATTTTCCCTTAGAACTGAATTTAGAAGAAGATTCCTAAGATAATGCTGCTTAAAGTAAGAAAGTTGTAGAAGAAAGTGACTAATAGTGGTATTTGTTGCAATTTGGATCCAGTGCATCCATCAGGTAACAAGAGTGTGTAATGTTAATTGTTGAATTATTCCAGGGCTTTAAAAGGCAAATCTCAGTGCTTTTATGAATTATGCTGGATTCAGTTGGAAAAAAGCCCTAAATGGGATGATCTGGAGAAGATATGGAATCACTTCCACATAGCTCATCTCACTTTGTCACAGAATGATCTTTTTAATGAACTTTCAGTTCTTAAATCATATCTTAATGAGAACTTGCCAGATGGGATAGAAATAAAGATCAAATATAGTAGAATGTACATACAGATTTTCATCAGGAATACATTATAATCCCAAACATT
The DNA here is from genome assembly GCF_949987535.1 of Balaenoptera acutorostrata. Taxonomy (NCBI): domain Eukaryota; kingdom Metazoa; phylum Chordata; class Mammalia; order Artiodactyla; family Balaenopteridae; genus Balaenoptera; species Balaenoptera acutorostrata. The sequence goes on along the minus strand of NC_080082.1, from coordinate 16,641,601 downwards.
AGGAAAGTACAGAACTTCCTTCTCTTCTTGCCAGTTTCAAATGCTGTGATCAAGAGGGCATCTTCCCTAATTAATATATTTTAGGTATCAGAGAAGGTTTTGATGGTATTCAAATGGTGAAGTATTTCTGGATGATCCAAATGAATTAGAACCTTGAGAAAATATGGAGGACCAAATAACTGTTGAAAATAATGACAATATAATCTACTGGATACTGTGCTAAATACTTTGAATGTATAATTTTATTTAATCATCACAAAAACCATGTGAGATAGAAACTAGTATTATTTCCATTTTACAATCAGGAAACTGATGTTAAATAAGTTGCCCAAGGCCATCAGCCAGTAGGTGTTTAAGCTGGCATTTGGTTCTAGAACAGATACTCTTGGTCACCATTCTGTCTTAGCCCCTAACAGCTGGGTATACGATTGGACACCAACTTCAGTAGTGGATGGGGTGATGGAAATAAAAACAAAAATAATGTCTAAGCTGACAGACAACTTTTCCTGGGTTTTGTATACCCAGTCATGCAGCTTTATTCTCTGGGCATACCATGCTTTCCTAAATCACAGCCAACTGCCTAGAATGGGGAAAACTTGATCAGTGAAACTTTTTTCCCAGTAGAGTCAAAATATCACCCCTCTCCTCCTTGTTTTCTTGCCCCAGCAGGATCCTAGGAGGCAACCACTGAGATTCGCCTGCTATATCCGTCCATGTCAATATTAACTTCTACTCTGTTATCCCTGTGGCTCTTCCAGCGTGGGCTGACCTTGCTGTGACCTGCCATTTGGCCATGAGATCCCTGCTGATGTGGGCTCTTTTATTCTTTCCATCCTTTTGGCCTTTCCTTAACCCCACTCCAACCATTGCTGGGCCATGTTGCTTTTCTGATCACCACCATAGTGGGTTGTCTCTCCTTCCTTTGCCACCCTCATGGCTGCTGTCCTCAATCTGCCATGGTATTGTTACAACCCTGAGCAGGCAGCCCTAAAGGATGGCCCCATTCTTTCAGCTTTCTTAAAGTGTTTGCAGCTCTTATATCAGTTCCCAAAAGAGTGGCTCTGTTCTCTCAAGCTCTTCTAGACTCCTCTCTTGAGGACCTTGTATCAGTTATCTACTGTTGAGTAACAAAACACCCCCAAAATTAGAAGCTTAAGACAAAAATGATATAGTAGCCGACTCTCCTGTAGGTGGACCATTTGGGCTGGGCTCAGCTGAGGCAGCTCATTTCTGCCCCACATAGTGTTGGCTAAGCTCACTTACATGTCTGGGACCTCAGCTGGATCAACTAGAACAGCTGGACCTCTCTCTCCATTTGGTCTCTAACCCTCAAGGAGGCTAGCCTAGGCTTTTTTCACGCCATTTGGTCTCTCACCCTCAAGGAGACTAGCCGAGGCTTTTTTTCACTTGGTGCTAGAAGGACTCCCAGCAAGCAGTAAGAGAAGACAAACTGCAATGTGTGAACACTTTTCAAAACTTCTGCTTGCATCACATTTGCTAAAGTCCCATTGGCCAAAGCAAGTCACATGATCAAGCCCAGAGTGTGAGAGGGTCTACATAATCATGTGGATACACAGGGATGTGATTCATTGGGCCATTGCTATAACAGACCATAATAAAAGTCATCCTGGAATTGGTTCAGAAGACATTTGAGTGACTCTGCCCTATAACACCAAACCCAAACTGCCCACCAGCAACTAAAATCCTTAATTTGATTTTCAAGGTTCTCACCAATGTGGCTCTTTTCTAAAATTATCTTTTTATAAACCTCTTCAGGAATCCTCTACTCTAGCCACCATTCCTATTCACTGTCTCTTCCCATTTCCTCAAGGTCAAAACTTCGCTCTTTCTAAATAATAAGCTATTTCTGCTTAAGGAACACTATTCTTCTACCAAACTCCAATCTCTAGTCCCATTTCCCATTATTTCATTTTTGCTATTGCTGTCATCTCATAAGCCTTATTTTTCCAAGTAGATCTTAGGCCCTAACACATATATACCTAAGATATAAATACTCAGTGGCCTGCCTTGAATTGGGCTTATGGTGAAAGGAATTTGCCTCAGGGTTTGTGAATTCCCTGTAAGGGTTGAAGTGGTCTTGTTCTGGGGTATGGGGAAAGCCTGAGATCCTGAAGTGTGCAGGGCAGAGCACAGCACGGCACATTGAAGGACTGACTCTTTGCAACATTCGCAGATAAAAATGAATTCCATTTCTGAAGAGAAAAAAATAGAGAAGAGAGGCCCTAGTTTCAGCAGGAAGCGAGGAAGATTCTGGGCTAGAGTGAAAACTGCATGACAAAACCCATGAGGTCAACAAGCACCTTCAAGTTAATTTGGTATTTGGAAGACACACGGGTCTACCTTTATGTTGGGGGCTCACTGGGGTTCTGGAATGGATAGGCTTTCCTGGCAATGCAAAATCTGTTTTCCCGGATGCAAAAACAGGATGGTGGAGAAATGTTAGCAAGTGACACTTTAAGCCCTCAATTAAGCTTTTGGATAATCAATTAAGCTTTTGGATAATCAGATGGCATTTATTCAACACATGTTTATGGCTCCACTACTATGTGCCAGGCGCCATGCTAGGTACCACAGGCACATGGTGAACAACGCTGCTCACATGGAGCCCACAGCCTTGGAAAAGCAATCCATTAGAGAACTTTGTAGTATGTTCTAGCCCTGGGCCCTGTGAGAGGGGGCTTGCCCCAGACTTGGGAGGTCAGTGAAGGCTGCCAGAGGAAGCAGCATCTAAGCAGAGAGCTGAGGAAGAGGATTCAGATGAGTCAGCCTGAGGCGGGTGTGTGTGTGTGTGTGTGTGTGCGCATGCACACACACACACACACACACGTCGCTGTGTACAACCTGCAGGTGCTTGTGTGACAGAGTGGAGCAGTGGACAGAGACATCCCAATGGGCAGAGGCAGTATTTGTGTGGAAGTAAGAGGTGAGAGAAAGCACGTTGGGTTTAAGGCACTGACACATGTTTAGCGTGGTTGGATTTCTGAGGAGGGAGGAGAAAGAAATCATATTGGAGGGCAACCAGGAGCCTGGAGGCTGCAGGACTTGTCAGCCACGTCAAGGGGCAGAACCAGAACAAAGGCCTAAACACAGTCACAAAAAGGAAGGGCATTTTCACCAAAAACACTTTTTTCTGAAAAAAATTTGTAAATGTAAAGCGGTTCCCCCACACCCATACACTCTCAAGTTTCCCTCCAAAGAGATTTGAAACCTAGATTGTACCCAACAGCGGAGAGTTCTTCATTTACAACTAGCCAGGAATGGGGTTGGGAGGGAGGCTGCATAGAGAAACACGGGTCTACTTGTCTCCTATCTACGGAATGGGTTTGAACAGTACAGGACGGCAGGAGCCGGCATCTCGGTGGGGGGGGGGAGGGCCCTACTTCTTCACTCAGCCGTTCCCTAGATCACCTGTTGGTCCCATCTGCAGTGACATTGTACAAGCAATTTGTCATTTCCTCTAACTCATTTTTCAACCCTCTGTTTGACTTTGCTATGACCTCATCTATTTTTAGTCTTTCTCATGTTTTTGTTAATTTTCCAAATGCGCAAAGCTAGCCATTAGTTCTTTCTTTACCCTTTGGAGGACAAAATTGGCAGGATCCTTTTGTAGCTGTGTCTCTGAGGATACTTCAAACCTCATAAAAATTCCATTTTTTTTTTCCTTATGGGAAATGCTGTCTGGTTTTAAAGGTGTGTATGTGGCTCTATCTTTCCAGTTATCCAAGTGGAAGGTTCCTACTCCTTTCCATGTTTCAACATTGAACATTTTTATGAAATGTAAAATAAAAATAAAATGCCAAAGCAATGCATGTAATGTTCCTATGCCCCTGGAGGAATATAAATGAAAGACACTGTATGTCCCGAGAGGCCTTTTCATGGAAGGCACTCCTCCCACAGAAAAAACAGAGGCTAAAACAAGGGAAATTGGAAGTTGATGCTTTAAAGGAGAGAGAGCTTTTGGAAGTGTGGGCCTTCACATTGGCACTTTTGGAACACAGTGTTGGCTGTCCCCGCTGGTGCCCCCGGCTGACCATTCCCCTTCATTCACCCATGCCACACAGGTGGGTGAGCTCATCTAGCGTCATCGGATGTTCCGGTGGCTGATCTGGTCAAAGCACCCAGTTCCTGGAGACATGGAATTAGGTTGTCTCAAGGGAATGCCCAGGGTAAAACCTTTTCTGCCTGAGTTTGGGACTTAATGCCTCCTGACTGGAGATTTGCAGGCTAGTACCTAAATTGTTAGGACCTTAAGGCAGCCAAAACTTTAGACTCTTTGGGAGTGAGATGGAGGAAAAAGCCCAGATATGATCCAGAAGGCCAGGTTCTCTGGACCACTGGACCAAGGAGAGGATACTCCTTGGAGAGAGCATTTTTCTCCAGCCCATCAGTTCCAAAGCCTCTCTCATCACCCAGGGCTCTGGACCACAGCATCGGCCCAGGACATCTGTGCCTCTCTTACCTGCAGACCCTGGGCTCCAGCACAGAAAAGAAGCTCCTCACGCGACCCATATTCTTCCCCCTTGCAAACTTGACATTCTTGCAGCCAAGTCTGGGCACTGTCTAGTGGGGTATTTCAGACTGTTTTCTTAGTACTAAATGGAGAGGTATTAACACAATGCAGAAAATTTTTTTTAAAAAAAGTAAAATAAAGGCAGAGGGTGAGGAGTGGCGGGGGGTGGGGGGAGAAAAGAAAAGACAGCCGCCTGCTCTTTTCTTCTTGGCATTATTATTTGTGACAAAGCCCTCGGTCCATTTTTCATCATAATTTGCAGGACTCCTAATGGGAACAGCACCTCCCAATTACCATGGCTGCCAAAGGCTAATTTGGTTACCCTCCGGATCCACAATAGCGAAACTGTGTCGAGCCTTTGTCGATATTTGCATACTATACATACCAGGAATGTAAAACAGCTGCCTGGCCCCGCTCCCACTCTAATGGCAATTATGGGTCATTAGCTCCCCCCTCCCTTTTTCTTGTTCTGTCTTCCAGGGTCTGGTAGGCAGTGGTAGGCAGCTGACGGATTTGCAGAGACAAGAAATGAGAGAGCAGAGCTGCGTGGCCTATTTGTTAAGAGTCGGAGGCTGACGGGACTGCCACTTGAATTGCGCTCACACAGCCCTGCGCTTTTATTCATGATTCCCTCCTCCTCTTCTTTTCTTCCATCCCCTCCAGCCCCCGCCCCGGCTCCCCTCTCTCTTTGTGGAAGCCTCTCGGAGGGTCAGCGGCGGCCCCGTACGTGTCTATGTGTGCGCATTTGTCCTGGCAGCCGGGCCTGAACCTCTGGGCAAGGCGCGTGCAGGCACTTGGTACTGGGAACGCGTCCTCTTCCGGGGACGCGCTCCGAGGGCGCTGACGTGCACGGCCAGCCCCGAGTACCCAGGCTGATCCGCATTAAGAGGAGGGGATGCTTCACTTTTAAGTTTTCTTATTGAATCTTAGCCCCACAAAGGGGGTCGGGGAGAGGGAGGAGACAAGAAGAAGAAGGGGGCTTAACCATGACATGCTCTTTCCTTTGGAACAACGTGTTGTGTCTTGCGGTAGTTAATGGGAAGTTATGGTTTTGAATATAATTTTTCCCCCTTCAAGCTGCTAATTTTATTGACAATATGGATAGATTGAAAGACCCAAAGCTTTTGTGTTGTTTTGTTAAAGCAAATAAGTGAGGCACAAATGTAAATTACATCTCCAGGTTCACATTAGAGGTTTGCAAATAATACTGAGCTAATGGTTATTGCAAAGGAAACTAGCGCTGGGATCAATATTCTATACAGTGGAAGGTGATACCTCTCTCTCTTTTAATCACCTCATAGCAGAAATGGCATTGAAATTTGAAATCTCATTTTCTCCATTTGTACAAATTGAACATAAATCACTATGAGTGAAGGGAGGTGGCAGACAGCTTCACTCTTTGCGGGATTGCATTCCTAATTAGTGTTGGGCTGAAGTAGTGCCCAGCCTGGGAGAGGCTTTGCTAGACCTCTGGCCTAAGGCAGGGCGCTCTGGAAGCCTGGCCACGTGCAGGGGGGAGCCTGCCTGTCGAGTGGGGAGTGGGGGGTGGGTGAGGCAGGGTCAGCTGTGCAAAAGAATGGAGACAAAGGGCAGGATGCATTTCAGAGCCTCAGTAGCTTGTACCATTTTCTGTGCTGGGATGGCAGCTCCCCCCAACCCCTTAGATGTCAGTAGGGTCACATGGATAGGACATCACTGTTCCCCATAAGAATCAAGGGAGACATCAGCTTCCAAACCTTGCCTTTGTCTGTGTCTGTTGGAGTAGTGGATGGGGTACCTGAGAATGCAAAAGACCCGCTCAACCTGGGCGCCTCTGTGTTACCTCCCCAAGCCCGCCTCCTGCCAACCAACACCAGGCCCCACTTCCTGCCCTCCGCCCACCCCTTCCTTCATTCCCAACTCCACACACTTGCATTGAGTGGCTGTCAGAGCTCTAAGCTGGGTGACGATATTACCTACAAAGCATATTCAGAGATGTCAAAGGGCCTCTGGTACTGTACCCGCCTCAGCTACATTTTCTCAGTGTCACTTACAACATACTTGACCTTGGTGGTGGGAGAAGCACTCAAGAAGCACCTCGTTCTCCCTCACTGGCCTGAAATACCTCACAGCCACGCATTTCCAGGATTGGGCAGCTATGGGGGGAGAATGAGTTATTTTAAAGGTGACAGAAGGTAGGGGAGAAAGTTGGTATCTGAAATGTGGCAGGGGGAGAGAAGAGGGCAGGGGAGCGAGGTGTCAGCTCAGCTTGCATACCTACTGGATTTAAGACTTTTTTCTTAAAGATTTGGGATGACATGGCTTAGGGAAGTGTTATGCAGACAGAGCCCTTGCCCCGTCTTTGCAGCTGGCCACTTACCCTCTCGCTAGAAGTAAATAACATTCTGCTGGGTGATTAATGGAGGATATTTAGTTCATTAAACTTGACACCCCGAGGGCAGGACGGACCGGTAAAATATTTATATATTTATATGCGAGGCTGCTCCCGTAAGGGTCAGTGTGTGTAGATTATTCCCAAATGGGACAAGCTAGTGGCCATCAAGGTGGGGCCTCAGCAGTGGCCAGTGACACACATTGCTGTTACAGACAATGGGTCACCATTAGAATAAAGAAAGACACCTATTCATTCCCAGAAGACCAAGCAGGATGACCAGGCAGTCTCAGATACAGCCAGGGCCTGTGCAGCATTCCAGGCACGATTCTGCCCTCTTCTGCCTGCCACTACCTCTTCGTGCCTGGGGAGAAAGGTGGAGGGACTCCTGTAGACTTATCAACACCCCCGGAATTTTCCACCCTTTTCCTCAGCCTTAGCAGTGGCAGGAGGAGTTAAAAATAGGGGAGGTTAGGGGGAAAAGGGGAAACAAGTGTCCATTACCTAAGGTCCCGCTCAGCCATTTCAATAGATGAAAGCAAAGAAAATACAGCAAACTCCATCCAAACAGTAAGCAGGTGGTGGCTGCTAATAGAGAAGAAATAAAAACCTTTTAGAAATCGGAGTTGACTACAAAAAACACTGACAAGGTGGAATGGAAGTTCTGAACAATCAGTTCAAAGAAAACGGTGTTTGAAATAAACCCTTAAAAACATTTCAAATGCTGAAGGAAAAAAAAAAATAGCTGCTTTAGATATTTGAAGCCAGGATGACTTAATCTGGAGAGAGGACTTTTTGGATTCTGCTTAAAAAAAAAAAAAAAAGAACTGATGAGGCCTTGGAGGTAGCGGGGCTTGGAGGACAGACCAGCATCAGGTGCACATGGACAGCCTTGCCTTGACTGCCAGTCACAGGTCTCTCCAGCTCCCGGGTTGACCTGGGGCTTTTAACCTCTCCATGCCTCCATTTACCCAGCTATAAACTGGGGTTACTAATAGGCGTGTCCTCTCATCCCCCCAGGTCCCCGAGGAAGTGTAATAGGATAATGAGTCTGATCCTGCTGATGGAGAATGAGTAACTGCCATTTTGTGACCTCTGCCTTTAGAGGCCCAGTGGTGTTTGGGGAACCCTCCCTTTTCTTGGTGAGTCTCAGCATTCACTCATTTCACATGGGATGTGCCGCTCTATACCAAGTATGGTGGCACGTGATGACAAGTGTGGAAAGCACCCACCGCCTCCCTAGGTTGATCATAGGTTGAAGGAGACAGGCAAGGTAACTGGTGATGATAGAGCAGTGTGCAGGCGCAAGCATGGGATGTCCTGGGAGCTCAGCCGGGAGAGGCTTCCTGGAGGAGGTGATGACTACGCCTATTTCCGGCCGAAGTGGCTGCGTGTCGAGGCTGGGAAGGGCATCTCAGTCAAGGGAACGGCTTGTATGAAGGATGAGAGCTATGAGTTTGGAAACTGTTGAAAAGACTCTTCTGGCAGAGGAACTGGGGCACAAAGGGCGGACTGGAGAAGACAGGGGAGCCTGGAGCGGGAAGTAGGAACTGCACCCATGGGTGTTTATGTAAGTCAGGAATTGCATTCCTTGTGGCTCTGGAGGTTGGCACTTCATAGCTGTGGAGCCTCCGTAGTCATCAGCAACCCACGATCCTTTTATTTTTCTGATCACCATTCTTAGTAGGTGGCTCCCCTCTTCAAGTTCATCTCACTCGTAAAGAAGAAGGGTAGCAGGGACATGGCATAGGCACTGAGCGGGCTCTAGCACAGCCTTTTCCAACAGATGAGGGGGTGTGGGTTTCTCCTGGATGTGAGGCCAGGACCATTACCTCCATGAGATTTGCAGTCATCTTGCATCCATACCTTGTCAGATATTTGCACCTGGCTTTTTGTTTTATGAAAGAACTAGGAGTCCTAGGGGATGGACAGGTGCACAGAAAAACACTTAGCAGAGAAAAGAGTAAGAATGTAGAGATTTGCTGCAGTGGAAAATAAAACCCAAGAGTCCTGAAAAAATCCCCCTTTGCCCAAGGGATTCCTGGTGTCTGACTGTTGTCTCGGCATTTGGGCAGTTTACTATTTGTTCCGGATTTTACTTTTATTACTATTTTTTAAACAAAGTGTCATAATTAATTGTTGCATTAAAATAATCCAGGAGGGCTGATGGACCTCTGCTTCATTCTGCTGGCTCCTGCCAAGGTCTCCTCCAGCTATGTGTGAGATGCAAGTTCAGTGAACTGAGTTCTCATTTTTAACTTGTGGTTAAGGCTGAAAGATTACCAGGGATGACCCGTCTCTCTCCCAGTTTGTTCTAGACACAAGATAATTGATGCCACTTTCTCAAGTGCAGTATGCAGGGTACTTACTTATGGTGCAAAGTGCGCTTAGCTGTGAGCACTGGGGTTCAGTACCTCCTCGGGGTCTGTGGTGGTGGTGAGAACTGGCTGACGCCGCCACCCCTACTTGCTACCTGTGTTGTGGCCAGTGCTGGGGCCCCCAGGGTGCACCAAGCCTCTAGGTTGTCTGTTGGCAGGGTGTGTGTGAACTGTGGAAAACCATAGGGTAGGTGCATAGGAAAATATTGGTTCCAGGCAGGAAACAGTCTCAGCAGCTCTGCCATGGAACATAGAATGCTCTTGCAATAGCAGTTTTGTCATTTATTGTAATTTAAATCCACAACTTATTTATTTCATTACTTGGTAACTTTTTTATTCTGAAATAAACCCTTATGGCTGCAATGAGCTAAAAAAAAAAAAAAAAGTGCATGTTTAATGAAAAATTAATTACCGGGTTTCTGTTTCTTGGGAAAGTTGATGAACATGTAACTTACACAAAATGTTTAACGACATTTACCATCCATTGTGGTAAATAACCACATAAAAAAAAAAAATAGAGGACAAAATCTGCTAACAAAACATCAGCATCTAATGTTTAAAATCGATTATTTTAAGAAGACTCTCTTGTAGATGATGAATTCACATATGAATCTTCAAAAGGTGGGTTTACAGATTCCTCTGTAAAGCATGATTTTATATCAATTGACTGTTTTTTCCCTAAATTTCACTCATTTTTTTATTCCAGCTCTCCTCATACATGTGCAAAACATGAAGTGTTCAGAGTTAATATGTTGACTCTACTGCAAATAGTTCAGTGGTATCAATTTTATTAGTGCTATTAGATACTTGACAAAGAAAATCAGTTAATTCTAATGATTAGTTCAAATATTCACTTTCAATTCAGGAAGTCAAAATAAAGTTTCTGGAATTTCATTCTGCAGAAGGTGAAATATCTGCTCTGCTCTTGTTAATACTAGTGTAAAATTCACTCTTAGAAATGACCTTTTTAGTTTAACTTAGAAGATAAAATGATTAGTTTTTGTAGTGATAATACATATTCGAATTTTGGTGATGCACATCTTCATGGTAAAAGCAGTGTTGTCACAAAATTAAGATACTTATGAGACAGGAATAGGCTTTGAATTTGTTTTGGTGCTCATATAATTCATAATTTCCTCCTAGTAAGCTGCAATGTTAGATCAATTAAAATAATTAAGAAATACTTTACTGTGGCAGTATGTACTTTTTCTTCGCTGCCCATCATCAATAGGGTTTTTAAAAGATTTTGCACCTTTGAAGAACTACTCTGTAAATCAACCTACATGTTTTGTAACGGTATTGACCTTCTTTTATAAACAAATTTGTAAATTTTGGTTGCATTTTATTCAACATCAATTGGATAACTTTAAGTAAGAATGGAATATTCAAAAAACTTCATTTTAAAGCTTTCAACCAATTTCAGTTGTTGAAAATGATGCTTGCAAACAGGAAGACAATGAAATTTATCCCTAGAACAGAAAGAAAAAAACCATGAACAAATTAAATGTTGAGAACTCGAAAATTATAGATTTCATTTTCAAAATTATAATTGCTCTTTGGAATATCTTGATCTATTGGAAGACTCTTTGATGACACTTCCATTTTTAATTGTATAAAGTTATATTCTTGGTGGATGAAAAGAAACTGAAAGGCTTATGATTTGGAATCATAGAGAAAATTAATTTGAATAGTTTTTCCCTGAAAAAATATCTGTGGGAGATAAATACTTGGGAGGTAAAAACACAATATCTCAGAAAATATCTGGGCTAAAGTATTTACACATTTTTATATGAAAAATAGAGAATTGGAATATATGCTAGTAGAATTTGCTCTGAACTTACAAGGATGTTTTTCTCAATTAAAAATAATATTATAATCTACAGAGAAGATTCAACTGAGGGTGTCTACAGTTTCGAAATTATTAACAATAAAATGCAACTTCAGTACTTTTCAGCGTGTAATACTTCAAAAAGCTTTAAAAATGCCACTTCAAAGAAGATTATATGCGATTTTATGAAACAAAAAGATTAAAAAATAAATCCATGTTTTAAAAAACATTCTTTATGAAAATACCATGACACCATAATATTAAAAATAAATATGACTAAAAGTACATTAAAATATATGAAGATATGCCAAGCACCATTATTCTGCTAACGATATTGTTTAATATTCACATAATAGATTGAACAAAAGAAATTATTTTTATTTTGCTTTAATGAACACAGATGTGTTATATTTTTTATAGAAATAATTTCATTTTTGAAAATAGGTTTTAAATAAAGCTATTTTATCATTCCACCAATATGAATAAAATCAATGTATTGGTAAATAAGCTAACATTTTATTGATAAATTACAAAATTTAAATTATTCCTAGCACTTCCTTTTACTTTGAAAAACATCCTTGTTTGGTTGATAAATGTGTGGCCTCCTCCATAATGGGAATAAAAACTGAAGAAAGTAAGAAGAGATCAAATGGATCAAAGAATCAGAGAGCAGAGGCAGGAACAGGAAGGAAAACCATGGAAGCCCAGGGAGAAGGAAGGACGGGGGCAGGAAGGGAGATGGGGAGCCCCAAGGGAGCCATGGTGAGGCATACTGCTCAAGAGGAAGTCCCTCCTAGGGATGCTGGTGTACTGCTGGGGGTGAGGGTGGGTATTGGGGAAGGAACAGTAATGAATCTCTGAAAATGACCCCATGACATCATGATATAGGGTCCCTCTAGTGGTAAGTACACATCGCCCTTTTTGAAAGAAATAATTTATCAGTTAGAGAGGTAGTGCTGTCAATTGTTGATTCTTCCATTCACTGATTCATCTCTTACTTATTCACTCAATCATTCATTAATTCTTCAACGCAATCAACCAAGAAGCATTTGCTGAATTCTTACTATGTGCCAAGCACGTTAGGCACAGATGAGGAATGGAATAAGGTAAAGCTCAGAGGTGTGAATCATTCCCAGTTCCAGAGATGGGCACAGAAGCTGCCTGCTGGAGTGGAGGCATGTAGGAGGCCCATAGGGGACCCAGAAGGAGCATCTGCTGAGAGGAGACATGGGGGTGATGATCGAGGTTCTTGAATAAAAATTCCTCCTGCTGCCTCTCCTCTGTTTTCTCTTCTCCCTCCCCTGGAAATGCTGTCTCCCCGGCAGGGTTTTAGGTCGGAATGCAAGCCATTGCTCTTTGCTCTTGATATTTTTAATAGTAAAATAAGAGCAATAATGCAGATCCCGAAGAATGATTCTCTTTGCTCCCTTGGTGTGCTTTCCAACTGTTGTTTCATTCCTGTCTGGTCTCAGACAGTGTCCTGGAAAAACTTTTAGGACCCAGTAGCCGTTTCCTGTTCCAGGTTCCTTGTGTGTTGTTTCTGGGCACAGAAACAAATCCAATTCAAGCAAATAATGCTGTCATCGGGATCTTGTGCAGGCGTCGGAGGGGAGTTGGCCTGGCCAATGGAGTGCTATGTTTAAAATATCTAGAGATCTTCAGAAACATTTGTTTTTACTCAGAAGTGTTCATTTGATGTTTCCCTGACCCACGCAGTTTCCCTATGGGCTTAAGCTCCCTTTTGTTAAAGAAACAGATGGGAAAACCAGTTCAATTTGTGTTTGTTTTAGCATTTAAGACAGCTTACCATGAGTTGGTAGAGTTTGGACGTTGCAGACAGTGACACTTTATATTTAGTGGGCACGTGACCAATTTGGAGAGATGGAAGCAGGGACCTGCCCAATTCCACAGAATAAATCAGTGGTGGCACTGGAAGTGGAACCCTGTGATTCTACTGTGGATTCATTTAACTTGAGTGGGTTGCCCTAAAGTAGACCAAGAGGATCTCAAGTGTCAGGCAGATTTTGCCAACTGCTATTAGTTTCCTGTATACCTCCTACCTTATTTTTGCCCTTCCTCTCTATTCCAATGGAAGTGCCCCCATACACAAGTAAGCTAATATAGGCTACTGTTATCTGATACAGTTCCACCCAGGGGTACCCAAGACAGTTAAGGACTGCCCCAACCCACAGCGATGACCACTGTCAGGGTCAGGGTCCTGGCAGGGAAAAGACAGCACATCCGACATGCTAATGTAATGAAGAGAGCTTAATAGTGAGACTGTTTCTGGATGTGAAAAGGTAAAGGGAACTGACAAAGGATGATGAAACACCTCAGAAGAATGACATGGCAAAAGGAGGAACAGAAAACTCACCCCTTGTGAGAGCTATGGCTGTAAGAGAGCTGTGCCCACAGGCAGAGGGATGTGGACACTGCCAAAACCATGGTGAGGCAGGGAGGGAGCCAGAATAGCCAATACCTTGACCTCTGACCTCCTTCTGCACCTTCCCATTGCTCAAACCCAACTGTGAGCTATAGGAAAAGTGAATCCAGGAGATACAGTCTATAGAAGTTAGTCTCCTGGGACACAGAGCCGGGTGGAGAAGATGGAGGATGGTGAGGGGGTCTGCGGAAAAGAAAAATAGAATAATTAGCACCCCCCTTACTTTTGGAATACCCTCCTGACTCAGGCAATTACGATCTGTCCAAAACTCAGTATGCTGTTTCTCCCGTTGCTGGCAGAAGTAGAACGTGTGCCCTTTTCAATGTGGCAGAGCCTCTAGCAGCAAACTGGAGGTACTGTGGCCCCCTCAGAGCCCATGCCGTAGACAGTAGCCTGTGAACCAGCTAAGCGCGACTTCGCATCGCACCACCACAGGCAAGGTGACCCAAGAAGGATTTCTTTGAGTCTTTACATTTACCATTTTTGGGGATTTAAAAAATAGAATCCTGAACTAGGAGTCAGAAAACCTGGGCTCCTGTTCCAGCTGGCTGTGGGTAATCCTCTCTGGGTGTTTCCTCATCTGTGAAATGAGGAAATTGGGTTAAAAGCTGGTTTAAATCTCTTTTGGCTCTAACGTTCAGTAGGTCTTTAAATCGAAACCAAAAGACTACTATGAGGAATGACAGGTTGTGCCGGTGAATGTCTGAACCATCCTCAGACGTGCGTGTGTGGAGAGGCAAGAGGCGGTTCTGAAATGCTTAGGCCACTGGACCAGTTGGGCATCACGTTGTCAGAATCAGAAGGTGGGTAGGTGATTTATCCCCATGAAGAGGGCTGGCTCACATGCTTAACATGCCGGATGCTCTCAGCTGTCTCAGCTTGCTTCAGGGTTTTTCCCAGGCTAAGACCAACTGTAAAGATTCAGGCAAGTTCCTAACTCTGCTCTTCTCCACCCAGAGGAACAGAGACATTTGAGTCTCCCTTAAGTGCGCTCCTATCAAGGGAGATTGCTAGTAAGATGCTTTTCCTGTAGTTCCCTCTAACCTAGTCCCCAAGGGTATCAGAACCTGTAGGGTTCCCCAGGATCTCCTTTTGCCACCATCACCCAAGTCAGCTGGACCTGCGGTGAAGGGTAGACCTGAGGACACATGAGGTTTAGAAAGACAGACAGTCATGAAGTGGAGGTCTCTCTTGCCCACGAGTAACAAATGTAGGGTATGAATAGCCTGCCTTGGCCCATCTCTTTACCTGTGACTGGGACTTGTAGCTTTCCCACTGGTCAAAATCAGCCCCAGCAAGATGCACCTGTGCTACACTTGCCACTTTGTAAGAACAGCTCCAAAAGCAGTGCCAGTTACCCATCCTAAGAGCAATCAAGATTCCTACATGGCACAGTTAATTGTTGACTATGGTAACATATCTTGTTATCAGTTTTTCTTTAGTGAATTCCTTAACAGATATCATTAGGCATTAAGTGCTACATTACTTCCTCTAAGAAGAAATATTTAAGGAAACGATACACAAAAATTTTATGTCCTGAATCAGTCCTGAATGCCCTCTTCAGTGATCACAGACCACACTGTGGAGTCATGTTCTCCCTGGTGGTGTGCTCATGTTAGCTTCTTTGGCTTCTGAGAATATGTGTCTTTGAGGATGGAATTTGAAGCTACAATTTATATGTACACCCAGAAAAGGAGACAAAAGACTTTGAATTCTAAGGAATTCACTGGATCCCATAAGAAACACATAGCCATGATGAGAAATAGATAAACAGTCTTAGCTTGGCAGCACCCTGTGTAGGGAATTAAACTCACAACTTCCATATTAATGACACTTTCACATTTAATTTCCTGTGTGCCACGCTGAAAATGCATCCATTGAAAGTGGAATTTCACTCCATAGAGCTGTCTTATTAAGTGAATGTGTGTGAGGTTGTACCTGTCAAAACAAGATTCTGGAAGCTCATTTAGAACTATAATTTGGGGTAGGGGGAGCAGAGGGGATTGTACCATGTAGGGCTATCACTTTTCTCCATGTCATTATTGCTATTAGTAATTGGTTACTCATTAGCACTAAGCATTAATTATTAATATTAATAAGAGCTGTTTTGAGAACCAGGAGCCTGCTCTCTGCTGTGTCCAGGATGGGCCATTCTAGATCATCAGCTTAGTGGGTGACACGCTAAATGCAAAGGCAGATATTGACCCAGAAGCCAGGAGCAGGCCTGGAGTCCTATCGGGAGCCTCTTGTTACAGGGGCCAGGCCTCCTCTGGCCTCCAGACAGCCTTGTGTAAGTAGACCAATGCCCCCTTGAAGAGAGCAAAAGGGCACATTATCTGTAGGGGAAATGCAAGTGTCAAACCTGCTATTCAAAGTCAAGTGTGCCCCAAAGACGGGCAGCATCGGCGTCACCTGGAAAATTATTAAAATGCAGAGTCTCAGCCCCCATCCTAAACCTCATGGATAAGAGTTGGCATTTTTACATAATCCCAAGGTGACGGATATGCACATTTAAGTTTCAGGACCACTGCCGTAGCCTCTGGTAATTCTCCAAATCTGCTGCACATTAGAATCTTGTTGGGAGGTCTGCAAAATCCCAACGCCCAGGCTTTACCCCAGACTAATAAAATCAGAATCTTGGAGGTTGGAACCAGGCATCAGCATGTTTTCAGACGCCCCCGGTGACTGTAACAGGCCGTCAACATCGAGAACTTCTGATCAGGGAGACTGTGGCACTAGATCAACTTAAAACCTTTTGAGAACTTTGAGAACTCACATTCTAGTCCTTGGAGTAGATGCAGGACTGCCATATGCATACTGCATACGGGTGATCCGCATCGACCTGGATGCCTCCCTTTGTCAGCCCTCTTTCCCTCCCCTCCATGCGCGCCCCTGTCCTCCTCCTGGAGCACCCAACCACTCAAGGATCCTTGGCCAGCCTTGCTTGGCCCAACATTTTCCTGCGGCCTCCCTGCACTGCACTCCTTGCTGATTCTTTTCCCCTTCGGGTGAGACCACCTGTTTAAGGTGTCTCTGCTCTCAGGCAGCCTCTGTGCTTCTCAAGGTTTCAGTTACCTGACGGAGGTAGAGGGGCTAGGTGGTGGGAGAGGCTGAGGAGCCGTGCTCTAAATCCTCATTCACTTTAACAGCAGCCTCTAAAGACAAGGACCCTGCTAGTCTTTGGCACTTAGGGAGGGTCCATTTCTTATCTCTAACCTGATGATACTAATACCTACCTTACACTGTTTATTGAATTCTAAAGCACTTATCACATACTTTCTTATTTCCTTCTCCTCTTCATGATGTGAGCAGGCCAGAAAGGAGACCATTATCATGGAAGTCAATGGATAAGGTCAGAGCTACCCTATGGGAAGGCAGAGTAAGTCAGAAACTATGGATTTGTTATGCGACGTTCTCCCCACCTTTGAGAGACTATTAATTGTCCCCCCAAATCCTTTCTCCTTTCTTTCATAGTAAGATAATTTCTCTGCTGGGCACACTGTTGCTGAGAATAAGGACTACATTTCCCAGTCTCCCTTGAAGCTAAATATAAAAATGTGACTGAGTTTACATGTCAATTTCCACGAACCTCCCTTGAGAGACAGCTTGTGCCTGCTGTTGTGTTCCTTCTTCTTTATTCCTTCCTTCATCCTCTGCTTGGAATAAAGGTACAGCCATCTTGGACCATGAAGAGGGGAACCATTGCTTAGGGATGGTGGAGCAGTTGAGTTGGAAAGGACCAGAGTTCTTCAGATGTTTGAGGTACAGAGTCTTGAGCAAATTCCATTGGGACTTTATTTACGTGAATATGAAATGAACTTCCATCCTGTTTAAGTGACAATTGTTTTGACCTGACACTTGCAACCAGACCTAATCCCAACTGATGTATCACCTAAAGCTTCTTCTCCACTGGACAAATTCCACTTCTGAAGATTTGTTTCTTTGAACGTTGAAGACTTGTATCACTCGTCAAGAAAGATTGGATAAAATACAGATTCCACAGGTTGGGCTCATAGCTTACATCTTTACAAGCAACGTTCTTAGCAGGTTGTCCAGCCTTGGGAAAGGTGTGTGGACAGCACCAGGGAGCTGACAGGCAAGGGAGGAGAGTTGAAGAAAATCTACCCTTTTGCCCTTCTCACCATTCTGCCAACTGCTGTTTTGGGACAACTCGTCTTGGGGCCATAAGGATATGGGTTGATTATTTTGGATGCTGTTGCCTGATTTTTCCCAATTTGTTTTATTACAAAAATTTGCTAAGACATAAAAAAACTGAAAAAATCTTTTACTGTAAACACCCATACTCTCACCATCTACATTCAGCTGTGAACGTTGAACATATTTGCTTTATCACAATCTGTCCATCTATTCTTCCCTCTGCCCATCCATCAGTCTATCCTTTTTTGGTAACTGATTTCAAAGTAAGTTGCAGGCATCTGCACCCTTCCTGTTGAATACGTCTCTGCTACCTAAATTTTGTTCATTTTTACAACTTCTTCTCTGTTTTTGCTCAAGCCCATTTCCCTGCAAGGAAGGAGAGCAGGGGGTTCAGGGCCAAAAATTATGACTTACAGATCTGCATAGGGTTTGTCTTTCCTCTCCAGCACCTGAAGTTACTGGGCAGATAATGGAAGTAGATACCAAAGTCAGACAGAGCTGCGTTGTCCTTCTAGCGAGATCTTGCCTCCTCACTCACTGTTCCTAAAGTTGCGCTAAGATGGTCCTCTAGATTTCCTTGAGCCCTGTAGCTCTCTCGCTCCTTGCCTGACTCCTGACGTTTACCCCATGGCTTACTAAGTTACAAAGATCATTCCTCTTTAGCCGGAATCTTCTCCATTCTTCTCTTCAACTAGATCTTCCTCCATAAGCTCTGCAGTGAAGCCTGCCTCCCTTTGTCCCATACCTAAGGCAGCTGTCCAGGTGTTCTGTACCTGTCAGGTCCTACCCACGACATTCTAGAAAACCAGTTCACTGCCCTTCGCTCACACCTCATGTTTTGCTCCGTGCCTCCTTTCTTGTGCTTCCTGGGGCTGCAACTCAGCCTTCCTCAAAGCCTCAGTCTCCTGACTATCCTCTCTCCCACTCTCCGGAAACCCCAGGACATCAGACCTCCTGGAGCTGAAGAGGGAGTGAGGAATTCAGGGTTAGATGCCTGAATTTTTTAGTAACGAAACATGTAAAATACCTAGAGGGATCTGTTTGATAACAGCTGCTGCTGATTGAGAACTGACAACGTGTCAAGGATCATGTAAGCACTTCACCGTGTGTTATCACCTCATTTTATCCCTCTAGCCACACTTCAAGGTACGTACTTTTACTTCTCTTCCTATTATGGGTGAGGAAACCAAGGCTCAGAGAAGTTAAGTAACTGACCCATGCTTACACAGCTAATAAAAGTCTTCTAGAAGTATTTTTTGTATCAAGGAAGCTCAGGTTGGAAAGAATTATTTTTGTGGGGAATTTGGACCTAATACTTCATAGAGCTACAGTTATGTTTATACTTTCATGTTGCTATGTTTTTGTTTCTCAAGGCAGTGTTTTTCCAACTGAATTTTCAGACCCTAAGTGCTCACAAACATTCTCGTGTTTTACTACATGTTCTTTGAAAGGGCTCTATGCATTCTTCCAGTGCGAGAAACATTGGCTTGGAGGCCAGGGGGTGGGTCTGTCCCTCCCAGTCTGACCTCTCCTCATGGTCGTGGACCCCCTAGACTATAATACAGGCCATTTAGGTAGCTCTGTCCCTGAAGTTTGGTTTCTCAGTCCATTGGCAGTAATTTTCTTACCCATCTCATCTGTGCTTTGGGCTGGAAGTGGAGCCAAGAAAGGGGCGAGGACTCAGGGAAGGGGAGAGAAGGGAGGGACTGTATTCCAGGCAGGGCGAAAGGCATAAGCAAAGGCCCAGAGGTGAGAATTTGCTGGAACATCTGGAACAAAGGCGAGGCTCGTCACTTGAGGTGGCAGGACTGAACAGGGAAGTAACAGCAGGAAGGCCTGCGGGCAGCTTCTCTGCAGAGCCTTGAGTGCCAAGCCAGGGAGTCTGGATGGTGCTGTAGGCAGTGGGAGCCAGAAAAGGAACAGATGAGGAGGACCCACTAGGGTTCCAGTCTCCAGGGACACCTCAGAGGCCTTTGGTGGAGGCAGGCACTGCAGCTTCCGAGATGGGAGCAAGTGAGGCGAGGAGTGGACCTGAGGGGTCCTGAGCCCATCCTGCCCAGCCCGCCTGGAGAGTGAGGGGGGAGAACAGGCCCTCTGGGCCTTTCCTTTAGCCCCGGGAAGGAAAACACGAGTGCTGAAGATGGCTCAGCTCTCAGACCCTAAATATAGTTTTTAGCCGTTCTTCTGAAAGAAAGAAAATTGTTTAATTCTACTTCTTGAGCTGCCCTTTGCTTCAGTGCAACCTAAGCTGGAGAGAGGGAAAATAACTATTAACCCAGAGAAGTGAAGTCAGGGAAACGCAGTGAATGTGTTTCTCACAAGCCCGGGGGCCTCTTCCGAGCTGCTCTCGCCCGCACGGGGAGACCAAGAGCAGCCGGTTCTCTGGTCTAGTGGCCATGCCCGCCCTCCTGGGCATGTTCACGTCCAGCTCCGCTGGCCGCCCCCGGAAGGCAAGAGCTCCCACTCCTGCCCAACCTCAGTGGCCCCTCGTTATGTCACCGCCGTCACCTCCCTGCCTCCCCAGGATCCTGAAGAAAGCCAACAGAGCAGTGGAGGGACGAAACCGGGAAAGCAAACTTTCCCATGTGGACAAAGGAAAGATAAGGAGAGAGGGACCCAGAGGCAGGTCAGGGACTAAGTTGGTCCCCAAGCCCCTTGGCGTGACCGAGCCCCAGCACAGCTGTGACATTAGCAGCCGGCATTTGAGGCACAATAATAATTCTTCAGATCAAAGCAGCTCCGTCTTTAGACAATTATAGTAAAATTGAAGCTCTCCTCTAAAAGAAACACATGCTCTTGTTGTGTTTTGCCCTCTCCCCCTCCTTATTTTATTCTTTATGAACAAATTGGTTTTCAGGGCTATAGAAAGAACCGATTGGAAGCTTAAACTCTCACTGTCTGCCCAGGGGTGGATTTGCAGGGGTGGAGATGGAACATCTGAAAGCTGATTTTTTTAAAATTGATATCCAAGAATAAAAGAGAGAATGGTAGGAGAAGCTGATCAGGAATGAATAAAGTCTCCTTTTAGGCTGAAGTAACCCCCTCCCCCATCTTCCCTCCAGAAAAGCCGGACTGTAATTGCTTGCAATCACTCGGCACAAATTGTCTGCTCGTATTTGCTTTTTAATTTTGTATAATCTGGTCCATTTCGCTCTCTCTGCCTTTGAGCTTAACCTCTCTCTCTCTTTTTCTCTCTCTTCCTCTTATTCCTTCTCTCTTACTCTCTCCCTTTAATTCTTCAGGGCTGTTCAAAAAATTAGTAATAATTCCCAAGGATATTTGATGGCTTTTACCAAGCAAAGGCACTCAGGGAAAAGAAAAAAAGAAAACAACGTACACACACACACACACACTGAATGGAATGGATCTGGGCTGCATCTGCTTAAGTGTTCATTTCTGCATCCAAAGTATTGTTTATTTTGATGCATTAATACTGTTTTTAAAGGCATGGTAGACATTTTAATAAATAAATGGAATGACCACAAAGTGAGCAAAAAAAAAAAAAAAAAAAAAAGCCAGAACAAGAGAGGTGGTTTCTCAGAGTCCCTGTGCACCATTTTCTTCTGCTTTTAAAGCAGGTTTACGTCTGCCAGCGCCACACGTTCCTCCTGCTTCTTGCTCTAATGCACGTGCCTTCTATGGACCCTGCTGCACCGGCCATCCTGCCACTTCCCCAGCCAGTCCTCGCCCTTGTTCTCCTGCCTGTGCTTTACTTACGTGGGGGCCAGTGAACCTGCAAGGAGGCACATCAGTCAGTATTGCTTACTTTCCAACTATGTGAAAGGTGTTAGGGAGGTGAGGGGGCGTTTAGATGGAGAAAAAGTTCAGGGGAAAAATCCTCAATGGGCAGAGGAAAGAAGAAAAAAGGAAAAGATGTGGGTGTAAAGAGAAAACCAACAAAATTAAATGCACAGGTTATACTGGAAGTGATGGATGTAGCTGAGACTTAAATATATGCTTTCTATCAGCACCATACACCCTGGTCCTTCTGGAAGAGAAATAAGTTGCCAAGAGCAAAAACTTCAACAGAGCATCATGGCTGAGAGTTTGACTTCTATCCTGCCTCTGATCCTTACTGTGTGTTGTTCACAGCTTACCTAACTTCTCTGTTCTTCCATTTCCTTTTCTGCAAAATTGAGATGATAGTATAACCTTCCTTATAGGGTTGTTTACATTAAATAACAAATGTAAAGTGCATGGCAGTTGCTTGGCATGTTTTAAGCACTCAGTAAATATTAACTATTATTATTATTTCAGTTTAGTAGCAAATGGCTATTTGCTATTTGATATCAGTCAGAATTTAATCACAGAAGCAGATACGATGAGTATTATGGAATAAGGAATTTACTGTAGACATCAGAACCTTGCACAGTTGTGCAAGGAGCTGAGGAAGTAAGATCTGGAAGGAGAGTTGGAGAAAAAGAGAAAAATCACTGACCCCATTGTTTCACTGGTGAATTCTACCAAATGTTTAGAGTATTGACACCAATTCTACACAATTTCATCCAAAAAGGAGAAAATACTTCCCAATTCATTTTATGAAGTTAATATTACCCCAATACCAAGACCAGATTTAGACAGTACAAAAAAGGAGAACTACAGACAAATATCCCTCATGAACATAGTTGTAAAATCTTTAATAAAATATTAGCCAATAGAATTTCATAATATATAGAAAGAATTATATACTATGACCAAGCAGGGTTTATCTCAGGCATGCAAAGCTGGTTAAATATTCAGAAATCATATAATATATTCCATCATATCAACAGGCTAAAGAAGGAAAATCACATGATCATATCAGTTGATGCAGAAATAACTGACAAAATTTAATACCCATTCATGATAAAAACTCTCAGAAAAATAGGAATAGAGAGAAACTTATTCAACTTTATAAAAGGTGTCTACACAAAACCTACAGCTAATATTATACTTAAGGATGAAAGACTGAATGCTTTTCCCCGAAGATTAGGAAAAAGACAAGGATGCCCACTCTCACCACTCTTATTCCACGTGTGGATGGAAGTTCTAGTTAGTGCAATAACATCAAAAAAGGAAGCAAAAGGCTCACAGGTTGGAAAGGAATAAATAGAATTTTCTTAATTTGCAGAAGACATGATTGTCAACATAGAAAATCCCAAGGACTCTACAATAAATAAATTAAAAAAAAAATCCCCTAGAATAAATAAGCGAGTTCAGCAAAGTCACAGAACACAAGATAAACATACAAAAATCAACTGCGTCATATATACTAGCATTGAACACATGAAAATCAAAATTAAAAATACAATGCCGTTTATAATAGCTTTTAAAAAATGAATACTTAGGTATAAATCTAACAGAACATGTAGGATTTGTATGTTGAAAATTACAAAATGCTGATGAGAAAAATCAAAGACGCTTTAAATAAATGGAGAGAAAATACTATGTTTGTGGTTTGGAACACTCAACATAGTAAAGATATCAGTTTTCCTTGAATTGATACATAGGTTCAATGTAATTCCTGTCAAAATCCCAGCAAGTTGTTTTTTGTAAATTTAGGCAAGATTATTTAAAAATTTATATGGAAATTCAGAGGAACTAGAATAGCTAAAACCATTTTGAAAAAGAAGAATGAGATGGGAGGAAATCAATCTACCCAATCTAAAGACTTCTTATACGGCCGCAGTAATCAATATGGTGTTGTCACACAGATCAATGGAGAAAATAGAGAACCCAGAAATAGACCCACACAAATATGTGTAAATGATTTTTGACAAAGATATAAAAGCAATTCAATGAAGGAAAGATAGCCTTCTAGCAAATGTTGCTGGTGCCGTTGGATACCCATCGGCAAACAAATATGAACTTCAACCTAAGTTCACACTGTATACAAAAATTAACTCAAAGTGGATCACAGAGTTAATGTAAATCATAGAATGATACAATTTTTAGGAAAAAAATCAGAGAATCTTCAGGATCTAGGTCTAGGCAAAGATTTCCTAGACTTGACACCAAAAGCCCGATCCATTTAAGGAAAACTTAATAAATTGGTTCAACAAAGTTGAAAACTTTTAATCTGTGAAAGGTCTTTCTAGGACGATGAAAAAGATAAGCTGCAGACTGGGGGAAAATATTTACAAACCTTGTATCCAACAAAGGACAAGTTTCTAAACTATGTTAAGAATTAAAACTCAACAGTAAAAAAACCAACAATCCAATTAGAAAATGGGCAAAAGACATGAAGAGACATTTCACCAAAGATGGTATGCAAATGGAAAATAAGCACAATGGAAAGATATTCAACATCATGAGCTACGTGGGAAATATAAATTAAAACAACAATGAGATAAAATTACACATATATTAAATTGGATAAAGTAAAAAGTAGTGACAACACCAAATGCTGGCAGGGGTACAGAGAAATCAAATCCTTCATACATTGCTGGTGGGAATGTAAAATGATACAACTGCTCTAGGAAACAGTTTGGGAGTTTCTTAAAAACTTAAAAACTAAACATGCAATTATACAACCCAACAATGGTACTCCTAGACATTTATACCAGAGAAATGAAAACATATGTCACACAAAAACGTGTACATGAATGTATATAACAACTTTATTTGTAACAGTAAAAAACTGGAAACAACCCAGATGTCCTTCAATGGGTGAATGGTTAAACAAAGGTGGTACATCTATACTATGGAATATCATTCAGCAATAAAAAAGGAGCAAACCATTGATATACACAACAGCCTGGGTAGATCAGCAGAGAATTATGCTGAGTAGAAAAAGCCAAGCCCAAAAGGTTACATACTGTGTAATTTCATTATATAACATTCTCAAACTGAAAAAAAAAAATGTAGAAATGGATAACAGGTTAATGGTTGCCAAGGATTAAGGAGAGGGTGGGGACTGGAAGGAAGTGGGTGTGGCTATAAAAGGGCAATTGGAGAGATCCCTGTGGGGATGCAGTTGTTCTGTATGTTGACTCTATCGGTGTCATAGCCTAGTTGTAATGGTGTACTGTAGTTCTGGAAGATGGTATCATTGGAGGAAACTAGGTAAAGGGTACATGGGATCTCTATTATTTCCTCAAATGCACATGAATTAACAATTATCTCCAAAAAAAGTTTAATTAAAAAAAATAAATAAAACAACCAGGAGCTCAGTGCATCCAGTGACTCCACAAACTTTTCCACATTAGAAATAAAATGAACTTTTTGTGTTTGTTTTCCGTAATGTTGTTTGGAGGAATTACTCAGTATATCTCAAATAGGTGCCTCTTATCTTCTATCTTACTGATATCCATCAACGATAGGTAAGTGTGACAGAAAGAGCAGAAGTGCTACAAAAGCAGAGGGATGAGTTTGTCTGATTACTTCTGATTAACTAGGCAAATGAGCTTCTTCGGCAAGTCATTTGGAATACTACAGACTAGGATATTTATTCTCCCTGTCATTGAAGGCAGGTTTCAGTTGCTACAAATATGAAGCCTTATTGACATGTTTCAGTTACTTTGGCTCCTTAATTATTTAAAGCAGGAAAAAAGAGAGATTTTTACAGAGCAGGCAATTGGAAATCATGTTGTGTTTTTACCAAAAAGGAAAATTATCATACAAAAGCGTAAGAAAATGAGATAAAGATTGAGGGTAAGGAGCCAGAGGAGGTAAGATGGAGTAGAGAGAGGGAGGTGACAAGAGCATCAGAGGAGAAGCTCCAAGTTCAGGTGTAAGAATTCTACCTGTGTGTCTTAGGCAGCATGTAACCACTGAGGGGCTGAGCATGTCTGTCTAAAAGGAAGAGACAAAAAGAAAGAAGGGGAATCATGAGAAAAAAAAGGAGGCTGGAAAGAGGAAGTAAGATTTCTTTAAGGATAGATTTTTTTCTTTTTTAGTTGACTAAAGAGGGGACAGAAAAATGAAAACCAACAGCCATTACCAGAATATGTAACGATTGTGGGTTGGGGTTGTGAAACCAGCCCATAGAAAGTCACAGAAGACACTTCTAAACAACTGAATTTAAGGGCCGCCTTCTCTAACCTGTGTCAGAGTCTCCCCAGGAGGAGCCAGGATAGAAGGATACTATAACCAGATTCACAAGGATACTATAGAAGGATACTATAACCAGATTCCTAAGCTAAGCTGTGTCCTTAGAACTTTCTGTATGTTATCTCATTTAGGCATCACCATGAAGCAGGTATTACTTTCTCATTTTATAGGTGACTGAGTGAGGTTCAGAAAGGTTAAGTAGCTTGCCCAAGGTCATTCTGCTAATAAGTAGCAGATCCACATGGAAGGAAATGTTCCAGCTCCCACAGTGCAATCAAAGCCAGGTGCTTCAGGGCTGCCACTGGTGGGAGAAACATTGCCTGAAAGGAAAGGCCAGACCTCATTTTCTCCATTTTTGATGCCCAGGATTTCCACTCCCACTGGGGTCTCTATTGTTACCTCTTGACTTACCAGGCTGGTTTGAAGGCAAATGCTACCCCATGGAAGAAAACAGTCATTTCCTCAATTAAAATCTTGCAAAATTGGCAGAGGACGATATTGGCTGTGAGGGGAGGGTGGAGGAAAGGGGGAGGAGTGAGCCTTCCACTCTACTCAGAAAGACAAGGTTCAGCCACGCTCTGTATGCGGTGGTCCCCCTCCATTTCTAACTCAAAGGGATCAGTGGATTCCCTTCTTCCTGAGTGTTCTCTCTAGTCTGTCTGATCCTAGAGCCCAGGATCCCTCATTACCCACGCTGAAGAAAACTTATGAGGTAACCCTTTGACCATTCACGTGCTTTTGCCTAGAAGATAATGACAAAATTTGAAGGGGAGGTAGGCAGAGAATTATCAGTACTGAAAGTGTATGCAGATGGTTTTCAGTAGTTGATGCTTAGTAATTCTTTGTTAAATAAATTATCCAATGCAGCTTGATTTAATCTTTCTATCCAGATAGAAGGTAAAATGACATCTGGATCCCATTCTCTAGGCCTTGGAGCAGCTCTTCGTTCATTTCAAGGTTGTAATTTTCATTTTGATGTCAAGGTAGCTACTTTTAGAACCAAAACAGAAGAGATGAAATTTTCTGACTTTTGAGTGGCACCTGCTTTCCACCAGAACTGGCTGTGGTCTTTTTCTATGAGAACATATTGTCCTACATTTTCACAGTCTTTAGCAGTAAGTGTTCTGTGTCAAGAGAGTAACAAGGAGATTGAATTGTTGTGGACGTTTTCTAGAGGACGTAGTCCCTATGATGCTTTGGTTTGTCCTTATCTTTTTGTTTTATGAAGTACGGAAAGCGATCCACATAACCATGCAGCCTTTCCTATGCTGCCGAAGATAAGGAAAGAAGGATGGGGAGGGAAGGAGGGAATGAAATTCTTCAATTTGGAAATGAATCCCAGTCTCCAGCTACTTTAAGAACCTGACAAATTGAGAAAGCTCTTTTTCGTTTCTTTTCTTTCCAGGAACTTGAAAAGGGAAACAAGGAACAATTATAAAGTATCCCTGTCTCATGACCCTGTCAGATTCTCAGGGAAGTGAACTTATGGAAGGCTGCAGGACGTCCCAGCAAAGGAGGTGAAAGGCTCCTGACTCTTGAGAAGGACCTGCCTCCCTCTTTCAGAGGGAGAGCTCCCCTCTAGTGCCCTGATCTTTCCTGGACTGTTCAAAGACAGCAGCTATGGCTTCCTGGACTGGAGAAGTCTGACGAGCAATTTTTCCCAGGTAAGTGATACTTCTGCTTCAGATTCTAAGAATTCTGGTGAAGAAAAAGGTCAGCAATGCAATGTGGTCTGTGAAGGCGTACCCACCACCTTGGGTGGTAGGGCATGTACCGCAAGTGAAAGTAATGCTGAGAGCCCTCCCAACGCAGGTTGAAGGATTTCTCCAGCCCCCTCACTCCTCCCCACATCAAACAGATTCCCTCTGTAAAAATAAATTGGTACCTGCTTCTTAACAAACAAACCTTTGAGGGCAAAAAAAAAAAAAAAAAGCAATATTAAAAAAAGAAGAAGAAAATTACATGTGTATTTTCTCCTGACACAGTTTTAAAAGCTGTTTGTAGCTGATTTACAATGCTCATAGTATTCAGGTTTTCATCTGAAATTCTAATAGTGCTTTGAATGGTTTGGAGCTTTTTAGAAAGTAAGGGGAATGAAATGTCTTTATTGAACTGTGAGGTTTTACTGGCTTCCTCATAGATGTCCTGGGTCTCTTCTCAGTGTCACTTTTCTTTCCGTGGGGTTTTTGTCGAGTTGTTATGGGCAACAGAAGCAACATGGAGTGGGAAGGATGACCGGGTAGAACCCTCCCGTACAGTCCATTTATGTAGCCCCCTGCGTCTGTATTTTCCACACCGTAGTTTGCATGTCCCTGTGATATGTGAATGAACTGGAAGAGTTATCTTTTCCATTCTCTCAAGAAATTCTCTTCTAAGAATACAAATGTAAGGTTCCTTGGAAGTATTTGGACCTCTCAGGTCAGAGGTGCTATTTTTTATGGACTAAATGCATTTGGCTTTCTTCCAAAAGCAAGTATTGGCTGATAGGAAAACCAGGCCTGTGCAAATCTTGGTTCCTATCAAGAGGTCATGCTTTAATTTTATGAGCTACTCCATCTGCGATGGACACCAAACAATGCTATAATGGTTTAAAAAAAAAGACAGTCAAGTCGGAATTTGTAATGATAAGCTTCCATTTGTAAGTCATTGAAGAAAAATAAGTAGTATGTTCTTGGCATGAAAGGTCTCATTCTCATTTGGTCTGACCTTGGCAAAGATAAATCAAGGCCCAGGTTAGTTTTCTATCGCAGTTTTTGTTGTTGTTGTTTGTTTGTTTTTTGGTTTTGGTTTTGTTTTTTACTGCTTTATGCTCTAATATCCTAGCTCTTCCAACACTGTTTTCATAAATGATGGAAAAGTCTTGAATATTTGTATAACCTTATAGAAGATTTATAGCTGAAAAGATAGGATGTTCCTTATGCAACCAGGTATATCTTTCTTCTAAGTGTTTGTAGTTGCTTCTCACTCCTTTTCCTTAGCCACACACCCTCTTTTAGGGGGGTGACCTTCCAACTTGGAAAAGGAAACAGTCATTGTGAAGGCTTTGATAGGTTGAGGAATGACTAGAAAGTGAGAAATTGAGACATGTGGAAGCAGCTCTTTTGAGGGATTTGGTGTGAAAGTGAGAAGAAAGAACCTCAGTATTTGCCAACTAACATGAGCAAAATTCCTGGAGAGACTGGTAGGTCTAATTTGGTAGAATTTGTTAGGTCTAATGGTCTCATTACTGTGTTTAGGGATTCAAAGAACACGTATAAAATCCTCATGAGATATTTATTTCCTTTGGATTGTCATCTAGTTTTACTACTAGTTTTATTAAGTCTGTTGAGTTTACTTCAAAGATCCCACCATCTTTCTATCATCTGTAAAATAGTTTCTGGTTGAATAAGGTTCTGTCTGGATTTTTCTCTCTAGAATAAAAGTGACAGGTATCTGAGATAGTGGCAAAGGCAGGCCAGCATATTAAAGCATCTTAGGAGGTTCCATTTATCAACAGTGTGAAACAATGATTTCATTATGCTCACAAATTCTCTGGGTCAAGAATATGGAGAAGGTACATTGGGGACACCCCATTTCTGCTCCATAGGGTTTAGGGCTCAGGACTGGTTAACTGAAAAGGAATTCTTGGCTCTGTTGGCTTCAGCTCGTCTCTTCATGTGACAATATTTCTGGCACCTGAAGCTGGAAAAATGTTTTACCTACCTAGGATTGCCTGCATGCATGCTGTCTTTCTGCCAGCTAGAAGAGTTCATTATATTTTTAATGTGATTAAAAAATTAAAATAAAATAGTGATTTTTATATACAGACGTTGATGAAAGATGTGCTTTTAAAGCAGTAAATTAAAATCTCATTAATATTTCAGTGAGAATATTTTGTGCTTATCTGTTTCATCTCTATTTTTGACCTATGGCTTAGAGTTCACAGCATGAAGGAGATGGTGAAATCTGTTCACCATGAAATGTTAATTATAAGTAAATTACAGCACAAACGTTCAATCAACCACATTAATTCCACATAAAGTGAATTATTGTAGCAGAAAATTTTGAAATGTGACTGAATTTTGTAATCTTCAGTTTCCTTTTTCTACCTCTTGCACCAACCCTGATTCCCATGTGTTTATTCCAGAAACTCTGAGCTCTTTGTGTAGTGTTGAGCTCATTCTACCCACTGTGTTTTGAAAGTTAAATACAGTGGGCACACACCCCCATCTCTCCAAATAATTCTGAATTGTACGTAACTCTATTTGCCCCATGGCAACTTAAGTGAAAGTTTTGATATTTTTCTAGCAGAGAGTTGGGCTTTTAACAGGAAGATGTTGGATATGTCATATGAAAGAGTTCTCTCCTAAAATATGATCAAAATGTCCTCCCATATGATATATATATAATTATATATTAGTGTTTTAATTATCATTTTATAATATAGAATATATGTTATAATTTATATATTTATATATGTCACTATCTATATAAATGTTTTATATATGTGTGTCATTTTCTCCTAGATTTAGGTCTGTTTTAAAGTTATAATCTTCTTAAAAATTGCTTTTATGACCAAAAACAATGGATCTTCTATCTGAGATCATTTCTAGTTAACAGAGACATACAGAGGGAATCAAAATCTTAGCCAAAGAGTAATAATAATTTAGAATATCTTAAAACATCCAGACTGTACGTGGCTCATTCTGTCAACTAAGTTAATTGTTCATTAATAACAAACATACAGATGCTTCCTTGAATAAGAATGCTTCTCTATATTCATTTTGTAATTAGAAATAGGGATGCTGCTCATTGTTAACAGGATATTTAATGCAGTGACTAGATGTCATCAGGTACTGGACTTTAGAGAACCCACGGATTTTGCAAAATACTTGAGGGTGGGGGGAATTTTAATTACTTGGTGCAACTAACAGCCAACTGAATTCAAGTAACAAGCAGTGTAAAGAATAGCATAATAGAGGTTCTCAACTCCTAGTTATCCTTTGGTCTAAGGTATTTTGTGATGGATCTGGTCTGCCTCCTTCCACTTATCAAGGTATAATGTATCCCTATTGGATCCAGAATTTTAATGCTGAAAGTGTGGATCATGTTCTGAAGGATTCCATTCAGATCCCTAAGTCAGAAGCTGCTAACTCTTTCCTGGTCTCATCTCACTCACTGTGGCAACATTATTGGTTAAGTGTCTTCTCTGTGATCTTATGAGAACTCCATGACTTAATGTTACACGAAACATACATAAGACCTATTGTTTCCTACCAAGGTGTGTCTTCTGTATTAAGGATCAGTGTTCCCATTAGTTGAAGGTAGTCTTTGCTTTGCTGCCTCAGATAAGTATTAAATTTCATTTAATACCCTTGAAACTCAACAGAAGGCTGAAACAGCCAAGAAAAAGAGAAATGCTTTATAGACTGCATTAATAAGGAAGATGCAGAAATGGGAATCATGGTACCATTAAGAGAGGGAGACTCCCGCTATAAGAGGGATGAGGGAAGGAGTTTCCAATTTGCGAATGGCAGAAGCTGTTAATCTGCAAATGTGTGCAGGCACTGGTCAGTCCTCCTTTGACACACTCAGAAAACCTTGAGTATTAAAATTTCTGAGAGAGTCAGAATTAGGGATCTGGTACCATTAAAAGAAGAGGGGCATCCGCTTCCTAAGAAGCTAAATCTTCTAAAGAAAATAGCAGAATTAACAGTGTAGTAAAGTTAAAATGACAGTTTCTTTAATTTGAAACCATATGCAAAAATATGAAAAAATTAAAGATGATGTGATGCTTCTAATAATTTTCTTCCCCTTTCTTTATGCCCTAAGTTTCCAATCTGGGCTCTTAGCATCTCCCAGCTTCTACTTTCCTTTTCTGCAATGTAGAAAATCATAAATACATTTACAACAAGGTGTTAGATACCCATATTTTTCTTTTATAGAATAAATAATGACTAGTGTTTTTATAAAAATTATACATATTACTTCATAAAATTAAAAATGGTGAAGTACAAAGAAGAAAGCACAATTTCACTAAAAATTTCACTGCTCAAAAATAGTCATCTTTCAGATTTGGTGAACATTTTCCCAAGCATTTGTTTACCATGTATATATAAAAGAGAAGAGAGAAGAGTGAGAGAGACAGAGACAGAGAATGAACAGTTCAAAGAGACTGAGAAAAACAGATTTTAAAAAAAGGGATCATGTGTGATATAATAACAAGTATTAAATGTAATGGTACTAGACTTTGTTATATTAGAATTTGACAGAAAAAAATTATAAAAGAGAAACTGAAGGAATTTCTGATCCTCTGGAAAAGAATATTTTTCACTAGAATATTGTTCTTAAGTGATCAATCTATAGTTAAGAAAAAAAGATTAGGAAAAATTATTGTCTAGATCCATTATTGTTTAATTTCATGTTTCAGTGTTGTAAAGTATTGGTTGACTCCCTGCTTTAAAGATGAGAAAATTAGCATACAGCCACCCAATTTCCTTCCTCTGCTTCCTGTATTTATTGGTTATTGCTTTACTTTGTCATAGTTTTTAACATTTGTCAATTTGTTCTGAACCATAACCACCACATTAATTTTGTCATATTTTTATACTTCTGTATACAAATACTGGTTCAGTGCTCAACTCAAGTTTTTAGATCTGTGTTCTCCATTCTTTTTTTTCAGTTTTGATTTCTCTTTTAATTGGATAAATTTTATCTTTAAGTAGACTTTTAGAAGATATTTAGATACCATATTCTAAGTTCTTGCATGCTTGAGAATGTATGTTGTCTTTATACTCAAGGTGCAATACAAAGGCATAGAAAATAAAATAAAAATAAATAAACAAGAATAAATGAGTAATCGAAAGGACACTTTAGCTGGCTGTAAAATTTTCAGATCATCCTTTCTTTCCCTCATAACTTCGTAGACTTCTTCATTGTCTCTTGGCACTGAGTACTGTTCTTTAATCATAAAGTTGTCATTCGTATTTTGTTTCATTGGTAGGTGAGCTTATGGATTCCATACTCTGAGTTCCTTCACATTTGAGAATGTCTCAAAGTTGTGGGTACATCTGAACATCAGCTTGACTGGATATGATATTCTATAGAGCGTATAGATATACTTCTAGAAAGTACAGATATATCTTTTTCTTTAGAACCTTGTAAATGTTGCTTCCTTGTCTTCTGGGATTAAATGCTGTGGGGAACTCTGAGGCTCATCTAAATTTTCTGTTTATAGAGAACTTGATTTTTCTACCTGAATTACTAAAAACTTTTTGTTTTATCCTTTGAACTCAACAACTAAACCAGGATATTTTCAGCATCAACTAATTTGTATTAGTTTTTCCTAGAATGTGCTATACCCTTAGCTTGATAAATCTATTTCTTCCTCTTTTAAGACATTTTTTTTTCCCCTTATGTATCTGATTTTTTCCCATCTGTTGTATTCTCTGCTTCAAGGACATTGGTTATTCTTTTTCTATTATTTTCCTTATTCTTTCTCTTCTCCTTTTCATTCACTGAGATTTTCTCAAGGCTTTCCCCTGTGCCACTAATTCTATTTTCAGTCATGTCTATTCTATTCTACATGAACTCATTTATTTATTAATTATATAATGATGTTTTGATCCTCAATTTGCCTCCTAATCTCCACAGTCTCTTTTTTTAATACCATTATGTTATTTTAATAGCTTACCATTTAGCAACTATCTTAGTAAGTTTGTGCCATATTAAGCTATTCTATAGCACATGAAGTACTCAAAAAGAAATTTTATTTTTCCTTTGGTTGTATTCTCTTCCAGATGGATGTTCCATCTCTCATTTGCATGTCTTATTTCCTTTTTAGCATTCTTTTCCTCATCATTAATGTGAAATCTTTTAAGATCCTGGCTTAATGTGGGGAGGTCTCATTAGAGTCATAACCCTATATGAGGTCTGGGCATATTGATATTTGTCCCACCTCATATACAGCAAGGCTGTCAAAACCAAAATTCAGATTTGCAGATTTGGCAAATATTCTCATTGACAAATGCCCGTGGGGTAAAGAGGGCCTCTCCTGCTCCGGGAAGTCCTTTTTGTTTGGCCACCTCCTTGATCTCTCAACTCTTAGTGCCTTTAAGGTGTTTTTCAGTCTTTTATCCAGCATAGGAAGTTGTTTTCAGTAGAAGGTCTAGTCTAAAAGGACTCGTTTGCCACTATTGAAAGTGGAAGTCCCTTCATGTTATTCACTCATTCATTCATCCTCTTATTTGTCTTATTCTTACTTAGTATGTGAAGCCCTATGGAGATCTTCTCCTTGTGCTGATAGTTGTTGGGTAAATTATTTTTGATTGCCCTTTCTACTTGATCTGAGACCTGTCTTTCCTCTCAGCAACAGTGTAACTTGTTCTTTCCTGTTGTCTATGTCATGAGTGCCTTGAAGGAGGTAGTATTCTGCTAGGCTTTGTCTCAGAGAAGCAGGGGCTCTGCTCCTTCTCCTGAGGTTTTGTTAAATGTCCTTCATCAGGGTTCACTTCACCTAGTTGGGAATGTATCTTATTGCCCTAGAGCCTCTCTCCAAAATTTTGAGTTTTTCCTGCCCCTAATAACACTGTGAAGTCTTTTAGTAGTAGGCTTCTGTATTGAGATTGAGGGCTTCTATTCTTGAAATTACTTTCCTAATGGAGTCATAGATACAGAGAACAAACAGGTAGTTGTCAGAGGGGAGGAGTGAAATAGGTGAGAGCAATAGGTGAGGGAGATTCAGAGGTACAAACTTTCAGTTACAAAATAAATGAGTCATGGGTATGAAATGTACAGTGTGGGGAACATAGTCAATAATTATGTAATATCTTTCTATGGTGACAGATGGTAACTAGACTTATCGTGGTGATCATTCTGAAATGTGTAGAAATATTGAATCACTGTGTTGTGCACCGGCACTAAAATAATATTGTAGATCAATTATATTTCAAAAACAAACAAACAAACTCGTAGAAAAAGAGGTTAGATTTGTGTTTACTGGAGGCCAGGGGGTGAGGGAAGGGGGAATTGGACAAAGGCAGTCAAAAAGTACAAATTTATCTTTCCATAAGATAAATAAGTACTAAGAGATATAATGTACAACATGATAAATATAATTAACACTGCTATATGTCATATATAAAAGTTAAGAGAGTAAGTCCTGAGATTCTCATCACAAGGAAAAAAATTTTTTTCTATTTCTTCTATTCTGAAGTTTAAATAAAGTTTACTAGTTTTGACCCAAGAAAATCAACTCTATATTGTCATAATCATTTCATGACATATGTAAGTCAGATCATCATGCTGTACACCTTAAACTTATACAGTGCTGTCTGTCAATTATATCTCAATAAAACTAGAAGAAAAAATTTACTTTCCTGTCTCAAAACACGATGCCTTTGTACACATTCAGTTTGTTTCTCTTCACACTGTGAAGTGTTCAGGGAAAATTCTAAATATTTTCTCTATTTCTTCCAGCACATTCTGGGGTTCTGGGTAAAGTTGGA
Source organism: Balaenoptera acutorostrata (assembly GCF_949987535.1). Lineage (NCBI taxonomy): Eukaryota > Metazoa > Chordata > Mammalia > Artiodactyla > Balaenopteridae > Balaenoptera > Balaenoptera acutorostrata. The sequence continues at coordinate 16,606,376 of NC_080082.1, read as the reverse complement.
AGCAGTTTTGAGACATGTTAAAATAATTTTCCTCCTCTTCCCCACCTGATATTTTTTGAAGTTTATGGCTTGAGCTTTTACCATTTTCTTTGTCTATTGCTGATGAACATCTTGATTTTTCACTACTTTTCATTCCTTTTGTTAGGTATCAGAGCAAGCAGATTCTATTATCTGAATTCATCCTACTATCTTCCCCCTAAATCTAAGATGCATTTTAACAGAAGCCATCTTAGAGATATCGGTGCTTTACCAAAGGAATGACTGTGTATCTTCATTTGGGTTCTCTCAGAAATAGACCCTGAGCCAAGTCTTAAGTAAAAGTAATTTGTTTGTAAGGTGATCTCAGGAACTGGAAGAAATGTAGGGGAAAGAAGCAAGGAAGGAAAAGATGCTAATAAAGAGCATGCAAGTTGCCATTGTGGGCAACTGGAGCTTAATTTCACTGGCAAAACTCAGGGAAGAGTTTAGAACACACTTCACAGTTATCCACCCAAGGGAAAAGGGAGCTGGTGTATTCACACACTAATTCCTGTCATTCATTGGTTGAGACTGTTCCCTGGGGTCCTAATTCCCATTCACTTCCTGCATACCCCACACCCAGGTAGTGCAACAGGCCCAGGTGGTCAAAGAAAGATCTCAATAAGATGCAGGCTCTAGAAGTTGGAAGTTGAGATATCATACCCTGAAATGGTAAAATCCAAGGGAAGATGGCCAGGGCATACTGTGTGATTGTGAATTCCAGGAATCTTGGTATTTGGGTAAAACAAGATGGGGAAGGAGGATTGTCTCAGGGCTGCTTAAATGGTAGTACCACTTGAGTGGTCTCCTACTTGATACCAAGTATAGATCTTGGGCAGTGGTCCTTCTAGTTTATATAGTTATAATATCTCTTCAAATTTAATGGATGCACTTATAGATAAAATCAGGGGAAATATCTTGGGAGGCCTAAGAAAAGGTGACGGGGAGCTATTTTAGTCAATAAAGCTAGAAAAACCATGGGCACTTAAAAAAATTATATATATATATATATATACACATATATATATATTTCATATATGTGTGTATGTGTATATATATACACAAAGAGAATGATATATATGTAGACACATAAATTATATTCATTATATACACGTCTTTTCATATATATATATATATCTTATAAGACGTGAGTATAGGTGAGGTAATACACACAAAGTAAGTGTGTACAAAGTCGTGTGTTGCGTGGGCGCTATATGGACTCTTTAATTGGGAGCATTTAGAGTGTTGCTGGGTTGCATCCTCATCAGTTCCCATCTGACACACGGGGAAGGGATCACATAGTTCTTATGGAGGCCACTGCATAAACCTCACTCTCCCACAACCCTACTTTCAAATAATCCCTTTTATAAAGATGTCTTACTGATTTTAGTTTTAGAAGGGGCTTTTGTGACTTTTGACTTTTGACAGCTGTACATGTCATATATTGGAATGGAGTCCCATAGATCCAACCCTTTCCCTCTGTGTGAACTATCTAACTGAGTGGTTTAAAAAGTCATCATTTAAAGTCAGTCTAAGAGCAAAACACTAAAAAGATCTCCAAGCTCATTCATTAAGGTAGAGAGAAAATAATCATTTAACATACAGTGAAGTTAGGGAATTCCAATCAGCTATTTTGTGTATAAAGTGTATATATTTTTGAAAAGCAAGTGTACTTCAGAAGTCCAACCTAAGGGACTGGAAATTGTATATATGTTCATGTTATAAGGAACAACAGCTTACTTGCTTCATGGTACTTGACAAAATTACCCATACTAGAAATCATTATTTGAAAAATTTTGAGTGTTCTATCTCATGTTTACTGATAAAAAAACAATCTAGAATATCAGGTGGGGGAGGTGGGAATGTTTGATATTTCTTTGGCTAAAATAAGAGAAAGCCAAGGAGTAACTCAACTGCTCAATATATGGTGGAATTTCTGTGGGTATTTCTGAGTAATCATTCTCCATATTCATAGTGGGAGAAAGAGAGAGGGGGGGAGAGACAGACTAAGATAGACTGAAAAATAGATTAGCAGGGAATGTGAGAATGAACTCACCAATGTCATGGGGCCTTGAAATGCTGAACTGTGGCCTCCATTAGCAGGAGATCTTTGGTCAGGCATAAGAAATAACTTCTTGTTAGGCAGAGTAGATAAATCATCGGAGCAGATCTCTAAGTGATCTTATGGAGTGCCGACTTCTGAAGTCTTTTAGAGAAGAAACTATCACATTTTGTGAAAGATTTATGTGAAATGTCCAGGCCAGAGTAGAAATTATTATAATGTCCAGAAGTTCTGATTACTCTCTGAAGGGGGAATGGTTATTGTTTTAAGAAAATGTACACGCAGAAGCACATCTCAGTAACTTACATCCACAAAACCATATGCTTCACCCAACTCCTCCTTCCCCAAATCTCTACAGTTATGTCCCTAATCATTTGGGCTGCTCCGTACACTTGTAAATTTGTCTCTTCCACTCTTTATGTTTCATTGTCACATCAAGTTAAGTTACAAATTCATCTATAAACTTACATGTGTTATGGGTTAAATTGTGTCCCTCCCAAAATTCATATGGTGAAGTCCTAAGGCCCAGTACCACAGAATGTGACTGTATTTGGAGATAGGGTGTTTAAAATAGTAATTAAGTTAAAATGAGATCACTGGGATGGGCCCTAATCCCAGATGACTGGTGTCCTTATAAGAAGAAGAAATTTTGGACACAGACACGTTCAGAGGGAAGACTATCTAAAGACACAGGGAGGAGACGACCATCTACAAGCCAAGGAGAGAGGCCTCAGTAGAAAGCAATCCTGCCGACACCTTGATCTCAGACGTCCTTGTACAGCAGCCCTCGAAAACTAATACAGACATCCTTTCCCTTCCATCCTCTCTCCTTTCCCTTTGCCTTCTCTGGGACGACCTGTCTAGGCTCACTAACATTTCTTTTCCTTCTAGTCATCTTTAGAACATAGCCTTCCCGCATCTCTTCAGCTTCCTAATGATGTATCTTCACTGAGAACTGTCATTTCTTTGCTGCCCTACCCAGACCCCATCCATGAGACCCGGAGCCCTGTTAGGAAAGAAAACATTGTGAATCCCAAGACTAGCTGTTGAGCAAGTTTTCGTGCACGGAAGATGCTGCCTCCCATCATTTCCATTTTTTTAAAAGTACATATTTTAGAAAACTTTTGTATTTGTGTTTGTATGGCTTATCAAAATTGATAAAGTATTTTTGCAGACGTAACTTTGCTTAATCCTCCCCATATTTCAAGTCAGTGGTTTTTCAAGACCCTGGAACTCAGAGAGGTTAAGTAACTTGATCAAAATTACACAGCAAGTAAATGGCAGAGCTGGAATTGGAACCAAGGTAAAGATAGGCATCGTCACTGACTACCACTGCCAGGTGGTCAGTGGAAGCTGGTTTACAGTATGGCTGGTTTCTCTCTCGTCTGCACTCTACTTTCGTGATCTTTCTATTCATGCATGATCACCTCTGGCTAGGTGTTTTCTCACGAATCATTATCACCCCAACTATATTGGAAGCTTTGGGGGGGCAGGTTCTGGACTATGCTTTCTGTTTAGTTAATGGTGTTTGAGGAACATTTCTTGATTGATTGGTTAAATGAACTATTTACTAGAGAATTTGGCATATCTCTTGGCATCTGGCTTTCCAGAGACGTATGCAAAAGTGACAGGACTCTCACAATGTTGATCTGGTCTTTCTAGACAAAGGTTAGGAAGGGGTATGTATAAAAATAATACCATGGATTGACATTATGTTATAGTAATTATGATTATTATACCCTGTATTTATATAGCTCTCTCGCTGTCTAAGGGGCTCATAGTCATTTGTAAGCAGTGGGCCTCATCCTGCTGCTAAATAGAAAATAAATTGCTTATCTCTTGGAAGAGAATTAACTCTTTCAGGGCACCAGGGTACCATTTAGTAAATTAGTAATCCTCTAAATGGCACTCTAGTTACGTAAGATCCCCCATATAAACTGGAAAATGAACGCGTTCCCAGTGCTTAAAAGAAATCAGGGCATGCCTAACAGAAATCAGACAGCAAGCTTAAAATATATGTAATGTGCTTATCTCTCTCCTCTAATAACTTTGTGTTCATTCTCATGGAAATCTGTTTGTGACTAAAGATGAATCTATTTGCTAAAAGCTGGCACTTCTGATCTTTTAATCTACTAATATGAGAGCAATAAAGGGAAGGAGACGGATGACAGGAGAAGTAGAGTGGTGGTGTCTGTACACATGGGATCAGTGATCATTTGTTCAGCTAAGCAGATTTTGAGAAACTGATGATTTTTTGCAAAACAATTTGGAAGGCCAACCTTGATAGTTCCCTTAGGTCCTGAAGATGTGCATCTACTACCAAAATAGTGGTTAGTGAATTAGCCTCATGGACCTCCTTGGAACCATTGCTAAGGTAGGTAGGGGCCCAACCATCAATCAACAGTAGCTTTAGAAATTCAACTCTCAGTCAGTTGGAAATGAAGTTGAGGCCAGTTAACACAAACTCAGAGATGCTGGAAATGTTCCATCATGGGTGTAGAGAAACAGGAATAGTTAATTGGTACTGAACTCTGGACCATTTTTTAAAAAGTTCGACTGCAGTCTTTCTCTGTTGTCTTCGCTTTTTCTCTCTTGTACTTCAAGACATGATGTCTTGAAGACATTGCTCGCCAGATTACGATCTGATCTCCTTATCCCATTTGAAAATTTTGGAATTCACTTTTTGCCTCAAATGCCTCTTGGACACACTTGCTCATCGAGGTGTTGCTACACTGACTTCTGATTGTAATTCAGTAACATGTTATTGATCGTTGAGACTTCCGGTTTATGTGCAATGAGATAGAATTTGGAAACTGGTGGTGTCTTACTGACTTTCTGGTTTGCATTGCTGGGAAGCTCGTTGGATGGTCAGATGGGCTGCTGCCGGGCAGTTTGGCAGTTCAGTAAACAGTCTGTGATTATTCCTCTGAATCGCACAGCACTCCCATCAGTGTCCTCTCACTTAGATCCCACGCACTGAGGGATGCACTGGACTGCTGACTACCGTCCTTGCTGCTTTCCTTCAGCCCCGTGTCCAGGAGTTAGCCTCTCTCTGAAGCCTCATTCTCCCCTTTGGATTTTTCTTTCCTCTTCCTGCCCCACTGACAGCCAGCTGCCAGGGGCCTCTTTATACAAACCTCAGCTTTTCAAGGTAAATATGCCACGTAAGTCCAATTTCAGCAATCCACATACCTCTGAGCCCCTCAAACTCCAAGGAGTATCCTTAAAGAGAAGAGTCAGCAGCTGCTAAAAAGAAATCAAAGCAGATCAGCAAAATGTCTTCAAAGGGGGAAGGACGGATGAGCCACATAGACTAATGGCCTTCATTTTCCAGTAAGCGACATGACTGGTGACAAAAATAAACACTAATGGGGAAAGTGATATTCAGTCTAATTGTATAATTGAAGCTCGCTTTCTGTACATCACACAGGGATTGAAGTACTGTAGTACTAGGAAGTAGCTCAGTGGTCTTCCTCCTTCATACCTATGCATTTTGCATTTAGTTGCAGTCTGGCAGAAGCAAAAAGTCCAAAAGCACCAGGTTTGAGGATTCTATCACCCATAAATTCCTAATACTCACCGTCTCAAGCTGAAGGTCAGTTGCAATAGCGCGCTGAGCTCAAAGGTGGCCGAGTGAGAGGAACAAAGCTGGCATGAGAAACAGAGCCACTAATTCATCTCCCAGCTGACCCTCTTAATATTCCAAACTGCGTATAATCATCAGGCAGTCTGTTGAACCAAGGAGCCTGGTCAGCAGTGCCCTTCTGCTGACTGACTTTTCAAACTTTCTAGCAAGTAAGGAGGCAGATAGATTTCTTACCCTGCCTCTACTGCTGATACTAGACCCTCGGAGACTTTGCCAAGGATGTGAAAGCTGGATTCCATTCATTTCCTTCGGTTTTGAGAGGAGGGCAAAAGCTTCAGAGGTTATATCCTATGATGGTATAAAGCAGATGTGCTTTTCTTATCCAAATCCCCATCCCTTCCTTTTTGGCATTCTGTTGCTCACAGATTTGCACCGTCCTCAGCCAACACGGCCACTGGGCTTCAGTGCTCTGAGCCTCTGTCGCCTTTGTCTCTGATTCTGGCTGCCACTTCCTTTGCTGTTTGTGACTGATTTCCTCTGGAGTGGAAAACACCATCATGCCCGAGGCAGGTAGGAAGTTTCCATGAAGAGGACATTTGTGCTGCAGTTGTTGCTCCAGTACAACAAATGTGCTGCAGTACATTTTATTCTCAAATTTTCCAGAGGGAACTGGAAATATGGAAAGAATTTGAGTTTCTGAAAATGCTAATTTAACACAAATGTAATAATCATAATTAAGAGTGATCATTAATGCATTATTATTTTTCTACTTTATAATCCAGGAATTTTTTTAATTCCTGAGTTTTGTACAACCCAGAGGCAATGCACAGATGAATAATATGATTTGCATTTGATATTATTATTTTTCCTATCAACATAGAATATTACTAATCCACTAGAACTTAAAATACATTTGGATGATTATTTCTTTCATCTACTTATGTTCATTTTATAATCTGCTTCAGACCCTCTTCTCTCATGATTTTTGTGGCTTTGTTCAAATGGCCAAGACTGCCTTTGAGCCATTATGAGTTCATAATGATTGATGGACTTATCCTAGGGACGGCTTTATCAGCATCTACCCTTCTGCAGGGAGAACACCTTTACCAGGGAAGATCCAATTTTTGTTTCCCCCTATTTGTTGTTAATCTGACTTTGTGATAATGTCCGCAAGCCTTATTCTATACTTTTTCTTGATGAGCTGGAATTATCTGGAGCTGAGAGTTGCAGGCATGGGAGTGATAAACTAGGACCAGAAAATTAGGCAAATACTCTTTTGACATTCCCCTGCCTCAGACATAAAGTTGATGGACCTGTGTTTGTCATTTCTCAGGTTTAGGGCAATCCCATACCACTTGTCGTTCAAATCAAGTTCTGTTAGATCATCTAACTCAAGAAAAGGAAGCCAGATAAAAAGTTGCACATTTATGTTGAAAGAGAATATTGCCCTTAGTTTCAGCTTTCTTGGGTGCCCATTGGTTTAAGAAAGAAGCATAATATTGAGAAAGACTACAGAAGGATTTGCAAGGACCACTTTGGTTTGCAAATATTTGAAAAATTAGCAGGCGTTAATGCTTAGTGGGTAAAAATTGCAAGTAGAGCATGCCCAGGAAATAGTTAGATCTGACTTTCTTTTGATTACTACTTCCCACTTGGAAGCCATTTTATCTAAAAACTGGTAAGCACAGACTTGTTGGTGAAATACTAATAACAGACTGTCTCATTTATTCAGAAATTACATCCAGTAATATTGACTATTTAGAACAAAGTAAAAAACTCAAAATACTGGTGTGGGGAGCCTTCTACAGAAAAAAAAAGTATGACACAACATACACATGTGATTCCTGATTAGGTAAAAATCTTTCATATATTCTTACCTAATACATTTTAGGAATATTTCATTAAAACATTTAAAGTGAAAACAATGATTTGGTGCTTGCAGGTATAAGCTTCTATTTCTCACCATGTTCATACACCCCTCAATACCATATCAGATATAAAGGCACTATTGTGCAAAATCCCTTTCCTAAAATTAATGTATTAATTTCTACAACACTTTTTGTAGTTTGCAAGTTAAAGATGGTCTCCAGGAAGGGAACTGAGTGTCTTGTTCTTGCTTTTGTTACTGGTAAATTGTGTGACTTTGAACCTGTCATTTAATCTCTCTGGCCCTAAGTTTTTTCACCTGCAAAATAAGGTATTACTTCAAAATTAAGTTTCTACAATTTGTGAGAAGCCATGTGATTCTTATGCAGTTGATCATATCAGGCAACTGGTAGATTTCAGGCTTCCCCAGAGGCTGTTTGGCCAAGAGACTGAGGAAGCTGCAATCTAAGAGAAGCTGGACCAGCTTGAATGATTATAAGGCATCTGGGGTGGGGAAGGTGTGAGCTGGGGTTGTGGCGGGGGGGTATGGAATTGGCACGTTTTAGAACTCAGGAGAGCCCGGAACACTTGGATGTGTGCTTTGGGCCAGCCTCCCCAAAGCTCTCGTATGAATCTAAAGACTTGTTTTCAGTGAAGCACTGTGCCATCTCCTGAAAGATGGTTAGATCATGTAGATGTCCATCTACCGGGGCGTGAAAACAAGCAGGAGGGAGCCATTCCCCCACCTCAGCCAGGATATCACTGGGCTTCATGGCGTTGATGTCCTTAGAGGACACAGTGAGCCAGCACGCGGGACCCTGAGAGCCACAGTAGCAGCGGTGGGGGGTAGTCATTGCCCAGCACACTGGGCCGTGGGAGGCTCACCACCCATTTGGGGAGCAACAGCAGATACACCCGGTATGAACGTGGGTGCTGGGAGGTGCCCTCAAGGTCTGCAGGGCCAGCCCAGACCGATGGGCCGGAACAGCCCACAAGGCAGAGGACAGATCCCTGCGGTAGCTGCAGCCACTTATTTGTGGGCACCTGTGAGAACCAACCTAGTGACAGGAGACTTGAGCAGAGGCTGAGGTTCTGTGACAGCCGTGGGTGTGCGGGCCTGGTGGACACAGCTCATGACTGTGACTTTACCTCGGTGGTTCTCATCTAGGGCAGTTTTGCCTTTCAGAGACATTTGACAGTGCCTGGAGGCATTTTTGGCTGTCACACCTGTGGGGAAGGGAGTGCTGCCGGCATCTATCGGGTAGAGGACACAAATGCTACAGTGTATAAGACAGCTCCCCTCTTCCACCAAAGAATGATCTGGTCCAAAATATCAGTAGTACTGAGGCTGAGAAACCCCACAGGACTCCATGCAGCTGTGACAAAGAAAACCACAAATTGCACCCCTGGGCGCCAGGAACTTGACTATGTGTCATGTGGCCAACCAATGTAACAAGGAGGATGGTCCTATGATCGTAGTAACATAAATAACCTCCCTAATACTAGCCAACCATGTATTGAGTCTTCTCCCTGCAGGACTGTTATAAGCCTTTCACAGATACCCACTCATTTAATTCCCATCACAACTCTAAGAAATAAGTATGACTCTTATCTGCAACTTACAGATGATTTAAATAGCCAAGCTGCCAACTTACCAGAAAGTGTCAGCCATACTCTTTGTTTGGCCAATTTGAGTGGTCACCTGAGGTACATGGTCCATTAGGGAGGGAATGCTGAAGTCATTGACCTTGCATCTCCACCACTGCCCCAGTAACTGGAACACAGAAGGCCAGCCCAGTACTCCCAGACACCTGCTCTGCTTCTTGATATCAGCCCCAATTATGTGATCAAAGCACCTCTAATACCATATTATTATTTTCTGGGGTGCAGAGGCAGAAATTACAAAAGTACAGACAACACAGCATAAGGTCATGTAGAAAGGAACCGGCCAGAATCCAGTGACTCAAAGTATCTATTAAAATAGCTCATGAAGCCCCCAAATCTGTTTTTGCCTCAATTATTCAAACACATGCAGATTGATTTTGAATTACCCAGCTTACTGGGGCAGGGTAACCTTGCCCTGTTTCCATAGGGTTTTAGTAGATACATTTAATGAGATGGACTACTTAGTCCTCTTGCCCACGGTTCCGTGGCATTGTTTTCTGTAGAGGAATGCACAGCCCTCCCATTCACCTTTTATCGCAATCAATCGTCCTGTATTTACCGAGGGCCCCAGGAGTGGGGCACGAGAGGTGTAGATCATTCAATTTGTCGCAGTGCATATTTTCAATATTATGATAAGAAGACAAGGGACTCTGCATTTTGTCAACTTGCAAGGCCAAGATCGATCAGCAAATAGATGGGCCTCCCCGTATTCTGAATTAAAGTGTGTGTTTTGGCAGTTTATTGACAGTTGATAAGTACTGACCACTAGTCCTGATAGAGTTACAAAGGTCAGGTCAAGGCAGGTCAGAGCCACAAAGAACGCCGCCTCCTCTTGCAGCCCGCTGCCCTCCCAGAAGGGAAGTGCACGTCAATAACGAAGCCACCTGTGGGGTCTGGAGGCTTTTTCAGTCTTTTTCTGCTTCTGGCTGTGCTGTGACTTAACCCGCATGCAGCCCTGTCTTCTCTGGCTTTTACCCTGACGGCTGCTGTCCTGGGAGTCCCCCAGTTACCAAGGGAGCTCTAGGACTCCACCAGTCAGGCAAGGCAGCACCGTGCCCCTCGGCTCTGCACCGGGGATGCCCTTCTGATAGGGGTTGCCAGGCCGGGGCGCATTTCTGCTCCGTGACCTCAGAGACTTGAGGCCACACAGAGGCAAAAGAAGTGGCTGCCTGTACGGCTCCCCCAGGAGAGCCGGCCCTCCTGTGCACACGCAAGCCACTCTTGGCAGGCAGGAGTTTAATTAAAAGCCTCTCAGAATGCCTCGCCAGCTGGGCTGGGCCTCGGTCAAGGGAGGGGACTGATCAAGCAGATGTGAAAACATACAGATGAGAGGTCTTGTTCCCAGGAAATGTCATCTGGTCCGCCTCACTCGGTGCCTTGCTGCGGAGGAGAAGAGGGGGGCTGTGCGCGTGTGTTTGATGCAGTATTCATTGCCTACCTGAAAGATGCAAATGATATTCAAATTTGGTTCCAGTGTACAGGCTGCTTGCATATACCCCACAGCAACCCTCTAGCAAGTGACTAATGGGAACATGTGTTCCTTCTATTTTTATAAGACTGGGAGAACAAGGGGATGGAGGGCTGAGTTTGCGGGGTTTGAAATCTCTCTCTCCAGGGGACGTGCTGCTGTGTGGAATGATAGTAATATCCAGTGGCAGCTCCACGGCAGTGGCCCCGACCTGCCTAGATGCTCCACTCCATGGAGGCCTTTGAGCTGAAGAAGCGGCCCTGCATGATCCTTCTCTCCAGCCACAAGGAGAGGGACCCCGAAACATGACAGGGCTTGTAGGACAGTGGCAGGGCTCCCAGCCTCTCCTTCCTGATAGCTTGCCCAGGTGTGAGTCTCTGCAGGACTCTTGTCTCAGCCATCACTACTGGGGTGATCGTCCTCTACATCAGTATTGTTGGTACAACCATGATCTGCATTTTTTTTTTTTTTTTTAAATGGATTGGGAGGTAAGGCTAGGTTTAGAGATGTCTTTTTATGCATGTTCTCTTTATCGTTAGTAAATACATTAAACACTCTGATTTTCAAGGAGCTGCCTGGCCGTGGTGGTTATTTGGGGGCGGGGGGGAAAGCAACCACACATCATCTTTCTTCTCTTTTAATTTTTTTTTTTTTTAATTTAATTTAATTTTATTTATTTATTTATTTATTTATTTTTGGCTGTGCTGGGTCTTCGGTTCGTGCGAGGGCTTTCTCCAGTTGCGGCAAGTGGGGGCCACTCTTCATCGCGGTGCGGGGACCGCTCTTCATCGCGGTGTGCGGGCCTTTCACTATCGCGGCCCCTCCTGTTGCGGGGCACAGGCTCCAGACGCGCAGGCTCAGCAGCTGTGGCTCACGGGCCCAGCCGCTCCGTGGCATGTGGGATCTTCCCAGACCAGGGCTCGAACCCGTGTCTCCTGCATTAGCAGGCAGATTCTCAACCACTGCGCCACCAGGGAAGCCCATGATCTGCATTTTTAATTAGATGATTCATGACTGTTTCTCGTAAGGTCGGATGGGGGGAGCTATGATTGGCCAAAGCCTCTTGTAGCCTCTTACAGCCCAAATTGGAAAAATTCAGAAGAATGATTCCATCCAGGACAGTCTTAGTATCAAAAATCCATTTCTGCTGCTCAGCTCCTGTTGCTGATAGTGTTGTGAAGGCAGTGGTGGTCCTCCCTCATCTTTTGTTCACACCTCAATCCAGTGAACAGGAATCATATGGCAAAGAAGGCAAACAAAGTGTCAAATGGGATCTTTTGTTTGAAAAATGATCTCTCATTGTGTGAATAACAGGGTGCAAGAATCTTGAAATGCTAGAATTCAGAGGGATTGGGACAGACAGACTGGACCAGTGACCATTGAATAGAACTCAAAAGTCTTTTCTGAGGGAAAGAAGTGGTTAGGGCTCTGGATTCCTTATCCCTTCATAAACAGTCTAGCTCCAATTGATTTGTATTATGCTGTGTACTTCTGCATCCAGACTATGAAATGGAGTTATGTGCTAACTTCAGTCAACTAATAGGGGCTGCCTAAATTGCTATGATGAGGACCCAAAGGCCAAGTCCGTGATCTTCGAAAAAGAGGGCTGTAATCATCAGGACTGGAGAGTAATGCACGTTAACCATGCATTTGCTATCCCTACCATCAACCTGCTTTAAAGAAAGGATCCTGAGATTTTTAAAAGTTTCAAGACCATCAAACTCTATTTTCTTGCATTTAGATAGGAATCCTCATCCAAACCTTGGCAGAGATACATTTTGATTTTAATGACAAACATCACAAACACTCAAGGTAACCCATTATCAGCTCAGCAATTCTTCACCATCTCCTGGTGTAAGGAAACCAAGCAGCTGCCTCCATAAAAATCAAACGTCAACCTTCCCCTTGCCAAATGGAGCAAAATCTTGGAGGTGAGATTAGGATCCCAAGGTCTAGTCGCTTCTCCCTATGTGGAGAACCGTCTCCGAGGACACCATTGAAGGTCCCAGCTTGTCTTATCAAGGCTGTTGGGTGTCTCCTCACACTGGGTTATAAGGATTCTTAGAGGTCAGGTGCTTTGTCCATTTCAAGTATCTTAAAGGGTCTCTCCTTGACCAAACTTCTAGGATTTTCTCTCCCGAGGAACTAAATCATGGAATTGTATATAAAAGATACTTATCACATCATTATTTTAAATAATTTAAAAAACTGGGATTGACAAAATCTAACAATAAGTAATTGGATTTATAAATAATAAAACATTTATGGATTTTATGTATATGGAATATTATGAGGTTTGTAAAGTCCTCGCTTTTCTAAGAATCTGAATGTTTCTGAAGACTATGAAATGAAAGAAACAGGATATAAAAGTTACATAAAATAGGATCCCAAATCATTGTATATATGTATAGGCATATAACTGAAGGGGAGAAGTATATACACATATGTAATAAAAAGGATGGAAGAATACACCAAATGTTGATGGAGGCTATTTTTGAGTGGTGGTATTGTGGGTGAGTTTGGGGCTTTTTGTAACTTTTATCTATTTTACAAATTACTTTTATAATCAGGAAATGTTTACCAAAAAAAAAAAAAAAGCCTAGGCTGCCGTAAATATTAAGGTATTTTATTTTTAAGGGTACCTCTGTAACAAGGTCCCTAGAAGGAGGCTGCCTTAGAGAACACTTGTAAAGGGAAAGCGAAGTCAATTTTCTATTAATATCCACTTGGGGGTAATATGCAAATTGCATCATTCATGTTAAAAGGAAACCCACGCTTTCTCTGCAATGAGGTGTTTGACCTTCTTTATCAGAAAACTTGCTTCATATTTCCATTTGTCTTTGCTTGTGTGTAGACAGTCAAAATCCATGCCTTATCATGTTCTAAAGCAGCCATCACTGTGACCTGCTAAACTGGCCCACTGAGTCCCTATCACGTATCAGCAATGTGCTGGGAACTGGAAATACAAAGATAATTACTGCATCATCCCTTCCTTGGACTAAGGGGGACATAAAAATGTAAATAATTAAAGGTTAATACCAGGTGTCACTTGTTACTTCTGGCAGACATTGTCCTAGGACAACACCCATATATGTCACTTCACATGTTCAAATCAAACTGCATCATAGGCCCAATCTCCCCATTTGTGAGATGAACATGATAACACCTTGGTAAGTGGTGGGGTGGTAGAGCCTGAACCCCCTGGTTTAACTCTTGAGCCAAATCGATGTTGGAATAGAAGGTGAAACCCTTGATTCTCCCTGAAGAACATAAGCTACAAGTGGAAAGGGAAGTTTTGGTTTTGGTTTTGGTTTTTTGGTCCATTTTGTCTCCTGCTGTATCCCCGGCACCTAGAACAGTGATCGCCTGGCCAGAGTGGAGGGTGGATACCCTGTAGCCAGAGTGGGGTTGCCAGATTTAGCAGATAAAATAAAGGACACCCAGTTAAACTGAAATTTTAGACAAACGGTGAATACTTTGTAGTGTAAAGAGTATGGCCCATACGATGTTTAGGACATACTTATACTTTAAAATGATTCTTTGTTAGCTGACATTCAAATTGTACTAGGCATCTTGGGACACCTGGCAACCCTGAGCCGTGACAAGCGATGGCAGCCTGGTGCTGAGTTAAGTTGATAGTGGCTCGGAAGATGCTCACCGATTACACAAGACCGACAAGGCAGAGTCAGGAGCGAAGCCCAGAGGGGTGAGGGGGCTCAGTTTATTCAGGGAACTGCGGGTAGCGGGCTACACTGGGGAGCAGAGTTCTCAATGGCGGGTGTGGGCCAACGTGGTATTTTTTTTGGCATTCTAATTGTAATTAGTTATGGACATTTGAAATCTGGCCAATTTCACATTTAAATTATATATATAGTCTTTTTGTGAGGGGGGGCTTGTTTGTAGGAATCTGCACGTCTTTATTTCCAAACAGTAGCAACCAATAGGAGGTGAGTAGTAGCTGCCCCTTCTGTCCCTGTGGTAGCGGGTGGGGTGGGCGGAGGCTGGGCTCTCCCATTAGCTGCGCTATCCTATAGCACTTGCTTTGGACATGTATTCTCTCCTCCCGGACCCTACAAGCTTCTGTGTTTGCTACCTCTGTCAGGCAGTGGTTGGGATAACTGCGACCCCCGTGGAGGGTGACGAGGGGGAATTGCCACCCCAGTGTTGGGTGACTGACGAGAGATGAGAAAGGAAAGAAGGCGGTGTCCAGGTTCTCAAGGGCCTGTAATCCATGCTAAGGAGTTTCCTTCTGCAGACAGAGGGATCAAATGGGGGTTCTGTAGACCAGGCGAGTGGCATACTCACGTGTCCTTTCGGCTCTGGCAGCCTTGTGGAGGATGGATTGGAGCAGAGGTGACTGGATATGCGGGCCAATGCAGTTGATAGGGGCCGTGAGGATGCGGAGGGGACACGCGTAGGGGACAGCTTAAATAACCATTAACTGTCTTCAGAGCCTTGCAGAAGGGTCCACATGCTTCCAGAGCATTGGATTCTCCTCATTGAGCCAGCGATCACCTTGTGGGTTTAAATGGAGAGCACGGGAGGTATAGGGGATGGTGACGTGGAGTGGTCCTCATCTCTTCAATCTGTCTGTCTATTAATTTATTTATGGTGGGTGCATGAGGAAGAGGCAACAGATGGAGTCAGAGATGGACGTGACCCCCATTTGCTCTGCTAACTCCCCTTGGCTTAAGGAAACATAGCTGTTCCCGTGCCCTGTGTGTCTGAGTGACCCGGGCTGTCACTGGTTGCTGGGGGCAGATGCATTCGTAATGGAAGAGGCGAATTCACTGTTGGGCGTTGAAGGGAGGGTGTCGCGTGTTCACCGGGTCAGGAAGGAGGAGGGAGGTGTTTCGATGTCCAGTAATAAGATTGTCAGGGCCCATTCCCGGCCTGAACGGACTGAGGAAGGCTGCCAGGATGGCGAGCTCACTCTTCTTAATTAGCACTAATGCAGCCGAGGCTGTTTTCTTAGCCTGACCAAAGGGAATAGTAATTAATATGGTGGGGGAGACAGACGGAGAGTTCAAGGCCGGCATGTGTGCCCCCGACCCTGGGGTCGCTGGGGCAGGGGAGCCTGCAGACAATAGCCTGGCTCCCACAGGCCTGGACAAAGGCCGGGCCTAGTCCTCAAACCCCAGCTCTCTGCAGCCTTCCCACTAATGCAAAATTCTGTCTTTCCACTTCTGGAAAACGGACTGGCTTATTAGGCTTCCCAGCTAAGGCGTGTGGATGTGTGTGTCTACGTATGTGTGAGTATGTGTTTTAAGGGATAATTGTTCTCCCACTTAAACTGCTACACAAAGCCTGGGGAGGTCCTCGTTCCCAATGCTAGTACATGGCTCTGGTTTTGGGGGTGTGTGTGCTGGATTTATGCCCCCAACAAGCAGAACACAGGTTCCACAGTGTCCATTTCACCCTGAAGTTTGTACAGCATCCTGGGCCTGGGAGCTTAGAACCGAGTATGGCCTTTTGCACACTGGGAAAAGCAGGGAGCTGGAGCCCCAATGCTTCCGTGGCCAGCAGGCTGGACAGCAGGCGGGCTGATCCCTGTGTAGCAAGGGCTAAAAGTGATGACCCCACCTTCCAGGGAATCCCGGAAGACACGTGGAACGGGAGCCAGTGGCATGATGGTGCATGGGGTCTAAGCGGTTGTCTCCCTCACTGAGGATGACCTCACCACTCCGAATGACAGGTAGACAAGCAGCGCCATGGGTAAATGAAAATACATTGGACTCTCGGTGCCTCTTCCCTGTTTTGAGATGCTGATCTTCCCAGAGATGAATTTGGTTCTTTTAGATTTTGCCCTCGACTTTCCTTAGGCTGGTTCTTTTTTTTTTTTTCTTTAATTAAATATTGCTGCCTAACTCTTTCAGGTCAGTGGCAATGTCACTAGCATCAGCCATGAATCATGGCCGAGCTGACATCTTAAAAATGGCATCGTCAGGGCAGCGAGTACAGGCCAGACACCCACGCACAATGGCTGGACCCCGTAAATTACACTAAAAGTCTAATCAGAATAATCAACACGCTGACATCTTTATGCATGTGGGCAGGACGCGGGGAAGAGAAAGGCGCTGCCTTGGATTTCTCTGAGATTTCACTTGCAGCAGATTCTGGTGCTTTTTGAGGATACAGAGAGAATCTTCAAGGGGTATCTGTTGAGTACTTTGTGACCTCTTTCCTCACATTTACATTTTGTGATAAAAACAGATATAATGAGTGTCTCCCAAGAGTGTGTTGGTTTATATGCAGCTCATGCAGCGGAGTCATATATTTTTTCCTGCAAACATCCCCCCACACACATATTTCTTCATCAATACAGGTGCCCATGAATGGCTCTCACTCTTACACACACACGCACACACACACACATCCTATGGATATGATCTGAAGACATTCATGGAAGCTTCTGGCTGCAGACGCTATTCAGACTCTTTTTATAAGAATGCTTTTCATAATTCTGACCCAGATTCTTTACTAGTCCCCCTTAATGTGATTTCCTAAGGCCGGACAGGACAGCCACTGTCCGGCCAAGGCCATTTATCACCCTTCATACTCCATTTTAGGTTTTTTTTTTTTTTTTATTAATTAATTTATTTTTGGGTGTGTTGGGTCTTCGTTTCTGTGCGAGGGCTTTCTCCAGTTGTGGCAAGCGGGGGCCCCTCTTCATCGCGGTGCGCGGGCCTCTCACCATCAGGGCCTCTCTCGTTGCGGAGCACAGGCTCCAGACGCGCAGGCTCAGTAGTTGTGGCTCACGGGCCCAGTTGCTCCGCGGCACGTGGGATCTTCCCAGACCAGGGCTTGAACCCGTGTCCCCTGCATTGGCAGGCAGACTCTCAACCACTGCGCCACCAGGGAAGCCCGCCATTTTAGTTTTTGACTTTTCTTTTTCCCTCTTGGATTCCTTTCTCTGTCTATCTCAAAGTCTACCTCACTTGGGCTTCATGTTTCTCTAGTTTGCCCAAAAAAAAAAAAAAAAAAAAATCCTCTCCCGAAGCTTTGGGTTTTTGCCTCTAATGGTAGGTCGGGCGGCTCTGGGCCATACATATGCAGAAAGAGCGCCTCCCGGTGATTAACTGGCCCCGCCAGGTCACAGGCACAGAGAGCCCGTTTGTCACCAGCTCACCTCTGGCCATCACAGCCAGGCTGCCCACAGCTTGTGGGCGGCCCAGTGCATACCAGCTGGGACTAGCCAGTTAGTACCCATTGAGGTGTGGCCAGCCGGGGACCAAGGGTGAATGCTATGGGTTGGCTGGAATCAAGGAGGGGATGGGAAACAAAGAAAGAAGGAAGAAAAAATTGAAACAAAAGAGAATCACAGTTGACAGATGAGAAGCAGAAATATTTTCTTAAAAGGTAAAGAAGTAAGTTCTGTTTTGCTTGGCTTGATTTCTCAAACATTTATGGAGCACCTAACGAATGCCAGGAATGAACGAGGTGTGGTTTTTTTTTAATCTGGTACTAGAGACTGTTGATGCTATTTGAAGTACTTTGATAGCTTTTTGCCCATCTGATTTTTACAGTGATCTCAAGAGAAGATAGGGCCGTTAGTCATATGCTGATTTTTCAGATGGGTAAACTGAGCCAGGGTCCCTCTGATTTGCTCAGGGCCATGCTGGGAGCAGTGATGATACCTCTTCCTCTAGTGCTTCTTTTGCTGTATCACACACTGGAGAGTATCTACCAGGATGGCCTGATTCTGTCACGCCCTTGGGTCCTCCAGCATATCCTGACCATGGGACACCTCTCAAACCCTTTGACTACTCGTCATAAAAACGTGGGCTCTGATTTGGGTTTTGGCTTTTTTACACATCAGCTGTAGGGCCTTGGGCAAGTCACTTTACCTTTTGCATCCTCAGTGTCTCCATCTATAAAATGGGCTTCATACCCTTAGAATGGTGGTGATTGTATGACATCATAAAACTTGGGGCATTGTGCGTGGCACAGATTAAGCAGTTAGTAGATTGCTAGGTGTGTCAGGTACATATATATTTACATATAAACATTCTGTCCAGGCTGGTCCTTCCGGGCGCCTCCAAGTGGCCCCAGCGTGGGTGTGCATCCCGAGCCACAGTCCGGCCCAGCACCGAGCACGAGGACGAATGCCCCCTGGTGCAGTTCCCAGAGATAGGCTTCCTCAGCTTCTCTCTGTCCATCCTCCCATCACCAGCCCTCCTTACCCTTTGTTACAATGATCCCTACAGCAAAGCATTTGTTCACTAAGCACTTGTTGATAATTACTCCTGGGAAGCACTGTGTTAGGTGCTATGGGGCAGGCAGGCAAGGTGGGAAGAGGGACAGGGCAGTGAGAGAAACCAAGGATGGCAGAGGGTGGGGACAGGCAGGACACAGTCTTGAAACCCCAATTATGAGTCCACCATCGATGTGTCCTGGTTAAGAAAGCTCCAGATAAGAAAGTCCAGCCCAGTGACACAATTTCAGGAAAGGGAGATTCTTATAGAATTGTATACATTGGCTAAAGAAAAAAGATGACTGACTCTTGGCCCATAGTTCACACTACTTGACAGACAAGCTGGTTAGCGAGTTCCTTGAAATAGCGAGCCACCTTGGCGAATTTGATTGTAATTCTGTGTACAAAAATATTGACAGCTCGGATTGTTGGGCCACTCTGCTTATGAGCACATGTGTGGGAAGTACAAGAAGAACAATTTCTAAGGTACCAGAGGCCCCCAAAGAGGGAAAGTGTTTATTGAGCATCTTCTATGTGTGAAGCAATGTGTTGAGTGCTTTATGTGACTGACACTCAAGTTATACAGTAATTCTAGGGGGGTGGGGGGTAAGCACTATTATCTCTATTTACAAATAAGGAAACTGAGACACTGAGTGACTAGTGAGTGACTAGTAAGTGGCCTGAATCCATTCTACTAGTTGGGATGTTGTTGGGTGAAAGTGGTAAAAATCTATGTCTAATTGGCTTCAATAATAAAATGTGTGGTCTCACCTCACAACAAGGTCAGCAGTAGCGGGGGTGCTCTCTGATGGGTAGAGTCCATGGTTCAAAGGTGTCATCGGTGAACTTTTTCAATCTCTCCTGAATAATGCCGTCCTTATGTTAGCTTGCCCTTACTTCAGGTCCCCTCGAGCACCACCTGGGCACAGAGATTCCAGTTGTCACACTGAGACCCAGTATGGTCCAGAGATTAAAAAAAAAAAAAGCATTGATTTCTAGGTCTCTTAATAGCAAACCTTTTCGCGGAAGCCCCCAGCAGAAGTTCTTTCCTCTCACTTAGGTCAGATTTGGTTCACGTGACCAGACCTAACCCAATCACTGACACGTGAATGGGAGGCCCAAAACACTCCAGACTGGTCAGAGGATGTTAGGACACAGGGATGTGCACAGAAGGAGGACCACGTGATGACACAGGGAGAAGATGGTCATCTGCAAGCCAGGGAGAGAGGCCTTAGTAGAAACTAACCCTGCTAATACGATCTTGGACTTCTAGGCTCCAGAACTATGAGAAAATTTCTGTTGTTTACGCCATCCAGTCTATGCCACTTTGCTATGGCAGCCCTGGCCAACTAATACAGGAGGAATGTCAGTTTCTATGGTTTTCCTTCCATCCATGGTATTCATTGGTGATTGGGAATGACAGGGAAGGGAGAGGGAGTTAGGAGCCTGACTACTAAGAAACAGAGGGAAGATGTAGAGGAAAGACTAAAGAGTATTAGGTGGGCAATGTGGATGTGCTTTGGCAATTTGATGCATCACGCAGTAAGATCAGACCTAAGCCTGGTACCTGGAACGTTCACAGAACCACAGACCTACTGTGAAGTTCAAAGGGAAAGTTGCTTTGGGTGGAACTATGAATTTGAATTGGGGAATGGTCTCTTTACTCTTTGGTAACTATGGAATAAATAATTCCTGTGTTTTCTCTGTGCCAGTTACTATGCCAGGGCAATGAGGAGGGATAGATGGTGTGACCCCTGCTTGCAGGGAACTAGTATTTACTAAAGGAGAATGAGTTTAGCATGAGCAGTGGGGGGAAGGTTAGCATCAGAAATCTGGTTGCCAACCTCCAAAACTCAACTGTCAGAAAGTTTGTGGTACACTGGAGTTGTTACTCTTTGTAAAGACAGGTGGCCCCATTCAAGGGTCAAGCAGAGGAAAAACCTCTGCAGAGCTCCTCTCCCAAATAGAAAAAAAGCCATCTTCTTAAAACACTGTTTTATTTCCATAAATTATCTCCTTGTGCTTCCTAAATAGAGAAAAAAAAGATCTTTGGATTTGAAGTAGAAGTAGGTGGAAAGCAAGGGCTTCCAGGAAACAAAATACATTCCCTGTTTGCCCCTGCAGCATGGGGGAAGAAATGTACTTTTCTGACAAGGAAACAGCAGGCAGCTGGTGGGTCTTACTGCACATCTGTAATTAGTCCTGGGATCTCACTGGTTTTCCTGGTGGACTCAGGAGATTATTTGTGTTGAAGGAATTTGGGTTGGTGTCATTTGTGGCTTTTCTGAAGTTCTACCAAACCTAGAGCTTTACTTACCTAGAATAAGTCAAGGCAGAGTATTGCCTCAAGTCTCACCCTGGGTGTGTGTGCTCCTAGAGAGGAGGCCAGATCCTGCCCGGTGTCCCTCCGCTGCCAAGCTGAGGCCTTGGACAGATAAAACTATGGTGGCCCATCTATTAACAAACCTAGGGTATCCAGAGTCCCACCCAAATGCGAATTCTATATCAGTCAAAACCAAAGTTGGGGCGGGGGGAGCAGGATTTACGGTAGATCTATAAAGATGACAATTTGTTTGGACTCTCCTGCCTAGAATTTCTTGTCTTTTTCTTCTGTTGATTTTTATTGGCATAAAACGTTTCACATTTACTTTTGCTCATTTATCACTACGACAGGGATGTTTGGATGATGACTGTAAATGAAATATGTATGCATCCTAAAGATATTTATGTAATTTAGCAAAATTATTTTGCAGGTTTGTTCAAAAGAATCTGCTCAGTTCATGTCTTGCTAACACCGCAAAACATTTTACTAATCGCACCCTAATGTGGGAACGAACACACATTACTTAAACACACCAAATATGTGAACATATAAATAGTGTTTAAAATATCTCTTACACAATAAATTATGATCACTATGTTAAAATACCAATTTCTACAGAAAATTGATTTAAGAAAAATAACTAATCACAGGACCCTGTGAAAGCAGCATTTTTTCAGTATGTTCAAGCCAGGAGATTTGGACTGTTGTTTAATTTTGTGTTCCATTATTTTTTTTCCCCATTCATTTGCTGAACAGTCATCTTCTAAAACATCCTACTTCTGCAGTGGTATCAACTGGCATGATACCAAAAAGATGTAAATGATTTAATTGAATTAGCTTAATTAGGTAAATTAACAGTTAAGCGTATCACACACAAGCTTGTTCTGTTTATACTATGTTACGGAGATAATTCAGTGAGGAAGGAGAATGGGCATGACCAAAATTCCAATGCAGTGAGCCAGATTAGCTGGCAAAGGAGAAAATACAAAGATAACAGTCTCTGGAATTAAATCTGGGTAAATAATTTATGCACTGGATTCATTATGTAGTTTGAATTGTAGACAACAACCAGCTGATAGTCAACTAATGTGCAAAAACATTGCTACGGAGCGAAAGTATGAAGACAACCAAAGTGCTTCTGACCTTTCCAGAAGCATACCCCCAGGAAAATTTCAACATTCCTTGGGAATTCAAACAAATTGAGCAACGAAAGTCAATCTGGCTAGCCATAGATCTGTATTAAAGCAGAACAAAACAAGCAAGCGTTGTTTGATTGTTTTCAAGTACATGCGATTAAGTAAAATAAAACAGGGTTTCTCAACTTTGGGCACTATTGACATCTTTGTTAGGGGTGAGGAGACTCCTGTGCGTTGTAAGTTGTTTAGCAGCGTCCCTGGGGTCTACCCACTGGATGCCAGTAGCACCCCTCTGCCCCCAGCTGTGACAACCGAAATGCTTCCAGACAATGTCAGACGTTCCCTGGGTAAGGGGACCAAAATCACCCTGGTTGAGAACCACTGAAATAAAACAATTGAAGATGATCTAATATGGATCTTTAGGAATACTGCTTTAGTGAATTATTCACAAAGAATTGTAACATTTGTAGCACTTACATAGGATGTTGTACAAAATGTTAAAAATATGTATTTGAAACATCCTGTTCTCTCTCATCCATCCATTCATTCATTCAGTTGGCAAGCAGGTATTAAGCCCTGAGCACAGAGTATCAGGGCAGGTGCCACCACCGTCCTCGAAAGTTGGCTGAAACGCTAGCTGACCTGGTGGCAGTGTGAGACATTGGATGGTTTTAAGCAAGGAGTGTTATGCGTAGTCAGCGTTGGCTCTTAGGAACAGCAAAGGTTTTAAAGTCACACCCACACAGGTGAAATCCTGACTTTGCCGCTCACCAATTGGGTTACCCAGGCAAAGTGCAGATTTCTGAGTCTCATACCCTCTCTATAGATGGAAATAATAATACTTACCTCATTGCAAATCTTAAATGAGGCTGACTTTATAAAGCACCTGCCATAGAATCTGCCCCATAAAAGCCACCCAATAATTAATCAGTTCTGCTTTCCTTCATTATCCAGTCCATCCCACTTAGATTTTTCTCATGAAGAATGCAATGGAAAGCATACATTTATGAGGTTTGCATTACCCAACATCTGGGTTGTATCGTTGAATGCAGCTGAAGTTGTCCAAACCTTGCCACTGGGTTTTGTTTATTCTAAAGCTAAGTGTTTAAATCCCTTAAATTGGTAACGTCAGTTTGACGTTCATGTTAATGTTCCATGAGATTTTAGGATCTGGAATCTGGAGGTGCCTTTCTCTACCACGTCCACAGATCTGGAGCCAAATGTAGCTGTTATTACCACGGGAATCAGGGAGAACACAGAAAAGCACCCATTGGAAGAAATGCTCCTTTTCTATACAAAGGAATTGAAGTGTTTTGCTAAGCAAGTTTCTGGCAACATGTCTTGAGTGCCGGCATTTTCATTCTGTTGGAAAATAGCAACAACCAAACAGAGGAGAAGGGAGACCTGTTTTGCATTTGGAAATACCAACAAAACCGCATTCCCACCCCTTCTGCTTTGTATATATAATGGGATGCAGGACTAAGCTGTTTTCTTTGGGATCTGGCATGTCTCTTTCTCATACACACACTCTGCAGTGATACATCTACAAATGAAGAGAACATTTCCAAGAACACATTTCACTGTCATTAACATATATACATAGTGTGGTAAACACCCAGGACAAAGATGTCCTCTCTCCCACCCCAAGCCCTGGCTGGGTGCTCCCTTCCCATCCTGTCCTGTGATAATGCGATTCCCCTTTTCAGGTGATTCAGCCAGGTGAGCCTCTGGGAGTGAAGTCTTTAGGGTGGCTGGTCTCAGATACCAGCCATCCCTAAAGGCACTTGACATCCCTCCCTGCTCTGCTGGCCACCAACTGCAGCTGATGAGGATGTCAGAATCTTCTTTAATCCCTTCCACACCCAGGGGCCTATTCTCAGACGTTTAACTTGTATATGTTATGGCTATAACAACATACACGTTCACATTAACCCGAGAGGAAAATGGCAAATTCTCAGTGGCCTCAGGTTGTAGAAGGTTCTAGAAGTAATAGTCAGCTGCTGTGCTGCATCTCTAGCCCATAACCCACTCCCTTTCCTCTCCATGCCTCCCCTAGCCTTTTCTTTCCTCTCTTTTTTTTTTTTTTTAAACAAATGGATAGTTGATTTTAATTAGAAACTTTATATCATCCAGTACATCAAAAATATTATTTCAACATTTAACACTAGCCACATTTCAACAGCTCGTTAATAACATGAGGCTAGTGGCACCATATCAGAGGGAAAGGAATACTCTTATCTAATTAATATTTTCTGTAATTAGACCTAATTGTTTTACTTTAAAATTCTCACTCTGAAAATAAAATTTTATATCATCATAAAAATCATAAGTTTGAGGTGATAAATATATTTTTCCACTATATATAATTCTATAACTACTAAAATTAAATAGATTATCTGTGTATATATGACTTTTAAATTAAATTAAAATAATGTACTAACTACATATAAGACACCAGAGTTACACATATCATACACGGAAAAAAATCTGACCTAAACAATCAAATTTTTATCTAGGAAGTGCCATTGTATCTCAAAAACATTTTTTTTTTTCTGGGAATTCCCTAAAAACTAGGTGAAATGTCATGATTTCTATAATACATTCTGAAAGATAGAAATAAAAATTTTACCATAAATGAAAATTAGACATATCAAAAAACTAAACTGGAACTTTTGATAAATTCATTTTCATAACAATAAAAGGATAAATATAAAAAAATATTTCAAATACAGAACAGATATTTGATGTTATTTTTTTAAATATTGGTTTAAAAAATTTTATTTTCAGTCTTTGGTCACTGGTACAGAAATAACATTACTTTTAGTATTTGGCATTGCATCCTGCATCCATACTCATTTATTAATTCTATCAAATTTTTGAGACATTTTACTTTATTTTATTGTTTTTTAACATCTTTATTGGAGTATATTTGCTTTACAATGTTGTGTTAGTTTCTGCTATACAACAAAGTGAATCAGATATATGTATACATATACCCCCATATCCCCTCTCTGGTATCTCCCTACCCAACCCCTCTAGGTGGTCACAAAGCCCCGACCTGATCTCCCTGTGCTATGCGGCTGCTTCCCACTAGCTATCTATTTTACATTTGGCAGTGCATATATGTCAATGCCACTCTCTCACTTTGTCCCAGCTTACCCTTCCCCCACCCCATGTCATCAAGTCCATTCTCTATTTGTGCATCTTTATTCCTGTCCTGCCCCTAAGTTCTTCAGAACCTTTTTTTTTTTTAGACTCCATATATATGTGTTAGCATACAGTATTTGTTTTTCTCTTTCTGACTTACTTCACTCTGTATGACAGACTCTAGGTCCATTCACTTCACTACAAATAACTCAGTTTTGTTTCTTTTTATGGCTGAGTGATATTCCATTGTACATATGTGCCACATCTTCTTTATCCATTCATCTGTCGATGGACACTTAGGTTGCTTCCATGTCCTGGCTATTGTAAATAGTGCTGCAATGAACATTGTAGTACATGATTCTTTTTGAATTATGGTTTTCTCAGGGTATATGCCCATAGTGGGATTGCTGGGTCATATGGTAGTTCTATTTTCAGTTTTCTAAGGAACATTTATACTGTTCTCCATAGTTGCTGTATCAATTTAAATTCCCACCAAGAGTGCAAGAGGGTTCCCTTTTCTCCACACCCATTCCAGCCTTTATTGTTTGTAGATTTTTTGATGATGGCCATTCTGACTGGTGTGAGGTGATACTTCATTGTAGGTTTGATTTTCATTTCTCTAATGATTAGTGATGTTGAGCATCCTTTCATGTGTTTGTTAGCAATCTGTATATCTTCTTTGGAGAAATGTTTATTTAGGTCTTCTGCCCATTTTTGGATTGGGTTTTTTGTTTTTTGGATATTGAGCTGCATGGGTTGCTTGTATATTTTGGAGATTAATCCTCTGTCAGTTGCTTTGTTTGCAAATATTTTCTTCCATTCTAAGGGTTGTCTTTTCGTCTTGTTTATAGTTTCCTTTGCTGTGCACAAGGTTTTAAGTTTTAAGTTTCATTAGGTCCCATTTGTTTATTTTTGTTTTTATTTATTTCCATTTCTCTAGGAGGTGGGTCAAAAAGGATCTCATTGTGTTTTTTTTTTTTTATCATAATCTGTGTCTCATTTATTTTGCAACTGGAAGTTTGTACCTCTACCTCACCTATAGTTCTTAAACTGAGGAATATAGAAGTAAAAATTTATTTTGAAATCATTTTAGACATAATGGAAAAGCTCTAGAAATAGTTCTGAGTTTCCATATACTCTTCACCCAGCTTCCCCTAATGTTAACATCATATGTAACCATAGTACAGTTATCAAAACTAAGAAGTTAATATCAGTACAGTGTTATCAACTAAACTACAGTCTTTTTTGGTTTTCACCCGTTTTTCCACTAATGTTCTTCTTCTGGTCCAGGATCAAATTCAGGATCCTACATTGCCTTTACTTGTCATTCTCTTTCGTGTCTTCCAACCTATGCAGGTCCTCAGTCTTCCCTTGTCTTTCATGACTTTGACACTTTGCTAAAGTACTGGCCAGTTACTTCCTAGACCATCCTTCTACTGCTGTGTGTCTGAGGTTTTCTCATGATCAGAATGAGGACATACATTTTGCCTAAGGTGCCCCAGGGGTGATGTGCTCTTCTCTGGGTGTCACATCGGGGGCACACGATGCTCCTCTGTCTTGTTATTAACATCAGTCACTTGGTTAAGATGGTGTTTGCTGAGTTTTCCTACCATAGAGTCACTATTTTTCCCTTTATGATTAATAAATATCTTGGAGGAAATACCTTGCGACTATGCAAATGTCCTGCTTCTCCTCAAACTTTTGTCTGTTAGTTTTAACATCCATAGAAGCGTAGACTTTGCCTGCAACAGTGGCCACTATGGTGTCCTAATGGCAATTTCCTCCTTCTCTCATGCCTTCTACGTGTATTGATTGGAACTCCCAAGACCTTTTGCGTGACTCTCCACAGAATTTGTGTCCTCACCTTGTAGCGTTTGGCCTAGCCTCATGCTCTGGTCCTTAAATAGGGCCCTATAGATACTTTTTTTTAATGGAAAGAAAAAACAGGAAAAAAAAGACAAAACGGGATAAAAGAGCCCAGAAAGGTTCTGGTCCAGGCTCACCATGTGACTTGAAACAAGTCACTGTTCTTTCTTTGAGCTTCAGTTTTCTGTTCTCAAAATGCCATCTCTAAGCCCCTTCCAGCTCTCAAATGCTACAGTTCTGTGACAGGAGGTCAGTTGTGACAGAATGTACAGCTGGTATCACCAAACGGCTCAACAGTAAGAGGAGCGCAGGGTGACCACAGCCGCAGACAAGGGATTCAAGGAGAAGGGGGGGAAATGGTCCATGAATCTTTTACAAGCACTAGTGATACTGACATTAATAATACTTTCCACACCGAGAAGCACATTGGAGGGGATGCTAAGGTTTGGGAAGAAGGCAGCCCCGTTTGGGATGAGGTCTTTTATCTCTGCCTGGCCCTTGAAACAGATGAATCAGCCCTTTCTCCTCAGATTGAAGAATTCATAGTGTGTGTTTCCACTGTCGGTTTCATTACTTTGCCTCAGGCTTAATATCCATTTAAGGCTGAATGGTTGCAGAATTACACTGGATGTAAAATATAGTTTTTAGCTGGATAGTTTAAGAGCTGAAGTTTTACTCTTATCCTCTCTGTAAAGCTCACAAAACGTCCAGACATCAAGACTAAAAAATTCTCTTAATATCCTATAAGCTAAGTCTGTTTCTCTGATTTCCAACCCATAGCCAATTTGTACTGATATTTTAAGTATGCAATTAGAGATTGCAGTTTATTCTGCCTATCTTTTAGATACCTCAGACATCATTTAAAAATACAAAGACTGAGGGAGAAACATTTGTGACTATAAATGGGAGGGTTGGGTCCCAGAGTTAACGGTGAATGCCGAATGGGACAAGAAACCCAGGAGTTGATCATGGGCAGTGGTCTCTGTTACAGAGAGAGAAGACTCCAGAGATAAGGAGAATCCAGTTTAGTCCCCTACTCTTTTTATTTGTGCCAGCGCTTGTTAAATTCCTTTTCCCAACTAGTCTCTTGTCAGAACTGCTAGCAAATAGAGGAATGCATTGGTTTGAGATCGTATCTCTTAATTCCCCATTTTTAATAAGGAACTTTTGAAATTTTACTATAAAATTGCTTTCAGTAAACATAATTTGGAAGATCACAGGGAAAGTGAGGGTGGGAGAATGAGTAGCCGATTTGTCACAGATTACTGTGGAGTTTCTGTGTTATTGATTAAACTACGAGTTTACTCTGTTACTAGACAGGGACACATATCTGTTAGTCACTGCTGTATCTTGAATGCCAAGCATGGTGTCTAGCATATGGTCGGTGCTCAGTGAACCCCTGATATATGAATAAATGGTTGATTATAGAAAATACCTCTGTGTGAGTTGCATCCTGAGCTATGGTCCCTTTCATTTACCTTTGAGGCGATGGCTGTAGGTGGGAGGTGATCTCACAGGCATAATTGCACATAGGGGTCTATACCTTATATCCATATAACACTTTGTAACGATTTTTTATCAAAATGCATTTTTGGAAAGTTAATAGATATTATTCAATAAAAAGATTCTGTGGTCAAAGTTTGAACTGTAAAGGTTAAGCAGTTTGCTTTTTGTTTTGAACTACAGGACTTAACAGAGCCTTTGATACTTTGAATGGGTGTTGGGACTTACCAAGAAGGCCATGAAACATTAGACTTATGAATATTTTTTTTCTTTCTTGTAGTATCTTCCATGTAATTATCGAATGAACATAGTTTGAGAAACACTGATAATATACAGAGCATTTAATTTGGGTAAATCATCCTAGAATGTTTGTTTTCTATCTTTTCCATATTTGACTTTGGACTAGTTACTTGTGTGTGAATCAAATGTATAACATGCCCTAGGCGCTCAAATACTTGTTCAGTGAATGAGTGAATGAATGAGATTAGAATCATATATCAGAATATTAGAATCTACATCAGAATAATACTGTTATATACATGATACAGGAATTAACATCATCATTATCAATATCTAAGTGAGTTGTTGAGATTTCCCAAAACCGTGACTATTCTCACATGTAACCTTTTCATTTGCCAATCCCATTGATGTTCCCCCTCTCCCCAGCAAAGCTACTGGATACATTTTGCTAATTGCAGTAGCTTTTCAAAGAGTCTTTCTACATCTGGTCTTGCTGTTTTCCAATCCATCATGCCTGGGCCTTACATACTGTCAACTGAAAAAAAATGCACAGCTCGAGAGTTGTGAGTTAAGTTTTATTTGGGGCAAAATGAGGACTGTAGCCCGGGAGACAGCCTCTCAGATAGCTCTGAGGAACTGTTCCAAAGAGGTAGGGGTCGGGGGAGGGGAGAGGTCAGTATCCATAAGATTTTAGTGAAGGGGGATTCGTGTAATCAAGCACACATTTTGACAGGGTCTTGCTGCTAGTCACGAGGAGCACATGTCACCGTTAATGATTTTAGTACTTTTCTAGACATGAGGAGATGCAAGAATTTGGGCTCATAAAATCTTCTCCTGAAAATATCTGTCTGAAGGCCTGTTCTGCCAGTTTTCCCCAGAGCACAGAGTGCCTCGTTCCTGATCTTCACCCTGAACTCCTTTCAGGGGGCGTTGAAGGTCAGCGGCTGCAGTGGCTAGTGACCTGATCCTTGAAGAGGCAGATGGCAAGCGCCAGTGTTTAGCTGGCAATGCCCATGTGTCAGTCAGCTGAGTCATGCTCTCAGCTCGGTGCCCAAGGCCTCCTCAGACATGGCCCCGACTCTCCCACCAGCCTAATCTCCCCCATCTGTATTGGCTGCACTCCACACCAACCAGCCTCCCTCAGTTTGCTGAGGACACTTAGAAACTTCTCCTTCCCGTGCTGCTTTTTGCGTTGCTTCCTCTTTCTGGAATGCCTGGGGAATCCCACATCATTTGTGCAAAGACCTCTTGAAATACTACCTATTTTTTCATTTTCATTTCAAACCACCTCCTTAATGAGAATATCTCGAGCCCTGCTATTCTCTGAGCTCCTTGGCATTCTCTTACGTCAATCATAGTTACCTAGTATTCACATTGTTTTGTTGGCCTCTTTTCTACCTCACCCCACCCTCACCGCCCCTCACACACTGAATTGTAAACTTCCGTGAGGTAGCATTTTATTCTTTTTTTGTTTTCAATACCTAGCACTGCTCCTTGCATACAGTGGGCCCTCAGCTAATATTTGGTGAGATGAGGACTCCTCTTAAGAGCCATAAGTGCATCTGTATGATTGCTTTTCAGTAGAGCAGCACAGAGAGACGCGGGTCTTGCCCTAAGAAAGCTGAAGTTCCAAGTGGGAAGCCCCAGTTATTTTCTAGAATATAGAAGCATCAAATTTACTAATGGGCTATATTGCAGAAGTTCATTTGTCAGTCTGTCGTTTGGAACCTGGGTTAAACTTTTCCTTAGAAACAATATTGTGCGCGGTGGTTGTCTCCCAGCCCACAAAAGCCTATTTAACTTGTAATGTGTCTAAAGTCTGGTACTAATAGCAGCCCTAGGGGTTCAGCGGCCGTTTCTCTCAGGCCATTGCCAGTCTTAACACTACAGACCTTGCCCTGAGGCAAAGTATGAGGCAGGGGTGGAATGGGATCAGGGGCACGGTCTCCAGCAGCTGTGGATGATGGAGGGGAAGGAGGGAGGAGGGGAGGGAGGGAGGAAAACAGAAGGAAAGCGGCTGGGATAACTGAGCTAGGGCCTCTGGTCAGCGATGGTCCTTCTTGTGTAATGGGTACCACGCGAGCCGAGTACATGCATGAGACTTCCTGGGATAAGAACATTCTCTGACATTTACTTCTATTAGAAAGTCTTTTGAAGGCTGCCTGCCTATGCCTGTTTCAGGGGTTTTTGATTGTTCTTCCTTTAGTTTTCACCACAGGAGAAACTAAGTATATTAACAAAGAAACCAAGGAAAGACTTATTTCAACACATGGAGGCAACCGCTATGATATTGACTAGACGCCACAGACTTAAAGCCCAGGGCGCCGGGCGGGTGGTGGAAATGTCTGCTGCCGATCAGGAGTAAGAAGGTGGGGTCTGTGGCGCCCTGCAGTGTACACGCTCCATCTAAAGGAAGCCGCTTCCACATAGCTCCACTCAAGTGCTTGCCCTGGGTTCAAAATAGACAACTTTTTCAAGAGAACCCATCAATCTCACTTTTTACGTACTATTCCCTGAATTTTATATGTTAACAGTAAATTTAAAAAAATTTTAACAAACACACACACACACACACACATGGGTCCCACCCATAAAATCTTTCCTGTACACAGTCGTATTTCACTTAACGTGGTCCTGAAAAAAAAAAAAAAAGAATTATAAATAGAATTTTTGTAAGTAGAATCATATATTCCCATTTGATGGACATTAAAATTTCAGAGATGTGTTCCCACAGAAAAAAGATTTCTGTTCAACAACACACTTGAAAAATCACACTTCGGGGAATAGTTTATGAACATCTTTCGATGGGCGAGTGCCAATTTCTGATAAAATTTTTACAATAATGCACCAATCTCTATTGGCTAATACCTCTAAAACCCAGGGTAAAATAACTCAGAAAACAGGGAATTTTTGACCAAGGACTGGGATGCTTTTAGATGGAAGCTCATGTCAGCAGTTCCAAAGTCAACTCTAGCACTTGGCCATTCCCATTCTCTGCAGAGTCTCTATCACAGGACTCTGTCTTTAAAATTCTTAGTCTTTCTACAGTAGCCCCTCGGGTCCCTCACCCAGAGTGCAGGGGCCTAAAAGTTCTCTGGCTATAGTCTGTTTACCCTTTGATAGCATCCTATCAGCATGAAACCTGTTTGCTGGTGGCCATCAACAGTGTATTCTGAAGACCTCAATGCCTCAGGCAGTGCCATTGAAGAGAGCAGCCATGTCCATCCCACACAACAGAGCTCTGTGCTTCTCTGAGTGGTGGACAACTGGAAATCAAAAGCATGGCCCCTTGCCTTTTAGGGGTGCGATTCTAATTCTACAGCTGCCACTGAGAGACTGAGCACGTCCCTTACACTCTCTATGCCTTTAGCGTCCACATCACCAAAACTGTACCTACCCCATGGGTTGTTAGAGGAGTGAGATGAGATAACACTTGCGCATAGCACACAATTTCGCACCCAGTGGCTGGTAATCATTGCGATCGTTCTTTCTTAGTAGTACCATTAGCATCGTCAGAGGATGCGGCCTCTCCCGTTTGGTTCTTCCTCTTCCCACCAGCTTTTGTCCCTGAAGATCACACCAGTCCAGGAGCAGAAGATGGGTCAGCACCCACCTGTACTGTAGGTACAAACTGGAGAAACTGCTCCTTAAAATGAGGGGTACAGGTGCGTTCCATGAGTCCAGCTTTCCTACCACCTTATCCAGGTCGTAGTTGTCCCCAGACCGAATGTGGCTACTTTTTCTTGTCTTTGGGTGTATCCAGCATTAACGATTCAGCCCCGCCGTGTCTTCTCCATCCTCAGATACATGGCTGGGCTCTCCAGGGAACAAGAAGCTTTTAAAGGGCAAAGCATGTTCCCTGTCTTGCTGTCTGCATTGCCGAGCTTGGCACTATAAACAAAAAGGTACTTAATGAGTTGCTTTTTTAGCAAAGAAACTACTCATTCGGGGTGAAATATTCATCTAGGCGATGAGTTAACATTTTCATTTTACTGTAGCTGGCTTTGACCAAATGAATGAATCCCTGTACTGAATGCAGGGGAAGGGCTATTTAAAGGAACAGCGGGAATCCCTTGCACAAAGCCAGGTTGAAATGAATGGGGAGAGAGCCAACCTTTTTTGGGAACCCCTAGGGCTTGTGTCTGTAAATTTTGCTCCAGTCTGGCGGATGAGGGCCGCTCTGTTTGTCTCGGCTGGAATTTGATGCAGCATGTGGCCCTTGCCCAGGGACGGTCTGGAGAGCATGTGGGCCCCATGTGAGGTCACACCTGTCTCCATTTCTGAGCAGGGACTGAGCCGTTCTTCAGACAATGACACATGGCAGCGTCTAGGCCACAAGCCTGGTCCTGTGGGCCACCCAATGGGAAAGTCAAGGCCACTGCTGCCCTGACTTAAAGCCTAAAGGGCACCAAGGTCAGCTAGCTGGAAACTGGATTCCCAAAGCTCTGCCCGGCTTGTGCTCCTCTCATTCCCAAAGGAGTGAGCGTTCGCAGCCCTGAGGTTCCAGCCGCAGCGCTGCTGCCTGCTGGGATTCTGACTTGCCATTAGCTCTTGGCTGGACTCACTGGGGATGAGAAGGAAGGGCAGAGGTGTCAGTGAGGAACCAGTAGCAGCTGCATCTGCTGCTGCTTAGCGTTATTGGCATCCGAACCCCCTTGTCTGTCCTCAGGGCACTGACAGGGACTCAGGCCGGTCCTGGGTGGTTCCTTCCGCCTGAGTGCACCCTCTCTAGTCACCTCCGCTCCAAGACCATTGCCTCTGCGTAGACATTTTGATGGCGGATACTACAGTGTACTTCGCTTTCCTCTGGGTCTGCTCTGGTATCACTTAATGCAGAAATGCCTACAGGGAACTTGGAATGAACAACAGCCTCTTAGGTCCCAGGCCAAATCCCTCCACCCAAGCAGAAACACCTGCTCCACAGGTTTCCACAAGCAGTCCTTCCCCCCCACCCTCCCACCCCCGACAGCCTTCCCACTCCCATCCTTGGCTGCCTCCCCAGTGACCCAAGCCTCCCATTTCCATCAGAGGAAAGGGTAGGCGCGCTTTCCTCAACTGTTCTTTGCTTTCCCCTAGCCTGTGGGAATCAGAGATTGGGGTAGGAATTGATAAAAGCGAGCATTTTGCCATAAAAAGAATCTAAGAGGGCAACGGAAGGCCATCCGTGCGATTCCCCAGGCTGTCTGTCTTTGAAAAGGAAGATCTGGCCAAACCTACAGAACTTGCTGCCTCTGGAGTTTACTCTTTATTTCACTCCATACAGCACGTCCTTGTGTATGAATTAAAGATTAAAGGCAACTTAACCTGCATTTTGCTATATCTCTATATACAGGAGAGAAAAGGAGGGAGGGAGTACATGAGTTCCGCATGGTCTCCTGGTTCCAACACCAGACCAGGCGATGGGAGACTGAAGATGGAAAGGTTGGGGGCCTCTTTGTGACCCTACCACTCCTTCATGCAATGACCCCTGGCAAGTCGTTGAACTGGTCTGGGGCCCCATTTCATCAACCATAGGATGAGTAAAATGACACCTACTTGGACTCCCGATGTGTCCTCTGCCACACTCTGTGGGTCTCAGAGTGGTGATGACATCATTATAGCATTGGTCATTTAACCCAGGACGCAAGGTGCAGATCACCTTTCAGGGGAAAAATCAGCATTTGGGCCCTTCTCTCATTTTGAAATGCAACCGATTTTGAATGGTTTACAGCTGAGCTATAACCCCACTGTTTCTAGTCACCAAACAAGGGAGCTACCTTTGCAGTCCCTTAGACGAGGGTTTCTAACCTCGGCACAACTGACATTTGGGGCTGGGTCATTCTTCGTGGTGGGAGCTGTCCTGTGCATTGTTGGATGTTTAGCAGCGTCCCTGGCCCCTGTCCACTAGACGTCAGGAGCACCCCAAGTTGTGCCTGAAACATTGCCAGACACCTGCTACAGGACAGAATTGCCCTCCATTGAGGACACTGCCTTAGAATCAACCACCCTTGGAGAAAGCATCACCAAAAACCATGATCCAATTAATTGTTACCATAAGAAACTGAAACACAAATGCACAGGCTAATTCAGTGCCTTATTCAGGAACTGGAATGTCATCAGATAACATAAACCAGTCCCAGAAAAAGTTCAAGAAGATAAGGCTATGAAAAGAAAATACATTCCCAAGCCATTCTCTGTTATTTTTCAGGCATTCTTCACGCCACTAATGTCCTATTAGTGCAAATCATGGATCGTTGACCTGATAGAGACCACCCTACAGCCCTAGACTTGTAGTAACATCTGCCGGACACTCAGAGTTTTTCAGGCACAGGCAGGATGTGAACAGGAAAGTATTTAACAGATGCATATGGGCTAGGTGTGCCCATTTGGCTCTGGATCTGTAGTTAAGTGTCTCTGTAACAAGTGTTCAACAGAATTTATTGCATTCTACATGAACGTATGAGCCTGGAGGAGCTATATTAAGCTATCGGTATCTGCCAAAATGGATATGTCTTTAGGAGGAGACTTCTTAAATATCAAGCAGCAAAAAGGCAGGAAGAGACGCTAAGTGTAGACACTATTTTCTGTGCTCATCTGCAGTTACCTTCCGGTCCAGCAGGGTTGCAGCTGGGCCTGCCTTGACTGTACTTCTGTGCCAGCTCCTCTGACTGCAGAGACCCCAAGGACGGGTTCTGAGGATGTGTACAGTGGTACCTCCATCATTTACCAAGGATCAGGGAATCCATATGGCCAAGAAGTTCTGTATCCCAAACCAGAATCACTAGCAATGTGTCGGTACAGAAAGAACCAGCTCTTGGTAACTCCACGGGGTTGATTCCGAGAGGGAGGAATTCATTCAGGGTGCTTTTTGAGGCTGGCGCTCGGCAAGGCATCTGACAGCGCATCCTGAGGCCAGCTTTCCCGTCCAGATGTTTTTGCTCCGCTGCCACCTCCTAGAGAACAAGGAATGTGTGTCCCCTCCAGCCCCTCCCCAGGGTCGTACGCCCCTGAGAGCATCTACACTGGCTGCCTCTTGGAAAGCACATTCCTAGGAGGAATTGTTTGTGTGGCACTTTCCAACCTCCCCTGGAGCCAAGAAAAGATTTACATTTGGCTGTCGGTGTGCAACAGGTCCCAGTCATTTCCTCTCCTTTCAAGAAGATTCCCAATGAACATAAATCTCACCCCAGCTCTGACAGCCTCCAGTCATCTGTTTACCAAAATAAACTTAAAGCATACATTGAAAACTAATTCCTAGTGAAATATGCATCCCCATGGCATTCAAGTCTGGTATTTAATGTCTTTTTTATGGTTAATAATGCATCAAAAGCATCCCTAGTCTGAAGCTGTCATTACATCACATACATGATGTGCAGGGCCCATTTCAATGACTAAAAAACTTGGAGTCAGTTTTTATTTTCTTAAAAAAATACTGATGTATAATTACAGTGGCCTGTTTCCCTCTATCTGTATTTCTTTTTAATAAATCTGCTGCTTGATGAGATCAATCCACTGAAAATAGCTAGAGAGGTTCTTTGCTGTATACAGATAAAGAGATGTGCTATATAAACAACTCCAAAATCCCCTCATTAGAGCTGGGTTCTATTTGGAGAGCACCCCAGTCTTCTTTTTTATTTTATGTTGCTTTATTTTTAAAAAAATCATCCAGGATTACATAAAGGAGTACAGTTAAGCCTCATCCTTCCTGGTAGACAGAGAAAAATAGAATATTTGAATCAAAACATTGGCTTTCATTTCAATGCTGGCTCCCTAAAGTTAAAAAAAAAAAAAAATCAGGAAAGCTCCATTTGCCTTCTGTTAACAGCAAAGTGAACATTGCTCTAAAAGTCTTTCCGTATTTTCTATCTGTTTGGCCACTGATGCTGAGGAGAGCATGGATGGGAGGAAAGATGAGGGTTGAAAGTTTCCTTCCTGAGGTATCTAGAGGCTCCTATCACCCTGGCAGTGCAGGAGCCGCAAGTCCCATCACGGCCATCTGTAATGGCCACATTCATGCCCATGAGTGATTTCTCTGCCACCCTGGACCATTTCCGATGGCCTGAGGACGATGCGACTCTGTGGGAGCCGCCAGCTTATAACGGCTTGGGCGTTGGGCAGCGTCTGCTTACCTTGATTTGTGGCTCCAAGGACCAAGCGAGGTAATTCGATAATGTATGCAAAGTGTGTAGGGTGGGCATGCACCTGGGAGACACTCACAAAGTGGCAACAGTTAGGACTCGGAGTGGTGGAGCAAAGCAGTGGCTGTGACTCGCGTGCTCCGGGGCTAGATGGGACATCGCTGGACTCAGTGACTTAGTCTCCTTGTGTGTAAAATGGAGGTAATAGTTGCTCAGAGAGTAGATCTGAAATGTTCTTATCGCAAAAAACAAATGGTCATTATGTGACGTGATGGAGGTGTTAGATGTCCCTAGGGAGTAATCATTTTGTGATACATATTACATGTCAAGTCAACACAATGTACACCTTAAACTTACACTGTATGTCAATTATGTCTCGATAAAGCTGGGGAAAAAATGGGGGGGGGGTTGGATGACAGTCCTAACTTACTCTCTTACACAGTTACTATGATGATGA
This sequence comes from Balaenoptera acutorostrata, assembly GCF_949987535.1. NCBI lineage: Eukaryota > Metazoa > Chordata > Mammalia > Artiodactyla > Balaenopteridae > Balaenoptera > Balaenoptera acutorostrata. The sequence goes on along the minus strand of NC_080082.1, from coordinate 16,568,728 downwards.
AAATGAAATAGTCTGTATAAATTGTAAGTACCCGATGGCTGGTAGCTCTTAACAATAGCAACACCAACAGCAGTACCTGTAATTAGCCCTGTAATTTGCAAACACTTAGGTAATGTGATCTAGTAGTTGCTTTGCAGCCCCTCCTACTTATGATTTGCTAATGATGGAGGATTTGGACCCACAGTGCTAAGTTTGAGCCAAGATTCATCCTAGGAGATCTGAAGAATTTTTGCTGCTCTGCAGACGTGGCAAACACATGTTTTAGGAAGCAGGGAAAGAACTAAAGGATGGCTCCTTTCACGACTTGCAGGTCTTAACATTTTCATGGTTAGCTCTGGGAAACAGTTGTAAACCACAGAATATAGGCTGAAATCAAGCCTTCTTTTGCACCTGATGGAGGATACTCTGTCCAGAGACTAAAAGCTGGCTTTGTCCAAGGTCAAGCTGAGAGAGTTGGTGGGGGTGGGTAGGAGGGATTGGGGCTACCCCCAGGTGGCCTTAGCTTTTCCCCAGCCCTTGACACTGGTTTCTTGGCTGCTACTGCCTGGCAGAGCACTTCTGAGACTGAATCCTGAGAGTTCCCCCCGGCACAGGAAGCCTTTCTGTTTTTTCCTTTTCTTAGTGCTTTTCGAAGATCTGAATTGTGGGGTCCCCAGAGGGACTGCTACTTCCTTAATACTCCTCACAGGAGTTTTTCTTCCACCTTTGGCTGGAAAAGAACATCCCAAGAACCAAAGTCAAAGCAGCAGTAACTCTGCATGCCACCAGCGCCAAGACGTTTTAGGCAGCCCGTTCTTTTGGCTATTCACCCTTCATCCCTTCTTCACCCTTCCTGTAACTCTAGTTCTGGGCCCCCCTCCCAGAGCTGACAGCCTCACAATCTGGAGATAAATGCTGCGAGCTCTCCCTTTCAGAGGCGGTTTAAGAAGTTACCATTTGGACGTGTTCGCCACTGGCTTCCTTTCAGTTCCCCAGCGGCCCCCGCCCGCCCAGTTCAGATCCTTTCTTGGTTTCCCTATTGTTCAACTCCACGGTACTTTTAAAGTGTCAAAGCAAATTTGTGTTTCCAGTAAGAAAGCACCTTTTGCTTTTTGCCTTTTTTTTTTAATTGCATGTGGCCTTCACGATTCTAATTCCCACGGAAACTTAAAATGTGTCCCTAAGAAAAGGCACAGACACGTACACAAACGCAGCCAGCAGACACTCCCATGCCTGTGCACACCCTCGCAGACACAAAATCGCATACCATAAAGCCAGCTAATGTTGATGCGTCCAGGTTGGAAATGACAGGATATTGTGGAGGGCCAGTCACTTAACAAACCCCTGCGGGACCAGTCTCAGTGACTAACAGTTTCTCTCCAACTCATGAGGCAAGGGAATAGCAGCCCTCAGTGTTTCACTCCATCACGTTCCCCCCACTGCCCCCTTCTTTCTGCTCTACACAAACAAACCAATTACAGCAAAGGATATAAATGAGACCCCTTTTCTGAAAATGCTCCCTCAACCTTTTTTCTGCCCTTCCTTACTCAGCTCCAATCAGCCTGCCCACCACGTGGACTATATGCACACACACACACACACACACACACACTCACTCAGATACACACACACACACACACACACACACACACTCAGATATACACACAAACACGTGTGCATGCATACGCATCCTCTGTGTCACAGCCTTTGCAGACTTCCTGTTCCTTGGTCCAGCCTGGTTTCATCTGTCCTTATGTCTCCTTAATCTACTGTCGTGAGGAATACAGACTGAGAATTGCTTTTCCTGAATTTCTTTACCTCCTTTTTATACTACAGCCGGCCCCAAACCTTCCCCTCCCTCCATCATACCTCAGGGTAGCTTCCTAATTTATTTTTGGATGGTGCCTTGTGTAACTCCTATTCGTATTCTTTGTTCTCCATCTTAGTTACCGATTGGTTAGTTAGCTTAGAGGCTTTGTATAAAGACCTACTCCTGCTTAAATAAAACTAACTATTAAAATGTCAGATTTACAAACTCTTACTTAGGAGTGAGAGGTTTCGTAGTTTGGAGTTTGAGCCGTCCTAAGTGAGACAGGCAGACAGTTACTACCTCTACGTCAGTGCTGCTGGCCCTGTGAGTCTGCAGCCCACTCCTGGTCACGGAGTCAAAGCCTTGTTATCACAGGGTTCTATGTGCATGTGTGGAAGCCTCCACACAGACATGCAAACATTTCAAAAGAGAGACTTTTGTTCCCTCCAGCATGAGGAACAATTACCCAGTTATCTAAGTAGAATGATAGGTGTCTGACAACCTGTAGGCTGGAGACATTTTAGAAATAATAACAACTGGAATTTTTAGTGCCCCGTTCCCATTTACAAACAGCGTCCACCTCTGTTAATTGCCTCGAGCTCAGAGCCAGCCAGCAAGAGAGATCGGCCAGAGCTTCCTCCCTCCACTTTAGGACAGGGTCTAGGACCTAGAGCTCATCCACTCCACTGTCTCTGTGTGTCTATCCAGCTGCTGCCCACGGTCCAAGGAGATGCCAGGGGAACGGAAAGAACTTCTCCTGCGTCACTTTTGCCTTGTGTAACACACAGAGAGCCTGCAAGGGGACCCTGGAGGGTTCCGACCGTCCCCTGGGCTTTCTGGGTGTTTTTTTAAGCCAAAATACCTGTGGTTTTTATTGGCTGGACTGTGGCTGGAGGCAATGGGGAGAGAGGGAACACCGGGCGTTAAAAATGACAAAGCACTTTCATTTGACACAGCCATCGGAGGAATTTGGAAGCAAACATATTTTTCTAATGGAACGCAATTTCAACAGCCCTGCCTGTGTACAGAGGAACAGGACAGCGAACCAGCTCGGGATGGCCTCCAACATTCCCGGAGAAAGACAGATGATTGATGTTTTCTCATTATCTGGGCTGGGAGGGATTTTTATGCAAAATTCAAAGAAGGAAAGAAATCTGAGTTTCTGCCCTTCTTCCTTTCATCAGGGCCTCCCTGAACTGGAGGCCGACAGACGTGGTGATAGAGCTGCCCCAGAATCACGTGGAGGTGACGGGTTCATTTCTGGGTGGTTAGATGAGCCAGACATAGCCAGGCCTTGTTGCTGTGGAGGATAATGTTCCCTCTGGGGAAGAACACAAGGTAATAAATGGCTTTTGCAGCAATTGAACAGAAGAGCAAAAGGGGAACCTCCAACTCCACGGTACCATCTCTTTTTCAAGAACAGCAGCAAAAACGACCGCGAGCCACCAAGTCGGAAGCACCTTTCCCCTGACGGAGAACGGGGTGGCTGTCTTTTCTTCTCTTAGTGAACTTCCCAGTGCAGCTCCTTATGGGTTTTGCAGATCGTGTGTTTGGTAGGAGCTGAGATAGTCCCATTCCATCTTGCATTTGCTAAAATGCATTTGGAATCACATTATTATAGATTATGCAAGACTGGAACATGGTCGAGATGAAAAAGTAGCCCTTGATGCTTCTGAGAGAAGGAAGCCAGACTGACCCCTCGGAGCTTCTGCCTCTTTGTTTTTGTGCAGATCTACTTGCCTGAGGGAACAGTTCAGCTATTCCTTCCTTTTAATTCCTGTCTAGTGGGAGATGTGAAAACATGAAGCAAGGAGAGAATATCCCTGCAAACTCCTGTCACTCACCAGCAGTTCTACACACAAGCACACCCACACACACCCACACCCACCCACACACACACACACACACACACACACACACAGTGGAGTCGAGGTTTTAGATCTTTACTCAGACTTGGCAGCTTGCTTATGGGGAATAGGGCTTGGGAATTGAAGGTAAGAAAGGCAGAGACTCACTTCTACTCTGATTAGCTGTGTGGCCTCAGGGAAATCACTTAACCTCTCTGGGCCTTAGTTTCCTAATCAGAAAACAACAACAACAACAAAGCTTTGAATTTCATGACTTTTGTGATTCCTTACAGACTCACCGTTCTCTGATTCAGTGAATTCATTTCTAAATGAAAGCCTCACTTAGGAAGGCCCATGGGTTTTGCGTGCATGTGTGTGTCCCAGTTGTGCACAGCAGATAATGCAAGGGCTCTGTTTTGTTCTCCCCTAGCACAGCCTCCATGGGCATGCTCTCTGCTATCTTTCTTCCTCCTTCTGTGCACTTTCGATGGCCCCGTTATATCCAGACAGCTATGTCTTCAGAAAGTCATAATCAGAGTGATGCTGGAATGACACGTCTCTCGACACATCTCTCAAGCCCCGAGCACCAGTGCAAACCAGCACTAGATTGCTGTTGGAGGCTGTCGAGGTAACTGTGGCCCGCTCGAGCGTGCAGGGAGATTGGCTGCATGCTCCAGTGCCCGCAGCCTGTCAATAGTCCTGAATAAACTAATCAACCCATTTGCACCTTCGTGAAAACGCATCTTGGAGCTGATGAAATAGGAGTGGTAGAGACAATACCAACATTGAGTGGAGGAAAAAGAAAGAGAAAGGTTACGAGGAACAAACATGCTGTCTTTCCTAAGGAAAAGGGGTGCTGTGTGCCCAGAAACTTGGGGCAGGGTTGGTGAAATGTTCCCGAAGTCTAAGAGACTGGAGTTCCCTCTGCCTTCTTGCCATCAGCCATGTGTCCACCGCAATGAGAAACCCGCACACCGCAACGAAGAGTAGCCTCCACTCGCCGCAGCTAGAGAAAGCCCGCACACAGCAACGAAGACCGAGCGCAGCCAAAAATAAATAAATTAATTAATTAATTAGGAAAAAAAAGACCCACTAGCACTCACCATCCATCTTGTGACGGCAGAGGAGGAACACTCGATCGAGGTCAGGATGTCACAGGAGGTCCCGGCTGATGCGGCTGTGCCACTGTGTGCTGTAAGTTACGTGCCATGTGGTTCAGCTCCTGTAGGGGTGAGGTCCTCTACCTGTGAACAGACGGTGTTGGGGATCCCATCCCAATCCTCTGATAAGGTTGAGTACTAACCCTCCGCACAGTGGAAAGGGATCAGTGCTGTACTGATAAGCTGACTCTCAAATTTTCCAACAAGCCTCACTTTGGAGTATTTGCTGATGTCTGTGGTATAAATGCTCCCACTGTGACTCCCACAGTAATGGGTGTGGTGTACAACTGGCTCACACCATTCCCCAAAATTTAACCACCAGTTCTCAAGAGCCAACGGGCGAGCCCCAGCACCCCGCTGAAAAGGATTTCCCTGACGCTAACTGGAGTTACCGACAGTGGCGTGGCCTTCTTCCTTCCCCTAGAAAGCAGATGGGTTGTTTACCCCAGAGATTAGTGGAGAAATGCTTAACGTCTGCTAGGACAGTTCTACTTTTTCCTAGACCCCTTCTCTTCTCTCTCCACCCCCTTTCCCTAGGAGGACACGTCTAGGCTCATGACTTTAAATTCCATCTAACTGCTGAATTCTCCCTAAATCATCTCCCTGGAACCCCAGACTCTTCACTTCAACCTCCAACAAGTATCACAAACTTAACACTTTTATAACAGGTGTCTTGATGTCCTCCTCCCAGAATTTTCTCCCCTAGTCTTGCCCAATTCAATCAATGGCACGGCTGCCCGCTCTCCTTCACCCTCCACATCCAATCTATCAGCCAAGCCTATTGACTTTCTCTCCCAAGCACATCCTGAATCCAGCCCTTTCTCCTGTCCCCACCACTAACATCTTGATCCAAACCACCTCCGTTGCTCACTGAGCCACTGCAATTATGTCTTCACTGTTCCTCTCCATTCTCTTCTTGATGCTTGCAGTCTGTTTTCTGCACCACAGCCAATAACTTAAGACACTCCAATGGCTTTGTATCACGCGAAGACTCTCCTCCAGACTCCTCATCCGCACTCTGCCTCCTCTGCACCCTCACCCAGCACCGTCAGTCACTCACTTCAGCCACACTACTCTTCTCTTCTATTCCTCAGACACAGCAAGTTAGCTGCTGCCTTTGCATTCAGCTTTCCATCTGCCTGAGTCCCCAGATCTTTGCACGGCTCACTATCCTTATCATTCAGGTCTCATCATAAATGCCACCTCCTCAAAGAGACCTTCCCTGATGACCTTCAGTATGTCTGTCTGTCTAGAGTGTAACCTCCATGAGGGCAGAGACCGGCATTAGGCATACATAACAAAGGCAATGACAGAGAGGCTCAAAGATGGCAGCTAAAGGGCGAAGTTCATTTCTTGCTCATAAGAGAGCTGTTTGGGTCCTTCCTTCATGTTGCTGTCTCCGAGGAGACCACCACCATCTGTGGGAGCAAGGCTGGGCCCCCACAGGTCCGTGCAGTGGGAGAAAGGGGTCAGGGAGGAGGCAACATACCCACTGTCTTAAAGTCTGGGTACAGACGTGGCTCACATCTCCTCCGTTCTCCTGCCGCTGGTGACACCCAGCCACATGGCCACACCTAACTACCTCCAAGGTGGGGAAGTGTAGCCTATCCACGGATCCAGGATACCTGGTATGCGAAGAATGAATAAATGAAAACAAAAAAGAGTCTTCTAGTGTTTCTAGTGTAGAAAGTAAACATTTCAAGTGCCCCTGGAAACTATCAAAGCTGCAAAAGGAGGTTAGGAAGGTAAAATAGAGCCTTCTCCAGTTTGATCCTGTATGGCACTCTTGCATCATGGAAAGCATCCATCAGTAAACCGTGGGATTGACCAAAATCTCCATCCTCTCCTCCCCCTAAGCCTATACCCATCATACAGACTAGAAAGGAATGGAGAAAGATGCCCACTGGGAGGCTAATAGAGAATATTGTGTCTTTTTCATTTTCTAACTCCCTATTGTTTTCTTAGAACCCCTCAGCCACTTTCCCCCAACTTCAACAGAATACTGCATTCCTCTAAGGCCCTGTCCTATTTATTCCAGGTAGGGTGATGATTACAAAAGAACAAAGGAGAAAAACGGGAATTTGATAGTAAGCCATTGTCTTCTTCTAAACCTTGTTAAAAGTCTCACTCCACCTGAGATGTACATATCAGCATATTTAACAAGGACCTATGGGACAGCTGGGAAACCCTGCACGATGTGTGGGAACAAATCTGTAGATGTCTTGTGTGTCTGCACTTAAGGTGGAAAACTGGGGTTTATTAGAAGGACTTCTCTACTCTTCTCTAGTGAGTTTTGTGTATTAGGACCCCTGTTCTGAGCATCTGTGGTGAAGTCCAGTCTACCGGCCTTTTAAAAATATTAGTCACATAATTACTTATGAAAGAAAAGCAGTCGGTGTCCTTTATGTAGTGATATAGCAGCAGGCTTTAATAATTTCAGAAAAATAATCCATTTGGTAATAGTTACAAAACCATTAACAGTGACTCTGTACCTGGCACTGTTCTAGGTGCTGAGAACAAGGCAATGGACAACTCAGAATTTCTTAAAGAAAAACAGGCATAACATCGTGCAGGGTTTCTCAGCCTTGACCCTGTTGGCATTGGACACCCAATTCTTTGCTGTGAGGGCTATCCCATGCCTTCTAAGATGTTTAGTGGCATCCCTGGCCTCTACCCACTAGATGACATGAGCACCTCTACCCCCAGGTGTGACAACTAAAAATGCTCCAGACATTGCTAAATGTCACCTGGGGGTAAAATCACCATCATTGAGAACCACTGCCCTAGTGGGGAAGACCATGGTCTTTGAGACCAGATCTGAGTTCAAGTTCTAGCTCTGCCAAGCTTTAGCTTTAAAATCCTAGGGAAATTTCTTTACCTTTCTGGGTCTTAGTTTCCTGATCTGTCAAATGGGTTAATAAGAGGATGGCATTAGATAACGAATATAAGATGCTCAGATCAGCATTTGACACACAGAAGTGCTTCTGGAAATGTTATCTAAAGTGTTATCTAAAGGGTTCAAAGTTTGATTTGCTCTGGGATCATGTAAAAGCCTCAGTTAATATAAAATACAGACAATTATTTATCATGCCATTTTTGATGATTTCAACAGGGTTTTGTGGACCATTATAAGCATATTTGTATCCATCTGTCTCTGTTTGTGTAGAACATTGTTTGAAATATTAAATAGGACATTGCGGGTGTTGGTGGCATAGAGATAGAAAATTACTGAAGAGTTCTTGTTCTTCATTAACAATTCCGTATTTTCTAGCACTTTCCTTTGCAACAGCTCTTTGATACACTGGATGTTGTGGTGGCTCCCAAGAGAATATGTTTTCCTGCAGGTATCATTGTCCTCTTTCCAGAAATCGGTTCCCAACTTCCCTTGGTTTATTCATTGTGGCTGGAGATGGGAAATAGCACCAGTATTAAAAGGAAGATTTGAGTGAGAATGAATGAGTACTTCCGGTAGAAACCAGATTTCCTCTCTAGTGACTTTAAACTTGTGAATAGCACCAATTACTTTAGGTATGTGTTCATCTCTGCTTCAAATTCAAGATCATCACTTTGGTAACCAAGGAATTGGCATGTGAACAGCTGGCCACATTGGTAGTGCTGGATGTAAAGTTTGTATGGAGAAAGGAGGAGGACCAGGAAATGCGGTATCAAGATGGTGAGATGCTGTCAACGATCATGGGGGAGATCATTAGGACCAATCATCAGACTATTGGGACTGACAAGAATATATTAAGTGACATGCTGATTTCATCAAGGAGATGTTAAGCTTAAGTTGGAGGGATGGTAGGAAAAAGTATGCAGCAAAGTATATTTTTAAAGTTACATATGGTAGAAGATTATGAAAAGACATTAAAAGGATAATAGAAGTTTTCTGATATTTTAAAGAAAAAATATGGAAACCATAATCAGGTAGCATTTATGCCCCCAGTTATCTGTATGCCAGTGTACCTTATGTGACTAAGAAACAATGTGAACTTGAAAGTTCAATGCAGGTATGGTGAGACTCTATGAGATCTCGAAAACTGAACGGTAAAGTGGGCGACTCTTGAGCCAGTAGGTTAAAATGTGGTAGAGAATGTGTACATCTGGATAAACAGAGAAAGAAGTAGAAGTGATGTCCTTATGCGACTACACTTCAGACCACCCAGTCAGATCACTTGTCTCACGCTTTGTTATCCATGGTGTGAACTTCACATATGCAAAATGCACCATTCTCAGGGTTTGTCAACTCTCCCCACATTTGCTAAGTATCTCCTTCTGTTAAAAACACACTTACCGGCTTCCCTGGTGGCGCAGTGGTTGAGAGTCTGCCTGCTAATGCAGGGGACACGGGTTCGAGCCCTGGTCTGGGAAGATCCCACATGCCGCGGAGCGGCTGGGCCCGTGAGCCACAATTACTGAGCATGCGCATCTGGAGCCTGTGCTCCGCAACAGGAGAGGCCGCGGTAGTGAGAGGCCCGCGCACCGTGATGAAGAGTGGCCCCCGCTTGCCACAACTGGAGAAAGCCCTAGCACAGAAACGAAGACCCAACATAGCAATCAATCAATCAATCAATTAATCAATAAAAATAAATAAATAAATAAAATCTTAAAAAAAAAAAACACACTTACCACGCAAAACATTCTTGACTTCCTTTGTTCCACATTTCAGCTATTAGACGGTTGAAAAAGGCAAGAGTAACTGCTAATTCTGGACTGAATTCTAATAAATCTAGAGGAACTGGTGATGAAATCAATTGGTGGGACACATTTCCGTCTGAATTTTATTTTTTTAGAGTTAATTTTACAAAAGTTACTCATACACATAACTTTTAGATTCATATAGTCCTACCAGCCTTTAAAAAAAATACACAATCTTCCCTGAAAGTATCTTACCCACTTCCTACTGCCCAGAGAAAAACTGTCTCAATTCTTTTAACTGATTTCTTAGGAATTTAACTCTGCATCTCAAAATTTATATTTTTTTTATTCCTATTTCTTGATTTTTACTTCCAGACAGTATCCATTGACTTCCTAGTATGGAAAATGAGGACCAGCTCTCTTTTAACCCCTCTTCAAGAAAACCACATAGAATTCCCATCCTCCCAGTATTGAATTTTTATTAGATCAATTTTCAGCCTAGCTGGGCCGTGTAGTATACTATGATTGCTCCTCTTTTCTGGCATAACTCTGTTTTCAGTGGTCTTATTTTTGCTTTGTTTTCTATGTAGTGATCATGGCCATGTCTATAAACTCTCTACCAATTGTATACCTCTCCTCTCAACATATTCAAATATATTGGATGTTCTATCAATTTCATCTTCTTATTGAAGTTCTCCCAGAGCTCTCTAACCTACTCCCATCAAGAGTAGTTGATCTGTAAGTCTGGAGCCCACCTGTTGCCTCTGGATGTCCCTTCCCATCATCCTGGGGTCTCCTTTCTCCTCTGTGGTATGTTGGAGCCTCTGTTTTCTGCATCCTAGTTCATTTAATTCCCATCCCATAGTAAATGTCATTATTAGTTCCATTTTGCAATTTAGCGAAACGGAAGCATGGAGAACTTAAGTAAAATTTTCCAAAGTCATATGGTTTTAACACAAATAGCAGAGCCAGGTCTCAAATCCAGACTCCATCTGACACCAAACCTGTGGCCTAATTCCTCACTGAACAGTCAAGGCACAACCTTTGGCAGTCCTGGCCGAGAGATGGGCTAGGTGGTGGGGAACGCCCGCAGGTGGCTAAGGGCGTTGTGTGAGCTGTGCTTCCTGTGTTCCAGTCAGGCTGCTGCCACGTTCCTGTCTTAAAGCCCTTTTACAGCCCCTGACTCACTGTCCCTAATGGCAGCTTCTTATTTCTGGGATTAGCGGGTACAAAAAAATAGCTTCTGGGCATGTGACACTATTTTCAGGCCTTTAATGTCAGAAATAATGATCGTGTTAAATTGGAGCTCATTACCACGGAATGAGACCTCATCGAGCCCTCTTTTTGGGGGGTTGTTTAATGGGGTTTTTTTTCCCTTTTTTTTTTTACCTCATTCTTAGTAGATCTGACATGGTACACCAGGGGGGAAGTGGGTATTTGGAGTGGCAAATTATCAAATAATAAGAAAGATCTCCTTTCATCGATGGAAGGGAAAGGGTCTGTCCTCCATTGTTCTCACCAAACGCTGGCTGTTCCTTTGTTACGGTTTCACGGAAATTTCCTGAGCCCCTTAAGCCACTGATACCAGTTGTATCCCCAGCAGCCACAACACGTACTTAAAGCATTATATTCAGCACAGTCTTTCCCATAATGAATCTGACAGTCCCATTTTATGATTTGTTGAGTAGTCAATTCAAAATACGCCGTTCTCGAGAACCAGCTTTCTGGCGGACTCCCTGCTAGGCCTTCTGCCCAAGCACAAAGGCTTCGTGTGCCCATTCTCAGAGGGCACCATGGGGCCCGACCAGACCAGGGTGCCACCCTGTGCCTGGGACTCCAGAAAGCGAGAGACCACCCTCTGCTTTCTGCCCTCTAGAAGCTCCTCTGGTGAACAGTCAGAACTATGGTAACCAGAAATGAATGCCCCACTTGACGAGGAACCCGGTGTCCTCATAGCCTTCTAAGCGTGAAAGGGCCCTGGCATCCAGGAGCAGACAGAAGGGGCAGGGAGCTTACACCATACAAGGAACAATACAGGGACTGGAGACATTTAATCTGGAGAAGCAAATTACAGAGGTAAGGATGTTCGTTGTCCCAGATACTCGATGTGTTGTCTTATAAAGGGGATGGTCCCCGTTTCCTGACTGGCCGCAAAGGGCAGAACGAGAACCAATGGGTGGAAATTACAGGAAATCGGATTTTCCCTCTAGATAAAAAAGAGTCTTCCCACAGAGCTGTTGGGAAGCATCACAGGCTTCCCTGTGAGCAACTGTGTGTTTCCTTTTACTAAAAGTGTCGAGAGAGCTGGGATGTCCACAGACATTCCAGAGGAGAATCACACACTAGGCTTTAGGTAGGAGTAATAGTCTAAAATATGCCTTATTATCATAGGGTTCTGTGAGTCTAAGAGTGGAGGGAAAGACCTTTGGGTAGTTCTTTTTAAAACAGATTTTTTAGATATAAGTTGGTGGTACTTTAGAGGCCAGCAAGCTTTTTCTTAAAGGGGCAGAGAGTAAATATTTTAGACTTTGTGGACCACATAATCTGTCATGACAACTCAGCCCTGATATAGTGCAAAAAACAATGCACAAAATAGTCCATACACAAACGAATGAGTGTGTCTGTGTTCCAATAAAACTTTATTGACAAAAAAAAAACAGTGGGCCGGATTTGGCCCATGAGCCTTAGTTTGCCGATGGCTGAGACAATGCTGAGAAGCCCAAGGAACAAAAAGGCTATGCTACTGCCACAAGCTTGCTTGTAAGTGTCACACTCATGTACAGCACACATATGTCTGTCTTTGTGTGTGGGGGGGTGCGTAGTTATGTGAGTGTGGTTCGGGGAGTGGTGAGGAGAGAAAGAGACAGAACACACGTCTGTACAGAGAGCGATAAAGCCTCTAAGACACGCTGGTCGTGGTCTGTGCAGACCAGTGCTCTGTCACAGCAATGTAAAGGCTCCAGCCCCAGAGGTACCCCAGGGGGAGTTGTACAAAGTGTCTGAAATTCCTTCTGCCTCACTCTCTTTGCTTTGGGCATCTGCCTTGTGAAGGAAAAGGCCTAACTGAACGTTACTCTGTCCTGAAGGAATGAAAATACAGTTACCCAGATTGGTTTATCAGACCAGCTGGTTATCATATAGGCCTTGAAATAGGGAAGTTGAGCTAGATTGGTGCCTGGTGCAACCAGGAATGGCAAGGAAGTCCTCAACTCCTGAAAGGAAGGTTGGCAGGGAGTGAACGTGCTGAGACAGAGAGAGAGAGAGGGAGAAGATGGAGGAGGGCAGAGATCGGCATTGCCTGCTTGGCAGGTTAGCTTAGGGATGACCCTGCCCGTGCCTCCACACCCCTGCCCATTTATCTGGGGTAGTCTCAGGGTCATTTTAAACAAGATATTTTTAAGCAGCTGGTGAGCATTTGCAGAGACTAGGGTATTTGGGGGTCCTTGATCATCTGGCTTTGTTAGAGTTCAAGATGGTTAAAACACTGCAAATTCTATTTCTTGGAGTCAACGTACTTTCCTGGAGGCTTGCTTTTCCCAGATCATTACCCTTTGCTGTTCCTCAGGACTGCCCCTTCCCTCTAAATACACCCCTTTTCCCCACATAACTTTAAAAGCCTCCTAGCCGAGGTGACACCCCTTACACACACACACACACACACACACACACACACACACACACACACAGATACACACGGGCTTAGACATACAGGTACATCTCCTCAGCATCCGGGAAGCATCTCGCCGCCATTTGCTGTTGCCTTGTGTTTCCACGGCGGCCATCTTGTCACATCTGAAGAGGGAAAGGACAGCCTCCCCCGTTCCCTCTGAAGTGCACTGTGCGGCGCTGATTTTTTTTCAGTCATCTCTAAATAGAGGTTTCTCTCCCCCTCCTACCAGCTCAGCACCCGAGCGCGCAATGAGCGTGCCCTGCATTTGAAATCTGACATCTCCCTCTCTCACTCATTCACTCTGTCTTCAGCTTGGCAGAGTGCTTAAAAATTGGTATCCCTTTAACTAGGAGAGCTATTCTTCTGTGGGGAGATGACCTTTTACACAGAAGACAGGGCTGTCATAAGTGATCTCTGATATATGGAAGTTTCCTGTGTGTTCCAACAAGGAACGGTACCGCACCGAAGAGCAGTGGGTGTGTGCATGGTGTTTCTGTGCAACATGTGTGAAGATATATTATATTACCTTATATATGGACCTGAATAAATTATCACCAGTTCTTTTAAATACTGCTAGCCCTCATGAGGCACATCCATTCAATTTTTTTTTTAATTGAAAAGAAAAATTTTGTCTGATTCAAGGGCTCTCAGGGGAAAAGATGGAGGGAAAAAAATAATTGAAAATAGGAAAGACTTCCATGGGTTTTATAGAAATTAATTGCACTCAAAGTTATGAAAGTAATCTTTAAATAATTCTTCCCACACACTTGGGAAATGAAAACAATAAATGACTTTTTATTCTCCAAGATAATATGTTATCCTGAAGTCTTCAACATTACCCCTCTTTTATCAGAAGCCTAATGTCTGATTTTTCTCCCAAGCAGAATATTATTTGTTATTTTTTTCTAAATGTTCATCTATATTACCATGAAGTTGTGAAATTCACGTTGCAGAATGAAATGCGAAATTTCCAAAATGGGAAATGATGAGGATTTGCTTGCATTGCACAGATCCAGTGGGTACCACACTCAGTGTTATTGAGTTTTAACTTCAGGACCTTGTCATTTGCTCAAGTAATGCACATACCAGGGGTTATTAGTACACCAAGGGAACTGGGCTCACACAACCTCGTATGATACACTGTTAGATGGAATGGAAATACCAGGATGTGCTGACTGCCTGAAGTGCCCCCCTTTTCATCATTTAAGAAAGAATCCTGGGATGACTGCTCTCACAGTGAAAAACTACTTCTCTTTGCACTGGGCCCTTTCTCTAAGCTACTGGAAAACTCTGAGGGTATACCTAGCTTATGTTTACTTACAGAGTTACTCACTGGATGATGCCATCTTTGACTAAGCAGAAGGAAAGCCTGGTAAGAGGCTCATGGCTGTCCCACCCTAAACCAATCCCAGGGTTGCCCATCACAATTCAGTGATAATAATGACGTCCAAGAACTAGATATTTTAGACCTGAGTGTCACCCAAGGGTCACTCCAATCTCTGGAGTCCCTCATTTTATATACTCACTTATGGCCTATATTTCTGACTTCCGTTGCCTAAGGACTATGCAGACCTCCTGTGTACATGCATTAAGTGGCTGCCTTCAGACATAAACCTGGAACAGCTCTGTTGCTGTGACCGAAATTCTAACATTAGAATTCTTGATGTTGGGTTAAAGAAAGAATTATTCCCTTCAAAAATGCAAATACCTCTGAGGAGCTAAAACAGTATTAATATTATGACTGTAATATTATTTTTGCTATGTAGTAATTGTCTGACAACTAACCACTGTATTCATTAGCTCATCTCCCTGTGATAACCCAGCAAGGTCAATGTATTAAAAATAAGGAAAGTGGGATTCAGAGAATTTAAACTTCTTATCCATACTAACACATCTAGTAAGTGGCAGGCCTGGGATTCAAATTCATCTTTCTTTTCTTTTTTTTTTTAAAATAAATAAATTTATTTATTTATTTATTTTTGGCTGCGTTGGGTCTTCGTTGCTACTCGCGAGCTTTTCTCTACTTGCGGCGAGAGGAGGCTACTCTTCATTGCGGTGTGTGGGCCTCTCATTGTGGTGGCTTCTCTTTGTTGCGGAGCATGGGCTCTAGGTGTGTGGGATTCAGTAGTTGTGGCACACGGGCTCAGTAGTTGTGGCTCGGGCTCTAGAGCACAGACAGGCTCAGTAGTTGTGGCGCACGGGCTTAGTTGCTCTGTGTCATGTGGGATCTTCCTGGACCAGGGCTCGAACTCATGTCCCCTGCATTGGCAGGCGGATTCTTAACCACTGCGCCACCAGGGAAGTCCCTCAAATTCATCTTTCAGATTTGAAAACTTGTATACCTGATTACTGTATGTTGTCAAATAAGACCCTTACCAGTTTGTTTACTAACTGAAAGCCATTTTGATAAGAGAGTAAAAAAAGAGAGAGAGAGAGAGAATATTGGTTAATTTAAGGTTGAGAAGATGCTACAAGACCATGGAATGGTACTAAAGAAAACATTACCTGGTATAGTTTTGCCTGGGATGACCTGCCCTTTGGTAGTACTTTGCTCAGTTGATTTAAGGCAGGATTCCTGAGCGCTTTGCCTAGGATCTTTCTTCTGGAAACCGAGGGGATGTTGCGACATTAGCTAGTTGCAGTTGGAGAGACTGGGACTTCCAGGGTCAATAAGCAGTAGCAACTGGACAGCTGTTTTTTACATGATCTTCTGAAGAGGTGCCAAAATGTGTTCCAACATGCAGGACTCCAAAGAAAAGACTCCATGTATGGCCAGAGTGCACATGAACCTAGACGTCTAAGCGCAACAGAAAGGAAAGTTTTAGTAACTTTTCCCATCAGGACTTTTTTTTTCAGTTGCAAGGCACAGATACCCCAACCCCAGATGGCAGGAGCCGAAGGGATGTGTGGACTCATGTAACCGAGAGGCTCTTGGGAAGGTCTACTTGGATAGGTAACCAGGTCAGAGGTAGAGTTTGATTAGGGACTTAAACCAGGTCACCAAGTTTCTTCTCTCCCCCTGTCACTTGGATCAGTCTCCTTCATACAAGCTCCTTTCCTTGGAGGAGTTTCCTCTCAGCGTCAAAAAGTGGCTGCAGTAACCCAGATCCTAGTTCTCTCACTACAGATGCTCTGCAAAAGAGGGAACATCTTTTTCACAGAAATCCCTGCAAAAGTCACATGGTAACCCACTGGGTAACACGCCCATCCCTCAACCAATCACAGTGGCCCAGGAGAAGTGCAATATGTTGATGTTATTAAGCCTGGATCAGGTGCTGTATCCCCGGAGTGAGCCCCACTGGAACCATGTGAACAGAGATGGGAAGAGAGATAGGTCTGAAAATGGCTGCCGTCGGGAAAGGGGTGAATGGATGCTGAGGGTCAAAAGGCAGTGAATGCCCATTGCAGGGTCTGTCTAGCTTTTTGGCGGCCCACAAACATGTGGATCAACTAAGTGGAATGCTTCAGCCCTTTCCTTTGGTGAATGCCGCTAGGCTTGTATCAATAAGTGAAGCCAATGAAGCAAGAAACATGGATGCCCAAGACTTTCTTTGATTGTGGCTATGTTCCAACAAACCTTTTTTTTTCTTTTTTTTAAAGTTTATATTGGAATATAGTTGATTTACAATATTGTGTTAGTTTCAGGTGTACAGCAAAGTGAATCAGTTTTACATATACATATATCCACTCTTTTTTAGATTCTTTTCCCATATAGGCCATTACAGAGTATTGAGTTAGGGTTCCCTGTGCTATACAGTAGGTCCTTAATAGTTATCTATTTTATATATAGTAGTGTGTATATGTCAATCCCAATCTCCCAATTTATCCCTCCCCCCCTTACCCCTTGGTAACCGTAAGTTCCAACAAACCTTTATTTACAAAAACAGGCTGCAGGCCAGATTTGGCCCAGGGGCTGTAGTTTGCCAGTCCCTGGTCTAAAAGATCAGACATGATGGCAGGGACTGAAGTCTCCTGGTTCTCCCCTCTGCTTTGGGTTTACATATGCAGATGGGTCATTAGAACCTGACTCAAAAATAATCTGCTCCTTCATTCATTTGTTTCTTTAAAGTGTGTGTGTTGAGCTTCCCTTCTTTGAGAGGTGTTTCAGCAATGCAAGAGGGGTCGCAAAAGGATCAGAATTTCCTGAGTACCTATGACGTGCGGGTGCTCTCCAGAGGGCACGCCCTCTTCCCAGTGTGCAGAACTGAGGCTGGTGCACAGTGCAGGGCATTGCTGTTTTGTCAAAGACCGGTATGTTTGGCAAGTGGGGCCCTTTGTGCCCATCGCCTTGGGTCAATAGATACCGGCTCAGTCCTGGAGAATAGAACGTCCTCAACTTGTCCAGGTGCAGCTGTGAGGTGCAGGTTTGCTGGAGAGCTAACAGGGTCCACCCCCAGCCCCCAGTTCCTTTGGATCCACTTTCCTTTGCCAGCTCCACAACGGATTGCAGGCAACAGAGAGGCCTCGAAAAGATAAGCCGCACAGAGCTATGTCACAGGCTGCAGGGTCCCTCTGCGGAAATGCTATTCTCTTCCCTTGGCACCAAATGTCAGCTCCACTGCCTCTCCCCAGCAGCTGACATCTGCGTGCATTCTTTCTTTTTTCTCTAGAGAGCGCTTCCATCCAGGACGTTTTTTATTTTACATTTGAAAAAGCAGAGGCTCTGCGCAGAGCCTGGGTTTCCAGCTCCAGGCCCACCTCTGCTGTGCGGCCTCAGATTTTTGCCTCAGGCTCCCTCAGCCTCGGCCGGGGAGGCAAGCACTCCTTTGTGCTGTCATTCCAGCTGTGGTCCTGCTGCTTGCTGGGTGGCTGGAACCCACTTCCTACCTGAGGAGAAGCAAGTTGGTACTTTACTCTGACCACTTACCCGTTGAAAACTCTTGGCTTCACACAAGGAAAAAACGACTCGCAGCCAAGTTGTTGAATCCCCAAAACTCAGAAGAAGAGAAGAAATGGTCGGTGCAGCCTTCCCCCGTCCAGAGGCTGCAGCCACATGCCCTGTCCCTCCCCGTGTTTGTCAGCGTTCCCCCTTTCTTCTCAGACTCGTCCCCTTCCTCCCCAGTCTCGTCCCCTTCCTCCTGTGCCCGGCCTCATCAGGGCAAGGATTCAGCAATTCCTCAAGACTGCAGCAACCTTCTTGCCGCTTCCCACTCCCCATAAGCAGAGCCAAGAAGGACAGTTAGACCAAAGCACGTGGGCCAGTGGCAGGATTCTCTCAGGGTTTACCCTGGACAGAGAAAGCTCTTGGGTTCAAACCACCAGCGATGCACACTTTCTTACATCAAAAAACTTAGAATTGTCATACCACATCCTGAACCTCGCCTTCCCTCAAAGAAAGGATCAGGAGGTCAGCTCAGGAACCCTTGGCCTAGATGGCATAGAAGTTTTCATCAAAAACCAGCCCATGTTTATTGAACATCTATTAAGCCTTCTCTGGAGACTCTGCAGAAACATCCCAGCTGGCCTTCCTGGTTCCATGGTTACCCCTTGCCCCCCACAGTCCATTTTTCACAGAGCAGCCTGAGTCATCTTTTTAAAGCCTAAATCATATCACTCCCTTGCTCAAATCTTCAAGGGCTTCCAACTGCCCTTAAACTAAAATTCATACCCTTTGCCCATTTTTCTATTGGGTTTTTGTTTTTTGGGGTTTTTTGCAGATTGGTTAAGAGCTCTTTGTAGATTAGAGATATCAGTCATCTGTGATACAAACATTTTTCTCAAATCTGTTGTTTTGTCTTTAGACTTTGTTGATGGCTTCCTTTGCCTTATAAAAATTTTACATTTTTATATAGTCAAATACGTTCAGCTTTTCTTTATGTCTTCTGGGTTTCTTGGCTTGATTAAGGTGGATGTCCTTCTTAACAGGACTGTAGTCCTCCTGGATTTTTCTTCTAAGTGGTTTTCATGGTTTATATTTTACATTTAAGTCTTTACTCCATTGGAATTTATTTTTGTATTTGGTCAGAGACAGGGAGGCTACTTTCATTTTCCTCTAGACCACTGACAAACTATGGCCCATAGGCCAGCTGTCTGTGTTTGTAAATAAAGTTTTATTGGAACATAATCATGGCTACTCATTTACATACTGTCTATGGCTGCTCTTGCAATATAATGCAGAACTGCATCCTTGTGGCAAAGACCGTAAGACCCACAAAAGCCTAAAATATCTACTAACTGGCTCTTTATAGGAAAATCTTGACCACCTCTGCTCTAGATGGCTAGCGATTTGTGGCAGCATGATTTGTTAAATAAACAACCCTCTGCCTCTGAAATAAAATTCTGTCTTTGTCATATGTGAAATTCTAATGTGTCCTAGGCTCTTCTCCTGGATTTTTCCATTCTGTTCCACTGGTCTCTTTGTCTGTCTTTCTGCCAATACCACTTAGATGTGATTACTGTAACATTCTATCTGGCAAGGCATATCCCTCCTCACAATTCTTATTTTTCATGCTTCTCTTGGCTGTTCTCATGTGATTACCCTTCCATTAGAATTTAAGATATTTTTATCCACTTCCAAAAAAATAAAAACTTTGTTGGAATTCTAACTAGAATTACATTAAATTTAGATATGTATTTTGGGAAGAATGGATACTTTTAAAATATTAAGTCTTCTTATCTAAGAAAATACCTTTCTATCCTTTCAGTTCTTGTTTGGGCTCTTCGAATAAGATTTTATAATTTTATTCATATAGATCTGTATTAGTCAAGGTCTGGTAAGAGACAGAAACCAGGCCAGTAATTTGAACATGGAAATTTTATATAAAGTCTTATTAACTAGTAAAAGGTGGTTAACTTCTAAAAGGGTTAAAAAAAGACTCTAAGGGATACAGGAATAGCAAACGCAGGAAATAGCTACTATTTCTAGGACTGAAGGAAAGAATACAAAGATGTAACAAAGAACTTGGGAGCAGGTGGGACCCCAGAACCCAAGGCTGAAATTCAGACAGCACTGGAGAGGGCGTAGCTGCCACAGGAAAAGATTGCCTACGTCCAAGTTCCTTTTATGTTAAATTTGACCCTATGTATTTTTATGTTTTTGAAAAAAATCTTTACTGTCATTTTTTTTCCCATTCTCATTTCCAGGTGCTTTTTGCTAGTAGAGAGTGAAGCTATTGATTTTTGTGTTGTTATCTTTACTGTCTTTACTAAATTATCTTATTTATTTGACTAGTGTTTCATTAGAGTATCCTGGGTTTTCTAGGTATTCAAACATATCAGCACAAAAGATATAGCTTTATCTATTTTTCTCAATATTGATACCAATGATTTCCTTTTCTTGCCTCCATGCATTCACTAGTTCCTCAGATAATGTTAACTTTAGCACTTTATTCTACCAAGTTTTTAAAATATTAAATTCCCTTTGTTCTTAATTTTTCTCTCCTAGATATATCCAGTTCTGAGAGATGTGTATAGATATCTCCAACTCTCATTCATTTTAATTAAAATCTTCTTATATGTTTAGTAGCTTTTTTTCTTTATGTATTTTGCTGTTATATTGTATGGTGCATACAGGTTTATGGGTATTGTATCTCCTTTATTCACTGGGCTTTTTAACATTATCCTGTCACTCTTCCCTCTGTTCTGTACCTTCAACCTTAAATTCTACCTTTTCTAATATCAATATTGCTATATTTGCTTTCTTTTTTGCCTGATTACTCTTTACCTATACTTTCCATTTCAACTCTCCTGTCTCATCTCTTCATGGTAGAACCAAATAAGGTAGCTCTCACTTTTGCATTTCTTCAGAATTTTCCACAATAGTTGTGTTTTTAGACTCTGACACCTCCAGTGGTTTCCAGTGCGTCTCAGTAACAGTGGATGCTACCTTTAGTCAGAAGTAAGCACTGCACATGCACTCTGCTCTTTCCATACTAGTTCCCCATCCCCCTAAAATGGCACTGAAATTAGTGCCCTACTGAGTAGGATAAGTGCTTTAGCAATAGTCCCCAAACAAGATCCTAGCCTTTTGTCCCTTTTTGCCCTGAACATGCCTGATTTAATCTTTGCTCACTTTGACCCAACTTCTTGCTTCATCTGAAGGCAGAAATGACCAGCTGGATACTCTTCCTTTCTGCTTATATTAAGAGTAACTTCCATATATTGAGTCTGTGCAGCAGGCACATTGCATACTCTACACACATTATCTTACTTAAATCCTCACAGTCATCCTAGGGAATATGTTACTGTTCCTGGTATGCAGATGAAGAAACTTAGGTATCATGCTGACTTGCAGAATCACAACCTGTAAAGAGCAGAGATGGAACTTGGCATTTATTTTGTTTTGCTCCATACACTGCTTCTCCCTTCTCCAGAGTATACCAGCCCACAGTACAGCCCCAGCCTGTGCTGAGACTGGGGCTGTGGGGTGATAAAGGCAGAAAGCAAACACATTCCTGAATGACCCAGTAATGGCCATTTCACCAACTTTACCTGACTGGCACTGAGTAATACCACCATATCCTCTATTAGAGCTTAACACCTCTACTCTTCCATGGCTTAGAAATCAGACTGTATCATTAAACATCTGAAAGTTCAGTAAAAATCTTTCATAACAAGATATGGGGTCTATGGAATACCCTGCAGCTATTTAAAATGTCTATGAAGAGCAGTTGAGATGGAAAGATGGTCATGAGACAGTGTGTTCATCGTTTCCTGTTGGTCTCCAGTACCAACTTGGTCCTAAAGCAAGCATCTAAGTCTGTTTCTGGGCTCTGTGTTCTGTTCCACTAGTCTATTTGTCCATCTCTATGCTGATACCACTCTGTCTTAATCACTGTATCTTTATAGTAAGTCTCGGTCCATGGTAGGTCTAATTCTCCTGACTCTGGCTGCTATGTGAAGAATAGATCTGGGTAGAGGGACAAAGTTAAAACAGGGAGACTGTTGGAGTAATTGAAAGTAAGGTGGTAGTGGAAAAGTTTCTGGAAAAAAGTGGAGTTACTTTACCAACCTACAAAGCCCAGGGTATTAAAGGTCACTAGTAAGAACTTCTTATCCCATATATTGGCAGCTTAATAAAAAGTCTCAGATTAAGGAGCAACTCCTCTCCTCTCAGACTACTTGTATAACCATCAAGGAAAAGAAATCAGTTGCTGAGCAGAACACTGAATTGAAATTTCTGCGTCCCCTCGGTCCCCACTGTGTCCTCCACTTATGCACCTAGGTACAGAGGAGGTGCTTATTCCTCCCTCAACTCCCACGTTCCATCAGCCTCTCAACTGAATTTTCCAGAAAGTGCAAATCACTTCATACAGTCACTGCCGTTGCAAACACTGGGAATGAAGACCTCCACATCGACTCAAGCCAACAGTGAAAGAGGTGCAACATTGCTACTCAGGCAGCAAACATCGAGAAATCCTCAATGGTTGTGTTTTTTCAGAAGAACTAATAAATGATTCCATGGAAATGAAATGAAAGTTTAACACACAGGTGATGAAAGCCTCATTGGCACGGCTGAAAAATTCTATGGAAGAGCTGATTGAAGAAATGCCCACTGGCCAAAGATAACACAGTGTATTATCAATTATAATAATAACCACACTGAATTTCACCACTATGTGAATAAAATGTAAACACCACCATGAGAAGGCAATCAGCAAAAACCAGACTGTTTGAAACTCTTGACGCCACATGACCCAATTTCTTCAACAACAACAATAAAAAACTTCCAAAGAGCCTTCCCTGGTGGCGCAGTGGTTAAGAATCCACCTGCCAATGCAGGGGACACGGGTTCGAGCCCTGGTCCGGGAAGATCCCACATGCTGCGGAACAACTAAGCCCGTGAGCCACAACTACTGAGCCCACGCTCTAGAGCCCACAAGCCACAACTACTGAGCCCACGCGCCCTAGAGCCTGTGCTTCACAGCAAGAGAAGCCGCCACAATGAGAAGCCGGCACACCGCAACGAAGAGTAGCCCCCGTTCGCTGCAACTAGAGAAAGCCTGTGTGCAGCAATGAAGACCCAACACAGCCAAAAAATAAAATAAATTTAAAAAAAAAAAAAAGAACTTCCAAGGACAAAGAGTTTGAAAGGGAACCCCCCGATTAAAGAGACTTAAGGAACGTATCAGCCAATCACATGGTATGCGCCTTATGGGATCCCAATTCAAACTTTTAAGAGTTGAAGTGTGCAGGACACTGAGGGAAATTTGAACACTGACTGGATATTTGAAAATGTTAAGGAAATATTTTTAGGTGTGATAATGGTATTATGGTTAGTTTTTAAAAGATCTCATTATCTCAAAATATTCAGAGATGTGTACTGAAATACTTACAGATGAAATGCTATGTCTGAGATCTGCTTCAAAATAACAATGTGGGGAAGAGTGGGAGTGACAGATAACCAAAATTAGCTGTGAGTTGATCACTGTTGAGGCTAAGTGATAGATACGTGGAGGTTTTTCTTTTTCATAACAGAAAGTTTTTTAAAAGACATAATTTCATATATTATGTGATATATATATACATATAGTTCAAAACATCCCATTCTTTAAGAATACCCTACCCCACCTTCTCATGCTTCCCATTTTGCCCCGTTGTGGGCTCCCTTCTCTTCTCCATGAGCTGATTTCCTTGTTTCTGCTGACGGACCAGCGGAAGGTCTGCAGGATCTGGTCGCCTGCTGTGTTCCAGCTTACCCCGTGCATGCTGCGTTCCGTTCCTGTTTCATCCCAAGAGCACATGTACTGCACAGCTGTGATTCTGCAGGTCCCGTCAATCTCATGTGCAATAATATAGTGTAGAGTTTATTTCAGCCGCATAACTTCTTTCAATAGCTTTGTAAGTCATTGTAGTCAGAAGTTTACACAATCTTTGATAGACTGAAGGGTTTAGCTTAAAGTTTTCAGTTACACTGTAGTGTATTGTATAGGGAAATTGTGTATTGTAGTAATGACAGAGATGGGAGTTTGTGAAGCTCTCTTTGTAAATTTCTAGACCAAAGAAGTACTCAGAGGCCTGGCCTGAGGCATGGAAGGAGAATTTCATCATGTACTGCTTCATTTTGTTCTTTGAACACCGATAGTCTTGTGTAACCATCCTTAGCAGAACCTATACTTTTTGCTTTAGTTTTGTCATCAGCTCTGGGCTGGCAGTGGCTTGATTTTCTGGCTAACAGGAACTGCACAGAGAGGTAAAAAGGACAGAATCCTGTGTTGTTTCCACATCCTGGTCCCCTAAGGCTCTTGGGGGTCACCCCTGGAGGAATCTGTCTTGGACAGGACAGTATTAACAGGACAGTGCCAAGCAGGGACCTCTATGGCTCCTGGGTCACTGGGGGCGGAGGGGTTAGAGTGTGTTGGACTCTAATCCATCTCACCCAAAATTCCTGCCCGGAGACCTATGCTTCATGAAAGACAACATGGCTAAGCCAAGGGTCCATGGAATGAATAGCCCCCCAACTGGTGAGAAATGGAAGCTGAAAAGCAATCTGACAATTTCTGTCTCTCAAATTAAAGAAAGTGGATCAGGAGACTTTGAAAACCTCCCAGCTCCACAAATGTAAGTCCCCAGGCCCAAGTGTCTCTAATTCTTCACACCGGAAAAGTTAGAAGCCTCAGGACAGGCGGCAACTACAAGTCTGTCTCTGGATGCTCAAGTCATTAAACTCTGTGAAAGCAATTTGACAGCACTGGGGACGTGTTTTGTCATTAGGGGTGGGATTGGCACTGCTATTTATTTTAGCCGGGAAGAGGTGTGTGTGAAGGTGTCTGCATGTGAGGGTGTGTATTTCAGATGTAGGTGTCATGGGTTTGTGTGTGTTAGGCATGGGTGTGAGGTTTTTGAGGGTTCATTACTATTTTTGTTTTGTGTTGTTCCTACTAAAGAAATACCTCTAAGCCCCTGAGTTTGATTCCTCTGGAAATTCTGTGCTACCCTCCTGGGTAACTGTAATCATCCAAAGCACCATTCTTCCTCTCAACCATTTTGACCAGATCATTCTGAGCAGCCATCTCTGAATTTTACATTCCCTTTTCCTTCTACCTAAACGAGCAAGTTGTCATTCTAATTAAACAACAAATTTATTACCTGATGCAAGGAATAAAATCTCTGAATTACTTTCACTAAATTCCAGTTTAAATAAAGTCTTGCAAATAATTGCTTGAACATAAATTATTTACCCATTAGTTCTTTATTTGAATTTGGAGGAATTCAAATATGTTTTCTGGCAAGTGCTTCATGATAAATGACTTGCTTAATTAGCAATAAGTGTGTTATTCTCATAATTTCTAACATATAATAAGCAGAACTCAGCCATTTCTGTTCCATGTGTTCTTTTTAAACCCTTTATCTCTCTTTTAAAAAAGTCTTGTTTAATAGATCACAGACATGATCTTTTAAACTGTTTTCAGTAGTTATGCAAAATCTTCACAAAAGTACTGGTGGGTAGACTACAGGGACTTCTCGACTTTAATCAGCCCCGAGAGTAGGCAGGATTTAGAAGTCATTTCTCAACTCAGGATCACCTGCAGAAAATGAAAAAGTCCCAGGGAAGACTGCTGAGTATAAAATGCCATTGTGTACATAGACTTTTATGGACTCTGAAAAGCCCTTTGACTTCTTGGAAATAGAAGCTATGTTGGAAGTGTAAAGACTAGAAAAATTTGTGTGACATGTGCATGTGAACGCGGCACTGATGTTTAGGCTTGAAAAAGAGTGAAGAGATCCAGGAAGGGGGCTCGTAGCCACTGAAAATCTTAACTGCTCGCCCAGAGGGGCTGGGCTGAGACCTTGAATGGGAGGGAAAGGGCATGAAGATCAGTGAGAGAAACTTTGAACTATTTGCCAGTGACATGGACTTCAGAGCCCCAAACCAGACAGTAATAATCCAGGCACTGGAGACAGGTATGGAAAATGGGCTCAGCGTGAGGATGGAGAAACCATATTTAAAGGGAGCACGATAAAGGATAACTACTGTTCAGGAGAAGCTATGGGCCTCACTGGTGCCTGCTACAGCAAACCAAGGTGGGCAGTGCAGGGTTGTGGAAAAGTGCACTGGTTTCTGCAGGCAGATGGCACTTCTCATTATGTGACCTTAGGCAACTCATTTATCTCCTCTGGGCTTTGGTCTCTTCACCCATAAAGTTGGGAGTCGGAATGGCTGACTTGAAGAACCCTTGCAGATGTAGCAGTCTACAATTCAACAATGATGTGTAAGAGGAAAAAGCTTGGCTTCCCAAAAGGATTTCAGTACATAGAGCGTTACCCCAAAGAGCTTTCTTCCGCTCTTCCTTCCTAGGCATCTTGCAGCTCTGGGTAGCCAGCCACCCGCGCACCCACCACTGACTGTCCAGAAAATAGGGAAAGACCCATTAAGTCTGAGATGGCTGGACGAAGAGAAAGAGAATAACTTAGACTTTCCTGTGGCTGGTGAGGCACAGAGAGGTTGAGTTTCAGAGCAGTCAATACCAGGAGCAAAGAAGCCAGCGGTCTCCATCACAGCCCAACATGGCCCCTCCACTGGACCAGGGCAGCGTGCAGTGCATGGATGGAAGCCTCCCCCAGGTGACCCTAATTCCCTGGTAATCACACCGATAGACCCAGCATAAATATGTTGGGGTAGTGCGGGGATTACAGCCGGGAAATTTGAGTTGAGCCTGCATCATATTATGGGGTTAGCCCGTGGCCTTTACTGGATGCCAGGTAACCACTCCGGGCACCTCTGAGCTTCCTATTTATGTTCGTGTACCACCCAATTAACACCCCGTTAATGGCCGCACACATGTACCAGCTTTGTTTTGTCAGCACTGCCCTGCAGCTTTTAACTACCCCCAACCTGCCTGCCCATATAATAGAACCTTAATTAATACTCCTGCTCAGGCAGAACACGGTCTGTTAAAGAAAAATCAGATGGCTTTGATGAGAGGATGCGTGTGACTTGTCAAATGTAGCCATTCTGTCGTTCCCCGAAACAGACACCCAGGTGAGAATGCAGCTGAGTTACAGTGGCATGTGCCAGGTGGCATGAAAGCTATCACCATACAGTCAGTCTTCTGCCTGGATCTGAAGTATTTCCTAAGAAAGGCTGCTGTTGCATATCTGTTCTCACTGGCACTGGTCTTTTCTGGTTACATGGCAACCAGAAGCCAGAAAGTTCAGGGGGTGCTCAGTGTGAAAACTTTGGCCTTGAAGTTACAGTTTCAAGTGAGGAATAATTCCTTGCCTAGTGGCATAAAAGGAATCTTTTGTGTGTCCTAGAGCCATATCACTGACAGACTGACCAAGTGATATATTGAAACGATTTCACAGGGTGAGTTTCAAGCAACTTAGAGCTTCAGATGTGCCTTGACTGTAATCTTAAAACCAAGTAAGGAACATCCAAATCTAAGTAATTAAGCCAAATGTTTCTGTACTCAGTAATATCTTTTGCTTGGTAGTGCATTGCTGCTTGATCCTGGCTGTGCTTCCGAATCGCCTAGAGCTTGTTCATAATACAGATGCACAGACCAGAGCTCCTGGGCCTGAATCTTCAAGAACAGCTAGCCTCCACATTTTTAACAGGTTCACAGGTGGTTCTGCTGCATGGTCAGGATTGAGAACTACCAGCAAGGTGCTTTGTCGTTAAGCTAGGACTTTTTCACCCATCATCCCGTTTGATTCTCCCTACAACCTGTGAGGCAAGAATGGTCTCCATTTTATTGCTGAGAAATCAGAGAGAAACTTGAAAATTTCCAGTGCTTTGCTCAGGGCCACAGAGGTGATAAGTAGTCAAGGCAGCCTGGACTCCTGCCTCTAGTACTGTTTTCATGGGCTGTGACCAGTGTGGGTACACAGGATCTGACACTGAGTAGCCCCCTGCTTGGTTTAAAGCTCTGCTGCTGCCATCTTGAAATTCTTAATAATTTTTTTTAACAAAGGCAACACATTTTCATTCTGCACTGGGCCAGGCAAATCATACAGCCAGTTTTGCCATGTAGACCATTATAGCTTCAATGGTGTTGTTTCAACTGTGCTAAATCCATGCTGGGGAGTAGGGATTATTTCCAAAGTGAACCCCAGCTCTAGAGTACTTAGCTTAAGTGTGCTAGGGTGACCACCTAGAAGAGAATAATAGCAATGTATTATAGTACTTCCATTTGCTGAGCACAGTGTTAGGAGTTTTTCATAAATCATTTCACTTAATCCTCACAACAACCTAGTGTAATTATTGTCACCAGTGTATAAGTGAGGAAACTGAGGCACAAAAGTGTTAAATATAAAAACAGAAATCGTGTAGAGTATGATTATATATGTCTATGATGATGGTGAATTCTGGACTCAAATCTTAGCTCTGCCCTTTATCAGCTGTGTGACCTTAGGCAAGCTACTTGACATCTCTGAATTTCAGTTTTTCAACCCGTAAAATGGGGGTGATAATAATTACTTCAGAGAATTTCTTTGACCATTAAATGAATTAATATGGACAAAGTACCCAGCACATAATAGGTACTCAATGAATATTGGGGCCTTTAACAACCTTTGCACTCAAGAATATTATCCTTTACATACCGAAATAGGTATTTAAATGGTACCTTACTTAAGTATCTGAAGTGTTTTCACAGCACTGGATAATATAGTCAAGGTGCAATTAGCCATACATTATAATATTTTTAAGTGATTCAAGTGACACTCTTAATGTCTAAGTGTAATCTTTCCCACTTTAGCATTTATCATAGTTTAATAACTGCTGAATGCTGTTGAATTAAAATACTATTCTGTCTGGGGACACATTGACCCTTAGCATGGTAAAGCTCATCCCAAGCTCAGCTAGAGCCTCGAAAAAAACTCACCAGGGCAACTGACTCACATGCTCTTTGGAGACAAGAAAAGACCATCAGTAAAATGGAGAAGGCTCTGACCTTTGAGA
This sequence comes from Balaenoptera acutorostrata, assembly GCF_949987535.1. Lineage (NCBI taxonomy): Eukaryota > Metazoa > Chordata > Mammalia > Artiodactyla > Balaenopteridae > Balaenoptera > Balaenoptera acutorostrata. The sequence continues at coordinate 16,539,780 of NC_080082.1, read as the reverse complement.
GAAGCCAGGCAGCTTCATACCCACATGAGAAAAAAGCGTAGGCTAGGGACTTACTCAGAATAATGGTAGCTCTATAACATTTTACAGGGGTTTTTTTTTTAGCATTTCTTCCATATTTCATAGGCTCATTTGATACACCCAACAACCTGTGCGGTAGATAGGGGATGTGGCATGAAGACCTCCTCTAATTATGTCCTCCACGTATACCCACCAGAGCAGACCTACTCTGTGCCTGTATCCTGTGTTTGGTGCTGCACGTACATCCATCCACAGAGTTCTCATGCAACCTGCATGATAAATAGTACCCCCATTTTACAGATGAGGGAAGTGGGGCTCAGTGGACAGAACTAATGTGCTTGGTGGTGGAGGATTGAAACCCAGGATGGGCTGGCCGTAAGCTCCTTTCATCCTTTCCGCTCCCGCAGTCCTTCATGCTCTTCACTGAGAAGGTGGGGGGAGGGTCAGGCATAGGGAAGGTGGTCAGTAAACACTTAGTGAATGAAGGAATGTGAGCGGCGTCAGAGGAATACCAGAATGTTTTAATGACCTTATTTATTGGCTTGGAGACATGATCCCATCAAATGTACCATAGTTTTGAATTATTCAAAAGCTGTAAAACATTTGTTTTTCTAAGCAGCCATTTTTCTTTATTGCACACTGTTCTTCCTCCTTTGTGCCGTGAAATGCGCCAGCTTGATTTAAGGGGCGTGTGGTCTTCGGGAAGTTCGCCGTCTTGCTTCAGCAGTCTCATGGGATCACTTTCTGTCTTCTATATCTCAGACTTAGCTCCAAAGCCATGGAGTTCCATTCTCCCAATAACCATTCATTGTGAGGGAATTTTTTTTTTAACATCTTTATTGGAATATAATTGCTTTACAATGGTGTGTTAGTTTCTGCTGTATAACAAAGTGAATCAGCTATATGCATACGTATATCCCCATATCCCCTCCCTCTTGCATCTCCCTCCCACCCTCCCTATCCCACCCCTCTAGGTGGTCACAAAGCACCGAGCTGATCTCCCTGTGCTATGCGGCTGCTTCCCACTAGCTAGCTATTTTACATTTGGTAGTGTATATATGTCCATGCCACTCTCCATTGTGAGGGAATTTGATATTGTGTAAAGCCATGTGAGGTCACTTGAAAAAAATCTCTTTGCTCTTTAGAAGAGTTCCCTGATGGGCTTCTCAAAACCTGGGAGGCTGGATGAAAATCGTTCACTGGGTGAGAGAGAAAGAGAGTGCAGATGTGTGTACACACACTTTCTCAGTGTTGAACCCAGCAAGGGAAGGCCTGGCTCCCACAGGCAAATCAGTCATGATGTGAGCTCCCAGACTAGGTCCTCAGAATGTTGGGAGAAGATATTAGAGAAGAACCCTTTTTAGCTGTCTCAGAGAACTTTAGAATCCCAACTAAAACAGAAGATAGTTTGTGATACAGTGATTTGAACTGTACTCTGTGGTCCTGACATGGTCATAGAGCCCTCTGAGAAATAATGAAATCTTGAAGCCCTCACCTCATCCCAGAAAAGAATTCACACATGCAGTACACGCACACAAATTTTGAAAGCAATATCAAGTGATTTGTGAAATCTGTGGATTCTCCTTTAGAAGCACTGCCGTGGAATTTCTTTCTTGTCTCAACACAAGCTCTAAATACAACGTCTTTCTCTTTCCATCCATCTCTTTCTGTCACTTGTTCTACTTAGAGGTCAAAACAGGGTAGGATTTTATTTTCTATAGTCTTGTTTCCCACTGTGTTATTATAAGTTCTTTTCCACATTGCTGCAGAATCTTCATAATGTTCATTTTTAATGGCTGCAAAACATCTTGTCCAGTAGCTGTCTCAGAATTTTCTAAAGCGTTCTCTTATGGGTGGATTCTACATTGGTTGCCAGTTTTTTGCTATTTTAACTTACATTTCCGCAAATAATTTGCCACCAATGTTTCCCATTCCCCACTCAAGTTGCCGAAGCTTTTCCATTCTTTTGGAGTATCACGGTCGTCATCATTTTCTTTTACTTGGTTTAAATATACTTGCATCTATTCTTCCTGCCTGACCAGAAAGCAGTGCCTTTCTTCTGTATGTATCTCCTTAACTGGATGCTTGCTCCTATCCCATCCTGCCACCACCGGTTCTTCCTTTCTATCTCTTGTACCTTTTGTTCTTCCATTTCACTGAGCATGCCCAGGTCCGCCTCGTCTAGATAAATCTCTCTTGCCACCGTGAATTTGTGTGTGCTGGTTTCTCCGCCTGGAATACTCTTTCCTCCCATCTGCACCTGGGAATTTCCACCAAGCATTAGACTGAGAAAAGACATTGCTTCATAAGATGAGTCCAGGGTGGGAAGGGGGAGGATGTAAATTTCTGTGAGGACTGTGCATTCCCGTAAGCTGGGGCCCAGAGGGCTGATGTGGCTCTGTGCCCTGTTTAAGCATTTCAGTCTCTGCAGAGGTGGAGATGTTGGGAGTCTTGGTAAGTTCCTGAAGCAGAGCAGTGTACTGGAAAGACCACAGTATGTAGAATTGGGCTGACCTTGAATCAAGCTTCAGCTCTGCCATTTACTGACTCTGTGATCCCACATATGTTGCTAAACACTAGTTTCTTCGTCTGTAAAAGGATTAATGAGATATTATTTGGCCTGGTATAGAGCCCCATAGCTAATGTTTTATAAATGGTTTCTCTCCTCTCTTATAAACCTCCGTACCCCAGCAATGTTTAGCCTCATGCTTGGCTCAGAGTAAACACTCAATAAATATTTGTTGAATAAATAAACATTGGCTAATAGCTCCGAGCTGTGGGCACCAGCCCTCATCTGCGTCCTTGCTCATCACAGCCTGGGCTGATGAACAGGCAGCGCCTGCTGCTGCCCAGGGCAATCTCTGTGTGAAGCCGAAAAGCCTGTGTTTGGGGCTACATGCACAGCCAGGCGGCAGCTGTCTCCAGAGAAGGCGGTGGCACTATGCCAAGTACCCGTGGCCTCTCCACGGAGGCGCAGTCATTACGATCCCTCAGGTTCCTTCTGGAGAGTGCCTCTCTCCTTGGAGCGTGTGGCGCTTCACAGACGTCAGCTCAGGGGTCGTTGCCACGCACTTGTGAGGGGCTGAAAGCACCCGCTCGGCTTGCACCATGCCCTGTGGGCACCCAGCAAAGGAGGGCTGATAATGAGAAAGGATGGGAGAGGTTGAGGGGGCACACGTCCTCATTCTACAGGTGGAAAGACAGCAGAGACAGGTTTCAGCCGTTCACTCACCGTCAGTGGGGCTTAGGGAACAAGCCAGGATCTCTTTTTGGTCTGGGCACATCTGGGCAGTTCTGAGGGCCTGGGTCAGGCTCAACCCATCTCGGCTGGGACTCACGCATACATATGCAGTCCCAAGGTCTAGGCTTTGTCAGTGAGACTCCGAAAATGAAAAAATTGCTCACCCAGTGGCAACTGTGAGATGGAGGAAAGAGGCAGGTAAATCCTCACAGACCCAGAGTGCTCACAGGTTAACAGTTCAAGTCCATAAATGCCTTGAAACTCAGTTCCAAATCTTTAAAACCACACAGAAGAAGAATGTCCTACAACACACCAGCCCAAGTCGGGATGATGTTATGCCAGGCTGTTTGGTATGCCCGGGAGTTCCCCAGCTATGCCTTACCCAGACTAGATCGTGCTCCCCTAGGATAGCTCCCTGTGCTTTTCCTTTGTGATGGTTGGCTAATTTGTAATTACTTGTTTATTAGCATAATTATCCATTTAATTATACCTAGAGCCTCCTTGACCAGACTGAAAGCTCTATGAGGTCAGAGAGTACTTTTGTCTAGTTCATCTTGTATGTGCCCACTACTACTCAATGAATACTTGTTGAATGGATGAGTAGATTATATTATTTAAATGAATTGGAAAAAACAAGCCAAAAAAATCAAGTTACAAGAAAGAAAACATCTTGTACCAGGGTCACATGGCGTATATTTTGTTATGCATATATCTACCCATAGCCCTATGTGTGATTTCTACCTACAGCTATAAAATAAAATTAGTTATTTTCTGTGTTACACAGAATTAATGGTATACATTTCCGTGGCTCTGTGAGGCCAGGGATGCTATCTGTCTTGCTTACCCATTGTATCCTAGGGGCTAGCATAGTACGTAGCACAAATTATGTACTAAATAAATATTTGTTGAAGGGTGAATGGAAGGAGCCTGCAGATGCTTTAAAATTCATCAACCCATGCCCCATTAATTAAGAATATTGGATAATTGAGACATAGCCTAATTGAGTTTATTTGTATTTTATTTATTTACCTTGTATTTATCATTATTCCCTGCCTCATTTAGAAAAAAAATTTTGAGGTGCCAGCAAAATAAGTCTATTTCACACTATTCTTTTCTCAACAAATAATTTATTAAGTGTCTACTCTGTGCTACGCACAGGGGTAGGCAATGAAGATGTAATGGGAGGAAAGAGTTCACAGTGTCTGTCTTCATAGATCTTAAAGTATTGAAAACATGTTGGCTAAGCAAGTCAGTAGAATTTGGAGCAGTGTTTAAGGTATGTTATAGTTGGCTTTTGCTGCATAAGAAACCACCCCAAAACGACCACCATTTATTTAATTCATGACTCTGTGGGTCAGCAATTTGATCTGGGCTCCTCTGGGCAATACTACTGACCTGGTCAGGCTCAACTGATCTTGGCTGGGACTTATCTGAGCACTTACAGTGAGCTGCTAGATTGACTAGGGGCTGGCTGAGTGTCAGCTAGAGTGCCTCGGTTCTATTCCGCATGGCCTCATCCTCCAGCAGGCTAGCTGAGACTTATTCACATGGAAGTCTCAGGGTTCCAAGAACTTGAGAGGAGAGTCTCCTAAGGTCTAGCCACTAGAACTCACACAGTGTTACTTCTCCTGCATTCTATTGGTCCAAGAAAGGCAGAAGGCCAGCCCAGGTCCCAGTGCTGGAGAAATAGATTCAACCTCTTGATGGAGTGAGTTATAAAGTATCGTGATCATTGTTTAAATCTACCACAACATATTATTTATTTATGTGTAAAAAACACATAACATACAATTCATCATCTTAACCATTTTTAAGTGTACAGTTCAGTGGTGTTAAATACATTCATAATGTTGTGTAACCATAGCCACCAACCATTTCCAGAACTCCTTTTATCTTGTAAAACGGAAACTATACCTGTTAAACAATAACTCCCCATTCTCCCCTCCCTGCCCTGTCCCTGTCAACCATCATTCTACTTTCTGTCTCTATGTCCCTTGTAAGTTACTCATATAAGTAGAATCATACTGTATTTGTCTTTTTATGACTGGCTTATTTCACTTAGCATAATGTCCAATCCATCCCTGTTGTAGCATTTGTCAGAATTTCCTTCATTTTAAAGACTGAATAATATTCCATTGTATGTATATACCACATTTTACTTATCCATTCATCCACTGATGGACACTTGGGTTGCTCCCCCCTTTGGGCTGTTTGAATAATGCTGCTGAGAACATGGGTATACTAATGTCTCTTTGAGTTCCTGCTTTCAATTCTTTTGGACCAACACAACATATTCACCCAAACATTTTTTTTTTTTTTTTTTTAATTTATGGCTGTGTTGGGTCTTCGTTTCTGTGCGAGGGCTTTCTCTAGTTGCGCCAAGTGGGGGCCACTCTTCATCGCGGTGCGCGGGCCTCTCACTGTCGCGGGCCTCTCTTGTTGCGGAGCACAGGCTCCAGACACGCAGGCTCAGTAATTGTGGCTCACGGGCCTAGTTGCTCCACAGCATGTGGGATCTTCCCAGACCAGGGGTCGAACCCGTGTCCCCTGCATTGGCAGGCAGATTCTCAACCACTGCGCCACCAGGGAAGCCCCCACCCAAACATTTTTAAGTCTTTTTATATTATTTTAGTAGTTCTCACCTGTATATAAACTAAGCATGATACTTAAAGAGATACAGAGCTGCCAGGAATTTTAGCTGACAGCTCTTTGTTAACTGTTTTAGATTCCTTGATTCCGAGAGCCTGTCTGCCTTCCCCCTGAGCCCACGCTCGGGTGATGCTGTTGTTCCTCCAGGGGCCAAAGACAGCTTCATCACTGTAAACTCATGTGAATAGTACCACTGGCTGCTGGTCGAGGGCTCTATCTGTCCTGCACAATCTTGTGTCAAGCTGCATACCTAAGACATATTCCAAGTACTGAACTATTACGTGATTCATCCATGGTTCTGGATGCTTCTTTGTGACTCATTTGTAGAGTATTCAGCGATCTTTCAGAACACTCTGTGCAGTGTGCCGTGTGTGTCTGGTGAGGCCTAACACCCAATAGACACTCCTTCTGTAAATTGGATGCACCAGCCTCCTCGAGCTGGTGCCAAGGTGTGAATTAGGTAGAGACGCTTTTGACTGTTCCTCTGGTCTCCTGACTCTGTTCCTGGGCCTTCCCATAGCCAACCAGGCAGCATACCTGACCTCAGCTCCCCAAGGATGGGGAGATTCCAAAGTGGTTAACAGTAGGGAGCTGCAGTGGCTCCTGCCTCCTATTTGCAACCTGGCAAAACACAGAGCTCTCAGTTCTGAGCTGCTCATGCCTCTCCTAGCATGCAGTCTTCCTCAGGTAGGGAATATGGTGGGAACAGAGATCCTAGGGAAGCAAGGAAGGCAAGGTGGGAAGCCAAACCATTTTGGCTCCCATAATTCTCCCAGTCACATTGGAATAATTTGTCTGGGAGGGATTTCCCCTCCATGAGGATATAGAAAATGAAAGTTGCCTACCAAATCCCTCTGGGAGCACGTCCTTCTCTCAGGATGTTTAGAAAGGGACTCCACACTTTGATTTAGGTTGTTATAAGTGCAGATACAGAGCAGTGGGCAACATGGTTAGAGGCAAGTTGATTTGTTTTTCAGAGTCAGTGTTTAAGGGGAGAATCCATCCTGTTGGCCAAGCTGTTGCCATGTGCTATGGAGGAGAATTGTCACCCTCATGTTCAAATAAATAAAGGTGGTCACTTCAGTTCCGCCCCTAAGTTGCAGTGGAAAGTAGTCTCAAAACCCAATAAACTATCTATGAGTATATATCTGTGTATGTAAAAGTTAAAAAAAATTTTTTTTCATGGATGGACCCCAAGCCCCTAATTTGCTTACCTTTACAAAGGAGGAAGGACACCAGGATTGGGGGTGGTAATCAAACAGAACTTCAGATTTACCTGTAATATTCGATTTTTTTAAAAAGAATGGATTCTTACATATCTTATGTAATTAAAAATTAAATTTGAAAGAGAGAAATAAGGAAAGTCACTTTTGTTATCCAACTTTTGCAGAACCAGCCACCTCAAGACTTACTGGCTTAAAACCTCAACAATGTATTATTTCTCATGATTCCAGCCAGGCAATTCTGCTCCACGTGTGATAGCTGTGAGCTGGGCTGGAGCTCCAGGGTCTCTATGTGCAACCTCTCTTCACTCAAGCCCAAGCTTCTTTACAGGATAGTTAAGTGCTGGCTTCTAAGGGGACAAGCCCAAGTGACAGCACACACCAATCCTCTACTTGCTAATGTCCCATTGGCCAAAGCATGTCACATGACATCAACAGAAGCATTGTGGGAGGAGCAAACAAGGGCGGGAATCCCAGGAGGTGTGGTTCACTGGAGACCACCCATGTAACCGTCCACCACAGTCCTTCAGTTATTCTAGACCACACGGTTCTCCTGGGGACAAGGCTCAGGCATGTGACGTGGCAGCCGATGACACTTTCCCAGCTTTGATGAGCTTTCCCAGCTCTCACACTCAAAATTCCAAAATTACCCATCTTTACTCATTTGCTCTTACACTGGCTTTTGCTTTTCCGTTGTCTCTTCCTTTCTCTTCTTCCCTCCTTTATCCAGGTTTTTGTTAGTTTGGAGGATTTTTTTGGTGAGAGGTGGTTAGAGCCTCATGATCCTCTGTCACTTTCTTTAGCATTATTACATGAACTACCATTAGGGAAATGGAAAAACTAATTCCAGCAGCTTGCAAAAGTTTAGTAAAAGGGGAGAGATTGGCATTCTAAGTCCACCATCAACATATATGGCTGTAGTTATTCAGAGTTTATTCAGCACCTGTACATCAGACACTGCTGGACGTAAATTAAAGCCATATTCTCAGGGGTTAACAGTGCCAGCTCTGGACATAGCCTACCTGGCTTCAAAGGCCAGCTGCACACTGTGTAAGCTTCAACAAGCTTCTGTTTCCTCATTATAGTTGTGAGGATGAAATTAGTTCGTTGGCCCAAGTAAGATTATCTGTTGTTGTTGTTCTTCTTCTTCATCATCATCATCATTTGTGCCTTGCTTAATTCTCCAAACAACTTCATGATGTAGATACTACCTCTCTCACTGTAGCTATCAGGAACCTGAGGCACGGAGAAATTGAGTAACTTACTCAAAGCCATGCAGCTAACAACTGGTAAACCCAGGATTTCAACCGCCATCTGTCTGACTTCAAAGCTGTGCGCTCAATCACTCCATGATATCTTACTCAAGCTCATAGCCCCTCAAAGACGGTAGGTTCTGGTGGGTGATCCTTATTTAGTTTTCTACCAATAGTTGTTTGATGATTTAAAAAATCCCATCTAACAAGACCTGCCCCATGATCAATACCCATCCACACTGAATCTTTAATGCTCTGTCTTATCAAATTAGCAGCTTCCACCACAACTCAGGGCAGAAATCAATGTTCTCTTGACCTTAAACACGCACCAACGTGCAAGCACTCATGCCTCGGGGCTTCGGTGGCTTGTGGGTGAGGGGAGCCACTCTCAGACATGCCCGCTTCAATCCAGAGAGAACACAGCTCCGGATGAGCCACGCTACCACAGGCCCTTGCCAGCCTGGCAGTCATGGGCCCTCATCCCAAGCCTCCGTCCCTTCTTCCATGACCTGGGTGCTTCCGAAGATCCCCAGCACACAGCACACAGCCAGGCAGCCTCTGGTCTCTGCCTTCTCCTTAACTCAGCCACAGTATTATGAGGCCTCTCAGCCTCCAGGTTTTCCCCTTTAAACCCTCCAGTCCTCAGCCACAAAGCTTTCCCTCCCCCTGCGGGATCCGGTCTAACGCTTGCCACCATTGGACATGCTTCTGCATGTCATTTTCTTCCCAGCATTCACCCTCCACTCCAGAGCCAAGGTCCACACTCTCCTAGTCTCCCGTTTTGCTCTGAATTCTGGTTCTGTGCTCATGCCAGAGCTCCCTCCTGCAATTCCCTACTCATGTCTTATTAAAGTTTCACAGCAAAACAGTCCAGAAGAGTCCAGCCCATTTTTTTCTTTACCTCCTCTAAACTCTTTCAGTTTTTCAAGTCTCAAGAACACGATTTAGCACTTAATTGTCTATTACCTTGTGTTGTTTTCCTTCATGAGCTGCAGCATCTCCTGAGGCAGAAAGCAAGATCCTCAAAAATTATAGCATACCTTCTCCTGAAATCTTTGTAAGAATAATAAGAGATAGCATTTATTAAGTGCTTACTAGTACCAGGTAGTGTTCTGAGCAATTTACAAGTGTTATCTTGTTTAATCCTCACAGCCACGTTATAAGATGACTCATTGTTATCTCCATTTTGCAGAAGAACTGACACCCAGGGGTCACATAACTGGCACCAGGTCATTGAGGTGGCAAGCGATGGAGCTGGAATTTCAATCCCAGTATCCCAATCAGGGCAGGTGCTCTTAGCCACTAGGCCTCCCATAGCTAAACACAGAGTTGTTTTACAATCCATACTGTTGTGAAACTGTTCCCAAAATCATATACTGTTATTGACTCTACGGATTGACTGCATATAATGATAAGAGCTCATCTGGGTTCGTTTCTCTATTGCTGCATGCAAATTCCCCCAAAACCCAGTGGCTTGAAACACTTATCATCTTAGCTTCTATGGGTCAGGATTCCTGGCACAGCCTAGCTGATGTCTCTAGCTCTAGGTCCCTCACAAGCCCACAGTCAAAGCGTCAGTTATCTCAAGGCTTGACTGGGGAAGGGTCATCTTTAAGTTCACGCACCAGGCTGTTGCAAGATTCACTTCCTTGTGGGCTCACAGCCAGAGGCTGCCCTCAGTGCCTTGCCACGTAGCCTCTCCACAATGCAGCGCACAACATGCTGATTTGCTTCATCAGAGCATGCTGGGGGACAAGCCAGAGAGCCAGGGAGAACACAAGCAAGGCAGAAGTGCAGTCTTTGTAACCTCATCCTGGCAGTGACGCCCCATCACATTTGCCCTGTTCACTAGAGCAAGTCACTAGATCCAGGCCCACACTCAAGGGGAGGGGACCACACAGGGGTGTGAATACCAGGTGGAGATCACTAGGAGCCGTTTGAGAAGTCCCCTACCACAAATCCACAAAAAGCAATTAGGGGAGGCCTCCCTGAAAGGCATTTAAGCTGGCCACTGATGGATGAATAAGAGTTGGCCAAGATGCATGGGGTGGGGTAGCCAGACAGAGGGAAGAGATCATGGGAGGCCCTGGAAGGAGCTCAGTTTTTTCAAGGAAGAGCAAGAAGCTCCATGAGACTGGAGGGGGAGGGGGAGGGGGAAAGACCCCTGAGATGAAGCTAGGACAGGCCTCGGGGGCAGGTTCGGAATCTTCCTCCTTCTCCTGAGAGCAATGAGAAGTCCCTGAAGGATTTCAAGGAGTGGGATATGCGAATGGAGAATGTGTCAAGGAAGACTAGAGTGGAAGAAGACAGCAGGCAGGAGGCTGTGACAGATGGAGAGGAATAGATGTGATGTGTTTGAGGTATTGTTTGGATGAAGAATTGGCTCAGTCCACTGCCCAGGCCAATGACTGTTCAAATTCCAAGGTAGTAAAAAGTTCCTGCCAGGTGAGACCTGATTCCTTCCACCCTTCTGTCTGCTGGTCCTGGGTGGAGCAATCATTCTCAGGCTTCTTTCAGAATGCGAGGGAAAGGGAGTCTTGTAGAGTAATCCTCTCATTTCCTGGCAGAACCACCTGGTGTTAAGGTGCCTCATCTGGGATTGGGCTGTGTGTGCTCTCCATGTGTGGGCCTCCATGATGGGTCTGTCTGCTGTCTGTCTCTCTCTAGTGTTCTAGAAGGCTCTGGCCTTCCCTCTACTCTTCTGATTTGCCATCTAAGATACTCCAGGCCACTTCCAGAAGACGTTACCATTGCTTTTCCATTCCTATTTCTTGTCTTAGTTTGGATTTTCCCAGAAAGAGAACCAGGGATAAAATTTTGAGAAATTGTCTGCTTGGGAGGTGATTCCAGGAAACACTAGTAGGGGGGTTGGGAAGGGAAAGGAGCCCATAGAAGTGTATTATCAAGGACATTTCCACCGTGGACAACGACGGGGGCTTCACCCCACAGGGCCACTCCGAGAGACCCTGCAGGACAGACACTCAGAGTTGTCCTACCCAAGGGGTGAGGAACCCCATCCATCACTGCTTGACCACTTCCCACCTGCCCTGTCAGCTCTCTGGCAGGTCCCAGCACAGGTCTGGTGGACACCCATGGCCAGAAAAGAAAGCTCCCCAGGAGAGGGTCACTAGTGTTTGCAGCAGGTAGCTTTCATGTGTAGGGTGAGTGTCGAGAGGACATGAGTGGGACTTAAGAAGATCTAATGCAATAATCACAGCTAAAATACTTTATATAATTAGTCTAGTTCATCCTCACAGTTAGGCTAGCTCAGCCCTTGACACACGAAGGTACTCAACAAATGTTAATTAAATTGGTTAGTGTTGCCACTGAGTTATCCAAGGTCGTTCAGCTTGTAAATGTCAGAGCTGGGGTTCCCACCAGGTCATTGGTGCTGAGTCCATTGGTCTTTTGACTGTAGAACAAGGAATGTGTCACTGCAGTGAGGGGTCTCACCTCAGCATGGAGACAAGTTGAGGAGAAAGGTGGAAAGGGTGATACTGACTTAGCCAACATCAGCATCTTGCCCTGGGTCAGCCCAATTAGCAGGGTTTGTCTGATAAAATTATGAAGAAGAAAACCCCAGAACGACCTCTGGGCATGTACATGAGAATGCAGGAAGAACAAATGAGGGTAATAAAAAGTATATACTGACTGTCTCTATCAAGCCAAAAATACCAGATTGAAAAACAATCATTCAGACACTATCTCGTAATTTGCTTCTGGAGACTAGACTAACTTATATGATTGTGTGTGGGGGGCGTGGGGTGTTGGGGGGAATCCACCATTCAGAAAGGGCCCATTCAAGTAAAAGCTGATTGATTCCTTGGTTGTATCTATTCTTGGTCATAATCTCTTCTTTTGTTCTGGCGCCTTGATGTTATTTCAGGAATGTGGGTCTCTAGGGTAGATTCTAAACAGAATGGCGACTGTGTAACAGAATGATTGCTGGAGGGGCGATGTGAAGGCAGGGGAGAAAAGTCACTGGACTTGGGGAGGACAGTGCCTCCAGGCTCGGCTCTCTGGGTGACCAGCTGCAGAACCCCTGACGTAAGAGAGAGAGGGGAGCGGACAGATCATCTAATACCCTTAGTGTGTGTCAGGCGCTGTCCTTGGTGCCTTTGTGATCTCTGCAGTTGATCAGCACCAAGGCCCTGTATATCCCCTTTGAACAGATTCAGAGATGTTAAACAGCTTGTCCCAGCTCCCTCAGATGTTAAGCAGAGGAGCATTTGAACTCAGTTCTGCCTGACTCCAATGTCCTTGCTCTTTCCTCCCTCCCGTGCCTCAGTTTCCTTCTGTGCTTTTTAGCACTATTTATCAACTGTATGGAAAGTGCCATTTTAGAGTGTCGTTTTCTGTACACATTGGTGTAGGCTACTGGGTAGTGCAGAGCACCCCAGCTCCTGCCTCGTTACTCTGCATCCCTGTTTAGGAAGAGGTAACCTGAGAACACTCTGCTATATGCACCTTTTCTGCACCAAGTGAAGGAGTCTGTTACTTGGGAGAAGGGCTCTTCGTCATCTGCAAATCAGTGGGACATTATCTGGTTCTGGTCAGAGAGTTAGCAAAACCCATATGGAATTTTTTAAGCCAGGTTTCCTTTTTATTATTATTATTCATGCCAGGAGTCCACCGGGAAAATCTTTATCTGCATTAAAACATACATAAGAAGAGGAGAGAAGAAAAGGCAGACAAGAGTGAGTCCTACAAAGGGTTTCTTTGAGGCCAGCTCTGTTCCTCTCTAAAGTTCTTTGCCTTGCTCTCCACAAAGATGGAATCTGGGTTCAAGGTTGAATGGAAGCCAGCTCCTGATGGAACGGGTATCCCCTGAACACACCTCTAGGAGATTAGCCCGTCATTAAATATTTGTAGGATAACAGGAGAAGCCTAATTTAGTTTTTGTTTCTTTCTCTCTGTGGTTTAATCACAGATGAAAGAGACTAATAGCACTGCAGAGCTTTCTGGTGATCAAAGGCCAATCAATCCCCTTTGTGGAGTAATTAACTATTTGCTAAACTTGCAGAATTGATTTCCATTTAGGGCTAAGAGAGAGGGTTTTAAATGAAGACCGATTCACCAGGCGAGAGGAGGGGATCTCGGGGCTGATGCCAGGAGATACTCAGGGTGATGAATTGGAATCTGCTAATTAAAGACTGAAAAATACAGCCAGAGCCTGACCCTATTTGGGAGTACTTTAGGGAAGGACAGGCAGGAGGAAGGGTAGACGCCGCTGCTGTCTTTATCTGCCAGGCAGCTGTGCACACTTGAAGTGAAGAAAGCCTTGGCATCTTGTCTGGGGCAGAAAAGGCAAGCAGATGCTGGCTGGGCAGGAGGTGGGCTGCATGTGGTCAGCAAGTCAGGGCAGAAGTCTGCAGGTGACCAGGGTGTGGACGGGAGCGCCCATGACATGAAGGCCCCATGTAGGCACACCCCAGCGCACAGAGCTGACCCCTGTGAACCCCCAAGATTCTACGCAGGCACTTGAAATTTGCACTTGAAGCCAGTCACGAACGTGGATCCTGTTGCCACCTATATAGATGCCCTAAGAATCTGACCAGATGAATACAGTTGGGACCTTAAATGAAAAATTTATTCCAGCTTAAAACTATAAAGATGAGACAACCTAATAATACCTCTGCTTCGGGTTGCCAGATAAAACACAGGATGCCCATTTCAACGGGAATTTCAGACAAACGAATAATCTTTTTTACTATATGTATGTCCTAAATTATTTGTTGCTCTAGTATAAGTACGTACCCAATGATTTGGTGTTTCTTTGAAATTCAAATGTAATGGGCTGGCCTGTATTTTTTTTGGGGGGGGGCTTTCATTTTACTTTATTATTTTTTTTAACATCTTTATTGGAGTAGAATTGCTTTACAATCATGTGTTAGTTTCTGCTGTATAACAAAGTGAATCAGCTATACGTATACATAATATCCTTATATCCCCTCCTTCTTGCGTCTCCCTCCCACCCTCCCTATCCCACCCCTCTAGGTGGTCACAAAGCACCGAGCTGATCTCCCTGTGCTATGCGGCTGCTTCCCACTAGCTATCTATTTTACGTTTGGTAGTGTATATATGTCCATGCCACTCTCTCACTTCGTCACAGCTTACCCTTCCCCCTCCCCGTGTCCTCAAGTCCATTCTCTACGTCTTCATCTTTATTCCTGTCCTGCCCCTAGGTTCTTCAGAACTTTTTTTTTTTTATTCCATATATATATGTTAGCATACGGTATTTGTTTTTCTCTTTCTGACTTACTTCACTCTGTAGGACAGTCTCTAGGTCCATCCACCTCACTACAAATAACTCAGTTTCGTTTCTTTTTATGGCTGAGTAATATTCCATTGTATATATGTGCCACATCTTCTTCATCCATTCATCTGTCGATGGACACTTAGGTTGCTTCCATGTCCTGGCTATTGTAAATAGAGCTGCAATGAACATTGTGGTACATGACTCTTTTTGAATTATGGTTTTCTCAGGGTATATGCCCAGTAGTGGGATTGCTAGGTCATATGGTAGTTCTATTTTTAGTTTTTTAAGGAACCTCCATACTGTTCTCCATAGTGGCTGTATCAATTTACATTCCCACCAACAGTGCAAGAGGGTTCCCTTTTCTCCACACCCTCTCCAACATTTATTGTTTGTAGATTTTTTGATGATGGCCATTCTGACTGGTGTGAGGTGATACCTCATTGTAGTTTTGATTTGCATTTCTCTAATGATTAGTGATGTTGAGCATCCTTTCATGTGTTTGTTGGCAATCTGTATATCTTCTTTATTTGCTAAATCCGACAGCCTTGCTCTGGTGAGATTTCTGCTCTCTATCTACTGAGTTAGAACCTCTCTGAGTCTTAGTTTCCTTCTCTATGAATGAGTCTCAAAGTAGTAACTGATTGTTTTGTTATGAATATTAGATGAAAGAACAGAATGGGAAGCACTTCAGACAACGTGGTACCTGGCACATTTTATGTTCTCTCTAAACGTAACCTGTGATGATAGCAAAAACTATTTATTTGGTAAATACAAATAATAATCTTAAATATTAATAATGTATTTCCCTTTTTCCTGTCTCCTCCCACCCCTTATCCCCAACCTCTTTTCTTCCTCCCTTTCTCCTGCTGCCTCATTTTCTCCCCCCACCTTTCATTTTTCCCTGCAAATTTGGTCTGTACCTACCAGCATTAATATTATTTTGTAAACTGCAGCTTCACTGCCCACTTTCCCCACTGCAGATGGGCAGGATGGGTGAGTGGCCATGAGCTGGCTCAAGGTGATAATTCTGTGGTCCTGACCATACTTTTTAAGTTCTCTGTGCCTCAGTTTCCCCTTAAGAAATGACAACAATGTGACATGTCAGATTAAATGAACTCGTATAAAATAGTGTCTGGATATATTATCATTATTACTAATAACACTTAGAAGTTAGTTTGGGCTCCCCCAGAAATAATGCAGTCAGGGTTAATTTCAGTAAGGTCACCTGAGCCAAGCTGGATGCTGGTTCGTCCCGAGGGAGACAGTAGATGGTTTCAGGTCCCAGCTTTGGTTTTCACAGTTCTCCTCTGGCCAGAGGAGCTCAGATGTAAGTGAAAACCAGAATGAATGCCTTTGGTGAGATGAGCTTGTGGGTGGTTTCAAGGTCTGAAGCAAATGAATATTTTTCTTGTCTCTCGCCGACCGTTCCATGCCTTACCATTTTCCAGGGCAGAGGCTCCCAGCAGGTCAACTGTGATTCAACAGTGTTTCTTGAGAACTTAGATGATCCATTTCCCTGACGGCCATTGCCACCACGACCTCCTTACCACAGCCTGTGTGGATTCCCCCCAGAATAAGGTTGGGGCAGGTGGGGACATCTTTTCTGTGCCCTGCTCTGCCCCAGACCACACAGCTTCTGGAAAGACAGCCTAGCTCAGGCACAAACACAGGTTGGGGACCCTTGCCCTGAACCAAGGCAATTTAGGGAGACTGGGCTGGATAGCACTTCTAATTGATTAGCGGGCTGTGGATTTCACAGTAGATGAGATCCCATATGAAGAAAAGATTCAGGCAGGGCGATTCTACTGTATTCTCCTGTACTACCCCCTAAGTAGCCGACCATGTCCTTTTCTTAATGCCTTTATATGTGCCAAGCTCGGTTCCAAAACTTGATAAACATTAACTCAGTTTATTCTTATGACAACCTGATGTAGCAGGTACTGTTATCACCCCCATCACTGAGGAAATACAAGCACAGAGAGGTTAAGCTATTGCCCAAGTTCACACAGTGATGGATTGATTTGTCATTGCAAATGACTTAAATGACACTCCACAAACAGTTGCTGATTACCACTTTCGACAGTGCAGTGCACCAGCTGCCAGGTGCCCAAGGATGCCTTAGACCCCATTCCTGCCCTCTCTGTGAGCCAGAGGTGTGAACTAAAGAGATGTGTGTAAGATATTACCAGTATGGAGATTCTCCAGACTGGGAGAATATATACATTTCTCAAAGATGAGGAAGTGATGAGTGGAAAGAATTGTGGTCTTTCGGCCTTGCCACTATTCCTGCAGCCAGGGAGAAAGTATTTTATTTCAATATCCCGACAGAGGTATAAATGTTATCATACCGCACGTAGCAGGCCTCCCGGCTTTGGGAACCCACTGAGGTTTAGAAGTTTTTGGAACATTCAGCTGGAAGTTCAAAGGTCATGCTCTGTTTGACCAACTGGGGCCTGGACCTAGTGTGACTTGAGTGAGTCTTTTGGGGGAGTGTGCTGTGCTGGGAAATCACCCCAAAGGACCTACCCCTCGCTGGCTGGACCACAGAGGTAACTGGCATTCTGTTGCCAGGAAGCCTTCAGAGAAGGGAAGAGGTTAAGCATGGTAGTGATTTAAAAGGATGCCGTTTGATTCTTTACAGTAAACTCAATTCACCTATCAAACAGCCAGGACTTGATATTCATGGCACATGAGACCAGTGTCTCTGCAGCTCCCCGTCAACAGGAGCAAGACGATGACCACTTAAGAGGGAGCTGCACGAAATCTCCGTTGCTCGTGCAATTATTTAGGAAGATGGGAGGAAGGTAGCCGGGAAAAAGAACGTTTCCCAAGCGGCGTTTGGAGAAGGCATCTCAGTGTCGGCCGGGACCCTGTCCAGGCTGACCGGCTGTGTTGAAATGCAGGGGCTGCCATGAACTGACTCACTGCTGGATAATTACGTTAGGGACCAATACGGCCTGTTGAAAATCAATTCTGTTGGACCAGTGTGTTTGTTCGGAAAGCCACTCAGCCAATTCAGGAGTATATTAGGCAACAGGCCCAGTGCGGTGACCTCTTCTGGATTGGGGTTGACACTTGAACGAAGGCGTTTGTCCAGTTAAAGGACAGTACTAGCAGCAGGCTCTTATCTCCCCTAAATTGGATTACTCAGATCTGCTTGTTCTCTTTAAAGATAGCTACTCTTGGGTTTTTTCCCCTCTCTTTCTATCTGTCTGAGATGGTTACCTAGTGATTATTGTTTAACTTGCCATCCTTATGTATTCTCGGACAGTTAACGCTTAATGCCACCAGTGTCACTTCCCTTTCCTATGTGAGGAAGGTCACCTGATGCTGACACCTGTATTTTTCAGGTCACTGGTTGGACCTGCGAATGGGTTGGGATCCAGGGGAGCTGTGTGCTTAGGAGTTCACAGTTGGCAAGCCTGTGATTCACGTTCCAGGAAGCAGAACACAAACCCAGGGTTAACGCAAACTTCCCTTCAAACACACCAATTCTCTCCAAAGGAATTCTTCTTGAGACACTTTCCTTGGCTTGAAAACTCTCAAGCTTGCTCGCCAGCCAACGTCCCTTGAGTGGGAGTGTCACCTGGCTACCAGGACTGAGGACAGCAGCTGCTTCCAGCCCTCTGGAGTGTTGCAGCCATTGATGGAAAGGTGAGGATGCAGGAGAAATGATTACTGAAGGGGGTCCCCACGGGAAGCTAGAGAAGTCCCAGCTGGGGCCAACGCTCCTGGTTGAGTCTTTGCTACCTGGAACTGCAATAGCTGCCACCACACCTAAAGTTGTGTAGAGTGTCAAGAAGACATCGAGAAGCCCAGGGAATCCCACGTACTCCTCTTGAAAGAATCCAAGAAAGACTTATTGCTGCAATTATGGTTCTTTTAATGACACATGGAATTAACTGCTCCACATATCCATTCGCTTTGACAGGTGAGGATTTCACTGTGATAAAAGTAGGGCCACGCACACTGTCAGTGATTTACATTTCTGTACCCCAAACCCTGTCAACCAATTAGACTGCAAGAGCGAGTGGCACCATTTTCTAATGAAGCTATAATCGGGCTGCTCCCTCGCCCAGAGAGAGCAGATGTCCTTGTCCCGAATGGAGAAGGTAATCATCAGGGGAAAGGGTTTGAATAAATCAGATGTGATATCAGTGCAGCTTGCTATAGGTCCCTTATAATTGGAACCTGGGCTGTTGGAGACTCGGCAGCCCCTTCTGTTTTGCTCAAAAGAAAGACTTTTCTGTGTCAAAAAAGGCAACTTGTTTTTTGAGATGAGCAGCTGGGAAGGCAGAAGCCACTGATAGAGATCAGGTCTGAGCTCTCGAAGATCCACTGAAATGTGAGGAGAGGGGAAGGGAAGGGAGAGGAGGTGGGAGAAAGGGAGAGAGAGGCAGGCAGGGAGGGAGGGAGGGAGGAAGAGGAGGAGAGAAAGGGAGGGGGCGAGGAGAGATGGAGGAAGATAGATAAACTCGCTCTCTGCCCAAGCTTGCTCACATACAAAACCTGATTGATAACATCTGTGCTCCTTATCTCTTGAAATAATTGTGAAAATTAAAAGGGATCCTGTGGGTGAAAGATATGATGCAATCACCTTTTATTAACACGGCTGCTAATCACGCCTCCTACGGGACAGCACTAACCTCTGCACAAGATCTCACAGATCCTGTCTAATGATGGTGATTGTGCGCTTGGCTTGAGGTAATTCTTCTGGCCAGTCAGTCCTCCAGCAAGGCATTGGGATTCCAGTATGACTCCAGGGAGAGGGAGGGGGAAGGCTGTGTAAAGAGCACCTGGAGGAATTCCAAGGAAGTGTTGCAGGCAGTGATGACAGTTGAGCCTCCTTTGCAAACTTTAAGATTTTCAGCACCATTGCCCTGCAGAACAAAGGTGTAGAGGCACCAGGGAGCCCCGAGAACTCCTTTAGGGGATCCCTGGGTGGAAAAATTTTTTAAATACTCCCTGGGAAGCCGTTCTGCTTTGATCTGTATTACTGATGCCTCCAAAAGGAAGGCCAAGAAATGCAGAATCCTCTCGACCACCAGACAGGGTCATGGAGCCATCCCCATTCTTGCTCCAGATCCTTTGGAAAGTATATTTTCCCACTGCTTTTGTATGAAGCCATTGCTCCTCCACTGAACCAATTTTATTGCCACAAGAAAATGTCTGATTCCCTACATAAGCACATCAGCTTCACCTCCCGCAGATGAGAGCTCCCCAGACTGCTGCTGGCTGACTGCAGGGCTGTGCTCCGCGCCCGGCTTGGTAAGGGCTGGTCACCATCCACAGGGGAATTTTCCCGTCCTTCACGGGGAACGTGAGCCCCACAAGAGCCTCCCCGTGATCACCTAGGATTCAGTGAGAAGAGATACGAGTGCATTGCTTGTGCCAGTTTGGCTTGTGTGGCTAATTGCACTCCGTGCAGAAAATAACACCTGCGAAGATCAGTCCATCCTCTGAACACCAGACTCTCAAAGTCAACGACAAAGCTCTCTGGGTGAAGCCCGTCGGTAGAAATGCCCGTGGAAACATCAAACGCGGCTTCCAGTGGCAAGTGACTGATAGTGAAACTTTAAAGATCAATGAGAAGGCGAAATTGAACCGAATTCTTTCAGGGTCTGAAGAGGATAGAGGCTGGGGTTGGGGGCTGGGGCCGGGGGGGCGGGGGGGAGATGACACACCCTGAGGGTGAAGGACCCTTCCAGAAAGGTGACTGACAATGCTTCGCAGGAAGACTTCCCGAGCTGCTCCCGGTCACGTGGAAGAATGGGACAAAACCGAGCTTCTCCTGAGGACCAATTTTCGAACCAACTTCAAGTAAATTTGGAGTAGCCGCATGCTTGGGATGTAATTACGTGGGGTCTGCCTTGACCACCAGCAGAAAATCAGCCATGGCTTTGGCAGGTTGGGGGCAGTTTCCTTTTAAGCAGGCTGCCTGCCCAAGTTCAAGGAGATTAGTAAACAGCGATGGAGAAGCCTTGTTTATAGTGAGATTGAAGCCGGCCACACTGATCCTTTGAACGGTATTTGTGAAGCTGCTGTTTTTTCCACCTCTTAACCAGTGCGCTGCACAAGGAACAGGCTGGGTGTTCTTCCAGCTTTTTAAGAAAATATTTAAATATCAAAAGTTTTTACTCTTTTCTGAGTGTGCAAAATATCAGCTTAAAACCCAATGGAAGTCAGAGTTCTTGCTTAGTATACAAGGGCTTATGAGTTTTATAGTGTTTGGGACCTTAATCTACAAAGTATGATTTAATCCTCTTTGAGCTATCTGCACCACAGAGCCCTGGTGGTAAATAAACCATATGGTTGCAGTGGAGGCAGCTACAGCTGCCCGTCTCCATCTTTCACCCTTCGTAAATATTTCTGCAAAACAGATGAAATTAACTACTGTAACAGATAAACAGAGAGTGTAGCGCTCAGAGCAGACGTCTAACCACAGCAGCCACGCTTAAACACAGCCGATAGCTCCGAGCTGAGACTCTGCCACCTGCCGATAACTTTCCCTCTGTTGAGCCCCGGTGTACCTGGATGCTGGTACCTACCTCTGAGAAGAGTGAGGGTGGCACAGAAACATCCACTGGGCAGGGAGGTTACGTGTGAGGAACAGGCTGAATCATCAGCGCTCCCACATGGGGCAGATGCTGGTGTACTGACGTGCACCGAGCTACTCTGCAGTGAGACTGAGGACGCTATCGTGGGTCACAGGGATACCCAACCCTGGGCATCGAGGCCCAGAGAAAGGAAGGGAGTGAAGTCAAGGAAAGGAGGTGATTCGCTTGGAGATGAGTTTGCTCCACGTGAAAGGAATGATTGCAATTGTGAGACTTGCCATGTCAGGAAGTAGAATCGGATGCAAGAAGCTTGTTTGTGATGACATGAATTGGGTGCTTAACTGGTAAACTTGGACTTTGCAGTCATTTTAAAGAGCAAACATTTATTTGAGTGGGTCTGTCTACATGAGTCTGGTGTCATAGAGACGCGGATTTGAAACTGTTATCTCTGTGAATTTGTGCTGGTTATGTCACCCCTTTGAGCTTCTGGTTTTCTCCCCTGTAAAATGGGAAGGATCATACCTCCTTACAGTTTATGTGCACAAGAGTTCATTGCAATCATCATCATCAATCATAAACAAAATTATTATCATTATTTTATTTATTAGTATTGTTATGGCAATAGTAAATGTTTAACTTCATGGTATGGGGAGGAAAAGAGGCTCCTATCTCCACCTTGGGCCCTTTAAGCCGTGGTCTCTTTGGCTAGGGCTGTGGTCCCCGCTTCTAGCATCTGAAGGTCATGATAACCCAGGGTGCCCCGTTCCATGGCTTTGTCACTTGCCATAGCTGTTTCAGCCAATCAGTGGCTCCTCTCTGCCTCAGATCTCAAGGGTTGGCTGAGTAAGCGGAAGCTGCCTGTCCTCTTCTGTGCTCCCCCAGACACTGGGGGCCTGAGCACACAGTGGGGGCAGGGCAGGGCAGGACATGGCAGGAGAATCCAGAGGGTCATAGGTGTGTGAAGTTTTCAAAGGTGTCAGTGGCCTGTGAGGGACAAATGTTCACCTGAAGGCTGGGAAAGGTCCAAAGGCAGCCGGAAGGTGAATCAATCAGATCGGCACACCCACTGTGTGCTGCAGTGTCCCTGAGCCTTCAGGGAAAGAAAATAAGGAGGAGAGGATTTAAGACAGAGGCGCTGCACTTTCATCCTGGCCTGGCAGACATCGCCAAGAAATAAAACAGAGCACAGAAATGGCTCAGTAGAGAATCCTGGTGTTTGTTGTTGTTGTTTTAATTTATTTATTTATTTGTTTGTTTGTTTGTTTATTGGCTGTGTTGGGTCTTCGTTGCTGTGCGCGGGCTTTTCTCTAGTTGTGGCGAGCGGGGGCTACTCTTGGTTGTGGTGTGTGGTCTTCTCATTGCAACGGCTTCTCTTGTTGCAGAGCGCTGTCCTCAGTAGTTGTGGCTTGCAGGCTCTAGAGCGCAGGCTCAGTAGTTGTGGCACACGGGCTTAGTTGCTCCGTGGCATGTGGGATCTTCTGGGACCAGGGATCGAACCCATGTCCCCTGCGTTGGCAGGCAGTTTCTTAACCATTGCACCACCAGGGAAGTCCCAGGAATCCTGGTTTCTTTATGGCTCAGTTTCACAGCTTAGAGCCAAGATGTTCCAAATCCCATTCACAGCTGAGATTGCAGCACGTCTGTGTCCTGAAGGGCGGCAGGGCCCCAGCTGGAGCCGCTGAAGGATGTGGCAGCTTCAGAGCAGCTTTGGGGACTCCTCACTCACAGATTGCCGTCATATTTGAAAATAGCTGGGTCTAATTGGATAATATTTTTAAAAAATAAAAGGATTTAAATCCAGAGCTATTAAAAAAATGCTGTTAACTGGGAACAGGATTTTTTTCCCAAACAGATCACATTCATACCCTCTAAGCTGAGAGTGGGGCTGGTAGTTCCATGGACAAGACAGGGAATACACAGCAAGTTGGACCAGGTTGGAAAACAAAGATCCAAGGGACCAAGGGTATCTCCATAGCTCCCTGGTTCCCACGGAAATATTTAAATTGAGATGTGGCATATTTATATATATATATAACTTTTCTCAATCATTTGAGAATAAGTAGCTGACATTGTACCCCTTCACCCTCAAATACCTCGGTGTCTATTTCCAAAAAAATGAGGCCATCGTTTTACATAATCATAGTACAATTATCTAAACGAAGAAATTGAACATTTATACAATATCATCAACTAATCCACAATCCAAATGCAAATTCTGTCCGTTCTTCCAACAATGTGCTTTACCCAGGAACACACAGTGCCTTTAGTCGTCACATCTCTTTAGTTTCTTTTGAACTAGAACAGTTCCTCAGTCATTCTTTATCTTTACGTGTTCTTTTTCTTTCTTTAACCTTGACATTTTTGAAGAGTACAGGCCATTTATTTTGTAGAAGC
The DNA here is from genome assembly GCF_949987535.1 of Balaenoptera acutorostrata. Lineage (NCBI taxonomy): Eukaryota > Metazoa > Chordata > Mammalia > Artiodactyla > Balaenopteridae > Balaenoptera > Balaenoptera acutorostrata. The sequence continues at coordinate 16,516,186 of NC_080082.1, read as the reverse complement.
TTACTCGATTTGCGTTTGTCTGATGTTTCCTCGTGATTAGATCTCAGTGATGAATTTTTGGCAGAAACACCCCAGAAGTAATGTTGTGTCTTCCTCCTGCATCTAGCCAGAGGGATACAGTGTCGGGTTGGTGCCATTATTGGCGATGTTATCTTCGATCACTTGGCTAGGGTGGTGTGTGTCAGGTTTCTCCAGTATAAGGTTGCTCTCTTCCCCTTTGTGATTAATAAGAAATTTACAGGAAGGTACTTTGAGACTTTGTAAATATCCAATCCTCATCACACTTTCACCCACTAGTTTTAGCATCCATTGATGATTCCTGCCTGGATCATGTATTACTATGATATTTGCCAAATGGTGCTTTTCTAATTCCATCATTTTTCTACATTTCTTAGTCTAATTCTACTGTGATGGAGAGCCTTCCCTACCCCACATTTATCTACTTATTTATTTACTCATTTATATCAGTATGAATTCATGGGTTGTTATGCATTATTCAGGGGGTTGTGATTCGTTACCATCACTATTTATTTTCACATTCATGTTGTCCCAGAGGTGGATGGTAAGAGAGCCCTCTCTGCCCTTTGAGATGTCTTCATTTTTGAGCACTTTCTGGAACAAGACACTCAGGCTCATTTTGTACCTTACCTGCCCTAGAATCAGCCATCTCTCAAAGGGGTCCTGAATCCTGTTAGTGGAGAACAGAATATAAAAGCAAGATCTGGGCATCAGGGCTATTAGGATGTCATTATTTCTAGGTCGTCTCAGTGGACAGAGCTAGGATCTATATCTATTTTTGAAACATACTGATACTTTCAATTCGAGTCCTATATCATTTTAGGCTTCCTCTTTTGTATTTTTTGGGGAAAAAAAAACCCTACTTCTCCAAGAGTGAGACATCTAGCTCCCATTTTTCTCAACGTATTTAATCTTTGCTCATTCCTAGTATACATAGAAAGTAGTTTTCGAATTGTTCGTGCATACCGTTGTGCAAAACAAAACTACTAACTAGAGTTCAATATTTCTCAACACTTCTTTTTGTCTTTAGACTGAGGGTACGTAGAAAAACACTGTCTTCAAAAGTTACTTGGAATAATTGTCCCTCCAGCCTTCATTCATTGTGGTTATGCTATTCATTGGAAACACAGTTTGATTCTGTTCGGGGCTTTCTCCCCATCCACATGGATGTTTTTGAGTATATAAAAAAATGAATATGATTATAAAAGTCAAAACTAAATAAGAAAGCATATTCAGAGCAGAGTCACTCCCCCTCCTAACCCTTTCTCCCTGTGCCCACCCACCCCATGCAGGGACCCAATCTCCATTTCTGATTTTCTTCCCAATGTCTCTTTTTGCTAAAATAAGTAAATATATGTACAGTTTAGTTCCTCTTCTTTCTCATAAAAAAGCGAGCCTACTGTAAATGATCTTTTGCACTTTGCTTTTCCCCCTTATCGATGCATTCTGGAAATCACTCCCCATCAGCCTGTGGAGTTCTTCCTTACTTGTTTTTTACTGAATAGTACTGCACTGTGTGACTGTATCACAGTATCTCCAACCAGTCATCTGTTTGTGGGCATTTAGACTGTTTCCAGTATCTTGCAATTACAAACAATACTTCAAGATATAAGTTTGTATGTGTGTGTTTTCATAGAGTTGGACAGGTATCTTCAGGGTAAATTCCTAGAGGTGAGACTCCTGGGTCACTAGGTATACAGATATATAGTTGTGTTGGATATTGCAAATCCCCCTCCTCAGCTGCTGTGCCAGTTTGTATTCCCTCTAACAAGTCGTGAGGATGCCTGTTGTCCCACAGCTCACCAGCAAAATGTATCAAGCTTTCTAAGATTTACCAGTCTGATAGGTGGCAAATTTTTCAACATCATTTTCATAAAGAACTTTATTGAGAGATTATTCACATACCATACAGTTTACCCACTTAAAGTGCACAATTCAATGGATTTTAGTATATTCACAGATACCTGCAACCATCACCACAGTTTGAGAAACCCAGTGCCCTTCAGCTGTCACCATCCTAGCTTGCTCTTCCCCCAGCCCTAAGTAACAATTAATCTATTTCCTGTCCATAGAGTTGCCTGTTTTGGACATTTCATATAAGTGGTGTCATACAATATGTGGCCTTTGTGACTGGCTTCTTTCACTTAGCATGTTTTCAAGGTCCATCTATGTCATGGCATTTATCAGTATTTCATTTCTTTTCATGACCAAATAATATTCCATTATATTGTCAAATAATATTCCATTTTGTTTATCCATTCATTCGCTGGTGGAACTTGGGTTGTTTCCACCAGTTGACCATTACGAATAAACCTGCTACAAACATTCGTGCGTTGTGTTTTTGTGTGAGCGTATGTTTTTATTTCTCTTGGGTATATGTATGTAGGAATGGAATTGCTTAGGTCACATGGCATCTCTATGTTTACTTGTTTGAGGAACTGCCAGACATTTTCAATGTAGTTTATTTATTTATTTATTTATTTATTTTTGGCTGTGTTGGGTCTTCGTTTCTCTGCGAGGGCTTTCCCTAGTTGCGGCAAGTGGGGGCCACTCTTCATCGCGGTGCACGGGCCTCTTACTATCGCGGCCTCTCTTGTTGCGGAGCACAGGCTCCAGACGCGCAGGCTCAGTAGTTGTGGCTCACAGGCCTAGTTGCTCCGCGGCATGTGGAATCTTCCCAGACCAGGGCTCGAACCCGTGTCCCCTGAATTGGCAGGCAGATTCTCAACCACTGCGCCACCAGGGAAGCCCTCAATGTAGTTTTAATTTGCATTTCACTTATGTGTGAAGTCGAACATTTTTTCTTATTTTTAAAGGCTATTTGTATTCATTTGTTTCAAACTGTCTGTTCATGTCCTTTGCCCATTTTCCTATTGGGTTTTATATCTTTTTCCTCTCAATTTTTAAGATGGCTTTGTATATTGGAAAAAAATTAGCCTTTTACCTGTGATATATATTGCAAACATTTTCTCCCATTTCTCATTGTCTTTTGACTTCGCTTATTGCATTTTTCCATGCAGACTTTTACAAATATTTTTATGTAATCAAATTTATCAATCACTTCTCTTATTATCTCTGGATATTGATTCAATTTAGAAATCCTTTCTCCGTACCCAGGAATTTACCCATGTTTTCTTTCAGTACTTGTAGGATTCCTTTTTTCTTACAGCTCTCTGATCCATTTCAGAATATATTCTTGTGCGTGGTTGGAGGTATAGGTCTAACTTTACTAAGTTTAACTGGCTACCCACGTGTCCTAGCACCACTTATTAAAAAGATCATTTGTGCCCAAGTGATTTTTGATGTCACCTTTATATTCAGGTTATACTAAATTTTCACATATGCTTGGATCTCTTTCCAGACTTTCTGCCTTATTCCAGTGGTCTGTCTGTTTATTCAGGTGCCAACACCATGCTGTTTAATTTATTATGAGGAAGTTTGATAACCTCCTCTGGGCACCTGTTCTTTTGCTAAGGCCCTTGCCCTCCAGAAGTCCTCTCTTATATCTACGCTTCAGTCTTCCCTACTGTAACTTAAGCCCATTTCCTCTGTGAGTTCCTGTGAACGCAGGGCTCTCTCTGTACACCTCCCTCTGAGTTGTCAGGTGCTATGAGCTCTCTCCTTTCATGCAAATGTGGCCGCTGCTTTCCGGCCCAGAGGTGACTCTCTCTCATTGACAGCCCTGCCTGCCGACTTTACAAGTAATTTGCTGAGTTTGTCAAGCACTGCAGAATCATGTAAATGCCATTATCGTTTTTGTCATCATCATCATCAGTGGAAGCATCAGCTGCTTCCCTTCTTTCACCTATTGTTTAGAGCAAGTGGGTAGCTGCTGACGCTCAGAACAGAAGCTTTATCTGTGGAATATCCAAAGTCATAAGCCCTTGTAGGTCAGCTCATGTCTCAAAGGTGTTAGACAGGCCAGGAGGAAGATCATCATACACCACTTATTCTTTGTCGTTGAGGAGTCAATATATCTCACAAGGGTCCCCCACCCCGACCCCAAACGAATTTTCTCTCCTTGGTGTAATAGCGCAGTGTCTAATTGAAAAATACATTTATGCTTAAGAAGTGGTTGTTTAAAAAAAAAGAGACATAGTTGTAGACTCTGTAAACCTATTTCTCCACTGTTTTAAGGTAGAATACAAGGTTGGGACAATTAAACATTTTGAGTCCATTCAATAAATATCTGGTGAACAACTGCTCTGTGAAAAGCATTGCAGTAGAACCTGTGAAGGACTCGAAGAAAAACAAGACAAGATTCTGCCCTCCAAGAGTTTGCTCACGAGACAATGGGAGGAGAGATACATAGGCAAAACAGTGTCATTACAGGGCAACTGAGAACATGCAAAAAAAAAGAAAAGTTGCAAGGTGCTGTGGGAGTGCAGAAGAGAAACTATCCATTCTGGGGTCTCTTTGGAAGAGACGAGACTTAAATTGGACTCTGAAGAATAAATTGGATAGCCCAGGAAGATAATCTGGCATTTAGAATGGCTTAAGCAAAATCACAGAGGAAGAAACATATAACGAATTGGGCCATATGAAATGACTGTTTTGTAGGTCAAAGCAGTCACTTATTGGCAAGTGCGTGTGATTGACTCCTAATACATCAGATGTTAGGGTACTGTAGACTGGTTGCAGATCTAGTAGAATTAGTAGACTTATCTGGAGGAGTTGAGAGATCCTCTATGGGAAGCCAAGTTTTATGGGATTTTGAGTGTTAAATGAAGAATTTGATCTTTATTCAGTGAGATTCATCTAATTATTTAGTTATAAAATATTTTAAGTTCCTATAACATGCCCAACCTCCTAGTTGGGGAAGCTTTGAGAACACAGTCATGTTTCAGAAGGATAATTCTGGCAGTAGTGTGCATGGCGGGCTGGAGATAGGGGAAACTTGGGTAAGAAGACCACTTAGGGGCTCTAGGAACTAGAGAATAAATGAGGGCCTGGAGCATGGATGTGATAGCAAATAGAAAGGATGGAAGTGAAAGCCATTCCAGAAATTGAAATGGCACCAGAGATTGTGACTGAATCAAAGTAAAGGCAAGGGAGGAAAGGCTGACCAAAAGTCTCTCTGGTGCAACTCAGGAGAACTGGGAGGTTCCCAGGGACCGCCATCTATTCATTCATTCATTCATTCATTCATTCCACAAGTATTTATTGAGCACCAACTGTGAGCTGAGCAATGTTCCAAGAGCTGGAGACATAGCAGAGGACAAGACAGGCACGTGTCTAATGCAAAGAGACAGGCAATCAATGAATAGATAAATAAGTTAATTTATGATGTAATGGAAGAGAGTGATAAGCACTATAAGGAAACATTATTTAAGGTAAAAGAACTGGGAAGGGTAAGAAAAGGTATTTTCCAAAAGGATAATTAGGGAAGGACTGGTAGAGAAGATAACATTAGAGCAGAGATAAGAATGATGTCATGGGATGGGGGGGACCCTGGGAAGACCTGGGGGAAGGGAGTCCCAGGGAGAAAGAACAGCAAGTAGACAGGTATTGAGGCAGGTACAAGCCTGGAGCATTTGAGGGTCTGCTCTAAGGCCAGGACCTCTGGAGTGAATAGAGAATTGGAGAAACCAGTAGAATGTGTAATAGAGGGGTACGGGAAGAGTGTGTCATGGCAAGGAGCTTGATATTTTGAGCGTGCTGGGTTTTGAGTTTGGAGAGATGACCTTCTAAAGTTTATCTGGCTCCTATGTGGAAAATTGACTGTAAGAGGACAAGAAAGGAAGAGAACTGATGTGGTGGTGGGTGGTGAGAAGTGGTCAGATTCCAGAAAAACTTTGACATTAGAACCAACAGAAGATGCCAAAGAATTAGACACAGGGTGTCAGGGAAAGGGGGAAGAAAGGCTGACTGCCATTTCTAAGTCCAAGGAAGGAGCAGAATTTGCACTGAGAATCAAGGTTTCTGATTTATATTTGGTAAGTTTTATATGCCCAGAAGACATCAGAGTAGAGAGACTGAGCAGGCAGTGGGGTACAGGACCCTGGAGCCCAAAGGAGAAGCTGAGGCTGGAGGTCTAAATTTGGGAGTCACCAGTATACAGACACATTTAAAGCCCTGACCCTAATGAGACACTTAGGGAGTAGGGTACAGAGAAAAGGAGATGCTTGATGACTGGGTTCTGTGATGGTCAGTTTTTACAGGTAACAAAGAGAAGAAAGAACCAGAAAAGGAAACTTGGAGGGAGGGGCCAGTAAGAGGAGAAACAGAAGACTGTGGTTACCAGGAAGCCATGGGAAAGAAACGTTTCCCAGAAGAGGAGATGACCACCTATGTCAATGCTGCTAAGAGGTCACATAAGATGAGGACAGAGAATTGACAAGAAAATTAGCAAGGCGGAAATGTTGGTGACCTTGCCAGATGGTTTCTGTGTTGTGGTGGGGAAGAAAAAACTTGAGGAGAGAATGGACGATAAGACATGGAAACGGAAAATAGAGACCACTCTCTAGATATTTGCAATAGAGAGGAACTGGAAAATAGAATGATATTTTTTGGGGGAGGGTGGATGTGGAGTCTAAGACGGGCTATTGTTAAAGAAGGGACACCTTATAGAATGTTTGTCTGCTGAAAATAATGATCCAAATGAGGGAGAACATAATGATTAGTAAGTAGGGGAGAGGGGGTGGGATGGAGCATACAAGTGCGGACATGGGGTTGAATAGGAGCTTGCACCTTTTGTCCATTTAATGGGGGACACAGAACAAAAGATGGAAGTGCAAAATTCATAGATTTGGCAATAGAAGAATGAGGAAGTTCTTGTGGTTTCTATATTCTTAGTGAAATTAGAGGCAAGCTGAGAGTTAGGATGGAAGAGGGGTTGCCAGAAGCTCAAAGAGAGAGGAGAGGGTATGAAGCCATCATTTTGGAGGCTGGGTGCGGGAACTGATTAGCAAAGTATAGTGGGATTGCTGGGTAGTGCTGAGGTCTGTGTGACACTCATAAATTTTAAGTCAGGTCAGTCAACCTGGCTGTGTTGTTTCCTTCAACACATTCTGCTGTTCTTCTGCAGGTAAGGATTTTTTTGTTTTTTGTTTTTTTGTAGTTTTAGGTTAACAGAGTTAGGGTCTTGACAAGCAAGGACAGTGGAAGATACGAGGTTTGCAAGAAGGCTGAGGGTATGCACAAGAGAAGAGTTTTAGTTGTAAACCTTGGAATCTAAAGTGAGTAACAAGGGAAGTGAAACATGAGGCAGATGATGGGCATAGAAGAGGGCTTGGGAGCCCCCAAAAAGGGGTTGAAGATTTGTTTAAGTTGGAATACTAGAAAGAGTGAGGTGGGAAGACAGAAGGTGAAAAAGAGTGGGATGCTTCAAAGAGAGATTTTTAGAAGTGATGAAGTTGCTGGTAATGACAAGGTCTAGGGTATGACATGACAATGGTGACATAAGTGGGATAGAGGAAAAGAGCATTAGAAGTGAACCTGTCAAGCAACTGATCGGCCAAAGTATTGGAAGGAATGTCTGTGTGGATATGAAAGTCATTAAGAATAACGCCAGGGAGTGATGGGAACAAAGACAGGGAGCCAGGCATGAAAAGACTCAGTGAATCAGCAGGTGCAAAGTGATCCGTGAGTGTGATGAGTAGGGCTGTTGGATGGTACAGCGCATTGGCACGTGCCTCAGAGGAGGTTTTGGAGGAGAAAATAAAAGTAGCCTAGGAACAGCGGTGAGGGGCGATGAAGACATCCATCAGCCTCCTAGCTCTATGGTACAGGGGATGTGGAAGGATAAAAGTCACCACTTAAGGGGACTGCAGGGGAAGCAGTGACCTCTAGAGGATCCTGATGCCAAATGGTAAAGGAAACATTTAGAGGAGAGAGAGGTTCAGGTGATAGGGGATTTGGGTAACAACAGACAATGAGTTCCAGAGAATGTGGTATAAGGATTTGAGGGGTTTCGGGATGGACAGAAGATTGAGTCAGATTAGGAACACACAGCCATGGGGGACAAGCATCTGGGAATATATGGATGATTTGAAGTCTCAGACTTATAAGTAAACTGAAGTAAACAGGGGTGTAAAACATGAAGGTATTAAGCATTATGGTCTTTTAAGGGAAAGTTCTGAATTATGCCTCATTCTTGGGATCTCACTTAGGTGGTGGTAAGAGGGTAGTCAGACAGGAAACCCTATGGGCCTGCCTCATCTTTCTGTGAGTGACAGAGACGGGACAGTGGAGGTCTGGGGTACAGGAGAGGAGAGGCATGACAAGAATGAAATTTGGAGTTGTGGCCATTATATATTTGTTGAGGACTGATGACCCTTGAGAGTGGAGGAGATGCCATCAGCAAGATGGTGAAAAGTGGATTTGGCTGTAGTGGGTGAGAGGTTTTAGACCTAGACTTGTTAGGAGGGTTAAATGAGATAACTAATGCCCATGAGGTAACTACAGTCCTGAGTGCTTAGTAGGTAAATAGGGTTAGTTCCCCAACTCTCTCCCACCGCCTGCCAAGACCTCCAACGTCCCCTGCAAATGTGCATAGGTGGGCCCCATGGGACGACTGGGTGTAAGGGTGTGGACCAGTGTAGAGCCATCTCCAGCTGTTAAAACAACTCAGAGTGCATACACGGCTGCCCATGGCTGGAGGCAGCACCGGCCACTGAGTTGGAAGAAAAGGGGTCCGCAGTGCACCGTCGGGAGAAATGAGGTCCAAACATTTTTTTTTTAACATCTTTATTGGAGTATAACTGCTTTACAATGGTGTGTTAGTTTCTGCTGTATAACAAAGTGAATCAGCTATATGCATACGTATATCCCCATATCCCCTCCCTTTTGCGTCTCCCTTCCGCCCTCCCTATCCCACCCCTCTAGGTGGTCACAAAGCACCGAGCTGATCTCCCTGCAAACATTTTAAGACATTTGCAAAAGCACATGACATTGAGCTCAGCTACTGGGAGACTCAAATGGCCAAACCTTTGGTCTATTTGGGGACATTATCATAAGGGCATGAAATTTAGTCAGAACAAATGCAATCAATACCCTGATCATGAGGCTTCATTGGCAACCAGCAGTAGGAATAACTGTCAGAATTGTAGTTGAGTTTGTTTTGATCACTTTAACTATAAAGTTAGAGATGGTCACAAAATATTCTGCAACTGAAACTTGGCTCCTCGGTACATAACACTCGGTAAATATTATTATTATTACTGTTACCCCTGCGATAGTTTGGCACAGTTTTCTTACTTAAATTTACCTTGTTAACCTAGGAAAATGAAACACGTGATATATTTCTTGGTCTTCCTGAAAAATAATCACATTTGGGATGTTTAAAACCATGGTTTTGTCACATAATAATTGGTTCCACATTTGCTAATTGAATTTACCTTTAAATGTTTTAAACTTTATTGTGAATAGAGAGTTCAGTTTAGTTTTGGGGAATGTTTTCTTTCATTCCTTTGTGAGAAGCAGCCAAACTCAAGAACAAAACAAGCCATCAACATTAGGGTGGAACAAAGAGGGTTCTTATGTCAAGCAGATTCAGAAAGCATTCATCTTCCAGAAAGGAATGAGAAAGAAAAGCAGGAGAAGGGATCCCCTTATCCAATTTAATGGAAGATCACAGGACCGAGAGGAGGAGAGGCCAGATTCAAACTTGGCGGCAACTCTGAAACCTTTCCACTTGCCCCTTGCTTCTGTCTCGCAGCCTCTTGAGTTTGAAGCAACTTGTTTCTAATCTCTCCGAGCACAAAGGAAAGCAACTGTGAGTGGCCACTCGGCTGGCGGTCCTTCGAGGAGAGGCCAAACAATGGGCTCTCTGCCACCCTCGGGGCTGAAGGGGGCAGGAAGTTGACAGCAGTGAGGATGCCGAGTCCCACTGCCTTCGGTACCAAGAACTGAAGTGGTCTCCTAGAGGCAAGACTGCATTTCATCCTTGCCTTTAAGTGTATTATTCTGTTTGCCCTCCACATTTGGGATTGTTAATGAGTTTGTTGCCCTTTCTGTCTTTCCGCCCTCACCATCCCCTCACTATGTAACCCCCTGCGGTCTGTCCTCTGTCCCTCCCACCGGTCAACAAATGCAACAGCCTCTTCTCCCTTCTTATCCTGGGTGGTTTCTCCCCAGCACAGAGGGAGCCATGAAGCCGATCCTCTCCCTGGCCCCCCTGCTTTCTTAGAACCCTCTCCTGCGTCTGCTGCCTTTCGTGTTAGCCTGGCTCTGCTTCCCCCTTCTACCTTCAGAACACGAGCTCTTCCCCACAGACGTGTCCTTGGCCCCTTCCTCTTCTCTCTCTGGTTTCATGCTGGCCATTTCCCCCTGTTCACTTCTGTGTGCACCCTCCATCCTCACGTCAGCACCTCCAGACTTAATTTATTGGAGGCTTCACCGACTAAACATTTCTACCTACGTGGGAGTCAGGACCTTAAACTCACGAGATAGAAGGTGGAAGTTAGCAACCTGTCCTTAACCTGCCCCTCCTCTGGTTTACCTTCTTTCTTGTAAAGGTACCATCACTTTTCATCAATACCTTCTTCGACCTCCTGATCTCTCTCATCCCACATCCAAGTATTACTGTTTCTGTTTTAAGCAGCTCTCTCATCCATCCTCTCCTTTTCCATCCCCAGTTCAGGGCCCTTGTTACCCCTGGAAAATCCAAATACCTTTGACTACTCCCCCACACGTACACCTTCATTATTGCTCTTCTCAACTCATCCTATACCCTACCTTCAAATGTATAGTCCAAAAATAAGACCATGATTAGGACACCAGTAGGCACCATGCACGTATACCTAATCCCTTGATCCTCTAAAAATATGTAGCAAACAAATGAGAGAGGGAGGGAGGGAAAGAGGGAAGGGAGGAAGGGAGAGAGAGAGGAAGGAGGAGAGGAAGAGAGGAAGAAGATACAAGATAGCAACCATAGATTTATTTCTAGATTTGTTGTGAATTTGGCCTCCGGAGAATCACCGACCTTCACTATGCCTCAGTTTCCCTTTTGGAAATTGTGAAAGCCTTTGCGACCACTCTTGCTGCATAGAATATATTCTTCATTGACTATCTTGAGGGCTCTGAGAGCCCTTCGTGGAAAGAGGTCACTACACACTCAATACCACTGCCTCATCACCTTTGTGTGTGGTTTTGATTAGTCCCAGGTCAAAACAAGTGTTTGCTGGTCACATGGTCTATTATATATTCTGTAGAGTTAATATTCTTAAACACCAGCAAGGGATTTAGTTTCTCCTCCTAAACAGATAAAGGTTTTGAGAAAACTTCAGAGAAGGTGTGTTGGGTAAGTGAAGTTGAAAGAGGAAAAAAAAAAAAAAAAAAAAAAAGTTAGTAAATTTTTCTCTGGGTGTTAGTTTAACTAGAGGCCAGCATGACTGGGAAGGTATACAATCCTTTTGACTTCAGATACTCCAGATCATTTGCAGCCAGTGAGAATGGACAAGCCAAGTGTCCTGGTTCGTCCTCATGGGAAGAAAGGGCAGCCTTAGGGCTCTACAATATTATCTAAGTGACTTAATCACTCATGAACAAGTTTGGGCACTTTCCTCTCCTTTTATAGTAGATAAAGAGCTGGTTGTATAGTTTCTTTCTGCCCATATACAGTTCCTGTATATAACCCCTATAGGCTGAAAATGACTTTCTACTTATTTAATAGCTCCAATTTTCCCCAAATTCCATTTGTATCATCTGACTTTATTACATAGCCAACTTCTTCAGGATATTAGCTACTGGAAATATCTCCCCGGCAGCCCCTCTTTGGGAATGAATTTGTGAAAATCAATATACATTTTGGACTTCTCAGGCTCCATAAAATGCATCTTGTCCTAAGCTGCTTACTCTAAGACAAAGAGTTGCACACGGGTAAGGGAATTTCAGATTTCATTGCTTACTCCTGCCTTTTTTTTCTTCTGGTGTACGATGTGGTACTTTTAACCACTGATTCACCAACTCCACTCCCATATGGCCCTGGTTTCTCTCTTCCAGATCAAGGGTACTGCTGCTGAGATTTAGTTACGTCAGTCTTTTCCCAACTCCCAGATACAAGTTATTAAATAGAAATGTCATGATTTAAAATCACCCTTCCCATATTGTTCTTACATTTTGACATCTTCTCTTCATAGCCTCAGTGTCAGATCGCTATAAATGCAGCAGACGTTTACAGGGCATATTTGTTAATTCTAATACACTGTATCAACAGTCTGTATTCTTCCACACAAAGTGCCAAGACTTCTAAGTATTCCCACCACTGATGCAAATTGGAGAATTACTCCTATAACCACATCTCATGGGTAGATCATGACACTCGTGAGACTAAAGTGGTGGATGCGCCCTCCGTACAGGCTAGATAGTGTGGTTTTATTCTGTGGCAACAGGAGAACAAAGGACTCCAGGCAAAAGGCCGGGGACGGCTCAGCTCAAAGCATCCTCTTGTCACACTGGAGGATGCTGAGCTCGTTCTTTGCAGCCATCTCTCTTGCATGTGTTCTGCTCTTGGGATGCCCTTTCTACAAATGCTCCCCATGGCTTTCCCATCAAGGATAACTCAGATCATCTGTGATCAGCAAGAAAAAGAGAAGTATAAGATTCATCAGAATAAGACCAAAGTGAAGAGAAAGGAGGAAGCACAAATGAGTATGGTTTGACGCTCCTCTTCCTTTCAGAAGGGACAAAACCAGACAACGGGGTAAACCATGGTGTCTTAAGCCTGTTGTCTGGTATCTGTCTTTTAGTTCTCTCCCTCCTCTTTGCCAAATCACGGTCATAAATATTTAATAATGACCCATCCTCTCCTATACCAAGCACCCTTGCCACCCCTTTATTCAGTGATTGTTATCATCTAAACTTATCCACATTTACCCATGAGCCTGCAAGCCCTTCCCCGCTCCAACCTCTTTTCAAGATTCAGCCAGGCCGTCTGTGTCTTAAAGAAAGCCCTTAAATAACAACCAAGGCAGTTCCTGACTACCAAACACTGACATTTGTCTCCATCACATTCCCCCACGTGACAGTCCGTGTAATAGACTATCTCCTAACACACACAGGCATTGCTTGACTCCAGTTCGCATTATCTACTAATGAACATACTCTACCCCTCACACCCACAATCAATCCCCTCTTTAAGATCTATATTCACCAGAGCCCGGATGACAACACCCCAATAACTGTATCACTCAACCTGCCCAGACTAATTATGGAATCCAGTTGATTCACTGCTTCCACTTTGCTTTCTTCCTTTCCTTTCCGGTCATCGGCTGCTACCTGGGCCCCCTGGGCTATTTCTCTTGCCCATCAGTAGGTGGCTCAAGCCTCTCTCCTCTCTCTTTCCCCTTCCTGCCCTAAGTGTGCAGCTCCCGCTCTTTGAGCGGCTGCTTAGGATGACCCGACTCCATCCCTGTTACATTCCTCCAGGCTTGTCGAAGGTTTGCACTATATCCCCGAGTAGCCGTGGCATGCCATGAAGAGTGAGCACAGCCCAGCCCTAATCATGACGACCTCAGCCCCACTGAGAGATGAATAATAACAACTGCTCTAGCCAGTCCCACAAGAGCCCACGGAGGACGTTTGTTTTGGAATAATGAATATGGAAATTTGGAATCCATAATAAACTGCAAGCAGTCTTTCAACTCACTCGTGCCGAAAATTCACACTCGCCTTTCCCATGTCTTGTCACTTGTGTTTTTTATCGTTCGATATGTAAACAAGGCCGGGAAAGCCTTTGTTCCTTGGTGCCTACTTAGATTTGCCCATTAATCCCGACCCCCCTCCCTTTCCCACCAATGCATGCAGGATTACACAAAGCAAAAGTCATTAATTTTTATCTCTGACTATCTGTAGGGTTTTTAATGTGGCCTGGCTCGCTTATGCGCCACCGACCACATGCCATACGTGCGTGTAGCTGCTGGAGCGGTATCACAGGCTAATGAATCACTGCCTCCTCTCCTGAGTAGTGTATGCAAGGGCCGTGTTCCTTTTTGAGCAGCTGGCATGCCGGTGAGGACCTGGCTCCGCCGGTCAAGGCATCTGGACATGAATTCAACATGGACTGCTTTAATTAAATGGCTAAGCGCACAAGACGCTAAGAAACAACTCATTGAGCGAGACTCGAAAGTGTAGTCGACACAAGCAAGAGGGTGGAAAGGGTAGGAAGGTACTTCATCCACACCACCCACTCTACCTAAAATCCTTGAAATCCCCCCGCGTGAAGCACAACCACTTGCTAAAAGCACGAGGAATCGTGGAATCCGCAATGAAACACCTGAGGTGAATCTAGTTCATCACCCTTAAATTTAGAAATCAAAACAGCAGAGCTAAACCTCCTCTTCTGCCCTTTGCAAAGGTTTTGTTTTAACGATACGCTTGCTTGCAGACTCCTGATACGGTGGATTTCAAGAAGGAGGGATGCAGTGAGAGGTGGGTAGGAAAGTCTGAATGTACCTGTTACCAGCAGTCCTGGAGGAAAGGAACAAGTTAATGCAGCTTTGCAAATATCAGGAGGCCAGAGTGGTCCATCAGTGTGCTCATTTGCTGAGGAGGAGAAGGGAAAAACAGCATGGATTCATACTGTCCACTTGGGATGGGCTTTGCATAGATCAGAAAGATGAAGTATCTGCCAGCTCATGTTTGCTTTCAGCCTACCCTTTATTAGTCTATTTCAATAAGGAAACAAATGAAATATTTTCATAAGGAAGAGCTGTTGCAGCGGTAACCCCAGTTTTACTCTTCTGAGCACTTATCTTTAATTCTGTTGCAAGTTTCCGCATACTTCCACCTTCATTGTATTTGGTTTGCCTGTATACTTCATTGGGAGGCAGGATAGAATAATTTAGGCTGAATGAGGACTCAGGATTCAGATGCTTCTGGGCTCTCATCCCAGCTTAGTTCATGTCTAGTTATGTGGTCTTAGGCAAGTCATGGGATTTCTCTGAATCTCCTTGTCCCCATCTCTGAAACAGGGCTAAGAATAATACCTACCTCATCAATATTTTGTGAAGATTGAGTTAATCCACACCAGATCCATAACACACACTTTAGACTCTCAAAAATGATGGCTGCTATTAATGTTTTGCAGAATGGGGTCATGTCATGTTGATGTTTTACTGGCCAAATACAGAGAGGACCTGTTTCCTGTAATTGACTAGATTTACCTGCATGTACCAGTAAGGCCTTAAAGAAGACCTTTAAAATAGATTACTGTGCAACCACCACCTCTCCAGTCTCTACTCCTCTGCTCCCCATCAAAGACCTGGTACCTTCAATTGGTAATAACATGCACTACAGATGGACCTGGGGCTCTATTTTCTTTTTTAAATAATTTATTAAGACACCATTGTTAAAAAGACCCTGAGGCACTCTGCCTTAAAAAAAAAAGGGATATGAAAATGGTAAAGCAGGCTCAGCATTCTGCCTGGTGTTCCGCCCTCATTCTGAGCTGAGAGGTTGACGACCAGGAGAGGAAGTTAAATGCTGGTGTCTATACTCACTCTGTCCTTGTATGGTACGTTCTCTGAGATTTTATAAATCCATGGAGGATTGGACATTCCATGCCAGCAAGATCGTCAGGGCCCTAAGAGTCCCCCAGGGGCAAATGACAGAAGGAAGACTATCCATGGTGCACAAAATTCAGTTAAACCTCACATAGACAGTATGTGAGATTTCAATAGTAATCAGTCACAAAGATTCAGGGCAATTCAACATTTGACACACCAGCCTGCCAGGTCTAAGCTTGACATAAAGGCAGAATTCTTGAGTAATAAAGCAAGACACTTGCTGAATCTTGTTTTTCTCTTTGGGGTCTTCAGAATGGGGAAGTCCAGTGTCGGTTCTCCTTGGGGCATCATTAACTCATCTGCCAGGTGCCACGGTTGGAAGAAAGCATATTAGTAAAAATGGCTGCCATTGGAAGAGGGACCTGTGGTTTGATCCAACCATGGGTTATCAGTGTTTTCAAAACTGTGGGCCCAGGTCTACTGGGGAAGTTGAGGAGGAGACAGAAGAGGGTTGTTTGGTGAGCACTGACTCTGTGAGGGGCAGGAATGGGGTTAGGAAATCAGTCACCGTACCCGGTCTCATGGAGTAACTGAGACATTGGGCAGCAGTCATTGCAGTGGCGGGTGGAACAGAGCAGTAGAAAACAGTTCACTTGAGTCTTAAAATCAGCTTCACGTCCATGGATTGCTTCCCCTTGTTCCAAGTGGATACGAGGAAGTAGGGCATACACAGAATTCAAGAACAAGTAAGCCGAAAGGCTTATCAGAAAACTGCTATGCCAACAAATGAAAACCAAAAATAACTTGAGTATTGGACTCGTGACTGTTGGTCCAGGCTTCTTTTTTAGCCAAATGTTCTCTTCTGTGTTATTTACACAAAACTGTTCAAAGAGGCTTTGTGAGATGTGGTTTTCTCAGGAGTGGGACTTCTTCTTTCCCTATGAATGTTTTAAGTCCCACTGTAGTTCTTCAGAACCACAAATATACATTGAGAACAGCTTAAGATGTCAAGATATAGAGTTTGATGAGTTTGACAAAGGAATCAAATGCTTTCCCTCCAAGGTATGTTGGTGTTAGGTGTTTTAATAAGTTAACCAGTGTGCTAAAGACCCAAATGAGACCTACAGCTTTTTCAGTTTCTTTTTTTTTTTTTTAATTTATTTACTTATTTTTGGCTGTGTTGGGTCTTCGTTTCTGTGCGAGGGCTTTCTCTAGTTGTGGCAAGCGGGGGCCACTCTTCATCGCGGTGCGTGGGCCTCTCACTATCGCGGCCTCTCTTGTTGCGGAGCACAGGCTCCAGACGCGCAGGCTCAGTAGTTGTGGCTCATGGGCCCAGTTGCTCCGCGGCATGTGGGATCCTCCCAGACCAGGGCTCGAACCCGTGTCCCCTGCATTGGCAGGCAGATTCTCAACCACTGCGCCACCAGTTTCTTTTTAATGACTTTGTTGAGATAGAATTCATATATCATAAAATTCAGCCATTTAACATATATAATTCAGGAATGTTTAGTATATTTACAGAGCTGTGCGATCATTACCACAATCTAAGTGGAGAATATTTTCATCACCCAAAATGAAACTTCACAACCCTTTGTAGTCACTCCCCATCCTTCCCTCCCCCCAACCCTGGGCAACCACGAATCTACTTTCTGCCTCTATAGACTTACCTCTCCTGGACATTTCATATAAATAGAATCATACAATATGTGGTCCTTCAAGACTGGCTTCTTTTTCACTTAGCATAATGTTCTCAAGGTTCGTCCACATTTAACATGTATCAGAATGGGGGAATTCTTTTATTGCTTCAGTTTCAAAACTCAGATGCACACACTACCCACTGTACTGAAAGCTGGAATGTCAGCTCAGAATGGGTCCGTTAACTTGCTGACTATTGGACATTAGCCTGTTATTGAACTTCAGGCTTTATGTATACAAATCAGTTTCCTTTGGTCCTGCCATTTAGATTCCTTCCAGATTCCCAAATTCTTGAACGGCTCTTGCATATGATATGAGATATTATTCTTTACGATTTTCCCATGTTAGGAAATATAAAGTGTCAATATTGGCTAGTCCCAATATCCTGGATTTTGTGAAATTTTTTTCACGTAGATTTGCTTGGAGAAGAAATGGCCACACATTGTAAAAACGCAATGAGATTTTAATGAGCTGAATGTGAAAAACAAGAAGAGCTCTGAGCCAGGAATGAGGTGATCTCTACCGTCCTGCTGCTCCCCCCATTGCTGACCTGGAGACCACAGGCGTGTCACTCAGCCTCTCAGCTTCTGTCTCCCCACTGGTAAAATGACCATGCCTCTCCCAGGCTTTGAACCTCCACTAGCACCCCCAATGCTTGAGAATCAAATACCAACTTCTTAGCATAATCACATGAAGCTTTTGCAATATGGTCTCCGCTCCCCTCTTCAGCAGCATCGCTCCTGTGCTTTTGTAGTATTAGACCAAACTCCCTAATTCCATCATACAGGCACCTCTTTGTATGCCGCTCCCTCCCCGTGGTGTGCTCTCCTGCCTTTCTCTTGCAGGAAAATCTCTTCTCATCCTCCCAGGCCTTACTCACATGTCCCGCTCCCCTATGGAAGGCTTCTCTGAATTCCCCAGGCAGAATTATCAGATTTACCCCCATATCTCAGGGCATTTAGTTCATACTTCAGCTAGGGTCATTATCATATTGTGCCATAATTGTTTGTTTCTACATCTGCCTCAGCACCTCCCACACCAAATCTTAGCACCTCTAAGCACCCAAACCCTACTGCCACGTCTGGGCCGTAGTAGATCCCCCTAAATATTTATTAAACTTACAAATTAGTTTGAGGGAACTGACCTCAAATTAACTGTCCCCTTTTCTCCATCCTCATGTCTCCATCCTAGACTAAACTACACATTTATTGCCTCTTGCCTAGACTCCTCCAGAGTCCCCTCTTTTCCTTCTTCCTTCCTAGAATCCATTTTCCACCAAGAAGTCAGAGAGGTTGTGAAAGAGTCAAATGAGACCTAATATACATGAAAGAGATTTGCAAATTCTAAAGGCACTTTGCACGTGTAAGGTTTTTAATTGTTTAATTTTATGCCTGTCCGATTTTGATTTTTAGAATAAAAGTGATCAAGAGAAGGGTAAATGTTGCATCCCTTGAGATAATTGGAAGCACTCTGGGCTATCGCAAAACTGGGACTGAGAACTACAGGATGCATGATTGTTTTCTCAAGCCTGCGCTCCACACCCAGAGCCTGGAAACCCTTCCAGTCTTTGTGGGTACCTGCTCCCGATTCTCTAATTACCATCAGAGGCTCTGAAATCACAGAGTTCAACTGAAGCTCCACTCATTTCTACATCTTCTACCAATGGCCTCTCCTACTGCGTGTAGTAGTGATGTCACACCCATCGTAGAATCAGGACAGTTTCCTTCCACCCACATTTATCATTACATTCTCTGCTTTCCCTCTCCAATATTCTATGAGAAAGCTCCTAGGCCCTCTTGACTTATTCTGTTTCCTTTATGGAAACTACCACATAACTTCTTCCAACCACGATGTTCTCACAAAACAGACCTATTCTTTCTTCTGCCCCAAATTTGTCCATCTTCTCATGATAAATACTGTGAATGGAAGTATGAACTTGTCAATACACTGTGGTTCCAACATCTATAGCTACCCAGAGAAGAAGCTGCTGGAATCAAAATGCCCAAATCCATTTGTTTCTCTTCATCCTAGGTTAAGGCACAATCATATCTCATGCCTGAACTACTACAAAATTCCTGCCTCCTGTAGCTTATTCTCCACACAGAATTCTGAATGATCTTCTTAAAACAAAACTAAATTAGAGCGTATCACTTCTTTGCTTAAAATCACGTAAAGTTTCCCTGTAGCATGTATAATTGAGTCCAGACTCCCTAACCTAGGCTTTGACCTCTATGTGATCTGCCTTTGGCCCCCACCTCATCTTTTACCTCTCTTCCCTGCCACAAGGAAACCAAGGTTTTACTATCTCTTTTCCTTCTGCCTGGAATGTTCTTCTAGACTCTCCCTCAGTTAGCTCCTGCTTGCCATTCAGTTCTAAAATTAAATATCATCTCCTCAGAGGACCTGTTTCTGCCACCCAACCTGAAGTATCCCACTGTGTTAATTAGGCTGAGTAAGGCTGTGCTATGGTAACAAGCAACCCCAACTTCTCAGTGGTCTAACAGGAAAAAGAGGTCTGTCTCCTGTATTATTTTACTAGGGCTGCCATAACAAGCTACCACAGACTGGGTGGCTTAAACAACAGAAATTTACTTTCTTACAGTTCTGGAGGCTGGAAGTCAAAGATCAGAGTATCTGCAGGTCTGGTTTCTCCTGAGGCCTCTCTCCTTGGCTTGTGGGTGACCACCCATGGTCTCACTGTATCCTCCCATGGTCTTTCCTCTGTGTGCATCCTTTGCATCTCTTTCTGTGTCCACATTTCCTTTCTTTTAAGGACCAGTCACATTGGATTAACGCTCACCTTAATGGCCTCCTTTTAACTTAATCACCCCTTTAAAGGCCCTTTCTCCAAATACAGTCACATTCTGACTAGGCTTAGGGCTTCAACAAATGAATTTCAGCAACACAATTAGGCTCATAACATCTCCCTCACTCAAACTCTCCTGAGGATCCAGGGCTATTGTTCTCCATTCTTAGAAATCCAGGCTTCTACCATGTCAACACAAGGCCTCTTCCATGATTGCCACAACAGGGTTAGAGAGTTCTAGAGTATCTCACACTGGAAATTAAATAATCCAGCCAAGAAGTGATATGAGTCACATCTATTCTCATTTCATTGGCCAAATCATATCACATGATCATGCCTTACTTTAAGGTAAGTGGGAATCACAACCCTTCACGTGTCCAGACATGTAGGAGAATGGATATTAGTGAATGGTAGTAATGCCTACCACACTCAAAGATCAATCCCACAAGACCACAGCAAAAAAAATGACCACTGTCAACTTATCCAGGATAATTTAAAAATGGGCTAAGACTCTTGCCCTCCAAGAATGACATTGATTCTTCAAGAAAAGAAACAATCCAGTAATGTCAAGTCCTGATCCCTCAGTGAATTTCAAAATCCCTCTGACTCAATTGCTGCCTTGAGTATTAGTGGCCTCCTGCCTACCTGGTTCATTAGGTCCAGTCTGGCTACCCTTGGCTCCCTGCCCAATCCAAATGCCTTTGTCAGCCACTCCTGTCCCTTCTCACTCATGTTACAGATGTCCCCATCCGTTAGACTTTCTCCTGGTTCAATATCAACCTGAACCACCTCTACAACACACTTGGACCCAAGACACAGATCCCTACCGAGGGAAGTCATCAGTAAAGTGGACACAGCCTCCCACAGAGGAAGGCTGCAACACTTCAGGGAGCCCTTGTAGCTCCTGAACAGATACTGTATTCACTTGCTCATCCACTTAACCCCAGACCAGCCCATCATTGCTCTCTGCTCAGGTTCTTCACATGGTGAGGGAGACTATCCAGGAGCATTGGTGAGCTTCCTGGCCCCTCTCAGATCCCTCCTTCTCCACACTCCTTATTTCCCAACTCCCTAGCTCCTCAGTCCCTTCCTATATGTTGCTTTCTCTTTTTCTGTAAGACACACACAGTCTCCCCTAACCTGGAAAGTCCTGCACTCAACTTTGCGTTGCTCAAATTAACAACCTTTGTCTCCTTCATTACTTGCTCAAACTTCCCAGGCAGGAGGTCCATACCCCCCACTTCCTGTTCTTTGCTTTCCTTTTATTCCTCTACCTTCCATATTCTTATTCTTCTAAATGATAGCCTGGGTCCTCTTTACTTCTCCTACTCCCTCACTGCTTGCAAATACACCTCCTTCTTGGCTTTGGGAATACCACAGTCTGCTGATTTACCTCCTTCCTCCCTGACCACTCTTCCTGCTGACTGCTCTGAAACGAAACTGGCCACTCTGACCAGATGGCTCTTCTTCTGTCCCTCCAACAACAATGCTGCCTTTTTCCTCTGTGTCTTTGCCCTTACTGTTCCCGCCACCAAGAGTGCCTTTCCCACTCTTTTCAAGTTATCCGGGTCCCAACAGGCCCTATGAAGGGCCATCCTTTCCATTCATCCTTTCATAGTTCATCCCAGCCACCATGATCACTCTCCTGAACCCGGACCATCTAGACCAGGGTTTGGCAGATCTTTTGGTAAAGGACCAGATGGTGAATATTTTAGGCAGGTCATAGAGTCTCTCTTGCAACTACTCACCTCTGCCATTGTAGGGAGAAAGCATCTGTACACAGGATATAAATGAAAGGACATGGCTGTGTTTCAATAAAATTTTATTTACAAACACAGGTGACAGTCCATTTTGGCCCCACAGGTTGTAGTTTACCAACCCCCTGAACTACGCCATTCCTTTTTTTTTAATTGAAGTATAGTTGATTTACAATGTTGTGTTTCTATTTCTGCTATGCAGCAAAGTGATTCAGTTATACATATATATATATGAACTAGGCCATTTCTAACCTTATTCTTTTAAATAACCTGTTACTTTTCACATCTTATTTTCCAGCTAAATTATTAACTCCTTAGAGGTAGAAACGTTTTCGTACTCCTTAGTATGCACTTTCTTTGAAACGCACTTCATGAGATTCTCTAAGCATTTGTAGGTGCTCAGTAGAGAATGAATGAGTGGGGAGACAGGCCTTTTAATGATCTGTATCACCAGATGCTACATAGTTGGAGCCCCCAGCACAGCTCCCAGAGCACATGAGGAGTTCAGTATTTCCTGTTGTAGTTCTTCCTCAAAAACACTTCCCAAATCCAGAGCTGTTGGAGAAGATTGGGAGGCAAGATTGACTCTGTCTCCACGACAGGAAGCCATGCCACGCCCCGGGCTTGCTCTGTGGTGGCCACAGGACATCCCTTCCCAAATTTCCTGTTCAAATTCCAGTATCACAGCATCCTCCTGTCACCTTGCCACCTGATGGGACCATACATCAGGACATGCTGCATAACCTTATTATTCTGCTTTGGCACATTTAGATGGGAAAGTTTCTTTAACCCTAGCTGCCTCACCATTAAATGTGTGAAAAGTATGTCATAAGCTGCAAAAAAGCAGTCCTGAGGATTCAGATGCCTTCTTTCTTTTCAGTGCTTCCTGACTGACCTCATCTCTCTGGGCTCCCCCTCCACCTCCACATCTTTACTATGCATCCCAGGTTGGTCCACCGGCAGGTCACCAGCGTCCCTCCGTCTCCGAGCTGTGTGCCCATGGCCAGTGCTGCCTGCGTCCTGAGCAAAGTTGGGTCTGCCTGCGCGGAGCGGAGGGAAGCAGATGAACTGCGAGAGCTGGACTTTGATGCCTTTTGGTGGGGAAATCACGAGTTTTATTCTCAGCCTCTACCTCCGGGATTTTTATGTCCATAACGATTTAGTACACTTTGTAGTTATTTTGGTCCTCAGGAGGGAACAGGAGTGCAGCTGTCATGGAAAGTTGATAGACACCAGAAGGTTTCCCCCTGTCTTTCTCTCTTGTTTTTCTGTGTACGGTTTGCCATGCTCTTCGGGAGATGCTTGCCCACCATGTGGGGGAGAGGGACAAAGCTGCTATTTTGTCAGTAGTCAAAATACAAAACAAAAGGAAAGGTGTCTAGAGGAAGGAAGGCAAGTTGAGCTGCCTGCCAGGCCTGCCTCTGTAGGGGCATCTAGGGAAGAAGGCTCTGGAACAAATATGGCCAACCTGTGTTCTGCACTGGACTCTTGCAAAAAAAAAAAAAAAAAAAAAAGGTGGAAAAGCCATTGGCCTATTGTTCAAGAGCTTATCATCTGAAAATTATGCTTTTCTCTGTTGCTAAAGTAACAGTGGAAAGAACACTAGGTCAACAGGGAATAACAATAATTAATAAAATGTCTGTGCCCTAGATGGAGCATATCCATCTACAACTATTACCTCATTTAATCCTCCTAGCAATCCAAGAGATCAGGTACTGTTGTGCTTCCATTTTTCAGATCAGAAAACTGAGCTTGCCAGTGACAAAGCAAGTCTCTACTGCAAAGTCCAGTAACCCCTGAGCTGTCCCGACTCCACACTGGGCTTATATAGACTTACAAGGAAGCCAAAGCTTCCTGTTATAGAACCCTGGAAAATATTAGAGAGTGATGTTCTGCGGCCCAAGACTCAGGAGCAATTTGGTGTTTCAAGTGGAAAGAAGGAAATTTATGAGTGGTGTTTGGCTCTGCTCTCTGTCCTGGTACTCGGCCCTGCCGGCTAGTGTCAGAGCTCCATGCCCCCTCTTTTCTGCCAGGACAAAAGCTCCTGGGGCCCAGATCCCCTCTGCTGGCACCCAGGCATCTAGAGCATTGGCATAAAGTAGGGACCAAGTCAGTATCTGACGTGTAGCACTGAACGCTCTGACTCTAAGACAGTTGTCATCAGAAAGTATGACAACGCCAAGCTCGTCTTCAGCTGTGTCGGATCTCCAACCTTCACTTCACATTATGGTAATGAAATTTTCAAATAAAGCCCAGCCAGGCACAGGGAGGTGGGAAGAGGGGGCAGAATGAATGAGGGGAGCAGGAATTTCGGGGGCTCGGGCATCCCACAGATGGTTTATGACAGCACTAGGAGGCCACAGTGGGATTATATGGCCCCGTAATTCCTGGCTGTCTTATGTATGCCACAGCAGTGCTTGCTGAAAGGCAGACAAATCAAGCACGGGTGGGTAGAAAGGGTTGTTGGGATAATATCCACAGAATTATCGCCACCCTCTCGACGTCAGCAGGGGGGGAATATTGTCACAACGTTAAAGGAAACGTGAAACCAGATTTCCAAAGGGAACGCTCCCTACCAGCTCTGATGTGACGTGATGTGGATCTGTGGCTGTCAATGGACATTTTATATTCAATAAATAAATGCCGTGTAATGCGCCACTCTCGTCGTTATTAGAGAATTTTATTTAAGCGGCAGTAGCTGGGCTGTGCGTTATTGCGGCAGTTCGTGGGTCTGGCTTAGTGCGCTGTTGATGTTTTCTGGAGCCGAGGTACAGCCAGGTTCATTTGGAATGTGCTTTTTAAATAAGGGGTGATTAGCCTGATGGGCCAATTTGGACAACGGATTCCATATCAAGCAAAACTCATTGTGCATGTTCTGAATCTCAGGCCCTCAATTTAGACGCCGAGCTGAGAATCGTTCTTTTCATAGTTACTGTGTCCCTGCAGTTTTTTGCTCTTCCAGACCTCCAGCCTGTGACTCCTCCTCCTTTTCTCCCTCGTTTGTACTGATTCCTAGTCTCTGTCCAGCTCTCTCTGGAGATAAAGACTCGCTTTAGCATACAGCGCGCTCTCCTTAATGCAACCGAGTTCGCTCTCATCATTTTAATAGTGGACCTAAGGTATGTTGCCATGTGAACAAGCCATCACATCACCATAGCAACCAGCCAGATTGCAGCACACCAGTCTAAGGACTGGACCTTCTCCCCCACCTCCCTTTGCACGCGCGCGCACTCTCTCTCTCTCTCTCTCTTCCTCGCCTGGGCTCTTTCTTTTGTTAAATTTGCAGAAGTGCTCACAATAGAAAGATTCAGTCTGCTTTCTCAAGCAGGGTTTCGTTTAAAACTGTAAATTGTTGTATAAACAGAAAGGCCAGTGTGGCACTAGACTTACTTTCAAAGACGAGTTGATGAGGACCTTGAATGTGGACCCCACCCCCACTCTCTGCCATGCCTTACAGTTTGATCAAAAAGGGGATGATCACACGTATTGGTGGCATTTGGACTTAACCAACCCCCCGCCCCTGAGTTTCTTCTTAGCTTCCCCCAGCAGGGACTCCGTGACTCTCCCGAACAGGCCTGGTGACCACAGCTAAGCCCTCAACTATGCGCGGAAGCCCTTTACCGTTTCTGAGCTTGGTAGGACCCGAATTAGACACCATTAAAGATGTGGATTCTCCTTCCCCGTTCCCTATTGCCAAGTAACCTGTGCCGGTTCCAATTCCAACCGCGTGGGGAGAGCAGGGATGTTGAAAGGACAAACGATAAAGGGATGTGTGTCGTGTCCGCCTGCCGATATTCATCAGCGTTGCTTGGCCTTTGATGCTCCTAACCTTCTCATCTTTGTTCAGGGAAGCATAAGAATCATTCTTCCAGGGTCTCGCATCTTTTCCCATTGTAGCCCCCGCTCTCTTGCTCATGGTACATCTATTACCTGCTCCGGTCCTCATGCATGCCCTGCCTCCCCACCCTCTGCAACTCCCTCCCCTTCCGCGCCTCACCCCTTCTGTGGCATTTACTGCTGCGTGTGTCCTGACAAATGCACGGCAGGTTGGCGGCGTGTGGGCCTGACTGCAGGCTCAGCTGCAGGCAAGGCTGGGGTGGGGTGAACTGCCCTCCATGGGCAAGAAGGACCAGTTCAGCTTTGTGCATAAAATTACAGCAAACAAGATTCAAATAATGCAGGACACTTTCATAATTGATTTATGCAGGGGTGCTGAAAGTTCTATTACCTTTTGTTTAGCTCAGGGGGCCTGACTCTGTGCAATCCATTGCT
The DNA here is from genome assembly GCF_949987535.1 of Balaenoptera acutorostrata. Taxonomy (NCBI): domain Eukaryota; kingdom Metazoa; phylum Chordata; class Mammalia; order Artiodactyla; family Balaenopteridae; genus Balaenoptera; species Balaenoptera acutorostrata. The sequence goes on along the minus strand of NC_080082.1, from coordinate 16,490,192 downwards.
GAAACTAATTACAAGATATAATTAAACTGTGACACAAAGATATTATACCGTTAGTTTACTAATGACACCGCAAAGCTGTACCACCAGCACAGGACAGTGATTACGCTTCATTTATTATTTATCCTTTTGCTAAATGAGACGCTGACATTTTCAAAAATTACTTTGAGGTTTCTTAATTGTCGGCAGCAGGATGGGCTGGAAGGACATCTCCTTCCTCTTCGTTGCTTATCCAAACCTCAGAAACATTATTAGCCAAAAGAAAACAGAATAAGGGGAGGAAAAAGCAAAGACAGTCACCCAATAGTAATAAGTAAAGCCTAATTGCGTCTTTGGACATTTTTGAACTTTTACGAACAACACTCCACGGTGGATAGGCCTGCTGGTCCAGGGTTTAGGTCCAGGGGAGAGAAAGCCCTGTCGTGAGATTAAAGGTGACTCTTGTTCTGTAACTTGGACAAGCGTGGGTGGCCCTGGATTTGTGTGGAAAGAGGCCGGGCGTGCATGGCTGGAAGGAAGCTGACCCCAAGGTTCCGGCCTTTTCAGCAGGCAGAAAGCAGGTAGGGCTCTGATGCTGTATTATTCCTGGGTTTTGTTGGGTTTTTCTGTGTTTTTTTTTAACAACTTTCCCCTTTATCCATTTCCCCCCAGAAAACACCCCATTAGCAATATGGACATGGAAACGTTTACATGTGAGAAAAGTCAAATCTCCTTATGGTTGGGATCAGGGCTAATGTGATTTCTGGTTTGGCCTTTTCTTTTACATCTTCCATGGATGGGAGGATTTCCTGTAAGGACTCACATGCCCCAAATGGATGCTTCTGCTTCACTGAAAAGGTTTCTTTCCTCCTTTTCTTTCATTGTTAATATCACTCTGGCTATTGGCAGAATGTCCCCTGGAGAAGGTTGGAAAGGGGAATTCCTTCTATCAGCTTTTAGGACTGGAATTCTCTGGGCCTATTTATTTACCTTCCCTATATCTCCATGCATGAACCTTGCTTTATTACCCTCTCATTCATCACATTCTCAGAACAATAAAAGATTAATTTATTGGCTGCCGTTTGATGAGTTTTTGATGCCACGAATGTGTGTGCTCACGGGTGTGTCTCCCTATGGCTCATCTGGGTCAGGCATCCTACGAGGTACCGCTGGCCCCGAACGGCCACTAACCTCTCCATAACCCCAGTGGTGATGCAATCACAGCAACCGCTGATCGGCTTGAGACAGGGTTTAATTTCTTCTGAGTGTAATGGCATCCGGCATCTATAATTATGCTATTTTCTCTCCTGTGCTGATTAAATACGATTTACCCAGAGAGCTAAATGATGAATATTTGAGTGGAGTGTTTTGAGCCAATAGCTGGTAAAATAGCCACAATAAATAAACTTGGCGGGGGGAGGGGACTCTGCAACAGCTATGACTCTGCCAGGTAGCATGGGCAGGTGCAAGTAGAAAGAAAACAATACTGAAGCCGGAACAATACCTGCCCCTTCCCTCCTCAGCTTCTGTTTAAAGGGAAAGCAACCCTGAAACCTGGAAATCTCACCTTGGGATCTTACTGAACCTCAGCAGTAGTTAAACAATCAGATTCTCTATCAATGTTACGATTGGCTGTTGTTTCCAGCCGCTCCCCGTCCCCCCAAGAGTGCTCTTCCTTCCCGAACATACAGCTGAGAAATGAAATTCAGTATCACCTCTTCTCATCACCCTGAACCTGCTCACCTCACCACTCCTTTGTTTATTAAAAAGAGGCCTGGCTGATCTCAGGATTCCTTTTTCTGTGTCAAAGATTCTCACTGATGGAGCAAAATGTGTATGCTCTTCTGATGAAGGGGCCGAGAGCCCGATGCCAAAATCAACCACGGAATTCCCTGCAAGCTTTTCCCTCCTCTTAGCCCAAAAAACAAAAGAAGAATCTTTAGCAATGACCACTCCTTTTCTGCACCGTTATCATAATTGTTATGCAAGATTACACCTTGTATGTTTGTATGTACTGGTTGGAAATGCAGTGTGAATGTGGAGACCATCGCATAGCACCGTTTGGGAAGTGCAGACCTGGAGGTTATATAAATTAAGCAGTTTATCAGCAAGAAGTTATCAAGGTCATCAAAGTACTAGATCTAGTGAGGGTGGGGTCTCTCCAACAGATATATGATAAGGTATTCTCCTTCAAGGCATGTGGACCGTTATTTGGTAGAAGAGACCTTACGTACACAAAACCATTTAAAAATAACCCCAAACAGCCTCTACTGAGTATTGGGTTGAATGGTAGAGATTCCACAAGCCATGTGAGGCCAGAGAAAGAGTGAGTCATGGTGGGTTGGGGACAGCAGGTGGTGACACTCAAGGGGGGTCGACAGTAAGGGTGTTGGCATGCAGAGTGGAGGTGCACATACGGAGAAGGAGGACCGAGGGGCTGGGATTGCAAGGAGGAGAGGCGGCATGTGCCTCTATAAAAAGCCCAGTGTCCGACCGCTTTTAGGTTTATTGCTTAAGACCCTGCCTTTTGTCCGGATTCAGTTTGGCCTCCCTCAGTGATGCTCACTGATGCTCAGTTATGGCAGGTGATGGCAGATAGGTTCACAATGGAAATCTTTGGGAAACCTGCTTTCTCGGATAGAACACCTTGGGTTTTGGGTAGACTAGAAGCTCTTGAATTTGCTTTCCTTTCGGCATCCACCTTCTTTATCATGAAACAGCCAAGAAAAGAAGAGACGGTCCTCCAAGACGCTCTCCCAGTGGACTGGCCAGTGTGAGGGGCTGTGCAGGACCCTCACTGAGGCATGCTGGGCAGGGACAGTCTGGGCAGGGGCCGTGGACAGTGGACAAAGTTGTATCTTCCGTATTTTGACTTTTAGGCTTAGTATCTCCTACTTCAGCAGCAACACCTTCCTCTGGCAACTCCCAGGGGGGCTGCAAATGGCTTTAAAAACTTCTCTGACGTGTAACTGTAAATGGGAAGTGAGCGGGCAATGACATCCTCATAGGGAAATGTTCTTTGAGCATATGTTGATGCAGACAAAGAAAACACCACTTCCTTAGGCACTTTGCATTTGCTACTCATTTTGCTTCCCTTCCCTCTTTTGCTAACCTTGCTTTTTTCTTTCTTTTTTACTGCTGAAGGCTCATATAATAAAACCATTGTATTTCTATTTGGGTCTGTTTCAGTGCCTTTTTTTTTTTCAATACCTGGTCTCATGGCATGTTTTTGTGCTGCTTTTGTCTGTATTGTCTTTTTGTTTGGAAATTATGTGAAAGATGAGCCACCGAAAGAGAATGCACTTTGGATGATCCAAAGAGATACTGGTATTAACAGAAATCTGGCAAAAAGTGAAACTTAAACTGAGACTATCGGGAAGATTTTCCTCTCAGGGAAGGGTGTAGTAAACCAAAAGGTGGGAACCTGATCACAGGAGTCGCTGAAATCAGGGAAGACTTAAAAATCTTTGGAAAAATAACAACACATGCTCTTCTGCTTTTTCACCAGTTAAGAGAAACCGAGAAGAAATTTCATGAGAAAAGTGAAAAATGTTCAGTAAATTCTTTTTCCATTGAACTGAATGATAATAGGAGGAAGAAAAAGCATTGGGTCTTCTCCCCTTGGATCTGTCAAATATTGAGAAATGTCCTAAAGTGATAGGGGCTGCTTGGTAGGAATAAACCAGCCATTTGGTAGAGGAAGGAGCCCAGAGGTGGTGTCCTTTCTCTCCAGCCAGCTGCTTTTCCTGCTTTCAGAGGTTACCTCTGTGCATCTCTTGATTTCACATCATCTAGTCAGTAAAACATACAGCAGTTGAGAGAGCAAAGAGCTCCAAAGAACTTCATGTAGGGTCTCAGACTATATGTGGGGCCGTCAGAGTTTCCATGCTGGTTTGGCCATTTATCAGTTGTGTGGCTTTGAGAAAATCATTTGATGTCTCCCAGTCTCAGTTTTCTGATGTATAAAATGGCGACAACAAGTATACGTACCTGCATTAGTCAGGGTTCTCCAGAGAAACAGAACCAATAGGATGTGTCTGTCTGTATGTATGTGTGTATATATATATATATATATATATATATATATATATATATATATATACATACATATATGGAGGCAGACCTTGGAGACATTGCGGGTTCAGTTCCAGACCACTGCAGTAAAGCAAGTATTTCAATAAAGCATGTCAGACAGATGTTTTGGTTTCACAATGCATATAAAAGTTATGTTTACACTATACTGTAGATAAGTGTGCAAGAGTGTTATGTCTAAAAAGACAAAATGCATACCTTAATTTAAAAATACTTTATTGCTAAAGAGTGCTAACCATCATCTGAGCTGTCTGTGAGTCATAATCTTGTTGCCGGTGGAGCATCTTGCCTCGTTGTTGATGGCTGTTGACTGATCCTGGTGATGGCTGCTGAGGGCTGGGGTGGTTGTGATTTCTTAAATAAGCCAGCAGTGACGTTTGCTGCATCGATTGACTCTTTCTTCCACTTAGAGGCTATTGTAGGGTTATTAGTTGGCCTAATTTCAATATTGTTGTGTCTCAGGGAATAGAGAGACCTGAGGTGAGGGAGAGGGATGGGGGAATGGCCAGTCGGTGGCGCATTCAGAACACATACAGCAGTTGTCGATTAAGTTCACCACCTTATATGGATGAAGTTCTTGGAGCCCCAGAGCAATTACAATAGTCACATCAAAGATCACTGATTATGCACCACCATAACAGATATACCAGTAATGAAAGAGTTGGAAATATTGTGAGAATTACCAGTTGTGACAGAGACATGAAGGGAATAAATGCTGTTGGAAAAATGTGCCAATAATCTTGCTTGACACAGGGTTGCCACAAACCTCCAATTTGTAAAAAAACAAACAAACAAAACCCACAGTATCTGCAAAGCACAATAAAGTGAAATGTGATAAAACAAGGTATGCTATATATGGAGACAGGGTGGGGGAAGGGAGTTTGTTATAAGGAATTTTCTCACGTGACTATGGAGGTTAATGAGTCCAAAGTCTGCAGTGTGGGCCAGCAGGCTTGAGAGCCAGGAGAGCTGAGAGTGCAGATCCAGTCCACAGAGCAGTGGGTGGATACCCAGGAGAGCCAATGGTGTAGATAAAGTCCAAGGCAGTCTGCTGGAGACTTCCCTCTTGCTGGGGGAGGCCAGTGTTTTTGTTCTATTTGGGCTTCACCTGATTAGGTGAAGCCCACACGCATATGGAGGGCAATCTTCTCCTTCAAAGTCCACCGATGTAAATGTTAATCTCATCCAAAATCACCCTCCAAGTTGACATATAAAATTAACCATCACACTACCCCATAGGGCTGTTGTGTTTTGCCTGACACATAGTTAAGTGTTACATAAGTATCTGTGCCATTACCTCTGTGACAGTGAGGGCAACAATGACAGGGAGAATTAGTACCACTGTTATTGATACCATTATGGAGTCTGATATACCAGGTTTCAAACCCCAGCTCTACCACGTATGAACTGTGTGACCTCAAGCAGTGTCTTCAGCGTCCCCAAGCCTACATTTCTTCATCGTAAAATGAGGAATAAAAGGAGGAAATATCTCGTAGGGTTGTGGCATTAAATGACTTTATAGAAGTACAGTACTTGGAACTGTGATCTGTAGCAAGCACTGCACAAGTGTTTGCAGCTGCAGTTATTATGATAATGATGAATATTACTATGGTTAGCATTACTACAGCAGCTGACACATTTTTGGCCTTGGACAAGATCCCCAACCTCCCCAAGGTTCATCTATAAAATGGGGGTGTAGGTATATCATTTTGAACTATGTCTGATGCATAGTAAGTATTATACATGTGTTTGCCACTACAGTTATTAAGATAGTGATGAGTTTTACTATTATTAGCATTAGTATAGAATCTGACACATTTATTAGCTGTTGACTTGGGCAAGGTCCTCAACTTCCCCCAATCTGCATTTTCTCATCTGGGAAATGGGGTTGATATATAATAGTATCTTCATTACTAAGTGGCTGTAAGGAGCAAGTCAGAGCATGTGAAGCCCTTAGCGCCGTTCCTGGCGCCTGGCTCACCGAAAGCACTCAGTGAAAGTTGGCTGCTATGCATCTGTTCGTGCATCAAGCGCTCGGCATCAGGAGCGCATTAGTAGCCGCCCTCCTCTCTCATTTTCTCAGCTCCCCATCCATTCTATAGCAACCCTGTCACACTGCCGTGAAGACAGTGATGGGGACCATATGACGTCCCGAGTTAGCCGCCCCATTTTTGAACAATTCCTAGATTTAGAAGAGTTTTCTCTTTTTGTTTGGAAATTATGTGAAAGAAGATAAGTTATCAGCTCATATCAGCAATTAGTGCCATCTCTGTGGTCCAGGCTCGGGCAGAGCATGTTTGTCCCTCTTCCATATGACAGCCCGCCAAATATTTGAAGACAGCACTCACTTCTCTCCTAAGCGTTTTTGTCATCAGACTAAACATCTCTAGCTCTTTCACCCTTTTGTCACATAACACAATTCCCAAACCCCTCACTATATTTATTGATTGCTCTCATCTGGACCTACTCCAGCTTTCCGGTGGTCAACCCTTAAGTATGTCACATGGAGTGCATTCAGCACTCCATATGGGCACTCTTGCCCCACAGTGGACTGCTAGCTACTTCATTCTGGTACAGTCTTCATTTCTTAAGGTACCCTAGGCTTGCGGTAGCTCTTTTAGCAGCCCCATCCAGCCTATTTTGTCTTATTTTGAGCTTGGATTGACTCACACCCTTCATACATGGACTGGTCATCCTCCTCCTGCCTTTGACAGTTGGAGCTCTGAACTTACATGTAAATATCTCACAGTCTAGTTATATTTCATCTTCTTTTTTTTTTTTTAATTAATTTATTTATTTTTGGCTGTGTTGGGTCTTAGTTTCTGTGCGAGGGCTTTCTCTAGTTGTGGCAAGTGGGGGCCACTCTTCATCGCGGTGCGCGGGCCTCTCACTATCGTGGCCTCTCTTGTTGCGGAGCACAGGCTCCAGATGCGCAGGCTCAGTAATAGTGGCTCACGGGCCTAGTTGCTCCGCGGCATGTGGGATCTTCCCAGACCAGGGCTCGAACCCATGTCCCCTGCATTGGCAGGCAGATTCTCAACCACTGCGCCACCAGGGAAGCCCTACATTTCATCTTCTTAAGCTTGGTCTGTGTTTCAAACTATTGAGATGTTTTGATAGAACAACTGTTATTTTTTTTTAGATGGTAAAAAATATCATTTATTTCTTGTCATCTGGAGATAACTATTGTTGGCATTTTGGTGACTTCTTCCCAGTCCTGTTTCTTACGTCGTTTGTGTGTATGATGCGTGCGAGGGTACATTTGTTATTATTACAATGTCAGGACGGCATTGTGAATAAGGTTTGGATTCCTGTTTTTCTATTTAACAGTATACTTTGGGCAATTTCCTACATCATTAAATTATATTTGAAAACTTGACTGCAAAGTACATGCTACGGACATATGGATATTCCATAATTCACTTAACCATTCCTTTAGGGTTGGAAATGAAGATTATTTCCAAGATGTTGCTGTTGGTTGTAATTAATGTTTCAGTGGGCATCTTTGTTGATATTAAGGGTTCTCAACCTCAGCACTGCTGACATTTGGGGCTGAATCATTCTCTGTTGTGGGAGGGCTGTCCTGTGCATTGTTGGATGTTTAGCAGCGTCCCTGGCCCCTACCCACTAGATGCCAGGAGCACACCACCCCCACCCCCAGTTGTAGCAACCAAAAATGTCTTCAGATATTGTTAAATTTCTCTTGGGTAGGGGGGTAAAATTGCCCCCATAGAGAACTACTTGTCTGTCTCTTTAGTTGCGTACAGGGGGAAGAGGACAGTGGGAACAGTCTACCCTAATTGCCAAGAGTAAGGGAATGCACTGTCAGTAGAGCGTTTAAAAACAATACTAAAACCAACTAGAAATTGGTCTGATTTTATTACTATCATGTGCTAATAATGTCCATAAAAAAATTCTCCTTACTGCCAGGGTAGAATGCTCCCATTCTACCACCACCCCCACCATAGTTTCACCATTGTCTCTTCAAAAAAAAAAAAAAAACACTGTTTAGGCTCCCTGAAGTTTTATAGAATTTTAGCAAAACAGCTCTCTAGGTGAGTTTTACCTATTTTTTTGCTTACAGCTTTCCTGATCCTCGTAGGTCACAGACCTGCTGGGGACAGGGCCAGGAGACAGTTGCTATACTCACAATCATCTTGTCCCTTTATAAAGTACTGTTTTCTTACTGCATCAAGTTCAAGGAGCCTAGCTCCCTCTTCTCTTAGGGTGTGTTAGTTCCCGGGTTCCTGTGACCATATGTTTGAGGGTTTGGGGCACCTTCCCTAGTTTACCAAAATATGTTCCCATTATAATACTCCTCTGTTTAAAGATAACTTTCAGTGTCTTCATTTCCATAATCAAGTGTCCTTTCCCAGACCATCAACCCTGATTTCCCACAATCCACTGACGGGCCACTTGTGCTGCACAGGACCAGTCTCCATGCTGTCCCCTGAGCACACGCTGGACTTCATGGCTTCCAGATGTTGTTCCAATTCCTTGGAAGACCCATCCTGTTTCCTACACAAACACTAACCACAGGAAGCCTTTCTTGGGTTCTAAATCTCTCATTGATATCCTACTTCTCTAAACTCTTATCTTTATTATGTGATCATATCATATAATATCATGTCATATCCTTCGGCATTTAACTTACATATTTATGTACTTCTAATTATTTTAGTAACTTAGTCCCATCCCAACAATTAGAATATAAATTTCCTGAAGGTACAGATGTCTTATGCTTGAATATCTTTTCAGAAATGAGTCTATAAATATTCAATAAATAGCTGATGATAAATGTATAATTTGTTCTGCTCCATCATTACTTAACTTCCTAATTTCCTAGCTTAGCTCTACAAAATTCAATGCAAGAATTTAAAATATACGTGTGTGTCATTCAGATATCTTAATTTAACCTTAAAGTTAACTAGCTGGACATTCAAACCTAAATCTCAAAGAAGGTACCACATTTTTCCATCACTCATCTACCTGACTAGTATTTTCTGCAGGAGTCAAATGATTGGTAACTATCTGTAAATGGTTCTAGGTACTCCGTCCTGCCTTAGCTGTTTATATCTTTCAGCATTCAAAGTCAAGCCACCATCTAGCCTAGGTTGTAGAAATGAGAGCTGGCAAATGTGAGGGTGAGTGCCGGCTCTCCAGAATCAAGGAGCTTCCTAAACTTTTGTTCAATATTCCTATGGAGGTAATTACTAACTTTCTAGATACCTGGTACCCATATCCAAATGTCATCCCACTGTTCACTTGTACCAAAAATAATGTGTAATACTTCTTGTCATTTCCCCCAATTTTTCCAATTCTGAACCTTCAGGAAATTATCATCATTGCATTATGAGTAGAAACATTTAAGGAAAAATTTAAACTATGAATTTTGACAACCCAGAACAGTCAGAAACCAAAAAGATGCCATAAGAGGAGGAGAGACGGCCAAGATGGGAATGGAAGAAAAGAAGGATCTTGTAGCTAGGTTTCTCTTGAGATTGAACAGATGGCTCTGGTCTGTCCGTCTGTGGTACCCACTGCCATTGGCGATCAGAGGGGAGTCCAGAGAGGACCCCAAAACAAAATGAAGTTAGCCTTGACTTGGTTAGTGGCATGAGGGATTCAAAGGGCTGTCCTAGAAGAAACCAAATCCTACTCTGCGAATGTGTTTTTGCAGGAAGAAGCCGGTTTTCCAGTTTAGGAGAAACAAGAGAATTCTTTTAAGTCTAGCCTCCAAAATCTCCTGAACCAACAACCTTTGGTACTCTGTGTCTTCTCCGGGTCAGCCCAGATTGATTTAGTGATTAACTCCAGTGTTTTTCTGGCTTCTCCACTCCATCAGCACATTTCAGGTTTCTAAATATAGGTCAACCCAGGCAATTAGGAGAGAGCTTCTGTTTTTGAAAGGTATTCAGCAGGCAGAAAGCCCAGTTTACAAATGAGTGATCATCTTTGGCCTCAGATTGATTTGACTGACAGGGACTGCTTTATTCTCAGCCACTTTATTTGAACATGTTGGGATAGAAGAGAAGCTTCCACATTTATTACTTCAAAGCCTATATGTACCCCAAGAAACTTTAATTTCTCATCAGAAAATGAATTTGGCAGTGACCTTGTTGGCCACCTCTATTTTAGGTTGACAGTTTTGTAATCTTGCTGCTCTTGTTGTATTTGAGAGGAACTGGGGTGTGTTACATGAACCCATGGCCCTGTTTACCAGTTGGCCATTGGTAACTTGATCAGCAAAGGTTTCCATGTAGTCCCCATCTAACTCCACACCCTTCTCTCAGTACCGACCAAGCCAGGAAACTGACCATACTGCCACGGGAGGCTAGAGATGAGAACATGGCGTTGACTCAGGGTACTTAGGAGGCCACAACTCAAGGCTGAGGTTGTGCGTAAACAATGAGATTCCCCTCAGGTGAGGCCTAGCAGCTTATCAGTGCTGGGTCCAGAAAGTCAACTGGCCCAGGTCTTTCACTCACAGAAGAGTCTCAGATATGGCATCTCATCACTATCTCCGGATGAAATGATACATTCCATTTTGAGGAATCAGAAGTATTAATGTGTTAATACTTCCACAGTTTTTGAAACTCTATTTTGACATTTTTTATTTAAAATATATATATATATATATATATATATATATATATATGGAGAACCAAGAGCAAACTAGACAGGAACAGAGGAACAGAGCAATCTCTCCTGGGTTTGGCGCCCACGTGCACAGTCTGGGGAAGGCGAGCGGCACTGGGCACAGGGGAAGTTGCTGCAACCTAAAACCTTGTTCTCCAGCCTACGGCGCAGCAGCGTCAGCAGCACCTGCGAACTCCTGAGAAATACAGACTCTCAGGCCCCGACCCAAACTTACAGAACTAAAATCTGCATTTTAAGATCTCCAGGTGATGCCGACGCACTTCACATTTGGCAAGACTCTGGTCTAGAAGTCGGCCGATGTTGTGGGTTCAGTCATCAGACTGGGCTTGTGTGGGCCTCTGTGTATACAGAAGCTAGGTCTGTGTGTTATTCCCGCCAGGATACCAACTGAATTTTACCCTCTCTGAAAAGGAAGCAGCCTATAAAACGAAATGATCTGCCATTGTGAGATGTTAGCATATCAAAGCCATGTTTTCTTTCTTCCTTTCCTGGGTTCTCCCCCACCGTAATAGATATGGCTGGCACATTAGTAATGCAGAAGCTTCCTGGGACTTGGAACATTTCAAAAAAGGGGAAATGCTTGGGCATCAGGGTGCTGAGTTTTGACTTCAGTGCTGCCAGGAGACCTCAAGTTGCGGAGATGATAGCTAGTGAAACATACCCAGCCATGGGGATGCTCGCGCCTAGATCAGCAGAAACATGCAAGTCAGTGAAATTTGGGAATTAACTTATTGTTATTCCGAAGCTACGTAGCACCTTTCTTCCTCATCTTTAGCTTTCAAACCGCAGCAACTCATCTTTGTTGTCATCACCATGCTATTTCGAATCCATTGCTCGCTCTTCATGTACCAGTTGCCTAGAATCTGACCAGTGCAATGACTATTTAACTGAGGTTTGAAAACAGATTTCTATTGCTTTCCCTTATAATGGTTTATTGACTCAAAATGGGCTTTCCGCTCACCCAACAGCTTTACCTGGCAGAAACCCCCTTTCTCCAGCCACCCCTGGTGAATTGCTTCCTTTCTGAGGACTCTGAATTACCGGCTTTTTCCTCCTTCCGCTCACTGAGTCGCTGCCATCACATGGGTGGCTCTCTCTGCTATAGTGTGGTGAACGTGGCTCTTTCCCTCTGGTCTTGGGCCATTTTTCCTAGGCTGGTTTTTTTTTAATTATTTTTTTTTTATTTTATTTGTGGTCTCTGTCATTCTGCTGGGGCAAGGGGGTAAAGAGATCTGACACTAAGTGCGGGGAAATGCTGAATCTGGAATCTATCTTCCAGACGGCACAAGAATAAAAATTCATGGCAGGACAGCAGCTGCTGACACACTCCCAAAGACATATTGCAGGTAGCATTATTTATTGTGGCAAGGAGTTCATAGAAGTGCTACCTCAAAGCACCCTGAGAGATCCTGAAAAGCCCATCTCCCATCACGTGAGGCAGATTTATGGGGGCTGCTCTTAGAGAGGTCAGGCAGTGTGGCTCAGGACGCAGGCTCCTTCCAGAAAGCCTGGATTCCCTTAACATATTCAGTGCAGCTTGATTGGTTCAAAGGAGGGCTTGAGTCTGTAATGTTGACCATAAAATTGCAGTGACATGCTGCTTTAGATAAGAGGGCTGGAGGAAGGGGGCAGGGAGGCTGTGGACGTAGGGGCAGCCGGCCCAGGCAAGACCAGAGCATGCGCTCATATTTTAGGTTAATGTGCAGGGAGAGGAGGAGGGATGGGACCAGGTGGATTAATGCTCACACAAAGGAGAGCTGGACGCACCAGTCTGGACACGCAGACACGCTGTGTCTGTACACATAAAGCCATGTGCACGTGAGCACTCCGAGACTCGCGGGGACCTGCAGGTGCCACCCAGACAGAAACAGCCAAAGCCAGGCCAGCCGGTATGAGCTCCCCATTGTCCCAGAGTCATCCCTGGGAGGGACCGCTTTCCCCTTGACCCCTGCTGACTTCATCAGGTATCTCACAGGCTCTCCATCAGCCCCATGTCAGTGTATATGGTGTCATTCCACATGCTGCTGGCTAACCAGCCTCGGGGGCACAAATTCCTGCTCCATGCCCTCCACTCAGACCAGAAATGAGGCTCTTCTGCACACTCAATGGGGCCAAGACTGCTGGCAAGCCGTTGGGGGGCAAGGGAGGGCACAGCCAGAGAAGGGTGCTGAGTCCGCTTGTCTCAAATCAGTGACATCCTCACAGGGCCTAGAGAATGCTGGCCTTGGGGAGATGACCTCCAAGCCTTTTCCTGGGTCTGGGGTTTTGGAACCTCAGTCAGATGGGTGAGCACCACTTACTGATTTATGACAAGTGTCTTCAGCATGAATTTGTTTATCTGGGTCCATTTCTACCCGTGTTTCGGGGGTACCACATTTGTAGTCCAAATCTGTGGCCTCCTGTGGGCGGCTTGGTTGAGAGATTTAATTGCTGTCAACTTTCCACATCTGAGTTAGAGAGATGGACTATATAAGGGGATGAGATGGCCGTCTAAATAATTGAGGTGATTATCTTTTTCTGAATTATTCAGCTAGGACCTAAATTGTCCTATAAATTCATAGAAAGGTAGGTTTGGGTTTGAATTATACAGATAATAACCTTAATTCTTCACTTCACTCAAGCCTGGAGGTCCAATTGAAAAGTGACTCTTTCTCTCTTTGTTAAAACTGAAACCATTTAGATCTTTGACGCCACCTGTTTTTAAACGTTCCTCCCAACCAGGCATCCCATAGGTGTAAGACGTTCAGGGTATCCATTTGGTTCATAAGTTTGGCCTCTCGAATGTGAGCTGTAGGAGGTGGGGGAATGAAGGTTTTTAAACTTACTGAGATGAACCTCCTCGAGTTACATTCTTATCAAAGTAGAGAAACTAAATATTAAAATTTATCCATTGCTTTTTGCTCCTGCAGGATCCTGCCCATTTTGAAGCTCCCCATAATTCATTTGCATACTCTGTTGATCTCCCATATCCCGTCCGTGACTTTAAACTCTAAGCTCCTGCCACTGTTTAATGCTGACTGCTCACAGCAGATAATACAAGGCACTCTTATTTTTCTACTTGGCTTCTACATCTAGCCTCCTTACAAACTCTGTCCTGAGGGATGTGACCACTGACTTTGCCAAATCTGGGAGGACGCCCGAGCCTCTGAGTTGCCACTGCTCAGATGGTCATCCTTGCCCATTGGCCTAAACAGTCGTTCCTCTGAGTACCACTGTTGACCCCCTGAGGTCCAACGCTTGACCTCATTAATACAAAAGGGGAGAAAGCTAAGTGAATGTTTTCACAGTCTCCTTTTTCTCCAGGCCAACTGGAGGTTATCAAGGCCAGAGGCTGCTTTCTAGTTCATAAACCTGTTAGGGTATTCGGAGTCATGATTCTCTTATTCAACTGTCTGTGCTTTTCCTTGGGACAACTAATCCCTCAGCGTGACTGGTGGAAGCCGCAGTATTGATTTCTGTGTCTCTCTAAACCTCAGTTGTGTTCAACGCTTGTTAGACATCTGAAGGAATATCCAGTGGGCTCTGGGGGCAATTTGAGAGCGAGGCTCAATAGGCCTGCTCTTGAGAGAAGTTTCTGTAAGGTTGCCCGGCAAGCCAATCGAATAAAATGAGAGAGAGAGGAGAAGGAGAGGAGGTGGAGGGGCTGAGAGAGAAAGAGACAGGAGAGAGGAGAGAACAAAAAGAAAGAGGAAAGAGAAAGAGGGACATGAGAGAAATAAGAGGGAGAGGAGAGAAAGGAAAGAAAGGGGAAGAAGAAAGGAAAAGGGAACTTTTCTCCTGTAAATAGGAATCTTGAAAGATTTTCATCTTTCTGCTCCTTTAATCTCAACTCTCCCTTTGTTAATAAAAGAACATTTTTTTATTTTCTGGTCAGCGTCATCTGTCATGAGAAGGGGGTGCCCACGTGTGTGGTTGGTGCACGTGTGGTCCCTGTGGGAGTTCGTGAAGGGTGTGGACCGTGTCCATCCCTGTGGTACAGGTTTTGTTTCATCTTTGCTTCTATGCAAATTGCAGGCGTGGCTAAGAATGCCCCTGCCCTGCAAATTGAAGCTCTGAGAAGGAACGTTGCAAATTGTAGGATTCTCTTCAGAGTCACCACTCATCGTAAAAGAGCGCTTCTTGTAACAACAACAAAAGGCTGGAATAAGATTTCTTTCCAGGGATTATAATCACAAAGGGAAAGACTGTCTCATTGCAATTAAGCCGTCAGGGATTTGGCGATGACTTTTCTCGGTCCCTCAGTACCTAGACCTTTAAAATGCCCAGACTTCAAGGCCACTAGGTGGTCTAAGCCAGTGGTGCTCAACACATGGTGATTTTGTACCTTCTACCCCTGTCCAGAGGGCTGGAGACATTTTTGATTGTCATGACTAGGCAAGCTACTGGCATTTCGTGTAGAGGCCAGGGACGCTGCTAAACACCCCACAATACACAGGACGGCCCCCACTACAAAGGATGATCCAGTCCGAAATGTCTGTACCGCCAAGGTTGAAAAACTCTGGTCTAAGCTATGAAAAAGTATGATTTCCTATTTTTTTCTCTCTTTTATTTTCTTCTCACTTTTACACAAGACATATCCTCAGTCAGTAGTAGATTATAGTCACCTCTAGGGAATTTTAAAGGAAGAGGAAAAAAAGACAAAAATGCTTTTCTGTCCAGGCCACACTCACCCAAGTCCTCCTAAACCGACCTTTCTGCAGATGGGGCCAAGAATCTACATTTTGAAAAGTTATCCTGATGACTCTTAGGCACCACCAAATTTGAGACTCCTGGATAAAGGTAGGGGGCCTCTTCATGATGCTGTCAAGTGTTAAGGCACGTGTCCAGATTTTTTTTCAATCAGAAATCGATTTCCTGGGTTCTAGAATTGGAGGAAGGCCCACCAGTCCGGCACTGCCCAGGGCAATGCAGTTCCGTCTTACCAGATGCTCTAGCTTTGTGGTTCATTTCTCCACGTAAGAATCATATTCTGCTCCTGCATGGTTGTATTAGACTCTTCCCAACCTCTCATATTCCTGACCTGGGAAAGCCTGGACCATTGGTCCGTAGCTTTTAGAGCTGTTAGAGCCCCTGTAGCCCGGGGCCCGGAGCTGAGTGGAGGCCACACCAGGGTTACCTCTGTTCCCTGGAGCTCTCTAGGTGGGGTCCCGAGGGGCCCGCCCAAATGCTCATGTGCCGCCTGGAACATCAGATCTCACCTCCATAATGGCCTCCGGAGTCCTTGTTTTCTACATGGGGCTTTTTGAGGAGTCCTTTGTTTTACCAAGTGGCCCTCGGAACATATTTGGGAAGGGACGATAGCAAAGGAATCACACCAAACTCTGAAAAAGGCAGAGTGACTCATGGTAGTATGAAACCTCGTCAAAATGAAGCGGGAACTTCCGATGATGACATGAATCATTAAGACTTGGAAAATCTGTTTTCTTCCTGCCACCGAAAAGAGGGAGAGAGATGATGAGACCACCCAGTTGTTGTTGGTGACTGTCATAATTCTGTTCTTGGCTGGGCCTGGGGAGAGCTGGCTTAGAAGCCCAGAATGCCCCCCCCCCCATCACCTTTCCTTGTCTTCCATCAGCTTCTGTGAACCTGCTAGGCCCTAGAATGTGCCCGGTGGAATCTGGGGCAACGTGCGTGAACAGGGCCAAATGGTCGACCTTTGCCGGGCCCAGCCTCAGCTGCCCCTCCTGGGCCGAGGCATTTTATTGGTTTTCTTCTTCATCTGCAGCATGGGCTCCTGCCCCTGCTCATTATCATTACCTTGCCCGAGACTCCAGCCTGCCTCTCATCAAGATTTATATCGCCACATTCATTAGGTGATACAATACTGTCAACAGAATCAGCGGTGGCAGCAGCGGCCTCATTATCTCCATGGTTAACCCCTGCTTCCCCAGTGTTGGTCCCTGTCAGGGATTTTAAATTCAAATTAAATTGTAATGCGGCAGCTTTGATGTTTGAGGTAGAACTGCCTAGTCAGGAGGTGGCTGGAGATGGAGATTCTGTTGTTTCGTTACCTCTCCGTGTTAGGAACTCCAAGCCAAATGTCTCTGGAAAACACCTTTTCTCTTCAAGGGATTAAACAGCAACCTTCTGATGCCGTAACTTATTTCATTTTCTGGTTGGAAAGATAAATTAGGGGACATATATTTCAAATGTGTATAGCTCATACCAGCTTGTCAAAGGACTGGAGTATTTGGGTCCAGATGCTATATATGACCCTAGGGGCCCGCTAAGGGACCCAGCATGTAAAATAATATTAATCATAATTTATACTTAGAGAGGAAATTAGTCACTTTGGAGATTTTCTGACCTCAAAAAGAAATAGCACCCTTTTCTGGATCTTGATCTTCTTGTAATACTCTGTAAGTTAGTTTGAGATATAAAAAATACACGTGGTTTTCATTTTTGTGCATTTGTGAACTGAAGTAGTTCCAGCCAGACTCAAGGCTCTGCAGTGTAGAGACCTTGTCTTACTTCAGCCATCCTTGTAAAGTAATGAAACAAATTTTCTCTATGTAACTGGCACATGGTAGGTACTCACCGAATGTTAGTTTCTCCTCCTCTTACTACATCTCCCTTGCCCACCCCCATCCTCTCAGACTGATGATCCTCAGTAGAAACCTGTCGACTGATTTTGCCTAGCCTGGCTTGTATCCATTGACCTTGACAGTGAACAGCATCACAGCTGGCCATTTCAATCACATTGTAAGGTCCAGAAGTCTAAAATATACCCTGTGAGCTTTCTACCTAATTGCCCTCTATAACAATCAGCAACAGTCTGTCTTAAAATTGTTGACTGAAGGAGTAGAAAACAACATAAATAAAGTCTAATATTCTTTAAGTTCTCACTATGTGCCAGGCATTTTGCTAAGTGCTATCTCATCTTATTTATTCTGCCAAACAACCCTACCAGGTTAAGGTTGTTATCACACACAGACACTTTTCTAAGGAAAGAACAGAGGCTCCGAGAGGTTCTGTAACTTGCCCAAAATCACATAATAAAAGAACGGGTTTTGAATCTGGTCCCACCGGCTCCAAAGCCCATGCGCATTCTCCCTCTACTGCCTCTTCTCTATTAAAATGAGAAGTCCACATGGTACCAGAACCACAGCGGTCCTATTTGGCTCCTGCACGCTAAAGAAAGCAGGTTGCATGTGGAAGGATTTGGCTTACTTACACCTGTAATAGTTTATCTTTCATTTACCTGGCTCTACCTACTTAAGCCACATTGTAAGTAAGGGCAAAAACAGGGATTGTGTATTTGTTGTAAGTGTACATATTGGTAGTACAGTAGGCCTACTTTGTCCCTGTAAGAGGACAAGGTTACCAGTCGTCTGGGGAATGACAGTGCCTCTCGACACTCAAGCAGGTTTGCTCTTGCATCTGTACCTACACCACCAAACACTTGGGCTTTGAGACTCGAGTTTGCATCCTGACTCCACTCCTTGATAGCTTAGTGACCTTAGGCAATTACTTAACCTTTCTTAACCTCAGTTTCCATATCTAAAAAATGGACAATAATCATTTCTGTTTCACATGGCTGTTCTAAAAGTAAATGAGTTGATGCATATAAAACATTTTGAATTGTGCATGGCCCATGGTAGGTGTTCAGTAGATGTCTATCATCATTATCATAGCCAGTAGTATTAGTAGTAGTATTTAGTCCCAGGCAAATCAGGGCAAAGAAACTACCCATAACCAAGGTCCAGTACATAACAGTTTATCTTGGATAACCGAGCCAGGGCATGGATTTTATTTGTACATCTTTCTGAATAAGGGACTGAGAATAGAGGAAGCGAGAAGAAAACCATTAACAGAATTGTTGTCTGGTAAATTTGTTAGAACCTTTAATGCACAAGTCGATTCTGAACACGCTCGAAGAGAGTAAATTTCTAATTGTGCTGGTATATATTATCTTCACATTAGAACGGTACTGTCTATCCTCGGATATATTTGCCGAGCCTGGAAATGTGGCTGTTTTGTGTTAATTTCCCACATCGAGGGTATGGAAGGCACATTAAAGTTCCCTCATTCTTCCTTCCTGGACTTTATTTCCGCGATCTTCATAATTTAGTTGTAACATTGCACTTACACATTATCATACAAGGTCTTGTCTTGTAGTGATGTTTTTAAATGAGAGAATTTGGACATTTTTATGCTTTTTCAGTTATGTCTCTTAAAACGAAATTTCATAAGCATTTAGCTAGTGATATGAACCAATTGCCTGAGTTATTTCCCAACAGATTGTACAAAGGTCAGGGTACTGTGGTTTGAAACCCGCATAGACAGAGGGGACTGTAAAATGAAAGGGCTAGAACTGTGAGCCTCTCTGAGGAGAATGCATGAACTGTGGCTGTACCACAGGACCCCATTCGGGCAGTCCTAAGGGTGGCCGGGACGCCATTCCTTTGCAGGTGCATTAGGACCGGGGGGAAGGTCCCGAGGGGAGCATGTTTGGAGAAAGCTGCCTCCTGCCCAGGGGGTCCCTAGTGGGCAAAGTCCAGCCAGGGCTTCTGCCTTCCTCTGTCCCCCACCCTTCTTGCCTGTGCATCTCCTCCCTCCCGTCAACCCCTTGCTGTCCCAGTCCCTTGGCAGGTGTAAAAGGGCAGACACCGCCTTGTTATCCAGCCCCTGGCCAACCAAGGCCCAGCCTCCTCCCTGGCTCTCAGTAACCTCCCGGCCGACCCCGGTCACTTCCCAGCAGCCTCTCGTCCATGTCAATAACCGAAAAGCAGACGGATTTGCTGACCTCCTAAATACTGTTACCCAGTTCTGGAAATGGAAAATGGGCAGCCCTAAGAATGCTGCACATTCCCCTGCGAGAATTGCAGACACCATACAAAAAGATGGTGGGAATTCAGAAAATGTGCTGAAACCCAGTTGTATAGTCAGAGCTTAATTCTGAAGAGCCATTGAGAAAGGTTTAATAAGTGCACAATTTAATTTTCTAAAGGAAAATTCATACCTTTATTTAGATACTTTCTCCAAACTTCTCCCTCTGGTTGACAGCAAATACCCAGACACAGGCGAGTTCTGTTTTCTGTCAATTCCTCAATCCTTCTTTAGCTTAAGTGCTATACAGTGAGGAAAGTGGACACAGGAAGGGAGAGAAGCAAAGATTTTAAGTCATCCCCCACCTGACTCAATCCCTAGACAATCCAGAGTTAGCCATTCTGGAAGAGCATGGCTGTGGATATTAAGGCTAATGTCCAGCCACAAGGAAAACCAGAGCGATCCACACTTGTGCCTCCTCCATGGCTAACAGAGCTCTTCTGTTTGCGTTCCTTGCTCCCAGGCCTGTTGCAAATCAGCGTACTACTTAGTGACTTCTCCCTGTGTTTTACCGTCTCCAAAATAAGCACAGGACCCAACCTCTACTTCCTAGTTTTAAGAATTCTTGCTGGTATTTGTAGAAGACACAAGGATCATCAGCGTGTCAACATTGTGGAGGAGGGTCTGCTTATCTAGGGAGGGGCTTTGAGGCTTGTGCTATGACATCCATCACCTGGGTGATGTTCTCTCCTTCCAGGATGTGGTTCTCAACCTTATAGGCTAGGAAACTGATGCCCCCCACATTCCAGGAATGAGCCTTCCTCCTCTCAGGGACAAACTCCCTTAAACAAATTTGTAAAATAAAACAAGGGCAATTTACAAATTTACAAAAATAAAACCCATTGTAATAAGTATCCCAACATGACCAGCTCTTTCTGTCACTAAAAATAAGAGTACATGGGAACCCAAATCATAATCAAAATGGAAGTGTATTAATTTGCAGTGAGAAATAACTGTCCCAGAGACCAGAATTTGCAGAGTTGTAATGCTGAGCTTTGTTCTTAGAGGCATATCTACTCAGAAAGCCAAGGAATAACCCAAAGGTTTTCTAGTGAGCATTGAATCTGATCAAAGTAAGACAGATTAAACAAATGTATAAGGATGGTCTTGCCAATGACAATGAGCCCAAATACTCAAAGGCTGTTGGCCAGCACTCACTGAATCTGTATCCACACTGGCTTTGCCAATACGACTCCCAAGCTGCTCTCGCTCCAGTGAATGGTTTTTACTAGGCATTGCCAGTGTTGTCTCCATGAATCACCTTGCTCTATGCTGCTGTGGCCGACCAGCCCCGCTTCAGATGAACATTCTCTTCCATTACCTATGTTGGTACATCCAATAGGCATGGTCATGCTGGCCTGCGTGTCAGTCTGTCTCTTTAAGATGACTGCTCACAAAGAGTTAACCTTTAAAATCCACGTTCCTTTAACTCATTTCCTTCATTCCCAAATCCTAGGGGAGCTTCCCACTATTTCCTTCATGTACCAATAGCAGAAAATAGGGTAGAATAGAATATAATTAATTAAACTATAGGGACATTACAGACAGCAAAATCTTAAAGGTACTATTTATAGTTATTCCTGGATTTCATTTAAATTTATAATCCCCTTTCTAGAAATTTTAGTGGTCTCCTCCTAGAAAAGATCCATCTTTGCCCTATTCGTGTTGGATGCTTAATTAAGGGTGCTATGGCTGGTTCCAGATCTAGTGGGATTTAGAGTCTCTTTCAAACCTGTTTCCCAAACTTCTTGCCAAACGTGACTTCTGGTATTGCCCAAGAATTCTCCCTCCAAGATTCTAACCTTGGATGATGGTTTATCACACCTACCTATGATTCCCGTCTCTGCCCCAAACGTGTATTCTTCCTCTCTGTAGGTTTGCCTATGACACACACACCAGCTGGTTTCTAGGGCTGATACTACCCTTAGGCAAAAATAGGAGTCTCTCTCCTTTTGTTCCAAGGTAGTTAGAATGACCCTCTCTCTCTGGAGGCCAAATGCTTTAGTGACACACCATCCCTGCATCCCAGCTGTGTTGTGCCAGCTTCTTCAAAAATTCTCAGCAGATTATTATGTCTACCTTGTTAAAAATTCAGGTCCCCTGTTGAGCGTACCAAAATGTCCCTGCTTCCAGCCTGAGGAATGCCTTCTGTTTTCAATCCATGCACGGACAAAGATGACTGATATGTCTTGGGATCAAACCTATCTGGGCTCAGGTGGCCAGCCCCACCCACAGCCTCAGGCTCTCCCTAGTGACCCATCAGGCTGGTGACCCAGCCTCTTCTTATTTGTACGCCACACAAACACACACAGGCACGCAGTAGAAGGCATCAAGAACCAGGCAATTCCTCTTAGATGCTTCAGAAAGACGTGGAAGAAGCTGATGGTCATAAAAGGTGATCCCTTTTTAAATTATTGCCCTGGTCCCTCCAGAATTTAAATATTTTGACTTTTTATTTTAGCGTATTAAAGTGAAGCCTGGCATATATGTAACTCACAAATGCCAAAGCATTCTAGATTTGGGCTGGAAATTAAAGCTTCAGAAGCTGCAATACCCCCTCACCCTGGAGTAGGGAAAGGGTGGAACCTCTGTGGAGGCTCTGAATCCCATTACTGCAGATCCAAGACATCTTAGCATCTCCCTCAAAAAACGTCTGTACCCGAAGGTCACACCCTGTGCTGTACTCAGTAATGTATACTAATCACAGCTAAGGTTAGTACCCTGCCCTGATTCCACTTGTCTCCGCTGTTGATAATAAAATTCTTTCTCCTTCTAGATTTACAAATGGCAGTGGGCAATGTTTACATTTGTTTTATTTTCTATCTGTAAGATAAAAAACATGTTTGAACCTAAACATGGGTCTTAAACAGCATCTCAGGACCTCTCTTACATCAGTGCTTAGTAACTGCAGTTCTGAGCATGCCCTCTGCCCCTCAGAGGGGAGGCTCATAGGACACTCTCAAGACGTCATCTGCAAATGCAGATAATACATCAAACAAAGCTAAAAGCAAGGAGCTTGACAAATGACTCGCACCCAGAAGTTCTTCCCAGAGTATGTGGGATGCTCAGAGTCAGCTCCGATCCAGTTAACCTTGACAGGGTCATAGAGAGCTCTCATGTGGAAGGATGAGAACCCCTTTACAAAAGCACGTCAGGCTTTCTTGAAATAGCCATCATGGCTCTTGATGGATTCTGGTTCCAGAACGCAAATAGTTAAAGGCACCTGCCTGTTCCTTCAAGGTCAACACACCTGCTCACCAGGCGCTCCGCCCTCTCAGGGCGGCTGTCCCTTTGAGAGAAAGGGTGAGGGAAGAAGAGCAGATGCCGCCCACAGTGCGGGCTTTCGAATCAGGGGCGAGCAGATGCTCTCCTGAACAACTCCGTGTTGAGATGTCACTAATGTAAAAATTAGTGTTTTTCTCTTTCTGCCAGAATGCAGGATTTACATGATCCCTCACACATATCCCTGGAGGACTGAGGTATAATCTCATAACCAGCAAGGAGCCAATAAACCTTCATTCAGGAGAAAATTCAACTCCCAGAAAACTCAGAAAGCTTGCTTTCGCTGGCAGCTGCCCAAAGCCCTCTGCCCTGTGTCAGGAAGCCCGCCCCCTTCTGAGGTGCGTGTCTCGCTTTTTCCAGCCTGCAGTCCCTTAGCTGCCCTTCCATGGTGGTCCTGAGCCACACGTATGCTGGGCAGCTTGTGAGATCAGTGGGGAGCGCAAGGGGGAGAGCCCAGTGCAGGTAGACATACACAGAGCAGGCGTGGGGCCTGGACACAGGGAGCACAAAGCTTGGGCACCATCAGGAGGGTGGGGCAGCCCTGCAGGGCCCTGGAGAGCAGCTGGGCTTTGGTTCAATAAACTGCACATTTGTGCTGTGGGGTTTGGTTGGGTTTGGGGTGTGATGGCAGCAGAGAACATCCTGATCGCCTGGAGCATCTTTCTCATGGTTTTACATCTTCCAGACTCTCTCAGTCGGCTGGGGAAGTCATTCACCCCAGGTCAGAGACTCCCGTGTGGCCATTCCCAAATGCCATGTTTCCTCTTCTTGCTTTTCACGTTTGGGGTTCCCATTTGCTCATACATGAGGTTTCTTTGACTAGGATTTTGTTCCACTAAGGCTTCTTAACTCTCCTCCCAAGCAAGCACACAGCTAAGCCACAAGACCATGAACTTGGGAAAACAGAGGCCAAGAGGTGGGTGGCTCTGTGAAGCCCTTTTGTTGCTCCTTCCTCCTCTACCCACCCTGAAACCTGCAGAGCACAGGCAGGGGGCACCCTAGAGCGATGGGGCAGGTCCCCCATGAAAGCTGAAGCACCATTATTGCGATGTGTATCATGATAGAAAAGACCCAGCCTCACCATTAGTCCTGCTCTCTGAGCCCAGGCCCAGCTGGGGCTCCTTTCTGCCCTTCCTCCCTGTCATCTTCTGTTTCTTCTGGAAACCTTCCTTAACAGTTGGGTTTTACTCAGCACTACAGAAGGCTTTCCTCCGGGCACCAGCTCTCAGCTTCCATTCCAGGTTGTGGACATTTCTAGCTGATGGGGAGCCCAGGACATCCTCACCCCACTGTGTTCCTCGGGTTCCTGCCCACCGTGAGGCCTTTGCACAGGCCCCCGCCCTCGGCCTGGAATGTGTTGTCAGCTGCTTCCTGCTGACTCGTTTGTCATATCTCAGCTTCGCCACATTTCTTTAGAGAAAGAAGCCTTTCCTGGCCACTCAGATGAGGTTCCGTCTCCCCATCATGTGCTAAACGCTGCAACTTTACATTCATGTCATCGTTTAGTTAGGGGCTGTCTCCTTCACTAAACTGTCCTCTCCATGAGGATGGGCACAGGGTCTCTTTGTGCTCATCCTTGAGTCCCCTGGGCCTAGCACAGTGCCTGGCATACAGTAGGCACTCAATAAATACTCACTGAGCCCTGGTGATTTACAGAAATGAGCTTATATTCTTCATTCATACATAAATACATCTATGTGCATATGAGTGTGTGTGATTTATACTCTAATTAATACCTGTAGCGTCTCCTTTGTAATCTTCATACTATAACCGATGCTCAGAAACAACTTTCTGAGCATCCTGCGGCAGTCCTGCACCAAAGAAGGGGCCACCCCAAGGCATCCTCAGTAACTTTGCGCAGGAGGCCCGGTGTGGGTGTCCCGCCTGGCAAGGCCGTCTGCAGTGCCCCCCTCTGTCACATAAACGCTTATTCCTGGTTTATGTCCATAACTTGATTCACCTGCTTAGTCCTTTCCTCGCCCCCCCCCTCCCCCAGCCTTCCCCAGAACGGAGAGTGAGAGCCTCGTTGCCTCTTTTGCCCCCATCGGCCCCTAGGACTGACACTGGCCACCCTGGCTTGGCGGGGCCGCTCTAGAGCACGTGGGAAAGGGAGAACTGGCTCCTCCAGTGTGGGTGGCTGGCGGCCTGGGGGCGGCGCTTTCTTCCCACAGCTGGGGCCTGGGCTGTGGAATAGAGAGCGCCGCCGCTGAGCTGCGACACGGTGTCATTTGCCACCTCCCCTCCTTATCAGAGACGGGTGTCTCGCGCATTGATTGTGAGGCTGGGTGGCTCTTTCCTCCACCTTGAAAACAAACAGCTGCGTTCCCCGAAGATGTTGTTTTGTTTTGTTTGTTTGTTTTCTTTCTCTTTTTAATTCTGTTTTATTTCTCTTGGTTAGTCAAAAAAAAAAATCTTAGTTTCTGCTGGAATATCTTTGTTTTTTGGGGGGGGATTGTTTTTTAATATTTTTATTTTATTGGAGTATAGTTGATTTGTAATGTTGCGTTAGTTTCAGGTGTACAGCAAAGTGATTCAGTTATACATCTATATATATCCATTCTTTTTCAGATTCTTTTCTCATATAGGTTATCACAGAATATTGGGTAGAGTTCCCAGTGCTATACAGTAGGTCCTTGTTGGTTATCTATCTTACATATAGTAGTGTGCGTGTGTTCATCCCAAGCTCCTGATTTATCCCTCCCCACGCGTTTCCCCTGAAGGTGTTGTTTTGAATCACCCACTTACATTCCCACCAAAAGTGTGGCGTCGTGGCTGATGAGGGGGCCTCGTGCCCTTCGCTGTGTGCAGCTGGAGCAGGAGCGCAGGCGTAGTAGGGTTAGAGGAGCTTTAAATCCCCACCTGAAACCCCACGCGTGGTTTGTTCCCTGTGGAGGGGCGCTTGGCCAGACGCAACGCCTTCCTCCTCCTGGGCCACATGGCCCTTTAAATACCCCACCGCAAACAGGCACGGCCCTCGCTCAGGCAAAGGAGCCCCTGCGAAGCCCCGCCTTCACCTCGCCCCCGTCCACCTTCCTTTTTGCAGGAGCAGGGTTGATTCAGTACTTTGGGGACGTGGTGACATTAGTGGATCTGTTTTGTGTAACACAAAGTCGTTATTAGCGGCATCCCAGATCATAAAAAAGGTATAACAAGAGACAAGGAGGGGTTTTTTCCCCCTTGAAGATAATAGCAGCCGGACCGGAGGAGAGAGGGGTCACGGAGGCACGCCCCAATTGGTGGCTGACACCCCGCGTTGACATTTCTGCAGTTTCATCAGAAAATCTAAATAATCCACGTGAAAACGGACGGTTATTTACCGAAGATATACGAACCGCATGTGCCAGTAATGCACTGAAGACATAATCTCGTTCCGGGAGCCTCCCTTTGTGCGCGGCTGCGGCGCCCGCAGCTGCTC
The DNA here is from genome assembly GCF_949987535.1 of Balaenoptera acutorostrata. Lineage (NCBI taxonomy): Eukaryota > Metazoa > Chordata > Mammalia > Artiodactyla > Balaenopteridae > Balaenoptera > Balaenoptera acutorostrata. The sequence continues at coordinate 16,463,938 of NC_080082.1, read as the reverse complement.
GCAAGCCTCGGATGAAGCGGGCCCAGATGTCCGCGGGGAAACCGAGTCAGCGGGTGACCGAATACGGGGGCTTGATAACACGAAGGCTGAAGGGATCCGTCTCTGCTGCGGACAGCAGGCGGAGCAGCTAACTATGCACATCTGGCCAGCAGCTTTCAATAGGGCCGAGTGGCAGAGCCTCCAGGACCCAGAGCCTTTGTGTTTTTTCAGGCTGGTTCTCATTTTCTGTAGGTGAAGAAAGGCATCTTCAGCTCTCAATGAAGGAGCAGATCTCTGGGATTCCGTCCCTCTGTTTTGTCATTAAAGAGCTGGCTGTGTGCATCAGCAAGGGGGTCTCGGCACCCGGGCTCATTTTTCCTTTCTCTGCTAATAGGCCAGGATGGAGAAACAGAATCACATGGAGGGATGCTGAGTTTGGCTTCTGCCTGGGGCTGGGAGCCCTGATTTCCCCTGCTGGATTCGCATTTGGGAAATGATTCTGGATGCTCTCAGGCCCCTTTTCTGTCTCCTTCCGGCCTCTCCCCCCCACCCCAGCCCCGTGGTTGCCCTTCTCCCCCCCCCCCGCTCCCTCCACGGAGTGGCAGGCAGGAGATGCGGGCAGCCAGGCTGATAAAGAGCCAGACCCCGTCCTCCTCTGTGGCTCCCCGCTGAGACTGAATGGCCAAGAGCAAATGTGCAGGGTCAGAGCATTAATGGGGGCACAGGCAGTCCGTCTCTGCCTGGCCCAGATGCTCGGTGGAATATTCTCAGGCCTGTGCATGAGAGGGCGGGACCCAAGAGGAACAGCAAGACTCCCCAGAGTGAGGCTCACCATAAATGTGGGCGTTTGTTTTTCTGGGGTTTGGATAAGCCTGGTGCTGGTGCATGGACACACACACACAGAGACACACACAGACACACACAACTTCACACACTCACACACTCCTACACCCACACACTCACACTCACACACATACAGATACACAGACATACACACATTTTCACACACACAGAGACACAATTTCAGACACTCACACACTCCTACACCCACACACTCACACTCACACACAGATACACAGACATACACACATTTTCACACACACAGAGACACACACAACTTCACACACTCACACTCCTACACCCACACACTCACACACACACATACAGATACACACATACACACACTTTCACACACACACACAGACACACACAACTTCACACACTCACACATTCCTACACCCACCCACACTCATACACACACATATAGATACACAGACATACACACATTTTCACACACACACCCCTACACCCACACACTCACACACATTCACACACACATACAGATACACAGACATACACACACTTTCACACACACACACCCCTACACCCACACACTCACACACACACCTATACCAACACACACACACCTATACCAACACACTCGTACACACACACACAGACACAATTTCAGACACACACACTCCTACACCCACACACTCACACACACTCACACACATACAGATACACAGACATACACACACTTTCATATACACACCCCTACACCCACATGCTCACACACACCCCTATACCAACACACACACACCTATACCAACACACTCGTACACACACACACACACACACACACCCCTACACCCACATACTCATGTACTGACACACATTCACACCCTCATGCACACATATGCTCACACGCTCACACACACACAGACTTATCAAGGTAATCCAGGTTTGGACCCCTCCACCCATATACCAGCCACAGACTTTTTCAGCTTCAGCTTTTGTCCTCCATGTCACAGCTTGGTACATCTGAGGAATGTCCTCCACAGGGGTTCCCAGAGTCACTTCCCTGAATTGCAGCGGCCCAGTCTATAGAGCTCTGAATCGATGCTTTTCATGACGTTACTTCGCCTGATGACTTCCGTGCAGCTTTGAAAATCAGGTTTATTCTTAACAGAGCACTCCTCTGGGGCTGTTGTTCCACTGCTGTTTATATTATTTATGTGTACGGGTGTGACATACAGGAGGAGGAGGAGAAAGTCTGGTGCGTGTGCACGTGTGTGTGAGTACATGAGAGACAGAGACAGACAGACAGGCTGACCACGGGAGCTACAAAGGGGAGAACGGGTTGGCTCAGCTGAAGCATTTGTACGGCAGTCCCTTCCAGAAAGGCGTGTGCGTGACAGACTGTCTGAGATCCAGCCAGGCAGAGGCAGCTCTTCCAGCACATATTACGAATTCCAAAATGTATAATAAATACACATTTTACAAAAGCAATATGTGTTTTTAAATATAATATATGCTAACAATCTTATAAATCACTAGGCTTGACACTAGTCAGCCGAAGAGGCTTCTGGGGAAATGGTGTTATGCATGTGCGTGTGTTTTTAATAATGTAAAAATATGTGTAATATGTTTGAAAAACAACAGCCAAAAACCCCTTCTACCTGCCAACTTTACAATACTTATTTCCCAGGAGACTGCTGTATCCTAGACTCTCAGGAAAATAGCAGGGGGCTTAAATAAAAAGTATAAATATGAATAAGATGGGAAAGCTCCACCCATCTGAATATACATTTCCCTGATGGACTTGACCAGCTCAGGCTTCATACGTCAAAAAAATAAGCATTTTATGGTCTTCATGCAAAGGTTTCTGTAATATTATTACATGAGGCAGTCACAGACAGCACGAGAGGGGAGAGTTTTGTCAGATCCCCTGTTCTGACATACCCCATGGAGCCTTATGCTGTCATGGTGTGTTAAGGGCTAAATGTCAACCCAGACCATGCGTTTTGTGCCCTTTGTCAGCTGGAGACGCCCTTTGGATTTTTTTCAGGGCCAGTTTTAGTACTGAATGGTTTAATGGAGCTCTCCTAGTGTTAGGTAGAAATGGGCACACTGGGATCCCTGGCTCTCACAATTTGTCTCCACTGGATACCTTAAGCTCCTCAGGTAGCTCCGTGGGTCTCATCTCCTTGGAGGTACTGCTCACAGGGCATCAGTATCCTAATCCTAATCCAGGGGTGATGGGTAAACAGTGAACCTCACATGCTTTTCCACTCTACCTTCCTTCTCCTCCCACCCAACCAACCCAACTAGCAAAAGGGACAAGAATTTGTCAAGTGTTGCAGCCAAATTTCCAACACAGAAATGAGACAAGCGCCCAGATAAGTTAAAGTATATTTATAAAGAAGAATTCTACTGCAAAGTGCATACTGGAAAAAAAGAATAGATGCATATATTTAAATGAAAGGCTATTCATTCTAATGTTGTTGATAATCCTGGAAAATAAAGAAGCAAAATAAATGTCCAACAATGAGAGATTCTTTAAATAAATGATGCTACATCTGTGCAGTGGAATACTATGCAACCATTTACAGAAAAAACATTTAGGAATCTTGGAAAAGTTTCATGATATGTTAGCTAATGCAAAAAAGCAGGTTACAAAACAGACAAATTTAAGAGGCTCTTGTATTCTATTACATATGATACTGCCATCATGTGTTACTTATTGAAGGCTGCAGAGTACTAAATATTCAACATGAGCCCAAATGTATAATTATATGACTATATATGTATATTTAATGTTTTCATTAAATAATCGTTATATAATTATACATTTAATATATATTAATATTCAATATATATTCAATTTACAGAAAATATTTGGAAAAGTACACCTCAGAGGGCTTTGGGGGGTTTTGGGGGGGAGGTTTCATTTTTATATAATTTTAAAGGTTACTTTCCATTTACAGTTATTACAAAATATTGGCTGTATTCCCCGTGTCATACAATACATCCCTGAGCCTATCTTATACCCAATAGTTTGTACCTCTTACTCCCCCTGACCCCTATATGGCCCCTCCACTCCTTCCCACTGGTAACCACTAGTTTGTCTTCTATATCTGTGAGTCTGCTTCTTTTATGTTATATTCACTAGTTTGTTGTATTTTTTTGATTCCACATATAAGCGATATCATACAGTATCTATCTTTCTCTGTCTGACTTATTTCACTTAGCATAATGCCCTCCAAGTCCATCCATGTTGCTGCAAATGGCAAAGTTTTGTTTTTTATGGCTGAGTAGTGCTGCATTGTATGTGTGTGTGTGTGTGTGTGTGTGTGTGTGTGTGTGTGTGTGTGTGTGTATATATATGTGCCACATCTTCTTTATCCATTCATCTGCTGATGGACATTTTAGGTTGTTTCCATGTCTTGGCAATTGTAAATAACACTGCTGTGGACATTGGGGTGCATGTATCTTTTCAAAATAGTGGTTTTGTTTTTTTCAGATATATACCAAGGAGTGGGATTGCTGGCTCATATGGTAGTTCTATTTTTAGTTTTTTGAGAAACCTCCATACTGTTTTCCATAGCAGCTGCACCAATTTACATTCCCATCAACAGTGTACAGGGGTTCCCTTTCTCCACATCCTCACCAAGACTTGTTATTTGTAAACTTTTTGATGATGGCCATTCTGACAGGTGTGAGGTGATATCTTACTGTGGTTTTGATTTGAATTTACCTGATGGTTGGTGAGGCTGAGCATCTTCTCATGTGCCTGTTGGCCATTTGCATTTCCTCTTTGGAAAAATGTCTGTTCAGTTCTTCTGCCCATTTTTAAATCAGGTTGTTTTTTGATGTTGAGTTGTATGAGCTATTTATATATATTAGATATTAATCCCCTATTAGTCATATAATTTGTAAATATTTCCTTCCATTCAGTATGTTGTCTTTTCATCTGTATGTCTTCTTTGGAGAAATGTCTATTTAGATCTTCTGCCCATTTTTGCAGGGGGGTTTTTGCTTTTTGATATTGAACTATATGAGCTGTTTGTATATTTTGGAAATTTATCCCTTGTCAGATGCACCATTTGCAGATATTTTCTCCCATTCCATAGGTTGTCTTTTCATTTTATTTATGGTTTCCTTTGCTGTGTAAAAGCTTTTAAACTTAATTAGGTCCCATTTGTTTATTTTTGTTTTTATTTCCATTACTCTAGGAGAGGAATCAAAAAAATATTGCTGTGATTTATGTCAAAGAGTGTTCTGCCTATGTTTTCCTCTAGGAGTTTTATAGTATCTGGTCTTACATTTAGATCTTTAATCCATTTTGAGTTTATTTTTGAATATAGTATTAGAGAATGTTCTAATTTCATTCTTTTACATGTAGCTGTCCAGTTTTCCGAGCACCATTTATTGAGGAAGCTGTCTTTTCTCCATTGTATATTCTTGCCTCCTCTGTCATCGATTAGTTGACCACAATTGCATGGGTTTATTTCTGGGCTTTCTATCCTGTTCCATTGAATATGTGTCTGTTTTTGTGCCAGTAATGTACTGTTTTGATGACTGTAACTTTGTGGTATAGTCTGAAGTCAGGGAGTGTGATTTGGAGGGGGAATTTGATACCATTTTTATTTTCTTCTCTTTGCCTATCTGCATTTGTTTCTGCAATGAATAAAAACTGCTTCTTAGTAAAAATAAAATATGTATTTTAAAAGTATTTTAGTGACCTAGGAAAATAAGCCAACAGTTAAATGCTTAAAGTCTATTCCATAAAATAGAAATAAGGCAGCAGAAGAAATACTAAGTCAGCAGATGTCATTACAGTCTGCACCTCTGACCTCTTGTTCCTTTAGGGAACTTTCTCTGGTGGATGCCCATGTTCTCTTATTCTCTGGCACCCCATTCATTGGTAGTCACCCCAGGACTAGGCCTAGAGAGCTACAGGGAGAAGCCAGTCTCAGGTTCCAAACTTTAACTCTTTTCACATTGACAACTAGAAATGGGCTGTGGCTGAAAGTGACCCAAGTGACCCTTTTCCCTTGGCCTTGAAATATTTGTGAGTGAAGGGGATGGGGCTCAGTGCAAGTAGAATCACTCATAGCTCTTTTCAGTCCCTTTGCTGGGTGGTCATCAGCCTTTTGTCTCTTCACTCATCCCATGTCAGGACCTTATACCTCATTGTCATAAAATAGGTAGAATGTCCTCAGGAAAACAATACCAAAGAAAGGATGAGAATAACATTGGTAAAGAATTTCCCTGAACTCATGAATATGACATGAGGACAGGGAACTTGGTTTCTCCAATGGTTATCTCCCTAGCATCAAGAATAGTGCCTGGCACATAGTAGATACTCAATAAATCAATATTGAATGAATGAAACTGAGCATTAAAAAGACAAATGAAGGACTTCATCTGGAGGAAAACATACGCCAAGGAAAGGAAGACAATTCTTTGTAATTGTATCATGTTTTTAAAGAATGTAATACAAACATAGTTGTTTTAAAGGAGATCAAAGATCATAAAACAAGGAGGAAAGGGAGACTGCAAAGTTAAAGAGATTGAGGACAAAAACCCTATTATAGAACTTATAGGTAAATTAAAATAGCCAAGACTAAAATATGACTAGCTAAAATAAAATTCTGATTTAAAGAAAATGCTTAAATTAATCATGGAGAGTGCAGAGAAAAACGTAATTAATGTGAGGGCAGTCCAAAAGTGATCCAACATAAAGATAATTAATGTTCATGAAGTAGAGAACCCACAAATGAAAATTATTTCAAAGGTAGAGTAGCCAAAAGAATTCCCTAAAATGAAGAAATAACAACACTGAGAATAAAAAGTGAATTAATTACAGACTGGTAGAGAACTACTAACCCTGAGCTGTATCCTGGTTAAAATTTTGAACCTTGAAAACAAAGATAAATGGACTTTTTCTAAAACCTAAAATGCAAGTCACCAGCAAGGGTATGGGGTGGGAATCCAACAGCCTTTGACTTGGCCAAAGCAATGTTCATTGACAGAGACGTGAGATGATGTCTACTCATTATGGGGAAAAGAAATTGTGACTCCAGAATGGGAAAAAAGTACAAAGGATAAGTTTACCTAGTTTATAAGTGTATATCTAGAAAAATAGAAGAGACACAATCTATGGACTTCAAAATTTTTCTTTAGAATTGCACTTAGGCTTTTTCATACTTCATTTTGGCACATCTGCTGAATTTCTTTGAGGTATCATTGTGTTGGAAGTCCCGTGGGTTCTCATTTGGTTGTCTCCAAGTCTGGCCCCAAATCAGACCAGTTAATCAGGTAGGGTGCCTCTCCAACGCCCCAGTGCCTTGCTATTGATATTGTCTGAAGAATGTGTTCCACAAGCCTTCCTAGCATGCATAGTTGTTAAGAGCAGATTACAGGAGCATCTTAGATACTTTTAAATTAGTTGTAGTATCTTATTTGTGGATCTGGTGATTGCTTCTTTGGATCAGCTGCAGGACTCTGTTCTAAGAGGAGTGGGGTTAATATTTCATGCAACCTCCTTTAAGCTGTAGCTATATGTCCTCATGCCTTGAGCATGAGAAATAGCTTCCAGGGCCTGCCAAGTTTCTAACTACAAGGAATAATGCCATTGTTGAGAAGATCCAAAAACCACATGAATGAAAAGGTCTGGCTGCCTTTATTATGTTGTGTAAGACTATGAGAAATGTAGCAACAAAGGAATCATTCATTACTGATACCTTAGAGTTCAGCAGTAATTTCCATTGGGCTCCTCATCATCTTTGTCTTAAAATATTTTCTCAGTGTAAAAGACACATGCTTTATTGAATATGAACTCTTCCTTTTTTTCCTTGTAACTATAACATAGTATATCACTTTCAGATCACTAATCTGTGATAAACTATAAATACATTGTATAGTGCTGACTCCAAGTAGGATAAAATATACCCACTGGGCTTATTTATGGCAGATATATGCATCTTTTTGATGTCTGGTAACAAGAACATGATTACTAACTGGGACTCAGTTCTCTGAAAACTCCTTGAAGGTTTTTCAATACCTTTGACTGGTTCATTGGGGTTACAACTTCTGTCCTACTTTAACATTTGTGCAACGTGAATTAACTATAAAGTGAGCAAAAAAAAAAATCTGTAAGGTAAGATGACTAGTGTCTTAAATTTGTAAAGATTATAAATGGAATGTATAGACAGGGGTGTTAAAACTGCAAAAGAAATTGTATTATAATCAACTGAGAGGTGTGGGATTGTCTCCCCCTCCCCACTTAGTGGTAGGAAAAAATAGAAGAGAGGTAAAAAATCTTGGAAGCTGTCCTCTGAACAAGCAATCACAGCTTTCTTCCTCCATCAGTATGAAGATTTACCCTCCCCCCAAAAAAAGAATGCTGAGATCGACTTACTCTTTTGACTGTCTGAGACCGTGATTACAACATGGTAATGATAAAGTTGCTTAGCACGAGATTTCCACCACCAACAACAACCAACACCTTATTGTAACTGAGCAGGATATCAAGACATATATTTTTATCATGATTCAGTTTGAGAAATGTATTCCTTGGATTTAAATAATCATTTATCAAATTAATAGAAAAGGAAACAGCACCCGAGAATGTTTTCTTCTGGACACAAAAATTGAAAGACACGTCTCTCTTTTCAAAGTAAGCATGGAAGATGAATTTAAAGTAGAGTGAATCAGAAAAGCCTCAGTGATTGCTTTCCCAGCTTTTATGAAGCACGTTGGTGGCCTCCAGACAGAAGTGCTTTCATTGGGTGGCAACTACAAAGTGAATAAAGCTGTGAAAATTTAATTCATCCTACAATTTTGAGAGTTATTCTCCTTTATAAATGGTGGACCCTAAGGAAAACACCATCATACTTTTGGATTTTAATAAAGATTTCATGTGTGCAGTAAGAAAGACAAATAGGGGCTTCCCTGATGGTGCAGTGATTAAGAATCTGCCGGCCAATGCAGAGGACACAGGTTCGAGCCCTGGTCCGGGAAGATCCCACATGCCGCGGAGCAACTAAGCCCGTGCACCACAACTACTGAGCCCGCAAGCCACAACTACTGAGCCCATGTGCCACAGCTATTGAAACCCATGTGCCTGGAGCCTGTGCTCCACAACAAGAGATGCCACCACAATGAGAAGCCCGCGCACTGCAACGAAGAGTAGCCCCCACTCACCACGACTAGAGAAAGCCCGTGCGCAGCAACGAAGACCCAACACAGCCAAAAATAAAATAAATAAAAATAAATAAATTTTTTTAAAAAGAGAAAGAAAGACAAATAGGATGCCACCGAGACCTGAAAGCCACAGAGAGTGGCCTTGCTCTGGGACTCTGGAGCCACAGTGCTGCCCTTGGGAATGATTTGTCATCTTAGGCAAGGTTGGCATTAAGGCAATCTGGGGTGACTTTCAGTTTATTATGAAAATTAAATATTTTCATTAGACAGAAAACAAGGACATCAACATGCAGTTTGTCGGCCCTGAGATTTATCATGATTAAAATGCTGAGATTGTACCAACAGTGTTTCTTAAGTCAACAAATATTTGTCAAGCCCTTAGCAAGTCCTTTTGAGAAATGCCAAAAAGTATGAGGCATGATCACTCAAGGATCATACCAGTATGTTTAATGAAAACAATTCAGGATACCCAAAAATACATTGTGTAATTTCACCAATTTCTCAGTTTCTGTAGAATACTTCCTTTAAGAAGCTTGGTATTTTGTACATATCTGACCTGTTCTAATCATCAGACATTCCTCCTAAACCTTGGAAGATGGAAAGGAGAATGACAGAGAATAGTCCTAAGGACTGACTTCTCAGTTTCCGAAAATAACCTTGATTTCGCCCATATGATGGAATGTTTGTGCCATCCCCAAAAACCTGCTTTCCTCTCATGTAAACAGAAGTTTCCCACACTCTGGGAAAATTTGGCATTTGTCTTTAGTGATTCCCCTGTGAGAAACTAAAAGTACCATCTACTTTTAAAAAAATAAGGAAATAACCACAACAGATGTGTGGCAAGATGATTTCACATTTAAGAACCAAAGGAATAAAGGAGGGGTATAATTCCCTTACAGTTTATTGATTTCAATATTATGCAAACCTGCACCATGTAAGTAATAATACTGTAAGAAATACAGCCATTGAAAAACAATTACCATGCCAATGCCTGGTTTCCTAAATCAAACAGCACAACCAACTAGATCAGAGAATACATATTACACAGTCTGCTGTGTTAGGGGAAAAAGAGCATAAAAATGGGGCATGGGTGCTTTATCATCTAATAAATCTCCAATACTATCCTTCCCCTGTCCCCACCCATCACTCTTTATTGCACCTGACTTTAGGCTTAGGTATAGAACAAAAGACATTATCTGTAGATCAAATCCTCCAAAGGTCTCACTACATTACTAAGCAAAAACATATAGTGAAAGCCTGGATTATGCATGGGATGTTTAACAAGTTGGACTTTCTAGATATAGAAACAAACCTCCACAGGATTTCCCAGTAAGAGATGATATGTGAACTTGTCCCTGAGTACCCATCAACCATAACCACCTGAGACTTCATCGAATAATAATTATGCTTGTAAATTCTGAGACTCTCCCTTTAAAAACCTAAGCGGGGGGGGGGGGGGGGGGGGGAGATACATACATACATACATACATACACACGTGGGAGGATTTCCTATCAAGATGGCATGGTAAATTCATACATTGACTCACTTCCATTGCTCCAACATATAAAATATAGAAAGAGAAAATTTAATATCTAGCTGGACTTAAAAGCACAGTAGATCTCCCCATGGACCAAAACTGCAACAGAAATAAAAAGTGATGAGCAGGGCTAAAGCCATGGATCCACCAGACTCTCCAACTGAAAATAGACAGTGGCAATCTGTGGGGTAATAGAGGCTAAATGTTCTTCTTGAAAGATGGGGAACTAGCAGGCTCTGTGCTTGAATCCAGAGTCTATGGTGGGATTCAAAAAGAGGACAATTTAAAAATAAAAGTGCTAACTGCCACTGTCTGGAGATAAAGCTTTATAGGGAACTATAGACATGGGGAGGTAAAAGGACAAAGACATAGCTTCTGGAGAAATGGAGCCAAGCTATCTGCAATTTCAGTGACTGGACCTATGCTATTCCCAATATTGTAGTGAGGCAAAAGTCCCAAAGTGCTATTAAAATAATGCCTTGGTCCTGGCCTGATGATCCAAGGACTGGGCAGAAAGACATATATAAAACTAAACAAGGGGGCTTCCCTGGTGGTGCAGTGGTTAAGAATCTGCCTGCCAATGCAGGGGACACAGGTTGGAGCCCTGGTCCGGGAAGATCCCACATGCCATGAAGCAACTAAGCCCGTGAGTCACAACTACTGAGCTTGTGCTCTAGAGCCCATGAGCCACAACTCCTGAAGCCCACATGCCTAGAGCCCATGCTCCACAACAAGAGAAGACACTGTAATGAGAAGCCCACACACCGCAACGAAGAGTAGCCGCCACTCGCCACAACTAACAACAAAGAGTAGCCCCTGCTCGCGACAACTGGAGAAAGCCTGTGTGCAGCAATGAAGACCCAACGCAGCCAAAAATAAATAAATTAAATAAATAAGTTAAAAAAAAAACTAAACAAGGAATGATTGAGCTTAAAGAGAAAGAAACAGCCACCACCACCGAAAAAAAAAAAAAGCCTCTTCCTACAGACCAAACTTCCAAACAACATGAAGAAATCTAATGTTAGTAAAGATAGCAAACAAAATACACAATTAGAGCATGAATTTTCTATAGATTAATATTCTGACATCGTCTGACAAAGAATTTAAATTAGTGTGTTTAAGATATTCAAAGATTAACAAGAATTATATCCACTGAAGATGAACATGGAAGACTATTTTTTTAAAACAAATGAGAAACTATGACCTAGAAATAGGTAGAAAGAAAACAAAAATTGTTGAATATGAAAAAGAACCAATTAGAAATCCTGGCAATCAAAAATTTTAAGTTGTTATGAAAATGATCTCTACACTTGATACACACAAACACACACAATTAATAATTCCTAAGATAGCTTGTCTATCTTAGGCACCCACATATGTCTAACTATGAATTTCAGAAAAAGAGAATAGAAGTATGTTGGATATTCCAAATTTTAAAATGTAATTTCTTATGTTAATGAATTGTAGATTTAAAGGAAGCTAAATAAAAATAATTCCACATATTGTAATAAAACAATTAAGAATAATTGTAATGTAATAAAACATTGTAAGAAAAAAATTTAAAGCTGTTAGAGAGAAAGGCAAATTATTTTCAAAAGAAATGAAAATTAGATTGAGCACAGACTTCTCAGCAATAGCAAGAGATACCAGAGACAATCAGAATACTTAAAAAAATTGTCAACATATGCTTTAATACCCAGCTAAACTATTTTTTGAGACTAATTGCAAAATAAAGTTCTTTTTAGTTGTATATAGATTAGGAGTTAAACACTCTCAGAGCTTCACTAATAGAACTATTAATAGAACCTAGAAGGGAGTCAAAAAACATCAGTAAGAAAAAAAGAAGAAGTAAAACATGCCAATAAATGTAATTGTTTACATTTGTTAAAAAATTTGTATTTTAATTAAAATACTAGACAATAATGACAAGCTGGAGTAAGGAAGATTTTAAAGGATAAAGTGTGTAAAGTATTCTACCATACTCGGGAACATGATAGAAATATATTTTGTTATAAAAATCTACAGTCAAGTTTACGTTTAAAAAATAAGTATAGGGCTTCCCTGGTGGCACAGTGGTTGAGAATCTGCCTGCTAATGCAGGGGACACGGGTTCGAGCCCTGGTCTGGGAAGATCCCACATGCTGCGGAGCAACTAGGCCCGTGAGCCACAACTACTGAGCCTGCGCGTCTGGAGCGTGTGCTCCCAAGAGAGGCCGCGATAGTGAGAGGCCTGCGCACCGCGATGAAGAGTGGCCCCCACTTGCCACAACTAGAGAAAGCCCTCGCACAGAAACGAAGACCCAACACAGCCAAAAATAAATTAATTAATTAATTAATTTAAAAAATAATAATAATTTCTAAAACAAGAGGCATGCAATCCATAGTTCAAAACCAGTGCAGAGCAACATGACCAAAAATTGGTTCTGTGAAAAGCTGAGAAAACAGACAGTCTTTCTCTGGCAAAATTGACAAAGAAAATAAATAAAATTTAAAAAAAACAAATACTAGGAATGGAGAGGGACTTAACTACAGACAGATTAAAGATTGTAATAGTCATAATTTTGTGCCAATAAATTTGAAACTTAGAAGAAACATATAGTTATCAAGAGAAAATGTACAGTGCATTGTCTCCAGAGGGAATGAAAATGATAACAGTTAAAAAATTGAATATATAATCAAATCTCTCACCACAGAAGACACTAAAAGAAAGAAGACTTAGGGAACTGTAAATCCCTAATAATCCATTTCAGAGAATGAAAAAAGAAGGATGTTGCCCAACTTGTATTATGAGGCTAGTATAATCACCAAATCTTGCAGGACCAAAACAAGAAAAGAAAATTAGAAACCAAACTTATTTATGAATCTAGATGCAAGAGTCCTAAATAAGCAAGCAGATACACGAAAGCTAGCAAAATAAATTCAGCAGTAGATAAAATATAAAAATTCATATTAATGGAGAAGAGTTATTTCAGGAATGCAAAATGGTTCAAACGCAGAAAATCAAGTCATATAAGCTACCATATTAACAAATGAAAGGAATTGTACCATATGATAGAGCAAAATCATTTAATTAAATAAATTCATATTCAACATAACAATTCTTAGCAACCTAGGCATAAAAATGTTTCTTAAACCAATAAAAGATATCTATCAAAATATACAGCAAACATCATACTTATAGCACTTTCATTTGAGTCATTTTCTTTGAGGAATGTAGAGAAAATTAAGAAAATGATGCTGGTAATTACTGTGAAAATATGTATACATGTACATATACATACACATATATATACACATACAGTTTGTACATATGCATATATATATACAGTATATTTCATTATATATACAGCATATGCTGGCTAGGAGATTTCAAAGAGAAGGGTAGGGAAGAGTAATGGAGTCAATTATCCCTAACAAATTATCAAAACAGATTAAGAAGTAACAATAATTAAGGCAATTTGGTGTTGCTAAAGAAATAGATGGATAGAATCCAGACAGAATGCAGAAGTAGTCCTAAACATGAAATGAAGAGAGTATATCAAGTCAGTAAAGAATAGACAGATTATTAATGAATAATGTGGAATATTGGCTAATCATTTGGGGAAAAAAATAAAGTGACATCAACAAACCCAATAAATTCTAAATGGATCAAAGTCTTTAAAGCAACAAAAGGTATAGAAGAGAGCATAGGTGAATTTAGCATCCTGAAGTGGGAACACTTTCCAAGAATATGAAAACCAGAAGCCATCAAGGAAAAGACTGATGCATTTGAGTACATACAAACCAATAAAGAAAAGTGGAACACCCCAATATGAAAATAAGCAATGTAAAAACATCATTGTGATACAAAAGTAAACTATCATATTGGCAAAAATACAAAATTTGGGAAAACAAATTCCTGGCAGGGGATTGTACCCTCATTCTTTGTAGGAATATAAATTTGTGCAACTATTTAGAGGATAATTTGGTAATAACTATAAAAAATTTAAATACATATATTCTTTTTTTTAATAAATTTATTTATTTTACTTGTTTTATCTTTAGCTGCGTTGGGTCTTCGTTGCTGCCCGTGGTCTGTCTCTAGTTGCGGCAAGCGGGGGCTACTCTTTGTTGTTGTGCGCGGGCTTCTCATTGCAGTGGCTTCTCCTGTTGCGGAGCACGGGCTCTAGGCGCGCGGGCTTCAGCAGTTGTGGCACGTGGGCTCAGTAGTTGCGGCGCACGGGCTTAGTTGCTCTGCGGCATGTGGGATCTTCCTGGAACAGGGCTCAAACCCGTGTCCCCTGCATTGGCAGGCGGATTCTTAACCACTGCACCATCAGGGAAGCCCCAATACATATATTCTTTTATCCAGTATTCTACTCACAGAATTTGCAAATATGCCTCAAAAGTACACCAAAATACATATGTAGAGACACTCATTGAAGCATTATTTTTATTTATTTATTTATTTATTTATTTATTTATTTATTTATTTATTTTTGGCTGTGCTGGGTCTTCGGTTCGTGCGAGGGCTTTCTCTAGTTGCGGCAAGTGGGGGCCACTCTTCATCGCGGTGCGGGGACCGCTCTTCATCGCGGTGCGCGGGCCTTTCACTATCGCGGCCCCTCCCGTTGCGGGGCACAGGCTCCAGACGCGCAGGCTCAGCAGCTGTGGCTCACGGGCCCAGCTGCTCCGTGTAAGCATTATTTTTAAGTAGAAAAAAAACACTGTATCTGGCAAATGGGAGACTAGATAAAAGAGGTATGATATAACCCGTGATGGAATACTATACAGCCTTTAAAAACGAAGTAGATCTGAACATCCCTAAGGTATACTGTCAAGTGAAAAATACAAAGTGCAGAGGAAGTGGTTTAGTATGAGCCCTTTGAGTAAAGAAAGGAAAAGATGGATGGATTATATATGTTGTATTATGTATATTTTATATATACATTTTGATCATATATGCAGGGAAAATATTTCTGAACATGAACATGAACATGGAAATGACCAGCTGAGAGGAGTAAAAACCTATTTTTGTTTTATGCTGTCCTATTTTTGTGTTGGATTTTCTAAACATGTGATAAAATACTTTTTTTTAACTGAAGTATAGTTGATTTACAATGCTGTGCCAACCTCTGCTGTACAGCAAAGTGACTCAGTTATACACATATAGACATTCTTTTTTTTAATATTCTTTTCCATTAGGGTTTATCACAGGATAATATAGTTCCCTGTGCTCTACAGTAGGACCTTGTTGTTTATCCATCCTATATATAACAGTTTACCTCTGCTAATCCCAGACTCCCAGTCCTTCCCTCCCACACCCTCCTCCCCCTTGGCAACCACAAGTCTGTTCTCTATGTCTGTGAGTCTGTTTCTGTTTTGTAGATAGGTTCATTTGTGCCATATTTCAGATTCCACATATAAGTGCTATTATATGGTATTTATCTTTCTCTTTCTGACTTACTTCACTTAGTATGATAATCTCTAGTTGCATCCATGTTGCTGCAAATGACACACTTTTGTTCTTTTTTATGGCTGAGTAGTATTCCATTGTTTATATATAGCACACACTCTTTATCCATTCATCTGTCGATGGACATTTAGGTTGCTTCCATGTTTGGGCTATTGTGAACAGTGCTCCTATGAACATAGGGGTGTATGTATCTTTTTGAATTATAGTTTTGTCTGGGTATATGCCCAGGAGTGGGATTGCTAGATCATATGGTAATTCTGTTTTTAGTTTTCTGAGGAACCTCCACACTGTTCTCCATAGTGGCTGCACCAACTTACATTCCCACCAACAGTGTAGGAGGGCTCCCTTTTCTCCACCCCTCTCCAGCATTTGTTATTTGTAGACTTTTTAATTTTCATATCCAACAGGGGGTTTTTAGATAGTATGTTTATAAGCCATTTATAGTCTTCATATTTTAATTAATGTATTTCAAGTGGTCCACAACCGTTATATCTACTGCTCTCTGTACTGCCTCCTTGTAGTATGTGAACCTCCAAACTATGACCACATGAGTGTCAGGACACCCTTATTAGTGTAGCCTCATCAGGGGCTGATGGACTACATAGAACAGGAATATTATGTGCTGTCTAGTGGGACTGTTTCAAAAAGGTAACAAATATTGATTGAATGTTTTTGTAATATATTGATAATATTGATATTTCTAGCAGACATGCTTCTTTTTACTTTTCCTAAACTAACTATTGGAAATGGCATTAAGCTCAGTGAGGGCAGAGGTTATATTTTACTTGTTTTGTGTCCTTCCTGAGACTCCAGCACAGTGTTTAGGACAAATTAGATGCTCAATAACTGTTGGTGGAAGAAATGAAATCAGAAGCTGAAGGACTTTCTCTTCCTTCCTTCCACTGGCAACACGTTTGCACTGGAAGATAAAGTGTCATATTCATTGATTTAACAAATGTATATTGTGTATCTTTTAATACATAGTTATTCTTTAGAGTAATGGCTCTCAGACTTCTTCACTTCACAGGCTAGTAACATCTCACCCAAATAACTGGGAGAGACAAATATAGGCTACCCAGTATTTTATTTTTCCATGTGAAGTCATTTAAAAACATCTACTACAATCTACTATCATTACTGTGCCATTAATAAAAAGGCATTTAACAATCAATCAATCAATCAATCAATAAATGGAAGCTATAATCTCAGAATAAAAGACAGTTCTTTAAATAAGTACAGTTAGCACTCCTTTTTTCTTGTTTTTGGCTTCAATTGGTGAAAACTCCATCAGGGGTGAATATTATTCCAGGAGCTGTGTGACCTCAGCCTTCCTGAGGTTCAAGTTGCTTGTCTGTAAAACAGGGCAGTAATAGTGCCTGGATCTGGGGCCATTATGAGGATTAAATGAGGAAATGTATGTAAATCACCTACCAGTTCTGGGCACAAGCATTCAGTAAATGTTTGCTATTACTATAGTTGTGGATGATGATATTATTGTCTTGGAATTGCCACTACAGAGGCTGAGAGGAAGCATAAGACTTCCTTTCTGCCCTTTAAGAACTCAGCATCTAACTGGGAAGAGAAGCAGGTGATGAGAAAATGCCCCCAAGAGTGATATGAATGATGAGAGGCATAAAGGTGTTGTCAGAGGCCGGAGGCAGTGCAGTGGAGTCAGGGGAGACTGGAGTGGGTGGACCAGAATATAACCAAGTCTGAATGAGCCAGGATGGAATGCTACCCTTTTTCAGGTGCTTACTGTGTACCAGGCCCATGTCAAGTGCTTTACAGTCATCTCATGTCATCCCCATTCAAAAGCTTTGTGAAAGAAGATATACTGATGGCCAAGACGCACTTAAGAAGATGCTCAACATCACTAATCATCTGGGAAACGCAAATCAAAACCACAGTGAGATACCACCTTGTACCTGTCAGAATGGCTATCATCAAAAAGACAAGAAATAACAAGTGTTGGCGAGGGTGTGGAGAAGTGGATCCTAGTACACAGTTAGTGGGAATGTAAATCGGGACAGCCACTATGGAAAAAAGTGTGGCGGTTCCTCAAAAAATTAAAAATAGACCTGCCATATGACCCAGCAATTCCACCCTTGGGTATACATAAAAAGAAAGCAAAAACACTAATTCAGAAAGATATATGCACCCCAATGTTCATAGCAGGATTATTCATAATAGCCAAGTTATAAAAGCAACCTAAGTGCCATCAACAGATGAATGGATAAAGAAGATGTGGTATATACGTATACAATGAAATATTACTCACCATAGTAAAGAATGAAATTTTGACATTTGCAACAACGTGCATGGACCTGGAGGGTATTATGCTTAGTGAAATAAGTGAAATAAGTCAGACAGACACAAATATTATGTTTTCACTTATCTGTGGAATCTAAAAAATAGAACAAATGAATGACTATAACAAAACAGAAACAGACTGACAGATACAGAAAACAAACTAGTGGTTACCAGTGGGGAGAGGATTGGGGAGGGGCAAGATAGGGGAAGGAGATTACGAGGTACAAACTACTAGGTATAAAATAAATAAGGTATAAGGATGTAATATGCACCACAGGGAATATAGCCAATATTTTATAACTTTATATGGCATATAATCTATAAAAATATTGAATTGCTATGTTGTACACCTGAAAACTAATATAATACTAATTATAATATAATATTATATTATGATATCATATATATTATAATATAAACTAATATATAATACTATTATAATTATATAATACTAATTTAAGTATAGTAAGTCAACTATACTTAAATTAAAAAAAAAAAAAAAGCTTTGTGTCTGTTCCTGTTGTCATTCCTATTTTACAGTCACCAAGCTGGTCACTGGCAGAGGTGGGGTTCTGATCCAGTTCTCTTTCACTCAAAAGTCAGGCCACAATGTGGGTCCAGACATCTGCCCTTTGCCCTTGACTGTGCCTTGCTGCACTATAGAGCAGTATGGGCTTTAGCCAGTAGGACAGGAAAAGCCCCCAAGAAGTGAACAGGGGCATGACCTACCTACCCAAGGAGGTGGCACAGGAAGATCACGTATGGAATACAATGAAATAGGGAAGGACTAAAAGCAAGAAGACCGGTTTAGAGGGAAACAAAAAGGGCCCATTTGGTTGAAGCAGTTCTGCTTAGAATGATGAGGGCACTTGTGTGCTCAGGATCTTTCCTCGTGGCTTATAGCCTAGACTTGGTCATTAATGGACTCTGTTGTAGCCACACAGCTTAACTCTGGGACACATTCCACTCAATGCCAAGCTCTTAAAAACATCCATGCATGGGCCACACCCTAGAAAAATTAAATCGTAGCCTCTTGGGTGAAGCCCAGTGGGACAGATAAGATTTCATGAGAACTTCTTGGGAAAAAAAGAACATAAAATCACCATCATCATCAACAACAAAATTCCATGCTGAGTATTTCTTTAAAATGAGGACAGAAATCATACAAATTACTGAGATACAGGTCCCTTGCTTCTGAGATCTCTTCCAGTGTCCTGACTGCAACCTGTCTTCTTCCCTCCCCATCTAGAACACTCTATAACTCCCAGCACCTGCCAGCACTCATAGGGTACCAGGCACTTGTAAAGCCCTGGAGCTTTAGCCTCACCATCTTCAAGGACAGTCTGTGCCTGGTCCTAGGCATCTTTTTTTAAACTCTCCACCTGATTCTAATGCGCAGCCTGATAGACGAACACTCATCTCTATCCAGCGTTAACACACTCCACAGGACATAAGAAACTCTTAGTAAGTGGCCGATCAGCCCTGTGTGATTTCAACATCTCGCACCACATATGTGCACACCCTAGTCATGTCCGCTTGGAACATGAGCCACCATCCTGCCTCCGTCAATCATCAAATATTTATTGAAGGACCTGCGTGTGCTTGGCCCTGAGCTGGGTGCTGTGGGGAATGGAAAGGCTCAATTTCTGCCCCGAAATGAGCTCAGCTTGTTGGAAACTTTAACGAAGAGCATTACTATGTTTTGCCTTTCCTGGGTTGCACATTTTTTAGGTACTTGGGAGGAATTTGACAAATCTCTAATAAAATGAGGTGCATGAGGACTTGCTTCAACAAGAATTTGGGCAGAGTGGATTCAAAGTGATTTTTTAAATGAATTATGACATGAAAAGAATCTCAGCATCATTACAAAGATGTAATTTAAAAATCATATTGAGATCTTGTAGATACCTATAGGAATGACAAATCCCTAGGGCTGATGAAGAAGTGGAGCAACTACCTCTTGCATCCACCACTGATGGCAACGCAAAATGGTATGCAAAATCCGTTCATGAACATATTTGAGCAGTTTCTTATAAATTTAAATATATGACCAAGGACCAAGCAATTCCACCCCTAGATATCTACCCATGAGAAATAAAAATATATACCCACACAAAGATTTGCACGTGAATGTTCATAGCAGCATTGTTCACAGTAGGCAAAAAGTGGAAACAACCAAAACAGGCTAATGCTGGAGAATCAACTGTGGTACATCTGTCGAATACCACTTACCAATCAAAGGGAACCAACTACTGACACACAGGATGACACAGACGAATCTCAAGAGCACGATGCTAAGTGAAAGAAGCCACTAACAAAAAACTACTTTCTGAATTATCCAATTTATATTACCTTCTGGAAAAAAACAAAAAAAACAAAACAGAATAATAGGGACCAAAATACATCAGTGGTTGTCTGGTCTGGAGCCCAGAAAGGGGAAGTGACAAGAGAAGAGCAAGAAGGAATTTTTAGGGGTGGTGGAACTGTTCTGTATCCTGATCGTGATCATGGTTTATGTGACTGTTCACATTTGTCAAAACTCATAGAACTGTATAGGTTAAAAGGGTGAATTCTCCTGAATGTAAATTATCCATTAAGAAGACTAACTTGTAAGATAGGTAGGTAGGTAGGTAGATAGATAGATAGATACTTTTTTTTTTTAAATAACCAAATTAGGATAAAGGGTGCATTCTTAGAATAAGGACGGGTGCCAGGTTATATGAGACTAAAAGAAAGCAATAGGGCTTCCCTGGTGGCGCAGTGGCTAAGAATCTGCCTGCCAATGCAGGGGACATGGGTTCGAGCCCTGGTCTGGGAAGATCCCACATGCCGCGGAGCAACTGGGCCCGTGAGCCACAGCTACTGAGCCTGCGCGTCTGGAGCCTGTGCTCCGCAATGGGAGAGGCCGCGACGGTGAGAGGCCCGCACACCGCGATGAAGAGTGGCCCCCGCTTGCCACAACTAGAGAAAGCCCTCGCACAGAAACGAAGACCCAACACAGCCAAAAATAAAAAATATAAATAAATAAATTAATTAAAAAAAAAAAAAAAGAAAGCAATAACTAAAGAGCTTTTCACCCCAAAAGTGCAGTCAGTCCAGGTCTTTGTCCCCCTGTATTACATCTGTGGTGGTTTCTGAACAGTTTCCAGCACTGGACACTGCTCCAAGCTGGGCTTCAGCACGTCCATGGCGTGTTTCCGGACCCTGTTGCAGCTGCCACCCCGTAAGTAGCTGCCTGGGTTCCCCGCTGCTCTCCACCCTCCTCTGTAGGAAGCGTGCCCTCAGGGCTGGCAACCAAGTCACACTCCAGGCCTACCCCCTGGGTCCCCATGGTTAGCCCTAATCAGGGGGAGAATGCAGTGTTTCAAGTTGGCACCAACCCCTCATTTTAGAACAAAAGCCTAATGAAAGGGCAGGTGTGCCCTGAGCCCTCTGTGATTAGCTGTAATTCTTGGCAGTGTGACATACTTATTCTTCTGAATTAGCACAGGGCACAAGGCCTTTACCATGGTACTAATTGCTATTGGATGAGAACAAGCAACCCCAGTATGTGGGCATGAGACAAAACAGATGCCAAAGCCATTCAGAGCCATACCCCACATCAGGCATTGTGCCGGTAGCTGAGAACACGTTTGTCTAAATGTCAGTCTCCTGTGGGTAGGGTGTGGGGAAGTGAGCCTGGAATCCCACACGATTCTGATTGGGTAAGTGGGCACACCCTTCTTCCTCCCCTGCAATACAGTCAGCACTTGCATTCAGTGCTGTTCTTTATACTTACATAGAGATAGATGGGGAAATAATTCTAAAGCATCTCCCCCCCCTCAAACTCTGCAGTATATGAAATGTCCTCAGTAAGGGAATGATTGCTCCAAGCAAAGCCAATTGGGGGCCAAGTTTAACTCATACGCTGGACTTCTTCAAAAATGCAAGTCCAGGAAAAATGACAGATTTCAGTGTCATTTATTGTGGGAAAAAATTATGAGCACATCTTACTTCTTCATGTTTCCTCTTGTCTTCCCAGCAGTCACCATAGACATATGGAAATGGACTTACCTAATAAACCAAGTCTTCTGAAATCTTCCAAGTATAGTAACGGAGGTCAATTATAGAGCTAATATCACTGTCCAATTTTATCAACAGATACACCCAGAGGTGGTGATGAGGGGACTTCATGAATTGAAAAAATAAATACGCTTCCTGTGGTTCTTAATTACTTTTCCTATAGTTAAAAGTAAAGCTCTGGAAAAAATAAAATGAGGAAAATGTTCACTTAATGAACATTTGCTTATCACCTTAAAGATGAATGGAAACAGCTCTACTAATTCTTTCAGCATCTACTGGGGTGGACCAGGTCTGCTCTTAAGAGTCTAGCCCAGCACTCCCTCAAGGGGCCCCAGGCTGGACCAAGCCTGCTGACAGAGATCTTTGGCAGGCAGAAGGGATGCCGAGTGCAAAGGTGTCAGGGCAGGTGGTCAGGGCTCAGGAGAGAAAAGCCATCCCGTAACCATGAAGCCGCCATCTGACGTCATCTAGGCTTATCTGCTTTGTATGAGAATGACCCATGTTTTAGTGAATGTCCCATTTTCAAGGCTGGGATGCTAGCTAAATATAGATCTCTGAGCCTGGTGTCATCACTAAGAACTACACTATATGACCAAATTCCACTTCTCCGAAACCTAGTCAGAATTACCCTCCCCACTGAAACCTAGCTGCTGCATAGCTGTTTGGGTGGGTGTGGTTGTATGGAAGCCATGTGTTTCCTGATAAGGAAGACGACCCCCCAAGACCCTGTGCCCCTGGACCCAAGATGACATTCTCCAACTACAAGCAGAGGAGCATAGTGTCACAAAGGGCATGAATAGTTCCTGGAGTCTGTCTTTGCATCTGTACAATGGGGACACATTGATGCATAGTTCTTCATCCTGAAAGCCTTGTGAAAATTCTAGGTAATAACAGCTCTCGTGATGCTGGGCACCTCATAGCTGTTCATATGTTTCTTGAATTTCAAAGGAGAAAGTGTAGATATTATCTTGCATATAAGTTTGCTTCAGAAAAGGAAATGTGTAGTCATTTGTTAAAATGTACAGTGGATACATCCTCCCACCAAAACAAACAAAAAAGATTGCAGAATTCGTGATGATAAGGTTATAAAAACCCTGGAATTCAGAAAAGAACCCAGTCTGAACTGCCTACTGGGTGCAACCTGGAAACAGTCAAAAATTTCAATGCTGTTGAGTGCTGTCTTTGCTTATAGGACCTAAAGGTTACATTTGCATTTGTAATCACTGCCCTGTCACATTTTGATAAATTGGAGAGCAGCTAGATCTTTCTCTTGAAAAACTTCATTCCCTTTGCTGTAAAGAGTAAGCGGGTTGCCTTCAAAATTGACTACTTGGTTGCCATGTTTTCTCCCTTCTCTATTAGCAACTGAGAAAGTGGTCAGATTTGGGAAATACCTGCTGAAAAAATGAAGTAGCTCATATGACACCCACACCCAGAAGCTGTTTACATTTTCATCACTGTCCTTGGGAACTCTTGATTTTCCCTTCAGCAATTTGTGCTTTGGCCAGCAAACATCAACTTCCAACTTCCACGAGAACTAGAACCTGAGCTAACTTCTTCTGTTGCCAGTCAAAATGCTACAAATCACTTGCAAGCATTTTTATACAAATGCCCAGAAACTTCCAATAAAGTGGCTGATCTCCATTTGGGACAGAAAACTGACCAGGGAAATTCCAGAAGGGCTGATGAGGTCATGGACCAGAGTTTCCAGGGTGGTGACACAGAGATTTCCTCATCTCTCTTCTAAAGCACCTCTTAAAAGTACCAGATACCCCACAGGCTGATGGGAGTGGTCAAAACCACTTTCCTCCAACCTACATGATCAAAGCAACTCAGTTTATTCTGAGTCCTATGAAGAAATTTGCCATTCACAGAAAAATCATTGTGTGTCTCAAAGATGATGGAATTCTGAAAGCTGTGTGAAGCACCAAGCTAGGAGTGAGGGAAGCAGAGCCCTGGTGAGAAGGAAACAGAAGCCCCACCGACCCCAGCTCACTTTCTGCCCTCAGCCTCTCCTCCTGATACCCACCAGGGTTCTTGGCCTTCCCCAAGCAATAGAAATTGACTAGAGGCCAAACAAGAAATTCAGACAAGGCTTTACTGGGGCCCCTGCTGCAGCAGGGGGAAACGAGAACAAGAAACATGTTGCCTTTCTCGCTAGCTCCCTGAGAGGGGGTAAGCTTGTTCCTTATATGGGGTGAGAGTAGGGGTGTGTCCAGGGGTCGCGCCAGAGGGGTGGCTTAGGTGTTTCGCCCACCTGTCTGGTGGTGTTGAGTGCAGGGGGCATGCTCAGTACCCTGCTTTTGCTCCCAACACCCTGTCTTTGCTCCCGGCTCTTCAGAAGTGGCAGTTGAAGTTTTTTGGTCTTTTGTATCTTTTTGTCCATAATTTGCCCCAACTGTGCATGCACGCAGTTTTTTGTTTTTTGTTTTTTTTAAGTTTTTAATCATTTATTTATTTATTTATTTTTGGCTGTGTTGGGTCTTCGTTTCTGTGCGAGGGCTTTCCCCAGCTGCGGCAAGCGGGGGCCACTCTTCATCGCGGTGCGCGGGCCTCTCACCATCGCGGCCCCTCCTGTTGCGGAGCACAGGTTCCGGACACGCAGGCTCAGTAACTGTGGCTCACGGGCCCAGCCGCTCCGCGGCACGCGGGAATCCTACCAGACCAGGGCTCGAACCCGTATCCCCTGCATTGGCAGGCAGACTCTCAACCACTGCGCCACCAGGGAAGCCCCTGTTTTTTTTTTTTAATTTTTTTCACGTAGTTATTTTTAATCCCATATAGTTTATTCGTATTTTGTTGCTCAAGGAGAGGTTTGTCCAGATGCAAGCATTGCAGCACTGCAGCAAAGGATCCCAGGTCCCAGGACTGTTTCACTCCCCTCTTGATTTCCTGGTCCCCGACTGATTCTACCTTTGTCTCCAAAGACAGGTTCTCCCTTTGCCCATGTGCACTTGGCCTCCTAGTAATAAAGAGATGCCAGAACCTCGTAAGATTCTGATCTGGAGAACCATGAGACTTTAATCAGGAGCCTGGTATTTCTAGGCTCATCTTCATGTGGCAATTAGGAGGAAAATTGTAAAAGAGAAAAATGAGAAGATACCTAAACTTGGTAGGAAGGGGAATGGGTGAAAGATGCAGCCATGAAATTTAGCAGAAACCCAGAAACGCTTAATTTATTTCTGGAAACGGCACCTTGAGGGAGCGGAGGTGGGGGGCATGTAGAACTATTAATAAAAGCCAAGTAAAAGGGAAATGAAGGAGAAAAGGAGGATGGTGAGTGAAAACTTGGGATCATGTGACTCAAGAAAATTACTCCCTAGCTCTCATTTTTTTAGGATGTTCTTCTGCTGTTGCCCAGCACCCCCCAGCCAATGCCAGCCAGGGCCCCTCCCTTTCAATCCTATAGGAATAATCTGACAACAGTGTATCTGTGCGGCCCACAACCGGGGTCTGGAGTCTGTAAAGGAAGAGGTGGAACTGAAGGGCTCTGCAGCTAGCAGCCCCCTGCGTCCTGGGCTGCTCTCTCGTGCTGTTACTACAGAACTGTGGTCCGTGACTCTGAAGGACACGGAGTTTCCTTCCCTTGCTAGGGTTGCAGACAGAGTCAGGGGGTGTCCCTGGGAGCAGAAGGACATGGACCAGGCGACAAATAGGTAGGGGGAGATAATCAGTCTAGGTGAAGAGTTGTCACCCCAGACATCCTAGAGATGAATTCCAAATGTGGTCTCATTGAAGAGAGGCCTTTATTGGGTTCGTTATCAGTTATTTTTTTGCTGTATAATAAACCACTCCACTACCTAGTGGCTTAACACATCAAGCATTTATTAGTTAGCTCATGGTTCTGTGGGATGGCTGGGATGGCTAGACAGCTAGGGCAGCTCTTCTGGTCTGGACCAAGTCTGTTGATTTCTGTGGTCTGCTGGTGGCTTGGCTGGAGCTTGTGTTGGAGCTCTATGATCTGGGGGTAGGGAGGATGGGGGAAAGGAGGTCTCACTCATGTGTCTAGCAGTTGGCCAGTTGGTTGGTCGAGAAGGACCTTTACTGGGACTTCTCGCCTCCACTCCACGTGGTCTCTCATCCTCTCACAGATTAGCTCAAGCCTTTTCCCATGGCAGCAGCATCCAAAAGAGTGAGAGCAGAAGCTGTGGGATTCCTTGAGGCCAAGACTCACATCTCACACAGCCTCCCTTCCACTACATTCAAGGAGTGCGGAAATCAACTTGTCCTCTTGATGGGAGGAGCTACAAGGAATTTGTGGCCGCTTACAGTCTACCACAGCTAGCAATCCCGCCACCAGTGTTCTAGGCTTGAATCTGCTCTGGTTGACTGTGCCCGCTTGGGTAACCACTTTATCTCCTCAAGCCCTACTTTTATCTCTTTCATCATCTGGAAAATAAGAGACAGGGATTAGATTATCTCTGAGCACCCTTCAAGGTCTAAAATTTGATGATAGTAAGAATTATAGTTTGATAACAGGTGTTGGCGAGGATGTACATAAATTGGGACTCTTGTTCACTATTGGTGAGAATGCAAAATGGTGTGACCTGTTTGAAAAACCGTGTAGAGCTTCCTAAAAAAATAAAAATAGAACTTACCATATGAAAAACCGTGTAGAGCTTCCTAAAAAAATAAAAATAGAACTTACCATATGATCCAGCAATCCCACTTCTGGGTATTTATCCAAAGGAATTGAAATCAGGATCTCAAAAAGATGTTAGGGTTCCCATCTTGTTTGCAGCACTATTCACCAATAGTCAAGGAATGAAAATAACTCATATGTCCATTGTTGGGTGAATGGATGAAGAAAAGTGGTATATACATCCAATGGAATTATTATTCAGCTGTAAAAAATAAGGAAATCCTGCAATATGTGACAATGTGGGTGAACCTGGAGGACATTATGCCAAGTGAAATAAGCCAGTCACAGAAGGACAATACTGGCTGATTCCACTCATTTGAGGTATCTGAAATAGTTAAACTCATAGAGGCAGAGAGCAGAATAGTGGTTGTCAGGGGCTAGTGAGAGGGACAAACCAATGAGCGTAAAGTTTCAGTTGTACAAGATGAGTAAGTTGTAGAGACCTGCTGTACAACATTGTGTCTGTAAGTTAACAATATTGTACGTTTAAAATCTGTTAAGAGAGTATATCTCATAAATGTTCTCAGCATTTAATAATAAAATAAATAAAAATGAAAATGAACTAAAAACAAATTATAGCTTATATTTATTGAGTCATTACCATGTGTCAGCATGGCTCTAAGTGTTTTACATAGAATTACCTTGCAACAATCCTAGAAGTCCCATTTTATAGGAGAGGAAACTGGGACAGAAAGAAGTTAAATAACTTGCCCCAAATCACAGGCAGAGCCAGAATATGAACATGAGTTCCCTGACTCCAAAACCCATGGTCATATCTGCTAGCCTGTGTTGCCTGCCTGGAGTATCTCAGTTCTTCCACGAATAATTGAATGACAACAATGCATTAAAGATGATCTGTCTACATTAGGACTGCTCCTTAAGTGTATTCCTGTGCTTTTAAAAGTGGTTAAACATAGTTCTTCCCCCATCTTTCTTCTTTCATAATCTTATCCATCTATCCATCCATCCATTCTTCACAAATATTTATTAAATTCACATAAATGTAAAAAGGTGTCATTATTAATAGTCACAGTAGCCTGGAATTTTTGTTTTCAGACTGTTTCACTCTCTATTCCTGCTTCAATTTCATTTCCTCTGGTTTATAGGCTATATATTATTATGCCCATATTACAGATGGAGAAGTTAAAGTATAAAAGGATCATAAGATTGTTTATACATACTTATACCAGGGGCTGGTGATCAAATTGCAGTTATGCTTTTAACTATCCTGTTGTTCCAGAAAACGGATTTTCCTCTCCAATATTTGAGTTACTAATGAATACTTTATGTAAAAACGATACTATATTTTATCTTTTATGGTATTTTATTTTTTAATACTTCATATAGTCCCAAATTTAAAAGGTACAAGGAAGTTTTTGGTAAAAGCCTTTTTCCCCAAGTTGCCCAATTCCCCTCTCCATCAACAATCAAATGGTTTTTGTTTCTTGTATGGTTTTTCAGAGCTGTTTTATGCATTTATCAACAAGGACATATACATATACAGATATGTATAGTCATATATATTTTCCCCTTTCAGTAATAAATGGGAACATACCAGACACACAGTTTGGGTGGGTCCTTTTTTGTCAGTTGAAATATATTGATTTACAATATTGCATTATTTTCAGGTTACAGAAAAGTGATTCAGATTTTTTTTCAGATTATTTTCCATTATAGGTCATTACAAGGTATTGAATAGTTCCCTGTGTTTTACAGTAAATCCTTGTTGCTTATCTATTTTATGTATAGTGGTGTGTATCTTTTAATCCCACACTCATCATTTATCCCTCCCCTCCTTCCCTTTTGGTAACCATAAGTTTGTTTCCTATGTCTATGAGTCTGTTTCTGTTTTGTGTATAGATTCATTTGTATTATTTTTTTAGATTACACAAGTGATATATAATATTTGTCTTTGACTTACTTCACTTAGTATGATATTCTCTAGGTCCATCTGTGTTGCTACAAATGGCAAATTTCATTCTTTTTTATGGCTAATATTCCATTGTGTGTATATGTGTATGTATATACACACACACACACACACACACACACATACATATACATACATATATACCATGACTTCTTAAACCAATCGTCTGTAGATGAGCACTTGGGCTGTTTCTGTGTCCTGGCTATGGTAAATGAACAGTGGGGTACATGTATGTTTTCAAATTAGAGTTTTCATCTTTTCTGGATATATACCCTGGAGTGAAATTTCTGGATCATATGGTAGGTCTACTTTTAGTTTTGTAAGGAACCTTCATACTGTTTTACATAGTGAATCACCAATTTACATTCCCACCACCAGTGTAAGAGAGTTCCCTTTTTTCCACACTCACTCCAGCATGTATTATCTGTAGACTTTTTGATGATGGCCATTCTGACCAGTGTGAGGTGATACCTCAATGTGGTTTTGATCTGCATTTCTCTAATAATTAGCGATGTCGAATATCTTTTCATGTTCCTGTTGGCCATCTGTATGTCTTCACTGGAGAAATGTCTATTTAGGTCTTTTGCCCATTTTTTGATTGGGTTGTTTATTTTTATGATATTGAGTTGTATGAGCTGTTTGTATGTTTTGGATGTTAACCCCTTATTGATCGCATCGTTTGCAAATACTTTCTCCCGTTCCGTAGGTTGTCTTTTCGTCTTGTTGATGGTTTCCTTTGCTGACCAGACACACAGTTTTATATTTTGATTTTTTTAACTCAACAATGTATTTTGGAAATAATTCCTCAGTCTTTTATGGATACATGCCATCCCAGTATATGGATGTACATAATTTTAGTGGTGCCCTACTGATGGACCTTTAGGTTTTGTCTCATCTTTTTCTCATCTACATAATGCTAAAAGTAATAACTTTGTATATAAATCTTTTAACAAATGTATGGGTATATCTGTTGCAGGAATTTCTGAAAGAGAAATCACTAGGTTGTAGCAGTAACAAAGGGACAGCAGTAACAAAGAATACACCTAGCAACCAGATCTTGGTTCCTAAATACCATTCCCCACTTAAAGGAACCAGGACTCCTTGGAAAACTGTCAGTTCCAGGACAGGAGCTTGGAAAGCAAGAGATGAACCTGAAACATTTTATTATTCCAGAAAGTAAGGAAGTGCTCAAAGAATAATGGGGACATGTCAAAAGGACCCAGGAGTCAGCTTAAAAGGGTATCTGAAACTATTTGGTCATCAAAATAAATAATAATAGTAACCATATGTCCTATTAAATCCATGAGTCCATTCTGATATAAATAGGATATTTCCATAGTCACAAAATAATGTCCTCAAAAGATACTTATTAATTACAAAGCAAAAAACAGTAACCTGGCAGATAACCCCATAACAAGTGATAAAAATAGCATCACCAGTAAGAGAGCAAACTGACATCAAGTGTATACTTATATGATGCACTGAGAAGGACACAATATCACTTCTGTGGGAATTTTGCCAAAAATGCATACCTTGTATCTAATCATGAGGAAATATCAGATGAACCAAAAGTGAGCGCTGTCGTACAGAATAACAGACCAGTACTCCTCTGAAGGACATTCATAGGACAGTGGATGAAATTTAAATAAGATATGTAGATTAGATAATAATATTATGTCCATGTTAATTTCCTGACTTTGACAGGTTTTCTATGGTTAAATAACAGAGTGTCTTTGTTTTTAGAAAAATTTCAGAAGTCATTGGAAAGGTAGTGTGTGGGTACAAATATCTATAGATGCATATAGATCTAGATACAAGTATGTATATACACAGAAGGAAAGAGAGAGGGTAGGGACAGAGAGGAAGAGGGAGGCTGAGAATTGTCATGCAAATGTGATAAAGTGGGAACATTTTGACAATCTGGAATTCTTTTTACAGATTTCACAACTTTTCTGTAATTTTGAAATCATTTTTTAAGTTAAAAGAAAATATATGTGGATTTGAAATTTTGATAGATTTTGTCAAATTGCCTGGTCTAGAAACTGTACAAATATCCTCTCCTACCGCTAGCAATGTTGCACTTGATATTTACAAAATATATTCACACATTGCACTGGAAAAACTTATTACTACTCCAGGAAATAGGCAAAGTTGTTTTCTCCCTTTTACATAACTGAAGTGTAGACAGTAAGACTAGTGGTTAAGAACACAGGATTTTGAGACAATAATTATATTTTATTTCACCCCAGTCAGACTGGCAAACATTATAAAGTTTGCAAATACTGAGCATTGGCAGAGATGTAAAGAAATGAAAGCTCTCATAATCTCTTGGAAGGAGTATAATTTACTACAGTCATTTTGTAGAACGATTTGGTAATATTTAACAAAGTTGAAGACGTGCACATTCTGCAAGCCA
The DNA here is from genome assembly GCF_949987535.1 of Balaenoptera acutorostrata. NCBI lineage: Eukaryota > Metazoa > Chordata > Mammalia > Artiodactyla > Balaenopteridae > Balaenoptera > Balaenoptera acutorostrata. The sequence goes on along the minus strand of NC_080082.1, from coordinate 16,432,612 downwards.
GCAATCCCACTTACAGCTGTATGTCCTAGAGAAGGGCTCACACATGTGTGTGCACAGACATGCACACACACACAGCCATGTTCCCAGCAGTGGGATTTGTGATAGTGAAAAATGGGAGACAAACTAAATGTCCACCAAAAGAAGAATGCTTGGATCCATTACGATCTATTTATTACAATACAATAATTAAAAACAAAGAATTAGACCTATAATTTCAACATAGAAAAAGCTCAAAAACAAATGTTGACTAAAGAAAGCGAACTGCAGAAGAATGTGTACCCTTTAAGTGTGTTTTTTAGAGTGTTATGTGTTGTTGGTGAACATACTCACATACATGTAAGAAAGTATAAAATCTTTCCAAGGGAGGATATGGTAGTGGCTTCAGTAGAATGGTTATTTGGGGGAAGAAAGTGAGAGGAGCAGGAATTAAAAAGTCCAAAAGGGAGATTCATCTGTATTTGTAACATTTTATTGCCAAAAAATAAATATAAAGCAAAGATGAAAAAATATTAAAAATTGTAAAATTGGGGTGCTTAGTACATAGGTATTTATTAGATTATTCTCTGTACTTTTCTGATTCGTTAGAATATACCAATAGGAAAGAAAGAATAGGGAATAATAAACACGTGCCTTGAAGTCAAATAATCCTGGGTTCAAATCTCCTCCAACACTTACCAGTTGTGTTGTGTTAGGTGGTTTCCTTAACATCTCTGGACCTCAGTTTCACCATGTGTAAAATGGGAATGATATTGCTTACTTTGAAAGGCTGGTGTCAAGACTGAATGTGATGATGTATATAGAACCCCAGCATAATGCCCCTAATAGGTGCTCAAAAATAGTAGTTGTGGGCTTCCCTGGTGGCGCAGTGGTTGAGAATCTGCCTGCTAATGCAGGGGACACGGGTTCGAGCCCTGGTCTGGGAAGATCCCACATGCCGCGGAGCAGCTGGGCCCGTGAGCCACAGCTGCTGAGCCTGCGCGTCTGGAGCCTGTGCCCCGCAACGGGAGGGGCCGCGATAGTGAAAGGCCCGCGCACCGCGATGAAGAGCGGTCCCCGCACCGCGATGAAGAGTGGCCCCCACTTGCCGTAACCAGAGAGGGCCCTCGCACGAACCGAAGACCCAACACAGCCAAAAAAAAAATAAAATATAAATAAATAAATAAAGTAGCTATAAAAAAAAAAAAAATAGTAGTTGTTACTGTAATTCAGTGTGGTTCTCAACCGGGGACAGTCCCTGCCCCCTGGGAGACATTCGGCAATGTCTGGAGGCGTTGCCACAGATACGGGGTTGGGGAGATGCTAATGCCATCTAGTTGGTAGAGGCCATGGATGCTGCTAAACATCCTCCAGTGCACAGGATAGTTCCCCCCACTCCCACAACAAAGAATTATTCAGCCCCAAGTCTCAATAGTGTGGAGGCTGAGAAACCCTGCTCCAGCCCAAGGTCACCCAGAACTTGAACCAGGCCTCAAGTGGAGTTGAATGTTTTTGCCTCTAAAACATATACAGTTATTAGACCGTGATCTTTCTATTAAGTTACTAGAGTAACTGGTGATGGATATTTACTCTCCTTCTAGCCAATCAGCTTCACATTGGGTAAAACTTAATATGTCACTGAGCAGAACAAAGGCTGGGCGTATAGAAGTTCTTCATAAATATGTTTTGAATGAATGAGTCAATCAGTTCTTTAATGAATGAGTGCAACCTCTTAAATCGTGACGATCTAGTCACTATTCTTGACATGATTTCTCTATTTTCCATTCATTTAAAATGAGGACCTGCTCGGTTTTTATTTTCATATAAAGAGAAGAACCAAAAAATGAGTCAGAAGTTCTCAGAGCCTTGTAGCCCATCTCAGAGGGGTCCTCTAACAACTCTGGGCTATTCTTCCAATGGTCCTTGTCAGGACACCTCTGGAATTTGCTAAGATACACAACGTTTCAGCTTCAACTGATCATGGCCACACAAAGTAAAGTGAGGAATTGACCTAAAGATGATGAGAGTAATTATGACACTTAAATTTGACTTGATTCTAGCACAGCTTGTGGAAAGCACTTATTATTCTTTTGATGAAGCATCAGGACTACATACAATTTCTTGCAACTCTTTACTTTCGCTTTATCCTAGGCACCAATTTGGGAACCCAGACATTGTGGTTGCTCAGAGGACGACTTTGAACCCTTGCTATCATCTTCTTCATCGTCAATTTTAGAGAGGGTAAGTACTGCTTCTTTCTGAACTCATTTTTTCTAATGTTTGTTTTGGCATCCCTGAAACTCTCCACCAATTGGTTCAAAAGGTTTAAAAATTTCCGAAATAATCCAGACATGTTCTAGTTTCTCCTTATGTGCATATGTGTCCAACAGGACTTGAAGGAGAAGAAAGTTGACCGAACCACACAGTATAGTGAATACAAAAGGCACTATGACCAGACTTTGCTTCTAGTCCTAACTTCCACTTATCACTGGCTGTGTGACCTTGAGAAGGTTACTTAATCCCTCAATTTCTTCATCTTCAAAATGAGAAATTTGGGCTGGACTATTCTGAAGGTATTTCCCTAAACTCTTTAATATTGTACTCACGTGGAGATTGAAAAACACTGATTTAAAGCAGTTACTTCCAAAATATCATGGGCAATCCTTCTGCTTCTATCACTGGAGTGCTTACTAAAAATGTACCGTCCCAAGCCCCTTCCAGATCTACCAAGTGAGAATCTTGAGGCTGAAGAGCAGACATCTGCCTTTTTAACAAACTCTTGAGGTGAATTGGATGCACAGTAATGTTCGACAGTCATTGCCCTAACTATTGAAAGCATTGTTCTGGTCACATGTACATTCAGTTCTGTGAGACGTGATGAGCTAGTCCTGAGCCAGGCAGAAACTGGCTGGAATCGTCTTGTATTTGCAGTAGCGTTAACAAGGTCAGCATCTGATGGCCGTTTTACCCTTTGTTTCTTGGCTCTGTACCTTCCCTTTGGCACAGTCCTCCACTCAGTGGTTCATTGGCCAGATCTAGGTGTCTTGTGTAGGCTTCTTGGCTCTCCTCCCCTTGGCTGCAACTGAATGAGAGTAAAATCCTTTAGGAAATGATGGTAAAAGGATGGAATGTGCTCCTAGACTCTATTAAAACAAGATCTTGTCAGTCTTCTCGCTCCCAGAGATTTCATGGTCATCACCTCCTCACTTGCGATAGGCTTCGCCGTTTGTCTTGTTCCCAAGGGTGTCATCACTGTGAAATGACTAAGGGGATGTGGGTTGAGCTAAATCATGTTTGTATGTGGAACGAAGGTGGCAGACTCCTAGAGAGGAGACACCGGTCCAGAGATCCCACATGAGATAGTACCAGACTGTGCTCAGAGATCTGGACCATGAATCAGAAAAGCATTCAGACTGTGCTATAGTTTGATTCTGTTGCCAGTACAGGGTATGTGCCATTTCAGGCTTTCTGTGTTGTGTGCCTAAACCCTCAAGGAATCACAGGCACCCCTAATGAGACTTATGTCTTAAAGGAAAACAAAATCCTGGCTTTGAAGTACAAACTGGTCTCCCAATACTGCCTACAGAGACTCCCCACCAGGATCAGACTAATTTCTCAGTGGGGTGACTATTGCTCTTCTCTAGAGCTTCAGCAGATGCTATTTTCTGGCATCAAATAAAGGGAATTGGAGCTTTAAGAATGTAGTGTCGCTGTCGTCTGCTGTGAGTCAGATGTAAAATTCTCCTCCCAAATCACAGGCAAGACATTGTGTGTGATGTGTTAGGTAAAGTACTAACAAGCGCCCCTTCCTGAGAGAACCACTGGCCCATAAAGAGTGTTCCAGACAACACCCACTGCTGGCTGGGGATGGAGGTGGGCTTTATTTGATTTGGGTTTGATTTATTTGTTTGCCTTTCTTCTAGAACAGCATAACTTGGGTTTAATGTCTCGAATACTGAATCCAATACTTCTAGGTTCACTGACTTGTTATTATTTAGCATTTATGAAGTATATGTCAATGCACTTGGTGCTTTACAATGACTCGTAAAAAGGCATGATCCTGGCCATTGAGCATAAGGTTGCTACCGTTTGAATTACTGCCTGTGTGGAAATGATCACAGGGCAAATCTGGATATCCTTTGTCCCCTAAACAACTAGATATTCTTCTCCTTTTAAAAAAAAATTATTTATTCATTTATGGCTGCGTTGGGTCTTCGTTGCTGCGCGTCGGCTTTCTCAAGTTGTGGCGAGCGGGAGCTACTCTTCATTGCACTGTGCGGGCTTCTCATTGCGGTGGCTTCTCCTGTTGTGGAGCACCAGCTCTAGGCACATGGGCTTCAGTAGTTGTGGCTCACGGGCTCTAGAGCGCAGGCTCAGTAGTTGTGGCGCACGGGCTTAGTTGCTCCGCGGCATGTGGGATCTTCCCGGACCAGGGCTCGAACCTGTGTCCCCTGCATTGGCAGGCGGATTCTTAACCACTGCGCCACCAGGGAAGTCCCCACAACTATATGTTCTGGTTCCTCGTTGCACCTGAGCCCAGACAGAGGTGTGGTAGCTGCTGCTGCCATGTTGATGTCAGTGTCCTCATAACTCGGTGTCCAGCTCCTGACGCTTAGGAAACGCTTAGCAAACATCGATGGATGGATAGATGGATGGATGAGTTGATGGATGGGTGGTTGGATGGATGGATGGAGAACTCTCTAGTCAGTGGACATCTGTAATTTTCTGTTTGTCCCTCCACCCATGGCTTTATTTATGCATTTCACAAACCCTGTGGTTATAGAACTGGCTGACCTGGAAGGAGGGGAACTGTTTCTTCTTAAGTGGCTTTTGGCAATGAAGATGAGATCAATGTATCTATGAGGTGAACAGAAACATAATGAGAAACTGATTACTACACTGGCTTTTTCCCCTGGGTCTATGAACATTGGCTCCTTTGTCCTAAACTCAACTTTCCCCTGATCCTTCTATCCCTTTGAGCTGTCCTCATACAGCTCTCCTTTCCTCATTATCGAACCTCTTGAGAGATGTTTCTGTACCTGCTGCTTCCTCCCCTTTCTGACCAGACACACATCCTCTGACCCCTCTCCTTCCCCACCAGTCAGCTGAAGCTGCTTCCTCACAGGTCTGTATTGTTGAACCCAATGCCTCACCTTGGGTCTCCCCTTCCACCTTGTCTGTCATCCCTCATTCTCCACTTTTTCTCTTCCCTTGGCTTCTAGGCCATGCTACCCTCAGCCCTCCTCCTGTCTTTCTGACCTCATCGTTTCTGGCTTCTCTTCTTATTATCTCTTAATGTTGCCCCAGGTTCTCTTTCATCGCTCTTGCTGTGACTCCACCTTCTCTCCCTTCACATTCTTTGCCATTTTCATGATTAACACTCCATGCTCTGCAGAGTCTCTCCATCACCAGCTCTAATTCCCTCTCAAGCTTAAATTCCCAGACACAGTCCCTGTACATCTTGCCAGAGCATCAAATTCTGGCCTGCACTTCCCCCCTGTATTCTCTTCTCCTCTGGGCTTTGCTCTTTCTCTTAATGAGACTCCATTCTGTCTGTCATTCGGGTTGGAACCTTGCATCATCTTGGCCCTTCATATCCATTGCTCTGTCTGTCCTTCCTCCACAGCGTCTCTCCCAGCCTCTCTGTGCCCACGGTCCCTGCTCAGCCCCAGCCTTTGCTGCCTGTCCTTGTGGTCCTATCGGCACCTCTAAGTCAGCCTTTCCACCTTGAGTCTTTTCTCCTTCCAGGCCGTAATAGTCACAATGGCAATTTTATTTTCCTAAAAGCATAGCTTTCATTATGTCCCGTTTGTGCTGAAAAACGTTTGATGGCTCTACATTGGGTATTCGACTCCTTCCTGCCCAGGAGCTAAAAATAATCTCCTCCCAACTAAACTGCCTTGTTTTGTTTTTTTTTTTCTTTACATATCTTTTTTTTTAGTACTTATTACTAACCAACTAGTTCTCTAAGCTCATTTCCCCGCCCCTCACTGACCCCCAAAGAAATAAAGACGTGTGTGTGCTTTACTCTTGTTTCTAACTTATTGCTGTGTGTTTTCACCTGGAGTAGCCAGTCTCCCAGAAGGGACGTGGAAGTAGAACATTCTGTTGGGTTCTACACTTAAATAGGGCTCATAGCGTGTGACTAAGAGTGAGGCTCTGGGGGTCATTCTGCCTGGGTTCAAATCCTATCATCCTGAACATGTAATTTATCTCCCTGAGGCTTGGTTTCCTCACCTATACAATAGGCTAATAATTGTATGTATGCCGTAGGATTATTACGGTGACTAAGTGAGGTAATGCACAGAAGAGGTTTAGAGCCACACTTGTCACCTGGCAGTGCTCTGTGTTAGCTGTTGTTATTACCATCGTCGTTACTGTTTTATCATGCTTGCAGCATGACGTTATCTACAGCTTAATTATTCACTGTTTGGCACAAGAGACTAACTTGGGAATTATACACAACTGGTGAATTAATATCCTGAGTACTTCCAGTAAGACATCAGGCTAATAATTTTTGGTACTTTAGATAACCCATGATGGGTCCCAAAGGATCCTGAAATCAAGAGCCTACATTTTCCCTAGTAAGAATGAACTTTTTTTTTTTTTTTTTTTGAGTTTTATCTGTCTGTAGTTTAACATAGCAGCTTCCCCGGTTAGAGAGCTGGAAGTTGAACTGAAGAAGGAAGGAAAGTCCTGCTGACACAGAAAGTCTCTGGTTCATCACACGTGAGGTAACACACATGTCTCAGATTGTAGATGAGACCAAGGAGCTGGCAAAGGTGGCAAAAGACCAACTGTAGGAAGAAAGAAGGGCTATCTTAGAGGAAGTTTTAAAAAAGCAATGTGAAATATAGAAGTTGATTCTGAAAAATAAAGACATTAAAATGAGGGTTAAAACTGTTCAGGGGCTTCCCTGGTGGCGCAGTGGTTGAGAGTCTGCCTGCTAATGCAGGGGACACGGGTTCGAGCCCTGGTCTGGGAAGATCCCACATGCCACGGAGCAGCTGGGCCCGTGAGCCACAATTGCTGAGCCTGCGCGTCTGGAGCCTGTGCCCCGCGACGGGAGGGGCCGCGATAGGGAGAGGCCCGCGCACCGCGATGAAGAGCGGTCCCCGCACCGCGATGAAGAGTGGCCCCCGCTTGCCGCAACTGGAGAAAGCCCTCGCACGAACCGAAGACCCAACACAGCCAAAAATAAATAAATAAATAAATAAGAAAATCCTTTAAAAAAAAAAAAAAAAAAAACTGTTCAGGTAGGTGGTTGCATAACATTGTGAATGTAATTAATGCCACTGAATTATACACTTAAAAATGATTAAAATGACAAATTTTATGTTATATATATTTTACATAATAAAAAAAGTAATCAATACATACACCAAAAAAGCTAGACAGCTAAAATTTATAATAATATTTTTATTTGAGAAATGTATTTCCATATGACAGAGCTGCTTATGTCAGCTTGGTGTTCATTAAGTACCTACAGTTTACAAGCACCGTGCTTGGCACATCATACTATGATAAGTAGCTATTTTTTATGCATTAGTACTGAAGTCTTTATTACTATTAATGAAAGCATGATATCATACACGGAAGAGTAAATGGCCATTAATGCAATCACCACAGACTTGTGGGCAAAGGACATCTATCTTAGTTAAAAGAAAAGAAAATTAGCTTCAAAATTGTTTGAAAAGCGTCTTCTGCTTTAAACACTGAAGAATGAGCCAACTAGCTCCTGTATTATCATTATGATGCGTAAAAGAACCGATATGTTTTTTTTTCCCACCTAACCCTGCATTAATTCCGTCTAACAACAATCACTAAAGAGGTGTGCAAATAAACAACAAAGTCTCTCGTAAGTAACAGCAGATCCTTGGATCATGTGGTGGCATCAAGCTCACTCATTGAGAACTGGTACAACTTCCTGGTTGCTTTTGAACTCTTCCGCATATCTAGGGAGAGGAAGGGTCAGTGACTCTGGCTGATGTAAATGATTATCTTAGAGTCTGTTCCTAGCTGTCTTTACCCAGTTGGAAGACAGGGAAAAAAAAAAAAAAGAAAGAAAAAGAGCAAAAGTAGTGATAGAACAGACAGCTTCTTTTTTTTTTTAATTTTTTAATTTAATTTTATTTTTTTATACAGCAGATTCTTATTAGTCATCCATTTTATACACATCAGTGTATACATGTCAATCCCAATCTCCGAATTCATCACACCACCACCCCCACCCTGCGCCACTTTCCCCCCTTGGTGTCCATACGTTTGTTCTCTACATCTGTGTCTCTATTTCTGCCCTGCAAACCGGTTCAGCTGTACCATTTTTCTAGGTTCCACATATATGCGTTAATATATGATATTTGTTTTTCTCTTTCTGACTTACTTCACTCTGTATGACAGTCTCTAGATCCATCCACGTCTCAACAAATGACCCAATATCGTTCCTTTTTATGGCTGAGTAATATTCCATTGTATATATGTACCACAACTTCTTTATCCATTTGTCTTTCGATGGGCATTTAGGCTGCTTCCATGACCTGGCTATTGTAAATAGTGTTGCGGTGAACATTGGGGTGCATGTGTCTTTTTGAATTGTGGTTTTCTCTGGGTATATGCCCAGTAGTGGGATTGCTGGATCATATGGTAATTCTATTTTTAGTTTTTTAAGGAACCTCCATACTGTTCTCCATAGTGGCTGTATCAATTTACATTCCCACCAACAGTGCAAGAGGGTTCCCTTTTCTCCACACCCTCTCCAGCATTTGTAGATTTTCTGATGATGCCCATTCTAACTGGTGTGAGGTGATACCTCATTGTAGTTTTGATTTGCATTTCTCTAATAATTAGTGATGTTGAGCAGCTTTTCATGTGCTTCTTGGCCATCTGTATGTCTTCTTTGGAGAAATGTCTATTTATGTCTTCTGCCCATTTTTGGATTGGGTTGTTTGTTTTTTTAATATCAAGCTGCATGAGCTGTTTATATATTTTGGAGATTAATCCTTTGTCCGCTTATTCATTTGCAAATATTTTCTCCCATTCTGAGGGTTGTCTTTTTGTCTTGTTTATGGTTTCCTTTGCTGTGCAAAAGCTTTGAAGTTTCATTAGGTCCCATTTGTTTATTTTTGTTTTTATTTCCATTACTCTAGGAGGTGGATCAAAAAAGATCTTGCTGTGATTTATGTCAAAGAGTGTTCTTCCTATGTTTTCCTCTAAGAGTTTTATAGTGTCCGGTCTTACATTTAGGTCTCTAATCCATTTTGAGTTTATTGTTGTGTATGGTGTTAGGGAGTGTTCTAATTTCATTCTTTTCCATGTAGCTGTCCAGTTTTCCGAGCACCAGTTATTGAAGAGGCTGTCTTTTCTCCATTGTATATCCTTGCCTCCTTTGTCATAGATTAGTTGACCATAGGTGCGTGGGTTTACCTCTGGGCTTTCTATCTTGTTCCATTGATCTATGTTTCTGTTTTTGTGCCAGTACCGTATTGTCTTGATTACTGTAGCTTTGTAGTATAGTCTGAAGTCAGACAGCTTCTTATAGTGGGAAGAAGAATAAAGCAGAGTTATGAAGCTGGGCAGGCTATAATTTGATTAAACTTGATTTGATATAGCAACAATGAAAAACTTTGGTAGACACAATAATTTGTTTTTATTGTAAAATGTAATATGTATTTGGAAGAGTACATATATACAGTTTAAAGTATAATCGTAAAGCAAACAAGTATGTAAATCACCTCCCAGGTCAAAGCATGGAACATTGCCCGCCTCTCAGAAACCCCAGTCCCCACTGTGAATTCCTTCTTGATCATAACCTCCTTCTCCAATAGAGGTAGACATTTTCTTGGATTTTATGGCAATCATTTCCTTGCTTTTCTTCAGGGTTTTTTTGTTTGTTTGTTTTGTGTTTTTTCATTTTCATCTGGCTTCATTTTATTTTCATTACATTGTAATATTTCACTGTCCAAATAGAATGTAAAGTAGCCTTGTTGATGGATACATGGTTGCTGCTGTGAACATTCTTATGTGTCCTGTACACATGCTCACAGATTTCTCTCAGGTGGTGCTTCTTGTACTTGAGAGCTCATCACCACCACCCAGAGAGTTCACAGGTGGCAGGGCCCCACCCTCAGAATGTCTGATTCAGTGGAAGTGGGGTGGGATCTGAGAGTTTACACTTCTAACAGGTTCCCAAGTGATACTGATACTGCCAGCCAGGGCTGGGACAACACTTTGAGAACCACTACTTTAAGTTATGGAAAGGGATTTGCTGGATCAAGGGATGTGCATCTTTTCAGCTTTACTAATTAATGCAAAACCAATTTCCAAGGTAGTGTCATACATTCCCACCAGAAGTGTATGTGTTCCATTGTTCTGTTACACCCACGCTAACACTTATTATTATCAGACTTCAATTTTTGCGAAGCTTGTGGCTATGGACCTTTTCTCTCCTTGTGGTTTTGATTTGCATTACCTTAATTCCAGTGAATTGAAAATTGATTGGTCATTTCAATTTCTTTTTTTGTGAAGTGCCTATTCAAGTCTTTTGCCCATTTTTCTATGGATTATCTGTCTGTCTTTTTCTTACCAATATGTCAGGACTATTAATTGAAAAGGCTACAAAAATTTTTTCATTCATTTTTAAAACGTAAAGAAATCTTAGTATAGTTGAATATCTTCTCTAGTAATAGGAAGAGCAGGTACAGAAGAGAGTTCTTTAGATAGCCTCTCTTTTGCAAATGGCTTGAAAGAAATAAGTTAAGGACTTTTTCTCCAAACAAGCTACTGACTGTAGAGGCAAAACCACATAGAAGAAATATCAGCATTCTTCATACGTTCACTGAAAATGTGTCTGTAAGCACAAGGCCATCTTTAAACAGTAATAATGCGACTGAAATAGATCATTCAAAGAAAGGAGACCTATTATTGAGGCCAACATGGCCATCTACACTTGTTAGCTTGTCTCTGAAGAACAAAATTCTGAGCAGCAAAAGCTTAAAGCGAATGAAATTGTATCCAACTCTCAATCTAATGAAAATGCTTCGGGCTCTGGGCCAGAGAATAGATTTGGACCACGGATATGACTTTTTTCAGGATCTTAAATTTAAATGGCTGAATTATTTTTAAAGTATCATCCTACTCAGTCTTTTGGAATAGAAATGTGTTTTTTCAATTTAAAAAGAAAACATCATTTCAACATAAGGATGGAATGCAACATCTTTTTCTAGAAAAGCAGATACTTCATTCTAGTGCATGCTCAGCACGAAGTAATGATACATATTATAGCCTCCCTCAACCCACGAAAAACACACACACACACACCCACGCATACAAATGTACACAGAGACACATTATGTACATAGTGTGCACACACACAAAAACACACATACACACACATATATTAAATATACACACATAACATGCACACACACACAGTTTGTGCCTAGAATACTCGAAACAAATATGCATGTACATCAATTTAGCATAAAGGGACGTATCTTCCACTCTGAAAATGCTAAATATTGTATCTTGAAGACATTTATAACACTCAGTTTCTCAACCAGTCAAGAACAAAGGAGCCATTTTAGAATTACTAGTTTGTGTAAAACTTAATTATCTAGGAACTGACGTTAGTTGCTAGAGAGGGAAAGTTTACCTCTAATTGTTTATTTTAAGGATGTCATGCCTGCATAATACATAGAATTGTTTTAAGTACAAGCATTTAAAAGGAAAGATGTTGTTATGGCCCGCGTGCTCATTCATTCTCTCTGTCTCTGTCTCTCTCTCTCTCTGTCTTTCTTGCTCACTTGGTCTTGCCCTCACTCTCTTACATAAATAAGGTAGTATTAACAGTATGTATAATTAATACAACATTGTAAATCAACTATACTTCAATAAAATAAAATTTTTTAAAAACAGTAAGTGTGGACTAATTAAGAGATCTGCTCAGATGGGAAAGACCACCCCCCCTTCCGTAAAAGTCATAATCAAACTGCTTCCAAAAGCTTGCTCACTGCCCACCCCCATGTACCTCAGGGCTCAGTGGGTGGCAGTGGCCCCACTGGTTCCATATGGACCCAGTCAGCCCTGACTCTATTCCCAGTGCATTTACCTCCAGACTTCTTGTCCTCGGCCCTGTGCTCACAGCTCCAACCTCGATGGGGAGATGCTGCTAAGGAACACAGATTCATCTCTGACTTAGGAGCCCACCACTGGCCATGCCCCTTCCTCCAAGACCCTGGCCACGAGGAGGGAGCCAGACCCCAGCGAGGACTGGATGCTGCCAGCAGGGCCTCACATTCAGGGCGCTTTACTTCTGGGCCCTCCATGGACCACCGTGGACCAGCTCTCTCTTTGAATGTCACAACTCTGGGGCTTGGAATCAAGAGACAAATGACAACCTGTCAGCCTGGGAAGGCCCCCTGGCCAAGGTGCCCTGCTTACCAGGACCATCACCAAGAACCTTGGCTGGGTAGCGTAGGACAGCTCACAGGGATGTGGGCCTTCTCGCTATACTCTTGGAGGAGACAGGGCAGTGACCTCCGTGCCACAGTCACAGTGTCTGCCAGCCTTCAGCGGCCTGAAGTATCTCCAATCATGTTCCAAACCCAAGGATCCAACCCTCTTGAAGTCCACGGATCTAAAGAAGCAGGACAAGTTCATCTGTCATAAGTTCTCATCTTGCAGGACCTTTTACCCTCTCTTCTTACCCTTTCACTTTTTCAATTTTCAAGACCTCAAAGTAGTTGGGGTATGAGACTGCCACCTGCCTGCTCATTGCAGAGCTCTGGGGACCTGTTTTAGAACACTGAGATCATCACTAAAGGCTACAATCAGGAGGGTATAATTCAGAAGGTTCTGAAAGAGCCCATGTAGGGTCCAGTTTTGGACTGTACATATTCCCCCGAACTTGCCTCTGCCCCGGAAGAATTCTGAATGGGGTCTTCCACCTCTTTCTCTGCAATGTCCTTGAACACATCCTTGCTTATTGACATAACCTCATCTCAGACGGTCATTTCATTTGTGACATCTCTTGATTTATTCACATATTTATCTATTCATCCAAGAAACATAGGTTAAGTGCGTGCTGCTTACCTGACACAGTGCTGAGAATAGGAATCTAAAGATGAACTAAATATACTCCCTTCCCTCAAGGAGCTTACAGCTCGCAGGAGGAGACAGATGAGTAAATCAACAATTAGAGAACAAAGTGGCAAGTGCTGTTGGCTCTGGGGGAAGTGGAGACAGAAGCTTCTATATCGGTTATCATGTCCACGCAAGTAGCGTTTGATTACCCACAGTGTCATGCTCCTGACACCCATCCTTTCTTCACAAGGTTTCCAGGGATAGATTGCTGAGCTAACCAGTTACTCCAGGTCACACCAGTGTGGACCAAGGGTCATGTTGATGTGGGTGGCTTTGACCTCTACCTACAATTGTAGGACCTCCATACTCACTCAAAATTTCCCCCAGGTGGGAAATAACCAGGGAGGGGGATGCCACATGTGCTCACATAAGTCCTCTGAACCTCCACTGGTCTCTGAGTGCTCCGCCACGTATGTCTCCTTATGAGTGTGCCTCGTCCTGCCACTGTCCAGGCTGCTGTGAGGGCACATGGCTGCTGTCCCTGCAAAAGTACTGCCTCCTGTCATTCCCAAATCTGGTGGCATTGCTGTCTGCCAGTTTCTCCCTTGTGCCCGAGCTGGCGATGTCCCACATCACTGTGCCAGTCACTAGAGGAACCTCCTGAAACTGGAGCTGATATGGCCATGAGAACTCGGGCCTACTTCAGTTTGAAATTTCCCAGTTCTACCTTCCCATTTCTACCCTTTGCCATTGCCATCACCTGGAAACAACCACATTGCCAATGGAGAATCCCTTTCCTTCACTTTTGTTCCACACTTAATCACCTTGATCCCAAATGCTCCTAGCTACCGTGTCCTATCACTCAAAAAGGAGTTGTGTGAAAGTCATTCTTGAACCTTTCACTTGTCACCAGGACTTAGCCCTGTGTCCTGGGCTTTGGCCTGGAAGAAGGAGGAAAGAAGGCTCATCTTCACAGTGGGAGGTATCCCATGTCCTAAATCAAAGGGTCATCTACCCACCCCTTTGATGACCACATCATTCTTCTTGAGTCAAGCTTTATGTGCCTGACCCTCTCCTTGGGGCCAATACTTTTCTAGAAGATTCCTTCGTCTGCCACTCAAAAATATTCCCAGCACAGCTTTCCACAGCTCTCCATCCCAGAAGTTTGGGAATCCCTGTGGGATACTGCTCTTAAGTTGTAGAGCTCTGTTCACGTGACAGACAATGTTTCCCGGTATTCTTTGGGCTCCTTCACTTATCAATTCAGATATTCTCACATATCCTCTAAAGAAGAGGCAACTTAATAATGGGGAGTCCCCAGAAACCAAGAAGAATTGCAGATCCGGAAGCACCAACTTTTATTGGACCAATGGTACCACTTCCCATTCCCCACAGGGACCAACACATCCAAGGTAGCGTTCATGAGTGACCCACACTGAAAATGATCTAAGAGCCCATATCCTTTCTCACCCTTTCTTTCAAGGGAGGGCAGCCTTGCATGGTGCAGTTACTTCTAAGAGCTCCTGGCCATGAGCGTAGCATTCAAACCTGGTACTTGAAGGGAGGGGGCTTCACATCCAGCTGAGACTGAGTGCTTAAGGGACTCTAACATCCTGAGCTTCCGTGCATGCCACTTCAGCAACGACTTTTCTGGCTCCTAGAGGGCTTTTCTTTTTAACTAATTCCAGATAAGTAAGGTAGTTGCTAACAGTTGGATTCTGGATGAGTGAGATGTTGCATAAATCCAGATTAAACCACTGAACAGACTGTACCCGAAAAGCACATTGTGTTAGATGCTTCTGTGTATCCATTGTGATCTTTTTCTATGCCTATAGAATGATGGAATTGCTGAAGCAGAACCCTGATGAAAGCTATTCACAATTTAGCATTTACCATCATATGGAAATGTCAATTCCATCTACCAAAGAGAATATTACAGGCATGTTCAATATAAAATGCAAATATAATAGCTTTGTGGGCCGGATATGTCAGCTGTGTTTCACTTAAACCTATTACCTTGGCAGATTAAATACAGTTCCAGATCTTTTGCAAGGAG
Organism: Balaenoptera acutorostrata; assembly: GCF_949987535.1. Taxonomy (NCBI): domain Eukaryota; kingdom Metazoa; phylum Chordata; class Mammalia; order Artiodactyla; family Balaenopteridae; genus Balaenoptera; species Balaenoptera acutorostrata. The sequence continues at coordinate 16,417,500 of NC_080082.1, read as the reverse complement.
GATATTCTGATGAAGTTACATCTTATATCAGCTTTTGTGGCTCATCAGTTCAATTGGATATGAGTAGAATGGGAACAAAAATGGGTGAGGAATAAGACTGAGTGGGACACAGCCATGGAAAAATAGGAGGATCTGCCCCACAGACCTTCCCTACCCACTAAGGAATGTTACTATTGGCTCAAGGATAAATCTCAGCAATTTGTAGCAAAGATTTATCTCTTAGGTGATGAAATAGGTGAGGATCCACCAATTCTCACCAGGCCTGCCTCACCACTTCCAAATCTTGCTACCTGCTTGTGTAACCCAACTCAGCTGAGCAGAGGTGGGCCCAGCCCGTGCTATGATGCTGACTTCAGCTTGGCACTTCTGTAGCTATTTGGGGCACCCAGCTCCCTTAGCTGAACTCAACGGTAGTAGAACCCTCTCTCATTTGACCACACACTCCACACTCTGACCTCAGCTTCACCTTTAAACTCATGCACACATCATGCCTTGTCTTGCTAATGCTGCTGTCCTGCTGCATACAACTTCTCTCTTGAATGCCACAAAATCCCCATCATTTCATGGTGCCACCCAGTTCCTGCAAGGGCTTCCCCTGGACTGCCCTGTCTCACCTCCCACCCCACACCAATGGAAAGGTTGCTGGCTCCTGGAACAGCCCACTTTGAGCCACCACTCGATAAGACAGGCTTGGTGGAAATTAACCAGCCCCGTACAGTTTGTCCAGCACAGTTCTCTTGTCCCATCATTGCATGATCAGTTATAAGATTTGGGGGTTATACATCCAGCAGTGTTTCCCTGTGGACTTTTCCGAGAGAGCATCTTGCAAATTACTGCATAGAACTGCAGAAATACTTGATCCTTTTTCAAAAGAGCATTCCTCTGTAGCTTCTATGATCCTTTTTGCTTTGTCTTACACTGATATGCAGTGAATGTTATTCCTTGATAGCTATTTATATTTGTAGTAAAAAAAAAAAAAATGAAGAAATCATGCTCAGTAGTTCCTGCTCTAAAATATTCTACTTGGCTAACGCACGGCAAGCACTGAGTCTTTCTGCCAAAGAAGATAGTAACCCACAGAGCAATGGTTTCTGGACTATTGGGGTGAGAAAGGTGGGTGTGGTAGACAGTTGATAGTTGTGGAAAGAAGTTCTAGAAGGGAAATCTGGGCATGCAGGACTTGACTGCATGGTTGTGAACTGAGATCCAGAGAGCTGGGTTCTCCTTTTGATTCTGTCCCAACTAGCTATGTGATGCTGTACTGGTTGAATCGTACTCAGCCGATTTTCTCCTCTACACAATGAGGTGGTTGACCTCGAGAGGTTTTTCAACTCCAATCTTCTATGACACCATGAATATGCATTACCCAGAAGTCAGAGCAGATGGTTAGTTAGGAAGCTAGAAAACTGTAACAAAAGCAACAATTACCAACTTCTATTTTCACAGTGTTTTCTGCTGGACTTTGAGTTCAGCACTTTACATACATGACCTCATTTAATCCTCACAGACATTTCTGAAGGTTGGTATCATGCTCTTTATTTCACAGAAGAGGGAACAGTTCTCAGCACCGTTACCCAATTTTGTTAGGATCATAATAATAAATAACAGAGATTCCAATCCTGCTGGAACCAACTCCACACTTACTCATAGTAAGACATAGTAAGAGGTTCCAGACCCTTCTCTTATCACTCCCATTATCTGAAATTTTGCCATGCTTCTCTTCTCTTTATACTCTGAATTCTTAATTTATCCCCTTTCCTGGCTGCTCAAATGCATGTCTGTGTCTTTGGCTTGTGTGAAAGAGTAGCATAGTTTTAGCATAGAGTTCTGCATCCATTCTTTGCACCAAGATGGGGAGCAATAAGAAAACAGCAAAAAAAATTTCTAAGCAGTTGCTTGCAGTATGAAATGTAAATGAAGATATGACCCAGAGAGGCCAAGATTTAGCTCAAAAGAATAGCTTTATAAGACAGTCATGTAGGGACTTCCCTGGTGGTGCAGTGGTTAAGAATCTGCCTGCCAGTGCAGGGGACACGGGTTTGAGCCCTGGTCCAGGAAGATCCCACATGCGGCAGAGCAACAAAGCCCATGCGCCACAACTACTGAGCCTGTGCTCCAGAGCCCGCGAGCCACAACTACTGAGCCCGTGTGCCACAGCTGCTGAAGCCCACATGCCTAGAGCCCGTGCTCTGCAACAAGAGAAGCCACCACAATGAGAAGCCTGCGCACCGCAATGAGGAGTAGCCCCCGCTCGCCACAACTAGAGAAAGCCCACGCGCAGCAACAAAGACCCAGTGCAGCCACAAATAAATAAATAAAAATAAAATAATAAAAGTTTAAAAAAAGAGAGACAGAGCTTCCCTGGTGGTGCAGTGGTAAAGAATCCGCCTGCCAATGCAGGGGACACGGGTTCGAGTGCTGGTCCGGGAAGATCCCACATGCTGTGGTACAACTAAGCCCGTGCGCTACAACTACTGAGCCTGTGCTCTACAGCCCAGGAGCCACAACTACGGAAACCCGCATGCCTAGAGCCCGTGCTCTGCAACAAGAGAAGCCACCACAATGAGAAGCCCGCGCACCACAATGAAGAGTAGCCCCTACTCACCACAACTAGAGAAAGTGCAGCCAAAAATAAATAAATTAAATAAATAAATTTATAAAAAAAAAAAAAGAGAGAGAGACAGTCATGTAAAATCCTCTTCATATGGACAGAGATGCCTAACGTGAGTCAATTTTAATTTTGGGGAGGCCACCTTTGAATCATAAACATCGGAAGGTGGCAGTGGGAGACTTCTCCTAGCTGGTGACAGAGTTTAAATTCTCTCCCAGCCTTTGCATCTCATCACAGCAAACCAGTTTTGTTTCTTTGAGAAAAATGCACCACCCCATCCACAACAATCAGACAACTTCTAGCAAGTGGCAATTACTTATATGAAGGGTTCCAAGAAAGTGAAGGTGAGGTGATCCTTTGCCAGAAAGAAGTTTTGCACAAATTAAAGAATGGACTCCAAAGTCAGAACTGTGCTGTGAACAAGGTCATCCTAATCTCTATTTGCAGATAAGCAAAACTCTTCTGTTTCATCAATATATACTAGTAGTACAGTCAATTGCATTAGTCACAGATTCTGTATTTGCAAATTCACCTACTCACTTAAATTTATTTGTAAATCCTAAATCAGTACTTGCAGCGCTTTTGTAGTAATTGGTGGACATGTACAGAGAGGCAAAATTTTTGAGTCATCTAATACGCACATCCCAGCTAAGGCTGAATGAAGTAACACTCTGCCTTGTTTCAACTCTACTGTAAACTAGTGTTCTTTTCACTGTCTATTCAGTGTCCTGTTTTTCACTTATTGTGCTTTTGGTTCACTGTTTAAAATGGCTCCCAAGCAGAGTGCTGAAGTGCTGTCTTGTGTTCTTAAGCTCAAAAAGGCTGTGATGTGCCTTAGAGAGCAATCGCATGTACTAGATCAGCTTCAATCAGGCATGAGTTTCAGTGCTATTGAACATGAGTTCAATGCTAATGGTTTAACAATACATATTAAATAGGGTGTCTTTAAACAATAATACACATAAAACAAGGTTATGTATTGACCAGTTGACAAGAATACTGTGACCAGAGGCTCAAAGGAACCTAACCCCGTATTTCCCCTAGGAACAATGGTTTAGTTTTTGCTAATTCAAATTCTTTGGTGACTTTATAGAACATAAGTACCAAGAATAATAAGAACCAACCGTCTTTGCAAATTTAGGAATTCCTGACGATGCCTTGAGATATTTCTGGGGACTGCCAGGAGGCTATGGTACTAGTGATTTCATGCCATTTTCTGCTTCATGGAGATGGGGGCTTACAAAACCATCCTCATTCCTCCTTCTGTGGTGCACATCTTTTCTCACTGTTCAGTTCAACCGGTATTAATTGAGTGCTCCAGGATGTAATGCTGCTGGAAGATATGCAAAAGACGCGTTTAGCAGTCTCTGACATCTGGGTTAGGGTTAGGTAAGATTACCTTTGTTGGAAAGACCAGGGTTAAGGTGGCAGATGCAGCCAGGTCAAAAGGAAAGTGGAAACATCTTAGAAATGGCAGGGAAGAGAACAAGCTCTCGGAGGTATAGCCTAAAGGAAACAGGCTATTTTTCTAATAGTAACCTTGAACTGTTAATTTAGTGTTTCCTCCCAGGAACTCTGCAAAGGAAGTTCAGCTTTGGCCAGAGCTTCTAATTAACTCCAAAGTTTCTACCACATCCACAAACACCTAAAGACCACCCCAGTGTTCATTTCTCACCTGACAAAAGTCAAAAAACTGATGTAAGTGAGAATTGCACCATAGGAAATCCTTTTTTCACTATGGGAAATGGTTGCTGTATTTCCCTCAGTTTGATTATTTTGGGGACCTATAACCTTACAGCTAAAAAAATATTATTTATGATACTGAGAATAAAAATAGTAATATTAATTTATTAAGCACACAGTGTATACCAGGACCTGTGCCGGATGCTGGGAATACAGCCTTTAAGTGTCTCACAGTCAAATAGGAGAAACTCACCGTTGTAAAACTGGGGTAAATGCCATGAGAGAGGGAGGCAGGGTAGGGGGCTTGTGGCAGCACATGACACAAAGTGGGAGACTTGGGAGGGTGGGTAATGCTTCTTCCTGGAACAGAGTCTTGAAGGTGAAGAAGGAATTGGCCAAATGAAAAAAGTAGAGTTGAACATTCCAGGAGGCGGGAACATTGTATGAAACCCTAGAGGCATGAAAGAGCTATGGGTATTGAATGACCTAGAGCATAGAGCAGGAGATGGAAGAGGTTCAAGAGAGAAGGCTTGGGAGAGGAAAGACCCAGATCATGAGGAGCCTTGAAGGCCAAATTAGGAAAGTGGAATCCACTGAAGGATTTCACAGAAGTGAGCAAAATAATCCCATTTGCACTTTCTCTAGATCAATTAGAAGTAGTACAGAGAATGCACTGTGTGTTAGAAAAGCCACTGGGGAAATAAGCCAAGAGAGGTGCAGTAGGAATATAGTGAAAGAGAGAGGTTAGAAAGCAATTAGGAGAGTAGAGTTGAAAGAACTTGAAGAGCAGTTGACAATGGTGGGGGGCGGGGAGAGGGAAAAGGGATGCAGAGGAGGAACAGATTTGGGAATGGTGATGAGTTCAGTTCAGGGTGTACTGAGTCGGGGGCGCCATGGACCAACCCAAGGAGAGGTCAGCATACAGCCAGATATCTGGGGCTGAGTTCAGGACAGTGGTTTGGGCTGGAGGTTATAATTTGATGACCAGTTCATAGATGACTACTGAAGCCAGGGGCTTACATTTGCACAAAGCTAAGTATGTACAGTTGAGAATAGAAGAGAGCCACAGAAACCCTCTTTGGGAGCACTAATATTTAAGGGACTAAAAAGAAGGATGTCTGAGGTGACACCGCCATAAATGAAGGAGGAAATCTAGCATAGAATAGTGTCAGAAATGACAGAGGAGAAGAGTGCCATGGAGGAGGGAGTGGTCAGTGGAATCCAACCATGCCAGGAAGGAAAGCACAGTTTAATTGGGCATTAATGACCTGAGCAGTTAAATGGGGAAGTAGACATGAAAACAGAGAGCTCTGTGTAGAGATGCAAAAGGGGGTGAAGAAGTAAAGACATGGCACATGTAGACGAGCCTTTGGCTAAACTAGATTTTCAGGGGCAGGAAAGAGATAGGAGGAAATAGCAGAGAGTGGAAAGTTAAGGAGGGTTCCTGCCACTGCCAGTTGGAACTTAGTAGTGGTTCTTAATTGCTGTCAGTGTACAGGGAGCATTTTCAAATTGCACATGACTACAAATTACACAGACTACAAGATGCAAACCTCATAGTGAGGGAGTGAGGTGGGGGGATGATAGAGGATCAAGAATACAGGAAGCATCGGGCCAGGGGTTCTGAAGAGGATTTTCTTTTATGAGACCTATGACAAATAATAAAATGGCATCAGATGAAGACTCAGAGGACCCGTGAATGCCTCTTAGTAGCTTTCAACCTCAGGCAATTTCATCACCTCTCTGAGCCTAGGATCCTCATCTATAAAATAAGCTAAATACTAACTATCTTGCCTGGTTGTAGTGCGAATTAAACAGGATAATATGTGTGAAGAGCACCCTGGAAATTGGAAAGCCCTGTACAATTGTGTGAGAAGATGGGCCCTCTTGCTGCCCTTCACCATCTGCTGAGGTGCTTTTTCCTGTTGAAGTTATTTCAGGTGCCATGGAAAAGCTTTCTTCCAAACTAAAGGCAGGATCTCTCTTTCCTGGGGATTTCTATCTTTTTTTCCTACTCAGTTGAGATGAAGAGTTCTGTTGGTAAATAAGAAGAAAAATGTTTTTAAATTTTTTTGATGTTAAAATACTACTAATCACTAATTGTCTTAAAAATTGATGGAGATACACATGAAAAATATTCAAACATATTCCTTTCTAGATAGTTAATCCTCCCAGTTATAACCGTTGTGAAAAATCTTTGTGGCTCAATCACTACCTTAGATAAAGCTAACATTAGACGCCGCCTGCTAAGATGCCAGTGACCAGCAGACCAGCAGGCCATGCAGATATCCATTTCCTTCCCCTCTTGATTGTTTTGAATTAGCACTTCCCTCTTGGTCCAACAAAACACACACTCCCATGATATTTGCCGTGCAGTTGCTAATATCTATATTTTTTAATTAAAATATTTCACAGAAAGACTGAGCGTTAAAAACATTACAAAATTAACATAAACACCTGTGGTAGTTATTTTAGACTAAAATGAAGACTGCAAACTGGCATGCTATAGGCCAAGGCTGTCCCCACAAATATGCTTTATTTGACCGGTAGAATTTTTAAAAAATAACACTTTATGCCAATATTTCAAAATTGATATTTTTTATATTTAAACATACCAATTTCTATTACCTCTTGGAACATTGGAAGATCAGGCAACACAAGGCAGGGCCTTTATTCCTGTAAATAAAAGTGAGTGGCTGTGTCTCCAGTTCATCCCAAGCCCCACTCCTCCCTATTGCCTCCTCAGGCTGGTACCCACAGATCCCTGGAGAGTTCAGAGTATGTGACCCCTGGCTTAAAGTCAAACCAGTACAACACAGTGGAAGGGGAGAAGTTTGTTTCTAATGATACAGTGGCTAAAATAAAGAAAAAGGAAGCCCAAATACCTGGGGTGGAGTGCCTGATTCTTAGCTCTTAGGTAGCATTCTGTCTGCTTTAGTATGGGGCTCTATAGGAGTGGAAGTTAAATCTTTTCTTTTGTGTACTTCTTTGTATGCTAGAGATTAAAATAAAAGCAACTACTTCCTTTGGGAAAGGCCAAAGCATAGCCCAAAAGAAAAATCTGTATTACTTCAAAAGCTGAGGCAACTGGCCAAAAGATTCCAGAAGGCTCTCCCTAGCCTCACAAGGTCAAGAAACTTTGATAACCTGTGACGGCATGGAAAGACATCTGGTAGACCACACTTTACAGTTCGGAAGATAAAGCTCATTCTAAGTTTTATTAACACAGACATACTGGCCATGGCTGGTCTTTGCCACATAGAAGAATTCCCAAGCAATGCATTCTTGCACTCTCATCAAGGGGTCTGTTGGCTGTGGAATTTCCTATTCTCCAGCACCAGAACAGAAAGCAACCCACCCCCACCCCCAGCTTTGGCCGACATGAGATTTAAAGAGGATCGTTTGTTTTCATTACAGCCCCTTGAAGCCCTTCCTTCCCTCCTCATTAATGAATTTCCAGTCTTTCATCAAAAAACAAAAACAAAAAAACAAACACAGAAAAGGACCTGACAGAGGACATGGTTAAGTGGCTCGCGCATAGCGATGCCGGCTTTAAAGAGAGGAGACGGCCATTTACTGATTGCAAGGAGGGGTTGACATCCTTGGTTAGTATGCTAATTTCGTCTTCTGCATTTAACATTCAGATCAGGTCTGTACAGGCCCTCCGGAGTGGCAGAGTCCAGGGATGCATGGCTGTCTGCCTTGCAGCATTGAACATTCTCCGCATGAATTACATAAATGCCCAAACATTCTGTCTGCTCCGACTTCACTCTCTTCCTCCCTCTCCAAGAGACACGCAGGCACAGAGCCATACACACGCAAGCAAACACACGCGCGCGCACACACACACACACACACACACACACACAGACCCTATAGACACAGGTCTCTATGAATGCTGAAGAAATGCAGTGTAAGATGCCCGAGCCATCCACAACTGGCTTAATTCCTCCTCCTTTGAGTCTCCAAGGCACACTTCTGCAGGATAAATTTCTCGTGCTCAGGAAACTTGCAATGTACTGGGGTGTCTGAAATAAGGAAGCAACATGAAGAGTAAATCCCCTGTGAGAAGGAGCACGTCTTTCTATTGACCTTCCAGTCTTGGAAATCCTAAAAACAAACAAACAAAAAAAACCCAACTCCACTCATCTGTAGGGGAACAAGATAGCTCAGTTAACTGAACACCCAGAGAGAAGGAAGATCCAGCTCATTTTATTCTTTGGGGTCCCCACTTTGTCATGCGTGTTTGGAACCCTGTGTTAAGAGTCTTAATTCATCATGGTTGGCTTTGGACTCACCAAGTCACAGCTGTGTGACAACAGAAGACGAATCCCAAACTAGCTCCCACATGATGGTCCAGATGGCAAAGACAATCACCTGGCATGTTTTACCAGAAGCCCAGTCAAGGGCAAACTGAATTTCCTCAACCTCCTTTTCCCAGCATCTTTCTGTAACATTGCAGCAGCTTCCTGGAGACAAACAGAGAATCAGCAGCTCCTGTTATCAGAAGGCACATTTAGAGGTCGCTTTCAATAGACAGAAGCTATTTTGAGCAAGCAGGGGCTCCAACTAAAAGAAAAGGACAGGTTGGTCTTTATTATTTTGTTTTGTTTTGTTTTCTCAAAGTATGACATAACTGTGTCACCTGGCATGCCATGGCTCTTTCCTCTGGACGTTCTGGTGATCCCTGGCTCTGTCCCCTGGTGCCCACACAATATTCCATTTTCGGCTCAGGAACACTGGGCAGTTCCTGTGGGAGCCTCCAACAGGAGTGATGGGTGTTTTCTCTGAGCTGCAGACTTGATTTGACTGGATTTTTTTTTTTTTTTTTTTTGGCTCTGATCCAAGATGTTTTCCTGTCATCGTTTCACTGTCTTTTCCAGTAATCCCTTTTTTAAACATGGCCAACAATTAGTCGATTTATCTCCACCACCACCCCACCCCCACCCCATCTCCACACAAACACACAGTCCACTGAGCCCCATCACTGTCTTGTTTTGCCTTGAAGTCTAAGAAATTACAGCTTCTCATTAGCTGGAGAGCACGTTTGGAACGGCTTTGTATTTACTCACTTAGTAAGTGATGCTGGCCTTTTTAATTATTCTCCCTCCGCGTGCCATCGGAGAGCTGCAAGCTGTTCCAGGCAAGCCAAGAGGCTGCATGTCCTCCGCCAGGCAGTTGGAAGTAATCGTGTTTTACCTCCCTGCTGCTGCTTTCTTCCTTTCCTGTCAGCAAGCCAAGGAATCCCCCCAAAGCTCTTACGTAGGAGATACCAAAACTGTGAGTCACTTCTGGCTCCCCAAGCAGAGGGAGTCCAGGGCAGGATGCACGGAACAGCAGACCCAAGATGGGGGTTTCCTCCAAGCCACCAGGAGCCCTGCAACCAGATGTGCAGCCAACGCTTGGTTTTTCTTGCTGTTGCTCCCTCTTTCTCCTCCACCCTCATCCATTCCTTCGTTTCCCAGCACGTTCCTCTTTTTCTCTTCCTTTCTGTGTTGCCGACAGCCGCAGACCCAGCAAGAGCTGGGTCCCTCTCGCCTTCTGTTGTTTTTCTCCCCTGCAGCAGGCTTTGGCTGCTACCTCTGCGAGCTGGATCACCAAAGACGCACGACTCACTCACAATGAATAATCAATACAGATATTGATCTGTGGAAAATGTTTGTAAATTCCTGAAAGGGAATCAGGAGCAGGGGGCAGGGAGGCTTGTGGGGGACGACGCTGAAGTGCTGGTGGCGGCAGGCAGCCGAACTTGATTTGGATCCCAAGGCTGGCTGGCTCCGAGGTGACGGTACCGGAATGCGTGCGAACGAGGGTGCGCGCGTGTGAGTGCGCGGGTGACGCCGGTGTTCTGTATTCCCCTTTCTCTACAGCTGCTTTCCCCGAAGAATCAAGAGCCAAATGGTCGGGAGCCCCCGTCAGTGCCATGCCTTGGCTGCGGGCCAGCACTGTTTTGTTTTCATTATCACACGCTACTTTGCAATTTGCATAAATACAGGGTTATTTTTTATCGTGTCGCCCAAAAGATAAAAAAAAAAAAAAAAGAAACAGAAGTCTTTGTTGTGTGCAAGAGGGGCTCGCTGCACTCATCATGGCTAAGGATTTAGCGTATGTAGAGGGCTCCAGAAGAAATACCGGCAAAGAAGTGGTAATCACAGAGAGAAAAGAATAGAGGAGAGGCGAAGAGAGGAATTGAAAGATAACTGCAGGGGATTCAGCTTGGTGGAACCAAATATTAGGGATACGTTTTCCTTTATGGAGAAGTGGTAGCGCCTTAGTAAAGCAAAGAAGATACAAAGACCACCAAGGTCTAACCAGTGCCCTGTGGTATACACGTGTCACTCTTACAGCTGGAATGCACTATTTATCTTTGGTGGAAAAGGTACACAGGACGTTGAACACAAACTTGCTTTTTCTGCCTCATCCTAAACCTAGAAAGTATGGGAGCAGATGGGGCGTTTCCAGCAGGCGAGACATTTCAGACCTTGGTCTTTTTTCCCCTCTTCCCTACGGCCTGAGCAGCTCAACTGAGTCTCCCGAATTGCACTTGCCCTAGTATTGAATGGAATTCATCCTCCGCTTGGCTTTTTCACCTTCAGAAAAGTGGGTACAGGAGTGTCAACCTAAACGCAAGCTTTGAGTGACTTTCTCCTGAGTGCTCGGAGTCCTGGCTGCAGAGATGAGGCCTCCTGAAGTTATGCCCCCACGTGGATGGCAGGCGTGCTCACGGGTCCCAGGAAGTAGCACCTTTTGTCAGAAAAAGCTTCTAGCTCTCTCAGGCCATTGGGTGGTCCCCCCGTCTTTGATTTCCGATTCTTTCACCTCTCCCCCACTTACTCTGTTTCTGTGATTCGGTAGTAAAATCTCTTTGGGATCATTCTACTCTTTTCTCTCACTGCTCTAGCTGTCTCCTCCTGGCCTGGCAACAGAAGGGACGCACCTCCTTTGAGATAGCCATATCGAGTAAGACCTCCACGTGAGGACTCAATTCCGGCACCCCCTGTCCTGAAAGGAGCGGTCCGCTTTATCAGCCAGCAGCAGCAGCGGGAAGACGGATTTTTTTTTATTCCCTTTCTGGCTTCTGATTAGCTCCAGCAATCCAATTAGCAGAGGAATTTATATCACACAGGCTGAGGTGCCCCTACTCATCACAGCAGCTCAAACCCACTCTTAAATTTTGCCAATAGTACATCTTCCTGTGACGTAGATTAATTACAGCGCCAAGCCTTCCCGAGTAGATCTACCAGTAAAGGTATATGTGAATATCAGAATTAAAGAAGAGGCAAAAAGCGATGACTTTTGTGTATCACCAAGGATGCACGAAGGCTGCCTTGTTCGTCCTCCACTCTGCGCATGTCCCATTGTTCTAGTGTGTATCCAAGAGGCCAAGCGAGCATTACAGAGGATTCAGAAGCGGCTAAATCATGGAACACCTGTGTATTTTCTCCCTCTCATTGACACATTTATTATGAAACTTCAGAGCTCTTAGACACTGACTAATTTCCTGCCTCCAGCCTATACTACCCCCAAAAGAGTTAAACTATTTAAAGTAGCTCCATGGAGAGAAATGACAGTATCTTCATTGTTATTCCATTCCAGTTGGGTACAATTGTGATATCGTTGTACCCTTGCATCTATCTACAGTTTCATTCCAAATTTATCCTTCCATTCATCAATCTCTAGCATCTATCTCTCCATTCATCTCTCTATATTCATTTATATATCAACTATTTATTCTACTTCCCAGTCATCTCTTCATCCATGTGCATCTAGCTATCCATTTTCTAACCATGTATTGATCTATGAATATCTGTCTATTATCTGTCATCTACTTGTCTATCCATTTGTGTCTCTATTAATTCATTCATCTGTATTATCCATCTATCTGTTTTTCTATCTATTCATTAATCTATTCATGTATCTAGCCATTCAATCATCTATCATTTGCTTATCAGCTACCTTTTTACTTTGTGCCTTTTGTTAGCTATGATCTTAACAGAATCCCAGATTCACATTCTCAATCATTTTTAAGGTAAATAATGCCCAGTTTCCAAATGAAGTCTGTACATGTACTTGGTTATCTGTTCTCTAGTTTAAAAGAGCCTTGTCAACTAAAGAAGTAAGTCAGTAAAATCACACAGTTTTAAATGTGTTAAAAACTACAAGGAAGATATTTTATCCCGGATTCTTGGTACATTTTTCTTACTTACCATGGCTTTAAAAGAGGGGAATTTCACATAAAGTCTACACATAAATCTCATTCAGGTTGTTAAATCTACCACTGAGAGACCTCATGCAAGTGATCCAATTCAGCTAGAGCTAACTTGAGATTACTTTTATCATAAAGCAAAACAGATACTAAACCCTTACATGGTAATGTGGTCATACATGTTTGAATCTTTCTTGTATCCAGGCTGGGAGTCGAGTAGCAGTTTGGGAACTAAAAATAGATTTTTTTGTTTCCTCATTACTTTTGTTCAGAATATATTCAAGTTTGGACCAACACTTGAGAGTCAACACCTTCTCAGAGTGACCCCTAGTTTATTAGCTCTTAAGAACATGAAGCATTACTGGGTTGGGAGGAAATGTCAGTGGATGAATCTCATTTGCACTGGGGACAGAAACTACAGTTTGTTGCTATGAGTACTGTGGAGTTTGGCTGACTTTTTTCTGTGTTTCTAGGGAATCGCTTCCCAGACGGGGGCCCAGGTCAGAATCCTAATCAAGCAGTCGATCATGTCTCTGACAACACTGGCCATCTCTAATATTTATTAATGTGTAGGCAGTACTATCCATTAAGGATCCAAGTTTGTTTTTCTTTTTGTCTTTTTTTTTTTTTTTAACTAAGCCATAGCATATTGATTAAGGTAAAGCCCATAAAGACCTCATCAGTTCCGAAGTTGCCATCCTCAAAGAACCGGCAAGGATGCAAGCCATGTGTCCTCCAAGAAAACAAGGAGATGAAAAGCTCCTCATTCCTCTTCTCATGTTATTTCCATTTGTCCCATCACCATAGCTTTCTGGACTTCGTTGTGATCAGAGATGAGATTCCGTGATCTCATGTCCTAGTCCTGGCTTTTTTGTCATGCTAGCCAGGGGTGACTTCGCAAGATAACCATAGACGCAGTGCCTAGGGCCCACCACACTTTGAGGGGGCCACGAAAGTCTTTTAATTTCTTTTAAAATCATCAAAAAGGTGAACTTTTTGCTCAAAAGAATTTTAATATGTATTAATATATTCTAATGCCAATGCAATTAGAAAATAGAAGTTTGAATAATTTTTCAGGGAGAAAGAAGCCCATGAAGGCAAAAGCACCCAGAGCCAATGAATGTGGCTTTGACACTAACCAGCTGCTTATAACTTAGTTATGCTCAAAAGAGTGCAGTGGTTAAGGACCTGCTCAGGAGTCAGACTTCCTGGGTTCAAATCCTGGCACCACCACTTGTTAAAGTCATTTAACTTCTCTCAATCACTTTCCTTAGCTGTAAAGTAGAGATAAGAGTGCTTAATGCATAGGAATGCTGTCAAGATTAAATGATATTGTATATTTAAATTGCTTAGCATAGAACCTACACATAACGAGGGCTCAAAGAAATTTGTTGTAATAATTGTTATTATTATTATTGTTTTGGCTTTGTTTTAAATGTCTACCTCTCCTTATTTCAGCAGCCATGACTAAATTAATTTTTTTATTTAAAAAAATTAGATTGTCTTCTAGTTACCACAGACAGAAGAAAAAGTCGCTAATTGAAATGTCCTCCTTATTCTGGAAATCAGGAAATTTTCTCTCCCAGAAGTTTGAAATTCTGTACTCTCTACCTGGAGCTAGGTCTTTATTCTGTATTATAAAACTCCTCCAATAAATCAGCATCATCTCTCTCGGTTGGAGATTTGATTCTTTCCTAACCTAAAACAATCCTGCAAAAATCTTATTAAGAACCACAGGTTAAAAAGAATATTGTCAAAATTTTCTCTCTCCTTTTCTCTTTACTTTATTATCCCCTCATTTTTTTTTGTCATTTAACTCCAATTATGAGATGCTAAGTGCTTTTGGAAATTTCATTGTTAATATCTTCTTACAGTGCTATTAACGTAAATCAAGTTTAATAGTGTCCCAGCAAGTGTAAAAGCAATCAAAAATTCAGTACTCACGAATCATTCTGTAATTTCAGCATAAAATGTTAATAGAAATAATATCCAATACCATAAAATATCAGTAAATTCAACTTTAAATATATGTGATGAATTACTTCGCCATCCTATAGCATTCATGGAATATTCTACTATGAAGTACTTAATTGGCCAAGCCATACCTCAGTCATTCTCAGGCTGCCAGAAGTCTCCTCCTCTGCTTTCCCCCTACTAGCCAATCCTGGAAGAATGGACAGCTCAATGACAGGCATTTTTTCATCCCAGGCACACTGAGTTACTTGGCCATAAGGAAAAATGACTCAGGATCAAGGTGGGAAGTGCAGTCAACTTGAAGGAATTCAAATTAACGAGAACAAAGACATTGTATTCAGTTCTAAGAATACTGATCAGTAGCTGCAAGGCCTTAGCTACATATAATCAGCAAAGATGGTTAAGATAGAGGCCCTGTCCTTGGAGAGTTCACATCTCATGAGACAGGCCAAGGCTGAGACACATACAACATGCAGTATTTCAGGCCCAGCAGTGAGAACAGCTGTCGTGTATGCCCTTAGGAAGGCTCTAATGGAACAGGAGTTGGTTGGTTAATTTTAAAATTTGTCTAAAGCAGGAAAACATAAATGTATATATGATCACATGTACTTTAAGCATCTTAAACTTAAAGCAACATACATCTTTTTGCATGAACCACCGCCATATTGCTTGTCTACAGCTTCTGCTCTTTGAAGTAAAGGGAGAATTTAAGGCACCCAAGAGGCCCTTAGAGTGCAGAATCCTTCAGTTAACACTTCTCCTACCCACACGGCAATTTTCAGCAACTCAGCTGAATGTTTTCACAGACTTAATTTAGCTGTCATAGAAACAACTCTTTTTGCACGCATGTATCTCTGGTTTATACTTTATTTAATTCAGTTATGAATTTCATGAACAAGAACAACTTCCATAAAGAGGCTTGGGGACAAACACAACTAACTCTTAGGAAGGATATAGCTCAGCTGGTGGGGCCAGGACTGCTCAGGTGCTCCAGGGTGTAGACCATTACCTGGGACCACACTGAGTGCATGGGCCTCAGTCAGCAGGACTTCCAAAGGGCGTGGAGAGTGACTGTCACTTCAGCTAGTTAGTGAAGTGAGTGATGCTTAAGGAGTTTCATAAACAGAAAGGTGAGCCCAGAGACAAAGAATGTAACTTTGGGTCAGAACAAAGATCCATGTTGGCCAATATTTAGTTTGTTCTAGGATTATGTGATGTTGGACACAGTGTTAATGGGTCCATCTGCCGTCAGAGAGTCAAGTTAGTGTCTTTAATACCTCTAATTGAACAGCTCATTGTGGCTCTGACCTCTAGACATTCATTTAAATCTTCTTAAAAGTGACTTCATTTATAGTCTATAAGGGTTTCAGAAAAACAAGTCTCAAATGTTTACTCTCTATTGTAGACAGTCGCACTTTCTGCATTTGTCCTAAAAGAGCTTTCCTTAAACCAGTATGTCCTCACGTGTGGGATGCATTGCCACAGTGATGTGGAAAATCATGTTTGGAGGTATACTAACAATTTTTTTTAACATTTATGCACCTATAAAAATATAATAAGCATGTAATCTCATGATTTCATAGATATTGTCTCTTAGGATGAGGCTAAATCTCTTTCAGTAATACTGTAAGTCCGTTGAGAGAAAAATATTTAGTCACAGTGGAGGTGTTGTAGGAATAGGACAGAATCATGAAGATGATAATCAAATGACTGAAGTTTAGGAAAGCCAGCTTAAGCTTTGAGGGATATCTCTAAGTTTGAGAATTCTACAGTTCAGCCACTCTACTATTCACTTTTCAAGTAGAAGATTCTGGAAATCATAGGTAGTTATGCTCATGTGAAGCAACTCACCTTCTTGATTTTGTGTCAGTTTTCTGTGCCTTGCTGTTTTTGTCTATTTGATTGAAACATTTGAGCTTCCACTCACAGGTTTACATGAAGCAAGACACCTGAGAGACCTCTTTTAAGCAAACAATTCTAGGTGGTTGGTGCAGCCTTTTCATCAGTCTGCCAACATGGAGTCCTTTTTCCTGTAAATAAGACTCTGTTGGCCACAGTTCTGCACAAGCTCTTCTGCACAGGTCACACCTAGAGATATGGTGCAAGGTACTTAGAAATAGCACTTTAGGAATATTGCTTATTTGACTTGGCTTGTCTTGCTTGTCAGCCTGCTCCTCATGACTCTGTCCTGGGAAAGTTCCATGTCAAGAAACTTGACAGAACCACAGAGAAGTGATCTAGAAGCTCAGTATGTGACTGATTTGAAAATTGAAGAAAATTTTCTGAGTATTTTATATACATATTGTGCTGCTAAATCCACTTTTTATTTTGCATTTTCTTATGTTGTAAGGGAAAGTAATACTTTAAATTTTATTTATTTATTTATTTATTTATGTTTGGCTGCATTGGGTCTTCATTTCTGCGCACGGGCTTTCTCTAGTTGCAGCGAGCAGGGGCTACTCTTTGCTGGTGTGTGGGCTTCTCATTGCTGTGGCTTCTCTTGTTGTGGAACACAGGCTATAGGCACGCAGGTTCAGTAGTTGTGGCTTGTGGGCTCTAGAACGTGGGCTCAGTAGTTGTGGCTCACGGGCTTAGTTGCTCCATGGCATGTGAGATCTTCCTGGACCAGGACTCGAACCCGTGTGCCCTGCATTGGCAGGCGGATTCTTAACCACTGCGCCACCAGGGAAGTCCCACGGGCAAGTAATACTTTAAAGCCGAGTACTTTCAACATGCCATTTTGTGTTCTTGATCTTCGTATATGACATTCACATGAGGAGAGATTATTCACACCTCGTAAGTATCTTGTTCATCTTTGGAAAATAATTAAAACCAGCAGTGATGACTGTAGGGTTTATAGTGTTATAGAAGTATAAGAAAAAGATGTGAGGCTTCTGGGAAACAATCAGAGACGTGGGAAAAAAAGGGGTTCATCACTGAGTTATGTATAAGAGAAGAATTTAAAGCAACCTAAATATCCAACAGTGGGGGTATATTAAATAAAATATAGCTTGTCCATATAATGGTATACTGTGCAGCCATGTTGTGAAGTGATATTTAAAGACAGGGAAAATATATATAATACATTAATAAGTGATTTTTTAAAAGATTAAAAATAGCATAGATAGGAGATCCCAATTTTATTTTAAAATCTATTAAAATGAAAATTTTAAAATAAAATGTATAGTCACATGTAAACAATCTATAAAAATAAAATACATGCTTACATATAAAGGTGTATAAAATGTATACACCAAAATTGTAACTGTGAACAAAGGTATTACAGTGGTTTTTTTATTTTCTTTGTGTTTTTTGTATTTTCCAAATTTTCTACAATGGTCACATATCTTTTATAAGCAGAAAAAAATAACACATGATATACAATGTGTATATATATATTTATTACAAGGCAAGAAATAGACAGCAGCCTGACATACAGAATTACTTTTATTTATGAGCCATTTGGCTTTAATGCCACCAATTTTGTAATCCTAGAAGCATGTTTATCTAGTAAACCCTGTTTTCCATTATGATCATGGCCATGGGTTGGGATGTTGTGATTAGTCAAATCTTCTTAGAACTATCCCACATGGAGTACCAGTTTTCAGAGAATTCGAATATAAATACATGAAACTAGGCAATATAAAAAATAATTTAATCATCCCGAGTTGATTCAAAAGGAATCTCATAATCCCTTAGTGCTCCAATATTCTTTTCATTTTGAACATCAATGACCTCTGAGGGGAGGAAGCACAGAGGTGAGAGTTAATAGCTGTGTCCGGTTCAATGCCCAGCTCAGCTTCTCCCTGAAGACTTTCTGGCCTGTGCATCCCACTGATGGCTTCCTCTCTGACTTCTGGGGCTTTTAGAGGATGTACCTCATCCTTGGGCTTTCTGTCAACTCCTTCCCTGCCTCTGGTCTCCCAGACCTTCATCCTGGACTTCCTAAGACCTTCATCCTGACCAAAGAAGAAAGCACAGCCTCAAGTTCAGTCTTCAGGGGGGTCAGAATTAAATCAAGTTTAGGACCTCAGATATAGTGGCTCAATTACAACAATAGGGTTCTGCCATGCTTCCCGAGATTGCTTGTCTCTAATGAATTCCAAGGTGAAGTGGCTCTAGGGATCAGCCCTTGGATTCCTGTCTTTCCCTGTTCAGGCTGCTATAACAAAAATACCATACACTAAGTGGCTTATAAACAACAGGAATTTATTTTTCTCAGTTCTGGAGGCTGGGAAGTCTCAGATCAAGGTGCCAGCAGATTTGGGGTCTGGTCAAGGCCAACTTTCTTATTCAAAGCTGGCCCTCTTCTCACTGTGTTCTCACATCGTGGAAAGGAGAAGTGAGGTCTCCAAGATATCTTTCATGAAGGCTCTAATCCCATTCATAAGGACTCTACTCCCATGACCTGACACCTCCCAAAGGCCCCATCTCCTAATATCATCACACTGGGGTTAGGTTTCAACATGTGAATTTGTGGGGAACACAAGCATTCATTCTATAGAAATTGCCTTGTTCTTAGTAACTGGTCTTTCCCAGGGCTACAGCCTTGCCCTATTTAGGATATGCCCAGCAATTCCCTAGAATTGTTTGTTCCCTGCATACATCTCCCTCACACACACACACACACACACACACACACATATCCATCCCCAGCGCTCCACCAAAAAGGGTTCAGGGACTCTGCTACCTACAGAGCACACTTAGGAAAGTTAGAAAAGGGAGACCTTTCTTGGAAGACAAACAAGAACGCAAGTCCTCTGGCTGAACACAGCCCCACAGACCCTTAGTTTGGCAGGCGGAGCACAGCGCACGTCCTTTTCAGCGCGCAGGGATTCCACAGTCAGTGAATTTTAGAGAATACTGCGTACTGTGTCTGGCCTCTTGGGGTTTCAGAATGCACATGCGTGTATTAAAACGCTCTGCCAAGACCTGTACACCGAGATCTATTTGACTTCCTTTAGCCTAACCTCTGACCATATTTCTCAGACTTATTTGTCAGTGAAACCCATTCCTTTTTTTTCTTTTTTTTTTTTTAATGGTTTGCAGTTCACATAGCTTTCCACCAAATATATTTTGCAGAGGAGCTCTTACCCAGTTTCCTGAGACCCTACTGACCAGGGAAGGCAGCCTTCAAGCTCTCACCCACCTGAACTCTGGATAGGGCCAGTCCAGAAGAAGCCATCACAGCTCTCTCTACTCTCTGTCTTATGGGCCCTTCCCTTTAGTTCAGGATCTCTTACCACCAACCATTTGTCCAAACAGTGATAGGAAATTACAATATCCTTCAGACAAATGGTCTCACAGTCCAACAGGGCACGTCTTGGGTACCTGTTCTGTCCTAGCCAGCAGGTTTCACCTGGTCTCCTCCTGTCTGACACATCCATAGACCACCTGTACTAATTATTTCGCATAATTCTTTCAAGGACATGAACTCATCAAGCAGTCTTGACTGAGTGCCTCTAGTGCCAGTACATGTTGACGGGCGACTGAGAGTAAAATGTTAACAACGTGATTTGTTAAAAACAACTGCAACGGGCTTCCCTGGTGGTGCAGTGGTTGAGAATCTGCCTGCCAATGCAGGGGACATGGGTTCGAGTCCTGGTCTGGGAAGATCCCACATGCCGCGGAGCGACTAGGCCCGTGAGCCACAATTGCTGAGCCTGCGCGTCTGGAGCCTGTGCTCCACAAGAGAGGCCACGATAGTGAGAGGCCCGCGCACCATAATGAAGAGTGGTCCCCGCTCGCCACAACTAGAGAAAGCCCTCGCACAGAAACGAAGACCCAACACAGCCATAAATTAATTAATTAATTAATTAAAAAAAAAAACCCTGAAAACCTTAAAAAAAAAAACAAAAAAAACCTGCAACAACAGTAGATCCGTATGTTGTTTCTCTGAATTTCTGTTGCCATGAAGAGAAGCAAAAATCAGATCTAAGAAGCCAAATGTCTTCACCAGATGAACGCATAAACAGAATGTGGTACATCTGTACAATGGAATATTATTCAACCGTAAAAGATAGTGAAGTGCCGATACATGCTACAGCAGGGGCCCCCAACCCCCGGGCCATGGACCTGTTAGGAACCGGGCCGCACGGCAGGAAGTGAGTGGCAGGCAAGCGAGCAAAGCTTCATCTGCCACTCCCCATCTCTCCCCATCGCTCACATTACTGCCTGATCCATCCGCCTCCCGCCACCCCGTCCATGGAAAAATTGCCTTCCACGAAACTGGTCCCTAGTGCCAAAAAGGTTGGGGACTGCTGTAGCTACAGTATGAATGAAACTTGATGATGTTATGTTAAGTAGAAAAAGCCAGACACGAAGGGCCACATATTGGGTGATTCCATTTATATGAAATATCCAGAATAGGCAAACCCATAGATAGATAGAAAACAGATTTTTGGTTGCCAGGAGCTGGAGTGAGGAGGGAATGGGGAGTGACTGCAGATAGGTACAGGGTTTCTGTTTGTGATGGTGAAAAAGTGGTGGACTTAGTAGTGATGGTTGCACAACATTGTGAATAACTTAATGCCACTGATTATACACTGTAGAAGGTTAAAATGATAAATTTTATGTTATGTGTTTTTAGCACAATTTTTAAAAAAATCAAACTAATTCTAAGAAGGTTCTGGGTATTGTAGAGATGCTTAAAAGTATTAGTTGGGAAATGCCCTGGATCCAGCCCAGGATTATTCTCCGTGATCCTCATCCAAAAAGTTTCTTTGGACAGGTTAATCACTGCCTCTCTGTTGTGAGGTTTTAAGATTGGAATTCCTTTTAACCGAGTGGGCCAAAGCATACTGAGCAGTTTCCTTTTTCTTATTTAGGCATGGTTATGACACATTACAGAATTTTCTAGTGAGCTGTCTCTGGCCTCCTAATGTGTATAAATCTCAGTAAGGCCACACCTTGTATTATGCTCCATTCTGGGTACCCCATTTTGCAGGATGAGTGATTCCAAAACTATACTAAATATAGGATAATTGAAAAGACATGAGAATTGGTGGAGAGGATGGAGTGACATAAAAGCTTTCACTCCCTGAATAAAACTGGAGGCAACAGTCACTTCTGTACTCTAGAAATGACTCACGGACAATATAAATCACCAATCAATTTTTTTTTTAAGTCCCGGCATCTATAGGTTAAAAGAAATTGGATTTTTTTTTTTTTTTTTTAGGTTAACTACAAAGCTACCAGCAGGGGGAAGTATATAAAGAGATGTCAGGATGCTTTGGGGCCCCAAAATGTCCTGGGCTCCTCTGTAAACAGGGAGGCTTCTTTTGTGCCTTCAGTAGGAAAAATAGTCCTATTGTGAGGCTGTGAGAGAAACAACCTTTAATCCTTGCAAAGCCCAATAATATTATGTATATTGACTAAAACCCTGTAGAGTGGGCCTGACGGGGTTTTTTCATTACCACGGTACATTGTAACCTAGCTACCTTTGAAAAGTAACCAACGTCAAGAGGCACTTGACATTTGCAAAGTATTATGGGTGTCCTCTCTATGTCCTCTCAAGTTCCCAAATTTACAATGGTCTTAATTTAAAAGTTAAGCTGGGGGATCAATTGCTTAGTGTAGGGCCAGGCTGCCCTTTTTAAAACAAAACAAAAAATATCAAACCCCTGTGGGCCAGTGTGACCTGACTTCCTCATGTGGCTCAGGTTTTGGTGGGTCACATGTTGTCTTGTGTTTAATTTTGAAGGAAGGTGTCTGAACCCCAATTGGACGGTCGTGTTCCACTCCTCCAGGTGTTGCTGAGTTGTATGAAGGAAGCAGCAGCTGGTAATGAGTCGGGGAAAATGAAAAAGGAACATAAGTAGCTTCTTTAGCAAATCCCCTGGAAATGACATGGATCCTTGAGGATCGATAACATCGATCTATCCCAGGGCTACAGCCTGCTCCATCTGACTCATCTGCAACAGTCAGCCCGGGGAAAACAGCAACATTATTACAGTCAAAACTGCAACCAAATCAACTGGGAAAATCAAACTCCAGCCCGCTTTCAGCTCCCTCTATTTGGGCAATGGCCATGGGTCAACATTAGAGCAAGGATCAGGCTGAAATCCCAAGGGGAGAACTTAAGTAGGCCATGGCCTTGCTTTCAGAACATATCTTTATGACCTTCAATGATATTTGCACCACTATCTACCTCCTACTGAAACTCAGATCATTGTGTAAACCTAGACTCCTGACCTAGGAAACTGTGGAGTCGAAGTTACTTTTCAGAAAATGTTCAGATGACATTTGAGTCTGTTGTAAGCAAATGGTCTGTCAATGTTTCCTGTCAAATTCAGGCAGGCTGTAATCATTACTAAGTAAAAGTAAAAATTCAATTTGTTTACCATAAGCTAGTGCTGAGACTACAAAGATGAATAGGCTGACTCTTGACTCTGAAGTTTCACAGTCTTTCCAGGGAGATAGAGGTAATACTAGTGACATCCAGTGTGGCAACTATGGTTGTAGCAGATCATGGGACCACTCTGGAAACCCACAGGAGGGGAACCAATTCAGTTTGGGAAGGCTTTGCAGAAAGACTGACACTCAGACTAAAGCTGGATTGGGAGAGGCTCTGAGTGCCACGGCAAAGAGTTTGAACTTACCCTATACATGGCAAGGAGCCATGAAGCAAGAGACTAACATAATAACATGGCAGTTTTAGAAAGATAACTCAGGTGGCAAGTGTATCAGTCAGCTATTGCCACTATACTGCTGTGTTACAAACCTTTCCCAAAACGTAGTGTCTGAAAACAGCAAACATTTATTTTTCCCTTGTATGTCTATAGGTCAGCTTTGTCTCCACTATGCTTGTCTGGGATCAGCTGAGCTTGGCTCCAGGTTGTAAGATGCATTCAAGTCAGACGCATGCACCAAGTGTTTTGTCATTCTGATACCAGTCACTATTTAGGGCGTATTGTTCTTGTAGCACATCAACAGAGCATAAGAGTGGGAACAGAAAAATGCAGTGCCTCTTCGGCCTCAATCGAGGGCTAGCACCCATGTGCGCACGCGCACACGTACACACACTCACATTCCATCAGTCAAATAAATTCACATGGTTGAGTCACACACTAATTCAATGAGGAAATACACTCCACTTTTAGTGGAAGGGACCTCACAGTCACAAGGCAAAGGGTGTAGATGTATAATCCAAATACAGAGAAGGCATGAAGAATTGTGAACAGTGATTCATTCCACTACACCAGGTCTCTCCACTACACCTATGGAGAGACCGTAGGCAGCTTATGTGGAGTATGGTCTATGTAAAACAGAAGGAAACAATCCATTGAGCGACACAGAACTTTTCTGAAACTGCATAGTCCAACCAAGTTGGTCTCACCCATCTAATCAGAACAGGGAGAAAACTCTAGCTAGAACATTATTAAATGGTTGGTTGAAACATTTAGGAATTCCTGGTTGAATTATAGTCTTGGCAGCAGCTGCCTTCCAGACCCATCTGGTTTGAATTGGCAAAACTGCAGCTGTGCTTGTTGGTATGGGTGAGCCTTTCTTTTGAGTAATGGGCCTGCATGGAAGGGGTGGAGACGGGGAAGAGAAGGATGAAACTGTTGTCATGAAAAACGGGTAGAGAGAACAAGAAAGCTACTACTGTTTCACTTTGCAACATGGAAGTGGGCCTGTGGTTCTGGACTGGAGGACAGATTCTTGTAGGATTACTGGGTCCCCTCTGCTTCTCTTGAGCTGTCATACACAGTAGATGCTGTCACATCCCATACTTGGGTTATGAATTGATTGTTATGCTTTTATGGCACTGGTATAATTAGTTTCACATTTTTAATTTATAGCATCAGCTAAGCTTTTTAATCCGTTATTTATGGCAAAGACCTAAGAACTAAATTGCCTCCTGCCCCCCCTCCCAGAAAGCATTTCAGTCCCACAGTTTGTAATCAGTTGTTTGGCTAAGACATGTGGCCTTCTTAAAGGAAAACTTTTCTCACAGAGGCGTGGCTGCAGCTTCTTCGGATTTCTTCCTACGTGAGTCCTGGAAACCCTGAAGAAAAAAAAAAAAAGCCTCAAATATTTAAATGGAGTAATGTGTGTCTAAAGCTCTGCTTTAGGAGAAAGTGAAGCTGGCAGGGATGAGAAAGTCATGCCAGAAAAGTCCCATTTCAAGAGAGACTCTTGTGTTGGGTCACATTTTCTGTCTTCGGCCGCCCCCCCATGCAGTACTCAGGTGTATTGTTTTTTTTTTCTAAAACAACTCAGGAATGTTGAGTGTATGAGAGGTGAACTCAAGGAGCTGGGATATGGGAGGAGAGGTCTGTGCCGGGAACCAAGGGTCTTGGCGATGAGGCAAGTGAAGGACAAAGCAGCCCGATGGACTCCGAAAGCATCCTGATCTGCTTCTAGTTTATTCCGTAGGGCTCCCGACGCATCTGGTCCGGTTGGGAGAGCAGCTGCGAGGCTTTTTGGCATCCTCCTCCTGTTGAGTGGTACTGATGGCCGCACCGTAAGTCACTGTGAGAAAATCACAGTCACACTTGTAGATCTGGAAGGACAGGATACCCCACAGCTCACATTCAGCGTTGTTGCTGAGATGGCAGCAGGGGAACGTGGACCGCTTCCAGACTGGTAGCCCCTGTGGTAGCTTGAGCTGTAAGCTGCAGTTTCGGCTTCAAAGCTGACTTTGATTCTTTGCCCAAGTCCATTTGAGCTGGAGTGTTGAAGGGTTAAAGATGAAGAACTAGACTGCGGCAGGAGCAGCTCCTACAGGACAAAGGAAAGCATTGATGCCGAGCTGGGGTCCACCCCCTTCCCCCCCGCCCGCCGCCCCCATCGAGGCTAAAGGGTCTCAGTGTTTACTGAATGTTAAATAAATACCAATTGAATAGTATGTTTAATGAGGTGTATCAAACATGTAATAAGATACATATCTATTAAACAGTTGTGAAATCTCAGTAAATATGTTCTTAATAATAAAGGATGCAGATGGCTTACAGATTGGACCAAAGAACAAAGGCTAAAGGAGCTTATGGAAGGAATAGGAGAGCCATCTTCTGAAAACCGAGAAGACAGCTGATTTTCAGCCAGAATTTGATACACGTATCTGTGCTCAACGAGAGCAAAAATGGGACCCAGGCCCACGAAGGAGAGGACTATAAACTTCGAAACCTAAAGACTAGGAGAAATAGCGACCAAAATTAAAGACAGAAAAAAGGTTGCTCACAAAAATGTCAGCAAGATTTTAAATATACCTTCAGGTTTTAGCAGGATACAATTCTCAGTATCACATATTTACCCCTTGAATGTCCCCAAAGTGTAGGGTCTAGCCAAGTATTAGAAAACAAAAGAGTCACATGATATGAAGGTAAAGGATTATTAACTTGTTTTCCTTTCTCTAAAAAGTGGTAGTTATCATATTATATTGCAATATGCTATTGAAGTTACATCAGAAAACTACTATTGAAAAACAATCTCTTTCTCCTTGCACACACAGGTCAGGCTGAGAGTCTGGTTAAGTGTGATTGTTTGTCAAATAATTGGTGCTTAGAGTTGAGAGAAAAGAGGGAGAAAGCAAAATTTGCAGAGCAGAGGCAGGGTGTCTCACAGTGAATTATGAAACAAACATGAAGCTTGTGACCATGCTTCCCATCCTTTCTCGAGTCTTTGCTCACAACAAAAATGATCCTATTTGTGCAGCACCCTGGAACAATCAAAGCTTGGGCGCTATCAGCTCAGGGGCTCTGATCCCTCAGGCATTGCCATACTGTCTTGAGGGCAAAAAAATCACCATCTCGTCATACTGTTTGGGAAGCTTTGTCCTAGGCCATACAGAGAACTAGAGCTTCCAGACCTCAAATGTAACATTCTGTCTTTCTGATCAGAAACCATTCCAGCTTTGAAGTAGTCAAAAAGTGTGCAGATGTATATACAAGGATAATTGACATTTTGATTGCTTTCCATCTGTTTGACATTGTTCTAAGTGTTTACATGTATTAACTTATTTCAATAACATAGTAACTATGAGCTCGGTATTATTATTACATCCACTTAAGAAATGAGGGAATTGGGGGATACAGAAAGTCACTTCCCCAAGATCCCCCCACCTGGTCAGTGGCGGCACTGAGGTTCAAGGCCAGCTAGTCTGGCTGGAGAGGGCATATTTGTAACTCCTACTCTCTATTTGATGCTTCCTAAGGGTTTTAGAGTCGTGGGTCACAGAGAAAAGCCCATTTATAGAGTATATTGAGGTAAACCCTGGAGGTAGCTCATAGCCGCAGGCATAGGGTTGGGGACAGAGCAGCAAGTGGGCTGAGTAGCTCCATATCTCCCACACCGGAGCCCATTTGCTCTATACGCATGTGCCGTGGCATACCAGACAGGAGGTTCTGCTCTCTGTAGCTCTCAGGATGTTCACAGCAGGGTTGTTTACAATATCAGAACAAATGCCTTGGATAGACTAGATGCATAACAGAAGTGGATCAAGTCCATATGCTAACATCTGGGGAGCCTTTACCAAGTTTGATGTAGAGGTATATTTGCTGGCAAAGAGAAATGTTCATGATGTATTACGTAAAAAAAAAATCAAGTGGCAAAACAGGATGTAGAGTTTGATCTCATTTTCATTTTTTCCAAAAGGAGGTAGATAGATAGATTGATCTACAGAGAGAGAGAGAGAGAGAGGGAGAGAGGGAGAGAGACAGGCTTATAGAATAGTCACCAGATGTTTACAGTTGTGATCTCAGGATAATGGGCTTATAGGCGGCTTTTTGTTCCTTTGTATGTTTTCTCTATCCTTTTTCTATAATGAACATGGATGACTTGAAAGTTTTTTTTATAAAGAGAAGTCACCTGTTGAATTCCTGCGGAAGAATTATTAATGTTCAGGTTCCATTTCAGTCCAAACATAGTTTCCCCACACCAGTGACTTTCAACCTTTCACTGTCATTGTTTTTAGCAGCAGATTTCTTTTGCTAATAAAATCTAACTCATAGCTTCAATATATAAAAGCAGATCAAACAGAACTTCTCTGATTGAAGCCAGATGTCGGGCCCAGAGCCCACCACCCACTTACTGCCCCCTTCCCCACCACCCCAATTCTTAAGTGGGCCTTGTTCACAAAATGCTGCCCTGGACCACTACGGGAGAATCATGGTAGCCTGAAAAACATGCTTGGAAGGAAGGAATATATATATATATATATATATATATATATATATATATATATATATATATAAAATCAAAATAATAATAATTGAGAAAAATAATAGAAAACTTGATTGTTTAAAAAAATGATTCTTTGTAATTTAAATTTAAATGCATAGACTTTTGCCAGATCCTGCTCTATGGGCACTAAAGAGGGGGTCACCAGGTGGTTTATTCGTGTGGCAGCCTCCTTGCATCCAACATGATGCCTTTATCACAGATACAGGTAAATTTCCCCTTCTTTGTAGTTTGACTTCTACTGTTTGATTTCTGCTCATTTCTATATTGTCCTTAAGTGTCATTGAACCTCAAGAAGAGTCCAGAAAGAAGCTGAATGCCCAGAAACTCTACTCTCCCACACCTTGTTTAAGCTTGCTTTCATGTTTACCTGCCCCATCAAGGGACAAGTCAACTGCAAGTGGTAGAAAAAAGATTTTTAAAGAAAACTGGGTTGTTTATCCAAAGAACACGGATACACTGATT
Source organism: Balaenoptera acutorostrata (assembly GCF_949987535.1). Taxonomy (NCBI): domain Eukaryota; kingdom Metazoa; phylum Chordata; class Mammalia; order Artiodactyla; family Balaenopteridae; genus Balaenoptera; species Balaenoptera acutorostrata. Next base: position 16,389,379 of record NC_080082.1, on the reverse strand, counting down.
TGAAAAGATATATGCGCCCCTGTGTTCGCTGCAGCATTATTTACAATAGCCAAGATATGGAAACAACCTAAGTGTCCATCAGTGGATAATTGGATAAAGAAGATGAGGTATTATACACAATAGAATACTGCTCAGCCGCAAAGAAGTCCTGATCTTTGCAACAACATGGGTGGACCTTGAAGGTATTATGCTAAGTGAAATAAGTCAAATGGAGAAAGACAAATGCCGGTATGATTTCACTCGTATGTGGAATCTTAAACAAGAGAAATGAACAAAGAAAGTTAAACAAAATTAAACTTACAGATACAGAGATCAGATTAGTGGTTACCAGAGGGGAAGGGGGATGGGGAGCTGGGCAAAATGGGCGAAGGAGGGCAAATGTATGGTGATGAATGGTAACTAGATTTGTGTAATCACTGTGTAGAGTAGACACGTGTCAAATCATAATGCTGTACATCTGAAACTTATGTAATAAAAATGTAAGAAAACTGGGTTGTTGCTTTTTTAATGCAGTGTGGTCCCCAACAACCAACATTTGTGGCTGATAAATAATGACATTGTGAGACAGACCAGAATCCAGCCTCAAGACTGCCCTTATGTGGACTTCGAATCTAAACTTCATCCTCTGTTTCTCTAGAATGAACCCAACAGTCAACGAAAGAGATATCTTTCTGCTTGTATTTATCATTCATTCGCAAGAGGAAAGCTGAGTAGATCCCTAAGAATTGGGTGAATCATCATTCAATCACTGGAGGGCTATTGTTTTGTTACCTTTGCTTCCTAACTGTTCAGGAAACCAAAATAATATTTGAAAAAAAATCTTTCTGAAAAAGAAGCCCAGATATTCCTACCTCTTTCTTCTTTTCGTAGCTTTCTTGTCTGCCATCTCTGCTGTTCCTGCACACCCCACGTAGGAGTAGCTTCGTGACTCTTAGAAAGGATTGTGACACTGTGAGCTCAAGTCCACTGAGCTGAGTTGAAATCTCGTTCTGTATGCTACAGGTTATTAGGGTTAGCCAAAAGAATGTACATTTATTTACTAAAGGTACTTTATAAATCAATACCTTGTTTTTGAATTCAGGTCAATAGGAAGAACTCTGAAACACAAGCAACAACTACAGCAACCCTAAAACAGCACTTTCAACTTATTGATTTTCAGAAAAGTATCTTTTCCTGGCATTATTCACACACCCTTGATAAGCAACTCAATGCAATCAAAAAGTTTAATGGATTTTTTTACACCCCCCCCTTCCCAAATATATATATATATTTTTTTTTTTAATAATTATTTATTTATTTATTTATTTATTTTTGGCTGCGTTGGGTTTTTTTCGTTTCTGTGCGAGGGCTTTCTCTAGTTGTGGCAAGCGGGGGCCACTCCTCATCGCGGTGCGCGGGCCTCTCACCATCGCGGCCTCTCTTGTTGCGGAGCACAGGCTCCAGACACGCAGGCTCAGCAGTTGTGGCTCACGGGGCCAGTTGCTCCGCGGCACGTGGGATCCTCCCAGACCAGGGCTCGAACCCGTGTCCCCTGCATTGGCAGGCAGACTCTCAACCACTGCGCCACCAGGGAAGCCCCCAAATATATATATTTTTCAACATGTCTTTGAATTGCAACCAGTTAAGTTCTTGAAAAAGATAAGTTGGGGGGGGCGGTGAAAGATGGAGTTTGCATTTCTTTCTTCCCATTTGTATGGGGAGGCATTTTGCTGATTCATTGTTAGAGCACAGCTAACCAGATCCACTAGCTGTTTACCATTTAATTTCATTCAGTCTTTGGGTGATTTTAGATATTTCTCTAACTTCACGGAGAAAATTTTATTTCTTCTTGTGCAACAGTATTTATCACGTACTTAATTGAGCGTGGTCTTGAACTGGGGCACTTAAAAAGCAAAAGTAGCTGGAATAATTCTTACCTTCCTTTCAGGCCAAGTATTCTTAATCTGGGGTGCCCATAGACTTCAGGGTATTAGGGAATCCCCAAAGTTGTTTACAAACTACTGTGTGTGTGTGTGTGTATGTGTGTGCATGCTCCTTTCTTGGAGAAGGGAGAACATGCATGGTTCTTGGAAGAACCATGACCCTGAAAAGGACATGAATCATAGCTCTAAAGCAGCATTTCTCAAAGTATGGTCTGGGAACCCCTGGGTTTCCTGTGGTCTCTGAGGTCAGATGATTTACATATGAATACAAAGACATTATTTTTCACTCTCACTCTCTCACAAGTATACAGTGGAGTTTTCCAGAGGCTACACAACATATTATATTGCAGCAGATTAAATGTAGAGGCAGATCTGAGAATCCAGCTGTCTTCTCTTAAACTAGACATTAGAGATTTACAAAAATGTGACACAGTGGCACTCTTCTCATTAAATTATTTTGGTTTGGGAAATATAATTATTTTTATAAAAATGTTACTTATGCTAATGTATAATGGGTTTCTTATTTTATTTTTTACATGAATTAAAACATATTTTTTGAATTTCTCTTTTTCAATCTCTAATATATCCATAGATATAACCTAGACAGACAAAAGCTCTTTAGCATCCTTAATAATTTTTAAGAGTGTAATTAGGCCCTGAGACCAAAAAAGTTTGAGAATCGCTACTTCATAAGATTTCGGGCTTTCTCTGAACAATACTAACAGACAGAAGTAAAAATAAAAATAGACACTCTAATAATTAACTTTACAAGTAAGCAGTTGTGCTGTTCCTAATATAGGGTTGAATCATATGAAATTGCCAGCATGTTACTGTTATTTGCCTACAAAAATGGTTATTTCGTGTAGTAAACCTAGTAAAAAGATATTATTATTAATCTACCAGATGGGTTACAGTTGCTTTGGCGTTTCAGAGTTGTTTGGGCCATGCTGGTAAGAGTTCACTGCCTTATCTGCACACTCTTATCCAGGTTCCTTTTGTAAAATAACTTTTTCTTTTCTAAGTATTTTATTCATTAACTTTGATTATAAAAGTAATACATGACCTAGTAGAAGTACAGAAAAGTACTAGAATGGGCATTCATAATTCATCATCCAGAGGTAGCTTCCTGTGGAACTTTCTTACCAACATATTACTTTCACTCAGTTTTCTAGGCATATTTTAATCTAAATAAGAGTGTAATGTATTTTTCGATCTTGAAGCCTACTTTTAACACTATTATATAAACATTTCCCATTTTATTTTAATCTCTTCATTTAAAAAGGTAAATATGTTTTCTGATTAGAAAAATTAACATGCAAACTTTTTTAATCTTTGAAAATATAGAAAATTGTAAAGAATTAAAGTACTCTACATGTCATCACCCAAAATAATCAGGCTTATGATTTTTGTGTTTTTCAGTATTTACACATAATGTTTTACACACTTGATATCATATCGTTTACACAGTTTTATATTCTTTTTTACATATGATGAACATTTTTTGTATCAGTGGAAAACTTGTCATAAATAGTTTGTTTACAGAATATTTTATCATATGGATATAACATTAGTTATTAACAATTCCACTATTTTTTCTATTGTTTGCACTTTTTCACAAGCACAAGTAAGGCTGCTGTGAACATCTTTTTCTCTACTGGAGGTCTTTTCACCTCATTTCTCAAAAATGGAATCATCCCATTTCAACTCAGAGGCTCGTCACACAAGTATGCCGCTAATAGTGTTAAAGCACAGGGGATAGTAGAGAGAATGTTCTAGAAGAAAAGGGCAGCTTCCCTAATTCTGTAGGCTAGATTCCTAGAAGTAGAACTACTGGGCCAAAAAGCTTGAACATACATTTGGCTCTTTATTGCCAAACTGTTTTCCAAAAAGTTGTGCTAATTTCCATTTCCATCTGCCATGTTGGAGAGGCTGTTTTACTTATCCATACCACAACTGGGTTTTCTCTCTTTGTCTCTTACTCATCCTTCCCTCTCCCCTCCTCCCCTCCCCTCCCCTCCCCTCTGCTCTCCTATGTTTTCCAAATGAACTTAACAGGAAAAATGTTATCTTATTTTAATTTGCATGATTTTGATCTTTAATGGTGTAGAAATTGTTTTTCCAAATATTCTTTGCTGGCCACCGACTGTGCCTCTCCAATGAGTTACTTTTATTTTCAAGATGGCTGACTAGCGCTAGAATCAATCTTTCATATCCCTAGTCTGTAGTTAGAAAATGGGCAAAGCCAACTGGTCCGCAGGGTTCTGAATTCATTCTTTCGACTTCATTATTACCTATTTGCTAACCAAATGAACTAATGCCAATCAAATGCCACTGTTAGAAATATCTCTGGCCAGAAACATAAAATGTTGAAACCACAAGTAACCTTCTCGTTAGACCCTGCACTGGTCAATAACCCCACTTCAGTCTAATTTGAGGCCCTGTCATTTAAGAGGAAAGTGAGTAACTTATACTTCAGAAAAGGGCAGTAACAGAAGAGTAAACTTGAAATGGGTCTTATTTAACTGGGAAACTAGTGCATATCATCTAGTACCTTTCTGGCTCTTTCCTCTGGCTTGAAGTCTCTTGAATGACCTGAACATCCTTTCTCTGTGGATGTGTATCAACATATCTATAGACAAAGGTCGTGTTTAGTTCTCTTTTTATAATTCTGCACAAATAGATCCTTTCTAAGCATTCTGTTTGTTTGTATTTTGAGATTGTGGCCACATGTAGGGAGGAAAGAAGGAGAATGGGGAGAAAAATTGTTGTAAATATATTTAATAGAAAAAAATACTGAATATATGATAGTAAAGGAGAGGACTCCAGATGGCAATAAGAATCGTTGAATGAAAAACCTTGAGAAACCCTATTTATGATGTAACCAAGCTATGGCCTAGACAGGAAAGGCAATAGTGAACTGTAAGCTTCCCTAGGGATATAAAGAGATCAAAATTGAAAGGGAAACACCCTGACATAAATGTCTAAAAACAGCAGACTCCCTGTTTTCCTGTGTTCTGTTGACCAGATCTCTTTATTAACTATCTCCCAGGCCTCACCAGTATCAATAGTGGTTCATAATGATGACCTGAGGGCAGAGCAAGATCTCGAAGTGCCCTCTGACTCATCAAAGAAATATTAAATTAAATGTATTTTGTTGTGGTCTAATTCTTTTAAAATTGGTAATCCATGTGTGGTATAGATGATAATTCCCTATTAATCCAATATTTTATTCGACCAGAGCAATCTTTGAGTCATCCATTTTCCAACCACAAGGAAGAGTTGATGCTAGTTTTTAAATGTCGTTGAGCGTACATCAGTTGCGTCTCTATTGTACGTCGCTCAAGGAATTTACATAAGCACAGCTGAATATCCATTGTTTTCTTGCTCTGTGATAAAAGTTCATTTTTAAAGCCTCAAATAGTGATTTGTCAAAGTCCATTTGCCAGTTCTCTAACAATTCCAGCCAAATTGTAAATTGTATAACTGTCTGCATCATTTGCATACGTAATCATGTTAGAGTGATGGTATAATCTAGGCACATCATTTATGAGAAGAGGGAACAATAGCAGGGAGCTTCCAATTCTTGGGATACTCAGAGTAATTTATTACATGGCTGATGTTTTCTTTCTAATTTCCACCAAATGATCTCTTTTAGAATGATGAGCACTAAGGATGGCTGTCCCTTGTGTGTTATCTTTGCTGCTTTCCTAATCTTGAATTGAGAGCCAAGACGAGCACCATGTTACACATCCGCTTCTTCACACACACACACACACACACACAGTAATTTCAGTCCAAACAATATCAGAAGAGTTCAATGTTCAATGAAACATCCTCCTGAAATGGTGCCCCTGTGTTAAATTAATTTGATCTCTGGATCTAGTTATTGAGTATTCTTTTCTGTGCATTGACAATTTACCAATTGCTTGCTTCCTATTTTTAATCAGTCTTGCAGATAATTTACCAGCCAACTAAATTGTTTTACTGGCCTATCACACTTCTCTACCTGACAGAGCAAAAGTAAATACAATCAGTCTTGTGTTGCACCATCGGAAATTTATGATGACCCCAGGCAAGTAGCTTTCTGCAAGACTAATTTATGTATAGTCACATCTGTCACTATGGCACTTGGACACATCTTAGGCTTTTTTATTAGTTATTCCTGGTAACAACCCTGTGAGATCACAAGGTGGGTCAGATATACCCTTTCTCGAAAGGCCTCTGAAATTTCATTAGACACCTACATTTTGGGACTCAGCCCTCAAGTCAGGAGTATGGTCCAGACCATTGATCAGGGTCACCTCGAGTCCTAGGACTCAGAAGCTCTACCAGGCCCAAATTCATTACTCCATTTATTAATTTCTTCCCCCACAATAAATGCAGAGAGGAAATCACTTTCCTGGGGTCATAAAACAATTTAGTAGTAGTAGGATTAAGCTCCATTGTAAGTTAATGATTAACAGAGGCTCAAACCTGGATTCTTATTCTGACAGCCATTTATTTATTTATTTTTTTAAAATAGAAATTGGTTCAAAGTTTTTTTTTTAATTTATTTTATTTATTTATTTTTGGCTGTGTTGGGTCTTGGTTGCTGTGCATGGGCTTTCCCTAGTTGCGGCGAGCGGGGGCTACTCTTCGTTGCAGGGCGCGGGCTTCTCATTGCGGTGGCTTCTCTTGTTGCAGAGCACGGGCTCTAGGCGCGCAAGCTTCAGTAGTTTTGGCTCACGGGCTCTAGAGCGCAGGCTCAGTAGTTGTGGCTCACGGGCTTAGTTGCTCCGCGGCATGTGGGATCTTCCCGCACCAGGGCTCGAACCCGTGTCCCCTGCATTGGCAGGTGGATTCTTAACCACTGCACCACCAGGGAAGTCCTCATCCGTTTATTAATGGTGTGACTTTGGAGTTGCCTACCATCTCTTGAAACACTGTCATCTTTCTGAAAGTGAGGGAAACGATGCCTATCCTTCGGGGGTTGCTGTTAGTGTTGAAGTAGAAACAGGTCCCTGTCTAAGTGTTTTCTGGGACTAGCTATTTATACTCCTTCCTGTGATTAATCCGTACCACAGCCTTGCCAGGGGTGGGGGGTGTCTCTGTATAGAACTCCTAGTACAGGATCTACACTCATTATTATTATGACGCTATGTGGTAACTCATTATTATTAGGATACTATACAGTAGAGAGCGTCACCACGGTTGTCTTTCTTTCCTGCTGTTTATTTACTGTAAACATCTTGGAATTCAGAAAGGAATCTTTTCCATTCAAGTTGCAAAATTACAGTTTAACAGAATTTGAAATAATTTTGGCTTAAAATACTCAAGTGTGGGCAGAGAGCAATTGATGAATCTCTCTGCTGACTCTCAGGACAATCCATATGATCTCAGCTTTCGTAGACAAGCCTGAAGCTCACCAGATCCAACTCTCTCCCGAGCTACAGATGCACAGCTGTCACTGCTTCTGGCAGGGGTCACGCTCACGTACCATGGAGCGTTATTGAGTGGCGGTTTTATACACATAAGGCTCTTAGAATAGCACGTGTCCTATAGTAAGTGCTCAGTAAGTGTTACCTAGTATTGTTGATATAAGTATTACCCTGCTCCCATCCCACCTGACTAGTTATGTTTGCTGGATCAGCTTTCTTAATGTCCAAAGCTAGAAAGATTCTCTGGTCCAGTATGAGATTTGTTTGAATGGCTTTCATATTTTTATGGCCTAGTGATACTACATAACTTTCCATAAATGTTTATGGAACAGAAACAAATGTGCACACCCTGTGGACAAGGCATCTTGAGGGATACAAAAATGAAGAAGCTTTGAATCCTCACCTCAAAGACCTTATACTCTGTTGAAGGAGAGGGTGGGGCCTTTTCATTAGGGAAGTCAAACGGGGGAATTTTTTAACATTATGTATGTGTGTAAGTGCAACAGGATGGGAGGGATTAAGGGTTCAGTTATCCTTCCTTCCTTCCAACCATCTCTCCACCCTTCCCACCAAGCACCAGGCACTAAGTGATAGGACCGCGAAGTCAGTGAACGCATGATCTCAGCTGTCAGGGTCATTCCACGGAAGAGATACAGGTGTAGGCCAATGGCTATTGGAGAGTGGAGTAAGTGCTCATAACGTAGGCTCTAGGAGGCACTAGAGGAGCCCAGAGGAGAGTCTTCTGAACTGGAATGAGAGATCAGGGAAAGCTTTCAGGAAGAGGTGATGCTTGAGGCAAATTTTGAACAATAGTTTGAGGAGGTCAAGAAGAGGACAGAAAAGAAGAAAGAAAAAGAGAAAGAAGCTCGGTCAGGACACGGAAGCAAGAAAAGGGCTGGAGCGTTATGGCACCCCAGGCAGTTCAGAACATGCAGGCGGGCTGGGAACGAAAGCAGAGCAAGGTAGGCAGGATGGTTAGGTCTTTAAACGGGGCAGGAGGGGAGCAAAGGAGGCAACAATTCCAGACAGAAGGACCAGCATAATCACAAGCACAGAGATGCAAAAAGGGAATTACGTGAAAGAAGGCCAGCAGGTGGCATAGCTGGAAGAGAGGTGAGTCTGGAAAGGTAAAATGGGGCAAAGCCCACCTTCCTCCTGTGGAATTCCTGTCTGGCTCCCTCAGCACCATCTGGCTGGCCCAGGTCTCGGTGGTACAGTATAGCCATTCTGATTCCAGCAGCCCTAACATCCTCCCCTGCCATACCAATGGTCTTATGACTTTGATTTTGATTCTGGGCCAACTTGGCCATATGGCTGGGCTGCCTTAGTACAGAAACTCTTTGAGCCATTTGCCCTGAGTAATGTTTATATTTTCTTCAGATCTCTCTTCCATGTGGCTTTTGACTGGCCTCCCATTTCAGCCAACAGCATCAGAAAAACATGGTTAGGAAATAAATGCCTAAGAGATAGTTGGTTCAAAATGAAAGCATTCTTTTTTTTAAAAAAAAAATTTATTTATTTATTTGGCCTCACCAGGTCTTAGTTGCGGCACGCGGGATCTTCATTGCAGATGCGGAATCTTTTTTAGTTGCGGCATGCATGTGGGATCTAGTTCCCTGACCAGGGATCCAACCTGGACCCACTGCATTGGGAGTGCAGAGTCTTAAGCACTGTGCCACCAGGGAAGTCCCTGAAGACATTCTTTTAAAAGTACACATTCTAGAGAATTTCAAGGGCTCAGGAATATTGGGTCTCGCCCAGATTTGGGCCACGTCTATGAATTCTAACAAGGTTTGCGTTCTTACACATCATCCTGAGGTAAGGAGTGAGTGATGGGCTACAGCAGCCATAGAATGAATAATAGTGAGCTTAAATCTTTGCATTTAAATTTTTTTTTTTTTCAAAGATGATCATGTGAACCACAGAAAAAGAAGGCTCTTCCTATTGATTTATGTTCTTGGTGTTTTCTGGGAATTTTGTCAATCTTCAGAGAACAGCCTGATCATTTTTAGATTGCATTAAATTCCTCAGAAATACTGGCATGCCATAAGTGCCTTTCACTTTTTTTAGTATATATAGTAAGCATTAATAACTGTCAGAACTTTTTTCTAATAAATTTAGCCCAAAAAATGCCTAGTTTGCACCTAGCTCTTTGTTTGCTGTCGTAGATGTCAATGAAACACAGTACATTTAAGGAGGTTTTGTATAATTCAGTACTCCCTAAAACAAAACAAAGCAAAAATAGCAAATCTTCCTCTTTCTTATGATTTTTAAGGATTTTTTTACACTCTTCTCTAACTCTAGAAGTCTTTCTCAGACCAAGGCAGTTTGCAGGGTCAAGTCTAAGATGTTTTAGCAACATTTTCTTCTCAAATGGACAACAAAATCATTAAACCCCTTTGAATTCAGTGAACCTGCCTACACGTTCCTATTTCAGAACAAAAGGAAATCCATTTGAAGTATGCAGATTGTTCATAGACAAAATTGCCCTAATTAATAAGGCTCTTTAGGTTGAAACTAACTGGAACCAAACTCACATTAGCTCAAGTAAAAATGGGAATGTATTACTTCATATGCCAAAATGCCTGGGGTAGGTGGCTTCAGGATCAGCCGGATTCACCAGCTCAAACAGTAATATCGATCTCGCTTCCCTTCTCTCCCTGCTCCCACACCCACCTAGGTTCTGTTTGCCTTATTTCCAAGGGGACTATTTGCATGTGGTAGTCCCTGGCAGCTCCAGGCTCACATCTACCAACATTACCACTCCAAGGGGAGAGAGCCTCTCACTGCCAAAGGCCCCAGCAAAGTCCTGGATTGGGCTCTCGTTGTCTCAGCTTGGGTCCATCATTGTGGACACTGGTATGGTATCCCACTGCCAGGCTTGGGTCAACCTCGAACCCGGGGTTGGGTCAACCCTACCCAAACCAAATAGACTGAGAGCAGAGTGAGGTACCTCCCGCCGCAAAGAAATTTAGAGTACATGTTCCAACAGAAAGGGAAGAGAGCAAACAGCAACCATTGTCCATTACAATTGCCTCAGTAAATCCTAGTGTACTGGAAAAACAGGTGGTACAGTCAGGTGAAGGGCATAAAGCCAAAAATTAACAATAATAATGTAAGTGGCAAAAGACAACTAAAAAGTAAAATATGTCATCAAGTATTTGGGGTTTTTAAATCTTTAAATGCCAGATAGCTCCTTTGATCGGAGTATTTTCACCGACTTCAAGAAATTAAACTATAATTGACCCAGTTGATTCCTAAGCTCACTTCAAGCTTAAAAAAAAAATTCTATAATTCTATATATTGGTTAGGTTGATTAGTTCATTGTTTTGGAACAATCTAGAAATGGCTTTCGGGTCACATAGCTAGGTAAACTACATGATACTGTGTAAATGGTCTGACACTTACCAGGCTTTTTCAGATGATGGCTTCCCTACAAGACCAGTCTAAGATATACTCCTTCAGGGGATGTTTTTATTTAATATCACTTTGTAAAAGAAACGAAGAGAGAATTCAACTCTGTATTTGGGTGAAAATATATCACACCATTTTTTGTATGATTATTTAATAATATTAAATTTTTCCTTGAAATTTATAATCACATTCTCACCATAACTCTAAATATATGAAGTAGAAATTCATGAAGGAATTTTACAGGTAAAATAAAAAGTATTCCCTAGAAATATGTAATAAAATAGCTGATTAATTTTTAATTATAAACTTTTAAAAGCCAAATAATAAAGTCCAAATGTGAGACTAGAAATTCTACCAATTTGATTTGATTTATTACTATGAGCCTAAGTTCTACCTGTCTGGAAAAAAAAATACAATTTTTTTTTTGTTTATTTCTCTCTTTTTAACACTGGTGTGTTTTACTCAAACAAAGCCTCTCACAAAGTTATTTATTATTCTATTCTATTTTTTCCATCATGCACACATGTCCTTTCATTTCCATCTCCTCCATGTGGAACATTGATTACAATAAAAGGCAAACATCTATTTCACAAATTGACAAGAGCAGTGAATCTTCTTTTTTAAAAATCATAATAGATACACATTTATCAGCTTTAGGGTTATTTCGTAGACCTTTTTTTTTCTTTTAACTAAGTACTGCCAATCTACAAAACACTCTCTACCTCATTTCTGAAATAAAATTTGCATAGAATTCAGCAGCACATCAAGAATGTGACAACATTCACTTTGGAGTTAGCATTGTTCATGCTCTCATTGTGCATCTGAACTCTTGTGAAGCTACCTTTTCATCCACCAAGGCCTCCCAAAGGTACTTGTTTTAGCGATGTGTTTCACCAATTTTTCCTCATTCCAGAAAAGACAGTAGCCGACTGTCTCTATCTAGTGGAGTGGGTGATCTTACCTTGAGGTGTTAAGAATTGCTAAGGGCCATAAGGACTTGTGTAAATTACAGCCATGCAGAGAGGCATTGAAAAATCAATAAGTAATGAAATAGTACTGGAGTGAAGTAGCCAAGAGAGCAATGGGTGGGAAACTCCCAAGGACACAGTTTCATTTTGTCAAAAGGTAAAAGAAGATGTTCTGATGTGTATCTATAAAACAGGCTTCCTTGGAAACAAGAGGCTATTGGCATAGATGGCAAGAGGGTCACTCCAACACGCCACTAAACACAGTGGACTGTGGACTTCTTGGTACAACGGTTTTATTTTAGACAACCATGCATTTTATTATTGCAGTTAAGCAGTAAATACGGCGTTTTCTTCACCATTTTGTGTGTCTGCCCCACCACAATTTTTCTGTCCCCTGGATACCCAAGTGTACCCCATTTCCTGCGTTCTGTAAGGGACCATCCATATGGCCTCCACAAAGCATCCTCTTCCTTTCTGACTGTACGTTAGCAATGTTTCCCAAGAATGTGATGGTGTGGTTGAATCTGAACATCAGTTCCCAAGGATTCCCACCCATTCACAGATGACTCTGGTTACATACGGCCTGGAGGCTGGAGCTCTGTAGTCTAAGGAACATTCATATGGTTAAGAGTTCCTGAGCTGATAATTAAATCTGCTGCTTCTTTTTCTTTCCTTTTAAATTTGAAAGGAAATCATGTTGATATTTTTGATATTGATGATTTGTTTTGAGATGGTAGAACTGATTTTTATAAAAAAGATATTGTGGCATATTTGAGTATCACAAAGAAGTAGGTAGGGGGAGGGATCCGATGCAGTCAACTTTGCTTGGGAGAACGTGTTTCCCTCCTGCTGACAGATGAAGGTCCCCTTTTATCTCTGCCCTTTCCAAGGTGATAATGCCCCTTGCTCCTTACATATCCATCTGGTATATAAATGAAGCTATCTGTAGAGAAAGATGAGCCAGGCACCAACTGAATCCCAAGGTCTAGATCAAGAAAAAGGGAACCATGAAGATGTTACCCAAGAACTGATTGAAATGACAGGATTACATTTGCTTTGTGTGTGTGTGTGTGTGTGTGTGTGTGTGTGTGTGTGTGTATGTTTATGTAGCTTCTGTCCTTTGTTTATCAATAGAACAATGAAAACTGGTCCTCAAGCTCTATTTTGGGTCAGCTGGTGTCACTCTAGCTATGGGAGTTGAAACTTTAAAAAAAAAAAGATACCCGCCTGGAAGAGAAAAAAATAGCCATGAGTGTTTGTACAATTAAAAGACTTGTAGTCTTGGTGAATTGTGACTCGAGTCTTAAAACACCAAATAAAATATTCTACTTATCTCCTTTCCCTTTACCGACACCCAAGTACACTTGGAACACTGACAAGCAGAATCTTTCATATCTGATGAAACAGGGCAGTAACCATCGAGTGAAAAGGATTGAGATGTGAACCAACTGCCAGCCTATTCCCAGCCCATTTATGATATGTCGGGTATGTTTCCTGATAACTAATGAGCTAATTTTTTAATATAAATGTCAGTTACACAGCATTATAATTCAACATGTGTATATACCCCAAAGTGGTGATCACCGTAAGTCTGGTTACCATCCGTCATGATCGATCCCCTTCACCCTTTACCCACCCGTCCCCTGAACTAGTCTTAATTATTATTTTTTATTCTCAGGCTGTGTCTACCTATTATTATGTAGCATGGGAAATGAAGACATATATCACATTTAATAGAAATCTGTACAAATCAGGTCCAGAGAAACACTTTCTGATAAATAATAAGGAAGCAATGTAGGTAGCTTGGGTTGTTTGACTTTCCTCTTCTCCTTACATGAACATACAGAATCAGATTGCTTTCTTTGTACCTATAATATTCTGCCATGTCTGGTTGAGAGTACCAAGGTGAAAAGTCCAACAGACAACAGACAAGTACTTGTGCCACTCACCACCCCCAGCTTGCTTGTCCGTCCACTGCGTGCTGTACTCCTAGTAAATCCCGGCTGGTCGTGCTCCACACCATGGACAGAGCAATACCCACCTCCTCCCACAATTCATCCGCTGATGCCATTATCCATTGTTTATGACACTGCAACCACAGTAAAGGATTGATATGTCTTGATCTTTGAAATGCTTAGACAAGAGGCCACACATTCTAAGAAAAAACAATGTCAAGACAAGTCTATTCAGCAGGGGTTGGAAATGGATACTGTGCAGGAAAATGCATTAAAGTTGAAGAGGGTTTTGTTTAACATGGTGGTTTTAAAGACGTAAACAATTATGATGGGCAATAACTCCTTCAATCGGAAGGTTATGGAGAAGCCCCACATAGGCCAGGGTGCTGGTATGATTCCAAGTGGTGCTACCACGATGAAACACTAGGGGTCACCATATTAATACCAGTGTCCAGGCTCCATTGCTCTCCAGAGAGCCTACCATCCAGGAGCTCTTGGCTCCCTGTTTATTCAAGGAATGTTGCTCAGTGCCTACCGTTCATGACGTGTCACCCTTTGCAGTTATTTCAAGCACCACTGAAACAATGAGGTAGAGTCCTCTCTAAGCCTCTTTCTGCTGAATGACATTTTTTAAGGGCCACCTAAGTGTATCAATCCATTATTTGGGGCTAGAGATAATTATAAGGGGTGTGTAGGCCAATTAACCAAATATAGAACATTTTCATTCAGTAGCTACACAGTATGCCAATTCAAATGTTCTGCTTAATCCTGAGTCTCTCAAACCATGTCAATACTTTTTTACTTGCCAGGATTGATATTCTGTTGAGTGTTGACTAAAACATTAATCTCTCTCTTCCTTTGTTTCTCATCTCTTTATGTTTTCAATCCCCAATTCAGAAACTATTCTCCAAAGAAGAAATTTAAGCAGTTGTCTATAATCTACAGATACGTTATCACCAGGCTGTACCACAGTCCCTAGAATTAGAACGGGAAACTGCTGACCCAGATCCATAGGAGGCCCCAACCTCATAGTGATATGATTCTACTTACTCCTATTTTAGTCCTAAGGATAATGCTACCCGCCCCACCATCATAAGTAGGAAACTCTATCTCATTTGGAGTAGAGCTTCTGAAGGCTAGGATGCAAGCAGTTGATGATCTGTGAACAACATTTAAACCACATACACGCATACATATACACACACAAAAAAAATCAGTATTGCAAGGGAAACAGATGGCAATTGATAATAATGGTAAATTCATAGCCTGGATAAAGTGCACGTCTAAGTCAATATTAATTTCAAAGCTTCTGGGTTTTTTACGTGTTCTCTTTGTTTCTCTTTATTTGAGTATCTAATATGCAGAGGCATGCGTCTGGCAATGGGGGAGATAGAAAGATATACATGTGCAAAGAAGGTAACTAGTGGTTACTATGGCTTTCTCTTCCCTGTCCCCACCATTTGTGCAACTGTCTTACCCAAATATATCCCTTCTTCATCCACCATTTCCCTCCCACCCTGTTCAGTCATGGTCTCGTATTTTCTTCTGCATTTCCTATTATTCTGGACTGTTAACTTTCACCCATCCTTTTTCTCTGTCTCTAGCCCATTTCACTGTACATATTTGTGGAGAAACTGAAATATATTTTGCAGTTTGCATTTCTCTTCCTTATCAGGCCTTTCTTTCTCTAAGAAAGAAAAATATTGATATTACTTTTACTTTTGTGTGTAGCTTTCAGTCAATTTTTTTCTGTGGGTTATCACGCCTTGATAGTGAAAACAGGATTCCCCCTTTTCTTCCCCTAGAACAACCATGGTTTAGTGGGAAAGTGATTTAAGATATTTCTATGCAGCAAATTAATTTTGCAAAGCCAATGGTACAGAAGTAGAGAAATAAATCAAAACCATGTCAAGGGTGGTGTTTTTTAAGAAGGTATTTGGGGAGACATGAAATATGCTTCTGTTGAATCTGAAAATTAAACTCTTGTGGGTCCAACCCTTAATTCCTACCAAATTACAATGGAGCCGTCCAGGGTATAATCATATCGAAGGACGTATTTGCTATTATTTGTTTTTTAATTTAAGTTCTTCCAAACTCTAGCCTATAAACACCATACATAAGAGAGTTCTTTATCTCCCTTGAAATAAGGAAACTTTCATTGTTAACTAAGAGGTTCACAACTTTGACGTTCCGTTTCTCCAGAACTGGAAATTCTTAACACAGTGACCCTTGGCTCTTTGCAGCTGCCAAAGGGTGGGAAAGAAGGAGAGAGAGAATTTCTCCAAGGCTCTCTCAGAGCAGTGCGGGCTTGGACAAAAATTGCAATGGCATACGTCACAAGCATACTGCTCAAGAAAGAGATTGTATAAAGTCTAGCTCCAGTTCAGTTATATCATACATTTTATTTTCTTTTTGGTTCTCCAGTTGATGTTACCCATAATTTAATTTTTGAATCAGATAAACATCCTCACTGCATACAAAGCTGTACTTGGATAATCCTAATGACCTCATAAACAAGAAGGCAATAAAACAGAAGCTTCTAACCAAGGGTCTGTGGACCCCAGTAATTCCATGGTTTGGTTGTGGTGGAATCCTCTGAAAAATATATGTGAAATTTGGGACTCATATTAACTTTTCTGCGGAGGGAGCCCACAACATTTATCATTTCCTCAAACAAGTCACGTGCCCCCCTACCCCAGCAGCTTAAGAACCCACTGGACTTGAGTGTCTTCTCTGAGTGAGGTCTTCCGTGACTGAGTCAGGAATCTCCTGGTCAGGCTTCATTACTGCATGGACTAGAAAATTTCAATTAATGATAATACCGTTAATATTTACTGAGTGTTTTCCACGTCCCAGAGCACTGTTGTGAGCACATTGTGTGTGGACATTTCACCTTATCAGGTGGAAACTACTCATATCCCCATTTTATAGCTGAGAATGCTGAAACACAGACAGGTAGGCAGCTTGCCTGTGGACACAAGTTGGGAAAGTGGCAGAGTTAAGACAGAGCCAGGGTCTGGCCCTGTAGTCCCTGGGCTTAACCAGTGCTTAGCCACTCTGCATGCTGCCTCTTGACTGAGGGGTCCTCCCAGACGGGGGCTGTCCCTTTCACAACAAAATAGAACTGAGAGTCTAAGGAAATGTGAGCACTAAGAAGTGAGGAAATAAACTTCAACTTGCCTCTTCCTACTCCACGTTCCCAGGATACTAGCAATTCAGGGCAAGGCTAGCAAAATGCCAGGGCACTGCTTGGTGCTAGAGAGGGCTCCGAGGGCAGCAGGCAGGTCTACGGGCCCAAGGAGTCAATTAGTCATCCGCCTTCAGGGCCCTTAGCGCCTCACATTTGAAGACCACTTTCCAGTTGACAGTCCATAGCCGCATCTCTCCCCTCCCCACTCCCCTGCCAGGAAGACAGGTGGAGATCATTTCACAGACTAGAAAACTGAGGCCCAGAGTGGTCACAGCCTAAGCTACAGCAGAGCTGTGTCTAGGGCCCAGGTCTCCAGACCCTCAGTCCAGTTCTCTTTCCATTGCTCTTTTTTTTTTTTTTTAATTTATTTATTTATGGCTGTGTTCGGTCTTCGTTTCTGCGCGAGGGCTTTCTCTAGTTGCAGCAAGTGGGGGCCACTCCTCATCGCGGTGCGCGGGCCTCTCACTATTGCGGCCTCTCTTGTTGCGGAGCACAGGCTCCAGACGCGCAGGCTCAGTAGTTGTGGCTCACGGGCCTAGTCGCTCTGCGGCATGCGGAATCTTCCCAGACCAGGGCTCGAACCCGTGTCCCCTGCATTGGCAGGCAGATTCTCAACCACTGCGCCACCAGGGAAGCCCTCCATTGCTCTTTGTTGCCTGGCCCATAGGTGTCCCTTGGCATCTTCAACAGAACAGCCAAACAGGCAAGAATCCACATGCACTCAACTCCGCTCCAGTGGGAGCCTTTTTATTTGTGGCGGCAGAGTAAGCCCTACCCTGACCCAAGGCAACCATGTTACTTTCACTATCTCATTTAATCCTGCAAACAACCCAGTGAGGTGGCTATTATTTCCTCAGTTTCACAGACAGGGAAACTGAGACATAGTAGCACAGCTTGTCAATTACAAACCCCAGACTTCATACCCAGGCGTGTCCGATTCCCCAGTGTTTGCTCTTCACCGCTGGGCCGTGCCACCATCCAGGGAGACAGGAAAGGACAGAGGAGTAGGAAGTGAACAGCCTCACTTGCATGATGAGCAATGCTTTTTACCTTTTCCGAAGACTGCACAAGCGGAAATCTGTTTCGAACACTAGCCCATGAGGTTAAAATTAAAGAGGACAATTACGAGTGATTAGTCACTGGAGTGGGGCTCCGTGGGCATCTTCAAAAATAGGATCAGCTCTCACCCACTTGGACCCGGCACAGAGGAGCCGTCGGAGAAGTCCTTTCTAGGCCTGTGATTCTGTGATTAACTCTTTTAAAGGAGTCAGGCTGCTGAAGCTCATTAGAAACAATGGCCCCATTTCTCAGGGGCTGTTGAGTCAAGCGGGTCCTGAGGAAATTTCTTTGGCACCCAGGGATCATGAAATTAACACCAGAGCCGCTGGCACAGATCAGTCTCCTCTGTGGAGACCTCAGGAAGGGAACAGTCACTCGACCTTTTTGTCCTGAAAACCCAGGAAGCCCAGACGGCGGGTGGTTTGGGTTTCAGCACCTCTGAATGCATCATTTCAAACAGCCACTCTTCCTAAATTTTCATTCATTCCGAGTTCCCAGGAGAAGCATCCTGAATGAACAGAGGGGCCGGGAGGGCTTTGAAAGGCCGGTGGGAGAAGGTGACTGGGAAGGACTCTGAGCTGGATAGAGGGCAACAAGTGAGGCTCACGTGCCGGTGCCAGGGCGGAAGGGGCCCTTCTGTCTCTGAGCCCTGAAACAGGCCGCCTGAACAGGGGCCTTCGGGAGTTTTGCAGGGACCCCCGGCACGGACAGCTGGCCAGTGCCACCGAGCTGCCACCAGCAGCGCTTCCAAAGGGGGAGGGTAGAAGGCCATGTCTTTAATGTGCTCAGTGGGTAAAATTCCTCTTTGTGGAACCTTCCCTCGGTTTCCAGCATTATGTCTAGTGAAGACTGTTTTCACAGCCCAGAGGAGACCTGGCCCCCCTGCAAGCCAGAGAGGCTGTAAGCCTCCCCTCCAAAGGTGGCTGGGACCCCTGGGGCAGCCCAGAGGGAGAACCAGCCCCAGGCCCCAGAGAATTGGGGTTTCTCCTCCATCAGCAAGAGAAATGTGTATCTCGAGGGTTCTCGCTGAAAGAACTATGGGATGGAGGGAGCCAGAGAAAGGTCTGACTTATGGCCACTGTAAAAGAAAAGATGAGCAACTGAAAAAAAAAGAAAAGAAAAGAAACAAGTAAGGTGGAGGAGTGTAGGGAAGGGTTGAGGGTTTCTTCTGCCACAGTTTTTCTTTCAGAGATCTGAAATCGGGAAGTGTTACGTCAAAGCTTTCTCCAAATGACTTGATGAGGGTTTTTTGTTGGGTTGCTGCACTCCTGGGACTCATTGGGATGGCAGGATAAAAATTAATTAGAGGCTGTTTGGAGGGGGCTTTGCAAGACAGCCTGAGGCTACGCTTCAGTCTGGTTGTTAGAAGCAATATCATCACCACCTCCTTGCCCAGAGAATAAACCTGCGCTGGGGCGGCCGGGGGGAGCCACGGAACGTTCAACACAGACATCAGAGCCAAGACTTCCTCCCAGAGAGATTACTTACCACAAGCCAGTGGATCTACCTGCTGACAACCTCAGAAATGTGTCTCGTTTCATTTTCAGATTTTTAAGAGGGGTTACATCTGAAGCTTACAGAATCCTGATGAAACGCTTGGTGGAAGAAGAGGTACTTGCCTCTTCCATGCCTCTGAATGTGACCTCTAGGCTGGGTAGAGCTACCAGGCAGGCACGAGGCAGGCCAGATCCTTTCCAGGCTTTGCTTCCTTCTTTTAGGGGGTGGCACACCAAAGAGGAGGACTCTAGGAGTTGGCACGTTTCTGCATGACTAAGGCTGACCCATGATTATTTCAAATTCAGATAGTTTACAAGAAAAATAGTGCAAGCCCTCTTCACTCTTCTGTTCTTCCTCTTTCTCCCTTCCCTTCCTCTGCCCTGCGGTCCTCACGTCTCCTCTCTTCTCTCACCCATACGTAATCCTCCTCTACCTGAAGTACTGGTTCAGTGAGTGACCTTGAGGTTGGAATAATTGGGAACTGGCTCCTTAATTCTGGATAAAGTGGTTCAAAGCATGATATTAGTCCCAGCATTTTGTCAGTCACAAGTAGCTTTTCCAGCTGTATATTTCACCCTGAAATGGAAAATGCAAAGGGAGTGGATGCCTGGGTTTCCTTCTTAAGAGCACTTTTAGCCATCATGAAAGATCCTGTGCACTTCGTATATATTTATCTCCATATCACTGTAAAAATGTTAGCTAGTTAGTCCTTATAACATTTCCTGTGATGCAAGCAATAATTAAGATCCCTGTCTTATGGATGGAAAAACTGAGATTGTTCCTATTTCCCATGTCCAGAAAAAGGCAATCTGTGTGTGAGCTCAAAGAAAATTTGGAAACTCCGAGGGCCCTCCCCTCTCCCTAGACTTAGCTGTGTCTGTTTTATTGCCTATAATTGCTTCCTTGCGTCATGGTGGGGATGGGGGTAGGGTAAACCAATGGGAACAATTACCAAAAGAAAAATAGCAAGTTTCCCTCCAAACCAGCCATTTCCAAAATGAATTCACCAGCTGCGTCGTAATATGAAGTCACACAACCGCACAACATTTCAGCAGCTTCCTGCTTTGAAAGATATCAATACATTAAGGTGAGTCTTGTTCCCTTGACCTTAGACAAGGAGTGATCATGGCACTCACCACATCTTCAGAAGACACAAGAAGCCTTCTCCCTAGGAAGGCTTACCATCAAACCTGAACACTTGGCTTATTTCAGAGGGGTGTGAGGCGGTGATGAGCCAGGCTAACAGCACTTCCATGCTCTGATTTGCTTACACATAACCGGAGAGACAAGACGTAGTCCCCAGTGCACAGAGATGATAGCGGTTGGTTAATGAGCTCAGGAGGGAGCCTAGGACCACCCCTTGCCCACTTGCTCTCTGCCAAAGGGAGGTGAAAGGAGCTACTTGAGGGCTGCTCTCAGAATCCAGGTCCAAACTAAAGTCAGGGTCAAGGGGTATGGCTACATAAAGCCAAATCCTCTCCACTAAGTGCTTTCAAAACTAACCAGTCTGCCCGAAAATCAATCTACTGCTTTATAAGCAGCCAGCATATTTAGAACTGTGGAAATTAAAGATGGAAAAGACCTATTAAGCCTTCTAGATCATTCCCTAGGGCCCAGTGCAGGCTCATTCCCTGTAGTACATTTGTTAGCGCTGTGTCAGGCCTAATTTCAAGTGTCTCAAGCAATGAACATAAAGGAGACAGAGACAGTGGTGTCTGCCCATGCCCGTGAACAATGCTCATGTGATTAGAGTTCTCCGTGCTGCTCTCTGGCCTTTGGCATGCCTGGAGAGGGTTTGGATTCCCCAGGGCTTGGCCCAGAAGACACCAGCAGCTTCCAGAAAGTGGAGACATTTAGAGAACTCCTCACTTCTTTCTATGTAAGCAGAGTAACACCCTGCCTTTCGAAAGTATCAAGGCACCAGCGTCTCTGTAAATAAATCGCCATAAGGCAAGAAGAGAGAATCCAGGTGTACCAGGACTCATTTTAAAATGAAATAAACCCTACCCCCAAGGAATCCAAGCTTCTCTCTTACAAATTTTATTCTGGGTCGGTCATGGGTTCACTGAACCGCATTTCCAACCAGTGGTGAAATGGAGGAAACATTTTCAGAGATGCCAGGGCTTTATTCTAGAACATTCAGGACCCAGTGATATGAAAATAAGAACAGATGGCTCACAATAGCACAGTCAAGGTTTTTCTGAGAAATCATTTCTCTTTTTATCTCTGTTCCCAGCTAGAGAGGAAGCAGGTCACATTCACAATTTCAGGTGGAAGACTCTTTAAATGAGGGTAAACAGAAGCCAAAGCTAATAGAATCCAGAGAACAAAGGGATCAGAATCGAATGCAAGCCGTGTTCTTTCTACTTCTCCGTTTTGAAACGATGGAGAAAGTCCCTTTAGATATTCACATCAAAAATTCCAAATGCGTGCATTGTAAAGCCCAACTCTGTTACAGGACACAAGCAAAGGGAGTCATTCACGGGTCCAGTGCAAAAACGGTGTGACAAGGACTTCCCTGGTGACGCAGTGGTTAAGAATCCGCCTGCCAATGCAGGGGACACGGGTTTGAGCCCTGGTCCGGGAAGATCCCACATGCCGCGGAGCAACTAAGCCCGTGCGCCACAACTACTGAGCACTCGTGCCACAACTACTGAGCCCGTGCGCCACAACTACTGAAGCCCACATGCCTAGAGCCTGTGCTTCGCAACAAGAGAAGCCACCGCAACGAGAAGCCCACGTAACACAATGAAGAGCCCCCGCTCGCCACAACTAGAAAAAGCCCACGTGCAGCAACAAAGACCCAACGCAGCCAAAAATAAATAAATGAAATAAATAAAAATTTTAAAAAAAACCAATAGTGTGACAGCTCATCGACCCCAAAGATCTTGAAAACGGGACCACATTTCATTTCCTGGAATAGGAGTTTCCTCCAAAGAGACTCTGTAACCCCATACCTGTTCTCAAGGATGAGGCCCATTTTCTTTCCCAGATACTTGAAGCAAAACTGAACTTTTCAAAGCCTGAAGTTTGACGCTCGGCCCAGCAGCAAATTCACTTGCCAACCCCCCACTTCCTCCCCATAGCCCTGTTCTCTTCCACTTTAAAGCATTATCTCATCTCAGCATTGCCGCTTTTCTTTTTTTTTTTTTTTTTTAAAGGATTTTCTTATTTATTTATTTATTTATTTATTTATTTATTTATTTATTTTTGGCTGTGTTGGGTCTTCGGTTCGTGCGAGGGCTTTCTCCAGTTGCGGCAAGCGGGGGCCACTCTTCATCGCGGTGCGGGGACCGCTCTTCATCGCGGTGCACGGGCCTTTCTCTATCGCGGCCCCTCCCGTCGCGGGGCACAGGCTCCAGACGCGCAGGCTCAGCAATTGTGGCTCACAGGCCTAGTTGCTCCGCGGCATGTGGGATCTTCCCAGACCAGGGCTCGAACCCGTGTCCCCTGC
Organism: Balaenoptera acutorostrata; assembly: GCF_949987535.1. NCBI lineage: Eukaryota > Metazoa > Chordata > Mammalia > Artiodactyla > Balaenopteridae > Balaenoptera > Balaenoptera acutorostrata. Next base: position 16,366,503 of record NC_080082.1, on the reverse strand, counting down.
ATTAGCAGGCAGATTCTCAACCACTGCGCCACCAGGGAAGCCCCTTGCCGCTTTTTTTAAGTTCAATGTCAATAGCTAGTTAGGAGAGGGCAGGAGGGTCAGGGTTTAGGACTCCAAACCGTCCTTGACGTTTCTCTGTAGACGGATCTGCTGTTTGCATCAGCCCCATAAAAAAATTAAAAAATAAAAATCCCTCTTTACTATCTGAGAAAAGATCAGAACAGGAAAATGTCAGTTTGAGAGCTGACAGAATTCTGATAAGAATGAACTGGAAATGAGAGAAAGAAAGGAAGAAATGCTGTCACTCAGAGTTTTTAATTTAATGTTTTTAGACAAATATGTTTCCCACTGAGTGTGTATGTTTTTTTCACACACGACTCTTCCATCCCTCCACCTCTTTTCCAAACGCTCTTCTTGAGAGAAAGGCTGTCTATTTTGACTTGATTTGATTTGATTTTTACGGTCTTTCCACAACCTTTCAAAGATCTGGAAGGGTCAACCCTCCTGGCCTGAGAGCTGTGAGCACATTCACTCCACAGCATTTCTTCTAAGCCCTGGAATCGTTTCCACTTTCAGAAGTATCTATACATATTTTTAGAGTTAGGGAGATAATTTAAATTCTCAGGCTTAATTGAACCGACAGAATGGAGAATGGAGCGCTCCAGATGGAAACACTTTCAGAGTGTGACGACCTCTGAGTTCAAATTTAATACCTACATAATAAAGGCTTGAAGATAATATAATGGGCATTGTTTCTGTTGCCTTATATTTTTTTTTCACTTGTGTAGCAACTTTCCTATTAGAGGAAATAGCTGGTGTTTTTAAATGCAGGCTACACGAAACATCAAGAAATGACCCCCATTAAAAGATATATTTTTCATGAAGAAAAGGCCAAGTCTTTGATGAATAGAATACTCAGTAAGAGTTAAGTGTTCTTCTGAATGGAAAGAAAAAAACAACAACTTTTTCTGGAAACTAGGAAGTTGCCCAGTTCACCAACAAAGCATTTATTGAGCACCTACTCTATGCCTGGCACTCTACCAGGCATTTTATATCATCTCACTTAGATATTATTATCCACATTTTTCAGCTGAGAAGAATGAGGTGAAGAGGGGTGTGTTTGCCCAAGATGGCAGAGAAATGGCGTGACAGACCCAAGGTGCACACCTGGTGGGTTTGCAAAGCATCCTCTGTGTACAGGCCGTGTCCAGCATTTAGTGACTTTTGTCCTGCATCTTTATGCAGGGTGCCTTAAATGTCCTGTATTCAGCTACTTTTAATAAGTTACAAAAGCTTGCTACAGCTACTTTTCAAATTTAACTAAGTGTTCTGTATTTTTATTTGCTAAATCTGGCACCCCTGACATCTACATCTCAAAATCCCAAATCTAGAGGTTTGCCCCTTCTTCTACACAAATGAAACAGGTCTTTCTGGACACTTGATACAATGAGCAATGTACACACTAGGCCTGATCTATAGTAGTTAGGAGTGTGCGCTCTGCAGTTGCTGAGACTTGGGTCTCATCCTTGCTCCACCACTTGCAAGCTGTGTGACCTTGGACCTCCCTGAGCTTCAGGCTGCCTAGCTGTAAAATGAGGACACGAGTAGTACCTACTTCATAGGGTTGTATGGAGATTTAAGAAGAGAATGCATGTAATAAAATAACCTGGTTTCTGGCACACAGTAAGTGTTCAAGAAATATTAGCTATTACCTGTATCTTCAAAATTATTCTACTATGGCTCTTCTAAAGCGCAGCTCTGCTCAAGCATCCCTTTGCCTTAAAACATCAATTCTCGTGCTCGCTTCGGCAGCATGTATACTAAAATTGGAACGATACAGAGAAGATTAGCGTGGCCTCTGCTACTTGAAGCAAGGATGCCACGCAAATTCGTGAAGCGTTCCATATTTTTGCAGCCGCATAGCACAGGGAGATCAGCTCGGTGCTTTGTGACCACCTAGAGGGGTGGGATAGGGAGAGTGGGAGGGAGACCCAAGAGGGAGGAGATATGGGGATATATGTATATGTATAGCTGATTCACTTTGTTATAAAGCAGAAACTAACACACCATTGTAAAGCAAAAGATGTTAAAAAAAAAAAAAAGAAAATCAATTCTCTACAAGAAACTATGCAGATCCCTTATCTTTGTATGTAATGTCTGACCCCACCAAACTGTTCCCTGCTACCACACATATGAGACAGTCAGTCAGTGACTGTCAGCATAACCTGCTGAATGCAGCTCTGAACATGACTAAGGAAACAATTATGTTTTCAGATTTAAGTGTGAATTCTTTCTCTGCCAAATAGGATTAACTGATATCGGGTCCTTGGGCTTCTTTGTCCTTATAGGTGGATTTCACTTTTTAATTAAAGATGCCATATAACTTAGGATGTTCTGGGATCCTCTGCACAAGAACACCACGCTGGAGGAGGCAGAATGCTAGAGAAAGTGTCAGTGGGAAGATTTTTGTGGGGAAAAGAGTTAAGGTTTTGTCTGTCCACTACCCTCCAGGCTCACACCCCTCTCTCTGACCAAGCTTACCTCCTGGCTTCAAAGCAGCCAGGCCGTAAACACTAAGGAGGGATTTTACTGGCCCATCCTCAACTTGCTATTTTATTGTCTGGCATTTCCGCTACCTTCTCTGGGAGTTGACAGAAATATCTTCTATATAACGGTGTTTGGTTTTGCTGGCTTGGATTCACGTTGTCCGTGGGGGCTTCCTCTGTAGCTGCGTTGTCTTCTCTAGCCCTTGCCATGCCGTCTCCTGGTCACCCTGTGTTCTTGGGAGGTGTCAACCACCGTCTGGACGCTTCTATCCCTGACCTGGGAGACGTTGAGAAGCACCAGGCCCTGACGGCACCCCCAGGCATGGGGCAAACCCTAGAACCCCAGGATGGGGACCAGGCGGGAGGTTAAGTCAGAAGGGAGGGTGGGAAACAACCCCAAAGAGCCAACGTTCCCCCTGTGAGAGAAAAGAAGTGGTAGGCCAAAGACTTGCCTTAGTAAAAGCCAAGGATACAAAGCAGGCCTCTTTATAGACACATGACCTGCATCCCTGAGGCCCTACTCTTTACGGATTCATGCGCTGGCATAAGTTCTAAATTGCTGCCAGTTTCACAACTGTTTTTAATTTAAAGGCCTCCAGGCCATGATATTCCAGGGCAAAGAGAGATTTTTCTTCAAGCCGAGCAGAAGAACGAGATCAGAGCGCCCCCGTGGCTCGCGACATCCGACTTCACCTCCTCAGCTTGGGAAATAATAATTAATTTCTCCCCATCTCCAAAACGTACTTCCATTTGGAGATAAGCGAACACACTGGAAACCATTCAGAGGAGGCTCCAAGGGGCAGAGCAGTCAGCGCAGCCGCTGTAAACATAACTTCCTTTTCAAAAAAAATAAAAGGACGTCTCAGAGTTTTCCAGAAGTTAAGACGGTGTGTGATGTCTGAGCTGTAACACCAGCCATCTCTGGAGGCCGGTAGAAAGAGAAGGGCTCAGTGACACCCCGGGAACAGGGTTCACGCGGACAGGGAATGCCTGACAAATCCCTTCAGGGAGGAAGAAAACGAAGGGGCGCTCACCTCACTTTACAGTAACCCAGTTGGGAAAGAACAAGAGAGTGAGCCAGGGTAATTATACAGGCATTTTATTAGCCACCACTGCCTTTTAAAAGGCAAAGTATGAACTCCTAAATGCTGCAGTTGGGATCTTCTTCACCTCCTCTTCCTCCCAGCTCCAAGGAAAAGGCCAGAAGGACCAGGGCCTTGTCCAGTGTGTTCTGTACCTTCCTGCCATTTAGGAAAAGGCACTCCCTCTGGAGGGACAGTTAGGAAAAGGTGGCCACGCTGGGTAGACAAAAGCCCGTGCACTGCATGCCTGGAGGACCAACTTTGCCTGTGTATGAAGATAAAGTTACCTGCCCTTCCGTCTGGACACTGCCCTGTGTCCGGGCACTCTGTGAGACAGCTTGGCAGATAGAACATCAGCTGGTTTCAGCCCCCAATTGTCCCCTCAGCCAGGCACGTTTACAAAACCCGCAAAACACCCAACCATGCATGGTGGCCCTAATAGGAATTATGCCTCCAACACACTTCTGTGACATATTGACCTTGTATAGATGATCACCTCCCTCCTCCCAATCATCAAAGCCTGTTTATCCCAGAACAGTTTTGCCCAATTCCCTTTGAGTGATAATTGCATATTCACAGCCAAGGGCACAAAAGGAAAGAAATGGAACTTGGGTTAGAAGGGCAGAATTTCACCCCGACACTGCTCGTAGATAATGGAGCCAGTGGTGATGTTCAGCAGCCCCGTGAGGGCTTCCCCATCCATCAGGTGGAAACCTGTGCTGCCCCCATCAGAACAGAGGGGTTTGGGGTGACGGTCTCCCTCCCACAGGAAGAGCTGGCATAAAGAGATGGCTCTGAAAACGAAACTGCAACCTCGCTTTAGGCCCTCCTTACACAAATTGCTCCAGACATTCCCGCAGGCACTTCTCTCACTAAAGAAGATCCCCATATAAAGAAGCAGGATGTCATTGACCATGCAATGCACCTGGGGAGACCAGGATGGCAGACCAGAGCTCTTGTTGCCCTGGCAACACCAATATGAATATGCCCAAAAGGGTGGACGAGGCGGGTCGGCAGAAAAATGTTATTGGCTGGGACTCCCCGGTGGTCCAGTGGTTAAGACGCCACGCTCCCAATGCAGGGGCCCCGGGTTCCATCCCTGGTCAGGGAACTAGAACCCGCATGCCACAACTAAGACCTGGTGCAGCCAAATAAATAAATAAATGTTAAAAAAAAAAAAAAAAAAAGCTTACTAGCAACAGTTGCCACCCCCAATCTCCCTGTGGGAGTGGACTTCATGTCCACTCATGTCTCCTATGTCCTCCCTTCAGCAACTGTGGCCTCATGACCTCCGCTGGCCGGCAGGGCACAGAGACCAGGTGATCTGGATCCTTCTAGTGAGTCTAGACCAGACTTGAGAGTAAAAGCAAAAAAAAAAAAAAAAAAAAAAGAATGAAATAAGAGGATCCCTTGTGAATGGATCTGAGTCCTGAATCTCTTCCCAACGTAGCTTTAAATTTTCCCTACAAATATTTGGATCTGTGCATAGCAAGTCTGATTTCATGGAGCAACTTGCTCTCTCAATGACCCCTGGGTCCAAGAGTTGGCTGGAGACAGAAACGACTGGCCAAAGCCTGGATGGATTCAACTGAGCTCAGTCCCTGAAGGCTTTGTTCTTCAATCTGTTTATACAGTTTCCCGTAGGAGTATGTAATTTTAATCAGTAAATATCTCCCTTGATTTATCACCTTCTATTGACATAGTGGTAATTCAAGAAGTGGAACTAAAGCTGGGCCTGCTGTGTGTTTTTTCCCTTCATTGTGCCCGGCCTCTGTTTGATTTTTCTCCATCCTCTTAGGTAATTGGTCCGCCTCTGACACTCTCTGTATGACCGGCTGCAGTCAGGGGTCAGTGGGTTCCCCCTTCCAAAGAGCAGAATATTGTAACCAATCACGATGCAACCCCATCTCAAGTTTGCAAAAAGCAGAGCAGACAAACCACAGACTGATAGGACCCAGTGGATTTCATTTTTAAAGTAGAAATCCAAGATGCGTATAAAGAGCACTGTTACCCTCTCTAGGCCCAGAGACAGTTTGGAGACTTAATCCGCTGATTTAGTATCTCTGAGTTGAACAGGGAGATCCTCTATCCCAAACCTTCTGGAGCTGCCAATTTCCACATTAGCGGATTGATCTCTCTGTAAACACGGGGTTGGAAGAGGCCTGGTATTCAGTTCTACTTTTTATTAATGCATTTATTTATTTAGTATTTATACTAGTAAATTGGTAAAAAAAAATTCCTTGGGCCCACTGTATTTTGATTTCAATATCACATTTGACCAAAAATGATCGCCTTGATAGCCAAGATAAAGAAATGAGGCCTTGCTAGTCATAGAGCTGGGTGGATTCAAAGCTGGCTTGATATGCTCCAGGGTTCTGGACGAAGCTACCAGTGTTCGTAGGTTGACTAGAACTAAAAGGAAAGGCTTGATGTTGGAGGACAGGGTCTAGAGTCCCAAAAGATCTCAATAAACTGAAATAATGGGCTGAACGTTCAAAGGCCAAAATCAATGGAACGTCCTGAACTTTGGTCCCCAAAATCAAATGCCAATGCCCTGAACAAGGGCAATCTGTTTAAGTGTAAGTTTTGTGAGACTTTGTTAGAAGGTTAGGGGTCCACAAGCTCAGTAGATGCTAACTGTGTGATCCATGGCTGCCAAAGTACTGATGAAAGCTTAGGTTGTGTTGGTAGGAATATGGTTTCCTCCAATCATCATCTCAGTAGACTTGACTTTCATTGAAGTTTTTCATCTTTTTATCCCCTGTAGTAACTAGAACAGTGTCTCCTATCACAGAAGCTTATTTAAGTGTCATTTGGATAGATGGATGGATGGATGGATGGATGGATGGATGGATGGATGGATGACCAGAGGGATGGATGGATAACAAGGGAAGAAAGTGACCCACTGGTCAACACATATCTAAAGTATTATGTTCAGTTTTCAATGCCAATTTTAAGGATGGACATGAATAAAGTAGAAAGTGTCAAGAGAAGAATGCCCGGATAGTGAAAGATTTGGGAATCATGCCCTAGGTGAAAGAGTTGAAGAAATTGGTACATTTAATCAGAAATAGAAGGCAAAGGAGTCTTTGGGAAGGAAGGCGCACTGGGAAAGGGGAGAGAAATGTCATCCAGATTTAGAATTGTGAGGGCAGGTACGTATGAGAGGGATTACAATAATTTACATTGCTTTAGAGGATACAGCTAGAAGCACATGGTGGATACCTACAGTTATCTACCTACAGACAGGTAGGTTTCAGCTCAGAACAAAGAGGAAATCTCCACCAGTCAGAAGCGTTCCCTGGTGCCTACTAGGGAAGTGGCCTGATTCTACCAATGGGTCTTTCTCTTTCTGATTGTTATAAGCAGCCCCCAACTGGAGCAGCTCCATCCCTATGATGTCTCCACAACTAGCTGTCAATACTCCTTTCTCAGTGCTTTAATTTAATAGTGCTTTACATTACATTTAGTTTACACGTCTGTCTCCTTCACTAAGTTACAAATTCCTTGAGAACAAGGACTGTGCCTTTCATATTCTTTATACATAGTCGACACTTAATCAACATTTATTTGTTGAGTTAACTACAACCTGTCTGCCTCTTTGATTCAAGTCTAATACCAAAAAAAAATTGTTTGGTCTAGCCTGAGATCTGTGGAAACACAGAGGGCTCTGGAATGGCAATATAGCCATGTTGGCTTTTCTCCAAAGTTCTGTTTCGGGGGAAGACTCATCTATGAATCCATTCTTCCCATCTTTAAAGTGAGGATACTTGTATTCTTGAGGTTTACAATACTGTGTATATAATGTTTCATATTCTTTCAAATAGTGGTAATCTCTGAATTTAAGGTGCCATTATAATGATATATATCACACTAAAGAAACATTTTCTTCTTCCTCTTTACCATCAGAATTCTTTTTTGTTCCCAAAGTTCCCACTATGAAATTCTAGAAAATTCATTTCAATAAAATCATTTTATCTGCTACCCATCCAAACATATGTTGGGTTGCCCAAAAAGTTCATTCGGGTTTTTCTGTAAGGTGTTACGGAAAAACCCGAATGAACTTTTCGGCCAGCCCAATATAAACCAGTGGAATCTCTTTTGCATATAAGGGAAGAGATCTTTATTTTCTTCTTCTTAAGGGAATTAATAACTATTTGGGCTTTTCTCAATAACTCAAATCACTGAATAGTTTAGTCTGGGGGATATACAGATTTCACCTTCAGATCACATTAATGGAACAGAGTCTCTCAAATGTGGCGGTAGACGTGTTTCCATGACTGAGTCACACCAATGGTGCAAATGCAGGTGGGGCCAGGAATGAAATGATGAAGACAGTTGTCCTCAGGCTTATTCTGTTGGATGAAAAGAATGACTCTGATGGAAGCCTTGTGCTATTTCTCATGATTACATCATTGCCTTCACAGTGCATTAGGTTGCAGGGTGGGGCTGCACCAGCACTTCAATATGAAGACTCTTCTGGAAGCTCAGTTTGTATCAAGCCATTCCATCACACTGCCACCTTCTTTCCCAAAGGTGGCAGCTATCTGGTGAATGGTAAAGTAAAAGGATTTCCAGAGGAGTAATCAGTAAAGTGCACAGAGGCTTAAGGACAAAAAAAAAAAAAGACAGGCTATCAGTCAATAAATAATAAAAAATTTAGGCGAGGACATTTTCCTTCTTAGTGTTCTTGGCTATGAGAGAGAAAGCGAGATTCATGAGGACAGGTCAGGTTACTGCGTCTTAGCTCACGTTACACAGTTTCTATATAATACAATGGACACCCATAATGAGTGGTGAGAAGCATCAAAAATGGGGACTGTCGTTTCCTACTATCACTTTAGGCTTTCAGGTGGGGCTGTAAGATACCTGATCTTGGGTATTCGTGGAGTAATTGCATAGACATTGATTTCTTAATGGTAGACGATGAGTTAATTCATCCCCAAACCCTTCTAACTTGGCAGATGAGGAGTTATTAGTCATAGAACTCACTCTGGGCATTGCATATTCTATTATTTATTATTTACACATAAATGAAAGTGTGAGCCTTTCACAGGAGAAACTGGCCCACAGGCAAGAGAAAAGGATGGAGTGGTGGGGGAGGGATGTGGCAGCCCCTGGAGGATTCAGAGAATTTCCGTCGCCAAGAGCCCAGGGTCAATACTGGCAAAAGGATGAGAGAATAAATAAATAAATATAGGAATTGGAGAGGAGAGTGTGGCCCAGGAGACGAGGTGACTTGAGGGTGGCTCTGGTATTAGAAGAGGAAAGGTTAGGAGTCTGATTCATTCCTTTACTCATTGATTCAGCAAATGTTTCTTGTGCTAGATCAGGATATACAGACCTAACCCTGCCCACAGGTAAACAAATAATATGTAATGACAAGTGGGAAAAAGTGGTATGAGGGAAACAAATAGGCTATTACAGGAGAAAATAATAGGGTGGGGGGTTAAAAGGATGGGAACCTATTTGAATAGACTGGTTAGAGAAGATCTCTCGGGGAGTTGATGTTTAAACTTAAACTTGAAGGCTAAGAAAGAAACAGCCTTACAAAGATAAAAAGATGAATGGCGGGTGTTTGTGAAGGCCTCGAAGCAGGGAAGTTCTTGGCAAATTCAAAGAGGTAAATGGAATGGCACTTCCATTTACTGAGCCCCTATCACAGTCAGACGCTGGTTTAGGTGCTTTATGTGTTAAAGCATTTACTCCTCCCAACCCTTTGAGTAGACATTGTTGTTGTTCCTACTTTATTGGTGAGGAAAATGAGGCTAGCGTGTCTGGAACATGAAGGACCAAAGAGAGATGGCTCAGTATCAAGTTGGAGAAGTAGGCAGGGCCCACCCATCAGGGTTCTCAGCAGGGCGATGGGATTAATCTGATTTGGGTTTTCTGATGATCCCTCTGGCTGTTCATTGATGAGTGGACTGAAACAGGGCAAAAGAGGAAATGGAGGGACCATTTAGAAGGCCTTCGGGTTCCAGGCAAGCATGGATGTGGTTGGGCCAGGCAGGTGGTAGAGGAGATGGTGGGAAGTCGTAGCTTCGAGGCATGTTCTTGCTGTGTTGACATTTGAGAGGCAGCCAAACAGTAAGGACACAGAAAGGAAACACATGAACTCAAACCTCATACCAGCTGCCCTCCACCATGATGGAGAGGAAAGGGAGAGAGAGCTGAGAAGGAGACACTTGGAAACTGGGAGATTTTCAGGCACCTAACCAGGATCCTGACTCACTGTCAATCTGACTTAAATACCCAGTGCCTGCATGTTGTGGTTTGGCTGCCCTAATTCGTCTCTTGTTTTTTTTGTCAAATGGACACACACACCCCTACATGGACCCCCCCTGATCCACTGAGCACTTAGGAGCAGTCAACAAGTAAGGCTTGTCTCCACGCAGAGGAGAGAGACCTGCTACCCAGGAAAAGAGAGAGAGAGGAAAAAAAAAAGAAGAAGAAGACTGAGATGTGAAGACAGCTCACCTGGGGAAAGCAGGTCCAGCTAACCTCAAGCCAATCATTAACTCTGCCCAAGGCCTTCAGGACACTCACACACTTGGGAATTTTAGGAGCCCGGAAACTCAGAGCGAAGTTTATTTTCAGAACAAGGCCTGAAGAAGGAAGCAAAGGATAAACAGGGACCAAATGTTTTAATTATTTGAAATGGTTTCCACCACAACACCATTCCCCAAGTGTTAGAAAGGATGGCCGGGAGGATCTACGGGGAGCCTCTCCCCCCAGCTCACTGCAGCAGCCCCACGCACCCACTTGCACGACAGTTCCTTAGCGGGATGGGTGGGGTGTACCCCTGGCTGTCTTGTGACTGTAGCCAAAACTGGGCGTCGGAGCCTGGTGAGTTTTCCGGGCGGCCGTCTGGAACCGTCCTTGGCTTCGGAGCAGTAGCCATAGTCGGTTCTCCAGAGACCGCCCGTGAGTTTCATGTGATACAGTTCTTCATCTGGGTTTTATAGAGAACAGGGGTCTTGACCCTGGAATGGAAGAGAGCACAGCCTTGTTAGCAAACTGTCCGGGGAAAACTTTAAGGAAAACGAATGCGGTGGAGGCCAGGGAAGCCAGGAAGGGCTGAAGGAATACAGGCCTGTCACCCAGCACGGGGCCCCCATCAGACTCCCCGGGCGTGGCCTCCAGACCAGCAAATCAAGTCCAGATAGCTCAGGGAGAGCCAGAGGAGAGGACAGACGTGTCGGCGGGGGGGTGGGGGTGGGGGTGGAATAACTGCTAAGATGATAAAATGACAGAGGATACGACAAGCCGCGGCCCATCGAAGATCTCAGGAAACGCAGCTCGGAAAAAGTACAAAAGTCCTTCAGTGTGAGGTAATGAGGCGCGTCTAATTATATTTAAGAAAGAAACAGCAAGAAATGCTTTCAAAGCCCTCCCCTCTTTCTTCCCTCACGAACCGAGTCCAAATCCCAAACCGAGAGACACCGTAATTTCAGAGAAAGTGAGGAATTTCCGAGAGCATCACGGGAAACAAGGTTGTGATTTTCCCAGAACTGAGAAAAACTATCACACCAACCCTTCCCCGCCTGCTCCCTTTTTCCCTCCCCAAAAGAGCTCCCATCAGGAAACGGCAGGGGGAGGAAGAAAAAAAAAAAAAAAACCAAACCAAACAAAACTCAGGCAGCCCCACCATGAGAAATCAAGGCAGTCGAAATGACATTTGACACCGCCAGGCCACAGCTGAAGAACAAGGGAAAAGTTTTAGGGTGACTGTCACTGACCCATAGTCTCTCACTCCTAACCTTGCTCTCCAACATATGTTTCTCATTTCCTTGCTTATAGCTGGTCCAAGCTAATGATATGTGTTTTGGCTGGGATCCCGTGCTTGGCATACAGCCGGGCTTGTTCTCATTGTCCGGGCTACTTACAGAAACCTCTTTCTCTGTCTCTTTCTCTCTCTCCAAAAACCGGCTTGAAAGAACAGTAAATATGCAAAACAGCCCCCGTGCTCTATACAGCTACCATCTTGAACACGGCCCCCTCTACCCTAACACACCCCATCAATAAAAGCCTAAAGAGACCGTCCACGGGTGTGGGGTATGTTCAACACAAAAGCAGTGGAAATTCAAACAAATTGGCCCATTAGAGTCTCACACGGCTATAAATACAGCTCAGCTTGGGCTATTTTGAGGGACGGTGGCATGGGAAAGTTCGGCCTGGAATCTTGAGTTTGTCAGAGGAGACGGATCTCTCCCAAGACATGGGAAGAAGACAAGCGCTCGGCAGGCCTTGAGGAAGGAGGACATCGATTCTGGTCAGTCCCAGGGCAAGGCTAAAAGTGGGCAAGGAGGCACGTCCTGGCCTCGCCCCTGTCCTCCAGGGCTGCTGGCCTTGCCATTGGAAGCATGGGCTCTGGTGTCATTCAGAGTGTCCATAACCTTTAAAAAAGCTGAACATGCCCTTTTGCTCCCCAGAGGTCAGTGGACCATTGCACTCTTCCTGAAGAACCGGGCAGGCTGGTGGAGGAGGGGTGGGAACAAGAGTGGCCAAGCAAGTCTGGGCAGGCCCCAAGGCAGCAACCGGCATCTCCGGCTGACCCAGAAGGGAATCCTGAGAAGCCCATTTTTGAGGAGCAGACCCCAAAGTATGGCACCCGTTAAATATATATTATAAAATCAGGGCACGGTCACATGGATTTTAGGAAATGGGGACCCATGCATGCGTGTTAGCAAAATAAGTAGGCAGACGATGCACATGCAGATGTGGAGAACTGCTTCCCATTTCCCCTCAGGGTGTGTCAACAGAAGGCAATTAACTGCTAACAGTTAGGGATGAGTAAACACAGAATACACATCTACTTATGCGTGGTGTACCTGCCTACTTTGGGGAGAACACAGACCACGCCTTGCAGTGTCACTGCTGGGTCTATTTGACCTAGGTTCGTGGACCCCATAGCAATTTCTGTTCAGAAAGCACACCGAGGACAACTTTGGATCTACTCATTCGGTTAATAAGTTTGAGCACCTACTGTATACCAAACACTCTCCGAGGCCGGGGGTCACACAGACATAGCCCTGACTGCCAGGATTTTCAACCCCGGGAATGCATTTAATCTGTTCTTGACCCTAGAGTTTTCTTGACCACACATCCCGTCTTGCCCAGGACAGCCCAGCTGGTAGCTGTTGTCCCAGTGAGATTATTAATAGCTCTTTTCACTCTCCAAGTTGTCCCAGTTTGGATAATAAATTCTACGATTACTTTATCTACAGTCCCTCTTTCCGAAGTGCTCTTTTGGGTCTGAAATCTAATACACAGAGAGAAAGGTGCAAAAAACATAGCGTCCTCTATTTTAGAGGCTCTTTGGAACTCGCAAAAGTCAAGAGAGGGTTCCCAAATTGTCAAGAAAATGGCTTTAGTGGATTAAATTTTAATTAGTTCACGAACCGGCTCCTCTGCATCCTGGGCTTGAATCCTTGCCACACGCTGCAGTTGGGTCTGTCGTGGCAGACCTTGTCTGCTCTGGATTTTCCATGATGCATCTGAAACCTCAAAGTGACTGCCCTCTTCCCCCCAGCATGGGGACAGCCGGGGCACACGAGGGCACTTGTCTCCATACAGCCAGGAGGGGAAGAGCCAATTCAGGTTACCATGACAACACCCTTTCCTGAAAATCTCTGACTGACACTTCCTGGGGAGACGGGAAGTAAGGACAGGAAGACACCAAGGTCACTCTCTTCCCATGTCCAGCTTTCCCCACCTCCCGGACTTGTCTGATATTTGACCTTTCCTCGCTCAGCCTTTCTTCTCCCATTGCCATCAGCTTTTGTCCTGGGGGTAAAAGCAACCAACTGCTTCTGTCCCCTTCTCCACAGCCAGCCATTGGAACCCCCAAATGGTTCAATAATATGCCATATAGAAGTCACGAGTAAGGGAAAGATGCCTCAAAAAGTTAGGCGGCTGATTCCAAAGTGAAAAATTAACAATGCGTGGACTGTCTGCACTTTTGTAATCAATGTTATTATGACATTAATAATCATTCAACAAATGTTATTGAACACTTACTACATGCCAGGCACTGTGCTAGAGATTGTGTATAGAGTATTGAACAAAATGGATAAGGTCCCTGCCTTCTTGGAGCTTATTTACAGTGTCCCGAGGGAGACAGACACGAAAGGGATAATCCCGCAATAAATCCATAACTACAGATTGTAGTGAGTACTACAAAAGGAAAGTACACAGTGTAGGAGAAAGTACAAGGAGGACTAATTTCTATTTGGGTGAGTCAGGGAAAGCCCCCCTAATAAAGCAACGTTAATCTAGGACCTGAATGATGAATAGGAAGTAGGCAAAGAAGTCCATTTATATAGAGTCCACGAGTCTCCACCATGTTGGGCATGACCTTCATGCATTACTCAAATATTTCACTTCGAGACTAGAAGAGTTCTGGAGGTATGACCTTCAAACCTACATATTGATAACCTGCATCAAAAATAATGCAAGGGGTAATAATCCCTCACTTCTAGGTTGTTAGTTGTGTGTGAAGTTCCTAGTGCAGGGCTTGAAATGTAGAAAGTAATCAGAGCACGGCATTCACCTCTCTGGAACTATTTTAGCAAATGTAGGGTCTCTCATATCTGAATCCCCAGCAACTAGCATGATTCAAAGTATTATTACCATGTAGTATTTTACGCATTAAGTGCTCAGTATACAATGAACGAATAAAGGAATCAATGAACCAATGAATTAACTTTTATAGGATGTCTTCTATGGATCAGGCACTGTGCCAGGTACTTTCACAAATATCCTCTAATTTCAACACCATAACATTGTTGTACCCATCTCAAGGCTGGGATTCTAATGTGCCAAACCAAACAAGAGCTCTGAAAATAAGTGTAAAATACAACCCTAATGAAGTTTGGAGAAGCAGATAAAGGAGCAAATGCACTTCCAGGGGCATTTTGAAATAGCAAGCAAAGATGCAAGCCAATGAAATGAAAAGGCACAAATGCTCCAAAGAGTCATAAAAGTGGGATGAGAAAGAGGCTTTAGAGGGAGAGGAGGTGTGAGGCAAAATGGTCGGCAGCATTGCTAAAACCTGGAGCTCCTTTAACAGCCCATAGAATGTTTTGTAGACAAAGATGATGCAGTTGCATCCTGTCATCCTTGGGACATGTGTTGGATACTCCCCTAAAAGTCTAGGGGTGGGGGGCTTCCCTGGTGGCTCAGTGGTTAAGAATCCGCCTGCCAATGCAGGGGACATGGGTTCGAGCCCAGGAAGATCCCACATGCTGCGGAGCAACAAAGCCTGTGCACCACAACTACTGAGCCTGCGCTCTAGAGCCCATGAGCCACAACTACTGAGCCCACGTGCCTAGAGCCCGTGCTCCGCAACAAAAGAAGCCACGACAATGAGAAGCCCGCGCATCGCAATGAAGAGTGGCCCCCGCTCGCCGCAACTAGAGAAAGCCTGCGCACAGCAACGAAGACCCAACACAGACAAAAACAAACAAATTAATTAATTTTTAAAAAAAAGTTCAGGGGTGGGGGAATTGGGTTTGGAGAGAATGGAGATAAGAGAATTCAGGCTCCGTGGAACATTTAAGTGCAGAGAAGCTTCAGAAAAGAGAATGTTAAAAGGCTGGCATTTACTGTGCAGGTGGTAGGTAATAGGGCCGTGTTCTGAAACAAAGGTAATGGAAGAAATATGAAGTCAGAAGTAGCTCCAAATCTCACTGGCTTAAGAAAGGACATTGGATAAAGAAGAAAACTAAGCAGATGATTTTATTTTAAGAGGTTTCTCTAGTCTAAAAGAGGCAAGTCTTACCGTGAACGATTTAGACAAAAGAAAGTTTAAACAGAGGTAGTGTATTTCATCAACGATGGCAGTGGGAAACAGAAAGTCGTTTTAGGGTCGGAAAGTCTCTACATTTTAAAACCATTCACATTAAACAGGGGATGAATGCAAAACGGAAATGTCTGAAAAGGTTCAAGGGGGTCGGAAAAAACCTGAAGGCAAAAATAATTGCCTCTTGTAGGGAGCTGTGATGTTCTAGAGGATTTTCTGCAGAAATGGACATGGGTTTAAACTTGGTGCTCTTCTGTTGAATTCCTGCAGTTACCTGAGATGAGGACAAGTTCCATCATTGTTCTAGCTTTATTGTTTTTCTTCCACAAACCTATTTGTGAAAGTGCCATAAAATGGTCTTACCTAACGCTCTCCGTTTCAGGAAATGTGATATACAGCAGATCAGGAGAAATTATTATTTTTTTTCCTATTCCACAGCCTCTTGGCACAAGTTCAGCATTGAAATGGTTAAAATATCAGCACATTTCACTGGTCTTGGGTTACTCATAAACATTCAGCAAAGCAATTTCACTCAATCACACATATTAACTGCTTAAGTTCTTCTCTCTGAGGATGTGGACTGTTATTTTATGCCAAAAGTCCTGTAATTAAGTTTGACATAAGCGCATGGATTAAATATGTGGTTGTGGGGGGGGGGCGGGTGGAGACGTGGAATGGAAGGTTTTCTCTCCTCGCCTATTTTGCCATATGGAGACTGTAACCAAATAATGTGCAAAAATTTTTAAGAGAATTTCCAATCTTACTACTCAGAGTTGTTTATCAGGTAATTCAGAAGGCCAGTACAGTTACAAAACCAGTTTTTCTTTTCCCCAATTTAGCAGTAAGAACAACAACAAAACACTCCCCTTACAGCAGTCCTGGACCCTCATAGTAGAGTCTTTATAAGGCAGAGAACAGAACAGCTACTAGAAATTCTTCCAATGGGCAAGCGACTGTGGCTATAGTTTGGAGCTAATTTATCAGACTGATCTAATTCAGTGTTATATTTTAAATGCTAAAACCATGATGCGGGTGCTATGCATTGCATTGCTTCATCAGTTACATAAAGGTAGGCAACATTCGGAGGTACTTCACTCTAAGGGGACTTTTATTGTGTCCAGATTTTCCCTGTCTGAAGGGTCGTCAGGTGACTCTGAAAAGGCCTGAATCACGTAAGCAGCATAATAACAAATTTACTTTCAATTTCTGGCCGTATTCATGAAGGTTTCTTGTGGTTTCAGAGAGGAATGCTCTTGTTCCTCCCTTCCTAAAAGCAGCTGAAAATAGCTTTTTCAAATGTTTGAAAGAGAAAACATCCTCCTTCAGTTTCCCCCAAATCGGAGGGAGCATGCGGGAGATTAACCCTAAAAGTCGGGCAACAGGCCACCTTCCAGCTTCCCTCCTGGTGAATTTGCTCCAAAGCTCTTGCCCAGTTCCAGATCTTTCTATTCATTGGTTTCACTGAGTTGATTGCCTTCTTGGTGGCTTTGTCCTTATATAACTTCTTTAAAGTATCAAAAAATGTTCTCCAAATCATTGCCAGGGTCAAGTTCTTTCTACTTTATACTGTCACTGGGGAAAATGTCATTACAATCATTCCCAGCTACCTTCTGATTTGTCTCCGACTCTGAATCTTTTCCTTTTGGAGGGCTGCAGTCAAGGCTGTTCATAACTTTGGAAGCCCTGTAAATCTGCGTGTTGCGCTGACTTCGAGAGTGGGCTTCTGACCATTTTCGTATGTCCATTTTTATTTTATAATAAGTCGCTCAAACTGAGTGCAGTGTTGAGATAAAGCCTTGATATTCGCTGCACAGGAGTGAGAATAATTTACTTAGGCTCCATACAACCCTCTATTTGGGGCAATATCTACCTCATCGTTCAAAAGCCCATCCCAAGCCCTTCAGGAATATTCCTGTTTCTTAGTTTATCTTCCTTGTTTTATAACTTATATTTCTGCTCATTAAATTACATAAGCCTGTTACTAGGCCCACAGCCTTAATGTCTTCCAGGCATTCTGAATTGTACTATACTCTTCTTTATTATCCCCGATCTGGTACAAAATATAATTACCTTCGACTCTACTATCCATGTCATTATTGGGAATTGTCCTGTTCTCTTAAATGGCTTTCACTTTTTCCTTGATATCTTAGGCAGTTCTTTCTATTCTCAAACCTTACTCTCTAGGAGGCTCAGTTCATAAGATTTGCCCAAGAGAGGTAATGAAATGCAAAGCCCTGCCCCAGAGCTGAGCTCTTACTTTGGTCACGAGGAGTGGAGAGAAAAGACTCTAGTGGGTTGCCACTCACTGAGTCCAGTCCAGTGACTTGAAATTAACGGGACTGACCCAGGCTGCTCTGAGAGAGGCGGGCGCGTTCTGCTTTCTGACCACGTCTGATTGCATTTTCCACGGACTCAAGTCTGCCATTTTATTTTGTCAATATCCGATTCTTCCGTAACAACTCCAGAAAGAAGCAAAAGCCAGGCCAGGACGCATGTGAGTTTAGACTAGGCGCCAGGCTGAGTTGCACGTAGCTGATTTCAGTGGGGCTGAGTGTGGTTAGTGAAGAATGCAGGGGCTCTGGCGTAGTTGTGCAGTCGTTCTTGGAGGCCTATTGAAACCTTTCTGCACTTGTGCCTTTTCTCACCTTGGTTCCCAAATAAGAACTTATCCCCATTTTTCATCTGAGATGCTGTCACACTTTGCCTCCAGGCTGAGGTAATTCCATCATGGACCATACATTTCTCCTGTGCTTCCCATCTTCCCTCTGACATAGCTGTAGGCCTGAGAACCTGTTAGGAACTTTTGAGGCCTGTGCTCACAGCTTTCTAAATCTGACCATAGCCATGTTGAAGAGAATGGTCATTTCCCCTGAAGTTTATGCAGAGCAGTTTTTGGTTTGTCTTCTGGAGCATGACTCAAAATTACACACCCCCACGCTTGTTGGTGAGTGGTGGTATGTAATAGTACAGTGAATAAGAATGTAAGCTCTGAAGCCTGACCACCTGGGTTCAAATCCCAGCTCTGACATTTATTAGCTATCTGACCTCAAGCATGTTAACTTAACCCTCATGACTCATTTGCCTTATCTGTATAATAGGGAATAATAGTACCTCCTTCTTGGGGTCACTGTGAGGATTAAACACATAAAGGGTTAATGAGAGTGCTTGGCGCATGGCAAGCGCTCAATAAGTGTTGGCTCTACTCCAGACTTTCTAAGGAGTATCAACTACTCCTTAGCTGTTTTTGGTTTGAGATGAACTGGGCCTTCAAAGACCTAAGATGTTCAAGCTCTCAAGGGGATGAGGGATGAGCACATCTATGTCTTCAGCTTGTACTTCGCTTGGCAGCATTTAAGTACAACCTTACATCAAAACTGATAGTCAACCCATGACTCAACCTGTCACAGCCAGGTATTAGTTAAGGACATGGAGACTCAGGAAATGGAAACGTTGGTATAAAAATTAATCAAAGGATAACCAACAAGGACCTACTGTATAGCACAGGGAACCCTGTTCAATATTATATAACAACCTAAATGGGAAAAGAATTTGAAAAAGAATAAATACTGTATATGTATAATTGAATCACTCAAGGGCAAGAGTCTTTGTTAGGTGTTTGTAATGCCCTATTGCCCACTTCTCCGAGCCCAGCACCTGGTTTCGTGCATACATGTTAGACTAAACTATCACATGGGAAAATTATATATTTCTTGTGAATTGATGAACTTAGGTAACCAAGCCAGACCAAATGCCCTGAAGAGTTAAATCAGGAGAAAAGACACGTAGTCCTAACAGAATGAGAGATGGCCATCTGCATGTCAAATACACGAATGTAGGAGAAACGTTGCCCACTGATCACTGTCAAATCCTGAGGGAAAACCTATGGAAAATACCTGAAGGCCACATGTTCCTGGAATCTGAGCTCTGCATAAGTAATGCCGTAGAAGGCCAGGAACATGGGTAGCCTGAGTCTTTCCTAAGGACACAGTTATAAATGAACTCAAAGACATTCTTTAGAGGCAATTCTTCTTATTATTCTTGAGTTTAGAATAACTTCACTGTTGTTTCCCACTTAGATTCATCTGAAAATAAATATTTTTATTTGTGGAAATATGACACTCCAGGGGCAAGTACAATAGTGGTTTAGAGCAGCAAGGCTTAGAGTGATACCTAATTCAAATCTATGAGCCTTTGTGTATGTCGCTTAACCTCTTTAAGCCTCAATGTTTCCTTCTGTGAAACAGGAATTTTGTGAGGGTTAAATGAGTCCAGGTATATGAAGAACTTAGTATAGGGCTCAGGACACAGTAAATGTCCAGTAATTATTAACATCCAGTAATAGCAGCAGTAGTAGCAGTCAAAGTCACAGAAATAAAAGATAATTCTTTAAACATATGACCAAGGAATTCCGCTCTGAAGCATATGTGCAAGAGAAATGAAAACCTATGTCCACATAGAAACTTGCACATAGATGTTCAGAGCAGCATTATTTATAATAGCCAAAGAGTGGAAACGACCCCAACGTCCATCCACTGTTGAATGGATACACACAATGTGGTCTGTCCACTCAATGGAATATTATTCAGCCACAAAAAGCAGTGAAGTACTGACACATGCTCCAACATGGATGAACCTTGACAACATTATGCTAAATGAAAGAAGCAAGTCACAAAGACCGCATATTTTATGATTCCATTTATATGAAGTGTCTAGAACAGTCAAATACATAGAGACAGAAAGTAGATTTGTGGTTGCCAGGAGCTGGTGGGAGGGCGGTGTGCGGAGTAGAGAAGGGTGAGGAGTGACTGCTAATAGGAATGGAGCTTCTTTGGGGGATGATGAAAAGGTTCTAAAAATAGACAATGGTTACTGTTGCACAACTCTGTGAAATACTAAGGCCACTTTAAAAGGGTAAGTTTTATGGTATATAAATTATATCTCAATAAAGCTGTTAATTTTTTAAAGGCATTTCCTTAAAAAAAGTAAATTAACTTATCCTTATCAAAAAATAATCTGTAGTATATACCGTCTTTTCCCTTGATATGAACTAGAAGTTTATAGTTTAAGCATTCGACACCAAAATATATATCTTTCGGCCACACCACGCGGCACGTGGGATCTTAGTTCCCCGACCAGGGATTGAACCCACGGCCCCTGCATTGGAAGCGCGGAGTCTTAACCACTGGACCGCTAGGCAAGTTGTAGGGATACACTTTAAAAATAGATTAGTTATTAGTGAAGTTCGTACATCCATAGTGTGTTTTTTTTTCTTTTCTTTTTCTTTGGCCACACCACATGTGGCTTTTGGGAACTCAGTTCTCTGACCAGGGATTGAACCCGGGCCACAGCAGTGAAAGCACAGAATCCTAAACACTAAGCCACCAGGGAACTCCCATCATCCACAGTGTTTAAGTGAACTTATCAAGGACATATATACATAACCTTCATTTATAAATGCCAGTTAGTTATAAGAATTACTCAACGTCAAGAACTATGTGTTGAGGGTCTGCTGTGTGCTGCACATTACCTTGGACATAGGGACATAGGAGAAATAAGGTCCTAGAGTCATAAAGCTTATAGCTCAGCAGTTTTTTGCACAGCACACCAACCAAGATGATTTGGTCATGCTCCAGTTTTCTGTAGTTTATGTCATAAGAACAATGCGATTTTGCCCAATATAAATCATATTCTCATCTTATCGTCGTGCCTTTTCAAACCCTTCTCTCCAAGGGCACACCACCCCCAGAAAACCTCAGTTCTGGATTCTAGAAGTTTAAATAAGTTCAGGATCCCTAAGTTTTACATAAAGAAGTTCAGAGGTCCACCAGGCCGTACATATACGGATTGCATTTTCTCCCTTGAGGACCTGCAGTAAAAGAAGGAGTCTCAGGGCCTTCCCTGGTGGTCCAGTGGTTGAGACTCCGCACTTCCACTGCAGGGTCAGATCCCTGGTCGGGGAACTAAGATCCTGCATGCTGCACAGCATGGCAAAAAAAAAAAAAATTTTTTTTAATAAAATTAAGAAAAAAGAGGAGTCTCAAATTTTTCTGAACATAAAAATCCTCTGGGGAAGTTTGTTGACTATGCAGATTCCTGGGCCTTAGCCCAGATAGGCAAATTCAATAGGTCTGAGGAGCCCAGGAGACGGAGTATTTAACAAGCACCCAAAGTCACTCTGTGCAAGAATGCAGGAGCAGCACTTTGTGAAATACTGCTCTCAAAGGTTGGAAACCAGTACATTTCTGGCTGTATATTAAGCAGCAGCCTTAAACATAGCACTGTCTAGGCACTTCAGGGGATACGTAGACATATAGTGTCTCCCGCAAGGAACACATAATGAAGTCTGGAAGGCATAGAAGACACAAGCATGATAACTGACTGTACACACTGGGTGTCATCAATAACCGATGAGTGACGGACACTCAAAGGGCTGGAAGGACTCAGAAGAGCTGAACCGCTCGATAGGCCCAGGTGGTGGAGAATGTCATGGAGGAGAGAGGGGTCCCTCAGGCCTAACCTTAAAAGGTAACGGTGACTGTAAAGAGGAAAACATAAGAATCTGGAACAGACAATGAGGGAGATTTGTCTCAGAGCAGTTGGCTGTAGTGTGTTTATATGTGGAATAAAAAGAGGCCCAGTTGGTAGAGTGAGGGCAAATTCTGGAAGGCCCTAAAGGTTTGGCCAAGGGATTGGGACTTTACCCACAGAGTGTGGGTACCCACTTAGAACTTTTGAACAGAGAGTGGCATTCTGAGGTCAGTGCTGTGAAAGGATTAATCTGATAATAAGTCACTGGGAGCATTTTTGGAATGAAATGACACATAAATAATGGAGCAATAGCACGATGGAGGTAGAATCCAGAATGGATTGGAACAGAAGGGAGACTAGGGATGAGAGAACCATTTGGAGGGGCTAGGATTGGCACCCCACACCAGAATAAGCACAGCCCCCCCAAAAGAATAAGCATGCCATGACAGAATTCCCATTTTACTTAATACCTATTTTACTTAGAAGGGAAAAGCAACACTAATATCCTTTCTTTTGTACACTCATGGTAAGAGAGACGCCAACTTGAAGGAGGCCATTAGGGAGTGAGGTGACCATAACAATAATAAGGGACATGAAGATAGACGTAAGGATTTAACCAGCCTCAGAGATTAGAAAACATGCCTGTGGGCTAAGGAAGAGGAGGGGTGGCAAAGCACGTGCGCTGAGCCCTGCTGGAGTTCTCACCCTTAGGACCTTGCCCCTGATCACTAGGATAAGGAACAGTGCTTCCCATGAAATTAGCCCACAAGCACATTAGAAGCAACCCTTACAAATGACCACAATGACAACTCAGGAAAACTTAATAAGATACTTAACCTGAAAGGGAGGGTTGTCATTGGGTAGCAGTTAACAATCGTATATCCAAAGAATGCCTTACATTCAAGGACAGATGTCTAATAACAGAGCTTAAAGGAGAAAAATAACGAGCTTGGTTTTCGTTTGTTACACGGCTTTTACCATATAACAGACCACCCCAAAATTTAGTAGCTTAAAACAGTCAGTCATTTCCCACAATTCTGTGGGTTGGCCAGCCAGTGCATCTGGTTGGAGCTGGTTTGACTGAAATGGACAAACGAGAATGGCCTCACTCTCATGGCTGGCAGTAGGCTCGCTGTCAACTGAAGTGCTGTTCTCACCCTTCACCAGGCTAGCCCGGGCTTCTTCACACGGTGGCCTCAGGGTTTCAAAGGGCAGCAAGAGAACCAGCCTTAACGCACAAGCATTTTTCAAGCCTCTGCTGTGTCACATTTGCTATTGTTCCTTTGGCCAAAGAAAGCCACACAGCCAGACCACATCTCTGAGGCACTGCTCAAGAGCACAGGTTAAAGGAGGTGGGGCGGGGGTGGGTGTGTGACCATTTTTACTACCACAGCAACGTATGGCTAATATATCTTGCACCTCTAAAGGAAGTGGCAATTTTCTACTTAATTCTGCTGAAAGGATCTGGAAGGCTAAGGGTTGGTGTTGGGCTTATGCTATACTTGTCTGAACGTGAATGTTTGAACTACTGTGAAAGAAATTCATAAATATATACTACTGATGAAAAAAGTCTTCAAACAGAGGAGAGAGAGAAGAAGGAAGGAAGGAAGAAAGGAAGAAAAGAAGGAAGGAAGAAAGAGAGGGAGGAAGGGAGGAAGTGAGAAAGAAAGGAGGAAGGAGAGAGAAAGATATCTTTGTTGGCATATCCAATTTCATTACTTTGCATTGGCTGAACACTACCAGTCTTATAAAGACCCTAAACTATTTGGCTGTCAGCACTTGTCTTGTGAAATAGCCTCCTCTCTCCTGAACTCCTGCGTGGGACAGATTTCTGCCTCTGTGGAGGTGCTCAGCGGTGTATGTTCAGGACCCTGTCAGAGAGCAGAAGCCCAAGTTTCCATTCCAGTGGTAAATGCTTAGACTGCAGGCTCAGCTTTGGAAAGACTGAAGACCAGCCACGCCCCATTCTCAGGACATAATTAATGCGCTATTTTTTTCATCAACAAAAGATTACTAAAATACTGCATGATTTCCTTAAAAAATGTGACCCTCCCTTTCCTGTCTCATTTTTCTTTTCCTGGATCTGAACGTGGTTTCCATTGGCCTCACAAAAACAGTTATTTCTGTTCATTTTCCTCGACTCATCTCTCAGTTCCTTGATCTCAAGGAGTCCAGAAATGCTAAAGCGAACTATTAGTAGAAACTTAGGGGCTGCTTCTCTCACTCGGGGTTCTTCTCTAAAATGCTTCTCCTCCTTATGAGGCCAGTGGCTTCTTCTTCATCCCACAGCAAACCTCATGGTGTTATAAAAAGCCAACTAACTAAATAATGCCATAGGAATCTTAATGACTAGGGTCATTTGGCCAACAACATTACACAGTTTTTCCTCTCAGAATTCAAGCATTTAAAATTACAAGTATCACATCCAATTCAAATTTAATTACCACTGTTCAAACTTTAAGAACTTTCTAATTTTCAATTATGTGAAATTGGAAATAATGAACTACTACTGCTGAAAATTGGTGAATTGACTCCTTTTTTAAGAGAGAGCAGGAAAGTGGTATAATTGTTACCTCTTCCTGATGAAATTTCTATTGCTAACTGGCCATTTCTTTACTAAACTTCCCTAAATCACCCAGGTCAGTTTCTCCATATTTATCATCAAGCAAGAATGAAGTTAACCTGTGATGAGCCCTGATGTCTGATTTGGCCATAGAGACTGTCCTTTCCAGAACAAAAGTCCATGTCTGAGAGCTCGGCTGACGCAAGCTTTGACAATGGCAGAGGGCATTTTAAGTAAGAATTGGCACGGGAAATCCAGGACTTAGCAGTTGCCATTAACCCAAACTTAGAGCTATTTCTGCACCATCTGTTGGGAGAGGAAAGGGTATGGGTGGTGCAGCACCTTAGGGGCTTCTAAAGGATCCTGTTCGTGACTTGTCCTCCTGACTGTGAAAGGCTAGACTTTAGAGTCAGGCACTCCTGGCCATGCTTTAGAAACAGAGCTGCTGGGAAGGCTGGGCCCCGAGCAAAGGCTTCCTTCAAGAGAGCCCTACCTACTGGGGAGATATCAGCTTGAAAGAATGATGGACTCATGGTAGCAGTTCTCTGAAAATCCGTTCCAGTATGCTTTGCAATCTAGTTCATTGCCTCCAATGATCATCTTTGAAAAAGAAAAAATGGTTTTCTTTTAGTGTCCCAAATCACTTTTTTTTTCATATTTTTTTACTGAAGTATATAGTTGATTTACAATATTGTGTTAGTTTCAGGTGTACAGAAAAGTAATTCTGATACATATGTATATATTCAGATATATACATATATTCAGATAGAGGTATGTGTATATATATATATATATTCAGATATAGGTAAGTAATATATACAATTCTATTCCTTTCCATTGTAGTTTATTACAAGATACTGAATATAGTTCCCTGTGCTAACAGTAGGTCCTTGTTGTTTATCTATTTTATATACAGTAGTTTGTATCTGCTAATCCCAAACTCCTAATTTATCCCTCCCCACTCTTTCCCCTTTGGTAACCATGTTTGTTTTCTATGTCTGTGAGTCTATTTCTGTTTTGTAAATAAGTTCATTTGTATCATTTTTTTAGATTCCACATGTAAGTGATATCATGATATTTGTCTTTCTCTCTCTGACTTACTTCACTTAGTATGATAATCTCTAGGCCCATTCATGTTGCTGTAAATGGCATTATTTCATTCTTTTTATGGCTAATATTCCGTTGTATATATTAATATGTACCACATCTTTTTTTTAATTAATTAATTAATTTTTGGCTCTGTTGGGTCTTTGTTGCTGAGCACAGGCTTTCTCTAGTTGTGGCAAGCGGGGGCTACCCTTTGTTGCAGTGCGCGGGCTTCTCATTGCAGTGGCTTCTCTTGTTGCGGAGCACGGGCTCTAGGCATGTGGGCTTCAGTAGTTGTGGCACGTGGGCTCAGTAGTTGTGGCTCGCGGGCTCTACAGCACAGGCTCAGTAGTTGTGGCACACAGGCTCAGTAGTTGTGACGCACGGGCTTAGTTGCTCCGTGGCATGTGGGATCTTCCCGGACCAGGGCTCGAACCCGTGTCCCCTGCATTGGCAGATGGGTTCTTAACCACTGCGCCACCTGGGAAGCCCATACCACATCTTCTTTATCCATTCATCTGTCAGTAGACATTTACGTTGCTTCCATGTCTTGGCAATTGTAAATAATGCTGCTATGAACATTGGGGTGCATGTATCTTTTTGAATTAGAGTTTTCATCTTTTCCTGATATATGTATGCCCAGGAGTGGGATTGCTGGGTCATATGGTAATTCTATTTTTAGTTTTTTAAGGAACCCCCATACTATTCTCCATAGTGACTGTACCAATTTATGTAATGTAAATAGGTACAGCCAAATCACTTCTTTAAGTGGGATCTACTCACCTACCTATCAAATAGTTCATAAAATGAGCCTGACTTTTGCATTCCAGGAAAGAAAGTTACAAATAAATAAATAAACGTTTGTGTATGTATGTATACTCTGTATGATGGCATAACAACGTGTATCTGAAATATGTGTGGGTATCATTATATCACCGGCATCCATTTGAAATGGGCTGCATCTTGTCACCACTGGCAGTTCTGTTTACGTGGAAGGTTGAGAGATTGGGGTAAAAACTTTATTTTCACCCAGCTTCCTCTTTGGAAACCAGAGTCCTTGTGTCTAGGAGATGCTTCCAATTTCACGTAGGAATAACATCCTTTGTATTGACCACTAAAACCTAAAGCCCCAAGGATTATTTACCCTTAAATGTGTGCTGTTTTTGCTTTGGAGCAAGTGGAACTGTTTTGAGGGTATATGTGCCAACTGAAAAAAAAAGTCCTTCTTTATTTTTATGCTGGAATTCTATTCATCCTTCTTCATTTCCACAAGCTTACCTTTTAGTTTTTTTTTTTTTAAAAGACTTTCACTAACCATATCTCTTCCATTCTTCACCTGTCTTTAGTATTACAAGGTTTTCTGAAGGTTGAACGTTTTGTATCTGACCTACACCTTTTCCCCAGAACATATTTCTATTTACCAAAATCTCAAATTACCATGGTAACTATCAAGAGGTCCGAAAAATGTATTTGCTTTTTCTGTACTCAACCTACGGCGAAGTCACCGCAAATGGCCATAGAGATTACATAACAACTACATCCAGGGCTGAGAAAGGAGCCGCCCACCCCCATGTCATTCATTTCTTTCCATTTTAGTGTGCCTTGGGGGAGATTGAATGGCAAACCTTGGAGGAGAATAAAATCGTCTGTACAGACTCTTCTTGTTATTTCACAGACAGGGAGAGACTGTCCAGTGGCTGTGTGTGCCCGGTCAGTGGTGCAGGAGAGAGAAGAGGAAGTGGTGAAAAACGGAACAGGAAACAGATGGGAGACGTGATCTCTCAAAACTCCCCAAATTCTGAAAAACCTCAGACCAGCCTGGTTGCTTGAAGATTAGGACCAAAGTGAGGTCTGTGCATTTACTGAAGAGAGGCAGGCTGAAGCAGGCGCAGCAGGGAGTCGTGTCACGTGGATACGAAATCCAACTGGCCCCAGCGCAGCAGCACCAAAGGGAAGTGAGAAAGCTGGACCATTCTGAGTTAATTTGGGCCAAAAGGTGGGGAGCAGGTTCCCGCTCTTGCAATGACTGCCTCAATTCTAACTCCTCACTGAAGGCTGAAATCTCTGCAACCATGTGATTTGGGGTTAAGAATACTTCTTTCTTTACTCAGAACTGACAGGTATTTACTAGGAATGAAGCCTGTAATGATGGCCAGAGGAAAAGGACTCAGTCTTCTACATCTACAACCTTTAGGGCTCATGTAAGGGAAAGGAGAGAGCAGAGTCTGGAATCAATGGGTCGGGGTCATTTTCAGTGACCCCCCAAGGCAGAAACGTCAAAGAATCTAAATGGTTTCATTAAAATTCATCCCAAGGTTCAGTTATTTGTCTAAAAATGATCCCTATGCCCCAATTCAGAGCTCTGGGAGACATGGTGCTGCTGCTTGTTTTCCTGGGTTGGAACAAACATCCAGACTTGATTTGTTCATTTCTTTGCTGGTTTGGCAAGTGGGGTGTGGGAGAAGGGGGAATGATCGCTCCCTAACAACCAGAAAGTTGAACCTGCTTCCTGAGGAGATGCTAAAATCTGAGAGTCCAGCTGACCTCCTCTTAACAAAGCCTGATAGCAGCGCCATCCAAAAATCCCAGACACCCCTCCCCCTTCCAGGCAACTGCATTTCACTTGTGATCTTGCACAGCCTGTGGTCAGGAAAGAGCCTTTGAACACATCTCCAGAGCTGTGGTGATTAGAGGGTCTTTGGTTACTCAGCTCAGCTGGTCCTCCCTTCTCTATATTTCCCAGGTCCCCTCCCTAAGCCCCCTTCACCTCACCCAGTAGCCCAGACAGTTTTTTTTTAATGCAACCAATGTTTTTTCCTCTCTTTTCATTTTCCTATAACATCCTAAACCTCAAGATGTGGTTAACACTAATCCTGATTTATTTAGGGTTTATCTGCATTATTAATTCCAGTCATGAAAAAAAAAGTACTCTAGGCCCTAGTTTGTATACAAAGTTTCAGTGTTTATAAAAAAGACCAGCAATCCTTGGGAAACATATTTTCTTTAGATATCTTTTAAATCCAAACAACTTTCTTTTCTAAACTGGAAATATTCCTTGTGATGGGTCCCCTCCTTCACAGTTTCATTTATTATTATTTTTCCCCCAGTCAATATCCTTTGAAGCTGCTTCCTGCATTAATCTGGACTTAATATGGATTTAAACATTTACAATGGAAAATAATTTAGGTTAAAAAATAATCTCCCTTGATAAAGCTAGAAAACCCCTACAACTGTCACCGTCTCTGACAGCCAGGAATGGAATGAGATTCTTGAATATGCATATTGAAGAAAAAGAGAAGCAAGGCCAACAGGGTGTGTGTTATATTTTATATTTGTCAGCTGTTATGACTGACTGGAGTTGAGTGATATCCAGGGTCTTGACTTGTTGTTTGAATGAATTCATCATCACTCGGAACATATGAACAGTTATTTCATGCCCAGGATGTACTAAAAATCTCTCCCATTGGAGTGAGAGAAGGCTGTCTCTCAGAGGTAGCAACCTGCATCCATCACTCACAGAAAGGCTACTCACTAGCAGATTCCAGCCCCTTCCTACCCATCCTTTCCATTTTTGCATTCTTCAGCCTATTAACTGGTATAGCGCTGGATATAGCAAGTTTACATTGCTTTGGGTAGGCCCCAGGCAAGGCCAGTGTTATCAAGGGAATTCTTCCTGGATTTGATTCAAGGAGCGCATGGGGATTAGAATATTTTCATGGGAATTTAAAGGAATTCAGATTAGACCTCCAAGTCTATTTTGTCAGACCTCGACACTTAAGACTTGTTTTGATTTCTTGGGGACTTACAAAATGAGGCTAGGGTGAATCCAAGAAGCACCCCTCTTCCAGGGATGGAAAATAACATGGCATGGATACTGTCACTTACCACTCCTATACCCGAGGCAGACATCACTCATCAATCACAACATCCTTTCCCACTGAGCCAGGAGACAGGCGCTATATCCTTCTCATCAAAAAGCTACCTGCTGTGGATCCAATTTGGGACACATGTTGAAAACCATTTGCCATTCCTGCTGGGCCCTGAGACTCTTGGCTGATCTCCTGGCTTTTAGCTTTCCCCTGTAACCTACCTTGTACATTGCTGCTGGCTCCTATTCCTGTTCTTGATTATATGGGGACACGGTGTGGGGAACAATTCCAGAAAGAGGGCATGGTCCCTTTGATCACTGTAACTTCCAAAATCACCAGTACTAACGAGACACATTGGAAACCTTTGCTCAGAAGGAGCTACCCCATTCCTTTTCCTGAGCCCCAGAAAGTCTGTCTCTTGTGGATTTCCTTCAGCATCCCTCAGTCACTTGGGCCAGGAGGTAGGGTGGCTGGGATAATCTTCTAGGACTCAATTGACCACTCAGAACCAATTATACCAGACTCAGAGCCTTCACCTAGTTCTTCAAGGCCTTCTTCCAACGAGCCTCTGACCATTTCACCAGGTTCATCCCTCTTAAGGCCCCCTGTTATATCAGCCACTTGCCATATTCCACATGTGACATTTCTTTCCCATCCAGAAAACTTTCCAGGCCACACACCCTCCATTCCCCCCTAAGATGGCTGCCCCAGTTAACTGACTCTATGCCCTTCACCACTTTTTGCTGTATACTTTATTTGAATAACATTTACCTCTTTCCAAAGTAATATAAACTCATTATAGAAATTTTAGAAAATATACCAAAAATTAGAAAATTAAATTGACTTAATAATCCCATTAGGATGTACATATTGACGTATATGCTTCTCTTTTTATGAAATACTTCTTATTATTGTAAAAAAATTCATATACTTAAAGTGGGTGAATTTCATGATTTCTTATATATTAATTATACCTTAATAAGCTGATCATATATCTATATATTATACATAGAAAAGAGTATATATAGTGTGTGTCTGAACTTTATATGCATTTTAAACAAAAATATGAGTTTTGTATTTTATGTCCACTCTTGAAAAGTCTGTAAACTTCATTGTCTGTAAACTTTTAGACCCTAAAATGTATAATTGAATAACCTTGGGGGATATACCTACATTTCCAGTATTCCAAAGATATCTCAATATGTTTGCCCATTCTTTTTAAACTTTCTTAACAGCTTTACTGAGATACAATTTACATACCAAGCAATTCACTCAAAGTGTACAATTTAATGGTTAGGGGTATATTCACAAGTTGTGCAACCATCGTCACATTCAATTTTAAAACATTCTCGTCACCCCTACACCAAGGAGAGCCCCCCACACCCTCTGGCAGTCACTCATTCTCCCATTTTTCTCCAAACCCCCTCAGCCCTTGTCAACCACTAATCTACTTCCTGTCTCTCTGAATTTTCATGTTGTGGACGTTTCATATAAATGGAATCATTCAATATGTGGTCTTTTGTGAATGGCTTCTTTCACTTAGCATGTTTTCAAGATTTATCCATGCATTGTAGCATTCCCTCATTCCTTTTTTTTTTTTAATTAATGTATTTATTTATTTTTGGCTGCACTGGGTCTTCCTTGCTGCACGCGGCTTTCTCTAGTTGCATCGAGCGGGGGCTACTCATCGTTGGGTGCGCAGGCTTCTCATTGTGGTGGCTTCTCTTGTTGCGGAGCACAGGCTCTAGGCACATGGGCTTCAGTAGTTGTGGCTCACGGGCTCTAGAGTGCAGGCTCAGTAGTTGTGGCGCAAGGGCTTAGTTGCTCTGTGACATGTGGGACCTTCCCGGACCAGGCCTTGAACCCGTGTCCCCTGCATTGGCAGGCGGATTCTTAACCACTGCGTGACCAGGGAAGTCCTCCCCTCATTCCTTTTTATTGCCAAATAATATTCCATTTTCTTTGCCCGTTCGTTATAAGAGTTTGGGTTCTGTTTTTGTTTTAGTGATGTTGATTTTAGTACTTTACTGAATTGAGTGGCCCTCACATCTCCCATCTGTGCACCCTTTAATCATTCCAGTGATTATTTTTGGTAGGATTCTACTGAACTTACAAAGAAATCCAGTTCAGTTCAGTTCAACAGGTATGAAATGCTGGGGATAGAGAGATAACTGGATGCAAACCTTGTCATTCAGGAGTTTACAATCTATGTACATCAAATCATGAGAGCAAACCATGTCCATGAGTCACCCTGATACCTTTAGCTTTCAACTAATATTTTAATTTACATTAATTAGATGTAAATATATTAATATTTTCCAAGTTGTGTTTTTATGTTTATACCCATGCTATTCTGTAAGCTACCCCAAAACAGGATCTATGGGTTCTATTTCTTTTCTATTATAATAATATGAATGATAACTACAGCAACTACCATTTACTGTATATTTATTTTATTTGATCTGCAAAACAATCCTGTGAGGTAACTACTGTTATTTCCATTTGCTGATGGAGAAACTGAGGCTCAGGGTGATCAAGCAACTTGCTGAAGGTCACTCTTCTGCTAAGGGTGGTCTCTGGACCACACTGGCCCCCAGCTGCATGGAGGGCACTCTTAGCAGCCAGTAGATGATATTGTCCACCTGCCACCCCAGCAGGCAGCTCTGCACTTCGGTCTGGGCAACCTGACATAATCTCTGGGGATAAAGGATAAAGTTAAAGAGTCTCAAATCTTCATCCTATGGCATCCGTAGTTGTGTCCATTCCATTATTCTCTTGATAGTGAAGGAAAACCTACCGCCCCAAAGAGCTCCCTCTGCTTGGTACAGAAATCATTGGATGTCTTCTCTGGGATTCACCATTTTGGAATCAAACTTTAGAGGATGCACCTAGGGATAACAAATTAGGAAGCTCTCAACCCCAAGACGTGCCGTTTGACAGAGTAGCATGACAAATGGCAGGATTTGAGCATTCAGGCCTCCTGTTCTGGGTCTCTAGAACTGTCCGACTACCTTGCTAAGACACACTTGACTGTACTGTGCTGTCATCTTCAACAATAAGGCAGGTTACCTCCGTGAATCTACATATCACACTGAAGACACTCGATAAATATTAAATAATAATTATTGTTTCTTTCACATTCGCTGACAAGATAAAATTCCAGTAAAGAGCCTTTAAGGTCTAATTACTTCCTAGGCATTGAAACCAAACTGCTAGTTGAAAAATTAATTGTGAAGCCGTCGGAGATGGAGGATTAGGAAGTTGTTTTGAGCGGTGGTGTCACTATGAAACTCCGTTGAAGATGTGGAGCAATAAACACCAACGTGAGCTGCCAAAAGAGACCGAGCAAGAGGAGACTGGGAGTGCAGCTGGCATTGGACGGACTGGAGTTTGATTACCGCTGGTGACTTCAGCACACAAAATACGTGTTGAGCGAGTAAGCAACTGAATTAACTAATAGGCAGAATATGTCGCTAGGGTTATTTAGAGCAATATGCAGATAGACTCCACGGGGCAAATGAAGGCACCCAATATTAATAACAATTGCAATAGTAATTAACATTTGCTGACCACTAGCTATGAGCCAGGCCCTATTTCAAGTGCTTTAAATATATTATCTCATTTAATCCTGACAACAAATTGTGAGGCAAATATCCCCATTTTTTTAAAATTAATTAATTAATTTATTTGGTTGCGTTGGGTCTTTGTTGCTGCGTGCGGGCTTTCTTTAGTTGCATCGAGCGGGGGCTACTCATCGTTGGGTGCGCAGGCTTCTCATTGCGGTGGCTTCTCTTGTTGCGGAGCACGGGCTCTAGGCACGCGGACTTCAGTAGTTGCGGCACGCGGGCTCAGTAGTTGTGGCTTACGGGCTCTAGAGCTCAGGCTCAGTAGTTGTGGCACACGGGACTTAGCTGCTCCGCGGCATGTGGGATCTTCCCAGACCAGGGCTCAAACCCGTGTCCCCTGCATTGGCAGGCAGATTCTTAACCACTGCGCCACCAGGGAAGCCCTCCTCATTTTTTAAATGAGGAAGTTGAGGCATAGAGAAGTTAAGCAACCTGCCCAACATCACATATTTAGGTTAAAAAAAATTATTATTTTTTTTTTTACTGTGCCATTCTCTAATCTCTGAAGAGATCACTGAGTTTCCAGGACCTTAAAAAATATCCTGGGATTTTTCCAGTCTGTAGTTTTCAAACTGGTCCATGGAACCTTGGAACCTTCAGAAGCTCCACCAACAATAAAGTATTTGTGTCAAGCAGGGATGAGTTTAGCTCCCTCGGGAAATATCTGCTGCTTGAACCTGCTTGGCATATTGGATTTCAACATGGCATTTTGTTTTCAAACAAAAGGGAGAAAGAGTGTTCCACTGTCAGAGGTTTGGGGCCAGCAAACGTTTTCCGTAAAGGGCCAGATGGTAAATATTTTAGGCTTTGCAGGCTACACCATCTCTGTTACACCAACTCAGTTCTACTACTGTAGTACAAAAACAGCCATGGACAATATGTAAATGAATGAGCATGGCTGTGTTCCAATAAAACTTTATTTATAAAAGTAGGCAGTAGGCCATAATTTGCTAACCTCTGATCTAGGTCATCCTCCTGTGGTCAAGTGAACCTAAACTTTCTAAATACCGGTTGTCTTGCTAACTCATAAGGGGAAGGTTTATTGTCCAAGTTCCCCATATTTATTAATGCCCAGTATGAGAAAGCCCATGCCACAGTTTAAGGGAAAGAAAACTAACATGTACTGAATGTGAACTTTGTGTCAGGTACTCTGCTAATAGTTCTACACCTGAATTAATCCTCCTTGTAACTGTGGAGGGTGAAGAGAAGGATTCCCCTCAACAAAGAAGAAAACTGAGACTTGAAGATGTGAAAATAGTAACGAGAGTCAAGCCAAAGTCTCACTCTATGCGATTATACCATGTTGACCTGGATTAAAGTCACATTGCTTGTCCTGTCATGTAATAGACTGGAAGGTTATTGATAAATCACCCTCAGTTGATTCTTCTCTAGGAAAAACCCTTCAAGTTCACTTCATAACCTCACTTTGCTCCCCCCAAATGCTTTACCATCTCTGTTAGAGACTTAAAGACTAGTGCTACCATATCTATATGAGTTTTCCCAAGGTATCACACATGAGGAGAATAACCTTGCAATTTCAATAAGCTGTTCTCCCATTTATGCTTTCTAGTCTTTTATTGTCTATCTTAGCAGGCTGCAGTGGGGGTTTGTATTAGCTGGTGATCCTCCATGATCCATATGTGTTTTATAAAGATCATTTTTTATCTCTAAACTTTGTTCTCTGCCTCCTGTACTTGTCTGTCTTGATTTCATACTATACTTCACGAGTCCTCAGTAACTCCTTTTCCTCAAATATTTAATTGCACTACTAGCTTGGTTATATACCACCAGTAGGTAAATCTAATGTCTTCCTCTTGCATGGGATAGGTTGAAAATTTGAGGCTGAGATGTTGATGGTTGGAATACTAAGTGTCTTCTAGAACACATGTTCTTCGTCTTCTTTCATGTTCACCAAAATGCCGTGGAACAGAAGGACCTCTTACATCTATTGTCAATTCATTCTGGATTGGTTTCCTCTCAAGAACCAATCAGACCCATTCAACCAGCAATAGGAGGTTGGTGCCGTCCCAGAAGTCAGTGACAGCATCGCCTCTCGTGGCTCTCGATTCCGGAAAATCCCATGTCCGCAAGCCACTGTAGCCCACCTCCACAACTGAATGGTAACACAGCTGCTTGTGAAACAGAAGAGAAATCCATCACATGTGGAAAACTCAGCCATCAATAAGCAGCTCTGCAAGCCTTTCAGTTGGGGACCAACCACAGAACTGGCTCTCCATCTACAATCAAACAGTCTTTAGCCGTGATCAGCCACTTCCATCACCTCTGAGACTGGCAGATTTCCAATAAAGCCAATAGTCCCCTCCCCTGGGGTAAGGTCATCAGCAGGAGGCAGGCATTGTCGTTCAGCCCAGCAATTTGACAACAGTGTTAGCTCACACTCTATTAGCCAGCAGCTACACCCTGACCCCTGACCCTGACATTGGCCTCAGACGTCCCTCTCCTGAGGTAGACTCTGATCATTTGAGGTGGCCCGCCCTGCTGGTTAGCATGAGAGAAGGCCCATCAGGGCCAGGCAGGGCTCCCTGGTCACCCCTGTTCCCAACAGGAGGCTTAAGGCTTGAAGTACAGAAACAAGCCAGAGTTGAACCCAAGATGGCAAAGGTGAAAGTTCAGAAGCATATCCATCAGCAGCCTGTCACCAAAGGACGATGTAAGAACCACGGAAGCTTTCAGCATAGGGATAGCCATTGTCTCCAGACGGTTCTGCTCCTTAATGGAAAAGACATATCAAAATATGGCTTACAAAATACAAAATAATGGACTGAGATGTACATTATATGAGGGTGTTAGATTGCAATGTACTTTACAGTAGGGGAATTAGGTTGAAGTGATATGCCAGGGTAGTTAGGTTGAAATATGGATTATCCTAGGAAAGTTAGCTTGAGATGTGCTTTATAACACGGTTGTTAAATTAAGACGTGCTCTTCCATGCAAGCATTAGTCTGAGATGTGCATTATAGCAAAATTGTTAGGGGAAGATGTGGATTCCACTTTGGGAGGGGGATAAGAGCAAGAAAAACACCTTGTACTGAATAGTATTCAAGGTTACAGAAAGTCTTGTGCATTACATGGATTTCAGGGGTTTAAATGCAGGGGGAATGAGAGCATGGTGCATATATACAGATAATGTTCTTCCCTTCTCCTTTCTCCCCAACCAAACAATCTGCCACTTTCCCCACTTTTCCTGTTACGGAATTAAAGGCCTCCCCCCATCAATAAAAACATTAACTCACTAAACAGCCTGATGGCTTTTCCTTCCCTGGCTTAACCCTTTGGGAGCTGGGGTTTCCTTCGGATTTGTAAAGATATTGATCCCAGATAATGTTTGCCTTTCTAACTCTCTCTTCCCTAGACTTGATGGATAGGTTCAGGGCTACATCTCGGCAGCCAACTCACCGCAGCTACCCAGGGAAAGGGGAATGGAAAGAGAGGCAAGTGTTCAGTAGCTAACACCATTGGAACACTTTCCCTGGGATAGACATGTAGTAACGTGGTGGCTGGGGAGAGAAGCGGGAGCTGCAGTCTCTTTCAATCAGCACAGGATTTCACTTTGGATTTTCCTCATTCTTGTCTGATCCTTCTACCAAAATTTCTTTAGTTCAACTTAGAGCGTTGTATAATTTCTAATTAATATCAGATGCTGTCTTGAGGTCGGCCGCCCTGAGTTGCATTTGTAAAGACTCCTTTTCCAGTTAAAGAATGTGCTTTTCTCCAGCTTTGTCAACATGGAATGAACGCAGGTAGCTGGGTCATTTGCTGGTGATAGTGGCCTAGGTGGAGGCGACTTTAATAAACGCCCCCCTTAAATGCAAATTTTATCCAAGAAAAATAAGTGAAGAAAGATGGGCTCATCCTGTCTCTCATTCACCAGTTGGCCTACAAACGTTCACCAATTGTCTCCCCAACAGTGTTTCTGTTCTTTCCTCTCTTCCTTAGCTCGGAAGATATCGTTTACAGCCTCCAGAAGTCTAGCCGCGCGTGATTGGATGATGTCCAGCTTTGCCCGACTCAGAGAGGTGAGTTCCAGCCTTCTTGATTCTCAATGAAAGAAAATGTTATACCAGGTGAGTTAACGCAGTCAAAAAGACTAACCCACCAGACAAGGGTACCAAACAAAACCAAACAGTTCAAAGGAAATTGCAGTGTTACTAGACACCTCTGCATTGTGCCTTGAGGTTCCAGGAAAGAGGCAAGCGGGCAATTCTGCATGTGTTTTGTCAGGCCCTGTTTGTCTAGATAGAAAAGTGGGTTTGTAGCAGAGCCACGGCACTTACCTTCCCTGGCTGAGCTTCCTAAGGGCAGAACACAGGAATATGACAGAAATACGCTGCCCAAGTAGGAAAGCACTTCCATCCCCCCAGTGCATCTCTGCCAGTTTTCATCTTTTTGTCAGCCTTCCTACTCTTCCTGTCTCTGAGCATTTCCTGGTTAAGCACTCCTTAACTCCATTCTGGTGTATTCTTTTCTCTTCTTGGTGTCCATTCCTGCCTCATTTTTTGACATCACATTTTCCTTAAAAATAGGCTTTGAGAGCTATTTCTAGCCCCTGTCAAGGGATATGTCCAGCCAGACTCCCACGGGATGTAGGAATGAGTTTAAAACCAATCCCAGAGAAGAAAGAAAAAAAAGGGAGGTTGGCTTAGTCCCAGACTCCGTTTTAAAACAAATCTTCTGTTGGGTCAAGTGAGATATTTGGGGCCCCTCCCTAAATAGAAAGGGGAATTTCATTATGGTTCTCTTGAAACACCACCTAAAATCCCACCCCAAAGAAGAGACCACATACTATCAGGGCAAAATCATGGTGGCCTCGTGGTTGGAAGCAGCTTTGGATTCCACCCCCTGCCCCCCATCACTTAATTGCTTTGTGAATTTGGGGCAAAGCACTGGACTTTTCTGAGCCTCAATTTCTTCATCCATAAAATGGGTTTAATGGTAGTATTGACCTCCAGGTTTTTATGAGGACCAAACGGGCTAATGCATATAAAATGCTTAATCCAATGCCTGCCACAAGGTAATCCCTCAACCAATGGTGGCTGCCAACTTTACAGTTTTAGCGCCATACCAACAACTTGCCCGTTTACCTTGGGCTCCCGCGACGCTGAGCTATCACATACCACACTGACCCTCGTGTGCTCATTAACACATCTGGTTTTAGAAACATGCTGTATCTCTTAGCCTTGCTCCTTTCCAACACTGCTGTTTATGAGGATATTCTCTGTACAGGAAGAAGGGCAGCCCTGCCAATGAGGGGAGAGACAGATTAGAAGGGCCTCCCTGATGGAATATAATCTGTGCTCTGTACTCACTGGTAACCAGCCATGATTGTATTTCAAAGGTAACAGTCCATCTCCACCGTGGGGATTGGCGTACAATGCACAAATAGGGCCTAATGTGATCCGACAGGCCTGATTTCTCTAGATATATATTAAAACAACATGCCCAGTGCTGATGGCTCCAAGGTCCTGACCCTTAGCAAGGACTTATGACGTAAGGCAACCTGCCCAGGAGAGCCAGCGGGGCAGGAGGCCAGGGGGACGAGGTCGTCGACTAATGAAGTGGTCAGCATTGAGTTTCTGTCACTCAACTGGTTAAGAGGAAACTGAGAGGGAAGTAAAAGAAAATGGGAACATTTAAGGAACAAAGGAAAGGACCACATTTGAGCTGAGGCTCTGAAGGTGAGCTGTTGTCAGAGGCAAGGGGACGAGACACAGCCCACCTAAGCCTCCCCTGTGGCCTTGCTCAGTTTTACCTGCTGAACACGGACTGGTTGCAAGAGCATTTGAAAGAGGCTAACTCTGTAGAAATCCCAAGTTAAAATGAAAATGAGCAGGTACTAAACCAGCCTGATCTTTGGTTCAAATTGGTTTCAGACAGTCAGGAAAAGCGGTCAAGAGCTCGGGCTTGAAAATGGATTCCAGACCGATTCTCTCTGGGTTCCAAGCAAACTGTCCTCTGAGCTTCAGCATCATTATCTGGAAAACTGGTAACAGAACCCACCTCAAAGTGAGGGCAGTAGAAGGAGATGATGCAGTTCACCCAGTGGGCTTCGTGCGGTGCCTGGCACAAATCATCACTCACGTGTCAGCAGTTGTTACTGTTATTCCACGTGCTCTAACAGTCTTAGAGAGAAGGTGTGGGGCTTTAAAAAAAAAATGGATAGTAAATTGTGTGTTGTTCAGTAAGAGGACAGTTCCACCTGTTTCACAGTGGCAATTCCTAATGCTTCCCACTGGAAGAGCATTTCAGACTTTTGTACCATTCACCTGGTCAACAAACGTTAATTGAAAACTACCACGTGCTAAGCGCTGTGCTAGGTCTTGGGATGGGGTTGTACTGAATCAGAATCATTCTTGACTTTGTTCTTCAGAGCCTTGCTGGGGAGGCAGAGATATCAAGACCTATAGCATAACTGGTAGTCTATTACAAGAATATGGCGAGGGGTGGGGGCAACCAACTCTTCTAGAGAAGGTCAGAGAGAAGTCAAAGAGATAAGGACTTTCATATCTGTTACATCACTTGGTCCTTCAAAGAATGCCTTGGGGCAGGTAAGACTGATGCCACTCTCCCCCTTCATTTTATGTACAAAAATGTTGAGACCCAGGCAAGTTAACCCTTGCCTTGTTTGCAGTAGTTCATAGTAGGATAAGACTGTTATCCCAGGCTCCAAACGTCCAGGAGGAAGCGTCCTCTGCAGCATCAGAATGAATCGGGACCACCGATAGCCTTCCAAGGTCCAAGAACATTTCTCCTAACTGGCACTCTCATCAGATATAATCCAGTTCTTGAACATCTCAATGCACAAAAGGGCAGAAGGTTTCCGTTCCATCTCCTGAGTTACTAAAAAGATTCTTTCAAACCTTTTCCCTTTCATTGCTAAAAGTGAGGCGCTATGGGTTAGGCAAAGAAGCACTCAGTGGAGAGATCAAGGACCAGGACGCTGATCTCAGCAGCGCCATGGTTTCCCTCAAGTCCCATAGGCACTAGTGTCTCAGGTCCCCAGATTAGGAAACTTCATGTTCCTTGCCCACTTCTGCCTTACAAAGGTCATCTGGGGATGAACTGAAAGCATTGATCTGAAGAAGCACTTTGAGTGTTTAGTGGGGAGCATAGTTCCAATGGAAATGATAATCAGATTAGACTGTCGTAGCCTGGGAATCAAGTGTTGGAGCGTCACCGCGGCAGCCAACCCCCTGTTCCCATCATGACCCAGCCAAACCTCTTTCTCCAGATTCAGTTCCTTGGGACTTTTTGAGGGGTTTGGGGACACTAGCGGAGCAGCACAGATACTCACATGCCATTAAACAAGGCTGCTCTCTTTTTTTCTCTCAAATATACACCTAACATTAAGCTTTTTTCTGATTATAAAAAACATATATATAATCTCTTTTTAAAGTGCAAGCAGTTGATCAAAGCAGAAAGAAAATTAAGATCACCCAAAATTCTACCACCCAGAAGCAAACACTGTTAAACTGAAAGGCATCCTATCAGATGCCTGGTCTTCAGACATATACATATATTTGTCTTATTTTATGTCAGTGGTATCATATTATACATGTTGTCCAAACACGTACCACACCAGTGAATTACAGATTTGCATGTTCCTTTTGAATGACTGTGTTGCATTCCAGTGTTGGATGTACTGTCAGTTATTTAGCTAATCCCCTACGGATGGATAGTAATGTTATCTTAAACAATACTCTAATGAACATCCTTGTGCTTGATGAATCTTTCCAGTTGTCTCCTTCGGATAAATTCCCACAAGTTGTAATTTCTGGGAAAGCTGTCCCCTTCAACCCAGTGTTAAGAAAGAATTCACGGGGGCTTCCTGGTGGCGCAGTGGTTGAGAATCTGCCTGCTAATGCAGGAAACACGGGTTCGAGCCCTGGTCTGGGAAGATCCCACATGCCGCGGAGCAACTAGGCCCGTGAGCCACAACTACTGAGCCTGCGCGTCTGGAGCCTGTGCTCCGCAACAAGAGAGGCCACAATAGTGAGAGGCCCGCGCACCGCGATGAAGAGTGGCCCCCACTTGCCACAACTGGAGAAAGCCCTAGCACAAAAAAAAAAAAAAAAAAAAAAGAAAGAATTCACGTGGAGCATCGAGGGAATAAAAGGGCAATGACCAGCCAAGCTGAAGAGTCCTGTCATTCCTAGTGGCCTGTGATGATTGCAGGAACTCTTATCCATTCATCTCTGGGGACATGGGGGTGAGAGAAGGTGAATTTTCATATCCCTGAGGTTAAGCATCATGCCAGGAGGGTCTAGAACTAGATGCTTGCTTTCTTTTGCTTCTTACCTCCTATGCCTCTTGCCCTGGCCTTTGGATCCACTGCGCATGATACAGCCCTCTCTGCCACACTCTTCATTTCCTGACACTCTGACCATCAGCCAGTGGATTCCATTTTCCCTTGACTTCCCTTTCTTCCTGCTTTCCTCCATATGGGGCCCAAAGGTTGATTAACTCCTTTGGGTAAGAAAAGGCACTGAGAACAGCCAAGCAGTGAGTTGAGTTGGGTGATTACATTGCAATGTTTTAATTTGCCTTTGGACAAATTCTCATAAGCTTTCCCGAGAAAATCTCCCTTTAGACGTAGTCATTTAATTTAAGAACAGTTGGGAGAGGAAGATGAGCTAAGATGACAGATGGAGGAATGCAGATGTGTGTGTCTTAGAGGGACTCAGAAGCGCTTGAGGATTTGGCATTCAGTGAAGCACAATGCCAGCTTCTACTGCTTGTGCCCATGGACTTGAGAAATTTTCAAGAAATCATTGAAATACAATGATTTTCTCAGATGACAGGCAGGT
Source organism: Balaenoptera acutorostrata (assembly GCF_949987535.1). Classification (NCBI taxonomy): domain Eukaryota; kingdom Metazoa; phylum Chordata; class Mammalia; order Artiodactyla; family Balaenopteridae; genus Balaenoptera; species Balaenoptera acutorostrata. The sequence continues at coordinate 16,324,575 of NC_080082.1, read as the reverse complement.
TTTATTATTTTCTCTTGTCTGTAAAATCATAACAAGGTCACCAAAAGAACTAGATACCCCCTACACACACCCCAAGTCCAGCAAACACAAAAAATAAAAATGTGAGTAGCCTTGTAGGAAGGCAAAACAAAGCAAAAAAATAATAACAAGGCTGTTGTTAGAGAGAAATTTCCTTTGGTCACATTGCTGCAAAGATAACTATTTTTAATTCCATGCTTACCCTGGTTTCCTTCAGACAGATTTTCTGAACATCCTAATTTGGTGTTCACATAATTCAATGTCTATTATTGTTTTAGGTCCACAGTTATTATTTTAATTATAATTTAAAGCTGCCTAATATACCCCGAAGTCACTGGGCACCTAAGAGAAATAAATAAAAACAACTTGCCATTTTTAAAAGCAGCATGTTTATTTGGAAGTTCCACAGGCCAATCAACTAAGACATCATAAAACCTTCAAATAAACTAAAACGGAAACAAAATAAAATGTCCAGTCTTAATGTCCTTAGAAGGCATGCAGGAGAAGGTTACAGCTAGCTGAGTGCTGGTGTGAGAGCTCTCAGAATGACTTTATTACTGGGAACCCCAGTGTACATCTTGATGCCCACAGCCCATATCACAATCTGCACAGTCCAAGTCCTAGGTGTATAATCCTTGAGCCTTGGTGTGAAGTTTTAGTCAATGAGAAGTTGGTCTAGCAACGACTTTGGTGCAGAAAAAGAAAAGGGCGTGCCAGAGGATTGGAAATGCCCACCCACTGACTACTTCATCCATATGGTGTTGGATGACTTTCTCCAGTGTAGGTGTCAATAAAGCAGATGCAGGTCTCATTAACTCTGATATTTTAAACGTGGAATTGCTAAAATATCAAAGTCTAGTGATTTTACATTTGGAAGGCTAAAGAAATTTCAAAACAGTTCCGTAATGTTCCTACATGTGAGTTTTCCATAACAGAAAATAGTAAAATCATTTTCAAACCATTTACTGCTAGTTTTCTGCATGTAATCAGAGCTGTTATGGTTTGTTAAGCAACAGAATTATCTAGTGGGCAGGAGGTTTATGCTGCTCCAAGACCTTCAAGCTACACAGGTATGCAAATCAGTAACTATTATAGAATCCATTGAATAAGCATAGTCAGGATATCCAGAGGGAAGCATCTATTCCCTCCACCCCCAGAATGGTCTTAGATAGTTTAGGTGACTCTCTTTGGGACCCCAGCTGGACTGTCAAATTTGGGTCACTTCAGGTTCTAAGAAAAGGCAGAGAGCAGTGTCCTCAGGGCAGCAAAAAATGGGCTCCCAGAGATCTTCTTCCTTACTGTGGAAGAAGTAAGAACAAAAAGAAAAGAAAAAGAAAAGGAGGGGAGGGGAGGGGAGATGAGGGGAGGGAAGGGGAGAGAAGGGGAGAGAAGGGAAGAAAAGATAAAGAAGGAAGTTGACCCCCAGAGAAGCAAACTCCCATGGCTGCATGGATTAAGCAAAGAATACAAATAAGTGAAGTGGGAATGGTATAAGGCAATAAAGAGAGGTGGGGACTGTGGAGAACACGCTCAGCCTTAAGGGCAGCTGCTGCTTAACTCTAGCCCATGGTTCCCAGGCCCAATGTAACCAGAATTTTTGATTTTTCAAAAGAAGCTGGAAATATCCATTTTTTTTTTACTTGAAATATCTCAAATTTTGAGTGTTGGCAATCAATCTGATATAAATACCCACGCAACATATGAACCAAATAGAAGATTCAACATGCCACATTCAGCTCATGGGCCATAAGTTTGTAAACTCTATGAGACGGAAGCAAGAAGTTGGGAATTAAAAGGAGCAACAGATTCTGAAGCATGGAACACAGAATTTATATTAAGGATTCTTTCATTTTCTGTCTCAGGTAAGGGAGAGTTTTATCAAGTCTTGCCACTAATTCCCATCTATAAAGGAAAATAGATACTTTTTCTCTCCCATGCTATCCAATGCCCTCAAACCTAAAATAACTCTTAATCTACTTCATCCTTTCTTTCTGATTCTCTTTGTAAGTATTGGGCTGGTGAATGAATTCTGGATGTACTGAGCTAGGCAAATGCTTCAGATCTCTTAGCATTCTGAGATGGGGATGGGTCAATGCATAAAAAGTATTCGTAGAAGGTGGAAATCTGTTTTGAGCCTATTTGCAATATTTCTTGGATAAATTATAATGTATTTTATTGGTTATTTAAGGATATTATCCTTATAGCATTTCTGGCACTTGAGCTTAAAAATATTGATATTCAGCAGGTGTATCAGTCAGTTTTTACTAGGTAATGCTGCATTAACAAACAACCCCCAAGCCTTAGTGACTTAAAATGAAGATACATTTTTCGTGTACAAAATTACATGAAAGTAATCCCTCTGTCTCACCTTGCTCCATTTCATCTAAATTACGTGGTTGTATCTTTGCTCCACTTTGTCTTTATTCTGAGTCCTGGGCTGAAGGAGCAGCTCCTCCCTTGCTTCAAAACAATATCCTGCTGGAAGGGAGAAAAGGAACAACATGATGGCTTTTAAGGCTTCTGCTCAGAAGTAGCATACATCACTTCCTCTCACATTTTATTGGTGGCCAAAACAAGTCACATGGCCAAGCCTGATGTTGACGAAGCAAGAGAAGTATTACCCTCTCACAGGGAAGGGCGACATTTAGGAACAATGAAAATCTCCCATAGAGGGTACTGCCTCAGGGACTTTGAAAGGGAAAAATAAGGGGAAGCTCCCCAACATCTCCTGTTGGAGAAACAGAACTAGTCCTCAGACTCCATTCTGCCCTTGGTAGGGACCATTGAGGTCATTTGAGCAGTGAGTGGTTAAAAGATGGTACCTGGAGTCAGACTTCCTGAGTTCAAATCTTGGCTCTACCATTTCTTGGCTGTAAGACCTTGTATATATTGCTCAACCCTCTTGTGTCTCGTTTATCCAATGTAAGCCACCTGTCTCATAAGGCTATTGGGAGGATTCAGTGAGTGAAGATATGTATTTATATGTGGAGAGAGAATACTTACAACAGTGTTTTGCTCATAATACGTATTGACTGTTACTACAGTGATGACGACTAGAAAGCTGTTGGCTCAGATGCATCTCAGCCACCTGCTCACCCCTCTGTAGCTAGATTACTCCAGGTCGTTTTGACTTTAAGTATCCCATGTGAAAATGCATGTACTTCTGGAAGGTCTAAACCCTTAAGTTTTTATCGACTAATACCTTGATGGGGAACACTTTGAAAGCAGGATCCAGCAGGATGAGATATAGGAGAGGGTCCTGGAGACAGTGAGACAGAGAAAACAGAAGTTGGGGAACAAGGACCCCCAAAGGAAATTTGCCACACCTGATGGTTTTACCAAGAGCTACTCTGACCAGACCAGTAATTCTCATCCTTGGCTATACATTAGAATCAAGGGGGTGCTCAAACCATACCCTAGACCAGGACATCCAGAATCTCTGTGGGTGGGATTCAGTACTCTGAACATCTTAAAGCGCCCCAGGTTCTTTTCATGTAAAACCAAGGTTGATTAGCCCAGGAGCAGTCTGCCTTCCACTCAGAGCACCTGACTGCCTCTTCCTTGGTTCAGATTTTGCTCCATCATGGATCTGCCTTAACCCCAGTTTCTCCAGCACAGTCCAGATGAACTGACTAGGAGAGGAACATGTGCTGACAAAGAAGAGGGAGAAATATGGCCAAAGTCGAGCATTTGTCTTTCCTCTCCTCCTGATTGATCACTTTATACAATAATAAAACTTTTAAAAGGTTGAACCTGAACTGAGACTGTGACTGTGACACAATTAATCCAACTCTTGAAGAATCATGTTATATTATGTGCTTCAAGCGTTGATCTACTTCACTAAAAGTTGGCCTGAAATACAACCTAGACCCAAGATACTGGATCCATAAGAAATGGCCAGGATGCTGTCGATTGCTTTGTGTCTCCATGCGATATGTGGCCGTGCAGCTGACCAGACCTTAAAGCAGGACAAGTTCTAACACATCACAGAGGATGTCACCAGTCCCCACCTTGCCCCAGATTGCTGGGAGTGGAAGTACAGAGAAGTACAGAGAAGAGAAGGCTGAGTATGGTATGATCCTCGAACCTGCTATCACTGCAACTACATAATGATGATATTATTCATCCACAAGGCTCCCAGGCTCCCTACCTGTTCTTGAATTGAACACAGACAGTACCAGCGTCCCTGGTACCATAAACTCTTCCCCATGGAGGTACATTTTTTGGGTCCTCTCTAAATCTAAGTTTTATAGGACCAAATGCATCCCCCATTTTAACTCACCAGTAATCATCAAGTCAATAACAATATCTAGCATCTCTGGGCAGTGCCTTCCAGTTAGCCGAACACTTATAAGTCCCCAGACTGACTTGAGCCTCACAACAGCCCCATGAGGTAGGTAGGTGAGCCAGGATTCGTGATCCCCGTTTTACAGAAAAAGAAACTTGCTGGGGAAGTGAAGTGAATTGCCAAGGTCATGGAACTCGTGGTGGAAATGGAACACCTGAATTTAAGACTTGGATCCTTTGGCTTCCTGCAACTTCCAGGCACCCTGGGAGACCACAAAGGAAATCAGACCTTGCACTGGCCCCAGGCAGAATCGCATGACAGGCTCAGCTCCCTGGATGTCGACTCCATCCACCTCACCAGGCTTCCCCCTCTCTTCCAGGCGTCCCTCCCACTCTGTGCTGTCCCACTGCGTCACCCACGCTTTCACTAGCATCTCCAGAAGTCTCTCTCTGTGCTCCCCCCTTTGAAATTTCCCTGTGGTTTTAGCTAGCTCAGTGAAAATACAGATGTGCCCTCAAAGCCCAGCTCATCCTTGAGACCCAGCTGTGTGACCTTGGGCAAGTTACATTATGCTTTCGAGTTTCCTTCTCTGTAGGATGGGTGATTACTAGTACCTACTTCTTATGGCGGTATGGAGGATTGTATGAGCCACGTACATGAGGCACTATGGTCAGTGTCTAGCATGTATTAGGCACTCAAAAAGGGCAGTTGTTTTAAAACCATTTATATTTAGTTATTAATTTTATATAATAGGAATAATAGCTAGCGTTTTTCAAGACCTACTATGTGATGACATGTATTGCATTGTTCTCAGTACTCTTCATGTATTCTTTCATTCATTTCGCATGACAACCCTATGAAGCAAGTACTATTATTACCCCACCTTACTGATGAAGAAACTGAGACACAGAGAAGTTAAATAGAGCCAGCAAGGGCTAGACCCTGGATTTGATCTAAGTGGTGTAACTCTAGAACCAGCACTCTCCATTCAGACACAATCTCCACAAACCTTTAACATTGCTTCTTATCACTTGAATTTTTAAATAACAATATCTTTGAATAAAAGAAGTACCTTAAGCATACACATGGAAAGGAGTGAATCTATAACGGTGAAATATCAGCCATTATAGCAAAGAGGACAGACAATAGGTAGAAACGAGGGCTTTCTGGGTGCTGCTAAAATTATACGACGAATATATTTTTTAAATTGAAGGAAGGAATCACAAGAAAATGTTAACAGTGATAGTTATTGTAGAGCAGAACCAAACTCGGGTGAGGTGAGCAGGGTTTTTCATGTTCATTTTGTTTTTTGTCTGTATTATTTGAGTTTTCAAACCCAGCTCCACACATTGGTTTTGTTTTATACCAACAGGATTTATCGGTAAAATAAAACTATTGCTCTGTTTTGTTACTTGATCTTTTCTTCCTTGTATACTCCACAATAAAAATTGAGTCGTTTTTAAATATTATACCATTAAACCAACCACTCTCCCCACTCCAATGCCACGCCCTCAAGCTGCTGATCATCTCAACGCAGAGATAAGACAGAGCAGAGGAAAGAACTAGAGCGCCCAGCGAGATGGGTTATAATTAAGTGCCCGAGAATGCAGAGCCATCTCTTGAGACCGTAGGAGTCCAGCTCTCTTCCCAAACATGGTATTTTCCCTGATGTTTTTTTTTTTTCTCCACCAGAAATTTTCCACTTTAATTATGTGGGTTAGGTTAGAGGAGTTCACCTTCGGAACTTTAAATGCGCAAACAGCTAATCCCTTCCATAAGACACATTTCTGGGAAAGCCCAAAGATAAATGTTTACGGCCTGTGCTGGAAGAATAGAACCCAGTGAAATTCAAAATGATTTAAGCATGATGTGCCCATGCCTGAAGAAACAATTTAGAGAGACTCTAGCCTCTATGTTCTGGAATTCTGGCCTTCGTTCTCACAAAGAATGGAATCACTGGCAATGCTCATAGGTTAGATTTTCGCCCCCCTTTTCCCGGTTTTTCCTTCAACATGAGAAGGATGGTAATTAAAACCATACTTGAAATATTAAGTCTACTACCTAAAGGAATGAAGTTTATTAAAGTTGCTAGGCGTTAAGTACAGAAACTCAAAATAGCTTGCGCACACTCCCCTCGGCATATACCCAAAATATTGGTCGAGAGGAACCCAAGCGTCGAGGTGGCATGCGTGCACACATACACGTGCACACACACACGCACACACACACACACATCAATACATTGATATATCAATAAATGGAAGGCATTTCTCAAGTAACTAACGTTTGACAAGCAGAGAGCAAAGATGACCTCCCTAATTAAGGTACTTAGAAGGGCCAGTTACTCAGAAAAATTATTAAATGTTGTCATAAGGGCACGGAGAAAATAAGGGCCAATCCTAGGCACCACTTAACCTCTTTGAGACAGTTTCCCATCAATCATGTGGGGTCGGTGATTGATGGGAGGATGTGGGGAAGGTATAAGGAGATAACCTGGCATGATCCCCGGCACAAAGGCAGGAGGTACGTAGTGTCAGGCCCCTTATTCCTGGGGATCTCATGGTGGTTCAACTGATAAAATATGAGCACTCTTTCTCCTCCCCCTGGGGCTGGCTGGAATCTACAGGTCAATCCAGGTAAATTCCAACTATGCTCAAGGAGTATTCCGTCACCATCCTTTTCTCCTCACCTAAGGTCATAAAGAAAGGGCAGTGTGGTGTCGTGGGTAACGCTCGGTCCTGCTTTGGACATGAGGCAACTCTCATCGCCATCCCAAGGGTTGTTGTGAGGCGTGACTGCGATGCTGAATGGCAGGTGCCCAGCGGGCAGCAGGGTCTTAGCTGCTCTGGGCTGCTCCGCTCTCCAGGGACTCCACGCACCCCTGCACAGCTACCCGGATGGCCTGCAGGCTGGTTATGGACCCAGACCCACTGAGAAAGCCCACCAGCATGATGAGGGCTGCTGCCGCTGCCTGTATCCCATCACTCGTTTGGCCTGGGATCCCCTCTGTTCGGTGCTTTCTAAGGAGTTGACGCTGTGGGCAGCCCAAGAGTGTCTTGAAAGGCAGTAGGGACAAGAAATGATTTCCTTATATGTTTGTTTTCAAATTCCTTGAAAAATTCCTTTAGGAATTTCTTGGAGCACACTACCTAGTGCATAGAAGCTGCTCAATAAATGTTTATGGGGAATTCCCTGGTGGTCCAGTGGTTAGGACTCATTGCTTTCACTGCCATGGCCTGGGTTCAATCCCTGGTCAGGGAACTAAGATTGCACAAGCCACACAGCAAAAAAAGAAAGAAAGTAAAATAACAAGTAAATAAATAAATAAATGTTTATGAATGAACCATAATTCATGCTACCAATTATTGAGCTGCTATTATGTGCCAGGCCCTGTACTCCAAGAGAATCTTAACTGTCTTATTCTATTTTAACTCCACAAGTGGGAGAAAGGCACTAGAGTTTAACAGAAAAAAGACCAGGCTTGGGGATTATAATTTGAACTGGCTCCCCATCCTTCATTCTAGCTGAGTGACTTCTGGGAAAGTATTTAAATTCTCTGAGCCTCAGTTTTCTCATCTGTAAAATGGACATATTATCTACCTCCTAGGATTGCTGTGAAGATTAAAAGATAGATCGTTAAGTAGGTAAGTAGGTAAGTAGATAGATAGAGAGAGAGAGAGATAGATAGACAGACAGACAGACAGACAGACAGGTAGATCTTTTATGTGTGTGTATACAAACACACACATATAAAAGCACATAACACAGTGTCTAGAACCTAGAATATGATGTTAAAAAACAGATGAAAAATGGTATAACAACCCAGTGAGATGGGGGTTATTACCCCCATTTTATACATGAGAAACTCCTCAGAATGGCATCCTTTGACAGAAGTCCATTCAGTCTCTTCCACTGATAAGGAGTTTCTTTGTTTGTATCATGAATGAGTAGGGAATTGACCTGGAGCCTTAGAAAAACCCAAGATTGAGGGAACAAATGGAGAAGGTTATTCCAGACAGGCTCAGACCTTACAGAGGCTTGTGGGAAGGGGTGGTGTAGACAGACTAGTGAGAGAGCAAAAGAAATACTAGCCACATTTTTCTCTTCTCCTCCCATATAGAATGCTTGAGTGTGAGCCAACTGGTGAATTTATTCCCAAGCCTATACTGGAAGACCTGTTATTTATTAAGCAACTAAGCTGAGATCCAGTGTAGGAAAATGGTTAAGAAAAAGTGCTCTGGAGTGATCTGCCTAGGCTTGAATTCCAGCCTGTCATTTACAAGCTGTGTGACCATGGGGAAGTCTTTTAACCTCTCTGAGCTTTGAGTTCCACATTTGTAAAATGAGGATAATAATAGATCCTACTGCAGGGCTGCTTTGAGAATTACACGAATTAACATAAGCAGAGCCTATGCCATGCTTATACCTTGTAAGCATTCAATACATCATAATTTTTATTGTTGTTACTATTTTTATATGCTTTATATACATAGTCCAAGATATGGATGGATTAAGCAATGGGCCAAATCACAAAACTACTAGCAACCGGTAGACACAGGATTCTAAAAACCAATCCCCCGGTACCAGTCAGAAAGGGTTTGGTTATGCTGGGTAACAAACAGTCCCAAAAGTTCAGCAGTGTGACATAATCGAAGTTTATTCCTCACTCACACAAAATCCAGTGCAGTTTTGGACAACTATCCATGTGTTAGCTTAACATTCCAGGGGGTTTTGCTCTTATCCATATGAACACAAGCACCTATGATCACAGTGGCAAGCGAAGAGCAGGAAAGTTGTTCACTAGCAATTAAATGTCCACCCAGAAGGGACACACATTTCATTGGCCCAAACAAGTTACATAGTCATACCTAATTCAAGAAAGAGAAGTGCAATCCTGAGCACTTGCAAGTTCAGAAAACAAGTTATCAGTGAGCACCGAATCTCCCAAAGCCAGTCTCTTAGCAGCTCAACATTGCACCATTCTGCCTCTCTCTGTGAATGGCCCAGCCTTTGGTCAACTTTCTCTTACTGCAGCAGTTAGTTTCAATACCCCTTAAGTGCAGAGAAAAGCATCAAGGTTTTAAATGAACTAATTAATCAGAGACTGTTTCACAAATCCCAGCCTGGCGCTTGTCCCTTTCCTTCCCATCAGCAGCATTCCGTGGTCCATGGCTGTGCTCCAGTGCACCCAGTCAGCTCAGTCAAGACCAGGGCCACCCATCCCTCTGTTCGGGGGCCTCTCTTCTTCCCCCATCCATCACCAGGGCCCTGTGATCTCACCTGTCGATGCCCAGCTCTTGCTTGATATCTCAGTTCTGGAACCGAGATGCTCCAGCTGCTACCTGGGAAGGCTGTAGCCCCCAAAATATTTAGTTAGCAGCCATTCAGTTAAGTGGAATTGGCTTTTTATCGGCTTTCCTCTGTACGGCTGCCACCAGCGAAGGCTGCTTCCTCCTTCCCTCTTCTCTGCCTGTCAGTTCACTCCACATTCCTATCGGCAGCCTTTAGCTCTGATCAATACTAACCGCTGTGTAACAGCTCACGCACGGCTGCTCTGGTCTGCATCGATCAGAACCTTCTTCCAACAGGTAGTCAGCTATTCAAGGCAATGACTTGAGATAAACACCTACTTTTACTTCAGGCTAATTCATTTCAGGTGGATTTCAAGGAGGCTCTGCACACCATCTCTGTTAGACGAGCTGAAGTCATAGAGTCAAGATCAACTCCTCGTGTGCTCGAGACCCTAGGAGAACTTTCTTCCTCCCCCCTCTTTCCCCCTTCCCTTGTGTGTTGTAAGTGCCACTTATAAACAAGATACCAAGACTTGGGATGTTGAAAATGCCACTTCGGGAAATGTGTCAGCCAGCCATCCCTCTTTCCTTTTAAGAAGATGCATCCGGGACTGCAGGAAACCCAGGGCTGCCGTGGGGACAGCATTGTCGCCGGGCAAACAAGCATCCTTCCAGCTTCCCCAGAACTAATCTCACAATATCCTGCAACCCTGGTCTCTTACCACCACAAGGGGAAGTCCTTGAATTCCTCCCCATCCTTATTCCAGGCTCACCAGTGAATCTGCCAGGAGCTGATATTGCAAAACCAGTTATTATTTTGCAATTGATTAGGGGTTGGTACAACTTCATGGCATTTGTGTTATAACTAGAAAACACACAAGACTGGATGATGTACACTTTTTTCCAACTTGTACACTAAGTGTGGCTGAATGGTCCATCTGATACCATCGTGACCCTTTCACCTGGGTCCCAAACCTCTTGTCCTGTTTCTCTTTCTCCAGCACCACCCCACACTTGATACACCCAGTTCATCAGTCCCCTCGTTCTGTTGAGGCTTCCCTTGCATGCAGTTCTAATATCCTGCCCTTCATCTCGGTTGTTGTCATCTTATTCAAGCCCTCATCTCCTGGTGCTTGGACTACTGCAGTATCTTCTAGCTGGTTGCCTGGCTTCCCGTTGTTCCCTGCTTTGTTAATTTCATGCCACACAAGGATTTATCTTCCTTGCACTCTGCCGTGACTGCCTTTCTCTTCTCAGAAATCCTCGGTGGCTTCCCATCGCCCATCAGAATAAAGGCACATTCCTCAGCCTATCATTCTGGTCTTCAGTAGTCTGGTCCTTACCTCGCTCTCTCCAGACTGTCTCTTGCTACCCTCCGGCAGAAACCCCACACTCTACTCCATCTGGATAACTCCCTACTTCCTCTATAAGAGTTTTCTAGCTCTGTGCCTAAAAAAAAGAAAGTCACGCCCCACACTGCCTTTGAAATGGGTTCAAATCCTGGCTCCCTTACTTATTAGCTGTGTGACCTCAGTTGGGTTATCTAACTTCTCTCTGCCTCAATTTCTCACCTGTGAAATAGGGACAATAATAGTACTTACCCCATAAGATAGTTATGAAGATTAAATAAATTAATGTACATAAGGTATAAAGAATGGTACCTGCACATAGTAAATTCCAAATAAATATTTGCTCTTATCATTTTGTTATTATTTTCCCAACCCCTCCAAAGCATATCTTGTCCATGAATATTCTCTAGGTCACCCTAGCAAAAAATACTCATTTCCTTTTCTGCCTCTTATAGCCCTTGTTTATAGATGAATGATATTTCATCATAATTACTGGGTGTCAGGTACATGCTCAGTTCTTTGATGCACATTATTCGCCCCAGAGCTACTCTCCCTCCTTCGTCACCTTACTTTTCGCCACAGGAGGCTGATCTGTATGTCCAGTGGCTCCTAGTTGGATTTGGCCAACAAGGAACTCTGGCAGGAAATAAGGAGGAAAAAGTGTGGGTCCGAGTTTTTATTCCTCCAGCTCCTTCTCAGATGTGTCACTGCGGAACAGCTCCATCTCTCAACTCGAGGTCATGGCTCCCGCCAGGTGGCCCTCTGGACCCTGCCTGCTGGGTCTCCAGCTCTTGGTCACCTCCTTGTCTCCTCACACCTTCGGTGATAACATGGCCCCAGGGCACTGCACTCTCCCTTGTGGGTCCCTGAACCCTGACCACACCTTTGTAAATACAATTGTTCCTCTATAAACTATACCCAAATTATCCTAATTCCAATGTGCCACGCTGGGTGACACAGTTCTCACTGCAACCCTATGAAGTAGGTGCTGTCATTTTTACCAAAGAGGCCCCAGAGCACATCATGCGAGTGATGGAAACACATCTGCCTGCCTCCAAAGCCCATCCTCTGAATCGCTCTGAATCACGCTGTTATAATAAGGTGTAAGTAAGGTGGCTATTTCTCTATGGATTTCCACACCTCTTTGTCAGAATGTATGAGTTCGCTTTTGCCACATGAAAGAACACCCCAAAACTTAGAGGCTTCAAATGACAATCATTTATTAGCCCACCTTTCTGGGGGTTGGCAATTTGGGCTGGGCTCAGCTGGGAAGTTCTTCTGCTGGATTTGCCCAGTTTTGCTTGTATGGTGCAGTCAGCTGGAGGATTTTCTGAGGCCTGGTGGTCCCTGGTGGTGTCACATACAGGTCTAGCATGTAGGGCGTGTCCACAGGGGTGACCAGCTACATGTCCCCAGTATCCAGCAGGTTAACCTAGACTCCTTCACATGGTGGCTGGGTTCCAAAAAGAGCAAAAGAGGGCAAGCCTCAGTGTTCAAGCACTTTTCAAGCCTCTGCTTGCATCAGGCTGTCTAATATCCCATGGGTATAACCCAGATTCAAGGCCTGGCAAAATCTACTCCACTTCTTTGGCGGGAACAGCTGCAGAATACTTCAGCCATTCTGTTTTCAATCTACCACAAGGGACACTCCTATCTGGAAAGATCTATGCCTTGACAACTTCATATCCTGTATCCTCATAACCCAAGTCAGAAAAGCAATATGGGCAGGTTCTGTGTTTAGGGGGTGGGGAGTATCCGCTTTATAGCTTGGTGAACATCTGACACTCTTCCTGCCTGTTACCACCAGACTGAAAATAATTCTGAAAGGGAAGTCTCTTAAAACTTAGCATGAGGGAATGGAATTTTTTTCTAATTAGGCTTCAGCAGAATTTTTAAAAGAATCTTTCTTTTCTTCAGTTGCCTCTCCCTTGTTATAAATTTTAACTCCACCCAGTGGCATACCACAGCCAGCCCTGCTTCTCCTCCCCGGCCTTCCACACCACTGTTTGCTTGGCAGCAATGCTCAGCTCACTTTGCCACAGAAGGCAGGGGGAGAAGGCTTGCTTCCTGCATTCCTCACTTCCTCTTTTTTTCCCTCCATTCCTCTTGGAGCTCATCCTTGTCTGCTCATTCCTGCTCTGCACCCATCTGGTACCCTCTCAGGATCAGGGTTCTAGGAAAGGCTGAAAGGTTAGCCTATAGGGCTGCTCTGTACAGCCCCCCAGGTTGAGCACTGCACACAGTAACCAAGCGACTCAGCCAAAAGACTGGACCTCCAGGAAGCCCTAAGATAGCATATCAATCTAGAAAGTAGTTGTACGTGAAAGTTCACTTTGAAATACCTGTGATATCATGAACTTGATGTGGTTAGCCATTCATTAATTTATTTCACAAGTATTTACTGAGTACCTACTATGTGCCAGGCACTGTGCAGGCCCTGGAAAATAAAACATGGTCCCTGCCCTTGAGAAACGTATAGTCTGGGGATAGGTGGGAGGGAGACAGACACATGAAGCGACCGTATCGGTTAATGACATAAGTACTATGTAAGAGGGTGTCATGAGAAGCCAGGAAGCCACTGCACCTAGCCTGGGTGACCAGGGAAGGGTTTCTCAAGGAGATGAAACCTGGTAGGGTCTAGTCCAGTGCTGTCCCAGTAGATGTATACTACCAGCCATGTATGTAATTTAAAATTTTCCAGTAACCACATTTAAAAAGTGAAAATATACAGGAGAAAATCATCTTAACGTGTATTATTCAAACCAATATATCCAAGATATTGCTATTTCACAACCTAATCAATATAAAAATTATTAATAAGATATTTTACATTCTCTTTATTGTACAAAGTCTTTGAAATACAGTGTGTATTTTATAGTTACAGAACATCTCAATTTGGACACCAACTTCTGAACAGTTAAAGTAAAATGTAGTCCTATCAAAGCAATAAAGGTGTGTTTAATAGAAACATATTTTATATTGTTCCATATATATTTTTTAATTTAAATTAATTTAAATGGCATAAAATTAAAAATTCAGTTTTTCACTTCCACTAGCCACATTTCAAGAACTCAGTAGCTATGTGTGACTTGCGGCTACCATATTGGAGAACACAGGTCTAAAAGGATAAATAGATGAGAAGCAAAGAAAGTGGAGGGGATTGGGCATTCTTGGCAGGAAAAAAAAAGCAGTGTCAGCAAAGGCATATAAAATTGTATGGGGTTTGGACGGAGCAGTTTAGTATTACTGTGGCATAATGGGCAAGGCTAGTGGCGGGAAATCAGCCAAATGTGGAGGAAGAGGCAAGAGACAGTCAAATGAGCCTTGAGTGCTCCAAAAGAATCAAGGATCATGTGTTTCGTAAGAATGTACTTAATATATGAGGGAAGTTGAGCACAGAGAGAAGTCTCAGGTGTAGGCCCTGGCTGAGGCCACTAAACCCTAATGTGAAGGAAACCACCCTCCTGACAGCCTAGGACAGAGGCTCGGCAAGTCCACATCTGAGATGATGGAGCTTGGCAAAACAAAGTATGGAGTGGATGAAGTATGTATTTCCTACAACCAACAGAAGTCAACTCAAACATACTTCAGTGAGGGGGCTTACTGGCTCACAGGGAACAATCCAGAGGTAAGGCCGGCCACGTGGCTGGTTGGTTCAAGTGCTCAAGAGTATAAAGAAGGGCCAGGGCTCTTCTTCCCCTCTACTCTGTCAACCACAATGTTGACCTTGTCCTAAAGCCTGTTCCCCTTGGAGTCTTAGGATGCCTGCTGGCCAAGTTTGAAGCCCCATGTTTCCTCATTTATGTCAGTGGTAGAGGGTGTTTCATACCATCATTCCAAGTAGGATTCCTGAAATATACCTGATGGGACCCTCCCAGGACACTATGCCCACCCCTGAAGGAACAACTGTAATCAGGGAAATGAAAGGTGCTGACTGACTCAAGTCATTAGAGCTCACAGCTGGAACAGCCCACAAAGTCCATAGGCTGCATGCCGGTGCAGTTATCCAGAGGACAATCTAGATGCTGTTAAGATGGGAGAGGAGGGCATGGATGCCCGGTAGCAACTGACAAATGTCAACTACAGTCCACCCCATTGGGTGCCCACTCAGCACCCATTCATGCCCATCTGCCACAGAAACACTTTCCCAAATGCCCATAAAACACATAAAAGTTCATGCAACTCAAATGGAAAGAACCCAAAGGTTCATATAACTGCATCCTGTGAAATCTCTTTCCTTGAAATCCAGAGGTAGCTCCTTGTGGTTCAGTGACCTGTGGTTAAATGATAAGTTATCTACCCCCAGTGCACCCAATACAGTGGATAAAGAACAGGATGTAGACAAGAAAAACTCTGTTTGGAAAAACAGGGAAAAGAGCATAGCATAGCCTATAGAACAGAAATAATTAAGACTCTTGGCAGTAGAAGGAATTCTTGGTACCCAGCATAGACCAAGGAGGATCACCTTTTTCCGTTTATCCTCTATGAGCCTATCTGAGAAAGGAGCTGGAAGGATGTGCTCTCTGGGAATGATACTGCTTTAGCAGTTCACAACCACTTGGTGCAAGTTTGGGCACTAGGGATTATCCTAAAGTTTTCCTAAGATTTGAGCAATTGCAAACTACTGTCCTCCATTCATGGAGTTTCTGTGGCAGACACACCTCAAGAAAAGCTAGTGGGCTTTCCATCTTTTGCTTCTGGTCAACTCCATTGGACAGCATCCACAGCCAGAGGTTTTGTTTGATCATGCATTTCAAAGCTGGAAATTTCTATTCTCTGGCCATAAACCTCTATGCTTCATTGATACATCTAGACGACTGGCTTTCAACCTTTTAGGCCATAGGGAATTCCCTGGCAGTCCCGTGGTTAGGACTCCACGCTTTCACTGCCAAGGGCACGGGTTCAGTCTCTGGTTGGGGAACTAAGATCCTACAAGCCGTGTGGCATGGTCAAAACAAAACAAAAACTTTTAGGCCACAACTCATGATAAGAAATGAACTTTACTTCACAACCCAGTATGTAATTATGCATGTATGTGTATTAATATGTATACATATATAGCCAGATCAAAAGTTTCCTGCAACAGTATTTACCCTCACTACATGAGGTACTTGCTGACATTTTCTATTCTATTAGGAAAGAAAGAATACAGAAAGGAAGAAAAGAAAAGCTGGTCACAAAACACCAAGTTGATTTTACAACCCGCTAACGGGTCACACCCAGAGTTTGAAAGCACTACCTTAGTTGAGGCCTAGTCTAATGGCCTTCCCCTTCATTTTAGCCTCTGCTTTGAAGCAAATAAAAATAATAGCCTTGGATGGAGAGATTCTTATCATTTCTTCTAGCCCTTAGACTGCTACCACATACAATTTCACAAAGCATGTGAGTCTCCCCTTTCTTAGAGACTGTTTAACAGGATGTGCTAGGAGAGCCTAGGATGGGGTGGGTCAGGATTTTTGCCATGTTCCAATCTCATCTCCTGGGAACCCTCTGGCCTCCCTGCTTCTGTGTATGGAACCCATCTGTAGGAATCAAGACCTCCCATCCGTGTTTGATTCCACTGCCTGTTATCTCTTCTGGAACATTCCTTCCTGTGTATTTGTGTCACTCGCCGCCTTACCTCACCCCAGTAGTTCACATAGTAGATGTATGTGATAATATCCCACGGGAGTTCTTGCTTAATTGTAATTACTCACATTAAAGCAACACCTTGGATGATGCCCCATCCTCCAGGCTGTAATGTGGATGTGAGCGTGGATAGACGTGGGTCGTGTGCACAATGGCTGGCCCTGGGTTGTTAATTTCTAGGAGGCAGCCTTGTGGAAGCTGGCAGAAGTTCTCGTACTTCCTCGGGGCTTCTGCCAACCCTCAACTAGAACTTGTTCTTTATTTCCCAGCCAGATTTACTGACCTTCAGGATATGGGGAACAGTCTTCTATTATTCTTATATTCTTGTATATTATTCTTATATATTATTCTACATTCCTTCCTAGGAATATAAAACACCTTCCTTCCTCCCTCCCCTCCCCTTCCCTTCTTTCTGCCGGCTTCTCTCTCTCTCTCCTTGTTTCTTATCGTCTCTTTTCCCTGCCATCTTTCCTCTTCCCTCCCGTTGCCCTCCTTCCAGTTTGTCTCTTGTCCTAACCGCTTTTCTTTCTCTCTCTCTCTGTCTCTGTCTCTCTCTCTTCTCCGCTCACCCTTTCTCCCGTGGTTTGCTGCTGCACTGTTTAATTTGTTTTATCATTTTGCATGGATGCCCAGAGACATTCAGGCCAAGGGCAAACTTTGAAAATCCCTAAGACAGTAACATACAAGGTGCAGGGCTTCTGCGGGTGTCTGGGCCTAAAGTGTGGACATGTTCCCAGCGTGTGGAGGGGACCTGCCATGCCCGAATCCAGAGGGGCTGCAGACTTCCCTCCTGGTCAGCCAGGCCCCAGGGCAGCGTCTGGGGACCCTCCACCAGCTCCCCTTGACACAGAAGGAAAGTGGGTGGTGTCTGGGGCGCTTCTCTCCTCTCCACCCTTCACTAACCTCCCCCTTCCCATCCTATTAGGAAAAGTGTTTATTATTATTATTTTTTAATCCTTCCTGCGTGGCTTTGTTGTCATCCTTGTAATTCATGAGACCAAGATTCCCATAGTTCGTTGTATCACAGGTCCAACCCCTCCCCCCCGCCTTGGCTCATTTTCTCTGTCTTCTATTTATCGACTCCTCTGTGGTCTCCTGCCTCTCTTTCTCTGACTATCTCAACCTCTCTTCTTCGTTAACACTGTTCCTTATTTATTTCTCTCTCCTGAGACGGGATACCATGGGCAGATGGGAACAGAGAAAAATGGGGGTACTCTGGAGAGAAGTGTGTCAAACATGCCCAGGGCATTACCCAAAGCTTGTTCTAGAGCATCCCTAAAAATGGAGGAAAAGGACAAGGAGACAGACACCCAGGACAGACACTGAGATCCTGAAGCTGCAAACCCGCTCTCCAGCCATCCTTAAGGGATTCTTGAAAGGCAGAGTCAGTGAGCTTCGGGGGTTGGGAAGGACTGAATCTGAATTAGGCTCCATCACCTGCTAGCTGGTGTATTCGAGACTTTGCACAAACATGTTAAACCTTCTGAGCCTTGGTTTTTCCATCTGTAAAATGGAGGGATAGTAATACTTTCTGAAGTTCCCGGCACAGAATGAAATAGTAAATAGGACAAGTGTTTGGAAGGTGTTAAGTACACAGTGAATATTAATTTCCTTCTTTCCTCCCAGAGAATATTGAAACTGCTAAGACTTAGGATAAATAATAAAGCTTGGTAGTTGAAGCTGGTGAGAGCACAGCATTTCATGTACTGGTTGGTGCTGTTTCCTATGAATGGCAAGAGTCTACAGGTCAATTTTTATTCTGGTTATGCTGTAGTAACTGCATTCGATTCTTTAATGCTTAGATAGTGGCTGTTTTCCCTTAGCTGGCATGATGATTAGACTTCCCATTAGTGTGCTTATTTATTTATTTTTAATTTCACTAGCAATGCATGAAAGCATTCTCATAGAAAAAACAAAATCAAGAAAGATAGGATAAAACAAAACTCAGTCCCAGAGGTAGTAACAGCTTGGCGTGTGTCCGTTCAGACCAAAAGGGAAAACTTTCATTCACATGCATATGTGTACATACAGGAATGTCTAGATTTATTTTGTGATTTTAAACATAAAATATATCCTGACATTATTTTGCAACTTGCCTGTTTGTTTCTTTACTATTTAAAATGCTCTGGAGATCTTTTGTTGTCATTATGCAGAGCCCCATCTCATTTCTCTACCTGCTGCTGTGCATTCCATAATCCTTCTACTAAAATATAGGCTCAATGAGAGATGTCGTCTTCATTTCTTTGTCCCTTAAACCTCTAACATAACCTGTCACGTAATAGGTGTTTTACTACTATGTTAACAGTTACAACTATCTCTTAAATGTTTACATGAATTAACGTGGATATAACCACATGCATTTTTTAACCATTGCCCTACTGATTGACTTTAGGTTATTTCTTTTTTTCCTATTACAAACAACACTGCAGTGAACATCCTCACGCTTGTTTTGTTGTGCACATATGCGTGGATTTCTCTGGTGTAGGTCCTAAGAAGTGAAATTGCAGGGCAAAGAAGACATCTTCTTCTAAATATCGGTCGCCACAATGTCTTCCAAAGGTGGTGGCGCCAGTCTGCGGCCCCACATGAATACCTCTTCTTAGGTGTCTTTTTTTTTTTTTTTAATTAATTTATTATTTATTTATTATTTATTTTTGGCTGTGTTGGGTCTTCGTCTCTGCGCGAGGGCTTTCTCTAGTTGCGGCAAGCGGGGGCCACTCTTCATCGCGGTGCGCGGGCCTCTCACTATCGCGGCCTCTCTTGTTGCGGAGCACAGGCTCCAGACGCGCAGGCTCAGTGTTGTGGCTCACGGGCCCAGTCGCTCCGCAGCATGTGGGATCTTCCCAGACCAGGGCTCGAACCCGTGTCCCCTGCATTGGCAGGCAGACTCCCAACCACTGCGCCATCAGGGAAGCCCAGGTGTCTTTTTGAAAATATGTTTCCAAAATGATCATATGTTGCCCTCCTCTGTTTTGATTTCAGGGAATGAGGAGGTATGATGATTAGAATGATTAGAATTAGAATGAAGTAAGAGGTGGTACAGAAATTCACTCATTCGTTCATTTTTCCAATCATTGATTTCGTTCTAGGCCCTGCTCTAAATGCTGGGCACGGAAAGATAAGTGAGACCTGCTACGTACCCCAGAGGATTTCATAGTGTGGACTGAATCCTTAAATACTTAATTCTTAAAATGCAATGACATAAAGAGACATGACAACTAAATGCAAAGTCTGATCCTGGATTTGATCCTGGACCAGGAGAAACAGTGGCCATAAAGAAAAAAATTGGGACATTTGATGAAATTCAAATGGGGTCAGTGGATTAATGTCACATTGATGTTAAATTTTCTGATTTAGATCATTGTACTGTGGTTGTGTAAAAAAATGTTTATGTTCTTAGGAAGTACACATTGAAGTGTTTAGGGGTAAATATACATGATTTCTCCAACTGACTCTTAAATGGCTCAAAAATATGCATTCATATAACTCAGAGCTTTCCAGTGAAGCTTTCCATGATGATGGAAATGTTCTGTACCTGCTCTGACAATATGGAAGCCAAGAGCTTCACATGACCACCAAGCACTTGAAATATGGCTAATGCAACTGAAGAGCTGAATTATTAATTTTATTCCATTTAAATATAAATAGCTACATGTGGCTAGTGGCTACCATATTGGATAGCACAGATATAGAAAGAGAAAAAAAATACTAAAACAAATGGGACAAAATATAAAGAATTGGTGAACTTGTATAAAGGGTACATGGAAATTCTTTGGATTATTCTTTTAATTTTTATTTAGGTTTGAATTACATATTTTTAATTCCATAATAAATGCGATGTCAGAGAAAATCAAATTAAAATATCACTGAGGTATATTTTATTACAATTAAATTGTCACAAATAAATAAAATTATACTAACCAGGAGCCACAGAAAGGACACACTTAGACATTACTGTTAGGTGTGTAAATAGGCACAACCATTCATAATATACACTTGCACAAGTACATGAGAACATGTATAAGGATGTCATTGTAGCTTTATTTGTAATACCAAGAAATTGGAGATGGTTGAAATGTTCAACAACAAGAGAATGGTTAAAGGTATTTTGCTTTGTTCTTATTCTGGATTACTGTAATGCTCTTTATCACATTAAGGCAAAACTTTTTAAAAATTTATTTTATTGAAGTATAGTTGAATTTACAATGTTGTGTTAATTTCTACTCATCACTTTTCTAATCAGCAAAGTGATTCAGTTATACATATATATATATGTTCTTTTTCATATTCTTTTTCATTATGGTTTTTCATAGGATATTGAAAATAGTTCCCTGTGCTATACAGTAGAACCTTGTTGTTTATCCATTTGATATATAATAGTTTGCATCTACTAATCCCAAACTCCCAATCCATCCGTCCCCCACCCCCTCTCCCCCTTGACAACCACAAGTCTGTTCTCTATGTCTATGAGTCTGTTTCTGTTTTGTAGATAAGTTCATTTGTGTCATATTTTAGATTCTACACAAAGTGATATCATATGATATTTGTCTTTCTCTTTCCGACTTACTTCATTTAGTATGATAATCTCTAGGTCCATCCACGTTGCTGCAAATGGCATTATTTCATTCCTTTTTATGGCTGAGTAGTATTCCACTGTGTATATATTCCACATCTTCTTTATCCATTCATCTGTTGATGGACATTTAGGTCGCTTCCATGTCTTGGCTATTGTAAATAGTCCTGCAATGAGCATTGGGGTGCTGTATCTTTTCAAATTACAGTTTTCTCCAGATATATGCCCAGTTGTGGGATTGCAGGATCATATGACAACTCTATTTTTAGTTTTTTGAGGAACCTCCGAACTGTTTTCCATAATGGCGGCACCAATTTACATTCCCACCAACAGTGTAGGAGGGTTTCCTTTTCTCCATACCCTCTCCAGCATTTGTTATTTGTAGACCTTTAATGATGGCCATTCTGACCAGTGTGAGGTGGTACCTCACTGTAGTTTTGATTTGCATTTCTCTAATAAGTAGCGATGTTCAGCATTTTTTCACGTGCCTGTTGGCCATCTGTATGTCTTCTTTGGAGAAGTGTCTATTTAGGTCTTCTGCTCATTTTTTGATTGAGTTTGTTGTTGTTGTTGTTATTGCATTGTACGAGCTGTTTGTGTCTTTTGGAAATTAAGCCCTTGTAGGTCACATTATCTGAGGCAAAACTTTAAGCACTGATAGGGAAAAGTGTCCAAGAGAGATTGTTGGGTGAACGAAAAAGCAATTTGCCAAACAAGATGTTTAGTATGATTGCATTTTTATAATAAGAACACTAAAACTACACACACACACACACACACACACACACTCACTCACTCACTCATTCACATTTATATGCACATAGAAAAAAAGTTTGGCGAAATACACATGAAACAGTTACAGGACCATTCTCCAGAAATTCCTCAAGTCCTGTGGAAAAACCACCCAGCTCCATCCCTCAAGTCCTTGGGCTGGCTGTGGAGGGTCCTCTGAGCACCTTGTGCTGTAACAACAGAGGTGCCTCCAGCCAGGCAAAAATCTCAAGCTGGTGCCCATCGGCTTGTTAGCTGCACCTCTGCGCCTGCACCGCCAAATCTCCAGGAAATGCCCCCTAGCATGGCCTGCCACTTCCAGGCCCACACAGTGCCCCTCCCCATAGCCACCGGGCCTGTGGGGCAGGCAGGGTCATTACTGAGTTCCAAGAAGGGAGTGTTTATTATTGTTGTCAGTTTGATGCTGATCCCAAAAGGACCTAATCAACAGGTAATAAGACCTCATGGGAGCGATTAGAAACCTCAACTTTAACCCTGTTATAACCACAGCAGAGACGACTAGACTCACTGCAGGACTGTGCCCCTTGCGAACAGGGCCTGATGGGGAAGAGATGGATGGGGAAGTAGGAGGGACAGCCAGAGAGGTACTGGTGGGTGTGCTCAGGGATGGGCTGAAAAGGGAATCTGGGAGGAGAGGGCACATCTAAAATTGAGTCTACCCAATAATATCCATCATCATCATCATCATCATCATCATCATCATCATCATCATCATCTTGCTTAACCGAAGAGCTGTGCTAGGTACATGTGGTACAGAAGTAAATAAGCCAGGGTCCTGCCGCCAAGATGCTCACAGACATGGGAATAAAGGCTTGCAATATGATAGGAGCTACACTACAGGGTAGGTTTATTCAGGGCACAGGGCTGGTACAGAGGCGGGAATTATCACCCTCGTTGGGTGAGTCAGGAAAGGCAAATGTGTCAGTAAAGTGATATCTCATAGTATGTAGTCGTGACAGCGTCTGTTGGTTGCCTAAAGGGCCTCCATTTAGACACCTGCTTGTAACATGGACCTCTCTGTGTCTTCGAAGCTTCCTTAAATCCTTTTTCTTTCTTTGTAAGGCTGGATATAAATAAATAAAACTAAGTAGTAATTAATTTAAAAGTATATACTTAAACACTTGCTTTTTGGTGTTGCAAGTGACTCTACTGGCCAACCAGTGAGATAGAAAGTTAGATAGAACTAAAGTGAGATAGAAGGTCTCATCCATTAGCAAAACTTAATAATGCCTGATAAGATAACAGTGTCATGACCATTTCTCATTACCCACATAGTGACAAAGTGTGTTGTTACATAATTATCACATGAGAACACCCTTGGAACGGAACCGACTGACTACGCACAGGCACACCGCCATCGCTGTCGATGGATAGTTGATAGATGTTTTAATTACTTAAAGTTTCCAAAGCAGGGCCTCTGTGATGAATGATGGAGACAAAGAAATGAAGTCACATCTGCAAAGGCCAAATCAGCCCCCAGGTTTTTCCAACTTGCGTAGAATTGCAACAGTTTTTCTGGTTATTGTTGCACAAGATTTTGCATCTTGCATAAAACTAGTTGCAAATGTCACATTGGCCATCTTGATTAGGCCTAAGAATACAATAAACAGGGTGAAATTGGACAGCAGGATGGCAACCGTCTCAGTGCTCAACCTTTCACGGCCCTTAGAGAAGGAGAGTTTGTACATTTGCAGCTTGCTTACTCCTGGGTTCTCATTCTCCTTTTGTTAGAACAAAAGTCCTGGAAACCAAAAGCTGACACCATACAAAAACCAGTGTACATTTAAAGTCTTCGCAGAGCTGGTAAAGAACTTCAACTTCATTAAATGGAAAATTATACAGATTCTTCTTTCACAAACATTCATCCAGGGCTTCCCTGGTTCCACAGCAGTTAAGAACCCGCCTGCCAATACAGGGGACATGGGTTCGAGCCCTGGTCTGGGAAGATCCCACGTGCCGCGGAGCAACTAAGCCCGTGCGCCACAACTACTGAGCCTGCACTCTAGAGCCTGCGAGCCACAACTACTGAAGCCTGCGTGCCTAGAGCCTATGCTCTGCAACAAGAGAAGCCACCGCAATGAGAAGCCCGCGCACCGCAATGAAGAGTAGCCCCCGCTCGCTGCAACTAGTGAAAGCCTGTGGGCAGCAGCGAAGACCCAACGCAGCCAAAAATAAATAATAAATAAATAAATAAATTTTTAAAAATAATAAATTAATTAAAAAAAAATTCGTCCAGCCACCTAGCCCCTGGCACTGGGTGCGGGAAAAAAAACAAGATCCTTGCCCTTAGAGAGCTTGCACTCTAATTAAAGGAAACAGAAATAATCAGAGCATGATGAGAAAGGTCAGGCAGTAGCAGAAGCTCAGGGAACTAAGAGGAGACAAGCCTAACATGACTTGGGGAAAGGGGTCTGGGAAGACTTCAGAGGGCCATGTGATCTGGGTTTTGCATGATGGAGGGGATTCTCCTGGTTCTGGGGCTGGTGTTCCAGGCAGAGGGGACTGTGTGTGCACAAGCACAGAGGTTGGAGACGGTAGGTCAGCATGTACATGGTGAAGTGAGAGAGATGAGGAGTCAGAGGGTAGACTGAATCCAAAGAAATCTCAATCTTAAAGGTCTTGAAGGCCACGAGAACAAATTTTGACCTACAAGACCAGGGAAGTGTTTTTGTTTGTTTGTTTGTTTTTGTTTTGTAGAATTAGCAAACAGAAATTGTTAACAAAAAAAAAAAACCAGTGGCCGAGGATATATTTATGTAAGAATTTGTGTCACCAAGCACAGTGAATGGCTGGGTATTGTAAGCTGATATCTGGTGGTCACGGTCCCTCTGCAGGACACTTACATCATCTCATGTGCTCTCAGAATGGCCCAGTGACAGACGTATTGGACAGGCCTCTGCCTTCAGGGAGCACACAGTCAAGTGAGGGACAAACTCCACAGTGTAATGATGGAAATGAACGTGAGACACTGTGGGAGCACATTGGGGGACAGAGGGCAGGGTTGAAGGGATGGCCAAGGAAGGCTTCCTAAAGTCAGTGAGACTTGAGCTATGTGTTGAAAGTTGACTGGGACTTAGCCAGGTGGAGAGAGTGCAGAGCAGGTCAACACCTCAAGTCAGCTGCAGCCCAGAAGCGGGTGTTCTTTGGATGCTCTGTTTGTTCCCACTAATTTTTTTTTTAATTGGAGTATAATTGCTTTACAATGTTGTGTTAGTTTCTGCTGTACATGCAGTGAATCAGCTATATGTATACCTATATTCCCTCCCTCTTGGACCTCCCTCCCCCCGCCCCGATCCCACCCATCTAGGTCATCACAGAGCACCGAGCTGAGCTTCCTGTGCTTTATGGCAGGTTCCCACTAGCTATCCATTTTACACATGGTAGTGTGTATACGTCCATTCTAATCTTCCAATTTGTCCCACCCTCCCCTTCCCCCTCCTATGTCCACATGTCCATTCTCTACATCTACATCTCTATTCCTGCCCTGCAGATAGGTTCATCTGTACCATTTTTCTAGATTCCACATATATGCGTTAATATATGATATTTGTTTTTCTCTTTCTGGTTTACTTTACTCTGTATGACAGACTCTAGGTCCATCCACATCTCTACAAATGACCCAATTTCGTTCCTTTTTATGGCTGAGTAATATTACATTGTCTATATAGCTAAGTCTATGAACTGTAAGTCAGCCTGCCTTAATTGGTGAGCATTTTTCCAGAGTCCCTCAAAAAGAAAATGTCCTCAGCACTTCACTGAGAGATTTGCCCAAATGGTCATATTTGAATCCATAGGTAGTACCTAATTCCAAGGTGTGGAAACTAAACACATCATTTTGCCCTATTATTTTGGAAAGAGTTTCAGTGGCTGTCCTCTGGAGACCCACCTAATGCTCCAGGTGGAGACAGATGTCTTTCATAATCCCCCTATCAATTGACTTTGTGCCAAAGAGACTTGGCCAGTTCTTCCTTTGAGGTCACATCACCAAATATTCCATGAGAAGCCATGAGACAAGGGGTTTGACAAGAGACATCAGGAGACCCCCCCCCCCCAGTTACCTTGGGACTTCGGCCAAATCACTAAACTCCTGGTCTTGGTTTCTATGTCTTTCTCACAGTATCCACCAGAACAACCCTAGTTTGGTCCGCAGATCCAGAAAGATGATCTTATGTAAAAAAAAAAACAAAAAAAAACTCTGTAAACAAAAGTTGTTATTTCATCAAACCCAGAAAATGTTCATCAAGCTCTTAGAATTTTCCAAGTACTGTGATTGGGACAGAAAGAGTTATGAGACATAATCCCCACCCTGAGGAGTTCATATACAAAAACAAATGAACTGTCATGCAACATGAGAAGTGCTATCATAGAGGGAAGTTCAAAGTGCTGGGGAAACATGGATGAGTAAGTGTCTGCAAACTGGTTGGGGAGGGAGAAGAGGGGAGGGGGGAGGGAACTTCTGTAGGACATGACTCGGGGCGGGGGGAGGTGAGGGCCATCCATCTGCTGACCATTTTTAAATTTTTTTTTTCCTGCTCACCAGCCCAACTCGCAGAAATTAGGAAAAGGAGAGGGAAAGAAACTAAATGAAGCTCACAGTTTGGTTACTCGCTAAGGGTTTTAGTGAGCAGTTTGATGGTGAAATCCTGGAAATTACCAACAGTGAAACCGAAGGCTTCTCTCCAAGTGTCCTTTGTCCGAATTCTCCTTGCCCCCATCCTCAGGTGTAATGGGCTGATTATTATAGTGAGATGGTGAACATGTAGCTAACATCTCAAGTCCTCAAGACAATGTTCCCAGGAAAAGGTATTCCGCTGAAGGGACCCCAGATAGTAGAAGCAAAAGGTCCATTGCAGTAACACCAAGGCATGGCAGGTGCTAACGGCAGACTGAGGGACCCAGATCAAGCTGAGCATGTGACCTGTTCCCACTCCCTCCCTACCCCCAGCCCCACTTCTGTTTCCGCTGGGAACAGGATGCACAAAGCTCACCTCTTAATATTTCCAAATAATGCCGCTTTAAGAACCTGGTTGGCTGGTGTGTGACAAAAGTTAAAAAAAACCCTGACAACAAAAATTACTATTCAAAGTAAAGGATTATTTTAGGGTGACATTATTTTTTAAATTCACATTTTTTGTTTGTTATAACATGTAGCAGTTCTGTGAACACATAGATAAGAGGATACAATAGATATTTGACAGTGTAGTTCTCAGAATATTTGCATATCCAGGAGATTATTTCAGCAAGTATACTTAGACTGACCCTATTAACCATTCACAATATTTTGTCTTGAATCCAATTCACACTCTGTAGACATGTCCAATTCACATTTCAGCTCTTATGCTGTCTTCCCTCTTAGACTTTATATTAGGAAGTAAATCCATAACATCAAATTTCATGACAACCTCTGCTCTGGCTGACATGATTGAAGGGGAATTTCACTCATGCCAGGTTATTCTGTTTCTTAATTTGTTCTTTATCATACTTGAGAAGCAGCGTGTTTTATCAAGTCCAATATAGAGACTGGAACCTACTGGTGCAGAATTCACAACTGGCACCAGCCTCAGTGACGCCAGAAGGTGACTACAAGAAGTGCTCTTAGGTGGCAGTGCTGACAGGATGGCTGGAGAGTAATTACCAGGCATGAACGGCTTTGCCACGTGTGCCCAGGCCAGCTCTGCCAAGCTAACAGGCAGAGCATTCAAGATGAAGGTAGATCAGTGTGTATAATGGGCAATGACCTTTAATGAAAAAATATATTAGTCCCTGTATACTAGGGACTCAGTTTGTTATAGACCAATTCACAGCCAAAAGCCAGAAACAATGCTCATAGACAAAAGCTAGAAACAACCCAAATGGCCATGAACAGATGAATGGATAAACAAAATGTGGTATATCCATACAGGGGAATATTATTCAGCCATAGAAAGGAATGAAGTTCCCATACGTGCCACAACATAGATGAACCTTGGAAGCGTTATGCTCAGTGAAATAAACCAGACACAAAAGGACAAATATTGTGTGATTCTACCTATATGAAATATCCAGAATAGGCAACTCCATAGAGACAGAAAGTAGATTCGAGGTTTCCAAGGGCTGAGGGCAGGAGGGAGTGGGGAGTTGATGCTTAGTGGGTACAGAGTCTCTTTTGGGGGTGATGAGAAATTTTGGAAATAGTTACTGGTGAGAGATATGCACCATTGTGAATGTAATCCAGTGATTCACACCACTGGATTGTGCACTAAAAAAACAACCATACAATGGCAAATTTTATGCTATATATATTTTACCACAGTGAGAAATTAAATAATTATATATATAATTACTTAGTTAATATATATATATTTTTTAATTTATTTATTTATTTTTATTTATTTATTTATTTTTTTATTTATTTATGGCTGTGTTGGGCCTTCGTTTCTGTGCGAGGGCTTTCTCTAGTTGTGGCAAGTGGGGGCCACTCTTCATCACAGTGCGCGGGCCTCTCACTATCGCGGCCTCTCTTGTTGTGGAGCACAGGCTCCAGATGCGCAGGCTCAGTAATTGTGGCTCACGGGCCCAGTTGCTCCGCGGCATGTGGGATCTTCCCAGACCAGGGCTCGAACCCGTGTCCCCTGCATTGGCCGGCAGATTCCCAACCACTGCGCCACCAGGGAAGCCCCTTTATATATTTTTTTTTTTTTTTTTTTTTTTTTTTTTTTTTTTTTTTTTTTAAAGGATTTTCTTATTTATTTATTTATTTATTTATTTATTTTTGGCTGTGTTGGGTCTTCGGTTCGTGCGAGGGCTTTCTCCAGTTGCGGCAAGCGGGGGCCACTCTTCATCGCGGTGCGGGGACCGCCCTTCATCGCGGTGCGCGGGCCTTTCTCTATCGCGGCCCCTCCCGTCGCGGGGCACAGGCTCCAGACGCGCAGGCTCAGCAATTGTGGCTCACGGGCCCAGCTGCTCCGTGGCATGTGGGATCTTCCCAGACCAGGGCTCGAACCCGTGTCCCCTGCATTAGCAGGCAGATTCTCAACCACTGCGCCACCAGGGAAGCCCAGCCCCTTTATATATTTTTTAAAAGCTGCTTTCCTAACGTCAGGAGGTTGAGGGTTGTGTTCTCAACTTCTAAGTACAGACGGAGGGAAACAATAAGCCCCGCTTCAGATGGTCATGGGCCCCCTACGGTTCTAATGCTTACAACCTCCTGACGTTAGGCTAGCTAGCAGCATTGTTAAAAATTATTTAATTAATATATAATTATTTAATTTTTTTATTGTGGAGATATATGTATATATATCCACAGGTAAAATCTAAAACCAGACAATCGATTTTTTTTAAAAAAAACCATGAAAGCGGTACACAGGAAATTAAGCAAACTGAAGGAAGAAAACACAGTAAGCCGCCATCTCAGAGCTACACAATTCAGACTGTCCCAGAAAGAAATACCTCTCTTATCTTGCTCTTGCCTGGGCTTCCCTGTGGACGTGGGTATTTGTTTACAGCACATAGCCGTGGCCGCCTTTCTAGACCTCATCTCCCACGTTTGGGGCGACGGCGCCTGTCTCCCCCGGCTGAACGCTCCTCTGTGCCAACACGCCTGGCGTGAGATGAAGCTCCAGAAGCCAGCTTGCTCCTGGACCTTCTGGAGGAGCAGTGGTAACACGATGTCACACTCTCTGCCTGCTCCTGGCCCCGCTTCCTTCCCACCATCAGAACATCGGCTTCAGCTCCTACCTACTGGGAATTCTGTGTTTTCACTGGTTGAAGAGCCATGAAGGGCCCCCGGGAGATGGCCTGTGGAAGGTGGGGAGGTCTCCTGAGCCCTCGGGCCAAGAAAGACCTGCCTGCCTCTCAGCCTCCAGTTCCTACTTGTTGCCAGAAGGAGAAAAGGCTAATTTCTGGAACCGTTCCGGGAGCCCAAACACAGCACGGGCAGCAGGAGCAGGCGGGCGGGCAGTAAAGTTTCCAGATCCCAGGGGATGTAATCACATTCTCCAACCAGGTGCTGGCAGGCAGGCTTGTGGCTTCCAACCTTCTTGGCCCGAGGCCAGAGTTTCCAGGCTTCCCTCCACCCTTGAGCTCCTTCCCATCATCTTTCCAACCAGAAGCTTGTTAACTGTTTTCCTGTGCTTTTATCCAGATTTCAAGGCACCCTCTGTGTGTTAAACTTCAAAGAAAGTTTGCTACAGTAAGTGCAACGCTGTAGCAAGGGCAAGCTCCAATCAGCTCTGTTGAAAATGGTTTTGTTCAAATGAATGGGGCTGGGACTCTTTCCTCTCCCCCCTCCCCACCTTATTTCTTTCAAATGAAATTGCATTTGTGTCTGGGTTAAGTTGCCTGGTATCAATCCTGAAATTTTTAAAGATGAAAAGCAGAACAGCCACACAGTATTTAAAATGTGAAATGATTACAAAACGGCACCGGGCCAATGTTTATGAATCATTGAATATGATCATAAAATCATAAAAAATAATCACCAAAAGGTAAATAAATTACCCAGCTTACTGCTTATTTTCACGTAGGGTCTGACACAAAAGCGGCAGCCATGAATGATTTATACCTGTTTTAACAATAATACTCATTTTACTGAAAGATGGTCAGCACTTGGGCTGCTGTGGGCAGCATGCCAGTTGTCGAAAGGTTAATGTTTCAGCAGCAATACATTAAATTATGAATAATACCGGTCCCAAAATGGAAGGTTATTAGCTCAGTATGCTTAATTAGCCCAGCTAGAACTTTGCCATCAAGTAGCAGTGCCCATTACTGCAGCACTAGCCGTGATGGGAAATGGCAGCTTTGGGACTCTAATGCCAGGAGCGGGGGCAGGTAGAGGCAGGAGGGGTTGGGGGGGGGGGTCCTTTATTTTCTTTCCACTCAGGGCACCATTATGAGAAGCATCTCCGAAGCTGGTTTTCAGGATTTTGAACTCTCGCGTGAAGTCTTCCCAGCAGGAAAGAGCAGAAATCACTTGGGAGGGGCATGGTACTTAGTGTTGCGAACCACGATCTGGTTCCACATCTGCTTGTTGCTGCTTAACTTGGGACCTGCCAGAGACACAGGGGACCATTCACAGGCTGGGCCAACCCATCAGCACTCATCCAACATGGGCATTTATTGAACAACTACTGCCTACCAGGCAGGCACGTGCAAAATGGTTAATGAGACCAACACGTTCTTAGATCTAAGGGAGAGGAGAGCCCTTAAATAACCAGCTATGCAATTAGTGCCTTAATTACAGCCACGTGACTGCCAGGAAGGGCAGGCTTAGAGCTCCAGCACCTGGGCTGGAGTCAGGGTAGAGGTTTTGGGAGAAGGCTTCCTGAAGGAAATACCATTTGCTCTGATCTCTAAAGGGTGAGTAGAAATTAGCTAGCAGAACCTGCAGGAAAAACTCTTCCAGGCAGGGAATAGCTAAACCATGCCAGAGTCTCCAGAAAGGACAGTGCTAGAGAAGCATGCAGGCCCTGCGTAAAAGGAGTATTGGCAGCGCGTTTGCCTGCCAGGGCCTTAAAAATGCTATTGAGCGCCTAGTTTGTGTGGGCGTGTGAGTCTGTGTGTGCGTGTGTGTCTACACATGGCCTCACAACCACCCGACTTCCTCGCCCCATCCTGGCTTTGCCCTGCCAGGTGCTCCAGTTTGAAACTAGCAGTTTACAGCCAGGGGTAGGGCCGGGACTCGCCCATGCCCTGCCGGCTACATCCCCACTGTCTGCACCACCGCCCTGCTCTACTTAGGACTATTAGTAGCTTGTTTTCCTAAGCCCTAAAATTCATTTTCTTTTCCCGCCTCGCTTCCAGAAAAATAAATAAAAGTGAACACATCACTCATTTAAGACGAGGAATGGAATTTAGGTTGCGTTTTTCTTTCTATTTTTATGATTAGTTAGAATTTTCCTGGGAACGCCGCCAGGAGGGCATTATGGTGAGATAATGTCCTGTATTTAATCAGTGCTGCAATGGTGAACTGTGTTCTGTGGGGAGAAGGCGAGTTAACGCATCCTTCTCTGTCTTGTGTGTTTTCAGGATACAACGGGTTAGCCCAAGATGAAGACAAGGCCGAGAGGCGGCCGGGCTCGGGGCTTGTGTGACGGCCCACGGGCGGACGGGATGCAGCCGTGACTCTCTTCATGCAGGACCCATCAGCCTTGAGAGCCCTGAAACCCCCAAAAGAGCGCAGTGAAAGAGGCCCCCAAAGTGACGGGCCTTGGTCCTGCATCCGGGGGCCACTTCGGCCGTCTTCCTCCGCAGCCTTCACACAGCCTGTCGGCCCGGACACGCTTCTTGCTTTCACGCGGGCCTCCCGCTCCTTTGCAACCCGCCCCGACACCATGTGTGCAGGGGAAGCACCAGGCTTCTAAGTGCACCTGGAGGTCAGCCACAGGTAGGACAAATTGGCTCCTTCACTCCGCGCGTGCGAGGCCGTCCAGAGACCGCCCCCCCGACCCCGGCCCCGGCCCCCCCGCGGGAGGCGATGGTGGTGGTTTACAGGTTTCAGAGCGGCTCTTGTTTTCCAATATGGTTGTTCCATCGCTGAAGAATGAAAGAATCCCTGGCAGTGGTAAAATAGAAACAGATAACTTAGAGAGATGGCTTAGTGAAGAGTCTCCAAGGCAGGAAAGAGGAGAATGGATTTAACCTCAAGGAGGGGAGCCTGGCGGATAGGCGGATGGATGCAGATTGTCCTTTCTGTGCAGTTAGCACGGGGGGCCGGGAAGACAGGAGCGTGGGGTCACACAGAGCCTTTTGCATTTACTGTCGTCCCTTATTAAATGCGGGGTCTGCGGGAGCCGACTGTCCAGGTAAGGGCAGTGGAGAGCACAGGGTGCCCCAAGCAACCCATAAATAGCAGGGTGAAGACAAAGTGTTTATTACTTAGCCTCATGAAGCCCATATAAGTGCTCTCCCAGGGTGCGAGAGAGCGGGAGCGTGTGTGAGCCGGCCTGCCCGTGTCCGGGGAATGGGAGTCCCAGACCCGCTGTGCGCGCTTGGCTTGACTCTATGAAGGCGTCTATTTGATGGAACGTACTGGAACAGTTCATAGCCAGCCCAGCAAACCTTGTGTGGAGACAGAGCTTTCTTTTTCTCTTTCCTTTTCCTGTTTGCAGCGAGAATGAGGCCTTTCTCTTCTCGGCCCTTTGCTCTCCCCAAAGTTGTCTCACGAGGTCATTGCCAGCTGACAGACTGCCTTTCAGTGCAAGGTTTGGATGGAAACAATGCCCTGTTTTCCATCAGGGCCCAGGGCTGGTGAAGCTCTGGGCCTATTCCTGACCAGGATGCCCTATATGTAAATGGGTTATTGTTTTAGCAGGGCTGTCGCTTTCTATAGACAATTTGGTCTATGTGATGCAAGACTTGCTTCTTCTAGTTTGTGTGTGTGTGTATATATATATATATATATATATATATATATTACCATATATATGTACATATATATGAACATACATATACACATACATCAATACTTAGTGGCAGAAAGGTGGTTTAAGATCATCATGTTTACGTTCAAGCCAGGTTCGGCCACTCACTTGCTGTGTGTCCTTGGGCAACTTACTTACCCTCTCCAGCCGGGCATTAGCATCCTCAGTTCAGACAAGTCTACCTACAAGATCCCTTCTCGTTCCAACATACTTTGACTCTGCGATTGCAAGATATTACATTACCATGTTCAACGACGAGCTTAAAAGCACTTTCTCTGAATAGCTTATCCATCGACAGAACTGATTTCTAAGAGCAGTGAAGGATGTGTGCTGAATGTTCTATTGAATCTCCTGAACGCTGAAGTTAGTGGTTTGCAGAAATGAATGGCAAGGAGTGGAAAGTAGAAGAGATCTGTGTTGTCAAGTTCGGAGATCTTGAAAAATCCTCATAGTTGCACTCAGGGTTGTCAGCTACAATACTCTTTGTCACCAATGGATAATATTTGGAGAATTAAGAAGCACTTTCAAAAGCTGCATATTGAGGAATTTCTGAATGAGGACCCAGCTCTGCAAACTCTTTCGCTGGATGATGAATAGCCAACAGATAAAAGCAATTCACCAAAACTAAGGTTAACTATTTTTCATTATTAATAATGATCAAATAACGATAATATCACATATCAGAGGCCTCAGAGGAAGCTGGTAGGACAGTGACGGAACTTAGCAAGGCCCAGCCTCTGGGGTGCTAGGCGCCCTCTGGCATAGCCAGCCGCGGGCTGGTGCTGGCTGGCTCTGCAGAACTGTCGCCAGCACAGAACCATGCACTGGCCTTTCAGGAAGCTAAGTGACTAGCTGGGCCAAGAAAGAGGGATTCCCCAGGGTTCTGCCAGTAGCTACACTGGGGATCACAGCCCTGCAGCCACTAACAACCATGGCCCACTCCTCTGTAGATCTCCCGAGATGGTCTGTCCCAGGCTGGCTGGCCAAAATCCCTTTTGGAAGAGCCTGACACTACCGTCTGCCTGCTTAGAGGTCTTTACTCCTTCTTTAACCTACTTCTTTCCTTCCTTCCTTCCCTCCACCAGCATTGATTGAACATATACTATACACGGTAGGCACTGGGTAAGGCACACAGTACTCATGTCCTTAAACAAATGGTCCCTGAGCTCAAAGTACTCTCTGCTTCACGAGTGAGAGAATCAAGTAGACAAATAATCACCAATATATTTTAAATAGAGTTACGTACACTGAACATGGAGAGCACAGAGCAGGAAGAAAGTAGCTCAGCCTAGAGGGTGTCTCAGAGGAGATGTTTTGGGTAGGTATTGACAGAGAGGGAGAAGGCATTCCCAGCAAAGGAAACACAGTCTATTGAGAAATCACGGGTAGATATTTTGTGGGTCACATCTGGGATTTAGGCAAGAATCGAGGCTGGAGATGAGTTCAGGGATCCGCAGCCTCAAAGCAACCACAGCCTGGGTTCAGGAATATTTCTTCATCCTTACACCCTGCAGACAATTGCCCAGGCCTGGACATTGGTGGGGGAGAATCTCCAAACCTTTCCAGTCATTGGTAAAAAAAAAAACCTGATGATCATTATTAAAGCCTGCAGTTCAGTCTCTCAGGGTGACATCCTGCCTCAGGCTCTGTGTCTGTAAGGATGGGAGCTCTGCCTGGTTCACTCATCCTATCCAGGAATGAATCGTGAGTCAGAGGACTTCTGAGACCTGTACCCTGATTCCTAACAGTACAGTCAATGCAGGGTCCATGGATAGTGTGGGCACCACATCCATGATTTAATCACAGTGGAGTCCTTGATGTTTCTTGCATTACACTTTTGATTTTTTTTAATTTTAGTTTTATTGGAGTGTAGTTGATTTACAATGTTGTGTTAGTTTCAGATGTACAGCAAAGTGATCCAGTTATACATATACATATATTCATTCTTTTTTAGATTCTTTTCTCATATAGGTTATCACAGAATATTGAGTGGAGTTCCCTCTGCTATATAGTAGGTTCTTGTTGATTACCTATGTTATATATAGTAGTATGTGTATGTTCATCCCAAGCTCCTGATTTATCCCTCCCCTTTGGTAACCATAAGTTTGTTTTCAATATCTGTAAGTCTATAAATAAGTTCATTTGTATCTTTTTTTATATTAGATTCCACATATGAGTGATATCATATGATATTTGTCTTTCTCTGTCTGACTTACTTCACTTAGTATGATAATCTCTAGATCCATCCACGTTGCGGCAAGTGGCATTATTTCATTCTTGTTTGTGGCTGAGTAATATTCCATTGCGTATACGTACTACATCTTCTTTATCCATTCCTCTGTCGATGGACATTTAGGCAGCTTCCATGTCTTGGCTATTGTAAATAGTGCTGCAATGAACTTTGGGGTGTATGTGTCTTTTCAGATTATGGTTTTCTCTGGATAGACCCTTTGTTCAATGATATAGTTGATTTCATGTTGACCTAACTCTCTCCTTTTTGATTTCTCCTTGGTAAAAGATATGCATTGATTGAAGAGATGCAAAGATGAAAGAGCACTAAAGATGAAACAGCACCTTTGCCTTTGGAAGTAGGTGTATGGCTATGCAGGCTCCTGAGATCCAGGCCCGGGGCTGTATTATATCCATAGGCAGAGGCCCCACCCAAGCCTAAGCCTTCCCATGAGCCACACCCTTCTGCTTCCGGCTCTCTCTGCCTACACCCCTCCTCCACAGCCCTCCCGTAGAGATTAAGTAGAATGACCTCCCTTTCAGGACCTATGCAGGGTCAAGACTCTCCAATGACTAGCCAATGTGGCCAGCACACTAGGGGTTAGAAGACCACCCTTCTTGTGATAAGACAAGCTCCTATTAGCAGTTCTATCTTCTGAAACAGTTGTCTCAATATCCCTGATCTCCTGAGCCTATACATTGGATGGCCTTGAACTTCAAGACCTTCTTGTTAATGTTTTAAATCTCGTGTGATTACCTGGATTTGTGGTCCCACAACCTACTCTGAGCCCTAATCCTCATTTGCCCCGCTCATTTCTCCCTTGTGCTTCTCCATGCCTAGACTTGACACTAAGACAGACTTCATCCAGGTGACTCCTCTTGTGTTCCAGGCTATATGTAATCAATGCAGATGGTAAGTACAGGTATATGAAATAAAAGAAATGGAAGTCTGGCTTGGCCGATAAACTTTCTTGTCCCTTACAATTTAAAACATTTTCTGATCTTTGAACCACATTAAATCTCATAGGTTATTAGAATTTGGTGACACTTACCACTGGAAAGAGCCCAAAGATTACTTTGACATGAGCAAAGTAATCTTGTCCATGAAAGAAGGTGTATGAATGCCATTTGCTTATAGAGTCCTGTGGGGTTCTTGTCTGTCATCCTCCATTTTTAATTAGAACTGTAATCATCTCTCAAGAGGCACTTGGAGGCTTCATTAAATCTACCAGCTTCCCTATGATTATAAAACTGGCGAGGTTTAAAATCTTGGCCATATCAAAAATACTAGGAATTTGGGGTAAATGTATCTGTCATCTAAGGGCTTCAGGTAAAATGAGTTCCCCTTTCATTCCTATAGAACCGAGACTTTCCTGCAGTCAGCAAAAAAACCCAGCACACTTTGCAGTTGGTACATTTGCTTCACGTCCACCTCACATTCCTGGAGCCTTCCGTTGTCCAGTTACATCTTTATTAGCTGTTGTTCATAGCCCTTTTATGACCATGAACGTGGCTCATTGATGCGTCTTGCATGATTCTACTGAGCCTTCATTCTTCCATCTGCAGAGAAGGAAGTTGCCCTCTGAGTGGGGTTCACCAAGGCTCTTTCCAGTAAGCTACTCTGAGGTCAAACCTATAGCTATCAGGAGCATTCTAGAACCTCTCCACTTCCATTCAGGCTGCCATCCAAACCAGTGCACTAGGTAGGGCTTCCAGCCTTGGTACCCTCACCTCACCATGGAACTGCAAAGTATCTTATAGTGTTTGTCACCTGTGAGTTACTTCACAGACCCACAACAAGTGATTACATGACCCTTTGTAATGAACAAGTCTTTCCAGACTTGGGCCTAGAGGCATAGCTATAGATCAGGGATTCTCAGTAGTGGTATTCTTGATGCTTTTTAAAAAATTTTTATTTTATATTGGAGTACAGTTGATTAACAACATTGTGTTAGTTTCAGGTGTACAGCAAAGTGATTCAGTTATACCTATACAAGTACCTCTTCTTTTTCAAATTCTTTTCCCATTTAGGTTATTAGAGAATATTGAACAGAGTTCCCTGTGCTATACAGTAGGTCCTTGTTGGTTATCTATTTTAAATATAGTAATGTATACATATCAATCCTGAAAATTTTTATTGAGATAATTGCTCTTGGCATTTTGAACCAGATAATTCTTTGTTGGTAGAGAGAGACTGTCCTGTTCACTGTAGGATATTTAGCCACATCCCTGCCTCTACCCACTAGATGCCAGTGGCACCTGTCCCTCAGTTGTGACAAGCAGAAATGTCTCCAGACATTGCCAAATGTCCCTGGGGTGGGGAGACAGACTCACCCCCGAGTTGGGAATCACTGCTCTAGACCTCATGCTGTGTGGGGCTATGTGGCTTTTCCAGAGGAATAATGTTCCCTAGTACTTGTGGAATCTTCTCTGGCCTCTAAGAAACAGGAAAGACAAGACCTGACCACGAGGGAAGTCACTTGACCAAGGAAACTGCAAAATTTTCCACCATTCATTTATAGTTTTTACCCTCACTATCTTATGTATCAGAGAATTACTCAGATGTGTTAGCAGTTGTGATGTAGGGAGAAGCTAGATTTCCTTGTCCAGCCATCTCATGTCCTACGGAAACACTTGTCTCTGTCATCACAAGAGGTCTTGTTAGAAAGCCCATAAGAAACTTTATCTGCTTGTTATGCTGACTTTGGTGGTTCCACTAAGCCAAGGGTTTTTTGAAACGCCGTTTCCTGTGTCTCATTTGGCCATTGCCACCGATTCTAGTAAAGTTGCGATGTTTCAGAAACTATGTCATCATTTCTCAGTGTTTACATCACACTTCATTTCAAAGAGAGCCTTTATTCTAACAAGCTCATTTGAGTGAGTAGTGACTAAGAGCAACATCTGGGCCTGTGGAGGTCTGTCCAGGCCCACCACTTCCTTTGCGCCTAAGAAGCGTAGTCTCCCAATATTCACTGCAGAGTCTGCTTTCATCTTGCACAAAAAGTGAAAGTAAATCAGTGGGAATAAAATGTAAAATCCACTCATTCACTCAAAGAAAAGTTACCAAGTAGGACGCTGTGCTAGTTACTGTGAGATATTTAGAGACACATAAGGCACAACTTCAGAGTTCAAGAGCTCTTTGTCTAGTAGTAGAGTCAAATGTGGACAAGAACATTCACAATACAAGTCAAGGGTCCTAGAACCTAAGTGCCATAGGTGTTCAGAACAAGGTCATAGGAAAAGAAGGTGGATTCTGCACACTGCCATCCTTTGCCTGGCCACAGATTCTAAAATGCATGTGTAAATGGCCTGTGAGAATGTTTCATTTCCCTCTTGGACAGGGTTAGTATAGACCGGTGGATCAAGGAAATATGGCAGACAAAAAATAGCTGGGCTTTCCTGAGGCACTTGGCAAATGACAAGTTGTCCATTTATCTCATAGGAAAGAAGACAAAGTATGAGTTTGTTAGTAATTGGTTGACTGTCGTCATTGGTGTCAATGTGAAGAGAGATTCCCTGTGCTATGACCTTAAGGTTTTTCATCTTGATCCATGTGTGGTTGTCATAAAGTCATATGTTGAGGATGAAGAACTCAACAGATTTTGATAAGTTGGGGCAATGCAGCAGATCTAACAAGATAAAACATAAAACAAGAAATTAGAAGGGCTTGTCTTGAATCCGAAAACCCATTTGTACGAAGAGAGGGGCAGGGGGCCAGACTTGGCAACAGATGTTTCCCCCAGATTTTGTGTGCATTAAGAATCATCTGGGGGCTTCCCTGGTGGCGCAGTGGTTGAGAATCTGCCTGCTAATGCAGGGGACACGGGTTCGAGCCCTGGTCTGGGAAGATCCCACATGCCGCAGAGCGGCTGGGCCCGTGAGCCACAATTACTGAGCCTGCGTGTCTGGAGCCTGTGCTCCGCAACAAGAGAGGCCACGATAGTGAGAGGCCCGCGCACCGTGATGAAGAGTGGCCCCCGCTTGCCACAACTAGAGAAAGCCCTAGCACAGAAACGAAGACCCAACATAGCAATCAATCAATTAATCAATAAAAAAATAAATCTTTAAAAAAAAAAAAAGAATCATCTGGGGGACTTCCCTGCTGGCGCAGTGGTTAATGCAGGGGACACGGGTTTGAGCCCTGGTCCGGGAAGAACCCACATGCCGTGGAGCAACTAAGCCCGTGAGCCACAACTACTGAAGCCCGCGCACCTAGAGCCTGTGCTCCGCAGCAAGAGAAGCCTGCGCACTGCAACAAAGAGTAGCCCCTGCTCGCCGCAACTAGAGAAAGCTTGCTCGCAGCAATGAGGACCCAATGCAGCCAAAAATAAATAAATAAATTTATATTAAAAAAAAAAAAAGAATCATCTGGCATGCTTGTTTAAAGTGTGGATTCCCAGGTGTCACCCTCAGATGGTCAGATTCAACAAGTTTGAGGTAGAGCCCAAGAATCTGCATTTATTAAGGCTCCTAGGCCATTCTGTGGTAGAAGCTCTGTAAGCCACACTTTGCAAACCACTGTCTTGGAGGTCTGAGTTGATAGGAAGAGAATTCAACAATGGTTTTGAGTAAAGTGTGATGAGAACAAAGGAGGTAAGAACCCTGCTCTACTGGGCTAAGCAGAGCAGATGTGAATAATTTACACTGACTCTTGGGCCATGATCCTTGAAGAAGAGAATCAAACTAGAAACAGGGAGGCAGAGGGACTCAGAACCAGGTGATGCAAAGAATTGTTGAAGGAACTGACAGTGCCTAGAAAGACCAGAGAGAAGAGGACAGAACCTGAGAAAGGTGATCTGCATAAATTTGCTCTGTGTGGCCTCACAGAATGACACTAGAATCAGTGTGCAGGAGCTACGGGGGAATCAGATTAGGCTCAAAATAGTGACCATCCTTCTCCAATAGGCAGAGGCGCACAGGGCTAGCTAGAGGTGTTCAGTCATGGACTGGAGAACATGTTTAAATGATTCTTTTAGGAAGTTGGTGGTAAAAGGAAGAGTGGGACGTTGAATAGGTGGTAGGATCGAGGGAAGTTTTGTTTGTTTTATTTCATTTTTAACAGGAGAGAATAGAGCATGTTTAGATTTCCAAATAAAAATGGATGGATTAAAGAAAACTAGGAGTGGGATGGGGGCAGGCACATGGCGGGGACGGGAGTAGAGAGAGATAAATACACGAAGAAGCAGGGGATTGGATGGACCTAGAAGGGTTGGGCTCTAGAGCCCAGGGAAGATTTGCAGTGGAAGCAAGCAGAATAGAAGAAGGGATGTAATGGTTAAGGATCCAAAGGCATTTTATAGTGGAAAAGGGGGTGCAAGGCACCTTAGGGTAATGCAATGGGCAAGATGAAGTTCATTCCAATTATGGTTTCAAGAAACAAGGGGTTGAAATGTGTTGTCCAGAGTTAAGAAAGAGTAGGGTTGGTGAGGGCTTGAGGAATGTGGAAGAAGTGTGGAGTAGCAGGTTTGTGGAATTCGTTGAGGAGCCAGCAGCCATCCATGATTGGCTATTGCATTGTAGAACGTTTAACAGGGTACATTCAACTCAAGTTCTTTGCATTCCTGCAGTGTTGATCAATCCAAAGGCTTCAGTGAAGAGAGCAGGCAGCTGGGGGTAACATGGGCTGGGAACTGGCCTGGTGGACCCAAGAAATGATTAAAAAAAAAAAAAAACACAACTTAAACTTCAGGCTCACAAAAATTGGTAAATACCAAGCTTTGACCTGTCAAGGGCAATGGGGTTTTCTTCTTCAGAGCCTCTGAATAAATAAGCATCTACCTCCACGAAACGTAGAAACTCTACACTTTAGAGATACTTACTCAGAAGTACTCAAGATATTTGAATTTTATTTCAAGAATGTCACCTCTGTGCTCCCATCTTGGTCTTTACAGAACTGGGGCTGTTCTGACTTTGAGATGGTATCATGCAGCGTGTGTTCTAGAAATGGTGGGCTTTTACTAAGCCCTGAGATTTTAGGAAGTGTGCAGACCCTATGGCCACTGTAATTTATGTTAAGAGGTGTAGGCTACGAGGCTTCTTATATGTTTTCTTCTATTTTTCTCATTTACTTCCTAGTGGATTTGCAATATATTTATGGAAAATAATGGCTTTGACTTGCCTGAAGCTTGCAAGATTGACACAATTGGAAATTCACCATAGCTGTCTTTGGCCTTGAACCCATTCAATTCAGAAATCTTTTCAGATAATACCTAAATCCGTGGGGGAAAACTGAAAACAGGCCTGTCGAAGTAGAGGTCTTAAGCCTTGACCATTTGCTTGTTTTTTCATGGTCAACTTTTAAATAGTCCTTAAACGCTGGTAGAAATACCTTCTTTTTTTTTTTTTAAGTAAATTCTTTGCAGGGCAGACGTTTTTTATAAGGGAATCTCATTATTGGCTAAAATCATGGGAGAGTAACTTTGTTTTTAAAAACTTGGCAGGACTGAAAAGAAGCAGGATTAATGCCTCTATTTTTAAAAAGCAAAAGGGAAGTTCATAATGTCCTAATCCGGAACTTTACCTGAAAAAGAATCACCAAATCATTTCTAGAATAATCTGTAGTGAATACAGTGTTGGGAACCTATATCACTTGACAGAATAAGTCCTGTCAAACTGATTCATTTCCTTCCATGAAAGAGTAACAAGATTTTAGTAGATTGAGGGGAAATGATAAACGTAATCTATATTTTATTTAGCAAGATGCTTGAACCTGTTCCATCCAACATCTTGGTCGATAAATTCAGAAAATTTGGGGATTGCATTAGATGTCCAGGGGGCAACTGAGCACCTGTCCTGGGGTCTGGATTTAATGACACGTCCCTTTGGAGAGGCTCTGCAACAGAGGAGAAGTTACCTGATCTGCTTTAAGAGGAGGAAATGATGGCAACTTACTCCAGAAGGACCCTTTGAGTCCTGAAAAATGTATCTGATGTGTTCATCATTCATGGTTTTGATTATGTAGATATGCTCAGAAGATCAGTTATGAATATATATGTTTTTGTCAAGTAAAATGGATGCTGGCTGCTCACAGTCATTCATATATCCTGCTTGTACATCCTTCTGAAAATTCCCCAAGAACTTCCTGACAGAACTGGTTCTCAGGCTTCTCTGTCACCAAAGAGGAGGGGGAAAAAATAAGAGGAAACAATAACTCTGAAAGCAAGTGAGATGTGTGGAAATAAATCTGTCAGACTCTGTAATTCCAAAAGGGGAAGATACTTCTGGAAATTCTAGTCCAGCCTAGGAAAGAGTCTGTTGCTAGAAATGGTGAGGATATTATGCTGATGATTATTTCTCGGATGTACATATGCCCTCTGCTGCAGGGAACCCAAGTACCTTCCTAACTTGTGTCATTTTTTAACTACTAATCTTCCCAAGACCCCACCTGAGGAAGTCTGGTGGGTGCTTGAGCTCCTCATGTTTCAGTAACTTTA
The DNA here is from genome assembly GCF_949987535.1 of Balaenoptera acutorostrata. Lineage (NCBI taxonomy): Eukaryota > Metazoa > Chordata > Mammalia > Artiodactyla > Balaenopteridae > Balaenoptera > Balaenoptera acutorostrata. Next base: position 16,281,575 of record NC_080082.1, on the reverse strand, counting down.
TGGCCGGAATTGGGTATATCAGATACCTGTATATGGAGAAAGTTCGTCCTTGATAATATATCTTAATCTCTGCCTCATTTCCCAATACTAACAGATTTAACCCAGCGCCCAATAATACCTAAAAAGAGTATTTTAGCTTTGTTGAGGGCCCTCTAGTTTTATGCAGCACTTTCACCATCATTCGATCTTCACACTCCAACCCAGCAGTGCAGACAGGCCAATAGTATTGGGATAATGTTCAGCATTTCTACTGTGTATTGAACACACGCCATGCGTCAGGCATTGTGCTAGACATGTTACATGTACCATCTCATTTAATCCTCCAACAACCCTGTGGGGTGTGTGCTGTGATCTCCATTTTACCGGGAGGAAACACACATGAGGATCAAGTGACTCACTGGAGGCCATCCATCCCTTAGTGGCAGAGCTGGGACTAGGACCCAAGTCTTATGTGATCTTTCCACTCTCTACATTTTAAGAAAAGATCTTGATTCTTCCAGGTAGTTAAGGAGTTCTTTCTCATATTTGTTTACCTTTCTGTATGCTTTTAAATCTGTTTATTGATTTCTATGTTGTACATCACTGCAATGTGCATCCATCTCTAGCTCACCATCTTTCTTCATGCCTTGACCATAAGGCACATCTGTCCTGAGCTGCCAGCATCATCTCCCTGATGACCTGCCCTGAGCAGATTAGGAGAGAGAGTCTATCTATGGTTTAGGTACCAGCAAAGTACTTTCTGTTCTGTGGTCATTTGCCTTAAGAGCGAGAAGCATTAGGTAACTAACTCATGTTTTTAAAAATAGGCTGATGATAAAAAGCGATTGTCAATCCACTTTGTGTTATTGTTATGCCATTTTGGCCCGGCCCACAGGCTCAGCAGTTGAGATTGTTTCTTTTAATAAGTAATACTAGAGTAAATATTTTTTAAAATAAAAATAAAGAACCAGATCTCAGAAAAACACTCAGCGGAAGTCTTAAACGTTATTCATTCATTCTGTCTTTGTTAAGCATATCTCTATGCCCAGAACTGTTTTCATCCTGGAATCATTAGCAATTCAGTGTCATCTCTGTCATCCTCATCGTCGTCATCATCAACATTATCATTATTCTCCTCTTCACCATGGGCACATCACTGAGTACCAATTAGCACTGTGGGCATTTATGGAGATGTGTACAGTGTAAGCGCCATATGGTGCCTACCCTTGGGGGAAGCAGGTGGGGTGACCCATAACAAGAATACAAATCTATTCATAAATGCATGTGCATTTTCACATCATCACAGGTACTGAGTAGTGAAACAAATGGATCTTATGGATGCTGTTTGGCCGCCTGTATAAACTAATCCAGGAAGTCTACCCAGAGAGCTGAATATGAGAAACTAGATGAGGTTGACTTCAATACTGGGCCAGGGGGCGGAGTCCACGTGAGGAGGTGAGCCTGAGCTAGACTCAAGGATGGGGAAAGGACTTCCCACCCATCCTTTCCCAGATCCCTCCAAGTTGAAAGTTGCCATATTGAAAGATCGAGAACACTTTTATGTTTTCTGCATAATTCCCATCGCCTTATGTCACCTCTCTCTACCACTTTGGGCTTCGCTTGGGTAGTGTAAAGTCCATGCCACAGGCTTCTCCAGCCCACGGCCGGGAACCTGTGCTCCATCTTATTCTTTTGTACTTTAAGTCAGGGAGGGCTCCATAAATATTCATGGAGATGATAAGAATGGCACTGAGACTCTCAACACCACTTTATGCAGGTTCTAAAACCACAAAAATCATTGACTTGACCCACAGAGCTATCTGCCTAATTGACAACTCAAGACAGCAAGTCCTTGGCCTATAACATTTGGAAGTTAAAATTAGAACTTCTACAACATATCGAAAGTTCTGGATTTCCAGCATGTCTGAAGAGGATTTAGATCCTGACGTGCCTGAAGAGACACATCTATAACCGGACCTACTGAACCAGACCCTTCTGCCAGTATTGTACACTGATCTGTGACAAGGCCTCCAAAAGGTAACGTCATAATACTTGAATGCTCTCCTTGCTGGCTGCCAGGGCCAGTTTAACAGTATTGGAAGTGTTTCTCAAGAAACAGGAATGCATCTGAACATTGAAGACCAGTACTCTTTTAACATTGAAAGTCCCTTCTCTAGATTTTACTAGGGTCCTCCAACAGGATGTTGTATTTCTGATTTTCCGTATAACCTGGTGGTAAACTTGCCCACGAAAGCACGTCCTCCCTTAGAGTCCCACCTTTATGCGTGTTGGGGATTATGAGTTCTCACCTTAAGTAATGATTGCTTAATAACCTCACTTTTGCGTGACCGTCCCATTCCCCCTTCTACCTCACTGCCCCATCCCGAACTCTAACGTGTATGAACTCAGGAGAGAACAGCCTGGGGTGGAAGGTGGGAGCAAAAGGGCAGGTGAGGATCTGCATTCTGCCCCTTGGCCAGGCCAGCCGTTCCCTGCGATCGCCCCGGTTGTTTTACCCTCCGGCCTCACCACCTCGTGGTCTACTTTTGAGGCAGTTTCCAGGGACATCACATCTCCACCTTTCTGTAAGGATAAATAAACAGTTTGAGGCTCTCGTGTCTTTATTAAACATTTCCTCTAAACGGCATGCTTTGGCTGTGTGCCCACATGAACCAAGAAAGCTTTCTGGGAGCAGCCGAACCCCAGAGCCCGGCCACACGGTTCCTCGTCTAAATAGCGCTTTGAGCAGGCAGGAGGCACCTGCGCTGATCGCTGCCCTTCCTCCCTGACTCCTGAGTCTTCAGAACTCCCTGGGTCCTGGGCTGGAAGGGTGCTGAGAAGCCTCCAGGGCCCCTGGCAAAATGAGGAACAGCAGCCGAGAAGAGACCACGACCCAGTTACAGGTGCCGCCTCTGCACAGGCTGCTGGGCCCGTGGTCAGGCTGTGGGGAGGGAAGGGCGCCCCTGCCTGCAGCAGTGGTGGAAACGCGGGAGAGGAAAGGCAGAGAAGAAAGAAACAAATAAGGCCTGTTTGACCAAACCCCCAACACCTAAATCTCTAAGCCCACTGGAGCAGGAAATTGAGTGGCTGGACAGAGCAGCCTTGCTCTGCCCTTCCCCCATCCTTGGTCTGGAAGGTTTTCTAGGCCTTACAGACTTTTTTTTTTTTTAAGAAATCTCCAACCTATAGAGAAAGAGGAAGTGTATTTTTAAAACAGAGTGAAGACTCAGTAGCCACAGATCTGAAAGAGAATGAAAGGGGAAGAAAGGCTTGTGGAAGAAGGGAAAGGAAAAGAGCCTACAGAAGAGTGTCTGTGTGTGTGTGTCCAAGACAGCTTAGGAGACAGCCTACAAGGAACAAGAAAACAAAGGGAAGTGTGACACGAGAAAGACAGAGAAATAAGTGGGAGCAGACGTGAGTGGTGGGGGGAGGAGGCCGGTGGCGGAGAGAGGCGGGCAGAATGGATGCCGGAATGCGGCCGAGCTGGGAGGGAGGGAGGGAGGGAGGGAGGCTGCACATGTGTGAGAGAAAGACAATGATGTCAGCATTTCCTTCTGGATTGGTCACATGGTCCTTGCCAGGTAAACAGACTGGAAATAGACTCCATAAAGGCCGAGCCTGCTGGGGGAGGGTGGGAGGCCCTGCCACTTCACCCTTTCCTCTCTGTGGCGTCCTGAACAAGCCGGTTTTTTTCATGTTTGTGACAAGGTGGTCTCGGAGTGGAATTGCATTTTTACGAGCCAAGGAACATGACTCAGGGAGGGAAAGCTATTTGCTTTTATAATTAGCTCAAGGAGTTAAGAGACATTTTGATTTTAAAAAAGAACAGAGGTGGGGTGAATATAAATTTAAGCTCAGATGCTGTGTCTTGGGCGGTGGATTGCTTATCCTCACTTGTCTCCTTTGGAAGAGGGTCAGATGGGTCTCGATGAAGGATGGATAGGAAGGCTGCAGTTTAGGATGAAAGGATCAGATGCTGTGATTATCAAGATTAGGAAAAAGAAAATGCTAACAGACTCAAGGTGAATATATTAAAGGCGTGTGATACAGCGCAGTAGTGACCGTGGTGCCACAGGAGGAATGGAGACCCCATGAAAGAGATGAGGTGACAAAGACAAGTTACTGTGACTTTCAAACAGAGTTGTTGTTGTTGTTTTTTTCCCCAACATGATGGTTCCCAACCCAACCAGGGCAGAGCATTTTAGAATGGCAAAAGCATGTCTGGAAACTTTATCTGAAAAGCAAAGTGGATGGAACAGGTAATTTTTCCACTTGGAAGGCTGTAGAATCCAAAATGGTAGGGGTGGGGAGAAGAACATGGCTCTTTCTTCAAATTCCTGGAAATAGGGCCTTTGCATCATGTTGCAATAGCTTATTTAGGTCATTCTTTGAATAATTTTGAATTGAAAGGACCTACCTTATCTTGGTCATAATTTTCTACGTCCTTGTGGAAATTTGGCCAAAGCCTGTGGGAGGGAGGGTGGCCAACTGTCTCAGTCTTCCAGGGTTGAGGGCATTTCTGGGATGCAGTTTTAAATCTAGGATAGTCTTGGGCAAAGTGGGACCAGTTGGTCATGGTAGTGGGAGGCCTAGTCTAGTGGACATAGAAATAATAATTCGTCCCCACCCTGCTCCACCAACAAACAAAACAGAACTCTTTCACTCTTTTTCTACTTATTTCTTCCTCTCTCCCCCATCATTCCTTCCCCTCAACTTTTCTTGATCCTTTCAGAGCAGGGACCCCTGCAAGACGAATTTGAGCGTATGTGACTGTGTACCTGGACTTGGGAGCCGGCAGAATACAGCTGAGGTGAACAGTTGGCTTTAGTTACCCTTGGAAAAAGGAAGGGAGAAGAAAACATTCATCCTTGCTGCTTCTGCTTCCTCCCTGCCTTCCGCTTCCCCCATTCATTGGAGGGGGAGGAGGGGTCCATCAGTGCTACAAGTGTACTTTCAGCCCTTGGGTTGAAAGATAGATATTTGATACCCCTCTCCGTTAACAAAATACGTCACTCTGACAAGACTCCCAGCCCAGAGTTATTTTTGCAGCATTATGTAACTGGATTCCCTGGTCAGGAGGACTTCCTTAACAAGGCTTTCAGCAACCCCTCCGTGGGGGCCTGGCCAGTCCTGCCCAATTACGCACACTCACTCTTGTGCAGTTTCAGCCCAGGTCAACCCAGTGAAACCCAGTGAGGAGACGTCAGCCCTCGCTGCTGACCTGCTCACCGTATCCCCATGCTGTAGAGCCCCTAGAAAGAGTGTTTCAGTGCCTGGTGGCCAGAGTTGGGGGAAGACTCTCCCATGGCCAACCTCAATATCCACACAGCAGGCATTCTTGTTCGGAGGGAGCTGCAGGCTGGCTGCGGCACAGACCCTCCCCTGTGCCTACCCTTCCACCCGCCCCACCAAGGCCTGCAAAAGTGAGCTCCTGGGGCCAGCCCTGCAGGGACTAGGAGACCCTCCAAAGGCCTGCCATTTGGATGTCGCTGCCGTCTCTTCTTCCCGGTCGTCTGGATTTCCTCATATTTGTTCATGAGTAATTGGTCATCTGATCATCCCTTCCTGTTAGGCTGCTGACTCACAGAAGTTAGAAATTTGTCTGAGCTTCAGTAAGCTTTTCTTACTGAGCTTCAGTAAGAAAATTTACAAAGAAAAACAAAAGGTCGGCTATGAACTTCTCCTGGTATGGCCAACGTAGGCCTACAAATCCAGGGGTATACTGGGCAGCTGTTTCGGGGTGACAGCATGCTGCCGTCCTCCTGGGAGCTTGTTCATGCTGTTGTGTTTCATTGTCATTTCTGTCTTTTGGCCTTGAGACAACATCCTCCATGACCTTCAGTAGCCCGTCTCCTCGCCTTGGATCCAGTCCGGAATCCATACCAAAACCAAAGAACCCATCCCACAGTATTTTTCTTTCCCTCCCCTCAGCCCACGGCACCTCATATCTCTCTTTTATTTTCTCTTGAGCCCCTGGTTCTCCTGTCTTAACAAGAGGCAGACGGTATAATAGAAATAGCTTTAAAGCCAGATGGAGCTGGGTTCACATTCAAGCTAAGCCCTGAATAGCTGTGCGATCTTCATCTCTGAGTCTGATATTTCTCATCCATAAAATGGGACTAATAATACCCATTTCCCAAGGCCACTGGCAGAATTGAATACAGTAACCTATAAAGTGCCTTCCAGGGGGCCCACACATAGTAGGTGCTCAATAAGCGGCAGGCCTTCAGGGAGGGAGGAGGGAGGAAGAGGAAAGGGCCAGTTTGCCAGGTTCCTGAGAGCTAATTTCCATCTCCTTTACTACACCATCGATCTCCCACGGGAATGCCCTTTTTAAGGCTGCTGAAATGAGTCTCACCGTCCTTTGTTGGGGGGCGTGGGTGCGGGAAGCAAAGAAATGCTCTTGGTCTCAGCCTCTCAGCACACCAGCACAGGGTCCCTGGGATAGAGACCCCTGTGGCTGTTCCTTTTGGGAACTCTTCCCAGCCTGAAGGATCTGTCTTCCCCCCACGCCGGCCCCCCTTATAACCAAGGTCTCCCTGCAGACCCCTCCAATGCTAGGCATTATGTTCAATATATTAGCTCTGGTTTTGTCTGCGCCAAGTTGCAGGGGCCACCAAGTACCCAGAGCAAAGGGAAAAGGGATGAGTGTGGTTTCTCCCAGAGTATCCACCTGTGTGAACCAGGTGGAACCGGCACGTGAGGGATGCTGAGGGCAAACTGAGGTATCAATAATGGGGAGAGGAGGCAAGAAGATTCCCTGGAGGCGGGGGTGGGATGGGAATAGCCACCACCCGGGGGCACCTCTCCCTGAAGGGCACAAAGGCCAAGAGCTAGTGACTTTGGCTGTACCTGGAATGCGGGCTGGGCAGGGTGGAGGAGAGCCTATGGCAGCCGCACCACTGTTCCAGTTGGCAGAAAGCCCTTCCCTGAAGACTGTGAGTTTAACCTTTAGCATTCAAGTGTCGGAGCTTAAGTGTCGTTATGAGCAATTCTTCCTGCTGCAGCGTTCCCAGACTGCGGGAAGAGGGGTCGGCAGAAATCCACCCGCTTTCCTTTTTCTTTCCAGACAAAACGAGAGGGAGGGAGACACGCAGAACCAAACACGCAGACACAGGCACTGCTCAAGTCGGGCCCTCGCTAACCCTAAACATCCAGTCCCATCCCCTTGGCCAGTCTTGTTTCTCCAGGCCTGAGTGTCTCCCAGGGGGTCCCCCACTCCCAGCTCCCCTGGGGCTGTGGGGTTCAGAACCACCCTCTGGCCCCCCAAGCCTCCGCTGGGAGTGTTGCCTGGGAACCCCGCCCCTTGCTCTCTGCAGCTGGATCCAGGGCCCCCAACTGCCCCCAGCTTGGTGGCCCGCAGGTTGGGGTTGGGGCACCTGTGTCCTGAAAGAAGCTGGGAAGTCTGGCGTCGGCGGTGGAGAAAGGATGCCGTCGAGCGGCCCGGGGTGGGGAGTGGGATGCAACGGGGACAGGCGCTGGGCCTGGGCGTCTCAGGCCAAGCGCAAGAGGTGCGCCCGCCGCCGCCACGCCCTCTCCTTCCCAGGTGGCTGCCGGCGCCGGGCGTGGTGGTTTTCTGGGGGTGGGGGGAGGGGGGCGCCCCGCAGGGTAGCTCCAGTTGCTCCGCGGGGGGTCATTTTCCCCCCCAAGAGCCAGCCGCCGTGCTTTGCGCGCACCTGTGAGGGTTGCCCAGGTCCCAGGGCAGCGGTTCTGCGCCGGCTTAAGTTCCCCAGCTGGCCTCTCCAGGGGCCTGAGCGCCCGGGCTTCCTGTCGGGAGCTCGGAGCCGGCGGGAGAATAAAGCTTTCCCGAAATGGGGCTGGGTGTGCCAGACTTTAGGGACGCGAGCCCTGGCTCAGTGAACTGTGTGGTCAGTGTCTCGGGAAACTGTCGGGATCCTTGAGGTTGTGGTTCATGGGAAGGAGGGAACAGCGCAAGGTCTCTACCAAGCCCCGGGGGAAGGAGAGCAGCAGCGAAAAGCGCGCGCCCTATGCCCGGGCCAGAGGAAGGTGGCGTCGAATGTCCCTGCTGCCCCACTGGGCCTTGGAATTAAACAGGGAGGTGGCTGCGCCCACAGGGGACCGCTGTCTTGCCCGTTGCCCCGGCACAGGCTGGGCCCGCAGGACATCCGCGGGGAGTCCAGCTATAGCCAGAGCCCCCCGGGCCTGGCGTGCACTGGACTCTTCGAAGCCCGTGGGGCCGCGCGGCGTTCTCCGCCCGCCGGCCTTAACCAAGCGCTGGTTCCAAATTTCGTGCCATCCGTGTGCAGGAAGATTGGGTTTGCCTTTTTCTCTATTTCTAAGAATAGGAAACAAACGAATTGGAAAATTTTTGCTCTGGAAAAATATCTGTTCGATGTCGTTTGGTGCTTAAATTGTCCTTGGATTTTTTTTTTTCCAGCTTCGTTTGAAAAAAAAAGAAAGTTGATGTGCGTCCCAAACCTTGTTTCTCTTTAAACCGTCCCCTTAGACGTGCAGTCGGTTGCTGCAGATGTTTTCTGGGGCAAAGAGAGTGAAATGCAATGGGAGGGGGGATGAGGACTGGGACTCTCTCATTTTAAATCCCATTACTGTCTTTGAGGAGAAGCACAAAAAAATCAGGAAAAGATGGTTCGTCCCCCACTGATTTCCCTCACTTCAAAGATTTCCCTCACTCCTTAAATCATAAATATTATGGCGCTAGGTATTTATCAAGAAAAAAAATGCACATGTTTCTTCAGAATATGTACACGGTATAGGTCCCTTTTTACATTTCTCAGCAAAAAAAAAAAGGGGGGGGTGGATATCAGGCACTCAATTCCTTGGCTATTAAACAAGCCATGCCTGCAAGAAACGCAGGCATCGGGGGCATGTTCAGCCTCGCATCCCTCCATTAGCGCACGCTTGCGTGTCTGCGTGTCAACAATGCACGTGCTGCCATAGGCACCGACTCCCCACGCCGACCCCAGCAGGCTCTGGGCAAATGGGTGCCAGGTCCCAGTTACGCGGTCGCCGCCTTGCTCCCCAGCCCGCCGCCCGTGCCTCTCAAGGATCCCTTTTTCTGCCTCCGTCTGGCGAGTCGGAAGCCTCGATCATTCCCCGCCAAGTAGCCCTTGGAATTCCCTAAAGCGCATGTAGCCTGACCGAGGGTCTCTTGTCCTCGAGTTGTTCACTTTGTTACGTTAAGATGAGGTTAGTTCTCTCTCTGCTTCACCCGCCCCAGGCTTTAGATGTGCAAACTTCTGGTACCAGGTCACCAAAAGGGGAGCCAGCGCTTGTCAGTGGTGTGGGCGGTGCGGAACCTAGGAGAGCCACCAGCTCCGAGGCGCCTCCTGCCCCAAGGCTGGAATTCAGATTTCTATTGTAAAGGAGCCGAGGAAACTGGGAATCTGACTCAAACCCTGGAACTGACTAATTGCCCTGCATTTTCACAATGCGCCATGTATTCGAAATGAAGGGCAGGCTTTATCATTTGGAACTCTTTCAAGGACCCGGGCGCTCCAAGTTTGGGGCTAATTCTTTAAAGGTTTTACTTCTGAGAAATAAGGAGAAAAGAATGAAAGAATGAAATATACCCACAATCCATGTACTGGGGATGGCACTCAAGAGTAGGTTGTGGTCTCTTTTGAATCGGCAGTTCAAAAGGAAAAAAAAAAGTCTGTTTCCTCCCCCTTGCCCCAGGGATGAAACCTCTCTAGATTCTAGCGGCCAATTTGGTTTGATTTCCGCGGTTTGGAGGCTCTGGTGGGGTAAAGGGCGGCGGGGCTCGGAAGACAGACCTCAGCTGCCTTCTGGACCAGCTGGTCCGCTCTTGGCCCTGGAAGCAGAAGCTGAAATCGGGGTGATTCACCCTCGCCCTGGCAGCTGGAGAGAGCGTCGCGTCTGGGGAGCGCGACGCTGAGCCTCCCGGGCCGTGCCCTTGTATGTGGACCTCCTAGCTCCCTCCTCTCCCTATCTACTCTCGGCACCCCCCACCTGCCTACTGTCCCCTAGGGATCTAGTTCCCCTTTCTGTCATTTCGAGCCAGTTCTTTTCCCACCAGAAACTCCTTTTTCTTGGAGTAACTTTCCAAAAGAGCTGTCGTTGTCCTGAAGTCCAACCTTGTGGGGGTGGATTTGGGAAGCCCTTTCTCAATTAAAGCTCCTTCTCTGGGCACCGTGTACATGCCCCTACAGTCCCTAGGACATCACCTGGGCACTGAGACCCACAACTTGGCTCACCCGGCCCAGCGCCAAAACAAAAGGGGACTTCAGTCGCTTTTCTCTTTTCCAGTGAAACGCCTCAGAAACAAATCTGAATTTGGTGTTTGGTTATCTTGCAGGTATGAAATATATTTTCACAAAAGTATTCTTCAGGCTGCCTTAGATGCGGGGTTGGGGGGAAAGCTTTTGACCAAGAATACGGGCACAAAGCAAGAAGCTGCAAGTAATGGACACCACTGTGTACATCCGCTCTTGACTGTGAGGAGTGCAACCCGAGTCTGAGGGACTGGGGCCAGCATCCAAAGTCCCCCATTCTGCCAAGAGCACCCCTGATTCCTACAGACAGAGAGCATTTTCTACCCAGACCTAGCTGCTCACCATCTGGCGCATTAAGAGCAAACTTTCTGATTTGGTGGTTGAGGCTCAGGGCACCGTGGTTTCACCGTAGGACAGAGTTGCGGGTGGAGCAATTCTGGACGCTCAGAAGCACCTCGCCCTGCACCCCTAGGAGAAAGGGGGGAACTGTTCGATTTGTCTGGGGGTCAGGATGTGGGCTGGGGGGCGCGGGGAGGGAACGGATGTATGGAGCGCCAAGTGCCGTGCTGCCTCTCTCTCCTGTTTCTCCCTCCCTACCTCATCTTCTGCCATTTCCAGAGGCAGGAGAAAGGTGATCTCGGACTTGACCCCTAAATCACAGCTGCTGGTGGCTGCACCTCGCTCCGGGATGAGCGCAGCCCCTTCCCCGGGCTCGAGCAGCTTAACCCTTTCGTCCCCGCGCGCTCAGGGGCCGACGGCAGCGGCGCCTCTGACCTCGGCACTGCGGTGCAGCCCGCCTCCTCCGCGCGGCACCTTGGATCCCACCAGGAGACCACAAAAGGGCGAGACTGCGGGGCGCTGCAAGCCTGGGGCACGGGCCGGGCGGCCCAGAGCGCTGCCGGGGAGCCGGAGGAAAAGCCGGAGTTAGCGGAACGAAGAGGGATGTTTGGATCGTGTTAACTACCCAGACAGATGCACTTCGGCATGTCTGCATTTATGGAATCCATATGTTGTCGTGGCAAATGAGAGGACAGCAACACGTACATACAATAGACTTAGAATAACAATATACATTCAAAAAGGGACCGCACATTCTTCACCCTGCAACCCTTCTCTTAGATCTAGCTCTGGAGTTGTACGGAGGCAGCCTTTCAACCTCCCCTGCCTCCACACGGGGTTTTCTTTTTCCTTCCTCCTCCCTTTTTTGTTTTTGTGTCCCCAGTCCCCCAGCAGAAGAGAACCCAGGGCCCAGAAGCTAGGCTCTTTGGGAGTGAGATCTGCTAAGATCAAGTCCATCTCCCTTCTCCCTTAAAAAAAGACTGGCCCATCGCATGTTTTAGCCCTTGGAGCAAATAATAGCTGCTCACATTGAAAACTGACTCTGAAAATTGCAGGGGAGCAGATTCTTAATCAAATTTGCCATCCATATCTTCATCATTAAACCAACATTTCTATGTTATAGTTGCAAAAAAGTAGCTTCAAACAGATCTGGAAACAGAAACCCTCAGCCGGAGAGCACAGCTCTGTACAGTACCTGCATTTATGTACACCTTGTATATTTGTGTGCACATATATTCATGTGCACACAGAGGCAAAGACATCTAAAGTCATTCAAATGTATATTTATGTACTCATTTATGCATATATCTTTGTGTTTATGTATACATCCATTCATTTGAGCGAGAGCCAGGGAAATATACATATCAATGCAATATTTAGCCTACATTCCACTTTCCCTCCCTACTGTAAATGTCTTAAAAACAGATTGGTCTAAAATTTTCTGTCCTCTTGCCAGCTTAATGAAGGATTTAGATTCTGAATTTCTTGGTTCCTTTTTTCATTTTGTACATAAATAATCCATATAGATGCTGGATTATCGCCTGAGCATTATTCAATCATATGAGCTTGGTACCTCTCCTCCTTATAACGAATTCACTCAGTAAAATTAGCATAAGTATTTACCAGATTAAGCTGACATTTTCCTATATTGCAACACGAAATACATTTATATCCAGAATTTCCCTCAAATCGCCTATACCACTGGAGAGACTGATTTCCTCCATGCCGTTTTGTATATGATACAAGCTACAAGTTCGCTTCTAGTACTAGTTACATTTTTAGAAGAATATAAATACATAGCATTTAAGTGAGATTTCAACATCTACAAGGAGAAATTGAATTCTGGTACATCTTCAAAAAATAAACTAACAGATTTATGAAGATTCATGAAGACAGATAAATAGAAGCAAATATACTCCTGAGGGTCTGAACAATTTTCCTTACCTGACGTATAATGGAAAAATTCAGAATTTACCAGTCTTCTTTCAGTCAGCTACACTTTACACTGACCTGCACTTTGGACTGAAAGGGAAAAAAAAAAAAAAAGATTAACTGTTGCCAATGAAAATTTTAAAATAATAATCAGAAACTGGACAAACTGAAGGTAAAAATATACAATGGCTATGATAAAGATAAATATTTATTTAATCAAAGTAGAAGTTGTGTTTGGGCTGTAGGAATGTTTCATCCTTCCCTTAAAAAAAAAAAAAAAAAATCAAGAAAGAAAAAAGCCAGAGTCTTTGCAGACTCCTGGAGAGTTCCCATTGTCCAGGGCTATCGAGAGCCCAGAATGGCATTAACCTCACAAAAGACACATTGTGCAGGGGACAAAAAAAAGCCCCTTCTTCTACAATAACTTTTAGCTTTTTTATTTTTAGAAAATGACAAAGGTTTTGCAAGCACTGACTGGTGAAACCTGTAGCAAGCCAGGCTGGACTTGGCTTTATTGATCTACTGTCCCGCGTGGAAAGCAGCCAGGAAAAGTTTGAATGGCAATCCAGATTTGGCTCATAGAGAGGAAACCCCCGATTTTTCTAAATGTATTTTTTTTCCTAAATAAAACAGCATTATTCCCAGAGTGAATTCAGAAGGATTAGATGAGGTAACCCTGCAAAATCCTAAACCGGTTTTCTCCTCTTAGTCTTGACTAAGAAGCTGCATGCACTTAAGAGCACTGGAAAATCTCTCAAAATGAAGAATTCCCTTGTAGTCAAACAGATTTCCCGATTAATTCCCCAATTCCTTCGAAAATAAATAATCCAGCTAGGCTGGGACAAAAAAATTTTTTTCTCTAAAAAATATGTTTTAGTGCGTATTCTCTCTCTACCTGATGTTTAGAGTTCACGAATAATGCCTTCAAAAACATAAATGTTGTTTTTACATTTGTGTGCAGATCACTTAAAGTGCAAATTGCATTTTATTTTATTCCAGACATTGTAATTTCAATGGTACTAGTTCATATTTAGAACTTACATAAATACATACTTGTCATTTAAAAAAAATCTATTGCAGTAGCAGTGATGGTAAGGCTAGGATTTGAAAGGGGGGGAGAAAAAAGGGAGAGAGAGAGAGAAAGAGAGTCCTGTTCTTCCTGCGTTTGTTTGCTTGCTTTTTGGAGGTATCATACACCCGCCTAAGTGATGGCTTTGATGTACTGGGAATCGGTACAGTAGCAGGGTCCCTGGTTGCTGTCTTTGATTCTAGGGATCTCCTTTGGGCTCTGGTGGGATGTACCGCTCCTAGTCTTTATCTGAAATCCATCCTCTCATTTCAAGCCCTTTGGCTTCGAGACTCTGCTCCAAACTCTTGGAGGTAGCTATGAGACTTTATTTTTCTTTTTCTTTTTTTTTTTTTTTTGGCATTTAGGGAAGGGGTATGTAATCCCCCCCCCATTCTAGACCTTTCCTCGCTATTTAAATATATTGGCTTTCTTTCTTACGAATTTAGTCTGAAATTATTTTTCACTGCCTTTATTACATCCCTGCTTTTGATGGCAAAATAGCTTCCTGTGTTTTGAAAACATCTGCTTTCCAGGTTTTACACGAGAAAATTGATTTTACTTTTCTCTTAAGTCCAGAAAGGTAGAAAGTTGGACTTGTTTCCAAGTGCAACTTTTCCTTTTCTTGTCTTTCCTTGAGTTACCCCCTTTCAGTTCTGATTCACTTTCCCCCTTTTACTTCTAATCATCACTCCCCCCTTCCCCTCTCCTAAAGAACCAGAGAAGATTGATTGCGTCTTATTTCAGAGGACAAAATTAACATATTATATCTTTTTTCGTCTAGTCTATGGTACGGTTAAAGTTTTCTCCATTTGTCCTTTGATTTGGGGGGGGTAATTTTCCTCCTTTAAAAAAAAATCTCCGATTTGCAATTTAAAGTGGCCTCTATTCTAAGTCTCTGCTGCTTCTCTGCTCTTTCACTTAAATCTTTGCTTTAAGCTGTCCCACTCCATTATTGCCCCCCCTTACTCTTCTTTGAAGATGCTCTCTTCCTATTTAATTTAAACATTGCTGCGTTTGCCTAAAAAAGAAAGAAAAAAAGAAAGGGGGAAAGAAAAAACAAGAAAGAAAGAAAAGAGAGAAAAAAGAGCAAGAAAAAAATCTTTTAAAAATCTTAGCCAGGTTCCTATTGTTGCTTCTCTGCATTTCTCTTCTGTGTGTGTGTGTGTGTGTGTGTGTGTGTGTGGTGTGTGCGCGCGCGCGTGTGTGTATGTGTTTTTAATACATGCATAAACTTTTGGTGCCTCTCTCCCTCTTCCTGGGCTCTTCTCCCATCCTCTCTTCCTGCTCTCCTCGCCCTGCTCATCACTTTCCCCTGGTTTTTTTTTTTTTTTCCCTCCCTTCCTCCCCTCTGCCTCCCTCCACCTCCTCCTTTTCTTTTTTGCTGAATCTTATTGATCCAGAAGGTGGCTAATTAGCCCTTCCCGTCGTGCCTGGGTAATGAAGCACATGCGCACTGAATTAATCACAGCCATTTTTTGCAGGAAACTAATTAGCAGAATAAAGATCCAAAGACTTTTTTTTCTTTTCACTCATCAGCTCCCACTTCCAGCGCGTCCCCTCCGACCGCTGCAGCCGCCGCCGCCGCCTCCTCCTCCTCCTCCTCCTCCGGCCGCAGCCGCCGCCGCCACCGCCTGCTTTGCATCCCAATTACAGCCTAGAGCCGCTGCCGCCGCCGCCGCCGCTTCTCCTCCGTGGCCCCTGCCCGCTCCGGGGGCTGTAAACTCCCCGCCAACCATGCTGCTCGGCGGCAGCGGCGGCGGCGGCTCCGGCTCCCCGGCTGCGGCCGCCTCCCGCCCCGGGCTCCGCCGAGCGCGCTCCAGCTCCGCCGCCGCCGCCGCCGCCAGCAGCGCGTCCTCCGCCGCCGCCGACCCCCGCCAGCCGCCGCTGCTGCCTTGATGGGCTCCGCGGCCCGAGCGCCTCTTTTCGGGATTAAAAGCGCCGCCAGCTCCCGCCGCCAACGCCGCCGCCAGCAGCGCCTCTGCAGCCGCCGCCGCCGGAGAAGCAACCGCGTAAGTGGCAACTTTTCCCTCTTTTTTTTTTTTTCCCGCCGCCGCCGCCGCCGCCTGCTCCTCCTCCTCCCGCCGCCACCGCCCGGACGCGGGGCTCCTCGGGGCGCCCGGGCTGCTTTGCATGGGGCTCGTCCTGCCCCCTCCCGGCTCCCGCGCCCGGCCGCCGCCGCCCGCGCTCCCCGCGCCCGCGCCCTGCTCGCTCGCTGCGTCCCGCTCGCCTTCCCCCTGCGCCAAACTTTCTCTTTCTCTTCTTCCTCCTCCTCCCGCCGCCGCCGCCGCCGCCGCCGCCGCCGAGCCCGGGCCGCCCCCTCCTCCCCGGCCCCCGCGCCGCCGCCGCCGGCGACCCCCGGGAGGGTGGAGGCGCCCGGGGCGAGGCCCGCGCGGCGAGTTTGGAGGCGCCGCCGGGCAGGGCCGGCCGGGGCGCGGGCCGAGGGCGGGAGGGCGGCCGGGGTCCGGGCGCCAAGACAAAGGCGGCGGTCGGCGGGGGGGGGGTCCGCGGTGCCGAGCTCCCCCGCCCTCGGCCCCCAACTTTGCCCCACCCCGGGAGGCGCCGGGGCCCCGGGCTGAGCCGCGGCGCGGGGCGCGCACCCGGCCCGGAGCCGTCGCTGCGGCTGCCGCAGCTGGCCGGCCGGCCGGGCGCCTTCCGCGCCAGGGCTCCACTTGCCGGGAACGCGGCCGCCGGGCCGGAGCCCCGGGGTCCGAGAGCGGGCGAGGGGGCGAGGCGGCAGCCCGACCTTCTCTACCTGCGCGCTCTCCGCCCTGCCCCACTGGCAGCGCCGCGAGCGCCCTGAGGGGCCTCTGCCCTGGACACTAGGGGCTCCCGGGGGCTCGGGGCTGCGCCGCCGGCCGGGACCAGACCTCGCCTGGCCGGCCTCTCCTTGGCCAGCTGAGTTGAGAGACATCAGAGGATTCCTTCTTCTATTTTTTTCCCCCTCCCTTGTTTTTTGTTTCTTTCCTTTTCTTTTTCTTTCTTTCTTTTTCTTCTTTTTTCCCTTTTCTTTCTTTCTTTCTTGTTTTTTTTGCTCACGCGAATCTGGGATTGTTTACGTTCCGTTCCCCACTTTCACCCTCGTCCTGTTCCACTCCTCTTCTCCATGTATTTTCCCCATTAGATGCAAAAATCACGTTCCTGAATTTTGCATTATGCATTTTCATGTACATCTTTTTGCATATCTATTGCAGAGTAGAGCTAAGTGTATTTTATGCCGGGTATTTAAATTGTGTATGGACTCAGTAGGCTCCTTGTGGAGCTGTTGAAAAAATACATTTTACTTTGCAAATTAATCTGTTGCTCAGACTCTGACTTTGCAAAATGTTGTGCAGTTCCTTCGACTGTGGCAAATTCTTTGATTACAAGTGCTTGCAAAAATCACCCACTCTTAACTTTTCCCCCTTGTTGCTTTGAAGTAGGATAAATATGACAATTTTTATTGGTCTCAATTATTGAAACTTGATCTATGGACTATATGGAAGAAGGAGGCTGATTGCCTTTTTCTGGCCTCCAGTTCTAGTGACTTTTAAAAGGGTGTTTGTTAAGTACCTTTGAAGAATATGACATACGGTGATCGCTTGGCTGTAATGCAAATTACAGAACATAAATTCACTTTGGAATTAAAAAAAAAGACTCGAGCCCTTTCAGTGGGGACACTTGAGGATTTATTATGTTTTTTAAAAAATTACTTTTTTCTCCTTAGTTGGGAGAATGGCTAGTTCCAGACCAACTTATTTGGAGGTCTATGGAAAGAGGCTTGGGAAATGGGAGAGGGGAGAAGATTGATCACAATCTGCATAATCGATAGGGCAGCCTGCTGCAATCTTGTACCTACATTTACTGTAAATTTCTACAGTATCTGCAGCGTGGGTGCTCCAGTGCCTTGCTCGGCTTCTTGGAGCAGATTTAGAGGCAGTACAAGCAGAATTTACTGCCAGCCCTCCGGAATAATATAGGGGAAGGCTACTGGATTGTGGCTCATTTTAAACCTCCTTCATAGTACTGTACATTTTTTTTTGGTGAATCTGTTTACATGTGAGGGTTTCGGGTACTGAACCCCCAAAGTGTAGGTATCCTATAGGTTGGGAGTGGAAAGTATTGGAAGGGGGGTTAGGAGATGGGAATTCACTTATTGAATCACCACTTCGGGGGTCCTCTGCTTATCTTATAATGTGAAATATCTTTAACAAGTGCAAGGAATTTAGAGTGACGAATATGAGAGAGTAATACACCAGAGACTGAAGCAGTGTGAAAAGTAAGGATTGCTGTGTGTGTGCATGAGAGAGAGAGAGGGGGAGAGAGAGAGGGAGAGAGAGAGTGAGAGAGAGAGAGGGAGGGAGAGAGAGATAATACAGACACTTATCTTATAGTCAGGCTTGAAAGCTTGGTGGTAGGTGAATCCATATTTGGAGATGATTTTGAAATAGTCTAGCAAATGGTGCATGAACAGGATTTCGTAAAAAGTGTGTACGGAGTCAGTTTTGAAAGGATTGCCGTTCGGGGAGATGAGGTGTGGGCAGGAAAACCCACTCTAGGCCAGCAGCCTTCCTCTGTCTGTGTGTCTCTTCCCTTCCCCCTCTCTGAGTTCTAGTTTTTAATTACTTAATGCTGAAACGCACAGGGCTTATATAAATATTTGCAAATGCTCTTTCCTATTGATTTCTCTGGATAAACTGCCCTGCTCAGGTCTAGAGAGGAGGCAATTCAGATCTGTGGACTTTTTAAACATACAAAGTCTCTGGAGGAGGGTTGGTCTGTGCACGTGTGCGTTTATGGGTAGAGTTGTAGACGTGAAGATTTTGGGGGGCTGCAAGGAGAGTTCAGGCTCCTCTGGGCTGGAGCTGGCCCCAAGGCCTGGCAGTTCTGACAGATGCCTGTGTGTGTGTACGTGTACGTGTGTACAGGTACGTACTGTGCCGGGGGGGGGGTCTACCCTGGGGGAGTCTGAATGCATATGCACTTACAGCACCTCCCCCCCGCCCCCCATTAATTATGGAGCAGTTTTCCAGGGCTCGGTGACTGCCTTCTCCTCAGGGTCACATTGAGTTCGAATCTGACCTAAGGTGCAGGAATCCTGCAATGGGGAAATAAAAGAATATATAGAATGGGGTCAGGTCAGCTGCTCAGAGGCCAAAACCCCTACAGCTGCTTTGATTTTATTTTTTTGTGTATATTTTAGGCTCCTCCTGCCATGTTACAAATTGGGCCTCCCCCTCTCAGGTGTTTGCTCTGTAGCTTAAAGGCACCAGAGCCTCTGCCTGCTTAGATGTCTGCTTCCAGCAAGAACAGAAAACCCACGATACCAAATCCAAAACAAAACAGAGGAAGGAGGGGGAGGAAAAACACCCCTATTGAGTTCAGGCAAATAAGGTTGGGTCTCCAGATCCGATTACAAAGCAGCTCTGAATATGCAAGACAGCACACAGGACCTGTTATTCCAGTTACAACAAACTATTAAAAAAAGAGAGAGAGAAAAGAAGAGGCATG
This sequence comes from Balaenoptera acutorostrata, assembly GCF_949987535.1. Taxonomy (NCBI): domain Eukaryota; kingdom Metazoa; phylum Chordata; class Mammalia; order Artiodactyla; family Balaenopteridae; genus Balaenoptera; species Balaenoptera acutorostrata. Next base: position 16,262,555 of record NC_080082.1, on the reverse strand, counting down.
TTTAGGTCGTAATTTGTTAGTACAAGGAAAAGAATCCCACATAAAGCTGCCGTTTTCCCCCCTCCCTTTGCTGGCTTCACATAGAATTCACTCACCCTTTTCCGATTTGTCTACTGTATAGGTTCTTTTATTAAAATCTTTGGGTTTAGGAAGATCGCTGCAAGCAACACATTTTCTGTATTTTTTTTTCCTTTATCTTAGAGGAGAGTTGGCAGGGGTTCTGTGGTTTGCAGTTACACAATATGTTATCATGTTTTTAATCACTAAATCATTGCAGTGGTTATAGATTTACAGTCTTGGGGTATTACAGAGAAGAGCAAGGCGGCTATATGTATGCTTTTAAATTACACCAATGTAAACTGAGTACAGCAGCTGTGAATATGGTCGGCAGACTTCATCCCTCCTCCACCCCCAAGCATCTTCGTTCTTTTTCCCTCTGTGATTTTTTTTAAAATTGTTCAGTTTGCTTAAAAGAACCATCCCCCCTCCTATATTCCTTTTCTCTTCATCCTCCCCCACAAAATATTTTTATTTCAGACTTCTGACCCAAGGTAAGGTGGAATTGAAACTCTTGAAATATGACTTTGGATCAGGGAGTATAGTAATAATAATTTAAAAAGTGGATTTCCTAAGAAATCCTCTTGGTTTTCATACCCATCTCCTGTATAGGGATGGAGGGCGGATTGCAGATCGTGAGGTGGGGTGGCCAGAGTGGAGGGAAGGCAGGCTTGTGGCGCTTGCCTGCCTGGAATCTCCAGTGTCCTGTCACTGTGAGCCCACTTTCAGCTTCTGTTTTTCATATTATTATGTAACAGAATCCTTGGCAGCATTAAAAATTCAGTATTACAAGCTGATTGTAATGCTGCCTCATTAGACAGCACTGCCTGGCCTTGTATTAAGTGAAACACAGAGCATGGCTTTTAGATTATAAACACCAATAAATATTAAGGGTCAGCAGAGGGGGGAAATAGTCAGCTGGGTTTTTGGCCCCTTCTGGTTTTATATCCCTTCCCATCTTCCCTTCGTCATTCCCCCTCTGCCCGCCCCTCCGACCCTGGGCCTTGGTAACTGTCATCTGTTTTCTTGGGATGCTGATGTGTCGACCTTGGTGACATTTTAGGAGGGCTTTTTATAGAGTTATCTTGTATACACAAAAGGTTTGGAAGTTTGTTTTGTTTTGATCTGCAATAAACAGGCCCTTCACTTTGCTGATGTCATTTCCCTTCATATTTGAGTTGTTTATTGTGCTTCTTCGCAGGGCCCTCTCATCCCTACCCCCACCTTGCTTTTCAGCCAGAGTCTGTGGCCGCCTGGGGAAGGGGGAATGCGTTCCTAAGCTGCCAGGTCTGGGTTCAAAGGCTGAGGGTTGCGTGTCACTGTGTCGTCCTAGGGTTCGCTCGCTGGGGAAGATGTTTCTAGCTTCGAATCTGGTTAAGCACTCCGACATCCACTTGCCCTGGTATTTTCATGGCATGCAGTGATTCACCTCAGCTTCCTTTCTTTGAAGCACCCCCCCGCCCCGCGCGCACGTGCACACACACACACCCACACACACACACCTTGTCTATGTCTGTAGGACATCCTTATTGCCCACATCTCCATGCAACGCCCCCCCCAAAAAAAAACACCACCTAATCTCGTAATGATGACTTTGATTCAGTTGCAAATCTGAAGCTGGCTTTAGGGACTTCATGCTGTGAAAAAAAGAAAACGTTTCCAGGCGTTGCCCCACAGTCTCGCTGCAACCCCGCACCTTCTATCCCTGTTCAGTTTTTTTTTTCTCCTTTTGCATTTTTCTGTTCCCTGCCTTTTCATAGACGTAAAGGCTATTCTGGCGTTACTAAAAATGACCGTAATGACCAGTGTCTCTTATTTCCATGTGATCCACAATCGGAATACCCCCTCCTCAAAAAAAAAAAAAAAAAAAAGAGGGTGGGGAGAGGAAGGAGGAAAAACTGAGTGTGTAGACCCCCAAGGCTTTCCTCTAATAGGATGATGGGTTTTAGGTTAAAAAAATATTATTGTTTTGTTCTTTTAGGTTTAGAAATAATAGGGGGAGAGGGAAAAGCAGTCATTAGGAAGTTCACTGAGCTGCTTTCCATCTAAGACGGGTGAAAAATGAACCTGCATTGACACTTGGCTCCATGTGAAAGCCCCAGTAACCTCTCCCCCCTTCCGTTGCCCTGGCCTTTTGTTCCTGGAGAAGGGAGCTAAGGTGCTTTTTCTCCCAGACCAAAGGCAGCAGGCAAGGAGTCCCCTTGTGTGCGCATCGCCTTTAGATGGCCTTCTCATGGTAATTGTCAATGCAGACTCCCCCAAACAATTGCTCCAGGGAGACACAAAAGCAAAAACATTTGTCCTATTTTTTTAACCTCTTTGTTTTAGATTTTTTTTTAAATCCATTCTTTAAATTTCACAGTTTCTATTTGTCTGCAGAGAGACAAACGGAACAGCATGAAGCAAGCGCATTTTACCATAGGCCTCACTGGCAATTGGAACGGCCTCAATAGAAATCCAGATTCTTAAAACACTGGCTGACTTGGAGGAGATGTGAAATTTCAGCTTGGGGCTCTTAAGTGAGATTAGCACAGATTTCGAACAAAAATGCACTAAAAGGAAAAGATAAGACAATGGGATGCTGGAATCATTTAGGGGAAGTGTGAAAAGGGTCACCTTTTGTTTATCTCTTCGGATCCTGCCCCAAGAAGTGGTCGCTTGATGGGAAGGAATTGCAAGTCCAAATGCAATTCTTCATTTAAAAAAAGATCTGATTCTGGTCGTTGTGCTATTGGTGTGTCGTTTCAGTGTTGGTTTTAAAGCACTGAACCAGTGTGGGGACTGCTGGTACGCACTGTGGGATTGATGCTGTGTTGAGAATTTTTTTTTGAAACTGCGATTGATATAGAGAGGCCATATCCCCTCCCCCCTTTTCTTTCCTCTCCCGTTTCCTTTTTCCTTTCTTCTCCCTCCAACCCGCTTCCCCTCCAAGAATGCAGTGGTTTGCATCAGGCTGAGGGCAGAGGGATGTGTCAGACCGTGGGGATGGCCTGTGAACAGAATAGGAGTCCACCTCTCTTCCCTGGCCCCGAACAAAGCACCTCTCTCCTGTAATGTATGGGCCCTGATTGCAGTGTTGTCCTTAAGCATCTGTCTGCCTTTTTAATTAAAATTCTCAATTTCAAGGTTTAGAAACACAAATATAAGAATCCCCCTGGGTATAAAAGTCTTGCATGGCAAATTCTCTTTGCCCTTTCAGAAATAATATTTTTGTTTAAAAAAAAAAAAAAAAGAGCGCAAGCTCTTTACCTGATGTCTTGAAGCTGTTTTAAGGCAAAGTCTTTGTTTTTGCTTTCTGAAAACTTGGCCTTTGTAACTTAAAATTGAGGAAAGCTCTTCTCTATCACAGTTTTAAAAAAATGGTTCCTCATTTGTCTTTTCTAGATGTGTCATTGACAGCTTTAGGGTCTGAGCTGAGGAGGGTGGGGAAGTGAACCAGATAAGGTTCCACCTACGATTTGGGGGGTAAAAATTAATCTAGGGAATTAGCATTGTAGCGAGAGATGGAGACCTTGAGGTTTGTGACAGAGAAATGTGAATCAAAACATGTTAGGCCTTGGCACACCAGCCTCCAGCGGTTCTGAAGGTGAGTGTGGGCTGTTCTGAGGAAGGCCTGCATTCTGTACCATACCCAGGAGGGCCTGGCCACGCAGTGGGTACCAGGCTCCTAAGTATAACTGCCTAGAAAGGATGGGGTGAATTCAGGGCATGCAGTGCAGTTCAGCTCCAAATGGATCCTTGCTTATTTCAGGGACTTTTGTTTTTGTTTTGTTTTGTTTTGTGCCCTCTTCTGGCTTTTTCTTTGTTAAAGCCTCAGGGTTATTTAAGCACTAGTTTTAAAATCAACGTGTATGTATAATTTAATAAAAATAGAAGGATCTGAAAGAATACACAAATCCGCCTCAACCCAGTTGTGCTGTGAAGATAGTGCCCAGGTTTAGCTAGAAGTCAGCAGGCTGACATTCGCTGTCTCTTAGCTCAGAGATCATATTTACCTTTGCTGAAGTGAAAGGAACAGCATTGGCGAGTGAGTGTATATGTGGAGTGAGTGAGTGAGAGAGAGAGAGAGAGAGAGAGAGAGAGAGAGAAAGAGACAACCAGTTTGGCTCTGATGGGATCTTTGTAATTTACCAGCCAGCTAAGTAAGCATTAGGGGGCTGGCCTCTGGCTTGGAGAGTGGCTAAGGGGAGGAGTGAGGGAAGGGTTAGTATTGCCTGATTTATTTTTAAATATTTATCCTTTTGGCTGTTGCCAGTTACGCTTTCCAGATGAGACGAGACTAGTTATGGAGAGCTGGAAGGAAAGAATTGCCTTTTCTGAGAGTGGGTTTATTTGTCAACAGTTTTCAGGACGGAGAGCGCCGGGCTGTCACTGCTGGGTAGGCCGTAGGTGTCACGTCAGGCAGCTGCCCTGGGAAGAGCTGGGGCCTTTCAGAGCTGGGGGACAGAATTTGTAACATTTATGTCAGAGAAACTGTTGATTCCATATGGAAGTGCAAAAGTTGCAAATTCCCTCTGAAAAGGTATTGTTTTGATTAGCGATGGAAATAAGTTTTGGTCGAGGTAACACACCCGCTTTTGTGTGATCCTTTATATTCCTGATGATCCAGAGGCCATAGATTACTGGCCTGTGGATTACCTGTTAAATTTGTGTCTGTAACAAAGGCAAGCCTGACCAGGCCTCACTGTGTCTGTAGCTGGTGTCGGATTAAGATAAAGGAAAGGGACTCAGGGTCACTCTCAGCTCTACGTGTCAGGACTCTGAGGTGCAGCAGGCAGATGCAAGTGTCTGCCACTTGGGACAGGCGGTTTCAGGACAGACCCCCTCAGGGCCTTCTGCCCAGAACCTCCACATACTTCCAGGTTGCTTTGTAGCTGGTTCTTTGGGCTTTCTAGCTTTCACTGTATTGAAAATATTTATCTGTTGGCCCACCAGGTTCATGATGTCACCAGATTAGGTTTTCCCCTGTTAACAAAAGTTAAGACAGAGCAGCAAAATTCGATTTTCTGGGAGTATAAACATTTTCGTATTGTCGTTAATTTATCTGCTGGGCCGTGGGTTGCTTCCAGGCAAGAATGGGGGCCTAGAGTCTTCATTCTCCTGAAGACGATTCCAGAGACATCTCTGAGTTGTGTGCGCCGCGTTACTTGCGTTATTGCTAGCATCATCATCTACATGTATTATTCATAGTCACTTTTTCAATTAAATTATTCATTAGTTTTCTTTAAGGTGTTCTCGACTCATGTGGCTAACATAAATAATAGTGTGTTTTGAAAACACCACCTGTTCTTGGGCCTGAAGTCAGGCGGTCTGGAAACAGCTCTGCAGTGGCCATACTCTGGTTTACAAAATCATCCTCCACTTTCCTTTTCCTATCTTCACTCCCCCCCCCCACCCCGTCACTCTCTCATGTGTGACAGAATTTGGCTTGTGCTCTCCTTTGTCCCTAATCGGACATGATTCCCTAGAGGCAGTCTTTTCTCCCCAGGCCCTAGCTGGAAAAAAAATTTTTTTTGGAGTCTCTTTTTTGGACTAAAATGTAGAGAGGGGTTGTCCTTCCCCAACAGGTAAGATAGTTACGTTAATCTGAACCCGAATTATATTGTGCAAAATGCCTTCTAGTTTTCACCATCCTTTTCTCCTGCATCAGTGTGTGCTTAATGCTAATACGATTCCATACATACAGCTCTTCGCCTGGTGAGCTTATTATATTTCTAACACTTGCACGGTTCATTATTGTGCAGTCAGAAAGGACTCTCAAGGCTCTGGGGCCAGCCTGGGTGGGTGGCTTTCAGAAAGGGTAAAAGCAGGTGCCTTTCTGTGCTGAGAATCGGGAGTAAATTCAGACCGAGCGTGGGATTCTGGCAGGGAGGACAGGGGACTTCCGGTGAGATTTCTGTGGCGCTGCCTTTTCATATCGGAATGGAGAAGGTGAACCTGGGGAGATACAAAAGTGTCCAGCGATTACTTTGACCACCTGGGGTAGCCGCATTAAATTTGACCCGGGGGGTAGAATCTTCCTACGCAGGGCATGATCTGTGCCCTTATCTGTGGCTTCTTAAGGCATCTTGTTTAAGACCCTAAGGTTAACTGCAGACTGCGACTTTTCTTCCTCTCTTTATGTCTCTTTTTTCCTTTTTCTCCCATGAAAAACTCTATCCTTAAACTCTCAGTGGAGAGCAGGGGATGTTTTTATAAGTTTCTGCAGCTGAAAAACAGAAGTGCTTTGTAAAGCAGTTAATAGGATGGGTGTGTGTTTCAAATAAATTCCTGTCCACATTGGCTAATGTCCCCATGCTAGAGTGGCCTGGCAGTGACGTGGCTGGGGCCCAGAGACCGATGGCTTCTGTTCGGAGGCCCCAGGCTCCTTCTTGTGGCCGAGGGCATGTCCCTTTCTTCTCGCCGTTTTCTAGGCCGGCCCCTGCCTTTTGATGAGTGAGGGGTCAGCGCCTGGGGAGGACCGTGCTTTGTTCCCGCCGGGCCGGTTCTCCGCGCGGCGCAGGCCGAGCCGCCCGGGGCTCCGGTCCCCGGGCGCGAGGTTCGGCCTGCCCGGAGGCCCGTGCTCGGAGCGCGGCCGAGTGCTCGGGCCTCGCGCGCCCGTGTGTGTCCCCGTGTTCCCGCGGGCGCGGCCGCCGCCGAGCACCCGGCCTGCGCCCGGCACGACTGTAGATGTCAGGCTTTGCCCGGGGAGCCGAGCGGCGGCGGGGCTGTGAGTTTCAAATTAACCTTCCGCTTTGTTGCTGTGTAATGTGGATCCCCGAAGGCCCCCCGCCCCGCCCGCCCCCCTTCCCCGGGCGGTGCGCGCTGCAAACTGCGAGTTGAGCTTCATTTACATAAAGCGATTCCGGGCGGGCGGGCGGCCGAGCCGGCAGCGGGCAGGCCGGCGACCGGGACGCGAGCGCCGCGCCCCGTGGGTGAATCTCCGCCGCGCGCTCGGGGACCCTCCCTCCCGGGGAGGGGCGGCTGCCAGCCCCGGCCGCCACCATGAGCCCCGCTCCCCTGCCCCGGGCCCCCCCGCACCCAGCCAGAGCCACCTCGGAGCCCCGGGGGCAGCGGGAGGTGGGGAAAAGGCCGCCTGGGGTGGGTAAGTTCGGGGCTCGGGTGCCGCTGGAGTTTCCCATTGTCGCGCCTGCCTCGGCCCCCGGACCCGCGAGTGCCTCCTCCCTCCGGAGGTGTGCGGAGCCTTTGTGTGCCAGGTGAGTGCAGCCTCCCTCCCCCGCCCGCCCTCCGGGTCCGCGCAGCCGGCCTGGAGCTGCGGGCAGGTGTAGTGAGTCTTGGCTGAACTTCCCATTCTCTTGGGGCGTGTGGGGGAAGGGCAGGCTGGATGCACCTGAACTACTAGGACTCCAATGGGAACCGACCTGGGGCGAGAGCCTCTGAATTCTGCTGGGCGCAGAGTACAGACCTTCCTCTTTCCCTCCCTCCCTTCCATCTTTCCTCCCCCCCTCCCCCTCCTCCGGCCTTCCTTATTTTGCTTTTGGATTAGTTCCTGCCTTCTGAATATTTGCGGTGCTGGTGTCATTTAGAAGTTTGAGTTCCTCCGCCTAAAAATGCACCCTTTTCATCGCGAGACGTCACTGGCCAGTTGGAAACAATGTGAAGAACGGGCTTATTGGGGAGTAATTAAAGGGAGAATCAGAGTTTGGGAGCTGGAAAACACCTTTGGAGATCGATTTGTCCACCCTCAACTTTGAGTCTGTTGGCACTCTGGAAACACAGAGCAGCGTTCATTTCCGTGGGGAGGGGGGTGGGTAAGAGGGAGAGCTGAGACGTTTGTCCTGTTAAAAGAAGAGGAAGGCCCAAGTTAGGTCAGTAGCAGAAAAAAAAGTAATCATGGCAGTCTAGAGGGAAAAGAACTTTCTGGAAAATGGTCCTTTCTGCTTTGGATATACCTGTGTTATAATGATGGGAAAATGCCTAGAGGGCAAAGATCACAGCCCATGCCTGGTGTAGTCCAAGAGTGCATTGCCTGGCACAGTGGTGCACAGTATATAAACTGGTTTAAATGAAACTGGCTAGCAGGTGAATCCAAGAGGGTCCTCCCCCCTCTCCCCGCCCTACATTTGTGTCCTTTAACTGGCCTTGAGGACTCTAAAAGCCACTGACAGATAACCTCAGAGAGGACAGATGGCCCCACTTGGACACAGGGAGAAGGCCTCTCCCTCAGGCTGGGGCCTGCATGGTGGAATGCATCAAGGCAAAGCAAGGAAAACAACCTTAAGCCTTGAAGGTAGATAGTGAGAAAGTTACACGTCATCTTATTTCATTCCCATGCTTTGAGATCCTTGGGGAAAGGTCACTAAATAAATAGAGTATAATTTAGAGCTCATGCTAGCTGAGGAACTTCGTTGCTTTGCCATCGAGCAGCAGGTGTGTTTGTAGAGTTGGCCCCTGGAGTCCCCTCATTCCTAAATTCAGGAGGTGTCAAACCTTCATGTTCTTTTAATGGCTGTGGTTTCTGGATAGGTTTCAAGGGGAAACCCTAAAAATCACGAGCTCCAGTAGGCTGGGCTGGAGAGGGAAGCCTGAGTGAGAGGGCAGAGACTACATCGGAGAGGAAAACATACACCTTCCAGGGTAACCTGATCAAGAAAGGCCGAGGCCAGGAACACGGGCCTGTTCCTTGTTATCAAAACAGCCACTAGCGGCATGAGATTCTGATTCCTTCTTGTTACCCAATGCAAAAAGCAATTAGGGGACAGAGGTGGTGGAATGTGAGGGAAGTCAGGAGACTGGGGTTCTGAATAATTTAAGGGTTTCAAGAATAGGGTCATTGGAGAGAGGTACATACCTGGATGTTTGCACACCTGTATTTGTGCTCATTCTCTTTTGTGGAGACCCCGAAGGCCCCCTTTCAGAGGCATGTGGCTATGAAGGCCAAGAGAAACTTTTCCTCTCCCCTTTCCTTAAATTACGGGACTAAGGAGATTGCCTGCGTTTAGTTTCCAGCATGTTTTCAGAGAGCGTGTAAGTGCCTCTCAGAATGGGCTAGGGTCACACTTTGTTCTTTTATTTAATTACACAAGTATTATTTAACAACATGGGGCAGATGCAGAAGCAAGCACTTTTACACTTTAAAATCAGTCCTTTTGGAATCACAAGGAATTAAGTGACTTGGAGACCTTCTGTCTTGATGACATGGGTCACCTCCCTTTGCCAGCTCTCTTTTGAAATGGCTGCATTTTCTATTGGATAGAGCTGCTATTTTCCAGTTCTCTGGAGAACAGTTTTGATTGACAGGGGACTATTGAGAAACACTTGCTAACTCTTCCAAAATAGAAAAAAATCTGAGCTGCTTCCCCAGCCACCTGAAACTTTAATTTTGGTTTTTCCCTTCCATCTTTTATTTGCACAAATGAATACTCAGGGAGAGTGGAAAGGACCCAAATAAAACAGTATTCTCAGCAGGCCTCTGTTTGGCTCTTCCCAACAGGACAATGCCGTGCCTGCCTTCTTGCTGTTTTGGGGTTGGATTTAACTGCTGTATCAGCTCTGTGCCAACTGGACTGCCCAGTGGCAAGGCGCTAAACTAAGCAAGATTTCAGTTTTCATCATTATGACTTTAACTGATGATTAGTAGACACTCCCAGGACAGTACTGGCTCACCTTGGGTGACCCAAAGGTTGTTAGTTCATTAGAATAAATCTGTGATTGCAGACTACTAGTAAAGTCTTATCTGGGACTGGTGATGATTTAGCTTGGTTCCTTCAGTTCTAGTCACAAGTGGTGTCCAGAGAGCATGTCCTTATTTTCACTGTGTGCTGTTGTTCCTTTTGCACGTTGGGCTTTTTTATTTGTTTTTTGTTTTGCTTCTGAAGTGTTAAGTGTGAGAGGCTAGAAATATTCCAGGGCCCAAAGCATATCTTTATCTAAGAAATAATTTTTATTGCAGGGTTGCAACAGTCTCATGTTAAAAAGTAAATATTTAAGTGACTAAGCCACATTTAATAAAAGGGTAGGGACTTGCTCTAAGGGAAAGAAAGTGAACTGTCTTCACACCCACTTTTTAGAGTAGCTTAGGGTTTGTCTCCTCCTCTTACAGGGGAGGCAGTGGTGATTCTGGCCTGAAGAAACTTGCAAGCTCCATCTCACACTTCCCTGTATTACGAAGATAATGCACCTGATGCTGAACGTTAGTAACCTCAAGAAATACAGTATGTGTTGTGGTTTATACTTGCATTTGTTATTAAAATGGTTGCTTGCTCTTAGCCTGGCCCATTTCTGTAGTGCTTGGGCCTGTTGGCCTTCTCTGGTTCCCAAGGCTGGTGTAATTAACCAGGATAGGGGCGTTACTGTAAAAATACAACATGAAGGCAGATTCCATTACAGTGAACTTCAGAGGGCTATCGAAATGTTCTGGTACGAGATTTTGGTTGTAATGGTGGCTGTTAGAAATCACAGCAGAGCGCAGAACTACCGTCCTCTGCCTGGGTTTGAAACTGTGGTCAGGGAAATGGAGACCTAGTTTTAATAGAATCCAGATAAGGGAATTCCTTTGCAGGAGCTAATCTCAGTCAAATATTAAAAGGTGCCTGTTCTGTCCAAAGCAGTGTCCTGAGTCCTTAGACTGCTCAAATTGAGGAACAAACACACAGAAGCTAAGATTGAGTCAGACTGCCCCCAGGGAGAGACCCAGGCAAAAATCTTGGCTCACTGGCAAGCCACTCTCAAAATCCAGATTAAGGAGGAAAACTACAAAATCAACAACTGTCAGATTTCTTTTCTATATGATTTAAAGTTGGCTGCCAGATTGTTCTCTTTGAACATGTGCGAACTGACAGTCAGATGTTAGAGGGTTGTTTTGTTTTGTTTTGTTTTGTTTTTAGCTAATAAAGTAAATGACTCATATGAACAGGAACTGGGGAATTGACAGCAGTATTGTGCTAAAGCTTCAGAAGCAGTGAGGCAACTTGAATGCTTTTTTCTGGTTTTCATTCTTTGGGGCAGGGGACAAGATGGTGAGGACAAGGCAGTGAGTGGTCTAGCAGTGATGGGTGTGTTTCTAGAGAATTCTTTGCCTAAGGAAGGTGGCTTGGCTTACTTGTCACTTTTAAAGGTGATTTTTCGTTAGATGTTTCCGCCCTTCTTTCACCCTTAATTCCTGGAATTTCTTGCTTTTGCAAGGATAAGGGTGTGAATAAAAATAGGGAAAGAGACATAGAAAGTTTGCTAAGTGGCAAATTTGACTTCATTTCAGAATAAGACTTCTGTGCTGTTGGTTTTAATCCCAGACAGGGCCTCTTAGCAAAATGCCTGGGCTTAATCTGCCTTTTGGGTGAGCCCTTCTCCCTTCCCACAGGAGGGTCACCATGCAGTCTTGTCAACATGGGGATTAATGCACGGGAGGTTTTGATGTGTACCCCTCCAGAGAGGCCTTAGCTGGCCTCCTGGGGGTGGGGGGGTGTCTTAGGTGATTCAGCTGCTTATTCTTTGAATTTTGGTATTAACACATGTGCCGCCTCCAAGATTTTTCCATCCTCTTCCCTCCCTGAAGTCAGTCTGAGGCTTCCAAGGAAGGGAGGAGTGGGGTATGCAAAACATGTGCTCCCTTCCCACCCGCTGCCCCTTCTGGCTGCTGCAGGTTTGGGACTGAAGCCATCAAACCCCCCTTGCAGGCTGCTCCTCGTGAAGATGGGGAAACCCCCAAGCCCTCTCTCCTCCTATTCTGCTAATCACATAATGGCCTTGAAGGCTTTCTTACATGATTATCTTGTCTTTAATTTTAAGTGGGTCTTTTGGGGCAACAGTTGGGAGTTTGTGGAGTATCTTCTGTCATCTGTAGGCAGACTCTGAACTGGGAAAACTGGCTCCATCGGACGCTGTGAAAAGACGGTGGAATTTTCATCTGCTGCCGATTTCACGCACTGTCCTGAAAGTGATTTCGGCCACAAACCTTTGATCTGAGAGTGAAACTTGCCCCCCCTCGTGTGCTTCTGGAGGCAGGAGTTGGTGGCTGCTCAGACCTCCTACTCTTTGTGTGTGTGAGTGAGTGTGTGTGTGAGTGAGTGAGTGTGTGTGTGTGTGTGTGGTGGGGGTGACTTAGCTAAAGAGAAGGGCTGAACTACTTGTGGGTCTTTGGTGGTGGGCGAAAAAGCAATTTTGCTGGGTTCTTGGTTGTGCCTGATTTTATCCAGGAATGTAACTGGAGAAAAATTCTTCTGGGAGTCTATTGGTTGAGCTAGATTTTGAATGAGAACTGTTGCCCGTGCACATCTCTGTTGTAGGCTCTGCATTTCCATATGAAAATTCCAGTTCACAGCCGGCTCTCTGTCTTCTTTGAGTCTCCTTAGTGGAGAGGCCAGAGTCAGAGTCAGATGAGCTGAATGAAGACAGGGGGGCTTAATTCGATACTTGAGTTCAGGCCTCATCTGCCCCCCCCCCCCAAAGTTATATATGTCCCTGTTCAGATATGAAGTCTCGATCCAGTATATAAAAAGCTCTTTTCAAGAGTTTAAACTCCTGTAAGCCTATAAAAAGTACATATGTGTAGCCGTCAGCTTACTTGCTTTCCACACTTACGGTTTCGGAGCGGCCTATTTTGGACAGCTTTTCTCTTCCTGACATGTTTGTCCAGTGAAAATATGCTAAAGAACACGTGTGTGCCTTTTTTCTCCTCCTCAGCAACTTTCCTGTCTTTTTTTTTTTTTTCTTTTAAACAGTTTTTCTTAACTGCTCAAACAATGTAAGCCTCTTCCACCATTTCAGGCCCTCTTCCTAAAATGCTCTTTGGCTCAGGGCCTTGGTTCTTAATGTGCATTTGGCTGGTAGGGGGAGTGGTTTTTGCTTTCCTTGTAACATTGCCGCGTTTCCCCGTGGAACATCTGTGTCGTTGCAAAAGCGTCAAGTCAACTTGTGGATGCTTAAAGAAGAGGTCCGTGGATTCAGTGTGTGTTAGAAGGCTGATGTCACTGCAAAAGCAGCTGCTTTCAAACTGCTCTTAAAATGTAGTTGCAGGTAAAGAATGGCAGGGGTGAAAATTCTAGGGGTTCCCCCACTTTTTCAAAGAGGAGGTGAAGCTGGTTTTTCCTGCAACAGGTATGAAACCAGAGGTAGAGGTATCTTTGGGGAAAGCAGAGAACTTTTACACCTTTTGGGAAAGGACTGTCAGTTTATTTTTCGCTTGCTGGGGAATCTAGTGTTTGTCCAGACGTTGGAGATATTGTCTGATAAAGGAAATCCTGGTGCAAACTCCTAAGTGTCTAATTGGAGGAGGTGCGATCTTGCTCATTGGTGAAAGAAATGAGATAATTACAGAATACAGCAGGGTAGGGTTCAGGTCAGGATCAGAGTGCTGCTTATGAGTCAGCCCTTGAAATGGGGGTGCTGGTGTCCACACTCTGTTGTCCTGGGAGAAGCAGAGATGAATCAAATGAGCCTGCTTTTTGGGAATTCTGTTCTCCACTCTGCTCTAGTCTGGGACCCCTCTGCTGGGGTCGTAGGCATAGGGCCTGGCTCTGTTCCAGCCTGACGGTGTGACTGTGGACCCACCATGCAACCTCTCTGAGCCTTATTACTTCCTTTCTCTGTAAAATGGGCATAATGCACACCTCACACCTAAGAGTGGGAATGAAATGAAATAGAAAACAAGTCTTCCCGGTGCATATTCGGTAGCCTCTCTACAAATGTTAGTTCCCATCCGCATGTCCTTTCCTTTATGTTTCTTTTGTCCCCGCCGACGGCCCTGGCTCCCTTGTTTCCCAGCACCCTGGAAGAAAGAAACTAAAAGGTCCAGTGTTTCTTCTGTTCTTCCCTTAGGGGCTGGGAATACAGCCAACTCTTTTTGACATCCTGCAACTGCGATCAGGAGTGAAAGGGTCTGAAATTGACACAGTGTCCCCATCCTCCCCAGCCCTCCCCTCATGTGCCCCCCCTCGCCGCCCCCCCCCACCCCCCAAGCTGGCAGGCGGCCTTCGAAGTGAGCAGCCCACTCAATGACCCACCTAGAGAGGCCTTCCCGGGCTGGCTTGTATATGCTAATAGGCCTGACTTGTCCTGGCTTGTTTGTCGTGATTTGTGGAGGCATTTATATGCAAATACTATCAACTTGCTGAGTTAATTATCATTTGCCCCCCCCCCCCCCCGCTGCCTTCCTGCACAGCTTCCCAGCCGGGCTCCGCGAAAGGGGCTGTTCACATTCATCCTGGAGCTCTTCCTGTCTTGGCCTCCTCCGTCCGCTGCCCTGTCCCCTTCCTGTCCCTGCAGGCCCGCTCACAGCTGCCTCGCTGCTCTGCCGCCCGGCGCAGGAACCTCTGTGGTCTGGGCTGGGGAACTGGGCATGCCAGTGGCTTGCCCAATTCGGAGCCTCCGCGAGAGGCGTCACTCTGCATGCAGTGCGGGGTCAGGCTCACGTTGCACGGAGCTTTTAAACCCCATTTTCTACCGAGTAGCCTGAAACACAGCTGCCCAGACCTTTCAGCCCTTGAAACTCAGTTCTCAGTCTGGTGAGAAAATGAATATAGTTTTAACGTTATTATCATTACTTTCATTTTCCCACATCGTGAATACCACTGAGACCTGTACCCAATCCTGAGCCCTGCAGAGAAGCCGTTTTGCAAAGGGATGCCCCCCCCCCTCCAGCCCCCCGCCCCTGGAAATCTGAGTATTAAAGGTGTGGTTTCGTGGACCTCATCTAGTCCTTGCCCGGTTGTGTGTGGGCATGGTTGACATTTGGGTTTGATAATATTTTGTTGGGGGGGGGTGTCCCTCACTTCTTAAGGTCAGATGCAAGCAGTGCCCCCCTGCCCCCCAACTCCCAATCAAAAATGTCTCCCGGAATTGCCACTGTCTCCTGGGGAGGAAGAATTGCCCCTCCCCCCCAGTTGAGAACCACTGGGATAGACATTGCATTTGCTTTTCTTGGATAAAAAGAGGGCAGCTTCCTCCCACCTCCAAGTTAGACATACTTGTCAGGCATCCTCTGAGATAGTGATTTGACATAGCTGATATCAGATGTTGCCATTTGCTTAATTTTATGGTCTTTTTAGCATCTAAAAATTAAGACTCTTTCCTTTTAGGGCATGGTCATGGGCTGGTGTTTGAGGTTGTAACATTTTCATCCCCTGGAGGGCCAGCCCATAGAAATAGAACCCATATGTAATTGTACACTTTCCAGGCATCACGTTAATAAAAAGTAAAAAGATACAGGCGGAATGAGGTTTAAAATGTCTTTTTTTGCACAACCCACAATATCCCCACAACATTCTCAGCTCAGCAGTTGGGACTCACCCCGTTTCCAGAGCTCAGGAGCAGTGTATGGGCAGCGGCCACCATACTGGACAGATCAGCCCTATCTGGGATCATTCTGGTGGTTGCCGCCATATTGGACAGCTCAACAATATCTAGGATGATTCATGCCCTTTCCAGCTGTGGGATCAAACCATTTTCTACAGTTCCTGAGTCTGGGAGAAAGTTTTTTTCTTTCCTTAAAAAAAAAAAGGCTTTGTGTTTATTCTGTGCAGCGTAGGGCCTTGGCTGCACAGATGCAGCTGTGTGGTGCGGAGGCCGAGGCAGCGGGGCCTCTAATCTCTCGGGAAGCTCCCCCGGCCTCCGTGGGGGAGCACCCTGGGCCGGGCCTGGGAGGAGGATAAATAATTCCGAGGGCTCAGTGTCCTCTCTCACACCGCACAAACTAATGGTTCGGGTTAATTTTGTGTACAAGGTCCCTTTTGTTGGAGAAGGGGGTGAAAGTCCGCAGCTGTGACCGGAAACAGGGGAAGGGCCTACTGGGATGACCTTGTTTCGGAAAGTCTAAATGGAACGCTAATGGCAGAGATCTAAGACGGGTGATGTATGTGTGTGTTTGACTGGGCCTAAAGATAAGGTGAAGAGTATTTTAAAAGTTACTTTAGTGCAACCTCCCAGATAACCATAGGCGGGAGGCCAGTTACAATTTATGGCGAGCTGGTAGTCAGGCCTGTGTCTTGGCCTCATTTTATCTTTTGAGTCCAGGCTCTGTAGCTTAACTGGTGGTGCTCTGTTTGTTTATTTTATCTTTTTTTGGAGGGAGGAGGGCAGTGGGGGCTTGGTCAGGTTTTGCAGTGAAGCTTAGTGGCATTTTATAATGCACAGAGAGCCGTTCATATTTCTGCCCCTGGGTGCTTTGGGACGTGTCACTCCTTGCTGTCCCTAATAATAATGTCCCCTGGGCATTGCACTGTAGATTTTCCAGTAGCCCAGAGTGCAGGCCCACCCCTTGCACGGTGACACAAGCTTGCCAAAGATGTGACCAGGGCAGGAGGTGTGGAGTCCTTAATATAGCCCCGAGCCCCAGGTTTCTTTCATCTCTGAGGTCAGTCAGCCTTTTCCTGTTGCCTCTAGAGGCACTGGGCCGGCGTCACTGGGCCGGCAGGCACACCCGGCACGCTTTGCTAGTGAACAGGGCGGCTTTGGGTGGCGAGTTCCTGGCTGTTTCTGGACAGCAGGTGCTCCAGGGGTATCTTCCGACACCCGATGGGATCCCTGCACTGAGCCATTTCCTCAACGCTCCCTTTCTTAGAACTTAAAGAGATCCCAAAGTTTACGAAGCCCCCACGACTGGATGCTCTCCTTCCTAGCCCAGTATCCCAAGGAAGGACCTTGCAAACTGCTCCCAAGCTTTGTTCTTGGGAAATGTATGATCCTGAGCTCGTGGGGACTCTGCTCCCCATGATGCATTTTATCATCGGGTTGCAGCATTTGCAACAAAATCTTGCTTATTTCTTATTTGCACTTTGACTAGGTACAGGTTTCTTTGGGGGGGGTTCTTTCCTGAGGGGCGGTAAGGATAAAATAGGAAGTTCTTCTGAGTTTTGGACCTATCTACAAAAATAACCTCTTGATTGGTAGATTGGAGTAGGTTTGTGGATAACTTTTTTTTTTTTCTGAGGGTGGGTGATGCGGTCTAAGGTTCCTTCAGACTTTTCATGTTACCAGTCCCGTAAGCCACTGGCATCTGCTTTAAAATTTTTATTTTTTCATTTTAAATCCTCAAAGACAAAGGGACCTGGAAGCTCAGACCTGTCCTGCCACATTCCTGAGTAATTTGGTTTTGATTAACCCAAGGAGAAAAGTTGGTTTCTCCTAGCGACCGAGGGGATCAAAGCACCAGGAGGGGCAGTTCTAATACACGCCGTCCCCCCTCTTCTCACTCCCCCTCCCTGGGCGTTTCAACCTTCCCCCTCTTTAGAAAGCCTGAGCAGCAGTTATTTCCACTTTCTGACTCTCAGAGAAGTGGAAGTGTGTCACAGAGCTTTGGATGGACAGACTGGGGAGAAATAGCTCCCCCCCCCATTCCTTTCTTCCTAAACTCCTTTTCCCCCCACAAAGCTGCAAAGCACATTCCTGTGCTAATCCTGCTGCTGGAGGAATGCAAATGGCTGTAATTGTGTGCCCCAGGATGGGCCTTCCGCATCTGTGCAGCTTTTCTTCTTTGAGGAGGTGGCTAAAAAGTTCATTTACATGGAGAAATGAGACTGGCCTGTGATCCCTCGTGGTAGGATGGGCACTGTCTCATAGGAGAGGGGCCATGTCTGTGTGCTCTGCCCCTTGCTCCCCTTCCCTTCCCATTTTATAGCGTGTGTATGTGAGGGTGGGGTGCGGCTGGGTACCAGCCTCCTGCTGGGCATATTTTATGGGAAGGGCAGTTAAAAGAGAGAACTCTGCTCTCCATAGTGAGAAATGCAGCTGGAGGAGGAGGCAAGCCTTGTAATGGGCAGTCCTTGTATTACACCACAATAAACAACTTTTTACTATTTTTCAAAGAAGATGATTGGTCTCGGACGTGATTGATAACATTTTGAAAGAGGGTGTGTCACTCCACTGGCCTTGTCTAGCTTCTGATGCACATCTGACCTTCTACCTCCCCCTCCCCCAACCCATTGCCAAATGGCAAGTGTAAGTGATTTGGATACTAAGATTTTTTTCAGCACAATTAGAGGTATCACTTGGGAGTCCGTACGTTGTAGCTTTAGGCGGGGATGTTCAAAATCGACAAGAAAATTCTGTCTCAGTCCTATTCAAGAACACTTAACTCGTGGCTGAGTCTGAAGTTGAAAGACAGACTGAGTTTCTAGAATAGCACCATCCAATAGAAGTACAGTACAGGAGTTACATATATAATTTAAAAATTTCTAGTATACACATTAAAAATACTAGAAGGAAACCGGTGACATTAATTTTATTTATATTTTCTGTAGCCCACTATATCTGAAATGTTATCATTTTAACATGTAATCAATATAAAGAAAACTATGAATGAGACATTTTGCATCCTTAAAAAAAAATCCCACGTGTATTTTATACTTAGAGCATATCTCATTTCGGACTAGCCCCCTTTCCTCGGCTCAGTATCCCGGAGGGGCTGGTGGCTGCCTGTCGACAGGGCAGGGCTGGCATTTCAGGATGCTGCCCTGGGCTCGTCTGAGGCATTCGACTGATGGAGCTGAGTCAGCCGCCATCTCTCGTGACCAGCTGCTTCCACTTACTGGGGTTCAGGGGTACAGGCTGCATCTATCTACACAGTTTCTTCTGTAAAAATCGCCCAAGTCTGCTGACATCCTTATGGGATTGTTAGGAGGCAAAAAATGTGATGTTGCCGTGCAAGTGTTTTTTAAACTGTTTCCTGACACGCAGGTGGGTGGAGGAAGTATCCACCTGGCTTTGAAGGCCATTCCAAACAAAGAACAGCAGCAGTGGCAGCAAGGTGGTCCCAACCCTGTGGGAGAGGGCAGGACAGCCTTCACATGTGTGAGTTCTGGTGGGTTTATTACAACAGTCTTATTGCTTTATGCGTCACCCCTTCTTGCTTTTTTGTGCCCTCAGAGTGGCATGGCTGCAGGGAGCTTCTGGAAACCATCCGTTTCACCCTGTCCGTGGTGGCTTACTAGTCTGTGGTGGGACGGGGACCGTGGACGTGTGGGTGATCAGTGCACTGTCCTCTCTGACACCACACAGGCTTCCTGGTTGGTTGACCTGGGCCGATACGGTGTGTTGCTTGGAGGGGCCTGTCTTTTGGAAGCTCCCATGCTGCCTAGGCGCTGCTGTTGCTGGTCTCCAATCCCAGCAAAAGACCCCTTCTCTTCTTCCCTTGGTGTTTATTCGAATTTCTGATTTTTCACATTATCTTGATGCCACACAGCGGAGCCCTCTTTCACTGTCCAGGGCCAGTGGTCTTCTCTAGTTGGAGGTGGAGAAAGAGGGAGGCAAAGGGTGATAAGGAAAAATCAGAAACCGCCTTGCACATGAGGATAAGGGAAGGGATATGACAGAGGCAAGAAGTCCCACCCTAGACTTTTTTTAAAAATTTTTTTAAGGCTGTTCATACGTTTCTCTTGTTCGCTCCTGAAGGGACTTCTTCTCAAAGTTAGAGGATTTAAGTCCTACTGACATTACAGCCCCGATGAGTAAAACAGCAAGGATGGCTTTCGCCTGGCTTCTGCTGGAGGAGAGAGCAGCTGTACACCTGTCCCACAGAGGATGCGCCTTCTTGCTCGGTGGCGGTGAAGTGCTGGGGTTTTCTCACTATTGATCTCAGCGTTCCTTAGTCGATGCGTGTGATAAGAACAATCTTCCTTCACCATCGCTGTGCCCAGGGCACACAGCCAGCCTCGGCCAATCCGAGGCCCTCCTCCAGGAGGACAGTGGGAGGTGTGCCCCTGGTAAGCTGAGAGGCGGGTGTGGGTTTGGGGTTTTAGGGAAGGAGGTATCTAATTCCCTCAACGGGCCGGCCTCCTGTGCAGGCAGGAAAAAGCCTGTGAAAGTGTGAGGTTGCGTGGCCCCGGCGCCGGCCTCTGCTGGGGCTGGAGGAGTGCAGCGGTCTGACCCTGGGTGAAAAGTTCAAATCTGCATTTAAAAGGAGTGCCAGGACCTCCCCCCACTTTTACCCCCAGTCAAGTTGAAACTGTTTGTGTTTTAGAGGATATGGTCAGGCCTCACGGCCGGACATCAGACAGCTCCTGGTTCCCTTCTGCCACAACCCGCTGATGCGGGAAGCTGTGTGTGTGTGTGGGAGGGTCTTTTGTAAGATGTCGTTCTTGGGTAACAATAATTCTTGAGGGACACCACCCCCGACTGGGCGCCTGGGGGAGTCGGAAGCTTGTTCCTTGGTCTGACGCTGGGTGTTTAACCCCTTTCCCCATGTGCTCTTGGCAAGGCCTTTCCTTTTCCGACCTCCTCCCTCCAAGGCCACTGTGGGTGGTGTGGAGGCGCTGGCAGGCCTGGGGGAGGGGGGAGGCAAGGTGACGTCTGGTGGCCATGGGGTCCCCTCTCCAGGGAAGGGCTGCTCCCTGTCTTGGCCTTGTGGTTTAGAATGCTCTGCTGGGCCCGACTGGGGCTAGTCGGCCAGCCTCCTCCTCCTCTGTGCCCATTGGCAGTCCAGAGCAAGGGGTGCTCTGTACTTTTCTGGAAGCTTCTATGGCCTCAGTGGGTGGAATCAAAATGGGGCCGCACGGGGTCAAGGAAGGCGCGGGCTTGGGGGTGGGGAGGAGCAGGGGTGGTGGGGTGGGAAGGGGAGCGTGGCCTCCACCGGTCTTCAGTCCAGGAGAAGTGACAGAAGTGCCGCAGCGGCCTTCTTCCCCTCCCCCCTCCCCCCATCCTGCTACCCCGCACAGAAGGGGGTCTGGTCACAGCCGCCCGGAAACCCCTGCACTCGGGCCCTGATCTGTTTACTCGAGCATTAGGTGAATGTAAACAGTTCAACCTCTCCGATTTTATATCCCTAAAGGGTCTGAGTGTGAATACAAATGGGTATTAGGCCCCTGCGGTTTCAATGACTGTCCCCACCCGCTCCCTTGCTAACTAGCAGGTCTTTAACCTGCCCAGAGGAAGATAAGGTCCTCGGCAAAGCCCAGTGCTCCGGTCGCCTCCTTTTTCTTTGCTTTTTGGTTTTGAATACTGAGATTTAAAAAGTGGTTTTGGGAGGCCTCCATCTGTAGGACTGAATGTTGAAGAGCGCAGAGAGAAGGGCTTCTGTTAAGGGGAAGTCTGTAGTTATTTTGATCTCTTATTTGGGGAGGAAGAGAAGTTTTCTCTGTTCCCCTTACTTTGTCAAAAGCGCTTGTGAATGTTGACTCTTTGGTTAAAGTAATACTTTTGCACCAATCAGGTGGTATCGTATATCTTTGTTTCATTCTTTCTGAATCTTTTTTCTTATTTAAAGCCTAGTTGGGAATTTAGGCTTTTGGACACTCCTCCCTGTAGGAAGGGTGGTCTCTAGGGAAGGATCTTTCGGGTGGGTTTAACACATCTTATTTTCTCCCCTACTGGGGTGGGACACATACATTTTTGTTTTCTTCAGGAGATCATGGGAACTCAAAGTCTTGAGGGTCATGCCAGGTCACTTTACTCACAAGGTTCTAGAATATACATTCTGTTAGGGAGCTGGCATTCCTTCTGAAATCCCAGCACCCTCACTCCCCCACTCCTGACTTCTCCCACTCTACTCCCCCTGCCCCACCCAGTTCCAATAAGGGGCTCCCTTCTTTGTAACCAGAGGGCCGTCGTGACCCGCAGAGGAAGGAGCAGAACGTCCCCCCCACCCCCGCCTCGTACGTTTGCGTTCTGGTTCATGTGTTCAAGGCCCAGGCAGTTCTGTTCCTGTGGTGGCTCTGAGTCCAGTCACGCCATCACAGGGGCATTTTAATTAGTAGTGCCTTAGTCATTAGTGAGTTATTGTTTTTGTCTGGAAACACTTAAGTACTGTTTACTTGATGTCTCAACGAAATGCAAAACAGCAATTAAGCAGAAATTTGTTGTATGAGGCAGGAGCCAAAATGGATTGTCAAAAGCAGGTCGTGGTTCCTCCAGACCAAGTAAAATCGCTCTTCCCTTTGGCATCCTGATAACTGGAATGCTCCAAGTCCTCTCTTTCTTCAAGACCTGCCCCCTGGAGTTATCTGATAGAAATACTCCAGAACGTCGTGTCTTCCTGTGTCCTGCCTTCGTTGGTGTGGATAGTTAGGTTTGGTGAAGTGTTAATGTTTACCTTTTTCCTCCCTGGCCTTTTTGTCCACTACCTGGGATATTTCAAAACCCTTTCCAATGAAGATTATTATTCGTGAAAACTTGCATATCCTTGTGTGCTGGTTGATGGAACTTGAGTCTGTTTTCTTTATGCTTCTTGAGACCAAGTGCCATTGTTAGTCTGATAGCTACTTCGAGACCCCTTGAGAGGGTGGTTGGGATGCTGGGATAGAGATCCCTTTTATGTAAGAAAATCTTTTTTATAGATTGGTGAAAAAGAAGCTAAAATGAAGAATTCTGGCTGAGGCGGAGCCGGAGAGGCACTAGAATGAAAAGAAAACAGGTGCGTGTGAATTGCCTGCAACTTGGGCAAGAATCATTGACCCCAAAGGGAGGAGTAGCTCCTTGCTGAGACAAACAAATAGACAAATGGCCTCTGCTTTGGTAGGATTCCCGCCCCCCAGAATCCAAGGTTCATGGAAAATGGAATCATGTGAGAAGGCTGAGGGGCCATCTAGGGGGTCAAGTTAACTCTAAATCACATCATCCTGGCTTCCATTCCAGGAGACAGGTTGATGTAAAAACTCTTGGTACCAAGTTCGTCATTGGGGACCCCAGTTTCTAACTGCTCAGGCTCTTGTCACTCCCTGTCTCTCTCTCTCTCTCTCTCTCTTTTTTTCTTCTTTCCCCTTCAAACAATATCTTCTGACTTCCAGATTTCTGATAAATTGATAAGAGGCATTGCGTGAGTCAATAGAGCTGTAGACACTTTGCCAATATAACCCCGGCTCTATTGATCTGCCAGTAAATTAAAGTCTTACTTAGAGGCTGCCGATATTTCTAATCTCCTGCCTCACCAATTACATCCTCCCAGCTACCTGGAAAGGGGACTTGAGCCTTTGAACCTTTATTTGTTGTTGTTGCGAGTGGGCCGCTGTCCTTCCACGGGCCTGGGGGCGCTTGCCTGCTTATCAGGTAGGAGAAGGGGGAGCATGGAGGAAAATGAGCCAACTTAACTCCTTGCCTGGGATCGGTTTTCAGGCTACAAGGTTCATTAGTAAAAATTTCTGGAAAACAAATTCTATCATGGTGGTCACGAACATTTTATCGCAAGTCTGCAGGTCACTCTTACCCTTGACTTTGCCCCAAGTTTGGAGGTAGAGAAACTTGAGAGTAGCTGGTATTGGGGGTCTCCCTGGCATGTTTCCTGGCTCGCTCTCACTTGAAAAAAGTGCCGACAGCTTTCCTCTTGCACTGAGAGAGAAGGAGAGTTAGGATCAAAAGCTGGATTATTAGTGTTTGTCACTTCTAAAAAATGCCCAAGAGTGTGGAAAAGAACAGAGGAGGGGTGCCCAAAATAGGAATGGCTGGAGGCCCACGTATGTGCTTGCTGCTTTTTTGGGTTTTGTTCTGTAGCCATTTTGCGTTCTCATTGGAGCAGAGGCCCAGAGGAGAGAGAATTCCCTTCTTTGTCCATTGTCACTCTTACCCATGGTGTCCCCTCTGCCACTCCCCTCTCTGCCTTCTCACTCACTCGTTTGAAGTCAAGTAACAATAACAACTGCTTCAAGAAGTCACCCTGGGACAGTGGGGCTCGTCCAGTTCCCTCCTGGGGTGCCCACTTTCCACGATGGCGGTGGGAGCAGATCATTTGTCTGATAAGCTCTTTCAAGTCCTGTTTATGTGGTTGACTTCGGGAGGAAATCTCCAGGTAAATGCTGTGTTCTCTCTAATACTCCAGAGCAAAAAATCAATGGGCGGGATAATTTCTCCTTGTCTAGCACACACTTCTCATGTGTTTCTTCCCCGAGCGGCGCTCAAAAAAATTTCAATGATAAATCCAGTCCTGGAATCCCATCTCTTCCCCAGCATTCTTCAGGAGGACGCATGAGGAGGTGCCTGGATCCCCTTTAGGAGAAAGAACAGCTCAGACCCTGGGGCCTGGGGATCTTCCCTCTGCCTTCTTCCTCTGCTTACCTCTCACATGGGAGATTTGAGTGCTGAGCTAGGGTCAGGTAGTGTGGGAAGCTTGGTCCATCCGCTGGCTGAGTTAGGGATGGATGGAAGGTGCGCCGGGGGTCCTGGGGACCCAGGAACTGGGTGTGAGGCGTTAATGGCCTCCCCTTCTGCCAGAGGGTGACTGGATTGGTGGCCCGCGGGGGGCGGCAAAGGATCCTGCTTCAGGGCTGGTTAGGTCTCCGCGCCCTGGCCTGGAGACAGCCTCCCCATGCGTTCCCTTGGCTCCCTTGGGCTGAGTGAGCGAAGAAGATGTTAGACAAGGAGAAACCCCAGGAGGTTGGGATTGACTTTCCCCTTTGTTTGGATTGCATTGTATTGTAGGAGGTGTTTAAATCTTGTTCACACCTGTCGAGGCTGAGGCCTGGCTTTGAGAGCGGTTTGTAACAAGACTTCTGTTGTTGTTGCCCAAAAGGTTTCTAGCTCACGATAGAGGAACTTTATTGTAGCAACTTGTTAATGTTCAATTAGGCAAATTCTGGGTGCCCCAGGGCAGTGGAAGGGCATGCTGGCTCTCCCTGGCTGCCCGCGGCCCCTGTCGGCAGGGATGGGGCGGGAGACGCAAAGTCTTGGCCGCGGGCTCCTCCGGGGGCGACAGGTGGGGCCTTGGCTGAGGCTGCGCAGTCCTTCCGAGGCGTCTGAGGTTGGTGGCGGGGGAGCGAGCAGGTTGATGCCAGCCCTTCCGTGTAACAGTCCTCTCCTGTCTGTCGGCACTTGCTGGCTCTCCCGCTCCCACCCGCGGGTGGGGCACCCGCTGCGCATCATGCCCAGTCCTCCTGTGGGTCGGGAGGAGGGAGGGAGGACCCCAAACCTCACGTGTGGCGGCTCTGGCATCCTGCTGTCCCGGGCTGTGGAACCCTGTTATCTTTCAGAATCTGAGCCTGCCTGGCCACATCTGGGGATGTTCTCTGGCTTTGGTCCTGGCGTGATTCCTCTTGAATGACTGTCCCATACCTCAATGGGCAGTGTTTTCCAGCTCCTGGTAGACTGAGGTCTTGACTGTGGAAAGGGAAAAACAGGAAGCGCATTTCTCTTATGGGAGGTTTTCTTAGAGGTTTCTGCCGCGTGAACATGGTGGGCTGACAGTTGTGTTTTCACAGTGGAGGGAAAAGAAGCTGGAGCTTGAAGGGATTGGAGTTGTGCTTCTAAAAAAGGCAAAAGGGAGATGCTCAGAGGGTTCCTACTCTATCCTGTCCTCCCCTGGCCCACTGTCAGGGAGCACCTGGGACCTGGCAGCCGGGAAGGAGGTGGGAGGCGGGTGTGCCTTCCGCACCGGGGCAGGGAATCTTTTGTGCTGGTGAGGCCTGGCTGTAAAATATTGGCCCCCGTGGCAGCCTCTCGCCACGCTGTTGAGCGATGAGGAGTGCGGGGCAGCCGGCAGTGTATTAAACACTAGTTGAGCACAGGAGGGGCAGTATATCACAGGAGAGAGATAAGCAAAGTTCTCTGATAGTGGATCAATAAAGGTTAGTGACATCATATCTCAAAGTGAGGGAACCTGCTTTCTGCACAGCCATTTATCAGATCACAGCCTGGAAGGGCCTTAACCCCTTTCTGGCCACATTTCTTCTTACTGAACACAGAGAGACAGAAACTCCTTCTGGGAGCTGGGGGGTCCACTCACCCCAACACTGTATTTAACGACACTGTTAAATACACGTGTGCTGGTTTTGGACATAAATGCCTTCTGCAGTTAGCATATTACTCCCACACTGGCTTGGGCGTGCCCTGTGCGTTTATGGAAAGTTTCTTAACTTTGAAATTTGTGCAAAAATTCCCATTAAAAGGCAGTGCTTCTACAGAAGTCTTAAGACTCGGCCAGCGTGTTATGGGTGCACAGCTGTATCGATGTTGGACACTTGGGGGCTGGAGTTGGTGATTGGTGTCGGATGGTCAAGCAGTTTCACTGGACGAGACTATTACAATTGTAATGAGCCTGAGAATGATCTGCCCTTTTTGCCTGTGGTGTTCTAGATATTTACAAGTCTCCCAGTGGGCTGGGATCGGCAAACTATAAGCCTGCAGGCCAGATGTGACCCAACGCCTGTTTTTGTATGGTCTTCGAGCTAAGAATGGTTTTTACCTTTTTAAATGGTGGGGGGAGTCCAAAAAAGAATGTTATTTCATGACACATGAAATTACGCAAAAATTGTACTTGTGTCCATAAATAACATTTGGAAAACAGCCAAGCTTGTTCGTTTACCTGTTGTCTGTGGTGGCTTTCATGCTACAGTGACAGAGCTGAGCAGTTGCAGCAGACACTGAATGGCCCACAAAGCCGAAAATACTTACCTAGCTCTTTACGGAAAAAAGTTTGCCCATCTCTAGTCTAGCCTCTAATATCAAATCCACTGCTAACTAGCTGTGTGACCTTAGGTAAGTCACTTAACTTCTCTGTTTCATTGGTCTCTGTAATAAAATCTTGTCTCTTGCCTACTCCAGGGTGTTCTGAAAGTCAAATGAAAATTGGTGAGAGATGCGTTTGAAAAATAGCTTGTGTTTGCACGGTATTTATTATTAAATTAGCAGACCCTTCAGCATGTAAATCTATCTAAGACTGCTAGGATGTGGGGACTTGCCTTGTTGAAACCTAGTACCTGGAGTGATAGAGCTTGTCTCATTCCTGCGTTGTGTTGGGTGAAGTTTGAGTTTCTTTGTCTTTCTGAAAACTTGAAGACATGCAGCTTCCCAGAGTGAACATCTTTTGCTTTGCAAGGGAACATCAATTTTCCTCAGCGACTGCTGAGATTTTTATCCTTAAAGAGTTGGATCACTTTTCTTTCCTTCCCACCGGTGATTTATAGATGGAGAGAGCAGGCCTTTTCCTGTAGGTCTCTGGCTGTTTATCTTTTAGGTTGGGCCCTGACAATATGCTGGCTGGGTTGTTCGCATTGGCCGGGGCATTTGGGGGCGAGATGCCAGTTCCAGGGCCCAGGGGTGGTTGGGGGACGGGGCAGGCTGGAGATTCCAGCCCAAGGCTAATGGGCTGATGTCCAAGTGGAAAGTGTATTTTCATTGAGGAAGTGTAGGTATTAGTGGAGCCTGGATTACTGTGTGATTGTGCTGTCAATACTGCCGTATTGAGTCTGTGAGAGCCCGCACAATACGGGGAAACACTTAGCTCACTACTGCTGCTTATTGAGAAGCCAATAGCAATTTACTTGCTGACACTTGACATCAAATCCATTCCCAGAGGTGGAGCTCCCGCAAACGACAATGGAGCTCCGGCTTATTCCCGGGGCCCTCCCACCTTGGGGGCCCGGCGGGGGAGCGATGGGGGAATGCTCCTGTTTAACTTTCAGAGCTGACAAGACGTTTTCTTCTCCTCCTAATCGCTCTTGTCCGTGTCTTCTTTCAACAAGTGCTCAGTGGCCCCCTCTTCATTCCTCCCTGGGGTGTGAATTTTCTACACGTGGGAACTGTCTCCTCCTCTTCTTCACAGAAAAGTTGGTTCCTTAAAATGGATACGTGAGGAAATCATATGAGGGGAGAGGGCCGAGCAGTGTCTTTAGGAGATGGGCGGGCATCTGGGGGAAGGCCAGGAGGGTGCTGCGTTGGGGAGTAGAGAGACCCCGTGGTACCCGGGGCAGGGGGCTGGGCCTCCCTGTGCCCAGGGGCTTGGTGGGGGGGTTGGGGAGGGGGGCGTGTGACTCCAGAGCTGCTGGGATCGGGCACAGCTGGACACTCCGTTCCTTCTGTAACTAGTCACGGGGGGTGTGTCTGCAAAGCGTACCGCTGCTTGATGTAGTGTTTTTACACGGCCACGTCATTTAGATGCCTTCAGACCCCAGATTCTTCTCCCAATAGTCAGCTTTCAAATCAGGGCAGCTGGATTCTGGGAGGCATTTGGGGGTGACCAGCCCACGGCTCCCATTGGCTGTTCTGGCCTCACTGAACACCGATACCCCTGAGTTTTGTCTCTGTGTCCCCGCGCCTCGGGGCCCAGTCCAGAGATTTCTTTTCTAGTGCGTCTTACGTGGATTTCTCTGCAGCCGCGTCCTGCTGGTTGGGTGAAGGGAGAATGAGGCTTGCGTTGCGATGGCTGGAGAATCTCAAACCCTATCACCGTCACTGTGGATGGTGCTGTTGCCTGTGGGTGGGGGAGGGAAAGCAGGGGGAGGAGGCCCAGGCCTGTGGGATATCGTGAGGCTCCGTGGAGACCGGCCAGTAACTCCCTGGAGTCTGCTGCCTTCACATGGAAGGTACCGCCCGTGGGAGGTTGCCCTGCCTCACTCCTTCCTTGTCCCTCCCTTCGCCTACCTTTCCCTGCTCACCCGGCCTCCTCCTTCCTCTGCCAAAAACTCAGTTATTTCATTCACCTCAAGCAAAGCAGAGCAGCGTGGAAGTGAGATTAGGGGCCTCTGACTGTTTTACCTTTTCTCCAGTGACCTGGATCAGACCCAGCGTCTGATGCCGATCAAGGCAGCCTGTGCCTCTGCTCTTGGTGATGCACCATGCCGGGGACGATGCTGTTTAATTATGATAATGCTTTGTTATAGGATAACTTTCTCTCAGAAGATGACAGCACTTAAAGGAGGTCATTCTACCCCGTTTACAGAAAGCTGGTGTCGTTCCCCGCACCCCCCAACCTTGGGCCTGTCCAGAAATGGATGTGTCACTCAGAGCTCTTCTGCTTTCTGTCACCACCTAGCATAGATGAGGTCACATTGCCTTGGACCGACACGATGGTGTCTGCTGTCAGAGTGACCTTCTGGTTGCTCCAGGCTCCGGGATCAGCGTAGGTGGGGGCAAAGCAACACGAAGTGCGCCTGGTGGTTTTGAGGTTGTGGACCTGATCTGTGATTCCACCAAACTTCAGATGCTCTCTTTAACCCTTGCCGAAGCCCTGCTTTCTTTAACACAAAGGGACCGTCTTGAAGGATGCCTTAGGGGTCCTTCTCGGTCCAGATTACCATGGGGGGGAGTCCGGAAGGTGCCTGGACCTGGCAGGGGCGGCAGGAAGCGTTCTCATCAGCACGGCGACGTTGCCCCAATTCCTGGGGGAGGTTGAGCTCGATCTGGCTGTTCCTCGGCTGGTGGTCTGGGTGGATTGAACGGCAGGGGAAGGTCCACGCAGGTGGCCATGCTGGTTCCTGACCAGTGTGAAGATGGGGAGGCCTTGGCTTTGTCCAGGACGGGTTAAAGGCTTAGGATCAGGTAGGTGCAGGCTCACACGCCTTCTGGAATTAAGGGTGGGACTTTGTGCATTCATTTTCATCTTCAAGAGACTCTCCAAAGTCTGCAGCTATTACTCTGACACCTGCAGTGAAGACCTGTGTTTTAGTAACATCTGGGGAGTTGGCCTGGTGTGCTTATGTCATTTCAACGTAAGTTTCTTGGGACTTGGCCCTTTTCTTCAGGCTCGTTCTCACAGGCCCCATCCCTTTGTGGCTGAACTCCTGCAGGTTCTGAGGAATCTCCAGTCTACCCATCCTCTGCCTCCAGGCATCCTCTATCTGGAGATTTCAAAGTCGTGGCCTGCAGGCAAAACCTGGCCTAGAGACGAGTTTTGTGCAGCACCTATGGTATTTTAAAAATAGACATATTTCAACATAAAAATCTGGATTGGAACCTTCTCCTGGAAAAAAAATGGGGGGATTTGGTACTTCTCGGACCTTGAGGGCAAAAGCCAGCTAGAGCAGTGACTGCCCCTCTTAGGAAGGACGTGTGCTTTTTAGGTCGCCAGGGTGGATCCCTGTCACAGGTGTACCTTACACCTGGCCAGCTCGCTCACCTATGTTCCCTGCTGGTCCTTGTAGGTATGTGCTTTCTGGGGTCACTCTGTGTACACATTACCACAGAAACTCCGTGGCAGTGGTTCTCAAAGGAGCCGATTTTCCCTTCCCCTCGTCCCAGGGGGACATGTGACAATGTCTGGAGACACTTGTGATTATCATAACTTGGGGGGAGATGCTACCGGGATCTGGTGGGTGGAGGCCAGGGGTGCGGCTAAGCCTCTTGCAGTGGGCAGGACAGCCTCCCACCCCCGTAAGAACTGTTCAGCCCAAGGCGTCGGTAGTGCCAAGGTCAAGAGACCTTGCCCTCTTTTCTTCGTCTCGTTCTCCTGATCAGGAGCCCACAGTGGCTCCTCGATGCCTAGCATTTTCCACCTGCCTGCAAGGACTTGGGAGCCCTGTGGCCGTGGGGCCAGCCCCTCCCGCTCGGCCTGCTTGCCCCACTGAAGCTTCCAGGGTCGGGGCTGTGCTCCACGTTGCTGCCGTCTCTGGCCTCAGGCTCCTGCCTGCCCTTGACCTTTTGTCCACTTTTTCATCAGATGTTTGAGGACGTCTCCACTGTTCTAGGCGCTGGCGCTCCTGCAGTGGGGGGAGGGAACCATCCTTGTCTTCATGGAGCTTATGCTCCCTCAGTATACGTAATTAGTAAGAAAAATGCAGTGTTTTAAAAGAGGTTAAACGCTATGGAGAAAAAGCCGAGCAGGGGAAGAGGGAGTGCCCTGGAGGACAGTGGCTTGCGGGTGAGGAGGGCCTCGGGAGGGGACGACGTGAGAGCAGAGGCTGGAGGGAGTTAAGTGATGGAGAGAGTTCTGGACGGGGAGAAGCTCCTTCAGAGATCCTGCATGGAGCGCGCCTGGTGTGGCTGGAGTGGGTGTGGGAAGGGGACGGGGTACATCCTGTAGGGCCTCGAAGGCCACTGTGAGGCTTTCCCCTCTGCTCTGAGCCAGGTGGCCGTTGCGGGGGGATTCGTCCGCAGGAGTGATGTGACCAGGCTGGCACTGGACAAGCTCCCTCTGGCAGCTGTGCTGGGCGGAGGGTGGGAGCACGGAGACCAGAGGGAGATAATTGCAGCCAGCTGGGCAAGAGGCGGCTCTGGCCAGGGCCCTCGCGGCGCAGGGGTGAGAAGTGGTGAGTTAGTGTCCTGTGGCTGCCAGAGCGAAGACTCATAAGCCGAGTGGCTTACAACAGCAGAAGTTTGTTTTTTCACGGTCTGGAGGCTCCAAGTCTGAGATCAAGGTGTCAGCAGGGCCGTGGTCCCTCTGAAGGCTTAGCCAAGGGTCCTTCCTAGCTTCCATTGGATGCCAGCAGTCCTTGGCATTCCTTGGCTTGTAGCTGAATCCCTCTAATTTCTGCCTCGGTCTTCACATGGCCTTCTTCCCTGTGTGTCCTCTTCCATTCTGAGGGCACCGGTCATTGGATTTGGGACCCACCCTCATCCAGTATGACCTCTACTTAATCATACCTGCAAAGAGCCGATTTCCAAATAAGGACACATTCTGAGGTTCTGGGTGGACATGAAATTTTGAGAGACACTATAAGCGGTCACCCTGTGAATGTATGTCGAAGGTGGGGTGTGGGGCAGGAGAGAAGGAGGAGGAGTCAGGGATGCCTTGAGTGACCGAAGGATGGCTGTGAGCTTGGCCGGGCCCCTCGCCCCGGAGCCGCAAGCTCCACCCGTGGGGTTGCATCTTTCCTCGTGGCTCTAAGCCCCATCGATGTTTTATTGGGCTACTACGTGTGCACTCGGCGTCACTGTTTAGGCCCCTGAGTTAGCCACTCAAGTATTAAACTGTTTAATTCTAAATAAATTCTAAATAGAAGGGAGAGGTGTCACATCTGTCTGAGGAAAACGGGAAAGGAATTTAAGAGGCTTCAAAGCCCTGGAGCCTGTGTCCATTCCACTAATCCGCACAGTTGTTCTGTAAGGTATGCAGGGTGGGGACACGTCATCTTTTCTGGAAAAACCGAGAGGCTAAGTGTCTTAAGAGGATCACCTAGCAGTTGGTTCAGATCTGACTTTGAACTCCAGTGGGCAGGCAGGGCATCAAGTGGAAGAGTGTTGGGGGGATGGAGTGGGGGTGGATCGTAGGGAGACGGTCTCTGCTCCCTGCCCCCTGCCTCACCCCAGGATGGCTCAGAATCCAGACAGAGGGAGGCCTCAGAACCACCTGAGTGCATGATGGGGACTCAGCCTCTGAGGGCCTGTATGAGGAAGGGAAGCACGAGCTGTACTCCTCTTGAGATGAGCGGGCTTTTCCATAGTTGGCAGAGTGTGTAGAGAAGAAGGACAGATCAAGATGAGCTTCTGGCCGGAAACTATTTCATGTAGGAACCAGACATGCTGCAGGCAATTCTCACGATTGGTTTGTTGGCTGGTATACAGGCGACCCTACCAGGAGAATGTCTTGTGCTCTCAAAGGCTCTGGTGTTTGAGAAACCAGGGGCTGGATTCGTGCTCTGCTTTTACCTAACTGTGTGACCTTGGGAAAGTTACTTGGATTCCCTGGGCCTCGATATCCTTGTGGGCAAAATAGAATCGGTGCTAGTACCCATCTCACAGGTTGTCAGGAGAATGAAACCAAGTGTGCAGCTAGAATGTTTACTGTAGTTCCTGGTGCACAAAGCTATAGGTGTTAATTGTGCAGTTACACTTCATGCTTTGTAATGTTGTCCCCACTTTTAGCTAGATAAAATAAGAAAGAAAAGGACCATTGACCATGCCTGTGACTCCCTAACCTTACCCTTAAACTAGTCAACATTTGAATGGAAAAATGTCTAGCCCACGTAGGACAATCACTGAGTCGAACCCAGCATTGGAGGTCTGAACTGATCAGTGCCACTTGATTTCAGTTTCGATAACGTCATTGCCGAGTCCTGGTTGACAAGCGCTGCCGAAGTCAGCACGGTGGGTCTGGCCTGGGCGGCTGGTTTCTCAGTGGTTTATTCCATGTGTTCTACGTTTCCCACTTTCTGTGTGTTTCAGAAGCTGTCCCATACCGTGAGGCCATTCCTGGCCCTTCGGGCTGTGTGGGCAATGTTTTTCTTTCCAAATTTAAGATGGAGACCTTTTGTTTTGAAACTCCTTGTAAGAAATCAGAACTATATCTTTATTTTTTCATAGAACGATAGCAATGTTGGGCCTCTTTATGGTTTCCTTGGGCAATCTCCCTTTGATCTGATCTGAAATTTGGTCTCGATCACCAGGGAAATGTTCTTCCAATGTAAAGTTTTTGTATGTGGGTCATTATATTTATTTAAACAAATTTTAAAATAAAGTATCCTGACATCTCTGTAGAGTAATCGGGGTGTTGGTGCCTCTCGTACTGGTGACAGTGGCCTTTCCCACGTTTCTGGGGTGTCCTCTTTCTTTCTCTTACATGCTCAGCTCCCAGACCAAGAATGTGAAGGGTCCGTGTGAGATGTTGCAGGGTAAAGTGGATTTTGTCTTTCAGTGATGATAAGGAGTGGTGATAGTCAATTCCCATGGAATGTCCGCAGCTCTTTCGAAAGGTTAAAGAGGTCGGTTTCCGACCCAAGCAGAGTTGGGACGTACATTTTTTTAAAAGTGTTTATGCCCTGCCAGGAATGGCAGACAGCCCTCTCATTTTTCTTACCAGCGGACTAAGCAAATAAGCAGTCCCAGTTGTGGGTAGATGGAGGGAGAGATCTTGAAAAGGCTGTAGAGAGAGGGGATGGGGTGGGTGAGCCTGAGCGTGTTATGAGAACCGGGGCGCGGGGGCGCGGGGGCGGGGGCAGAGAAATCTCTCTAGGAACTGGGTCAAGCCTTGGATGGAGCAGTTGCTTCCTGCTCGTAGTGATGACTCACACTCCCCAGGTTCATGCCCTTTAGAGCAGGAAGGTCTACACAAGGAAAATGTTAACCTGAGGGTGCAGATGCAGGCGGTGTGGCGCAGTCGCCCGGGGTCAGTTCAGGTTTGGACAGGAAAGTGCTGCTCCCTGCATGCTGCAGTGAGGCTGGGAGGGGCCCGGGGTGGGGGTGGGGGTGGGGGTCTGGGCAGAGGCTTCAGGTGGGCACACTGGTGGGGAAGGATAGGTGTGTGTTTAGATGTGGTGGGAGGGTGGCAGTGGCCGATCAACCACACAGCTCATGGACACACACACACACACACACACACACACACACACACACGCGTGCTGGTGCTGATTGAAGATTCCAAGGCCCCTCTGGGGCTTAGTGTTGTGCCTGAGGGCCACTTTCCTGGGTCTTTAAAGATCAAGTGGGAGTGAGGCAGACATTTACCGGCTGCATTGGGCCACTTCCCAAGATCAACTGGCCACAAGATCCTTGCCTCATAGGGATTGCTTTGTAAAGTCACAAGCCGATTGAATCCCAGCTCTGACTGGAGACAGGCTGAGAAAGTGCCAGATGTATTACTGTGTTGCTCTCACGTCCAGTGACGGTGTTCAGGACTCTTGGGTGATGCGTCTGATCTCATGGAGCGCTAGGTCTCCTGGGCGCGTGTTCCTGGAAAGCTCGGTCAGAGTCTTCGTGGAGCCAGAAACTTGGGCACCAGCAGTAGGGCACAAGCAAAGCTGGATGCCGAGTTAGTTTGGGCTTGGCTTGAGGAGGATAACCTTTGAATGAGAAGAATTGTAGCTTTGGGGATAAAATCGTGGCAGAGGAGGATTGGGGGGAGTTCAGCGCTTAGAATTTACGGAGACTGGCTTCTGTCTTCAAGGGAAAGAGCGGCTTCAGATTGAGAATGTGGCAGTACACACCAAGCGTGGGTTGATTTAGCTCAGGAGCCCCTAAAAACTTCAATTAAAGAAAATTCTCATCATTTATTGACTAAAGTCAGTTTTTAAAATAAGATTAAAACTCATGAAAACATAGGTCTTCCCTCCCCAACCCTTTTAAAAAACCCAGAATTTTCTGGCTAAATTGGGGAAATCCTTCCCAGAAAAGAAGGAAGTAAAAGTAGGGGCAAAAGGAGGGTCCGAAGACCTGGATGGGAGCTCTGTGCTGGCAGCAGGAGTCTTGGCCTGGTGGGCTCATGGCCCACCTCATCCGCAGCCCATAGGACAGTCCCGGGCACACCGGAGCCAGTCGGATATTTGAGTGCATGGGTGGGCGCCCTCCCTAGACAGGCTCCGACCGGGGGGTGCTAAGCTGGAAAGGCCCTTTGTGCGGGACCACGATTTCTAGCACCCTGGAGTCGAAGAAGTCAGCTGCAGATCAGAGAGCCTCAGGGTAGTGTGTTGAACAGAAGAGAAGGCAGTCTTGAGACATGAGGGCAGCCGAGCCATAGGTGGGGAGCCCAGGGAAGCGCAGTGGAGAAAAGTATCCGCAAAGCCTTGGGGGCTTGGTGAGGGGAACCTTTGGGATGGGGGCTGGAAACGATTTGGAGCACTTTCAGATACTCCTTCTAAGTATTCCTGTGGCCAGTGGAGGATGTCTTCTGGGACATCTTCTCATATCCGCCTCCCTGAATAAAAACAAAATCAAGACGCCCACCCCCACTCCCGTTAATCCGAGTGTAAAAGAACCCAAGCCATGTCTTGAGATCACAGCTAGTTGCCCATTCAGCCTTTGGTATTCCTTTGTCATTTTTAAAGGCACTTTAGAGCAAAAGAAGTATTCATCTAACTCTCTGGGGAGTTGAAATTGGGTAGGGTCCCAAGTGAGCTCATATTGTAGTGGAGAGATTCCGCCCCAGAGCCACCCTGCCCTCACCAGGGCGTGATCCCACATCCGTGGGCGGCACAGAGAACATGCTCGGTTCACGTAGAGGTTACAGAGTGGCTGTAAATGGACATTCGTATAGAAGAAGAGGAAATTACTGGAATCAGAGCTCTGGTGCAAGGGCTTTAAAAGAAGGCCATAAATTAGTCGTAAGAGCTAAGGAAGATGGGATTCTATTTCTAGGGCTGGTTTATTTTGAGGGGGGCATAAGAAGAAGCAGTAGATAAAGAAAGAGAAACTGGTCAAGTAGCATAAAGATTTTGAATCTTGGGCAAATTAGACGCCAGTTTTCCCAGAATTCACCTTCTCTTGGACTTTGAATATTCGAAGCTGCATCTTTGTTAAGCAGAGGCTGAATGAGAATCCTTTGTGGAAGATGGGTGAATTTTTTTTTTTTTGACTACTTCACCTTGTTTCAAGTAGCTCCTTGTACATGTGCACTGAAATTGCATGTTTAAATCCTACTGAGGAAGCCTAGTTACCCTGACCCTAAACATTGTAACACAGTACTTCATGTTACCTGTTAAACAAAAAGGAAATGGGCCAGACCGGGAGAGAGTAAACAACTTGGAGGATTGGGAGAATTAAGTAGTATATGAGTGTGGAGGGTTAAGTGGAAGGAAGGTCTAACTTGTGATCGAAAGCAAGCCCAGGTAGACTGGAGTAGGAAGACCCTGGTGGGATCCTGCTTTGCACAGTCAGTGAGAAGAATGCACTTTGCGCGGAGGCCAAGGTGGAGCGCAGATGCATTTCATTGCTCTGCGGCAGGATAGCCTCCACTCTCCACGTGTGGCCGGTCTTTGTGTGGCACGTTCAAGGTGCCAGGCCTCGATTTGGTCAACAGTGGCCTGTACCTGTGTAGCGTGTGAAACCCAGTCCTGGAAAGCTGGCTCCTGCAGAGGTGTTGGGCAACTGGGGCCGGCCAGCAGCCAGCTTCTGCCGTGTTTGGCTGCCTGGCTCACGCCTCTCAGGTGCTGGCGAGATGGCGAGATCCAGTGGCCCCAGGCTACCACTGAGGCGGGCAGGATGCCACCACCTTCCCGAGCCTTCCTCCTCTCTTTGTCTGCATGAGCCCAGTGGGCATGGGCCTGGGCTTTCCAAGGCTTCAAGCTGGCTGCCTGGCATCGAGGTGGGACTTCAGGCCGGCCCACTTGTGGGATCCGTTGGGCGAGGTTGGCTTGGCCCGGCTTCTGTCCGTTTGATAAAAGGAACTTTGGATCTGGGGATTCTTGCCTGTAGATTTTTTTTTTTTTTAGTCCAGTATCTTCTATTAGATAAAATCAAAATATCGTACACATATAGTCTTGTTTTAACTACTGGTCTTCTATTGTTCTCATGGTTTATTGTGGATATTTATGAATATCAAACACAGTAGGCTAGGATGGGAGTCTTTTCCGTCTAATGCTAAGATGTTCCACTGAGCATACCCTCAAGTCCTAACCCTGGCTTATGGCATCGGGGGCCTTTGGGTCTCATTTTTGGTGATGGAGAAGGAGAGGATTCAGCTGGCTCTTCAAGTCCAGAGAGGAAGGTTTCGTGGATACCAGTGAGGATGACTCATCCTTGAAGTTCAAGGGCGTTCTTGGTTCTGTGTGTTTATTGTCACAGCCCCCTTTCTCCAGAAGGGTCGTTATCAGTTTCCTATTGATGTCACTGCAAATTATTGGTACCCCAAACTTCATGGCTTAAAACAACATCAGTTGATCGTCTTACTGTCCTGGAGTCCAGAGTCCAAAATCAGTTTCAGTGAGCTAAAGTCAAGGTGTTGGCAAGGCTGGTTTCATCTGGAGGCTCTGAGTAGAGAACCTGTTTCCTTGCATTTTCTAGATTCTGGAAGCTGCCCCTGTCCTTGGCTCATGACCCTTTCCTGACATCACACCACCTGTTGCTTCCATCATCACATCTACTTCAGTCTGACTCTGAACTTCTCCTGCATCCTTGTTATAGGGACCCCTGTTATTACATGCGCCACCCCCCATCATCCAGGATGATCTTGATCCCGTCTACAAAGTCTTATTTGCCATTTAGGGTAACACATTCACAGGTTCCAGGTATGAGGACAGAGACATCTTGGTGGTGCTGTTAGGCAGCCCACCACAGGGGTTCTTGGAGGAATCAGTGCAGTCAGCAAAGAAGGAAAGGCCCACATGGACCCGGATGGAGTTAGATGGCAAAGCTCAACCAAGTATCCCTGTGGAAACTGAAGCAAAGGATGCCTGTTCTGGCAAAGGAGGTTCCCTGGGGAATGAGTGGGAGGCTTTGTGGTGAAATCTGTTAGCTTCTCTCCTCGCCAAATAATGTGATATTGTTTTGTTAGATTGTGGTGAGGCGCCAAGAGTAGTATTTGAGAGAGAGTTTACAGAGGGTTCTTGAGGAAGAATCCTAGAGATGTACGATTAAGAGCAGAGGTTCGGGGGAACCCAACAACACTGCGAGGTCAGTCGTAGGGTGCAGTAGGCAGCGGGGATGGGTGGGCTGGAGGGCTCCCACCCCACTGTGTTTCTTGCGCAGCTCCTCAGGCTGGGTGCCCCCCCTACGTGAGCGCCAGGTCTGTGGCATGTTGTTCCTGTGTGCTCGGGTGGTGGGCCTAGTCACCGGACCATGGCTTTTTTGGCAGCCTCAGAAGGAAGCATGTTCATAGAATGGGGACATGTTTCTAGAACCACCATGGATACATTTTCTGCTAGAAGTGACAGTGCAAAAGGCACTTCATTCCTTGGCCAGCCCCTGGTGGTATTAGTTTGAACTATGTGGAATTGCCCTTTTTTGTATTACATTAGAGTGATGAAATATCACTACGGAGGAAGGTGTTAGGTTCTAGGTAAAGATCTTAAAGGAGCAATTTTGAAACAGGTGTAGGTAATTAGTGCCCAGATCATGTCATACATGCCAGGATCTCAAAAACTTGAGGTCAGAATGATTTCTATGACATTCCTCTTTTTAATATCCAATTGCCAAGATTAAGAAATAAGTGGCTTCAACCGAGCTCCAAGGAGGACTTACGGGATGGAGGCCAGTTGCTGCCCTAGCACGTGGCCACTGTCAGACACCTGCCGTGGGCTTGGGCCGTGACCCGGTACGGAGGTGGATGGAGCTGAGATGGTGACACCAGTGCATCGTGGGGTTAAACGGGAGTCCAGGGCTCTCCGCCTACTGTTGGTTGTACCTGTTCCACCAGATGGGTGGTGCTGGAGAACTGAGGTCGAGTTGTCAGCCGGCGGTGGCTTCAAAGCGTAGTTGAGAAGACTGCTCCTTCAGGCGCCTCTAGTTTTAAGTGGCGGTGACGTCTGATTGCAGCTTGAATGTGCTTGATGAGCTAGTAGCATGCCTCTCTCTGAAGATGGTATTTCAGTCGTGGTGGAAGAGGCACGCTCCTCAGGCCTGGACAGCAGCCGCCGGCTTCTGCTCCTTGATAGAATCTCACCTGGTGCTGCTGGAATTCGTGCGAAACACCCAAGGAAAGGGCATCCCACCAAATCGAGTTGAAGGGCGTCTTAATTCTCCTCGCATCATCCCAGCATTATTTTGGGGGGGTGGTTAGCTT
This sequence comes from Balaenoptera acutorostrata, assembly GCF_949987535.1. Lineage (NCBI taxonomy): Eukaryota > Metazoa > Chordata > Mammalia > Artiodactyla > Balaenopteridae > Balaenoptera > Balaenoptera acutorostrata. The sequence continues at coordinate 16,223,563 of NC_080082.1, read as the reverse complement.
AAATCTTAAAACTCCATCAGGGGGACTTGTGACATTGAAATGCTGTGTGTTAGCCAGAGGGTCTATGACTTGATTTTAATGACTCCTTATTTTGCGTGGAGCCCGTGTGCCAGACAGCCTGCCCATGGAGGGCGTGGTTTCCAAAGACGGACACGGAGTGTTCAGCCAAGTTGAGACTTCTGGCTGCCAGCTCCGTTCTTTTATGAGGTGCCTAGAGTCAGTTCCCCCGAGAGGAGGAGGCCGAGATGAGGTAACTGGGCTCCGCAGGTCAGCAGGGGAGGTCCTGCTTCGGGGCGACGCGCGGGCAGTCTGATAACGCAGCATTTTCGCTTTAATGCATCTTAAATGTGGATTATACTATTAATTACTGCTGGACAAAAAGGGATTAGTGCAGCTGGCCTGCTGTCCCCCTATGCACTTGTACACTTGCCCTGTGCTCGGAGCGGCCAAAGGGCAGTAGGTTTTCCTGTCATCTGTCTTTTGTTTTAGCAGCAATGGCTGCTGAAGCTCCTGTGCTCACCAAGTCAAAAGGGAGTGAATGGGGCGCCGTGCAAAGTCCTGAACTCCGTTTTGGTACCGGGGCGGTCGGTGGAGGTGGGGCTCTTTCCTTCCCTGGAGTTGGGTGTTCTTCACCAGGCTCCGCGGGTGTCTGTCTGGTTGGCTTGTCCCCAGGAGGGAGAGCCTCTTAGCTGTCAGAGGGCCTTGCCCGGTGCTTCCCAAGGGGCTGCGCGTCCATGGGTGCTGTCAGTGGAAGTCCCAAGGTGCTGCGCCCTTTTATGAATTTCTTAAAGGGCCCAGGAGAGTACAGAGGATGGCTGTGACCTCTGCTGCTGGCCTCCTCTAGTCCCACTGCCAGGGTGGAGATCTTAGTAGCCAGCAATGAGCTCATACCTTGTAATTTGAGACACTCTGAATTCCTAAGTCTTGCTTGTACCATCTTATGCTTGTATAAAATGGTATAGATTTTAAGTGATCTATGATTACATTTTATTTTTTTTCCCATATTCAGGCTAGTATACTCATTTTTCATCCATATGGAATGAATTTTTTTTAAATAGATGAGGCATTAAATAACAACATCTCAGTAATAATACTCCCAGGAGTACATAACGTGGTAGTGTTTGCAATTACACACAGTGTAATCTGTTGTGTGTGCAGGCGTGTGGGCTTTCTATTTACTGGCATCCTTCATTATATGGTAACATAATATACAGAATTTCCCAGTTGCAGAAATTAGAAAGTGGAAAACAGATTTCTTCAACATAAATTGGAAAACTGATTTACAGAGTTGGGTTCTTTTCTTTTTTCTTTTTTTTTTTTAACTTGGTATTGCAAAGTTTGTGGGAAACGAGTTGACAGTGGCATAATGCTTAAAATCATGACTTAATTGAATTAATTTGGGATTTAAATTCATTTTAAGTAATAAGATAAGACTACAACAACCAAGATGCACAATATGGGGCATTCCTAAAATGGGAAAGCCGTGGTGAGGAGGTAGAGGAAACTGGGAAGTCTGCTGTCTTCTTAGCCGTACATTCAGGAATTTCAGGTTTCAAAATGGTAGCCTGATTGAAACCTGACTAAACGTTTTTTCTTTCTTTTTTTTTTTTTGTACTTTCTTTGCCTTGAAGCTCTTAATTCTTCTGAACTTGGAGATTTCAGAATTAGAGATCATTTTTTTCTCTTCCCTTTTCTAGCCCCAGATGTTTATCATCTTGGAGTCAAGTCTTGCTTAATAAAACCAATCTCTAAATTTCATCAAAGTATGGAAATTTACTTGGTTATATACTTAGTATATCTGGGATGGTTTCATTCCATTTATTGAGAGATGGCTTTGCTTTTTAAATTAATTTTTTTTTTTTTTTATAAATTTATTTATTTTATTTTATTTATTTTTGGCTGCATTGGGTCTTCGTCGCTGCACGCGGGCTTTCTCTAGTTGCAGAGAGTGGGGACTACTCTTCGTTGCGGTGCGCGGGCTTCTCATCGCGGTGGCTTCTCTTGCTGTGGAGCACGGGCTCTAGGTGCGCGGGCTTCAGTAGTTGTGGCGCGTGGGCTCTAGAGCGCAGGCTCAGTAGTTGTGGCTCACGGGCTTAGTTGCTCCGCGGCATGTGGGATCTTCCCGGACCAGGGCTCGAACCTGTGTCCCCTGCATTGGCAGGCGGATTCTTAACCACTGCGCCACCAGGGAAGCCCTAAATTAATTTTTAAAGAGGCAGTACATGCTCATAATATTTTCAGAAGGTACAGAAGAGAGTTCCTTTTCCCTCTCTTCCCGTGCTGCCTGCCCCTCAGTCACTCAGTTCCCCAGAATCACCTGCTGTTATATCCCTTCTGTAACACATATACTTGGATACAGCCATCACAGCATTATATAAGTAGTTTTTTTTTTTTTAACTAAGCATTAAGTAGTGTTTTCTGCTTAAGAGTTTTTTTCTCCCTTGCCAGAGTTTCTTCATATTCTTTCAGAGATGTTTTTATCCTCTATAGAATACTTAATATTAAAAATATTAATGAAATCCAGTTACTTGAAAATTAAGAAATATTCTCCTGTATCACCTGAGTCAAAGAGGAAGTACTGTTACAGAATCATCAGGAAATACTGAGAACTCTGTGTGTCTAAATGTATGGGTTGTTACCAAAGTTTTATTCAGGGATGCATTCATAGCTTTAAATCCTTTCATTATTAAATAAGAGAAAATGAAAATAAATGAATTAAGTATTCAACTGAAAGTTGGAAAGAATAAAACGAGCCTAATAAGATGGAAGTGATGTCAGTGAGTTAGAAAACGAAGAAAACATTGAAGTGATCAATCTAAGAGCTATTTATTTGGGGAAAAGTCAAGGAAATAGACTAAACCACTATCATGTCTAAGACGAGAGAAAATAAACAAAATAAACAAAACTAAAAATGAGTTGACGCGATAGAAAAAAGTAACAAATTAAAAGTTACATTTGAAATAATTATTTTATAATATAAAAATAAAATATAGTAGCTTAAAATACAGCAACTTTGAAAATCTCAGTTGACATGTCTGTTCTAGATGAATCAGAAGTCTGAGTCTTTAAACTAGGAACTAGGGAAGAAACTAAGCATTAAAAAAAAAATGATACTTCCAAAGAGGGCTCTGGATGCATGCAGTTTAATGGATGAATTCTTTTAAACTTTGGGGGACAAAATAGTTAATTGCTCAATAAACTGTTTCAGACCATAGAAAAAGAAGTAAAGCATCCCAGTTGATTTTACAAAGCTAGCACAACTCCGGGAACCAATATCACTGCAAAGATTACACAAAAATAAGGCTGAAGATTGAGCTCAGGCACAAGTATAGATGCAAAAATGCCAACTAAAACAGTCACAGCTTGAATTCCACAGTATTTTAAAAGAATCATGACCACATAGGGTTTATCCCAGAAATGTAAGAGGGGCTTAAGATTAGGATGTCTATTCTCCAAATACATGGTGTAAGTAGAACAAAGAAGAAAAACATATATCCAAAAAGGCATTTGGTAGTTCTCTATTCTTACTTCTAGTTTGCTGAGAAATTTTTTAAAAAACTTCGCAACAAAGAGATTGCATTAATTCAATGAAGAAACCAGCAGCTCCAACAGTTGGAGACTTAATGGTGAACCAAAAGAGGCAGCATAATGAAATTGGGGATAAAACAAAGATTGCCCATTGTACTCATTTCTTTTTCTTGCCTTGTTGCATTGGCCAGGATATACAAACCAAAGTCAAATAATGTTTAAAAAGAAACAATGTAAATTATTTGCAGGTGTTACTGTCTTCCTAAAATAACCCAGGACACATTCACATGGAATTAAGTACAGAGTTCAGTTACAAAGTAAAATTTCAAAAATCATTAGCTTTCTCGTATACCAGGAAAACTCACTTGGAAAATATGAGACCATTCAGTGAAATGGAATCAAATAGAAATGTGTCTGGGAAAGGTAGCGTTTCAAATAAGTGAGAGGAATTAAAATAATAACAGCTCACATTTTCCAGTACTTCTAAGTGCCAGGTGTTATGTTAAACACTTTTACATGAACTCATCTCATTTAATCTTCACAAGAATAGTATGAGGTGGACACTACATATAGTTCCTTTTCATAGATGAGGAAGCTGAGGTTCAGAGAGTTGAAGTAGCTTACCCAGTCACGCAGACTTGAACACTGATCTGATTGGCAACAAAACCAGTGACCTTCATCACTGTGCTTTACTGTCTCTAGTATTATGCAATTATGCAGTAAATAATTATAGGACAGTTAGATAAACAAATAGGGAAAACTTAAGTTGGAGCCATTCTTCATAGTGTATGTTACCATACATTCTGCATGAATTAGAGAGGTATAAGTAAAACTAAAATCACAAAAGAGCTGGAAGAAAGTATAGGTGAATATTAATCTGAATGTGGGGCAGGGAGGGATATTAGGCCTGACTCTTCTGGTAAAGAAATCATAACGGAAAAAACTGATTTACTACATTAAAAAAATTCTTTATGCTGGTCACTAATAGTAATATTTAAAGGCATATGACAAACTGGGAAAAGATATTGATGACGTGTAATTGACAAAGTTTGTCCTAAATACCCTTAATATATGAAGAGCTCTTAAAATCAATGATAGAAAAAGATAAGAGAAAAATGAGCAAAGAATACAAAATGAGCAAAGAATACAAATGGACAACTTATATAAAGAATGTATTCAGATTGCCCATTTGAAGAACCAAATGATAGCTCATTGGTTTAACTTATTTGTTTACTAGCAAGATTGAGCTTTCTTGTTTTTTTCAACCAAGATTTTTTTATAGAGCAAATACCCCGTTATGGTGAGGGAGTGGAAAAATCGGTGCACCCTTTCTGGAGGGTAGCTTGGTAGTGTATGTCAAAAAGCTTTAAAATAAGATTTATTTAAATTTGTAGCTTGTCTCACCATGAATTACTGATTCTTCTTACTCTGTCCTATCTTTTCTACCATAGCCTATTTTGCCTAATAAGATACTAAATAGTACTGTTTAGTATTATTAAAATAATTTTCTAAATTAAGCTTAAATAATTTTTAAAACTTAAAATAATTTTTAAGTTTATTACCCTTGATTGTCTCCCCTGCTAGAATATAAGCTTCACAAGAAGCAGAGATCTTTGTTTTTTCACAGATTTATCCCTAATGTCTAGAATAGGACTGGTGATCCAGTACCTTCATGTGTAATAAAGAAATCACCAATTGTGCAAGAGGAATTTATAAATAAAGATTTTCATTACACACATTTATAATACTGAAAAATAGCAACCATCTATACCTCTCACAGGGGATTGATTTAAACTGTGGTGCATCCATATGGTAGATTCTTATGTGGTTTTTTAAAGCTCCTGTCTCATGGTTAGGAATGTGGGAAAACAGTGATGTTAAATTACATGAAAGGAGGCTGTGTGTACTATAGGACTTCAATTTAATTTAAAAAATACGCATAAGGGAGAGATTGAAAGATACCTATAACAGAATATTAACTTGAGTGGTTACAGCTAGGTGGTAGAAGTACAGGCTACTTTTAATACTTGGTTTTCTGAACCCTGAGTAGTGACTATCTGTTACTTTCATAATAAAAAATACATATGTCTAAAAGTTAGTGAGAATGTAGGATCACTTGAATTCTACTGGTCTATGGCTATGTCTAGAAATATTTTGGAGATTATTCAATCTTGCGAATTAGCAAAAGCCTAATTTTTAAAAAGTCAGCAATAATGCTTCACAAAATGTCCTTAGGCTACTTTGTCTTAATTATTTATGATCTTAACTGTAAGTGTCTAGAGTATGTGTTTGTAAAAGTAGTGGAAGTCTTAGTCAGTGATGTGCAAGCTTGTGGAGTCCTCCTGGAGATGCAAGAACACCTCTGCCTATTCAGCTTTCTTGACGGAAATGTTGCCTTGTCTTCCTGATGTGTCACAGAATTTCAAAGTACACTTAGATTGCACTTCAGCGTGAGCCGAGGATGAGGATTTTCAACTCCCACGTTAACCAAGGGGCAAACGGTCTACCTGTTGTGACCCATCACTGTGTGGAAGGACTTTGGGGGATATGCATAGGAGAAGCTGCCAGGTTAGAGGGGAAATGTCAAGTGGGGACCAGCTGCCACAGAATGTTAACAGTGGTGCCAAAAAGAGAAGACCAGGGCTCCTGATGACTCTTCCTAGCCAGCAAATCAGAAGTATGTTCAGTATGTTTGGGCTGAAGTTTCCCAGATCCCTAAGAGTCACATGCCATCTTGGCCAGCATTCGAGTTCCATCTCTGCTGCTTTATGACTGTGAGTCTCAGTTTCTTTATCTGTAAAAGGAGAAGGTTACATTAGCTCCTCTCTTCACTGTGCTTTCAGATCTGCATTCTGAAGGAATCCCGTGTCTTTTTATATTAAAGCATGTATTTTAGGTATGTATGTGTCATCTGTGGTGATGGAGAGGCCCAGTGAGTATTGTCATTTCCTAGCTCCGTGGGCCCAAAAATGAGCTTGATAGCTGAAGCTGCGTGGTGAGGGGAAAGTGCCTATAAAGGATCAGTCTAGCCTAAGTGAGAATCCCAGCTCTGCCACATACTGGCCAAAACTTTCTCCTTTTCATTTGTAGCATGGAGGATGTATTCGTCATCTACTGCTGCATAACAAATTACCCCTGAACTTAGTGGCTTAAAACAACAAACAGTTATTATCTCACAGTTTCTGTGGCTCAGAAATCTGGGTGTGGCTCAGCTGGACCCTGTGCCTCCAGATCTCTTGTGAGGCTGCCGTGAAAATGTCCACCAGGGCTACACTCTCATCTGAAGGCTCGGCTGGGGAAGGACCTGTGTCTGAGCTCATTCATGTGTTTGTTGACAGTGATTCAGTTTCTCGTGGGCTGTTGGATTGGGGGCCTCTATTCTTGTTGGCTAGGGGACGCCCTCAGTTTCTGGCCACATGGGCCTCTCCTTAGAGCAGCACACAACATGGCACTTGGCTTCTGTTAGGGAGAGCATGGAGTGTACGGAAGACAGAAGCTACAGTGTCTTCGTAACCTCATCCTGGAAGTGACCTCTTGGTAGCCTGTTGGTTAGAGGTGCGTCACTGTGCACAGCCCACACCGAAGGGGAGGGGGCTACACAAGGCTGTGAATACCAGGAGGTGAGATCAGAGGGGCCTGCGCACCAGGAGTTGTAAGGACTGAGAGTGGAGGTGGTCTTTTAAAGTGTCAGGACGTCTTAGGCGCTCAGAATTAGCTCCTACCCCCATCCCTAACCCTTGTTTACAAACTGCTTTTCTTAAGGATAGTCTGTGAGGTTGAGTGGAGTAGGTTAAAATGGGACGGGTAGTCTCATTACACGATCTAATGTCTGTTCACTGTCTTCTTACACTGAAGCCTTGAAGTGTCTGTTGGCCAGTCTGTTAGACCCATGACTCCTCATCCCACGTCTGCTGGTTGTGGCATGTCTAGCGTAATTTGAGAGGGAAATGAGTGTTTGGCCGATGAAAAGTCCAGTGTGTGTTTCCGTGGGTTAGGCAGCTATTTGGGGGAATGCCCGGGAGCTCTCTGGGAGCCCGTGGGTCAAAACAGAACAGCCCTCCGAGGCTGCCCCTTTTTGTGTCTGAATGCCACCACCTCTGGAGTCGAGGAGGTCTGCCTGGCACCCCCTCTGGGTAAGGGACACTCCAGTGGGTTGAGCTTGGGTGCCAGACATTGCCACAGCCCTAGGAAATGAGTAAGAAAAAAAAATCCAAAGCAGAGACCTCCCCCTAGAACAAGCTGAGCTTTGTGCAGAACAGGCTCCAAATATGAAAAGACCATTGTTCCCGGATGGCTTTTTAATTAATGCTCACCACTCACTCCCATCAGCTCGCCAAGAAGAGCCGCCTCCTTCCTTCCTCTCCCCGCGTGCTCGTCCCCTGCTCCTCTTCCCAGGGCCTTGGGGACAGGTTGAGAGACCCTCGGGGGTGGGAGGATGCCAAGAGCAGGGTTGACAGAGAGCCTTCCCCTCTTTCCTCCTGCCGGGCTTAGGGGGGGAGCCCTCCACCTGTTGGAGAGCAGCCCTCTGCGTTTCCAGGTTCAGGAGCCAGGCTCGTCCCCTGGGGGCTCCTGGAACAAGTCCCGGCCTCTGCCGTTCCAGTCCTTCCTCCCAAGCTTCACGTGCACCTTCTCTTGCCCGAAGCCAGAGCAGCGAGCCAGAAGTGAACAGTTTTCTGTACGTTTCAGTTTTCTTCTGGTGCTCCTGGTCTGGGAGCTGAATCTGGATGGATGAGCCTGCAGAACGTCTTTAGCTTTCTAGTAGTGCTTTCTAGATCAAACCCTCTCTACTCCTCTGGATAGGGCGGATGTAAGTGCAGGGAAGGGGGCTGATCTGGGAGACGAGAATTCTACCGTTGCACTGCCAGTGCCTTAAGGGGCTGATTTGGGAGTCGCTGCGGGGGCAGTGCGTCTGGTGGCTCAGTGGGACCCCCTCCCCACCCTCCGTTCCAGCCCTGGCACTGGGAGGTGTGCTGGCCCAGACCTGACTTGCATCGTGATGAGAATCCACGCAGACTGGGCGCCCTGTTGGGGCGCAGCGCTCAGGACAGACGCGTCACCTCTGAGCTATGGTACTTAAAGTAGCTCTGTGCCACTCCTGCACAGATCTGTTACCAAGTTTTCTGGTTAACAGTTGCTGAGAGCACGGCCTCAACATTTTTATCTTCTGTGGAAAATTTTCTGTTTACAGGCAATTCCCAAACCCGTGGATTTGTCCTGTGCCTATTTATGCCTTAGGATTCCACAGACGTTCCCTCAGTCGATTATTCTGCATAATTTTGTATCTATGGTGTATACCCATCTTGTGCAACCAGGGCAGAAATAATTCAGTGTGATCTTGAGTTAGAGGTGGGGTCCGTCCTAGCGGAGAACACATCAACAAGGAGCCATCGATGTGGGCACCAAAGAGTTAAATACACGTCACCGGGAAGATGGTGGATTTGCAAGTTACAGGGTTACAAGGATTTTAAATTAGGGAACCCCAGGGGGTTTACTTGAATGGTGGACAAGCCCTGGAGAGAAGATCTGATTGACCAGATAAGTAGTACACGATTCCTTGAAAATCAGTTCACTCCAGTCCCAGCCAGCTTCAACTTCTTGACATGTCACCCAAATGTAATTGTAAATGCCGTGGGAAAGAATCTTGAGTAGGGGTGAGTTCTGTGAAGTCTGTGACTGGGAAAAACAAGTATGAATTATTACAGTGAGGCCAGATTAGAGTTCTGTTTTAGGTTCTCATCAGCAGAGGATGGCGACGCTTTTGAGATTCCTGCAGTACGGTAGCCGCCAGCCACGTGTGACCACTGGGCACTTGAGATGTGGCTGGTCTGCGTTGAGCTGTGCTGTAAGTGAACACACATGGGTTCACAAGACTTAGTATGAGAACAAGGGGGGAGATAGCTTAGTAACATGTAGATGGATTGCATTGGAAATATTTTATTTTATTTGTTTATTTTTGGCTGCGCCACACGGCATGCGGGAGCTTAGTTCCCCAACCAGGGATTGAACCCGTGCCCCCTGCAGTGGAATCGCGGAGTCCTAACCACTAGACCTCCAGGAGGTCCCTGGAAATGATATTTTACACATACTGGTATTAAATAAGACATATTTCAATTAATTTTACTTGTTTGTTTTTTCCCCTTTTTTTAACATGGCTACTAGGAAATTTAAAATTACATATGCGGCTCCCATTTTAGATGAGGGATTTTTTTTAACATCTTTATCGGAGTATAATTGCTTTACAATGGTGTGTTAGTTTCTGCTTTATAACAAAGTGAATCAGTTATACATATGTTCCCATATCTCTTCCCTCTTGCATCTCCCTCCCACCCTCCCTATCCCACCCCTCTAGGTGGTCACAAAGCACCGAGCTGATCTCCCTGTGCTATGCGGTTGCTTCCCACTAGCTATCTATTTTACGTTTGGCAGTGTATATATGTCCATGCCACTCTCTCACTTTGTCCCAGCTTACCCTTCCCCCTCCCCATATCCTCAAGTCCATTCTCTAGTAGGTCTGTGTCTTTGTTCTAGATGAGGGATTTAGATGAAGGATGGCTAAACAAGGGAGACCCAGAGATATGCTGGTTTTGGTTCTCGGTCAGTGAACTTTGGGGAAAGTCAAGTCTGGCTTCAGTTGGGAGCACTGTGACTAACACCACAGGAGACGATCTGTGTTTGCTTTTGGGGTGAACCCATCCTAGTCAGAAATTGGTTTAGACTGTGTCCTCCTGGCTGTGGTCGGACTGTGAAGGGATGAGACAGATGCTGTGGCCGGGAGAACGAGTCGCCCCAAGTACCTGGGGAGGCCTGAGTGCCATGAGACGCGCAGAGGCTGTGGGCCTTAGCCATGGCAAGCCCTCGGGGAGGCGGGGGAGGGTGATCACTCAAGAGCTGGAGCAGCCCTCCAGGGTGCAGAGCTCTTGCTCAACGGTGAGACCTTTAAGGGAAGACACCATTGCTCAAACGAACCTCTGGACCCTCTGAATCCAATCGTTCCAGTTTACACAGGCCCACGGGCAAGACAGCACCGATTAATTCTTCGGTGGTATTAAGATCTTACCCCACAGTCATGGACGGGAGTCCCAGAGCAGTTCCACATACAGCCTGTTTGTGAAGTTGTGCCTTTATATAAAGCAAAGCTAGATTCCTGTTGGCGATTTCCTTTCTCAGCAGGGTTGGGGAGGGTCCCTTCTGGAGCAGGGCCCAACAGTTCTCTTTCTGGAGCACCAGGTCTTGACCTCCTGCGTGGAGGGAGCCCGGAAGGCTTTCTCGCTGACAAGGAATGTCCAGCCTCGCTATTGGCTTTTACCAGCTGAGGGGTCAAGGGTTCACCATCCCAGTTGTCAGTAGTAATATCTAGAGGGCTCGCAAAACGAGATTGACCTTAAGCTGCTTTTAAGTTTGTCTTTCTTGTGATCCTGCATCCAGAGTACTGGTCAAACCAGTCTGTATCTGGCTGATTATTATCAATAAAGTAAACTTAACTCTGTGGCCAGAAACAGTTTCTAGCATCCGGCAGCTTAGATTTACCCGGTGAAGCTGCCATAGTGACTGAGGTTTGCATTTCACGGAGGGCAGTGCCTGTAAAAGTGAGAAGTCGGGGCCATTTCTGCTCAGAGAGTGGGGACCAAAACCCGCACCCCTCTTGTAGACGCACAGCCGGTTCCGAGTCTTTCACTGGGTTGGTCTCTTTTCATAGAGAGTCTACGGATAGTTGTGAGCATATTGGTGCTTGAGAATGAATGGGTAACCGTGTGGGCTGTCGATTCCTACCCTTTATTGAGAACCTGTGTGGTGCTGGCTGGTGGTCTGCACACACTGTTTGCAGAAGGTAAAAAGCCACAGTCCCTGCCTGCCAGGAAACCATGTCTAGTTGGACTAATAATTATCCACACAAAGTATTACGTACAGTTAAGGGCACAGGAGAAGCAGAAGAACCTGTGAATAAATATGCATAGTGAAGAGGAAGGCAAGGATAGCACAGTGCCTCTTGAACAGAAAATTGAGAAATTCCGGAGCCTAGGGCTCTGGTGGCCGGAATAATATCAGTGTTTATTTGCGTTTTCAGTTTGCACTGTTCTCAGATGAGCCCATTGACCCTCTTAACAATCTCGGAGGTCGCTTACTCTGACCAAGACATTCCTGGTATTTGCTGGTGAGCTGCCGAGGCCCCTGTGAAGTTATGTGATTCACCCAAGGTCATGCAGCTCGGGATCATCAGGACTCCACGTGGGGCTGGGGCTGATTCTTGGGTTTTTGCTGCACACCACGCCACATCCCTCGCCTACAGTTTCCGCAGAATTTTGGAGAGCTCTGAAGGCTGACTGGTCGCCTCTGTGTGTTTCACATGAGAGGAATATGGGGGCTGGCCTTGGGGAGAAGAATATGACAGCTGTATTTGTGAGTGCGATCGGAGGGTCAGAAAAGGTGTCCATCAGAGAGGTTTGTGCCAGTGGTTTAATTTCCTTTATTTCAGGACTGGAAGTTATTTAAATTACTTTATAGACTTCCTGTTTCCTTGCAAGAGCTCATTAAGTCCAGGCTGAACTGCGCCTTGCTGTAATGGAGTGCCTGGACCCGCAGTTCCCATTCCGTCCTCTGGGGGCCCCACGTTGGCGAGGATGGGCTGAGGTTGGAGGAGAGTCGGGGCAGCCCAACCCTTTCACTAGACATCCAGTTATGACTTGACTGACATTGGTGGTCTTCCTCAAGGATAAAGAATTACCCGGCACTCTGGACTCTATAGGCTACTTTCTGGACTTGTCCATTTCACCATTATGTTATGGAGAAGAGGGAGGCCTGTCTCATCTGGCCACAGGACCTTGCCTACATTTTTGGTGATTAGATGTGATGTTAGAAGCTGATGTGTGTGCAGTAAGGCTGAGGATTTCCCTGGTGATCAGGAACACGAGGCGGCATAAGTGTGGATTACCTTAGCGCTCTCTCTGTTACTCGACGGAAAAGGGTTTCCGACAGGGATTCCAGAATCGCACTACAGCTTTTGAACCCTGCTCAAAGGCAACTCTTGAAGAGATGTGTATTTGACTAGATGATTTACCTTTAAACTTGCCAAGAAAATAATTTGTGGTGACCAGGAAACACCCGTCGGCCCTTGTGCATCTATAACTGCTCCATCATGGGGAAAGCCGCCCCTACATTCAGGGCTGAGTTTGTGGGCAGAGTGCTAATCAGGAATAATGGCAACAACAAACAGGTGTCAGGAGGGAGCATAAATGGTGTCAACATCTAGAAGCTGCCGCAGGCTCCCTTTGTGGACCGGCTGTGATGCAGAGAATCGTGCTGCTTGCCTCCGTGCACCTGGGGAAAGGTGGGGAGAGGTGGGGAAAGGTGGGGAGAGGTGGGGAAAGGTGGAGACGGTGGAGGTGGATGGGCTGCCACATCCAGGCCTTCCTCCACTCAGTGCATTTTATTTCTTGGTTTGAAGTTGTGTTCTGCGCTATATATCCTTTTGGTACTCAGTATATACTCCGTTTCAGCAGGTCCAGAAGGTCTATGGGGGAATCCCACACCTGGCAGTTGGGGAGGGGCATCTTTTCCTTACTAACAGCCAGACAAGAATCTTTCTAAAAAGGGAGGTAATACAGCGCCTTAAATGTAACCTGAGTCCGACTTGCGTGCCTAAGTGCATGCTGTCTTAAATATTCATTTACGACGTTAAGGTTTGTAATTTCTTCATAAGGAATTTTAAAATAATAAAGATGACCTGGTAGGCAAAATTCACTGGTATTTTCTAAAAGCTTTTGATAAGGTTCCTCATAAAAGATGAAGAGAACAAAACCACAGTGTGGCGAGAAGTCCTTGTTGTGGATTGAAGAATGGTTAAGTCATAGGGAACAGCAGAATTGTGGTGGAGACCCACTCCTTGGCGCGGGGAGGGGTTAATAGAGGGGTGTCTGAGTCTGTCGCTGGGGTCGGAGTTATTAAGCGTATTAATTGTTTGGAGAAGGAAATGGAGGGTGAATTGGTGCAGTCGGCTGCTGCTACCTTGGTTTTTGTCACTGGTTTCAACTCGGAGAGTCTATACCGCCTTGAATCTACTGGGGGGTGAGGCGGTGCAGGGTCAGAGGAAATGACGTTTGCGGAAGCCTGTGACGTAACTCAGATCCGGCAGAAAGTCTGGTCCACACGGAAGAGCTGCGGTGCCCCGTGAAGTCTCTGCCTCTGCTGAGGAAAGAGGTCCAGGAGTTATCACGGGCAACAGCAGTTCAGTGATGTGGCTTTTTTGGTACAGAGCAGATAGAGGAAATGGGGATGGGGTGGAGTTGGAAAATAGAGGGTTTCCTTTATTTTTGTGCTGTCGGGTGTCTTACTGTCCTGCTGTATAGGAAGGAGGGACACTTTTTCAGTCTTTCTGACCATGGTATCTTTTGTGCAGTTAGGTTTATTTTTAGAGTCACAGGAAGGGCCGTCCGCTGTCCGTGGACATGCTGCCTCTTGAGTTCTCGGTGGGGACTCTGCACGCTACTGTGAAACACGTTACATACACTTGCAGGCTGCTAGTGGGGTCGGCCCGTTGGACAGGTCTGGTTGAATTACCACATCTGAGCACATGATCATGCAGAACCCTTAGGGCAGGCTACTAGCCTGGCACCTTGAATATTCTTAAGTTTGAGGGGGGCACCTAAAGATTCTAAGTTTGAGGGGTGCGCTTGTGGGAGTGAGTGCGTGCAAGCCAGCTGTGGAGCTGCCCTTGTGCATCCTGCCTTTTTGCATTTCTTTTTGCTACCTCGTTAAGGCTACTTGCTGTGATCCTTGTGTGGCCGAAATGAAAGTTTCTTGTGCAGGGCCATCTGCCTCCAGAGCCGGTGCTTTCCTGAGTGGGCTCTTCCAGGCGGCCATGGATTTCTTTCTTCACCCCTCTTCTTTATTTACTGATTTCCTTTTGTAGCTGTCTCTTTCCCCGGGCCCCCCCTTTTTTTTTAAATGAGTGCACCATGAGGTTTTTCTTTACTTTTTTTTTTTTTTTTAATAATTCTTTATTTTATTTATTTATTTTTGGCTGTGTTGGGTCTTCGTCTCTGTGCGAGGGCTTTCTCCAGTTGCAGCAAGCGGGGGCCACTCTTCATCGCGGTGCGCAGGCCTCTCACTATCGCAGCCTCTCCCGCCGCGGAGCACAGACTCCAGACGCGCAGGCTCAGCAGTTGTGGCTCACGGGCCCAGTTGCTCCGCGGCATGTGGGATCTTCCCAGACCAGGGCTCGAACCCGTGTCCCCTGCATTGGCAGGCAGATTCTCAACCACTGCGCCACCAGGGAAGCCCCCCGGGCCCCCCTTTTAATTAAAACCTGGAAAAGTGCTGGCCTCCCTCAGAAATGTTGCTGAGTCCCTCCTTTTGGCTGTGAGCAGATGCCTCTGTGTGGATTGGGGTCCCCAGCAGCCCCCCACCCCATCGCCCTGGGGGAATTTTTGCAGTCTTGGTCCAGCATAGTTAGAAGCTGCAATTACTACTTGGTAGCTAATTACCCGGCCTCACATTAGATCAGTTTACAGAGGGAGCTTGGAGCCTGTCAGCAAAGGTCAGCCTGAGGTCCTCTCACTAAACAGCCCTCTTGTGATAGCTGTACAAGGAAGAAGGCATTAAGGGGGAAGACTGGGGACCAGCTCCAGGCTGCAGGGTCCTTGCTGGGGTGGGGGGGAGGGGAATGGGAGAGGGAGAAGAGCCATGGCTGACTAAAGGGGTCACGGAGGCTGGTAACCCTTCTCACAGCCTTCCTCAGAGAGCCTGGAGGAAGGTGCGGCCCTTTCATTGAGAGGCTGTGCTTTAGAGAGGGCAAGGTAGATACACAGGGGAAACCAGGATGTGCCCGCCGCTGACTTTCAATGCTTGACTCTGTTAGAGAGACTGGTTCAGCCACACACAGCCTCTAAGAGGGGAAGTAGGGCCTAAGAGAGAGCTCCCCAAATGTGGAGTGTCCTTTTTGTTATGTCTTTTTACTACCTGTAGTACATTATTTGCTTAGAAATTTTTCTTCTCGTGGATTCCCCTATTAAAACCATAAATACCTGCTCTAGCATCATCCCAAGCAGTGATATCAGAAGAATCACAAGTTTGGGCTAGTTGTATTGGCTCAAATAAACATTAAATAGGTGACGATTCAAATTTAAAATGTTCACTCACGCATCACCTAGCCTATGGCCAGTGGTGCTTGTAGGACATGCTGGAAAATAATGGTGTGAAAGACGCCAGTCCAGAAGTGTGAGTGAGTGTTTTCCAGGCCAGCATTGCTTTCTCATGAGATGTGAAACTATGGGTGAGTCTCCCTGCTTTTCTGAACCTTAAAAATGAGGATGCAGTCTCTCTTAGATTTTATGCGAATGAAACAATTTTATGCACACTGTGTGTGTGTGTGTGTGTGTGTGTGTATAAAGGTTAATAACTAAAACATATTAAGCATTTACTGTGCTAAATACTTAAGTGTCTTATTAATCCTTACAACCATATGGGGCAAATATGATCTCTACACCCATTATAGGTATGATGAACCCAAAGTAGGTTAAGAATTTGCAGCTTCTCAATGGCCTCTGTGCTGGAATGCCAGCTCAGGGCATATGCTTGTAGCCTGTTGTATACTATACTGTACTGTACTATACTTTGTATAGGGATTTTTATTTATTTATTTTTTTGTCATTGACCCACTTCAAGGTGTTAGTTTAGAGCCCCTCTGATAGCTGCTTGTGGGGTGTAGCATTAGATAAAAATCATTTGACGTGAGAAGTGGAAAGATTAGAGTGTTCAGCTCCTCATGGGTGGATCTCTAAATTTCCTCAGCAGCTGTGGCACGGTCCTTAGTGCTCCATTCCGGTCGTCTGTTCAGCCCTTCACTGGTTGGGACAGGCCTGGACTTCACCGTAGCTCCCCCGCTTCACATCAGGGCCAGATCAGTACGCAGTTGGTGGGCACCCGGCAGGCAGGGGTACGATGCGTTACGTTGATAAAGGGCTTGCAGCCCGAGCCCTGGGCTTCGGAGCAGTTTCAGAACTCTGTGTTCAGTCTCACTGCAGGTACGCGGTGTCTCCCCAGCACCAGAGGCTGTGGCACTGCCAGGACCCTGGAGGACACTGTGCCATGCTGACCCTCCGAAGCAGTCGAAGGACGGTGGGTGCTGGGAGGTGTCACGTGGGCCCTTCCGTCACCTTGAGTGGCACTGCTGCCCCCTACACTATTGTGGTCAGGGCTGTGTGCCCCTCTTTGGATTGGCTGAGTGTGAAATGAGCCCTAGCATGTTTTGCTTTGTTTTTTAAAATAATTTTATTATTCCT
Organism: Balaenoptera acutorostrata; assembly: GCF_949987535.1. Classification (NCBI taxonomy): domain Eukaryota; kingdom Metazoa; phylum Chordata; class Mammalia; order Artiodactyla; family Balaenopteridae; genus Balaenoptera; species Balaenoptera acutorostrata. The sequence goes on along the minus strand of NC_080082.1, from coordinate 16,206,758 downwards.
TCTTTTATTTCCAAAGTCTTTTTTTTAAAAAAATAATTAATTAATTTATTTATTTTTGGCTGCGTTGGGTCTTCGTTGCTGCACGCGGACTACTCTTTGTTGCGGTGTGCAGGCTTCTCTTGTTGTGGAGCACGGGCTCTAGGCACACGGGCTTCAGTAGTTGTGGCACGTGGGCTCAGTAGTTGTGGCTCGCGGGCTCTAGAGCTCAGGCTCAGTAGTTGTGGCGCACGGGCCTAGTTGCTCTGCGGCACGTGGGATCTTCCCGGAGCAGGAGCCCCAGCATGTTTTGATTTGTATAACAAATGTGCAGAGAGGAAAAGAACCCCGGGTATTTTGTAAGTTAGGAAAGTTCTCCTGTCGGGGGTATTGAATGGGCTCTGGAAGCTCTGTCAGCTGAAGGTTTGGAGGTGGAACCTAGGCCTCTGCCACGTGATTCCTCTTCTCTTCCTGGGCCCGGGGAGCCCCCGGCCTGCGTGTGAAACATGCCTTACAAAACTATTTTACTGAACTTCCACCCGCTGGGTGCTGACTAACACCACTTCCCCTCATATAACTTCACATTTGTGTAATTAACATATAATTTGATACCTGGAAACTCATGCTGGGTGGAGCTGGAAAGGATTACTCAGCTTTTAGCAATCCAGACTCTTGGTTTATACAGCGCATGTGCTGCGTCCTGGTTCTGCTGTTACTGCTGACTTGTTTTGCCAATATCCTTGCTATTAATCCTTCCTTCTGTCCTGTGAAGATGAGTGGAAATGATGATACAGTGTGTGTTTTTTTTTTAATCTTTTTTTTTTTTTTTTGAAAGGAAGACTAGTGACTTTCATTTGCATCTGAGACACGGTCAGAACAAGAAAGTGTCACTGTTGCCTAAGACATGTTGGGGGCAGGTAGAAAAGGATTTTCTGGGCTGCAAGCTTCCATGAGGATCTTAATTATGTCTTCTCTCAGGCCTGTCTACAGCAGCCCCAATTATTCCATGAAGGCCCCACTGAGATCAGAGCAATAGAAACCAACATTCTGGAGATCTCGCTTAACAATTTTTCGTCATTGCTTTTTCTTACAATACTACAATGAACTACTGATAAAACACTGGTAGCATGAAGAATTGGCCCCAAAGTGCCGCCAACAGACCTTTGGCAGTGGGGAGCCGTGGTCAGCGAGCCAGACCCATGTGGGTGACGCTTCATTCCCTCCGGCCGGGGTCAGGGGGCCTTTCCCCCTTCGCTTGCGGTGCGAGCGAGGGGATCGGGGCCGGGAGCGCAGGCCTGGCCTAGGGCAGCACCTGAGCCACAGGGCAGGGGGCCGGCAGCCGCTCCCTGAGTGCGCTCCTCGCTGAGGCCTGACTACCAGCGGTGCCAAAAGTGTGCGCCTTGTTCGGAGGGCGGAGGTCAGGGGCCCTGCGCCGCCTCCCGCCTCCCGGCGCGCGCGTCGCAACCCTTATCAGGCCCTCCGGGACCCGGGACCCGGGACCCCCGGAGCGCAGGATGCCGGAGCCGCCGAGCTCCCGGGCAGGCAAAGGCCGTCCGTGGCGTCCTCGCTCACTCTTAATATTTTAACAACTGAAGGGTTGTGGACTGCCTGCCTCTCGAGCAAACATGTTCTTAACTTTCTTCTCCCATCGGCTAGTGGAGTTCAGTGGTACCATAGTTTTACTTCCCGTTTCTTCGTGAAGGCAGTGCCATCAGTATTAAAAAAAAAAATGCAGTAAGTAATTATCAGGGAAGAATAAAGATGAAAAATTAGGACGATTTTGCAATTTAAATTTAGAGTGTATGCTGATGGTTATAAGTTTTTTTTGAGAAATTACTTATTGTGTTGACACATATTAATGTGGGGGGGGGGAATCACAGTTCTTAATATACGTGATACCTGCCTACTGAAAGATAAAAAGGCTGGGTGAACTCTGACCCAGAGCTGAGAATCAGCATAGTTGAAAGCCAATCAGGATATCTTGAAAATAAATCTGAATGTTCACATGCCTTGAAAGAGGACATTTAGTGCAGCACAGATGGGAAATCGTATCTGATGTGAACTCAAAGGAAGGAAAAGAGTGAATCCCTTAAACATCAGTAGTCACAGCTTTCTGATCCAGCGGGTTGAGGAGGGTCCAGAGTCCCGGTCCCAGGTGAGCGTGCTACAGGGGAGGTGGGAGTGGGGAGAGTAGCCCGGAGGCTAGCCATTTGTTCCCTTCCGTGGATGGTGCTTGTGAGCCTTTCAGGGTTTGAGAACTTGACTCTGGAAAGCTTCTAAATTTGTTCCTAGTGGGTTGATTTATTTTGTTGAGGTCAAATTAGAACTAATGGCCCTGATGGTTTACAATGCTCCTAAATGGTTCTTAGCACTTAGGAGGGCTTGGCTGGCCGTCGTGGGCGGGTTTCCAAGTGTGGACCGTATCGTTCCGAGGGTGTATTTTTTGTTGAAGTTTTTGTTCAGAGTACAACTTATGTGTGTGAGTGAGGTTAAAAGGTAACAGCAGAATTAGTCACACTTAATATTCAACTTTCTCTTGGTATCAGATCCAGGGATGTGTTTGTGAACACGGGCCCCGTGGGCATTTGGTGCGTGAGCAGGGCATCTAGCTGGGAGTTAGTAGTTGATGACCGTTTGTCCTCTGCCACTTTGCCTGGGAGTGTATCATTCATGAAACTCAGTAGGAGGGAAGCCTCAGATTTCCTCCTGCCATTTCTGGTTGCCAAGCAGTTCCTGTAAGAGCGGGTAACCAGGTTAAACGAATCTCGGTGCATCCCTTCCAGCCATACTGTGGTATCTGTGAGTTCATGGCAAGGTCTTTGGCAAGGGGATTATACTCTACATAAAATTGGCTCCAGTCTCCTGATTTCTGTGTGATTGTGAGTAGGCGGAGCAGACAGGTGTCTACAAAGGAGCTGCATGTCTCTACTGGTCCACAGAATTAAACTGTGCATGTGTGCGCACACAGGCAGGCTCCGTGGGCAGTGATCTCCCAGAGCTGCTGGGGGCAGCTGACTCGGGAGAGAATCAGGAGGGTCAGGGCTTCAGTGCCTAAGCTGAGGTCGTGGTGCAAGGTCAAGACAGGAGCATTGGTTAACGATTTCTCCATGCTTTGACTGAAAAGAAAGAAGCTGCCTCCAATTCATCTTTCTTTGGCTCATCAACTCTCAGAGCAGTGCCCCTAAGTTGCAAATGTGGTTTTGAAGGCCAAGTCCAGTCAAATTCTGTTAAGGGTAAAATCCTGATGGTCACTATGGCCTGAGCCAGCGTTATTCAGGGCTGAGTGAGAAACGGGGGCTTCCATTGCTAATGGCATAACTACTGGCTTCTTCTCAAAACTTGGGTTCCTTTTTTTCTTCTTGCACACTCTGAAAACACACTTTTAGTATATTTGCAAGCTTTGCATCCTGAAGCTGCCATACTTACTCTCAGGACCCAGTGAGTTTTCCCTAGAACAGTTTGAAGAGCATTAATGCTGTCTGTGAGATGCTTACTTCTGTTGAGAAACATTTCCACATTCATCTAGTTCATCTTGAAAATAATATCACAGCATGTGAAAATACTATCACAGTCATCATCAACAGTGCTATTAATCCAAAGACTTGGGTCTCAAGGCAGATAGCTGTGTTTATAACCAAGGTGTTAATTCCACTGTTAATAAAACGAAGCTGTTGCACTGGGCATGATAGAACTCGAGACATGAGCCCAGTGTAGTAGCCAAAGTCACCCCTGAGTTGTGTTGGCAGAAGGGCATTCTAGAATCAGCATTTGATTGTGTTCAGTTGGTTCCGTGGCCACCAGGTTCTCCAGAGAAGTTTTAATTACAAACCAAGGTGATGTGGTTTCTTAAACGTGCTGTAACAAATGGATGTTAGCTCAAGAAGCCCTGAGCAGCCCCCTCCATCAATGAAACCCCATAATTATCGCATGGCGGGCTTTGAGGAGGAAATCTTAACGCCCTGAGTGTCTAGTCGGCTGTGCTTCCGGCCTCCCTTTCCTGAAGTTGGGGGCAGGGTGAGGGTGTGGAAGGTGAGCCCTTTCCTCAGAGGCCCCTGAGAGTCATGACACACCCAGGACAGGCTCTGGTGCTGTCCCAGGGAGGAACATATTCATAGCCTGGGGGTGAGGTCTGCTTTTTGGTGATGGGCCAGGGGTGGAAATTTGGGGGAGGAGGGGTGCTTAAAATGGAAGATCTTGAAACGGCAAATCTTTATTAGTTTTGTAAACAGCTTTAGGAAGCACTGGGAGCATCTTGCAGGGACCCTGCAATTATCATAATAAACAGTTTTATCATCTGCTTGGCAATCAATACTGTGGCTTATGCTGCTTTAGTATCTCAGTGGTATTGATTACCTTAACAACTGTGCTACGGTCAGCTTCCATTAACCCCTGCTCTGCCGGCAGGGCCTGTGCCTTCCCTGGTTGGATGGAAGACTGTTCTGGTTCCAGCCCAAGCAAGTGCCAGAATTTGAAGGCCTGCCAGGGAGTCATACACAGCTTTTATCTCAAGGTGCCCAACAGAAGGAAGGGTTTTAAACAGGGAAGCTAATGCAACTTTTAAAAGGCATTTTGTGTGTGTGTGTGTGTGTGTAGACAGTGTATAAAACAATTATAGCAGTGGGGTTTCAACTGTGACTCGGGACTTTTTGAGTGTTAAGAGCTAAAATCCTGATTCTTCCGTGCCTTGGCTATGTCTAGTGGTCCTCTCTACTCCACCCTACCATTCCCACGATGGAACTGAGGACTGCAGTGCTGACGCCCTTATGTAACAGGCATTCCTGGGACGCTTCGAGCACTTCGCTTTGTGTACCACATTTTAGTTTTAGAGAGAAACCGCTTACTTGGGGACATCTAGTTCTAGGATTCAGGTTCCTCCGGACCAATGAGTGTCTGAAGTGAAATGGTTGATCATAAGATGACAGAATGCTGGAGATGGATTTTGGTGCCACTTTAGATTATGTCACTCTCACTGGCTATCTCCTGTCTCTGGTCTGGTTCATGTTTACATCTCCCTTTTCTCCTGACGAAACAAACGCAACAAGGATACTTAGCTCTGGGGAGCAACTGGGATGGAGTCCCCAGACGCAGCCTGTAGTTAAGAGTTAGGTAGTGGTAAGTGACAGTCATCCAGACACTTTCAGGACAAGATCTTGGTAGCAGCAGTGGGGGGTGATGGTGGTTTGTGTGTGTGTTGACTTTCTATGTCGTTTTTGTCTTGTAACTGCTATATTTTGTTTTGCTTTAAATGAGAAATACGTATATATGTGTATGCATATGTATGTGTCTGTATATATGATATATATGCATGTATGTATATATGTATTCATATATAAAATGAGTATAAATGAAGCTGGGAGGGAGGTGAGCTTGCACACCATATCCAGCAACTTAACCCCTTTGGCCCAATTTTAGTGCAAGCTGTCATGAGGGTCTTTATAGACCAAACAACACAGGTGCTGTTCAACCTGAGTGACATTGACCTCTAGTGAGAAGCCAGCTACTACACCTAGGAGTCAGTTTTAAAAGTTGGTGAGTTTCATGGAGTCTCTGGGGAGTGGAGGAGGATGAGGTGGTAATAGTTGGACCAGGGGGAGGGCGAATTGCTTTGGCAGCTGTCACCTTCCTGCCCTTCTCGCCAGGCTTCAGCCTCTGGCTTCCTTATCCCTCATGGTTACCCAAGAGGATCCAGGAATGGAAGTTTATCAGATGGGGAGGAGGCCAGTAGGTATGTGATGAAGGCAAGGGCTGCGGACTGAGCTTGGAGAAGTGTAGGTAGGTATAGACAAGAGGGTTGCAGGTGTATGGGATTCCAGGTCATGAGATTCAAGTCCCAAGCAGAAAAGAGTCCACATAAGAGAGGGTCAGGAAGCCAGACTATAGAGTCTGGGCAGCAAGATGTAAGGCTGTAGACTCTGTCTGGTGAGGCCCAGGGTAGTAACAGCAAGACATGACTGTGGTATCCAGCCACAGGCTTGATGAGTAGGGCTGAGCCCACAGATGGCAGTGAGTAGATAGGCCTGTGCAGGTGTGAGAATGGCCCCAGAGAGTAATGGTGGGAAGTTGGTGGGAGTAGTCCTCCTGACAAAGTTGAAGAGTCTACCCAGGGCCATAGCTTAAGCAAGCTTTCCCTCCTGACCCCACCCTACCAGGTCACCCTCTCTCCAACTGGGATGTCAAGGGATCCCCATCACTGTCTTGTATTCTGGACCCACCCACTTCTGTCCTCAATCTCTCTTTGCCCAGACTACCTTGGTTGCACAAGTTGGAAAGTTTTATTTTAAGCATAATGTTCTTCCTAAAATGTCAGATCAGTTAGGCTTAGAGGGTGGGCAGTGGTTAAGTTGACCAAAGTTCCACTACTTTTCATTATGATAGGGACTGTAGCTCAAAGGGCTCCACTGTGACAGAGGCAGAGGGTAGACCAGATGGCCCTTACCTATAGCGTGAGCAACATTCATGATGGGGATGAAACCCCCATTTTTAGTTTTATGTAGATTTGTGCACTTTGATCGGGTTATAATGCAGTAATACTGTGGCCCAAACCACCCTTTGCATTACCCCACTGGTCTTAACTCGAACTCTGCATTGATACTAGCTCTTCTAAGTTTGACTTCATTCATGAGGAGCTCCTAGATGTTGACAGCTTTTTACTTTGCTCTTTTCACAAATAGCTCTTTGAGCCATGTGGTCAGACTTTACGGCAGTAATATCGTCTATGTGGTAGAGAATGTTTTAGAGGGAGTCACATTCTGTGTAAAATTTTAAGACTTAATGTCTTGCATCAAGGTTCTTGGCTGTGTGGAGCAACCCAGTATTTGGTGTTATTTATAACTCTGCTTTTTAGGTGTGAGCAGAGCAGTGACATATCTTTTTTTGGGTCTTTGGTGTACTCAGATTTTTTTTCTCATTTAGAAGATGAAATGTGATCTTTGAAGGGTTTGGAAAGACGATTCTTTTTCAAGAAGTGATGTCTTCATAGAGAAAACACTGGAGTAGAAACTGGAGAATGGATCCTGGTTCCTGATTTGCTACTAACCAGCTGGTGACCTTGGGAAAGAATGACTCATAGTAGTTGCTCTAATGTTTTAGAATCTTTTTAAGCCTGTAAAATCTGAATTATGGTTCCTAGTCTGTCTACTTAACAAGACAAGATTGTTGGTGGTCAAATGAGAAATGAATATAAGAGTGTTTGAAAATGTATAAACCACCATATAAATCAAAGAAGCATTGTTATTTGTTCCTGGGGAAGTTGGTGCTGGGTGTGACTATTTTCTTGGTCAAATGCTAATGCTACTGTGAAAAAGTTTTTTGCAAAGAGTTATTTCCCAGGAAGCTGTAGCATGGTGATAGATGTGTGTGGGCCCACATATGGCAAGAAGCCCACTTATCATTGGGTCATCCTACTTGAAGATGAGCACAAGAGAACCAGCCCAGTGGGAACCAGCTCAGTTCAGACTTTACAAAGCAATTAAGGTGACTTATATAAAACATTCATACTGAGATGAAAGACAGTGAGCTCAAAAACTATGGTTGGTAAACATCGCATCATTTTGTAAATTCACTGGAAGTGTTTAAAATTACTTTTTAACCCACTAAATCAACCAGTGGAGGCTTTTAACTTATCAGTGGATGTGTTTTTCTTAATCAGAGTTTGACTCCATGCTCTAAATCAAGCTCTTATGTAATCTTAGGCTGTTACATTGGGCTCATTTTTGCCCAGTAATGATAGTGATAGTTGCCATGTATAAAGTGTCAGGGACTGTGCCCAGAGCATGATGCATATCATCTCTTCGTGTATTAGTGGCAGGGTGGTGCCTCGTACCTTCTAAGGGTAGGAGTAAGGGTGGGGTCAGCAAATGGTGAGTTTGGAACAAGATTTAGAGGAAGCTGGGGCCTAAAGTACTTCTTTGGAAGTCCTCTAGCTCTTCTAAAGAAAGAAGAATTCCTATTTCCTTGAAAAAAGGCTTAGCTTGCCATGAATATGTCAACTCAAGGCTGAGACGCTTGGCTCTGGCCAGTGCAGTTCTTTTTTCAGAAGGTGCTCCTGAACTGAGTAAAGACAGAACTTTCCTTTTTAAAAGAAAAAAAAAAAGTGTATTGTATAAACAAGAAAATAATATGATGAACCCCATCACTTAGACTTGACAACAATTCACTTTTTGTTGGATTTGTTTAACCTTTTTGTTCATTGGCTTTGATTTTAGAGCTAATGAAAGATATCATGATGCTTCATTATTTTCTTAGGTGATAATAATATTATGTCAACATAACAAAATTAACACATTCTTAACATCATCAAATCCCAAATTGTTGTTCAGACTTACCTGATTGTCCCCAGAATGGCTTTTTACAGTTGGTTGGTTAGAATGGGTATCCAAATGAGGTCTACCTAGTACATTTAGGTGTTTGGTTCTTAGGTCTCTTAATCTAATTCAGCCCCCTCGCCCCGAACTGTAGCCTCCATATGTGCCCCCAAAACCAGCCCATGGATTTTGAAGTATGATGGGGAGTAGCTACGTGTGGTAGCAAGGGCACTGTCAGTGTGGTGTGAAGAAACCCAGGTCCTATTTCTAGCTCTGCCACTGACCAGCTGTCTGACCTTGGATAAACCACCAGCACTCTCTGGGGTCATTATTCTCGTCCATCAAAGGAGGCAGTGAGACTGAATGGCCTCAAACCGAAGCCTTCTTATTATGACCTCCTCGAAGGTACTGCATGCTACCTAGTCCTTATCCCAATTTTTGTAATTGAGAAATTGTTGGTGCTAAATAATCCTGAGTGATGGGCATGTTCTTTTTCTCTTGGACGTTGTGAATAGTGTACCTTAAACAAGGCTATTATGTTTTCCTTCTGGACTTTAAGAAAGCTTAGAGCCACATTTATGGCTCAATGTGTTGGTTATTATTGTATGCATTTTAAGCTTCATTTTTGGCTCAAGTTTCCTCCACTGTTGTTTTTTGTTTCTTCTCTTGCCCTGGCCTCAATTTATGCTATCATGTTGTATTGTGTTTTCTTGTAAGCAGTGTGAATAAATGACTGTGTGCTGGGTATTCCCACGTGACTCTGACCTCTCTGCAAGCTCATTCACCCAGGGTCCCTGTCTTATGTAGTCTCTGCTTTGTAGAGCCACAGCTTAGGTGCTCAGTAAAAACTTACTGATAGATTTTGATTTGACATATTGTCCTCACTTACGCATTTCCATTTTTTTTTCCATTTTAGTGGTGAACAGTTGTTTGGAACAGTATTAATTTTGTGAGTGTGGTCTGGTCCTTCTCTGATTCACATTTTATGTGGCAGAATGGCCAAAGGAGGAGGTGTGGTGAGCCACCTGGCTGATGATTGTTCTGTTTTTTTGGTAGAACTTGTCTTTTTGAGTAGCCCGTGAGTGAAGCAGTATTTGCCGGGCAAACAGTTGGGGGAGGGGGTGTTAACTGCTAAAACAGTAGCCATTCTACGCATTCTGAAGAGTTCACCTCTGGTTTCAGCCTTGGACGCAAGGATCGCTGTTGTTGAGATGTGTAGGGTGACAGAGGTGGGTGTATCAGTCAGTCGTCTGCTCTACCTGGCAAAAAGCAGACCAGGCAATCAGATGTGCTTCATCCTAAGACTCACGCGTGAGTGGGCAAGTTCTCTAGTGGGCGAGTTCTCTCATTGGCTCTCACGCAGCCTGCCTTTGCTGTCAGGGAGGCTGTGCTAACCCTCAGTAAGTCATTGGTCCCAACTGGCTCTCTCCCTTACCTCCCAGGACCTCTGCTTCCGTGACTGTCCAGGAGAGAGAAGGATGTTCCTCCAGCAGCATTAGGGGAGGATCTGTGTCCCCCCTAATCTGTGCTTGTTGAGCCCCTGGCACACAGTAGGCGCTCAATAAATACATGGTCGGTGCCTTCAGGAGCATCTCTACGAGTGGTTGGGAGACATATTTACAACCATTGCTAGTGGCCTCCTCTTTTCTTGTTTGTGACACTTGGAAAGGGAGCCGTTAAGCATTGGTTTTGAGGGGCTGTGGGGCGTGGTTTTGAGGGCTCCTCTTCTGGGTCCCTGGATGACTTCTCTCTCATCCGCAGAGAACTGCGGTGCCCTTGTTGGTGGAAGGAGTCCTGCCAATGTTCCTCTCCCAGCTAGACACCCTCTCAGGCCGGTAGCGCGGCCCTGATGCTTTCATTCCCACGTGGAGGAGGGCGCTTCCGAGCCTCTGCTCTGTGCAGACCTAGTCCAGAGGAAGGCAGGACCCCTGGGGGGTCCTGGGTGTGGCGAGGAAGTTGAGGCTCATGGCTTGCAAGTTTTCTTCTAATGGAATTTCCCATCACTTACTGCCCTGCTGATTTCTGATCAATGAAAATGAAATTGCATCACCTCCTCAGAGGCTCCATGTATGCCTGCTGCTTCCAGCTGTGTCAGTTCCGGTAAAATAATCTCATCAGGCGTGCGAGAGGGTAATAGGAAATAAAAATAAAAACCCGCAATTAGCAAGAGGCCTTGCAGCTGAGTAACACTTTCCATCCCAGAGGCAGAAGGGCTGGGGAGTGAATGCTTAGGAAAGATTCCCTTTAAAAAAAAAAGAGAAGAAAAATTCCCGGTCTTTTTCTTCTCCCTTCTTTTTCCCTCCTTGCCCTGAACTCTCTCCCGACCCTTTGGGTGGGGATGGTTTAAAACTGCGCAGGTTTCCCCTGCCCTTTGTGTGAGGTCAGTAGAATTGCTCCGTGATGGGCACACATGAGGGTGGCTTTTGCTTTTCTCTCTCCCCACCCGCCCCACCACAGACAGGCACCAAAGGAAATACAGAAATTTCAGCTTCTTCCACTGACCTGTGATAGGAAACCACACGGTTGTGGCGGGGTGGGGGGGGGAACAACTCGAATCCGAGTTGAAGTTGGTAAACAGGCTTCTCAGAGCTGGTTCATTTTAGTTCGTAGACTTTAGGCTTCAATTATCAGCCCACTAAGAACCAGACCTCCCCCGCCCCTGCGTTATTCCCTGGAACTTTGAGGACCATGTCGTGAACACGGGGAGGCTCTGTCGGAGGGCGATGTTTGGTTGTGTGGAAGCTGGAGCGTGGGGACAGGCCCGCTCCAGCACCTCCGGAAAGGGCTGGGGAAGGGTGAACGCTGCCTCTGAAATATTCGGCTACTTCTGTGTGTGTGTGTGCGGAGCCTCTCAGGTCACTGGCTCCAGCCTAAAGGGGAACTGAGGCCAGAGACACCAGGGTGGGGGGATGCTCAGGGCAGGTGACGATGAGGGAACCTGTTGGATCACCTGAGAGGAGCCAGTAGAAGTGAAATCGCACCATGTCTTGTCAACGTCCAAGGAGAAGAAATGCTTACGTGAAGGCCAGTTCAGTGGTTCTGGCATTTTTTCATAAGTTATTTGGGGGACAGCATGCCTTCATCCTGGGCCATCAGGAAATGGTCCATCTCAAACATGGCCCACTGACTCTCATGCAGGTTGAAGGTGAGACCCTTGAGAAGGATGAGCACGGCTGGGGGTCGTGGTAGGGGTGGACCCAGGTGTGAGCACTGTGGTGTCCCCAGCACCATAGGGGCTCAGGGTAATGGCACAACTCGCCAAACCATGTGTTGCAGTAGTTGAGCCATGTTTCTAAACGCAGTGGACATCAGAGGTCCTCACTGGCCACATCTGGTTAATAGAAGGACAGATTCTGGCCTTAGAGCAGGAAGGCTCTGGAATGGGGGGAGTGGTAACCTGGATAACTGTTGATACCGTGAATCCAGCAGCACGTGAAGCTCTGTGTCTCTCCCTGCTAGCACCCTGCCCTGGATGGTCGCCGCCGTCCAGGTTCTTACTTTGCATGTCTGAACTCTAGTGAGAGCAAGCTAGTAGGAGTCTGTATTGATAGGAGGGATGCTGTGTATATTGTAGGCACTCAATGAACATCTGTTGTGTGAACGGATAAAAATCATTAGAGTAGCCAGTGAGTTTCTGGCTAAGCATGATTCACAGGAATTTAAAGCTAAGACCAACGGGGCCAGAACCCCAGTAGCCTCTTTATTATTGTGGCCTAAGAAATCGGCCCTGTTAACCAGCCAGGTTGGATTCCCCCAACCTCAGCGTGGCTTAACACTGCGATCTTTCGGAGCTGCAGAAACAGTTTCCGCCAGCTTGCTCTTGTTCTGGCGCTGTCCAGGATTAGGGCTGCGGGCTGGAAGTTTTGGTGGGAAGAGCCGAACTGTGGGGGTGAGAGGAGAGAGGGTGCCACTTCAGAAGGAAGCTGAAGTTCTCAGTGTTAACGTGCAGTTTTCATTTTGTGTGAAAATGATGTTTGTGTGTTTGCACCGATACGTTTCTGTTCTCTGATCTTAGACACTTAGCACAGGGTCTTGATCTACATTGATCACTTTTTATGACTTGAACTGGCAATTCCCCCCCCCCCGCCCCCCGCCAGGGATGAGACCTAACCAGGGTGTTCAGGAAGCCATTAAGGAAAAATATGTAACCTCACTCATTCCCAAACTCAACTGTTCGGTCTTAGCAGTGCTTGGATAACAGACTTTCAAGCATAATTAATTCAAGTCCTATTTAACGTGGCCTTGGTGGTTCTTCACAGCAGCTATTGACCCAAAAGCAGCATTTGGAGCAGCAAGAGGAGAAAGACCGCCTGGGCCATTTGTGCTGAGTTTGTGAGGGTGGCATTGTTACCCTCAGTCACTTGGCTCTTTGGGTGGCTTCTGGAGGGTTGAGGACGTGCAAACGCTCGGATCCTTACACTTGAAGAAGAAATTTTCCTTTGTTGTTTTGCCTAATTCCCAGGGTGACTCTTTGAAGTGGCCAGTGGTAAATATGTCTCAATGTGTCTTTCTTGATTAAAAGTAACGGTGCAAAGAATTGGCTTCCTAGTTGCCACGTGGGATGGAGAAGGGGCTGTGAAGAGTAGGACACGTAATTAAGTTTCACTCCCCGCACGTCTGCAACCCGCACACCCACCCACCCAACGCCTAGTTGGCTTTCTAAGCTTTGGAATTTGGAAGTCCTTCAAACACACTCAGGGCGAACAGAATCTGTACCCTCTTTAGTCCGTCTTGAAGTCCTCCAAGGTCACCCTGACTGCTGTTCCACTTTGCCATAAGGAAGGGAACTGAAATGTAAAATAACTCCTTAGGCCTCTAGGATTTAAGGACTACCCAACAGGAAGTGTGCTTCTCAAACCTTCAGTTGAGTACAATGAAGCTGTTGAGGAGGAAACTCTGTGATGGAATCGCCATCTACAGCGTACTTTCCAAATAGGGAGCTAGGGAGATGCCGGCCACACACCACCTTGAGGGTATCAGCCAAGGCGCCCCCTTCCTGAGGCCTGGGGAAGACCCCGTGCACTGGCTTTCCACCCCGCTTGGTGCACTTGCCAATGGCTGGGGCTGTACAGCCTCCATTCCTGCTTTATTTAGTGGTGCCTCTTGCTCCCTGCTGCTTGAAAAGCTGTTTATGCTAACGAGCCAGGGAAGATCTGAAGACCTCGCTGTGCCTGCACTGGTGAGAGGCCCTGTGTGTGTGTGTGTTGCCCCATTAATGAGCCTTCGAAGGGCAACCCTTGTTTGTCTTGTCATGGTGCCAACTCCGGAGCCTTGTGCCAGAGTGCGCTGCTGATGGCGAGCCTGCCATGTGGCGTTCTTCCTGCCGGGAGGAAAACACACTCCTTTTTCAGAGAGTCATTTTGGAGATGCGCGCTGAGGGAGACTTTCCTTCCCCAAGGCCATCTCTCCCCTCATCCTTCCCAGGCTTCCCGATCATCCCTGAGCAACAGGTGGCAGTTAGCAGAGAGCAGGAGTTCCTGTATCCGGGAAGGTTGGATGGGGTTTCCCAGGTGCTGCCATGGGACCAGAGAAAAGCAGCTAACAGGTTATTCATTTGTTCTCGCATACATCTGATCTATACAAAAGAAAGCTTAAGGCCCGTGGCTGCTTCTACCTGCATCCTGGAAATAGCAAGTGCAAACAAAGAATGTGCTCAACTCAGTTTCTCTTGGGTCTGTGCAGCTTGAACCCCCGCAGTTTCTCCTGCTATTCAAATTAAATGTTCTGCTGACCAAGAACTACTTCATAGGAACCTCTTACCCTAGTGAGCCTAGCGCTGATAGCTCTTTCCATGAGGCAGAAACCTTGTCCATACCTGATTCCCCTCACTCTCCCCTTGAAACCCAGAATTATATTTAGGGACTTGCTTGGCTGCCTGGATTTCTGTTTCGTTGACCGTCTATTTAAGGTGGCTGTAATGAGGGCCGCCTCTGTAGACTTCAGAGCTTTTGGATATTTGGAATAGGAAATAATAAATCACAAAATACTGAGGTACTCAGGTGTCGTACCTGAGCCTCAGAATTAGGATGAATGGGTCTTTGGTGATCAATTATATGTAACGTTCAGATCAACACGCTCCCACTAACGTTATTTAAGATGTATCCTAGAGGGAGGGAGTGCTCTTTCTAATCAAGCTAATCATGTTTTAATTAAGTTAAAACTCAATCAAGTTTTTTATCCATCCTGCACGCTTTTAGCACTGTGCTAGGAGATGAACAGAATTATAAGCTGATGTTTGCCTTCAAGCAGCTTATCGTCCATTTGTAGAGATAAAAGTACCCAAGCTGCAGCAAGGAGGGAACGTTTTAGTGTCAGTGTGGTGGTAATTACTGTCGGAGTTCAGAGAGGAGAGAGTTTTGTGGGTTTGAGTGACAGGAGGGGAGTTTATTGCCTCCGTGGAACTGGAGCTTGTGCTTCTTAAAGGACGTCCAAGGTTTGGATAAATGTTGAGGAAGAGAGAGAACGTCCACAGGGCCTGGGGCTGCAGAAACAGAGGCAAGAATGTGACGATGGGGAGGAGACCCTGCTGTTGGGGAAGTGAGAGAGCTGATTGATTAATAGTGTGGTGGCCGATTTCAGAGTGTTTTAAAACCAGTCTGGAGAGCATCAGTTTGAATATGAGTATCTGCTGTCTCTTGCCTGGGACGGGCACTGGGCGAATATGACGGCGGGAAGGCCAGAGTGATCTTCCCTTTCTGTTTTCTGGAATCAAAGATGGTACCGAGAGTTCCATCTGGGGAGCCCAGGGCATTCAGTGAGGGGCAGTTCCACTTGGACATGTCGAGCCACGCTGAGTGTGGAGTGATGGAAGGCTAGCCGCTTGCAGACATCTTGCGGTCTGCTGAAAGTATGAGATGCATATTCAAGCGATAAGTCAGGAATGGAAATTTTTGTTTTGGGAGTCAACTCATAATTTCAGTAATTGAAACCACAGAAGTAGTTAAGGTAGTTGAGGTACAGAGATAAGAGCAGAGAGCCAAGGGGGAAGAAAGAATGATGGTGGTTAAATACTATAGAACAGAGAGGAGAGACTTCTGTGGGTTAATGTAAGAGGGAATTTTATCGAATAACTGGAAAAGTGCATCCATGGAGGGCTGAAGGGATGGGAAGAGGGGCAGGCAGGGTAGAGGTTGGAGAGGTAGGAGGAGAGCCAGAAAACCATGTCAGAGAAGTGAAGGGGGGAGAAGATTTCAAGGGGACAGTCAGCAGTTTTGAATGCAGGGGAGATTGAAGAGTATTGAAGAGAGGAAAAGAGGAACAACTATTGGTTACCCCAAGAAGGGCATTGGTGACCTTGGAGAGAGGGCCGAATCTTGGAGACATGGGGCCTTCTGACCCCCCTGAAGCAGTGTCTAGCGCCCCCTCCGGAGAGCCTGAGCCTGTATTCTGGGGTGGGGCCCAGTGTCTCTGTGTATCTCCGCTCAGCTCTGTGGTTGGGTGTGCTGCACAGCAAAGCTTGAGAACTGTTGCCGTGAGGCGGTCCAGCTCCCGCTACGCACACAGAGCTGGAGGAGCCAGCTGGCTTTAGAAGATTAGAGTCAGGGAAGTGAAGCCATGGGCACAGTCCTCTCGCTTAAAGGAGCTGAGATCCAAGGGAAGGACGAAGCAGCATTGTGTGCCTGGCGGTGTGAGTGGTCAGGCTTCCATTCAGGAGCTCACGTGGGAGTGGAATATGGTGGCCAGTCAAGTGGGACGGGTGGCCAGTAAAACCCTATGAAGCCCTCTTATTAATCATCATGGAAAGGGCAACACACCCCTGCCGTAGAAGTAACAGGCAATTAACAAAAGAAATAGAAATTGCCAATAAGTATCTGCAGATGGGTTCTCTCTTACTAGCAAAAAATGTATGTTAAAATGAGATGCCGTTTCTTGCCTGCCAAATTTACATTTCTTTTTTAACAAAATAATACCCACTATTGATGAGGGTGCAGGAAAATTGAGGCTCGTGTGCCAATGAGCATGAGTTGGAAAGGCTTTCCTAGAGGGCCATTTGGCCTATGCCGGGGAGCCTGAAATATTCCTAGCTTTTGAGCCAGCAGTTACACTTCCAGAAATACGTCCTAAGAAAATAGAGATGGAATGTTATGGGTGAAAGCCTAGGTTTTAAAGTAGGAAGGAAGGCTTACCTGCTTTCGAAGGCTGACTTAGCTAGTATGTGACTTGTTTTTAACCCTCTAACCCTCAATTTCCTCATCTGTAAAATGGGCTGTTGAAAGGATCGAATGAAATGATGTCTATTTAAAAAGTGCTTAGAACCATGCCTAGCCCTACTAAGAGGGTAGTAATAGAGCTGCTACTTATTTTTATTATTTTGTTATTATATATGCACAAAGATTTATGAGAGTTTATTGCAGCGTTAACAGCAAAATATTAGGGATTGCCTAAATGTCCAGTAATAGAGCTTAGTGAAATTATGCTATGTCCATAGGATGCAGTATGTATGCACGCATTAATTCTAAGTTACGAAGAATGTTTCATGTCATGGGAACAGTTTAATGCCTAAATTAAGTTAAAGGGGCAGTCCACTTAAGGAGCAGTGTGATCTGAGGTTGGTAAAGATGTGTTAACTATCGATACATAGAAGAAAAAAACCTAAAAATTTTCTACCTCCCAGTGGCTCTCTGGCTGGTGGGATTATAGGTGATTTTTATTTCAGCTATTGAGCTTTTCTGCACATACCCCCAAATTTTTAAAATACCAAGTTCATACTCCTTTAGTAAGAAGAAATTATTTAAAATAAGTCTAACATGATGAGATGCCAGAATGAAACTGTAACGGGCCAGATGGTACATTTTACATCATTTCCTAGCTTTTGCTCCACAGCCCAGTAGGAAAAACAGAGAGATCAGAAATGGGATCTTTTAAGAGGGATTTTTAGGAAATCAGAGATGAAAAGTTTTGGGTGCTGGCAAAAGAAGGCACTGAAGTAGTACACTCAGTGGGGGAAGGTATCCAGTTCAGTGGGGAAAGCACTGAGGGATGGGCGAGGACGGAGAGGCTGAGATACGCACCTGTCAGGTAGGAGGGGCAGTTGATGCAAGAGGGAAGTTAAAGGGGCTGCATTTGGTGGAAGGAGGGGCTGCTTCACATCTGGGAGGAGGGGGGATCCATGTGTTATGGTGCATAAATCCAGGTCAGGAGAGAACCATTCAGGCCAGAGGTGGACAAAGGATGCTGGCCTGTAGTTCTCAGGATATGGTAGAGAGGTCTCAGGGTAGACACTGAGGTAAGTACCTAAGTGTTGGGATAGCTGGTTAAATTGCCCCAAATCCTTTTTTTTTTTTTTTTTTTAAGAAAAACGCAGAGAATTAAGTAATAGCTGAGTCATTTCATTTTTCGTTACTGTATTCCTGGGTTTGGTGTTTTTGAACTGTGAGTGTGTCCGTGTGTATAGTAACAAATTCTCTTCCCCTAAATACCAGCTCATCTCTCCCAACACCCGCAGCCTGGGCTCCTAGACCTGGCTCTGCTTATGATCTCACGGCTCCACTGGAGCCAGAATAATCACGGTAGTTGTGGATTCCCTGCAGAATGGACTGAGCTAGCAGTTTTCACTTCCAGGCTGATTTATGTTCACGCTGGAAAGAGCACAGATGCACTTATTAGCAAACACGAAGCCCAGGGCCTGGACAATTCTCTGGGCCTTCCGGGCAATGGTCCTCCTGCAACACAAGAGACCTGTTCCAGCATGTGTGTGTTTTCTGACCTCGCCATAGTTACAGAATAATTCTTAAGGCTACTGGGAAATTGCTACCAAGAGGATGGAATCTCACCGATTTATGGTTTAACACTTACTGACTTATACGCAGCAGCAATATACAAATACAGTTATTGTATAAAGCACAGAATGGAATTGGATATGGTTCTTCAGTGGCTTCCAAGCTAAACAGATGAGGATATTATTTCTTTGCCCCTTGAATGAGGTTTCTACTTATCTCAGAATCTAGGTTGCCCTTGGCTTTTTTTTTTTTTTTTTTTTTTTTTGAGGCCAAGGGGATAGTTTATTCATTGTTGTGTATTTCGCTAATGTGTTTTAGTCTAGGTTAAGCAACGCCCACCCTCTGTAGGTTGCTGGGGTTCTTTTCTCCGGTGGCTGCTCCTGCCATTATATTTAGAATTGCTTTTCACCAAGTTAGGGAAGTCTGTCCTGAATCAGGATCATGGGTGTCTTAGTAAATAGAGTGTGTGTTACTTGAAATTCCTCCTGACTTAGAATGGCCGTTTGTCTCCTCCAACCAGGGGGCTCTATCTAGGACCTCTCGGCTGAAGGACAGTTTTCGCTGTCTGTCTGCACCTCCCCGTCCAGCCTCGCAGCCTCCCTCCTTTCATGAAGCTGTGCCAGGAATGGATTTCAGATGAAGATAAGGGAAGGGGATCAGGCTGGGTTGGCTGTTCGTAGGTATTTTGGGAGGTTCAACATGTAGAATTCCTGCACTGGACAATTTCTTTTTTCTTTTTCTTTTGATATAATCTCAGATGTACAAGAAAGTTATAATAATAGGACAAAGAATTCTAACATACCTTTCCTCCAGACCCCTCCCCACCCAAGTTAGCATTTTCTAAGTTCTATTTGTATGTTTGTATTTATGCAGGTCTGTACAGACACACACTCTCACACGTTTTTTACTAAGCAGTTTGAAAATCAAGACATCATGCCCCTTCACCTCTAAATGTATCAGTGTTTATGTCTTAAAAACAAAGATATTCTCTTATATAACCATACTGCAGTTATCAAAATTAGGAAATGAACATTCATCTACTACTATTACCCAATCTACAGATCTTTATCAGATTTTGCAAGTTGTCCCAATTGTACCCTTTATAGGGAAAGAGAGTCCAGATTCTTTATGTTCATTGGTCACGTCTCTTTAGTCCCCTTTAATCTGTCTTTCTGCCTCCTGACTGACATTTCTGAAGAGCCTAGGACATGTTTTTTTAATAGATCTATTTATTTTTATGTATTTATTTATGGCTGCATTGGGTCTTTGGTGCTGCGCGTGGGCTTTCTCTACTTGTGGCGAGCGGGGGCTACTCTTCGTGCTTCTCATTGCGTTGACTTCCCTTGTTGCAGAGCACAGGCTCTAGGGCGCGGGCTTCAGTAGTTGTGGCACGCGGGCTCAGTAGGAGCCTAGGACATTTTGTAGACTGTCCCCAGTTTGGATTTGCCTGATGCTCCCTCCATGATTAGACTCAGGTTTTGCATTTTTGGCAGGCATGTCAGGGAAGGGATGTTGTGTTCTTCTCAGTGTATCCTCTCAGGAGGCACAGGATGGCTCTTTGTCTCATTCCTGGTGATCCTAACTTTGATCACATGGTGAAGGAAGGTGATGTCTGCCAGGTTTCTCCACTGTAGAGTTACTGTTTCTTCTTCTGTAGTTAATAAGTGTCTTGTGGGGAGATACTTTGAGACTGTGTAAATATTCTGTAACTACTCAAACTTTCATCCACCAGTTTTAGTATCCATTGATTCTTTCCTGAATGGGTTATTATGATGATGGTTACCAAATGGTGTTTTTCTAAATCCGTAATTGCCTCTGCATTTGTTAGTTGGATTTCCACCCTAGGCAAGAACTCTCCCTTCTCCAACTTTTTTTTTTTTTTTAATTTATAAAAGTATGGAATCATGGATTCTTATGTTATGTATTGGGTGACAGTTCTTTACTCTCATGTAACTTTCTTGCTCACATTGTCCCAGGTTCAGGCAGTGAGAGCCCCTGCAGCCTGCTCCTGGGTTCTTTGGTGACACTCTCTTCATTCTTAGAGCACTTCCTTATGTTCTGGCTCAGAAAGATGCTCCACGCTCATGCTGCACTCTCCCTGCCCCAGCCCAAGAACCGGCCGGTTCTACAAGGAGACCTGGTTCCATTTAGAGGAGACTGGTTACACCACACATTTCTTCAACTAAGAGGAAAAGAAAGAATGTGTACAGGGATCATCTTTTTTTTATTCCTCTCAAAGTGTTATCATTTCTCCTAATGCCTTAATTTTCCCCATGGTATTTTAAAGCATCTGTTACATCTTGGGTGTGGACAGTACGGAGGTGAATGAGACATGGAACCTCCTCTCAGGCTGCTTTCAGCCTAGTGGCAGAAATAGACCAGTCAACGTATAATTACAGCAGTGCGATAACCCCAGAATCGCAATGTGTCGCCATATGCAAAACACTATGGGATCGCAGAGGAGGAGGTTAAAGCTGATAAAGCTGACTGAGCAACCCTATGGATCACTAGGAATGAATAGAATCTTCGCATTTCAAAGGACCCCAGAGGCTGCCTGATGGAACCTCCGGCCATGGCAAGATGTCTTTTTTCTCCATTCATGAAACCAGAGTCAGCATTCCATTTGGGAGCTTTGATAATCTAGAGAAAGATTTTCATTTATATTGAGTTGAACTCTAATTTTTTATAAATTCCCCCTCATTACTCCTAGTTAAACCCTGAAGCTAAGTAGAAGACGCGGAACTAATCCTCAGTGTACGTGGCAGGCGGGCCTTCGCGTAGCTGAGGATAGTTGTCTTGCCCTGCAATGGGGACCCCTCTTTTCTTTGCTCTTGAGCTGATCGTGGTCAAGCCATTCATTTGTCAGTACCCCCCTTACGAGATTTCCCCATGTGGCTCATAACATTCTTCATGCAGGCAGAGAAAATGATGGGGCTGTGATCCTGCTGAGTTTGAACAGGTAGAGGTACCCCCTGTAGCCCAGAGGCCACATTTACGTCTTTGGTCACCATGTCAGCTTTGGGCTGCCACTGAATTTGTAGTGAAGTAACACCTCCAGGGTTTCTTTGCATGAACTACTGTTAATCCAAGTCTCTTCCGTTCTCTGTTGGTTTTACTGCTTGCCTGAACTGAAATACAAGGCTTCCTATTTATCCTTTCAAAATTTCATCTTGTTTGTTTCAGCCTGTTGTTCCAACTTATTGAGATTTTTTTTTTAAGTCCTGATTCCACTAATTAGCATATTAGTTAGTCCTCTCGACTTTATTTACTTTGCAAATTGGTGTATGTGCTTGGTCTTGTCTGCCCCTCAGGTTGTTGATTTAAGTGAAGGGAACCAGGGATAAGGCAGGAATTAAGGCATGTCCCCAGGCACACTGACCTTTGAGTGGGTACTGTATATCCTCCTCTCCCCCCCCCCCCCCACCCCCGCCACCCCATGCTGCGTGGCATGCAACATCTTACCCCAACCAGGGATCGAACCTTGTGCCGCCTGTAGTGGGAGTGCAGAGTCTTAACCACTGGACTACCAGGGAATTCCCTGAGTGGGTACTTTAGGTAACGGCATCCTCCAGCTTTAAAATCAGGCAGACTTTATTATTTGAAAGACATTTTGCTACCCTAGATACAAAGAAATGATAAACTTTGGGATACGTTATTAAAATCAAAAAGTACCCTCTACTGCATTTCTCAGATCATTGAATCTAAGTGAAGCTGTTTTTCAGTTTATTTTATGTGGATTTTCTTACTGAACCTGCAGCTAATTGCTAATTCCTCAGGACCTTTTTCTCCCCAGATGCTATTCAGCAACTGTCGACTCTGTTCTAAAACTGTGAGGAACTTGCAGTATATAATCTATAACGTATCCTTTTAAATCAAATATATATATTTATATTTACTTTATCCAAAATGATGATACACATCACTCCTTCCCCTTCTCTTGTTTTATATTACTTCTGAGTGCTTTTTCACATTTAACATTGTATTTATTTGTTTGCAGTCTTTTCCCCACAAGAATGTAAGCTGAGACCTGTCTATTGTTGATTCCCTAGCATCTGGCACATAATAGGTGTGCAGTAAATGTTGAGTTAATGAATGAATGAATGAATACATTTTTAGATTTATAGTTTCTGGAATCTGCCTTTTTTTTTCTTGAAAGAAGTCAGGATAATGGGCCTACCATACAGTTCTTTGCAACAGCAAAGAACTTTTATTCCCTTGTCTCCTCTATGAAGATATCCAAGTAAGAGAGTCCATTTTGAACTCTCCTCCCCCTCCACTCCCAAGCAAAAAAAAAAGAAGGGCGTGTGTATGAACTGGCAGTGTTCCATCACATAGCAATCCTGATAGCCCATGATCTTAGAACAGTCCCTGGTACCTAAAGATTGAATGTGAATGTCAGATGTTCTGAAGTTCTCCTTGAGAAACAGACACTAAAGAAAAACATAGCAGAGTGGCAAAGAACACAGACTCCACAGCCAGACTACGGTTTTGTCATTTAGGCTGCATAACTTGAGCAACCTCAGTTTTCCCTTCTTCAAAATGGGGATAAAAATAGCACCCATCTCACTCAGGACTTCTCTGGTGGTCCAGTGGTTAAGACTTCGCTTTCCAATGCAGGGGGTGCAGGTTCAATCCCTGGTCGGGGAGCTAAGATCCCACATGCCTCACAGCCAAAAAGCCAAAACATAAAACAGAAGCAATGTTGTAACAAATTCCATAAAGACTAACAATGGTCCACATCAAAAAAAAAAAAAAAAAATTAAAAAAAAATAGCACCCATCTCATGGAATGTTATGAGCATCGAGGTGGCATTGAACCCACAGGCCTTACCATGATGCCACACACAGGAAGCGATGACTTCCCTTAAGATGATTTTCATTTTAAAAAGCCTTGGGAAATAAAGGCACAAAGGAGGAAATGAAGTAGCCCATAACCTCATCCCTTAGCAATTACCGTTGTAAAATTTTTTGATATAAATCTCATGTATTTCCATATGCAGACCTATATAGGCTTTGTTCACTCAGCATCCTGTGTGATCATTTTCCCATGCCCGTAACTAGTTTCTTTTAAAAATGCTATTTTTTAACATCCTATGGAATGCTATGCACTGTAATTTATTTAGAGAGTACCTTGTTTCCCCAGATTATTTCCATCTCTTTTTTTTGTTATGAACATTGTGATGAATAATCTTATATCTCTATGCATATCTTGGATTGTTTCCTGGAATGGGGGAATTGCTGAGTCAAAGGGCATGTACATTTTTGAGGCTTTTGATACCCACTGCCAAATCGCCTTCAGGAAGCCGGTGCTCATCGAGTCCCCCTCCAGAAGACCAGGGAGTCCCCGGGAGCCCTCCAGTTTACTGCTCTCTGGCGATGCTGCATGGGTTATTCACGAGGCGGGGGGCAACAGTTTCTCGCTGTCTCTGCTCTCTCTTTGTTTTTCTTTTCTTCCCCTTTGTTTCCTTTCTTGGTTTTCTGCCAAACTGCCTCTTGTGAAAGGACCGCCTAATTAACCCTGTGCTAATTAACAATTTAAAATTACACAGTGCGACTGTTCATGTTTAATTCTCCAGGAGCTGGCGCACCAGTGGAGCCCCTCCCCTTCCGAGTGACTGCACCTCCCGCCCCGGCTTCCCTGTAACTGTTGCGTGGAGCCCAGTTCTGTCTCCTTAAGGGAATGGGATAAAGCTGTCACATCACATCTTCTCAGTTGAAAGAGGGAGATGGGGGGGTGGTGGCGCCCAGGATGACAGGGTGGAGTTTTATCATTTTAAACCATCTTTGAAAAATAAAGACCGATATTGGCAAAGATGCAGGGGCTTTACAGGTAGGTTCCAAGGAAACTATAACTTGTGAGAGAAGACGTTAGAACTTTTCTGTGCAAGATGACTTCTCACACGGCAGAGGGAGGTGCCCAGCAGAGAGTGCGAGGCTAGATCCCTCCCGTCTCTTCCCTTTAACTCTCTTACTGGAGAGATGTGCTCAATTGAAATCTAACTGAATTCTTAAAACCACACACACACACAAAAACCCTTGCTGAGTACAACACTGGTGGTCATGAGTAGAGCACGTCTGTGTTTGAAGGGGATTTGGGGGTGTAAATGGCGGGAGGGAAGCAGGCTGCAGGAGGGATTGCGGGTGTGTGGTGTGTGAGCTGGCCCTGGCGGTACTGGAGGATGAGGAGGGGTGCAGAGCCGCGGGTATGGGGGCTGTGAGAGCACGGGGACCCGCTGGATTCCCAGGCTGCCCTCCGTAACTGAAGATCATTGATTTTACGGGAAACCGTGTTTACAGACAGAGTGCCGATCGACCTGCTGAGTTGACTTCTGCCTCCTTAAGTAAGAACTATCTTTTTCTTATTGACTGGCTGATAAACAGAGTGAAAGGAGCTGCCGGCCGGGTAGGAGGGTGGTAGAGGGCCTGAGGTCCTGGAGCTGAAGGATGGGGCAGGGCTAAGAGATTTCTTCATCTCTGTGCTCCGGTCCCCTCTTGGCCACCCGCATCCCTGCGCTTCCCAGGGACTGGTGGGCGGGCCCAAGACTGACCCTGCCTGGTTACCTAGCAGTGCAGGTCCCAGGCATGGAGGAGCTGGTGGTCTGGTGAAGATGTTGTAAAATAGAGCGTGTCTCACTCAAGCTTTAATAATGCACATCCCCTGGGCATTTGTATTAAAAATGCAGATTCTGATCTGAGAGTCTGCGTTTCTCACAGGCTCACTGGTGAGCTCACTGGCCCTGGACCACACGTGACTTAGCAGAGTTGTAAGAGCTTCTGATTGCCCTGGCCAGCAAGCATTGAAAGGAAACCCAGAACTGGTGCCTGAGGTCCAGAGTGGGATCCTTCTTTCCCACCAGCATCTCAGTGGGCTGTCGCCCCTGCAAATGAGTGGTCCCCTGTGTGTCCCCTCGCATGGGGCTAGCGTCACCGTGACGGGCGCATCTGTCTTTGCCTATAAGGTCATCTTTTCTTGACACCTTTTGCTGAGGAATAGAAAACAAAGTTAGGTGAGTTTTTAGAAGTCCCAATCCCTTAGCTGGATGATTTGTGGAGGAGGAAGAAGAAGAGAGCAGAGCAAGAAAAGCCCACCAATTAATTGGTAAATGCTTGCAGGTTTCTTAGCCCAGTCCAGGCTGGAGAGGAGATTGGCTTTGCTGTCGATACACAAGTCCCTGGCGAAGCATCAAAGCTGTTCTCCTTTATCAATCGTGGCCTCCCCTTCCCGCATGTTCCTGTAACTTACCAAGCATTTATGACATTGATTTTACAATCGGGCTGTTAACCCTCCCGCCCCTTCAGGCCTGCCAACCTTTTTGGCCTGAGCTGTCAATCAGATGTCATCCAGCCAGTTATGTGCGTCCTTAGGAAGAGCCACCCTGGATTCTCACCTGTATCCCAGCTGAGCCTTGCGAGGAAGTCTCATTGCATTTGCTGTTTGGTTTGGTGAGGTTATCTTTGTTTAAAGTCAATATGTCTTTTCTAAGGCACACGGAACCTTGTTGTAATGGAGTTTGAGGTTATATGCTGAGAGGTGGTGTGTGTGTGTGTGTTTTAAACAAAACGTGACCCATTCTTCCAAAAAGTTGTTTCTCCTGAGACTTCTGGTAAATCTGCCTCCCCCGTCTTTTCCTGAGGGGGAGCTATTGGCTCACTGTGCAGGCGAGAATCAAGCAATGAAAAAAGAGTGGGAAGATGGGGGTTGGTGGGGAGGGAGACCAAACCCAGCCAAAACCTTCATCCACTGTGTGTGAATGAGATGGTGGGTGGAGAAGCAGCCAAGTGTTCTCCTGGAAGGAGGTGTGGCGGGAGGGTGGCCTGGGATTTGCAGCGAATGTTCAGGGCCGTGCGAGGCGCTGAGTCGCCTGCTGGAGTGGGGCCGGACGGAAGAAATACTCCTGTGATGTTGTTGCCACAGGAGCAGAGCGGTGGCGGGTGATCTGATGTCTCCCTCCCCAGGGACGCAAGGTCTCAGAGGGCAAATTCAGCTTAGTGGCACTTTGGAGTCGGAAACGGAAAAGCCCCAGGGCTGAAGGACAGCTGCTTTGGGTAGCGACTAATAACTAAGAGGCAGGTGTGGAGCGGGGGCTGGCGGAGCCCAGCTGCCATCTCGGCTCGCCGCGAAGATCCTTGACAGCAGAAACCACCCAGCCAGTGGTGAACAGACAGGCTCACCCAGACAGGGCGAGATCCTCTCTGCTGGTGGGGAGTCGGCCCGTTGAGAGTCTGGGCGGTTCTTCTTAGAAACATCAAGCTCACGTTTTGCACCTACATATTTTGAGTCTGAAACCAGCTGAGTCACAAGCAAGGGTGTTCTGTGGGTTGTAGGGAGGGGATGGGAATTGGGAGATCCGCCTTCCTCAGTGCCCAGATGGCATTGCCTCGTTTTTAGATTTAGGCCCTCAGTTTTACTGCTTGTAAAATGGGACGATGTTTCCCAGACTCGGAGAGGATGAATGCAGCCGTGGGCCCTTTTGGGGGCTTCGCAGAGCTCGTCCAGGCCTGCATGCTTGCCCTTGAGCCCCGTAGTCCTCAACGCTTTTCCGTGAGCTTCTCAAACTAGAAATCTGCTCAGTAAGAGCAACAGCACAGCTTCGCCTCTAAATCAAACGGCGTATCCCCTCCCAGGTTCATGATCCTTCCTCGAGGGCTGCGAAGTCTTCCTCCTCCGTCTGTCCGTCCCCGGCGTCCCCCGGGCCCCCAGACAGTGCGGGCAGCCGGCGTGGCTTTGTGCTGTGATCTGTGTGCGGCGGGGCCGCTGTTCTGCGTCCTCGGCGGGGCCTGGCAAGTTGATGCGGTCCTCCTCCTCCCCTGTGGCTCGTCGCCCCGCCCCGACTCTGACGCTGTGCTTGCAAAGAACACAGATTCGAACCCGTCTCCAGGGGTAGAGCTGCCGACAGTCTGAAGACAAAGAGGGATTCTCCTGATGCCCCTTTCCCCGCACCTCCACCCCCTCTCCTGCCACGCACACCAGCCGTGACACCCAGGGGCGCCGCCCACCCTCTGCGCCTCGACGGGGTGGGGCGACGGCCGGGGTCCCCACTGCCCTGCGGTCTCTGTTGTGGGTGTGGACAGAAGCCTGTTAGAGCGCTCTGTGTGGGACCTTAGCCTCGGCCCTCCTAACCTCTTTCCTTTCTCTCTCTCTTCCCCCTCTCTCCCTCCTCTCCCCCTTGCCTCCGCCCTTCAGGTCCGATCCGTACTGGGTGCAATGAAAGCTCCACGCAGGCCTTACCATGGAAGGCTGTGACTCGCCTGTCGTCTCGGGGAAGGACAATGGGTGCGGTATCCCTCAGCACCAGCAATGGACTGAACCCAACAGCGCCCACCTCCCCGACAAACCCAGTAGCATGGAGCAGTCCGCAAGCGAGAGCCACGGGCCCCTGGACGGCCTGAGGGCCCCCTTCAATGAGCGCCTCGCGGAGGGCACTGTCCCGGCCGGCCCTGCGGCCGAGCCCACCGGCAAGGAGGTCAGCTGCAACGAGTGCTCGGCCTCCTTCGCCAGCCTCCAGACCTACATGGAGCATCGCTGCCCCGGCGCGCGCCCCCCGCCGCCCCTGCGGGAGGAGAGCGGGGGCGACAGCAGCGAGGAGGGCGACGAGGAGAGTGACGTGGAGAACCTGGCCGGGGAGATCGTGTACCAGCCGGACGGCTCGGCCTACATCGTCGAGAGCCTGAGCCAGCTGACCCCGGGCGGGGGCGGGGGCGGGGGCGGCAGCGGACCCCTCCCGTCGCTCTTCCTGAACTCTCTCCCCGCCTCGGCGGGCAAGCAGGGGGACCCTTCCTGCGCTGCGCCCGTCTACCCACAGATCATCAACACTTTCCACATAGCCTCATCCTTCGGGAAATGGTTTGAGGGCCCAGACCAGGCTTTCCCGAATACCTCAGCCCTGACGGGGCTCAGCCCCGTCCTGCACAGCTTCCGCGTATTTGACGTGCGACACAAAAGCAACAAGGATTACCTGAACAGTGACGGCTCTGCCAAAAGCTCCTGCGTATCCAAAGATGTTCCCAACAATGTGGACCTGTCCAGATTTGATGGCTTCGTGCTCTATGGCAAGAGGAAGCCCATCCTGATGTGTTTCTTGTGCAAACTCTCCTTCGGGTACGTCCGTTCGTTTGTGACCCATGCGGTGCACGACCATCGAATGACCCTGAGTGAAGACGAGCGGAAACTTCTTAGCAATAAGAACATCTCCGCTATCATCCAAGGGATCGGCAAAGACAAGGAACCCCTTGTAAGTTTTCTGGAACCAAAAAACAAAAACTTTCAACTCCCTTTAGTTTCCACCGCTAACCTCATAGGCCCCGGACACAGTTTTTATGGTAAATTTAGTGGCATTCGAATGGAAGGGGAGGAGGCTCTCCCAGCCGGCCCTGCCGCCGGCCCCGAGCAGCCCCAGGCTGGTATCTTGACCCCCAGCACCCTCTTGAACCTTGGCGGGCTCACCAGCTCAGTCCTGAAGACCCCCATTACCTCAGTCCCCCTGGGGCCTCTGGCCTCCAGTCCTACCAAATCCTCAGAGGGCAAGGACTCTGGGGCAGCAGCAGGAGAGAAGCAAGAAGTGGGCGATGTGGATTGCTTCTCCGAGAAAGCAGAGCCGGCCGAGGAGGAGGCCGAGGAGGAGGAGGACGAGGAGGAGGAGGAGGAGGTGGAGGAGGAGGAGGACGAGGAGGAGGAAGAGGAGGAGGAGGAGGAGGACGAGGGCTGCAAAGGACTCTTTCCAAGCGAGTTGGACGACGAGCTGGAGGACAGGCCCCCCGAGGAGTCTGGGGCCGCAGCAGGTAGTAGCAGCAAAAAGGACCTTGCTCTCTCAAACCAAAGCATTTCTAACTCCCCCTTAATGCCTAACGTGCTCCAGACCCTGTCGAGGGGCGCAGCTTCTACTAGTTCTAATTCCGCTTCTTCCTTTGTTGTCTTTGATGGTGCGAACAGGAGGAATCGTTTAAGCTTTAACAGTGAGGGCGTCAGGGCCAACGTGGCAGAGGGCGGCAGGAGGCTGGACTTTGCTGATGAAAGTGCCAATAAAGACAATGCCACAGCACCAGAACCAAATGAAAGCACAGAGGGGGACGATGGGGGCTTCGTCCCCCATCACCAGCATGCTGGCTCCTTCTGCGAGCTTGGGGTGGGGGAGTGCCCCTCGGGGAGTGGCGTGGAGTGCCCCAAATGCGACACGGTCCTGGGCTCCTCCCGCTCGCTGGGCGGCCACATGACTATGATGCATTCTCGCAACTCGTGCAAGACACTCAAGTGCCCCAAGTGCAACTGGCACTACAAGTACCAGCAGACGCTGGAGGCGCACATGAAGGAGAAGCACCCGGAGCCGGGGGGCTCCTGCGTCTACTGTAAGAGCGGGCAGCCCCACCCTCGGCTGGCCCGAGGCGAGAGCTACACGTGTGGTTACAAGCCTTTCCGCTGTGAGGTGTGTAACTACTCCACAACTACCAAAGGCAACCTCAGCATTCATATGCAGTCCGACAAGCATCTCAACAACATGCAGAACCTGCAGAACGGAGGGGGCGAGCAGGTCTTCAGCCACACGGCTGGGGCGGCGGCGGCGGCTGCTGCGGCGGCGGCGGCCGCGGCCAGTATCGGCAGCTCCTGTGGGGCCCCCTCGCCCACCAAACCAAAAACCAAACCCACCTGGCGGTGCGAGGTGTGCGATTACGAGACCAACGTGGCCAGGAACCTCCGCATCCACATGACGAGCGAGAAGCACATGCACAACATGATGCTGCTGCAGCAGAACATGACCCAGATCCAACATAACCGCCACCTGGGCCTCGGCAGCCTGCCCTCGCCCGCGGAGGCCGAGCTCTACCAGTACTACCTGGCCCAGAACATGAACCTGCCCAACCTGAAGGTGGACAGCGCGGCCCCAGACGCCCAGTTCGTGATGGGCGGATTCCAGCTGGACCCCGCCGGGCCCATGGCTGCCATGACGCCCGCTCTAGGTGAGGCTGACTCCGTGTGTGTCTGTTCTGAGGATGGGAGTTAAACCGGGGGAAGCTGAGAGCGGGCCGAGATCGTGTTGACTTGGTGGATTCTGTCGAGTCCTGTGGATTTGGGGGATCTTTATTTTCTTGAGAGTTGTTTTGTGCTCGACTTGAGCGTCCAGCCCTCACGTCTTTTTCTCAAGAATCCCTTGAACTCTGTGTGAGCCTGTGGAAGGTGATTTGCGTTCAGCAGAGACGTGGTTGCACCCCGGCTCCGCGGGCCAGGATTAAAATTTAAGTGTTTCCTCTAGTTTTTGGCTTCGGGTCAACTTTCCCTTCTGTTCCCATTCCCCCTTTCTCTGTCCCTTTCTCGATTTGAAAAATTGCCACAATTCCCCTAAACTTTGGGGTTCCATTAAATATTTATTGAAATGTACAGGAAACGGTAGCTGGAGTTTTAAATAGGGACAGTCATCTCCGGAAGAGGAACGGGAAACCGTAGTGTGTCTTATTTAAATAAGCCAAGGCTGTTTCTGAGCTGACTGGGAGCCACCCAGATACGTTTCTCAAAGCTCTCCAGTGTTTTCACCAGGACCTTGATGAAAGAGACGGGTTCTTTCTCTTTCTTACTTTGCATGAGTTGCCAGTGATCAGTATAGTTGGGAATTAGATGACCCTGGGGCACCATGAGGAGTGGTGTGATAGATGAGAGACGACTAAATTCTAAAATTGTAAATTAAAGAAAGCCCAGTTTTAATATCAGATCCCGGTTAACGGAGCCTTTGTTGCCATGGAGAACATGGCCCCATGTTGGAAGACGTGCGTTGGCTGTTCTACCATTGGCTTAATAGAGCTAGAACGGGACCAAGAGGATAGGATTTGAATGCCAAAAGCCATGACTCTTTCTTTGTTTAATTTTTAAAAAAGTATTTCATTGGAGTATAGTTGATTTACAGTGTTGTGTTAGTTTCAGGTGTACAGCAAAGTGAATCAGTTATACATATACATATGTTCACTCTTTTTTTTTTTTTTTGAAGATTCTTCTCCCATTGAGAGTATTGAGTAGAGTTCCCTGTGCTATATACTAGGTCTTTATTAGTTATCTATTTTATACATAGTAGTGTGTATATGTCAATCCCAATCTCCCAATTTATCCCTTCCCACTCCCCCGCACCCCCTGGTAACCGTAAGTTTGTTGTCTACATCCGTGACTCTACTTCTGTTTTGTAAGTAAGTTCATTTGTACCTTTTTCTTAGATTCCACATATAGGCGATACCATATGATATTTGTCTTTCTGTGTCTGACTTACTTCACTCAGTATGACAGTCTCTAGGTCCATCCATGTTGCTGCAGAAGCCATGACTCTTTATGTACAAAGAATCATGACCATTTCTGGGGGAGAGCTTCTGTAGCAAGAAAATGTACAAACCAGTTTCGTGAGGACCAGTGTGATGGTTGGGCCCCTCCTGCCCCAACTACGCGTGCCTCGGACACACACTGCCTGGTCTTCATTCCCTGATCCCGCTAACCTCCTGAGACCAGCAGTGATGTCCTGAATGAAACAGGATACCCTTCCTGACATGGGAGTGAGTTGTTCGCGGCAACAAAGCGTGAGCAAGTGCCTTTATCCTAGGATGGCTTAGGTTCATGCCAGAGGGCTAAACCTCCCCAGTAGGCACGTCTTTATTCGTGTGGTGTTGCAGTGCTAATTGCTGCTGATGAGTTATATTTCACAGCATTTAATTTGTTGTTCCTACCATGCATTTAAATTTGAATCCTTGCTACTTTAATCTTGTTTTCTGTTTTGCAACATTGACCTGTTGATCTTTTCTTACCAAACAATTTGAAGATGTTTTACCCACTGGATAATCATGGATGCATAGAGATCAGTCATCTTATTCGTCCGCAGAGTGAACCACAGGGGATGCACCCCTGGGAGTGGCATCAGTACTCGAAGACTTTTCACTTTTTAAAGCCTATGGGAATTGGGGTTTTCTCGTCTGGAGATTTAAAATCTTGGGGAGGCAGATCTTGGAGTAAATCAAAGATAATGTTAAGTGGAATGAAGACACAGAAAATGGATGGGTTCATACTGGGTCACAATGAAGACTTTTTAATTACCTTGAAAACCAGTAATTCTGACTAAGGCTTGCATTGAGTGGTAGAGAAATAGTTTGCTTTTAACACCTGCTGTCTGTGAGTCTGCGGGGCATCATGCATTCCGGGCAGATGGCAGATGCACATACATAGAGGATCCAGACTTTATTTCTTAAAGAGAATAGAGTGATAGAGTGCTTCCTTCTGAAGACCTTACCCAGGTAGCCAAGGAGGGCCCTGAATTCCCAGTGTCGCTGCTTGTCAGCCGAGGTGAGTCTCTGGAGACCTCCTGTGCCTGCCTTAAGCTACAGGAGCCGTCGAGGTGGAGTGAGGGCGACAGATACTTTGTGCCAGAAGCCGGCGTGGGTATGATAGGACGTGTCCACTTGGACCCACAATTTAAGTCGCATGACCTCTGTAGAAGCCAACGTATGCAAATGAAAAGAGCGTAACTTTCAGTTCTGTCTGCAGCTCAACTGATTCTTCCTTAGGCCGTTTATGAGAAGGCTGTGGGCGTTATTAGGTATTACTGGGCTCTACAGGGGGAAGGTAGTGTGTGTGAACTACACCCTTGCTTACACAGTTAATGTTCGCATACTGCCTTTGACAGAAACTTCTCCTTCCTGTTATCAAACAGATGCTGATCCTGGGGATGCTTTCTTCCCAGAGGCCTTCAGGGAAAAGTTCGGCACCCTTGGTCTGGTCTGGTTGAATTTGCCTCCATTTGTAGACCAGATATTAGGCTTGAGGCCAGATGAACATCCTTCCAGACATTCCTTTGGACTACAGTTGAGCACAGCACTGAAAAATGGGTAGCTTGCCAAGGCGTCTACATGTTTCCCGAGCAGCCAGCCAGCCACAGGACACCTACATGAGCTTTAAGAGCTCCTCTGATTCTGCTTTTGATTGTAGAGGGTGTCTTTTAATCCCTCTGCCTCTCTGAGGGTGTGCTCATGGGCGGGACTCAGGTACCAGGGTGTCAGCTTCCAGCCTTCAAGTCAGGTGTGTGGGGAGATGGGGCCCACTCCTCTCCAAGACCATCTGTCCGGCATGATTCAAGAGTGGGCACCCGCTAAGTTCTCAATGTGGACGCTCTCCTCCCGCCTGCCGGTGAATTGGGTGAGGTTCCTCTATTTTTTGGGGGCTGAATTAGTTCCTTGCAGCCCTATGGATTTGTAGGATTCCAAGCCCTAGGGGTGTTTCTCCAGGGTATAGTTCTCAAGGGAGTTTTGGCTTGCCTGTCGCCCACATTTCACTGCTTCTCTGCTTCTGTCTTTGATTTGCATTTCATTTTAAGAGCTTGGGCTGGCAATAGGGACCTATTTCCTCTGTGTGTTCCGAGGACTTCTCATTTTCACTCAGGCATCCAGCAAGTGACAGCTGAATTTCTCTTTAGAGCAATATTGATGTGCTGAGGTTAAATTTAAAAAGTGAAAAAGATCTGATGTTTCAGGTGGTCGGCATCAGAAACAAATATGTGTTTGCTCCTTGTCTTACCCTCCGGGCAGTTTCTGCTTTCGCTGAACACCGCGTATGTTTCATGGATACTGCCTGGCCTTCGTCCCCATCAAGGGATGGAGCTTTTAGGCTTTTTTCCCCTATCTCTTTTTCTCTCTTGTCCTAAAAAGAATGTCACAGTTATGGCTCCTCTCACCAGGGGAGATGGCAAGAGAGAAGACAAGCAGAAAGCTTCCCCAGTCTTCTGACACGCGTGCGCAAAAGATTCCTGTGTCTTGCTAGACTGTCCACAGGCTTCAAATGCAGCCACTCTGCTCAGTCAAGCCTGTACTGAGCTGCTCGCTCAAAGTGCCTTGTGTAGCATAAATAAGAAAACCTTTTTTTTTTTTTAAATAATAACGTCTTTTCCTTGATTAGCCACTAACTTGGATTCTAATCAGTCATTAAAAAAAAAAAATAACCTCAGCCCAACCACATGTAAAAGGTCAAGTTTAAATATCAGTTGGGGAGTGACAGGGGCAGACGTAATAGCTGAAGCGTGCGTATGTTTAGGGGAGAGGCAAAAAACAGAAGCCGGAGCTCAGCATTCTGCTTGACTGTTCGCTTCTAGGTAATGGAGGGAAGGCTGCTCTTTCCAGGCCTTTCCCGTGCTATAACTAAGAGCTCAAAGTATTAATTTACCGCCGGTGAATGAGAGCCGGTCCCTGGTTTACGCAGGGCAGTGATGGACTGAGAAAGAGCAGGGGTGGAGAGGGAGGAGCTGAGCTTTCTCAGACCCTTTTTTTCAGGGCTGTGAGCTGCCCTTTGCCTTTCACTGTCCATCTTAATCCAACTTCCCAAACCTGTACCATGTTGGCTGCTTTTTACCTTGTCTGGAACATCAGACGTTTGAGCCTCTGAGCAGGGGCCTGTGTACCCTCTAGAGGTTCAACAAGGAGGAGACTGGACCCTCGTCCTAAAGGGGCTACACCCTGATGGGGACACCGGCCAGCATGAGGCTCTGTATGTGGCTGAAATATGCCAAAGGAGAATGTGACGTGTCCCATAGTAGACCTACATTCCGCGCCGTGTAGGGGTCTCATGGAAGGGAAATGATCGTACTCTTGGGGAGGTGTGGGAGGAGCCAGTGCCACTGACAGGCAGGTAGGCTGTTGACCAGTGGGGTGTGACGAGGAATAGGGAGATCATTCCCGAAATCTCAGATTTAGAGCTGTGCTGTCCAATACAGTAGCCACTAACCTAAATGTAAATGAATTAAAAATAAATAAAACTAAAGATTCAGTTCTTCAGTTATACCTTAGCCATATTTCAGTTGTCCAGTAGCCACACGTGACTAGTGATTTCCACACTGGACAGTGCAGATACAAAATGTTTCCATCTTCGCAGGAAGTTCCTGTTAGATAGCACTGCTTGAGGTAAATTCTGGGCCCACTCCTGATTCACCATGAAGGCGTGGTGTCTTCAACATTTCAGGGACTGGAGTTTCAGATTCTATTATGTCCAGTGAATGATGCTTTTATTTCTGTCTTTTCTTGGGTCTGAGCGAGGAGCTGAATTGAAATAGTCAAGAGATTAAGTGGTTCCTACGTTCTTCTAGGCGTTCTTTTCCAAAAGAAGAAACAAACAAACAAACATACAGCCTTCCACACGTTTCAGAATGCCCGTAGGAAACATGCGAACACATCAAGTTGATTTTTGTTGCAGTTTTTCCCAGTTAGTAGCACCTTGCAGTGCTTGAGATGGGATCTCTTTTCTGCTGGAACCTGGGTTGACGGTGGGGGAGGGCCGGCGGTGCCTCAGTTAGGGCTGCCGCTGTGAGCCTGGCCTCTGATTCTCTGCCCCTCTCCTTCCCTGCAGTGGGCGGTGAGATCCCCCTAGACATGCGGCTCGGGGGCGGGCAGCTGGTGTCAGAGGAGCTGATGAACCTGGGCGAGAGCTTCATCCAGACCAACGACCCGTCGCTGAAGCTCTTCCAGTGTGCCGTCTGCAACAAGTTCACCACGGACACCCTGGAGCTGCTGGGGCTGCACATGAACGTGGAGCGCAGCCTCCCTGAGGACGAGTGGAAGGCCGTGCTGGGGGACTCGTACCAGTGCAAGCTCTGCCGCTACAACACGCAGCTCAAGGCCAACTTCCAGCTGCACTGCAAGACAGACAAGCACGTGCAGAAGTACCAGCTGGTGGCCCACATCAAGGAGGGCGGCAAAGCCAACGAGTGGCGGCTCAAGTGCGTGGCCATCGGCAACCCTGTCCACCTCAAGTGCAACGCCTGCGACTATTACACCAATAGCTTGGAGAAGCTGCGGCTGCACACGGTCAACTCCAGGCACGAGGCCAGCCTGAAGCTGTACAAGGTAAGACCCAGGCTGTCTCTGGAAGGGAGTTCATTGGATCCCTGGGTGACGGGGAGGGCTGGGGGTGGACAGACACAGAGGGGCTGGTGGCTGGCTGGCGGTGGGCTTCAGCCGGGAACTGCAGGGTCTGTGTGTGGGGTGCCTCATTTGGGGGGCAGGTTGTGTTTCCAGCAGCCTGATACTGTACATTGTTTCCTTTACCCTCCCACTGTCTTTAGAACTGGCTTTCCTCCTACCTCACGTTTGCCATTTCCCTAGTTCTGGCTTTGCCTTTGGTCTCCTGTGTTTCCCCTCTCTCCTGCAGGCTTTCTGTTCTCCTTTTCCATCTGGTTATTCCCCGTTTTTTAGTCTCTTCTCCCCGGATGCCCCCTGGGGTTCTTTGTTTGTTTGTTCATTCATTCATTTATTCAACAGGTACACATTAAGCCCCAGCCATATACCAGGCCCTTTTCTGGGCCTACATCCATGCACAAGGTAGACAAAAAGTCCCTTTCCTCCTAGAGCTTCCATTCTTTTTGGGGGCGGAGGGATGGATGAGAAACACAATGGATAAATTAGATGGTAGGCTAGAAGGTAGTAAATGCTATGGGGAAAAATAGGGTCAGGTGAGGGGCCCCTTTGTTCTTTTTCGCTCTGCTTCCCGTGTTCTATGCCTCCTTTCTCTTCCTCATGTTTAAATTTTCCTTCTTCTTGCCGGGCTTCTCCCATCCTCCTCCTCTTACTCTGTCCTCCCTGCTTCTCCTTCCTTCCCGTCCGTCCTTCCTCACCCCATCCCTCCTTCCTCACCCCTCCCTGCCCCCTTCATCCTTTCTCTCAGTCCGCAGACGGTAACAAGGAGGAGGTGCTCGGATACTGTAAATAGTCCTTTCACTGGCATGGCAGAATTGCTCCAGACGCTTCTATTGATTTTCACTGGACTTAAAGCCTCACCTTTTTCTCTAATCATCTCATAATGGCTTTAGTATGAACAATCAGGTACCAATCGCCATAAATCTGCCCAGCCTCCCTCTGCGTCCCTTCCCCACCCTCTCCCTCTCTTTCCATTTCCCTCCCTGTTATTGTCAGTCTCTCTTCTTTCCTTTCACACCGTGTCCCACATCTCTGGGCCAGCGAGCGCCAGGTTTCCCCTCACCCTGAGCTCCTTTCATCCCCTTTCTGCTTATGGTGATTTTAAACGGAGACTCCAAGTAAGGAAGACTCTCATCCTCTCCCCATATCGGCCTCTGCCGAGATTGATACGTGTGATTCATTTTACCATTGCTCGTTCTCAGCTTGTCAAGAGACCTGTGTAACATGGATGAGAAACCATTGTAGGGAAAGGAGGAGAAAGCAGGCATGAGGTAGTGGGAATAGAATGTTCTGGAATTGACTGCTGACTCTGGCACGGATGGGCTCAAGCATTGCAGAGGGGAGGGTCTGGGCACCAAACAGTCACCCTCACCCCTTGTCCTCTGTGAGCAGGACCCTCCCTGGATGGCTTCACCGTGTGCCACCCTTGGAAGGAAAGGCTCCTTGCCATCGGTTTAAATCGGAGGATTTCATTGGCCACAGGGTGGTGCCGGTGTGGTCACGAAAACCTGATGGAGAAACCGGTGGAAAAAAGGGTTTCTAAAGGACCCGACTGAGTGAAATTAGTACAAAGGACCCGGTGTGGCCCTGGAAGGTTGTATGCAGCTTTGATGGAGGTTGTTTAGAGGTGGCACGAAGCTGGCCTCTTCCATCTGAGGAAAAACATTGCCTTTTAGATTATAAAATGCGTGGGGTGGTGATTAACTCTTCATGCTATGGCCTCCAGGAAGAGTGGACCGGCCCTTGGATTTGCTTCTGAAGGGCCTGGAACCTGGAGGATTCGCTAAGTACATACCTTTCTGGTCCCCGGACCTCGTGCACGGGTCACACCTGGAGGGTCGGGCTGTGGTGGTTTCCAGGGCGGATGTGAGGGAAGCAGTTTGAGTGTTGCCGTTTGTGCTTTGCTGAGCTAGCTCTGGATGCTCACCCCTGCCCAAGTTTTCTCATTTTTTTTTTTTTTTTAATTTATTTATTTATTTATCCATTTTTGGCTGTGTTGGGTCTTCGTTTCTGTGCGAGGGCTTTCTCTAGTTGTGGTGAGCGGGGACCACTCTTCATCGCGGTGCGCGGGCCTCTCACCGTCGCGGCCTCTCTTGTTGCGGAGCACAGGCTCCAGACGCGCAGGCTCAGCAATCGTGGCTCACGGGCCCAGTTGCTCCGCGGCATGTGGGATCCTCCCAGACCAGGGCTCGAACCCGCGTCCCCCGCATTGGCAGGCAGATTCTCAACCACTGCGCCACCAGGGAAGCCCAGTTTTCTCATTTTATGTATGTATATATATTTGTGTGTGTTGTTGAAGATGGAGGAAACTCCTGCCCCGAAAAGGCAGCACAGCAGAAGCGTAAGTACTGGGCTGCAGGGTAGGAAGTGGGAACCAGCGCTTAGAGGGGCGCTGCCCAGGCAGTGCGTTTGGCTGGCACATCTTAGGGGTGACCTCCACCCACATTCGGGGCAGAATCCCCCGTGTCAGGAGCCGAAGGTCGTCAGTCTGGTCTCATTGGGTAACGAGTGTCCCCGTGACTCCGCT
Organism: Balaenoptera acutorostrata; assembly: GCF_949987535.1. Classification (NCBI taxonomy): domain Eukaryota; kingdom Metazoa; phylum Chordata; class Mammalia; order Artiodactyla; family Balaenopteridae; genus Balaenoptera; species Balaenoptera acutorostrata. The sequence goes on along the minus strand of NC_080082.1, from coordinate 16,168,321 downwards.
GTGGGGGTGGGGAGTTCTCCCACCCACTCCTGGATGTGACCCAGAAACTTCGCATCTCAGTGCCTGCCCCGGGCCTTTCTGTCGTACAGCGTGACTGAGATAAACTCCTCTTGTCCCCGAGGGGGGTCCCTCTCACAGGGTCTTGTGAGTCCTCGGATTTGGGGTGGGGCTTGGAGGTGTTTGAGAGTCAGTTTTTCTCTAGGCCCTGGTGTGGCCTGTGGTAAATGGAGATTGATTGCATGTTATTTTTCCTCTTGCTAATGTAATCCATTAGCCCAGCACATGCATAATCAGTTTAGAGCACAGTTAACTGGATATAATCGAGTTCTTTACTGTCTGCTAGAGAAACAGCTCCAGATGCTGCTGACCCGGGGAGGGCACCCGGCTTCTCACACACGGCCCTCCTCACTAACCCCTTCCCCAAGGCCTACCCTGACCCCCGCCCCTCTCCCATGCCACCCCACCCCATCTTGGTCCCCTGGCAAATTACTCATGATCGGTCGGCGAGATACCCACACTTGCTTTCTGTTGCATCTGCTCAAGTGGTCGTGATGCATCCGACTTCCTCATCGGTCTCCCAACCTCTTTCCCCTCCTCTTCCTCTGGCATGCTGAAGGCGACAGAGCAGCGGTCTCGGGAGATGCAGGCAGAAGTGTAGCTTTCCGGTCTGTCCTTGGACACACTGGTCCAGAGTCATTTCTCTTGGTGTCATAAATCCTGGCATGTACGTTGCTGGATTAGGACTGAGCTGTCTGAAAGCATGAGATAATTCCTAATCTGGACACGAGAGGGTTGGGCTAATCTGCAAAAAGGAGAAACTGGCGATACTCTTTCTCTTGCCTGGCTGGAATTGTCTAGTTTGGATTATTGTGTGAGAGCAATTTTTAAATCGAGATTGACGTTCATCGAATTCTCCCTCCCTGCCTCCTGGAAGTGAAGGGAAGTGGGGGTCAGCTGGGGAGCCCCAGGCATCAGATGGAAGCTGTTTCCTTTTTTCTTTGCTCCCAGGTTACTTTTCTGAAGTGCTCGTGATTAAATTCCTTGAGTCTTTTTTTTGGGTCTTAAATAGCGGTGGCTCTGGTCCAGCCCCCAGTGGTCGTATGTCCAGACCCTCACAGCTGCCGTTATGGGCACTGTGATAGACTGACACACAGACGCAGCGGGAAGGCCAGGGGCCCCAGTCAGGCTTGGAGGGTGAGCTCTTGGTTTTTTGCCTATAGTGATTCATCTGAGCCGGAATGGAAGTGTGTTGTGGGAAAGGTACTTGTCTCTCATTAGGGCTTGAGCTCCAGAACGGTAATTCCTCACCTTACTGCTTTCCCACATAGATGTTTCACTCTTCTCCTAGAGGACCTGCTCCCAGGCTCCTGTCTCCCACTCCTTCCCCCCCACAGAGATGCGGGGTGTTCTTGCTTGTCTTAAATAGGGGGGCAGCAGGTACTGATAGCGACTGCCCTCCACTCTCCTCCATGCTAGCGCAGATCCTGAGTCCAGTTTGTGGGTTCAGAGCTAGTGGGAGCTCTTCTGTGTTTATCTGGACTTGCCTGCTGTGTGGCTTCCCTGGTGAGCTCTCTGAAATTTGTAGTGTTTTCCGCTTGGGGGAGGAGGGTGCAGAAAGAGCAGTTGGAGATCAGTGCACACCTGCCAACTATTAGAATCTGTTTTTCACTTTGATGTTTTTCTTCACCTGAGAGTCATTGGGATGGAAATCCATCAACTTGAGCAGAGAGATTAAGACCCCACCAGAATCTATTACTCAAACAGTTCCCAGCTGAGTTTTCTTTGATTGGGCCCAGCCCAAAAGTTTCATATTAATCTTAAGTTATACACAAAGAAGGTTGTCTACCACAGGGTTGAGTCCGGGCCCCATGTGAGCTGCATCGGGCCGGCTAGGCAAACCGAGGGGGAGACGCCAGATCTCCTCGGTTTCAAGTAGGAGGTAGAGTATGGTACCGACTGACCGAACGGTACTTACCCAGATTCTCCACATAGTGGGCTTTGATGCTTGCCATCCTATTGGGATTATTCGAGGTAGAATGAAGGAAGAAACCCTCTGTCAGACTCTGCATTACTTCAGAATCCATCTTCTCAGTTCTTTCCCTGACGGGGTTCACTCTCCCAGCGGGGCAGTAAATTCACCATAGGATGGATGCACAGATTGGAAGATGTACCAACAAGTCAGACAGAGGTTTGGTTTGCAATTTGCGTTCTTCATGCTCCTTTATGGGTGCACGGCGTGGGGGTCTTAGGCACACATCGGCACGCTTCATGCCCACAGATGGTGACCGGCAGCCTTTGTCTTGCTTGGAAAGCAGAAAGCTGTCCCTCCTCCCTCCTCCCTCCTCCCTCCTCGTCCTCTCCACCCTGGTGTGGCTTCATGTTTGAAGCCCTGGTACAGGTGCCATCTGGTTTCCATTGTCACTCTGGAACCAGTTTCCTCAAACCTTGCTTTCTCATTAGGTCGACTATTTTTTTTAAGTGCATACTTATGCCTTCTTCTCTCCATACCTTGGTGCTTTCAACCAAAAATGAAAGGCAGGGAACGTTTTCCTGTGGTTGATTTAGAAGGTGTGAAGGGCCAGATGTTTTAGTAAATTTGAACACGTTTCGCCTTCATGCCCTCCATCTCCCGGAGCAGCTGGGGGTCTGAAGTTCATTTCCCTCACTTGATGGCTGGGCTCGCGGGATGGGGGGCTTCTGGGGCTGGGCTGGGAGACTGCATGCACATGGGCCCCATGGTCACCACTGGAGAGCCCGGGGGGGCTCTGGCGGTGTTTCTGGCCACACGATAACTTCAAGGGGACTCTAGGAAGGTTGAAAAATCAAATCTTTTTTGGAGGCAGGGCTCGTGTTGGGACAGATTTAATCCTTCACTGCTGTAGGAATTATGGCCAACATATGATATGGGAACGTGTGGCCAGCGCATGGCCAGTGGGTGCAGTGTGAAAGATCGGCACCTCAGTGCAGTCCTGCCCTCCCTCCAAAACCGTCCCAGCCACCTGCATCTGAATCCCTCTAGTGGGTGCCGTTCCATTCAGCACATTGATTCAGCTGATTGGCTTTAAGCACAAGCTTTGCCTAGATCCCTCTGGTTACTGCGTTATACACACCTTCATGTCAAGGAGGTTGGGTCATTGTTACCTTTTGGCTCCACGCTTTAGATGCCAAATACTGGAATTGAAATCTTACTAGGTGTGCCCGTTTTTTTAAAAAGTCCAGCAGTAAATATGCTACCTGTTGAAAAACCAGTTTCATAACCATTAACCATAACACTTTCCCCTTTTTTCCAGATGCTTTTAGTATTTTTATTTTCTCTCTTTTTTCCCCTGCATCCTTTTTGTGGATGGTAAAGAACTGATCAGACCCCTTTAGATTATTATTGTATTCTTAATTATTTCTTCAAGACTGGCATCCCATGTTTACCTCAAGTGTAAGCTAATAATAAAATGTGGATTCCTTATTTTTATGGTAGAAATTATTAGTGTGAGTAATGTGTGTTCACTGTAGAAAATTTGAAAAATCCAGGGAAGTATAAGAGAAAATAATCATCAGCCTAAACCCCATCATATGACAACATATTTTTATTTCTTTCTTTTTGCATATAACAAGATGCATAAGTCATCTTACAAAATTGGAATTATGCTGCATGTATACAGTATTATACCTCAGCCCTTATATCTTTAAGTATTTTTCAGTACTTTTTAAAATGGAAGTCCTTTTTCTACTCTCCAGCTCTGCTCTCCAGAAACAAATCACTGTTGTTTAGATGATCTCCTTTTGGTTTTTTTTTTTCCTATGCTTATACTGATGGAAATATGTGTGCCTGTGTGTACACATACATACTGTTCACTTAAGAAATCTTCATAGACACATGCTATGCTTTTGGCTTGCTTTTCTCATATAACTGTTAATCCTGAAAAACATTTCAGGTTATTACATACTGATCTAGCTCACTCTTTTTAGTGGCTACATGGGTTTCCATTTACTGACCAGGTCCTCACTGATGTACATTTATGTTACCTGCAGTTTTGATCTTACAGACAGTGAAGCGTAGGGAACAGCTGTGTTCATACGTCTCTCTACACTTGAGCTGTTCCAAGAAGCGGGCCTGCTGGGTTCCAGGGTGTCATGCCTGTAGACAGAGTACTTTCTAATGGCCCTTCAGAAAGAAGACCCTGTCAGAATATTATTCACATTGTTAAGAACATTTTAAATACTATTAAGTTTTAAGTATTTTAACTATTTTAAACATTTCAAGTTTTATTAAGAACATTTCATCCCCTCCCTATATTAGGTGATGCTCAAACCCCCGCATGGTGACCGACACTACGTTATTTTTTTGTTTTCATCAGATTGGCAAATTTGTTCCAATGTGGATCTTTTTAATTGTTAGATAGGGTGAATGTTTTTTCATGCATTTATTGGCTGTTTGAATGTTTTCCTTTTAATATTTTACTTATTTATTTATTTATTTTTGGCTGTGTTGGGTCTTCGTTGCTGCCCGGGGGCTTTCTCTAGTTGAGGCGAGCGAGGGCTACTCTTCGTTGCGGTGCACGGGCTTCTCATTGCGGTGGCTTCTCTTGTTGTGGAGCACGGGCTCTAGGTGCGTGGGCTCAGTAGTTGTGGCTCGTGGGCTGTAGAGTGCAGGCTCAGTAGTTGTGGTGCACGGTCTTAGTTGCTCCGCGGCATGTGGGATCTTCCTGGACCAGGGCTCGAACCCGTGTCCCCTGCATTGGCAGGCGGATTCTTAACCACTGCGCCACCAGGGAAGCCCGTCCTGAATTTTTAAAGAATATTTATTTATTTGGCTGCGCCGGGTCTTAGTTGTGGCACGTGGGATCTTCGTTGCGGCATGCAGGACCTTTAGTTGCGGCATGTGGGATCTAGTTCCCTGACCAGGGATCTAATCTGGGCCCCTTGCATTGGGAGCGTGGAGTCTTAACTGCTGGACCACCAGCAAAGTCCCTTGGCTGTTTGAATTTCTTTAGTGGCTTTCCTTTTCATAGCCTTTGCCCTGTATTCATTCATTCATTCATTCATTCAGTTCATTCATTCATTTGGGGGGTTTGGTCTTTTTTCTGATTGGTTTGCAAGAGCTCTTGGTTTATCAGGGCCAACGGTCCCTACTGTGCTGTGGACGCTGCGGAAATTTCTCCGAGTCTTTTATTCGTCTTTCACTTAAGCTTAATGATGGGCTTCAGCCTACAGAAACTTTTTCGTTTGTATGTTGTCCAATCTGCATCTCTGTTTCTTTATCCTTCTAACTCTTCTCTTTTTCCAGGGAGGCTCTCTCTCGCTGCTCATGTTATAAAATAATAACAGTAATAGCTAGCTCCTATACGACACTTATTGCAAGCAGGTACTGTCATAACCTGCTTTACAGGATTAATTGATTTACTCTTCTGTTAACCCACCTGTTTTCAAATGGGGGAACCCGAGGCAGAGGGCGTTACAAGTCACCAGCTAGTGAGTGTTGTTGGAGTGGGTCTTCAAACCCAGGCAGGTGGGCACTGCTTGATTGATAGTTTCTTCAATACTTTCTCCCCCTGTTTAAAACTTTAATTTATGAGGAATGTATTTTGTATATGGTACATTGTAGGACTCTTGTTTTTGTGTGTTGTGTGATTTAGGACCATGTTTTCTTTCAAATTGGATGGTTGGTTGTCCAACAGATTCTTAAATAGCCATTCTTTCCTTGCTGATGTGAAAAGCCCTGTGTATCATCCCCCGTCTGTAGATCTTACAGAGCACCTCCCGAATACTTCGCAGATTTGGGTCAGTCCACGCATATTTCTGGAGTATTGCTTGTCGAAAGCACTGAGACACAAGAAGAGGGAACACACAGGCGGTTCTCTTTTCCAGGCATGTAAAGCCCTGTGGATGAGATTTCTTCCTCTCTCCTTTTCCTCTTCCTCTCTGGTGCATTCCCCAGGGTGAAATTTCTTGGATTAATTACCTTCATCTCAAATACACCGGGATGAGAGAGTCTCCAGGAGAAAAGGGGGCTTGAGAGAGGGACCAAATTTTTTATTGTTTCTTAATGGAGACTGTGGGTCTCACCTTTTTTTTTTTTTTTTTTTTTTTTTTTTATAAATAAGACAGAGAACAAAATACTGAAAGTCTGAGAATTTCCCTTTTCTGAAGTTCTTACTCGGATAGCATGGGGATAGTGTGGCTGTGTCTGCTTATTTCCAGGAGCAGCTGTTTTCAGCTACTGGTGACAAGTCTCCTTTTGGATTCCAGGGAAGGTGTGCCGTGGCCCCGACTCAGGCTGAGGAGCGGGGTCGTCTAATTTCAGAAAATCCAGTAACTACCGCTTTGTCGAAATACTTGAAACCCTCCCACGTCTAGTCTCCCCCGCCCCACAAATCCTTGAGCTCAAAGCCCTAGGCCTTCTTGGGAAAGAAAAATCTCAAACTATCCATCCCCTCCAGCCCAGCCCCGTGGAGAGGAATAAGCCATACTACTTGTGGAGTTCTTTGCACGGATGCCACCTGCTGTCTTAGGGTGGTCTGTAACCCTAAGAACTTTGCTGCAAATATTCCATTGCCTCCACATTCCAGAATAATCCTGTGTGTTACAGTTGCCCCAGGTAAACCCCGTCTGGAGGAAAGCAGTGCCAGCTAGCAGGGGGCAAAGACCTAAACCCAATTTTGAGTCCTTTCAACTTGCTCAGGACTTGGACTAAAAGGACATATTTGCATACATTTCGTCCCAACAGGTGTTTCTGGTTTTTTGTTTTGAAAGGGAAATTGTAAGGGAACAATTAAGCATTGTCAGGAACATTGTCAGAAGGCGAGAGTTTTTAAAGAATTACATAATACACCTGAACCATAGTCTTTATTCCTTTTTCAACATAACTTGAAACTCTAAATGCTATTTAAGTGTAGGGTGGGAAAGGCTGTTGCTATGAAAACCCTTTCGGTAGCACTGAGTCATTTAATACTTTAATATTTAATAAAATTAGGTTTCCAGCACTTTTTTTTTTTTTTTTAAGCAGCCAGGTTGTAGGGTGAACGTTAAAAATGTTAAAGACAAAAAAAGTCTGTTGCTCACAGAGATGTTGGAGGTTATTGAAACCAGCAGCATCAGGCTGGTGACCCTGAGGAGCATTGAAAAGACCACAGCAGGGACCTTGGGGTCAAGTTGCCAAGTGTAGCAAATAAAAATGTGAAATACCCAGTCAAATGTAAATTTCAGACAGCCAACAAATAATTTTTTGTTATAAGTATGCACCATAAAATATAATTATATTTACTTATCTGAAGTTCACATTTACCTGGGCATCCTGTGTTTTCTCTGGTAACTCTTCCTTTAGATGACGAAGAAATTCTTTCCTAGTGTCCTACCAACTGGCCCGGTGGGAGCGTAAAGAGAGATAAGTGGCTTCCTTGTTGGTAAAGCCTCTGTTTTTTTTTTAAATGGGTCCCAACAAAAGAGGAAAATTACAAAGGCCTGTAGTGATGATTTCCAATTTTTGTTATTTATAGAAAACTCATATCAGATTTTCACATTTTGTACATTAAATAAAGTGCTTTTCCTATAATGAAATCTGAAATTTTCTCCAGAGCTACTTGTTAAGATCTGCTTTTCAGTAATTTTTTCATTATTTCCTTTTATTTGAAGTGCTTTCATGTTGCACAGCGAGACGGACGGCAGGATGCCCAGTTCAGTTCGTTGCAGTCTTGCCAGAGGCTTCCACTGTCCTTGCTCACGCTTGACTCCTTGGGCCTCTTTCTGCATTGTTATTTGTATGTAAGTGGTAGAAATTCACAGCCCTTGAGCATCGGCTGTTGTACTTGTGCCCTCCCACAGGCAGGACTCTCCGAGGAGACGCTGAAAGTGGGTTTGAATCGGGACTAATCATCAAGAATGATTAAGGAACCTTCTCTAGGGTCTGTATCCTCATTTTGTAAGAGGCAAACTAGTTAGAAGGTTAGAAATGTTTATCTACCGATAGTATTTGATTTGTAACATGTTAATTAGCAGGGCAGGTTCCCAGTCCCAGGACGAGGGCCTCCAAAGCATATCTGGTCTCTTAGGTCAACAGTTTTAACCACCATTTCGTTTGCTGGGTCAGCCTGTGTGTTGGAATGGCGGGGAGAATTTCTCGTGTCCTTGCTGTCTCTGTTGAGTCTTTCTCTTTCTCTCTCTGACCACAGGCTCCTTCTTGAGGATTGTTGGGCCCTTGTAGCCGCTTCTGAGCCAACCTCTGGACTTCCCTGGGTGACGTATCACACCAGGTTGTCCTTCTTTTCCTACAGAAGACAGGGCCCTGTGGCCCCTGGTTCTGGGATGGGAGTGTCCCTGCCCCTGTCACCCTGATTTGCTCTCCTGCTGCTGGTTTGGACCCCAGCACTTAGGACACCATTCCCTGGTTTTGTCTATGGGACACCAATAAATGGGAAGGGGATTTCTCCCTCTGGGTCAAAAACATTTATTGAGTCTGATTTTGTGCTGAGCCCTGAAGTAGGATTTTTGACTCAGGCTAATAAATCTTGTAACATGTTATTTAAAAACCTCTTTTGTGTAGGGAGCTCATAGTGAGTGGCACACGCTGGGTGTGTGTTTTACCTCCAGCGTCCGTGCTCTGGGATGGGGACCCCAGCCCCTGCATCTGTCTGTTTGCCTTTCACGTTGCTCTTGCTTCTGAATCTTCGTCCTTTTGGAAGAGTGCCCAGGGAGATATGCCCAGGTGTAGTTCTGAGTTAGGAGAAAATCACTTTCCAAAAACCTGGGGCACACAAGTCGTACCTGTGTGGGGCTGGAACTTTTTTCTGGTCTACCCTTACTTCCTTTCTCTCTTCTTCCAGCCAAAAAGCTGGAAGGATCCCACAACCAAGCACAGCCTTGCTGCTACCTGCCCTCCTGTGACAAGTAGGGAGGACAGAATCCTGAGTGACCTCAAGGCTTTTCCAGCAGGATTCTGTCCCCCTTAACTGTTGGAGGAGCACCGGTGTCCCCAGGCCGGGGGTTGGTCTTGTGGTCTTGCGCACATATGTGGATTGTACTCAGTTCCTTTTTTTGGCTTTTATGTTGATGTATCTTAGGGCCTTTGGGACAGTGGGAACAGTCATGTCGGGATTTGGTGTTTGCTCCCGGGTTCCCTTTGGCCCTTAGGAGGGAGGGCTGGGTCACTGCGGAGAACCTGCCGATGAGATGTGGATGTCGGAGCTCCTGGAGATCTAGGAGAGGCTTTGATTTTATTTACGGCAGAGGCTGTCCTGGTGGCATGACCCCGTCTCTCTTTGGAACACGTTTTGCTGATTTAAAATAGGACTCATTTGAGTTCCTGACTCCTTGTGAACCTTTGACTGTCGTGGGCCAGGAAGGTTCTCTGAGCAGCATCACGTGCTTCTCCTGCACTCCGCGCGTGTGTGCGGGGGGGATAAAGGGTCACCCCAGATGGTCACCCCCGTGCCAGGGTGGTTTTCAGGGTGATCCGCCCCCCTCTGCTGGGCCTTCCCGTCTCTGGATCTCCCTCCTCCCACCAGCTCTCGCGCTTTCTGAAATCATTAAAGGTAGGTGGAGTCCGGGGACCGTTCCTAGGTTCTTCCAGGCACAGCCGGGCCAGGAGGCGCGCGTCCCGGGACCGTGATGTCCTCAGTGTCCTAGACGTGAGTCAGTGAGTGCGACCCTGCAGCCGGCTGTGCTTTAGGAAGCGCTGTGGGGAGCGATTTGGCTGGAGGCATCTGCTTGTGTGTGTTTCTTTCACTTCTGGTTTTCAGATTAGGATCCAAGCATTTTTCATTATTATTATTTTTTTTTGTCCAGTCTGGGTTTCTGTTAGTGATGGCCACAGCTGCCAGTGTGGGAAGACCAAACCATTTCTCCAGGGACAAGAGTTCTGTAAAGTCAAGTCCAGTCTCGTCGTGTCCAACTTTGAATCCATATCCCACCTCTCCATCTCCGTCATCTTGCTGCGATCGTTTGCATTTCTGGGCCTTCGCCACTTTGAGTTTATCCAGAGTTCAGGCTCGGGGCATCTGTGGGTTTGTTCTGAGGTGGCGAGTTCTTGAGTCATTCTTCCTCTCTGACTTTTTCCTCTCTGATGTTCTAGCACCCAGAGGACCCCAAAAGTCACCGAGACACTCCTTCTGCATTCTCAGTGCCTCCCACAAACACTGTCACATACTTTTCTCCCTTGCCTGGTCTACTCTTTATTCCTCTTGGTACATGGCATTTGGAATAAAATCTCACCTGGGGAGGTCTCAGACAGCAGCGACAAAGCCCAGCTCCACTGAGGGGAGACTAATTACGCAGCTAATTAATCCAACAGATGTCACTGTAAATGCTCGTTTCTTTGTAATTTGGATCTACATTGCCGAGATAGGCTTTGGGCCCCGCTGGAAATGTCCTTTTTATCAGACTTTAAGGAATAGCATATTTCTGGCCTCGCCTTTATGCTCTTGTGACACATCCCTGGTTTTCCAGAAAGCTCTCCCCCACTACTGCAGCCACAGATGGTGTCTCTGCCCTGAGTGCGTGTCACACCGTTTGCCACCAGGCTTGTCTCTTGTCTCATGTTGTTAGTTTGTTTCTCCAACTGGTTTGTAAACCTCTTCAGAATGTCAGCTGCCTTAACCAGTGTTTATCTCTCGAGAATGCACCACGACACAAGACAAGCAGACACCCAGAGATGGTCACCAGTTTCTTTCCCTTTGCTTCCTTGTCTTTCCTGCAAGCAAGTTTGTTTGTGATGAATGCAGCTGAAGGGCGTTTGAAATATCAGATGGTGAAGAAGCATAGAACACCTGTGATTTGGTTAGTGAAATCGAAAAACTCACAGATGGAACGACCAAAGGGTTCTTGGAGGTGGGGGAGGGGTGTCAGGAAGCAGGAGGGAGGTGGTGATTTTGTTCCCTCCCTGCTCAGTGATATGAGTGGAACAGACAGGATGCAAGGCTCTGCTTTCTGCAGGCGGCCTGGGGGCGCTGTGCGCCATCGCTGGTGGTCCTGGGCCACAGGCTGGCAGCCTGTGCCTGCAGAAGCTGACTAGTTCCTAGTGGAGTATTGCCACCCGCCCAAGGCCGTGATGACTGAGTTCTGTTTGCTAACGTCCCCTTGGCCTCCCTTGGTCATGCCCGCCTGTGAGTGAAGTCACAGTGTCCCCTCCTGGCTTCTGTGACACCAGTCTTCTGGTTTGTCTTGTCCCTCTCTGGCCCGTCTCCTTGGTCCCCTTGCTGGCTTCTGTTATTTACAGTAAATGCTAGAGTCCCCAGGGCTTGGCTCAGGCCCTCTTCTTTTTTCTGTTTGTAATTCTCCCTAAGTGTCATGCTCAGCTTTTAAACAACATCTCCCTTCTGGTGACACTGGAATCACGGTCTCGAAGCCTGGGCTCTCCTTCTATCTGCCTCTGTACTGGGCCCTTCCGGTGAATGTCTGATAGTTGACTCCTCAGACTTAGCATGGCCTGAAGAGAAGTTTTGCTGACCATGTAACTCCCAAGCCCCTTTCTCCCCTGGGCTCCCTTGGTGAGGGCCAATGCCAGTCTACCATTTGCTCAAGCCTGACAGCTGGGAGTTATCGTGGCCACCTCCTCCTTTCACTCCTCTGTAGCCAAATCATCACTACGTCCTGCTGACCCCACCTTCAAAATATGTTTCCACCACCTTCCCCGTTGTCTCTCACTGTGTCAGCTCTGTCCTGGCCGCTACTCTTGCCCCTTACAATCCACTCCCCATGTAGTGATTTCATGAAGAGGAAAATCAGGTCATATCACTCCCCTGCAAAGACCCAACAATGGCTTTCCGTCCCACTTAAAATAGAAGCCAACCTTTCTACCCTGGCTAACAAACCTCCTTGTGACCTGGACTCCACCTGCCATACCAACCTCATCTTATAACACCCCCTCCCCTTCCCATGACACTTCAGCCACACTGGCCTTCTCACTGTTCCTTCAGCGGGCCAAGCTGGTACCTTCTGCTGGGCCTTTGCACTTGGGGTTCCACTGCCTGGAATGTGCTTCCTTGACCTCGACATCCAGCTCTAGTCCTCAGAGAGGCTTCCCCTGACCACCCACTCTCAACTAGTGACTGAGAGTAGCTCCATCTGAGTTTACTTCTCTGCATTGACAGTTACTATCTATTTTTCTTATTCATTCATTTATTTGTCTACCAAAAGATCGGCTACCTCGGTTGTCTTACTAATGGCTATATCCCTGGCATTTAGAACAGTGTCTGACACCAGCTCAGTAAATACTCATTGAATGACAAAAGTACTAGCAGAACGTGCCCATGGTTTCTCCTCTGCTCTAGGATCTAGTATAGCAGTGTAGTCTGAACACTTGGCTTTACATAATTGAGAGTCCAAAAGCACATGTCAGAGTAAACTGGATGTCATGTGTGGACCAGAGCTTTCCAGAGCTGTTTATAACCATGTTACTTACCATCAATTTTGTGCAGCTTTTTTCTGTATTGACCCACTGGGAAACAGTCCTGGGACTATTGTGCAGCTTGTGTCCAAGTATTTTGAAAATTCCCACATGCAGCTGGCCTTGGCTCTGTGTCCCCAAATTCTACCAGCCAAAATCACACCTCTTTTCACTCAGCAGTCATAGAGATTGATGTTGAGGTAGAAAAAGTGATGGCACTTTCCTCCTACTTCATATTATAGTCTATTTTTATAGTGGTCTTTCTCCTCTACTCAATTACAAGACCCTTTACAGCAGGATTTGTTTATTCTTATCCAACTTTGTATCCTTCCCAGTCCTGCAGGTATTAGATAGTCAGTCAGTCAGTGTCAATCGAAGATTTGATACCAAAGACAAAAATCTTAAATATAGAAACTTAAAGATTAGGTTCAGTCCTGAAAAGGCTGCTCCTTCTGTTTCCTTAGAATCTGCTCTGTTCACTCTCCAACTCTTTGTGTCTAAATGATGCTGCTTAGCCCCATATCTGGTTTTCTCCAGGAGAACCACGTGGCAGAATGTATTCCCAGTAAGAGAGGAACTCCAGTCTCCTTCTCTCCTCCTGCCCCACATTCAAGCTGCACATCTTTGAACACCTTTAAGGAGCAGGATAACGTACTGGCTTCTTTAGGGCTGTGGTCTTAAACTTTGTAAACTTTGTTGACTAGAATACAAAAAGAGATACATTTTAATTGGTGACCCAGCACATACATATAGAGAGATATTTTATATATATAGCTGAAACAAAAGTTTTACAAAATCATTTTATCCTTACTACATGTGCTGCATTCTGATACTTTCTTTTCTATCCTATTCCTTTTTTTTTTTTTTTTTTTTACACAAATGCTGGTTGTATTCATGGCATGGATTTTATGATTCACTAATGCAGTGACTCTCTACCCAGGGAGGAGGGGCCTGCCTGGCCCAACCCTCAGAGATTCTGATTTCGTAGACTGTGGGTTTCTAATAGCTCTAGGTTCAGAACCACTGCACTGAAGGATCAGGAACTGCAGTTTGAAAAACATTGTCATGCAGGACACAAAGAAGAGTTGATTGGTGCTGGCAGATGTGTACACCAAAGTTATCCAAGTCTGGAAGGAGTTAGAGGGAGAGAGAAATCACAGCCAATTGGTTAGATCAGAACAGACCTCCTGGAAGGAGGGAAGCTGGAGTTTGTTTGGGCAAGCTTTGAAGAGGGAATGATCACATAGACGGGCAAGATGGACAGAGGACAAAGGCAGATTCATCTCTTCTACATACTAAACCCGAGGCCGTAATTCTAAACTGATTTTTGTAACTAGTCCTTCCTTTCATGCACTGTGGTGGTCACTATAACGTCCCCAAAAAAATCAGTGTGAGCCAAACATTTCCTACTAGTAACACACTGGAATTGGGGCCTCTTCCGTATTGTATTAGTAAGGAAGTCTGCTCAAATAATCTGTTAAAATAATAAAAAATATTTTTAAAAAGTACCCCATAAACAAATATTAAACTATAGTTAACACCATGTGTGCTAAAGTATTTGCGGGGGCCAGGGGGGCAGGTGTAAAGTGTATTTGTCTGCAGTTGACTTTGAAATACATCAAAAATGGAAGCTTCATTGATAAATGGATAAAAGGATATTATATTTATATATATATATATATAGCAAACTGATATATATATACATACATATATATGTACATATGCATATACAAACTAATATATATACACACATACAGACTAGTGTGTGTGTGTATATATATAGACACAGCAAAGTATTAGTTTTAGCATCTGGGTGATAGACAAGTATCTACTATATGATTTTTTTTCAACTCTTCTCTATTACTGAAAATTTTCATAATATAACGTGAGTGTAGAATACTAAAACCTGATGGTTAGGTGGTATTTCTACTCTGAAGTCCACACGTGGAGGCTGCAGGTTCACTGTGAGGTCTCTTCTCCACCCGCACTGTCCCCCCCTCTGCCTTCCCACGCAGATGTTCTGTTGTGTCTCTGAAGGTAGGGCTCAGGTATTTCTCTCTTTTTCAGGCAAGCACATATATTTCGCTGGAGGCAGAAACCCTCCCAACTGAGAGGTCTCAAACCACTGCAGGAGAGGCAGTGGGAATTGAACAGGCTCTTGGTCATTCCAGAAGTTTCAGATGCTCACTAGATGCCAGGCGCTAGAAAACTTCCAGATAGGCTGCCCACGTGTCTGAGGGGAAAGCCAGGTAGCTCTTGGGGTTTTAAAGAGAGAGGGGCTCCCTGGTGTCAGGCTGCCTGGGTTTGAATCTTAGCTCCTGCCCTTCGCAGATGTGTGGCTTCGGACGTGAAACTTAATCCCTCTGTGTTCTTCCACTGTGAAACGGGCTCCTGAAACGACCCGCCTGGTCGGACTATTGAGCGAGTTAAATGTGATCCTACGTGGGACATGCCTGCAGTGTAGTCGGCACACGGCACAAAACAGTTTGCTCTTCTCTAACAGCGCCACTTTCCTGCGTTAGCTTTTCCGTTGTCTTATGTAGACCACATAATTGGAGTTATTTTATAATTTGGTTTTCATTAGTTTTGAACTTGGCATGCTTTTTGTTTGGGGGACAGAAAGGCTGGTGGGGTTTTTTGGTTTGCAGGAGGGAGAAAGAATTTCCCTGGAGAGATGTGACCAATGTGTAGTGAAGACTTTGGGCAAGTAATTTAACCTCGGTCACTCAGCTGTGGTCCCATCGGAAGAATGAGGGGCTGGGAGGGACCACTGAGTTCCCTTTCAACACTAAGAGTGTGTGTCTGCAGGATTTTTTTTTTTTTTTAAAGGAATACATCAGTCTCTTCTATGTAACGCAGCGAGAAGTGATCTAGTGAAGTACTTAGGAAAGTTAGAAAGTGATCCAAGTCCAGCTTTATTTTGGCTACTCCTTCTTCGACTCCTTCTCTGAGACGTGCCTAACAGGTCTTCAGCTGGGAGAGGAAAGAGCAGTGAAGTTACTTTTACCGACATAATTTTATAATGTTGTCCTGCCTAACCTGGGGGACCTTGGGGACTTCAGAATTTGATTTTTTTAAGCAGGCCTACCCCGCCAGCCCCAATACACCCATATTTCCCTTGCGTGACCAAAACTAGGTGCAAGTAAGAATTGAGGCTTGGAAACTGGTTCAGAGTACACGGCACACTCAGGACTGTAGTCTCTGTTTTTCCCCTTCCCTTATATACATTATTTTCTGATTAAAGCTAATGCAGATTCACTCTAAAGAAATTATAATCCAGAAATGCACAGCATGGAGGGCAAAGATTGAAAAGTGAAGGTTACATTCTAGTTAAACGGGAATGTATTTGGCTTTGGCGTCTCGTTAATGTCTTGTATTTGTGCCTGTTTACGTTTTGTAACCTTGGCAATACCACAGACTATCGTAAAGGGGGAACAGCCTCTGAACACAAATGAAGTATTAGCCGGAGCTGCAAAGCTGCCTTACCCACCTTGCCTAAGTGAGTTCATTTATGTTGAAAACCACAGTGTTGGTGGCATGGATGGCTTAACATTGCCTTAGGACTCTTCTTTCAGTGTTTACATTTGTGTCCCTGCTTGTGGCTGTACCACCCCAGCCTCCATTCACTGTAGCAAACACCTGCAGTCAAGTACATAAAACGTTTCCATGGCAACTGTTTGTTATCCATTAATTTACAATATTCCAAAATTTTTCTTCAGCTGAAACTTTTGTTTTCTTTAAACTGTGCATTCCTCCTCTTCCTTTATTTGTACATTGGAAGTTAATCTCCAAGTTATGGATGTTTTCTCCCTACCCCACCTCTTTTGAAAGCTGATTTTTTTTTTTTTTTTTTTTTGGTTTTATGAACTAAATGGCTAAACTTGGGATCTCTGATTACAGCTCTTGAGTCAGTAAGTGGGAAGAGAGGCCTCCCTCCTTGATTTGAAAGAAACAAGACTTAATGTGAAACAATCTTTAACATCTGAAACGATGTGCAAAGTATGTGCAACAGAAAAATCTCACCAAGTTCATTGCCTGCCTGATGATTAGATCAGCATGAGCGGATCTGGCAAGTATACTTGGGAAACAGAGCAGCTTTTTGTCATTTGAATGGTGAATTTAATGGCTACTCTTGAAGACTGCGTTTGGGCAATGTACGTTTCACGCTGGTGTCCAGAGGCCTGTAAGGAATGTATCCACGGGTGACGTTTGGAAACACCTATGAAATGAAATGCAAATCAACGACAGTAACATGCTCAGGTTGCAAATTTGGACACAAATGAGGAAATGCAAAAGGAAGTTTTGCATAGCAACACTCACTTCACATGTGATTATTACTACTAACTATGATATTCTAATACGCAGGATGTGGGGCATCATTATGCCACACAATTATTACTCCTTGGGTGAAATTTTACATTTTATAGCTATCGTATGAGAGTCTTTTGCATTTCTTACACACTCGGATGTAGGTAATGATTCTGTCATTTATCTTCAGTATAATCATAACCTTCCTTATTTTGGAAACGTACAGGCATTATCTTTGTTTTCCTCCCTAGTAGGTTTTATGGGTATTTCTAAATGTTATCGACTCTGAGCAGTTTTTCCCAGTTGACAATGGCAGGTGAAGGCAAACGCTAGTTTGGTTTTGTTGCTGGAGAGCTTGAATTACTGTTGTCTTCCTAGCTATTTCAGTTTTGAAGCGTGTCCTGGTCATTTTGGGCGTTAGGACTTTTGCACCTTGTGTCCTGGTCCTTTTGGGTGTTAGGACTTACGTTGGCTTCCAGATATACTTTGGACTGAGAAAGCCTGTCTGTAAGAGTAGATCACACAGAGTTCATTACCCTCCCCGCCCCCCCCCCCAATTTAAAAAATAAATTTACTTTTGTTTTCCTTTGTTTTCCTCCAATTCTAAATAGTTTGGCAAAGATTTTTAAGAAGAATCTTAAAGGAGTACTTTATCAGAGACCATTCCTCTCTCATGGAATAATATGAAGAGTAGACAGGAAGCTGTGTCTGTAAGGGGAGTAGGTGTGAAGTATGTTATAGAACATATGTGTGTATAGATATATATATATATTTTTTTTAAAGGATTTTTCTTATTTATTTATTTATTTATTTATTTATTTTTTTTTTTTTTTTTGGCTGTGTTGGGTCTTCGGTTCGTGCGAGGGCTTTCTCCAGTTGCGGCAAGCGGGGGCCACTCTTCATCGCGGTGCGGGGACCGCTCTTCATCGCGGTGCGCGGGCCTTTCTCTATCGCGGCCCCTCCCGTCGCGGGGCACAGGCTCCAGACGCGCAGGCTCAGCAATTGTGGCTCACGGGCCCAGCTGCTCCGTGGCATGTGGGATCTTCCCAGACCAGGGCTCGAACCCGTGTCCCCTGCATTAGCAGGCAGATTCTCAACCACTGCGCCACCAGGGAAGCCCCTAGATATATATTTTAAGTGACGCTTCCTTTTCCTCTTCTCCCCCTCTTCATGCTGGGGGTCTCGGAGCCTAGCACATCCCTGTGACTGCAGTTGATTCAGCATAATTGATGCGGTCTCATTTCCCACAGCTGATGAGGATTATATCAGCTCGGTTTAACAGTCTCATTTTCTGCTCCCAGTGCACACTTGTTTTAATGTGTTTCAGCTAATGAGGTAGAAGAGAGAACAAGGTGTCACTGTTTATACACAGACAGTGAGCTTGTGTGGAGAGCCCTGCTGCAGCCCACGTGGCCCTGGGCGTCCTCAGGGGCGGGTCCCACAGAGCGAAGCCACCTTTTGGGAACGTGTTTTTTTTGTGGCTAAAGATAATGATCATTAGCCATAAGCTTCGCCAGATAGCCTTCTTACTACTTCTCTCTTCTCGGTGTGTCTCTCGTGTGTCATGATGAGAAGTTAAAAGGTGTCTCAGAGCTCAAGGTGCAGTCGAGGGCATTGATCAAAACCCATGCCCTCGCCAAAAAGCTTCGTTAAACTCCAAGTTCCATCCCCCAGCCCCAGGCCCCTAGGTGGACCCTTCCCCACTAACGGTCAGTTCATTTGAAGTAACTCAAGTGAGACCATTTTCAGAAGTCCAAGAGCAACCATACCTGTGAGTGGGGAACGCTGAGAGTCTGAAATAGGCACTAAGAATTTGTATTTTATGAGCTATGGGTCAGAACAGTGTTATTGGTAGGGATGGTAGAAGAAACTTCCAGGGTGATTTTCTATGAGCGGGGGTCTGGTCTGGGTCATGACTTGGCTGTTGCTTCTTCGGGAGGTGGGGCGCCGGAGGTTGGAGGCTGGTGTAATCGAGGTACAGATGCTGCCGCCCTCCTTCCCTCCCTCCCTCCCCCCTTTCTTCAAGCTGCTTGGTGAGCAGGTTGTTGCCTCAGGGCAGCCAGGAAACCGAGGCTGGTGGGCCTTTTGCATGCATTCAGATCTCCAGCTTCTGGACACGTGAGAAATAAAGGGGGTGTGAAGGGGGCGGGGGCGCAGCAGAGGGGACCTTTCCCTCTTTGGGACCACCCTGAGCCCCTTTGTGGAAGGACACACTCTCGTGCCTCCGACGCCCTCTCCTGCCTTGTTTCACTGAAGTCCTTTCCTTTCCCTCTCTCTGTCTCTCTCTCAACGTGGAGTGCCCTAAATGGTTAAACCTGCCCCCTGGCCTTGGCGTGGTGCCAGCCCCATGGGGCGCTGCGCCGGCTCGAGGCCCCCAGCACGTCCCGGCTTCCCGAAGGCACAGCAGCCGTGGGTTTCAGCAGGAATTAAACAATTACTAAGTCTTAGTCCTCCCCACCTTCCGTGGATTGACTCTATAAATTGTCAGCCTGTTGACATTTTAATGCGAATTATGTCATGTGGTATCCCCTTTGATTTCGACATGCCTCAGTTTGTAAATACATGAGCCACTGAAAGGCTTGTGGTTAGTGTACACTCCGGAGGCCTCGGGGTTTTTGGTGGGGGAGAGAGCGCGGCGGAGCGCGCAGTGCTGGGAGTGTGCCTGGCGTGGAAAGCCTTTCACAGCTACCCCGGGCGGCTTGGAGGGCAGGCGAGCTGTGCACGGGCCCTGCTGGGAGCCCCAGCGCCATGCTGCTGGCCTTCCGGGGCACCAGGAAGGCCACCACTGCCTGTGGTACCAAATCACAGGGTATTTTTATCGGATGCATTGATGGCTGAGCGTCTCCCCAAAGTTCCCGTGCAGCTCCGCTCCGCCTTTTGTGAAGCGTGTCACCTCACCCCACCCCCAGCACCTGGAGAAGAACTGACTCATTCTAGATACGAGAGCAAGCCAGGAGGGCAAGGGAGCGTTACCCGCAGCAGGTGTTTCCCTGGAGAAATGATTCCAGAAGGCTTTTTAAGGAAATGATTGATGGAGGTTGAGAAGTTGAGGAAGAATAAAGGTGTAGAGTAAGGATGATTAAGATGTAGAGAGGAAAGAGGAAGACTCTCCATTTGTGTGGGAAAGGAATGGAAGATTCTGAATGTTCAGCTCCCAGAAGTGAAGCTAAGGGAAGAAATATTGAAGTAGATTTTAAGAGGCAGTTTTCCAGTGAGAACAGTCCAGAAACCCTGTGCTAGGACTCTGCTCCAGCTCACTGTTCTTAACACCCTATTTTCCAGCTTCTGATCTCTCCTTATTTCCTTTAAAATTAATAAGCCCGGAGGCGCTGACTTCTTGGCGATGCCTTGTCTGTAGAATGTCAGTACTCAGAAAAGTTAGAATTAGCCATTTTGAGATTGGATGTGTTGTGCCTGGAGGTGGTTGGCCGGGATGACATCATCGATAGACCCTAAGGATGGACCAGAAGTAGGAACGCTGGTTTCTGCTTTGTCCACAAGAGGCATGAAATCATTCCTCCTCTGAATCCAGCAACTGCTGGGCCTGCTGTCTGTGTTGCATTTTGGCTGACTTACAAATATGTCATGGGATCTTTAATGGCCATGGGTGGTCGGGACCTATTTCCCACGTGCTGAGTAATTCCAGTTTCATGTGTGAATAATGCCCGTATTAAAGCACTTTGAGCTACACGTAATCTGAAAAGGAAGAAAGGACCCAAATTCCTGTTGATCACAGACACTTGCAGCTCATTGATTTCTCCAGTAACTTCCATGAGGGCTGGGAAAAGTTTTTTTTTTTGATGGATTCTAGATCTTAATTCATTTTTCAAAAGTTGTAACACAAACAAGTGTTTGGAAAGTAGGGTTGCTGCCGAGATCCCTTCTTTTGCCGCCTCCATGGATTTATCTGGCTTTTATTACTTGGGGAAGGAAGTGAGTAAGAGAGTGGGATGGAGTGAGAGAGACAGGAAGAGGGAGTGCATGTGTGTGTGTGTGTGTGTGTGTGTGTGTGTGTGTGTGTATGAGAGAGAGAGAAAGAGACTGCTTAGAAGCACTGTTTAGTTGGTTATCATGAGAAATTATACTTGGTCCCTGTCCAACATCTAGTTAGAGTTTAGCTGTAAGAGTATATGTGAAATAAAATGACAAGACATTATAAGCAGCATGGCCCATAAGAACATTACTCCTTGCTAATCAAAAAGTTCCAGTTGATGTTTTTTTCCAAATTAAAAAAAACAACAACAGAACAGCAGCTTCCAGCCTTTAAAATGAGCCCTGTGCTTTGTGAAAAGATCATAAAATGTTGCTTGCAACAGGTACATAGGTCTTGGTTACCTGCCTCCTCTATATTAGTCAACTGTTTATATGGTAACAGTTGGAAACATACTTTCAGACACGAATTTAGGGCCCTTTTCAATAACCTGACATGTATTCTGTAGCTTGCTTGGGAGTGGGAGCCTGTGCGTCTTTTCATTTCATTCTTGTCTTCCAGAAGATGTAAAACTTGTGATCCCTGCCCGCCCTTGGCTGGTGCCCATTCCAGCCCCCTAGAAAATTGGTCTGGGATGGATTGGGCCACAGGGTGACAGTTGGTTTCTCAGCCTGTAAATGAGACGAATCCTGGGTGATGGTAGAGTTGCAGATGAGGGTATCAGTGAATTTGCTTTTGCTCCTTTCTTCCTTCTTCCTCAGTCTTAGTTCTTCAAAAATCAAGGCAACTCAAGGTGTTGCGGAAGGTAATAGAAGGACCCAGGAAGCGGGTAAGAGTTGTGGGCTGTATTTTGGCACAGGTGGGGACTGGCATCCTGAGACCCTCCATCCTTCACCAGCGCTGTGTGTCCTCGACATTGCACTGTGGTTGGAGCTGTTCAGTCTGACCTGCGACATGCTCGTACCCCATGAAATTTTCTGACACCCCTGGGCTCTAGAACTCTCTTGCCCTATACAGAGTTAGGGGCCTCGAGATTCCTTTTTTTAAGTATTTATTTTATTTATTTATTTTCTTTTATTTATTTATTTCCTTTTGGCTGCGTCGGGTCTTAGTTGCAGCACGTGGGATCTTTCGTTGTGGTGCGCGGGTTCTTTGTTGCAGTGCGGGGGCTCGTCTCTAGTTGTGGTGCACGGGCTCCAGAGCGCGTGGGCTCTGTAGTTTGCGGCACGCAGGCTCTCTCGTTGAGGCGTGCGAGCTCAGCAGTTGCGGCTCGCGGGCTTAGTTGCCTTGCAGCATGTGAGATCTTAATTCCCTGACCAGGGCTTGAACCCGTGTCCCCTGCATTGGAAGGTGGATTCTTTAACGCTGGACCGCCAGGGAAGTCCCCCAAGATTCTTTTTTTGGCCTTTTTTTTTTTTTTTTTTAAAGTCTAGCTAGCTAGCTGAAGGAATAATTGATGAGTAAAAATGCACGGGACTCGCAGTGACCAAGCTGAACTCGGAGCTGCATTGATGGTGGCCGAGGCTTGCTCAGAAGGAAGAAGCCGGCCAGCCGCTGGGCAGCTGGGGAAAATGGGCAGCGACTGACCCATTTCTATAGCACAGCCATGGCTTTGTGTTCACTCCACATGCCAGCTTGTCCCGGCCCCACAGGTTATTTGCATAGCACACAAACAGCGGATTGTACAATGCATACAGGTATCGCCGGCATTGGCAATGGACCACAAACATGAATGGGATCTGTGTGTCCCTGTTGTAAGACCTTCCCAAACCACCCCCGCTACTTCCTGGACAGAGTTCAGACCTGCTGGGGGGTGGGGGGAGGGCGGTACCCGACCCATCTGCGATCTCACTTCTGAAAATGCATTTATAGAAAGGGTAGGAGGAGATGGGATTAAAATCCTGCAGGAAAGAAGTACCCCAAGGAAGAAAGCCCAGGAGGTTAGTTTAATAAGAAGAGAAAAAAAAGAGGGACGTTCGAGGGAGGCGGGGGATGAATGAGAGAGTGAATGAGAAGGGTTTCTGACAATTAACTAATTCTCCTTGCTCTAACCCATGACAGAATTAATCACACATTAACACACTGACAGCAAAATTGATGTCATATGCAAATTAATAGTGCAGGCTTGGCATTCAACAGCCTGTTGGCTTTTTAAGGCTGGCATTGTAGTTACACCCTCTGGCTGCAGCCCACAGGCTGCTGCATTGGTGCCCACCCCACCCCCCAGTCTACCTGAGAATACCCAGTGCAACTTCGGTGGAACCGAAGCGACATCCCCTCCGCTGACTTGAAACAACTTATGGCAAAACCCATCAGCCATTGCGACTGTTTGCTTCTCATGGAGCGAGAAGAGTCAGGAATAAAACAAGTGTTGGTTAGGAGCTCTTTGGTTCTTACCTCCACCGTAGTTTTCCCAGCAGTGACTACCCTTGTAGGAAAGCAGAGGTAATTTTCTTGAAACACTCCTAGGAAGCTACTGTCGTGTTGCTTTGGAGATGCCTTCATACGAGACACCTTGGGTTGGAGAGTTGAGTTTAGAGCCCGGTCAAATCTAACGTCATTCTGTCAATAGTTTTTTGGTATGAGCTGCAAAGTGAAGATCGTCTTGTGTGGCTTCCAAGAGGTTTAACCTATTGAAATCAACTCTAAAAGAGAAAATGGGAGCCTCTTGATGTTACAAAATAAATAACCAACCAGAAGAAGGAACAGTCTGTTTCAGAACATTCTGATGGCTGAGCTTGAGTGCCCGGGGCAAGTGGGATCCAGCCCTGTTAGCGCTGATGACTAACCCACTTGTGAATTCGCCATCTGGGATAATTATTATTTTGACACTTAATGAGTAATAGCATCATGAAGCAGGCGTTATATGGAACCTAAAGACATGATCCTGCCTGGGAGGCATTCCAGAAAGGACGAGGCAATTCAAACTAGGATAAAAAACGGTCCACTGTTTATGTTGATTTCGAATGAGTATTGGCATTTTCTTAGTGGTGCTGATTTCCTTAGGTTTTTCATTAGCTCCCACTTCATCTACTACCAGGGAGAAGGGACTTGAGATTGATGAGGTCAGGACAGAGATCTGGGAAGCAGTGTTGTTGGCTGTGGGATAGTGTTAATTCCTGGGTGTGCTGGTGCTTCTTTTCATTGCGTGTCTAAAACAGCCCAAGACTGACTGCCCGGCCTAAATCAGGGCCGTAGAAATGGGGACCCTAGAAAAATCATTGATATAATACTTGATTTTATAAATGAAGTGAGGAGTTTGCCTGTATCAAGGATACAGTATATCCCTTCTATCCCTGATACCCAGATGGATGGACAGATGGATGGATAGATAATGGATGCCAGTTACGTATATGTATGTAACATATAAATAGATATACATATAAATACACGCACATATGTGTATATATTTGCTGTAATTTTTATGTATGATGTAGTGCCTTAGATACTCCTAATTTCATCCATCCTTACAGTGTCTTTACCATAGATGGGCTTAATACTCATACCTAAGGGACTTGGTATGGACAGAGCAGGAAGCTAGATTGGGGAGTGGGATTCTGGTTTGTTCCTAGCTCTGGCATGTACCAGCCTCGGACCCTGCCCGGGTACCTTAATAGCATCTGTAAAATGGACCTGTTTGCCTCCCAGAGTTACTAGGATTGGATATTCTGGTAGATGTGAAGGAGTTCCAAAAACAGTACAGCACATAACAATTGAAAGCAAATTTCTTACGATTAATATGTGATCACACAAGATAATTTCATAGATGAAAACCAGGTAATGGAAAAGCACCTGGGGTAACAGTGTGCTACGGCCGTACGTGCCATGAAATGGGCTCGGCTGCACCCACGCTTATCTGGCACTAGCTTTTCCTCCAGTCCCTTTGTGGAAGGTGACGACCCGATGGACCTCCTTGCTGTGACATCCAAGGCTGGCCTAGATGTTGGCCCTTTCCTATACGTGCTGTAGAGTTAGGGTAAGTCCTCGTGTCAGTCATCACTCCTCCCACTTGGCTTTCGTTGGCATAATGGCTTAAGTAGAACGTGGTGAACTTAGGCTGGTAGAGAAGGAACGGTTGACAGTGCACAAAGGGAAGGTCCTTTGTCTGGAACAGGTGGGCCCGAGCTGGTGCCGTGGTTGGGAGATGAGGGGGACCTAAGCCTGTTTAGCAGAGGGTGATGCCAAACGGAGCGGGCTTGTCAAATTAACTGCAGAGGGAAGAATTGGGGTGCAAAGAGAAGAGTCAAGACGTGGGTGCCTTGGATATCACTGCCTGGGATTAAAGTTCTGAGGACAGTGGGGTGTGCCCTTCTGGTTATCACATCCCTGAAACGTGGAAAGGAAGTCTGCTGTTTCTGTCCCACCGTGGCAGGGTGTGAGGTCGCCGGTGTGAATGTGTTCTGCAGATGCTGCAGGGCCAAGGAGAAGGAAGTGAGACCTCCTCCGTAGCTGGTACCCCAAATGCCTTTCGGTGGAGCTTGGTTTGGGGGCTAGTTGCCAGGGGCCCTGGGTCCTGCCACGCCTAGCTGGGAGCTGGGCCTGCTTCAGTTTTGCATCTGTGCCTGTGGCCATTTAAATTTTTCCCTGGATGCTGCCTGCTGCCTGCAAGGGTTGCTAGGAAACCGGCAGAGGCCTATCTTCTTCCTTAGGGCAAGGCCCTACCAGCTTCCCGGGGCCTGGAACCAGCATGAATCACAAGCACACAAGAGCCAATCTAGATACACTGGCCTCTCTCTGCCTTGGCCCTTTTCTTCAAGACGCCTTGCCTCCTTCTGGCACATGGTGGCCATTTGCAGCATGGTAGCATTCAGGGGAAGCCAGGCCACGTCAGCTGTCTCTGTCTTGCCTGTCACCTTGGTATTCAGATGCCTTGATCAGGGGGTGGGGGTAATCCTAAATCCAAACGACAGTGAGGTTCCCTCTGATGATTTTTCTAAGGCCTTTCTCAGGTCACACCTGAGCAGCCCAAACCCCCTCAGCTCTTTGTCCCCCTCTGTCTACTGCCCCATGGTCTCTTGGAAGAGCCCCCTGTATCTCCTGCTTCTCCAGCAATGCCTCGTGCCTTCTGAAGGAAAGAGAAGCTGGATGCATTTGGGCCATGGGGTCCTGGAGGGAAGTAACCGGTCTCCTTTCTGTTATGGGCTCGTCCAAGTCCCTAGAAGCCGCATCTCCTGGAGGCTCTGCTGGTTGTTGCCCTGTTACCTGCCTGTGTCGGAGCCCGGTGCTGGGTGTGGGGGGAGGAGGAGAGGGCCGGGTATGGACTTCAGAACTGGGCTCTGGAGTTAAAAGGCAAAGAATGCCCGTGCGTTCTGCAAGGAGGTTTTCTTCTGATCTTTGTTGGATTGCTTTAAAACTTAAGAAAGTTGTCCTCTTCCATTTGGAGTAACTGCTCTGCAGGTTCCACACAGACTGGCAGTTTTCCCCCTAAATGTTTATCATCTTCCTAATTGTGAGGGAATCCAGGGGCCAGTGTGTCCTGTTGGTGAGCCTGTAGTTTACTGTGATTTTCTGCCGATGTGTATCCAAATGTAAAGTGGCCTTAGTCTCTTATGAGGCACTCTGACTTATGGTTGTTGATATGTTTGAAATGCTCCTCATTACAGCGTTGTTTAATTCAAGGTTTTTTTTCTTTTCTTTTTTTTTTTAAGTTGGTGAACTGGTCATTTGGACTGCATAAAATCATTACTGCAAGTTCTTGCTGTGCATTACTATGCAGCTGTTAAAAAAGATGGTGCATATGTATCTTTTAGTTGGAAAAATGGTCTCAACATAGTATAAAAATGTTACATATATAAATTATTCCATTTATGTGAAATTGTGATGTATTCTGCATATAGATTAGAGATGGTCAAGATGGATATTGGCCAGAAATGTTCATCTTAGTGACAGAATTTGGTGATTTTTACTTCTTTTGTTTCTTTCAATATTGCCTTAAAAAAAAAGATATTTCTTAAAAACCTATTAAAGATTTCACCTTTCCAAGGGTTTCTGAACCTGATTGTGCATCAGAATCGGCTGGTGAATCCTTTAAAGTACAGTTTCTGGAGTTTTGCCTATGAGTTTGACCTGAGTCTGGGCTGGGGAAATACAAGGGATCTATGTTTCTGACAAGCTCCTGGTCCTTGAAGGGCATTTAGGAAGTACTGACCCTGATGAAGGAATATCCTCTAGAAATACCTCTAACCAGTAGTCATCTAGTTCTCTTGAGTGTTTCCACTTTTTTTACCTACAGGAGTCTAGGGGCACCCCTAATTGTTAGAATTCTTTCTGTTGAGATACTGTCTACTTTGTTGCCTGCAAGGGTAGAGACAGTTGTTTCTTGTTCCACTCCCAAAAGAGCATCTTCCTGCTGATGTTATTCATTGTAGAACGTAAGTGATACTGTGTGCATTTCGTAACAGGCTGCTTTAAACTTGGCCATGTGTGCTTTTTTGATACCCCTAAATATTTCTCTGTCACTTGATTTTTCGTAGCTGCGCAGGGCAACCTGGCAGGAAGGTGCTGTAGTTTCTATTTAGCTTTGTGCTCCCACCGCTTTTTGTCACTTGTCCCTGTGTGTGTCCCTTTTCCATTCAACTGAGTGCACATCTCTGGTGTTTCTAATTTTTCCTATGAAACGGTTTCCAAGGTCCTTATCATCCCTGTCACCTGCCTCTGACATGTTTGCCTGTGGATGCGTCTCCTGGGTGACGATGCTTATTGTGGGATGTGGTCTTCTTGGTTGAACCTCACTGGTTGGTTACAGAGTCTTTTCTCCTTCCTTGATATAGACACCGAATCATTAACTTTCTGTTCTTTTATTAAGAAACCAAATCAAACCCTTGGCTTCTGTGGAACGTGTGGTCCCCTGAAATGAGCAGGGTTTTTGTTTTCATGGAGTTGACAATTAAACCAGGCCTCTCTGCCCCCTGAACCTGAGGACAGGACTTGACATTTATTGCTGTTTTCCTTCATCCTGTTGATTGTGTTGTCTCAGTGCTGGCCGCCGTCCCACGTGTATAATATCTGGAAATGTGACTGTAAAGTTGTCCTCTCTTTCTGTGTATATATATATTTTCGTTTATTTATTTTTATTTTTTATTTTTGAGTTCAAAAGTATTTCTTGTCTATTGTTTTTTAAAAAAAAAAAAACTTCTAGAAATGCAGAGAAGCACAGAAGAGAAAATCATCCCTAATCTCACCACCCAAAGATGGTTTTAATTTTAAACATTTTGGCATATGTAATTTTAGCCTTTTCTGTACAGATGGGATATTATTATTTTTTAGAATTTGAACGATGCTATATCTTGTAACTGGCTTTTAACTTTACGATGTTTGATTTTTTTTTGATGTCACTAAATATGTTTATACCGCATGATAATAACTGCACAGTGCACCACTGTATGAAGATGCTGTGATTTATTTAGCTGTCCCTCCACTTAGCATTCATGTTGTTTCCAATATTTTACTATTATAAATAATATTTTGGTAAATATATCATGTAAATAAACAAATTAGAAGAGCTCTTTCTGTATAAAAACTGCTAAACGTGTGTTTGTTCACTGTTACAGTTTCATCCGTCCATTTATCATTATCTTTTACTGTTTATGTGTTTTGAGATTCCCAAGTTACAAATTTTTATGTAGTGAAGTCTTTTCATTTCTGCTTCCTTCCCCTTTGTTAAGCTTAGAAATCCCTTTCCCCTGCCAAGATCATGTTCACTTATGTTCGCTGTTAGTTCTTCTATGGTTTCATGTTTTGACACTAAACTCCGTAATCCATCTGGAGTTTATTTTGGTATATGTTGTGAGGCAAGGATCCCTCCATGTTTATTTTTTTCTCAATTAGTTATCCTGCCCAGCCCCACTTACTAAGCAACCCACTCATCCTTTCCTGCAGTGCTTACACATGCCACCATATCACACACTAAATTCTTATTTGGATCCGTTCCTACACTTCTCTTGTTTCATTAATTTGCCTTCACTTGGGCCCATACAGGACTGTTTTAATTACTTTAGTTTCGTACTGCCTAGTA
Source organism: Balaenoptera acutorostrata (assembly GCF_949987535.1). Classification (NCBI taxonomy): domain Eukaryota; kingdom Metazoa; phylum Chordata; class Mammalia; order Artiodactyla; family Balaenopteridae; genus Balaenoptera; species Balaenoptera acutorostrata. The sequence continues at coordinate 16,139,695 of NC_080082.1, read as the reverse complement.
TTAAAGTATTATGATTCTCATCAGTCATCTTTTTAAAGTGTTTTAAATTTCACCTGTTCATTGTTCTCTTATGACTTTTAGACTCATGGTTGTGGGGTTCTTTTTGATAGGCAGGACTTCTGTCTCTATTCGCACCTTACTGGAACTGTTAGATAAGAGAGGTCCAGTGAGATCGTTGTGATCTCCTGTAGACATTTTCCTCCAGGTGGACTTTCATTCAGGATCAGTGTCCTTTCAGCCACATTCATGTCCTTTCAGTATGGTAAGAGGCACCCTACCATACTAGAATCAGATCCTCCTGTTTCCCGATTATTCACAAGGATATCATGAGAGACAAAATCAGATGCCATTAATCTCTAATAATCTGCTGACCAACCAGTTCAGTATTAGTAATAAGAGCAGTAGTGGTATTATTTGGGGGGGAAATAAAGGGGAGAGTTAAGGAAAGAAAGATATTAGCCTCTTGTTCTGCACTTGGTGAACGTATGTTTATTTTTTTAATTTTTTAATTTTTTTAAATTTATTTTTTAACTTTTTATCTTATATTGGAGTATAGCCGATTAACAATGTTGTGATAGTTTCAGGTGCACAGCACAGCGACTCAGCTGTACATATACATGTGTCCGTTCTCCCCCCAGACTCCCCTCCCATCCAGGCTGCCACGTAACATTGAGCAGAGTTCCCTGTGCTGTACAGTAGGTCCTTGTTGGTTATCCTTTTTAAATATAGCAGTGTGTACATGTCAGTCCCAAACTCCCTAACTATCCCTTCCCCCACCGGTAACCATAAGATCATTCTCTAAGTCCGTGAGTCCATTTCTGTTTTGTAAATACAGTTGAACGTATGTTTACTTCTAGCGATTCATTACTTTTCTAGGCACTTACGAATATCTGCTTAAGTGATTTTAGGTTTTTGCCACACATCATGCTCCAGTCTATAAGTTTCAGGCTTTGGTGCCATGAAAAATTGGGAAATGTGCTCCTCTTGGATATTATTTTATTGTTTCTGACTGAGGTAAAACCTTGAAATGCATGAGAAGGAATACATTGAAATGTTATGCAGTTACCTCTAGGATGGTTGGTGATGAATGTTTTTTTCTTTTTTGAACAGCCCTGAGAACCATGCCTGGCACATAGTAAGCATTCAGATATCCGCTGTTAACAGCACTCCTCTGCATTTGTGTTATTAATTTATTTATTTGGTTGCACCAGGTCTCAGTTGCAGCAGGCGGGCTCCTTAGTTGCAGCTCGCCAGCTCCTTAGTTGCGGCACACGGGCTCCTTAGTTGTGGCACGTGGGATCTAGTTCCCTGACCAGGGGCGGAACCCAGGCCCCCTGCATTGGAAGCGTGGAGTCGTATGCACTGCGCCACCAGGGAAGTCCCAGCACTCCTCTGCATTTAATAAAATATGTCTGTGCACTTTTAAAATGCACACTGAGACTCCGTCTTGAGAGAAGGTATTTCTGTTTTCCTCTTAAGACCTAGCTCGATGGATGTGTTTAAACAGAGGCCGACCGCGCTGATCCGGGAAACTTACACGGAGACAAGCACCAAAGGCTGTACCTTCTGTTCCCTGTTCTGTAATTCTCGGTATTGACGGAAGACCTGCTGTCTGCCCACTTGTGAGGTGGGATCGGGGTGGTGTTAGAATTGACATAGTTCTGTATTAGTGGCATTTTAAAGGCAAATTTTTGCAGGTGAAACAATTGGAGAACAGTACAAGCAAGAGTTAATGGAGGAGAAATGAACGGGATATTTAGAGAAGACAGTGGTGTGGAGCGGACATCCAGGAAAGGGACATTTATTGCTCCCCGCTTGCTTCTTCGTCGTTTTTCTCTGTGGCGAAAGATAATGGTAAAGATCAGTGTGGGAACTGAGTAATGTGGGCTACTGGGGAAGGCGGCAGCTGTCCACACGTTCCTGGTTCCTTTCTTGTTTTTCTAGAAACAGCTCATTTCCTTGTTTCTTTTTGATGTCAGTATATCAAAGAGTTAATGGCTGGGATTAAACAAGTCCACGTTGCAGATCGGGCAGGTCATGGGCCAAGTGTCTTCCCCCGTCTGGGTGGTTGGTCTCTTTCTGTCTTATATACTCTCTCTCCCCAGCCAGACAGACTTGTTCCAGCCTTGACCTCTGTGCTCTGTTGCTGACTCCAGAAGTGTCTTCTGAGGGTGTTACAGTGAACCCTCAGAAGCATAGGAATAGTCATTGTTATTGGGGGGGAGATTTCCAAGCTGGTCTCTGTGACACATGGGCTGGGATATCAGTAAGCATTGTGGTCCATGGATTTTGAGCGTCTTCTATGCCTGTGGACGGAGAGGTCCTTTGACGAGCTCAGGTGTCCTGTATTCCCTGCCTCTCTCTAAAGGTAAAGGAGGACTGTCTTCTGTTGAAACCCTGCCCCCACCCCCCGCCCCAGAGCATCTTGGTTTTATTGGGCCTACTTAGCCCGGCAGTGTTGATCCTAGGAATGCCACTGTGGGTGTGCTTCTCTCCAGAGAAGCCTCTGTCCCATTTGGGTCTTTTTTTTTTTTTAATTCATTCATTCATTCATTTATTTATTTTTGGCTGCATTGGGTCTTCGTTGCTGCGCGTGGGCTTTCTCTAGTTGCGGCGAGCGGGGGCTATTCTTTGTTGCGGTGTGCGTGCTTCTCATCGCGATGGCTTCTCTTATTGCGGAACACAGGCTCTAGGCATGCGGGCTTCAGTAGTTGTGGCGCCCAGGCTCTGTAGTTGTGGTGCACGGGCTTAGTTGCTCTGCAGCATCTGGGGTCTTCCTGGACCAGGGCTTGAACCCATGTCCCCTGCATTGGGAGGTGGATTCTTAACCACTACACCACCAGGGAAGTCCCCATTTGGGTCTTGACATCTTGCCCCAAGTCACTCTTCTCCATGAATTACACTTTGCTGCTGCATTTGAGTGTCCTGAAATTTTGGAGTTGTATACTGAGAAGCAGGATCACAGAGAGCTCTCTAGACAGCATGATGTCTAGAGCCAGGAGGCCAGAGTTCGAATCCTGCCCCACCATTTACTAACTGTGTTAACACGAGCAAGCGATTGACCCTCTTTGTGCCACGTTTCCCCACTTGTAGTTTGGAGTCGATCAGTATAATGTTGCAGCCTCACTTTCATCAGGCTGTTCTGAGGATTAAATGAGTTAATACATCTAAGTGGGCAGGACGCTGCCTGGCTTGGAGTGAGGGCTCTGCAGTTGTGGGCATTTGTTCATCTATGTTGTTGAGAATCCACGTATTGAAAACAAAGACGACAACTCTGACCTTGTAGACAGACATCTTCCTTAGATACTTCTGTTTGCACAAAGAGAAGGATATCTCTTTTAAGGGATATTTTAATCTTATTTAACAGCATAGTAACCGGAAGGTGGCACTTCATTCCCCTCCTCTTGACTGTGGGCTGGACTTAGTGACTCACTTCTGGTGAATCAAGTATGGAAAGGGAAAGAAAGAAACTTGCCAGTGGAGAAGCCTGGCAGGATCACCTCCTCTGAGTGATGAAGGTTAACCTGACCAGTGATTAGTCATGTTGATGTCATGTCCTCCCCCGCCCCCCCCCCGCCCCTGCCATGCGATGCAGTAACCTCAATCAAATCTTGAGAAAACATCTGACAAATTAAAATTGAGGGATGCTCTACAGACACCTGACCAGCACTCTTCAAAAGTGACCAGGTCACCAAAGACGAAGGAACTGGCACGGATTGGAGATTAACATCTAAACTCTGTGTGGGAACCTGGCACAGAAAAAGGACGTGAGTGGAAAAACGATGTAAATACATAAAGTCTATTCTTCAGTAACAGTATTGTACCAACGTCTATTTCTTGGTTTTGACAAACGTCCCGGATGTTAAGACGCCAGATGTTAACAGCAGGGGAAGCCGGGTGCGGACACGTGGGAACTCTGTACTATCCTGCTCTTCTGTCCATCTAAAATTATTTCAAACTAAGAAGTTTTTTAAAAAAACCAAACAAAAACAACTAAATAATGCATCATACGTGTTTGTTTGAAAAATGAATCATCGGTTTTAAAGACTGTGAAGTTAAAGTGGAAGGCCCTTCCCCGCCTCCTGTTCTCTGTGGCCACGCCTCTCAAGGGCAGCAACTGTGAACAGTTGGTGTTCCTCCCAGACCTCCTTCTAAGGGCACGTAAACGTTTGTATTCAACATCGTAAAAAGCCTTCTTTTACTCCTGTTCTGCTTGTATGCCTTAGACGTTTTCCAAACGTTTTCATTTTAGTACATCAATTTTCCAGATTCCTTTTTGGACACATTTTGGCTCTTCCATAAGACTTATTTAAAGCAGTGTTTGTTTAGCCAGTGCTTAATTTTATTTTCCACTCAGACTTCTAACCCACCCAGGTCCCTTTTATATTGCCTCTGCCCTTGCCCGTCTTACGAAAGCCTCCCAAATTAGCATCATCGGAGAATTTAATTAACTTGCTGTTTACTAACCCTCTCCTTTCAAGATAATTAATGAGGATGTGAAGTGACACTGGGTCCGACACCGCTCCCGGTGGCACCTACCCGGGCGGGCCCCGTGGGGTGGCCATCTCCCTCTTGTTTACCTTTAGCTGCGTGGCCACACTAGGTGCAGGTACAGATGGCAAATGTTTGCTCAAAACCAGGCTTTCCTGCCTCACCTTTTATCCACCCGTTTTTCTGCCTTGTTAATTAAACAAAGCCTCGTTTTACTTAGAATGGAATGCTTATTTGTGTGTGTGTTATTCCCTAGACAAGAGTCTGCATTACTGGGCTTGAAATTAACTAGCTGAGAGAGTCAAGTATTACAGTTCCCTTTTGTGTCTGTGAAGCTGCCAGCATAGCATCTCCCTGCCCCCAACTTTCTCTTTAATCCAGGAAGGAAGAGGGTATTCTCCACCTAGAATTCAGTGCTGTCCCTGGAACCTTCCAAGACGTTGGAAGTGTTCTCTGTGTTCTCTCACATGGCAGCCACTAGCCACGTGTGGCTATGAGCACTTGAAACGTGGCCTGCGTGGCTGAGGAACGGAACTTTAAATTTTTTGGAAATTAATTCAAATGGGTGTCATCACAAGCGGCTAATGGCTACCATATTGGACCACCACTCTTTGATCTGCCTGGGCTTATCTGTGGCAGATCTGAAATTCCTGGCGGTTTCTGTAGCCTCCCAAGCAGCTTTCTTCTCTGACGGAGAAGGTAAACTGATTTCTCCATCACATTCGGCAAGCCGTGATTAGGAAGGTAAGTTTTCCGAGGGAAAAAGATGTTACTTTCTAAATCCACATGTAAATGACTTGGATTATCCGTGTCACTGAGCGCTTCATTCATGCAGTTAATTGAGAATTGACAGTGTCCTTTTCCCTCAATTACTTCCTGATAGTTCCACGTGTTACAATGGGAGGAACATGGAGCTGTTTTTAAATAGCTATGTTAATGTCCTCATTAATTTTACCTTTTCCTACCAATTAACAAATATTAACTCCTGTGGCAGAACTAAGTTGGCTTCCCTCACGAAGCCACATTCATCCTGAACACCCTTATCGCCCGAGCGCGCTGTAGCTCAGCTTTTCGCCTTCGGTTCTGTGGTCTGCCGCTCCAGCAGAGGCGCTGGTTTTCAGGGGGATCTTTGCACTGGGTTATTCACAGTGTAGCACAGTGTGGCGTCACCGACGCCAGTCCAGGATGAGACGACCCGGGGTCGACTTGCACGGCCCCCACTCACAAGCCCCATTCTCTTTTACACATGGCACAGCCCAGTGGAGCCCAACCCAGGTGCCCACGGGGGCTGCGCAGGCATCATACATGGGTGCTAGTGCTGCTTGGACAGCACCTGCCCCATCTTATCCAGATAACTGTAAAACAGAGTCTGAAAATCTCAGTTGCATGGGAAAGTCACAGATTTTAAAGTGTTAGTCATGAATCAAGAATTTTTTAAAACTCCAAGAATTTTGCAGCTCATACCCACAGTCTCCCCAGTTGCTGCCAGTTTGTCATCTTCGACGTAACTCTCTGCTCTGTCCACGAGACAGTGAAGAAAGGCATCTGTATCCCCTTAATTTCACAAGGTAGTTGTGAGAATCAGTTGAAATAATGAAGGACCAAACCCTTTGAAGTCTCTGTAAGGCTACATAAACATAGATGGTGTTATTGAGAGAATGTTTAAATATTTTATTTCTCTAAATCCAGACTTCTTGATCACTCATTGTTGGATGTCAAAATCATTGCTGGCATTCTCCTTTTAAGAGATGCTTAGGAAAGAGAAGCGTGGTGTGCAGGATGATACACAGGAACGATCATGACCTGATTTTTCACCTTTTCGTTTTGCTCCCTGGCTCTTTAAACATGGATTATTTTCATCTGCTAGAGGGCACAGAGGACACCTGCATTTTTATTGTCATTAGCAATTCCGTCATTAGTTTGGTTAAAAGTTGAATCAGTTACAGGTATTGTTTAGTTCTGAATAAATGTATAACCTTAACTCTCACTCATGCAGCATTGTTCACGGTGGTTGTAGACTGAGATGTGGAACTTGAGAACGGGTACCGCCAACTACAGAGCACATTTACACGCAAGTTCTTACGTTCAAATGCCTGAAAACAAGGATGAAGCTTAACTGTTCTGGAGTGATTTCATAATTCCGAGTTAAATGGTATTTGAATTACTACTGACCTTCAGTTTGAAACAGTTTACTTTTATAACAAGTTTGCATGTCTGGCTCTTACTGAGTTTTGACAAGTTGGAAGGAACTTATTTTGCTTAACAAGGTGTGTGTGTGTGTGTGTGTGTGTGTGTGTGTGTGTGTGTTCTCCCCTCTTCACTGATATTCTGAATGATTGGGTAAATTTTTCTCAAAGTTTTATATCAGGGCTTAGCACATGGCTACTAGATGGAAAAAATCCAGCCAGTTATTTGTTTTTATAAATAAAGTTTTATTGGAACACAGTCCATCATTGCTTTTGTGCTCTGGTGGCAGGGTTAGGCAGTGGTGACAGACCAGATGGCCCTCAGCCTAAAATATTTACTGTCCAGATATTTAGAGAAAAAGTTGGCTGACAACTGGTCTAGATGATAGAAATATGTCTTTTAAGAGGTTGTATTTTTATGAATTCTGGGGAAATTGTGGACTAAGAAATTATCCTTGCCCCAATCCACCCTTAAAAATGCAGTTGTCAGCTCTGTCGGCTCTGGTGTATTTCTGTGATCTTAAGAAGTTGCTTATCAGGATGCAATGACCCTGGTTTCATGGTAACTAAACCCGCATCAGCTTCCTGCTAATGTACTGCTAGTCATTTTATTCAGTAGACTGAGTAGCTTTCAGTGTTTCTATGGGAAGGACACTGCTCATTAACGGATATGTTCAGCCTTCAGTTTAGCTAAAATCTGAATGCTTTCTCAACCTGAAACAGTGGGCATTATTCTAAATGTTAAGTAATATAGCTCTCCACAAAGACAGAGTGCTTCCCAGGCATTACAAGCTGTGCGCCATCGTCATTCCTCACCGAAATGCTGTGAAGTAGGTTCTTCATGTTGCCATCCAGATTTTATCACTGAAGCGGGAAAGGGTGACTCGCTGAAGGTCACATAATAACAAAGCCCACTGGCAATTCGTGTCATCTCGTGAGTCATGTTGGTGCTGGGGAATGCAGCTGACGCCAGTGGGACTGACACCCGGGGCTAGCCAGTCCTCCTAACCGGTTTCTCCCCGGCAGAACCGATGATTTCATTAGCGAGGTAAGTGAACGGGTGATCCAGTAATTAATTCGTCCTTGTCTAGACTTAGGACCCCAGTGAAATCAGATGGTGGGGAAGGCTTGCTGAGTCTTCAGGTGCCCCCTCCAACCGATTCTCATCACCCAACGTTTTTTCCTTTAATTCTGCCTGACCGTTTATGAAGTACACTCACATTGATTTACTCTCTGCATCCTCACGGCCCCGCATCGTGTGGCAACCTTATTCCACGTTACACTTGAGGAGGGGGCGCGGTGTCAGAGCCCCCTCTCCCTCGCATGGCTCCCAACTCCCAAGCCTGTGTCCTCGCTGCGGGATGACCTGACTGCTGGGCACGCAGTACAGGGGCGCACGGTCCCTGCCTTCGGGGGCCTTCCAGTCTCGTGGGGGAATATGCCACGTACGTAAAGCTGATGACCGTCGCTCAGGGTTTCAGACGTGCCGTGAGATGGAGGCTTTGAGTTCAGAGGAGAAAGAATCACCGTGGACAGAAATAGGGGCGGAGATGTGATGCTCAGAAAGGGAAGTAGGATCTGGCTGAGCTGGGAGGGAAGTGTGCACGGGAGGGAGTGGCGTGACCCAGTATCACACGCACACGTGTGTGCGCACACGCACACAGACACGCACACGCGCCCAAGAAGCCACTGAGGGACTGAGTCAGTAGACAGCCGAGCTGGCTGGATATGGGTGTGGTACAGCGGAGGAGAGGGTGAGAAGATGCCCTGGTGGAGGACCTTTCTCACCTACAGAGAATGATGGAAACAGTGTTTAGAGAAGATTTGTAATCTCTCTCATTGTTGTGAAGGAAACAGGAAGCAGGAACGTGGATAGACAAACGGGAAATGAATGAGTCCAAAGGTGGAAGAAAGACCGCTGTAAAAATATGTCTCACCAGAAACTGGACTGGCTGTTGGTTCCTCTGGCCTCATGTTATTATAGAGTAATCTGGAAAGGTCATTGAAAAATTTGTATTTTAATACTCTCAGCCTTTAAAGCACCTGCTAAAAAGAGTATCTATAGTCTGTATGAATACAGAATAGCCTCCTGGATTTGAGATTCCACAAAGATGCCACCTAACAAATTGAGGTGTGAATGAGTGGCCGTATCCTAATACTGTGGCCTCAGGAAGCAACTGCAGGCCGGTTTGTGTCCAGATGTCACCGTGCCCCCATCACACAGTCCCTACTAACATGCGCAGTGCCTGCCAGAGCATCCTGGTGCCCCAAGGCTGGCAGGATCTCAGCCATCCTCTCCCTAGTCCTACCTTTCTCCAGCATCCTCTAGACCCGCCTTAAACCCCATCATGCTGCTCAAAGAAATTTCCCCAGTTTTCAATTTTATAGATGCAGTTTTCTGAAACTTGGATTTCACTGAGGAAGATCCCTCACGGTTCTCCAGCAGGTTTTGTAAACCATCAATCTGTCCAGGATGAAACTGTGCCTCCAGCAGGTCTTCTACTGTGGGTCCTTCCCACCTCACAGTGGTTCTTGGACCTGCTGGACCAGAGTGAACTTGGATGAAAATGGGGAAAGGATGTGTTGGTCAACGTGGGCTGGTTGATGAAAACCCTCCGTGTATTTCACCATTTAAAAATACGATTAAAAAAAATATATCTCACTGACTGCCCTCACAGCCACATACTGTTGGGAGGTTGAGAGCAGAACTGGGAGATGGTATCCCTGGACCAAGGGTCCAGGGTCTTGGAAGACCCTGGGGAGGGTCTGTCGTAAGTGGGACCAGCCAGTCAGAAGGCTGGCGAGCCCAGAGCTTGGGCATAAACCGGAAGGGGAGGGGGGCACAGCTAAGTGTTCAGCTTCTGAGCCCGTGTGGAGAATGGTTCCTTCCTTGCAGGTCCCAGAACTTGAAAATTGATGAAAGTGTAAGACGTAACCAGTTCCTTGGGGTCCAGATAGCAGCAGTTCTCAGCATATAGGAGGACAGGAAACTCGGGAAGAACATAAAGATGTATGTGTGTGTGTGTTTGTTTAAAAAAAAAAAAAGTCCTAATCCTGATTCTTCAAATCTGGAGACAGTCCAGCTGCTCTGCCGTGCATCCTGGGGGTGCCACTCGGTCACCTCCTTCCAGATGTCCGAGCGCTGTCACGTCACTCTGTTGTCTCTCGTAGGATCTTATGTTTAGAACTAAACTATGTACTCAGTTGTTTTTATCTACGGAGGCGCGGTGGACACTTGTGAGCTCGTCCTCGGAGTTCTCATGGCCGAGTTACTCCCCCTGCGAGGCATCTGCCCTGTGTGCTCTCCACCCGCGTCTTCTGTGATCGTAGGTGTTCTAGCTGTTTCTCAGTATCTCCAAGTCTTGCAGCTATTTGTCAGTTTGGTAGTAAAAGAGCTCTCGTAAAAGAGGATAGCGATATTAAACCCATGTAAATACAGCAAGGGGTGTAGACGAAATGGAGGCTAGAATGACAGTGACCGACTAAGCTGGCCTCTGTCTGGGAGACATTTGGCTGATTTGGAGGGAGGACGGCCCTTTTGCGATCCATATACTGAAATAACGAAGTCACTAAATACAGCCATTTATAGTCATTATCTCCTGCCAAAAACCCTTATTTAAACGAGCGGCGTATATTAGCAAACGTATTTATTCCCTCAGCCCCAGCGTCCCATCTGGGTCATCAAGGACCGCAGAGCCCCGTGTGGAAGTCCAGGGAAGCATTTCCTGAAAAGAATGACTCACAGTGGGCTTGGGTGGGATCACCTGTGCTCTGCCATCCCAGAGGTGAGGAGACGGGGTTCTGGCTCAGGGGTGATGGGGAGAGACTTCAGGCCGAGGTGCTATCTGCCTCCTCCGGTGGCTGTGCAGCCTTTTAGCAGGTGGAGAGGGTGTTGGGGAGAGTTTCCAGGCAGGAGAGGCGCCGAGACCAGAAAGACGAGGGTTGGTGGTTGAGGTGGCAACTGCCAGCCGTCTAGTTGTATGTGGGGCATGGCGTGGAGTGGAGGGTTGAAATCTGAGATGGAGGAAGGGGATTGGACTCGATTAGCTAGGTCTTGAGTGGCCAGCTGAAGACTGAGAGCAGCAGTGGGGCATTAGAGGGAATTGTTTGTTTAGACTTTCAGCCGGCCATCGCTCAGTACCTGCTGTGGGTTGGGAGCTCTGCCCAGAACCGAGATAGAAAGTTGTCCCCACCTGTGAGGTGCTGTCGACAGTGTGGCAGAGGAGCAGGGGGCGGTTTGAACCACAGTGAGATGAGTACAGTGTGGACCCTGCTCCTGGTGGTTTGCCGGCCCAGAGGAGGGAGAGGTGGAGCTGGGAGCTGGGAAGGGCTTCGGAGAAGGAGTGGCCTGGGAGCTGGGACTTCGCACAAGGGAGGGATCTGATCTCTCTAGCTGTACATTTATTTTCTTTTATTCTGCTCATCCCCATACCTTTAAAAAGACTGTTATTCTCATTTTACTTCATTCACATTATGCAACTGTTAACTTTTGAAATTCAGTAGTGTGACCCACTCCGTGATCTTTTCCAACTAATAAAATGGAGTTTTCAGATGGGTCTCATTCCTTTGGTTTCATTATTCCCAGAGGTCTTGCATTCTGGAGCAGATGGGTGGTGGGCCCTGATGCAAACCTCAGGGAAAATAGAGGTTTTATAGATATATCTTGGGCACTGAACTGTTTCTGATCCAGAAAGGACCAACTTGCTAACTTACTCATCCTCTAAGACGGTGGTTGTCAAATGAGCTTGCATCGGAAGCGTCAAATGAGCTCGACCTGGACAGGGTCTGAAAGGTTCCTAGGAAGTGCTGACGCTGTTGGTCCAGGGCCCACACTTTGGGAACCCCTGCTCTGTCTAAGCCATGCAGCCACTGGGAAAAGGCACTGCTGTATTCTTGGTGGAATGTTCCTTTACATGGCCCTTTCTTAAGGACTTCCCCAGTGTGCTGTCTTCCTAGCCAGTCACAGCAGGAACAAGGGTGCAGACACACAGTGCCCTCCAAGGGAGAAAAGATGGCTCTCCAGACTCCCCAGGAGCCCTCCAGGTTATCCTCATGGGAATTCAAACTCCTGCAGAGCCTGTGCGAATTGCAAAGATGCTGGGACAGGTGAAGTGGGATTCTAGACTCTTTTTTTTTTTTAAATTAATTTTTTAATCTTTGGTTGCATTGGGTCTTCGTTGCTGTGCACAGGCTTTCTCTAGTTGTGGCGAGCAGGGGCTACTCTTCGTTGAGGAGCATGGGCTTCTCACTGCGGTGGCTTCTCTTGTTGCGGAGCATGGGCTCTAGGTGGGTGGGCTCAGTAGTTGTGGCGCATGGGCTTAGTTGCTCCTCGGCATGTGGGATCTTCCCAGGCCAGGGCTCGAACCCGTGTCCCCTGCGTTGGCAGGCGGATTCTTAACCTCTGCGCCACCAGGGAAGCCCTGGGATTCTAGACTCTTGACTTTCCTCCTCCTTGTCTGTGAGGGCTCACCCATTCTCAGGACCAAAACTCGATCTCAAAAACTGACATCACCTGTGAAGAGTAGCAGATTTGTTCTTGTCCAGCTTCAGTCCGTGACCCCCCATTGTGGCTGTCAGAAATCAAGATTCAGCCTGGTCTCCCTTCTCTCCTTCTGTGAGAGGCCCCTCTTGTAGTCTGGAAACGGGGTGTAGGGGATGAGGGCCCTAATAGTGACAGCCCACGGGAAACCGGCAGACACCCAGAGATCCCCCAGCTCAACGGGTGCTCCTGTGCTTTGAGCTCACACCCATTGGAATGATTAATTGATGTCCTCCACTCTGCTGGACAATTAAGGAAAGCAGGAGAAGGAGGGAAACGTCTTCAGTTGGACCTAATTTGGCACCATATTGTTTTCTGTTAATCTATTTTGTTTTCTGTCCGTCTGTCCCCGGGGACGGGTGCCTTGCTGCTTGCTGAAGCATGCATAACTAATGTCCTCATTAAGGGCTGATCTGTTTATCAGGGCCATGCGAGGAAGCCAGCCTGCCAAACCTAGGTGCAAGCAGGGGGCTGTTACCTCCCTCTGGGCCTTAGCCCCACCTCATTAAGCTGGTCCGGGCTATTGATTGGGAGCCTGTGTTTGGAAGAGTCTTACTTACTCCATGCATTATCTTGACAGATTGATCAGACCTGATTGAGAACCTCTTAAAGGAACGAACAGCTGTAATGGGAAAGTTGGACTCTGTCATCCGTTAGGATGATTCTGGGAGCAAGAAGAACAAGTCTGACATCTTGGAGCAATTGTATTTACAATTAACATGGCTGAAAACGATTGCCTCTATTGATCCCCCCTTCCTGCAATTACAGCCCCATTGTTTACATTCCAGCACTTCAGTTATAAAAAGGAAATTCAATAATTATTGCATTATTTAAAGTTAAAGTGCCACAGAGTTTGCTGGCTACGCTTGCTGGTTGATTTAACGTTCAGTAAAATCCATGCTGAGCTCTCCATCTTGAGGCCGAACAGTATCGGCTTTTAATGAGACTTAAAAAGGGGGGGAAGGAGAGCAAAACCTAGTGTACAGAGTGTTTGTCTGGGTTATTTATGGGGGGGGGAGTGGAAACCTGAAAGCAGGGCAGAGAAACTAGCCGTGTCATCTTTCGCAAAACTGTGTCCCCTCTCACCACGTGGCCGTCCACTCTGCAGCCAGCCATCTCCTGGTCTCTCGGCTCCACTTCCTCAAAGAAGCATTTTTCTCTTTCTACTCTCTCGGTCCCTTGTCCCCCTCCCACAAGTGTAACTTATCTTCCTCAACCTTCAACAAAATCCAGATAATTTAAGGAGAAAGGGTGAAATGTCTTAGCAGCCAGAATGAGCGACATCAAAAGCATTTGTTTAGAGGGAATTTTTCTCTCGTGCCTGGTCACTTTCCCATTTTCTGTTTCAAGGGAAGAAATGAAATAAAAATTAAGCCCCTCTTACGAGGAAGAAATCAGCCCTGTGCGTGCCCGCTGCCCCCTGCCCATCTCATGCTGGCGGCCCGTGTTCTTCTCTCATAATGAAGGTGATGAGGGTATTTGTCAGCAGATCGTGGGAGCTCAAGAGAAGCTTCCAGGTTGGAGCCCCAAGTTCATGCTCTCAACAGCAGCAGCGAGAAAGTTCAAGAGCATGGGGGGGATTTTAAAGACCATTTTATTTTTCTCATATTTGGTGGAAGCTCTCCCGTGGGCTCGGTTCCAGCGAGACATCTGGAGAGGTGCGCTCAGCAGGGTGCAGGGCTCGCAGGGAAAAAGTGATGCCTCATGCCTCGCCATCAAGAGTCACGCCTTCAGCCACAGCCCCGCGAAATTTTAGACTGCAGGTGTGAAAGGGGAGAGGAAGATGAATAGAGCCAGTTCCGACTTTTATGAAGTATCTGGAGCAGGCCAGTAGCAGGCAGCTGCTTCCGAGTGACTTTTTCATTAAAGGGGTAAATTCTTGTGTGCAGGCGTTGCATGATGTATCGAGTGCAGTTTGCTAGAATCTGAAATACTCTTTGGGAAAAGGCGGGCAGGTCGGAAATGTTAAGCCTTGGAAATTTTCCTTTGTACGGGGGAATGTCTCCATGTATTCTGACTTAGGTCTCTGTTCTGTGGCAGTTGCTGTCCAAAGCAGCTGTTCTCAGAGTGTGATACCAGACCAGGAGCGTCAGCATTCCGCCAGGAAGATTGTTAGAAGTGCAAATTCTCCATCCTTACCCCAGACCCGGTGAATCAGAAACCCCTGGGGTGGGCCCGACACTCTGCGGCATGACGCACCCCCCCCCCCCCGCCCCCGCCACCACCAGGTGCTTCTGATGCACGCTCCAGTTAGAGGACCGCTGAGCTGGAACACATCTGCATCATTAATCACCAAGCCCATGGCAGTGTACCTGCCAATCAGAGGTGAGGAAGCAAAATCTGGTCTCAAGGTAGAGAGATGATGCCTGTGCCAGATATTCAGGTAGTCCTTCACACCTTCCGAGTGATCTTCACATTTGTTTGCTCATGTGGTTTTTAAAATTGCCTCCAAGGAAGACAGGGCAAGTATAAACATCTGTATTTTACAGATGAAGTAACGCACCTGTTTTGACCACCAGACAAGTATGTTTTTCCTGCTGTGTTGACTGTCATGGGGTTGGAGATACAAATAAGCAAATCCTTCAGAGCGGATTTGGGGAATCGGCGCCATGTCTGCAGCCTTTTCAGCAAAGTTCTCCTTTCCTGGTTCTCACCTGGGATGTTGGCAGATGTGATAAAAGAGCAAGGGTTCTGATTTTCATTATATTGACACCTCGCGGGCAGAGAGATCCAGAGAGAACAGATGGGGTTCTGTGGCAAGGACATGGACCTGGGGTGTGATCCTGGCTCTGCCTGCACCAGCTGCACGACTTGGGCAAGGGACTTAAAATAAAAATTAAGCACCTCTTGTAAGGAAGAAGTCGGTCCCGTGTGTGTGCAATTTCCCCTCTATTTTATAATTTCTGTGCATCGCAGTATCTTTATTGTCAACAAGGGATTCTTCTTTGGCCCTGGGGGGTAGTTTTGGGGGGGTGGTTCCCAGGGAGGGGGCAGGATAGATTGGTCATAAGGAGGGAAATGTCAAATAGGTAAATTCAGTAGACATTCATTTCTATTCCTAATCCCCAAAGCTTAACTAGTTTGAAAGATAATGATAGTAATAATAATAGCCTTGTTGATTCTGAAGGCAAGCCGTGCATCAGGCACTGTATTACACACTTCGTATGAGTTATCCCGTTGACCTCTCCCAGTGGTGCTATGAGGAGCTTCTGTTATTGTTCCAACATTGCAGATGAGGCAACGGAGGCCCACCCCGTGTGTGTAGTTTGCTGAAGGGAGCACAGAGGGAGGGTTTTCCCTGGCCTGCCTTAATCCAGAATTCACCTTAAACCACAGTTATGACAACAGTGTGACATGGAGTTGAATGAGGACCAGCTTGAGTAGCATATATACGGCGGCCTTTGTTTTGTGTGGGGACTTATACCTGTGAGAGCTGGAAAGTATTATACCTGTGAGAGCTGGAAAGTAGCGTAAGGGAAGAAGCACATCTTAATGAACTCACTGTTACCAGTGCCCTTAGTGAAGGGCTGATCTTCAGATCCAGGGAGCTTTGGGTAGTTCCTGGAGGATAGTCAGTTTGATGTTAGCCTTGTGGGACCTGCTTGATTGTTTTCCCCACCACATACCTCCGTTGGCTTCCGAGCTTATGTAGATGCCCATTTGCCCGTCGTGGAAACTAGCCCTTATTTTGCTTGAGACCTCAGGCTCCGATGGGCCCTTTCCTTAGGGAGGACTCCTACACACCTTATCAGCTTCCTCTCTGTGTATAGTTATGCCACAGTCCTTTCTGGAGTTTTCCCAGCAGAGGGAAATGAAATCTGTTAGGGATGGCATCAACATTCCACAAGAGTCCATGCTTGTATTTTTCTAGAAAAGATTTCAAAGCCAAGGCCGATACAACCTATAGATTGCAGATTTATGCTTATTTTTTCCCTAGAATTTACTATACTTCTCTCAAGGAACATTCATCTTGAGACTTTTGAATGAGGAAATATCATTCATGCAAGCGAAGAGATGCAGGGCTAGAAAGTCTTGACTCTGGCCTTGGAGCTCGGATGCTGAGAGCGAACAGTCATGGCTTGTTCCAGGGCGTGAGGAGACTGGCCTAGAAACTGGAAAATAGGTCAGAGCAACGCAAATGGATTGATCTAAGGGAATATTTTTACTTCCTTTCACGTTCCCCTGTAAATGGTGGTTGGGGCTTATATCTTACACTGTCTGCTGGGCTCCTGCAGTGAAATAGGACTAAATTAACAGGTGCCGAGGATGAGGGCATGAGTGGGTGAAAAGCCAACATGAAACAGAGAATACATATATATTTAGGTTGACTTTCCGGAAGCTTTCCTAAGAATGCGACATTAAATTTGGAACTGTAACACAACCCCTGATTAAAAAAATTAACCACCCCCATTCTGGATTGCATTACACCTGAAACAATTTCTTTTTTAGGCATTCAAAGTGAATACCCAGGTCTGGAGAGTCCTGTGTTCCAGAACGCACCCCGTGGTCATTGCAGTGTAGCTGGGCAGCTGTGGGCCTGGCCTCCAGCCCTGGGTTCCTATCCTTTTTCTTCCATGCTCTGTGGGACCTTGGGGGCAAGGAGTCACATGACTTCTTGGAGCTTTGGGTTTCTCCAAGGACAGGAGCCAAACGCTGCCCACGTCAGGGTGTCATGAGAAAATTAAATGTGTGAAGGTGCTTCCTCAGCAGTAAATGCCATGCACGGGTATGATGGTGAATTAACACCTGCTTCCTTCTTCCTTATTTCATCTTACTGGGTAATTAGCAGCTTCGCTCCGGACCCTCATCTTCCTGTTCCTTCTCACTGGAAGTGTTGGTTAGACTTTCATAGTCCTCACCCCAAGCCCCGGGCTTGCTGTGGTTATCAGTTTTTTCCCTCCAGAGGCCTGATGCAACAGCAGCCTGTTGCACTGGGGACCTCTGTTTTATGGATTGAGAGGCTCTTCTCCCTGCCTGTGCCGGGTTGCACTTCTGAGCTCCACAGGCGTGTCGGGCCTTTTTGGACGCCCGCCGTGGGGCTTTCTCTCTGTGATGCGGGAGGTGTCTGGTCTGCCGCTTGCCCGGAGGGCTGCCTGGGAGCTGCTTTACCCCGTCAGGGAGCTTCGCTGTTTGCTTTGCCCTCTGAGTACAGTTGCGTTGTATCCATGGGAGGATGTGGTGAGCGGGGTGGGCGTTCGTGTGTTCATTGTAACAGTTATTATTCCCCGAGGAACCTTCGTTTGTGAATCGTGTGTTTTCGTTTGTGAGTGTGTGTGTGTGTGTGTGTGTGTCAGAGTGTACTTTGTCCATTTCTCCTTTAAAGGGGAGGCTTTGACAAAACCTGATCAATATTTTGCATTCCATGCATGAAGAACCAGATGTTAGAAGTTTCCTATTGTTGGGGAGGAGGAGGGAGCCGGGGCCCCTCCAGATTTATAGAAATCGATGTCCTCTGACAGAACTTGGTTAGTTTTCCTGGGAAACAAGTAACAGGAACACATTTTTTTGATTTTCACGATGAATTATTTTCTAACAAGAGCCCTCTTTTCGTCTCTTGGACTTTCATTCGTTGGCCAGGGTGGACGAGCCCAACATGTTAATGGGGTGGAATCCCACAAATAACGCGGGCTGGCTCCTTTCCTTTCTTTTTTAATTATTAATTTGCTTTTTGCACTCGGCCTCACGTGCTAGGCCTATTATTCAAGGCGCCTCTTGTTGTATTGAGGTCTTTTCTTTTCCGAGTTCTTCCCTCGGAACCAGACCCAGAAGGGAAGACGTGGGACATTGGATGTTTCCATGTCAGGCGCACAGGAGTGTCGCCTGCCAGCTAAACCAGGACAGGACGAGCGTTTTAAATTATAAATGCTCCGACAGGATCAGACAGATGGACAGGAAAGGGTCCCTGACCAGTGTGAGGGAGCCCCGCTTGCTCATTTCCAGCACAGGTGCTGCCCACCTAGTGTGTGTGAATCCAGTTGCTACTCGATTGCTGTGAGGACAGTCTGTTTTCTGCCGCACGGTGGTCAGTTGGAGAAGTTGGAGTTTGTTGGGCTCTTTCTCTGTTTCCATTTATGAGTCACACTGGATACTTATTCCCTTCTTGTGGGTCCTTGTACTTCTCTGAGCTTTCAGGAAGTAAATCCTCTTGCCACGTGTAGAAGTTTCTTTCGGTGGAAACAACAGTACACTTGCAGTTCATATAACCCAGTGTTTTGCAGGCACTTTAAAAAACAGCCAGTGAGATTGGGGGAAAACAAGGAAACCCTAGGTGGTTCAGGGTTCAGGGTTATAGGAGAGGCTGGCTGAACCGAGTGAGTTTGGTTGGACCTCGGTTGCCACTCTTCTTTAACTGGGTAGATCTCCCTTTCTTGATTTACTAGTTGGTCCTGCTTATTCATTATTCATTGGTGGGTAGATGTTGATTTTTCTTGAGTGAGCCAGTGATTTTCACCGGTCCAGCTGGAGGGTGTATTCTCACATGGTATTCACAATAGAGGGGTGCCCTCCTTATATCCCTTGGCCTGTCTGCCAAGTCACCACCATCACTGCCTTATTACCTGCAGGGTCATGCCCTAGGGTAGGGCATAGTCTGTGTGTGTGTGTGTGTGTGTGTGTATGTGTTTACATAGTGTCTCATGTGTTGTAGATGCTTAGAATTGAACCAAAACCAAACCCTGCTTGATGGGCTCAGTGGCCAGTTTTCTTTGGGTCCACGTGTAGCACACTAACCACAGTTGAAGTTATTGTTCTGTTTTTCTTTTTTCAACTGCACACCTGACCCAACAGAGGTGAGCAGTTAAGAATCTTTTGAGTGCAGAGTAAAGAAATAAATGGAAAAAGCCAAACAAGACCTGGATCCTGCTTCCCAAGGATGGGCAGCCTTTGTGAGGGGGAGAGTGTTGGGGGAGTCCAGTATCTGCGTGGGAGAAGAATTTCCTGCCTGCAGAGGAGAGCAAGAACTCCGAAAGGAGGCAGGCAGCTCCCCCACTGAGTGTTCCACTGGGATTTGTGCCTTGGTGGATTCTCCATATATTACAGTGAATTTAATTAAATACATTGTGATCCCAATTGAGGGTATTCTAATTAGCTGGGACAGGAACAAATCATTCTCCCTCTTTCTCCAGATGAAAACATCTACTCTCTTCTGCAGGGAAAGCATGTCCTTGGCTGACTGGCTTGCCCCGTGGAGTCCTCATCGGCTTCTGCAGCCCCATCCCCTCCTGCTGCGTCTTATTAGGCAGGTTCCAAGGGTGGAATTCTGGGGATGGGCCAGGGCATCTTGGGAAGGAGAAGGTGCCTGGCCAACAAGGTCAGGGCATTGACGCACTCAAGGCCTCGGAAATGACCAGATGTTGTGGAGTAGGTCATAGAAGTCAGGACCCAGGACCCTGCTGCTCGCTTTGGGCCCCCGTTTGCTGGAGATTGGACAGCCTGAGAATTACCGAGCTTACAAGATGTGGTGAGAACAGGAGCTGTCACATGCAGGTGGACCTCAAGAGACTTCAGTTGTGAGTGGAAGTTTGGGTTAGGTATAACCTTTATAAGCAGGTGTTTCCTAGGATGGAGAAATAGTTTATTCTGGATTTTTGTGTGTATGTCTTGAAGAATGAACTTGGAGTGCAAAAGCAAGCTTGGAATTTTGAATTATGCTTCTGTGCAAGTCTCTAAGAGAGGACCCTAAATGTTCCCTGCACCGGGATCAGTGGGAAAGGCCGTGGCTCTGTTTTCCACATTTCCTTTTATTCGTTTCTCTACCATTTGTAGCATGTAACCATTTCCCTTCCAAAATGGTTCTCACGTGGCAGACAGAAGAATTCCTGGTGGCAGTAGAGATTGCCGCTGACCACCATGAGTCAGGTGTAGTGGTTTGGGGACATCATCCTTATACAGTTATTTTTTAAACAGGAGTCCCCAGTATCATGTTTATTTTAGTTCAGGATTTATACAGCCCTGTCACCCAGGAACCCATGGATTTGAGGACAAAATACATCTGACATCTGACAACTCCCATCCAACACTTTTTGGCCATGTTATTCTCTCTTCTGGCTCAGAGACTGGAAACCCCAGCTGTTTGGAAAAGAACCCTCACATCCATATTAAAATTTTATGTTTAAGATTCAGAGCTTTAGTGCAAGGAAGTCCTGTTTCATGGGAAAGTAATGAGAATTTGGGGTTAGGGCATTAATGGTACTTGCTCTGATTTCATAGTTCATGATACCACCAAAATCCCTCGACAGAGCTTACTGCTTTAGATGCCATGGGTATTTTCCCTGTTATCTTTCATTCAGTCAGTTTTTGTTGAAACTTTAATAAATGTCATTCTTTTGGTCTTAGTGATCCAAGACAGCAGTTTCTGGCTCCTGTACAAGTTTCCTGTTCCTCAATCCCAAGCCAAACTCTTGCTCCCAGGAATATCCTGGTGCAGTTTTTGGCTTTCGGGGGTCCCTGTGGAGAAGTCGGGGAGAAGGAGCATGGACAAGCGCATCATTTTCCTTTCCACCTAGCCCCTCAGACTCTCCTTCTCCCCAGGGTTGCAGCCTCCAGAAAACTTTGCTTTGTTGCTTTCCATACTCCTGAAATCCTCTGTGAGGAGCCTTATGTCAGAGGCAGCAAATTGAAGATAAACGATTAAAAAAAAAATCAGCTCAAATTTATTTCAAGAAAAGTAGCTTTATATTTTCAGTTGTTATAATTTGACAGTTAACACTGAGCTTGCTAGTTCTTCAAACTCCTTCTGGTTGTGATTGTTCTAGGACAGCTAGTACGGCGCCGGGGCAGGGAGGGAGGATATTGCTTTGTTCCAAGGCTCTGCACTTGAGTGTGTTAAATCACCCATTTCGAGGACAGAAGGGATTGTTCTCTCTTGGTACCGGTGAAGCCCTTCACTCTGTTATCTGCAAGTTGGCCCCAGAGCAAAAGTTATTATAGTAGTGTAGTTTTTCTACAGCACTCTATTGTTGCATTCGTATTTCCTCTTCCAACAAGGTCCAAACGTGCTTCTGGAATGTTCACACTTTTTCCGTGAACATAGGATGTGTGCATGTGAGCACGTGAGCCTCAGAGCCGTGTCATCCAATAGGAAGTGCTGCTAGGACCACTCTGGTATTTTCAGTATTAGGCAGAGTGCAGGACATTCTGACTGCTGTGCTTTCTGAGTGTGTCACCGTATAGTGTGGACAAGAAAGATATCCAAGCAGGACCAGAAACATTTATCAGGCGTGGGCATCAAATAGAGCAAGTATGGTCAGAAATGAGAGGGGCCGGACAAAGAAGTGCCGAGGCATTTATCGTGTACTCTGTGTGGTCCCTTGGGCCAGGCTCTGGGGGCTAAAGGGGGGGATGGGGGTGAGGAGGAAGAGGGACGGACAGGTGGAAACATGAGCCCATAAAATACATTATCTGAACTTCCTCCTCCAAAAGGATGCTGGGGGATGTGAGACCCAGCTTCTAGTTCTCTCTCCCACTGACTAGCTGGGTTACCTTGGGTCAACCACTTAAACTTTTTGGAATTGTTTCTCCTGCTTTATGTGCACCCAATAGAAAAGTTCCCTCTTCCCCTAAAATGAACCATTTGAAATGAAGGAGGCGGCCTTCCTATACCAGGAGCGTGTCAATTCCCTAATTGCTAATAAAAAGGGTCCATAGCTTTCAGCTGTATTCTCAAAGAGGCCCCGAAAGGATGTAAACATTGTGCTTGGATAATCTTTAAGCCTTCTCCTAAATGCAGAAGTCTGGGGTCGGTTAACTGTTTCCATGGCCTCCACTGTCTTGTGCATCAGACTTTATTCCTGTGTGTGCCTGCTTTCTGGCAGCTCTGGGGCTTCTGTGTTCTGAAATCAGAGTACTGTGTTGACACAAACACAACACAGAGTGTTATTTTGACCATCTGAGCACTAAGCCAAATGACCTTGAGATGTTGACAGGGAAACTAGTCTGGAGAAATTTATTTTTCTGTCTTTTTTTTTTTTAATCCAGGGGAAAACCTAATTTTGGGTTCTCCGAATAGTCTGTAGTTCTAAATACAAAAACTTGAGTCATCTTTCTTGTGAAATAGCCAAACAGCAGCTTTGGCTCTGTGTTACTGACCTAAGAGTCTATACAGGTAAGGTGACTATGTGGACCATCCCCTAAAACAGGGGCTGGTCACTTTTTCTGTAAAGGGCCAGATAATAAGATTTTAGGCTTTGCAGGCCAAACAATCTCTCTCTTTTTTTAAATTTGTTTATTTATTTATCTATGGCTGTGTTGGGTCTTAGTTTCTGTGCGAGGGCTTTCTCTAGTTGCGGCAAGCGGGGGCCACTCTTCATCGCGGTGCGCGGGCCTCTCACTGTCGCGGCCTCTCCCGTTGCAGAGCACAGGCTCCAGACGCGCAGGCTCAGTAGTTGTGGCTCACGGGCCCAGCTGCTCCGCGGCATGTGGGATCTTCCCAGACCAGGGCTCGAACCCGTGTCCCCTGCATTGGCAGGCAGATTCTCAACCACTGCGCCACCAGGGAAGCCCCAAACAGTCTCTATTGCAACTATGGAACTCTGGTGTTTAGAGAGCAGCCATAGACAATACACAAATTAACAGATGTGGCTGTGTTCCCATAAAACCCTATTTACAGAAATAGGCAGCAGGGTGGATTTGGCTTTTGGGCCATAGCTTGCCGACCCCTGTTCTAAATAAAGCAGGACACTTTGGAGAGTGGAAGGAGGAACCTTTAATTATTGTGCCAGGAAGACCAGTTTTATACTGGGAGGGTCGGATCCGTCAGCGTTTTCAGCACGCTGACGCGTGTGAGGGAGACGGGAACGAGAGCCAGCTTGGTACCGGTGAAGCCATTCACTCTGTTATCTGCAAGTTGGCCCCAGAGCTGCTGGGGAAGGACCCGCTGGGAAAACCAAGCAACCCCCATGAGGGGTCCTTGGGCTGCTGCCAGGGCATGGTGGGCTTGGAGTGGCTTACCCGAGGCGTGTCCCTCTTTTTCACCCCTATAGCACCTGCAGCAGCACGAGAGCGGCGTGGAGGGCGAGAGCTGCTACTACCACTGCGTCCTGTGCAAGTACTCCACCAAGGCCAAGCTCAACCTCATCCAGCACGTGCGCTCCATGAAGCATCAGCGCGGCGAGAGCCTGCGCAAGCTGCAGCGGCTGCAGAAGGGCCTTCCGGAGGAGGATGAGGACCTGGGGCAGATCTTCACCATCCGGAGGTGCCCCTCCACCGACCCCGGTGAGTGGTCTCGCGAGCACGGGAGGCCCGGGGCTGCCTGGGCAGTGGCCTCCTGAGGGCTGCGGCTTGGTGCAGCTGGCCCTCACGTCCATTACCAGCCTCAGAGGTGACTGCTGTGTTCTGAAGGGGACACGCAGGGATTGTTGCTTTTCCCATTTTTTAAAGGAACTTAGCACCACACTTTTCTTCAGATGTCACAAGCTGCTGCCCAGGGAGCAAGCCAACAGACGATGTTTTGTCCCCTCTCCCCACATTCTTCTGAGGTGCGCTCTAGATTCAGTGTTTTGGTTCAGATCGACATAAAGCAAACGCTAAACGATGTCTTGCTCAATGTTGAGAATGGGCAGTGTGTGACCTCGAGTCTGGTCTGTAAGAATGAACTTCAGAGAAGATCGAAACATGTGTTTGTTATAAACATTGTGATTGTATTTGAGAGCGACCCAGTTGTTCCTGGCTCAGTGCTGGCTGTTACTTCACAAAGAGGGGGGAGACCTTCCAGGGGAGCTCACCCCACACTTCCGCCTCCACCGTGTCCTCTCACCCGCCGTCCCCTTCTCCTTCCTTCCCTGTGTGACTCGCACTCCCACCGGGACCTCACTCGGTAGAATCTCCCCTCTCTCTTATTTTTTCACCCTTCCAGTCCCTTTCTCTCTGGTTGGGAACACAGGACAGTCACCTGTCTCTTTAAAAACGATTTATGGTTAAAGCCCTCCCTTAATCCTGTGTTCCACTCTCTCTCTCCAACAGCATCTTCAGATTCTTGAAAGAACAGTCTGTGTTGGTCCATCTCCTGTTCACACGTCAGCCTATCATAGCCCGTTTCCTCTCGTCATCAAACCATCCTTGAGAAGGTCACCACTGACTTCGGATTTTCCGAGCCCAGTGGCTACGTGCTGAGCCTTTTTCTTTCTGTGGTCTTTGAAATTGCTGCCTATTCCCTTCTGGAAGCGCCCTTCCCTGGACGTGTTTCTCTCTTGTCCTCCTGCTGCTCTGGACTATCCTCCACGCCACCCCCCAAGCCCCCGCCCCACACCCCGGCTCGTGGTCCTCAGGCTGCCCTACGTGCCGTCATCACCCGGGCACTAGGCCTGGCCCTCGGCTCCCAGCCTCTTGAAACTTTGTCTCCTGGTGTTGGCACATGCCCTTCACACAGCTTCCTGGACCTCTCATGGGTGCCACCTCATACACGCTGGGCTCACAACTTCCCCTGCAGACCTCTTTCTCCTTCCGAGGGCATGCTGTCGAATGACCTAGCCGGGCTGCAGACTCAGGCCTTTTGGTCTTTCCATTGCCTACCGCAGCCTCTCAGCCTCTCACATGTCGTGGCCATGTGGGGACTTTAATCCTAATGTTGTCATTCACATTTTTATGAAGTTTTTAAAGGCAAAAAGTTATATAAACCTTACTGTGAAAAATGGCATAGCCCCCGCCAGTCCCATTCCCCAGAGCACCGCCTTTCAAGTTTAATTGTTTCTTTTGTTACTTATTTCCATATTTCTTAACGAGCTTCTACTACTATTTCTTGATCAAAAAAAATTTTTTTTGGTAAGTTGTACACATTATCTATTGGCTTTCTACTCCAGAAGATGGGGATTTTACTAGTATGCCATTGTGCAAGCTCACACACTCATACCACTCACACACATACCCCCCATAATCCATATGCACTCTCTCTTACACTTACACACACAGACACGGTACCCACACACCCTGGCGCCCTACACACTCAATCTTCCCCTCCCTTCATCTTCCATTATGATTAATAATTTGGGGGCATATTAATATTCAGTGTTTTTATTATTCTGACTCTATATTAATCACAGCTGAGCCATGTTGAGTTTTATAATTTCATTTACCTTCTTGTACAACTTTTTTGTTTTCCCTGGTTTTCTAGGTACCTATGATTAATTCATAGCTAACTCTCTGCCAGAGTAGATATTTTCTCATCTCCAAAGGCTCTGCTGTATCAGTTTATCTGTTAGCTTTGTTTCCTCCTGGAGACATCCCTCCCGAGCCCTTATGGACCCCTCTGCCCATGGCTCTTGTCTCCATCACCTGGCTGTAGCTTTGCTCCCTTTTTCCGTATAAATGAAACCGGATTCTCCAGTGATGGGATATACCAAAATTCGAGAATGCTTCTCCCCTGCTAGAGTAGGATTATCACAGAGGAGGGGCCAGTCCTCCCGGCAGTCAGTCTGAATTGTTGCTTAGGGAAAGTACTGTGTGGGTACCAGGATGATTTTTGTCACCTACAGGTCACTGCAAGACTGACTGTGCCTTCCCATGTGTATTGTAAATGCCTCTTTTGGTTAAAGTTCAGTCTTAATCTCTGGGGCTTGTGCTTCGTGTCTGACCCCATGGCTCTGCATGTGAGCCAGGGACGGGGTCCAGCACCCACAGACATGCCAGTGCCATCCAGCTGTGGGAATCCCTGCTCCCCACTGGGGCATTTTGTCCTGTTTGAGCCTGCCATTCCCTATTATTCTGCTATTAAGTCATTTCACAGGATTCTCCTTCCTCTGCCAATATACTCAGACCTATTTATTTCAGGGTTTAAAATTTTTTTTTTCTTTTTTTTTGCGAGCTCTGCATACATCATTGTTTCAATCTTCCGCTAAAAGCTGGTCCCTTTCGCCCCTCAATTCTTTCTTTCAGTCTGCTCAGAATTCCCTTTTTATTAATGAGGTCCCCCAAACTAAATAGTGTACGGCTGCCATTTCACCCGGGGTCTATGGACTGGAACAGACAGTTCCCTGTTTTATAATGTAATACTCCTATTTATGCAGTCGCTCTGGAATTGCTTTCTTACACCATTGCCTTCTGGGTTTCTCTCATTTAATGCGTATTAGGGTTTTTTTTTTTTCCTCCTCCCGAAGTGTATGAGCAACTTTAGTCTAGATGATAGACTTCCTTTCTGTATTTCAAAATCCTTTTGTATTGTCTTTGGCCTGGAGTCATGTTTTTGCTCTCCACCCACCTCCCTCCCAACCCTGCACCCCTCCCACTCGTACGCTCTAGCTACGTTTATTTATACTCTTTACTAATGACAAAAGGGACAAATTATTAGATAATACTCATATTGGCATTAACAGTAACTCGGTTCTGTTTTAGAAACTCCTTTAAGATAACTCATCTTAAAATGTATCCTTTTCCCTCCTGCTGGGAATTGACTCTTAAAAACTTCTTGGAAGAATGTCTTCAAGAAAAGGGACATTGTGGGCCTAGTAGAATTAATACATTGAAGGTCATCAGCTTCAAGTTTTGTAAACACAGACTTAATAAAATACAGGCATACCTCCTTTCACTGCGCTCCACATGCTTCATTCTTTTACAAATAGAAGGTTTGTGGCCGCCCTGCATGGAGCAAGTCTGTGGGCCCCGTTCTTCCAACAGCACTTGCTCACTTTGTGTCTCTGTGTCACATTTTGGTAATTCTCGCAATATTTTAAACCTTCCACCAGCAAAAAATATTACGACCCCCTGAAGGCTCAGATGATGGTTAACATTTTCTAGCAATAAAGTATTTTTTAATTAAGGTACATACATTTTTTAGACATAATGCTGTTGAACACTTAATAGACTACAGTATAGTGTAAATGTAACTTTTCTACACCCTGAGAAACCACAAAATTCGTGTGACTCGCTTTATTGTAATACTCGATTTATCGCAGTGCTCTGGAGGCGAACCTGCAATATCTCGGAGGTATGCCTGTATTCCCAGTTTTCTCCTCTGGAACGTAAGGATTGGGACACTAATCTTCAGCTGGAAACATCATTCATGTAGCATAGGGCGGCCTCAGGGAATCTTTGGGCACCTTTCGGGAGCCCTGCCTATTCTGACGCTAAGCCGCGTATAAACGGTGGTGCTGTCTAGGGTTTTCGTTCCTGGTATTCTGTCATCGTCTGGTTAAATGATGGTGTTCTCTCTCCTTTCCTTCCTTTTCTTTCCTCCTCTCTTATCCACATACAAGAAAGTTTTACACAAAAGCCATCAGAAATAACTTCCTTTCCTCCTCTCAGCCCAGGACCTCAGACCCCAGTCTCCTGTCGCCTTCTGCAGGGGGCAGGGCTTCCCTTGCTGAGGCTGATGGAGTGGACTCCGCCGTGGATTCTTCCCAGTGGATGACAGAAATATCACTTCTTCAAATCTTACTTGTTAACTTAAGCCCACGTGTTTTCCAATCAGTCAGGCTGACCACGTAGCCTGCCAACCCACATGGAAGTGTGGAGAAGGAGAAATTGTGAAGGTCTCCTCTGCCCTTCAGAACTTTGTGGCAGTGGCCGGGATTTACACCCACCACGGGCCCTGTAACCTCTTGAGAGGCCTCATGACCAGACGTAAAGCATCTAGGTCCTGCCCTGCTGCACCAAAGGACTGAGTCTTGGTTGCTGACCATGGGCTAATAAGTAGTCCACCCTCCCCTACACGGTCCTGCTTGTGGTCAAGCTTCACCCTTGCATCAGTGGGCAGCCTGAGTCCTGTATTATGTTGTCTTTAACCGAGGGTGATGGTCTTTGTCCATGCTACAAACACACATGCGCACACGCACACGCGCGTGCACACACACACGGCCTTCCCATTAAAAAAAAAAAGTCTTGGAATTATACATCTCAGAGAAAAGGAAGTAACCAAACTAGATGAGGTTCACTGCATCCCAACATTTTTTGTGTGTGACCTGGTCTTTCCATTTGTGGCTTGAGTGTATTTTCTGCAAGAGCAAGTGTTCTCCTGACTTTGTTGGGACTTGGCCTTTCTGTTTCATCCCCACACACAGATAAAGGAAGAGAAAGCCTGTTGTTGTGGCCACCCCCTGGGTTATATTTCCCAGTTGCTGGCTTCGGCTGTTTGCTTCCCCTTAGTTGACCAGAAGCTCTTGGAAGATGGAAAGCTCTCGTAGGTGAATCGTGTGTAGGATCAGCTTCCCTGTTTGCTTATTAAGAAGGCATTTCTGGCTCCCGGGTGAAACTGTAGTTAATTTCACTCTATCAGTGCCCTGGGCTTCCAGAAGACAAGAGGTGCTTTGTGTTTCTGTCCTCAGCCTTCCTCTCCTTTTCCTCCTCCTGTTTCTCTTACCCTCGCCTTAACTCCTTCTTTCACGGAGACGTCGACCTCCGAACATTGCACGCAAGTAATTTAATGATTCTTCATTGAGCACCTACTATGTGCAAGACTTTGAGTTGGGGGCACAGCTGCTGCTCTCCCTTCAGCTCTTGGTGTGGTTACACTGCATAATATGCCAGCCCAGGCATCCGGGGCAACTGGACGGTGGCTCAGTTTACAGAGGGCGCGCTCATTCAGAGTTTAGGGGAATATTTTGCTTGGAGCGGAAGACGGCGGCCTCCTTCACTGACACATCTTTGGCGCTCAAGGTAGTGAATTCCTGGGGTCAGGGAGGCAGACACAGCTGGCCAGGTGATGATGTGGTTTTGGTGACAGCCTTTACTGGAACACTCACCGGCTTCACTTGATGGGTTATTTTTTTGAACCAACTTCTAGGGAGTTCTGCTTAACTCGTACAGTTTAAGAGAATAAGAAAATGTACTGTTTTCCACTTTCTCATTTGTTTTTGTTTTGATTTTTCAAAATTGGCATAAGGCTGCCTTCTGAATATGAAAGGCATTTTTTTTTTTTTTGGAAATGACTAAATTATATGCAATTTCAGTGTAATTTTTCTTACAGCACTAAAATATGTTGTGGCCGGTTCTGCAGTTCTGAAGCACTGTTTTCATAAAACCAGAACAGTTATGCTCTTTCCTTTTTCCTTCTATGTGTCTTGTCCATGGGGTTTGGGAAAAAGTAGGGGTAAAGTATTTCTAACTAGAAAAGTTAAATGTAAAAAGAACGTCAGAACAAATCGGGGTGACTGAAAATTTAAGCACTCATGGAGGAGTAGAGAAAGTATGACTTGATCTGTTTTATATCCATTCCCTGATGAAGGACTGTTCGGACAAAGATTGTGAATTTCAGTGTGCTTTTTTAGAAAGCTGCTTTTCAGTGCAGGGATAAAGAGACATCATTATGTAGCGACATGGAAAGAGAATATAATATTGTTAAATGAAAAATGGAGTTTACAGAATAGCGTATAGTTTGACTCTAATTTTTTTTAAAGCTTTTAAACTAACCATTCTAAGCATAGTTTGTAATTGGCATTTCTGGCTGTTTCATGGGTGGGATCTAATAGAGTGTCAGGCACATGGCAAGAGCTCAAATAGTGGTGGAGCTCATTGACAGAGGTATTAGCAAAATTGCTCACAAGAAACCAAGGGGTGAACCTTGGTTGTCTTTTGTTCATGGAGATAGTTTTCCGTTTGCCAATATAAAGTATACGTAGTTTGATTACTGTCTGATTTGCTTGCATTTTGCATCTACATGAAGAGGACAAGAGTACTTCTTAGGGTGTGTACTGTCTTGTTTTTCTGTTGGAACAGAGTTCCTGATTTGCCTTAATTAGTCCTCTAACAATCTACAAAGGTCAGCGCCAATTGCCTGTTCATTTACATTTGTAATTGTGATGGCTTCTGATTACATATTCCTTGTCTTTAGTCCTTCCTCTAAGTATATGCTAGTGTGTCCTCCCCTCCTCCCACACATATGTGTGCATGCGCAGGCGTGCATGTGCACATACACACACAGACACCCACACTCCAGGCCAGTGTAGAAGCTAAGGCTCTGGTCTCTTCATACAAGACAGCTTTGTAGTGATGGCACTGTCTTCCCTGGAACGTCAGAGTCTGTTATGAAGAGGCATCTTGGAGAGGCTGTTGCTTCTAAGCTAGGAATATAATGAAGCCAGAGTCAGGGAAATTACGTGGATACCAGGCAAGAAGTCCAAGAGCCATTATCTAGGAGCTTTCTTGAACTGGGTAATTAAGGACAATTAAAGTCTTCTGCTTGCTCTCTGCAAAGTATGCTAATGATCTGGTGTGTTGGAAGGTGGACGTGGGCAGAGTGCTGGTTCACTGCTGTCCCGTGCTCCTGGTCTAGAGGGGTCCCTCTGGAGACGATGTGACATCACCAGGATAGTCCTTGGGCAGTGGGTTCAGGGTCTACGACCTCCCACCTACTCTGTTTCCCCTCTGTCTTCGCCAGAAGAGATGAGCATCTGCACCAAGACATTCCACCTTTTAGAAATTATCTGAGATCTGGCTGCAGTAACCTGAGTTGCAATGATTATCATTTATTCGCCCTTTGATATTCTGGACCCACCATTTACTAGTTGCTTTATTTTTATGGGAGGGTCAAAGCTGTCGAGGTTTTTTGGTCTTATTTCAGTATATAGCACTGGAGCATACGTTGCCTATATATTGGGCTGTATGTATGGCTAGACGTTGCCTGCCCGGTTAGCCCTGTCCTCAGCTGGGGGCTCTAGTTGTCTTGCATGCTGTCCCCTTGGGTAGGTAGTGGTGTGTGCCCTTATCGCCACCCTGCCCTGCCCACTCTGAGAGGTAGCAACACTGGCTGCTCCCTTCCAGGGAGGGTGATACCAAGGGGCACAGCAAAAAGATAAAAGAAAAAAAGGCGCCTGCTGATGGTAACTGGAATTAGGAGAGACTGGGGGTCCTTTTGGAGGGGGTGGGTATTGAGGGTGAGCGTTAGGGGTCTCCTGTTTAGGGTTGTGAGCATGTCAGAGAGCCCAGAAACACAGGGATCCCCAAGGGAGACAGAGAATGTCATGACACACCAAGTATCACTTCAGTGAAACTTTTCTGCCAAGTCACCTTTGAAAGGGGTATCCAAGGAGCCTGAAAGTTTGCAGCTTGACAGATGAACAGGGCTAGCTAGCCCGTGAGTCGGTGTTTGCGCTGGGTTGGGGTTAGGGTTGTGCACCTGGATTTCCTGTGGGTTGGGGATGGCGGTAGCGGGATGGGGCGGTCACCATCTACTGTCCTCCACCACGTGGGCAGATCCTCGTCCCAGCCTCTGCACTTCACACCTCCTGTGCTGCTCAAATGTAATTTTTCAAGAGAAAGGAAGATTTGTACTTGTTTTGCCTTTAGGAATGTCTAAAGAATCCATTTCTTGGGCTAGTTATATTAAACTTGTTCCTGACCTTGGTAGGGGGCCAGGGAAGTAGAACACGCATCTGTCTCTTTGCTTACAGAAATAGCTCAAAGCCTTCTTCTCAGAGTTATAGATGTTAAGGAAGAAGCCCCTTCAAACTGTGACCCAATTAGGAGAATTAGAGTCCCACATGATTTTTTCAAACACTGACTAGCAGCGGAAAGTTTTCTGGCCTCCCAAATCAGCATAAGCGCTGTCCAGAGTCCCCCGGTGGTTGGGTTTCTAGACCCCTTGAGAGCAGCACGGAGGCTCCTCCAGATTCTCTGTCTGCCCACTCTGCGCGGCAGCCGCAAGCCCCCCCGTGGCTGTTTAAGCTTAAATTAATTAGGGTTAAATAAAAATGTAAAGTTCAGTCTCTCTTGTCATACTAGCCAAATTTCAAGTGCTTCTTAGTCACATGTGGTTCATGGCTACCTTGGTGGACAGAACAGATTTCTGGAACAGTTCAGAAGGTTCTGACGGACAGCGCTGGCCGGCTGTGAGGGCGCATGACACACTTACCCTGGCTCTGGGTTCCTTGCTGGGATCCTGCAGGTCCAGGCTGGGTTTGGGCTGCACTTTCCATAAAACTCTTTGGCTTCCGTTTTAAAGAATATGGTGCCTACCTGCCACCTGCTTTCTGCCAGGCTGTGTAGGGTGTATTCTTTATTGCTTTCCCATTTCTCTTTTTGCTTTTTTTTTTCCCCTCAGTTTTTCTCAGTATGGGAGAAATATGTTTTCAAATAGGCATTTACTTTTGGTTTTGCCACTTTAGCCTAATCCATTAGCAGTTCTGAGGGAGTTCGGAAGGACTTTGTAAAGATGTATCCTTCAGAGTGGTTGTTAAAGGGCTTTTTATAGTTTTATACCTCAAGACTATATCTTGAGACCTTTTGTGTGTTTGTTAATAAAAAGAGCTATTTATTGCTTTTAAAAGATCCTTGACTTCTGCTCTAATTAGAATATTAAAAATTGGACAGTATGTGATTTTTCTTGGAAAAAGCCTGTCTGTTGTTTTAACTCAGTTTTATCCAGATCTGTTGTCCTCTCATGAAGACACAAAAAGAATCTATGTGCTTTTCTCTCACCATTTTCCTTGGTTTGAAATCCTCTGCTTAGGACAGAGTTTGTCCTTTCAGACTGCCTTAGTTTGCTTAGAGCTGCCATAACAAAATACTGTAGGCCGAGTGCCTTAAACAACAGAACTTAATTTACTCACAGTTCTGGAGGCTGGAAGTCCAAGGTGTTGGCAGGTTTTGTTTCTCCTGAGGCCACTTTCCTTGGCATACAGACGGCTGCTTCTCTTCTTCCGTGGCCTTTGCTCTGTGCTCAGCCCTGTGTCTCTCTGTATGTCATAATCTCCTCTTCTTATAAGGACATCAGTCGGGGTGAGCCCTAATCCAATCTAACACTCATTTTTAACTTAATCACGGCCTTAAAGGTGTTTCTCCAAATACAGTCACATCTGAGGTGTTGGGGGTTAGAGCTTCAACGTATGAATTTGGGGAACACATTTCAGGCCGTAATGTTGACTATCTGACATCTGAGGCCAGTGTCTTGTTTCTTTTTCTGTGGTCCTTTCGGATGTGGAAGGAGGGCAGGAGGTGGAGGTGGGCGCAGAGGCGGAGGGCGGTGGAGAGACCCTGGACGCAGCCCTCCTGCAGCATTGTCAGTACCTGCTGGTCCCTCCGTAGCTTCCTGCTCCCGGCGCTTGGTCCTCGAGGAGGGCCTTGGCCTGTGAAGAAACAGAGCAAGCTTCTTGGCAGGGGACTCCAGAGGAGTCCCCTCGTTAGGTCAGGAAAGGGGTCAGAGCACTGTGCCCACTGAGCTCGTTGAACCAGGAGTCTTTTCTCACCTGTCCTGGCACAGCCTCTGCTCAAACCTTCCACTGATGAGCCCCAAGGGGCACAGCCGGCCCCAGGCAGGGATAGTCTCGTGCCTGTGAAACTTGGCAGTCTGCGCCTCGGGACAGCTTGTGCTTGTCGAGGGTTCTCCGGTAGGCTGTCACGTGTGAGGCTCTTGTGGGAGGATCTATAGCAGTAGTGACTCCTCCCTGTCACCCACGGGTGCTTTCAAGGACAAGCACGGCTCCCTTGTGGATTTGTGCATGGTGTTCAGTGGCCCTGTTTGGGTTTTGTCCTGGCTGGAGTAAGTGCCCACCCCCGCCCCCTAGACCTTGCCACCTTCTGTAACCTGCTTTGGTAGAGAATTCTATATGGTGTCTGTTGGCTGGGCTTCCATCCAAAGCATTTTTTCAGTTGCCGGAAGTACATGCAGGACTCTGACTCCACGTGGTTTTTACCTTATCTGTGTCAGATCCTCCAGGGTGAAGGCCCCAGTGTGTGAGTTTTCACCCGTTTCATTTAGGGCCCACCCCTCACACGTGTCCATAGGGCAGGTGCATCCTCTTCCTCAGCCCTCCTCTTTCCCAGATGCGGATCTGGGGTGCAGGTTTCACGGCCGACCTCCAGAAGGGCCTTCCTTTGCAAGAGTGTAAAGCAAGGCACGTTCACTGCTTCTCAGCCATCATAGGTCTCAAGTCTCCAGGTTCCCACTGTTCCAGACTGTTTGTGCTCAGTGCCACGTGTGACTGGTAGCTGCCGTATTAGACGGTGCAGACAGAGGAAAGCATGTCCTTCGGGAGGTTCTCACGGATGGTGCTGCTCTAGACAGAGGCTCAGGGCAGCGCTCTTTCCGGTGTGTCTTGCCTCCTTCCTGTGGGCTGACGAACTCAGCCAAGGGACAAGCAGCGCTTTGCCCCAGGGACAGGGTTCTTCATATCCAGAAAGGAGTATAATCCACTGCCGGATCCTCTCAGGGTAGAAATGAAGAAACCCGTCAGACAGGTGAGAGAAGGGGCAGCAGTTATTTGTGACTCTCCAGCCAGCAGAGCGTAAGCCTCAGTTTTCTCCGAGAATTGGAAATGGTGTGCGCGGTTTTCCTAATATTCAAAACCCTTTTGTGATTTTCTTGTGTGAGTCAATCCAAGAAGGACTGAGGAACCACACAGAATGGAAGGGGCAGCCCTGCCCTGGTGGGCTTGGGCGGGAGTCTGTACGGAGTGGTTCCCGGCCCATCCCCAGGAACTGTGTGAGGCGCTTAAGAGATGAGGGTGCGGCCGGCCATCGGCCATGCGAGCGTGTGTCCGCCCCAGACATTTTCATGCTGATTTCGTAGTAGATGTGAGCTGGAATTTGGGTTGGTGGGTCTTGAATTATTAACAAAGCAATGAAGTCTGTGTAGGCAGTTAAATTTAGAACAAAATCAAAATTGGGGCCGTGATTTTTGAAAAAGGGAGGGAAAGAAGGTATAAGGAGGATGGGCAAGTGCTGAAGAGTTTGGAAATGAAGAGGCGAAGATGAGGCACAAGTAGGGGGAAGACAGTGTCTGACTTGCCTTGCTTCTTTTAGAAGAGAACCACGGCAGGGGAAGCAGTGACTGGTTTGAGGCCAGAAGTGGAGCTCTTTAATCCTGCACGCATGGGCGTGTCCTTAGTGTGGCCACACACGCTCTAGGCTCTGGGAAAGCCGCCTGCAGGGAGAGAATGCAAAGTCTGGACTTTTCCCTCTAGTAAGGGGGAGACAGACACCAGATAAACAAGTAGAGGATGTCAGGTGTGCAAGGTGCTATAAATATAGAGCCAGGCGGGGCAGGGTGTTATATAAGGCGCTCCGGAAAGGTCTCTGGGGAGGTGACATCGGAGCTGAGTGGGAGCAGCCCTGGCAGAGGGCCCAGCAAGTGCACAGCCCCTCGGCTGGTTGGAGGAGCAGCGGGGAAGGCGGGCAGAGGGCTGGCGAGCCGGGAGCTGTGGTCCAAGCAGCCCGGTCCTGTGGACCCTGGCAGGATGCAGGGGGATTTGGAATTTGCTCCCATCAAGATGGGAAAGGTCAAAGCAGGGGAGTGGCAGTGTGACTTCCACTGTTCAGGTTACCATGGAAACTTGACTTGCATGTCCACTGTTGTACAGATGTGAGCTGTCTCCCTCCCCGTCACCCCCAAGTAAAGGAGCCCCTCAGGCAGGGAGGAGAGGGGGCACCACAGGGTGCAGTCTCTGCAGGCTGCTTGTGAGCCAGGATGACCGCAAGGAGAAGGGACTACGTTGACCTTGAACTGCTTAGAAGCCACTTTCTGGGATCAGCGTAGCTCTTTGGAGTTCTCTGGTTTAGCCCAGGGGTCAGCGGTTTTTTCGTAAAACAAAA
This sequence comes from Balaenoptera acutorostrata, assembly GCF_949987535.1. Lineage (NCBI taxonomy): Eukaryota > Metazoa > Chordata > Mammalia > Artiodactyla > Balaenopteridae > Balaenoptera > Balaenoptera acutorostrata. Next base: position 16,104,028 of record NC_080082.1, on the reverse strand, counting down.
TCCATTTCTGGTGAGTCATCACACAGGTGTGAAGCACAGGACAGACTCGTGTCCTGTAGACTCGAGGAGGGGCTGTCTCTACTACAGCGTAAACACCGTATGTGAGGAAGGAGAAACTGGCTCTGGGCAGGGTGCGTGTTCGGATGACTAGAGCGAAGTAATAACCTTCCGTCTCCCCCTGCCCTCCACCTTCTGAGGGGCGTTCACATTCCACACAGCGTCTTGGTGTGTCAGAGGGTGATGTGTATTTCCTGGACAAGAATTCCATTTCACTACTTAGTATCGTAATCCAGAAAGTGCTCAGTGCCCTAACACCTGTGTTCTCTCTTTTTTTTTTTTTTTAATTATTAGCACCTTTTAATTATTATTTATTTATTTATTTATTTTTTGGCTGTGTCGGGTCTTCGTTTCTGTGCGAGGGCTTTTTCTCTAGTTGCGGCGAGCGGGGGCCACTCTTCGTCGCGGTGCGCGGGCCTCTCACCGTCGCGGCCTCTCTTGTTGCGGAGGACAGGCTCCAGACGCGCAGGCTCAGCAATCGTGGCTCACGGGCCCAGCCGCTCCGCGGCATGTGGGATCCTCCCAGACCAGGGCTCGAACCCGTGTCCCCTGCATCAGCAGGCAGATTCTCAACCACTGCGCCACCAGGGAAGCCCCACCTGTGTTCTCTTGGTGTCCCTGGTGCTGCGTGTCCAGAGGTCATTATCCCGTTCTGGGAGGCTGATGACCTCGCTCTGACTTGCCTGTCTAGCCAGCCTTTGACAGACAGGCCTGATCTAATTCTGCAGCCATTTTTTCTCTCCGTGGACATGTGTCCAGACCCCAGGCAGATCTGAAGACTCCCTTAGAACACATAAGACCAGGAAGATTTGTGCCCTACTCTACTGTTTTTTCTGGGCTTTGCTTTAATCAGGAATGCAGACTGGGGTGTGTGTGTATGCGTGTGTGTATTTCCAGTAGATGGTGTGCAGGTGCAGGGCCTTCATTCCCTTCTGTGAGTCAGTATTACACGGCTAAATAAATTTAAAATGGGAAATAGTGATTCTTTTTCAGTAACGGGGGTCACTCCTCCCCGCTCGCGGCCCTGGTCCCTTTGGGATTGTCAGGCTCGCATTGAAAGGGCCCTGGAGGGAAGGATGTTGGTATATATCATGGATATTTGGAAAGAATGTTTCAGCTACACCTGGCTGCCGTGTGTGAGGACAGATCTAATTTATTTTAAAAATTTGGCCACAGGCAGCCTTTTCTGTCTGTTTCTTTGGGGCAGGGAGGTGGGGACCGGGATTGGAGAGCAGCAGCAAGCTATGGTTTGCATTTGTTTTCTTCCAGATTTGACCAGCCAGCAGAAGAGAGATTATCTCTAACGGATATGAAAGGTTTAATCATTTTAATTTTGTTTTTATTAAAGTTTATCATAACTTTTTCCCCCAACGTGCCCTGGTAGAACAGAGGGGAGAGAAGAGGAGGTAATATAAATATACACAAACCCCCAAGCACTTGGTTAATAAACTCTCTAAGGGGAGGGCCCACGTGGGGAGGAAGTGGCTGGATGGCTGGGGACAGTGGTCTGACCGGGGCATGCCGTGACAACCCTGAAACGTGGCCGGCATCTCCTAAGCTTCCCGGCCTCCTCCAGCAGACACTTGCCATGGGGAGCTCTTGGTGTTCATTAAAGAGAGAGTGGGGAAGCTTCAACTCTTGTCTTACTCTATCATGGTTCTCAAACGACTGGATCCCCAAGCCATTTCTAGCTATAAAGAAGCCTAAATTTATAGAGAATAATAGAATTTGCTTAGATTCTTCTACCCCTTATCATAACAATGAAATGTGTGAACATGGATATTCTGAAGACTTACTTTAGGTCAAAATCCCTGAGGTGTTGTGTATGTTTTATGAAACAGCAAAGTTGGGATAAAAATAGTCTTTAGTTTTTGGGGTAGGAAAACTGTCCTGTACATGATGGTGAAACAGAGCAGGTAGGATCCTAGAGGAACGGGACTGTTGGCTCATTTTCCGTTTAGGGCAGTAAAAGAAGCTTGTTTCAAAGTGAATTGTCCCAAATCACCTGGGTGTGGACTGGAGTCCCCCCTGGCCTCAGCTCAGTCTTCCCTCTCGTCCGTGGCTGGAAAACCCCATGGAGGCATGACTGTTTGGAAATCCCATCACCTACACCAGGTGGGATGTCGCATGGCCTGGGAATGATGACATTGTGTTCACGCCTGTGTTTTCATCGAGGCTGGAAATTGGACTTGCGCACTTCAGCCATTTTTTAAAGCAGTGGGATGAAAGCATTGTCATCTCCTTAAACGTGACTTAAGCAGGTAGCTCACTTAACCTTAATACATACCAGTCTTGAAATTCTGGGATACGTTGAGGCTTTACAGTACTTTCTCTGCCATTGTTGGGTGGGGGGGTTCATCAGTAGAGAAGCAGCTTTCCTAGTGGCGGCTGAGACTCCAGTTCCTCGAATCAAGCAGAAACTGCACTGAGGAGGGTTCGACCCAGCCGCTAGCGTGAGTGAATGACTTGGCCCCTGGCAGGCCGTGTGGGCGGTCACATGCGCCATACAGGTTCCCTTGGGGTCCGGGGGCTTCCATGAGGAGCTGTGTTGGGTGGAAGGCTTCCCAAACCACGTCTGTCTTCTGAGAAGGAAAGCCAGAGCCAGAGGCTGTCCCAGGTTTGCAGGCATCCGTTGTGCCCCGCAGGCTGTGTCCAGGCAGGAGAGTACGAGTGACAGCGCAGCAGCCTGTCACTTGGAATTGTCTTATGAGAGTGACTTGAACCAGTGAGGGGCAGCTTTCTTGGTCACTGTCAGCTGGGGTTGTGTGAACAGTAGAAATGCACAAACGCAGGCCCGTGTCATTCCCTGCAGGCTCTTACCCACAGTTTAGGCAGCCCTCCATGAGAGGAGGAGAGACCTGGCTATTCCACAGAATTTCTAGTTTGTATATGAGGTCTTAGTCCCATATTTTCAAAGCTGTGTAGACTGTGAAGACAGTAGAAGGTGGGGAAGCAAAAATACATCTCTTCTTTTATCTCACAGCATTCAGCTGTGAGTTGCAGAGGCACCCCAAGAGTGCTTACATGAATTAGGGGCTTCATTTTCCCTCACATAAGCAGACTTGGGAGGAGAGTAGTCGAGTGCAGGAGTGAAGGCCGCACAGGGTCAGCAGGGACCCAGCTTCCTTCCATCTTCCCACACAGCTGTCCTCGTCGTCTCAGGATGGCCACTCCATCCGTGCTCTGGGCGGGAGGAAGCGGGAAGGGGAAAGCACAGGTACCACCTGAATTCGCTTCTTCAAAGAGCTTTCCCCAAAGCATCACCCAGGTACTTCCTCCTGCATCTCATTGGCTGGAACTGGTCACATGACACTCTCTGGGCACAGAAGAAACTGGGAGATGCAGATTTTAACTGGGGGTATTGCCGCCCCGAATAAAATGAGTGCTCTGTCACAAGGAAGAGCAGTTATTAGGAAGGCAGATAGGAGCCTCTGCCACACATCTTTTAAAAGATAAGGAGGGGATTAAGTCAACTGTGTTATGAAAATGTGGTGGAAATCTGGGTAGCCATTAGGAATAATGTTCTTGATGAATATTTAAGGATATCGAAGAAAGTTCAATAGACAGGGAAGCAAGACCCAAAATCATATATAATTGTCCTAGTTTCCTTTAAAGTATATATAAATATATTGAGATGTTATCACTGATTATGGGCGATTTTTACTTCCTTCACACTTTTTGTATTTTCAAGATTTTCAACAGTAGGCACTTATTGCTTTTATGATCAGGGGAAAAAAAGGCAAACCTTAAGTGTAAGGAATAGAGAACTTGGTAATTACTATCTTGTATATGAAATATACTTGATGGAAAAAATAAAATGAGTAATAAAGGGGAAAATCTATAAACCTGTAGTGATAATGGAATGATGATGAGTAACTGTAGTGCTATGGATTCATCAAGAACAAATCCCATCATGCTAATAAGATAAAAGGAAATAATGTATGTCAATTCTCATTGCAAAGGGAAGTTGTATTGTGCAAATGCAAACTTATATTCTGGAGGCTTTAAATGTACTTCAGAAACATTCACCATCCTCTCCAAGCATCGTTTCAAGGTGACTCAGGGGCCGTTCTTTCCCCCATTTTTACTCTGGAAATACTGGGGCGTGTTGAGCTTTGCAGTTGTTTAAGCCCCTGTTAGTGTAAACACTAGTTTCTGTGGAAAAGTATGAAAGAATAGGAGAAATGACCCCTGCCTATTGTCTTTTGGGAGGATTTCACACACACACACATACACACACGCATGCACGATTAACACAGTTCAAGATGATCCATGGTAATCACTAGATCGTAGGGCAGGGCAATTGAAGATCCTGGGCCTTCTGAGGTGTGAGGAATTCTTGGGTTGAACGACTAGGGAAGGTCCAAGAAGCAAGCGAACCTGTTCCTGGTAGAGTAAGATTCTCGGCGTTCTGGGCGAGTTCAGGAGTTTGGTCGGGGGCCAGGGAGCAGGCCTTTCAGCCAGACAAAGGACCCTGGGCAAGGACCACCAGCTGTAGACCCATTTCCTTCCATCATTTGTATCTGGCTTCCTCCGCTCTCCCCTCCACCACGCCAGTCTGCCCCTTTGAGAGGCAGATAGGATTGCAAGTGTGAATATCATCGGTGTGTTAAAAACAAATACATCAAAACTACTGTCTTTTCCATAACCTCCTTATCAAATTCTGAGCCTAAAGAGAAATGTTTACATGTGTTGAACCCTGACTAAAAGAAAGACTAATGAGCAGGGATAAGATATTGATTTCTGGGCTATATGTGTTGAGGGGAACTGCAAATGCTGGTGAAAGTTTTGTTTTTATTTAACATTTTCATTAGTAACTTGAAAACAAATAGTAAATGAAATTTGCATACAGTCTAAAATATTTATGCAGTAATGTGTAATTGCCAATACTTAAGAACACAAAAATATATATAATTGGACTAGAGATGTTAGGAATCTTACTGTATTTTATTTTCAATTTGTAGGTTTGTTTGGTCCATGGTTGTTCAGCAGTTAGTTGTGATTTTGGTGTTTTTGTGAGAGGGGGTGAGCTCACGTCCTTCTACTCTGCCATCTTGTCTCTGCCTCTCAATTTGTACTTTTTAAATTTTTTTATTTTGATGTAATTGCAGACTTACAGAAAAGTAAAGAGTAAAAAGAATTCCCATATATCTTTACCCAGATTCCCCAAATGTTAACATTTTAGCACATTTGCTTTCTCAAGCTCTCTCGCTGTCTCACACACACTTACTGTCTACATACCTATGTAGGATACACACACACACACACACACACACACGGAGGTATACACATTTTTATTTTTTCTGCCCATTTCAGAGCAAATTTCAGACATGGTGCCATTCGATCTCCGAATATGTGAGTGTGTATTTCCTGAGAACAAGGACATTATCTTACATAACCACAGAAAAATGGTCAAAATCAAAAACTTAACATTGACACAAAACGACTAGGTAATCTACAGATCTTCAGATTTTCCCAGTTATACCATTTATATGAAAAAAATCCCAGATCACAAGTTGTATTTGGATGTCCATCTCTTTTCAAGTCCTGTAATCTAGAACAGTTTCTCATTCTTCCCTTTGTCTTTTACAGCCTCAACATATTTGATGAGTCTAGGTTAGTTAATTTGTAGAGTGTCCTTCAATTTGAGTGTGTCTGATGTTTCCTTATGATTAGAATCAGGCTTTGCATTTTGGTAGAAATTCCCAAAAAGTGATGTTGTTCTACGTAGTACATTGTATCAGAAGGGACATTGTATTGATTTGTCTCTTTATTGGTGATGTCAACTTTGATCAGTTAGATATGGTGACAGATAGTGATTACTTTGTTATGTTAGTGAAGAGTCAGTAGTTACGGTGATTAGTTATCCATTGTAAAGTCACTATTTTCCCCTTTGTAACTAATGAGAATCTAGTGGAAAGATACATTGAGTATATTCAATAAGGAATTGAATTTTTAAATGGGATTATTTGGAAAAATGTATGGTAATAAAAAATCAATAGGTAGAAATATTTGGCAAAAAGAAAGAAGTATAGTCATTAAAGTTGATTTTTAAAGCTTATGTATTATTTACCAGTTTCTAGAGGATTAAGTAATTTGACAACCCAGAATATTGAAAGAGTGAAAAGAATTTTCAAAAATGCCCCTGATGGTAGAGTGAATGAGGAACACTGAAAGGAACCAAAGAAGTGGTTCTAGTGTAAGAAGGAAGATAAGCGTCAGCTTGGCCAGAGCCTGAAGAGCAGGGTCTTAGGAATGTGAAAGTTGGGGCTAGGGTAAATCTGAATTCATTTCTAATTCCATTATCTTTGGAAAACAAGCACCTCTTGATCTCGTCGGTGTGCTCGGATGTGAGTGGGCCTCTGGTTGTGGAAAGCTCCAGCAGGGTGGGTCGGTAGCCGAGTGCAGCGCGCAGAGGGGAACGTGGGCTTCTGGTGGGCATCCTGCTGCGCTGCGTGTCTGGTTGCCTCCTCCGGTCCCGCAGTACTTTACCGTAAGCCCTAGTGAGGGCACTTGATGAGCTTTCCTTTCCTCTCTACTAAATTGAATACAGATCTCTGTGCTTGTTCCTCTCCTCTCCGTCTTCTCCCCTGTCTTGAGGGGCGCAGGGAGAAGGCCCCTCTGCTCGGGGATGGCTCAGAAGGCACGGCCTCCTTCCTCTTACTGGCTCTGGTGGAGATACGACCTCCTCATTTTTCTTCTTCTTGCATCAAATTGTGGTCAGCTGTTTCTCCTGTCCATTCTTAGAATTCCTGCCCCATGCTTACCTGTCTTCCTTTCTGGAGGGGATTATTCCTCCCTTCATCTTCAAGGCTGTACGTGCAGTAGGGCCCTGTCTCCCCGACTCCTTAGGTGAACAGAGGTCTAGTGAGCCCTTGGTGGCGCAAAGGAGACGGAGAAGCAGAAGGGGAACGGGACATGCTCTGTGCCCCAGGGGGCTCGCTGTCTAACAGGAAAAGACTCCTAAAAAGACCACTGACGTGGACTCGGCACACTGCTGATATGCCAGTGTGTAAAGGGCACGGGCCGTTCTCTGTGGCCAGTGTGTGAGGCGTGAGCAGGTGGAGAGGGTGGAAGCAAGTCCCCAGTGGGGCTGGGATGGCCCGTGTTCTCCAGGAGAAAAGGGGGTTTGGACTTCCCTCTCGGAACCGGGAACCGTGAGATGCTTGTACTTAGCAGAGTCATGGGGCCTCACCCTGTTTTAGGCAAGCAGTGCTGGCTCCTGGGTGGAAGGCGGAAGGGTTTGAAGGTGAAGCTCACGTGAGGTGACGGGTGAGGATCTGCGCTAATGGAACTGGGGAGGGCGGATGGTGGTACGAGTGAGGTACTCGGTTCTGTTTAGGTGGCTCTGTCTGGGAGACATGGAGAGAAGGCAGCTAAGGATGACTGCATGGTGTCTGGCGTGGGTCCCTAGGTGGGTGCTGGCGCTCTAAGTAGGAGAGAGCAAATCAAGATGGCAGTGTGGGTAGGAAGGGAAGTTGTCGTTGAAAGCACTTCATCGGCCTCCTCTCCCGGTTTCTTAATGAATATAATGCTTAATCTGTACCACAGCGTCTTACACGTAATTATAATTATGTACTGTTTATTTATCTCATATTGTTCCGAAAAGATTTGACAGCCTTGTCTGGCTGATTATTTCATATCCGCTGACTGTTCACCCCTAAAATTGTAAACCTCTGTGGAGCAGGGACCGTGTCTTCTGCTGCTGGCGTGGCACCCGGTCCAGGATCTGGGCCGCTGGCGAGCAGCTCGGCCAGTGTCCTCTCGCTGGATCCCTCTGGGTCCTGAGGTCAGCTCTGAGCCTGCCCTGCCCCTCACGCTTACTCCGCTGCGTCCCCACTGCTGCTGTCTTTTTCCTGCGTCTCTAAACCTTCACCCCCTTGCGATCTTTAGTGAGAACTCGCCAGAAGAACGACCTGAGCAGGTTTGTGCACTGACCGGGGGCACCATCCGAAGAGGAAAGCTGCCACCTTGACAAAAAAGTACTGCCTGGTCATGTCCAACATCATTTCTCTTTCGTTTCTGCGAAAGATCGTACTCTCCCTGGGTCCACTGCTTTTCACCTTGGCTAGAAATTTGACAGGAAATGACTACATGCACAAAAACAGATGGTCCGTCCAAAACAAATGTGGATTACAGGTTTAATCTGCTGTCAGCACCACATGGAGGAAGAGCTGAGCTGCCTGCTCACTGGCTCCAAGGGGGCACCAGCTCACAGCAGCGCTACAGCGCTGCTCCTTACGGCCTGCAGAGTGGGGCGTGTTTTGTCTTCCGAAAGGTTTTCCATGTGTCTCTCCATCCTCTGGATAGAAGGGGGACACACTCGAGAGCCAGTACATGTCTCCCGACTCAGGGTGACCCAGAACGCACCTCTCTCGTTTGATAAAGTGCACCTTTCCTTTGTTCTCTTATCTGGGTGATGCTATTCTCGACTTTCCCCGACCCTGCTTAAGAAGTTCTGGTTTTTCTAAATTTAGTGAAACTACTCAGGGTTATCACATAACATGCTACCTTGCTGTCATTCGCTGTGTCTAGTAGAACTAAGGGTGTGCTTTTCTCAGCAGAGTCACAGATGACAGGTTTCTGGAACATTTAGGGCTGGGGCTAAGGATGCCGACCAGATAGTCTTATGCTGGGTTAGTGAGACTTGACACCGGACCCTCCAAACTAAGGAAAGCAAGACATGCTTACTATTTGTAAAATTGCAATGTGTGTGTGAGGGGTTGGGAAATCCCACAGCCTATAAGGATGAGACTTCCCCCTCCCCAAAGACAATGGCGATTCATATTCTGCAGAACTTCCTTCCAGAAAGACTATAATTTAGGGAATCTGGATACTTAATGTTTGTCCTGTCATCCCCAGGTCATTTTCTGACTTCAGGGAGAGCTGGGCTGCAGGTTGGCGGGGCTGTGCTTGTATCAATGATGGAGACAGGGAGGAGGGGACCAGGGGGGGTTCCACGAAGAAAGGTCGCTCTTGTACACTGAACATTTCCAAGAGCTAAAATCGCTTTGAAGAACCTCTGGGTTAGATTGAAAAAGCCCCCTGAATGTGCTCAGACCTTCTGCTGTGACCCAGCGCCCACCTCCTCTGCTTCTGCATCTCCTCAACGCCAAGGAAACATCTAGGTTCTCTTCCTTTCTCTCGCAGCAAACCTTGGGGGACTTTAGAATCAGACCTGGTTTCGAGACCTTTTAAAAGTCACATGGTAGTTTAGATCCCGGCTTTTCTGTGCTGGCTGACTTTGGTCAAGTTACATAATCCGGGGATTCTTGACCTTTCCAGGTAATCTGATACACGAAATGGTCCCTCACCCCCCAAAAAATGCATGGATACAAAAAATGCCTGTGTTTACTTCAGGGACCCCCAATAGCACACCTCTAAAGCATCAGTTCTTTTATCTGTAAAAGGGGCACTCATGCACAATTTGGGGTCTGTCTCAGTAATTCTCATATGACAGTTAAGTGAGAGAAGACACATAAAAGTTTCATCCTTAACATGAAGTCTGGCACAGAGCTGATGCACGTTCTTTCTGTCCCTCATTCACTCTCACTCTCCTCCTCTCTCCCCCAAAGGGCTGTGCCTTGGCCTATAGTACATTTGCCAAGGCAGTAAAGTTAGTCTCATTTCATTTGGGGATCATTTGTTAGGATAGAGCCCTGCCAGATTTTCATTTTTTTCTGTCCACAATGATTTCTTTGTTCCTTTTTTTCTCCCTCCTCTTAGGGCATCTCATGGCCGGAAGCGTCGCATTATCTTTTTGGTCTGCAGCTTTCACACACCCATTTCTTTCCTGTAGGAGGGGGTTGAGCTCGGAGAAGCTCCGCGTCTGTTTCTTCCACTCACGTTGTTCTGGAGTCATGCAGAATCTTCATGGTGGCGTTTCCTTTACCCTCGAGGGCAGTGGAAGCCCTGCTCCACATTTCATGCTTCAAACAAGCATGAACGGCATAACTATGACCTTGACCCGCAGGGCACACGGCTCCACCAAGGGATGGAGATACCAGGGCCATTGGTGGAATTGGGAAGAGCCGGCCCTGGCGGTGGGAACACTCGTTTGTTATGGGTGGAAGGTGACCCTGACCTCAACTGTAGCGTCTGGATATTTCCACAAAGCTTGCCGTGTGGATGATCGATGGCTTTCATTCTTGATTCAGAATCTGATTTAGGCCACAGTTGTTGGAACTAGTAGTGCTAATGGACACCACCAATGTGACTCAGTGACACTGGAGCCATTTGCGAGGTCAGTCATCCACCTGACATGATCGGACTTCCCCGTAGGTTGCCTAGTATGCAGTTTGTCACACATTCCTGTCCTCATAGAGGACATACCGTTTCAGGGAGTGAAAGACAGAAAACTAGACAGAAACCAGTTACATCTATTCTTGTGCCAAATTTTTAAAACACAAGGACTTCCGCGTTCTTGCATCTTTTGCCCCTTGGTGACTTCACTTTTTTCAGATAGGGTTTTTCTCTGATGTGATCTTCCAGTCCCAGACTCTGGTTTGCAGGGAAGCATTTGGGGCTTCCTCACGGGTGTCAGGTTGTTCTCTTGCTTTCATGAGACTGAGATTCCTGAAGTGTAAGGATTCACTGGTGTAAGGAAATGTGTGTGTGGGTAGGGAATGGTCTTGTTTTACAGACTCAGAGGACTAACGTGAGGTCCGCTTGGGACCCGTGCTCTCGTCTGGAGCTGTAGGGCAGCCCGCGCGGCCGTGCTGGCGCTCAGCTACAGTGAGGGGGCCTGTCTGCGTCTGAGGTGCTGCCTGCCCTGGTCCTGGGGCTTACGTTCGCTTTGCTCCGTTACTAATGTGAGTGTTTCCACCACATGCTTAGAGGAAAGACCTAACGTCCCTTTATCTTTGCTGCTATTATTCTTTATAGAGACATTTAAATATGGAGAAGGGGGAGGTGCTGTAGGACAAACAGTCTGTGACAAGACAGCCCTGTAGCTGTAGGGACCAGTAGGTACCAAGGCACTTCCAGAAGAGCCGTGTGGATGTTCACAGCACAGAGGATGTGGGTGTCTGCCAGCCGGACGTGGGTTTGCGTCGTTTGAATGGGAAAGGGAAGAGCAAGGTGTACACTGGCTAGTTGCTGTTGCCCAGGTAAGAAGAAGGTGAAGAAAAGTGGTGAAAGCAGGGTTTGTAACTTGGGAAAACACTGCGAGGCTGTAAAGGCAACTTGAGAGATGTCAGAGGAATAGCCAGGCGTGGGTAAAGATCTGAAAAGCAAGGGTGACTGAGGGTTTAGCCAAAGGCTGTCCTACGGGGGCAGGGAGGACCCACATATTTTAACTTCCCTCTGTGTCTATACTTCCCTCAATGGGAGACAGAAAAAAGTGGGGCCTTGTTAATGGACCAGCAGATTTCCAAAGATTCCCACCACAGCTGAAGAAGGGAAGTTGCAGAAAGACAGCTGAGGTGGTGATGGGCGGTGGGCTTTAGTCTCATGCCTCCATGTGGCCTCACTGAGAGGATGATGGTTGTCATGGAAACCCACACCCACAGACAGGCCTTTGCCCCATTTCCACCCACAAGGAATGGAATGCAGAGAACTCTCCTGCCTTCTGGACGTGGAGGGAATGGCTGAGTTGGTGAGAGGGAGAAACAGAGGATTGGTCCAACTGTTTATTCACCTGAGTTGGATATTTCTGGGGAGAGTAAGTCAGCATCATCTTTTTGGTAGAAATGCCTTTCTGTGGATTGCTTTTTTTTTTTTTTTTTTTTAAAGCAACCTTAAGGTGCAAGTTAGTTCTCTTTTTGGAAACGTGAAGTTATATAGCCTGGTTGGAGGCATCCAGTCAACACGTGGAGGGCTTGCAGGGGTGCAGGTAGAAGCCAGCGGGGAGGGCGCGTGGGGGTAGCCTGGGAATGTCCCTGAGTGGCCAGCCTTGCCTGTCTGCCAGTGAGGTGGCCTCGGGAGCCGAGTGTGAGAAGCAGGCAGAGGCCGAAGCTGAGCTGGGCGTAGCTTTCTAGATTAGCTCCCTGCCACTGCCCTGTTGGGATTGGCCTGGAGCTGAGCAGGAGGCCCGTCCAGCTTTCTGGAAGCAGAGCCAGCCCTGCCTGCCGGTCAGGGACCGTTCTGCCCGTGCCTCTGCCCTGCACCTCGCCCAGGTTGCAGCAGCTGGTGCCCAGACGGGGCAGCGTGGCCGCGTCTCTCCTTTCCTCTGCACAAATCGGAAACGACTAACCTTGCCATATTTAGTGCAGCACTGACGGCCACTTGCCTCTGAGGGGTAATCATGCAGGCATAAATTCGGAAAGTTGCTAAGCTATGAGCAGTCTTATGAGCATTAAAAGTGTCCTCTTTGCCAGAAAGGTCATTCATAACTTGGCTACCCTGCTGATGTACAGTCAGTGATATTGATTGATTAATGTATAAAAGCACCAGATCCATTTGCTTCTATGAAAGCGAATAAAGTGCAGTCGACTCTCTCTTTATTTTCACCTCATCCTTTTGTTTGAAGGACATTTTTTTCCCCTTCTCGTTTGGCCGGCTAGGTTTAAGGGGGTTACAGAAAGCCAGTTTCTGCCAAGTAATGTGTTCACAAAGGGAACATTGATTCACATCAGTGTCGCTTGAATTACCGTTAAAGGTTTGCCAAGGAGTTGCTCTTATATTAACCTTCTGTTCGTGGAGGAAGAAATAAATAAATAAGTCATAAAGTGAAGTTCGTTGCTTTGGATTTAGTTTTGGAACTGTTCTAAAATAATTTCTTCCGTGGCTGATTGGGTTGAAGGGCATTGCCCAGAAAGTTCCCTGTTCGTTTTTGAGGTACAGGCTGGGGTGGGAATAAAGGGAAGCGAGCCCACCCCCCTCTGCCTGAGCCCTACTGGGCACCAGATCAGGGAACAGAGGCAGAATTTACTTCCAGGGTAGAGATTAGTTCCGATTGGCTGCCTTGCATTCACGCTGAAGCGCTGTGGTCCCCTTCCTTGCTGTCCTAGGCAGTTCACACAATCAGGTGATGGAAACAGCAAGAAAGACCCTCCTTTGTCTGGAAGATGAAGGATTCTGGAAGGCGACTTGGCTTCTCAGCTTTGATGGAATGAGTTAGTTACCCAGTCTTGAGGGTCATCCTAAATTTCCTCGTTCTTTACAAACCTAGCAGGGCAGTAGCCTAAAGCTGGGGAAAAAGAACTCCTCAGCTTGTTGTTTTAACCTCCAATTAAGTGTGGTTAGTTACAGTTGTTGTTGTTTTAATTTTTCCATTAGGCAGGCAGTCTGGAGACTTTCCTGTTCTTGAAAAACCAAAATGGTGTTGGTGGATTCTGAAACCCAGAGCGTATTGATTCTCACCCTGTAATTCGGTGAGCCTTGGGTATTGTATGGGGTAGAGCATTTTGCCAATAATGGGCTCTGTTACTAAGGCTTCTTTCAATGACTTGATGAGAAAGGCCTGGAAGATAGCCCCACGCTGGGCACATCTGAGGACATCCATCAGTGTCAGCTGACTGGCCATCTCGGATTCTTCAGCATCTGGCATGACCATTTTCAGAGCAGGAAGCGTTTCCAAACAGTGTTTCAAGGAGGCTGGGAAGCCAGGGGAAGGTGGAATTCTGGAACATTGGCTGCACTGAGCTCCCGGGGAGGTGCGGTCTGAGGCATGGCCTGCAGGTGCCAGTGTGGAGCTCCCGTATCAGCTGCTCCAGCAGGTAGTGAACACTGGTCAGTCTGCACGTCTGTTCTTCTAAGCCAGGCCCCGTGCACTTGGCGAAATCTCCCTTGCCAGGCCCAAGCTGTTCATTCACAGGACCCGGCAGAAGGTGGCCGCCTTCTTTCTCTCAAGGCTCCTGCAGATGCTGGAAGAACTAGTTGTAGGTTAGTTCGCGCAGCTCTTGACCTTGGAGAGTGTTGATGGCTGGCAGCCACAGAGGACTTTTCTCTGGGCTTAGGGAGCATCGACACCTCCGTCTTCCCTGGGAATCTGGGCCCTGGGACCCACATGCACCTTCCCTCTGCCCTGGGCAGCCACGACCCAGTAGTGTAAAAGCGGCGGGCGAAAAAGTAGATTGCTGTTTTTCCCCTCCCGGAAGCGGTTTGGGAGTTTGAAGGTTCCTAAGCCCCTGAGAACCCCTCCTAGTTAGAAGGAGCCTCCCGGTGAGCTAGCTGCACCTGTCCTGTGCTTTGGTGGAGAGGCGCTTCTTCACTTGGGGGCACCGGAAGGCCCCCATGGCGCCCCCCAGACACTTTGAGTGATCTCACCTGTTCAGCCGGGGGTCGTCCAGGCTGCTGATGGCTTGCGGTCCGTCCGCCCAGCGCAGACGCTCGTGTCAGTCTCAGCGGCTTCTTCGTTCTAGAGCGAAGCAGGGAACCACAGGCAGACAGGTCCAGGGTCTAGCTTTATAGTCACACGTGCACCGTGTCATGAGTTTCTTCCCCTTCATAACAGCCGGAGCTCTAAATGCTCGCTGCCGAGCTAACGCCAGGACACTGGGGAGGTGTTGGCCCAATGGGGAGCCTCACTAACTTTATGTAATTGTTTAATTAAAACCTTGGTTTTCTAATTGCAGCCTAAACACAAGTGCCTTTTGTTAATGAAAGGCAACCTCCGTACTTGGTGCTTTTGTGCACAGCGTTTCTCCCCCCCCCCCTTTTTTTTCCAACTTGAAGATCGCCATTTAAGTTCCCACCGTGGGGAGCTGGCAGGTGGCGTTTCTCGGCACTGGGGGAGACGGTCCACAGTCCCTTTCGTCCGTCCTCGTCAGCATCTGATCTCGGCTGTGGTTGCCTTTCTGATTTCATATTGCAGTGAATCAAATTTGAAAGCCCCTTCACCTGCTAGAATAATCAGAAAGCCAGAGAGAAAAACCACCAAGTTTCTGTGGCGTAAGCATTATTTTCCGTATTCCTGGTGCAGGAGTTGAAACAGATACATTTTCATGTTTGCTCTTTAAAGGAGAAACCTTCCCTTGATTTCCAGATGAATCTTGGCACCTTCCCCCCCGCTGCTGAGGTGATAGGAGCTGGCTCAGAGGATATACTGAGAAGGAATCCATTTTCTTTCCTCTGTCTCTGCAGAATAAATTAGAATTTGCCTGATTTAATAAAATGGCTTCATCTCCCTGCCGTCTTCACCATCTCCAGAGTATTCCTTCTGCGGTGGCCTGCTCTTCTATAACGGATCTCAGCGCCGTATCTCCTTATTACAGGGTAGTGGTTTCATGTGTAATGCTTTCCCTTGCACTCTCACGCAGGCACCGTGTCACACATGTGTGCACACGCCAGCTTTGGGGGATCCTGATGGCTAAAGATGCAGAAATTTGTCACCAGACCTCATTTTCCCCATTGTCTGGCGTGATGGTTTATAATTGATGTAGGGGTCGGTGCAATTTGTCGTCCGTCTGCCATTAACCCAGCCTCCTGGAGTTGATGTGACCACAATGTAGAATGTATTTTGGGGGGAAGAGAGAGAGGTTGAAGATGGAGGTTTGCAGCGTAAATCTTCTCACTCTGCCCCAGCCCTTTCTCTTTTTAACTGGAACATGTTTATCTCTGTGTGTGGTGGAGTACTTTGCTATCTCCCTGTTGCTCTCAGATGGACTGATGGAAGTTTGTTGTTGGAATTGGGGATGGTTTTTCCGTTTGGACCTCCCCCTACCCCTTAAATTTGTGTTTTAATTTCTATTTCCTAGGTTGATTTTTTTTTTTTCCTTTCCTTTCCATTCTGACACTAATTATGCCAGCTGCACTGGGAGCCCTCACTGCTGGGAGGTACCCAGCTAAGTGTTAAGAAGGGTTTTAAAAACAGGCTGAACTCTTTCTTAATGAGGCTCAATCGGGCTCTCCTCCGGGTGGTTTTGTTTTGCTGATCTGTCAGTTTTTCAAGGATTTAATTGCACTTTTTTTTCGTATTAGTCTTTGAAATTGGCCTATACAATCTTGCTATAAAATAACATTTTTTTTTAAAGCAAAAAGTTAGTAGCTTTTGTTTCCCCCCTTTTATGGTGGCTGGGAATTTTACTTTTTCACTTTCATCTCTCAGGACCATCTTCTGCCAGCCACTCTTGGGACCTAGCAGTAGTGAAGAGCCCAGAATGGAGTGGCAGGAAGGGCCCACAGAGGCCACAGAGCCTGATCTCCAGGCCTCGCAGGCAATTTCCCCATTTCTTCGGCTTCTGTCTTTGGGACTTTGATAAATGCAGCTCGGCTTATGTCTCCGCTGCTGGGTCTGCTCTGGGTCAGGGACTGGGAGAGGCACACCGTTGTTTCTTTAGGCCCGGAAGTGACAGATTCCATCCAGCGGTGCCAGGCTAGCTAACCAGCATCTTGAGTCTTCAACCGTGGGAGGTGGAGGAAAGAAAGAGTCCAAAAGACAGAAGGCAGAAGTCTCCAGGCAGGGGAGGGGGAGAGAAGCAAGGCCATAGCCTTTATGCTATTATCTTTATGGCGTAGAAAAACATGCTTGAAGCAATCAGCATGAAATTCTTAATTGCTTCACTTACTTCTGCGCTCCTCATGGGACAGATTGTGCAAATGCCGGAGCTGCCAGGACCCTCATGTTAGCACACTGTCCCTGCTGCACACACTATTTTTAACTAGTGCTTTGTTTTGCAGAGATGCACAGAGCTTTTTCTTTCTTTCTTTCTTTTTTCTTCCCAAGGATGCTAATAAACAGCAGAGGCAATAAAGAGCTGCTCCAGCCACCCTGACAGCAGCTACGCTTCTTAGGCTGCTTGCCTCGCTCTTTCTCCCTGCCACCCTGCCTTCTGCTTCCTCTCTCTGGATTTCTTCTTTCCCTCCCATTCGGTCTGAGTTTTGGCTTAAAAAAAATTTTTTTTTTTTTTAAATTTTTGCTTCTGAATTTATCCTGTGAACAAACCAGTTTCCCTTCCCCCTTTCCGCTCCCCTGAACCTGACTTGCCTCCGTCTGCTCCTCTCTCTTCTGATGTGTATCTTCCTCTTTGAGATTTCCAGTCCCCTCTCATGAGGATGTAAAATCCAAGAACCAGATCTCAGAGATTTCAAAATAAAATAAAAGTAAACTCTGCTTAAAAAACACTTTAGCGGGAAAGCCAGGCTAATTGTAAATCAATGGGTCTTAAAATGCAGCATCGATCTCCAGTTAGAAGTTTGAAGGGGAAAGCAGTAATTACTGCACCAGAAGGTAGTTTTTCCTCTTAGTAAGTTCTGGGCAGAAAGAAGGCTCATTAGGGCAGCACTTTGGAATCTGAGTAATTAGTTTAAAAAGTACTTTTGTGGTGTTATTCCCTTGGCTAGAAATTATTGGAGTCTTCACAGATTTATAGCTCAATTCTGATAAGATTTGATTTATTATTGTGTTTGGTGTGGAAGAACCTTGATACAAAATCACCCAGGTGAAGATTCAGGAAAGTGCGGGTCAGAGTCTTGGGAGCGAAGAGGCTTTTTGAAGTAGGTGGAGCTTGATTCTTTCAAGTTCCCGGCTGTTCACTGAGTGTTGAATATGGCCAACTTGGGACCCTAACATGGGAGCCAGTTAGACCAGTCTTGGCCAACCTTGCCGTCCCTCAGGCGAGCAAGCAGAAACCTTAGTAAAGAGAGGTGATTTTCTTGTCCGAGTGCATGTTGACATGAAGGTTCAGTGACCAGGTGGGGCATAACACAGCCATCCTCTGTCACCCAAGGCAGGTCTGCTGGAGGGTAAGTTCCATGAGGGCAGGAATGTCTCCTTGTCCAGTTGGATCCACAGTGTCTGGGACTTAGCAGCTGCAAACTAATGGATATGTTTCATGACTTGGCAAATAACTACATGAACAGACAAGTCTTCTCTTAGAGAGAGAGCTCCTAAGCCCTTGTCTTTTGTGGTGGTGGGGGGAACTGCCACGGAAGCTTCTTTCTGGTTAGGTTATCAGCTGCCTCTCTGAGCAGGTCACTCTTGCAGACCAAGCAAATGGCCCTTTCTTAAAGGGACTGGGTTTTTGCTTCCATGGAAGGTCATCAAGAGGTCATTCTGCTCCTTTATGTTTTTATTGCAAAGAAAATAACACGACATGAAACAGTACTTTTACGTCAACTATGATCTCACACCGAGGTGTAGCTCGCTCCATTTTGCCGCAGTATCTTTCTCCTGCCAGGGTGGTATGACTAGTGGGTTAAATGTACATCAGAGTGCGTTATCAACTCAGAGCTGTGAGTTTTTAAATTCTTACTAGAAACTTCAAGTTTTCCACGTTCTTTCCCAGAGAGGTTCTCTGAAGTGTGCCCTCCACTGTTGATCTAGTATTATATGTAAGATGGAACAGTGGTTTGTAAACTTTTATTAGTGGAGCCCCCTTTCTTAAAAAATGAAAAGTAATTTGAACCCACTAAATAATGTTTTTTTAAAAAGCTTTGTAACTATAGTTATTTTAGGAGTTTAGATTTGTAATATTTGTGCATCAAAAAAAAAAAAAAGAATAAAGCAGAGCCGATCAACATTTTGATCAAAATTAAGAGTTATGGAAGGTAGTTAAATAGTCTGGACTAAGCTTCTGTTTTGTTTATGTATTTTGTTTTGGTTCCATTATTTTACAAGTCTTCATTCATGTGGAGGAGTAGTTCCAAATGGTAACGGTTTTCAGCAGTGTGCCTGGTAATCTAAATGTCAGAAGTTGTTTTACTCGGAGGTCTACACAAAAACTAGTTAACTTAGCCACACAAGTTAATGCCCTGGCCTCCAGTGTGTTAAATTTTGGCCTATATCACATTTGAGTATGTTTATTATAACAGCGTTTAATAATAACCAGTAGATTTTTTGATAATGGCCATTCTGGCCAGTGTGAGGTGGTAGTTTTGGTTTGCATTTCTCTAATAATTAGCGATGTTGAGCATCTTTTCATGTGCCTCTTGGCCATCTGTATGTCTTCTTTGGTGAAATGTCTATTTAGGTCTTCTGCCCATTTTTTGATTGGGTTGTTGGTTTTTCTGATATTGAGCAGGGCAGGAGTAGAAACGCAGATGTAGAGAACAGACATGTGGACACGGTGGGGGGGAAGGGGAGGGTAGGATGAATTGCGAGATTAGGTTTGACATAAATACACTACCATGTGTAAAAGAGATAGCTAGTGGGAACCTGCTGTATAGCACAGGGAGCTCAGCTCAGTGCTCTGTGATGACCTGAATGGGTGGGATTGGGGGGAGGGGGAGGGAGGTCCATGAGGGAGGGGATATATGTATACACATAGCTGATTCACTTCACTGTATAGCAGAAACTAACACACCATTGCAAAGCAATTATACTCCAATAAAAAAATAAATAATAACCAGTAGCTTAATAACCAACTTAAAATGGAACTAGATTCAGAATTTGCAGAACCCCTGCAGCATCATGAGGTTCCCCAGAGAACAGTTCAGGCACCATTGCACTACAGGACAGCTACCCTAGAAGTACACTGGGACTCTTGCCATTGGAAGAGCCTAAGGCTGTTCTTGCTGAAAAACATCACCGTGGTGTGGAATGGCTGATGAAGGGCCCCTCGTCTGGGTGTCCCCCTGTCACCTGAATCAGATGACTGCTGCCACGTGGAAGGCAGCCTTCTGTTCCAGGTGGAGAGTGGCTGTGCAGGTGGAAGAGGTCTCGGCCTTTGCTCTGCGGCCTCGTGGCCCCTCCTCTCTCTGCTCTCTGTCAGTCTCCATCCTGAGAGGGTGTCGCCCCACCGGGGCGTCTCTCTCCGGCCCCTGCCTTGGTCTGTTCAGGACTTGCCTCTGTGCTGTGAATATGGAAGAACTGCTGGTCCACGTGGAAAAATGTCACTTTACGTTTATAAATGAGAGGAAATATTTCTACTGTTTATGCTAGAAGCCCCGAGCCATGCTTTCAAACTCTGAGAATTATGTCCCTCAGCGTGGCCTCGTTGGCCTCCTGTGCTCTGTCACTGCTCTACCCAGAGCTGCTTTCTTCCTCACCCCCCATCTGCTTTTCACCACTTCTTGTAGCTTGTACCCTCTCTCCTTGAGTTAAATGTTTGTGCTTGCAAAGCTTATTAATAGCACCAGCACCGCTGAGTGGAGTAGTGATTTGCTTCCCCTTTTTAATTTAATTTTGGCTTTCAGAAACAAATCTGGACGAATATTTCAGGCTGCTCCCTTTTGAGGCGAACTCCAGTTAATCCTTTTAAAGCACGTCTTGGGGGGTCAGGTATCCCCCACGTACTCTCCCAAAGCCATAGGCACTTCAGCTCATCCCCTTTGCAGTGGCGTACATGCCCCGGTGGTCGCTAGTCATCGGTGGGGTCCAGCTCTAAATCCATGGCTCTGTGGATCCACCTGACACCCTATCCCTGAGCCTTTTCTAAAACAACCTACCTAAAGACATATTGCTGCCCAGGGAAAGTTTTTTCCCCAGCTGTGACTTGACAGTGATCCTAGTGCTGTTCGAAGGATTTATTGAGCACGTTTCAGCAAACATCAGAATGCCACTTGTGTGTGTCAATTTACTGGTGGTGATGGTGGGGCGGCGGCTCCTGTGTGACAAGCCCTTTCCATACTGGAGCTTGGGATTTAAGATGGGCAGGCAGTGATTTCATACAGAGTCCGTCCGTTGGAGGCACTGAGTGAGGTGGATGCCGTCAGGTGTGGTCGGCAGGTGTGATTGTGGACCGGGGGTCTGGGGCGGCTCCCCCAGGTGTGCGGAGGACGGATGACGGTGGTTTGTGTTTTCAGGCTGGTCCCATCATCGCCTCTCCCAGTGCCTCGTCTAGAAACTTCTCCCGATGCCCGCAGTCCTGCTGTTTGCTGTAACAGTCCACAGCCCCTCACACCTGTCCTTCTAGCTTATGTATCCTGACAGAGAGTGGCACTCTTGTCACCAGAGAACATGGAAAGGTGATTTTCGAATGAAAGTGGAGGTGGGGGGTAGGTGTGATTTTTGTTTGTTTGTTTGTTGTCTTGATAGTTGAGCCCCAAGTGGCAGAGAGACGACCTGAAGGGGAGTTGGGAACCAGGAACTCTGCGTGAAGGGGCGCCTGGCGTGGCTTTGTCTCCTATCTCTGAGCAGCCCGGGGAGCCAGCGGCAGCCGCTGGCCAGGAATTGATTGCATTAATTGATATGCCAATAAGAGAGCTTGTTACATCCGCCATTGGTTAGGAGGCCAGCTAACGAGTCTGCTGATCAATGGCACCAATAAAGATTTCATCCATTAATGAGCAACATGGTCATTAATGTTATCCATAAGCCGGTTAGCCTGGCGAGCTGTCGCGCTGGTTTGCGCCGTGAGTGGCGGCCCCGGAAGTGGCCGGGCAGCCACCCCGTTCAGGGTGGAGTGGGGCCTTCAGGCAGGATCGTGGGCTGTGAGAGAGCCTCAGACTCCGGAGGGTTTATTGCGAGTGGAGCAAGGAAGGAGAACCTGGAGCGTGCAGAGCCCTGGCTGAGGAGGCCGGCGGAGTCCTTGCTGGGCCCCAGGCTGGAGCGCAGCTGCGCCCGCCTGGTCCCCCATACCTGCTGGGACAAGAGCGGGACGCACTTTTCTCTTCCAGCCCCTTTGGCTGCAAAGCTTTCCCACGCGAGTCTCTCGGGGCTCCTAGGGGCGTGATGGAATGACTGAGTCCCCGGATCACTCCGGTCCCAGCTGGGCACGCTCTCCCCAGGGACAGCCCCCATCAGTGGCTCACACGCACTGCCCTGAGCTCCTGGAGGGTGGGCCGTGGCCTCTTCTGGGAACCGTGAACAAGTGGTGAAGTAACTCACATCCCCCCCCACCTTGCCCCAGCCCCCTGCCTCCGTGTTTCACCAGGAAGAAACATTTTGCTAGAAGAAAGGAAGAAAGGAGAAACAGATGATTTGAAGCCATGCCTTTTTCCTTCCCCCTGGTTTTCTGAAATGACATCAGTGGGTTGTTTGCCAAGCATAACCTGGCAGCCCGGCGGCTCTGCCTGACTGCCTGAGATTTCTGGGGACTGTGCAGCTCGCCAGCTCCAGCCGTGGCTGCGTGCCAAGGTGACGTTCAGTGACTAAGCAGAAACGAGGGAGAGGGAGAGAGGGAGGAAGAAGGTATGTGTGGTTGGGGAGCCGGGGGGGAGAGAGTGGTCCCGGGGCTGGGTGTGGCGTGGGGAGATGTGGAGGCATGTCCGGGTCACCCGATCAAGAGGGCGGGTGTCGGGGACGCTCTGGCAGGCCAGGGAGTGTCCCTGTGGCACTGGGTGGGGGCAGGGAAGGGGGGTGTGCAGGGCAGCAGCCGCAGATTCAGCCTGGGTGGTGGCCAAAGGGGTCTGACCTGGGAGGGAACCGAATAAGCCGAAGCAAAGGTGACAGCCCCGAGGGCCTGGAGCTATTGAGAAGGAGGCTTAGAGAAGCTTTTATCAGCATCAGGCCCAATACTCCTCAGCGGAGTTTCCTTTGCATTGTTAGGTATTGACCCTCAGAGACCCCTTGTGGGTTCCCTAATTGAAAATTAATACTAGATCAATGCCATGGGCAATTTGCATATTGATCATAAACAACTTTGAAGGCACCAAGTGTGTGCGGCAGATCAATAGGGCTCCTGAGGAGGCTGCAGAGGGAGCACCTCCTAGTACAGTGCACTCCGAGAAAGGTTAATGATTTGGGAAGTTCCTAACTGCTCAGCGCAGGGAACGGCCCCCATACCGCACAGCGTCAGCGAGAGCGATTAGTACGGGGCCCCAGCCGCCGCCCCCCGGCCACCCCCGTCCCCAGCAGAGGGGAGGATGGCTGAGCTGGTGTGAGACAAGGGCTGGCCCTGGGTGTTTTTATAGTTGCCTTTTTTGGTGATGGATGAAGTCTTGGGGCAGTTTATTCTGGGAAGTGTACTGTGAAAGGCCGCAGCCAAGTTAAGGCTCCAGTAATTACTCTGGCCCCTTCCCCAGCACACGGTTCTCCCGATGACTTGAATGGAATGAAATGGGGACAGGGCAACAGCTCCCTTTACCCAGCCTCCTCCGCAGGCTTCCCATCACTGGGATCCCGAGCTCGTGTCCACTTTAAGCTGTGATGGGTTTGGCCCCGTTCTGCATCCTGTTCCATTCACCTCCCAGTTTCTGGCTTCGGGCTCCTCGCCCATCACTCACCCTCCCCTGCTGTGTGCCTCCATGTCCTGCTCTGGCATCAGGTCTTGCCTTTCTGGTCCATTCCCAGGTGCTCCCGTGGATGCCCAGCAGGCCTGGGAGGCGCTCCTCCAGGTGGCCCCCCTCACCTGCCCCCTGTTCGCTTCTTTTGTTTTCCTCCCTTTCTCCCTCTGGCCCAGATCGGCTCCTCTTGTTTCCTGGCCACAGAAGCAGTGTGTGGACCAGCTACCCTGTAATTGCTCTGGATTCCCCCATTAATGTTTACAACGAAGCCCAGAACACTTGAGAGCCTGACCACTGATTCTGTCTTCATGCTCCCAGGGTACCTTGAGATGGCTGGTCTGAGGATCGGGGCCAAAGGCAGCCTGAAGAGACAGGTGATGCCTGGCTACCTGGCTTCAGCCCCGACGGTGGAGGGTGGTGGTGCCGGTGGTGGTCGCTAGGGGGAGACGCCTCTTAGGTAGTGGCGAGTAGAGCGGACTTTGTTCCACAACAGCTCAGCTCCCACCCGCACCCCTCCCCCGCAAATTCATCTTGTCCTAAGAAGAGCTAGCATTATAATAGCAGCCCTGTCAAGGTCACGTCGCTTTAGATGGTTATTAAGTTTGCAAAGTGTGTTGAAATTCATCGGTGTGAAAGGGCATTACGGTTTCAGAGAAGGGACATGCAGAATGGTTGGTGGATGAATTTCTGGGTTGGAGCTGCAGCCCTTCTGCGCCGTGAGTCCTTCACCCCGTCCTGGCGCTGTCCCTTCACCTTCACAGGGAGGTGCTTTGGACCATGGTGGTCTGGTGGGTACTTCTGGTGTATGGCTGTCAAGCCTGTCCGCGTGCTGCCGCATCAAAGGATGGCCCATGCTCCCTTTCTCCTCTTGGCATTTCGTCACCTCAGGGTCGGCTCCTTCCCACCCCCCAGGAAAGGGAAAGGCTCAAGGAGATTTTATCTGTCTCTGCATTGACGTATTACATGTACACATACTTAGAGAAATACGGTAGCCTTTCCCCTGGGAAGCGCTCCCAGGGCAACTGTGCAAGCTGTGTAGGTTGTCCCCACATGCACAGCCCCCTGCTCTGCTGAAGGGGTTGAGCGAGGACCCAGGCCACCCCAGATCTGACCTAACAAACAGGGCGGCAAGTCCGGGGCTGTATCTGCCCAGAGGGAGGGGTGAGGAAGGGCAGCCCTTGTTCCGATTTTCACACAAGTACCTACATGTTAGCAGTGCCTCTGGCCCAAGGATGGCAGATAAGGCCTGCAGGAACTTGCCCCCGAGACCCAGCTGAGCTCATCTCTGAGCCCCTCCCCCCTCTGCGCTTGCTATTCTTCCGGCAGCCCAGCCCGCCCCCCTCCTTGGGCCCCTGCACTCGCTGTTCCTCGTAGCCTGGAAGGCCTCTTGTGCTCACACCCTCACTTCTTCCAGGTCTGGGTTTGAGTGTCTCCCTCGCTGAACTTCCTCTATGAAATAACCCCTGGGATTCCTTTTGTCCCCTGTCCCTGCTTTCTTCTCCTCCCTCATCAGCGTCTCATAATATGTCCACTTGTCTCGCTGCTTTTTGTCTATCTGGCCCCCCACCTTCTTCCTCCCCCTGCTCCTGGAGAGCAGGGGCTCCTCCTGTCCTGTTCACAGCTGTATTCCGTGCCCAGAATAGGTGCTCCGTGGACGTGCGACGGGCGGGTGAGTGCACGGACGGCACAAGCAGAAGTGTAGCTTCTCCAGGGGCGCCCACGACGGCAGCTCTAAAGGGAGCCAGTTAAGAGCACGGGCCTTGGCATCAGCTCTGTGGCCTCTGCCAGTACTTTAACCTCTCTGAGCCTCCGTTTCCTCATCTGTGACATGAGAGTAATAATAGTGTCTGCTTCACTTGAGTGATGACTGTACTACTACCATGATGATTATTATTAGATAATAATGACTTAAGCAAATGGAGGCTTTCAAGGAGCCTGTTGTTGGTTTTCACGATAAGGTTCTTTGCAGTGAAGGATTTTACCCAGGCAGGAGAAGAGGAAGGTAGCCAGCATTTTTGTGATCAGTCCTACTTTGCTGGTCCCTTCCTTCTTCTCTTTCCAATCAGGGCACTTGTGATTATGTCAAAGAAAATGTCACGCAGGCCGAAAGCTCCTGGGGCAGGATGAGGGTGACCTGACGTGGAATGTGGGAGCTCACGGAGGTGGGGGTGGGGTGGAGGGTCGCGGGAGGCTGGAGAGCCCCTGTCAGCTCGATTCTGGGCCGGGTGTGGCTGCAGCCCCGCCAGCCCAGCGGGCAGGTGCCGGGCCGTCCCCGCGCATGTGATTGCTTCATTACGGTTAGCCTTTCATTGGCTTGGCTGCACTGTGCTGATGAACTGAGACTGGGGACAAGAGCACGTAATTGAGGGAAATAAATTCCCATCACAGGCCTGGCTGCAGCCAGAAGTGAGTGTCCACGTGTGTGTGTGTGTGCATGCGGGTGGGTGGCCAGGTGTTCGTGTTCTTCCCAGGGTGCACCTCCCCTGCCTTCCTTCCCTTCCAGAACCTCCTGGGCACTGGCTGCGGGCCCCGTGAGCAGCGTCCTTCCAGACCTGCCTCTGTTTCCCCTGTTTGGAGCTGCTTGCATTCTGCAGCGCGGTCTTTTCATCCCCCTGAGGGACGGGAACCTGCTGGGGGCTGGGGGTGGTGCACCTGTTCGCACACCTGTTCTTTCTCTTGTTCAATCCATCTCCTTTCGTCTGTTTGTTTGTTCACCTTCAGTCCTGTCCGCGCCCTGTGCTTAGATCTCCATGAAGACGGAGAAGGGGGAGCTCTGGTGCTGCCCTTCTTAATTGAAATCGCATTTCATTCATCTGGGAAATGAGGCAGAGGAGGGGGTGGAGCCGTTTTCCACCGGCAGCTGATTCTCCACGAGACCAGGCTTGAAGATACCAGCTCCACGAATACATAGCACGATCTTAAGAAAGAATTTAGGAACCAAAGCCATTTGCATAAAACTAAACTGAAAACCACATAACCAGCCACATGATTTTAACCAACACACACACACACACACACACACACACACACATGCGCGCGCGCAAAAAGTCCTACTGTAATGCATTTTCTCAATACCAGGAAATTAGTGGCTCAGGTCACCAGAGCATCTGAAGCTGGTCATTACTAATCAGTTGTTTACAGCAAAGAGATTTTTTCTTCTCCTCCAGTGTTTTCTGGGCCTTAAAAGACATTTCCTGGAATCCTGACTGAAGTCAGTGTGTGCAGTGGGCTGGCGATTCGCATAATGGCTGGCCTGGGGTGGCAGGTTGCCTCAGTTACAAAGAAGCACGGGTGGCGTGGAGGCAGAGCAGAGAGAAATGGAGAGCCCTCACTTGACACCCTCTGACCTCAGCCGGTGGAGCTGAATGCTGGAGAGCTGGGACTAAAATTGCAGTCACTTTAGATTATTTGGAGTGAGGAGAGGCAGGGAAAAAAGGGTCTGTTGACTACAGGAAGCTGAATTCTTCCTCTGCTGAAAAGCTTATTAATGGAAGGGGAAAAAGCAATTACTTGGCTTTTGCTAGTTCTCTGTGGCAGGGATTCAGGGCTGCAGCAGCCCCTTGGACCTCACCCTGGATCCAGAGTATCTCTAATGGGCACCACCCCAAGCCATTTGGGGGCAGTACTTCTGGGATCCCCCTCTTCCAGAAAGAGTGTGGAGGCGGGGGGAGGAGAGAGAGAGGGAGAGAATGGGAGGGAGAGGGAGAGAGGCAGACTTGTCCTGTCTTTAACGTGATGGTTTTCCTTTGGGTACCACGTTGCCACTGGCAGGAAGTTAACAGGGTACTATTTGCTTAGAAGCATGCATATCTGTGTTCTTAGGGGCTGGTTTTTGGTTCGTTTTGGTTTGGGTGAGGCCATTTTTATCCATGCTGTGCCTTTTATCTCAAAATATAAAGCAAAACTAGAAGTTGCTTTGAACAACTGTGGTACCACTATTAGAATCCATTTGCCTCAATATCACAGCTTTAATTGAGGAAGATTCCCGAGGAGCCAGCGTCCAGGGAGCAGGGTGCCAGGCCTCACCTTTCAGTGCTTGTCTGGCTGCGTGAGTGTCAGCATGACCGCTTGTTCCCTCCATGGCTGATGCCCCTTGGCCGCCTTTGGAGACCCTCCCTTGGGCTGTCTCACTGTGCGGTCTTGGAGCCCTTCCCTTCTCCAGGCTCTGGTCTCCTAGTTTGTAGAATTGAGGTGCTTCAGCTCCACCAAATCTCTCAAAATAAAGGCAGATCCCTCTGATGACCAGGTTGCTGCAAACAGCCATTATTTCTCTTTCCTAAATCTGTTTTACTCGTGTTCATGCTTTTATGCCTTCTCCTTCTCTGGACTACCCTACCTATTTTATATTTTATATATTTACATTTATATCATTTTAGAATTTCTAAAGCACACAAATTTTTGATTTCACTACCTTAATTGTATCAAGCTAAATTTTATACACCTCGATTTTTTAGTCCATTGACCCATTTGTGTCTCCGTTCTTCAACTTCGTTTTCTTTAAGGCCCAGTTTCTGTCATTTCGTTTCTCCTAGAACAATTCCTGTTCTTTCCAACCTGTCACCAAAGTTTTTTAGTAGTTGAGTCAGTTCATAGACTAACCCTTTTCAAAAATTGAATTTTTTCTGCCATAATATGTATTTAAGATAACACTCTTACCTACGTTTTTTTTTTTTTGCAAAGTATCTCATTGGTTACTGTCTAAATCCTCCTCTTTATTCCTCCTTCTCTTCCTCCTTTTTAAAAAAAATTTATTTTATTTATTTTTGGCTGTGTTGGGTCTTCGTTGCTGCGCATGGGCTTTCTGTAGTTGCGGCGAGCGGGGGCTACTCTTCATTGTGGTGCGCGGGCTTCTCATCGTGGTGGCTCCTCTTGTTGCGGAGCATGGGCTCTAGGTGTGCAGGCTTCAGTAGTTGTGGCACGTGGGCTCAGTAGTTGTGGCTCGCGGGTTCTAGAGTGCAGGCTCAGTAGTTGTGGCACATGGACTTAGTTGTTACGCAGTCTGAGGGCTTCTTCCCGGACCAGGGCTCGAACCCGTATCCCCTGCATTGGCAGGCGGATTCTTAACCACTGCACCACCAGGGAAGCCCTCTTCCTCCTTTTTATGTTTAAAGATGTTGCTCCATAAGTGAGGAATCATTCACTTTTTCTTCCTAATCGTTGGACGATCTAATCTTTAATATTGCATTGCATTTTGGCTACTTTTCATTCACACCTTTGGCTTATTTGACTGCTTTTCTTGCTGTAAATATTGGCCTTACAAAATGAAGCAAAAAATTTTGCTTGGTGAGGGTTCCTTTCCTTATTTGCTCTACTTAGGGTCCATATTCACTTAGAAAAAATTGTCCACTTTTGAAAGTTTGAGGAGGATTCTAACTTAAGGATTTCCCTGTGAGAGGTTTCTGGTACTTTCCCCTCAGTTGCAGTGTGCACACAGAAGAACTTAAACCTCCAAAGTTGTTTCTTTAAAATGTAAATGTGGGCTACAAACTTGTATATCTCCCTTATTCCTACCTGTCCCAAGAACCAACTCTTTGTCTCAGAATCGCGCTTTCTGCCCAGATCCTCGATGACTTTCTCATTTCATGGCAACATTTTCTTTCTCTTTGGTTTCATGTTTTAGTTGTTTACAAACGTTCCCACCATTAAAGAGAATGGGTGTGAGTCTAGAATTTAAGTTCTTTGTTTGCCTTGATGATTGTGACTGTGTTTTTTTTTTTTGTTTGTTGTTTTTTTTTTGCCTTGAGATATATTGCAGGATAAACTTGGGGGTGTGTAATGGATGCTTTGCTTTTCAAAGGATACCAGCCTGTTCTTAGGTCTAAGAAACACCTTATGGGAGGAAAAGCTGAATAGATGCTTACAGGCTCTTAAGGCTGAGACTAAAATACAGTTAGTAGCTCTGGCAGATTTGAGGATGGGCTGCTGTAGCTAAAATCATTGTGAGAGGGCAGGTGTGGTGGCGGGGAGGGGTGGCATCATTTTGTTAAACCGTAGAAAAGGACCATTTCATTGTACAGGATCCAAATTTTTAAAATATAGTCTTTATATTCAACCATTGGCATAACTTTGGAAGTTTCTAAAAAGGAGGAAGAAGATCCAAGAATTTTCTTTCTCCCTTTGGGCACAAAAGAGCTATACAAGGTGCATGTTAAAAATGACCACAATTTAGCAGTTCCATCTGCTTTTTCTCCCATTAATGCGGGAAAGCTCTTGAACATAAGCCTTTGGATTTTCTCTTTACCTCAGCTTCCTGCTTCACTTTCTTTGCAATTTCCTAGGAAATGTCAACTAAAACATGTTGCTTCTGCTGCCCGGTTGTTTCAGACTGAAGCCGATTTGGGGACTTGATGGTTTTGGGCACTGGCCCAGTTTTTGACTCTCCACGTGAAGATGCATCCTTCAGTGTCTTGGGTGTGACCGTAAAAGCTCGAGTCAGAGGCAGGTTCTTTGCTGCTTGTACCAGGTGGTGAACACGTGGTAGTCACCTGAGGACTCCCCAGCGTGCTTGGAGGTGTAATACTGTTCTGGGCCACCACCAGGTTCATGTGCGTTTCTATCGCTGCATTCTGGGATGTGTGATGCTGTTACGTTTGCGGTGACCTTTGTGTAGCTTGGGTCTGGCCAAGGGAGGGCAGGGTTAGCCAGTGCTTTTCTGGGTACAGCATTGCCTGAAGTCAGCCTGATGTCTGTTTCCCAGATTTGGTTTGGAAAGTGTAAGCCTTTGTTTGTGCTTTGTTTTTATGAATCAGCTGGTTTTACCAGCTGCGCATATAACTGGCCTATGATCATGCAGAATGAAGCTCATTGACAGTCAGCCCGTCACACTGCGGTCCATGGATGGGAGTAGACTAATATTTCTGCATGCATCCTGTGCTTCACAGGGCAAAGCTCTTTTCTTAATAGGCTTAGAGACCCTTTGGACGGTGTGGGCTTCAGTGAGGCCACAAAGGGGCTGGAAACTCGAGTCCCTCATTTGTGTGTCATGTGACTCAAACCCCCTGGTGTCGTGGTTTTATCTTTCTCCGTTGAGTGCTATTCATTTGGTGAAATGTTTACCTGTTACAAAATGTTTACCTGTTTCTCTTTCAGTTTGCTTTTTTGCATGTCCTTTCCCCAAATATTCCATCTTTCCCTTCGGCGCTGTCATATCGTGTCTCCCCCACATTGTAACACCTCGGGTCTGCACGGCCACCCCCTACCCCTCCTCCTTGCTATCATTCCCGTATAGATTGCATCCATCAGCATTGGCGTTCCCGTTACCAGAGCCGTCCCACAAGGTTTCACTTATACCCATTAGGTTCTAATCACCATCATCTAATATCACTTCTGGTACATCCTGTTCATTTCCCATACACCTTCATTTGTGTATAGATGCTTAAGTACACTTATAGGCCTGCCTTGACTTTTTTTTTCATCTATGTATTTCCAACATTTTCCAAGTAAAAATAAATAAATTAGGAAACACCTCATAGGTTTTGTTTTGTTTTGTTTTGCATTAAGCATAAGATCTCTCTCTGACAAGCCCAGTCAGTTTTGACTCAGAAGGTGATACCAGCCTTCTTTAATGGAAACTGTTAATTTTTTTAATTTATGCTTTTTCTATCACTCATGTGTGTTTATGTCTCTTGTCTTCTCCCCTCTAACCATGGAGGCCTGGCAGTGTTTATTTCAAACCGGGTGTTATTGAAAGATGGTTGCTTGTAGGGACTGCTCAGTCCTCACACCTGGAATGTTAAAAAGCTTTCAGGCAGATCTGTTGGGTTGAAAAACATCCCTTTCTGTAGAGGAGGGGGGATGAGGGGGGAAGTGGTACCCCACCAGAGAGGCTTCCCTTCGTCACCCCCATGTGGTCATGACCCCCCAGTTCTGACTATACATCCCGACACCTTAGATGATGCTTTCAAATCCACAAAATGGTTTATTCTGATGAGCAGGCTTATGAGGCCATTCTTCCTCCATCGAGACCCTCCTCCTTCGCTCACCCTGGCTTTTCTCGCCTTTGCCCATCAAATATTCTGCCGTTGAGACGTTACCATTTACTTTCTGCCCTCCGCCTCTCTTTCTCAGTAGCACCCGAGTTAGAATCAGTACTTTTCTCCATGACTTTGTTTTTAACGGATGGGGGAGTGGGGAGCCACTCTTCTTGGTTTCAAGGACCTTCTATTTTGCTCGCCTCTTCTTTCCAGAACATTCCAGTTTGGTGTGAGGTTAAACTGTGCAAAATACTGTTTGAAAGAAAGGAGAAAAAGAGAAAAGGACTTGTCAAAATGCATTTGTTAGATCACGTTTTAAATGAAGTACAATTGAAGGTAGTTTTTGTCCAAAGAAAGGAAAAACCCCTGCAAATCCGCTGAGCTCCCAGAGAGCGCACCTCCTTTGTCGTCGCCCTGACATTGAAGTGTAATTTTTCATGGTTATTTGGACTGGAAAATGGGGGGGAAGGGGAGAGATGGGCCTGCGATTATTTCCCATAAATGACAACACAATCACATCACGCTCCGCTACAAACATGCTCGGGGAATTTGCCTTTTTTACATTTCATGTGTGGAAGTAGCAGCAGCAATCACGGCTTTGTAGAAATCCAAGGGAATTAATCCCCGCTGAACCCGGTGTTCTTCAGATTCCTGGGACATAGCTGGATTTCTGGTTTAGCGTGGATTCTGAAACCATTTCAGGGCTTGGGTTTGTATTTTACAAACTGGAACTCACATCTTTCAGTTATTTAAAAAAAAAAAAAAAATCTTCCCGGGAATAGCCACCAGGCGAGTCAGCGACATATTTCGTTCCGTTGTGCTTTGTCACCGCACATTGGCTTTCATCCTTTCTGCACTTCTGCAGGGGGCAACCCAGGTGCTTTTGCTGAGAACACAGATAAATGGAACCGGTTGCAATACCGGCTCTAGGTGTTTCCTCCCTTTTTCTCCTCTCGTGACCCCACCCACCCCCTTAATTCTAGCACGGTTTTGACAAGCTGTTCAAATGACCCAGTGGCTTTGCCCGGAAGAGGAGAAACGGCACACGGGAGGACAGCTCAGAGTGGGGTGGTTTTCTCCGGGAGGCCTAGGCGGGCCGTGGCCGCTGTGGACCCATAAAGCGCTCTCTCGTGCCCACGCTCACGTTAGAGGTGAGGCCGAGTGGCAGGCAGATGCAGAGGCTCTCCCAGGCGTGCCTCCTGGTCGTCTCTTTCTCCCGCAGGGCTGCGCACACCGGCTGCAGCTTCCCAGGCCCCCTCAGGCTGCACAAGCCCCATTTTTCTTGTTTCTATCAACAGTGGCCAAGATCTTCAAATATACAAAAGCGTAAATGGCCTCTATTCCCCAATTAGTCATTTTAATAATACCCGGCCTTGCCTTCAGAGTGTTGATTCTTTTAGCCTGGCGCCAAAGCCAGGGGCAGTGGGATGGGGGCGGGAGAGAGGGGCAGGGCGGGTGCGAGGGCCCGCTTCCCCCCCCCACACACACCGCCCCGGCTTTCCTGGCTTTGCCCGGTGTGCCTGCAGAGGCTTCACCCCGGCCCCGTGCCAGCGAGGCTGGCGGGCCTCCACCGCCTCGCACGCTCTGTCCAGAAACTCCAGGCACGGCGGCCCCAGGTGTATTCGGTAAATGAACACCTACTGGTGCAAAGAATTCTTGTGGTAAAATGGTCACTGAAGGGATCCACGTGAAAAAAGAACATGTCACTGGAGGGTGAGAGTGGGTCTGATCTTTTCCAAGTCCCCTGTTCCTCTCCCGCTCACATCCTCTTGCCTCTCAGAGGACTGAAATTCTTTATACATGACATCTTCGGGAGGGCAGTTGTGTTTAAAACAGCTGGTTAGCACTTTGGTCACACTTTAAAAAAAAAACAACATCCCCTGGGGTGGGGAGATCCCTGTGGGGCTACCAGGCTGAGCCCTGACCCTTCACTCCAGCTGGTGGAGAAGAGTCCCCAGCAAGATGGCCTGGCCTTGGGGGGGAGCTTAGACGGCTGAGGAAGTGGGAAACGCCGAAGACAAGGGCGACCTGGAGGGTGAGACCCACCTCTGCCTGTCCCGTGCTCTGTGCCCCAGACCTGTGGGAGGGTTTGGAGGGGCCGGGCAGGCGGGAGTGCAGGAGGTCAGAGTGCCTGTCATCCACCTGGAGAGCATGCTGTTCACCGAATGCCTTGGACTCCGTTAGTGCACTGGAGTTCTCATGTCTGCTGGGGAAGAAATGGCATCTTATCCTGAGAAGGTGGGACAGTATTACACTTCTGATGCATAAAGCAGTGCCCCAGCCTTGGAGCCCCTGCCTGCTCCGCCTTCCTACCCTCATCCTTCACCCCTGCAAGGATTCCTGCCTGGACTGTGTTAGTTGTATCTCATAGTGTTCCGCTCACCAGTGTTGACTCGGATCCTGGGCCCTTCATCTTGTGATTTGACTTTTTCTTCAATTAATCTATACCCTGTTAAGAGGTAGGAAACGGAATGGACAGTGTTTGCCAGCAATTAAAAATAATATTCAGAGGATTACCCGTAAAGGACTCCCAGGGAGGTGTAGAAGTTCCCTATTTTATGTGCATGGTGAGAACATGCAGTCACCTCCACCAAGATGCTAAGTCTAAGGACTGATGTGTTAAAAGAACAGTTTGCATTTGTGGTAGGCAAAAAGTACCTTGATTTAAGGGAGAATTTCTGGGGCTGTGGTAGTGTCACTCAGAAAACCTAATGGCTCGAAGCTACCTCTCAGGCAGTTTCCAGCCACGTCATCGGGGCTGGAAAGACACCGTGGAGCAAAACCACGGCATTAACATTTGGAAAGCGTGTTTGGGAATGTTGCAGAGTAGATGATTGCGTCCTGAGTCTGGGAGTCACTGTGTGTTTGCGGTATAGCCCAGAGCACATGGAGTGTCACCTACTGATAGGACCTGCGGTCACCATCCGGTGAGACCACACTTGCCAGAGTGTCACGAGGGAGACCAGCACACTTAGCGGCCGTTCACCTCTCCCTCTGCAGCCTGGAGAGGGAAGGAGAGCTAGGGTGACGAGCTGGGGGCAGCAGAGCCGTCTTCTGTCACCATGGCAGATCACATCCTGTTACAAGTTACTCTTGTAGCAGAATTTTAATGCACTGGATCTTATTCGAGATAAGTGATCTAGACCTTAGCTGTCATCTTTCATATTGTAGGATTTGATTTGACCTCTATTTGCAAAGTAAAGCGTACATACTTTGTAGAATGCGTCCGTCCGGCCATTAGAGGTTTCCTGTGGATAACAAGAGGCCGAGAGGGTTGGGCAAGCTGGACGGCTCAGCCTTCATTCTCCAGTTGTTACGGTCAGTGCTTCAAGAGGACCGCCGATGTAGGCCAAGGTGTCCTACAGTGAGTCTCTAGTTACAGGAACAAGGGGACAAGACATGGTCGTGGAATCCCTCCGCCACCACCATGGAGGCTCCAGCAAAAGGAGCCGCCACCCTCGTGTCCCTCCTGCTGGTCAGAGTGTGCCGGGCCTTTCCCGCCCACTTCGGCGGTTGTCCTTGGTTAATTAGGTTGAAAATGGGGAAAGGAAGAGCTTTAACCCTATCTTCAAAGTAAGCAGATTGGTTATTTTGTTTTTCAAAGAAGAGGTCCGATACACAATTAAAACTTGTTTCTGGTAAACCTCATTCCAGGAAAGATGAGCTTTTAACAAAAGGCTTTTGACAGCTGCAGGCTATTTCATTTTTTTTAATGCCGAATGAAAAATCAATACATTTTTCTGGGTTATACATATTCAGAACAGGCCTGATATTTCCATTATAATGGAAAGTGGGTGTCTGTGCACATCTCGCCTGTCAGAGCTGCACTGCCGCATTTTCCAAGCCACTGCTAAATATTTCAAACCTGATTTGATTGTGGTTCATGACAGCTAATGTTTCTCAGCTCTTGAGCCTGCCAACAGGCAAACGCACTTTAGTTTACCGCCCCCCGCCCTCAAACGTTGCTCCCCGCAAAGAAAAGGGAAAGAACAATTTCATTCTTCAGGGATCCCAGACCAGCGTATTATTTAAGTAACGCAGTCGCCTGAGCCCTGGGTACGGACACCCTGGTTCTTAGGAGAATTTCCAAATTTCTATCATGGAAGCCCAGTGGGGGGCTTTGTCAGGTTTGGGGGGAGGTTTGACTTAGTCCACATTATCCTGTTAAGAGTTAGGAACAGTTAGGACTAATCTCAGTCATTGATGGACTCCCCTTCCTTCGCGTCTGTTAAGTGACTTGTAAAATACGCCCAGCGGACACGGACCTCAGCCCTAGTTATTTGGTGAACAGTATCCATTTTTAGCAACTGGTGCTTTTTTTCCTGGGTGCCACACTCGGAGTGTGCGCGGTGGTGGCGGGTGCTGACTTTGTGCTGATGCCACCTCTGTTTTTGCTTCTGCCTCGTGCTCCTTCCACAGACCAATTTCCAGGTTGTTCATAAAATCGTTGCAAATCCCCATGGGGTTGCCAGTTGGCACACACACCTCCTTCGGGAGCAGACGTCACCATAGATTGGGAAGTCATGCAGTCGCCTTCACCAACGTGATAAGTGTAAGGTATGTGAAGAGAACAGTTTGCATTTGGGGTAAGCAAAACCACCTTGACTGAAGGGAAATTTTCTGGAGCTGTGGTATCATCACCCCCAAAACCTAAGCTGTCCTAGGAACCCCTTCCCTTTTAGAATTGTATTATCTGCTGAGATTCTTACACCTGAGGGCTCTGCCCTTAACCAGGAGACATGAGTGAGTGCTAGTGAGCGCTGTATGGGAGAAGCAGTTGTAAAAAAGAGGTGGTGATGGAAATAGATTTTTTAAAGGCCTTCAGCCGGTCTTTTACATGGAAGTTGAAGGCAGAAGGGACACCAGACTTCACAATTATTCAAGATGTGCTTCTATTTCCCTAACCCTTTAACATGAAAATATAGCCCAACAGGAGGGCTGCCCGAGTTTGAGGGCTACTGTGGGGTTTAGCCACGAAGCAGGCGTCTGTGGTGGGGGTGGTTTGAGGCGCCTTGTCTGGAGTGTCCTGAAGAACAGACCTTCGGTTGGAGCGGGGTCTGCTGCTTCCTGCTAGACCCAGCCGGGCGTGGGGAGCCGAAATGACCTCCTCACCCTGGCCCTGGCTGCGCCCCTGAGAAAGCATTCCTGGTGTGTTCCTGTTGGGTTCTGAAATAGTGTTCAATTCTTTGGGGAGAAGAGAGTTTTGATTTTTTTTTTTTTTTTTTGGCCTTAAAAATGGCACAGTGGCTGTTGTCTGTCTTGGGGAAGGAAAGTAACTTTGTCTTCTGAGGGAAAGACAGGATTTTCCAGATAAAACCGGATTGTCGTCCATCAGGTCTTCACTTGTTCCCACCATCTGTCAGTAGCTGATATTATAGGGGAAAAAACCCCAGACTTCTGTAATGACCCCAGCCAGTTGCCACTGACTTCACGGGGGAGAAAATGCGTTCTGTGGTTGGCAGGGAAAAAGCCTCCCCTCTGCTCTGTGCTCTACGAGCGAGTGGGTATCAAATCTATGTTCCTAAAGGGAACGTGGGCCACCTAACCAGCCGCGGGAGCTCAGAGTGTTTCAGAGCTGGATGTCATCCTGCCCCTGGTTCCCACGTGTTCTGGCGTGGGGAGACTCAGGCCCTGCCCATGGGTGCCCAAGGCCCCGGTCTTAGTGAGGTTGCTGGAGGCTTTGGGGACCAATAAAACATACCCCACCTACAGAGCACTGTGGGCCCAAGCTGTCCAGACGAATTCATAGTTTATACCTCTGTTTTTGAATCGTATCTCTACCTTTATTGGTATTCAGAGCTCACAGTTTTCTGGTTACTGTCAGCCTGGGCTTTCATGCATTTTAAAGAGCTATTTTTTCCTCTTGCTGTTGATGATGATGGTATCAAGACAGATGGTGTAACTGCTTATGAATGTCCTATTTTATTTCCCCAGGACCAGACAGTTCACTTGAAGACGTGTATTATTTCCACATGCTCAGGTTAGGCGGCCCAGACGGTGTCTGCCTCCTGCAGCTAGCTGCCCTTCCAGGCCTCGCCATGCAGAGGGCGACACCTGTAGGTCACATGTGGAACTGCAGGGGAGCACCTGCTTGGCTGAATGGGACCTGGTTTTCTAGCTGTGGGTGAGGACACTGATCTGCTTGTAAAGGAAGCTGGCTTGTCCAGGAGTTTCTTAATCATTTCTTCTTCCACCAAGCATATAACAGCTTTTTGGTGTTTAATATATCAGAAATGATAATATTAAATCTAAAAACTTAAAGAGAAGAGGACTTGGTTTTTAAATCTTTAAGAAAAAAAGGAGAAAAAGAAGCAAAAGAAGTTCCTGAGTTAACCTCTATCATCGGCCCTCTCACTGGAGCTCAGCTGCCTTCACTTTTCTGCTTACAGCAGGGCAGGGAGGGAAGAAAGCAAAGACCCAACTAGGCTCATAGAACGAGGGCTCTGGGAATAGTCACAAAGGGCCATGCGGTTTCCTTGCTCATTGCATGAATGATATGCTTATTCTTCAGTCTCTGTCTCTGGGTAGATTTGTTCAGGAAGGTTCAAAGAACTGAGGTCAGTGCCAGAATGACCATGAGTTCTTAACTCTCTGCTTGGGTGGCTGCAGCCGCATAACACATAGGAGAGAGGCACTGGCCTTGGAGCTAGCCTCCCAGTGGGTCAGTTTTTTCCCTCCTCTGCAGAGCAGCGCCCTCAGACACTGTTCATCACATCAGGGTGTTCCCTATTTTGTAGGTGTCAGACTCTCCATCTAGGGTGATAATGTGTGTGTGTCCTGGAGAGGAGGGCCTATTGAATCATCTCTTTGTATAATCACATTTGATTAATGTATGGATACAATACAGATATTTTGTATCGTAGGATATATTGGGGCAGTTGAGTATGTTTTAAGAGAGCTAGCTACTTTGGGTAGACTCAACTTGATATTGATTGACTGAATGCTGGTATAACCTTTCAAAGATGGATTTTGTAATTACAGTGTTGAATAGTTTTAACAGAAGCCTAAAAATGTGCATTGAACATCCTGCCTGAACATAATTAAGATGGTACATATAGCACATTGTGTAACTTGCTTATTATAGCTCAACTAACACTTCGTATATATTTTTTTCTCCACTGAAGGATGTACCGTGTTAATATGATGCTGTATATCTGACTGACTTCAAACCAGGTTGCCTGATTTTTCTCTGTTTGAACTAGGGGTGGGCGTGGGGAGACTTGATGTTAACTTGACTGTGCAGTGAGACAGAAAGGCAACATAGAAATTATTTGTGCAAGCCTCTTAGTTGGAGAGGAAAATAAGCAGTATCTCCTCTCACCCATGTTCCCCATGACTGCCTCATACATCCCCTCTTGGTGGTAATGAAGACATGTTCCCTAATCCCTAGTTCCATTTTCCAGCTCTTGGTCTTCCAGTGTCTTTTTGGGAAGAGTTAAGAAAATTTGGGTCTAAATAGATACTTTCTTCCTCAAGTGTTTTATATACCCTCTGAGGTCAATTTACTTTGAACTCTTTTTACTTCCTTTGTGAGATGAAATTTAGAAGCTATTTTCTGGAGGGTCAGAGGGTACTACACCTTGAAATGTTGAAAAGTAGAGTTGGGGCTAGAGGGACCTAGGGTGATGTTGGAATAACTCCAAGTTCATGGACCTAGATTGGACCGTCACCTCTGGTCCCGTGGATCTGGTCTAGCGCTGGCCTCGGGTGACAGACGTGGGTGGCTGGGTTTCAGTGTCTCCACACTCAGGAAGGTGTGCTCTTCAAAGTCTCCTAATAATTTAATCATCAACCCACCTTGGTTTGCCTGCCTTATTCATTCATTTAGCCCATTCTTTTTTTTTTTTTTTTTTAAACTTTTTTAAAAAATTTTATTTATTTATTTTTTTGGGTGTGTCATGTCTTCGTTTCTGTGCGAGGGCTTTCTCTGGTTGCGGCGAGCGGTGGCCACTCTTCATCGCGGTGCGCGGGCCTCTCACTATCGCAGCCTCTCTTGTTGCGGAGCACAGGCTCCAGACGCGCAGGCTCAGTAGTTGTGGCTCACGGGCCCAGTTGCTCCGCGGCATGTGGGATCTTCCCAGACCAGGGCTCGAACCTGTGTCCCCTGCATTGGCAGGCAGATTCTCAACCACTGGGCCACCAGGGAAGCCCAGCCCATTCTTAATGAATGTTTTAGATAATGATCCCGAGGGCCAGGAGATCAAGGGAGAAATGTCTCACTTCCTTTCCCTCAGCATCCAGAGAATCATATCCTCTTCATTCCCACTCCAGCAAGTAAGTGACATTTTACTTCACGAGTAACCTAATGTTGGAAATGACCATTCTTCTCCCTTCACTAAAGCATTGTGTGTTGAGCTGGAGAGAATTTCCTTGGTTCGTTTTAAGCCAGTGGTGGGTAAAGAATGGAATGACTTCAAAAGGGAAGAGTACGATTCTGATATAAACTTTTTTCTCTTTCTCTACAACTCTAGCTTCTCGCCACTGATGCCTGGCGTGCCCACAGATGTTTGTTTTCTAGACCTCTTCATATTGATGAAATCATATCGCTGATATTCTGCGACTCTTCAGAATATGAATGACTGTAAAAACGTCCCGCCACGGTCTGGCAGGTGCACAGGCACCGAGAGGCCTCATGAGGGATCAAAGATTGGGTCTAGTCTAGTTCAATGCCAGTTCGCAGTGTGGTAGGAGCTAGGCAAGAAGCAAACCTGTGGCTCCTTTTTTTGCGTTTGCAAGTGTAAAAGACTTGCATGCGATTTCAGATAATCAGATGGAGTTATTTCCTCAACAGGATTGGCTTTTCAATGAGACAAGCTCAAATGAGGCCTTCAGAACCCATCTGGAAATACCAAGTTTCCGCACGTCTAGAGCAAGTTGTGGTCTCACGCCAACGAGTGGGGAAGGAAAGCCCCCGCCGCTTACCCAGACCTCGCATTGTCCGTAGTGCGGTCGGCCTCTCAGGGGCCACTGGGAGGGGAGGCGGGACAGTCATTGGCCGCCTGTGTTTTGTGGTTGGCACTTCTTTGCAGTAGGAGGCAAGAGTCCTTCATCTTCTGTCTACTTTTAATCCTTGACATTTTGTTTTTCTTCTCTTTCAGAAGAAGCCATTGAAGATGTTGAAGGGCCCAGGGAAGCGGCTGCTGACCCCGAGGAGCTTGCTAAAGACCAGGAGAGTGGAGGCGAGAAGGACCAGAGCGAGTGGGCGGGTAGGCTGTGTGGCTGAGCCCCCGGTGCTTCTCCCCTGGCCGAGGGAGGCCGGCGGGTCCGGGGCAGGCGCATCCTTGATCCACCCACGACAGCTAGGCTGGTTCTGTGTGGGTGGGACATGGACTTTATTTGTGCTGTTTTTCAGTAGTCACCTTCCTTCTCCTATTATGTTATATTGAGGAATTTTTAAAGCTGTTTGAAATGGCCCCCAAACCAGTTTGTTTATCGAGCGAGCATCCAGGTGTTTGGCCCTGTCCTAGGGGCTGCTTTGTTTTGAGGTCACATTTCTTTGGCACCTCCTCCCCGTTGTTGTTTTGCCCTTGATGTGATTCTTCCTCTGTGGAAGGTCCAGGGCCCTGTCCCACCTGCTCCCAAGCCCCGTGGAGGGATTTGCTGTGTGGAACTGGATCGGTGTCACCCCTGAATCTCTAAGGAGTCAGCAGTGCAGGGTGGGTTTCATCCTGCATTTGGGGGCCTGGGCAGCTCTGCGCGTTCATGGTGTCCTACCTGGGCCTCAAAGGGGAGGCAGGCAGTACAGCCAAGGCAGGAGGATGTCTTACCAAAAGCAGGAGAAATTGAAGAAGTCAGGAAAGGAAGTGCTATTTCTGGAAAAGCTGGTGTTGAGAGAAGGGGCGAATGACCTTCTTGCAAGATGATAGGATTTCTGTATCAAGGGAAAGAATTGCTGAGACTGAGAAGAAGAGCTTAGGTCTTTTTTGAGGAGGAGCAAAGTCTTTTTTTTTTTTTTTAACACCTTTATTGGAGTATAATTGCTTTACAATGTTGTGTTAGTTTCTGCTTTATAACAAAGTGAATCAGCTATACATATACATATATCCCCATATCCCCTCCCTCTTGCGTCTCCCTCCCACCCTCCCTATCCCACCACTCTAGGTGGTCACAAAGCACTGAGCTGATCTCCCTGTGCTATGCAGCTGCTTCCCACTAGCTATCTATTTTACATTTGGTAGTGTATATATGTCAGTGCTAGCAAGGCCATTTCTGAGAAGACTTATCGGGACAGAGAACTCTCCCAGAAACCACCACCATAATTAGAGGAAATGATATGACAAGCAACAGAAATTATTTTATTTGGTCAACCTAATTCTTACTGCCTTCCATTATTAATATTGTAATACTTTTTTTTTTTTTTTTGAGGAAATGTTTACCTTCTGGAGTCCATATTGGTTGGGCCTTTGTTACTTTTCCAGGCATGACTGTTCTTAAATCATGTTCACTGTTGGCCTTTACTATTTAAACAAGATACAGAATCTTGGAGAGAGGCCAGGGGAGAGCAATGAAAATGACTGAAGGCTGAGAAATATTGCCTCTAAGAAGAGGCTGAAAGAAATTGGGGCTGTTCAGCCTAGAAAAGAGAAATTTGAGTGTAACAGCTTCTAAGTATTGGTAGGGACCCGGCCCCGCAGGTGATGTGTCGCTGTCCTGCATGTCCTGGGCATCCTGGCAGCTGAGGGACCGGACGGGCACACTGGACGAATTTTACCATCTGTGCTGCTCACGGTCCCCATTTGAACTGGGCTTTGTGGTGTCCAGAGGCCTTTGCTTGAGCTAATACTGAGGGCCACAGTGACCTAGCTCCCTAGGAAGATCTGGAAGGTGGGACCAGTGAGTAGGAGACGGAGGCCTTCTGCGCTCGAAGGCCGTTGAGTGTGTGGGGAGGATTGTCCTGTGTTGCTTCGCATGGATCAGGATCCCAGACTTTGCTGTAATATTAAGATGATGAGATCTAAACAAACTTTGCAGGCAGCAATGTTTAATACACATCTGCCTGGAGGAAGTGAGCTGGGGAAGAGGATTTCACAGACACAGTTTGAAGACTGAGTCACCTTCCAGGCCAATCCATCCTTTGTTTTCACGATTTGGGTGCCTGGTTTTCTTTCCTTTTCTTTTATTTATTTTTTGGCTGCTTTGGGTCTTCGTTGCTGCACATGGGCTTTCTCTAGTTGTGGCGAGCGGGGGCTACTCTTCGTTGTGGTGCATGGGCTTCTCATTGTGGTGGCTTCTCTTGTTGTGGAGCACGGGCTCTAGGCGGGCAGGCTTCAGTAATTGTGGCATGAGGGCTCAGTAGTTGTGGCTCACAGGCTCTAGAGCGCAGGCTCAGTAGTTGTGGCTCACGGGCCCAGTTGCTCCGCGGCATGTGGGATCTTCCCGGACCAGGGCTCGAACCCGTGTCCCCTGCACTGGCAGGCGGATTCTTAACCGCTGCGCCACCAGGGAAGCCCACGGGTGCCTGGTTTCTAATCCTGCCTCTGCCATGTACTAGCTCTGTGACCTCACTGCGGGTACCTTTCTGTG
The DNA here is from genome assembly GCF_949987535.1 of Balaenoptera acutorostrata. Taxonomy (NCBI): domain Eukaryota; kingdom Metazoa; phylum Chordata; class Mammalia; order Artiodactyla; family Balaenopteridae; genus Balaenoptera; species Balaenoptera acutorostrata. The sequence goes on along the minus strand of NC_080082.1, from coordinate 16,061,489 downwards.
CCTCAGTTTTCTCCCATGAGATGGGCATTAAGAAAAGCTTCCACTTCCATGGCATTGCTGTGAGGGTTATTTGAATATGGGAAGCTTGGAACAGTGCCTGGCATATAGTAACTCTGTATCAGGAGGGTGTTTTTGGTTTTGTTTTCAGTGTAGTTAAATAAAATGAGGAAACCTAATGGCAGTTTCTCTTCGGGTCCTCCCATTTGAATGCAAAACTGTTGCCAGGCAGTGTTTTTTGAGAAGCTGAGGGGAACAACATAGAAGGATTTCATGGGATGGTGCAAATGCCATGTGGTGCATGTTTCCTGCATTCTGTGTGCTAAGGACACTGAGAGAACAACGAGAAGTAGCAGCCGTCTGCAGAGCTCTTACTGTGTGCCAGGCTCTGGGCCGGGCACTTTGTATGTGTTACTCTAATCCTTACACCAGGTTAGAGCAAGCTTTGTTGGGGGTGGTTCAATTAAATCTCATTCGAAGTGTTTATAATTCAGTGGGGATGTGTCCTCACAGCACTGGCAGACATGCTAGGCAGTCAGGAGACTACATGAAGACTTAAAACGAGCACCCAAAAAATCCAGTGTCTTTAATAAGGCTCCACTTTCTCATTCAGTCATTCAAGGAACATACTTAATCTTTATCCGTATGAGAGAGAGAGGGGTAATGAATAACTCAGGGATGCATCTTGCCAGTTGCACAGTAGTACAGGGCGAGGGGAAAATTCTTCCCTGACTTCTGCAAGGGATCCTCTTTTGACCTGAAGCATAATTTTGTCTATATTGTTTGAGTGTGTAATGACAGGCTTTATTAAGGTGCTTGGGCCGATTTGATCTTGGAATCGATTTAGGTGCCAGCAACCTCTCCTGAGCTTTCTTTGGGATCCTTAGTATTTTATAAAAAATGTCTGCATTTGTTCCATTCACTCCCTAAATTGAGCTATTCCTATCTGATTAAATGTGTTGGGGAGTGCTTCCTCCCGGCAAATAAATAAATAGTGATTTCACACTTTGTCCTGTTGATTAGTGGCTGCTCAGGATTCAGATTAATAGTATTTCAAATGGACCTGGATAATTGGCATTTTCTCAGCTATTGATTATGTAGTTTGGGTTTTGGTGCAGGAATGGATAAGCTTTACTAAAATATTTTTTGTTATTTACTTTTACATTGAAATGGGATTCCTGATTTCCATTTATTTATTTATTTATTCATTCATTCATTCCTTCCTAACATTTATTTTATTCTTTTCTTTAACATCTTTATTGGAGTATAATTGCTTTACAATGTTGTGTTAGTTTCTGCTGTATAACAAAGTAAATCAGCTATATGCATACATATATCCCCATATCTCCTCCCTCTTGCATCTCCCTCCCACCCTCTCTATCTCACCCCTCTAGGTGGTCACAAAGCACCGAGCTGATCTCCCTGTGCTATGCGGCTGCTTCCCACTAGCTATCTATGTTACATTTGGTAATGTATATATGTCAATGCTCTCTCTCACTTCCTCCCAGCTTACCCTTCCCCCTCCCCGTGTCCTCAAGTCCATTCTGCACGTCTGCGTCTTTATTCCTGTCCTGCCCCTCGGTTCATCAGAACCATTTATTTTTAGATTCCATATATATGTGTTAGCATACGGTATTTGTTCTTCTCTTTGTGACTTCCTTCACTCTCTATAACAGACTCTAGGTCCATCTACCTCACTACAAATAACTCAATTTCGTTTCTTTTTACGGCTGACTAATATTCCATTGTACATATGTGCCACATCTTCTTTATCCATTCATCTGTCGATGGACACTTCGGTTGCTTCCATGTCCTGGCTATTGTAAATAGTGCTGCAGTGAACTCTGTGGTACATGACTCTTTTTGAATTATGGTTTTCTCAGGGTATATGCCCAGTAGTGTGATTCCTGGGTCATATGGTAGTTCTAGTTTTAGTTTTATAAGCAACCTTCATACCATTCTCCATAGTGGCTGTATCAATTTACATTCCCACCGGCAGTGTAGGAGAGTTCCCTTTTCTCCACACCCTCTCCAGCATTTCTTGTTTGTAGATTTTTTGATGATGGCCATTCTGACCGGTGTGAGATGATATCTCATTTTACTTTTGATTTGCATTTCTCTAATGATTAATGACGTTGAGCATTCTTTCATGTGTTTGTTGGCAATCTGTATATCTTCTTTGGAGAAATGTCTATTTAGGTCTTCTGCCCATTTTTGGATTGGGCTGTTTGTTATTTTGATATTGAGCTGCATGAGCTGCTTGTAAATTTTGGAGATTAATCCTTTGTCAGTTGCTTCATTTGCAAATATTTTCTCCCATTCTGAGGGTTGTCTTTTGGTCTTCTTTATGGTTTCCTTTGCTGTGCAAAAGCTTTTAAGTTTCATTAGGTTCCATTTGTTTATTTTAGTTTTTATTTCCATTTCTCTAGGAGGTGGGTCAAAAAGGATCTTGCTGTCATTTATGTCACAGAGTGTTCTGCCTATGTTTTCCTCTAAGAGTTTTATAGTGTCTGGCCTTACATTTAGGTCTTTAATCCATTTTGAGTTTATTTTTGTGTATGGTGTTAGGCAGTGTTCTAATTTCATTCTTTTACATAGAGCTGTCCATCTATGCACCAGTTATTGAAGAGGCTATCTTTTCTCCATTGCATACTCTTGCCTCCTTTATCAAAGATAAGGTGACCATATGTGCATGGCTTTATCTCTGGGCTTTCTATCCTGTTCCATTGACCTATATTTCTGTTTTTGTGCCAGTGCCATACTGTCTTGATGACTGTAGCTTTGTAGTACAGTCTGAAGTTAGGGAGCCTGATTCCTCCAGCTCTGTTTTTCTTTCTCAAGATTGCTTTGGCTCTTCGGGGTCTTTTGTGTTTCCATACAAATTGTGAAATTCTTTTGTTCTAGTTCTGTGAAAAATGCCATTGGTAGTTTGATAGGGATTGCACTGAATCTGTAGATTGCTTTGGGTAGTTTAGTCATTTCCTCAATGTTGATTCTTCCAATCCAAGAACATGGTATATCTCCCCATCTGTCTGTATCATCTTTAATTTCTTTCATCAGTGTCTTATAGTTTTCTGCATACAGGTCTTTTGTCTCCTTAGGTAGGTTTACGCCTAGGTATTTTATTCTTTTTGTTGAAATGGTAAATGGGAGTGTTTCCTTAATTTCTCTTTCAGATTTTTCATCATTAGTGTATAGGAATGCAAGAGATCTCTGCATTAATTTTGTATCCTGCTACTCTACCAAATTCACTGTTTAGCTCTGGTCGTTTTCTGGTAGCATCTTTAGGATTCTCCATGTTTAGTATCATGGCATCTCAAACAGTGACAGTGTTACTTCTTCTTTTCCGATCTGGATTCCTTTAATTTCTTTTTCTTCTCTCATTGCTGTGGCTAAAACTTCAAAAACTATGTTGAATAACAGTGGTGAGGGTGGGCAACCTTGTCTTGTTCCTGATCTTAGAGGAGATGGTTCCAATTTTTCATCATTGAGAACGATGTTGGCTGTGGGTTTGTCATATATGGCCTTTATTATGTTGAGGTAGGTTCCCTCTATGCCTGCTTTCTGCAGTTTTTATCATAAATGGGTGTTGAATTTTGTCGAAAGCTTTTTCTGCATTTATTGAGATTATCATATGGTTTTTATCTTTCAGTTTGTTAATATGGTGTATCACATTGATTGATTTGCGTATATTGAAGAATCCTTACATTCCTGGGATAAACCCCACTTGATCATGGTGTATTATCCTCTTAATGTGCTGTTGGATTCTGTTTGCTAGTATTTTGTTGAGGAGTTTTGTATCTATGTTCATCAGAGATATTGGTCTGTAGTTTTCTCTTTTTGTGACATCTTTGTCTGGTTTCGGTGTCAGGGTGATGGTGGCCTCGTAGAATGAGTTTGGGAGTGTACCTCCATCTGCTGTATTTTGGAAGAGTTTGAGAAGGATAGGTGTTAGCTCTTCTCTAGATGTTTGATAGAATTCGCCTGTGAAGCCATCTGGTCCTGGGCTTTTGTTTGTTGCAAGATTTTTAATCACAGTTTCAATTTCAGTGCTTGTGGTTGGTCTGTTTATATTTTCTATTTCTTCCTGGTTTAGTCTTGAAGGTTGTGCTTTTCTAAGAATTGGTCCATTTCTTCCAGGTTGTCCATTTTATTGGCATATAGTTGCTTGTAGTAATCTCTCATGATCCTTTGTATTTCTGCAGTGTCAGTTGTTACTTCTCCTTTTTCATTTCTAATCCTATTGATTTGAGTCTTCTCCCTTTTTTTCTTGATGAGTCTGGCTAATGGTCTATCCATTTTGTTTATCTTCTCAAAGAACCAGCTTTTAGTTTTATTGATCTTTGCTATTGTTTTCTTTGTTTCTATTTCATTTATTTCTGATCTGATCTTTATGATTTCTTTTTTTCTGCTAACCTTGGGGGTTTTTTTGTTCTTTCTCTAATTGCTTTAGGTGTAAGGTTAGGTTGTTTATTTGAGATGTTTCTTGTTTCTTGAGGTAGGATTGTATTGCTATAAACTTCCCTCTTAGAACTGCGTTTGCTGCATCCCATAGGTTTTGGGTTGTCGTGTTTTCATTGTCATTTGTTTCTAGGTATTGTTTAATTTCCTCTTTGATTTCTTCAGTGATCTCTTGGTTATTTAGTAGTGTATTGTTTAGCCTCCATGTGTTTGTATGTTTTACAGTAATTGCTATCTAGTCTTATAGTGTTGTGGTCGGAAAAGATACTTGATATGATTTCAGTTTTCTTAAATTTACCAAGGCTTGATTTATGACCCAAGATATGGTCTATCCTGGAGAATGTTCCATGAGCACTTGAGAAGAAAGTGTATTCTGTTGTTTTTGGATGGAATGTCCTATAAATATCAATAAGTCCATCTTGTCTAATGTGTCACTTAAAGCTTGTGTTTCCTTATTTATTTTCATTTTGGATGATCTGTCCATTGGTGAAAGTGGGGTGTTAAAGTCCCCTACTATGATTGTATTACTGTCGATTTCCCCTTTTATGGCTATTAGCATTTGCCTTATGTATTGAGGTACACCTATGTTGGGTGCACATATATTTATAATTGTTGTATCTTCTTCTTGGATTGATCCCTTGATCATTATGTAGTGTCCTTCTTTGTCTCTTGTAATAGTCTTTATTTTAAAGCCTGCTTTGTCTGATATGAAAACTGCTACTCCAACTTTCTTCTGATTTCCATATGCATGGTATATCTTTTCCCATCCCCTCACTTTCAGTCTGTATGTGTCCCTAGGTCTGAAGTGGGTCTCTTGTAGACAGCATGTATACGGGTCTTGTTTTTGTATCCATTCAGCCAGTCTATGTCTTTGGGTTGGAGCATTTAATCCATTTACATTTAAGGTAATTATTGATATGTATGTTCCTATTACCATTTTCTTAATTGTTTTGGGTTTGTTATTGTAGGTCCTTTCCTTCTCTTGTGTTTCCTGCCTAGAGAAGTTCCTTTAGGATTTGTTATAAAGCTGGTTTGGTGGTGCTGAATTCTCCTTATTTTTGCTTGTCTGTAAAGGTTTTAATTTCTCCATCGAATCTGAATGAGATCCGTGCTGGGTAGAGTAATCTTGGTTGTAGGTTTCTCCCTATCATCACTTTAAATATGTCCTGTCACTACCTTCTGGTTTGCTGAATTTCTGATGAAAGATCAGCTGTTAACTTTATGGGGATTCCCTTGTATGTTACTTGTTGCTTTTCCCTTGCTGCTTTTAATATTTTTTCTTAGTATTTAATTTTTGATAGTTTGATTAATATGTGTCTTGACATGTTTCTCTTTGGGTTTATCCTGTATGGGACTCTCTAGACTTGACTATTTCCTTTCCCATGTTAGGGAAGTTTTCAGCTATAATCTCTTCAAATATTTTCTCAGGCCGTTTCTTTTTCTCTTCTTTTTCTGGGACACCTGTAATTCGAATGTTGGTGAGTTTAATGTTGTCCCAGAGGGCTCTGAGACTGTCCTCAATTCTTTTCAGTCTTTTTTCTTTATTCTGCTCCCTGGCAGTTATTTCTACCACTTTATCTTCCAGCTCACTTATCCCTTCTTCTGCCTCAGTTATTCTGCTATTGATTCCTTCTAGAGTATTTTTAATTTTAGTTATTGTGTTGTTCATCACTGTTTGTTTGCTCTTTAGTTCTTCTAGATCCTTGTTAAATATTTCTTGTATTTTCTCCATTTTGTCCAAGATTTTGGATCATCTTTACTATCATTACTCTGAATTCTTTTTCAGGTAGTTTGTCTATTTCATCTTCATTTATTTGGTCTTGTAGGTTTTTATCTTGCTCCTTTGTCTGTAACATATTTTTTTGTCGTTTTATTTATTTTTTGATGGGTGGGGCTGTATTCCTGTTTAGTGGTTGTTTGGCCTCAGGCGTCCAGCACTGGAGTTTGTAGGCAGTTAGGTAGAGCTGGGTCTTGGTGCTGAGATGAGGACCTCTGGGAGCCCTCACTCCAATTAATATTCCCTGGGGTCTGAGGTTCTCTGTTATTCCAGCAGTTTAGACTCGGAGCTCCCACCACAGGAGCTCGGGCCCGACCTCCAGCCTGGGAACCAAGATCCCGCAAGCTGGTCACTGGGGATTCCTCCTCTCCCCTTAGGTGTCCGTGGTCTCCCACCGGTGCCTGGTAGGTGCCCTAGTTATCCTGACTTCCTTTGTTATGTCTGTTGTAATGGACCCTCTTTGGGCTTCTTTTATTTAGAAGTCAGGTCTTTTACCTTGAGTGGCAGCAAGACAAGCAGGATAGTGATTTGATGCATGAGAGCATCAATCCCACGGTCAGTGGTTGGGTCCCTGCCACATGCGGGGCAGTGGGCAGAGTTCCACTGATCACAAGTTCCTTGAGATTACAGGCCTTGCCTTCAGGGAGCGTACAACTCTACTGGGTATTTCAGGAACACCCACAGTCATCAAACGGTATTACTATAGGTCAGTGCTGTGTCGATAAAAATGTTCTGCATCTGCACTGTACGGTACAGCAGCCACGAGCCACATAGGGCTATTCAGTACTTGCCATGTAGCTAGCGTCACTGAGGAGCTCAATTTTAAAGTTTACTTAATTTAAAATTAATTTTACTTAATTTAAATTTCAATGAATTTAAATTTCAGTAGCCTGTGGCTAGCAGCTACCATATTGGCCAGTGCAGGTAGAGATACTCAGAAGGAGCAAAACCAGCTTTGAAAGAGTGTGTCTGCAGTTCTCATTGTACTTTCCAGTTACTATTCAGGCTCCATTAAGCTGTAACTGCGTGCCAGATTACACCTGCCCTGCCCAGCCCACGTGCCACGAATGGCCGCAGATACCGACCTCCATAGCCCTTGGGTTGGCCTGCGGAGGCCGGGGGCTGCTCAGGCCAGGGGCAAGTGCAGCTTCATCTGTTGATACTAATTAGCTATGGTTTTCTGTGTGTGCTGCCATATGAAGAAGAGTTGGGCAGCGCTGCTTTGTATACGATTATTTCATTTGATTCTCACCCCCAATGCTGTGAAATAGATACTGGAAGGAACCACCCCCTTGTCCCCCCTCCCACCATTTTGCAGATCAGTGAATGGAGCCCGGGAGAGCTCGAGCAAGTTGCCGAAAGGCATACGAGCAGGTTCGGCTTTGCATACTGGCTCTTCCACGTGCTCTTAGGACAGAGCCCAAGCTCTTAGGAGTTCGTTATACATCTCTCCAAGAATGGACTTTTTCAGTCTAATCATTTGATCCCGTTTTCACCTCCATTCTGAGTGTAGAGAACAGCACTCTCCTAAAGTTGTGCAGTGGGAAACAGTAACACGACTGCCACCTTTATGTTCGAAATGAGTGGGGCTGTCAGCCACGAACGTGACTCATAGTAAGGCAGCGTCGTGCTCAGTCTGAAAGCAGGTTGGTGAAGTGGAAAGAACTCTCTATATTTGGAGTCAGGAAGCCCACCACTTAGCCCATGACCTTGGCCTCTGGGAGCCTAGGAACACAGACAAGTGACACCCACCAGCTGCAGCCTGGGTTCCATGATGGGACGTGGTGGCACATGGACAAGTACCTAGTAGACACCTCGGGTCACGTCTACTCAAGGCAAGTGTAAAGTGCTCCTGTGGGCCACCAGAGGGTGCGGAAAGGGTCTTTGATTCAAAGCCTCTTCCCTAATGCACAGCCGTCTCCACCATCCAACTTTGTGGTTTTCTCTTTTAAAACGTGAAAGCGATCGCTTGTTCTCTTTTAGCAGTGTGGATTTGAAAGTGTGTGTTGTAGATTGAAGAGCCCCCAGTGTCAGCAACTGAACAATAATTAATGCAGTGATTATCCAATCAATCATTAATTGCTATAAATTAAGTGATATACAATTAATGTAATGCTTTATCACCAATAATTAGGGGAAAAAATTGAACCCTTGGCAAATAATCCTAGCAAGATGGTTATTTAAATCCTGTAGCCGCCATGGTTTCTAGCCACGGAGCACTAGGCTGGGTCTAGTTAAGCTAATTTGAGACAAGATGACCTGGGGGATATTGGCACTTTAAAAAACAAACAAACAAAGATGGGGCAACACTCCAACTTAAAATGACAACATGATAATGCTTCAGAAATCCCGAACTGATGTCCATGTTTGTATTCTTGTAAAATTTTGGTTTAGAATTGTAGTTTGAGCACTGCTTTTCAAGGGGAATAGCTTGAAGGGATTTTATTTTATTAATTTCTTTAAATCCATGATGCTCACCTAACACACAGCAATTAGTGCAGCGGAGCACCCCTGATATGAATCTCTGGAAGACTGCTATTAAAGGAGGCCTTAATGGGCTGGCAAGGTCTGGGCGACTGTTAGGGAAAAGTGTGTTTATGGAATATGCTGCTGGCAGGCATGATTTCAATCGGATTTGACATGTTTAACATAAATGTATAGTGTATGGCTCTTGCTGCGTATGAATAATTCCTGCAGACCCACTGCCTTTCTAATTACTGAGGTTGAAAAAAAGCAGGTCAGGAACATCCTGGTGGAAATCTATTACCAGCCCTCCCCCTCTTCTCCCTGTCGTTTACAGCTTTGTATAAATAGGGATGCCATTGTATGGGGAACTAAGTGCCTGAAATGTAATCTGTGGCAGAGAAAGGAAAGGGGCTGAAACAATACTTTTTTGAAAAGACTGAGTCCATAAAGACAAGACAAGGCATGTGCTGAGAGGAAGCACTCTGCACTATGAGAAGGCAGAAGCCCAGGGCTCAGGGCCCAGTCCTGCCAGTGAGATAAGCCACGTGAACTTGGTCTCTGGACCTCAGTTTCACAATCTGTAAAGTGGCAGGTTTGGACTAAATGGGTTCTTGCAGTTCTGGAACTTATTAAAAATATGATTGGAGGAGGGACAGTTGTACAGTAGTGTAGAATCTTGGAAAACATTAATTTCTAAGGTCAGAATGCTCATAGTTTGCAAGGATGTTCCTGGTCTCTGGCTGGTGGAGAGAGCGTGGATCAGGAGCCTGGATAGAGTTCCCATGGGCCCCCAAGCCTTCTTCCGTGAAGGTTAGATAGTACCACACGGTCTTTCTTGGTGGGGCATCAGAACACTGAAGCTCTCACCTGGTCCACTGTTACTGGGGCCCATCTCACTGAGTTGTCAGAGCCCGGTGATGAGGACATCAATCTTTGGAGACTCTTTGGAGACTCACGAGGGTGTCTTTGAGTGGCTCCCCATGTCCCAGCCCCGTCGTTTGCTGGAAGCTAGGCCATTCACTGCCTCTACGAAAATCATTTTGGCCTAATTCTGTGTCCTTTCGGACTTGGTTCCATCTCTTCACCTCACCCAAAAGTAGATTTGTCTTTGCCGTAGGGTACGTGTGAGGGAATGCTGGGAGCCTGGCCTGCATGTCCCCTTTGTGGTTCCCGTTCTTGCCAACGGAATCCATTTTTGGTTTTACGTTTTCACACACAGATGGGAAGTGTGTGGCTAAGTCGGCTTTTCCAGAGTCCACTTGTTCCCTTCCCCACCTCTACTCCCCACGCTCTTTTTTTTTCCAGGCCACTTTCAGTATAACTTGGCTGCTTAAGTCACTGCAGGCAGAATTCTGTCTCACAATTGAAAACAAACCATCTGAACTATTTTTATGTTGAGAAGCAAAAATAGATACAGGGTATGGCGTGTATCTGGACTTGCCCGAATTCCAGTAATTCAACCGTCTTGGCTTTGAGAATTTATATTTAAGTCACAAGAGAGATAGGCATCACATCAGTTGAGCAAATATTTTTTGTGCAGATACCTAATGCAGATACGGGAAATACAAAAAAAGTAATTGGAACTCACTTTCTAGAAAGGACGTTATATGCAATCATATAACTATGGTAACAGTGTAGTGAGAATTATCATCAAGGTATAGATAGACAGCAGTGAAAATGTAGATTAAGGAGCAAATTATTTTTCATCGTAGAAAATAACTTATAGATTTGCATATTATTCTTGCTACACGGCCATGTTAATCTTCTTGCTTTGTTTCAGTTTTAGCTTTTGTGCTGTTGGGGAAAGCACCTCTGTTATTAGAATCAAGATCATGATTCTAAAAAAAATACCATGGTGCCTTTCTCATGGGATATCAGAGCACTTCTGTTAGGCTCTCACATTCTTCCTGGGTCCAACATTATCTTTATTTAGTTCTAGAGAACTAAAACTCATCGATGGGGAACTCCTAGGTGTCAGATTTGTGATCAAACTGCAATTTGCCTTCTGGGTCAGGGATATACTCCCCCGATTATAAAGCTGAAGAACACATAACCTAGTAGCTTTCTCTTACTATACGAAGATTGGAGAAGACTTGAAAATCCTGTTTCTCTAGTTGTCAAACAGAATTGTCACCTCTTTATGGTCAGGGCCATGTGGCATTCATTCATTTTTGTTTTTTTAAAAGACTGGTTTTTTTAGAGCTGTTTTAGGTTTACAACGAACTTGAGAGGGAGGTACAGGGATTTCCCGTACACCCTCTGCCCTGCTCCCCACCCCCCGACATGCATAGCCTCCCCCATTATCAACATCACTTACCAGGATGGTACTTTTTTTTTTTTTTTTTTAAACCAATGATGAACCTACATTGGTCCATCCTAACCATCCAAAGTCCAAAGTTTACCTTACGATTCACTCTTGATGTACATTCTGTGGATTTGGACAAATGTATAATGACATAGAACCATCTTTATAATATCATACAGGGTATTTTTATTGCCCTAAAAATCTTCTGTGCTCTGCCGATGCATCTCTCCCCAACCCCACATTCATGCATTTTTGTAATCGCTAGCATCTAGCAAGTGCTTAATACTGTTTGGATGTTTCATTAGCAATCAGTCGGTAAAGTAGCATAACCATAAACACTTTAAAGTGCAAGTTATTCAACTTTCTGCTTTTTAGATATTAAACCCATGGGGTGAGTAGAATTCTTCCACGTTGACTTACAGAAAAGGCAAATTCAGGGTGTCTTTGCGTGTCCTTGAAACCAGGCCTCTCCCCTCACTCTGTGGTTATGTGGCCGCACATGCACCTGTATTATTTCCCAGAGATACTTCTAAATGTTAAACCATAGCCAACAAGTGTTTGAGCTCTCACTGTGTGCTTGACTCTGGTGGGCTTCATGTGCGTAATCTCTCTTGCCAGCCTCCCAGAAGCCCTGTGAGTAGACGCGGTCCTCCCGCTGACAGACATGGAAGCTGAAAGTCCAGTGTAGTCAGCTGAAACGCTCAAGGTCACACAGCCGGGACTTGAGCCAGGTTGTGGCAGCCCTGCAAGCCATGTGCTGTGTTCCTTCGCGGGGGAGGGGGTGCGATGCCTCTGTGTAAAGAGAACTTGGCCAGGGAAAGACAAGAGTTACGGAGGAGTGGTGCCCCCGAACTGCCTCCTCCGCCCCTTCACTCACGTCGGCTGTCCTGGGCCTTTGGAGGCTGTGAGCAAACGGAGCGTGGTGGTGAGAGAAACGCTGACGGAAACATTACTCGGTGCGGGGCTCCCCCTCTGTGCTTCCCGAACTCCAAGAGGAGACATTTCCAGTCTGCTTGGTACTTGAAACCTACAGGGGAAAGTGGAGAGTCATTCCCATTTTCCAGCCCTTCTGGGGACCTGAGTGACGTTTTTCTCCCCCATTACAGGTTCTCACGCTCCTGCTGAACCTGAATGAGCGAAGAGAAATCCTCGACGGGTCCTGGGGAAAAGTTGATTTGTAAGGGTGCGGAGAAGTTAAGGGCAGGGCTCTTTGTGTCTGTCACCATGCTGGACCCAGATTGTATGTTTTGATTGTCACAAGTTCCATTTCACTCTTAAAATTTAGTTAAGTATCTTATGAAGATAGGTTTGGAATGGAGAAAAAACTGGAAGAGTATCCTTCTAGTCTAGTCTCTGGGAGTCTGTGCTGTGTTGGGGCTCAGAGGCTCTGACTAACCTAATTAATATTTGATTTGATGGATGAGCTTCTGTTAATTAACTGCGACCTGGTCCCAGCATGACCCACATCACCTCTTGTTTTGACCTACATCTCGCACCTCTGGACTTTTTCTGTTAGTTCAAGTGTCTCTTAGGTTCTCCCTGTTCTAGTTTTTTTCCAAGTCCTTGGTTGTCACAATCCTGTAATGAAGCCAGAGGGCAGAGTGATAATGCAGACTCCGAGGTACCCGCCGACCGTGCCCCATCCTCACCGGGCACTGTGACCACAGCTGCAGATGGCATCTGTGCACAGCTCAGGGGCTCTGCAGGGGAAGACAGGACACTCTGGGGAAGCTGATAAGAGGCCACAGGCAGGCAGGCTGATTTGATACCTCAAAGTGAAGAATTGGGTCTTGGCCCCTTTGGTCCCTGGTTTCTGGCACAAGCCGGGCTCAGGGTGGCAGCCCAACGTTTGGAAGTTATGAATACTCCGACAGCTGATGTTGGTCTAAACGAAGTGGTGGCTGGTGGCTCTGTTTTGACTGGTGGTTCATTCATAAACCTGACACAGAGGGAGTAAGGTATCTTGAAACTGAATTGCGGGATGGCCTTTTGGGAGCGCAAATCAGTGTAGTTAAGCAGCCTTATGCATATTTCAACAAGGAATTAGTACAACAGATTGATGCCTCTGATGTGGGACTTAGCACTGCTTTCTTCCCCGAAGATGCAGACAAGCAGCAGCAGCCAGCACACAGCACGGGCCCGCCATCGCACCTTGGCCGCTCGCTGGGAAAGCGTAGCCTCACCCCCCATTCCCAGAGTGCTGACTCGTGGACACAGGGGCCGGTGTGGGTCTCCGCATCCTTCCCAGGGCCGAAGCAAAGGGGGCCTCGGGCTGGAGTGGCCTGCAGGTGCCAAGACCTGGGAAGCCAGCACCAAAAAGAGGCTTCCTCTTCCTGCAAAGTGGAAAGAGCCCAGAGGCGTTTGTCCTTTTCACAGAGGTTCTCCAGGACACGTGGAAAGACCGAGACTTTCATAAGCAAGGCAGTCTGTCATTATTCTGGATTACACTGCTAACAGAACACGTAGAGGTTATTCCTTCTGAATTTCTGTCTTTGAAAATGTGTCTGTGTTGGTTTAGAGCAGGCAGGTTCCCTGAGGGACAGCCACATTTAATCTTTCACCTTTGGCCTGAGGGGGAAAACATCGGGCTTTGAGACCAGGCCTGGCTTTTGTCCCCGAGTGTAGATGATGAGAATAGCATTTTCAGCAAGAGTCATTTGAAAGTGGACGGCCAGATCCGCCCACGCCTGCAGGCCCCCTTATTTAATTCTAGTCCAGTCACAAGGTGGTATGGTTCCTACCAATTACAGAAAGCTTTGGCTCTGACAGCAGTTCTCAAAGTGTGGTCAGACCACCAGCATCACCTGGGAACTCACTGGAAATGCAGATTCTCTGAATCAGACCTATCCTAGGAGGGTGGGGCCTGCCTTCTGTGTGTTAGCAAGCCTTCCAGGGGATTTCTGACTCACAGTTGAGTTTGAGAATGTTGGGGCTCTGACCTCTGTGACATGCGTGAAGTTTGAGACTTATGTCTCCTTTAACCGGATGGCAAGGCCATGAGCCCCCGCCGCGTGAGGAAGGAACTGAGCTTTCCTAAAAGACAGGAAGTGTGTAGAAGAGGCACGAGTCCTGGTCTTGGCCGATGGAATCCCGGATCGCAGGAGTGGGAGAGGAGGAGACATGTGGTCATGATGAAGCGTGATCAGAAACCCAGCAATCTTTTTTTGTTTTGTTTTTTTTTACCAGCTTATGATTTAATGAAGGGTATGATAAAAGATACAGATGAACAGTCAGGTGAAGAGATACATAGGGCAAGGTCTGGAAAGATCCTGAGTGCAGGCGTTTCTGTCCCCACGGAGTTCGGGTGTGCCAACCTGGAATTTTTAAAACTTTTGGGATTGTTATGGAGGCTTCATCAAGTAGGGATGATGGATCATTAACTCAGTCTCCAAGCCCCTCCCCTTCCTGAAGGATGGGAGGTGAGATTGAAGATCCCAAGCTTCTAATCATGGCTTGGTTTTTCTGGTGACCAACCCCATCCTGAGGCTATCTGGAGCCCACTCAGAGTCACCTCATTGGAACAAAAGATACTCCTGTCACCCAGGAAATTTCAAGGGATTTAGGGGCTCTGTGTCAGGGAGCAGACAAGGAACTCAGGCAATGAAACAAGGATTCCCTTTCCCAGGTTCAGCTACTGATGCTTCTTGGGATGACAGCCCCTGCCTCCTCCTGGGGCAGCCTTGCTGGGATCAGCTTCCAGCCTCTGGGGCCCCCTGTGGGTCCCTCTCCTTCTCGCTACTCCCTTTTCCTCAGCCTCCTTTTCAGTCCGTCTGCCCTTTCTAAGATTCTTCTTTTCGCTCCTGTCTCCTCCTCAAGTCCCATCTCCCAAATTAAGTGTCACACATAGAGGCTAGCAGAGGGAATGAAGGAATGCCCAGTATCAGGGGAGGGTGGGGCAAGCCAGAGGGCATGGGGCATCTGCTCCAGCCCACGGCTACCGCATAGGAATGGAGATCCTGTTGCCAGATTTTTCCACTTATCTGGAGGTCCTTGTCCTTCTGCTTTGTATGAAACTCCCTGTTTTATTTTATTTTATTTTATTTATTTTTGGCTGCATCGGGTCTTAGTTGCGGCACGCGGGATCTTTTGTTGTGGCGTGCAGGCTCCTCTCTAGTTGTGGTGCGATGGCTTCTCTCTAGTTGGAGCGCATGGGCTTAGTTGCCCTGTGGCATGTGGGATCTTAGTTCCCTGACCAGGGATCGAACGTGCATCTCCTGCATTGGAAGGTGGATTCTTTTTTTTTTTTTTTAAACATCTTTATTGGAGTATAATTGCTTTACAATGGTGTGTTAGTTTCTGCTTTATAACAAGTGAATCAGCTATACATATACATATATCCTCCCTCTTGCATCTCCCTCCCATCCTCCCTATCCCACCCCTCTAGATGGTCACAAAGCACCAAACTGATCTCCCTGTGCTATGTGGCTTCTTCCCACTAGCTATCTACTTTACATTTGGTAGTGTATATATGTCCATGCTGCTCTTTCACTTCGGTCCCAGCTTACCCTTCCCCCTCCCCGTGTCCTCAAGTCCATTCTCTACATCTGCGTCTCTATTCCTGTCCTGCCCCTAGGTTCTTCATAACCATTTTTTTGTTGTTGTTAGATTCCATATATATGTGTTAGCATACGGTATTTGTTTTTCTCTTTGTGACTTACTTCACTCTGTATGACAGAGTCTGGGTCCATGCACCTCACTACAGATAACTCAGTTTCGTTTCTTTTCATGGGTGAGTAATATTCCATTGTATATATGTGCCACATCTTCTTTATCCATTCATCTGTCGATGGACGCTTAGGTTGCTTCTACGTCCTGGCTATTGTAAATAGAGCTGCAGTGAACATTGTGGTGCATGACTCGTTTTGAATTATGGTTTTCTCAAGGTATATGCCCAGTAGTGGGATTGCTGGGTCATATGGTAGTTCTATTTTTAGTTTTTTAAGGAGCCTCCATACTGTTCTCCATAGTGGCTGTATCAATTTACATTCCCACCGACAGTGCAAGAGGGTTCCCTTTTCTCCACACCCTCTCCAGCATTTATTGTTTGTAGATTTTTTGATGATGGCCATTCTGACTGGTGTGAGGTGATACCTCATTGTAGTTTTGATTTGCATTTCTCTAATAGTGATGTTGTGCATGCTTTCATGTGTTTGTTGGAAGTCTGTATATCTTCTTTGGAGAAATGTCCATTTAGGTCTTCTGTCCATTTTTGGATTGGGCTGTTTGTTTTTTTGATATTGAGCTGCATGAGCTGCTTGTATATTTTGGAGATTAATCCTTTGTCTGTTGCTTCGTTTGCAAATATTTTCTCCCATTCTGAGGGTTGTCTTTTTGTCTTGTTTATGTTTTCCTTTGCTGTGCAAAAGCTTTTAAGTTTCATTAGGTTCCATTTGTTTATTTTTGTTTTCATTTCCATTTCTCTAGGAGGTGGGTCAAAAAAGATCTTGCTGTGATTTATGTCATAGAGTGTTCTGCCTATGTTTTCCTCTAAGAGTTTTGTAGTGTCTTGGCCTTACATTTAGGTCTTTAATCCATTTTGAGGGTTTTTTTGTGTATGGTGTTAGGGAGTGTTCTAATTTCATTCTTTTACATGTAGCTGTCCAGTTTTCCCAGCATCACTTATTGAAGAGGCTGTCTTTTCTCCATTGTATATTCTTGCCTCCTTTATCAAAAATAAGGTGACCATATGTGCATGGGTTTATCTCTGGGCTTTCTATCCTGTTCCATTGATCTGTATTTCTGTTTTTGTGCCAGTGCCATACTGTCTTGATGACTGTAGCTTTGTAGTATGGTCTGAAGTCCAGGAGCCTGATTCCTCCAGCTCCGTTTTTCTTTCTCAAGATAGCTTTGGCTATTCGGGGTCTTTTGTGTTTCCATACAAATTGTGAAATTTTTTGTTCTAGTTCTGCGAAAAATGCCATTGGTAGTTTGATAGGGATTGCATTGAATCTGTAGATTGCTTTGGGTAGTATAGTCATTTTCACAATGTTGATCCTTCCAATCCAAGAACATGGTATATCTCTCCATCTGAGAAACCCAGCACTCTTTATCTAAACCCTGGTTAAAAAGAAACACCTGGGTGAAGGGGAAACGGACCTCTCTGTACTATTCTTGCAACTTCCTGTGAATCTATATTTCCAAATAAAAAGCAAACTAATAACAACAACAGAAACAACACCGAAGAGCTTCTGGTTTTTCAAAGTGCTGACCTATCTGGTTCATCTTCGAGTTGGAGGAGAAAAATAATGAGCCATTCCCCGAGTAGCAGTAATACCCATCTGTAGTATAACTCAAGTTTTCTTTGAAATCCTTCATGGAAACAGGAAGACATGTCTGGTAAGTGGATGAGGCCTGTGTGTCTCGCTCTCCCTACCTAGGCATGTTCTTCTCCTTTTTGAGTACTTCTCTAAAATGCTTTCAAGAGACAGGCAGGAGCAGTCTAGCCTGCACTTAACTGAAACCAGGACTGTGTTTTAAATAGAAGGTTCTTACCCTCACGGGGCTGGACTCTGGGCGTGGAAGGGTGTAGAGACCCCGCTGGGTGTGCCTTCGCCGTGCACAGACTCCCCGATTCCTCTTTGAATCATCTTTAAGTGCTTGGTGGGAGGCAGAGCCGTGCATGTTTAGCAACCAAGTTGGCAGCCGAGCAGACCCTTTAAAGGAACTGTTGCTCTCTGTGTTAGGGAGGGAGAGAATTTAGCCAGCTCTCTGGTCACTTCTCAAGTGCAGTAGCTCTGCAGGAGATGCGAGTACGAAATCCTAGCCTCTCCTCTGGGGAGGGAATTGCAAGCAGATGCCAAGAGCAGCTCCACATTCAGTGACAGTATGAGGATCACAAGTCCAGAGCACAGATTGACCCTCTGGAAACTGTGCATTTCTGCTTTCTAGAGGGGAGTGAGGGGCCTCTGAGAAGCTGAGGGGAAGGGGCTATGGAGAGGGCTCACTACCCCTTTCATTTCATTTTCATTATGAGCTGAATGACCATTTTCCGATCTGGTGAAGCTTCTGTGACTATCGTGCTGGGGTCGTTGTCCCAACTCAAGTACTGAGTATGGAGCTGTGTGAATGTTTTTTTTTCTCCTTAGTCAATGGAGATAAAAGATTGCTGTAAATTTCTGGGGCAGGTGGCAAGCTGGTTTACGGAACACAAGGCGATGAGAACCTCTGGCTTACGGAAAGTAGCATGAATTAATAATCATTTAATTGGCTCCTCCATTATGTTGCTGGTTTGGGAGATGGAAGTTTAGATGGAGGGGCTGTCAGTGGTACTTCAGCTCAGAGTCTGATGGTTGAGAAGTGGGGCTGGAGGCTGCCTTTGGCCTCTCCACAAGGATGACATGTCAGGCAGCATCCCAGGGCTTCAGTGGGCTCACCGTGGGGTCCCCAGAAGGAAGGGGGTCAGCATCTTGGTGAACACCACTTCCGAGAGCCACTATGCCATGAAGAGAAGAAACGCAGAAGAAACTTCCCAGTAACGTGGGCAGCTCAGCGCATGCCCAGGATGTCCCCACGGGAGGACTCTGGCCAAAGGTGGGCCTGTGGCAGAGAATGTCCACCATGCCAACAGCACCAGTGGTGTGCTGAGTGATGAGAAGGTCAGTTTTGCTCATGGAACTGAAACTTCCAGTACTTTTGATTGCCATGGAGGGCAAGTTGATGTCTTGGCAAATGATTAGGGAAAGCCAAAAACTGTGTACCTTAAGGTTCCATTTCTACTTCATTTCCAATTTTTCTTCAGGTTTCTTTTTCAGGAGGCAGCAACTCCCCGCCTTCCCTTGCTTCAGAGTTGTACGACCGCATCACTAGGTGAGAAATGAGGCACGTGTTGGCATTAAGTCTGCTGGCAGTACATGGTATTGCAAGTACAGCTCTCAAGTTTTCTGTCACCAAAATTTCAGTGACTCAGATTTTAGTTTATTAGTGAGGATTAGGATTGGGTGAGAATTTGTTCTAGGAAAAGTGGTTTTATCAGGTGAAGTTAAAGAGACTGTGTTTCTACCATACTTGACCACTTGATAAGCCCCCTAAATTATACTCTTCTTACCTCTTCTTCTCTTTTTTAATTTACTTTTTAATTATTTATATTTGGCTGTGTTGGGTCTCTGTTGCTGCACACGGGCTTTCTCTAATTGCGGCGAGCAGGGGCTACTCTTCGTTGTGGTGCGCGGGCTTCTCATTACGGTGGCTTCTCTTGTTGCGGAGCACGGGCTCTAGGCGCACGGGCTTCAGTAGTTGCAGCACGCGGGCTCAGTAGTTGTGGCTCGCAGGCTGTAGAGCGCAGGCTCAGTAGTTGTGGCGCATGGGCTTAGTTGATCTGTGGCATGTGGGATCTTCCTGGACCAGGGATTGAACCTGTGTCCCCTGCACTGGCAGGCAGATTCTTAACCACTGCGCCACCAGGGAAGCCCCCTTAACCTATTTTTTACAGTTAGTCACCTCTTACCTGAAACCTTACTAGGCTTGTTTTAATTGTTCTATATGCTTAGAACATAATAAAACCACTCTTGAAAACTGTAAACAAAACTTGCATGAATTCATATTGGCTCTCTTCTCTTCCCTACTCCCTCTAATTAATATGACAAGAGGGGTAAATTTTTAAGCAATTATTTTTAGAGGTTAAATACCCCAAAGCAAATATGTTAAAAACAAAGGATATCTGGAAGTTGACGTCACAGAAATGATTTTTGTTTTTCCTGAGGAAGCCACGCACTGACGACTGTGTCTTTCCCTTTGAAATGAAATTCTTTTGCTTGGAATGTAGAGGAACCTAAGAGAATGAAATGGAGAGTCATGAATCAGGTCTGCCTCTCAGTACTTGCCTTCGTCAGATATAGTGACCAGCCCATCACAGTTTAAGGTGGAATGGTGGCTTTTGGCCCAGAAAGTTGACTTGGAATTTTCTGTACTCCATAACCAGGACATGCCAGTCCTTTTCCTGCCTCACCAGCGAGTTCAGTGGGGCAACCTTAACTTCTAACAAGTTGAGCAAGTGTTTGTCCACTCCTTAGAAAGTTTGCGTGGCGAGGAGTCCGCAGCTAACATCCTGTCAGGCTGTGCTTGGGGTTTGACCCTGCATTCCCCGATACTGTCCCAGTATCCCTCCTGCCTCGCTTTATAGGGTGTGTAATCGATGGCACTCGCATGATTCCTTGCCACGTTTTTAAACCCTTTGAAGTGCCAGGAGCCCAGCATGTTGCCTGTGGAAGATTCATTGCGATTTAACACATATTTTCATATGACATAGCTGCCAAAATGAGGAAAGATTGCTTTAACCAGCAAAGTAAAAAAACTACCTGATGTTTTGAACAGTATGGATCCAAATATCAACCTTTTCATGGACAGTTGAATTTAAATGCTAAACTTTTTAATTATAATATTAAAAGTAATATAACTACATGACAAACTTAGAAAATGGGGAGATGGTCCGTGATGCCATCACCTAAATACAGCAGTCATTTTCTTCCAGTCTTTTTTTCTAATACCTATTTTTTACAAAGCTGTATCATGTTATAACGCATACGTTATCTTATTTTTTTTCTGATTAACATTCTCAAGGATTTTTCCACATTGCTATCATATGTAATGTCATCTAATACTCAATAGAGTGGCTGTACCATTGTTTACTTAACCGTGCCCTGTTGTAAAATATCTAGATTGTTTCCAGTTCGTTTTGTCATTACTGTAAAAGCCACTACAGGTAGTTACCCTTGAAGTTGTTACCAGTATAATCCAGTGGTTCCAGGCACTGTTTAAACTATGGCTTGTCCCTGGAGCGCATCTATTTGTGTTTCACTACTGTGATGTCATAATGGCTTTAAAGTGATCAGTAATTAATTTTAAAAGGTAATAATGTTTCTAGACTGTGACATCACTCTTGGAATTTAAGTTAGAGTTTCGAAAAGTCTTCAAAAAAGAAAACCACAGTACTTTCCCTCTTGGTATTCGTACAACCTCATTTACTTATGCCTACAATGTATGCTAGTGACAGAACTAAAGTAGAAATTGATTTTGGGACTCTGGCCCTTTTGAAGTTGTTCAGAGAGAAGAAGCTTGAGAAAACCTTAGACCGTCGTTGTCGGTAGTAAACCCTCTTCCAGCCTGCTGATGGAGAACTTGTGCGACTGTTTACCCATCTATAGACATTTTATAAAATCTCTGGTACCATGTTTTGATAGGGATTGACGTTTTAATGTCTGGGGTCAAGCGAGGAGGGGCCTGTCAGCCTCGTTAACCTAAACTCTTTGGAGCAGTCCTCACATCACCCAGGGAAGCACAATGGGATTGTAACTGGGTGTTAACAGACTCCGATATAGGAAAGGCACGGCCTTATCTTTAGAGAAGAAGCCTGGCGAGCTGCAGGTGGCTAATGTCCACTTCTAGACAGATCTGATCTAATAAAGATGCAGATTGCCCCAGATGGAAGGGAGATGAGCCCCGGAAGGTTTTACACCAGTGGATGCAGTATTTCATATCATAGCAGAGCTGCTGTGTTACTCCAGAGAAAGAGGAATGAGTGAGCAAGTGCTGATTTTACTTTTCAAAACACTTCAGAACAGCTCCTTAGCTTGAGCTCACAAAGGAAGCTTTAGAATTACAGAGCAATTTGAGAGTATGAAAAAAAAAAAAAAGGTAATAGAAGTCCCCCTCTCCATGCAGGGGGAAAGAATAGTGGCTTCTGAAACGAGAATTCTCACCTCTGCAACCTCGTCACCATTGATCACGCGTTCAGCACTGAAGGACGAGGGTGGACTCCGGTCCTGTGAGGACGCTGATGCTGCACTGGGTTACACCGGGTTTGCTTTGCAGGGAGCGGGATGAGTCGGGTGGTCTCAGCCTCCGCGCTCGTTCATCCACACTGCTGAGCAGCTGCACGGCTGAAAATCATTCTGAAGGGGGGGCGGTGTAGCAGGCAGGTTGAGGGCGTTGACAAGGTAGTGTCATGGTCCTGTAAAAGCAAGTGTTGTTTCAGGTCAGGCAGACTAACAAAAAGACGGGGATGGGTGTTTAGAATAGAATCTGTATCTTGGCTTGCCCCTAGGGGAAGGAGGAGCGGAGAGCGGCTCTTTCCTAACTGTAAGCCCCGAACCTAACCTAATCCTACAGATTGGAGGTGGAAATGGGGAAGGTGGAGGATGGCTCTAACAAATAAGCATCTGAAGTATCATCTAATGTCTCCACCCGCCCCATCTTTAGAATGCCTGTGAAAAGCTATAGAAGAGCTAACATATAGAAGACAACCAGTAAGCAGAAATGAAAAATGATGGAGAATAAGGAACCTTCTGGGGGCAGGAAGCTCTTACGTCCCCAAAACATTAATTAAAGACTCCTATTGTGGGAGTGTTCAGGCAGGGGCCCATCACACTCCGAGGTCTAAAACCTGCGATGCGAGGTTTCGCGGGATCAGGTCTGCCGGGGGCTGGGAGACGGGAAGTGGGCCATGGGGGAACCAGACTAGAATGTTACAGCACCTAGTTAATCGGCAGCCAGTCCATCACATTAAATATCCAGCCGTCATGTATTACCTCTCAAGTGAAAATGAATAACTCCCATTAAGAAGAAAATGGGTTTGAAGTCGATTCGAGACAGATTAAAGTACTGTTATGAATGTGTGTTGGGAGGAGGAGGGGTCCGTGTGTAATATGCTTGTCCTTGTACTTTTTAAATAATAGATGTTCTACAAACTTATGTAGACCAGGTTACCAAGATACTGGGGTTAAAGATCAGAAGATGTGCATTCTGGGAAGAGCATCAACTTCCTGGAATATTTCCTGCATCTCGCATTTTTTTTTCCCAAAATTATTGTGTGGCCTTATGATTTTAATGAATAAAATTGATTTTTTACAACTGTTTATTAAAGCACACATCTGTAATGACAGCATCTTGGGTATCCACGTCAGAACAGATTTCAAAGCTGGAAACACATGCTAGATAACTAGGCTGGATGAGACAGAAAGCAGTTTGACCAAAGAGTAAAAATGAGGCTTTCTAAACCAGTGACCTCAGTGCTGAGTCAAATGCTTTTTCAGTGAGGTAGGGAGGGTAGTGGGTATGTATTGTCTCACTACCATTTTCAGGATTTTTCTTCTTACCACTTGTAGCAAAATTCTGAAAAATGGAGTTCCCGTCCAAAACAAGTGAGAGAGCCAGCCTTAAGATATTGACCAGGTTTTTGAATGACCACATCTGGACCATTTGGAGATTTGTGTTTATACTGGAGGAGCCCTGCTTATTTTTCCTTGTTAAACCCTTTTAGCCCAGCTGTTTTCTCATCAAAATCTTCCAGATCCCTTTCCATGCTTCAGAGAACTCCTTCCGCCAACACTTCCATGCTCACTGTTTGCTGCTTCAGTCTCATGTGACTCTCCTTCCTCATTGGTGTTTTGGTGTTTTGGTGGAGTGGGGTGCAGAGGGCATGTTTCTGGCAAGCAGAGAGGACACTCTCCCTCTGAACCACCCACTCTGAATAAACTCTTATGTCTGGAGCACTGGCTCGATGAGAAGTTGGAGTCATGCCCTATCTAGTTCCACTCTTCAGTTACTTCTTCCCCAGAAGCAAGTTGCTGAACCCAGACTTGATTTTTTTTGCACGTATTTGTATGCAGATATCCGTGTAAACCTTTCTCGGGTCCGTCCCATTTATCATGTCTCCTGTGCTGTGCTGTGCTGTGCTGTGATTTCAAGAGCTGTGACAATAAAGTTGGAAGCACATCGTTTATTACATCCATGAAAGCAGAGTGTGTCTGGTACTTGGGTTGACTCGTGGTTGGCAGAGCAATTGGTGAGACTTTCCCACCCACCCTCATAAGCCAGCAGATTGTGCCTTGATTGGGGGAGGTCAGAATAGACTGTATGTAGCTTAATCCAACTCAGAGCCTTTTAGTCCATTTCTGTACCTTTTTTTCTTAGTGTTCAGTTGTTAAAGTTGTGTAGTGACAGAAATTCATGGGGGACAAAAAGAAACACTTGCTTCTTTTCTAGCATGCCTGATAAATCAGTCCGGATGCTCATCCTACTTTAATTTTGGTATTTCAAGAAAATCCTGTGCTATAAATGAATGTTGATTTTCACCCAACGCAAACCCTCTGGGAGCTGGCCTGGTCTGGCTGCTGTATTACATCTTCTGCTTTTTCTTCCAGCATCATCAAGCCAAGCAGAGAAGGAGCTGACAGATTCTCCTGCAACCTCCAAACGCATCTCCTTCCCAGGTAGCTCAGAGTCTCCTCTCTCTGCAAAGCGACCAAAAACATCAGAGGAGACCAAAGCGGAGCAGGTGAGGCCAGAAGCGGCTGTGCTGGTGGGGGAGTGTTCCAGATAACTGGGGGAAGGGGGGAGTGGAGTCTCGGGTGGGCGGGCTTGGGGCGGACACAGTTGCGGTGGGAACAGAAGATTCAGCCGGAGGGGTGGCTGTGTGTTCCCCACAGATGTACCAGTGTCCCTACTGCAAGTACAGCAACGCCGATGTCAACCGGCTGCGGGTGCACGCCATGACGCAGCACTCGGTGCAGCCCATGCTCCGCTGCCCCCTGTGCCAGGACATGCTCAACAACAAGATCCACCTCCAGTTGCACCTCACCCACCTCCACAGCGTGGCGCCCGACTGCGTGGAGAAGCTCATCATGACGGTAAGGCAGCTGGGAGCAGGACCTTGGGGCTTTTCTTTCCCCAGCGGTCCCAGGTGATGCAGCAACATGGGCAGGACACTGTGTTGCTGGATGCAAGAGCCAGTGCAGAGTTGGAAATGTCAAAGATAGTCCTGTGACCTTTGTTCACCTTAGACTTGGCCTGACTGCGGCCCGAAGGGCTGAATACATATGCATTTCTCAACATCCCTTATCATTCCTCTCTCCCCTCAGGACACAGAGGCCTAGAGTAGCTAACCATTTACATGAAGAAGTTGTTATTCAGATTCTCCAAACCTTTACCGAGCAGGTCATCTTCTAGGTTGCTCTTAAATTCATTATGTCTCATTTCATCCTCACAACCACCCTGTTTTATTTAAAAAGTTTGACACGTTTACATTAACGGCTGAGGAAACTGAGGCTCAGAGAGGTTAACTGACTTGATGCCCCTGCAAGTGGCAAAGTTGAGATGTGAGCCACATTCTCCAACTCGCAGAGTGTAGCCCTGTGACGTGGGAGTTTCTCAAGTGGATGCTTTCATTCTCAACGCAGGAAGATGCTCAGTTGGGTAGCACGTGGCGAGTCATGAACAAGGGCTTTGCATTTTGAACATGATGTTGCTACACCTGCGGGGCATGGCTCTAAGTGGCCACTGTAAACATGGCCCAAAAGATTAGTATAAATCTAATGCAATGTGAAAACTTTTCAAACTTCTACAGGCGATACCAATATCCTGCATTCTGTGTACGCTTGGGCTGCTGGAAAGCCCTTTCCTGATCACTAGAGGAAAAACCACCAAAGAGAAAAATTCTCACCTCTAACTTCCTTCAACAGTGGAGTAATAAGTTAATTTGATTGCCTTTTCGTGTGAAGATTCCCATGCAGGTCACAGACGTATAACCTCTAGGCATTTCCCATTCCACTTGGTTATGCAAAATTAATAACATTGTAAGTGATGTTTAGTTGTGAGGAACATATATTTGATGATGCATCAAGAGAACCTTAGCAGCCAATGGCAAGCTCTAAGGTGACCTAGCATGAGTTTCATTTCAAGTATAAATTCACTTTCCATGGGTATTTTCTTTTTTTTTTTTTTTCCCATGGGTATTTTCAAATAGACAGACTGGTGAACATTGTTGAAAGGTTCTCTGTAAGTGGAAACTTCCTTTTGTGGATGGGTGGGCTTCTGTTACAAGTTTCCCTGGAATTCTCTCCAGCCTTGGAAATAACAAGGGGGATTTTCCTCAGGCCTCATCATACTTCCCACAGATGGCCGGGAACCATGGGAGCCTGAAGAAACAGGAAGAGATGTGGGGAGGGTGGCATTGTCAATACGTCGTTCTTCTGCTCTGGTGATTATTTTTCCTGTTTAATATCAGTCTGGTCTAGGAAATGTGAGCCTGTAGTAATCTGTATGATTGGTTTACATTAGACAGTAAGTTTCATTTATACATCCCTAGGGACTACTATATAAATTATATTTCAAATATCCATTGTTTGTCCTACTTCTATAACAGCAACAGTATGGTACATTCAAAGTAGCAAGTCTGGTGGTCATTATGAATCTTCATTAATCAGCAGAGTCTTTGAGAGGAGGATGGTACTGCTGTGTCTGCTTGGGTACCAATCCCTAAGATATTTTTGGGTGTTACCCACTCAAGCAGTGATTCTCAACCTTTTTTTTTTGGAGACTCTGGTGAAAACGATTCAGTAGCCTTACTGGGTATTCTGTGCACACTAAAGTTTGACAACTACTATTAACTCTTTCAAATATTCTCCATGTACAAAATTGTGTGTACAATGCCAGAGAGCATAAGGATACCCTAAAATCCATCCATGGAAACAGGTTAATAAACCCTATTTGAGAAGACTCCCTAAGAACATAATTATGTAGGAGAAACACGCTCCCTAAAGGGGCTGTGCTTGGCACCTTGTACAGGAACCCCTGTGTACCTACCTCATTTGCCCATAGCAGACAATGGAGATGTTTTCTAAATATTTCTGAAAAAACGTGCAAATTGTGGGAAATGTGCTGACTATAGGAAGTTCATTTGCCAGCAACAAGAGAAAGTTAATGGATTCAGAAATAAAGTTGAAAGTTGTGGGAAATGTAATCACAAGGGTTTTATACTTGATTTAGAGGCATATATAAGGATGATTTGGTACCCTATCTTTGCGTGAGAAGATGTAGTTACTGCATGGCTGTCAGTATTGAATTGGTTTCTCAAGTCATGAGGATGGTTTGCATTGAGCTAAATGAAGCAATTCCATCTCGATCCTTTAGCAGAATCAGCAGGAAAAGATGAGCAACCAGGGTTAGAGGGGAGTTTGTGGCCATACCTTGGCGGTGAACCCAGCATCCTATTTGAGGACTGGACTGCTGATCTTGGTCTCTACCCTGACAAATTAAATAGTTGCCATTGTCCTTCCTCTGAAAAGTTTGGTGTTAATATGAAATTTGCAATTGTTTTACAACTAAGTGTTTATAATGAACCTGTGGTTAGAATCATGCCCCTGGAGGATATTTTACAGCAATATCATTAGAAAATTGGCCAAGGGAAAGTATTGGTTAGGCTTTCTGACGATATATCTGTTTGTTCCTGGCCAACTAGAGCAGGAAACTCTGAGAAATGCCCCTCAAATCAGAGCTCCATTTCCTAAACCATATCATTAAGGAATGGTCAGTGTTCAGTCATTCATCCTCCAAGAGGAGAAAGTTATGTCTGCTTTATCCTTGAGTGGCTAGGATGAATGGCAGTGAGAGGAATGAATCTTCTTCCTTGCCAGATTGTTTGACTGAGTTCACTGCCTTTGGCTGCAAACTAGGAAAGCCCAGCAAAATCCACCAAACAGAACTCCTGGCAGACATGGGGTATGTCCAAGGTATCTGAAGCTATAAATTCTGGTAAATACTTTTTGCTGTCTGGGTCCAAGGTCCCAGGATCTGGCTTGAATTGGGTTTCAGTCTCTCTAAAAGTAAATTCCACCCTGATAAATGGAAATAGATTACTTTCTATACAATGTCTTTCCGTTCAGTTGTAAATGGAGAGTGTTTTGAGGAGGCTTCATTTAATAATACCTTATCAGACAGCTTTCAGGAACCTGCAGTGTCTAATATGTCTGTTGCTATGGTAACAGCTGCTTGCTTATGCTCTGCATCTCATATCTGTGTCTTCCATGGGCCCCCTTCTTTTTACCGATGAAGGGGCTTGAAAAATATTCTCCACTGGGAACAATTGCAGCTCTGGCCCTCCGCTATGGAAACTGCACCCATACCACTTCATTCTGCTTGGCCTATTGGAAACAGAGCTCCAAAGGGTGTCTTTACACACGTCATATGAAAGACGGAAATCTATAAAGCTTAAGGCGGTGAGACAGGTGCCCCTCCAGACCCAACTGAGCGACCCGCCCCCCAGTGTCAGTCCCATAGAATTCTCACCTATTTACAGAGAAGTCCGAGATTCCAAATTGGTGGTGGGGATACGGGAGCTGCTGCTTGTGCCCTCCTTTTTTTCACGGTTTTAGGGGAGGAGGGTTGAGGGCATAGGGGACAGGTTTCTGGCCCCTAAGTGAGAATGGGAGAGACCACCTGCGATGAATATCAGTAGCCTTAAATTATTCTGATTGATCACTGCCCTTGTGAGTGGCAGGACACACCACTGGGATCCCGGAGCATTAATATGGGGGAACTGTCTTTGTTCCCCAATCACTTAACAAAGTATGACCTCATGGCAGAGAAACGGGGGTTGGCTCTGGAGCAGCCCAGGAACACCTTTTTCTCTAGCCCTTCGTCTTCACGCCCTCTGGTAGTCCGTCCTTATTCTGTACGTTTTGTACATGCACGGATTCCCCTTGGCTGCTCCTGGACCTGCACTGCCTGCAGGTCCCCTCCACCCGCAGCCCGCCCCAGCTGTCTGTCTCCTGTGATGTTTTCGGTCAGCATCTGTCTCTGCTCGTCGTGTGCCTGTGCGTCCGAGTCTCCAGATCAGGCTGGCTGCTTGGCCCCCTGCACTGGGGGCTCTCGGGTGGCCAGCGGCCCTGAGGCTATGGCACCCACTTGGGTACCAGCTCTCCATCTTTGTCTCCATCTCAGAGGAAGGTAATGAAAATAATCGGGCTTCATTAATTCCAGGCCCTGTGAGATGATAGCCATTTGGAGCCTGTTTGCCAATTAGATGGTCTAAATTAAAAGTGACCTTGGTATACTGCCGCTGCTTGCCTCTCCGAGTCTAATGAAGCTTTTCTCTCCAATTCAGTCCCCTTCTCAGCTCTTTTTTCTCTCTCACTCACTGTGTGTGTATGTGTGTGTGAACTGTTCATATGTTTCCTCTTCTCCCACCTACCTCCTTTTTCAGTCTTTCTCATTCTTAGATTTTAAAATCTGGTTCAGGGCTGCATTTGTTTCTGGCCCATATGAATTGTTAATATGGCCCTACAATTCTTCCTCTTGGGTTTTAGGTTTAAAAAAAACAAAAAAAGATAGACAATGACATAGAAGACATTTTAGAAGGGAGACAAGACAAAGAGAGAAACAGCCCTCTAGACTCCGTGGTCCAGCGCCCAGCCTGGCACATTTGGAAGGTAGTAAAGGAAAGGAGGGAGAAACCTCTGCAGCTCTCTCTGCTGCCATGAGTTGCTGGGCTTGCTGGCTGCAGATGTGCAGAGACCAGCTGGCAGCCATCGAGGTCAGGGGAGGAATTGAGCAGCCAGACCCTCACTGGCGCCGTCGACTTTGGATCCCCCACTAGCTAGAATGCTCAGTTCTGGAAGCGGTTGGCTTTTAACTCCATGCTTCAGGTTTTTGAGCAGGACCAGTGCCTCATTCACAAGGTGCAGAGACTGGCCAGGTCTGTGCCAGGAAGGCCTGTGGCTGAGGCTTTCCCTCTTTCTTTCCCTCCATCTGAGGTTCTTCATTCTATTTTTTTTTTACTGAAATATGAAGGATTTGAGTCTCCTTGGGAGTCTAGGTTTTGGCAAATGTATACTTTCACTTGGAATAGAGAGCCTTTCAGAAAGAAGCTCTACTCAGGCGAGCAGTGCCAAGGCTGTGGGGATGAGGGTCTCAGAGAAACCAAGTTCAGTACTTGCTCTAAGAAAATACCTTTGCTTTCCAGCATGTGGAACTTATTGGTTGCATTGATCTAACCTCAGACAGGGTGGCCTTGAGAGGTGAATTTGCATGAACAGTCCCGTTAAGAATTTAGCGAAGTGTATATACCCCTTGGCTGCTCAAGTTGTGGTATTTGGCCATTTCATATCCATGACCCAGAGAAAGCAAGGAGTGGGGAGGGCTCCTTATAATTCCAGCTTCTTCTGTCGAAAAAGAGTCAACATCCGTGGCCCCTCCCAGATGTCACAGTGGGGACCAGACCCACATCTAAGACTCTGGGTTTTATAAGGTGTGTCCTTGGGGCTTTCAGGCCCACTCACCTCATAGAAACTTGAAAGGCGTTAAGTCATAATCCAAAATAATGGTGAACTGAACAGGAGGTAGGAACTAGGTATTTACAAACCCACGTCACCTTTCCTAGTAGTTCAAGGGCAATTAACTTGAATCCAGGAATTTCCCTCGAGGGAGCCTGTGATTTCCTGAAATTATCTACAGTAGTTTGTTTTAAAAGTATTTTCTCTAGGAGCTTGCAACTTTCATCAGATTTTCTAACGAGTTTATGATCTCTAGAAGGGTAGTTATTCTGGATGTGAGCTTCTTGGACACTGGGACCCGGTCTTGCTCTGTCTCACAAGCGTGCAGCACGGGGACCTTGTACAAAGTTTAGTGAGTGATGGTCAAATGAATGGATGAGCAGAGTCATTTGAGGCCCTTCCTTCTCATCAACTAAGTTGTTTTGGAATGGCTTAAGCGTGAAGATTCTTAGTACCAGTGTGGAGCTCTTCTGTTTCTATCGTCATATGTGAGAATTGCTTGAACTTGAAGATTTTCAGCATCAGAGCAGAACTTCACATTTCTCTAGTTATATGTGAGACTTGTTTACTTGTTAGGAAGGTACTGCGCCTGTTCAGATGATATTTTCTTCCTACGTTCCCGTCAACTCTGCATGCTTGACTTGGCTCAGAGGGCTGAGAGGAGCACATGTGGTATCCAGATCATCACCACGGAGCTGCTTTGCGTGGTCACGGCCACCGATCTTGAGAGGCTCACATTCTGAGGAAGTAATGGCGCTAAGCAATTGAATTTTCTTACCAGAAAAACTTTGACTTTTGGTTAAAAGTCTGTTTTAATAGTCTGAGGTCCCCTCTATACATTAATGAGTAGAGTATGGGGGAATGTAACTTAACATACTCAGTGTTTATGGGTGTAAGATTATTGGAAGAATCAATCTACATGGATGTCAGTGTAGGAAGTATAGGTGTTTAGACTGATTGTGTACTATTGTCTGGCCAAACCTAAAACTTTTTGTTTGGCTTTTGAGTCTGTGGATGGGAGGGCTGGGGCAGAGAGAGTGAATGTGTAATGCCGCGTACGCTGTCTGTGCAGGGGAGCTGCTGGCAGCATCTAGTCCTCCGAGGGTCTCTGTGGTTTGGGCACGTTTGGGGTGGCTTGGTTATGACGCTGTGGCCAGGTTTTGTCCTCTTACACACTGGCATGCTCTGACGCTCCTAGTGAAAGGGAAGGTCTTTACAGAACTCTCTCTGCCCAGCACTGTTGAGCGACTGCCTTTCCCACGGACTTTCAGCCGTCCATCAGAGGCTGGCTGGGATAGACTCAACCTTCCACACTGTGTGGCAGCCAGATATGAGTGGGAAACAAGGAGTGCCAAGGCAAGTATTGAAGGAACTCAGCCTTTGGCCAACTCTCATTTTCTTCCGTGAGCAGAATTCCTCAGTGAGCCATTGGCAGGACCGTATTTTTAGCTCTTTACAAAAAAGCGTGGTAACTTTGAGTGATGAGCTTGAGAAGCTGGTAGGAGAGGGAGGAGTGGACACAGACACGGGAACATTAGCGTCCGAGAGCTGACGTGGGGCCCTCCAGCGTCCTGCACAGCCAAGAGGCTTCCATCGCAACCTCTCTGTTCAGACCCATGCGCAGACAGACCCCACCAGAATTTCTAGATCCTTAGGATTCTCTTTAGGGGTCTTCTTCTTTGCCTTTTGGGAATTTCTTGCCCATTAAGATTTTATATACCAAACCTTTTTTGTTTGTTTTCAGGGAGAGGTTGGGTACACTATAGATGAGAAGATGCAGGTAGATAGAAGTAATTATGTAAACACGTATGAGGCAAGACTTACAGGTTTGGAGGCCCAGATTAAGATGCAGAGGAGCATGTGAGGTTGATGATTATATTTTGGGGAGAGTTAATTGATGGAAGGTGAAGGCAGACAAAGAACCGCTGCTTACTGCCTTCTTGAATCCCAATCAGGAATTATGATTAAAGTCGCGGCGAGACAACAGAGGGCTGATGAATTGGTGTCTTTTTTTTTCTTTCTTTTTTGCCGTCATTCACACTTGATTGACTTCAACCTTTCAAGTGCAAAAGTCTCTCTTTTCCATTATTATTCATAGCCATCTGAGTTTTTCTAATTAAAGTGTATGAAAACAATTACTGATCCGTCGTACTGAGTCTGTTAGAGGGGATGTCTGCCTTACTGTAATGTGTATAAAAAGCCCACAGTTTTCTATAATGATGTGCAGCTGAGGTGTTAGATAATTTTATTCTTTTTTACTCTGTAGGGCTTTTTTTTTTTTCCACTTCTCATGATTCATTTTTCATAATTCCTAAAGATCCCAGGAAAGGACTGATCCCGCAGCTACAGCCGAGAAAGGAGGTGTGGGGGGAGTCTTTTTTCCTTTCCCTTTCTCCCCCTCTTGCCCCCAACCTCGTGCTCCCCCTCGGTCGAGGACTGTAAATTAATCGGTGACCTTTCACTTCTTGGATTCCCGCTGGACTCCCCAACCACACTGGTCAGAAATGCTTTCTATTAAAAAGAAAATAGATGGAATGAGTTTGGCAATCTCCGCTCCATTCCTAACGATTCATCCACAGCTAGCCGTAAGCAGCTGCTGGCGAGCTTTGTGTGAGGGTGCAGATGTCTGTGAGAGCAGGGATTCTGTGTCACATTCACCTGCCATGCACCTGCTCTTCGTAAACGCAGCGTTTCTCAGAGCCCTTCTCCGTAGTGCCTGTTGCTTAATTTTTGCACCTACGGGCATCCAGGTTGCTGAGATTATCCTAATACCCTGAAATGTATTGAGGAGTTACCTTTTTGGATTTATGGGGACAGCTTTCTGAGTTTCCTCTAGGAGTGGAACCTACCACGGATGATTCTAGTGAACATGTCAGCAGTGATTTTGAGCAAGGCCAGGATCCTCAAACCATTAAAAATTAATAGTCATTTATTTTAAATATTTTAAATTTTGAACAGTAATCTAGGTGTTCCAGTCTTTGTAACAGCAAGTGAAGATACTATCTCAATAGTTGTGTTTGATGGGAAAGTAATGCCTCCAGGTGGGGCTGGGCGCCATGTAGAAAGGTTAGTGGTGACTGTAAGTTTCTGTTCCTGTAACCTCAGGGTCAGTTTACTTCTCAGGCTGTCATCAAACAGGGAACGATTTCTAATTCATTTGGGAATATCATCGCCAACTACCTTCCCATCCTATAGTAGGCAAAGGGATATTGCTTCTTCTTAAATGAAGAACCTTTTAGCCTTACGTTGGATATTGAGGGCCTCCTATCACGTTAATGGAGGGCAAATGATAACTTGTTTGGACAAGCTTGTGGCCAGATGGCAGGAAAGCCTGGAGAAATAAATGCCGAAAGATCTGACCTTAAATTGTAGCTCTTTTGACCCAGGCTAATTCTGGAGTCGCTGTATTGGGAAACAACAGCCGTGGCCAAGGTGGTGCTGCCCTGTTGTAGAATGTAGGGTGCGGGGCACCCTCTGTGGCTGGAACACTGGCCAGAAGTCCCCTCTGATGCTGTGTACCTCAGGCAAAGACCCCAGGAGAAATCCTGACTGAAGTGAGTCATAAGAAATGCTCATCTGCACTTGATCTCAGCTTGTAAAGGGTTACAAAATGTTGTTTCCTGGAGAATCTGCCAGTGTGTCTGCGTGTCCTTAGCCTTCCCTTTGTTCCCTTCTCTTCTTCTCACCCTTTCCTTTCGCTCTTATTCCTCTCCTCTTCTTGCCTGAATACATTCTGAAAACAGTACTACAATGCTCCCTGCTTCAAGATTACAGTGTACTTTACTAGGTATGATTTAATTAGGGCCCTTATTATGTTTTCAGCAGCTTAAGGTGGGCCTTTCAACTTATCTACCTAATTGGTTGCACAAGAAGTTTCACAGCCCATGACAAAACATTGTCAGTGATCAAAGTCAAAATTCTGCATAAAGGAAAAATATTAATAATAAGATTATTCTTCAAGTGTGCACTGCTAATTATGTCCAGAATGTAACCGTAGAAACGCTTTTGACGGATGTGAGCTTTGTCTAATAAACATGAATCTTCAGTGAGCTATGAAAAGTGACACCTCCAGCTTTACACTGGTGAAGGCTAATTTTGCTTATTAAATAATTTTAACACATTTCCCTATTTTGTGTCTCTTTCCTCGCCCTTTGACTCGCCTCGCTTCTCTACCGCTTGCTCTTCAGGTGACTACCCCCGAGATGGCGATGCCCAGCAGCCTGTTCCTCCCAGCGGCTGTTCCAGATCGGGACGGGAACTCCAGTTTGGAGGAGGCAGGAAAGCCTGGTTAGTGTCATTATTCTTGACCCCTGAGAAGAGTAAACAAAATGAAACCTGGGGCCAAAATTTTCATGGAGCAAGAGTGCCAAGAATTCTTTACGATACTCCTAAAAGCTGAACGTAACTTTGCAAGGGATGAGGGGCACCGTTGTCAGCTACTTGATACTCGGGTTCTTGGCATGTATTTGTGTACAGACTTCGTATGGTTTGAAGTGAGAAAAAACCAGGTGAGAACCAGTGGGGTTTTGGTGGACACGTGTCCCCTTAGACTATACAGCCAGGAAGTGACTAACCAGAGAGTCAGCCAGTAGACCCATGACTTACCACCCTAAGCCATCAAATACTCCCTCTCTGAGGACTTAATTATTAGGGACCTGTGGAGCACATGGGTGATCTCAGGGCACTGGATTAGTTGTCTTTCTAGGTGCTATCTATCTGTGCACAGAGCTCTTCTCTGAGACTTCCAGGAGTGCCTTATGGGGGGCAGCGGAGAGGTGCATTTGGAAAGAACACTGTTGTAGGCATAGATGCTGCTGGTGCCCCACGGTGGGTCCTAGCTGGGCGGGGCCTTAGACCTCTGCTTATGAGTCTCTCCTACATCTTTGACACCTTGTCAGCAGCTAAGGTTTAAGTTGGGAAGAGTTACACCACACTGCTGCCCCACCGTGTCTCCCTTGTGATTTTTCCATATTAGGCAGTGTACAGCTGACCCAAAAAAGGGTCAGAATATTTATGGGTGTGATGATCTCACTGTAGAAAAAAGTTTTAATGTGTTTTCATAATTGGCCACTTGAATGTTCTTTGCTTATTGAATAGAGAGGACAGTCAAAAGTCACGTAATAACAAGAAATTATTTAATGCCTAAAAATATATACATGTCCCCAAATTTCTTATACTACAGTGGATAGCGGTTCTTGCAAATTCCCCACAGCTTAGGACAGCATTAATTCACATATTCTATAATTCAGATCCATGTAAAGGGGGTATCCCTTCAAGCCAGTTCTCGAGAAGTTGAAATGAATATTGTTTAAAAGACAGATTTGTGCTATGGTATAGGCCTACTAGATTTGAGGCTTTTTGTATTTCCTTTTCTTCCTCTCTATTCCTGTGCACCTGCTTATATAACACGTGCTCTCAGCGGTGTGGGGCTCTGTGGAGAGTGTGTGTCTGCAGGTTGGTTGGGTATTTCCCTCATCATGAGACTCTGTGTTCATGAGGCCTTGCTGGGTAGACAGCTCTAAGCCTTCTTTATCATTGGGCTTTTTTTTTTTTCCAGAAACCTCAGATGATCTGGGAAAGAACATCGTGCCCTCTGCCGGCACAGAACACAGTGGCGATGTGAAACCCTCTCCTGCTGACCCAGGCTCTGTGAGAGAAGATTCAGGCTTCCTGTGCTGGAAGAAGGGGTGCAACCAGGTTTTCAAAACTTCCGCCACTCTCCAGGCGCACTTCAATGAGGTCCACGCCAAGAGGCCTCAGCTGCCCGTGTCGGATCGCCACGTGTACAAGTACCGCTGCAACCAGTGCAGCCTGGCTTTTAAGACCGTGGAAAAGCTGCAGCTCCACTCTCAGTACCACGTGATCAGAGCTGCCACCATGTGCTGTCTCTGTCAGCGCAGTTTCCGAACTTTCCAGGCTCTGAAAAAACACCTCGAGACGAGCCACCTGGAGTTGAGTGAGGCCGACATCCAACAGCTTTATGGTGGCCTTCTGGCCAATGGAGACCTCCTGGCAATGGGAGACCCCACCCTGGCCGAGGACCATACTATAATCGTTGAGGAAGACAAGGAAGAAGAGAGTGACTTGGAGGATAAACAGAGCCCGACGGGCAGTGACTCCGGGTCGGTACAAGAAGACTCAGGCTCAGAGCCAAAGAGAGCTCTACCTTTCAGAAAAGGCCCCAACTTCACCATGGAAAAATTTCTAGACCCTTCTCGCCCTTACAAGTGTACCGTCTGCAAGGAATCTTTCACTCAGAAGAACATCCTGCTAGTGCACTACAATTCTGTCTCCCACCTGCATAAGTTGAAGAGAGCCCTTCAGGAATCGGCAGCTGGTCAGCCAGAACCCACCAGCAGCCCTGACAACAAACCTTTCAAGTGTAACACTTGTAACGTGGCCTATAGCCAGAGCTCCACGCTGGAGATCCATATGAGGTCTGTGTTGCATCAAACCAAGGCCCGGGCAGCCAAGCTGGAGGCTGCAAGTGGCAGCAGCAATGGCACCGCGAACAGCAGCAGCGTCTCCCTGAGCTCCTCCACCCCAAGTCCTGTGAGCACCAGTAACACCTTTACCACCACCAACCCAAGCAGTGCTGGCATTGCTCCAAGCGCCAGCTTACTGAGCCAAGTGCCCACTGAAAGCGGAGGAATGCCACCCCTGGGGAATCCCAGCGGTGCCAACACCGCTTCCCCTTCAGAGCCCAAGGAAGCCAATCGGAAGAAGCTGGCAGATATGATCACATCCAGGCAGCAGCAGCAGCAGCAAGCACAGACCCTGGCCCAGGCCCAGGCCCAAGTTCAAGCTCACCTGCAGCAGGAGCTGCAGCAGCAGGCGGCCCTGATCCAGTCCCAGCTGTTTAGCCCCACCCTCCTTCCTCACTTCCCCATGGCCACGGAGACCCTGCTGCAGCTGCAGCAGCAGCAGCATCTCCTCTTCCCCTTCTACATCCCCAGCGCCGAGTTCCAGCTCAGCCCCGAGGTGAGCCTGCCGGTGACGGGCGGGGCGCTGGCGCTGACGGGGGCGGGCCCAGGCTTGCTG
This sequence comes from Balaenoptera acutorostrata, assembly GCF_949987535.1. Taxonomy (NCBI): domain Eukaryota; kingdom Metazoa; phylum Chordata; class Mammalia; order Artiodactyla; family Balaenopteridae; genus Balaenoptera; species Balaenoptera acutorostrata. The sequence goes on along the minus strand of NC_080082.1, from coordinate 16,024,399 downwards.
GAAGAGCTGAAGGCGCAGGTGCAGGTCCCGCAGCAGGGCCATCAGCAGGTCCTGCAGCAGCAGCAGCAGCAGAGCCAGCTCTCTCTGCCCCAGAGTCACTCTGCCCTCCTACAGCCCAGCCAGCACATCGAGAAGAAAAACAAATTGGTCATCAAAGAAAAGGAAAAAGAAAGCCAGAGAGAGAGGGACGGTGCCGAGGGGGGAGAGGGCAACTCGGGACCAAAGGAATCACTGCCAGATGCCTTGAAGGCCAAAGAGAAGAAAGAATTGGCCCCAGGGGGTAGTTGTGAGCCTTCCATGCTCCCTCCACGCATCGCCTCGGACGCCAGAGGGAACGCCACCAAGGCCTTGCTGGAGAACTTTGGCTTTGAGCTGGTCATTCAGTACAACGAGAACAAGCAGAAGGTACAGAAGAAGAACGGGAAAACCGAGCAGGGGGAGAATCCGGAAAAGCTCGAGTGCGACTCCTGTGGCAAGTTGTTCTCGAACATCTTGATTTTAAAGAGTCATCAAGAGCATGTTCACCAGAATTACTTTCCCTTTAAACAGCTGGAGAGGTTTGCCAGACAGTACCGAGAGCACTACGACAAGCTGTACCCCTTGAGGCCTCAGACCCCCGAGCCGCCGCCGCCGCCCCCGCCGCCACCCCCGCTTCCGGCAGCGCCGCCCCAGCCGGCCTCCACACCAGCCATCCCCGTGTCAGCGCCACCCATCACCTCGCCCACGATTGCGCCAGCCCAGCCATCCGTGCCGCTCACCCAGCTCTCCGTGCCCATGGAGCTGCCCATCTTCTCACCACTGATGATGCAGACGATGCCGCTGCAGAGCTTGCCGGCCCAGCTGCCCCCTCAGCTTGGTCCTGTGGAGCCTCTGCCTGCGGACCTGGCCCAGCTCTACCAGCATCAGCTCAATCCAAGTCTGCTCCAGCAGCAGAATAAGAGGCCTCGCACCAGGATCACAGATGACCAGCTCCGAGTCCTGCGGCAATATTTTGACATTAACAACTCCCCCAGTGAGGAGCAGATCAAAGAGATGGCAGACAAGTCCGGGTTGCCCCAGAAAGTGATCAAGCACTGGTTCAGAAACACTCTCTTCAAAGAGCGGCAGCGTAACAAGGACTCCCCTTACAACTTCAGCAACCCTCCCATCACCAGCCTGGAGGAGCTCAAGATCGACTCGCGGCCCCCTTCGCCAGAACCTCAGAAGCAGGAGTACTGGGGGAGCAAGAGGTCTTCAAGAACAAGATTTACTGACTACCAGCTGAGGGTCCTGCAGGACTTCTTTGATGCCAATGCTTACCCCAAGGACGATGAATTTGAGCAACTCTCTAATTTACTGAACCTTCCAACCCGAGTCATAGTGGTCTGGTTTCAAAACGCCCGACAGAAGGCCAGGAAAAATTACGAGAATCAGGGAGAGGGCAAAGACGGAGAGCGGCGGGAACTTACAAATGATAGGTATATTCGAACGAGCAACTTGAACTACCAGTGCAAAAAATGTAGCCTGGTGTTTCAGCGCATCTTTGATCTCATCAAGCACCAGAAGAAGCTGTGTTACAAGGATGAGGATGAGGAGGGGCAGGATGACAGCCAAAACGAGGATTCCATGGACGCCATGGAAATCCTGACGCCCACCAGCTCCTCGTGCAGCACCCCGATGCCCTCCCAGGCTTACAGCACCCCAGCACCAACGGCCAATACAGCTTCCGCTGCTTTCTTGCAGCTTACATCAGAGGCTGATGAACTGGCCGCCTTCAGTTCAAAACCAGAGGCGAGTGATGAGAAACCAAAGCAGGCTGAACCTCCCAGTGCCCAGCCAAACCAGACCCAAGAAAAGCAAGGACAACCAAAGGCAGAGCTGCAGCTGCAAGAGCAGCCCGAGCAGAAGACAAATGCAGCCCAGCAAAAGCTCCCGCAGCTGACGTCCCCTGCTCCGTTGCCCCAGCCTCCTCCGCAAGCGCCGCCCCCTCAGTGCCCCTTACCCCAGTCGAGCCCCAGTCCCTCCCAGCTCTCCCACCTGCCCCTGAAGCCCCTCCACACGTCAACTCCTCAGCAGCTGGCCAGCCTACCTCCTCAGCTAATCCCCTACCAGTGCGAGCAGTGCAAGCTGGCGTTTCCGTCGTTCGAGCACTGGCAGGAGCACCAGCAGCTTCACTTCCTGAGCGCGCAGAACCAGTTCCTCCACCCCCAGTTTCTGGACAGGTCCCTGGATATGCCTTTCATGCTGTTTGACCCTAGTAACCCACTGCTGGCAAGCCAGCTGCTCTCTGGGGCCATACCTCAGATTCCGGCAAGCTCGGCCACTTCCCCTTCAACTCCCACCTCCACGATGAACACTCTGAAGAGGAAGCTGGAGGAAAAGGCCAGTGCCAGCCCTGGAGAGAATGACAGTGGGACGGGAGGAGAAGAACCTCAGAGAGACAAGCGCTTGAGGACAACTATTACACCAGAACAGCTAGAAATTCTCTACCAAAAGTATCTCTTGGACTCCAATCCAACTCGAAAGATGTTGGATCACATTGCGCATGAGGTGGGTTTGAAGAAACGCGTGGTACAAGTCTGGTTTCAGAACACCCGAGCCCGGGAACGGAAAGGACAGTTCAGGGCTGTGGGCCCAGCCCAGGCCCACAGGAGATGCCCTTTTTGCAGAGCGCTCTTCAAAGCCAAGACTGCCCTGGAGGCTCATATCCGGTCCCGTCATTGGCATGAAGCCAAGAGAGCTGGCTACAACCTAACTCTGTCTGCGATGCTCTTAGACTGCGATGGGGGACTCCAAATGAAAGGAGATATTTTTGATGGAACTAGCTTTTCCCACCTACCCCCAAGCAGTAGTGATGGCCAAGGTGTTCCCCTCTCACCTGTGAGCAAAACCATGGAGTTGTCTCCTAGAACTCTTCTTAGCCCTTCTTCCATCAAGGTGGAAGGGATTGAAGACTTTGAAAGCCCTTCCATGTCCTCAGTTAATCTAAACTTTGACCAAACTAAGCTGGACAACGACGACTGTTCCTCAGTCAACACAGCGATCACAGATACCACTACTGGAGACGAGGGCAATGCGGATAACGACAGTGCGACGGGAATAGCAACTGAAACCAAATCCTCTTCCGCGCCCAGTGAAGGGTTGACCAAAGCGGCCATGATGGCAATGTCTGAGTATGAAGATCGGTTGTCATCCGGTCTGGTCAGCCCAGCCCCGAGCTTTTACAGCAAGGAATATGACAATGAAGGTACGGTGGACTACAGTGAAACCTCGAGCCTTGCAGACCCCTGCTCCCCAAGCCCTGGTGCAAGTGGGTCAGCAGGCAAATCTGGAGACAGTGGGGATAGGCCCGGGCAGAAACGTTTTCGCACCCAGATGACCAATCTGCAGCTGAAGGTCCTCAAGTCATGCTTTAATGACTACAGGACACCCACCATGCTAGAGTGTGAAGTCCTGGGCAATGACATTGGACTGCCAAAGAGAGTGGTTCAGGTCTGGTTCCAGAATGCCCGGGCAAAAGAAAAGAAGTCCAAGTTAAGCATGGCCAAGCATTTTGGTATAAACCAAACAAGTTACGAGGGACCCAAAACAGAGTGCACTTTGTGTGGCATCAAGTACAGCGCTCGGCTGTCTGTACGTGACCATATCTTTTCCCAACAGCATATCTCCAAAGTTAAAGACACCATTGGAAGCCAGTTGGACAAGGAGAAAGAATACTTTGACCCAGCCACTGTACGTCAGCTGATGGCTCAACAAGAGTTGGACCGGATCAAAAAGGCCAATGAGGTCCTCGGACTGGCAGCGCAGCAGCAAGGGATGTTTGACAACGCCCCTCTTCAGGCTCTCAACCTTCCGACAGCATATCCGGCCATCCAGGGCATTCCGCCCGTGTTGCTCCCCGGCCTCAACAGCCCCTCCTTGCCCGGCTTTACTCCATCCAACACAGGTGGGTTCTGCTCTTGGTGACTCTCCCAGTATTAAATAGCTGCCCAATTAGCGCTTGTTCTATGGCTACCACACAAAACCTCCGAGTGTTGGCCTGATAGGAAGCTTCCCTTTCCTAGTTCTCTAACAGCAGTAAAACCTCAGGTCCCTTCCACTGAGTCTCCCTAGAGCTATGGTGTACGTGACTCTTTGACTTGCCAGTTCAAGGATGGGGACCTTGTGGTTGGAACAGGCTCCTGAAACCATTCTCGTGCCTAGTGTTCAGTAACACCACCAGGGTGTGTGTTATAGGCATGAACTTCAGGGTTCTGGCATACTAGATCCTGGGGTATTTTCAAGACAGCAGTTTCCATTATAGACCCTTCCATTCAGTCCTTGTGGAAATGCAGATCCCATCTCGATGTCTGTTGAAAATATAAAACATTTGAATGTCTAGCTAATCCTGGATTGTGCCTTCTGGAAATTGGTTCAAGAGAATTTAAGTCAACTCTTTGCCTTCCTCCGTAGTCCCACCTCCTTTTTCAGAGACGTGCTCTGGCAGGAGAGATGCTACCAGGAAGACGCTCTCATACGGTAGAGCCTTACCCCTGGGGTTCTCTTCCAGTCAGAAATAGAGTGTTACGTTAGTGCTTTTTGTTTGTTGGTTGGTTGATTTTGGGCTGCACCACGCGGCATGTGGGATTTCAGTCCTCCGGCCAGGGATCGAACCTGTGCCCCCTGCAGTGGAAACACGGAGTCTTAACCCCTGGACTGTCAGGGAAGTCCCTGGTTTCTAATTAGACTGCCTTTGTACTGGAATGCACTGACCAGGAGCTCGTATTGGGCACTGTGGTTCTGAATTATGACATGTTATAGTCCTCTAGACAGACAAAAATGTTAATGGTAACATGCCTTCGTTTTCTTCTGCCCGTTTCCCTTTCTAATTCAGAGTCACATACTTGGTAGTTATTTTTCCACTTCGTAGGGAGTGCTGCGGTTCTTCCTGTGTACCTCTCTTGTTCCTCCTCCTCTGCCCTCACCCGTCGTCTTTGAATCCAGCTGTCTTCCCTAAATTGGACTTTCACCTCCAGGATCCTGTGAGACTGAGGCACAAGTTAGCGGGTCCCTCCACAGCCTGTGTTGACCAGTACACATTCACCAAAGGAGAGCCCCTCAGAGTGCCTCCTTACCTTCAAAACATGGCCCTGTTCCCAGGGGTTGAAGTGGTTCTGCTGCTTCCCAGAGCAGCCCTGGTTTCTGGTTGAATTAAATCCAAGTTTTATAATTTTGGCAGTGTTTTACAGAACGTGAGGGGCTACCTCATTCCAGATCCCAGTTTCTTAACCAAAGAGAAGAACAAAAAAAGAAAGCATTAAGATTTAGAAGTCGTTGCTTACATGTGTTGGCAAGTAATGTCACAGAATGATGGTAAAAGTCAGCTAGACGTAAGCCAAGAAAGGGACTATGGAAGGTGGCTGGGCACTGAGCTTCCCTTGCAGCCCAGGACCTTGGAAGAGGGGCTTGGGAAGGCCCAACACTTCATAATAATGTGAAAATATTAGAATCAAAATGTCTGGTCTATTCCCCTTGTTTTACAGATGAGAAAACTGAGGCCCAGAGAGGTCAAGACCATTCAACAAGCTAGGGTAGGAGCCGGGCTCCCGGTGCTATTACTCCCTTGAAGGCCTCTGGGCTCCCAGTGCTCTGTACTCCTTCCACAGCACCCAGTATGAGCCAGTCAGTCAACAGGTATATGTTTAGTGCTACTCAGGTTCTGACCACTTAGAGCGGACTCCAGGTAGGAGGAGAGATATGCTCTTAATCATTCAAGGCAGCCAGGCACGCCCCAGTTACCACCGTCTGACTGTACCACAGCTCCCAGGAGCACGGCATCTGGAATTAGGAAAGAAAGAACTTGTGTTTAATATGTCAGGCCCAATGGTAAGCTCTGTCCATATGAGCTTCCATTTAATCCCTACATCCATCTACTGTGGAAAGCTGAGGTTCCAAGCAGTCAACTAATAGGCCCAATATCACACGGCGATGTGTGTCAGCCACACAGTCCATAGCTCGTCCGTCCGACTCCAGGAGTACGTGACTCAGCCTCAGGGGGATGAAGTGGCTTGTTTGGTTCTGATCTTACAGATGAGAAAACCAAAGCCACAGAATTATTGTGAGAATGTACTGAGCTACTTTATCTCACATGGCTAGTGCAGAGCCTGGTAAATAGCAGAGGTTCAGTACATGTTTCTTAAAATTGAATCTCTTTTGTGCACTGTCAGTTCAAGATAGGGAAAGTCAGTTCTTTTCTGGAAGCCTGATGCCAGAGGGATGGGGAGATCAATAGGCGGTTCCTTCTCTGCCCCACTGATCATTTGGCTCTGACTACAGCTCCATCGTAAAACTTGGAGCAAGCCTGTTGCCTAGAAATAGACGAAGCCATGTCCCAAGTTGGAATTCATACTCTGCTTTGTGCCACTTTAACCAACAAGCCTTTACTGAGTTTTTCTAAGTCACACACATCTTCTCCTCTGATTTCAGTCCCTTAAGTGCATTCAGGAAATTGGATGACTTAATTTCAGTGGTCCCTTTCTGCCATTTTGGAAGAGTAAATTAATGATGTTATGTGGTGCTGAGGGAAGCATCCTACTTGGCTATCCAAAAGTTAATGCCTGTTTTTTCTGGGACTGGCAACTTGAGGCAACCTTGTTCTCTTCACCCAAAATCTGAGGGTTTTTAATGCAGTGTGATAGCCCAGGGAATACTGCACCACCGGAGCCGGAAATCAACACTGTCTGCACGTGGGTTGGGCTTCAGAGTGTTTTTTCTCATGAAGACAGTGACTTGTTTGGAGCCCCACCCCAGCTTTCTTGCTGAAGGTGGTCCAGATAAAGTAGTGAGGGGCTGTGGGATTTCTGATTTTACATTTTGGTGTCCTCTGAAGAGAAGGGATGCATACCGTCTAGGGTCTTGGATGTGGTCAGTGCTGTCCTTCACCGCCACCTTGCTAGTCTTCATGAACCAGCAGCAGCCCTCCATCACCCTGAAACAAAAGATTCAACCCAGGAGATAGTTATGGGTCAGGGAGGAGGTCAGGCTCTGGGACTGGGTGAAGGCTTTACAGGCAGTGGTAGATTAGGCCTGAGTGTGACTGAGGATGGGGCTGTGCCCTGCGTGTGCCTGGTGACATGGTCTGCCACCCATAAGCAGTGGTGCCTGGGGTAGGCTGTGATGTCTTAGGAATTGCTGGTGCCAGCACTTTGACATTGCTTTTCTCCTCTTCCTGTGGCTGCTCTCTCAAGCATCTGCAGTCCTAATCCTCCTGTATGTCATTCAAATAGGGGCAGGAGAAGAAAATGCTCATTCTTCCGGTGGACTCCAGAATCCTATTCCTAGGTGGTTACATTTTTCAGCAGATCTGTTAAAGCAGATCAGCTGAGCCAAAGCAGTGCCACTGTTGACCTTGAATGGATTGTTTTCATTTCTTCCCATTGCTCCTCCTCTCTGTGCCCTCCTAACACATCCATTCACCTGCAGCAGTGGAGGTCAGAGAGGCACATGTGTAGAGCCTGTTGTGTTTGTTCAGGTGGTCTTGGTGCCTGGCCGGGTTTCTTGCTTTCGCTCTCTTCTCCAGACAGCTTCTGGTGGGGCCTCTTGACCGTACTAGCTCTGTGGGGCTTTTGATGAAGGCCATTGGTTCAGATGGGTCCCGGCTGGCAGCAGCTAGTCTGGGGGCCTCCAGACTAATTGCCTTGGGCAGAGTGAATGGCAGCTGGGAGCACAGCAGAGAAAACATGACCAAGTGGGATGGGTGTGGCACATTGGGCAGGAAGGTGTTGGAAGTTGTTTAGCTGGTATGGGAGGTATGGGAGCTGACCCAGGGCTGGGCCTGGATTAGAATACCGGCTATCCAACCTGGGCCTGGCGGGAAAGCCGTTGGATCAACAGGATCCTCCAAGTTCAAACCTTGAGCTCTTAGACCCTGTGCCAGTGACACAGGTGAAACATCTTGAGCACCAGCCTCAGCACCCCAGAGTGACACGTGATTTCTCTGTCTCCATTCCTTTCAGCTTTAACGTCTCCTAAACCGAACTTGATGGGTCTGCCCAGCACAACAGTTCCTTCCCCCGGCCTCCCCACGTCTGGATTACCAAATAAACCGCCCTCAGCGTCGCTGAGCTCCCCCACCCCAGCACAGGCCCCCACGGCGACGGCCCCTCTGCCAAGCCCCCAACCGCAGCCGCCGCAGGCGCAGCCGCCGCCGCCGCCAGCAGCCCAGCCATCACCCACGCCGCAGCTCCCGCCGCAGCAGCAGCAACAGCAACGCAAGGACAGAGACGGTGAGAAGGGAAAGGAGAAGGAAAAGGCACACAAAGGGAAAGGGGAACCCCTGCCCGTCCCCAAGAAGGAGAAAGGAGAGGCCCCCACGGCGGCCGCAGCCACGATCTCAGCACCGCTGCCCGCCATGGAGTATGCAGTGGACCCTGCGCAGCTGCAGGCCCTGCAGGCAGCCTTGACTTCGGACCCCACAGCGTTGCTCACGAGCCAGTTCCTCCCTTACTTTGTACCAGGCTTCTCTCCTTATTACGCCCCCCAGATCCCCGGCGCCCTGCAGAGCGGGTACCTGCAGCCTATGTACGGCATGGAAGGCCTGTTCCCCTACAGCCCTGCGCTGTCGCAGGCCCTGATGGGGCTGTCCCCGGGCTCCCTACTGCAGCAGTACCAGCAATACCAGCAGAGTCTGCAGGAGGCCATCCAGCAGCAGCAGCAGCGGCAGCTGCAGCAGCAAAAAGTGCAGCAGCCCAAAGCAAGCCAAACCCCAGTCCCCCAGGGGGCTGCTTCCCCAGACAAAGACCCTGCCAAAGAATCCCCCAGACCAGAAGAGCAGAAAAACGCACCCCGTGAGGTGTCCCCCCTCCTGCCGAAACCCCCCGAAGAGCCAGAAGCAGAAAGCAAAAGTGCGGACTCCCTCTACGACCCCTTCATTGTTCCAAAGGTGCAGTACAAGTTGGTCTGCCGCAAGTGCCAGGCGGGCTTCAGTGACGAGGAGGCGGCGAGGAGCCACCTGAAGTCCCTCTGCTTCTTCGGCCAGTCTGTGGTGAACCTGCAAGAGATGGTGCTTCACGTCCCCACGGGCGGCGGCGGCGGCGGCGGCAGCGGCGGCGGCTCGTACCACTGCCTGGCGTGCGAGAGCGCGCTCTGTGGGGAGGAAGCTCTGAGTCAACATCTCGAGTCGGCCTTGCACAAACACAGAACAATCACGAGAGCAGCAAGAAACGCCAAAGAGCACCCTAGTTTATTACCTCACTCTGCCTGCTTCCCCGATCCTAGCACCGCATCTACCTCGCAGTCTGCCGCTCACTCAAACGACAGCCCCCCTCCCCTGTCGGCCGCCGCCCCCTCCTCGTCCTCCGCTTCCCCCCACGCCTCCAGGAAGTCTTGGCCGCAAGTGGTCTCCCGGGCTTCGGCCGCGAAGCCCCCTTCTTTTCCTCCTCTCTCCTCATCTTCAACGGTTACCTCAAGTTCATGCAGCACCTCAGGGGTTCAGCCCTCGATGCCAACAGACGACTATTCGGAGGAGTCTGACACGGATCTCAGCCAAAAGTCCGACGGACCGGCGAGCCCGGTGGAGGGTCCCAAAGACCCCAGCTGCCCCAAGGACAGTGGTCTGACCAGTGTAGGAACGGACACCTTCAGATTGTAAGCTTTGAAGATGAACAATACAAACAAATGAATTTAAATAAAAAAATTAATAACAAACCAATTTCAAAAATAGACTAACTGCAATTCCAAAGCTTCTAACCAAAAAAAAAAAAAAAAAAAGGAAAAAAAAGAAAAAGCGTGGGTTGTTTTCCCATATACCTATCTATGCCGGTGATTTTACATTCTTGTCTTTTCTTTTCTAATATTAAAAAAAAAGAAAAAACTTAACCCTGTTACATTGTGTCCTTTTGAAGGTACTATTGGTCTGGGAAACAGAAGTCCACAGGGCCTCCCTATGTCTTTGGAGCTTAAACCCCTTGTATATTTGCCCCTTTTCACTAAATGCCCCACGTTGATAGCACAGAGGAGCCCGGCATGCACTGTATGGGAAAGCAGTCCACCTTGTTACAGTTTTAAATTTCTTGCTATCTTAGCATTCAGATACCAATGGCTTGCTAAAAGAAAAAAAGAAATGTAATGTCTTTTTATTCTCAGGTCAATGGCTCACACTTTGTTCTGTTTTCAGAATCATTGTTTTATATATATTATTTTTGGGGTTTTTTTTTTTTTTTGGTTTTTGTTTTCGTTCCAGAAAAGATTTTTTGTTTTGTTAATTTAAAAACGGGCAGAAAGTATTTGAGAAAAACAATGTGAACTGCTTTAGCTTTCTGGGGATTTTAAGGATAGCTTTTCTGCTGAAGCCAATTTCAAGGGGAAAAGTTAAGCACTCCCACTTTCAGAAAAAAAAAAAAACCCACACACAGAGTGTTGAGGACTTGTAGCTTAAAAAAATAAGTTTTAAAAACTGACTTTCTGTATTTATGATAGATATGACCATTTTTGGTGTTGAGTAGATTGTTGCATTGGAAATGAACTGAAGCAGTATGGTAGATTTAAAAGGAAAAAAAAAAAACCTTTTGTGTACATTTAGCTTTTTGTATGGTCCAGCTGACAGCTCCTCATTTGATGTTGTCTTGTTCATTCCTAGCAGATAGATTGCAATCCGTTGATTCACCTAAGCTTTTCTCCCCCTTTGTCCCTTAATTCCACTTTCTCTTTCCTCCTCCCACCCTATAATCTCCCACTTAAAGTAGCTGCCTTCATTTCTTAGAGGGTAGCTGCAGAATTATTTTATAAAACTAAAGAAAGAATTTCAAAGGGTTCTAGGGGTCATTAGGATCCTCACATTTTATTTTTGGTTGGGGAGTTGAAACTTTTTAAAGGCATATAATTCTAGTTACCTATGTCTGTTAGCCTTGTACATTTATTTTTTATTTATCCTTCCTTTGATTTTTCTTTTCACCCTTTTTTTCCCCTCCTTGTTTGGTAGATGCTTCAAATATTCTTTTCCTAAACTAAAGCATTTGTTTCGGTTTGTGTAATTGGGCTGTGTGCTTTTCTTTTCTATAAAAGTTTTTGGTTAGGGGTTTGGTTTCTGTGTTTTTGTTTTGTTTTCTTTCCTCTCTCAGAAAAAGAAATTTCATGCTTTAAATAAAATCCAAAGACACACCCTTTCACTGCTGAGGCAGAAAAAAGGGAAAGGGTTCTTGTTACTTGAGAATTTGTTTCTGATTTAAATAAACAAAACTTAGTTTAATAAAAGAAAGAGTAAAACAGAAGATTCCCAGGTTGTTATGTGCTTCTTCTGCAAGCAGAGAGGCAGCTGTTAAAGACAATTCCATATACCAAAAGACACACTTTTTACTTCAAAGTTTTGTCCTTGTGTTAGGCAGTCTGAGCAGCGAGTGATCCAGAGCGCAGCCAACAAAGAAGCAGATAGCAGTGTACGTACAGAGAGCAAAAAAGGAACTGTGTGTGAGGCACTTGTGTTTATGTTAATATCCGCATTCCTGTAACACACAACACAACGCAACATACACCCTTTCTCATCTTAAAAAAGCGGTCTGAACTTTGAAAGGAAACCTTTGTGCTGCTATAACGTAGATTTTGGAGACAAATAGATGCTTTGCTGTTTCACCTTCATAACCAAACATCAACAGAAAAAAATCTCCCCTTACCCCGAAAGTGTGAAATCCTTCTCCCCTTCATTCTCTTCCTTATGTTTCAAAAGGGAACTTTGAAGACTGTGAATGCAGGTTCCATCTGGTCACCTTTCGGGCTTCTTCCCCAGTGCTGAAGCCACTCATCGACTTTGCAAAAAGACTGGAGCATTCCAAGATCTGAAAATGAATTTCTTTTTTTTCTCTTTTTCTTTTTTAGCCGGGACTATTTTATTTTTATGAATTTGTTTTTAGTTTAATGAAAGAGTAGATCCTGAACTGTTGTATATATTTCTAACTAGGCTGACTGATGCACAGTGCAAATTCCTTTTTTAATTGTTTTTTTTTTTTTAAGTAGAAATACTAAAGAATACCATCTAACTATTCATACCAGTATCCAGTCGTAGCATAAGGTGTCAAAAAACAAGTACGCAAAACATTTGCTGTTTTAACAAGCTATTTCTTTTAACAAGAATTCTTGTATTTCTCCCTGTGTTTGAGATGAACATTTTTAAATTTTGAAGTTGTACAGTTGTTTTCCATTATTTTATCTTGTTTGTAACTCTATGAAATATATATATATATATTTTTTGCCATTTAACTGTTGTATGTTACTCTGTGTCTGTATCATATAGAAAAAAATTGTTTGTTTTTGGTTCTCTATGTGATACCAATTAACAATTTAACACTAGTTTTACCTGTCAAATTCTGCTAGGTCTTTTCTGAAAACTTTGTTTTTAAAAATGGTAACTGTTTGGTAATAGTGCAATTTCTATCCCTTTCCCTCCCCCCCTCAAGTTCATTTCCTTGTAATTTTGCCACCCCTCCCCAAAGTTTTTTTTTTTCCTTTCTTTTTTTGTTTTTTTTTTTGAGCTACCATGCCATCCTCCCTCTGTGAGGCAGAGTGACTGTCAGTGTTTTTGTTATGCCATGCCTCGACCTGTGGGTGTGTTCGGCAATAGCAAGGTGGTTGGGTAGACTGACTAAGCATGCTTCTACCCACCACTGTTCCTCAGTGGGGTTATGTGAGTGTTTCAACCTGGAGTGGGTTGCACACTTAATGCTTTCCTCTACAAGTATACCGCCCACATATACGTTCATTCAAAAAAATAATTCTTCTCAGCATTAACCTAGAAGTAGCAAAGCAGTCGGTGATGGTGAAGCTTAGAGGTCAAACACGAGCTAGTTAGATGTCTGTGGGCTGGCATCCACCATGGCTGTGACCAGTATCATTTACAAAGCATGAATTCACTACAATGCTCAACTGTTTAGATCGGTCCCACTCAGAGAATTTACCCCTGTCTGCTGCATAGTCCACAGCTGAATAGGATATCTCAAATCACTTTTTGCATTAGTTCTTCACCTCCATTGATACTTCATATTTTTGGTTGGTTGTTTTTTTTTCTGAATCTCCACAGTGTGGGTTGGTGCCAGACACCATTCAGTCATAGCACCAAATGGGCCCACAGAATGGGAGTTATTTCCTCCATCCTCCAAAAGGAAACTTAAGAAGGAAACACATAACACACACCTACACATGCATGCACACACACACACACACACACACACGGAAAAGTTTAAGTCTAGGAAGTTTTATTTTTAATTAAAAGCTATTTAAAGAGATGAATGTGGCCAAAGTTTTACACAATTGAAAATAAGGTAACACAGACAGCACGTGTTTAAACCTGAGTTTATCAGGCATGGCAGGAAGTTGCAGGAGAGAGAGGCAGAGACCCAAGCCAGTGCACTTGATGTTCATGGACATATTTTTTTTTTAAATAATAAATTAAATTAAAACATTTTAAATAGAAGCATAAATTGAGTTGGTTGGTTGTTGGCGCTGAGATACTGCCCACTGTGAAACAAAGCTTTGACTAGTTTGTTTGTTTGTTTACTTTCTTCAGAGGGGAGGGGGGCAAGTTTGGGTAGGAAAGAAAGCATACATGAACGTGACCCTGAGGTGAAGAGGTATATGAACAGCCTTTGCAATGTACAAAAAAACAAAAAAACAACAAAAAAAAACAAAAAAAAAATAGAGCAAGTGAAACCAAAAATGATGTTCTTGGTGTTTTTCTATAATGTAGTCTTGTTAGCTTTTTTGTTACTGTAACAATGCTGATCTCGAACTGTACCAAAATACATGGAGACTAACAGAACCACATGGAACTTTCAAACTGAAAAAATTTGTCACAAAAACTTTGTTGTCATAGTTAAGTTGATTGTAGATGGTAATTGAATATACTCCTTTGAAAATATTTCATCAAGTATGTTTCCTGCTCATTGTGATACATTAAAAAAAATATGAGCAAAAGTTCTTGTCTCTGTCACCAGAGTTTGTGTGTGCATGTGTGAGGAGGAGGTTGATGGCTGGCAAGGTGTAAGTCTGAACAGTATCCTGAGGTTGTGTGGCCAGAGACACTTATTCTGAGGTACACAAGCTCTCTGGTAATTCTAAGTGTCCTTGTATCTCCTGGCACTCATGAAAGTGCAGAAGGTTTTGGTGATGGTGCTGACTAGCTTATTTCTTTGAGAAGGGTAAGCCTGAGAGCTTGGATGATATTTGGCCCCAAAGAGCCCTAATAGCATTTCTACTTTTAATTCAAATGTTTATATGAGAATTTTAGATACCTGGGACAACCACAAGCAAGGAAGTTTTGCTGATGATGAGGAAAGAGGTAAGTTTAACTTCTCTGAAATGGGAATTAGATCCAATGTTTATGATGGAAGGATATGAAAGGTGAGCTGAATTAAATGGATGATTGACTACATTTACCTTTCCTAGCAAAGGATTTTTTTAAACCCCTGTAGAGCAGAATTTGAGATAAGAACAGTCTTCAAAACAGTAATAGCATTAGTAATTCCTATATACAAGAGGAAACTTGGTCCTCTTATCAAAAACCCTCCCTTACAGCAGAAAATGCATGACATTCATTAATAGGAGTACATTCAAGATCAGGCCCAAAGGCCTTCCATTCATCTCTAATTTATAGCCAAAGCCCATAAATAATTTACACAACTCCAGCAGTAGGCCTGGATGGCACTGCAAGCTAGCTGTGTTCTTGCAAGGTCTGCAACATCTGCCCTCAGCCAACAGGGGTCTTTTCTACCCCAGGAGTTGAGCTCTGAAACCCTCTTCTATTGGCTTAGACAGCCATTGTCCACCAAGTCTTTTTTCTTAGTTCCTGCAGCAGGCATTCAAGAAGCAGCAGTGACCCTATTAACTCAACATTTCAAAGAATTCTACAACTGGTACAGGCATTACTAGAGCTCAGAAAGGAAAAGTTGGTTCCCTCACTGGTAGCTGGAACCTCTATGCCAAACAAGTAGTATCACTGTCCCTAATGAAACCCTGCTCTTTCCCCAGGCATTGCACCTTTCTTTTGGGTGTTCCTGCAGAAGCAGATGGCTTCTACCTCAATGTGTTTTCTTGGCACACAGTTATGTCACTGATCTTTCTTCTGACCCCATGAAAAGGTACAGTATGATAAAAATTGTTCAGACCCAAAGCCACATCTGCCTTTCTAGGCTATAATTATTTTAGGGTCTGGCAGGATCACACTGAAATGTTTTAAATGGAACTAGTTTTGCAGCAAGGTTTTGCTGCTTCAGCTCTTTGGAGGAACGTGACTACAATACAAATTTTTCTTAAGGTAAATTTTTAACAAGAAAATAAGCCCCTAAATTACATCGAGAGAGGGCTGGGTAAGGGACTCTTTCTGTTACTGAAAAAGTTTTATACTAAAGGGGAAAGAAGTCTTCCAGTCTGGCTTCAATACCATGTTCATGTGGATATTAGTCTCCTTGGAATTAATAGTCTTCCCCCCCTGGAAAATGTGAAACGGCAACATCTTAGTACAGCTGGCTGATATGTGTTAGTCGGGTAGCTGTTTCTAATTTCGATTTAAAGAAATGTCTGTAGTGCCTAGCTCCTGTTATAGACTAATGACCTTACAAATCTCACTTTTAACAAGTTTTGACTTTAAGTTACAAGAGCACAAGCAGTTTAAGAGTCAAGCTGAAGGATGAGAAGTTTGCATCTGCTGCTCTGCTCTGCAGCCTTAATTACAGTAGGACAGATGTGCTTGTCTCTGTACATTTCTGCTGGGGGTGGACCAGCCAAGGCTCTAGCAAAACTTGCAAAATTAGTGCTCTCAGGGCCATTAAAATAGACAAAGCTTTCCATTACCTTTATTTCATAGCAAAGATGGTGGGTATTTCCCTTCCTCCCTCCATTCCCTCCTCCCTCCTTCCCTTCCTTCCTTCCTTCCCTTCTTCCTTTCTTTCCTCTCTTCCTTCCCTCTTTCATTCTTTTCTTAACTAGAGGCACATATTTTTTAAATGTCTTATCATTTAGCTTAGATTCCTCTCAAGCTGTCTTCTCGAGTTTTTCAATTCCAGATGCAAAAATAAATTTGTTCTTTATCCTTTATGATTGCTTAATTTCTTATCTATATGGAACAAAGAGACTGTTTAATCCAATTTAGGGATCCCTTATTAATATAAGAATGAAGGGCTTCCCTGGTGGCGCAGTGGTTGAGAATCTGTCTGCCAATGCAGGGGACACGGGTTCGAGCCCTGGTCTGGCAGGATCCCACATGCCGCGGAGCAACTAGGCCCGTGAGCCACAACTACTGAGCCTGCGCATCTGGAACGTGTGCTCCGCAACAAGAGAGGCTGCGATAGTGAGAGGCCCGCGCACCGCGATGAAGAGTGGCCCCCGCTTGCCGCAACTAGAGAAAGCCCTTGCACAGAAACAAAGACCCAACACAGCCATAAATAAAATTAAAAAAAAAAAAAAGGATGAAAGCTTTCAGATGAACTGTTTTACTCTTGGGGCAAGATCCCTTGGCCTGAGAAATGAGTGCTAAGAATCAACAAAGAGTAGCAAGTGACAAAGGCATCAGCAGACATTCTCTGCCTCCATAACACCAAAAGCTGCTTTGGACACTCACTCTGCCTTGCCTTCCTATGCTCAATACACTGCTCTTTCCAAAAGCCCCCTTACGCATCGCTGCTGTCTTTTAGACCCCCTCTGTAATGCTTTCTATTGGCTTGACACTTAAAATATTTTGTGAAGTTTTGTAAAATTACTTCTTGCTGCTCAAAACGATCCATAAAGTAGGCAGAGTGGGTGACATTGACCCCCGGTGGTCAGGAGAGTGAGGTAATGAGTGAGGGGAGAAGACACTGACCATGCGTTCAGCCTCTGTCCAGTGTTCCTTCTCCCCACACAGCATTAGGAGAGTGGGCTCGAGTCAGACTGACGGGGCTCCACCACTGTAACTTGGACTGCATTATTACTCCCAGTGTAACACGAGGATAAGGGTACATTACTCCCAGTGTAACGTGAGGATAAGGGTACATTACTCCCAGTGTAACATGAGGATAAGGGTACCTGCCTCATAGGTTTCTTGTAAAGATTAAATAAGTTAATATCTGTAAAATGTTTCAAACACTGCCTGGTACATACTGAGTGCTGAATACCTGTTGCTCCTATTATTGTCAGTATTAACTCTCCACTTCTTTGCTGTAGGTCCCTTGTAATTGCAGCTTTTTTCTTTTTAATTAATTAATTATTTTTTTGGCTGCATTGGGTCTTCGTTGCCGCGCGTGGGCTTTCCCTAGTTGCGGTGAGCGGGGGCTACTCTTCGTTGTGCGCAGGCTTCTCATTGCAGTGGCTTCTCTTGTTACGGAGCATGGGCTCTAGGCACACGGGCTTCAGTAGTTGTGGCACATGGGCTCAGTAGTTGTGGCTTGTGGGCTCTAGAGCGCAGGCTCAGTAGTTGTGGCGCACGGGCTTAGTTGCTCTGCAGCATGTGGGATCTTCCTGGATCAGGGCTCAAACCTGTGTCCCCTGCAATGGTAGGCGGATTCTTAACCACTGCGCCACCAGGGAAGTCTAGGAATCACAGCTTTCTAACCCTTGCTTTACTTCACAGAGGGTTTGGGGACTGCAGTTATATAAGTCAGTCCCACCAAGCCTTTGCAATATGTTTATAGCTGATGTTTCCCTGTCTGTACATATCTCAGAGGGTGTAGAGATTTTTCAGGGTGTTTCTGCTCATGAGTTGTACAAGAGGACTGTACTGAGTCTGTGCTTCAGTCTTCTCATGTCCAACTTCTAGTGATTAATTTGGTCAGAGGAAAGGATGGCTTATAGTTTGCTTTTGTTTGCAAGAATAGACATTCCTGCCTCACCATGCCTTGGCAGGTGAGCACTTAAATGTCTGGGTTTACAGAATAGAGTAAATGGAATAGCTTGTGACAATCTGCTCACTGCCACTGCCTGTTTTGAGGTGGTTTGAATACACAGGTTGGGAGTAGCAGTATCTAAAATGAGACTGTGAGAGTGAATGAATTGTACATGAAACAAAATTGAAAGAGGAAATCACCAAAGGAATGCAGCAAGAGGATCTTTTTACCCCCAAACACAGGAAGAGCTTTTAAAAATACTATTATTCTAGTAACCTGCAAAATAAACATCAGGAAGAGGCATGGGAACAACTGAGTAAAAACTACATTAGCCCAGAGAAAAGGCTTGAGTATAGCCTCTGCATGTATGAACCCATCAGTGACACAGGCTTTAGGAAGCTATGGCTCTGTGAACTTTCTCCATTTTTAATCAGAAACAGTGATGGTACTGGCAATAAGATTGCTGATACTGGTATGAGAGGGCTGGTAAAGGCTATGCAGTATGACTGGTGAGTCATTTTTCCTTTTCTCTGAGGATAATAACATATAAATGAAGCTTTGGCATATTGCCTGTAGATAGGATATTATCATACAGCATCTGCCTTTGATTTCTTTGTTATATGGTTCTAAGTTTGATGTTGTTTGAATAGTTTTCAAAGTCTGATTTGTATTCAGCTAAACTTGTTTCTTTCAGTAGTGTAAAGATGTTGCTCCACTGTTCTCTCATTCGAATTGTTTCCAATAAGAAGTCTGCTGTCATCCTTATTTTTTTAATGTACTTTTTTCCTCTTTTAAGATTTTTTCTCTTTATCACAAGTTTTATCACATCATGTTATGATGTGCCTTGGTGTAGTTTCATTTATGTTTCTTGTGTTTGGGATTTGTGGAGCTTCTTGGATCTGTGAGGTACTACTTTTTGTCAAAATCAGAAATTCTTCAACCATTATTTCCTCAAATCTTTTTTTTCTTTTTCTGTCTGCTTCACTCCTTCTCCCCTTCACCTTCAGGGATTCCAGTTATATATGTATTAGACCATTTTAAGTTAACTCATAGCTTACTGATGCTCTGGTTTGGTGAAGTTTCTTTTTTGGAGGCAGGGCACTCTTTACTCTGTGTGCTTCTTTTTTTTTTTTTTTTTTTGGTAGCCCATACGGGGAATGAATGTGCTTCATTTTTGACCTTCCATGTCTCTACTTAATTTTTGAACATATCACATACAGTTAAAATAACTGCTTTACTGTCATCCTCTGCTAATCTATGTTAAGTTCTAAGTTGGTTTGATTATTTTCCTCATTATGAATTGTGTTTTCTTGCCTCTTTAGAAGTCTAGTAATCTTTGATTGGATACCAGTTATTGTGAATTTTACCTTGTTGAGTGCTGGATATTTTTGTATTCCTATAAATTTCCAGTTTATTCTGGGATGTGCTTAAGCTACTTAAAAACAGTTTGACCCCTTCATATCTTATTTTTAAGTTTTGTTGGGCAGGACCAGCACACTAACCAAGGGCTAATTGTTCCCCATTACTGAAGAAGGAAACTTCTAAGAACTCTACTCAAATGTTCCATGAACTTTTTCTGACCCTGTATGTGCATCAGGTGCTGTTCCCTCTTACCTTTTGGGCTGGTTCTTTCTCAGCCTCAAGTAGTTTCCTAACATGCATGCACTGGTCAGCACTTTCGTGAATAATCATGGAGGACCCTGTGAAGATCTCCAGAGGTCTCTCTTCTCTGGTACTCTGTCCTGCAAATTCTAGCTGCCTTGCTTTCCCCAGACTCACCTTTATCTCCTCAGCTCAGGGAGTCTGCTGGATTCCACCTAGGTTGCTCACCCTAAGTTGTAACCTGGAAACTCTCTTTAAGGCAGTAGGGTGGGATAATCAAAGGGCTTACCTTATTTGTTTCTCATCTCTCAGGGATCACTGTTCTTCACTGTGTGGTGTCCAGTGTCTCAAGAACCATTCTTTAATATATTTTGTCTTGTCTTTTTAGTTGTTTCAGCTGGGAAAGGTACATCTGGTCTCTATTGCTCCATCTCAGCTGAAAGTAGAAGTCAAATATAGTTTTTAGATATATATGGTAAGAGTCCTGCATACCTTTCTAAGTTGCTACCTATGCTTATGAAATTTCCCAAAAGGTGTGAATTAACTTAGGACTCTGATTTCCCCAACAGACTTCCCTGAACATGACGGATGCTGACTCACTCTTAGGATCAAAGTTTGAAACTGCTTCATCCTTTTGCTTAATCACAGTGATGAGCAGTGAAAGAAATGTAGGTAAATGCATAATTCTGGCCACTTATTGCCTTGCCATAATGCCACACAGAGTGGAAAAACCAGTTGTTAGGTTTTCAAGTTGTCAGCCCATGAAGCAGAGGTATGACTGACAGTAAAACACTGTTTCAGCTCTTCCCCCTTGATATAAGGGTTATCACTATTCATAAAGGTAATTCAAGTAAAAAAAAACACTTTTATTTCAATGACATCCTTCACACAGATCATTTTTCAGGCTAACTAAATGTGGTTCAAGGAAATCCATTAACTTGGAAGTGTGGTTCTTACTCTGAGATGAATTCATTGCACTCAAAGGGCTTACCTTATAACTAACACAGAAGAATGCTAAAAATCTGGCCTCAGCAGACACTAGTCATTCTTGTGAAAGTCAACTTATATTTGTTTGTTATATTTATTATTTTGGCAGAAATTTGATCCTACTTAAATTGGTAATATAATAATACCTCCATGATAAGTGAAAAACTTAAGTGTTAACTCATTACCTGCTTTCAAAACTCTCAAGATTTGTTCCAGGGTACCCTTCCCACTATGCTTATCTGCAGAAAATCTGCTCCACTAACACCAGTCTACCTTCCAAACACGCCCTGTACTTTTCCCTCTATACTTAAAGCCTTAACTAATGTCATTGACTAGATGACATCTATCTCATCACATCTGTCCAGTCCCTTTTCTGAAAAGATCAATGAAACTAAAAGCTGGTTCTTTAAGAAGATAAACAAAATTCATAAACCTTTAGCCAGGCTCATCAAGAAAAGAAGGGAGAGGACTCAGATCAATAAGATTAGAATGGAAAAGGAGAAATTACAATGGACACCACAGAAATACACAGGATCATAAGAGACTGCTACAAGCAACTATATGCCAATAAAATGGACAACCTAGAAGAAATGGACAAATTCTTAGAAAGGTACAATCTTCCAAGACTGAACCAGGAAGAAATAGAAAATATGAACAAACCATTCACAAGCACTGAAATTGAAACTGTGATTAAAAAACTCCCAACAAACAAAAGGTCCAGGACCCGATGGCTTCACAGGTGAATTCTATCAAACATTTAGAGAAGAGTTAACACCTATCCTTCTGAAACTCTTCCAAAAATTGCAGAGGAAGGAACACTCCCAAACTGAATCTATGAGGCCACCATCACCCTGATAACCAAAACCAAAGACACCACACAAAAAAAAGAAAGAAAATTAGAGGCCAATATCACTGATGAACATACACACAAAAATCCTCAACAAAATACTAGCAAACCGAATCCAACAATACATTAAAAGGATCATACACCATGATCAAGTGGGATTTACCCAAGGGATGCAAGGACTCCTCAATATCTGCAAATCAGTGTGATACACCACGTTAACAAATTGAAGAAGAAAAACCACATGATCATCTTAGTAGATGCAGAAAAAGCTTTTGACAAAATTCAACACCAATTTATGATAAAAACTCTCCAGAAAGTGGGTATATAGAGAATCTACCTCAACATAATAAAGGCCATATATGACAAACCCACAGCTAATATACTCAACAGCGAAAAGCTGAAAGCATTTCCTCAAATATGAGGAACAAGACAGGGATGCACACGCTTGCCACTTTCATTCAACATAGTTTTGGAAGTCCTTGCCATGGCAATCAGAGAAGAAAATGAAATAGAAGGAATCCAAACTGGAAAAGAAGAAGTAAAACTGTCATTGTTGGCAGATGACATGATACTATACTATATAGAAAATCCTAAAGATGTTACCAGAAACTACCAGAGCTCATCAATGAATTCGGTAAGGTTGCAGGATACAAAATTAATACACAGATATCTCTTGCCTCACTATACACCAACAACAAAAGATCATAAAGACAAATTAAGGAAACAATCCCATTTACCATCTCATCAAAAAGAATAAAAAACCTAGGAATAAACCTACCTAAGGAGGCAAAAGACCTGTACTCTGAAAACTGTAAGATAAGAAATGGATGACACCAAAAGATGAAGAGATATACCATGTTCTTGAATTGCAAGAATCAATACTGTCAAAATGACTATACTACTCAAGGCAATCTACAGATTCAATGCAATCTTTATTAAATTACCAATGGCATTTTTCACAGAACCAGAACAAAAGAATTTTAAAATTTGTATGGAAACACAAAAGATCTCGAATAGCCAAAGCAATCTTGAGAAAGAAAAATACAGCTGGAGGAATCAGGCTCCCTGACTTCAGACTATACTACAAAGCTACAGTCATCAAAACAGTATGGTACTGGCACAAAAACAGAAATATACATCAATGGAACAGGATAAAAAGCCCAGAAATAAAACCACACACCTATGGTCAATTAATCTATTACAAAGGAGGCCAGAATGCACAATGGAGAAAAGACAGTCTCTTCAATAAGTGGTGCTGGGAAAACTGGACAGCTACATGTAAAAGAATGAAACTAGAACATTCTCTAACACCATACACAATAATAATCTCAAAGTGGATTAAAGACCTAAATGTAAATTGGACATTATAAAACTCTTAGAGGAAAACATAGGTAGAACACTCTGACATAAATCGCAGCAAGATATTTTCTGACCCACCTCCTAGAGTGATGAAAATAAAACCAAAATAAACAAAAGGGACCTAATTAAACTTAAAAGGTTCTGCACAGTGAAAGAAGCCATAAGCAAACGAGAAGACAAGACACAGAATGTTAGAAAATATTTGCAGATGAAGTGACTGACAAGGGATTTATTTCCAAAATATACAAATAGCTCACACAGCTCTATGTCAAAAAACCAAACAACCTAAACAGAAAATGGGCAGAAGCTCTAAATAGACATTTCTCCAAAGAAGACATACAGGTGGCCAAAAAGCACATGAAAAGATGCTCAACATCAGTATCAGAGAAATGCAAATCAAAACTACAAAGAGGTATCACCTCACACTGGTCAGAGTGGCCATCATCAAGAAGTCTACAAACAATAAATGCTGGAGAGGGTGTGGAGAAAAGGGAACCTTCCTATATTGTTAGTGAGAATGTAAATTGGTACAACCATTATGGAGAAAAGTATGGAGGTTCCTTAAAAACCTAAAAATAGAACTATCATATGATCCAGCAATCCGACTCCTGGGCATATATCTGGAGAAAACTATAAGTAGAAATGATATATGCACCTCAATGCTTATTGCAGCATTATTTACAATAGCCAAGACATGGAAGCAACCTAAATGTCCATCGACAGAGGAATGGATAAAGAAGATGTGGTACATATATACAATGGAATATTACTCAGCCATAAAAAAGAATGAAATAATGCCATTCGTAGCAACATGATTGGACCTAGAGGTTATCATGCTAAGTAAGTCAGACAGAGAAAGACAAATATCATAGGACATCACTCATATGTGGAATCTAATTTTTAAAAATGATACAAATGAACTTATTTACGAAACAGAAACAGACTTTCAGATATCAAAAACAAAGTTACCAAAGGGGAAATGTGGGTGGAGGGTAAAATCAGGAGTTTGGGATTAACACACACACACTACTATATATAAGACAGATAATCAACAAGGACTTACTGTATATCACAGGGAACCCTACTCAATATTCTGTGATAACCTATATGAGAAAAGAATCTGAAAAAGAATGTGTATATGTATAACTGAATCACTTTGCCTTACACCTGAAACTAACACACACTGTAAATCAACTATACTCCAATAAAATTTTTTTAAAAATTGGTGCAGGCACTCTGGAAAACAGTATAGAAGTTCCTCAAAAAATTAAAAATATAACTACCATATGATTCAGCAATTCCAGTTCTAGGTATTTATCCAAAGGAAGTGAAATCACTATCTCAAAAAGATATCTGCACCCCATATTCACTGCAACATTATTTACAATAGCCAAGACATGAAAACAATCTAAATGTCCATCAACGGATGAATGGATAGTGAAAATATTATGTATATATATGATGGAATATTATTCAGCTATAAGAAAGTAGGAAATCCTGCTATTTGCAACAACATGGATGGTAACCTTTAGGGCATTATACTAAGTAAAATAAGTAAAAGAAGGATAAATATCATAAGATCCTACTTATATGTGGAATCAAAAAACCAAACTTAAAGATATAGCAAACAGATCGGTGGTTGCTAGAGGCTGGGGGAGTGGGTGGAATGAGTGAAGGTGGTCAAAAGGTACAATCTTCCAGTTAGAAGACAATTAAGTCCCAGGGGTGTAATGTATAGCATGGTGACTATAGTTCTGTTAACAATACTGTATTGTAAATTTTAAAATTGCTAAGATAGTAGATCTTAAAAGTTCTTACACAAGACAAAAAACTGTAACAATGCGTGGTAATGGATTTTAACTAAACTTACCTTGGCAGTCATTCTGCAATATACCCATATATGAAATCATTATGTTGCACACCTAAAACTAACAATGTTATATGTCAATTACTTCTTAATAATAATAATAAATAAATGAATACTGATCGTATAAAAAATAGCTGTGTAGGTTTTTAAAATACATAGAATTTAAATACACAACAGTAGCACTTAGGTCAGAAGAGGGTAAATGGAGTTAAAATCCTTTATACTTCTTGTATTGTCCATGAAGCAAGTGAAAGTACTGATCCCCATTAGGCTTTTGTGTGTTAAGAATGATGGTTTTAATTTTTTTTCCCACACACACACACTGTATTTTATTTTTACAAGAGATAGACTGACACCAAGCATTGTACATGGATGACCACAACAAAAGCAACAATGATTACAATTATCAAACATGAAAGACACTCATACTATGTCATAATATTGACATTCAGTCCAGTAATCCTCCACTGTAACAGCTCCTTTACTTTGCAGTGAAAATTGATTTGTATATTCTTTGCCTCTGAGTCCTTGTGGGATTTTTTTTTTAATTCAAACAGAAAGTCACAAAAATTATACTCATCCTCATCAGTTCACTCAGTCCCATGTAATTAATTTTTTTCATCTTGATCTTTTGTTAGCACTTTTATGAGTTCATCAGTTTTTCATTAGAGTTCTGAAAATGCTTATTCATTCAGTTCAGCAGTACAGTCAGTTACCAGAAACCTGTACTTGTCAGAGTCTTTTCCATGAATTTCTTGAAGATGAAACCCTTTTATGGGAACATATTTGCAAAAGCATCAGAGTACACCCAGAACTGTCTGTAAATGACAAAAGACTTAAAAATGACCACGGTTGAAGATTTGATGAAAGTTTATAATAATGCAGTTGACAAGAAAATTAGTTATTTCTGAGATATACATTTTAAAGTAATAACTAGGATTATGACTTATAACATTATACCAGAACATATAAGATTTTTAGAAATTTCATGTAATGTCTGAAACATTTATATTAACATATTTCCATACAAATAACCCAATGAAAGTTTAGTATTAGTTGTTTTGTATGTTTGTTTGTTTATACTGCAGGTTCTTATTAGTCATCAATTTTATACACATCAGTGTATACGTGTCAATCCCAATCGCCCAATTCAGCACACCACCATCCCCACCCCACTGCAGTTTTCCCCCCTTGGTGTCCATATGTCTGTTCTCTACATCTGTGTCTCAACTTCTGCCCTGAAAACCGGCTCATCTGTACCATTTTTCTAGGTTCCACATATATGCGTTAATATACGATATTTGTTTTTCTCTTTCTGACTTACTTCACTCTGTATGACAGTCTCTAGATCCATCCACGTCTCAACAAATAACTCAATTTCGTTCCTTTTTATGGCTGAGTAATATTCCATTGTATATATGTACCACAACTTCTTTATCCATTCGTCTGTTGATGGACATTTAGGTTGCTTCCATGACCTGGCTATTGTAAATAGTGCTGCAATGAACATTCGGGTGCATGTGTCTTTTTGAATTACGGTTTTCTCTGGGTATATGCCCAGTAGTGGGATTGCTGGGTCATATGGTAATTCTATTTTTAGTTTTTTAAGGAACCTCCATATTGTTCTCCATAGTAGCTGTATCAATTTACATTCCCACCAACAGTGCAAGAGGGGTCCCTTTTCTCCACACCCTCTCCAGCATTTGTTGTTTGTAGATTTTCTGATGATGCCCATTCTAACTGGTGTGAGGTGATACCTCATTGTAGTTTTGATTTGCATTTCTCTAATAATTAGTGATGTTGAGCATCTTTTCATGTGCTTCGTGGCCATCTGTATGTCTTCTTTGGAAAAATGTCTATTTAGATCATCTGCCCATTTTTGGATTGGGGTGTTTGTTTCTTTAATATTGAGCTGAATGAGCTGTTTATATATTTTGGAGATTAATCCTTTGTCCGTTGATTCGTTTGCAAATATTTTCTCCCATTCTGAGGGTTGCTTTTCGTCTTGTTTATGGTTTCCTTTGCTGTGCAAAAGCTTTGAAGTTTCATTAGGTCCCATTTGTTTATTTTTGTTTTTATTTCCATTACTCTAGGAGGTGGATCAAAAAAGATCTTGCTGTGATTTATGTCAAAGAGTGTTCTTCCTATGTTTTCCTCTAAGAGTTTTATAGTGTCCAGTCTTACATTTAGGTCTCTAATCCATTTTGAGTTTATTTTTGTGTATGGTGTTAGGGAGTATTCTAATTTCATTCTTTTACATGTAGCTGTCCAGTTTTCCCAGCACCACTTATTGAAGAGACTGTCTCTTCTCCATTGTATATCTTTGCCTCCTTTGTCATAGATTAGTTGACCATAGGTGCGTGGGTTTATCTCTGGGCTTTCTATCTTGTTCCATTGATCTATGTTTCTGTTTTTGTGCCAGTACCATATTGTCTTGATTACTGTAGCTTTGTAGTATAGTCTGAAGTCAGGGAGTCTGATTCCTCCAGCTCTGTTTCTTTCCCTCAAGACTGCTTTGGCTATTCGGGGTCTTTTGTGTCTCCATACAAATTTTAAGATGATTTGTTCTAGCTCCGTAAAAAATGCCATTGGTAATTTGATAGGGAATGCATTGAATCTGTAGATTGCTTTGGGTAGTACAGTCATTTTCACAATGTTGATTCTTCCAATCCAAGAACATGGTATATCTCTCCATCTGTTGGTATCATGTTTAATTTCTTTCATCAGTGTCTTATAGTTTTCTGCATACAGGTCTTTTGTCTCCCTAGGTAGGTTTATTCCTAGGTATTTTATTCTTTTTGTTGAAATGGTAAATGGGAGTGTTTCCATAATTTCTCTTTCAGATTTTTCATCATCAGTGTATAGGAATGCAAGAGATTTCTGTGCATTAATTTTGTATCCTGCAACTTTACCATATTCATTAATTAGCTCTAGCAGTTTTCTGGTGGCAGTTTTAGGATTCTCTATGTAGAGTATCATGTCATCCGCAAACAGTGACAGTTTTACTTCTTCTTTTCCAATTTGTATTCCTTTTATTTCTTTTTCTTCTCTGATTGCCGTGGCTAGGACTTCCAGAACTATGTTGAATAATAGTGGTGAGAGTGGACATTCTTGTCTCGTTCCTGATCTTAGAGGAAATGCTTTCAGTTTTTCACCGTTGAGAATGATGTTTGCTGTGGGTTTGTCATATATGGCCTTTATTATGTTGAGGTAGGTTCCCTCTATGCCCACTTTCTGGAGAGTTTTTATCATAAATGGGTGTTGAATTTTGTCAAAAGCTTTTTCTGCATCTATTGAGATGATCATATGGTTTTTATTCTTCAATTTGTTAATATGGTGTATCACATTGATTGATTTGCGTATATTGAAGAATCCTTGCATCCCTGGGACAAATCCCACTTGATCGTGGTGTATGATCCTTTTAATGTGTTGTTGGATTCTGTTTGCTAGTATTTTGTTGAGGATTTTTGCATCTATATTCATCAGTGATATTGGTCTGTAATTTTCTTTTTTTGTAGTGTCTTTGTCTGGTTTTGGTATCAGGGTGATGGTGGCCTCACAGAATGAGCTTGGGAGTGTTCCTTCCTCTACAATTTTTTGGAAGAGTTTGAGAAGGATAGGTGTTAGCTCTTCTCTAAATGTTTGATAGAATTCACCTGTGAAGCCATCTGGTCCTGGACTTTTGTTTGTTGGAAGATTTTTAATCACGGTTTCAATTTCATTACTTGTGATTAGTCTGTTCATATTTTCTGTTTCTTCCTGGTTCAGTCTTGGAAGGTTATACCTTTCTAAGAATTTGTCCATTTCTTCCAGGTTGTCCATTTTATTGGCATAAAGTTGCTTGTAGTAGTCTCTTAGGATGCTTCGTATTTCTGCGGTGTCTGTTGTAACTTCTTTTTCATTTCCGATTTTATTGATTTGAGTCCTCTCCCTCTTTTTCTTGATGAGTCTGGCTAATGGCTTATCAATTTTGTTTATCTTCTCAAAGAACCAGCTTTTAGTTTTATTGATCTTTACTACTGTTTTCTTTGTTTCTATTTCATTTATTTCCACTCTGATCTTTATGATTTCTTTCCTTCTGCTAACTTTACATTTTGTTTGTTCTTCTTTCTCTAGTTTCTTTAGGTGTAAGGTTAGACTGTTTACTTGAGATTTTTCTTGTTTCTTGAGATAGGCTTGTATCGCTATAAACTTCCCTCTTAGAACTGCTTTTGCTGCATCCCATAGGTTTGGGGTCGTCGTGTTTTCATTGTCATTTGTCTCTAGGTATTTTTTGATTTCCTCTTTGATTTCTTCAGTGATGTCTTGGTTATTTAGTAATGTATTGTTTAGCCTCCACGTGTTTGTGTTTTTTACGTTTTTTTCCCTGTAATTCATTTCTAATCTCATAGCGTTGTGATCCGAAAAGATGCTTGATATGATTTCAATTTTCTTAAATTTACTGAGGCTTGATTTGTGACCCAAGATGTGATCCATCCTGGAGAATGTTCCGTGCACACTTGAGAAGAACGTGTAATCCGCTGTTTTTGGATGGAATGTCCTATAAATATCAATTAAATCTATCTGGTCTATTGTGTCATTTAAAGCTTCTGTTTCCTTATTGATTTTCATTTTGGATGATCTGTCCATTGGTGTAAGTGAGGTGTTAAAGTCCCCAACTATTATTGTGTTACTGTCGATTTCCTCTTTTTTAGCTGTTAGCAGTTGCCTTATGTATTGAGGTGCTCCTATGTTGGGTGCATATATATTTATAATTGTTATATCTTCTTCTTGGTTGATCCCTTGATCATTATGTAGTGTCCTTCCTTTCTCTTGTAACATTCTTTATTTTAAAGTCTATTTTATCTGATATGAGTATAGCTACTCCGGCTTTCTTTTGATTTCCATTTGCATGGAATATCTTTTTCCATCCCCTCACTTTCAGTCTGTATGTGTCCCTAGGTCTAAAGTGGGTCTCTTGTAGACAGCATATATATGGGTCTTGTTTTTGCATCCATTCAGCAAGCCTGTGTCTTTTGGTTGGAGCATTTAATCCATTCACGTTTAAGGTAATTATCGATATGTATGTTCCTATGACCATTTTCTTAATTGTTTTGGGTTTGTTTTTGTAGTTCCTTTTCTTCTCTTGTGTTTCCCACTTAGAGAAGTTCCTTTAGCATTTGTTGTAGAGCTGGTTTGGTGGTGCTGAATTCTCTTAGCTTTTGCTTGTCTGTAAAGCTTTTGATTTCTCCATCAAATCTAAATGAGATCCTTGCCGGGTAGAGTAATCTTGGTTGTAGGTTCTTCCCTTTCATCACTTTAAGTATATCATGCCACTCCCTTCTGGCTTGTAGAGTTTCTGCTGAGAAATCAGCTGTTAACCTTATGGGAGTTCCCTTGTATGTTATTTGTTGTTTTTCCCTTGCTGCTTTCAATAATTTTTCTTTGTCTTTAATTTTTGCCAATGTGATTACTATGTGTCTCGGCGTGTTTCTCCTTGGGTTTATCCTGTATGGGACTCTCTGCGCTTCCTGGACTTGGGTGGCTATTTCCTTTCCCATGTTAGGGAAGTTTTCGACTATAATCTCTTCAAATATTTTCTCTGGTCCTTTCTCTCTCTCTTCTCCTTCTGGGACCCCTATAATGCGAATGTTGTTGTGTTTAATATTGTCCCAGAGGTCTCTTAGGCTGTCTTCATTTCTTTTCATTCTTTTTCCTTTAGTCTGTTCTGCAGCAGTGAATTCCACCATTCTGTCTTCCAGGTCACTTATCCGTTCTTCTGCCTCAGTTATTCTGCTATTGATTCCTTCTAGTGTAGTTTTCATTTCAATTATTGTATTGGTCATCTCTGTTTGTTTGTTCTTTAATTCTTCTAGGTCTTTGTTAATCATTTCTTGCATCTTCTCAATCTTTGCCTCCATTCTTATTCTGAGGTCCTGGATCATCTTCACTATCATTATTCTGAATTCTTTTTCTGGAAGGTTGCCTATCTCCACTTCATTTAGTTGTTTTTCTGGGGTTTTTGTCTTGTTCCTTCATCTGGTACATAGCCCTCTGCCTTTTCATCTTGTCTGTCTTTCTGTGAATGTGGTTTTTGTTCCACAGGCTGCAGGATTGTAGTTTTTCTTGCTTCTGCTGTCTGCCCTCTGGTGGTTGAGGCTATCTAAGAGGCTTGATGGGAGGCTCTGGTGGTGGGTAGAGCTGACTGTTGCTGTGGCGGTCAGAGCTCCGTAAAACTTTAATCCACTTGACTGTTGATGGGTGGGGCTGGGTTCCCTCCCTGTTGGTTGTTTTGCCTGAGGCAACCCAACACTGGAGCCTACCTGGGCTCTTTGGTGGGGCTAATGACAGACTCTGGGAGGGCTCACGCCAAGGAGTACTTCCCAGAACCTCCGCTGCCAGTGTCCTTGTCCCCATGGTGAAACAGAGCCAGCCCCCGCCTCTGCAGAAGACCCTCCAACACTAGCAGGTAGGTCTGGTTCAGTCTCCTATGGGGTTACTGCTCCTTCCCCTGGGTCCCGATGCGCACACTATTCCGTGTGCGCCCTCCAAGAGTGGGGTCTCTGTTTCCCCCAGTCCTGTCGAAGTCCTGCAATCAATTCCCACTAGGCTTCAAAGTCTGATTCTCTATGAATTCCTCCTCCCGTTGCCGGATCCCCAGGTTGGGAAGCCTGACGTGGGGCTCAGAAACTTCACTCCAGTGGGTGGACTTCTGTGGTATAAGTGTTCGCCAGTCTGTGAGTCACCCACCCAGCAGTTATGGGATTTGATTTTACTCTGATTGCGCCCCTCCTACCGTCTCACTGTGGCTTCTCCTCTGTCCTTGGACGTGGGGTATCCTCCTTGGTGAAGTCCAGTGTCTTCCTGTCGATGATTGTCCAGCAGCCAGTTGTGATTCTGTTGTTCTCGCAAGAGGGAGTGAGAGCACGTCCTTCTACTCCGCCATCTTGGTTAATCCCCCTCGGTTTTAATTTCTTTTTTTAAGTTTCATGTATTTATGCATTTGTAGTCAATATTCAAAATATGGCACAGGAAGAGCTGAATGTTCAATCAGTTCAATAAATGGTCTATAAATTGAGAAGGCATTCTTGCCATAGAGGAGAAATCAGCATTCAGAAAGAGAAACAAACATTTAAGTTTTTAATTTTCATAACTTCGTTAGCAAAATAAAATACACCCACTAGCCAAACCTCAAACTCTAGTGCCTTCTTAAAAAAAATCCTTGAGTACTACAGACTTATTTTTAAGTCAGATCTACTGAGGTATAATCTACACACAGTAAAAATCATCCTTTTTAGGTGTACAGTTTTATGAGTTTTGACAAATGTATATGTTGGATCACCACCACCAAAATCAACACATAGGATATTTCCATTACCCCTGAAAAGTTCCCTCCTTTGTTGTCAGTCCTCTCCCAATCCCCATCTCAAGCACCACTGATCTGTTTTCTTTCCCTATAGCTTTACCTTTTAGAAAAGAATATAATATAAACAGAAGTATACAGTAGGTAGCCTTTTGTGTCTGGTTTCTTTCACTAAAGGATAAGGCTCTGGAGATCCATCTATGTTGTTAAATGTGTCAACAGTTCCTTTTTTTTCATGGAATAGTGTTCCACTCTGTGGCTATACCATGATTTAGTTACCCATTCACCAGCTGGTGGATATTTGGGTCTTTTCCAGTTTGGGACAATTTTTAATAAAGCTGCAATAAACATTCATGTGCAGATCTTTGTATGGACATATGTTTTATTTTCTCTTGAGTAAATACCTAGGCATGGGATTGCTGGGTTATATGATAAATGTAAAATATAACTTTACAAGAAGATACCTCTGGTAGACAGACTCTAAGATACCTGCAATTATCCCAGCCTCCTAGTATTTATGCCCTGTGTAATACAATTCCCTTGAGTGTAGGTGGGACCTGCTTCTAACCAATAGAATACGGCAAAAGTGATAGGATGTCACTTCCATGATTATATTACATACAATTTTAACTTTCGTCTTGCTAGCAGACTTCCTCTATTTATTCTCTTTCTTCTTGGTTCTGATGAAGTAAGATGTCATATGAATTAGCCCATTAGCGAGAAACTGAGGGCAACCAACAGCCAACAATGAACTGAGGCTCTCAATCTGATGGCCCATAAGGAACTAAATCCTGCCAACAACCACATGAGCTTGAAATCAGATCTTTCCCCATTTGAGCCTCAGATGAGACTCCAAGCATGAATGACACCTTGACTGCAGTCTTGTTAGAGACCCTAAACAGAGGACTCAGTAAAGCTCAGCCCAGAATCTTGAGTCATAGAAACTCTGATATCACACATGTGTTGTTTTAAACAGCTAAGTGTACATAATTTATGTGGCAATTGATAATTAATACACTGCCGGTTTTCTAAAATGATAATACCAATTTACATTCCCATCAGCAATGGGAGTTCCACTTACTTTGCACACCCACTAGTACTTGGTAGTGTCAGTTTTTCTAAATTACAACCATTCTAAAATGTGTGAACTGGTATCTCACTGCAATTTTGTGCTTCCCTTGTGACTAATAACTTGGACTGTCTATTCATGCGCTTATTTGCCATCCATCTTTTTATTTTACTAACATTGTATTTTGAAGACCAGAGCTTTAAATTTCAAGACAATTTGTCAATTTTTCTTCTGGGGTATGTACTTTCTGTGATCCAAGAAATCTGTGCTAATCTAAGGTCACTTTAGCCTTTTAAAGACTTTCTCCTACATCTTCTTCTAGAAGTCTTAGAATTTTAGATTTTACATTTAAATCTATGATTCATTCTGAGTTATTACTTTTGTATAGTATGTGAAGCATGGGTTTTGGGGTTCTATTTTTTTTTTTTTTTTTTTTTTGCACATAGATGTCAAATTGTTCCAGTACCATTTGTTGGAAAGACTATCATTCCTCCATTGAATTACCTTTGCATCTTTGTTGAAAATCAATTGACCATATATGTGTGGTACTATTTCTGGACTCTATTCTGTATCATTGATCTCTATATCTATCCAAATTGACACTGCATTGTCTTGATTACTATAGTGTCTTAGTAAGTCTTGAGATCAGGTACTGTAAGTCCTCTAGCTTTGTTCTTCTTTTTCAAAATTGTCAATTCCCTCTAATTTGATGTATATGATTCAATATCATACCCATCAAAAACTCAATAGGCTGTATTGTAGTCATTTCAATAACCTAATTCTAAAATTTATATTGTGTTATGGTCTAAATATTTGTCTCCCCCCAAAATTCGTAAGTGGAAAACCTAATGTCCAAGGTGGTGGTAGTAGCCAGTGGGGGTCTTTGGGAAGTGATTAGGTCATAAGAGCAGAGCCCTCATGAATCGGATTAGTACCCT
Organism: Balaenoptera acutorostrata; assembly: GCF_949987535.1. NCBI lineage: Eukaryota > Metazoa > Chordata > Mammalia > Artiodactyla > Balaenopteridae > Balaenoptera > Balaenoptera acutorostrata. The sequence goes on along the minus strand of NC_080082.1, from coordinate 15,990,590 downwards.
TATAAAAGAGGCCTCAGAGGGCTAGTTCACTCATTTGCCACATGTGGATACAACAAAAAGTCTGCAACCTGGAAGAGGGCCCTCACCTGACCGTGGTGGCCTCCTGATCTTGGACTTCTAGCATCTAGAACTGGGAGAAATAAATTTCTGTTTGTAAGCTACCCAGTCTGTGGTATTTTGTTATAGCAGTCTAAACAGACTGAGACATGGAAATACAAAAGACCAAAAAGAACCATAACACTCTTGAAGAATAAACACGTAGAATATCTTGTTCTATCAGATATAAAGGCTTGTAATAGAGCTATAGTAATTAAAACAGTGTGAATAGATGCATAGATGGACAAACAGAACATAGAATAGAGAGCCCAGAAATAGACCCACACATATATGGATACTTAACATATATGGATACACAACATTCAGAGCAGTAGGGTAACAATGGTCCTTTCAATAAAAGGTATTAGAAAAACTGGGTATCCATGGGTGAAAAAATATGAAACTGGACCCCTCTGTAGCATCATTTTCTACAGATGGATTATAGACCTAAAATCTCTTTCAGCAAAACAATACAAAAGTTTTAGAGGATAATATAGAAGAATATTTTCATGAACTTGGGGTAGGGTGGAGATTTCTTTTTAAAAAATCATTTATGAGAAAGGGAGATGCTGATAAATTTGACTGTATTAAGAACTTCTTCAGCATATCAAAAGACACTAGATAGAATATGAAATGTAAGCCACAGAGGAGGAGAAGGCATTTGCAACATGTATAACTAAACAAAGTACTAGTATTCCCATATACAAAGAACTCCTACTAAAGTCATTAAGAAAACAACAGACAAGTGGATAAATGGGCAAAAAACCTCAACAGGCACTTCACAAAAGAAGAAATTCAAAAGGCCGATTAACATCTGAAAAGATAATCTCATCAGTAATCAGGGGAATACAGATTAAAAGCACAACGTGATACTATTACATATCCAAAAAATTAGCTAAAAATCTGACAATACCAAGTGTTGCTATTGATTTTGAAAACTCTTAAAAACTAATGTGGGCATGTAAATTGGACAACACTCTGGCATTATACAGTAAAGACAGAGATATGCATGACATATGACACAGCAATTCCACTCCTATTTGTATACCCTAAAGAAACTCACCAACAGGTACTTGCTTGCAGTACAAAAACATTATTCTAGCAGCCCTTTTTGTAAAGACCCCATACCGGAAACTCTTTTATTCATAGGTCAAGACTTACAAAGTAAAACTTTAAAGAAAAGCAAGAATGTAATTTCCATGAAAGCCAGGACAGTGGTTACCTCTACTCTAAAGGTGGTGATGAGAAAGGGGCATGTGGAAACAGGAAGGTGTTTCTGGAGTTCTAGGGTTCTATTTCTTAACCTGGGTGGTAAGTTTTTCCTTTATATGATTCAGTTAAGCTGTACTTTTAAGTATTTTAAGCCCTTCTCTGTATATGTGTATGTTTTCCACAGTAAAATGGATTCTTACATATACAAGATACAATACAGGTTGCATAATAAACTAGAGTTTATATATAGAAATAAATAACAAATATATTTATTTTATACATATAAATGTATAAGAGTGTGTGTGTGCGCAATGAGTATCTCTGACGGATTCAAAAGATACTAGAAACAGTGGTTGCTTTTGAGGAACTGGGGGGTCAAAGATGGGAGAGACTTAATTTTCATTTTATTTCCTTTTTACTGTTTGAATTTTATACCAAGTATATTACTTTTACAAAATGTGTTTTAAATGTTATTTAAAACATAACAAACAACAAAAGAAAAATTACATCTTACACTAAATGAGCCTAATATTACAGTGGGCCAAGAAAGTGGGTTCATCTCAGGTTTACTCCAGTGATGAAGAGATTTAGATGCAAATGCTGCTTCTTTTGTAGCCACTGTTTACCTCTTTGGGATGCGTGGTACCAGCTCACATCCCTGGTTTTAAGTATTTTGGTACAGTGACACCATAATGAGTTTCATCACAAACTAGTGATGAAAAATTCACTATGGTTCTGGGAAAAACAGAACCTAAACAGGTGACTTGATGAGGCTTAAAATTGTTTCACTGACCTACTTTGGGTTTGATCTTGATGTTTATTGGTGATGAAGGCATCTCTCTCCTGTAAACCTGACAATTTACTCCCACCCATATCACTTGGATATAATGGCAAAGTAAATCCACTAACAAGTGCCCAGAATCATGAGGTGGCTGGCACACTTATAGAACTTAAAAACAGTTCCAAGATTTTTCTTAAAGTGTTCTGTTCTTTCAGATTGCTATAAGTGACTTACAATGTGCTTTTTAAAAAACACTCAGAAAAACTTTTCTGGATGGCAATACTCATAGGAGGAAAAATTGAGACAATAAGAAGGAAGCTCCTATTCAGTAATATGTTTAGTAATTTAGTAAAACTTAATAATTTCAGTGATGTTTTAATGCTAGGAATATGAAGGAAAGAAAATTTTATACAATAGTTAAAACGGATATAGCTGAGAATGCTTCACTTAATCCTCTTTCCTAAAGGCCCATTATATCTTTTGTTTTCATCCAGTTCCAATCTCTTGCCTACTCCTCAGCTTGCTGTATCAAATCCTTTTATGATGAGGACTACACGTACACATTCCTCAGCTTGCTTGCTTGTTTTTTTCTTTTCTTCTCCTCTCCCCTCCCTCTCTCCCCTTCCCCCCTCCATCTTCTCTTTCTCTCCCTCCCTCCCTTTCTTCCTTCTTTCCTTCCTCCCTTCCTTCCATGTATGTGGTTTGGGATCCCATTTCCAGTGACTGGTTATAAATACCCTTCCTTACAATACACTGAGGAATACACTTTTTTTCTTCTATATATTTTTACAGTTAAAAGTTCAAGTAAGGTAGTCATGCTGCTCAAGACTTTTGGTAGACGTTCTTTTGGTAAAACATACCATAGCATAGTGTGATAAAGATAAATGAAATAAATCTACTGAAGGAAATGAAATATTTTCTGAAACTTCACTTCTTAACTTTCTTTTTAAAGAGTAATTTATGTCCTAGTTTGTTTTTTTTTTAATTTAAAGGTCCATTAGATATAAAGACTGCCTATATTAACATAGAAGCAACTGTGATTCTCTAGCAAGAATTTACAAATGATTTCCTACATTTTGGTATCTAATTATAACCATTACAGCTAAAATTTATAAAGGTAAGCACTCAAGATCAAAGCATCCCAATTTATTCAGTTTTAGGTTTGGACTCAGCACTTTAAAGCCATGTTCTTATTTACTGAATGCCGAGAAGTGAATCACTGCAGATTCTTGACTCATGTGGTTGTGAATTCCATCAAAGGTCATTCCTTGTTTAGATACAAGTGAGATTCAAAGGTCAAGTGTAAATTTTTAAAGTAACCACCATGTTCTTGTCTTTTCTACCCTAACCATAAGAAATTATGAACACTGTCAATCTAGAATATGGCCTCCTCTGATTGCCCAAGAAAAAGAAAATGTAAACCCCGGTGCTAATATGATATTCTAATCTATAAAGCAACAGATCTTTCAGGACTCTAGGAAATAGCCAGAGGGCTGTCAATAGGAGCACCAAACCCAGGCAAGACATCTAGGACATCCACTCTGGGTTAATCTCTTAGCTTTCACAATAGGAGAACATATCAAAAAAAGAAAAAGAAAAGGAAACCAGCAGATATACTAGGGACAATGGAATATCATGTCTAATTACAGGAGAGCTTTGCTTATCCAGTGGCCCCTTCAGATAAAACCTCCTTGAGTTTTTAATGTGTTTTGACAGGACACCTGCCTGAAATCTTGCAGGACATCACTGAAAAGGATCTTCCTTGGTCTTTATTAGCAAAAAATTTTCATAGTTGCCAAATACAAACGGAAAATGACTAGCTTAGACCATTGCTGCCCTTTATTTACTTCTTATTTGCCTTGGGCATTTCTGGACCCTCTCCAGGATATAGCAACTGCTCCACACCTTCTAGTTTGTGCAAAGATGAGGACTAGAGCAACAGAGGAGATCCTCCTTGTAAGACATATTTCTTCCCAGAGAAGTCTGTGTTTCTTTATGTTTATAACTGTATGCAAAGGAGCTTGGAATTTGAGAGATTGTAAAACATGAAAAAGAGTTTGCAATCTGCCACATTCTAGTACTTAAGGCTCCCAAAGAAGCCATGTAGTGCATCTGACTATCCTCCAACAAGAACTGTCCTCTGATGTGTCTGAAAGAAAGGTGACCATCATGTGCAGACTCTTCATGGACTGGCTCTCTATTTGGACAGCTGCATAATATCGAGATCTCTGATACCCTGTCTGGGGACAAAATGTTCTCAGCTGTGCAGGTACCAGGTTATCCTGGAATACAGTGAAATAAAACATAAAACATTTCTTTTTGTCTATCGGGCAGAAAAATGATATTGCTTTGTTAAAATCTGGTTTGTTTCCCTTTTCTGTTACCTAACCAGGTCTTCAACCTGGAGGTGGAAGTGATTGAGACTTTAAAACGCTGTGTTACTGGTTGTTTTTTCTAATAAGCACAATGGTTTACTCCCTTTGGAGGCAGGGGCCCCATGTAATGAGTTGATGCTTCTGTTAACTCTAAGAACCCTTAATTATTTCCACCATTTTCTCCATGTGTTTCCTTTGCTGACTGTATGAATCAGAGGCAGGCTGCTGGTTGTCAGAGACTGCAAAAGTCACTGGCCTTCCTTGTTGGCAAGGAACTGAATTCTGCAGCGTCTGAATTCATGGACAGAGTATCCTGTCTCCGAGTTAGTGCAGCACCTTCTGTTTTTAGTTTACTGGTGATCGGGGCACATCACAAGAACTTGGAGTGCAGCTAAAGCCAAATCAGACTTGACAGAAAATTATTAGCAGGGTACAGAAGGAAAAAAGATCCCCCTTCCTTTCTGTAATCAGGTTAATATGTGCATGGAATGTTTCACTTTAAAAGGTAGTGTGTTTTGGCAAAGCTGGTTTCTTCAGCAGAATTTCAGTTCCCATTATTCGAGGCTATCCATTGCTGCTCTGGCAGGGCCTTTGATCAGTAAACTCGGTGGGGGAGAAGGGCATAGGCATATTAATAACTTCAACATGTGGCCCTTCGGCCCAGCTGTACCCTTGTCTTGGAAAAAGGCCAACTGGAAAGGGTTTTCTTAACGTGACCTATGTATGCATATTTTGGAAAGGGGTAAAGGGAAGATAGGGGTTCAAAGAAGAAATAAAATCTGGTTTTATGGTAGTTCTTTCTTTCGTCCCAGTTCCCTACTTGGGGCATTCTGCTACTACATATTTGGATCCTATGGACTCTGGCTCCATCCTAGACTTTTACTATCTTCATTCCTTCTGCTATAATGTTATAAAGATTAAAGCTGTTGGTTTAATTTACATACTGGCTCAGGCAAGGTTAGGGAGAGGCAGGAGGCTCTGTAAGAGTCTGCTGGGATAAGAGATTAATGGGAACCAGGTGCCTGAAATGGGAGCCCAGGGCCCATTTTGCCAGGACTGTATCTTTTGCCCTTTCCCCCCTGCATTGGTATTTTTGACTGTTTTATTTTAACAATCATAGGCTTTAGGCCTCATTAAACTACTGCCACAGACTAGAGCTCAGCCTGCTCTTTCAGTGTGTGTTTCCTTGTATTATTTCATTTTCTTCTTCTGGGATGTTCATTTGCCAAGTATCCGTGTCTGGTCCTCAAAAGGTTCCTGAGTGACTCTATACCATAGTCATGGAGAGCAGGCTTAGCTCATCACAAGTGGCTTTTCAAAAATGAACTCAGCTGACATTCATCTATTGTTCCCTCTCTCTCCTCCTCTTCCTCCTTCAATTTTATTATATCCTTACCATTTCCTTGATCCAAGTTTTCCACCTTTCTAATTCCCTAACCGTCTGATACCAACTTGTCACAGAAGATTAGCAGGGAATGATCCCAGGGATGGGATGTGATACCCAAGGGCACTGTATTACCTAGGATACAAATATGACGTCTGTAAAAAAGGCCAAAATAACAATGGTTTAAACAAGGTAGCAGTTACTTTTTGTGTCATGTAACAGTCCAAGCACGAGCAGCAGTGGGGCTGAAAAGGTGGCGCCACTGTCTCAGATACCCTGACTCCTTCTCTCCTGTTGCTTTCTTATTCTCAACACACAGCTTCCATCATATAGTGTAGGATTGCTTCTCCAGTTCCTGTCCTCACAGCAGGAAAGGAGAAAAGTGAGGGGAGGGCATGCTCCTTCCATTTTAAAAGTATTAAGTTGTACTTACTACTTCTTATATTCTACTGTCCAGAACCTAACCACCTGGCCACACTTAGCTGCCAGGGAGATTGGGACATGAATTCTTCAGCTGCTGGTTTTCTTTGCCACAGAAACCCGCTTAGCATTTTGTTTCAGATAACTATGGGCATTGTGAAATTGTGAAAGTTATAAACTGTACTAGCACAACTACACTGTCTTCTTGGAAAATGTGAAAATTAGAAGAAAAGAACAGGTAATAGTATGATGGTTATGTTTTGCTTGTTTTTGAACGACTGTTCTCTGATCACCTCAGTCATTTATTCAATCAACAAAGTAAGCATGCCAGATACTGTACAAGACTCTGGGCTTACAAAATTGCCTTTAACAGAGGACTTGCCTTTATGTATCTTCCCAGGTAAAGCAGTCAGACAAAAATGCCAATGTGCATGAACATGGAACTTCAGGGGGACTTTCAAAAGGAGTTTGTTCAGCAGACAAAAGGAAAAAAGTTAAGTAGGAATGGGATAATTAAAAAATCTTATATGTCAGAGTAAGATGATTCAAATTTATCCAGTAAAAGACGATAGTGAAATACCAAAGATAAATTACCAAGAAATAACATGAATAGATTGCACTTTCAAGGGTATGATTCTACTAAAAAAGAGTTACTTTATCAATTTGATTACATGAAAAATTTTTTAAAAATCTACTTGGCGAATAGATCAGATCAAGATGGCAGAGGAGTAAGACGTGGAGCTAACCTTCTCCCACAAATACATCAAAAATACATCGACATGTGGATCGATTCTCAAGGAGCATCTACTGAACGCTGGCACAAGACCTCAGATTTCCAAAAGGGTAAGGAAATCTCCACGTAACTGGGTAGGACAAAAGAAAAAAGGAAAAAAAAAGAGAGGAATCGGGATGGGACCTACGCCCCTACGCCCCTACGCCCCTGGGAGGGAGCTATGAAAGAGGAAATCTTTCCACACCCTGGGAAGTCCCCTCACTGGCAGGGAAATCAACCAGGACACAGGGGGAGCTTTGGAGCCTCAGAGGAGAGCATAGCAACCAGTCTGCAGAGGGCAAAGCAGAGAAAGACCTGCACAGATGGTTGGTGCTGCTGCCTGGCACTCCCCAGCCTGAGACGCTCCTTGGCTGGGGCGGGCGGGGGCTGGGTACTGAGGCTTGGGATTCGGAGGTCAGACCCAGCGAGAGGACTGGGGTTGGTTGGCTGGAGACAGCCTGAGGGGGCAAGGGTGAGGTGCGGCACAACTGAGGGAGTAAGGGAAGAGCGTGGGCCCACCAGAGAGGCAAGGCGCCACTGTGGGGGGTCGTGGGAGGAGAGGAGCGGGACCACCATAGGAGCTTCTTTCTCTGTGCCCTCTCTCAGGCAGCAGGGCACCGCCTACATGAGCTCCAGGGGCAGTCATGAGGCACTGATGCCATCTCAGACTCCACAGGTGGGTGCAGAACGCCGCCACCACCAAGGGTCCTGTGACCAGGTGGCAACCACTGCCCCTGCCTCCCCAGGAGCATGCATGGGCCGTGCACCTGCTCACCCCCTATCAAGAGGATAACAGCCAGCATAAGCTGAGGAAAGAGATGGCAAGCATCCAAACCAAAAACAGCTCACAAACCAAAAAAATACTAAACCCACACAAGCTACGCAGAGACATTCTCACGTATAAATAGCCCTCCAAAACTACAGTAGATAATTGTTTCTCCTAAACTCACAGAGTAAGAGAAATAAAACCAAAATGAAGAAGCAAAGGAAGCACTCCCAATTAAAAGACCAAGAAAGGGACTTTCCTGGTGGTGCAGTGGTTAAGAATCCGCCGGCCAATGCAGGGGACATGGGTTCGAGCCCTGGTCCAGGAGATCCCACATGCTGTGGAGCAACTAAGCTGGTGCGCCACAACTACTGAGCCCACACACCACAACTACTGAAGCCTGTGCACCTAGAGCCCGTGCTCCGCAACAACAGAAGCCACTGCAAGGAGAAGCCTGCGCACCACAACGAAGGGTAGCCCCAGCTCACTGCAAGTAGAGAGACTGCGTGCAACAACAAAGACCCAACACAGCCAAAAAAAAAAAAAAAAAAGACCAAGAGAATTCCACTGAAAGAACAAACAGTGAAACAGACCTCTTCAGACTAATAAACACCAAAGTTCAAAAAGGAGGTAATGAAGATACTGAAGGAATTAAGAAAGGCTATTGAAAGAAATGCAGGTTAGTGTAAAAAGGAACTAGAAACTATGAGGAGCCAAGAAAACTTAGAAAATTCATTTGCCAAGACAAAAGCTGAGCTAAAGGCAATAAATAGCAGAATGAATAATACAGAAGAAAGTATAAGTGATCTGGAAGATACAATAATGGAAATTACCCAATCAAAAAAGCAGACAGAAAATAAAATGAAACCAATGTAAGAGACCTATGGGGTAATATAAAGCATGCCAATATACACATAATAGGGGTTCCAGAAGGAGAAGAAAGAGAAAAGGGGATTGAAAATATATTTGAAGAAATTATGGCTGAAAACTTCCCAAACCTAAAGAAGGAAACAGATATCCAGATACAGGAAGCACAGAGTGTCCCCAACAAGGTGAACCCAAACAGAACTATAACAAGACATATTATAATAAAAATGGCAAAAGTTAAAGAGAGGATTCTAAAAGCAGCAAGAGAAAAACAAAGAGTTAATTACAAGGGAACACCCCATAAGGCTGTCATCTGATTTCTCTACAGAAGTGCTGCAGGCCAGAAGGGAGTGGCAAAACGTATTCTAAGTCTTGAAAGGGAAAAATCTGCAACACAGAATACTCTACCAAGCAAGATTACCATTTAGAATAGAAGGAGAAATAAAGAATTTCTCAGACAAGAAAAAACTAAAAGAATACAGCAATACTAAACTACCCTAAAAGAAATATTGAAAGGTCTCCTCTAAATAGAAAAGAAGCGGGCTTCCCTGGTGGCACAGTGGTTGAGAATCTACCTGCTAATGCAGGGGACACGGGTTCGAGCCCTGGTATGGGAAGATCCCACATGCCGCGGAGCAACTGGGCCCGTGAGCCACAACTACTGAGCCTGCGCGTCTGGAGCCTGTGCTCCGCAACGGGAGAGGCCGCGATAGTGAAGAGGCCCGCTCACCGTGATGAAGAGTGGCCCCTGCTTGCCGCAGCTGGAAGAAGCTCTCTCACAGAAACGAAGACCCAACACAGCCAAAAAGAAATATTAAAAATAATAATAATAAATAAATAAATAAATAGAAAAGAAGCAAGAAGATATAGGAAGGAGGAAATCACAACTGGAAAGTAAATCACTTAAATTAGCCAGTATACAGATCAAAAAGAAAAAAAAAACCTATTTGTGAAAGCGATGAAGAACACAAAGAACTGCAAAAGGATAAACATGAAGATGTGAAAGGACATGAAAATCATAAAATATGGGGAAGGAGAGTAAGAAACTGTAGATTCCTTTGTTTTTTTTTAAGAATGTGTTTGACCCTATCAGTCCAAAGCAAGCAGATATAGGAAGGGGTTAATATACTTGAAAAACAGAGAAACCACAAATCAAAAACATACAACAGATCCACAAAAACCAAAAAGAAGACAACACAAGCATCAAATAAAAGAAAATCATCAAACCACAAAAAGAAAAGCAAAAAGGAAAAGGAACAAAGAAGAAACATAGAATCAACTAGAAAAACGTTTAAATGGCAATAAATACAGATGCATCAATAATTACCTTAAATGTCAATGGACAGAATGTTCCAATCAAACGACACAGAGTGGCAGATTGGATTAAAAAACAAAATCCTAGGACACACACAGATTCAAAGTGAGGGGATGGAAAAAGATATCTCATGCAAACGGAAATGACAAGAAAGTGGGAGTTGCAATACTCATATCAGACAAAATAGACTTTAAAATGAAGGGCTTCTCCTTCTTGCAAGGGCACTGGAATCACAACAAACTGCTGAACAATCATCAACAGGAAAACCCTGGAACTCACCAAATAAGATACCCCACATCCACAGACAAAGGAGAAGCCGCAATGAGACGGTAGGAGGGGTGCAATCATGATGAAATCAAATCCCATAACCACTGGGTGGGCGACTCACAAACTGGAGAACAACTATACCACAGAAGTCCACCCACTGGAGTGAAGGTTCTGAGCCCCACGTCAGGCTTCCCAATCTGGGATACAGCAACAGGAGGAGGAATCCCCAGAAAATCGGACTTTGAAGGCCAGTGGGATTTGATTGCAGGACTTCAACAGGACTGGGGGAAACAGAGACTTCACTTTTAGAGGACACACAAAAAGTCTTGTGTGCACAAGGATCCAGTGGGAAAGAGCACTGACCCCATAGGAGATGGGGTGTTGGAGGATCTGCTAGTGTTGGAGGATCTCCTCCAGAGGCGGGGGATGGCTGTGCCTCACCGTGAGGACAAGCACACTGGCAGCAGAAGTTCTGGGAAGTACTCATTGGCATGAGCCCTCCCAGAGTCTGGAATTAGCCCCACCAAAGAGCCTGTAGGCTCCAGTGCTGGGTTGGCTCAGGCCAAACAACCAACAGGGAGGGAACACGGCCCAACCCATCAGCAGACAAGCAGATTAAAGTTTTACTGAGCTCTGCCCACCAAAGCAACACCCAGCTCTACCCACCACCAGTCCCTCCCATCAGGAAACTTGCACAAGCCTCTTATTTAGCCTCATCCACCATAGGGCAGACAGCAGAAGCAAGAAGAACTACAATCCTGCAGCCTGCAGAACGGAAACCACAATCACAGAAAGATAGACAAAATGAAAAGGCAGAGGATTATGTCCCAGATGAAGTAACAAGATAAAACTGCAGAAAACCAACTAAATGAAGTGGAAATAGGAAACCTTCCAGAAAAAGAATTTAGAATAATGATAGTGAAGATGATCCAGGACCTTGCAAAAAGAATGGAGGCAAGGATCAAAAATATGCAAGAAATATTTAACAAAGACCTCGATGAATTAAGAACAAACAGAGATGAACAATACAATAACTGCAATGAAAAATACACTAGAAGGAATCAATACCAGAATAACTGAGGCAGAAGAACGGATAAGTAACCTGGAAGACAGAATAGTGGAAATCACTGCCATGGAACAGAATAAAGAAAAAAAAATGAAAAGAAATGAAGACAGCCTAAGAGGCCTCTAAGACAACATTAAACGCACCAACATTCGCATTATAGGGGTCCCAGAAGGAGAAGAGAGAGAAAGGACCGACCCGAGAAAATATTTGAAGACGTTATAGTCAAAAACTTCCCTGACATGGGAAAGGAAATAGCCACCCAAGTCCAGGAAGTGCAGAGTCCCAGGCAGGATAAACCCAAGGAGAAACACGCCAAGACACACAGTAATCAAATTGACAAAAATTAAAGACAAAGAAAAATTATTAAAAGCGACAAGGGAAAAACGACAAATAACATACAAGGGAACTCCCATAAGGTTAAGAGCTGATTTCTCAGCAGAAACTCTGTAAGCCAGAAGGGAGTGGCACGATATATTTAAAGTGATGAAAGGGAAGAATTTACAACCAACAATAGTCTACCCAGCAAGAATCCCATTCGGATTTGACAGAGAAATCAAACGCTTTCCAAACAAGCAAAAGCTAAGAGAATTCACCACCACCAGACCAGCTTTGCAACAAATGCTAAAGGAACTCCTCTAAGCAGGAAAGAGATTAGCAACTTAAAACAACCTTGTACATATATAGACTGCTATATCAAAACCTCTTGGGAAACTCGGTGACCTTGTGGGGCCGCCGCAACACCAGAAGCAGATATTCTGACCCTGGCTAAAGCTCCCATCCGGGCTCCAGCTCCAGCTCCCACTCCTGCTCCTCCTCCAGCTCCAGCTCCTGCTCAGCCCAAATAGCCTCCACCAGCCTCTGCTTTAGGAAATGAAAATGAAAGCACCTATGGGATACAACAAAAGCAGTTCTAAGAGGCAAGTTTACAGCAATACAATCTTACACCAGGAAATAAAAATCTCAAATAAACAACCTAACCTTACACCTAAACCAACTAGAGAAAGAAGAACAAACAAAACCCAAAGTTAGTAAAAGGAAAGAAGTCATAAAGATCAGGGCAGAAATAAATGAAATAGAGACAAAGAAGACAATGGCAAAGATCAATCAAACTAAAACCTGGTTCTTTAAAAAGATAAACGAAATTGATAAACCTTTAGCCAGACTCAACAAGAAAAAAAGGTAAGGGACTCAAATCAATAAAATTAGAAATGAAAAAGGAGAAGTTACAACTGACACCACAGAAATACAAAGGATCATAAGAGACTACTATATGCAACGATATGCCAATAAAATGGACAAACTGGAAGAAATGGACAAATTCTTAGAAAAGTAGTCTCCCAAGACTGAGCCAGGAAGAATTAGAAAATATGAATAGACCAATCACAAGCACTGAAATTGAAACTGTAATTAAAAAACTCCCAACAAACAAAACTCCAGGACCTGATGGCTTCACAGGCGAATTCTATCAAACAGAGAAGAGCTAACAGCTATTCTTCTGAAACTGTTCCAAAAAATTGCAGAGGAAGGAAAACTCCCAAACTCACTCTATGAGGCCATGATCACCCTGATACCATAGATATCATACCATACCATAGACACCACAGACACCACAGACAAAGATATTACAAAAAAAGAAAATTACAGACCAATATCACCGATGAACATAGATGCAAAAGTCCTCAACAAGATACTAGCAATTTGAATCCAACAATACATTAAAAGGATCATACACCATGATCAAGTGGGGCTTATCCCAAGGATGCAAGGGTTTTTCAGTATCCTCAAATCAATCAGTGTGATAAACCACATGAACAAACTGAAGAAGAAAAACCATATAATCATCTAAATAGATGCAGAAAAAGCTTTTGACAAAATTCAACACCCATTTATAATAAAAACTCTCCAGAAAGTGGGCATAGAGGGAATCTACCTCAACATAATAAAGGCCATATATGACAAACCTACAGTTAGCTTCATATTCAATGGTGGAAAGCTGAAAGCATTTCCTCTAAGATCAGGAATAAGACAAGGATGCCCACTATCACCACTTTTATTCAACATAGTTTTGGAAGTCCTAGCTATGGCAATTAGAAGAGAAAAAGAATGAAAAGGAATTGGAAAAGAAGAAGTTAAACTGTCACTGTTTGCAGATGACATGATACTATACATAGAAAATCCTAAAGATGCTACCAGAAAACTACTAGAGCTCATCAATGAATCTGGTAAAGTTTCAGGCTACAAAATTAATACACAGAAATCTGTTGCATTTCTATACACTAACAATGAAAGATCAGAAAGAGAAGTTAAAGAAACAATCCCATTTACCATTGCATCAAAAAAGATTAAAATGCCTAGCAATAAACCTACCTACGGAGACAAAAGAACTGTACTCAGAAAAGTATAAGACGCTAATGGAAGAAACTGAAGATGACACAAACAGATGGAAAGATATACCATGTTCCTGGACTGGAAGAATCAATATGGTCAAACTGAGTATACTACCCAAGGCAATCTACAGATTCAATGCAATCCCTATAAAATTACCAATGGCATTTTTCACAGAACTAGAACAAAAAATCTTAAAATTGTATGGAGACTCAAAAGACCCCGAATAGCCAAAGCAATCTTGAGAAAGAAAAATGGAGCTGGAGTAATCAGGCTCCCTGACCTCAGACTATACTACAAAGCTACAGTCATCAAAATAGTATGGTGCTCACACAAAAAGAGAACTATAGATCAATGGAAAAGGATAGAAAGCCCAGAAATAAACTCACGCACCTATGGTCAATTAATCTATGACAAAGGAGGCAAGACTATACAATGGTGGAAAGACAGTCACTTCAACAAATGGTGCTCAGAAAACTGGACAGCTACATGTAAAAAAAAAATGAAATTAGACCATCTTTAACACCATACGCAAAAATAAGGTCAAGATGGGTTAAAGACCTAAATGAGAGACTGGATGCTATAAAACTCCTAGAGGAAAACATAGGCAGAACACTCTCCAACATAAATCGCAGCCATATCTTTTCTGATCCATCTCCCAAAGTAATGGAAATGAAAACAAAAATAAACAAATGGGACCTAATTAAACTCAAAAGCTTTTGCACAGCAAAGGAAACCATAAATAAAAGGAAAAGACAACCCAGAGATTGGGAGAAAATATTTGCAAATGATGTGACCAACAAGGGATTAGTCTCCAAAATTTACAAACAGCTCATGTGGCTTAATATCATCAAAACAAAAAGCCCAATCGAAAAATTGGCAGAAGACCTAAATAGACATTTCCCCAAAGACATACAGATGGCCAAGAAGCTCATGAAAAGATGCTCAACATCACTAATGATTAGCGAAATGCAAATCAAAACTATGGTGAGATATCACGTCACACCAGTCAAAATAGCTATCATCAAAAAATCCACAAACAATAAATGCTGGAGAGGGTGTGGAGAGAAGGGAATCCTCCTACACTGTTGGTGGGAATGTAAATTGGTACAGCCACTATGGAGAACAGTATGGAGGTTCCTTTAAAAACTAAAAATAGAGCTATCATATGGCCCTACAATCCCACTCCTGGGCATATATCCAGAGAAAAACACGGTCCAAAAGGATACATGCACCCCAAAGTTCATTGCAGTGCTGTTTACAATAACCAAGACATGAAAGCAACCTAAATGCCCATCTACAGAGGAATGCAGAAAGATGTGGTAAATATATACAAGGGAATATTACTCAGCCATAAAAAAGAATGAAATAATGCCATTTGCAGCAACATGGATGGACCTAGAGATTGTCATACTGAGTGAAGTAAGTCAGACAGAGAAAGAGACATGTTGTATGATATCACTTATATGTAGAATACAAAAAGAAATTATACAAATGAATGTATTTACAAAACAGAAATGGACACACAGAATTAGAGAATGAACTTATGGTTACCGGCGGGGGTGGGGAAGGGTGAATGGAAGGGATAGTTAGGGAGTTTGGGATTGACATGTACACACTGCTAGAGTTAAAAAGGATAACCAACAAGGAACTACTGTATAGCACAGGGAACTCTGATCAATGTTATGTGGCAGCCTGGATGGGAGGGGAGTCTGGGGGAGAATGGATACATGTATATGTATGGCTGAGTCACTTTGCTGTGCACCTGAAACTATCACAACATTGTTAATCAGCTATATTCCAATATAAAATAAAAAGTTTTTAAAAATTAAAAAAATAAAAATGACAAATACTGAATCAAAAAAATAAAATAAGACAAAGGCCTTAAAGAAAGATAAAGAAGGACACTATATAATGGTAAAAGAATCAATACAAGAAGACTATTTTACACTTGTAAACATATATGCACCTAACATAGGAGCACCCAAATACATAAAACAAATACTAACAGACATAAAGGGAGAAACTGATGGGAATACAATAATAGTAGGAGACATTAACACCCCACTCACATCAATGGACAGATTTTCTAGACTGAAAATCAATAAGGCAACAGAGATCCTAAGTGATACAATAGAATTGTATATTTTCAGGACATTACATCCTAAAAAAAAAACCAGAATACACATTCTTTTCATGGAACATTCTCTAGGATTGATCACATCCTAGGGCACAAAACTAACCTCAACAAATTTAACAGAGTAGAAATTATTCAAGCATTTTCTCTGACCACAGTGGCATGAAAGTAGAAATCAACCATACAAAAAGAAATGAGAAAAAAAACGATTACATGGAGACTAAACAACATGCTACTAAAAAACCCAGTAAGTCAACAAGGAAATCAAAAAGGAAATTTTAAAATACCTTGGAACAACAGACAATGATAACGCAACCATACAAAATCTATGGGATGCAGCAAAAGCAGTTCTTAAGAGGGAAGTTCACAGCAATACAGGCCTTACTCAAAAAACAAGAAAAATCTCAAATAAACAACCTAACATACCACCTAAAAGAATTAGTTAGGGAGTTTGGGATTGACATGTACATACTGCTATGTTTAAGGTGGATAACCAACAGGGACCTACTGTATAACACAGGGAACTCTGCTCAATATTTTGTGATGACCTAAATGGGAGGGCAGTTTGAAAAGGAGTGGATACATGTGTATGCGTGGCTGAATCACTTTGCTGTGTGTCTGAAACTAATACAACACTGTTAATCAACTATACTCCAATATTAAGTAAAAACTTTAAAAAAATAAAATAAAATTTAGCTTTTGGCCAATTCTATAAATAAAGTAAAAACCATTGAATTATATTTTAAAAAGAATTAGAAAAAGAAGAACAAACAAAACCTAAAGTCAGCAGAAAGAAGGAAATAATAAAAATTAGGGAGGAAAAAAATTACAAAGAGATTTTAAAAAATAGAAATAAAATCAATAAAACCAAGAGCTGGTTCTTTGAAAGGGTAAATGAATTTGACAAACCTCTGGCCAAGGTCACCAAGAATAGAGAGACAACCCAAATAAACAAAATAAGAAATGAAAAAGGAGAAATCTCAACTGATACCATAGAAATTAAAAAAAATCATAAGAGGATACTATGAACAATTATATGCCAACAAATTTGATAACCTCGAAGAAATGGACAACTTTCTATAAACATAAGCCCACCAAAATTGAATCAAGAAGAAATAGATAATTTGAACAGATCAATCACTAGAAATGAAATAGAATCTGTAATTAAAAAAATAAAAAAATAACTCCCTACAAATAAAAATCCAGGACCAGATGGCTTCACAGGCAAATTCTACCAAATATACAAAGAAGAACTTATACCAATCCTTTTCAACCTCTTCCAAAAGATCAAAGAGGAGGGAACACTCCCAAAGACATTCTATAAAACCACTATCATCCTGATACCAAAAGCAGACAAAGATACCACCAAAAAAGAAAATTACAGGCCAATATCTTTGAAGACTATAGATGCAAAAATTCTCAAGAAAATATAAGCAAACCAAATCCAACAACACATTAAAAAGATCATACACCATGACCAAGTGGGATTCATCTCAAGTTCATAAGGATGGTTCAATGTACACAAATCAATCAATGTAATACACCACATTAACAAAAGAAAAGTCAAAAATCACATGACCATCTTAATAGATGCAGAAAAAGCATTTGACAAAATTCAACATCCATTCATGACAAAAACTCTTAACAAAGTGGGTATAGAGGGAACATATCTCAATATAATAAAAGCCATTTATGACAAACCCACAGCCAATATAATACTCAATGGTGAAAAGCTGAAAGCCTTCCCGCTAAAATCTGGAACAAGACAAGAATGCCCACTCTCACCACGTCTATTCAACATAGTATTGGAGGTTCTAGCCACAGCAATCAGGCAAGAAAAGGAAATTAGACAGGAAAAGGTATCCAAATTGGAAGAGAAGAGGTAAAACTGTCACTATAAGCAAATGACATAATACTATATACAGAAAACCCTAAGGACTCCACACAAAAACTACTAGATATAATAAATGAATTTATCAAAGTAGCAGGATATAAGATTAACATTCAGAAATCAGATGCATTTCTTTACACTAACAAAGAAATATCAGAAAGCGAATGTAAAAAAAACCATACCTTTTAAAATTGCAACAACAACAACAAAATACTTAGGAATAAACCTGACCAAGGAGGTGAAAGACTTATACATTGAGAACTATAAAACATTAATACATGAAATTAAAGAGGATTCAAATAAATGGAAAGATATCCCATGCTCTTGGATTAGAAGAATTAATATTGTTAAAATAGAAATACTACCCAAAGCGATCTACAGGTTTAATGCAATCCCTATCAAATTACCCATGACATTTTTCACAAAACTAGAACAAATAATCCAAAAATTTATATGGAACCATAAAAGACCCAGAATTGCCAAAGCAATACTGAGGGGGAAAAATCAAAGCAGGAGGCATAACTCTCCCAGACTTCAGACAATACTACAAAGCTACAGTAATCAAAACATTATGGTATTGGCACAAAAACAGACATACAGATCAACAGAAAACAATAGAGAGCCCAGAAATAACCCCACACACCTACGGTCAATTAATCTTCAACAAAGGAGGTAAGAATATAAAATGGGAAAAAGACAGTGTCTGCAGCAAGTGGTGCTAGGAAAATTGGACAGCTGCATGTAAATCAGTGAAGTTAGAACACACCCTCACACCATACACAAAAATAAAGTCAAAATGGCTTAAAGACTTAAACATAAGACATGACACCATAAAATTCCTAGAGGAGAACACAGGCAAAACATTCTCTGACATAAATTGAAGCAACATTTTCTTAGGTCAGTCTCCCAGGCAATAGAAATAAAAACAAAAATAAACAAATGGGACTTAATCAAACTTACAAGCTTTTGCACAGCAAAGCAAACCATAAAAAACAAAACAAATGTACAAACAAAAAAAAACCCCAAAAATACAACCTACAGGATGGGAAAAAGTATTTGCAAATGATGTCACAGACAAGGGCTTAATCTCCAAAATATACAAATAGCTCATACAACTCAACAAAAAAAACACAAACAACCCAATCAAAAAATGGGCAGAAGACCTAAATAGACATTTCTCCAAAGAAGACATACAGATGGCCAGGAGCCACATGAAAAGATGCTCAACAACACTAATTATTAGAGAAATGCAAATCAAAACTACAATGAGGTACCACCTCACACTGGTCAGAATAGCCATCATTATAAAGTCTACAAATAACAAATGCTGGAGAGGGTGTGGAGAAAAAGGAACCCTCTTATACTGTTGGCGGGAATGTAAGTTGGTGCAGCCATTATGAAAAACAGTATAGAAAACTAAAAATAGAACTACCATATGATCCAGCAATCCCATTCCTTGGCATATACCTAGACAAACTATAATTCAAAAAGGTATGTGCACCCCTATGTTCATAGCAGCACTATTCACAATAGCCAAGACATGGAAACAACCTAAATGTCCATCGACAGATGAATGGATAAAGAAGATATGGTACATATATACAATGGAATACTACTCAGCCATAAAAAAACAAAATAATGCCATTTGCAGCAACATGGATGCAACTAGAGATTATCATATTAAGTGAAGTAAATCAGAAAGAGAAAGACAAATACCATATGAGATCACTTATATGCGGAATCTAAAATATGGCACAAATGAACCTATTTACAAAACAGAAACAGACTCACAGACATAGAGAACACAGTTGTGGTTGCCAAGGGGGAGTGGGAGAGGGAGAGGAATGGACTGGGAGTTTGGGGTTAGTAGATGCAAACTATTACGTTTAGAATGGATAAACAACAAGGTCCTACTGTACAGCACATGGAACTATATCCATTCTCCTGAAATAAACCATAATAGAAAAGAATATGTTAAAAAAAAAAGGTATATATGTGTATAACTGAGTCACTGTGCTGTACAACAGAGACTGTCACAACATTGTAAATCAACTATACTTTAAAAAAAATCTACTTGGCACCAACATCATGAACAAAATCAAAAGATGAATGACAAAGTGAGAAAGATATTAACCACACGTATGACAGACAAGGGGCTAATTTCCTCATATGATAATAACAACAATAACAATAATAACAGTAATAATAATAATAAAACAATCTAAAAAACAATAACACAAGAGAAAATTACCCAAAGATATGAACAGAAAAAATAAATTACTAATGGAATTTATTCATTAGTAGTATGCTACAGGAAATATGCACAACCTCTCCTAAAAGAAATTAAAATAAAAACTTGACATATTACATCCAAAGTTGCTTATACACCTTATTGGTGAAGGTCGTGAGTCTTGTTAGCACTCAGAGCAAAAAGGATTAAAGGATTAAAATAGCTCCCAATGATCCCTGCTTCCTGGTATTGATGCCCCTGTGTAATCCTCTCCACTTAAGTGTGTGCTGGACCTAGTGACTCTCTTCTAACCAAAAGAATATGGCAAAAGTGATGAGATATTATTTCCAAGATCTAATTACAAATAATTCTAACTTCCATCTTATTCACTCTCTTGCTTTCTCCCTCACTCACTCTGAGGGATACCAACTGCTGCATTGTAAGCTGCGTTTTGCAGAGGCCCACATGGCAAGGAGCTGATTATTTCTAGCCAATAGCCAGTGAGAGAACCTGAGGCCTGCCAACAGCATGTGAGTGAGTTTGGAAGTGGATCTTCCCACATTTGAGCCTTAAGATGACTGCAGCAGCAGCCAACAATTCGATTGCAGCCTTATGAGAGTTTCTGAGCCTGAGGAGTTAGCTCAGCCACACCAGATTCCTCACCCACAAAAACTGTAAGATGATAAATGATTGTCAAAGAGATACAGCTTTGGGACAATCTGTTACATAGTAATAGATAACTAATACAGATTTTCATAACTGTGGAACTGGGGTGCTTCCTTGGCTTTGGAAGCAGACAGTGGGCAGAGGCTGGAAAGATTTTGAGTAGCATGTTAGCGAAAGCTTAAATTGCCTTGAATAGACTCTTAGTAGAATTATGGACTTTGAGGATGCTGCCATTAAGGGCACAAAAGAAGTGAAGAACATGTTAGTGGTTATATAGAAAAAGAGGGATCCTTGTTAATGAGTGGCAGAAAGCTTAGCAACACTGTTGCCTTCATTAACATGGAAAGCAGGATATGTGTTGAGTGAACTGAGTGACCTACCTGAGATTCCCAAACAATCTGCTGAGATTACTACTTAATTTTTTCTTGCTGTCTATAATAAAGATGAGAGAACAGAAAGATATACGGAAAGAAGAATGGTTAAACAAAAATGAATCAGAACTGGAGAGTTATGGTAAGATGGTGGAGTAGGAAGCACCAGGAATTCATCTCCATACCTAGACAACATTTGTCCTGGAAGAATCTGCTTGATATAACTTTTGGAACTCTGGAGTCAATTAAAAGGCTTGCAGCTTCCATGGGAAGACTTGGACAGTAAATTACAATAATTTAGGCCAATTTCAACTCTTAGCTCAGTAGCAGCTACCCATTGCCCACCCCCTAAACCAGTGGCAGGCAGCCATGTACATGTTCAAGGAACAGCTTGCAGGTAACTTGCCAGAGCCAATGTAGGTAATAAAAACCCTGTCCTCCAGTATCAAGGATCTATGCTCTGATTGCTGATTTCTGCTTCTGATTGCAAAGGTATAGACAAAGAGATGGGTAGCCATTGTTGCAACCCTCACCACCACTGCTGCAAGCCCATCCCTTTCAGCTGAAGTGGCTTCTAGGAGATTTAAAGGGTGGGTCCATTTCCCCCCTTTCATTTTTGTCTCTCCCCGCCTTGTGGAGCCAGACATTTAAAGACTAGAATATTCAGAAGCAACCACATATAAAGGGGAATTTAGAAAGTCACTGTACATACCAAAGGAAAGGTACAGACTCAGAAAAGCCTTGAGAGGACTTTATGAAGTTTATAATTCAGGCTGATTGCTGACACAGAGGTAGGCTATAATTTAAAAAACATAAAAAGCAAACCCTGGGAAACAGAAAGACTCTTTTTAATTAAATCAACAGACTGTCCACTGAATCAACAGAAACTGTCTCTGACAAAGATCAAATGACAGGTTAACCAGACAAAGATTTTAAAGTCAAGAAAATGATGTATGAACAAAGCGGAACTATCAACGAAGAGAAAGAAAATGTAAAAGAAATGAAAAAGAAACTCTGGGCTTCAAAGTACAATAACTGAAATGAAGAATACGCTAGAAGGATTCAAAAGCAGATCTGAACAGGCAGAACACAGAAATCAGTGAGCTTGAAGATAGGACAGCTGAAATTATTGACTACGAGGAACAGAAAGAAAAATGGCTGAAGAAAAGTGAACATGGCTTAAGGTACCTGTGGGACACCATTAAGTGGAAAAACATACACATGATAGGAGTGCCAGAAGGAAAAAAGACAGAGAAAGGGGCAGAGAGAGTATTTGAAGAACTAATCATTGAAAATGTCCCAAATTTGATGAAAGAAATGAATATAAACATCCAAAAGGCTCAACTAACTCCAAGTAGGAAAAACTCAAAGATGATCAGAACAAGACACAATGTAATCAAATTGTTAAAATCCAAAGACTAAGAGAAAATCTTGAAAGCAGCAAGAAAGAAGCAACTCATCACACATAAAGGATCTTCAGTAAGATTATAAGCACACTTATCATCAGAAACTTTGGAGGCCAGAGGACTGATATATTCAAAGGTCTGTAAGAAAAAAAACTGTCAACCAAGAACCCTACGTCCAGCAAAACTGTCCTTTAAAAGTGACAGAGAAATTAAGACATTCCTAAATAAACAATAGGGAGTTTATTACCACTAAATTTGCCCTACAAGAAATGCTAAAGGGACTCTTTCAGTTTTAAATGAAATGACACTAGACAGAAACATGAAGCAGTATGAAGAAATAAATATCTCTATAATGGTGAATACACAGGCAATTACAAAATCTAGCATAATTTTAACTTTGGTTTGAAATTCCACTTTTTATTTTCTATGTAATTTAAGAGACTGATACTTTTTATATTAATTTTTAAATTTTTTATTCAATTAATTTAAAACAAACAAAGGACACAAATAGTTCACCTATTTTAAGAAAACAGTTACTAGTCTAAAAGTTAGCATTATTGTAATTTTGGTTTATAACTCCACTGTTTGTCTTCTACACAGCTTAAGAAACTAATGCATGATAAATTATTAGCCTGTTTTCAAAGAATGTATAAACATATAATACTGTAATGCCGGGAAGTGAAAGGGAGTGTGGACAAAGCTGTACAGGACTACAGTTTTTGTATGTTATTGAAGTTAGGCTGGTATAAATTCAAATTAGAGTGTTATAACTTAAGGATGTTAAATGTAACTCCCACGGTAACCACAAAGAAAACAGCTATAGAATACAGAAAGAAATGAGAAGGAAATTTTACTTAAAAAAATACACAAAAGAAGACAGTAATGGAGGAAATGAGGAATGACATACCTGTAAGGCATACTGATAACAAAATGACAGAAGATGGATATCATAGAAAGTATCTTCTCTAACCACAACAGGAAGATTTAGAAATCAGTAGGAAAAGGAAAACTGGAAAATTCACAAATTTGTGGAAACTAAACAACACACTCTTAAACAACCAATGGGTCAAAAAAGAAATTACAAGGGAAATTATAAAATACTTAGAAATTAATGAAAACCCAAATACAACATACTAAAATTTATGTCACACGGTGAAAGCAATGCTAAAGGAGGTAATTGATAGCTATAAATACTTAAATTAAAAAAGATCTCAGATCAACAACTTAACTTTATAGCTTAAATGAGAACAAAAAGAAGAACAAAGTAAACCCAAAGCTAGCAGAAGGAGGGAAATAATAAAGATTAGTACAGAGATAAACAAAACAGAATAGAAAAACAATAGAGAAAATCATTGAAAAGTTGGTCCTTTGAAGAGACTAACAAAATAGACCAACCTTTAGCTAGACAGAGTAATAAAGAGAGAGAGAAGACTCAAATGACTAAACTCAGATATGTACGTGGGGATATTACTACCTATTCTACAGAAAGAAAAAGGATTATAAGAGAATACTATGAACAACTGGATGTCAACATACTGGATAACGTAAATGAAAAGGACAAATTCTTAAAAACACACAACCTATCAAGAATAAGTCATGAATAAATAGAATATCTGAATAGACCTATAACTATTAAGGAGATTCAATCAGTAATCAAAACCTCCAGAGGAAGAAAAGCCCTGTATCTGATTACTTCACCAGTGAATTCATCCACACATTTAAAAAAGATCTAATACAGTCCTTCTCAAACTTTTACAAAAAATGGAAGAGGAAGGAACATGTCCTAACACATTCTAAGAGGCCAACACTGCCCTGATACCAAAGCCAAACAAAGGCACTTCAAGAAAACTAAAAACTAATGTTCCCTATGAACACTGATGCAAAATCCTCAACAAAATACCAGCAAACCTAATTCAGCATATTAATTCAGCATATACCCCATGACCAAGTGGAAATTATTCCTGGAATCTAATTTACTATGAAAACTGATTAATGTAATATACCACATTAACAGAATAAAGGGAAAAAACCCACATGATAATCTCAATTGATACAGAAAAAAACATCTGACAAAATTCAACACCTTTTAATGTTAAAAAATATTCAGCAAACTAGCAATAGAAAGAAACTACCTCAACATAATAAAAGTCATACATGAAAAACCCAAAGCATACATTATACTCAATCATGGAAGACAAAGATTTTCCTCTAAAATCAGGAACAAAGCAAAAATGCTTGCTTTGGGCACTTCTATTAAATATAGTACTGAAAATTCTAGCCAGAGCAATTAAACAAGAAAAAGAAATAAGAGCTATCCAGATTTAAAAGGCAGAAGTAAAAGTATCTCTGTTCACAGGAGACATAATCATATATGTAGAAAGCCCAAAATATTCCACCAAAAAAACTGTTAGAAGTAATAAACAAATTCAGCAAAATAGAAGGATACAAAATCAATACTCAAAAACCAGTCATGTTTCCACAGTCTAACAGTGAAGAATTTGAAATGGAAATTAAGAAAACAATTCCATTTACAATAGCATCAAAAAGAATAAAATAGATTAAAGACATAAATGTAAGACCTGAAACCATAAAACACCTGGAAGAAAACACAGAGGAAAAGTTCCTCAGCATTGGTCTTGGCAATTACGTTTTGGACATAACACCAAAAGCAAAAGCAACAAAAGCAAAACTAAACAAGTGAGACTACATCAAAATAAAAGGCTTTGTGCAGCAAAAGAAATAACAAAATGAAAAGGAAACCTACAGAATGGGAGGAAAGATTTACAAACCATATATCTGATAAGAAGATAATATCCAAAATATACAAAGAACTCATACAATTCAATAGCAAAGAAACAAATAATCTGATTAAAAATGGGCAAAGAACCTGAATAGACATTTTTCAAAAGAAGATATACAGATGGACAACAGGTACATCAAAAGATTCTCAGCATCACTAATCATGAGGGAAACGGAACTCAAAACCACAAGGAGATATCACCTCACACCTTTAAAATGGCTACTATCAAAAAGACAAGAAATAAGTGTTGGCGAGGATGTGGAAAAAAGGGAACCCTTGTACACTGTTGGTGGTAATGTAAATTGGTGCAGAAACTATGGGAAAAAAGTATGGAGGTTGCTCAAAAAATTGAAAATAGGACTACTATATGATCCAGCAATTCTGCTTCTGGGTATTTATCTGAAGGAAATATAATCACTATTTCAAAGAGATATTTTGCACCCCCATGTTCACTGCAGTATTTTTTACAATAGGCAAGATATGGAAATAACCTGTGTCCATCAACAGATGGATGGATAAAGAAAACGTGATACACACACACAATGGAATATTATTCAGTCATAGAAAAGAAGGAGGGACATCCCTGGTGGTGCAGTGGTTAAAAATCCGCCTGCCAATGCAGGGTACACGGGTTCAATCCCTGGTCTAGGAAGATCCCACACACTGTGGAGCAACTAAGCCTGTGCACCACAACTACTGAGCCTGTGCTCTAGAGCCCGCGAGCCACAACTGCTGAAGCCTGTTCACCTAGAGCCCATGCTCCACAACAAGAGAAGCCACCACAATGAGAAGCCCATGCACCACAACGAAGAGTAGCCCCCACTTGCCACAACTAGAGAAAGCCCGCAGACAGCAACGATGACCCAATGCAGCCAAAAATAAATAAATAAATAAATTTATTTAAAAAAAAAAAAAAAGAAGGAAATCCTACCATGTGAGGGCATTATGCTAGGTGAAAAAAGTCAGACAAAGAAAGACACTGCATGATCTCACTCATGTATAGAATCTACAGGAACCAAACTTGTAGAAACAGAGAACAGATTGGTGGTTTCCAGGGGCAGGGAAAATGATTGAAGGTTGTAAAAGGTACAAACTTCCATTTAAAAGTTCTGGGGATCTAGTACAGCATGGTGACTATAATTCACAATACCATATACTTGAAAACTGCTAAGAGAGTAAATCTTAGAAGTTCTCAGTACACACGCATACACACAGTGGTAACTAGGTGGGGTGATGGGTGTGTTAACTACCTTATTGTGGTAATCACTTTGCAATATATACATATATCAAGTCATTGCGTATATACCTTGAATTTACACAATGTTATATGTCACTTATATCTAGAAAAAAATAGAAATTAAAGAAGACATAAATAAATGGAAACACATCCCAAGCTCATGGATTGGAAGACAATGTTGTTAAGATGTCAAAGTGATTTACAGATTTGATCAAAATCCCAAAGATTTTTTGGAGAAAAAGAAACCTAAAATTCATATGGAATCTCATGGGACTCAGACTTGCTAAAAAAAGTCTTGAAACAGTACAATAAAGTTGGAGGACTCACACTTATGATTTCAAAATTTACTACAAAGCTGTAGTAATCAAAATACTGTGGTACAGAAATAAAGACATACATATAGACCAAAGGAATAGAATAGAGAGTCCAGAAATAAACCCTCACATATATGGCTGTCATAGACTGGATTGTGTCCCCTTCCCAAATTCATATGTTGAAGCCCTACCCTTTCATATAAATGAATTGGAAATAGGGCCTCTAAAGGGGTGACTAAGGTTAAATGAGGTCATAAATGTGGAGTCCTAATCAGATAGAACTGGTACCCTTAAAAGAAGAGGAAGAGATACCAGAGCACTCTCTCTTCCACGTGAGGGCACAGCAAGAAGGCTGGGATCTGAAAGCCAGGAAGAGAGCTCTCACCAGAACCTGACTATGTGGGTACCCTGATCTTGGAGTTCCATCCTCCAAAACTGTGAGAAAATAAATCTCTATTTTTTAAGCCACCAAGTCTATAGTATTTTGTTAAGTGTGTCTTACCACAATTAAAAAAACTTTTTTTAAGGAATCAGAACTTGATGGTTTTGAAAATTGTAGCCTCCCCAGATTTAAAAGAAACTAACATTAAGAAATAGCCTCCAAGAAAAGTTCATACTGTAGCACTGCAAGGAGAGCCCTGGCCTGAAGGTGACACCAAGGTGTGAATGTAAAAACCTTTGTTAGGCTATGAAAGATAAAAGGTGGTACCTTCAGAGGACTATGAAGAGTCACACAAAGGGCCTTTTTAAGAAGATTAAGGGTGTGCTTCACGGATCCTCTCAAACAATAGGATCTCTAGGAAGCTGAAGAGCTTTGTCCTACAGATTCCTAGGAGATAAAGAAGGGCTTATCTAGAAGAGTTTTCTGGTTGTGACTTTTGTTTAATGAAGTGAACCCTAATGACATTCACAGGGGCCCCACACTTTTTTTCAAGAATTATTACCAGCAAGAACTCGGCCAGCTTGATCTGAAAGGGACCAAATGAAAAGTACAGTAAAAAATAAAAAAGACACCATTAGACCCACCCTTCCCCCCCCCCACCAAACTCTACTGTCAGGAAAAGCAGACTGAAACAACTTCTTTACTGTAACCAGTGGTACTTTTCTTGAAAAAGGAAGGATAACTCTCAGGGTGAAACTAAGAAGCCCAGAGAGCAAAGTCAAAACCTATGGAGAATCATTAGGTCTTGAGACCTAATCAAGGAACTTCCAACATTGGTCTAACTGGATCTCAAAATTGCAATGGACCGGAGACTCTTCTGTGTCTCCCATATCCCTCTTTTTTGAACAAAAAATGTCCATAGTGGTTTTCCTATGCCTGCCTCACTATTGTGTCATGTGGATGGGAAGGAACTTTACAGATTGAGAGGAACTGTAAGAGTTGTACTTAAGAAATATGCCTGACTGTTGGTGGGAATGTAAATTGATACAGCCACTATGGAGAACAGTATGGAGATTCCTTAGAAAACTAAAAATAGAACTACCATATGACCCAGCAATCCCACTACTGGGCATATACCTTGAGAAAACCATAATTCAAAAAGAGTCATGTACCACAATGTTCATTGCAGTTCTATTTACAATAGCCAGGACATGGAAGCAACCGAAGTGTCCATCGACAGATGAATGGATAAAGAAGATGTGGCACATATATACATATATACAATGGGATACCACTCAGCTATAAAAAGAAACAAAATTGAGTTATTTGTAGTGAGGTGGATGGACCTAGAGTGTGTCATACAGAGTGAAGTAAGTCACAGAGAGAAAAAACAAATACCGTATGCTAACACATATATGTGGAAGATTAAAAAAAAAAATGGTTCTGAAGAACCTAGGGGCAGGACAGGAATAAAGATGCAGATGTAGAGAATGGACTTGAGGACACGGGGAGGGGGAAGGGTAAGCTGGGACGAAGTGAGAGAGTGGCATGGACATATATACACTACCAAATGTAAAATAGATAGCTAGTGGGAAGAAGCCACATAGCACAGGGAGATCAGCTCGGTGCTTTGTGACCACCTAGAGGGGTGGGATAGGGAGGGTGGGAGGGAGGGAGGGAGATGCAAGAGGGAAGAGACATGGGGATATATGTACATGTATAGCTGATTCACTTTGTTATAAAGCAGAAACTAACACACCATTGTAAAGCAATTATACTCCAATAAAGATGTTAAAAAAAAAAAAGAAAGAAATATGCCTGAAGAGCCTCGTCTACAACAGGGTGTGACTTGATGATGAGGTTCTGAACTATGAGCTGATGCTGTAACTCGATGAGACTTTGGGGGATCTGGGAGTGGGGATGAATATATTTTGAATGTGCGAAGGACAGGAGTCACTGGACATAAGGAAGACTATAATAAACAGCCTCTAAAATGGTCCCCAATGATCCCTGCTTTGTAATATTTATGCCCTTGTGTAATCCCCTCCCTTTGATTGTAGGCTGTACCTAGTGATCCTCTTCTAACCAAAAGAATGTGGCAAAGTGATGATGTCATCTGAGATTAAGCTACAAAAGAACTCTTGCTTCCACCTTGGTCATTCTCTCTCTTGCTTTTTCCCCTCACTCACCATAAGGACACCTACTACCATGTTGTAATTTGTCCTGTAGAGAGGCACACGTGGCAAGGCACTGATATTTCTAGCCAATAGCCAGTGAGGACCTGAGTCCTCATAACAGCCAGGTAAGTAAGGCTGGAAGCTGATCTCTCACAGTTGAGACTTAAGATCACTGCAGTCTTGGTTGACACCTTAACTGCAGTCTTGTGAGAGACCCTGACCCAGAGGACTCAAACCGTGCCAAGATTCCTGATCCAGAGAAACTGTGAAATAATAAATGTTTGTTGTTTAATACTGTTAAATTTGGTGGTAATTTGTTATATAGCAATAGATAACTAATACACCCATAATAAAGATCTAACAATCAGTAATATTTATGTTCAATGTGTATTCAATATACATATTATATTTACACTACATATATACATACATAATAAAGTCTTTTTTCTTTTTTTCTTAAGGGATAGTTTATTTACAATATTACATAAGTTTCAGGTGACTATACTGTCTTTTTAAGAATCTTGAACATTCACAAGTTATTAAGCCCTCAAAAAAAAAATCAACAAATCCCAAGATATAGAAATAATACAGATAAAATTCTCTGATCAAAAGGGGAAAAACACCCTAGAATATTTTTACAACTTTCTTAACAACTCTTGGAACAAAAAGGAAATCAAAACCAAAATTACACAATTTCTTTCTTAAAAATAACAAAAGAGCACATATCAGTTCATATAGGATAACCACAGAGCTCAGAAAAAAATATGTAACCTTAAATATTTATGTTAATTTATAAGTTATTCAAAGAAGAATAAAAGTTTAAGTTCCCAATTCAAGAAATTAGCGGGCACCAACAAACCATTTAGCTAATAAGTTGTCTAAACAAGAAAAAAGGTAGAAATCATAAATATAAAAATTAGGATGGGGAAATAACATTTTATAATAAATACTAGTCATTATGCTATACACCTTAAAATATGCAGTACTGTATGTCAATTGTATCTCAATAAAACTGAAAGAACAACAATGGGGAAACAGATTCAGAGGAAATATAAAACAAATTACAACAAATTACCTTGTTTAACTCTATATATTTGAAAATATTATTGAAATGGATGAATTTTCAGGAAAAAATCATGAAAATGTACCTCCAGAGGAGAGAGCAAATCTAAATGGATTAAGTACCATAGGAAAAGAAAACATTTTTTTAATTATCAAAGAGCCACTCTTCCCCCTCAAAATGTACCAAGCCAAGAAGTTTTCAGTAGTTCACTTTTCACCACTATTATTTTGCAGTATTATAGAGTAGCTGATGCAATTAGGTGAGAGAAAGAAATAGGTCTTAAAAGCAGGAAAGGAAAAGGAAAAGCTGTCATTATTTGTAGGAAGTACAATGCCTATTAGACCTTTTCAGGTTCTATAGGTAACATATTCCATGACTAGAAATAGTGCTCTGGCCCACATATTAGGTAATAAAGAAGGCTGCCAGTTTTGAATGAGTCCAGGAACACGAAAGAGCTCTGTAGAAGGTACAGGCTGTGGTGCAAGTGGCTCAGCCACTTGAGTCATACAATCCAGTAGACCATAGGGTGTTATAGGTATCAGTTGTGATAAAGGGTGCAGTGTGTTTGTAGCAAGCTCTAGGGGAAGAATCACAACGTAGACCCTGAGGTCCTAGAGCAGCCATGACTGCTGTAGCATAAAATTACATGATTTTTAAATAACACCTTCCGGCATGATACTGGAACCTGACAGATCGAATATTTGACCACAGGATACCTAGTGACTGTATATCCAGAACTGCTGAACCCAAGTCATAAAGTTAAGTTGGCCTACCAGTAATCCATTATAAGATATAAATAGGACATAAAGGATAATCACGAGCAGTACCAAAGGATACACTTAAGTTGCATGAGCAGGTAGACCAGACCCCAATATCATCCACTATAGTTCACCAGAGCCCTCCCTTGCTCACATCTATGGCCTATGTACAACCCATGCACAATACATCCATATACAATACACCTGTGTAAAGCATGTGAAGGAGGTGGATAAAGCCTGAACTTTGAGGTAATTAATGGTTAGACTCAAGCCCAAAATGGATGGTAGTTGCATTACAGCCTCATTCAAGGGCAACCTTTAAAGACAGTGGAGAGAGACAATCTTCCCAATGGTCAGAGCTTCAGGCAGTGGTCATCCACTCTGTACAGAAGAAGTGGCTTGTGGTAAGAATATGTATGGACTAATGGGCAGTGACAAATGGCCTGGCCTATTGGTCAGGGATCTGAAAGGTAAGACTGAAAGACAAGGAGCCCTAGGACAAGGCATATGGATAGGCCTATGAGAGTAGACATGAAGTGTAAAGATCTTTGTATCACACAGTAGCATTCACCAGGAAGCATCAATCATGGGAAGAGCATTAAACCACCAAGTAAACAAAATGACTTGGTGAGTTAATATTACTCCATTTTTGTCATAGGCCATGCAGTTCAATGGGCCTATGAATAAAGTTACCAGAGTGGCAGAGATGGAGGCTATTCATGGGGTCAGCATCCCAGACTCTAACCAAGACTGATATAGCTACTGTTGTCTCTAAATGTGCAAGTTTCCAGCAACAGACACCAATACTGAGCCTTCAACATGGTGACCAGCCACTGGATGTAATGTTGATTACATTTCATCCTGGAAGGGCCAGCTGGTTTTTGTTTTTGTTTTTTCTCATAGGAATTGATGATACCTATTCCACATGTGGGTTTGCCTTTCCTTCTCTCAGGGCCTCAGCCAGCACTACTATCTAAGGGCTTAAGGAATACCTATTCCATAGGCATGGAATCCCACACAACATAGCATCCAACCAGGGAAGACACTTTATAATAAAGGGAGTGTAGAAGTAGGTCCTTGGGATCCACCTGTTGTATCATTCATTGTACCATCTAGAAGCTGCCAACCTAATAAATCATTGGAAAAGACTGCTGAATGGTAAAGCTAAAGCAACACCTCAAAGGCAATACCCTTCAAGGATGCGGAGCCATCCTCTAGATCATGGTATACACACTGAATCAGAGACCTTTATGTGGTGCCTGTGTCCTCAGTAGGACACAGCATCCAGGAGACAAAGAGTGGAAGCAGGAGGGGCTCCCACGTACCATCACTTTTCACGAATCCAGGGGATCTTGTGTTTCCCAGCTCCACAAATCTGGGCTCCACAGAGTTAGAGGTCCTGGTCCTCAAAGAGGGAACACTCTCACCAGGAGATATAGCAAGAATTCCTTCAAATTGGTATTCTGGAGCTACAAACTACAGCTGCAACATGAGTACTTTAGGCTCCTTGTAAGAGGAGTCACCACCTTGTCAGGGGATAATGACCCCTTGAACAACAGAAGAAAATAGGGTGTCTGCTAAACAGTGGGGCAAAAAGGAACATGTGTGAAATTCAGGTGACACAATTGGGCATCTCTTGATATTTTCTTGCCCAAATGTGACTTAATTGTCAAGGGCAATCCTTAGCCTGAGATGAGTATGGTTAGCAAGGACCCAGGTCCCTCAGCAATGAGGATTTGTTTGAGGTCACCCTACCAAGCAAGTCAGTGAGACAAGCAGAGCTGGTAGCTGAAGGTGAAAGGAACTTAGAATGAAAGTGGAATTTGGAGACAATGTGTACCCGTTGTAAAACTGAGACCAACTTGCAACAGTGAGGTTGTAGTTCATCCTGCTGATTTCCCTATTCGAAGTTTCCCCTCAGGAATAGAGGCCCATTGGAGCCCTGGAGGAGCTGCTTTGTATTATTCATGGGCATAATACAAAAGGTGAACCGTGGCGGGCATGGAGATGCACTGCTCAGATTCTTGTTTATGAAAGAATCTGCTGCCCAGTGAAGTCAGCTGACAACTGCCAGCTGTTAGTTTCAGCAGGGTCTGCTTCAGCTTTTGAATCAAGGTCATGCTTTTCCCAGTGCAGTGTCTGGGGAATGACTGAGTAAAGCAGCAGTAGCTGAAGGCATATTCTTCTCAGGGCACTCCCAGCAATGACTGGACTAGGTGGTGGTACCAGTGCCTAGCCAACGCCTGACAAATGCAGGACTCCTCTAATAGGGGATCTTTGCTCTGGAGCCCCTCATAGGGCTGACAAAGACTCAGTCAGGTCAATATCATAGACTAATGCCCTCTCTCTCCCTGCCCAGCTGAGCTTCTTCCTCTTCCTTTCAAAGGTGTTATTTGCACTCCTAACTCCATCTTAGCAACTGCTTCTCAGGGAACACAAATTAAGTCATTGATGTAAGCCTGATATTTTTTCTCCTTATAAGTGACATAAATTTTCTGCCTAACTATCTGAAGGATGCATTCATTATTTTTTGGAATCTTATAACTTTACTAGGATAAAATTCATTTTGGGTCAATTTTGTCCAACATAAAGAGTGTGGCCCTTTCAATATGAAATAGATTAAGAACTTTCATTTTGGGAATGTTTCTTAAATTATATCTTTAAATATTTGTTCTATTTTCTTTTTGATTTCTTATCTGGGACTACAGTCATGCATGTGTTAGAACTCCTTTGTCTTGTATCTCTCTCCTTCTCCTTTAAACTCTTTTAAACTAATTCTTCATTTTTATTTAATGTTCAATCTTCTCATTTCTATCTTCTATTTGCTTTTATGAATGTTAACTCACTCTGTGTTCCTTTCAATGTTCTCTTCATCCAGTTCTTTTCTTCTACTTCTTTAATTATAACCAATATTTTATTTCCTTCTTTTGTTTCACAATCACTTCACTGCATTCTTGCATTTATGCTTTGTGGTCTTCATTCTAG
Source organism: Balaenoptera acutorostrata (assembly GCF_949987535.1). NCBI lineage: Eukaryota > Metazoa > Chordata > Mammalia > Artiodactyla > Balaenopteridae > Balaenoptera > Balaenoptera acutorostrata. Next base: position 15,956,467 of record NC_080082.1, on the reverse strand, counting down.
AAGTGATTTCTTCATTCTTCATCTTTTGTTTTTTATTGAAATTATTCCTTATTTACCTCCTTGAGCACCTTAAATATATTTACCTTAAGAAATCAATTCTGTTTAGAGTGAATTCATATTGTGATTGTTAATTTGGTTGGTTTCTTTCAGATGAGTAAACTTGTTCCTCTGTTTGGAATTTTTAGCTATTTTGAGGTTTATTTCCACCCCACCTCTTTTCCTTCAGTGTTCAATCCAATCCCTAATCAGGCAGGCTTATGTTTACCTCCACCCAAATCCTGCTCCCCCAGTTGAGAATGGTGTCTGATAATGGCATGTTAGGATTCCTGCCCCAGGAAGTTGATATGGGGAATATCCCTGATGCTGTCACAAAGTTCACAGGAAGCTTGGTTCTGCTCTGGTTATGAGAATTTATCTTCCTCCAAATGTATCCTGAGTTATCCTGAAAGGCACAGCCCAACATGGTGACCAGAAACTTTTTCCCCCAGACTTCTTTCATGCAAAGATTGCTTACTCCAGCCCCTCAATTCATGTTGTGATCCGGGATTCACACCCCTGGTTCAGATGGAGCACCTGAAGTGCTCCTTATCTCACAGGAGCTACACTCATGGCAAATACTGCTCTTTTGTTTTTTAAACCCACAACACAGAAGGACACTGACTTCAGCTCCACTTACCATTTTGCTTTTCTATGTTTGGTCCACAGAGATATTGATTTGTTTCGAAGTTTACCTCTGTCTTTTGATGCTTTAAAATTTTATCGAACATCGCCAAGTGTTGGAGAGTTTCATATCGTAAACTTAATAGGTCATTGTGACTGGAAATTCCCTAAAGGTGGCATTTAAAATAGGAAGCCTTTAAGAAACGTTTTTGGACAAGTGAAAGAGCATTTGGGAAAAAACTGACTCGGATCCTTACCTCATATCTCTTATTAAAATAAATTTTTGGTGAATAAAAGATAAAAACTTTAAAATGAAGCCACTGAGTTATAAAAGATTTCTTAAAGAGGACACAGAAAGTGCTAAATATAAAGGAAAAAACAGACTCACCAGAATGCTGGTGAGGGTGTGGAGGAACTGGAACTCTAAGACATTGCTGGTGGGGGTAGAGGATATTAAAACGGCTTTCGAAAACTGGTGGTATCTACTAAAGCTAACTGTAGGCCTATCAAAGGTCATATCGGTGAAGTCATAGCCCCAGCCAAAGTCACATAGTAAGGAAGCGGAGGAAATGATGTCTATTTGATATCTGAGCCTTTCTTCTTTACTGCTACTCTGCTCTTCCACCATAACCCAGGTCCTTCTAAAAACACAGCAGTGCCTTAAATGAACTTTATTTCTTTTTCTGGTTCAATGTTACTTGAATCTGTTTAAAATGGAAACCCTTATCGTAGCCTGGCCCTTGGTTGATTGTGGGGGTTTACTAATAAGCACCTTAACAGAAGCGTAGAACTCAAGTACTGGATCAAGATCAGAAGCAACAAATAAGATCTTAGAAGTTGTTATTTCCTGATGTTAAGTTCAATATCGTCCCTCCCAATACACATCAGAATTATTTTTTAAAACTGTTTTGTCTTGCTACTATTTGTCTTGGTTGTAGCCCTCAGTGTCCAGAATGTCCTCATCTTCTTCCCCTAACCAAAATTCAAGGCCATGGTCTTGCCTAGTATTTCTGTTTCTGATGTCATCTGCCTATTATCTCAGAGTCCTTTGTAGTCTCATATTTGTGAGTCTACTAAACCTAACGGTATTTTATTACTTAAGGATCTCATCTGAAATCAGTTACCTGGAATTCATCATAGTTTTTTTCTTCTAGAAAATTCATTTCTAGAGTCAAGATGGTGGAGGTGTAGGAGGACATGGAATTCACTTCTCCCCACAAATGCATCAGGAATACATCTACAAATGGAACAATTCTCACAGAGTACCTGCTGAACACTAACAGAGGACCTCAGACACCTAAAAGGACAAGAAAGATCCCCGTGTAACTGGGTAGGATGAAAGAAAGAAGGGAAAAGAGAGAGAGGAAGCAGGACAGGATCTGTGCCCCTGGCGGGGAGCTGAAGGAGAGGTTTCCACACCCAGGGGAGTCCCATCACCAGCAGGGAGATCAGCTGGGGGAAAATGGGAGCTTCAGGGGCTCAGACGAGAGTACAGCAACCAGTCTGTGGCAAGCAGGACAGAGTGAGACCCACACAGAGGGTCTGTGCCACAGCTCTGCATGCCCCAGTCTGAGACGTGTGTCCACCATCGCGGATGGGAGCTAGGTGCTGGAACGTGGGATTTGGACAGCAGTCTCAGGGAGAGGACTGCTGTTGGCTGCAAAGAGACAGCATGACAGGACAGGACTGAGGAGCTCCACAACTGGGAATGCTCGTGGAGGAAGCCTGGACTGCCATAGAAGTGAAGCGCCATTGTTGAGAGACGCGCAAAGGGCGAGGCCACCACTGCAGCCTCTCTCCCCACGCGCCAGCCCCTGCCTATGTGGGCATTAGGAAGGGCTTCCGTCGGGGCAGGGGCACTCACAAGCCCCCAGCTACCACCTTCTCCACCCCCGCCCCGCGAGGGCAGGCTTGCGTGCCCCCAGCCACCACCTACTCTGCCCACTCCTGTTCAGGCAGGCTCATGCACTCTGGAGCACCCTCGGGAGCAGACGCCTGTGGCTGGCCCACAAGCACATGTGGGACTGAAACCACAGCTGAGCCCCAGGGGCAGTGCAACTAAGAAAGAAGAACTGAAATCTCTCTTGTGGCTGAGTGAACTGCAGATTTACACCCCCAAGACTGGCTTTGTAAACTCAGCGTCTACAGAACATCTGAATGGACGAGTGCTCCCACGGCCGAGACGGATCTAGCTTTAGCAGCTGTGGACTTTGTGGGCATGTACACGTGGGGGTTGGGCCAGGCCAGAGTCTGAGCTGCCTCCAAAGTGCCCATAGCAGGTCCAGATCCATGATTATTGCAATCCTGGGACCTGACTTCAGTGGATCTACGCTGGTAGACTGTTGAAAACTATGCCGGAGAGACACCAGGGCCAACTGCAGGCATACTCACAGTTAAGATGGGGCTGACAGCAGCACCAACAACAGTGTAATCTGAGAGCTCAAACAATGGGTGAAAGGTGACACAACAGAGCACACTTACAGGTAAATACCTCCAGAGGAAGAATACTCAGTGGCTTCTCTCCCAGTGGGAGGGCTCCAATCCCACCTACCTTGTACTGCAGATCAGAAACACAGCTAAGAAACAGATCTGGGGGCTTCTACTCCAACAACTAGGGAGCGCACCCTGCCCCTGACAGGTCAGTGACAACCACAGAGCAAATGGGAGGCCCTGCTCAATATCCAGTGCAGGCTCTGGACACCACAACATGTCACACCCCCTATCAAGGGGATAATGGCCAGCATACACTGAGAAAAGAAGTGGTAGATATCCATACTAAAAACAGCCCTTGCACCAAAAAATATTAAACCCATGCAAGCTACACGGGAATGTTCTCAAATAAAAATAGCCCTCCAAGACAGTCTGAGTGTCTGGCATTGAGAGGAAGAACCTCCATAGCATTTAGCCTTGAAAGCCAGCAGGGCTGGAGTGCAGGAGCTCCACAGGGCTTGGGGAAACAGAGACTCCACTCTTGAAGGACGCACACAAGGTCTCATGTGCACAAAGACCCACCACAAAGCAGTATCTCCATAGGAAACTGGGCTAGACCTACCTAGGGGTCTTGGAGGGTTTCCTGGGGAAGCAAGGGTCAGTTACAGCTCACTGTGGGGGCAAGGACACTGGTAGGAGAGGCTCCAGGGAATACTGATTGGCATCAGCTCTCCCATAGGTCCTAATTTTGGCACCAAGACCCAGACCCACCCAACAGCCTGCAGGTTCTAGTGCTGGAACGCCTCAGGCCAAACAACCAACATGATAGGAGTGCAGTCCCATCCATCAGCAGACAGGCTGCCAAAAGTCATACTGAGCTCACAGTCACCTCAAAACACACCACTTGGCACAGCCCTGCCCACCAGAGGCACAAGACCCAGCTCCACCCACCAGAGGGCAAGCACCAGTGCCTCCCGCCAGGAAGACTGCACAATCCCCTGGACCAACCTCACCCACCAAGAGGTAGACACTAGAAGCAAAAGGAACTATGATCCTGCAGCCTGTGGAAAGGAGACCACAAACACAGAAAGCTAGATAAAATGAGAGGACAGAGAACTATGTTACAGATGAAGAAACAAGATAAAAACACAAAAGAACAACTAAATGAAGAGGAGATAAGCAATCGACCTGAAAAACAATTCAGAGTAATAATAGTAAAGATGATCCAAGATCTCAGAAAAGGAATGGAGGAATAGACTGAGAAGATATAAGAGATGTTTAACAAAGAGCTACAAGATTTAAATAACAAACAAACAGAGATGACCAACAAAATAACCGAAATGAAAAACACACTAGAAGGAAACAATAAAAGAATAACTGAGCTAGAAGAACGAATAAGTGAGCTGGAAGACATATTTGTGGAAATCATCCCCACAGAGCAGAATAAAGAAAAAAGAATGAAAGGAAATGAGGACAGTTGAAGAGATCTTAGGGACATTAAACGCACCAGCATTCGCATCATAGGGGTCGCGGAAGAAGAAGAGAAAGGGAAAGGGCCTGAGAAACTATTTGAAGAGATTAAGCCAAAAACGTCCCTAACATGGGAAAGGAAAGAGTCATCCAAGTCCAGGAAGCACAGAGAGTCCCATACACGATAAACCCAAGGAGGAACATGCTGAGACACATAATTAAAAAAATTAATACAAAAAAAAATATTAAAAGCAACAAGGGAAAAGCAACAAATAATATGTAGAGGAATCCCCATAAGGTTATCAGCTGATTTTTGAGCAGAAACTCTGCAAGCCAGAAGGGAGTGACACAATATATTTAAAGTGTGAAAGGGAAAAACCTACAACCAAGACTACTCTACCCAGCAAGGCTATCATTCAGATTTGAAGAAGAAATCAGAAGCTTTACAGACAAGCAAAAGCTAAGAGACTTCAGCACCACCAAACCAGTCTTACAACAAATGTTAAAGGAACTTCTCTAGGTGGGGAAAGCTCACTGGTAGAGGCAAACATACAGTAAAAGGAGGAAATAATCCACACACAAATATGATATCAAAAGAGGCAACCATAAGAATAGGAGAGTACAAATGCAGGAAATGGCAACTGCATTTGAACTTAAGAGAACAGCAACTTAAAACAACATTGTACATATACAGACTGCTATATCTAAACTCAAGGGAACTGCAAACCAAAAACTTAAATAGATACACAAACAAAAAAGAAAAAGCAACTCAAACACAACCCTAAAGAGAGTCAAACCATAACAGAACAAAAGAAGAAGGGAAGAAAAAAAAACGACCGGAAAAATCTCATCCAAAACAATTAAGAAAATGGCAACAGGAACATACATATCAATAATTACCTAGAATGTAAATGAATTAAATGCTCCAAACAAAAGCCATAGACTGAGTGCATGAATACAAAAACAAGACCTGTATATATGTTATCTACAAGAGACCCACTTCAGACTCAGGGACACATACAGACTGAAAGTGAGGGGAGAGAAAAAGATATTCCATGCAAATGGAAATCAAAAGAAAGCTAGAGTAGCAATACTTATATCAGACAAAATAGACTTTAAAATAAAGACTGTTACAAGAGATGAGGAAGGACACTTGGATCAATCCAAGAAGAAGATATAACAATTGTAAATATATATGCACCCAACATAAGAGCACTTCAATATATAAGGCAAATGCTAACAGCCATAAGAGGGGAAATCGACAGTGGGGGACAATAACGGTGGGGGATTTTAACACCTCACTTACACCAATGGACAGATCATCCAGACAGAAAATCAATAAGGAAACACAGGCCTTAAATGACACATTAGAAGAGATGGACTTGATATTTATAGGGCATTCCATCCGAAAGCAGCAGAATACACTTTCTTCTCAAGTGCACATGGAACATTCCCCAGGACAGATCACATCTTGGGTCTCAAAACAAGCCTCGGTAAATGTAAGAAAATTGAAATCATATCAAGCATCTTTTCCAACATCAACGCTACTAGATTAGAAATCAACTACAAGAAAACAAACTGTAAAAAACACAAACACGTACAGGCTAAACAATATGTTACTAAATAGTCAATGGATCGCTGAAGAAATCAAAGAGGAAATTGAAAAATACCTAGATACAAGTGACAACAAAAACACAATGGTCCAAAACCTATGGGAGACAGCAAAAGCAGTTCTAAGAGGCACGTTGACAGCAATACAATCCTACCTCGGGAACCAAGAAAAATCTCAAATAAACAACGTAACCTTCCACCTAACGCACAGAAGCGGGGCCAAAACCGAAGCTGAGCTCCAGGGGCAGTGCAAACAAAGAGGAGAAAGGGAAATCTCTCTGTGGAGCCTCAGGAGCAGCCTATTAAATCTACAGTCGGCTTGGTAAACCCTGCATCTGTGAAATATCTGAATGGACAATGAGTGTTCCCACAACTGAGGCTGTGGACTTTGGAGGCAAGTACATGCTGCAGTAAGGCCAGGTCAGAGTCTGAGCTGGCCACAGACTGCCCACAGCAGGTCCAGAGACCTGCCGAGAAGTACTGGAGGATTTCCTGGGGGGGCAGGGATTGGCTGTGGCTCCCTGTGGGGGCAAGGACACTGACAGCTGAGGCCACAGGAAAACATTATTACTACTACTATTCTTTTTTCATTTTTTTCTGTTGTTGTCTTTTTTTATTATTCTTTCTTTTTAATACATCTTTATTGGAGTATAATTGCTTCAGAATACTGTATTAGTTTCTCTTGTACACCAAAGTGAATCAGCCATATGTATACATATGTCCTCATATCCCCTCCCTCTTGAGCCTCCCTCCCATCCTCCCTATCCCACCCCTCTAGGTCATCGAAAAGCACCGAGCTGATCTCCCTGTACTATGATGCTGCTTCCCACTACCTATTTTACATTCAGTAGTGTATTTATGTTCATGATACTCTCACTTCACGCCAGCTTCCCCTTCCCACCCCGTGTCCTCAAGTCCATTCTCTATGTCTACATCTTTATCCCTGCCCTGCAACTAGGTTCATCAGTATCATTTTTTTTTTTTTTAGATTCCATATATATGTGTTAGCATACGGTATTCGTTTTTCTCTTTCTGACTTACTTCACTCTGTATGACACACTCTAGGCCCATCCATCTCACTACAAATAACTCAATTTCATTTCTTTTTATGGCTGAGTAATATTCCATTGTATATATGTGCAACACCTTCATTGTCCATTCATCTGTCGATGGACATTTAGGTTGCTTCCATGTCCTGGCTATTGTAAATAGAGCTGCAATGAACATTGTGGTACATGACTCTTTTTGAATTATGGTTTTCTCAGGGTATATGCCCAGTAGTGGGATTGTTGGGTCATACGGTAGTTCTATTTTTAGTTTTTTAAGAAACCTCCATACTGTTTTCCATAGTGGTTGTATCAATTTACATTCCCACCAACAGTGCAGGAGGGTTCCCTTTTCACCACACCCTTTCCAGCATTTTTTGTTTCTAGATTTTTTGATATGGCCATTCTGACAGGCATGAGGTTATACCTCATTGTAGTTCTGATTTGCATTTCTCTAATAATCAGTGATGTTGAGCATCTTTTCATGTGCCTCTTGGCCATCTGTATGTCTTCCTTGGTGAAATGTCTATTTAGGTCTTCCACCCATTTTTTAATTAGATTGTTGCTTTTTTTGACATTGAGCTCCAAGAGCTGTTTGTATATTTTACAGATTAATCCTTTATCTGTTGTTTCATTTGCAAATATTTTCTCCCATTTTGTCTTTTTTGTCTTCTTTATGGTTTACTTTGTTGTGCAAAAGCTTTTAAGTTTAATTAAGTCCCATTTGTTTATTTTTCTTTTTATTTCCGTTACTCTAGGAGGTGGGTCAAAAAAGATCCTGCTGTGGTTTATGTCAAAGAGTGTTTTCCCTATGTTATCCTCTAAGAGTTTTATAGTGTCCAGTCTTACATTTAGGTCTTTAATGCATTTGGAGTTTATTTTTGTGTACGGTGTTAGGTAGTGTTCTAATTTCATTCTTTTACATGTACCTGTCCAGTTTTCCCAGCACCATTTATTGAAGAGGCTGTCTAGTCTCCATTGTATGTTCTTGCCTCCTCTGTTGTAAATTAGGTGACCATATGTGCGTGGGTTTACCTCTGGGCATTCTATCCTGTACCACTGATCTACATTTCTGCTTTTGTGCCAGTACCATACTGTTTTGAATACTGCAGCTTTCTGGTAGAGTTTGAAGTTGAGGAGACTGATTCCTCCAACTCCGCTTTTCTTTCTCAAGATTGCTTTGGCTATTCAGGGTCTTTTGTGTCTCCATACAAGTTTTAAGATTTTTTGTTCTAGTTCTGTGGAATATGCCATTGGTAATTTGATAGGGATTGCACCGAATCTGCAGATTGCTTTCGGTATTATAGTCATTTTCACAGTATTGATTCTTCCAATCCAAGAATGTGGTATATTTCTCCATCTATTTATGTCATCTTTGATTTCTTTCATCAGTGTTTTATAGTTTTCTGAGTACAGGTCTTTTACTTCCTTAGGTAGGTTTATTGCTAGGTATTTTATTCTTTTTGTTGTAATGGTAAATGGGATTGTTTCTTTAATTGCTCTTTCTGATCTTTTGTTGTTAGTGTATAGGAATGCAAGAGATTTCTGTGCATTAATTTTGTACCCTGTAACTTTAGCAAAGTCACTGTTTAGCTCTAGTAGTTTTCTGGTGGCATCTTTAGGATTTTCTATGTATAGTATCATGTCATCTGCAAACAGTGACAGTTTTACTTCTTCTTTTCCAATTTGTATTCTTTTTATTTCCTTTTCTTCTCTGACTGCTGTGGCTAGGACTTCCAACACTATGTCGAATAATAGTGGAGAGAGTGGACATTCTTGTCTTTATTCTGATCTTAGTGGAAATGCTTTCAATTTTTCACCACTGTGTATGATGCTTGCTGTGGGTTTGTCATATATGGCCTTTATTATGTTGAGGTAAGTTCCCTCTGTGCCCACTTTCTGGAGAGTTTTTATCATAAATGGGTGTTGAATTTTGTCAAAAGCTTTTTCTGCATCTATGCAGATGATCATGGTTTTTATTCCTTAATTTCTTAATGTGGTGTATCACATTGATTGATTTGCATATATTGAAGAATCCTTGCATCCCTAGGATAAATCCCACTTAATCATGGTGTATGATGCTTTTAATGTGTTGTCAGATTGTGTTTGCTAGTACTTTGTTCAGGACTTTTGCATCTATGTTCATCACTGATATTGGTCTATAATTTTCTTTTTTTGTGATGTCTTTTGCAGATTTTGGTATCAGGGTGATGGTGGCTTCGTAGAATAAATTTGGGAGTGTTTCTCCCTCTGCAAGTTTTTGGAAGAGTTTGAGAAGGACCGGTGTTATCTCTTCTCTAAATGTTTGATAGAATTTGCCTGTGAAGCCATCTGGTCCTGGATTTGTTTGTTGGAAGATTTTTAATTACGGTTTCAATTTCATTACTTGTGATGGGTCTGTTTATATTTGCTAATTCTTCCTGGTTCAGTCTTGGAAAATTGTACCTTTCCAAGAATTTGTCCATTTCTTCGTGGTTGTCCATTTTATTGGCATATAGTTGTTTGTAGTAGTCTCTTATAATCCTTTGCATTTCTGCAGTGTCAGTTGTGATTTCTCCTTTTTCATTTCTAATTTTCTTGATTTGTGTCCTCTCTCTTTTTTTCATGAAGAGTCTGGCTAAGGTTTTATCAATTTTGTTTATCTTCTCAAAGAACCAGCTTTTAGTTTTATTGATCTTTGCTATTGTTTTCCTCGTTTCTATTTCATTTATTTCTGCTCTGATATTTATGATCTTTCCTTCTACTGACTTTGGGTTTTCTTTGTTCTTTCGATAGTTGTTCTAAGTGTAGGGATAGATTGTTTGAGATTTTTCTTGTTTCTTGAAGTGAGACTGAATTGCTGTAAACTTCCCTCTTAGAACTGCTTTTGCTGTGTCCCATAGGTTTTGGATCGTCGTGCTTTCATTGTCATTTGTTTCTATGTATTTTTTAATTTCTTCTATGATTTCCTTAGTGTTCTCTTGGTTATTTAGTAGTGCACTGTTTAGCCTCCATGTATTTGTATTTTTCGCAGTTTTTTTTTTCTTCCTGTAATTGATTTCCAATCTCATAGCGTTGTGGACAGAAAAGATGCTTGATACGATTTCAATTTTCTAAAATTTTCCGAGGCTTCATTTGTGACCCAAAATGAGATCTATCCTGAAGAATGTTCCGTGTGCACTTCAGAAGAAACTGTATTCTGCCACTTTTGGGTGGGATGTTTTATAAATAACAATTATATCTATATGGTCTATTGTCTCATTTAAATCTTGTTTTTCCTTATTTATTTTCAATTTGGATAATCTGTCCACTGGTGTAAGTGGGGTGTTAAAGTCCCCTACTATTATTGTGTTACTGTCAATTTCTCCTTTCATGGTTGTTAGCATCTGCCTTATGCACTGAGGTGCTCCTATGGTGGGTGAATAAATATTTATAATTGTTATATCTTCTTCTTGGATTGATCCTTTGATCATTATGTACTGTCCCACTTTAAAGTCTATTTTATCTGATACGAGTACTGCTAATCCAGCTTTCTTTTGATTTCCCTTTGCAAGGAATATCTTTTTCCATCCCTTCACTTTCAGTTTGTACGTGTTCCTAGGTCTTGTAGACAGCATATATATGGGTCTTGTTTTTGTATACATTCAGCCAGTCTGTGTCTTTTGGTTGGGGCATTTAATCCATTTACATTCAAGGTTAAAATCGACATGTATGTTCCTATTACCATTTTCTTAATTGTTCTCGTGGATCTTTTTCTTTTCTTGTGTTTCCCACCTAGCGAAGATTCTTTTGCATTTGTTGTAAAGCTGGTTTGGTGGTGCTGAATTCTCTTAGCTTTTTCTTGTCTGAAAAGCTTTTGATTTCTCTGTTGAATCTGAATGAGATCCTTGCTGGGTAGAGTAATCTTGGTTGTAGGTTTTTCTCTTTCATCACTTTAAGTATATCCTGCCACTCTCTTCTTGCCTGCAGAATTTCTGCTGCACAATCAGCTAATAACCTTACGGTGATTCCCTTGTATGTCATTTGTTGCTTTTCCATTGCTGCTTTTAATACTGTTTCTTTGTATTTAATTTTTAATAGTTTGATTAATATGTGTCTCAGAGTGTTTCTCCTTGGGTTTATCCTGTATGGGACTCTCTCTGCTTCCTGGACTTGATTGACTCTTTCCTTTCCCATGTGAGGTAAGTTTTCGAATGTAATCTCTTCAAATATTTTCTCAGACCCTTTCTGTTTCTCTTCTTCTTCTAGGACCCCTATAATTCGAATGTTGCTGCGTTTAGTGTTGTCCCAGAGGACTCTGAGACTGTCCTCAATTTTTTTCATTGTTCTTTCTTTATTCTGCTCCTTGGCAGTTTTTTCCACCATTTTGTCTTCCAGCTCACTTATTAATTCTTCTGCCTCAGTTATTCTGTTATTGATTCCTTCTAGTGTATTTTTCATTTCAGTTATTGTGCTGTTCATCTCTGTTCTTTATTTCTTCTAGATCTTTGTTAAACATTTCCTGTATTTTCTCAATCCATGCCTCCATTGTATTTCCGAGACTCTGGATCATCTTTACTATCATTACTCTGAATTATTTTTCAGGTAGATTGCCTATTTCCTCTTCATTTATATGGTTTTGTAGGTTTTTACCTTGCTCCTTCATCTGTGACATATGTTTTTGCAGTGTCATTTTTTTTTTTCTTTTTTTATGAGTGGGATTGTGTTCCTGTCTTACTGGTTGTTGGCCCGAGGTTTACAACACTGGAGTTTGCAGGCTGCTGGGTAAAGCTGGGTCTTGGTGCTGAGATGAGGACCTCCATGAGACCACACTCCAATGACTAGTCCCTGTGGTCTGAGGTTCTCTGTTAGTCTAGTGGTTCGGACTCAGAGCTCCAAAGGCCAGAACTTCGGCCCGACCCCCGGCTTGTGCACCAAGATCCCTCAAGCCGCGTGGGGTGGCGGTTCACCTGGGGGTTCCTCCCGTCTCCTTGGGCATCTGGGTCCCCACCAGTGGCCTGCAGGCGCTCTAGTTGTGGGGAGACGAGAACTCAGCATCTTCCCGCAGCACCATCTTCTGTGTGCTCTTCTATTATTCTTTTATTTTTATTTACTTTTCTTTTAATGCTTTTATTTTTAATACATTTTTTATTTTTTTTCTATCTGTACTGTACTTTTTTTATATTGCATTTTCTCCTTCTTTTTGTTCTTTTCCTTTCTTTTGCTTTATTTTTATCTTTTTAACTATATTTTCCATTTTTCTATTTTTACTTTACTTCTTTGTTTTGTATTTTTCCCTTTGGTTTTCAACTTTCATTTTGACTTTTCATCATTTTTGTGTGTTTCTTATATGCTTTCTTTACCTTTTTTTAGTATGCTTTCTCTGTTTGATTTGTTTTTGTTTTTTTGTTTATGTTAGTCTAGTTTTTAGTGTTTGTTTTCATTTTGGGGTTTGTTTATTGGTTTGGTTGCTCTCTTCTTTTTTGTTTTCCAATTTTTTTTCTTTTCTTTTTGTGAGTGTGTGTGCTTCTTTGTGTTTTTGTCTGTTTAGTTTCGCTTTTATCATTTGTCTTGGGATCTTGTATGTTCATTTTCTTTTCTTTACTTTCTTTTTCTGCTGTGCCATGTACCTTGCAGGGTCTTGGTGTTCTGGCCAGGGGTTGGGCCTGAGCCTCTGAGGTGGGAGAGCCGAGTCCAGGACATTGGACCACCAGAGAACTCGCAGCCCCAGCGAATATTAATCAGCAAGAGCTGTCCCAGACGGCTCCATTTCAACACTAACACCCAGCTCCACCCAAAGGCCAGCAAGCTCCAGTGCTAGACGCCTCATGCCAAAAAACTAGCAAGACAGGAACACAACACCACCCATTAGCAGACAGGCTGCCTAAGGTCGTACTAAGCTCACAGAGACCCCAAAACACATCCCTTGTCACAGCCCTGCCCACCAGAGGGATGAAACCAAGCTCCACCCACCAGAACTCCCCCCCACCAGGAAGCCTACACAAGCCAGTGGACCAACCTCACCCATCAGGGGCAGACACCAGAAGTAAGAGGGACTACGAACCTACAGCCTGCGGAAAGGAGACCCCAAACACAGTAAGTTAAAACAAAATGAGAAGACAGAGAAATATGCTGCAGATGAAGGAGCAAGGTAAAAACCCACAACACCAAACAAATGAACAGGAAATAGGCAGTCTACCTGAAAAAGAATTCAGAGTAATGATACTAAGGATGATCCAAATCCTCGGAAATAGAATGGAGAAAAGAAACGTTTAGCATGGACCTAGAAGAACTAAAGAGCAAACAAACAGTGATGAACAGCACAATAACTGAAATTAAGAACACTCTAGAAGGAATCAATAGCAGAATAACTGAGGCAGAAGAATGGATAAGTGTGCTGGAAGATAGAATGGTGGAAATAACTGCTGAGGAGCAGAATAAAGAAAAGAGAATGAAAAAAATTGAGGACAGTCTCAGAGACCTCTGTGACACATTAAACACACCAACATTCGAATTATAGAGGTCCCAGAAGAAGAAGAGAAACAGAAAGGGTCTGAGGAAATATTTGAAGACATTAGAGTTGATAACTTCCCTAACACGGGAAAGGAAAGAGTCAATCAAGTTTGGGAAGTGGAGAGAGTCCCATACAGGATAAACCCAAGGAGAAATACTCAATACTCCGAGACACATACTAATCAAACTATTAAAAATTAAATTCAAAGAAAAAATATTAAAAGCAGCAAGGGAAAAGCAACAAATGACATTCAAGGGAATCCCCATAAGGTTATTAGCTGATTCTTCAGCAGAAACGCTGCAGGCCAGAAGCAAGTGGCATGATATATTTACAATGATGAAAGGAAAAAACCTACAACCGAGATTACTCTACCCAGCAAGGATCTCATTCAGATTTGATAGAGAAATCAAAAACTCTACAGACAAGCAAAAGCTAAGAGAATTCAGCACCACCAAACCAGCTCAATACAAATGTTAAAGGAACTTCTCTAAGCAGGAAACACAGGAGAAGAAAAGGACATACAAGAAAATAACCCAAAAACAATTAAGAAAATGGTAATAGGAGCATATATATCAAGAATTACCTTAAATGTGACTGGATTAAATGCTCCAACCAAAAGACAGAGACTGGCTGAATAGACAGAAAAACAAGACCATACATATGCTGTCTACAAGAGACCCACTTCAGCCTTAGGGACACATACAGACTGAAGGTGAGGGGATGGAAAAAGATATTCCCTGCAAGTGGAAATCAAAAGAAAACTGGAGTAGCAATAGGCATATAAGGTAAAATAGACTTTGAAATAAAGAATGTTACAAGAGACAAGGAAGGACACTAAATAATGATCAAGGGATCAATCCAAGAAGAAGATATAATAATTATAAATATATATATGCACCAAACATAAGAGCACCTCAATACATAACGCAAATGCTAACAGCTATAAAAGGGGAAATAGACAGTAACACAATAATAGTGGGGGACTTTAACACCTCACTTACACCAAAGAACAGATCATCCACACAGAAAATTAATAATGAAATACAAGCTTTAAATGACATAACAGACCAGATAGATTTAATTATATTTATAGGAAATTCTATCTGAAAACAGCAGATTACACTTTCTTCTCAAGTGCACACAAAACATTCTCCAAGATAGATTACATCTTGGGTCACAAATCAAGCCTTGGAAAATTTAAGAAAACTGAAATCGTATCAAGCATCTTTTCTGACCACAACTCTATGAGATTAGAAATCAATTACAGGAAAAAAACTGTAAAAAACACAAACACATGGAGGCTAAACAATACACTACTAAATAACCAAGAGATCACTGAAGAAACCAAAGAAGAAACAAAAAACACCTAGAGACAAATGACAATAAAAACACAATGACCCAAAAATTATGGGATGCAGCAAAAGCAGTTTTAAGACAGAATTTTATACCAATACAATCCTACCTCAAGAAACAAGAAAAATCTCAAATAAACAACCTAACCTTACACTCAGAACAACTAGCAAAAGAAAAAAGAAAACCCAAAGTCAGTAGAAGAAAAGAAATCATAAAGATCAGAGCAGAAGCAAATTAAATAGAAACAAAGAAAACAACAGCATAGATCAATAAAACTAAAAGCTGATTCTTTGAGAAGATAAACAAAATTGATAAACCTTTAGCCAGACTTATCAAGAAAAAAAGGGAGAAGACTCAAAGCAATAAAATTAGAAATGAAAACCTATAAGTTACAACTGACACCTGAGAAATACAAAGTGTCATTAAGAGACTACTACATGCAACAATATGCCAATAAAATGGAGAACCTGAAAGAAATGGCCAAATTCTTAGAAAGGTATAACATTCCAAGACTGAACCAAGAATAAATAGAAAATATGAACAGACCTATCACAAGTAATGAAATTGAAACTATGATTAAAAATCTTGCAACAACAATAGTCCAGGACTAGATGGCTTCACAGGTGAATTCTATCAAACATTTAGAGAAGAGCTAACACCTATCCTTCTCAAACTCTTCCAAAATTGCAGAGGAAGGAACACTCTCAAACTCATTCTACGAGGCCAGCATCACCCTGATACCAAAACCAGGCAAAGATATTACAAAAAAAGAAAATTACAGACGAATATCACTGATGAATATAGATTCAAAAACCCTGAACAAAATACTAGCAAACAGAATCCAACAACCCATTAAGAGGATCATATACCATGATCAAGTGGGATTTATCCCAGGGATGCAAGGATTCTTCAATATACACATATCAACCAATGTGATACACCATATTAATAAATTGATGAATAAAAACCATATGATCATCTCAATAGATGCAGAAAAAAGTTTGACAAAATTCAACACCCATTTATGATAAAAAACTCTCCACAAAGGGGGCATAGAGGGAAGGGAACCTACCTCTACATAATAAAGGCCATATATGACAAACCCACAGCAACCATCATACTCAATGGTGAAAAAATGAGAGCATTTCCTCTAAGATCAGGAATAAGACCAGGATGTCCACTCTCGCCACTATTATTCAAGATAGTTTTGGAAGTCCTAGCCATGGCAATGAGAGAAGAAAAAGAAATAAAAGTAATACAAATTGGAAAAGAATGACTTTGGTAAAGTTACAGGATACAAAATTAATGCACAGAAATCTCTTGCATTCCTATACACTAACAACAAAAGATCAGAAAGAGCAATTAAAGAAACAATCCCATTCACCATTGCAACAAAAAGAATAAAATACCTAGGAATAAACCTACCTAAGGAAGTAAAAGACCTGTACTCAGAAAACTATAAAGCACTGATGAAAGAAATCAAAGATGACATAAATAGATGGAGAAATATACCATGTTCTTGGATTGGAAGAATCAATACTGTGAAAACGACTATACTACCGAAAGCAATCTACAGATTCAATGCAATCGCTATCACATTACCAATGGCATTTATCACAGAACTAGAACAAAAAATCTAAAAACTTGTATGGAGACACAAGAGACGCCTAAGAGCCAAAGCAATCTTGAGAGAAAAAAGTGGAGCTGGAGGAATCAGACTCCCTGACTTCAGACTATACTACAAAGCTGCAGTAATCAAGACAGTATGGTACTGGCACAAAAACAGAAATACAGATCAATGGAACAGGATAAAAACCCCAGAAATAAATCCATGCACCTATGGTCAACTAATCTATGAAAAAGGAGGCAAGGATATACAATGGAGAAAAGACAGTCTCTTCAATAAGTGCTGCTGGGAAAAATAGACAGCTACATGTAAAACAATGAAATTAGAACACTCCGTAACACCATAAACAAAATACACTCAAAATGGATTAAAGATCTAAATGTAAGATTGGACACTATAAAACTCTTAGAGGATATCGTAGGCAAAACACTCTCTGACATAAATCACAGCAAGATCTTTTTTGACCCACCTCCCAAAGTAATGGAAATAAAAACAAAACTAAACAAGTGGGACTTAATTAAACTTAAAAGCTTCTGCACAGCAAAGAAACCGTAAACAAGACGAACAGACAACCCTCAGAATGGGAGAAAATATCTGCAAACAAATCAATGGACAAAGGATTAATTTCCAAAATACACAAACAGCTCATGGAGCTCAATATCAAAAAAACAAACAAACCAATCAAAAAATGGGCAGAAGACCTAAATAGACATTTCTCCACAGAAGACATACAGATGGCTAAGAGACACATGAAAAGATGCTCAACATCACTAATAATTAGAGAAATGCAAATCAAAACTACAATGAGGTATTACCTCACACTGGTCAAAATGGCCATCATTAAAAAATATACAAACAATAAATGCTGGAGAGGGTGTGGAGAAAAGAGAACCCTTTTGCACTGTTTCTGGGAATGTAAATTGATACAGACACTATGGAGAACAGTATGGAGGTTCCTTAAAAAACTAAAAATAGAACTACCAAATGACCCAGTAATCCCACTACTGGGCATATATCCAGAGAAAACCATAATTCAAAAAGACACATGCACCCTAATGTTCTCTGCAGCACTGTTTACAATAGCCAAGACATGGAAGAAACCTAAATGTCCATCTACAGAGGAACTGATAAAGAATATGTGGTACATATATACAATGGAATATTACTCAGCCATAAAAAGGAATGAAATTGGGTCATTTTTAGAGACATGCATGTACCTAGACACTGTCATACAGAGTGAGGTAAGTCAGAAAGAGAAAAATAAATATTGTATATTAATGCATATATTGTGGAATCTAGAAAAATGGTACAGATGAACTGGTTTGCAAGGCAGAAATAGAGACACAGATGTAGAGAACAAACACATTGACACCAAGTGGGGAAGGGGGTGGTGGGATGAATTGGGAGATTGCAATTGACATATATATATTAATATGTATAAAATAGATAACTAATGAGAACCTGCTGCATAGCACAGGGAACTGCACTTTGCTGTACAGTAGAAACTAACATAACATTGTAAAACAACTACACCCCAATTAAAATTTAAAAAATAAATGAAATAGAGATGAAGAATACAATAGAAAAGATCAATGAAAATTGAAGAAATGGACAAATTCTTAGAAAGATACAACCTCCCAAGACTGAACCAGGAAGAAATAGAAAATATGAAGAGACCAATCACAAGCACTGAAACTGAAACAGTGATTAAAAAACTTCCACCAAACAAAAAGTCGAGGACCAGATGGTTTCACAGGCGAATTCCATCAAACATTTAGAGAAGAGCTAACACCAATCCTTCTCAAACTCTTCCAAAAAATTGCAGAGGAAGGAACACTCCCAAACTCACTCTGTGAGGCCACCATCACCCTGATATCAAAACCAGACAAAAATATCACAAAAAGATTACAGGCCAATATCACTGATTAACATAGACAGAAAATCCCTCAACAAAATACTAGCAACCAAATCGAACAAAACATTAAAAGGATCATACACCATGATCAAGTGAGATTTATCCCAGGGATGCAAGGATTCTTCAATATCTGCAAATCAATCAATGTGACACACTACATTAACAAACTGAAGAAGAAAAACCATATAATTATTTCAATAGATGCAGAAAAAGCTTTTGACAAAATTTAACACCCATTTATGATAAAAAAAAAACTTCCCAGAAAGTGGGATAGAGGGAACCTACCTCAACATAATAAAGGCCATATACAACAAACCACAGCTAACATCATTCTCAATGGTGAAAAACTGAAAGTGTTTCCTGTAAGATCAGGAACAAGACAAGTATGTCCACTCCCAGCACTTTTTAAAAAAAATTTTTTTTATATCAGAGTATATTTATTATTTATTTATTTATTATTTATTTTTGGCTGTGTTGGGTCTTCGTTTCTGTGCGAGGACTTTCCCTAGTTGTGGCGAGCAGGAGCCACTCATCGCGGTGCGCAGGCCTCACACTGTCGCAGCCTCTCTTGTTGTGGAGCACAGGCTCCAGACGCGCAGGCTCAGTAATTGTGGCTCACGGGCCTAGTTGCTCCGTGGCATGTGGGATCCTCCCAGACCAGGGCTCGAACCCGTGTCCCCTGCATTGGCAGGCAGACTCTCAACCACTGCGCCACCAGGGAAGTCCCACTCTTGGCACTTTTATTCAATATAATTTTGGAAGTTCTAGCCATGGCATTCAGAGAAGAAAAAGAAATAGAAGGAATCCAAATTGGAAAAGTATAAGTAAAACTATCACTCTTTGCAGATGGCATAATACTACACATAGGAAGTCATAAGACGCTACCAGAATACTATTAGAGCTCATCAATGAATTTGTTAAAATTGCAGGATACAAAATTAATACACAGAAATCTCTTGCATTCCTATACACTAACAACGAAACATCAAGAAAAGAAATCAAGGAAACAATACCATTAACCACTGCATCAAAAAGAATAAAATACTAGGAATAAACCTCCTAAGGAGGCAAAAGACTTGTACTCAGAACACTATAAGACGCCAATGTAAGAAATCAAGGGTGACACAAACAGATGGAGAGATACACCGTGTTCTTGGATTGGAAGAATAAATAGTGTCAGAATGACTACAACCAAAGCAATCTACAGATTCAATCCAATACCTATGAAATTAACAGTGGCATTTTTCACAGAATTAGAACAAAAATTTTTATAATTCCTATGGAAACACAAAAGACACTGAATAGCCAATGCAGTCTTAAGAAAGAAAAACAAAGCTGGAGGAATGAGTCTCCCTGACTTCAGACTGTACTACAAAGCTTCAGTCATCAAAACAGTATGGTACTGGCTCAAAAACAGAAATATAGATCAATGCAACAGGATAGAAAGCCAGAAGTAAACCCACAAACCTATGGTCAATTAATCAATGACAAAGGTGGCAAGACAATGCAACGGAGAAAAGACAGTCTCTTCAATATATGGTGCTGGGAAAACTGGACAGCTACATGTAAAACATATAATTAGAACATTCTTTAACACCATACACAAAAATAAAATCAAGATGGATTAAAGACCTAAATGTAAAACTGGATACTATAAAACTCTTTGAGGAAAACACAGGCAAAACTCTCTTTGACATAAATCGCAGAAAGATCTCTTTCGATCCATCTCCTAGAGTAATGGAAATAAAAACAAAAATAAACAAATGGGACCTAATTTAACTCAAATTTCTGCACAGGAAAGGAAACCATAAGCAAAATGAAAAGAGAAGCCACAGAATGGGAGAAAATATTTGTAAATGAAGCGACCAAGAAGAAATTAATCTCCAAAATTTACAAACAGCTCATGCACCTCAATATCAAAAGAACAAACAACCCAGTCAAAAAAATGGGCAGAAGATCTAAATAGACATTACTCCAAAGAAGACATACAGATGGCCAAGAGGCATATGAAAGTATGCTCAACATCACTAACTATTAGAGAAATGCAAATCAAAACTACAATGAGGTATCACCTTACACCAGTCAGAATGGCCATCTTCAAAAAGTCTACGAAAAATAATTGCTGGAGAGGGAGTGGAGAAAAGGGAACTCTCCTACACTGTTGGTTTGCCAATGTAAATTGGTACAGCCACTATGGAGAAAAGTATGAACGTTCCTTAGAAAACTAACAATAGAGCTACCATATGATCCAGCAATCCCCCTCTAGGGCATATATACAAAGAAAACATGTTTCAAAAGGATACATGCACCCCAATGTTCATTGCGCTGTTTACAATAGCCAAGACATGGAAGAAACCTAAATGTCCATCTACAGAGGAATGAATAAAGAAGATGTGGTACATATATACAATGGAATATTACTCAGCCATTAAAAAGAATAAAATAATGCCATTTGCAGCAACATGGATGGACCTGGAGATTACTATACTAAGTGAAGTATTTCAGAGAAAGAGAAATATCATATGATACCGCTTTTATGTGGAATCTAAAAAAAAAAATGATACAAGTGAACTTATTTACAAAACAGAAACAGACTCACAGACTTAGAGAACGAACTTACGGTTACGGGGGGAGAGAGGGGAGGGGAGGATAAATTGGGAGATTGGGATTGATATATACACATTACTATATATAAAATAGATAACTAATAAGGACCTACTGTATAGCACAGGGAACTCTGCTCAACATTCTGTAATAACCTAAATAGGAAAAGAATTTGAGAAAAATAGATATATGTATACGTATGACTGAATCCCTTTGCCGTACACCTGAAAGTAACACAACATTGTAAATCAACTATAGTCCAGTATAAAATAAAAAAAAAATTTAATTCATTTCTGTTGCTTATCAGGATCCAGGAAATCTGCATCACTGAAATCCTAAAATTTGTAATCCTTGTGGTCAAAACTTCTTAAAACTTTCCAAATATTTGTCATTCGGACAATGTTAAACTTCTGCTTTCCTTTCCAGTCTATGTATGTCCAATCATACAGAAGCACCAAACCTGGGCATCTAAATATTCCTGTGATAATTAATATCGCCACATTGATCTGATGAGTTAACAAATCTTATCAATGTCACATTGGAGCCTAAAAGGCACACATGGAATGTTCCATTAAAAAGCAGTAGCTTAGAAACTATAGAAGCTTACTTTGTGTTATTTAATAATAGTAATATTCACCCTGGAGGTCCCTCAACTACTTAGGAATCCCTTTTAAAACATTTTAAGAATACTTTTTAAACTGCTGAAAAATTTTAGATAGCACCTAAGAGAGAAAGAAGACTCTCAAATTCCAGTAAAAGGCCTGAATATTTCAGTCTGCTGGAACAAAGTGAAACAAAGAAATCTCCCCAGATGTCAACCTCTTCCCTGGAGATCAAGAGGCTTGGACATGGACAGGAGCAAGGAGGAGTGTTCCTCTAAGTTCTGAATCTGCAGGAGAGCTTTTTCTTGATTGATTAAAGAAGCAAAAACGGCTGAGAATTAAAGCAATCTGGCCAAATGAGAGAACAGGTTCATAATGACTTTTTCCTCCTCCTTAAGACATTTTATGACTATTTCGCACATGTGGGAATACACTGGCTTCTTCAGCACAATCTTCATTTCAGAATTTGAATCTGTGAAGAGTTCTTCCATATGAACAACATGCAATGAAGACTAAATATTTTAAACAGAAGTTAATGCTGCATTATGATAAATCACAAATAATTTCAAATATTCAATAATATACATTTATATACATGCATATTATCACACTGCTTTTTATCAAAGTTTGGTTCATATTGTGCTATATACCCCAGTGCTCATATTGATTCAAAAAAAACTATTGCCAATTTCCTTTGTTCCTCTTTGTTGTCTTAATTTGCACAGTCTGATATAACAAAATGCCATAGACTAGGTGGCTTATAAACAACAGAAATTTATTTCTCACAATTCTGAAGGCTGAGAAGTTCAAGATGAAGGCACCAGAAGATTTGGCATCTGGTGAGGACCTCAATTCCTGACTCACAGACAGCCGTCTTTTTACTATGTCCTCACGTGGCAGAAGAGATAAGGAATCTCTCTGGGGTCTCAATTATAAGAGCACTAATCCCATTCATGAGGGCTCTACCCTCATTACTAATCACCTCCCAAAGGTCTCATCTCCAAATACCATCACACTGGGGATTAAGTTCCAGCACATGAATTTTGGGGGGCCATAAACCTTCAGTCTATGGCAATTAAAAACAATTGTCCTGAAGCTCAAGTTTCTTGCATTTTCCTATGTTTCTGAGACCTCTGCCTCACCTGAGGGTTCTTCTTTTTGTCTCTGAGCCTGGTGCTAAAGCGTTCACAGCAATAAAATTCTGAGTCAGGGGCTGCAGAATGGAACCAGCCAGAAGGGTCTGACTGAAGGCAGTGGATATCAGGTTCTGAGGTAGGACAGCAGTACCCAGGGATATCCTTCCTGGAACCCACCTTCCTCTACCTTTGGCCACTTTGGAGATCAAACTTCCAGGTGGACCATTACTAATTTTGTCCTCACTCATTCTTACAGAATAATAGATGTTACATATATTTTCTTTTAAAAATAAAAGGAAGAGGAGAAGGATATTTCTTAGAAGTATCACTTGTGCTGTATGTTATTCCCTATGCTCTCTTGATCTTCATCACAGTCAGAATTCATTTCTACCCTTCTGTGACCGGCAAGTTTCCTGCAGAGCCTTCTCATACCTCCCTGGAATTCTATTTGCCCCCAAAGGTAATTAGGTCAGCTCTTTTTCTTTTTTTAATAAAAAGTAGAAAAGTGAATGCCAAAAATTTATAAGAAGCACTAGATAATTATTAGAAACATCAGTTTCCACCTCTGACCTACTGAATTAGAATCCATGAGAGGGACCCAGGAATCTTTACTTTTAATAGGAACCCCAAGTGATATTTTCATTAGGTAACTTTAGGACACACTGAAGAAAGTCATAGTACTTCTGGTTTTATATATGGGATGACCATATAATTTACCATCTAAACAGGACCGTTTTGAAAGGAAAAGCAGGGCTGTTAATAATTCATTGGCCCAACTGGCAAAAACTGGGACAATTCTGGGCAAATCAGGACACATGGTCATCCTAGTTATAGATCACTATCTTCATCTCCACCTAGATCCTTTATTTCTGTAACAATTTTATGGAGACATATTTCATATATCATGCAATTCACCTATTTTAAATGTCCAGTGCAATGTTTTCTTAGAGTATATTCAGAAAGTTTTATGACCATCACCACAATTTTAGAACATTTTCATCATCCCTGAAAGGAACCCTGTAACCTTTAGCAGTCACTCTCACCTCCCCATGCCCCTTCCCAAACCCTAAGCAACTACTCTTCTCATTTCTGTCTCTATAGATCTGCCTGTTCTTGAAATTTTCTAGAAATGGAATTATATGATAGGTGGTCTTTTATGACTTGCTTATTTCACTTGGTATAATGTTTTCAACGTTCCATGTTGTAGCATGTATCAGTACTTCATTCCTTCTCAGTGCTGAATAATATTCCACTGTATGGATATACCACATATAGTCATTTATTCATCAGTTGACAGATGTTTAGGCTGTTTCCACTTTTTGGCTATGAACATTTGTGTAGAAGTTTTTGTGTGGACATATATTTTGATTCCTCTCGGGTATATACCAACACCACCCCCCTTTTTTTGTCACCCCTACCTTGGAAGACTCTAATGAAGAGTTTTCGCAAGCCTTGTACAAGAGCAAGAAATCAGTAGGAAGGACTGAAAGGCAGAAAACTGTGTTACTTAGATTAAATGAAATAGCTATTCTGTTTCAAAAATACATTTATTCCGTTTCTAGCAATGACCCAAATACCTGTTCAGAAATTAAAGTGGTTGAGAAAGAGACACAGGCAGGGAAGGAACTAACCTTAAGGATCAGCAAAAATCCCTGCTGGGCTACCAAAGATCCTTCTTTCAGAGTTTAAAGCCATTCATTTAAAGGCAGATGGACTAATACATCAAAGCTAATATAATAGTTGCAAAAAGCTCCTGGGTCTTTGTTCTCTGACCAAATATTTACATTCTGTGTCTTGAATCAAAACTTTTAATTTCTCGTGTTAATGGTTTACTCACTGATGACTTCTTTAATTTGGTCTTTTTCATGACACAGACAGGCTGAGCTTTCAGGAGATGTGTTTAACCTTATAAAGATCTACACATAGGTGTAATGGTCTTATGTGAGGAGAGACACAGTAAAGTTAGTTGTGTTAAAGTAAAATCAATACCTACAGAAGAGAAAATTAGAAAGAAACTGCTGGTTTTCCTTTCCTCTTTTTTTTCTTTTTTCCTGTCACTAGTCCGTACAAGGCTGGAACTCTAAGAACCATTATATTATAAAAGTCTCCAGGTTTCCATTCTAATGGGTTCCAGGTTTTCCTGCTATGGGGATGAAACTAGCAGACTTGAGTAAATCCTTATTTATTTGTCCCAAAGGCCAGGCAGTACTCTTTCTTCTCTGGTGCTGGTTTCTATTCACTCTCTGCCTCTTCTCAGGTTCTTTTGCTGCCCATCATTAATCTTTCAAGCTACAGCTGGTGGGTTCAGAACAAAACCATCAGAGGAACTGAAAAATGAAATATTTACCTGCAGCAATGGGGAAAAAGGCCTATCAACCTTGTCCCTTCAATGAGATCACATTTTTATTTCATTTTATTCATTTTCTAGGTAGAAGACAGAATACATGCATACACACACACACACACACACACATATATTCCCTCTTTGTGTTAATATATTATTTTTTTTTTTTTTACTATCCATCCTCATTTGTAATGAGGTGTAATATATAGAGCTCAGTTAGTTACCATGGAGACACTAGTCCTCTGTTTCTTATCACAGAGCCACACTATCGTCTGGTGTCAGCCAAGGAGGGATGACAAAGGCCTCCCCAAGATCCTAGCCCTGCAATTACTGAGCAATCAAGCACCTCTTTTAATAGCGCACATCCAGGTATACATGGCACCTCACTCAGCACTGTCTTCTCTTCTTCCTTTTTAAACTTACACAGCAGGATGCAGTTACCAAGTAGAGATATCTTCCTCTGTTAGATGGTCTGTTTATTCAGGATTTCAATGATATTCTTTGGTTTATCTAATAAAGCTTACTAGCTACCATCCTCTTTATTTTGAAATCTCCCATATTTTTTAACTTCAACAAGTATTATTTCCTTCTGAAGATATGCAGTGATCTTCCTTTTAAGTGTTAATCTGTTTTTATGGTTTGTCATTAACTGATGAAATGAAGGAGTGGATAAATGAAAATCAAAGTCTCTAAATTTCTTCTTACTCCAGACTTTTCCCTATCTTCTCTAGCCAAATCGCTAAACCTATCAACAAAAAATTTAAAACGTGAATGACTGGTGTTCATGCTTTAGCTTCTGGTGTTCATTCTTTAGCTTCTGGTGGTGGTATAAATGAGAAGCTAAATGGACCAAACACATATAATAGGAGAAACAAGAAAAACTAGTTTTTCTTCAAGGATTTTTAACTTATTTGGGGGTTGGCATGACTTCTCCAGAGACGACTGACTCTGGAGATGCTCTGACTCAGATGTTCTAAACTCACTTGGAAATCTGGGGTGAAACAGGGTATAGAGGTATGCCCTGAGGCATTCTAACTGAACTCAGTCTGTTATTGTATTATAGATAGGCTTCTTACAAGAACAGCTAAATTTTGCCTTGTGTAGTATCTATGATGCTATAAAATATACAGTTGTCTTTGATTCAGTTCAAAAGGTCTAAAACTTTGCTAACATGGCCTTTTCCTTGGAAGGAGGAATGTTCAGGTGTTTTAAAAAGTATGATTGGGACACTTCCTTGGTGGCGCAGTGGTTAAGAATCCACCTGCCAATGCAGGGGACACGGGTTGGAGCCCTGGTTTGGGAAGATCCTACATGCTGCGGAGCAACTAAGCCTGTGCGCCACAACTACTGAGCCTGCGTGCCACAGCTGCTGAAGCCCAAGTGCCTGGAGCCCGTGCTCCAAAACGAGAGAAGCCACTGCTATGAAAAGGCCACGCACCGCAATGAAGAGTAGCCCCCGCTCGCTGCAACTAGAGAAAGCCCACATGCAGCAATGAAGACCCAACACAGCCAAAACTAAACTAAAAAAAAAAAAAAAAAAAAAGCATGATCACTGTTGGGTGGGGAAAAATGGAAACAATGAGAAACTAAAAATGTCTATGATATGGTCACTGCTTTAAAAAAAACTTAAACTGGGAAAACAAGCCTTTAAACTTATATGCAAGGCTCAATAATATGAATTAAATAGCAAAAAGTATCTAACAGCAGAGTAGGGGGAAGAACAAAGATCAACCAAGTCCAGAGTTAGTAAGATTTACTGGAAGGGGTGAGATTTAAGATTGGTCTTGAAGGATGAAAGAAGAGAAAAAAGCATTTAGGCAAGGAAAATAGCAGATGCTAAAATGTGACAGTGGGAATGGTCATGGTCTTCTCAGAGGACCATGATAACGTTAGCATTACTGAAACAAACTTATTCTTGAGTTTCAAGAAAACTTCTAGAATCAGTTCTGATGATGATGTTAGTTTCCTCCTATTATATGACCACCTCCAACCCCACAAAGGTTCTTCTATTCTCCCTTTACTAGAAAAGCAAGAGAGAGAGAAAGAGAGAAAAGGGAGGGAGGGAGGAAGGGAGAAAAGGACAGGGAAGGATGGAAGAGGTGGGAAGAGAGGAGGGAGGGGGAAAAAAAAAAGAAAAAGGGAGAGGGAGAGAGGGAGGGAAAGAAGAGAAAGAGAGAACAACTGTACTCAAAATTACACAAAAAAGAAACAAAAAGCAGAGGTTGCCAATTTTTTTTTTTTTTTCAGGTAGAGAACAAAGTGGGTTTCTGCAGGCAGAGTATGAACACATTCTGTGTTATATGATCCCCATATGCCAGGAATGTCATTAATTAGACAGAAATGAATGACCAGAGACTTGCCAAATGCAGCTCAGGAGATCAAGGGCTACATACTCACACATTTTCACCTATGCTCTGGAATCCTTGGCATAGCTACACCGTGTGTATAGGTTTTGTCAGGAGCTTGACAGGAGCCTGAATTAATACTAGGTTTTTAGTAGACCACTGGCTCCTGGCATTTTTGTTACCAAAAGATGGTCTCATAAATATACAATTTCTTTCAGGTGGACACTGAAGAGAAAGATATTTGATCAGTGGCATGAGCTGAGGGAAAAGCCAACATAAAGCTTTATTGGGGCTCCTTGAAAAGTTTGCAGAAAAGGTTTACTGGGAGGTGACTGGAAGGAATGAAGATGTTCATGATAACAGTAAGTGCTCCATAAACATGATCTATTCTATGTGCCTACTACTATGCTAAACACGCTGTGTGCACGATCTCATGTAATCCTTACAACCCTGAGATCAACCTCCACATGTTATAGATGAGGAAACTGGGGTTCAAGAGAGGTTACATAACCTGCCCAAATTCACATGTGATATTGACCTAATGGAACATAATGGTCTGAATCTATTATAACAAAGGCAGAATTTGTTTCAAAAGATATAATTACTATAGTATGTATTTCTTCAGCATTTTCCTCTCCACCATTTTCTTTGATAAGATTATAATGAAAAGGCATAAAAGAAATAATCTCTATTTCCTTTGTAAATTTTATCAAAAAGTAAGCATTGGGGAGAATATTTCTGAATAGTCAAAGAAGGAGGAATGGAGGCATGGTATTCGAAGGTAAAGATTTCTAGGGACACTAAGGGAAAGTGGTAAAACAGTCAAGATAATTCTGTTCTTTAAAATGGTTCATCTTGTCTTTTTAACTATGAAAGGACACATGCAAAAATAAAAATTTATAAGTAAAGAGATTTTAGCATTTCTTATCTTCTCTCATTTATTTGTCATGCTGTGGCTATAAGATTACAAGTTCCAAGGATCTTTACTTACTATATGACTTGGCCTTCTTGTCATTCCTTGAATAAGCCAAGTGTGTTCCTGTCACAGAGTCTTCACAATGCTTGTTCCCTCCACCTGGAATTTATGGCAGACTTCTCAACACGCATGGCTCTGGTTCAGCTATCAGATCCTCAGATTGACCCTTCCTGACTAACCTATTTAAAATGTTTCTCCTTGTTCCCTGCCCACAACTCACAATCTTCCTCACACTCTATTTCAATAGCCTGCTTTTTTCTCTTCACAGCACTTAACACTTTCTGAAGTTCTTTATGAATTCATTTTTGTTATGCATTTTTGTTTTATTTACATATTTATGCATAAAATTTTATGTTTTAGTCATTACTATTTTTCTAGTACTTATAAAAAGTAGTTGGCACAAAAAAAAAAAGTAGTTGGCACATAGTATGCACTTGGTAAACATTTGTTGAGTGAATGAATGACCACTATATCCATCAATGGGAAGGGGACAATCCTAAAGGAGATACGTTTGGTGATGCTTCACAATGTAGCAAGTGCTTACACATACTTCAGTAATCAATATCCCACAGGAGGTTATTCTGCATAACAACTAGTTATATTAAAAAACCTATAAACCAGGGAATTCTGTTTGCTATCAGAAGTCTTATTTGCTTGAAGGCCCTCAGCTCAATTTAAATTCTTGGCATGGTTGTGTGCCCAGTTACTGCTCAAATTCCTTTCAAAGCACTGGTAAGAAGGTCAGTAGAATGCAGAAGAGTAACAAAATGTGTTATTTCAAAGAGTTTTGGAGTTTTTATTGCCATTTCCAACAGACAGTAAAGTTCTTGCTTTCATTTGCCAGAAATGTCCCTGAAAAAAGTGAAGTTTTTATTTCTGCTTTTCGGACTAGTACAAATTTGCTGCCCTGAATAGCTACAAGATAACATCATGTGCTAGAGACTGAATATTTGTGTTCCCCCAAAATTTGTATGCTGAAACCTATTCCCTCAATGTGGTAGTGTTAGAAGCTGGGGCCTTTGGGAGATGTTTAGGTCATGAGGGCAGAGCTCTCATGAATGGGATTAGTACCCTTATAAAGGAAACCCCAGAAAAATCCCTCACACCTCTTGCCCATGTGAAGACCGAGAAAAGACAGCCATCTGAGCCAAGAAGCAGGTTCTCACCAGACACCAAATCTGCTGATAACTTGACCTTGGACTTCCCAGTCTCTAGAACTGTGAGAAATAAATTTCTGTTGTTTATAAGCCACCTAGTGTATGCTGTTTTGTTTTAACAGCCCAAACAGACTAAGACACCATAGCTAACAAATGAAAACCAGCCGGTTAGAGCAGGTAATTTTTTTTTGTTTATAACCAAGAGTTAATTTTGAATTTTCTGAGTACTCAAGGAGAGAATGGCATCCAGGACTGAGAATTCAATCTCACACTCTTGGATGTTCATATATTTCCTTTGTTGATTTATCTAGGAATTTGGAACGTGCCCATCATGGGTTCCATCCCATTCCAGTTTCACTGGCCTGATGTTATACTGAAGAATTAGCAGCCTGAATCTGTCTCTTGCCGCTCAATCTCCCACTACTGGGCTTGGCAAACCCATTATTTTTGGATTTGGCAGAAGATACAGGTAGCAAATGGTTAACCTTAAGCTGAGAAGCAACTATGTTTCAAAAATAATTACTGGCATTTTTGCTGCCAAATGATTTTTTTGTATGTTTTCATTTACAAAATAAGGCTTAGGTAACAAATATCAATAAGTCCTATGTTGGAATTGACAAAGAGAACCCAGCTCCTTCCAGTATCTCCAATGGCAGTCTTGACGTTTTTGGTTAAATTGATGACTGAAGGATTTTCCTACTGTCTTTTCTTTTCAACCAGAGGCAGAGACTACAGTTCACAATGACTTCCATCCAGATTTCTGCTCTTAATTCATCAAGGAGTTCTGTTTCATTTTTAGGATATCACACATTGTTTCAAACCTTTTTTCACTATGGGAAATGAAAACAGATGTCGAGTTCCTTGGACATATCTGGTGGAAAAGAACCCCGCTCTTGGTGTAGTCTCCAGTCACAAGAGCCCTTCCTAACTGACTGCTCATTACTAATCATTGTATTTTGTGGATTACTGTGCAAATGTATATCCCATTATGTATTCATTAATTGATAATTTTTAAAGATTTATAAGTTGTATGTTTATCTTGGAAACATTTGTAGCAATTTAACTTTAAAAACTTGCATTGTGGTTCATTTACCTGAAAAGGATGTCTTAAGTAAAACATAGTGTTCAATGTTTCATATGAAATTCTTTCAGGGAAACTTTCGGCCCTTTATCATCATTCCAGGGCAGGTGTAAAGTGAGAAAGCTGATAGAATCAGCACAGAGGACAACATTTAGTGAACTACACAAAGGCAAACAATATGGTAAAGAGACCCTTAATAAACCCAACGTTATCAGGACTGCAGTAGAATATAGAAAATGGCAGTGCAAGAATGCATCTTTGAACAGCTATGCAAAGCCTTTCAGATCACCCAAGTGTAACAGAAGTCTCATCTCCAGCTTCCGTCGTTACTAAAGTTGACAAATCCTGGCTTGCCACCCTCCCTTCCTTTTTCTGTTTTAAGTAGCTGGTATTTTTTTAATAGAATATAAAAACAAATATTAACAGAAAGAAAGAATATCAACAAGATGTGGTAACATCCAAGAGGTACCTATATTAGCAGAAAACGGTAAGTAAAATGAATAAAAGGCCAAATTATGGTCCTTATCCTTTAAGTATTTTTATCCTCATTCTATAAGAATGTATGCAAGAAATTATCATTATAAATTATGACTTATTTTTAAACTTTATTAAATGTTTTCATTAAAAAGTTAGTATGTACAATATTACTGATGATTAAAATAAGTACACTAACATTCATACAACCAAGTGAGGATTTTCCCTTACAGTGGGGAAAATTACATATCTATTCCACTGATAAATGTACTATATACATTTTTTTGTTTTCTAGCAAATTTCTTCTGGAATTGCCTTGAGTATCAGTTTCAGAAGCCACAGACAAAATCCACCTAACTACTATTAAAATTCATCTTTTTTGTTATATAACTAAAAATCTCCCACCTTTGTCACTAGATTTATTTCCAAATGACTCTTGATTGTTTCAAAAACAAAGATACTCTCAATTCAAAAGCTTTAGAAGTTAGTATGCATGTGTCATTAGGGACCTTATGATATCTCTTGCATCCATCTTTTCTTTTTCATTCCCTCAGTCAATGTCCCAGTCCAAGCCCTCATTTCTCCTTCCAAGACCTCTCTCTTTTAACTAATGTCTTTCTGATGATCAATTATGCACAGTACTACCAAGATCATCTTCTCAAAGCATAACTCCTATCTTTTTGCCCTCTTGCTCAAAAACTTTCAGTGGCTTCCAGGGAAGATTCTCCACTCTCTCACCTTCTAACACTTACATAGTACTTGCTATGTGCCCAGCATTATTCTAGGTGGTTACACATATTATTCTTCAAATCAACCCTGTAAGGTAGGTAAAAATATTATCCCCATTTTACAGATGAGGAACCAAGACACAGAGTTCAAATCACCTGTCAAAGAACGCAGATAATATGTTTCACTACAAAGATTTTTACCCAGGGATTCTGGCTCCAGAGATCTATCTCCCTGTTTTTTTTCCTAGCTTAACTACTATTCATCATTCTCTGACCAAACCAAATGCTTTTCTGCTTTTGGGTCTTGGTTACAGTTTTCTCTGTGCCTGCTGTCCACATCCATCAAGTTCCATCTGAGATGCTATCTCTTCCGTGGAACTCACTCAGATACTTCTTCTACAAATAGAATTTGTACATACATTTTAATTTGTACATACATTGCTAAATTATAACTCTTGGAGGAGTGGAACCATTTCTTATTTTTCACTGTCCCCTTTCAGCACTCAGTTACTAACAGATGGAAGATTGGCAGACAATTGCTATAATTAAAAATAAATGAACTACTGATGGGTGAAATCATGATGATAAATAAATTAATAAATAAATAAACACACACACACACACACACACACACACACACCCCATAGGCAGTCAGTACATGTTAACTGATATGAAAAGATGAGTGTATTCAAAAGACTGTACTGCAGGCTCTGAAGGCAATTCCAGAACTGTTTTGGACATTGATGTAATAAAAATACAGCATCCCAAAAGAATAACTGTAAAAAAACAACATATTTTATGGAGTCACTCAACTATTATTATTTATTGAGCACCAACTACATGCCAAGCACAAGAGATATGAAAATACAAAAAAAAAAAAAACTTCTAGTGGGTTACACACACACACTCACATTCACAATCCATCTAGTCTCCTCAAATTCTTGAGGAATGATGTCTTAATGACGAAATATAATTGAGAATATTCCTGTGCCATGAAGTCTCTAAAAAACTTACCAACAGGGCACAGGTCTCTCTTCAGTGGAGATAATCAGGAGGAACCCAAAGAAAAAGTTCTAAAAACAATGAGATATAATTCATACACTCCCAGGGACTTGCATGAAGAAAAGGTCTATGATTCATGTATTTTAACATGTAATAACTATTATGTATAGAATTTCTGGGAATTTGAGATTCTTGGGTAGGAGATGCTACAGTAGTTCAAAGTATGATGAAGATGATAGCTTTGCCATCAAAATACAGCTTATATATATATATATATATGTATATATATATATATATATATATATATATATATATATACATATATATATGGGTATGTTTGAAGCTGTGTATTTCCTAGATCTTTACATGATAATATCCTCAAAAGAGAAGTCTAGGACATTGAGAACTGCAGATTTGTCTCCTTTATTTCCAGATGTCTGCTTCTATTTTGTGCCACTCTTCCTCTTATTCCTATGGAATAAACTCAAGCAAAATGTTCCTTTTCCTTAAGTTTTCGTTTATTTAATTAAGATGATTTTCTACATGATTGATTATAAAGGCCATAATTATACTATCAAATTCCTGTCAAAATAAAAATTTAATGTAAAATGTTAACACTTGCCAGTGTTTAAATCTAAAACATAATAATAAAAAAGAAAACTCTGGGGGGCTTCCCTGGTGGCGCAGTGGTTGAGAATCTACCTGCCAATGCAGGGGACACGGGTTCGAGCCCTGGTCTGGGAAGATCCCACATGCCGCGGAGCAACTGGTCCCGTGAGCCACAACTGCTGAGCCTGCGTGTCTGGAGCCTGTGCCCCGCAACGGGAGGGGCCGCGATAGTGAAAGGCCCACGCACCACGATGAAGAGCGGCCCCTGCACCACGATGAAGAGTAGCCCCCGTTTGCTGCAACTAGAGAAAGCCCTCGCACGAAACAAAGACCCAACACAGCCAAAAATAAATAAAAATAAATAAAGTAGCTATTAAAAACAAAAAAACAAAAAAACTCTGTGTATGAATAAGGCGAATTTATTCAGGCTATTTATTTCCGCTGGAGTGCAAAAGAAAGTTATGGCTACCTTATTATTTACTATCACACACTACTGTAAAGAGAAAACGTTTATAAGTTGTTAGAAATAGCAGATGGCTGTGCCAAACTAAGATCCTTTCTGACATGTTTATAAAGGGCATCAGCTATTATGAAACCAGGAAGGACAGTATGACAAGAGAAGAATATAGCCCAAGCGAGGTACACACTAGCAGGTAATATTTATAGTTAAAATGTTTGGGAAAAACAGAATCAGAGGATCATGGGGCTAGAAGGGGATTCATTAGAATCTTCCCAAGGGGTGAGAGACAAGATGGCAGAGTACAAGGACTTGAGCTCACCTCCTCTCACAAAAACACCAAAATCACAGCTAACTGCTGAAGAACCATTGACAAAAAAAGACTGGAACCTACCATAAAAACATATTCTACATCTAAAGACAAAGAAGAAGCCACAACAAGATGGTAGGAGCGGTGCTTTCACAATATAATCAAAACCCATACCTGACAGCTGGGCGACCCACAAACTGGAAAATAATTATATCACAGAGGATCTCCCACCAGACTGAGAGTTCTGAGACCCATGTGAGGCTACCCAGCCTGGGGGTCTGGCATTGAGAAGAAGAGTCCCCAGACCATTTGCCTTTGAGGCCAGTAGGGCTCGAGTGCAAGAGCTCCATAGGACTGGGGAAAACAGAGACTCCAGGGTGCGCACAAGGTCTCACGTGTACTGAGAGGGTGTGGAGAAAAGGGAACCCTCCTACATTGTTGGTGGGAATGTAAACTGGTACAGCCACTATGCAGAACAGTATGGAGGTTCCTTAAGAAACTAAAAATAGAGCTACCATATGACCCAGCAATCCCACTCCTGGGCATATGTCTGGAAAAAAAACATGGTTCAAAAGGATATATGCACCCCAAAGTTCACTGCAGTGCTGTTTACAATAGCCAAGACATGAAAGCAACCTAAATGTTCATCTACAGAGTAATGGATAAAGAAGATATGGTAAATATATACAAGGGAATATTACTCAGCCATAAAAAAAGAATGAAATAATGCCATTTGCAGCAACATGGATGGACCTAGAGATTATCATACTAAGTGAAGTCAGACAGAGAAAGACAAATAACATATGATATCACTTATATGTGGAATCTTAAAAAATGATACAAAGGAATTTACAGAACAGACTCACAGACTTCAAAAACAAACTTATGGTTACCAAAGGGGAAAGGTTGCGGGGGAGGGATAAATTAGGAGCTTGGGATTAACATATACACACGACTATATATAAAACAGATCATCTACAAGGACCTACTGTATAGCACAGGGAACTCTACTCAATATTCTGTAATAACTTACATGGGAAAAGAATCTGAAAAAGAATGTATATATGTATATGTATAACTGAATCACTTTGCTGTACACCAGTAACTAACACAACATTGGAAACCAACTATACTCCAATATGAAATAAAAATTAAATTAAAAATTTAAAAAATAACCTTTTCATTATGCATAGGAAAACAAAGAATCTTCTCTTTTCTTTGGGAACACATGTACACAGCTATTCTAGGTAAATTAAGAATATTCTTTGTGTCTAGCCTCTCTTAGGGTTGGAGATTCTATCATTCTCTTTGGTTATCCATATTGTATTTATGCAACATTTAAGTCTATTTCTCTTTTTCTGTCCTGAAGATGCACAAGAACGGGCAACCATCCTTTCTGTAACAAGAGCCTTCCTGTACCTGAAGATAATGCTTAATCACTCATCAGCTTTATTGTCTCAAGAACCAAAAAAAATTCACTTTTTTAAAGTTGTTAGAGGATATGGTTTAATGTTGACCCACATATAACATCCAAAAACCTGAAGGAAGTGAGGGAAGAGGAAAGGAATAATCAAAAAGAAAGGAACAGCAGGCCAGATAAAATAGGAAATAAAGGCTAAAAGGAGAGAAGAAAGAAAACATCCTTGACAGACTTCAAAAATAATATCTGAGTGCTTATCATATGCAAGGCACTATGTAGAGGGCTTTATACAATTGTCGTATAGCTAACACTTAACTGAATGTGTACCTCGTGTCAGGCATCATTCTACATGCTTTCCATATATGAGCTCACATAATCTTCACAATATCCCAAGGGTAAGATATTCCCGTATTTCAGATAAGGAACTAAAACACAGGCTCATAATTCCTTCATATTCTTGGTGTGTTCTATGAAGGACATCATTATTTCTATTTTATAGATGTGAAAACTGAGTATCACATTAAATAACATGCCCATGATCAAAAGAGCTGGTAAGTGATAGAGCTGGGTTTTTTACCAAGAATTCTCTGATTCCAAAGTACCTACATGTCTAACTTAAGAGAAGAAAGAAAATAGTAATAACAATAAGCACAAGAGAGTATATCACATGCCTGGCACTATTCAAAGAGTTGGGGAAATGGGACTCAAACCCAGAAGTCCAGTCCCAGAGCTATGCTCTTCCCACAACATTATACTGCCTCTTGTAATTAAAATATATAATGGGAGCAACTGTTTGGGATCACGAAAAATAAGAATGGTCTAGTAGGTAAATATACACTGTTACTACTATATAACTAATATTTCTTGAACACTTACTAAATACTTCTGGTAGACATTGTAACATGCCACCCAGATCCCCCTCAGGAATGAAGGACTTATTTCACCAGTTGATGGGAGTCCTAAAAGAAGACAGCCCTCAACTGCCAGCTCTCACTGAAAAAACTTACCTGTGGGGTTGGCTGAGGTCTTTGTTGGGATGCAGTACAGCTCATTTCCCACAGGTGTTGATCCAAAATGCACTTCCTAATAAATAATAAACATCCTGAATGTTAAGTTTGACCTGAGAGTTTGCTTCCCTAGGAACCCAACCTGAAACAACATTTTACAGAATCTCTTTTAATTCTCACCATCCTATGAATCAGGTGCTATTATCTTTGTATACTCATTTTACAAATGAAGACACTAAGGCCTAAATTTCCCAAGGTCATAGAGCTGGTCAAGGATGGAAAAGAATTGGAACAGAGAATGTATAATTCTGGAGGCTGTACCCTCAACTTCTACATGACTGTATATATAGAGACAGGCTCTATATACAGGCTATATATATAAAATCTCTCTCTCTCTCTCTCTCTATATATATATACAGACTGTATATATTGAGACTTGTCATTAGTTCAACATGGATTTAATACCGAGGGGAAAGAGGCACTCTGAGTACTCTCAAATCTTGAGGGAAAAGAAATTTAACATTTATGTGTAAAGCATAGGTAAGAATAATGTTCGTAGTTGGAATGACTGAAATGTAAACCAGGTGCCCTGAAAAGGAAGACTGGTCAAGAAAATAGTCAAACAATTTTTACCTCTGTGCCTTCTACAATTTATTTCTTAAGGAGAGAGAGCTAAGGACCAAAAAAAGTTCCCATATGAAAGAGAGGAAAATGTTCAATTAAAGATATACCTTATATATTATCTTAAATTCAAAGAGAAAAGGCTTCACTCTCCAATATGCAATGTTTATCATCTGATACATCTATCTAGCATCTTTCCTCATGAGAGAAGTTGAAAACATAAAATGCCAGCATATGACCCGGACTTCAATGAAAAGTTACAGGGTATGATATCTGTTCACAGTATTCTAAAAGATATGGGGCAGTGTTAAAAGATGGGGTGGGGAGAGAGGAGTTGAGGTGGCATAGAGCCATAGCTTTTGCCTGAGTTATGCTATTCAATCATAGATTTTCTCCAATGTTTTAAATTCCAAGTACTATTAGCCATCTTAACTTTTTCACTTTTTCCAGGACAGATAAGATTGAAAACATAAATCCCTTGACTCATACGTAAGCTTAAATTGTGTAGAATCCACTTTTTAAAATTACACTTTTTTATGGGCATGGATAATTCCCCGTATTTCCAATGGAGAGAAGGGAAAAATTACAACTAAAAAAAAATTCAGTATTAAATTTATCCTCTCAGTGCTCATGTGTCCTGGGTGCATCTTTGATTTCACTCAAAACCTAAAGTAAATCTAAAACACACCCAGAACATAAGAGGGCCTGAAAAACCAAGTTCAGAGAAAATGGGATGCAGTTAGCAAAGATTACATGCATCAGTGAACTGTAGTAAATTGAACACTTTTAAATGCCAGAGGTTTTCTCTGTGAAACTAGGGGGTTTGAAAGGAAAATCAATAATGTTGGGAAAGAGAAACCCTCTTTACACATCTCTAATTAGTCATAGCAGAATCTGGTAGATTTCCATATTACAACTGGATCAAACTTGTGAAATTGGTTTTGATCCCAGACTCATTCAGTACCTCTTCCAGAAGAAGCTCCACTCAAGACAATCAAAGGCTTTTCAACCTTGAATGATCCCCAACATCACTGTTTTAGTGTGCATCCATGCTATATTATGTTCAGTGTCTGTGTAATGTTGCCTCCAGCAAATCTCCCTGGAATTACCCTAAAAAAGCTCCATTTATAAGAACAGGCAAAGAATCTTCAAACTGGTCGGCTTCAACTTTAGCTTGAGCCTTCAAAATCTATATTGTAAGTGAAACCAGGCATAAAGAGGCACAGTTCTTCAGATCTTTCATTTTTTAAATAAATCGAATAAATATTGGCCATATTGTTTATATTAGGGCACGAACCCCTCTGTAAAGCCACTGCTTAAGTCTAATAATGAAATAGGTAAAGGGTTTCTGTATTTTTCTGAATAATCAATATCAAAGCTGCTGATGCAAATTTATTTGAACCCCAGGGAGCACATCCTTTGAAGTTCTGGGAAATTTTTAAATATAGTGTGCAAATCAATAAGTGGACAAAAACATCTCTGTCAATGTGTTCATTTTTATTTGGAGAGGAAATATATCTTTAAATGTAATCTCTTTCTCACTCCCTCTATGAACCCTTTCCCCAAATCATTTCTTTTACAAAAGAAACTCATGACTGTCAGCTGAACATAAAACATTCTTTTTGGCCATAATTAGAAGTGGTGTAGTGTCACCTCTCTGAAAAGGATGACTCCTCAAGCCTGAAAGACAGTCTGCCTGTTTCTACTCTTTTGTAATACTCTCATGCTTTTCTCTTTTCCCATCATTTCACATCCAGTTTTGGAGCCTTAGCTAACTGGTATGGTTTGAGGGCATTTTCAGAAGGGATTCTACCAGTCTGGTTTGGTGGTATGTGCTGTTTTGAATGGGATGCATCTATGAGATTAAAAATATATTTTTTCATTACTGCCTATTTTCACAGTCCACTAAGCAAAAACACAGAACAATTCCCCCCCCCCCCCATTCTCCCTTTCTCCTCTTTTTTCCCCTGTGGAGTTCAAATTAAAGAAAGG
The DNA here is from genome assembly GCF_949987535.1 of Balaenoptera acutorostrata. NCBI lineage: Eukaryota > Metazoa > Chordata > Mammalia > Artiodactyla > Balaenopteridae > Balaenoptera > Balaenoptera acutorostrata. The sequence goes on along the minus strand of NC_080082.1, from coordinate 15,917,018 downwards.
TGAAAATTGAAGCTGCTGTAGGCAAGGCGATTGCAACATGCATATTTGATTTTTATGATGGATCTAAATTGCTGAATAAGGCCATGGAACAAAGGGAGACTGCAGCTTCCTGCCCATCACACGCAGCCACTGAATGCAGAACAAAAGCTTCGGCCATTAAGGGCTCAGCAGGGAGACACATTATATAAATGACTTTGTCTTTCTTGCCCCCTCCCCCCACCACTGGGTGCACTGGACAGGGATGGGTGTGTGTGTGTGTGTGTGTGTGTGTGTGTGTGTGTGTGTGTGTGTGTGTGTGTGTGTGTGTGTGTGTGTGTGTGTTATTTGCCAGGGCAGCAGATAAGAAATCCTGGAAGCAGCAATGGGAATAGAAAAGGTACAGCGTATTATGACTCAAAAAAGCCATGCTTTACTCACTGGACCAGTGTAGCTCTGAGCACTGTTGGTCAGAGCACCACCAAAGATAACCACTTCTCTGAGAAACTTGGTGTCTTTTCAGAACAACCTGTAGCTTTTCTCTTAACTATTTCATTTCTTTCATCAGGAATGATGAAGCATAAAGAAAAACACTTGGAAAAAATATGAAAGCCTAGAATTCCAAGGTAATTGCCAGACCTGCTTAAAGAACAAACTGACATAGTTCATTGCAGCACTAATTTCGTAAGAAGCTACTACTTTTAATTCTTCCTTCCAGACTCACAGTTTTTCTTTTGGCAGTAAAAGAGAACTATGTATCAATAAAAATCATAAGCCATCACATAGCTGAGTCAACCTGTTTTTAAGAGGCCTCCTGTGGTGGTGACCTGAGTAGGTGCTACTGTTTTTCCTGGCTCGAAACACCAGCAAACCTATACATACACATTTAACAATCTTTGCATAGAATTGGTTTTGTAGGATTTTAGTGTGCTCCACAGAGGTGAATTATTTTATTATTTCTAATATCACTGTGAAAGGTAGGGATTAGGACAGATTCTCTTTGCAGGTTCTAGGTTAAAGAACAGAGTGATTAAGTACATTGAAGGTGACACACTGAGTTGGAGGCAGGCTAAGAGTGAAACCCAGGTCACTGGATGCTCACTTCAGGCCTAAGTATCACTGTATGTTTCATGAGCTCAGTGGTAAGTTTCTATTTCTTAGTACAATTCAGAAGTTATACTAAGATGTTCCGACAGTCCTCCAACTCTCTTATATAGTAGAGAAAACAGTCCCACTGTGGACCAAAGTAACTGAAAGTCAGTGTCAGGTGCTGCAGAACTAGAACTGAGGGTTCTTGGTAAGACTGAATCCCAAAGACAAACTCAACATAAGGGCATATACATCCTTAAGTAACCTAATGATGATGGAATTGTGTAAAGCAATTGTGTAAGCAAAATGCCATTCGTCATATACATTACTACTCTGTCTCAAAATGGGCAATTCATTTAAAATAAAGTAGACTCTTATCACTTATATGAAAGCTGAGGGACAGACAGTGGGTTATTACTGTAGAGTAATTCAGTTCTGAGCTACAGAGGTCACCAAGCTACCTTTTTACAAATTCTTTTGGGTCTTGCTCTAAGATGGTTAAATTCCTTATTATTGGGTAGGAAAAGGTCTCTCAATAAAGACTGCTTAATGGATTAGGATAGTATTGAGACTTACACTTCTGATAGTTTCAAGGAAATGGAATGAATAAACAGTTAAGGGGAGTCCCTAACACTACACGGCCAGAGGTGGGGGGTGATAGTATGGATAAATAAGCAGACGGATCAGTTTAGCAGAGAAGAGACTGCTGAATAGTTATCCATTTCTTTATTCATTTATTCAGTTATCAAATATTCATTAACGGCCTACTATGATTCTATGTGCTGTGGAATCAGTGTGAGTAAGACACGGTTCCTGCCCTAAATAATAATCTTATATGTGGTTAGGGATTGTGGTAAAGATATTAAATAGTTATATAAATATCTACATAGATTAACATATGGCAAGATATGAAGAGGAAGAGCAGTGCTCTATGAGAATGTTAACTGGGAGGACCTACCTCATCGGCGGGGGTCAGGGATGGCTTTAATGAAAATGAGACATTTAAGCTGAGGCAGGAAAGAAAAAGTCAGATATGCTCTAATTTCATACATTTCACCTTCTGAGGTATAATACATCTCAAGATATCAATTTAAAATGAGAGTCAAGGAAATGATGTATTTCTTTAGGTTTTCATATACCTTCACTTCTCATTTATCCTATCAAAAAAGAAAACTTCATTACTTTGCTTAAAAGTAAAACAAAATACAAATTTGGCTATAGGCCTCTGGCAATTTAAATTTATTTCAGAGTAAGAGCCAAAGGCCAGAAGGCTTTAGCTGCACTATACAATATGGTAGCCATACATGACTATTTCAATTTAATTTAACTTAATTTAAAATTAAGTTCTCCAGCTACATTAGCCACACTTCCAGTGTTCAACAGCCACTATACTGGACATCATTGCAGCTAGAGGCTATTAAAATTAAAATTAAATTAAACTAAGCACTGAGTTCCTCAATTGTACTAGCTATATTTTGAGTGCTCAATTTCAAGTGAATAGTGGCTATCAGTGGACAGCAGATACAGAACATTTCTATCACTGCAGAAACTGCTATTGAGCAGCATTACAAGACTATGTGGCACTTTGTTGACTCTCTAGTCTCATTTTCTACCATCCCTGTTTACACTACCCTAGCCATGCTGGAATCCTTGCTGATCCTTCAGTATACCAGGTATGATCCTGCCTCAGGACTTCTGCATAGCTTAGAAGGTCCTACCTTCCTCTCCAGCCACATCTTATATAACAGTCTCCAGCTGCTTTCTGTATCCTTAGCCATGCCAGTTTTCTTTCTATATCCCTCATTTTCCAGGTCTCCTTTATCTCAGGACTTTGCAAATATTATTACCTTTCCTTGGAAGGCTCCTCCTTCCTTACTTTACCTTTCCTTCAAATATCAGCTTACTTATTTCATCAAGAAAGCCTTTTCTGACTAGGTCAAATTCTCTTCTTACAAACTCACATCCTTCTCTTGCATCGTGCTTATTACAGTTGCAGGTTTACTTTTATTTATGTCATTTTTAATTCATGTCACACACTTCATATCCACTGAGAGTTCCATGAGAGCAGGGACCATGTCTGTTTTTGATCACTGTTGTATTCTCAAAAGGTAGCAGAATGTATGGAACAAAACAGGAGTGTAATAAAAATCTATGATTGAATTATCAATGAATGAATGCTTGGGGAAGAAATAGCCAATGGTCAGTTTAAAATATATATGCTGTCCTGCTTCTTCCATGCATGTCAAGTACCCAAATTTCAAAGTAAGAGTATAGACAGTGAACAAAAATGAATGATGGGGAATGTAATAATTTCAGAAGTATGAAGTACTTCTTTCAGATTGATAAAAAGTACTGCTCCCCCAAAGGATAACAGAATTAGTTTAGGTATAATTTGTATTCTTTTTGCTTATCTGAATTTTCTAATATTTCTCCGCCATCACATATTAGTGTTGTAAGGACGTTATTTTTTATTGCAACACCAAAAATTATTATACTCCAACGCATCAGAAAGCCAAAATACCTAGGAGGTACAGTGGTTAAAAAGAAGAGTACTTTTTTTTCCTGCCAGACAAACCAGAGATGAATTCCTCGTTCTGAATTTTGCTGGTTCTGTGACCTTAAGCATATCATCTCAACTCTCTGAACCTCGCCTTTCAAATGAAGATCATAATAGTATTCACAACACAGGGTGGTTGGGAAGATTTAATAAGATAATGGATATAAAACATTCAATAAATGGTAGCTTAAAATGTACATGCTGAAATGGCCATATTTAAAGTGTCATGGCTAACTAAGCAAAGATCTCAATAACTATTTTGTTTCTTAATTATTAATTAGAAAGTAAAAGATTTTAGGTCACAGATTCCAAGTTTGGCATTGCATACTGGATTTGCTCCCAAGTTATCTTTCTTTTGAATGTGACCGGTCCACATACTCTAGGAATTCAAGGTAATTCCAAGCAATTAAATTTATTCAACTTGTTCAACAAATATTTTTGTGTGCCTCCTGTATATCAGGCACTGGGTTATGGATGATATAGTTAGATAAAGATATTACTACATCTCTTTCAACGTAAATAACCTACATGATGCCTGGGTGAGCATCTAAGATGAAAATTTAGTTACCAACTGTCACAAACTATTTGCATTATACTGGTACGAAAGTATTTGAATAAATGATTTTTTAATGAGTGCTTTTTATAGATGTGTGAAAAGTACTTTTATAAGGATATTCTCTTAGCACTGTGTTTATACTATTGAATATTTAAGTGCCCAATAATTGTGGCTTAGTTACATAAGTGATAATAAATCCATATAATGGAATACTATGTAACTATTAAAAATGCAGTGGTAGAAATATATTCACTGGTATGGAAAGAAATTTATGACATGTCGGTAAATCTAAATGATATAGATTTTAAACTTTAAAAGGTTTCAAAGTTGCATGCTTAGTAAGAACCTATTTATATAAAAATTCCATAGTGTATGTCTATGTAAGCAAAAAGACTGAAAGGACAACATCAAAATGTTATCATTTTCTATATCAGTTGTTCACAAATGTGACTGCATATTAAAATCAACAGGGGAATTTAAAAAATAAACTGATGTAGGGACACAATTAGAAATTCTGATTTAATTGGTCCTCTAAGGGGCCCAGGTGTTGATATTTAAATTATGCATTCTAGGTGATTCCAATGTGCATCTAGGATTGAAAACACTTTTTCCTAAGTGGTGGACTATATTTTATTTTGGTATCTTTTTTTCTAAATTATATACATGAGCATTATAGATTACTTATGCAATGAAAAGTGATGTCACAAGCAGAACACTGTTAATATTACTATAGGTTGCCAAATAGTGAATTAGGATATATAGTAAGGTTCCTCATTTTTTAATTCCTGAATTTGGTTAGTTATGCCTTTTTCAAAAAAAACGATGAGTTTATGATGAGTCTTGCCTGGGAATAAACATCAATTTTAATTATATCAAGAAACAACTTTTGCCTTTGTTGATTTGTTGAATGTTTGTTCATTACTTTATTTTTTTTCTTCTAGCTTCTTTTGGTTTTAATTCTTGTTTTTACCTTCTTCAGATGGATACTTAGATCATGAGTTTTCAGTTTTTCTTCTTTTCTAATATATGCATCTAAAGCTAAAATTTTCCCTCTAAGAATGCTTTAGCTATACTCTTACAAGTTTTGATATGTAATATTTTCATTATTATTTATTTTAAAATATTCTCTATTTTTCCATTGTGATTTTTTCCCCTTGAGACATGGGATATTTAACAGTATATTTTAAAATCTCCAAATATATGAGACTTTTCTAATTACCTTTATGATATTCTTTTCTAGTCTAATTCCATAGTGATCTGAGAAAATACTGTACTGTTTCAATATTTTGACATTTTTTGATAATATCTTTGTGGCAGGACTACAAATTATTCTGTGTGCACTTAAAAATAATGGGTATTATAAGTCAGACAGAGGAATACAAATATCATATGATATCACTTATATGTAGAATCTAAAAAAATATACAAATGAACTTATTTACAAAACAGAAATAGACTCACAGAAATAGAAAACAAACTTACGGTTACCAAAGGGGAAAGGGAGGGAGAGGGATAAATTACGAGTTTGGAATTAACAGATAGACACTACTATACATAAAATAGATAAACAACAAGGACCTACTGTATAGCACAGGAAACTAATATTCAGTATCTTGTAATAACCTATGATAGAAAAGTATCTGAAAAAGAATATATATCTATATATATCTGAGTCACTTTGCTATATACCTGAAACTAATAAAACATTGTGAATCAACTATACTTCAATAAAAAAATATTTAATAATGGGTATTATGTAGCTGTCATACGCATTCTTAAGTTTTACATACAAGATAAATAAATCAAGTTTGTTAACTGAGCTGTTCAAATTTTCCTTCTATTAATTTTTGTCTGCATATTCTAAAAGTCATTGAGAATGGTGTGTTAAAATCTCCCACTGTAAAGAAAAAAAAAAAATCTCCCACTGTGATAATGAATTTCCATATTTCTCCTTCTGTCTTATAAATTTTTGTGTTCTATATTTTGAGGCTATGTTATTAGGTACATACCTATTTAGAATTATTTTAGCTTCCAGGTGAATTAAGTATTTTGTCAAGAAATGTCACTGTTTATAACTAACAACAATATTTTTAAATGACTTTATATGATCTTAATATAGCATTCACATATTTCTTTCGATTAGTGTTTAAATTATTTGGTACACTGTATTACTGACCCTAGTTCTTCACCCCTTCCAGTATCTACATCCTTTGTCATGTGACTGCTCTTCCTTCCACTAGAGGCAGAGTACCTCCCTGAACTTTGCCTTTGGACTCAGTCATAGGACTCTTTTTGGCCTTGAGATGTTAGTAGCTATACTGCATACAAAGACTTAAAATGTGCTTGTTCAGTTTAACTTTCCCATGCTTCTACCATCATCCTAAGAATATGCCCTGACTATACTGGTGGTCCAAGGAAGAAAACCTGATCTTTACTCAAATTCCAGTTTGGAGCCAAGCTAAGCCTATCAACTCCTCCCAAGATGTCTGAGAAGAAATAAATTATTTTTGTTTTAAGCCACTGAATCAGGGACATTATTGTGGCAAAAGTGAACAGATATAGAAGATGGTTAAGATATAAGTGGGGTGCTCCAGTAGTAAAAACCTAAAATATATAAGAGTAGATTTGGAACCAGGAAGCAGGTAGTGAGGAAACTGTAATAAGACGCTGTAAAAATGGCAAGGAAATCATTAAGGAAGACTAGGAAAATAATGACTCATGTAATGGCAAAACATTTTGTAAAAATGTTGTATGGGATTATCTGACAAAAAATTATTTAATAAACTTGGGGGAGCTAATAAAAGGTTGGGGGAGTAGAATTTGAGGGAAAATGTTAAATGTACAAAATGTTTGTTTCTAGCTGTACCTGGTCAGATTATACAAGAAAGAGATTACTTCAGAAAAAAAGTGGTCTGTTTGCAAGCAGAATTAAAGAGACTACAAATTGCCCAGACATTTCAGGATTGGAAAATAAAACTTTCTTATCAAATAAAAGCTGTAGCCATTAAGAAACAGCTTCAGGGAGAAGACCAAACCCAGGGTATCAAGTAAAGAGCAAATCAAGGGCATGGCTATTAGACTTTTTGTTAAGACCTCTGGAAGAACTGAAGAGGTGCCCTGCAAATCATCTCTATGGGAGGAAAAAGGTGACTTTCAGAAATATAAAAGGCATAGTCCCACAAGAATGTGATGCATACCCGAGTATCTGTAATTCAAGTGTGGAGAGAAGAACATGTCTCAAAAAGAATTGTGGGGGTGGGAGAGGATCAAGATGGCAAAGCAGTAGGACATGGAGCTCACATTCTCCCACAAAAACATTAAAAATACACCTGCAGGGCTTCCCTCGTGGCGCAGTGGATCAGACTCTGCCTGCCAATGCCGGGGACACGGGTTCGATCCCTGGTCCGGGAAGATCCCACATGCCGCGGAGCAACTAAGCCCGTGCGCCACAACTACTAAGCCTGCACTCTAGAGCCCACGAGCCACAACTACTGAAGCCTGGGCACCTAGAGCCCGTGTTCTGCAACAAGAGAAGTCACTGCAATGAGAAGCTCGTGCACCACAACGAAGAGTAGCCTCCGCTCACCACAACTAGAGAAAGCCTGTGTGCAGCAATGAAGACCCAACACAGCCAAAAATAAATTAATTAATTAATTAATTTTTAAAAATACATCTACAAGTGGAACAGTTCACACAGAACATCTACAGAACACTGAAGGAAGACCTCAGACTTCCAAAAAGGCAAGAAAACCTCCACATAACTGGATACAACAAGAGGAAAAAGAAAAAGAAGGAACTGGGACAGGGCCAGCACCCCAGGGAGGGAGCTGTGAAGGAGGAATGGTTCCCGCACCCAGGGAAGTCTCCTAATCTGCGGGAAGATCAACCTGGACGGAGGGGTGCTTTGGAGCCTAGAAGTAGAGTGCAGCAACTGGTTTGTGGAAGGAAAAATGGAGAGTAACCTGCACAGAAGGTCAGCACCACTGCCCTGCACTCCCCAGCCTGACACACTCGTCTGTCGGTAGGGTTAGGGGCTGGGTCTTATCCCAGTGCACAGAGAGGACTGGAGATGGCTGCACAGAGACAGCCTGAAGAGGCTGGACTGTGGCAACTGAGGGTGTACCCACCAGAGAGGCAAGGCACCATTCAAAAGCAGAATACACTTTCTTCTCAAGTGCACATGGAACATTCTCCAGGACTGATCACATGCTGCACCACAAAGCAAGCCTCGATAAATTTAAGAAAACTGAAATCATATCAAGCATCTTTCCTGACCACACTGCATGAATTTAGATATCAATTACAAGGAAAAAAACTGTAAAAAGCACAGACACCTGGAGGCTAAACAACATGCTACTAAACAACCGATGGATAACTCAAGAAATCAAAGAGGAAATAAAAAAACACCTAGAGACAAATGACAATGAAAATACGATGGTCTGAAACCTATGGGACACAGCAAAAGCAGTTCTAAGAGGGAAGTTTATAGCAATACAATCTTACCACAGGAAACAAGAAAAATCTCAAATAACCTAACCTTACATTTAAAGCAACTAGAGGAAAAAGAACAAACAAAACCCAAAGTTAAAAGAAAAGTAACCCTAAAACCCTAACTCTAACCCTAACACTTTGAAAGAAATCATAAAGATCAGAGCAGAAATAAATGAAACAGAGACGAAGAAAACATTAGAAAAGATGAATGAAACTAAAATCTAGAAAAAAAGGGAGAGGACTCAAATCAGCAAAATCAGAAATAAAAAAGAAGTTACAATGGTCACCACAGAAATACAAAGGATCATAAGTGACTACTACAAACAACTATATGCCAATAAAATGGACAATCTAGAAAAAAATGGACAAATTCCTAGAAAGGTACAACCTTCCAAGACTGAACAAGGAAGAAACAGAAAATGTGAACGATTTCACAATTACTGAAATTGAAACAGTGATTTAAAAACTTCCACCAAACAGAAGTCCAGGACCAGATGACTTCACAGGTGAATTCTATCAAACATTTAGAGAAGAGTTAACACCTATCCTTCAGAAACGTTTCCAAAAAATTGCAGAAGAAGGGCCTTCCCTGGTGGTCCAGTGGTTAAGACTTCGCCTTCCAATGCAGGGGGTGCGGGTTTGATCCCTGGTTGGGGAGCTAAGATCCCATGTGCCTCGGGGCCAAAAAACCAAAACGTAAAACAGAAGCAATATTGTAACAAATTCAATAAAGACTTTAAAAATGGTCCACATCAAAACAATCTTACCAAAAAGAAAAAAAAAAAAAAAGTACCACCAAAACTGCAGAAGAAGGAACACTCCCAAGCTCTTTCTATGAGGCCACCAACACTCTGATACCAAACCAGACAAAGATACCACAAAAAAAGAAAATTACAGGCCAATATCACTGATGAAAATGGATGCAAAAATACTCAAAAAAATATTAGCAAGCCAAATCCAACAATACATTAAAAGGATCATACACCATGATCAAGTGGGATTTATCCCAGGGATGCAAGGATTCTTCAATATACTCAAATCAATCAGTGTGACATACCACGTTAACAAGCTGAAGAAGAAAAACCATATGACCATCTCAATAGATGCAGAAAAAGCTTTTGACAAAATTCAACACCCATTTATCATAAAAACTCTCCAGAAAGTGGGCATAGAGGGAACCTACCTCAACAAGTAAAGGCCATATATGACAAACTCACAGCTAACATCATTCTCAAAGGTAAAAAGCTGAAAGCATTCCCTTTAAGGTAAGAAACAAGACAAGGATGTCCACTCTCAGTACTTTTATTCAACATAGTTTTGGAAGTCCTAGCCATGGCAATCAAAGAAAAAGAAATAAAAGGAATCCAAATTGGAAAAGAAGTAAAACTACCACTGACTGCAGATGACATGATACTATACATAGAAAATCCTAAAGATGCTACCAGAAAACTACTAGAGCTCATCAAAGAATTTGGGAAGGCTGCAGGATACAAAATTAATATACAGAAATCTCTTGTATTCCTATACACTAACAACGAAAGATCAGAAAGAGAAATTAAGGAAACAACCCCATTTGCCATCACATCAAAAAGAATAAAATACCTAGGAATAAACTTACCTAAAAAGGCAAAAGACCTGTGCTCTGAGGAGTATAAGACACTGATGAAAGAAATCAAAGATGACACAAACAGATGAAAAGATATACCATGTTCTTGGATGGGAAGAATCAATATTGTCAAAATGAGTATACTACCCAATGCAATCTAAAGATTGAATGCAATCCCTATCAAATTACCAATGGCATTTTTCACAGAACTAGAACAAAAAATTTTAAAATTTGTATGGAAACACAGAACACCCTAAATAGCCAAAGCAATCCTGAGAAAGAAAAACAGAGTTGGGACTTCCCTGGTGTCCAGGGGCTAAGACAATGCAGGGGGCCCAGGTTCGATCCCTGGTCAGGGAACTAGATCCACATGCTGCAACTAAGAGTTCACATGCCACAACTAAAGATACCGTGTGCTGCAACTAAAGGATCCCACATGCCACAACTAAAAGGTCCTGCATGCCACAACTAAAGAGCCCACATACCGCAATGAAGATGCTGCATGCGGCAACGAAGATCCCACGTGCTGCAACTAAGATCCAGAGCAGCCAAATAAATAAATAAATAAATATTAAAAGAAAGAAAGAAAGAAAGAAAAAACAGAGCTGGAGGAATCAGGCTCCCTGGCTTCAGACTATACTACAAAGCTACAGTCATTAAAACAGTATGCTACCAGCACAAAAATAGAAATATAGATCAATGGAACAGGATAGAAAGCCCAGAGATAAACCCACACACCTACAGTCAATTAATCTATGATAAAGGAGGCAAGAATATACAATGGAGAAAAGACAGTCTCTTCAGTAAGTGGTGCTGGGAAAACTGAATAGCTACATGTAAAAGAACGAAATTAGAACATTCTCTAACACAATACACAAAAATAAACTCAAAACGGACCAAAGACCTGAATGTAAGGCCAGACACTATAAAACTCTTACAGGAAAACACAGGCAGAACACTCATTGACATAAATCTCAGCAACATCTTTTTTGATCCACCTCCTAGAGTAATGAAAATGAAAACAAATATAAACAAATGTGACCTAATTAAACTTAAAAGCTTCTGCACCACTAAAGAAACCATAAACAAAACGAAAAGACAACCTCAGAATGGGAGAAAATATTTGCAAATGAAGTAACCAACAAGGGATTAATCTCCAAAATATACAAACAGCTCATACAGCTCTATGTCAAAAAAACAACCCAATCAAAAAATGGGCAGAAGATCTAAAAAGACATTTCCCCAAAGAAGACATACAGATGGCCAAAAAGCAGATGAAAAGATGCTCAACATAACTAATTATCAGAGAAATGCAAATCAAAACTACAATGAGGTACCATCTCACACCGGTCCAAATGGCTATCATCAAAAAGTCTACAAATAGTAAATGCTGGAGAGGGTATGGAGAAAAGGGAACCCTCCTAGACTGTTGGTGGGAATGTAAATTCATACAACCACTATGGAGAACAGTACGGAGGCTCCTTAAAAATTTAAAGTAGAACTACCTTATGATCCAGCAATCCCACTCCAGGGCATATATCTAGAGAAAAGCATAATTCAAAAAGATACATGCACCCCAATGTTCAGTGCAGAACTATTTATAATAGCCAAGACATGAAAGCAACCTAAATGTCCATCTTCAGGGGAATGAACAAAGAAGATGTGGTACTTATATACAATGGAATATTATTCAGCCATAAAAAAGGATGAAATAATGCCATTTGCAGCAACATGGATGAACCTAGAGATTATCATACTAAGTGAAGTAAGTCAGACAGAGAAAGACAAATACCATATGATATCATTCATATGTGGAAACTAAGTTTAAAAATGATACAAATGGACTTATTTTCAAAAGAGAAACAGACTCACAGATATCGAAAACTAACTTATGGTTATCAAGAAGAAACGTGGCAAGGAGGGATAAATCAGGAGTTTGGGATTAACGTACACACACTACTATATACAAGATAGATAACCAACAATAACCTACTGTATAGCACAAGGAACTCTACTCAATATTCTGTTATAACCTACATGAAAAAAGAATCTGAAAAAGAATGAATATATGTATTACTGAATCACTTTGCTGTATGCCTGAAACTAACACAACATTGTAAATCAACTATAATCCAAGAAATTTTTTTTTAAAAAGAATATTGGGTGTTGTTTTTCAAATATAGAGTTGATCAGAATCTAATATGAAATCCCAGGCAGTTTTTGAGAGAGATGAATCAGTAGAAATGCTGCCATCCTGAAATAAAAGGAATTACTATATACTGAGGTGTAAAAAGACTTCTGGATACCACTACACACCTATTAGAATGACAAAAATCCAGAATAGTGACAACACCAAATGCTGGGAAGAATGTGGAGCAACAGGAATTCTCATTAATTGCTAGTGGGAATGCAAAATGGTACAGCCACCTTGGAAGGCAGTTTGGCAGACTCTTACAAAACTAAACACACTCTTATCATATAACCCCTCAATTGTATTCACTGGTATTTACTCAAAGGAGTTGAAAACTCATGTCTACAGAAAAATTTGTAATACAGATGCTTATAGCAGCTTTATTCATAATTACCAAAACTTGGAGTAACCAAGAGCCATTCTCTGGCAAATAGATAAAGTGTGGTACAGCCAGACAATGGAATATTATTCAGTGTTAAAAAGAAATGAGCTGTCAAGCCATGAAAAGATATGGAGAACCTCAAATGGATAATCACTAAATGAAAGAAGTCAATCTGAAAAGGCTTTCCACACGCTGCATGATTCCAATTATATGATATTCTAGAAGAGACAAAACTACAGAGACAGTAAAAAGATCAGAGGTTGCCAGGGGAAGGAGAGGGAGGAATGAATAGGTGGAACACAGAGGATTTTTAGGGCAGTGAAAATACTCTGTATGACACTATAATGGTGGATACACATCATTATACTTTTGACCAAACCCATAAAATAGACAACAGCAAGAGTGAACCCTAGTGTAAACTATGGACTTTGTGATAATGCTGTAGCAATGTAGGTTCATCAGATGTAACAAATGTACCACTCTGGCAGGGGATAGTGATAATGGGGTAGGGCTATACACGTGGGGAGGGGGTATATGAGAAATCTCTGTACCTTCCTCTCAATTTTGCTAGGAACCTAAACTGTTCTAAAATATATAAGGTCTTAAAAAAAGACTTCTGTGGCAAGAGGATTCTGGGAAGATAGTGAGTTAAAAATACTCTACCAGGAATCTTTCTCTCCACCTAGGTAACAACTGCAGTGACAGAATATGTCTGATGTAACTATTTTGGAACTATGGAATCTATTTGAAGGCTTGTAACTTCCAAATGAATGCTTGAACAATAAACAGCAGTTAATTTTGGCCAGGTCTTATTACAGTCGCAGTACCCATCCCCCACTCCCCAGTCCCATGGCAAGCAGCCTTGCACATGTTCCAGAGAGCAGCTTGTATGTAGTTTGTGAGAGTCATGGTGGGCAATAAGGAACCTGTCCTCCAAATACTGGGGACATGGGCTCTGATTGCTGCTCTTGACAGTGGAAGGACAGATGCAGATTCAGGCAGCCATTGCTGTAAGCCCCTCTACCTCCATGTGAATTGACTGCCAGTGATTTAAAGGGCTCACATACTTTTCTCCCCCTTCATTTCTGTATTTTTCTCCCTTTGGAAGCCACATACTTAAGGAGTAGGAAATTCAAAACAAACTATATATACAGAATTTAGAAAGTCATGGCATAGGCCCAGAGAAAGGTGCAGGGGAAAAGACCTAAGAAGAAGACCTTAAGTTTACGTCTCAGTCTGACCCCAACACAGAATCAGCCTACAACAACAACAAAAAAAAAAACAAACAGCAAACCCTGGGGAAGAGGGGGAATTTAACTTCCAGAGTTACTACATTATAGGATTCAGTTTTTGTCCAGTTTTCAACAACAACAAATCACAAGGAATACAAAGAAATAGGAAAGTATGGCCCATTCAAAGGAAAAAATTGACAGAATATACTATTGATATATGATGTTAACAGAATAAAGGGGGAAAAACCCACATGACCATCTCGATTGATTCCAAAAAAGCATTTGACAAAATTCAACATCCTTTCATGATAAAAAAAAAAACCAAACACTCAATAAACTAGGAATAGAAGGAAACTACCTCAATGTAATCAAAGCCATATATGAAAAACCCACAGCTAACCTTATCCTCAATGGTGAAAGACTATTAGCTTTTCCTCTAAGACCAGGAGCAAGGCTAGCATGCCTATTTTAGCCAGTTCTATTCAACATAATACTGGAAGTTATAGTCAAAGCAATTAGGCAAGATAAAGAAATGGAAACAGAGAAGTAAATTTATCTGTTTGCAGATGATATGCTCTTACATGTAGAAAATCCTAGAGATTCCACAAAAAAAAAGATAGAATAAACAAATTGAGCAAAATAGCCGGATACAAAATCAACAAACAAACATTAGTGGCACTTCTATACACTAACGGTGAACAACCTGAAAAGGGATTTAAGATAATTTCGTTGGCAATACCATCCAAAATGCTTATGAATTTTAACCAAGGAGGTGAAAGATTTGTAAAAGCAAAAACACAAAACACTCCTGAAAGAAATCAAAAACTACATAAGTAAAAAGAAAGGCATCCCATGTTCATGGACTGGCTACTTAATATCATTAAGATGTCAACACTACCCACAGTGATCTACAGATTCAATGTAATACCTATCAAAATTCCAATGCTGTTTTCTGTAGAAATAGAAAAATCCATGCTAAAATTCATATGGAATCTCATGGGACCCCTAATATCCAAAACAATCTTGAAAAAGAACAAAGTTGGAGGACTCACACTAATGATTTCAAAGCTTACTAAAGCTACAGTAATCCTAACAGAGTAGTACAGGCTAAAAGACAGACATATAGACCAACGGAATAAAGTAGAGGGCACAGAAGTAAACCCTCACATATATGCTTGCTATAGACTGAACTGTATGCCCCTGAAATTCATATGTTGAAGCCCTAACTTCTCATGTGACTGTGTTGGACATAGGGCTTTAAGGAGTGACTTAGGTTAAATGAAGCCGTAAGGGTAGAGCCCTGATCTGACAGACTTAGTGCCTTATAAGAAGAAACATTACAAGTCTCTATCATATGAGGACACAGCAAGAATATAGCCACTTGCAAGCCTCGAAAAAAGCTCTCACCGGAACCCAACCAGGCTACACCCTGATCTTGGACTTCCAGCCCCCAGAACTCTGAGAAAATTTCTGTTGTTTAGGCCACTCAGTCTATGGTGTTTTGTCATGACATCCCGAGCTCACTAATACAATGGTCAAGGATGCCAAGACCATTCAGTGGGAGAAAGGACAATCTTTTCAACAAACAGTGCTGGGAAAACTATATATCCACATGCAAAATAATGAAGTTAGACCCTTACCTAACACCATATCCAAACATTTTGAGTTCAAAATGGATCAAAGACTGAAACATAAGAGCTAAAACTATAACACTCTTACAAGAAATATAGGACAAAAGTGTTATGACCCTGGATTTGGCAATGATTTCTTGTATATGACACAACAGGTACAGGCAATAAAATTATAAATAAACAAGCTGGACTTCATGAAAATTTAAAACTTTTGTGTATCAATGGATACTATCAACAGAGTAAAAATGCAGCCTACAGAAAAGGATAAAATATTTGGAAATCACATATCTAATAAGGGATTAATATTGGAATACATAGAAAGCTCCTTATTAAACATATTCATTATGAAATCTCTGTCTAAAAACTATTATCTGACTCATCTGTATAAGTCTCTTTCTATTAGGTGTTGTTTCTCTTGATTTTCTATCAGGTGGTTTTACCTTTTCCTGTGCCTGTTTTTTATGTTGACTGAGCACCAATAAGTGTATATAAACAATTGCAGAGAGACAGTTGGCAGACTAGGATAATTTTATCTTCCACTATAAAAGATTTAACTTTATATCTTGGAGTGGGTAAGGGCACTAGCAATTTTGTGCCATCTAAATCAGATCAAGATTTGAAATAATGTGAAGCCTGCTTTCAGTCTCTGGGTAGGCTGGGCTATTTCAGGTTCATCCTTCCTCTTAGATCTAATCAGGTATTATCCCCTCTATGTAGGCTTGAACTCCAGGTTTTCCCACAGGCTTCATGATTCTGAGTATCTCTACTTAGCTTCTCAGCCTTTTAGCCATCTTTATTAGAAATGACAGATATTTGGGTCTGCAGGAAATGGCAGACACCTCTGGGGGAAAAGCACTTCTAAATGCCAGATTCATCTCTCCTGAATGAACTCTGAGTTGGTCTCATAGGTTTCCACTATATTGTTAGCATTACAAGGTCTCAAACAGATTTTTTGTTTCGATTTCACCCAGCTTTTCTAATTGTTCTCAGTAGGGGAGATGGTCCAAACTACTTGCTCTACCATTATTACTAGAAGCCAAACTCCATACCTTACTTTTTAAAAGCATATTTAACTGTCAAAGTAAATTTTCACAAACTGGTCTGCAGATCATTTATATAAGTATCATCTATGATGCTGGTTTAAAATGTAAATTCCTGAATTCTCTCTCTAATTTAGCTGAGTCAGAAATGCACTTTTAAATAGCATCCCAGTTCACTGGGTACCTACTGAATACATGTATATTAAAAATGAATAACTGGAGAGATACCTTTATTTATACAATGATAATTGACCAGCTAGTCATTAAGTAACTACTACTTAACAGAAGAGTTAAGGGAAGTATTTGTCTTCTAAACAAAAGTTACCAGTATAATTTGCATCTTTAAAATGTTATTAGGTAAAAGTAAGGAGAAATACGAAGCAAACTTCCATAGTTTCAAAATGATCTTTCTTAGTGGCAAACTTTGCACATAAAAAAAATGTTACCTTTATGATCTTTTATTTAAATGTAAACTGTTATTTTAAAACATGATTAGGAGATCTGTATCTCTATGTGTAAAATATGAAATGTAAAGATACAAATCAAGACAATCTCACCTCATTAATAAGATAAAGATATGTTATAATGAGAAACTATCCAATAACAGAAACCATTTTATCTTTTCTGTACTAATTAGGGCTTTTTATTCAGTGAATTGTGAGATCAAAGAATTATAAGATGAAGATAAATGGTAAGGGTAAACATTATAGAACATATTTAAAACTTAGCCTAATGAATCTCAGTTAAAATTTCCTAATGGTGAGCTTAAAATTTAATGTTTAGAAAGAAATGATAAACAATTTTATTCTCTTACATATATAACCCCCAGTGGCATGTTAGACACCTTATATTTCTTCTTGAAATTTTAAATGTTTATGGCCAGTTCTCATTTAGCTTTTGCTTAGCCAAGCCTTACACAGTAACTTGTATTAAACCTGACTGAAATATTAGTTTCTTTTAACTCTTCAATGTCTGAAAATATAGTTTCATTAATTTCCTTTATTAAAATCTTCAAAATGCAACACAGTTTTCTTGTATAGTCATGCTGAAAGAAATAGAAGCACATAACTATATTCCTTCCAGTTATATGCCATATAATTTTTCATATAATTACTACTTTACCAGGTAGGAACATTTTAATCAATTTTATTTCCCTAATATATGTTTCTACCTATTACTTAGTCATTTTCATAAAAGTTATGCACAGTCTTTGATCTTTTAACCCAGTCTAACCATAACACTTCCCAGCACTCTATTCATCCTCTCAGAATCTTCATCTCTGGTAAAAAAAAAAAAAAAAAAAAAAGATGACTTTCAATTGCGCTGCCCAATCCTCATGGGATTCTGCCTCTTTAAACCAATGTGTTTTTTCTTCCCGCTCTGTAACTGCCCTCTTTATAAAACTTCCTATGAAACATTTTACAAACACTAAATCCAAACTACTGTGTTACTAGGGAAAAACAGAAAGCCAGTAAGATTAAAAGAGAACAACCCAACTACCTGATGGTCAATTCAAGTTATTCAGGCCAAGCGTGTTTTGCTTTGGGATGAATTGTATGAATTGGCTGTTTATTTGATTCTGAATTCTACATATAATTGTATCATGCATGATCTGCTCTCTATCCCCCAAATACTACTCTTGAGTCCATAAATTAATCCTCAATAAGAAGCTTCTGGGCATCTACAACATTGAGTTTGAGAATTACAATGTGGGTTTAAAAAAAAAATTGTGTTGCTTAACACATTTTAATTTATGTGCTCAATTTTCTTGTACTTCCTGGTACTCCCATTCTCATTCCAGCCCAATTTATGTTTCTCAATATTAAAGTCAGGGAATCTATCATTTCCTCTCATACAGACAAAGACTGTGTCACTCAACCATACCTGAAGGACTGTATTTACCAAGATTTCCAGTAATAGTCATTACTTGTCCTCATGAAAATAACCTACAGTGGGGAGAACACTACAGTGCAGAGAACATTAACAGAATAATCTTTCCTAGTTACGACGTGAATTAGGTAAGAAGACAATGCTGGGGTGAAGGCTAGGAGACAATAAATGAAATCATTATTATTAAGTAAAAATTAGTTAATATTTACTTTGGTAAAATTTCATGCCTGAGGGGAAGTTAATTTTAATGGATTTGGTTCACATTTTTCATGGAAATAGTATTAAGAGAAAAATCTCATGGGAATAATGTCAAAATCAATGAAATTAAAATGTTGAGAAAACTTGCCAGGTTAGAAACCCATTGCTATGGCCATAAAATTTCATATGTCTCTCACATTTCCTTTCTTAGGCTCAGAAAAGAGCCGAAGACTTGAATTAAGGGCTTAGATGTTTTTCTTTTCTCCACTCTGTAAAAATGAGGAGATAAAGGAGGTTGAGAGGAATAGGACTGTGTCCTCCCTTGCCTCTGTGATGCCACCTCCAACATAAAAAACGAGATGGTGGCTCACCAAGGAATATTTAAATAAAAAGAATCAAAACAAGTCTGTAAAACACTTGAGGCATTTTAATTGCACTTTTTGTTTGCTGTATATTTTTTCCTTTTTTCAGGGACTTGCAGTGGGAAAGGAAGCTGTGCCCCTGAGAAAGAATTCTCAGTATGCACCATGATTTGTGCTACCTTTGAGGCCTCTGCTCATTAAGAACACCTATGAGTTTCTTCTTTGTTTTTTTTTTTTTTTAGCCATTGCTTTTACTTCTTTTTTTTTTTTTTTTTTTTTTTAATTTTATAGCTACTTTATTTATTTCTTTATTTTTGGCTGTGTTGGGTCTTCGGTTCGTGCGAGGGCTTTCTCTAGTTACGGCAAGTGGGGGCCACTCTTCATCGCGGTGCAGGGACCGCTCTTCATCGCAGTGCGCGGGCCTTTCACTTTCGCGGCCCCTCCCGTTGCGGGGCACAGGCTCCAGACGCGCAGGCTCAGTAGTTGTGGCTCACGGGCCCAGCTGCTCCGTGGCATGTGGGATCTTCCCAGACCAGGGCTCGAACCCGTGTCCCCTGCATTAGCAGGCAGATTCTCAACCACTGCGCCACCAGGGAAGCCCTCTTCTTTGTTTTTTAAGAGGGCAGAATCCAGTAATAACTCAAGCACCCAGACCTCTCCCCAGACATCATTTTTAACAGTCCAAGAGGAGCTGATTCAAGGTCAGAGGTCATAGACTTTGCTCCATTTGCCAGCTGGCAGTAGGCTCCAAGGACAGAGGGTGCAAGAAGCGTGACGATTCCTCAAGATGCTCATTCACAGAGCACTGAGAATATCCCCACGGATACCTCAGAAATACTCATTTTATCTCAGTTTGGTGGGCTGGGAGAAAAGGGGGTCAATTTTCTGGGGTAGCTTTGCAGATCTTCACATGCTATGATCCCATCTCACTGAAACTGACTTTATTTTACACTAGCACAATAAAGCTTAAGAGAGGATAAAAAGTTTCTATTATAGATAAACATTATCTGCCCTGTGACTCAGAACAGAGCAACACTAACTAAAAGGCAAACATCTGGAACCTCAGTTAAGGCAGAAACAGTGGCTAGTGTAAATACTCTATCTAGAATGATAAGGAAATTTGCAAACAGAAGGAAATGGTGATATTAAAACGTTGATCTACAATTATTTTGGATGAATTCTTTTCTCTCTCAACTTATTCCCCAGTTTTTGTGCACTGGCCCTGTACCACATTCAGAATTTGACTGTTTTTCCTTTCCTAAATGGCTAAACTGAGATGTTGTGTGTAAGAAATGGAAAGTGACAAGATATGACTGAAGCATTGGAAATCAATCCAAACTAAATGTGCTTCTTAACTATAAGTGAACAGTTGAAAACAATCCTCTTTTATAGCCATGGAGATAAATACTCTGTTTTTATTAGGAAAAAATTGCTTTGGACTGAATAAAGTCATTTGATTAACAAGTCAAAGCAGATGGTTTATTGATATTTCAGAAAGGAGTTTACAAGGTCTAGGGAAAAAAGAGACCCAGCTCTGAATTAACAAATTACCCTGGTATATAGGACATTGACAGTTCACTGCTAATAGATTTATGGGCTACTGCTGGATGTTTCATCCCTATTTGGTTTATTATGATACAATATTGGGGCATGGGTAACCTATAGCCTTATTGCAATATACTATATTGACCTTTGACCTTTAGGACCTGACAGCAAAACTATGTATTAGATTTTTAATTTGTCTTAATCTAACAGGATCAACATCACTGTTGTGTGGTTTACTTTGAAGAGGCTATTCAGTGTAACTAACACAAGGCATGCCGGCTTGGGATTTGCTAGAACTCAGTAAGCTAGCTCTCAGAGGTTATAAGAGTCACATAGATAAGATCCATAAGTCATTGGCAAAATGGCATGTGGTTTGAGTAAAAAAAAAAGTGTCTATAAGGAATCTCACTGTTCAACACAGAAGGAAGTTATTTTTGTCTCTTAGGAAGTTTCAGACTCTGTATTTGAACATAAATCTTTTGATTTCAATGAACTTAATCTTTTAAAAAATCAGTTTAATTTTTTATCTCTATAAGTTCTTTTTTTAAAAATCTGCCTGGGGCTTCCCTGGTGGCGCAGTGGTTTAGAATCTGCCTGCTAATGCAGGAGACACGGGTTCGAGCCCTGGTCTGGGAAGATCCCACATGCCACGGAGCAGCTGGGCCCGTGAGCCACAGCTGCTGAGCCTGCGCGTCTGGAGCCTGTGCCCCGCAACGGGAGGGGCCGCGATAGTGAAAGGCCCGCGCACCGCGATGAAGAGTGGCCCCCACTTGCCGCAACTAGAGAAAGCCCTCGCACGAACCGAAGACCCAGCACAGCCAAAAATAAATAAATAAATAAATAAATAAATAAATAAATCTGCCTGGATATTTGATACTATCTTTTTTTTTTTAATAATATGACCTTATTTATTATTTATTTATTTATTTATTTATTTATTTATTTACTTTTGGCTGTGTTAGGTCTTCGTTTTTTTTCTGTGCGAGGGCTTTTCTCTAGTTGCGGCAAGCGGGGACCACTCTTCATCGCGGTGCGTGGGCCTTTCACTGTCCCGGCCTCTCCTGTTGCGGGGCACAGGCTCCAGACGCGCAGGCTCAGTAGTTGTGGCTCACGGGCCTAGTTGCTCCGTGGCATGTGGGATCTTCCCAGACCAGGGCTCGAACCCGTGTCCCCTGCACTGGCAGGCGGATTCTCAACCACTGCGCCACCAGGGAAACCCCGATACTATCTGTTCTTTTCTCACGTTTTCCATTATTTCTGGAATTATTTCCATTATTAAGTATTTAGAACAGTTATTTTATATTCTCTAATAATGCTATTATTGGAAATTCTTGAGCATCTGCTACTGCTATGTTGTGTCTGTTGATTCTTAAGATGGACTACTTTCTTTATTTTCTAATTTTGGGTTACGCACTCATTTTTAGTGGGGTTCTGTTTTTGGGAATCCCTGGATGAGGGTATGTCTCTCCAAAATTTTTGCTTTTGATTTTTATAGGTGCTACAGGGATCTTTCCAGCCTAGGTTGACTTCTTATGACAGTTTCTTAGTCTGGGAATTCCTGAACAATGCAAGCAATGTAAATTTGATCCCAAATCAAAATGAGGGTAGGTCTGTGGCAATGGATACTAAGGAGAAACTAGATATTTATTTTCTCTCTGTTTCTTTCTCTCTCTCCCCATCCTCTTAACCCAGAGCCCAGGGCTAGTTGGACAACTTTTCTTCAGCTCTTACTGTCCCCAAAAGAAGATTTTTTTTTTAATGTTCTCCCTCTCGCCTGAGATGTCTTAGAGGATTTCACTTTTATATATGGTACTCTTAGCTACAATTCTGTGCCGTTCACAGCTCCAAGTCCTACATGGCACTTAAAACTTTAAACCCTTGGGTACTGAGACTGGCAAACTGCTCCAGGCAGCTACATGTTGGCTCACGCTTACTCAATTTCTTTATAATCTTTGTTTTGGGTCCCTGGAATATAATTTTTCTTACTTTCATATTAACCCATTTATGCATTCAAAAGGATTTTTAAAATAGTTTACCCAGAAATATCTGATAGCAGTTTTCAGGTTAACATATCCACCAAATTGTCAGGATTGGAAGTCAGAATCTTGTTTTAGAAATGTCTCTTTTCACATAAGTAAATAAGGTAGAAGCAGGTAGGAAACTCAAGGCTCAGAAAATTTGTCCTACCAACTTTATTCACTTTATACTTGTGAATAACCTGATTTATTGCATTAGCCTACATATCTCACAATTGCATGTTTCTTCTATTCAGTCTTTTTTAAAATATCCTGGATATTGTGTTCAATATTTTGGGACAGCATATAGAATGACACACTAATGACAGCATACAGCACTTTCTAAAACTCCCATGCAAGGCAACCTACTGAATGGGAGAAAATATTTAAATCATATATCTGATAACGGTTTAATATTAAAAATATATAAAAAACTCATACAACTCAATCACAAAAATAAGCAATATGATTGAAAAATGGATAGAGGATCTGAATAGACATTTTTCCAAAGAAGATATACAGATGGCCAACAGGTACATGAAAGGATGCTCAACATCACTAACCATCAGGGAAATGCAAATCAAAACCACAAGGAGATATAACCTCATACCCATTAGAATAGCTATCATCAAAACGACAGATAACAAGTGTTGGCAAGGATGCAGAGACAAGGGAACACTTGTTCACTGTTGGTGGGAATTTAGATTGGTGCAGCCACTCTGGAAAAGAGTGTGGATATTCCTCAAAAAACAAATAATAGAAATATGATATAATCTAGTGATTACTCTTCTGGGTATACATCTAAAGGAAATGAAAACACTAACTCAAATGGATATACGCACCCCAGTGTTCGCTGAAGCATTATTTACAATAGCAAAGATGTGGAAAGAACCTAAGTGTTCATCATCAGATGAAAGGATAAAGAAAATGTGATATATATATAATATATATATAGACATTATTCAGCCATAAAAAATTAGGAAATATTGACATTTACAACAATATGGATGGACATTGAGGGCGTTATGCTAAGTGCAGTAATTCAGACAGAGAAAGACAAATACAATGTATCTCAACTTATACAAAGAATCTTTAAAAAAAAAAAAAAACTCATAGATACAGAGAACAGATTGGTAGTCACCAGATTTGGGGAAAATGGGGTGGGAGGCAAAATGGGTGAAGGAGGTCAAAAGGTACAAATTTCCAGATATAAAATAAATAAGTCCTGGGGATGTAATATACAGCATGGTGACTATAGCTAATAATATTCTATTGTATATTTGAAAGTTGTTAAGAGAGTAGATTTTAAGATTTTTCATCACACAAAAAAAATACTATGTGTGGTGATGGTTGTTAACTAAACTTATCATAGTGACCATTTTGCAATATATACAAATGTCAAATCATTATGTTGTACAGCTAAAACTAATGTTATATGTCAATTATTTCTCAATAGTAATAAAAACAATCCCTCCTATCCTTGAAATACAAGATCTGCTTTAAGTGGCCCATTTTATGTAAATTATCAAATCATCGAATTTTCATGGTATAGTAAACATTTAGCTTGGCATGGTATTTTCAAAGGGATTTTACATGGAGCATTCCAAATACGGAAATCATTGTATTTAACGAGCTCACAGATGTATTTTAGAAATCTGCAAGCCTTTAAACATTTCTGCTTTTCCATAGGAGCAATGACCAACCAATAAATACAATTAATGCTTCGATCTTTGTGACTCCCATATTCCTTACTGCCATAATACTGGATATGACAATCTCCTGTGGCATAACATATTTTGACACTACAGATTACTAACCAAAAGATAATAAAAAAGAAGTGATAAAAGGTAAGATTGAGAATTAAAGTTTTGATAGACATCCATACTCCTACCAGACAGAATAAAGATTGAAATGGGGATACAAGGAAGAAGCCAACAAGGAATAAAATTAGAAAAAAAATTGATGAACTAATACATTTATCATAGGTTTTCTTCCAGGAGATCACGGACATGTTTCAGAAAATGTTAATTTTATGGCATGTTCTTTAAGTATAATATATTTAAATTATTTTTCCTACTCTGTGCTTTTGGAATAGAACTTATTACAAAAATGAGAGAGAAACCACTTACTGATAAAGTAATTCAAGGGCTCTATAAAAACTGTTTTTGAAGTACAAGCAATGAAGTTATTGTTGCCTTAACCATGTGATGAGTGAGACTATATCAATGACATTCTTCTGACCTCTTCGCTCAAAATTTTGCTTTGAGCATTCCTTGGATAATAAGGGAAAAGCATTCATTTAGCAAAAATGTCATTTCAAATTTTAGTTTTGTAAATATGAAAGCAAGATTATTGAATTGAATGGGAAAATTGGTACACAGATAATTCTATTCTTGCCCATTAGACTATCCCAAATAGCTCTTGCTTAGTAACTCAACTTGTTATTTGGGTATGGGGTTCTTATTCAACTTTGACATTTATACTCATCATCTGACGACTCCTGCTTATGGTTCAGTCTCTGGTTCAAACACACACACACACACACACACACACACACACACACCTTACATACTTTATACTGAAGCTTACACTCAATTCTGCCATTAGTTTATTGTTTTCTGCTTGGTCCCCCAAAAATACTAAGAATGAAAGTAGGGCAGTTTAAAGAACATGTCCAAGAAGTTGTGACATTTTATTACTAAAGCTAGAGGAAGCAATGGAGTAGAAGAACAGGTGTTGCCTTTCAAAAATTATACCACAAACTCAATATTAACTCTGGTGCAAGAACAAAAACTCACTCCTCCATTTTGAAAATTTGTCTGAAAGAAAATGAATCAGATGACGTTTTCCTTAGGAAAATAAGAGGAAAAGGCTGAGTTATTCTGAATTGGTGGAAGGGAAAATATCAGAAATCCGGAAGTACATGTTAATTTGTATCAAATTTTAGCTCTGCAGTGTTGCTAAACATCATCTGCATCTGATGGTGACATAGTGATGAATGGGACATGAATACATCTTTTATTGCCTCTCCCAGTTTTCTTTAGTGATTGGTGGACAGCTGGATACAGGAATTCTTATGATTTGTTCTGTGGCCTTTTTTCAACCCTCTACTGTAATAGGATCTGCAGAAATAATTTAAAATGCTGAAAGATAATTTAGTGTTTTCTCTATGCCTTCTCTCCTCCACCTCCTTTACACTTTCCACAAGCACTAGGTACCCTCCAAGTGAACTAATCCTACTGTAAAATATTATTTCTGTTCTTCATTCTTCTAATCTATCAACTGTCCTCAGTTTTATTTACAAGGCTTTAGATTAACTGTGATGGAAATCACTGTTCTTGATTTCTGTCTTTTCTTCAGACTTTACTCTTCTCATTTATTCTTTTAAAAACTGATATTTTTTCTCTCTCTCTCCACTTTTCTGTTTGTCCATGAGAGTGGTATTATATAAATATAGAATTGCAGAATTTCAGTTTTCATTCTCTCAAGATTTTATTCAAGAATTCTTACTCTTTGGAAAAATAAACCCCAATTATCAGTATGGTTTTAAATATCTGGGTAAATACATTTTTTGTAAACAAAAATGTTTATTTTATAATTGAAAATTGAAAGTGAACCTATAAAGTAATAATAAACAAGACTTGTTAAATGATATAGCCCACCCAAAATAAACTGTAGGATAAGAGGAGACGTGAACAGCTAAGAAGCTGAACATATTGCTAGGTGACTCTGGAGCACAATCTGCTATGGTTCAAGGACAGAACACTGATAATGTGATACCAAGTCTATAGAGTTAGCCTTAAACAATGGAGGGATGCAAACCTAAGCATTTTTGCTTCAGTGAAACCACTTCTAATGAGATCATAAATGTGTTTCAGAAAGAAAGTGAAGCATTTCAAATTGTGTGTATCTTTCAGATCTGAACTACTTGTCATGACTAGGGTACCTCCAGTCCTTCCTCCTTTTAAGCAATCTTTAGGAGTTGAGACATGCTTATGGAGGAATATACAATGAGCCTCCAAGTCAAAGTAACTCCGTTTTAAGAGCGAGAGTTGTGATAAAAGGCACACACAGATATAAGTGCCAGTATAAGTGATACACTGAATAACTGTTTGGGTTAACGAAGTCCACCAAGTAGCTCTAGGAAGAACCATAATGCTAGCCCAATTTCCGCCACTCCCAAATTGGCATAAATTCCCTTTTATCAGTTGCCCATGGCTTGTCTTTAATCTTGAGTTTTAACCTCTAAAGATAAATGAAAGCGTATTTAAAGGCAGGAAAAAACTTGGGGGTTGTAGTCACAAATTAATCAAATTTATGATGTAAAGGAGGGTTGCAGTTACAACCGTATGCTTTTTGAAAAGCATACAGTTAAAATGAAGAATATTATAAATGAAATGAATAAATGAGAAATGAATTTTAAAAACTGTATAGGAAGTAGAAAAGGGGAGAATGAAAGGACATAATATGCTAATCATCAAGGAAAGCAGACTTAAAATAGGAGACAAAAAACCAAAACAAAATAATGCTCAATATGGCAGTTAAAGGAAATCAAAAGGGATTAAAAATAGATTCAGAAGAGAGTGGGATAGGACACTACAAAGCACAAAAAGTGAGATCTGGCAGGAATGTTAAATAGCTCTTTTGCTTAACTTTCTGTAAAAATGTTAATAAGAAAATTAAGAACATTATACAAGACACCAGCAATTGCACCCAAAAGTTGAAAAAAACTATAAACCTAAAGGGTTAATAACGAGATTGTAAAGAACAATTTATGTAATTATATTTAAATCTACAGTTTTGTATGAAGTAGTCTCAAGAATGAAACTATGGAACACCCATAATTAATCTTGGAGTCCAGTGTTAAACCCATTATCAAAGGACAAACAAAAAACAGACAGACAAAAAGATTCTACTTCCACATTCTCAAGATAACAGAATTTGAAACCTTGTGTTACATAGCCTGGCATAAGTTCCATGAAAACTATAAACTCACTGCTAATTCATATGTAAAGAGCGAAGAGAAAGATGACTAATTGATTACTAGCAACCCGAATTTTTCCTAAATAATCCTTATCAAATAAACCACATAGGATTTTCATAAAACTTGGAATTTACTTAATGACAATTTAGAATGGAGAGAGCAAGAATATTTGGATATCATGAGGCATTTTGCAATACTGACTTATTATTTTAAAAACTTGTGATAATGAATAGATTCCAAGAAAATAAAAGTATCATGGGCTCATTTCTATATGACAGAGTCTGTAAAGGTGACACTGAAGTCCCAGTATTTCATTTTGGTCACATATTGCCTGATTACATGCAGTTGTAATGAACTGAGTGCAAAAGAAAGTGAACTAAAAGTTCATCATACCGTATGTTAGAGTTTGATTAATAAGCCAGGAATAAAGAATAGTCATCTACGGTGAAAGGAATAATAATAGAAAAACTATGAGAAATGGAGTTAAACCCTACATTACTTTCCCTTTTTATCAGTGTCTAAACTAAGCATTGACTTTTTTTTTAAGTTAATGGAACACATATCCTACTCCTAGATTTTACGCACAAGGAAAAGATGCGACTCTTTTGAAATTTCTTATCAAAATTTTGTGGAAAAGATAGAGTAGTATGGGAGGAAATGAGTTGGGTAGAAAAAAGAAAACATTTTAAACTGGCATTTAGAGATATTTGTAGAACTCAGGGATGCTTCAGAAATCTAAATGGGGACACCAATTTGAAAGATATTATAGATTCTATTATGAATACCTTTAATAAATGTCAACATCCCTATAAAGGAAAGTAACAATAACTCAGTGAATTCAAATTATGATGAAAAGATTAGAAGATAAACACTAGATGAAGTTTTCCAAATGATCTAAATGGTGTTACATTTTGTAACTCAAAGTTTGGAATACTTGCTTGCTTTTTTTCTACGTAGTATAGGAAGTGGATTACAATAATACAAGAAAGAGTGTAGAGATCTCATTTCACGATTAGAATATGTGAATGACAATAATAATAGAATGGAAATCTAATGTCATAATTAGGACAATTCCATAATTATTTTAATATTTGGCTCTAAATAAAAGTATGAAAAATAAGCAGCAATAAACTGTAGTTAGGAAAAAATTCTTAGGGAGATTCTCTGAAGAGACAGAACAACTGAGTAACATAAAAGATGAAGACAAAAATGGAAGAGCCAGACTCAAAACAAATTACCTATTTGTTAAAGTGAAATAGTAATCATATCTTTAAAATGATGAATTTCTGAAATAACTAGACAAAATGAGGCAATCAGTAATCCTAATCTTAATTTTCATAGAAGTAGCAAGAAAATATCCCCCATCACCTTCCAAATGTTCCCTAAAAATACTTTTCAGAATCTAGGACAAACCCATATAGTAAGGTAATGTAAGTTTATGTAATGACTATGGTTCCTAAACTTAATTCATTACCCAAAAGCAGTAGTAGAACCTGATAAATTAGAAAAAAAATTTACACATATCATGAACGTCAGATCCATAGTAAGTTATAAGGGCTCCTAGAAATCTCTAACTTTCTGAGATTTGAAGAGTGGTGAACAACTAGTGACTCCCACAAATATACTTTGGCATTACTTCTGGAAACTGAGTACCATGCTGGTTCAGCTATAGGTATGACAAAGTATGGCAAGTCTCATGTTATACTTATATCATAAAGCCTGTTTATACATTATGACTATATTGATTATATTCAGAATGGAATGTTGGAACATATTCTACCAAAATCTACATGAAAAACCAACATCAGAATCCAAAAAATCCAGGTCTAGCAGCAAATTTCTTGACCTATATCATACCAACTCCTTTTCCCCTTAGGTCTTTATTTCTAAATCAGAGATGTACATACAAGTGTTTGTGTATTTTAACTGTTGTCAGGACTGAAGTTTTACAACTTCAGAATTACTGTAGTAGCAAAAAAGAGAGTATTTCTCATCTTTGTGCACATTATAAAGAATCCAGAGCTTGTGTTATACTTGGCAGTAGTAAGGATGTTGGAAATAAACATATTCTACATTTAACCAAAACCTATCTTGAAGTTTACAAATATAAAATACATTTTAACAATATAGAGTTTATTTAAAGATGCCAGAGTTACATGAGATTATCCCAATCCATGCCTATATAAAGATCAATATATCACAGGTGATGACAGCTCGAGTAAAGCCAAGAAGGATGATGAAAACGGACAATAATAGCTAAGCTTCAGAGTGAATGAAACACACAGAGAAATCTTAAGACTTCTTAGAGGGTGGATACAGATTTTGACTGGTTTATTATGGAGAGGATCAAAAGTCATAGGCTAAATGGGTCTTAGGATGAAATCTGAAGAGTCAGGAAGGCTACTCAATACTTCTTTTCAAAGGTGCTTCCAGGTGGCGGGACAAATAAGAGAAATCTATCACCTACCATGATACAAAGATTAAAGGAAAATCCAGAGAAATCTGGAAATTTGCAAAATGAAATGGACTAATAAACTCTTGCTCCTGTAAAAAGCAAAGGAAACAGTTCAACAATTTAATTTCACTACTGTTTAACCAAGTTTGCATTCAATTGTAACAAACATCTTGCTGCTCAGTTTTTCTGTTTTACAATCCATCATAAAAATTATTTGATGGAAATACAGGAAGCTGGTAAAGTCCGGAATTCACAGCTGTCATTTTAATGAAGAATATTAGGGAAATGATTAAAATGAAAGATAATTGACCCTACCTAAGATCAGGAGCCCTTCTCAACAATAAGTAGTCAAAATGGCTCCTAATATTTTGACTATAACATGGTGAAAGATTTCAAGATAAAAAGACATGCTAGGCAGCAAAGAACTCATGGTCAAGGGAATAGTCTTAGTTTCTAAGGAAGCGATACAGATGTTAAGACTAAATAAAAATTTTAAAATAGTAACTAATGGCATCTAGGATGACAAGGATATTGAGGAATATGAAGCTTTCTAAAGAAACTAATTACATTCCAGATAAGCAAAATTAGTAAACCAGATTCTTCTATGCTTTAAATTGGTGGACATGATCAGTTTACTATCTGTTGTTGAAGTGACTGTAGAAATGACAGCTATGCCTCTGACAGATGGGTGAGAATAAAATTATGATAGAGTTACCTCAGGAATATAAAGAAGGTATGTTCTTGGAGTTTGCTATAAAAATATCTAAGACAATAATGAACAGTATGAACTGTTGAGGTATAGAAGCATCATGCCCCTTTTTTATTCCTTATCATGAAGTTTTTCAAAGAATTCATGATAAAGGTGCTTATGTCTAACCTTTTAACCTCTCCATCCTTCTGGTATTTGGAGTTCTGAATTTAATGAGAGTTAAGATTAGGCTTTCTAATAATGAATAATGTAATACCAAGCATACCACCTAGGCAACTGGAGCCCAAATTAAGGGAGTTCTTATTGTACTTTATATATTCTTGCTGTATATTATATGTGATATTTGCTATATTTTATTTTGAAAAGCTGTTCTCTAACAGTGGGGAGGTTTATTGAAAGAAGTGAATGGGTGATATTCTATTTTGTTTTGTAAAGATTTCAGAACAACCAAATTGTGTTTGTACTTACAGGTATTCAAGTAGCCAAACGATTAACACAAAATATCCTCAAAGCATGAGAAGGGACCTTAGAAATGATTTGGTCCAGTCTTCCATCCAGTGTAGGATTCTCCTCAGTTTCTCAAAAACCAAAAAATCAATTTATTTTATGGTCTAACACCCTTTTACCAACCACGTGGGGGTGGTCTTTCCTTCAACTCTGTGCTGTCCACGATGTTAGGTATAAAAGGAGGAGTTTGAGACAAGATCTCAAATATTCCTTTACACTCATTGATTCTCATATATTTGCTGCCACCTGGAACTTACTGAGCTTAAACATTATGTGTGCTCTCATGATTATGAATATTTTTAAGTGAAAAAGTTAAAGAAGTATTCTTATTCTAAAACCATAAAAAATGAAGGCTCATACAGACTTTTTCATGTTGAGAAAACTTTTAAAAAGCACCAAGACTTTCCAAGATGGTGGAGGAGGAGGAGGACGTGGAGTTCATCTCTCCCCACAAACGCATCAAGAATACATCTACACACGGAACAATTCTATCAGAGCACCTGTTGAATGCTAGCAGAGGACACCTAAAAAGACAAGAAAGATCCCCACGTAACTGGGTAGGATGAAAGAAAGAAGAAGAGAAGAGGAAGAGGAGAGGAAACGGGACAGGACTTGCACCCCTGGAGGGGAGCTGGAAGTGAGCAGAGGTTCCCGCATCTCAGGAAGCTCCCTCCCTGGCGGGGAGATCAGCGGGGACAGAAGGGGAGTTTCAGAGACTCGGAGGAGACCAGCAACCGGCCTGTGGCAGACAGGACAGACTGAGACTTACACAGATGGTCAGTGCCACAGTCCTGCACACCCCAGCCTGAGAAGGGTGTCTGCCAGTGCACACAGGGGCGGGGTGCTGGAACATGGGGCTTGGAGAGCAGACCCAGGGAGGGGACCACTGTTGGCTGTGAGGAGACAGCCTAAGGGGATGGGAGTGAGGAGTTCTGCAACTGGAAATGCTCGTGGAGGAAGCCCAGATGGCCACAGAAGCGAAGTGCCATTGTTGAGTGATGTGCAAAGAGGGGGGCGGCCACTGCAGCTTCTCTCCTCACATGCTGGCCCCTGCCTCCATGGGCAACCAGGGAGGGCTCCCACAGTAGTCGGCTCGCATGCCACTGGCATCGCCTCCTCTGCACCGCCCCCCCTCCCCCACCGCTCGCTATCCCAGCACCATCCTGCCTGGGCGGTCCATTCACCCCGACTGCCGCCTGATGGGCTCGTGCATTACCAATCGCTATCTCAGCACCTTCCAGCCCGGGTGGCCCACTCACCCCAATTGCTTCCTTGGCTGTTTCCTGCCTGATGGGCTCCTGTGCTCCGGCAACCTCTGGAGCAGACTCCAGTGCAAGGAATACAGGCAGAGGTGGGGCTGAAATCAGAGCTGAGCCCCAGGGGCCCTGTGACTAAGGAAGAAGAGCTGAAATCTCTCCTTACAGCTGCACAAACCACAGAGTTACACCTCCGCAGACAGTCACCTAAATTCACCACCTGTGAAACATCCAAAAGGACAACAAGTGCTCCTGCAGCTGGGACAGGTCTGGCTTTAGCAGCTGTGGGCTTTGTGGGCATGAACACACGGAGGTTTGGCAAAGCCAGAGTCTGAGCTGTCTCCATAGCTCCCACTGTGGGTCCAGGTGCACAACTACTGCAGTCCTGGGACCTGACCTCAGTGGATATGCACTGGTGGCTTGGTGAAAACAATGCCTGAGAGTCACCAGGGCCAACTGCCAGCATACCCACAGATAAGGTGGGACTGAGAGCTTTGTCAACAACAGTGTACTTTGTGAGCCCACACAATGGGTGAAAGGGGACACAACAGAGCACATTCACAAGTGAAGAGCTCCAAAGGAGGAATACCCAGTGGTTTCTCTCCCAGTGGGAGTGCTCCAATCCCGCCTACCTTGCACTGCAGATAAGAAAGAAAGCTAAGAAACAGATATGGGGCCTCTACTCCAACAACTAGAGAACAGACCCTGCCCCTGACAGGGCAGTGACAACCACAGAGCAAAGGGTGTGCCCTGCTCAATATCCAGGGTAGGCTCTGGTCACCAAAACATCAGTCAAACCCCCTATCAAAGGTGTAATGGCACAAGCCTCTGGACCAACCTCACCCACCAGGGGGCAGACACCAGAAGAAAGAGGAACTACAATCCTGCAGCCTGTAGAAAGGAGACCAAAAACACAGTAAGTTAAACAAAATGAGATGACAAAGAAATATGTTGCAGACAAAGGAAAAAGATAAAAACCTTCAAGAATTACTAAATTAAGGATGATATGGGGGGCTTCCCTGGTGGTGCAGTGGTTAAGAATCCGCCTGCCAATGCAGGGGACATGGGTTCAAGCTCTGGTCTGGGAAGATCCCACATGCCACGGAGCAACTAAGTCGGTGTGCCACAACTACTGAGCTGCACTCTACAGTCCGCGAGCCACAACTGCTGAAGCCCGCACACCTAAAGCCCATGCTCCGCAACAAGAGAAGCCACTGCAATGAGGAGCCCGTGCACCACAACGAATAGTAACCCCTGCTCGCTGCAACTAGAGGAAGCCTGCGCACAGCAACAAAGACCCAACACAACCAAAAATAAATGAATAAATAAATAAATTTTAAAATAAAGAGAGGATATAGGCAACCTACCTGAAAAAGAATTCAGAGTAATGACGGTAAAGATGATTCAAGGTCTCAGAAAGAGAATAGAGGCACGAATTGAGAAGATACAAGAAATGTTTAAAAAAAACACAGAAAAACTAAAGAACAAAGAAACAGAGATGAACACTACAATAACTGAAATGAAAAATACACTAGAAGGAATCAATAGCAGAATAACTGAGGCAGAGGAACGGATAAGTGAGCTGGAAGACAGCATGGTGGAAATCACTGCTGTGGAACTGAATAAAGAAAAAAGAATGGAA
Source organism: Balaenoptera acutorostrata (assembly GCF_949987535.1). Classification (NCBI taxonomy): domain Eukaryota; kingdom Metazoa; phylum Chordata; class Mammalia; order Artiodactyla; family Balaenopteridae; genus Balaenoptera; species Balaenoptera acutorostrata. Next base: position 15,882,704 of record NC_080082.1, on the reverse strand, counting down.
AGAAATGAGGACACTCTCAAAGGTCTCTGGGACAACATTATAAGCACAAACAATCGAATTATACAGGTCCTAGAAGAAGAAGAAAAAGAGAAAGGGCCTGAGAAAATATTTGAAGAGATTATAGTGAAAAAATTCCCTAACATGGGGAAAAAAATATTCACCTAAATCCAGGAAGTGCAGAGAGTCCCATACAGGATAAACCCAAGGAGGAACACGCCAAGACACATATTACTCAAACTAACAAAAATTAAATACAAAAAAAAATATTAAAAGCAACAAGGGAAAAGCAGCAAATAACATACAAGAGAATCCCCATAAAGTCATTAGCTAATTTTTCAGCAGAAACTCTGCATGCCAGAAAGGAGTGGCATGATATATTTAAAGTGATAAAAGGGAAAAACCTACAACCAAGAATACCCTACCCAGCAAGGCTCTCATTCATATTCGATGCAGAAATCAAAAGCTTTACAGATAAGCAAAAGCTAAGAGAACTCAGCACCACTAAACCTGCTTTTCAACAAATACTAAAGGAACTTCTCTAGGCAAGGGAAAAAAACATAAGGAGGCCACAACTAGGAACAAGTAAATCACAAGTGGGAAAGCTCATGCATAAAGGCAAAGATATAGCAAAAGAAGGAAATCATCCATACACAAATATGATAACAAAACCAGCAACCATGAGATGAGGATAGAACAAATGCAGGAAATGGAAACTGCATTTGAAAATAAGAGACCAGCAACTTAAAACAACCTTGTACACAGACTGTTTTATCAAAACCTCATAGGAAATGCAAACCAAAAAACTACAATAGATACACACACAAAGAAGAAAAAGCAACCCAAACACAAAACTAAAGATGGCCATCAAACCACAAGAGAAGAGAACAGAAGAGGAAGGGAAGAAAAAAGACCTATAAAAACAAGCCTAAAACAATTATGTAAATGGCAATAGGTACATACGTATCGATAATTACCTTAAATGTAAATGCATTAAATGCTCCAACCAAAAGACATAGAATGGCTGAATGGATACAAAAACAAGACTCATATACATTCTGTCTACAAAAAACCCACTTAAGATCTAGGGACACATACAGACTGAAAGTTACGGGATGAAAAAAGATATTCCATGCAAATGGAAATCAAAAGAAAGCGAAGAGTAGCAATACTCATATCAGACAAAACAGACTTTAAAATAAAGACTGTTACAAGAAACAAGGAAGGACACTACACAAGGGATAAATCCAAGAAGATATAACAATTGTATATACATATGCACCCAATATAGAAGCACCACAATATATAAGGCAAATGCCAACAGCCATAAAAGGAGAAATTGACAGTAATACAATAATAGTGGGGGACTTTAACACCCCACTTTCATCAATGGACAGATCATTCAAACAGAAAATTAATAAGGAAACACAAGCCTTAAATGACACATTAGACCAGATAGACTTCATTGACATTTATAAGACACTCCATCCAAAAGCAACAGAATATACTTTTTACTCAAGTGCAAATGAACTTTCTTCAGGATAGATCACATCTTAGGTCAAAAATCAAGCCTCGGTAAATTTTAGAAAATTGAAAACATATCAAGCATCTTTTCCGACCACAACGGTATGAGATTAGAAATCAATGACAGAGAAAAAAAAACTGTAAAAAACACAAACACATGGTAGCTAAACAATACGTTACTAAATAACCAATGGATCACTCAAGAAATCAAAGAAGACATCCAAAAATACCTAGAGACAACTGACAAGAAAAACATGACAATCCAAAACCTATGGGACACAGCAAAAGCAGTTCTAAGAGGGAAGTTTATAGCAATGCAATCTTACGTCAGGAAACAAGATAAATCTCAAATAAACAACCTAAACTTACAACTAAAGCAACTACACAAAGAAGAACAAACAAAACACAAAGTTAGTAGGAAGAAAGAAATCATAAAGATCAGAGCAGAAATAAATGAAATAGAGACAAAGAAGACACTAGCAAATATCAATCAAACTAAAAGCTGGTTCTTTGAAAAGATAAACAAAATTGATAAAACTTTAGCCAGACTCATCAAGAAAAACAGGGAGAGGACTCAAATCAATAAAATTAGAAATGAAAAAGAAGTTATAATGGACACAACAAAAATACAAAAGGTCATAAGAGATTGCTACAAGCAACTATATGCCAATAAAATGAACAACCTAGAAGAAATGGACAAATTCTTAGAAAGGTACAACCTTCCAAGACTGAACCAGGTAGAAATAAAAAAAGTGAACAGACCAATCACAAGTACTGAAATTGAAACTGTGATTAAAAATCTTCCCACAAACAAAAGCCCAGGACCAGATGGCCTCACAGGTGAAATCTATCAAACATTCAGAGACGAGTTAACACCTACACTTCTGAAACTATTCCAAAAAATTGCACAGGAAGGGACACTCCAAAGCTCATTCTAGGAGGTCACCATCACCCTGATACCAAAAAAAAGAAAATTACAGGCCAATATCACTGATGAACATAGACAAAAAAATCCTCAACAAAAGACTAGCAAACCAAATCAAACAACACATTAAAACGATCATACACTATGATCAAGTGGGATTTATCCCAGGGATGCAAGGGTTTTTCAATATCTGCCAATCAATCAGTGTGATACACCACATCAACAAATTGAAGAAGAAAAACCATATGATCATCTCAATAGATGCAGAAAAACCTTTTGACAAAATTCAACACCCATTTATGAGAAAAACTCTCCAGAAAGTGGGCATAGAAGGAACCTACCTCAATAAAGGCCACGTATGACAAACACAGAGTAAAAATCATTCTCAATAGTGAAAAACTAAAAGCATTTCCTCTAAGATCAGGAACAAGGATGTCCACACTCGCCACTATTATTCAACATAGTTTTGGAAGTCCTAGACACGGCAATCAGAGAAGAAAAAGAAATAAAGGGTATCCAAATTGGAAAAGAAGAAGTAAAACTGTCACTGTTGGCACCTGACATGATTCTATACATAGAAAATCCTAAAGATGCTACCAAAAAGCTACTAGAGCTCATCAATGAATTTGGTAAAGTTGCAGGATACAAAATTTACACACAGAAATCTCTTGCATTCTTATACACGAACAAAAGATCAGAAAAAGAAATTAAGAAAAAAATCCCATTTACCATCACATCAAAAGGAATAAAATACTGAGGAATAAACCTAGCTAAAAAGGCAAAAGACGTGGACTCAGAAAAATACAAGACACTGATGAAAGAAATAAAAGATAACACAAACAGATGGAGGTATACCATGTTCTTGGATTGGAAGAATCAATATTGTGAAAATGACTACCCAAGGCAATCTACAGATTGAACGCAATCCCTATCAAATTACCAGTGGCATTTTTCACAGAATTAGAACAAAAAATTTTACAGTTTGTATGGAAACACAAAAGACCCCGAATAGCCAAAGCAATCTTGAGAACAAAAAATGGAGCTGGGGGAATCAGGCTCCCTGACTTCAGACTATATTACAAAGCTTCAGTAATCAAGATAGTTTGGTATTGGCACAAAAACAGAAATATACATCAATGGAACAGGATAGAAAGCCCAGAGATAAACCCACACACATATGGTCAACTTATCTTTGATAAAGGAGGTAAGCATATACAGTGGAGAAAAGACAGCCTCTTCAATAAGTGGTGCTGGGAAAATTGGACAGGAACATGTAAAAGTATGAAATTAGAACACTCCCTGACACCATGCACAAAAATAAACTCAAAATGGATTAAAGACCTAAGTGTAAGGGCAGACACTATCAAACTCTTAGAGGAAAACATAGGCAGAACACTCTATGACATACATCACAGCAAGATTCTTTTTGACCCAGCTCCCAGAGAAATGGAAATAAGAACACAAATAAACAAATGGGACCTAATGAAACTGAAAAGCTTTTGCACAGCAAAGGAAACCATAAACAAGACCAAAAGACAACCCTCAGAATGGGAGAAAATATTTGCAAATGAAGCAACTGACAAAGGATTAATCTCCAAGATTTACAAGCAGCTCATGCAGCTCAATAACAAAAAAACGAACAACCCAATCCAAAAGTGGGCAGAAGATCTAAATAGACATTTCTCCAAAGAAGATATACAGATGGCCTACAGACACATGAAAGAATGCTCAACATCATTAATCATTAGAGAAATGCAAATCAAAACTACAATGAGATATCATCTCACACCGGTCAGAATGGCCATCATCAAAAAATCTAGAAACAATAAATGCTGGAGAGGGTGTGGAGGAAAGGGAACACTCTTGCACTGTTGGTGGGAATGTAAATTGATACAGCCACTATGGAGAACAGTATGGAGGTTCCTTAAAAAACTACAAATAGAACTACCATACGACCCAGCAATCCCACTACTGGGCATATACCCTGAGAAAACCATAGGTCAAAAAGAGTCATGTACCAAAATGTTCATTGCAGCTCTATTTACAATAGCCAGGACATGGAAGCAACCTAAATGTCCATCGACAGATGAATGGATAAAGAAGATGTGGCACATATATACAATGGAATATTACTCAGCCATAAAAAGAAATGAAATGGAGGTTTTTGTAATGAGGTGGATGGAGTTAGAGTCTGTCATACAGAGTGAAGTAAGTCAGAAAGAGAAAAACAAATACAGTATGCTAACACATATATATGGAATCTAAGGGAAAAAAAAAAAAAAAAAGGCCATGAAGAACCTAGCGGCAAGACGGGAATAAAGACACAGACCTACTAGAGAATGGACTTGAGGATATGGGGAGGGGGAGGGGTGAGATGTGACAGGGTGAGAGAGTGGCATGGACATATATACACTACCAAATGTAAAATAGATAGCTAGTGGGAAGCAGCCGCATAGCACAGGGAGATCAGCTCGGTGCTTTGTGACCACCTAGAGGGGTGGGATGGGGAGGGTGGGAGGGAGGGAGATGCAAGAGGGAAGAGAAATGGGAACATATTGTATATGTATAACTGATTCACTTTGTTATAAAGCAGATGCTAACACACTATTGTAAGGCAATTATACTTCAATAAAGATGTTTGAAAAAAAAAAAAAAAGAACAATAAAAAAAAAAAAAAAAATGGGCAGAAGATCTAAATAGACATCTCCCCAAAGAAGACATACAGATGCCCAAGAGACTCATGAAAAGATACTCAACATCACTAATTATTAGAGAAATGCAAATCAAAACTACAATGAGGTATCACCTCACATTGGTCAGAATGGCCATCATCAAGAAGTCTACAAAAAATAAATGCTGGAGAGGGTGTGGAGAAAAGGGAACCCTCCTACACTGTTGGTGGGAATGTAAATTGGTACAGCCACTATACAGAACAGTATGGAGGTTCCTTAAGAACCTAAAAATAGAGCTACCACATGACCCAGCAAACCCACTCCTGGGCATATATCTGGGAAAAAAACATGGTTCAAAAGGATACACACACCCCAAAGTTCATTGCAGTGCTGCTTACAGTAGACAAGACATGAAAGCAACCTAAATGTCCATCTACAGAGGAATAGATAAAGAAGATGTGGTAAATGTATACAAGGGAATATTACTCAGCCTTAAAAAAGAATGAAATAATGCCATTTGCAGCAACATGGATGGACCTAGAGATTATCATGCTAAGTGAAGTCAGACAGAGAAAGACAAATATCATATGATATCACTCATATGTGGAATCTTAAAAAATGATACAAATGAATTTATGTACAGAACAGAAACAGACTCAGAGACTTCAAAAAGAAACTTACGGTTATCAAAGGGAAAAGGTGGGGGGTGGGGAGGGATAAATTAGGAGTTTGGGATTAACATATACACACGACTATATATAAAACAGATAATCAACAAGGACCTACTGCATAACACAGGGAACTGTACTCAATACTCTGTAATGGCCTATATGGGAAAAGAATCTTAAAAACAGTGGGGAGATATATATATATATATATATATATCTGATTCACTTTGCTGTACACCTGAAACTAATACAACATTGTAAATCAACTATACTCGAATAAAAATGTTTTAAAAAGATAACAAATTTTTAAAAAAAGCATCTATTTTACAACACTTAATAAGCATATGTAGTCATCCTGAAAAAGAGATTTATTTATTATTCTGAAAGACTCCTTGCCAATGGGTGATAACATCTTGGGGCTACCTGATTTATGCAGTGACCATTAGAATATTGCCTTGCTAATGGAATTCTGATCTGTAGTTTATTTATTTTGGTTGTTATTTACTCAGATATCAATTCCAATACTCTCCTCAGATGTTACTCTTGCTTATGCTCTTTGTTCTATGGCTGCTGGTGGGGGTACAAGCATGTATTTGCAAGTAAGGCTTGCAGCATTGAGGTGTAGATGTGACAGAGGCAGAAGTCAGTTTTGACAAGCAATCAAGGAAGCCTATACATAATTTAATATAAATTAAAATAAGAACATATTAGAAAGAAGCAATTTGTAAATTTAATTTGGGAGAGAAGGAGGAAGATTAAAAAGAGTTAGGGAAGCTGCTCTGAGGCTTAGTGTAAGTTATATATCTGAGGAAGGAAGTGTCACCTATATGGGACATGAAGTAGATCAGCAGTTATCAATGGAAAGACTAGTAAAATAGCTCAGTACAATTTGCTGAAGATCAATATACTTGTCTGCAGTGTTCTAAGGCTTAATCATTTTTATTACTACTTCTACTTTGTCAACAGCAGTTAAGTACCAACTTGACACAAAATGAGTTCTGTCTACCTGATGTCATTTTACTAGAAGTATGAAGAACGGACTATTTTATTCTTTCTCTGTGGCATGCAGTATATGCAGTCATAATCTTCAAAATCACTATGTCATAAATTCATATCTACTTTGTTATTCATTTTCACCCTTAGGTCTTTTTGACCATTTGACGACTTTCAGATTTCGCTCCCTTTGAATACCTATTTTTATTGTTTTTCTCCTAAAGCACTTGTAGTTTCTATTTTGAAGAGGCAGAATCTCATTTTGTTGTTTTCATTCCATATTTCTAAGCTCTCTGGGTACCTTTATATTGCTTTGCTGCCCTTACTGTTGTTTGCATCACCTCCCAATTTAATATCATCTGTGGATTCCATTAACATTCATTTTACTCCCTATTCTACATCATTAATGCAGCAGCTATATAAGATAGGACAAAACACTGATCTCTGCAGCACCTAGACATATTCCCCAATTTGATACATTTTCCACTTATGGTTTATCAATATTTTTTATGGTTCTCCAGCCAGTTTTGAATACATGTGACTCTGCTTATATCCAGGACCATCTGAGTTAATTGTGCATAGATGTCATGAGATACTGCATCATAGGCTCATGAAATTTCATAAATACTATATCTATGGTATTTTTTCATTTACTAATATTATATATAGAAAACTCACATTCTCAGACTACTAGCTCAATGTTTATATTCTAGCAATCCCTACATATTTATTTCTCTTTTAATATTTGCACCATTACTTTCATGTAATGACTACAAATGACACAATGATTTTTAATTTTTTAACACTCTTTAACTTTTAATTTTGGAATAATTTTAGACTTACAAAAAAGTTACAAAGATAGCAGAGTGAGCTCCCTTATACGATCTAGGACACTACATTGCAATTAGTGGTCATGTCTCCTTAGTCTCAATGATCTGTGACAATTTCTCAGTCTTTCCTTGTTTTTCATTACCTTGACACTTCTGAGGAGTGCTGGTCAGATATTTTATAGAATGTCCCTCATTTTCGGTTTGTCTAATGTTGTCTCACAATAAGACTGGGGTTACAACTTCTTGGGTAGACTATCACAGAGGCTAAATACCCTTTACATTTCATCATACTGGGGGTATATGGCATTAACATGACTTATCATCACTGGTGATGTTAACTTTGATCACTTGTTTAAGGTGGTGTCTGCCAGCTTCCTCCAGAGTAAGTTAGAAATTTTCCCTATCCACACTCTGTCCCATGCATTCTCTGTGAGGGTTATTATAATGCCCCCAAAGGAATAAAAGTTCTTGGGGGGAAAATTTACTTTTTCATGCATAAAACATGGATATACATATAACACATAAACAGATATAAAGTATATTTGTGGTATTAAAAATTTCATCAGGAGTGTGGGGGAGGGTGTTAAGCAAAAATGTCTAAAAAGGCTCATGTGTGTGTCTGTGTGTGTGTTTGATGGCGGGGGGTGATAAAAAAAGAAGAAGAAAAAAAGGACTAACAGATTCTTCTCTATTCACTGGAATCAAGTTACTAAGCCCAGCCTACATCCAAGCAGAGGGAAATTAAGTTCTACCTCCTAGAGAAGGGAGTATCTACATATGCTATTTGGAATTTTTCTCTAAAAATATTCTTTTTTTAAAAGTCAATTTTGGTCTATTTTCTGTCAATAGCTTGGGTCTGTGTATTAGTTTGGGTTTCCCAAAAAGCAGATGCAAAGATGGTATTAAACATGCAGGAGACTTACTTTTGAAAGACAACAAAGTGGGAGCAAGGGAAGGCAAGAAAGCCTTAGGATACCTGTGATGGAAAAATGGAAGGATGGAAGACTGGGTAGGAAGAATCTCAGACTGCAACACAGTTCTAAGAAGGTTTTGGCCCAGTCAATTGGGAGTCCTTTGCAAAAATATTCCATTAAAGGAGTCCTATATCTCATAGAAAAGAACCTGGATTACAACCTCCACCATATGGGCTCATGGCCTGGAAGGATCACTTGGGAATCATGGCCTTGGCATGAACTTGGGAATGGGTTCTAAAAGACAGCAGCACCTGCAGCCATCAATCAATTATGTTCCCTACAGCAGGAGGTCGAAGTAGTACATTTTCATGGCCACTGCAGTCGATAATTTTACACAGTCTTATTAAAACACCAGAAATTATTTTTGAAATAATATTACCTAATTCCTTCCCCATTCTAGGAGGTATCTTTTTACTTCTCTAAATATAGCTGCATATAATACAATAACCAACAATTTCTTAGAAACCATACTTTTGTTTTTCCATTTAAAAATACTGCTTTAATGATTTCTGGCACTCATAAGTAGTTAAGTATCTTAAACTAGATAACTCTCCTGACAATGACAATTATAAATTCCGACTAAAAGAAAACAACTATTTGAAGGCACTGTGGAGCAATCAATAGCAGGCAGAAGCTGAAGGGGATATGACCCTTGAAAGAAAGGAAGCCAATAGAATAATATCTACATTTTTCTGATTTTTCTGGTAAGATTATTTCCTTCTCTGCATGGTGCATGTGGAACAGAGCTTAATCAGAAAGCAGCAGTTTTGGGGGCTGAGGAATAAGAAGTTAGAGTTTGAGGCTGCTGGTGCACCTGGAAGTTGAAAGAGGAAGTCTCCAAAAAAGGGAAGCCACTGGGGATTGAGTGAGGGGGAAGGGTAGCTCCAAAATCTGTATAATACCTCTCCTCAAATGCTTGGCTGACTCCTGAACTATGCATGTACAAAGTGATAGCCAAGAAACCTAGAAGAAAGCAACAGCTAAAAGACTAAAACAACTAAGCAGAAATTTCAGCAGTTTACAAATGATGATGAGTCAGAGTTTGGAAAGTGAATTCCTAAAGGTAGAGGGTCTTGGTAAACACCTCAGACTTTCTAGAAACCCCAGAAGGGGCAGAATTTAAAAGTAAGGTCCATGCCTAAGACTAGGAGAAAAACTGAAATAGATAAATTTGAACCAAGTCTAAAACCAAGCCTCCACAGAATCAATAAATTCTACCAGTAATTTAACCACCTTCTAGAACAATATTCAAAACACTCTTCAGAGGAAGATAACATAATCAAGTTGTTAAACGTATTATCCACAATGGTAACATACTATCAAAAAAATCATAAGCTAAGAGAGAACTTGGGAAAATACAACCCATAGTCAAAAGAAAAAAGTCAACAGAAATGGACTCACTAACAACCCAGATATTGGGATTAACAGACAAATATTTTAAAGTAGTTATGATATATGTTAAAGAATGTACTGGAAAAACAGGATATAATAAGTAAAAACATGAAGAATTCCAGTAGATATAGGAAAACCAAAAATAAAAATCAAATGGAAATACTAGAACTGAAAAATATAATATCTGAAATGATTAAAGAAAATCACTGAATGGAATGGCAGATTGGATAGTGCAGAAGAAAGGCTCAATGACCTTGAAGACAACTCAATAGAAATAATCTAAACTGAAGCACAGAGAGAAAAACAGTATGAAAAAAAATAGCAGATCATCAATAATGTGTGTGTTCAAAATTAAACAATCTAGCATGCTTATAATTGGAGTCCCAGAGGGAAAGGAGAACGAGAAAAGTGCAGAAAAAATATCTGATAAAATATTGGACAAACTTTCCAAAACTGATTAAAACATAAGCCTATAGATCCAAGATGCACAGCAAACCCCAGGCAGAATACATAAACATAAAACCACAACTAGGCATATCACAGTCAAACTGCTTAAAACCAAAGATAAAGAAAAAAAAAATTTTTAGTAGCCAGAGGTGGGTGGGATGGGGGAGTCTATCCAGGGTAACAATGATAAAAATGGTGATTGACTTCTCATTACAGATTACACAAGACAATAGAACCACATCTTTAAAATGATGAAGAAAAAAAAATCAGCCTAAAATTCTATTGTCAGTGAAAATATCCTTCAAAAATGAAGGTGAAATAGATATTTGCTGATAAATGAATAATGAGATAATACATTGTCAACAGACTTGCACTACAAAAAATGCTAAAGGGAATACTATATTAAAATTCAGACCTACAGGAAGAATAAAAAGTAGTAGAATAGTAAATATATGGTAAATATAAAACGCTCTTTCTTACTTTTCTTAAATTCTTTAAAAGTCAATTGACCTTGTAACAAATGGTGTTGGGAAAAAATGTATATTCACAAGCAAAAGACTGAAGTTGGACACTTACCTTACACTACATATAAAAATTCGCTCAAAAAAAAAAATTAGCTCAAAATGGCTCAAAGACTTAAACATAAGAGCTAAAACTATAACTCTTTTAGAAGAAAACACAGTGGAAACCTTCACGATATTGTATTTGACAACAATTTCTTTGGTATGACACAAAAGTACAGATAACAAAAGTAAAAACAGATAAATTGGATTATATCAAAATTTAAAACATACGCACATGAAAGGACACAATCAAGTGACTGAAAAGGCAATATACGGAATCCGAGAAAATATTTGCAAATCATATACCTAATAAAGAGTTAATATTCAGAATATATAAAAAACTTCGACAACTTAACAACAAAAACCAAATATCCTGAATAAAAATGGGCAAAGTACTTGAATATACATTTTTCCAAAGAAGATATACAAATGGCCGATAAGCACATGAAAAGAGGCTCAACATCACTTATCATTAGGGACATACAAATCAAAACCACAATGAGATGCCACATCATATCCACTAGGATAGCTACTATGACAAAAACAAACAAACAGAAACAGCAGTCCTAGAAAGGAAATCCTCACACACACTACAACATGGATTAACCTTGAGAACATTATACTAAATGATATAAGCCAGTCACAAAATGACAAATACAATTATGATTCCACTTATATGAGGTGTTTAAAGCAATCAAATTCATAGAGACAGAAAGCAGAATGGTGGTGGCCAGGGACTTGAGGGAAAGGGACTGGAAAGTTGTTATTTACTAGGCATAGAGTTCCACTATTGCAAGATGAAAAGAGCTCTAGAGAATAGCTGTACAACAATGCAAATGTACTTAACACTGATCTGTACACTTAAAAATGGTGAAGTTGATAAAATTTTCTGTTCTTTTACCAAAATCTTTTAAAGTCGATCAACTGCTTAAAGCAAAAATAATAATATATTGTGGAGTTTATAATGTGTAGATGTAAAATACAAGAGAAAATAGTACAAAGGATGGGAGGGAAGTAAATAGTATTACACCCCTGTAAGGTTCTTACCTTGTGAGTGAAGTAGTGTATTAATTTGAGGTAGGCTATTACAACTTAAGTACAGGCATACTTTGGAGATATTACAGGTTCAGTTCCAGACCACCAAAAATAAGGAGACTATGGCAATAAAGCAAGTCACATGAATATTTTTGTTTCCCAGTGCATACAAAAGTTATGTTTACAGTAAGTCCCCTACATACGAACGAGTTCCATTCTCAGAGCGCATTCGTAAGTCCTATTTGTTTGTAAGTCCAATAAAGTTAGCTGACTAACACAATCGACTATATGGTACTGTAATAGGTTTATAATGCTTTTCACAAAAATAATACATAAAAAATAAACACAAAAAGTAAAGAAAATATTTATAATTTTACTGTACAGTACCTCAAAAAGTACAGTACAGTAGGACAGTACAATAGCTAGCATACAAGGGCTGGCATCGAGTGAACAGGCAATAAGAGTTACCGACTGGAGGAGGGAGAGTAGGTGGGAGATGGTAGAGCTGAAGAATCATCAGCAACGGGAGATGGAGGGCAAGCTGCAATTTCACTCACGCCTGACAACGATGGAATGCACATTCGCATCTTTGAAAGTTTGCAACTTGAAGGTTCGTATGTAGGGGACTTACTGTACACTATAGTGTAGTCCATCAATTGTGTAAGAGCATTGTGTATAAAAAAATGTACATACATACCTTAATTTAAAAATACTTTATTGCTAAAAAATGCTAACCATCATCTGACAATGCAGGGTTGCCAAAAAACTTCAATTTGTAAAAAACACAGTATCTGTAAAGTGCAATAAAACTAAGTGTGATAAAACAAGGTATGCCTGTACATGTTGATATACTGTAATCTCTAAAGTGGCCAATACAATAACAACACAAGAAAGTACAACTGAGGATCGAGATAGGATGGTGGAGTAGAAGGACATGAGCTTGCCTCTTCTGATGGAAATACTAGGGTCACGACTAAATGCTGAACAACCACCAATGAAGAAATGCTGGAACCTACCAAAAAAGATACACTACATTCAGGGACGGAGAGGAGGCCACAGCAAGATGGTAGGAGGGGCATAATCGCGATAGAAGCAAATCCCAAGCATGCCAGGTGGGTAACCCACAAACTGGAAAATAATTATACCACAGAAGTTCTCCCAAAGGAGTGAAAGTTCTGAGCCCAACATAAGGCTTGGTAGCCTGAGGGTCTGGCAACTGGAGGAGGAGCCCCCAGAGAATCTGACTTTGAAGGCCAGTGGGGTTTAATCGTAGGAATTCCACAGGACCAAGGGAAACAGCGACTCGATGCTTGCAGGGCACACAAAGCGTCTCAAGTGCACCAGGACCCAGGGAAAAAAGTGGTGACATCATAAGAGACTGGGCCAGAATAAACTGCTAGTAATAGAGGTCTCCTGCAGAGGCAGGGGGTGGGGGGCAGCTGTGGCTTACTGCAGAGACAAGGACACTGGTGGTGGCAGTTCTGGGGAGTACCCACTGGCATGAGCCCTCTTGGAGGCCACAATTTTCTCACCAAGACCTGACACCATCCAACAGCCTGTAGGCGCCAATGCTAAGATGCTTCAAGGCAAACAATCAACAGGGCAGGAGCACAGCACCAACCATTAGCAGAAAAGCTGCGTAAAGTCTTCCTGAGTAAACAGCCACCAGACAAATACACCCCCTGACACAGCCCTGTCCACCAGAGGACAAGCCCCAGCTCCACCCACCAGTTGGTAGGTAACAGTCCCTCCCACCAGAAAACCTGCACAAGTCTCTTAGACAACGTCATCCACCAAGGCGCCGACAGCAAAAGCAAGAGGAACTACAACCCTGCAGCCTAAGGAACAGAAACCGCAATCACAGAAAGTTAGACAAAATGAGATGGCAGAGGAATATACCCAAGATGAAGGAACAAGATAAAACCACAGAAGAACAACTAAGTGAAGTTGAAATAGGCAATCTACCTTTAAAAGAACTCAGAGTAATGATAGTAAAGATGATCCAAGATCTTGGAAAAACAATGGAGGAACAGATTGAGAAGATACAAGAAATGATTATCAAAGACATAAAAGAACTAAAGAAAGAACAGAGATGAACGATAGAAAAACTGAAATAAATAATACACTAGAAGGAATCAATAGCAGAGTAACTGAGGCAAAAGAATGAATAAGTGAGCTGGAAGATACAGTGGTGGAAATCACTGCCACAGAACAGAATAAAGAAAAAAGAATGAAAAGAAATGAGGTCAGCCTAAGAGACTTCTGGGACAACATTAAACACACCAATATTTGCATTACTGGTCCCAGAAGGAGAAAAGACAGAGAAAGGGACTGAGAATATATTTGAAGAAACAATAGCTGGCAACTTCCCTAACATGGGAAAGAAAACATTCCCCCAAGTCCAGGAAGTGCAGAGAGTCCCAGGCAGGATAAACCCAAGAAAAAGCAAGCAAAGACACATAGAAATCAAATGACAAAAATTAAAGACAAAGAAATAATATTAAAAGCAGCAAGGGAAAAGCAACAAATAACATACAAGAAAACTCCCGTAAGGGTCTCAGCTGACTTTTCAGCAAAAACTCTGCAAGCCAGCAAGGAGTGGAATGATATATTTAAAGTGATCAAAGGGGAAGAACCTACAACCAAGAATACTCTACACAGCGAGGCTCTCATTCAGATTCGATGGAGAAATCAAAAGCTTTACAGACAAGCACAAGCTAAAAGAATCCAGCACCACCAGACCAGCTTTACAACAAAATAGAACTAAAGGAACTAAAGGAACTTCTCTAGGTGGGAAACACAAGAAAAGAGAACAAAAGAGAAAGGGAGAAAGGAGACCTATAAAAACGAACCCAAAACATTAAGAAAATGGCAATAGGAACATACATATTGATAATTACCTTAAATGTAAATGGATTAAATGCTCCAACCAAGAGACAGGCCAGCTGAATGGATATAAAAACAAGACCCATATATATGCTATCTATTAGAGACCCACATCAGACCTAGTGACCCACAGAGACTGAAAGTGTGGGGATGGAAAAAGATATTCCATGCAAATGGAAATCAAAAGAAGGCTGGAGTAGCAATATTCATATCAGATAAAATAGACTTTAAAATAAAGACTGTTACAAGAGACAAGGAAGGACACTATATAATGATCAAGGGATCAATCCAAGAAGAAGATATAACAATTGTAAATATTTATGAACCCAACATAAGAACACCTCAATACATAAGGCAAATGCTAACAGCCATTAAAGGGGAAATCGACAGTAACACAATAATAGTGGGGGACTTTAACACCCCACTTACACCAAAGGACAGATCATTCAGACAGAAAATTAATAAGGAAACACAAGCCTTAAATGACAAATTAGACCAGACAGCCTTCATTGATATTTAGTGGACATTCCATCCAAAAGCAGCAAAACACACTTTCTTCTCAAGTGCACACAGAACATTCTACAGGATAGATGACATCTGAAGCCAAAAATCAATCCTTGGTAAATTTAAGTAAATTGAAATCATATCAAGCATCTTTTCTGACCACAATGCTGAGATTAGAAATCAATTACAGGGAAAAAACTGTTAAAAACACGAACACATGGAGGCTAAACAATGTGTTACTAAATAATCAATGGATCACTGACAAAATCAAAGAGGATATCAAAAAGCACCTAGAGACAAAGGACAAGGAAAACACGATGATCCAAAACCTATGGGACGTAGCAAAAGCAGTTCTAAGAGGGAAGTTCATAGCAATACAACCTTACCTCAAGAAACAAGAAAAATTTAAAGTAAACAACCTATCTTTACACCTAAAGCAACTAGAGAAAGAAGAATAAACAAAACCCAAAGTTAGTAGAAAGAAAGAAATCATAAAGATCAGAGCACAAATAAATGAAATAGAGATGAAGAAAACAATAAGAAAGATCAATGGAACCAAAAGCTGGCTCTTTGAAAAGATAAACAAAATTCATAAACCTTTAGCCAGACTCATCAAGAAAAAAAAAGGGAGGACTCAAATCGATGAAATTAGAAATGAAAAAGGAGAAGTTACAATGGGCACACAAAAATACACAGGATCATAAGAGAGTGCTACAAGCAACTATATGCCAGTAAAATGGACAACCTAGAAGAAATGGACAAATTCTTGGAAAGGTACAACCTTCTAAGACTGAAACAGGAAGAAATAAAAAAAAGTGAACAGACCAACCACAAGTACTGAAATTGAAACTGTGATTAAAAATCTTCCAACAAACAAAAGCCCAGGACCAGATGGCTTCACAGGCAAAATCTACCAAACATTTAGACAAGAGTTAACACCTTCCCTTCTGAAACTATCCCCAAAACTTGCAGATGAAGGAACACTCCAAAGCTCATTCTACAAGGCCACAATGACCCTGATACCAAACCAGACAAAGATATCACACAAAAAAAGAATATTCCATGCCAATATCACTGATGAACAAATACGCAAAAATCCCCAACAAAATACTAGCAAACCAAATCCAACAACACATTAAAAGGATCATACACCATGATCAAGTGGAATTTTTCCCAGGGATGCAAGGATTCTTCAATATCCGCAAATCAATCATTGTAATACACCACATCAACAAATTGAAGAAGAAAAACCATATGATCATCTCAATAGATGCAGAAAAACCTTTCGACAAAATTCAACACCCATTTATGAGAAAAACTCTCCAGAAAGTGGGCAAAGAGGGAACCTACCTCAAGATAATAAAGGCCATATATGACAAATGCACAGCAAACATCATTCTCAATGGTGAAAAACTGAAAGCATTTCCTCTAAGATCAGGAACAAGACAAGGATGTCCACACTCACCACCATTATCAACATAGTTTCAGAAGTCCTAACCATGGCAATCAGAGAAGAAAAAGAAATAAGGGAAAGAAAGGGAATCCAAATTGGAAAAGAAGAAGTAAAACTGTCTCTGTTTGCAGATGACATGACACTATACATAGAAATCCTAAAGACACTACCGAAAAAACTACTAGAGCTCATCAATGAATTTGGTAATGTTGCAGGATACAAAATTAATACACAGAAATTTCTTGCATTCCTATACATTAACAATGAAAGATCAGAACGAGAAATCAAGGAAACAACCCCATTCACCATCGCATCAAAAAGAATAAAATACCTAGGAATAAACCTTCCTGTACTCAGGAAGACCTGTACTCAGAAAACTATAAGATACTTACGAAAGAAATAAAAGGTGACACAAACAGATGGAGAGAGATCTACCATATCCTTGGATTGGAAGAATCAGTATTGAGAGAATGACTGTACTACCCAAAGCAATCTACAGATTCAATGCAATCCCTATCAAATTACCAATGGCATTTTTCATAGAATTAGAACAAAAACATTTACAATTTGTATGGAAACACGAAAGACCCTGAATAGCCAAAGCAATCTTGAGAAAGAAGAATGGAGCTGGAGGAATCAGGCTCCCCGACTCCAGACTATATTGCAAAGTTACAGTCACCAAAACAGTAGGGTACTGGCACAAAAACAGAAATACAGATCAATGGAACAGGATAAGAAAGTCCAGAGGTGAACCCACAAACCTATGTCACCTAATCTATGACAAAGGAAGCAAGAATATACAATGGAGAAAAGACAGCCTCTTAAATAAGTGGTATCGGGAAAACTGAACACCTACATGTTAAAGAATGAAATTAGAACACTCCCTAACACCATACACAAAAATAAACTCAAAATGGATTAAAGACCTAAATATAAGGTCAGATACTATAAAACTCTTAGAGGAAAACATAGGCAGGACACTCTTTGACATAAATTGCAGCAAGATATATTTTTATCCACCTCCTGGAGTAATGGAAATAAAAACAAAAATAAACAAATGGGACCTAATTAAACTTAAAAGCTTTTGCACAGCAGAGGAAACCATAAATAAAATGAAAGGACAACCCTCAGAATGGGAGAAAATATTTGCAAACGAAGCAACCAACAAGGAATTAATCTCCAAAATACACAAACACCTCATGCAACTCAATATCAAAAAAAGAAACAACCCAATCAAAAAATGGGCAGAAGATCTAAATAGACATTTTTCCAAAGAAGACATACAGATGGCCAAAATCACATGAAAAGATGGTCAACATCACTAATTATTAGAGAAATGCAAACCAAAACTGCAATGAGGTATCACCTCACACAGGTCAGAATGGCCATCTTCAAAAAATCTACAAACAATAAATGCTGGAGAGGGTGTGGAGGAAAGGGAACCCTCCTACACTGTTGGTGGGAATGTAAACTGGTACAGCTACTATGGGGAACAGTATGGAGGTTACTTTAAAAAGTAAAAACAGAGCTACTATATGATCCAGCAATCCCACTCCTGGGCATATATCGGAGAAAACCATAATTTGAAAAAATACATGCACCCCAATATTCATTGCAGCACTATTTACAATAGCCAGAACATGGAAGCCACCTAAACATCCATCAACAGAGGAATGGATAAAGAAGATGTGGTACGTATACACAATGGAATATTATTACTCAGCCATAAAAAAGAATGAAATAATGCCATTGCAGCAACATGGACTGACCTAGACATTGTCATACTGAGTGAAGTAAGCCAGACAAAGACAAATATCATAGGATGTGGCTTATATGTGGAATTTTAAAAAAGGGTACAAGTGAACTTATCTACAAAACAGAAATAGTTACAGATGTAGAAAACAAACTTATGGTTACCAGGCGGTAAGGGTGGGAGAGGGATAAACTGGAAGATTGGGAATGATATATACACATTACTATATATAAAACAGATAACTGATAAGGACCTACTATATAGCACAGGGAACTCTACTCAATACTCTGTAATGGCCTATATGGGAAAAGAATCTTAAAAAGAGTAGATATATGTATAACAGATTGACTTTGCTGTACACCTGAAGCTAACACAACATTGTAAATCAACTATACTCCAATAAAAAATTTTTTTAAATTGCCGCTTTTAGAAAATATATTGACAAATATTAACCGTCCCACTGGAGAACTCTTTCTAGATATAAGGTTTTAATATGAAAATTTGCATTATAGATATGATGCCTCATTCTTCAGATAGTTCTAATTTTACCATATGTCATGGTTATATACAAGAGAAATCCATACTAATATCTGTTCTATTAGTTATCTATATTACAGATGTTTTTAAAATGCTTCCAATGAGACAAACTATCAGTAGCACTTCTCCATGAAAAAAGGAAGATGATGGTACAAAACCAAGAAAATTTCTTATAATTGATTTGTTTTGTAGGGGGATTTTTCTTAATGAATTTTTACCCTCGTCTTCTAAATCAGGTCTCACTCTTTTCTCCAGTTGTTTCCAAGGGCTATATTTTTTCAATTTATAGACTTTACGGAAATAGAGGGTAACAAGACAAATTACGTAAATTTCTTGTTTCTTTTGAAATTTATTTATATATCAAGCCAAGTCCATAGTAGCAAACAGATTTTTAAGTGAAGTTATAGAGGAAGAAAATGGAAATTAAAGCATTTCCCATATATACTTCTATGTAATTATACCCCTCCCTTTTATAAACACTTGGTATAATGAAAAATGCTTGTGGACCATACCTTGTTTTCCTTCACAAACATGTTATAATTTCTTATTTGGTTCTCATCTTGGTGCTAATACAATAGATTACCTAATATAAATGGGAAGTAAATTCTTTTTAACGTTTTTTTTTCTTAGCGTGGAAAGCAAGATTTTGTATTTATAAGTCACGTACAGTAATGCCATAAATTTGCTTCTGTCCTAAGATCAAATTCACCCTAAGAAAGTAGCTATAGTTAGCATGTAATTTATACTTATGATCTATTTCAGGTAAACCTGATATTCCTAGGCATTTGACATTTTTAGCTGTGACACTTCAGTAACCTGTCAGCAGCAACGTAACAGAATGAAAGGATTAAAAAAAGAATGAAATTGGCATTAGTTTGTCTAATATGCTGATGAGAGTGATGTAACTGATGGATGATGAGGGCAAGTAACTGAGCAGTGATTCAGATACCCGAATCTACTTCATGTGAGGATTAAAAAAAAGAATGGCAAATATTCCATGATGCGGACTAATAGCTATAGTATACAGCCATCTCCCCCTAGTTAACAATTTTTGTTTAGGCATCCACCCTTTAAAAAAGTGACAGAATCAAAAACTTGGGGATAAATCTTGATTTGTCTAAGCCTGTTCCTAGGTAATTCATAATTCCTTTTTCCTTGCCAGTGATCACATAGGAGGTGAGGATATAGCCCAGCCAATGAGTCATGGAGGCAAGTGTGCTGGAAAGTTTTGGAGAAAGATTTTGTTGTTTTTAAAAAGAAACACAGATGAAGAGATGGTGTTTTTTCTTTTGCCGAACTCGGTTTTGACTTGATTAGAATGAAGCTGCAGTGGTCATCTTCTGACCATGAGGAAACCTAGTCTGTAGACAAGGGCTAACACTTTGAGGATACCAGAGTGAAACAATGGAGAAGATTTGGATCCTGATGATGCCACTGAGGAGCTGAAATAACCAACCTGGGAGCTATCTTATCTTGAAACTTCTTACTTCAGAATACATTTTAGGGGCTTCCTTGGTGGCGCAGTGGTTGAGAATCCGCCTGCCAATGCAGGGAACACGGGTTCGAGCCCTGGTCTGGGAAGATCCCACATGCCGCGGAGCAACTGGGCCTGTGAGCCACAGCTACTGAGCCTGTGCGTCTGGAGCCTGTGCTCCGCAAAAAGAGAGGCCACGATAGTGAGAGGCCCGCGCACCGCGATGAAGGGTGGCCCCCACTTGCCGCAACTAGAGAAAGCCCTCACAAAGAAACGAAGACCCAGCACAGCCAAACATAAGTAAATTAAAAAAAAAAAAAAAAAAAAAAAAGAATACATTTTAGAAAATTTTGAGTAATTTTGAGGTTTAAAATTTTTTTTATTGCAGTTGAAATTACTCTGAAATGTGTACTTACTAGGTATCTAGTATTATGCTAAGTGCTATACCTGGATTATCTCATTTAATACAATAAACCTATGAGCTAGCTATTGTAATGGCCATTTAACAGAAAAGGAAATTTTGTCTCATATGCTTAAATCACATTACCCACAGTCACATAGCTAATAAATGGCATAGTTGAGAATTCAAAACATTTTTACTTCAAAGTTAGACTCTTAGATACAGTATCTCTTGAGCTACTGACTCAACGTTCTTTTATCAATATAATTCCACAAAAAATTACTGACAACATATTTTGGGGTATGTACTGTGCTAATCTCCTAAAATTTGTATTCAGATAAAAAGTTTTTTCGAGGAAGCATTATCTAAGATTGTACATGAGAACAAATATTAAGCCAACTCTACCAACAGGCCTGGTAATAGTGTTTTCTATTTGGTAAGTAACAGCCTCACTAAATAAGTAATATGCTTTATTTATTTCTGTAGCTTTAGTTTTAGAGTGGCTTGGAAAGCAGGGCAGACTGCAAAGATCTGTGTTGTGGTTTGGAGAGATATGAATCACTTCTGTCAGGTCTGCATCTGTTGGGATATATAGGAAGGTCACCTTTGACTAATGGGAATTCTCAAGAGTGTAGCAGCAATCACATGTTCCAAGTGACTTAATTCTAATTGCAATCATGATATCCTTAAGGGCCTGCTTAGAAATCACTAATTACTAAAAGTAAACAAATGTTTACTGAGTATTTTACTAAAGAACACAGAACTGTGCTAGATGTAGGAGACAGAAGAGAAACATGAGCTATGAAATACTAGCTATCGTCAAGCAGTATACACATTCTTGTTTGGGAGATGAGATTAACCCCCAGAAAATAGAGAAAGATGCAAGGAAGTATCTATCATCAAACTTTTATTTATATGATAGTGAAAATTAGTTCAGAAAAGAGAAGGGATCTATAATCAGTTGCCAAATGTATATCTATATACCACCTTGCAAATTTCAAAAAGACTTCATGTTTTCTCATGTGATATTCACAAAATTGCATAAAGGTAGAAAAGTCAAATAATATTTAATTAATAATGACAACTACCATTAATGCTAATCTCCAATGGATCAGACATTGTGTAAGGCACTTTTCATTCTCTTTTTCTCATTTTATCCTCATAAGAATCTCATTTGGTAGGGACTACTGTCCCCATCTCCAGATGCTGAAACTGAATTAAATGAACTGACTGAAAATATATAACTAATAATTCACGCAGTTTGTACTTAACACTAACAATGCAAGTTGATGAGTTCTACTACTGAATTTTGCCAATACTGTGAAATCATGAGTCTCCAAAACCTATACATACCTTGTCTATAAAGAAAAAATTTCCTTATTTTGTCTGAAATAGCCTGAAACAAAACTTCAGTAAGTCTAACCTTACTTTAAACATCACTTAGATCACTGTGAAGAAATTTTTAAAAATATAGGTCAGTCTGGAAGAGTCAGTGCTATATCCTCATCACACCAAATCTACAACAGCCTCCAAGGCAGTTAGGTTGGGACTAAATAAATGGGGATTTTTCCAGCCTCTCTTACAGTTAGTTGTTGATGAGAAGGTGATGCCAGACAAATATAGGGGTTTGTTACTGTAGCACAGCCTATCTTATCCTATTAAAGAGGCAATATTAATTATGTTTTTAGAGTTATTATTTCAATAGATAATGTTAAATAGGTCATTTGAATCACGCTGTTTGTATAACAGAAGTCAGGTACTCTGTTCTTACTGGGCTTCCAGATTTACTATTACTTAGATACTCTATATTCTGGACTCTCAGCCTCACAACCCCAGCTCAGTTAAGCCTAATCGACCCGTAATAACTAGGCCAGTGCACCAAATTCTTCTGAGAATGATTTGTATTTGAAAAGTATCTCATTAATTCATAAAATGAATACCAGAATAGTCCTGATGCATGCTCACTATATTTTATCCTCAAAAAAAAAATCTATTTAGAAAACCGAAATAAGATTAAAATAGGAACAAAGACTCAGAACAAAGAAAACTAAAGGCTTTTCTCATTAACTTCTAAGTTAGAGCAGTGATTCGCAAAACCAATACTTACATTGAATTCTTATATATATTATACATAAATTTTAATTGTGTTAAAATACACATAAACATAAATTTTACCACTATAACCATTTTTAAGTGTATGATTCAGTGGCATCAAGTACATTTACAATGTTGTGTGATCATCATCACTATTTTCAGAATGTTTCCATCATCACTCCAAACAGAAATTTTGTATCCATTAAGCATTAACTTCTCATTTGCTCCCTCTACTCCACCTCTGGTAACCTCAAACCTACTTCCTGTCTTTGTGAATCATACAACTTTTAGAATCATAAAATACAGGCCTTTCATATATGGCTTATTTCACTTAGCATAATATTTTCCAAGTCCATCCATCCTGCAGCATTTTTCAAAACTGCATTCCTCTGTATGGTATAATAATATTCCATTGTATGGATATACCACATTTGTTTAACCATTCATTTGCTGATGGACACTTGTGTTGTTTCCACCTTTTGATAACTGTGAATAACACTTTTATGAACATTGGTGTACATGAATCTGTTTACGTTCCTGTTTGGTTACATACTTTGAAGTGGAATTGCTATGTTTAACTTTTTGAAGAACTGCCAAATTGTTTTCCACAACCACTGTACTATTTTACAGTTCCACCAGCAACGTAAGAGTGTTCCAATTTCTCTATATACTTGCCAACACTTTCTTTCTCCCTCTCTCTTGCACTTTCTTTCCTTTTCTTTTCAATAATAGCTATCCTACTGAGTGTGAAGCAGTATCTTATTGTATTTTTTTTTCATGGTATATCACTCTATTTTAGATATTATATATGTATTGATAGTTTCAAAGTTTTTAGAATACGGTTATTTCACATCTTATATTTATTCCCACTTATTTGATGTTTTTAGTGCTATTCCTAATTGTTTTCAAATTTTATTTTTCTTCTTAATGCTTGTATATAGAAATACAATTAATTTTTGAATATTAAACTTGTTTCAGTTGACTTTGCTATTACTTTTAACAGTTTATCTGTAGTGTTTTTTAAAATTTTTCTATGAATAGAATTTTATTATTTGTGAATAGAACAGTTTTTCCTTCAAGCCCTCTCCAGTTTATAGGCCTTTTATTTATTTTTTCTTACCTTATTGCACTGACCAATTCTTGTTCAATAATAAATGAAAGTACTAATAGTGGGCATTCTTACTGTGTTCCCATTATTTAATAAATGGTACTGGGAAAACTGGACAGCTACATGTAAAAAAAATGAATTTAGAACATTCTTTAACACTGGACGCAAAAGTAAACTCTAAATGGATTAAAGACCTTAATGTAAGATACTATAAAACTCTTAGAGGAAAACATAGGCAGAACACTCTTTGACATAAATTGCAGCAGTATCTTTTTCAATCCGTCTCCTAGAGTAATGGAAATAAAAACAAAAATAAACAAATGGGACCTAATTAAACTCAAAATCTTCTGCACAGCGAAGGAAACCATAAACAAAACAAAAAGACAACCCAAAGAATGAGAGAAAATATTTGCAAACAAAGCAACTGACTAGGGAATAATCTCCAAAATTTACAAACAGCTCATGCAGCTCAATATCAAACAAGCAAACAACCAATCAAAAAATAGGCAGAGGACCTAAATAGACATTTCTCCAGAGAAGACATACTGATGGCCAAGAGGCACATGAAAAGATGCTCAACATCACTAATTATTAGAGAAATGCAAACCAAAACTGTAAT
This sequence comes from Balaenoptera acutorostrata, assembly GCF_949987535.1. NCBI lineage: Eukaryota > Metazoa > Chordata > Mammalia > Artiodactyla > Balaenopteridae > Balaenoptera > Balaenoptera acutorostrata. The sequence goes on along the minus strand of NC_080082.1, from coordinate 15,857,856 downwards.
AACGTATCACCTCACACAGGTCAGAATGGCCATCTTCAAAAAATCTACAAACAATAAATGCTGGAGAGGGTGTGGAGGAAAGAGAACCCTCCTACACTGTTGGTAGGAATGCAAACTGGTACAGCTACTATGGGGAACAGTATGGAGGTTACTTAAAAAAGTAAAAACAGAGCTACCATATGACCCAGTAATCCCACTCCTGGGCACATAGCCAGAAAAAAGCATGGTTCGAAAGGATACATGCACCCCAATGTTCATAGCAGCAAGACATGGAAGCAACCTAAATGTTTATCGACAGATGAGTGGATAAAGGAGATGTGGTACATATGTAAGGGAATATTACTCAGCCATTAAAAACAATGAAATAATGCCATTTGCAGCAACACGGATAGACGTGGAGATTATCATACTAAGTGAAGTAAGTCAGACAGAGAAAGAGAAATACCATATGATACTGCTTATATGCAGAATCTAAAAAAAAAAATGATACAAATGAACTTATTTACAAAACAGAAACAGACTCACAGACTTAGGGAAGGAACTTATGGTTACCAGTGGGGAAGGGTGTGGGGAGGGATAGATTGGGAATTTGGGATTGACATGTCCACAGTGCTATATTTAAAATACATAACCAACAAGGACCTACTGTATAGCACAGTACTGGTTCAATACTCTGTAATAACCTAAATGGGAAAAGAATTTGAAAACTAAGATACATGTATATGTATAACTGAACCACTTGGTTATACACCTGAAACATTGTTAATCAACTATACTCCAATATAAAATAAATTTAAAAAATTCAGATTCATGTGCTTCACCTTGGACCAGCCAAACAGACTTTCATACATAGAGTCCAGCAACCTGCTTATTAAATAAACACCTCATGTTAATCTTAGCCATACTGTTTTGGGAACTATTGCAACTATCAAGTTTCATCTAATTCTGTATATTCTATCTTTTCAATGTTTCTCATCCATTTCTCTCCTTTCCTATGGCCTCTACCCTAGTTTAAGCCTGCTTCATCTCTTAGCTGGACATCTGTAATAGGATTTCCTTGCCTCTAGGATATTTTCTACTCTAATTCATCCTGCACACAGGGGCCTTTTTAATCTTACTAAATCACAGCTCCACTCATTTAATGTGACAAGAACTTATTGAAAGCATACTATATACCAGGTGCTCTAGGGCAGAAGGTTCTAAGTGGGGTTGATAATCAGAATCATTAAGTGGGAGAAACCTTTTAAAGGCAGAGATTCTCTAGCACTCCTCCAGGCCTACTAAATTAGAAACTATAGAGCCAGAGTTGAGAAAAGTTTATTGTTAAAAAGTTCCCCAGGTGACTCTGATACTTTTGGGCAACACTAGACTGGAGCATATAAAGATTAAAACATTCTTCTGTATTTCAGATTGTACTGCGGGAGTTGTGAACATATGCAAATAACATATAACACATTGGTTAATGTGTTCCAAGTGCTACAAGAAAGAGTAATTCTGATTGCATTAAACACTTTTAGTAACACGCCAACCTGGAAGAAATCTTTTCCTCCTCTAATTTCCCACAGTACTTTATAATTCTCTTATAGTCTCATTTTTATCTTGCACTATAATTATTTTTGTATATGTCTCCTGTCCTTTCCACTTGTATCTGAGATCAGAACCTTGGCCTTATCAGAGCACATAATCTGACAAAGAATTTTTTTCAGAGTTCTAATTTATTTACAGGATAAAGCTGTATCCCCCAAAATACTAAATTATGCATGGTTATGCATTTAATAAATTATCTCAGAAATTGGATGTCCTTGTAGCTCTTGGATATATGTGGCCAAATTTATGGATTTTAATCTCAGCAAGGCACTTAGTAAAGTTCCTTCAATAAAGCAGGTACTCAATAAAAAAGTTATGTGTGAACCAATGGGATCTAGGGAAAATGTCTTTGGATATGCAAAAACATACTTAGTATGTCCAGTATCTACTTAAGAGGTTATAGATTCCAAATGAAATAATATTCTGGTGGTTTTTGCAAACCAGATCCCTATGAGCCAAAACCAATCAGCTTGTTTTTGTTTGTTTGTTTGGATCACCCGGTATTTTGTTGGTGTGCTGGGATGTGTGTGTGTGTGTTGTGTTTTTTGTTTTTTGACAAATTTTAATTTGAATGTCTTTGGGCAAATATTCTCTGACTTACCACAGGCTCTCCCACTCCCTATTACCTTACACTAATCTGATGTACACAATTATGTTATCTGTAGGTCTAAAGATGAGAGTTCTAATGATGACAGACAAGTGCTCCCAATCATTTCTTCTTTTTGAGTGTTGGTTACTGTTACGGACTGAATTGTGTCCCCCCTTAAATTCGTATGCTGAAGTCCTAATCCCCAGTACTTCAGAATGCAACCATACTTGGAGATAAGGTCTTTAAAGAGGTAACTAAATTAAAATGAGGTCTTTAGGATGGGCCCTAATCCAATATGTCTGATGTCCTTATAAGAAGAAATATGGACACAGATGTGTATGTCCGTGAAGTAAAGACCATGTGAAGACAGAGGCAAAACTACATGCCAAGGAGAGAGGCTTCAGAATGAAATCAACCCTGCTGACACCTTGATATTGGACTTTCTAGCCTCTAGAATTGTGCGAAAATTAATTTCTGCTGTTTATTCCCTCAGTCTGTGGTATTCCGTTACAGCAAACCCAGCAAACTAACACAGCTACCAACTATACTTAATACTAATCTTAACTTAGGCATTTTTACATCAGAATTATGTTCAAGTCATTCTGCCAGGTACAGTGGTGAATACAACTCTAAGTAGCTTAGAATCTAGCAGATGAGGCAAACTATATGTAAGATACATTCATCAACATAAATGATAAAAATATTACCAGCCCTAAAGAAAAAAAAGCCAAATAAAGAGTATATTTATAATTCTATAGGTGTTCTGGAGGGAGAGAGTTAACTATGGGTTACAGCTGAAAAAAATTCAGAATATGACCTGGGTCTTGAGAGATTAGTAAGATTCAACCAAGCAGAGGGGAGAGGCCATTTAGGTGAGAGGAATGGAGAGTACAAAGTCAAATGCTACTATAGAGAACATTGTTTTTCCCAAGTAAATCTAACTTAGATTCAGGTCTCCTTTCTTGGCTTTCTAAACTCTATAACCACTATATATTTCTAATTAATGCCTTAAATCCTTATAAAATTTAGGCATTTTCCCCCTGCAGATAAATAACAGTATAACTGACTTTGTTCAGTATAATACTGACATCCAAAGGATGGTCTGGTTCATCTCTAAAGCCTCTTGGGCTTCTGCTGAGAGTTGGTTTTATTTTCAAATGGTCTATGAGGGCAATAAGCAGCTCACAGAACATTCTCTTTTGAAATCTGGCCATTTTTTGATCTCTTGCTTGTCAAATCTCATCACAGTAGATGGCTCCACAGTGCAGGTGGCCTGTGTTTTCTTAAGTGCCTCTTCTTGTGAAGAATGTGTTACTCTGTTCATTAATGTTTCATACCTAAGTATTCTAATATATTTAATTTCTTATTTAATGAAATTTCTAACCTTCAGGCTGAGTAAGTTATTTGGAATGTTTCATCCAAGCTGCTGGAAAAATGCTCAATAGCAAGGAGTTTTAAAGATGGAATTTTAAGAAAGGGGTTGGCAGGAACCTAAACACATATAGATCTAAGCTTTCATAAATGCTTCCCTGTCTTAAGTGTAGAAGAAGAAATTCTTCTTGATAAGCAGATAAGTTCTGCTGAATTTTTCTTTTAGATTTTGGAGACAAGAATTTAACAACGACTTTTGTTTTGTTTAAAAGATGTGTTTCAAAGCTGTAAGTTTTTTTTTTAAATTATTATTTGTCTGTAGAAAGTCTTACTTCTCCTCCATCATTTCAACAATGCTTACTTTCTTCCATAAATGAGAGACTTATGTGAGACCATTATCGCCAAAAGAGATACACGTTGAACCAAAGGAGCCATGCATAGCACCTGGTTTCAATTATTTTAGATTCAAGTGATGATCTAAGAAAGGAGGAGCCTCAGCTGAATTAGTTTGATTCCTGTAATGGTCTGGACTCAAAGAACCTGCCCATTTTACCATCTAACTTCAGACTTATGGGAGATTAAGAACTTAGAGAAGCTTTTAGACTGTTACATAAAATTTTAAAATTAAGCTCTTTAATACCCGGTTTAGATGAAATTTGACGGTCAGAAATAACTAGAATTTTAAATTTAACCATAACTCAAGTTGCACCCAATATTTAAAGACTACAAACTGTGTACGATACAGTAAAAATTCACACGGTAAACCATTACTAAATGTTTAGAAATCCAAATTTTCACCTTTTTCTGTTTTTAGTACCCGCTCCCCGGGTGACAAAGTGGACTCAAGTTTCCGTTACCCCTTACCCAACAAGGGGTGGTGGTACTACACGCTTACCTTGGGGAAACAACTTGCACTTTATAACTGGACAGGAAAATCGTTTGGTGAGAGAGAAGGCTAAAGGAAACGGAGGCTGGTGGCGTGACCGTAGCACAGGCCCGCGGTTACTCTTGAGGAGACGGCCTCAGCCCCAAACTACCTGGACCACCTAACAGGACCGCTTTTCCCGCGGCGTCTCACCTTCCGGCTCTAAGTCACCACAGCCCGCCCACCGGAAGCCGTCGTCATGGCAGCGCTGTTTGGTCCCGCCCCATCCCTTCGCCCCGCCCACCGCCTTGTACGCTTGCGGCCAGCCGGGCTTCGATTGGCCCATCTGTCCTTCACTCTGGGAGACGTTCCGGGCTGCGAGGCTCTGGAGCTCTTACTTGAATTTGTGGCGCGGAGAGTTCGTGAGGTAAGGAAGGCAGCTGGGCGTCTTGCTGGAGCCAACAAACTGGGTGGTGAGCGACCCTGAGGGGAGAAGGACGAAAAGGGCGGCCGAGGTGCAGGGACGCTGAGTCAAACAAGCCGCCTCGAGATGGGGGGCTTCAGCCGGGCTGCTTCCCTCCCTGAGGCAGCCCCTCTGTTCGCTTCCTCGCAGCCTCTAGGTTCTTCTTCTCACGTCGTTTTCCTCGCGTCTCAGAGACAAAGCGCCCGCCCCTCTTCTGTCGTCCCTGGAGGGAGGCTCCTCCTGACGCTCCCTTTTCGTCTTCTTTCCCGAACGGTGTCTCTCAGTTCCTTCCCTCCCCAGTAGCAACCCTCTGACCCTGTCGTGCTTACACCTTCCCCAAGCGTACTTGACTCCCCCCGACCTCTTTCGTAATTATATTCGGCTCTCCATCACCAGCACTGTCAGAAACTTTCTAGCTGCCCTTGACAGTGTGGAAAAGACTCCTGAGCAACCTGGGGAGCGCCCCACATCTCACAAACTGAGTCCAGAATGTTCCTTATCAAGGAATAGGATGCTGCTGTCCACTTCTTCCCAACTGGGACGACGCAGTGAAGGTCCCGTGGAAAGCGGCAAGTGCAAGCGCTGTATAAAGCGCTACAGAAATGTAAGATCTTGTCCCAGTTGCTGACTCTGAATGATTGGAGTCCTGTCGAAAACAGGATTATTTTGTTCTTGGTCGGACCCTGTTAACACATACGTTTCGTTTTGGCGTTATGAATATTCTCCAAACCTTAAAACAGAACAAAGCCAATAGGTCTGTTGGGGTACAGTGAAACTGAGGCTTGATCGGTAACATAAAAAACAAACAAGCAAAAAAACACTGATTGAGAAGTGTTCTCTTCATTAACCTAATGTGTCTATTATGATCTGACTCCCCCCACTACACCCCCATCGATTGAATTTCAAATTGAAATTCAGACCCACTTAAAGAGTTTTATAGTATAAATGGACATCTTTTCCTATATCCCTTGTCTATGACTATGCAAATCTTCTATTTTCTTTCTAATCTGATCATTCAACTTGATTTTCTGTATGTCCAGCCTCTGGAACAGAGGTTCTTAACTTTTTCTGGGGGGGGGGGGGGTCATAGTCCCCTTTAAGAAGCAAGGAAAACCTTGAATCTTTTGTATAGAATATGACACATACACACAAAAATTTTGTATCAATTTCAGGGTGTTTTAAAGTCCACTCTGAAGTACCGATTTCCATAGGACCTCAGTCCAGTTCTAGAAGTGTATTTATATTTCTTAAAAAGTAGAAATAGTTAAACAGCCAAAGCAGCTAAGTGCTTTACTTCTTAAAAATGGCCGTCATTTAACTTCTGAATTAAGACTTGTTCTGAAGAAAGTTGGGGTGGGAAAGCTTGAAGAAGTTGTATTAGTAGCACCACTTTCAATTGAGCACTGGGTTAAGAATTTTAGAGAAGTCACTGAAATGCTTTCTAAAATTAAAGGAAGGCCATTCACAGATGAGGGTATGGGCACACAGGCATATAAGAAGTAAATTGACAAGATGTTGTATCTTTTTGCATTAACATAAAAATTAAGAGAATACTTGATCAACATCAAGAGTTAAAATAATTTTTGTGCCTTAATGTTTTGGATGTCTTATAGTAAAATGATTTTTATCGTGAAATTCCACTAGCTTGTTCTGAATATAATTTATATCATCAAGCATTATTTTTTCACATTAGAACTTTAGTTCACCAGAAACTTAGTTTTGTGTATGATGTGAGAAATGGTTTTAACTAAAAATTTTTTGTTGTTTTGTTGCTGTTTGGAAAACATTGGCCCATGGGCCAAATCTGACCCACTATCTGGTTATGTAAATAAAATTCTGTGGGAACACAGGTACACCCACTTGTTTACTTGTTGTCTGGCTGCTTTTGTGCTACAACGTCAGAGTTGAGTAGTTGTGACAGAAACTATATGGGCTTCAAAGCCTGATATATTACTGTCTGGCCCTTAACACAAAAAGTTTGCCAACCCCTGGAATAGGACATCCTTTCCTCACTGAATGGATAATGTCATGTTCCCATACAGTTTCTACGTACATATATGTGTGTATATATATATATATATATACACATATATATATATGTGTGTGTGTGTGTGTTTGCCTTTGTTTTTGAGCTTTTCTAGTCTGTTTCATTTGTCTCGCCCTGCACATATAGCATAGTGTTTTAAATTACCTTATCTCTAAACTAAGACAATATTCAGTAGGTTAAACTGCTCTCCTTACCCCCTATACCAAGTTGTTCTCTTGTCTTATTTATTCTTGGCCCTTAGATCTTCCATATTAATTTTTATGATCAGTTTATTAAATACCATGAGAAATCTTCTTGGGGTTTTGATAGAAATTGCTTTGAATATACACATTAATTTGGGAAGAACTGTCATCTTTACAATATTCAGTCTTTCCGTCCGTGAACATAGTATATCCTGATTGTTTTTATGTGTTTTAATGTGATCTTAAAATTTTTTTCTTTAGAGTGTTCCATAAGGGAAATTGGTCTTGGTTTTGCTTTCTCGTGATTTTCTGATTTTAGCATTAGGGCAGTGCTGTCTGACTTCTTTAAATGATCTGAGATGTGTTGTATTCTTCTCTGTTTCTTGAAAGATTTTGTATAGGATTGGTATTATTTTTTGTTAAAGATTTGATAGAAAACACCAGTGCATCCATCCAGGCCTGGTGCTTTCTTTTTGAGGAGGTTTTAATGAAATTAGGAAAATGAGAGTAAAATCTATTGGCCTACATCTTACCATTTCTGGCACTCTATCTCTTCTTGTAGATGCAAGTTTTCATTAGTTTTCTTCAGTCTGAAGAACTTCCTTTAACATTGCTTATGGTATGGCTTGTTGGTAATGGATTCTATTAGGTTTTTTTTTTTTTTACTTGAAAAGGTTTTTAGTTCACTTTCATTTTTGAAAGATTTATTTTTAAGCTGGATATATAATTGTGTTTTTTAGTACTTTAATATTCTATTGTCTTCTGTCTTGTGTTGTTGTTAGTAAGATATTTGGAGTCATTCTGATCTTTGTTCTCCTGTATGCAATGTGTCTTTTTTCCATCCCCTGGCTGCTGCTTTTTATAAGAGTCAGTTTTTTTTAGGCTTAATTTACAAATGGTAAAATTCACTCTTTTTAGGAATATAGTTCTATGAATTTTGACAAATATAAGCAATTGTGAACTACTACCATAATCAAGATATAGAGTATTTCTGTTAGTCTATAAAGTTACCTCATGCTCCTTTATAATCAATTCTCAGATCCCATACCTATCCCCTAGCAACCACTGATCTGATATCTGCCACTATACGTTTGTACTTTGAGAACATGGTGTTAATGGAATTCTGTAGTATGCAGCCTTTTATGTCTAGCTTCTTTCACTTGGCATAATGCTTTTAAGATTCATTCATGTTGTTGCATGTATCAGTAGTTTATTCCTTTTTGTGTGTGAATAGTACTCCATTGTACATATGTACCATAATTTGTTTATCCATTAGCCAGTTAATGGACATTTGGGTTGTTTTCAGGTTTTGGCTATTAATAATAAAGCTGCTATAACCATTTACCTACAGGTCTTTGTGGGGCCATAGATTTTTATTTTTGCTGGGTGACTACCTAGGAATGAAGCTGCTCTGTTATACGACAAATGTATGATTAACATCCTAAAATACTACCAAACTTTTTCCCAAAGTGGCTATTCCATTTGTTTTCCTATCAGCAGCGTATAACAGCTCTGGTTATTCACATCAGCTCTTGGTGGTGTTAGTATTTTAAAATTTAACTATTCCATTCAGTGTGTATTGATGTTTCATTGTAATTTTAATTGCATTTCTCTGATAACTCATGATGTAGAGCATCTTTCATTTATTTATTTGCTATATGTATATCTTCTATGGTGAAGCATTACTAAAATCTTTTGCCTATTTTTTGGACAGCTTTATTGAGTTATAATTAATGTACAACAAATTGCATATATTTTTTTAATTATTTTTTTTTATTGGAGTATAATTGCTTTACAATGTTATGTGAGTTTCTGCTGTACAATGAAGTAAATCAGCTATATGTATACTTATATCCCCTGCCTCTTGGACCTCCCTCCTACTCCTCACCCCCCCATCTCACCCATCTTGGTCATCACAGAGCACCAAGCTGAGCTCCCTGTGCTATACAGCAGGTTCCCAGTACCTGTTTTACACATGGTAGTGTATTTATGTCAAACATAATCTCCCAATTCGTCCAACCCTCCGCTTCCCACCCTGTGTCCACATGTCTGTTCTCTACGTCTACGTCTCTATTCCTGCCCTGCAAATAGGTTCATCTGTACCATTTTTCTAGATTCCACATATATGCATTAATATATGATATTTGTTTTTCTCTTTATGGCTTACTTCACTCTGTATGACAGACTTTAGTCTAGGTCCATCCACATCTCTACAAATGACCCAATTTCGTTCCTTTTTATGGCTGAGTAATATTCCCTTGTATATATGTACCACATCTTCTTTATCCATTCATCTGTCATTGGACATTTAGCTTGTTTCCATGTCCTGGCTATTGTAAATAGTGCTGCAGTGAACACTGGGGTACATGTGTCCTTTTGAATTATGGTTTTCTCAGGGTATATGCCCAGTAGTGGGATTGCTGGGTCATATGGTAGTTCTATTTTTAGTTTTTTAAGGAACCTCCATACTGTTCTCCATAGTAGCTGTATCAATTTACATTCCCACCAACAGTGTAGGACGGTTCCCTTTTCTCCACACCCTTTCCAGCATTTATTGTTTGTAGATTTTTTGCTGATGGCCATTCTGACCAGTGTGAGGTGATACCTCATTGTAGTTTTGATTTGCATTTCTCTAATGATTAGTGATGTTGAGCATCCTTTCATGTGTTTGTTGGCGATCTGTATATCTTCAACAAATGTTGAATGAGAATTGAGAAATGTCTATTTAGGTCTTCTGCCCATTTTTGGATTGGGTTGTTTGTTTTTTTTTAATATTGAGCTCCATGAACAGTTTGTATATTTTGGAGATTAATGCTTCGTCTGTTGATTCGTTTGCAAATATTTTCTCCCATTCTGAGCGTTGTCTTTTCATCTTGTTTATGGTTTCCCATGCTGTGCAAATGCTTTTAAGATTAATTAGGTCCCATTTGTTTATTTTTGTTTTTATTTTCATTACTCCAGGAGGTGGGTCAAAAAAGATCTTGCTGTGGTTTATGTCAAGGAGCGTTCTTCCTATGTTTTCCTCTAAGAGTTTTATAGTGTCCAGTCTTACATTTAGGTCTTTAATCCATTTTGAGTTTATTTTTGTGTTTTCTGTTAGGTAGTGTTCTAATTTCATTCTTTTACAAGTAGCTGTCCAGTCTTCCCAGCACCACTTATTGAAGAGGCTGTCTTTTCTCCATTGTATGTTCTTTCCTCCTTTGTCATAAATTAGGTGACCATATGTGCATGGGTTTATCTCTGGGCTTTCTATCCTGTAACACTGATCTATATTTATGTTTTTGTGCCAGTACCATATGTCTTGATTACTGTAGCTTTGTAGTATAGTTTGAAGTCAGGCCTGATTCCTCCAGCTCTGTTTTTCTTTCTCAAGATTGCTTTGGCTATTCGGGGCTTTTGTGTTTCCATACAAATTGTAAATTTTTTTGTTTTAATTCTGTGAAGAATGCCATTGGTAGTTTGATAGGGATTGCATTGGAACTATAGATTGGTTTGGGTAGTATAGTAATTTTCACAATATTGATTCTTCCAATCCGAGAACATGGTATATTTCTCCATCTATTTATGTCATCTTGGATTTCTTTCATCAGTGTTTTATAGTTTTCTGAGTACAAGGCTTTTGCCTCCTTAGGTAGGTTTATTCCTAGGTATTTTATTCTTTTTGTTGTGGTGGTAAATGGGATTGTTTCCTTAATTTCTCTTTATGATTTTTAGTTGTTAGTGTATAGGAATGAAAGAGATTTCTGTGCATTAATTTTGTATCCTGCAACCTTACCAAATTCGTTGATTAGTTCTAGTAGTTTTCTGGTGGCATCTTTAGGATTTTCTATGTATAGTATCATGTCATCTACAAACAGTGACAGTTTTAATTCTTTTCCAATTTGTATTCCTTTTATTTATTTATTTTTCCTCTCTAATTGCTGTGGCTAGGACTTCCAAAACTATGTTGAATAACAGTGGTGTGAGTGGACATCCTTGTCTTGTTCCTAATCTTAGTGGAAATGCCTTCAGTTTTTCACCTTTGAGAATGATGTTTGCTGTGGGTTTGTCATATATGGCCTTTATTATGTTGAGGTAGATTCCCTCTATGCCCATTTTCTGGAGAGTTTTTATATCATAAATGGGTGTTGAATTTTGTCAAAAGCTTTTTCTGCATCTATTGAGATGATCATATGGTTTTTATTCTTCAGTTTGTTAATATGGTGTATCACATTGATTGATTTGCGTATATTGAAGAATCCTTATATTCCTGGCATAAACCCCACTTGATCATGGTGTATGATCCTTTTAATGTGCTGTTGGATTCTGTTTGCTAGTATTTAGTTGAGGATTTTTGCATCTATGTTCATCAGTGATATTGGTCTGTAATTTTCTTTTTCTGTGATATATTTGTCTGGTTTTGGTATCAGAGTGATGGTGGCCTCTTAGAACGAATTTGGGAGTCTTCCTTCCTCTGCAATTTTTTGGAAGAGTTTGAGAAGGGTAAGTGTTAGCTCTTCTCTAAATGTTTGATAGAATTCAGCTGTGAAGCCATCTGGACCAGGACTTTTGTTTGTTGGAAGATTTTTGATTACAGCTTCAATTTCATTACTTGTGAAAAACCTGTTTATATTTTCTAATTCTTCCTGGTTCAGTCTTGGAAAATTGTACCTTTCCACGAATTTGTCCATTTCTTCGTCATTGTTGATTTTATTGGTGTATAGTTGTTTGTAGTAGTCTCTTATAATCCTTTGTATTTCTGTGGTGTCAGTTGTGATTTCTCCTTTTTCATTTCTAATTTTATTGATTTGCGTCCTCTCCCTTTTTTTCGTGATGAGTCTGGCTAAAGGCTGATCAATTTTGTTTATTTTCTCAAAGAACCAGCTTTTAGTTTTATTGATCTTTGCTATTGTTTTCTTTGTTTCTATTTCATTTTTTTCTGCTCTGATATTTATGATTTCTTTCCTTCTACTGACTTTGGGTTTTCTTTGTTCTTCTTTCTCTAGTTGCTTTAGGTGTAAGGTTAGATTGTTTATTTGAGATTTTTCTTACGTCTTGAGGTGAGATTAAATTGTTATAAACTTCCCTCTTAGAAATGCTTTTGCTGTGTCCCATAGGTTTTGGGTTGTCGTGTTTTTATTGTCATCTGTTTCTATGTATTTTTTTATTTCTTCTTTGATTTCTTCAGAGATCTCTTGGTTATTTAGTAGTGCACTGTTTAGCCTCCATGTATTTGTGTTTTTTACAGTTTTTTTCCCCTGTAATTGATTTCTAATCTCATAGCATCGTGGTCAGAAAAGATGCTTGATGCGATTTCAATTTTCTTAAATTTTCTGAGGCTTGATATATGACCCAAGATGTGATCTATCCTGGAGAATGTTCCGTGTGCACTTGTGAAGAAAGTGTATTCTGCCACTTCCGGGTGGAATGTCCTATAAATATCAATTAAATCCATCTGGTCTATTGTGTCATTTAAAGCTTGTGTTTCCTTATTTTCTGTTTGGATGATCTGTTCATTGGTGTAAGTGTGGTGTTAAAGTCCCCTACTATTATTGTGTTGCTGTCGATTTCCCCTTTTATGGCTGTTAGCATTTGCCTTATGTATTGAGGTGCTCCTATGTTGGGTTCATAAATATTTATGATTGTTATAACCTCTTCTTGGATTGATCCCTTGATCATTTCTTAGTGTACTTCTTTGTCTCGTAACAGTCTTTACTGAGTTATATTGAACATACAACAAATTGCATATATTTAATCATATAGTTTAATAAGTTTTGGCATACACCTATTAAGTCATCACTACAATCAAATTAACGTACGTGCTACAACATGGATGAACCTTGAAAAACATGCTTAGTGAGTGAAGCCAGTCACAAATGCTATGTATTGTGTGCGTCTCTTTATGTAACATGTCCAGAATAGGCAATCTGTAGAGACAGAATGTAGATTAGTGGTTGCTAGGCACTGGGATGTGGAGAATGGGGAGTGGGTATGGGGTTTTGGGGGGAAATGATGAAAATGCTCTGCAATTAGATACTTGTGATGGCTGCGTAGGTTGTGAATACTCTAAAAACTTACTGAGTTGTACAGTTTAAAGGGCAAATCTTGTGGTATGTGAATTATGTCCAATAAAGCTGTTCAAAAAAAGGGAGAAAACTACTAGTTGTAACCCATTAATGGATTGTTCAAACAGGATTGTTTATAATTGCAAAAACATGGAAACTAACTTAATGTCCATCATTAGAAGAATGATTATAAAAATGGTTGTATTTTCTCAGAATGAAAAAGTGAAGAAGGTATTAAACTAACAAACCAGAGAAATACGTATCAATATGATGAACCTCACAATCATAGTTCGAGCAAAAAAAATAAAAAAAGATTGCCAAGGAATCTATAATATGTATAATACCAAATTAAAGTTTAAAAAAATATATAACACTACATAATTTAGTAAAAGTATAAAAAACAAGTATGGGGATCATAAACATCAGCTTCCAGGTAGTAATTTGTTGTGGAGATAACTTGTGGTATGAACTTGTAGGGAGGCGGGGAAGAGAGGAAGAATGTCATTAAGGGAGAAATTATAGAGTGCTTAAACTGTATTTGGCAATGTGTTATTTCTTAAGCTGTATGATAGATATGTAGAAGTTTTACTTGATTTTTATTTTAAAATATTTCAAATAATTTTTGTAAGAAAATACAAAGGACACAACAAAATGGAGGTAGAATGTGGAAGGGATATAGAAACTAAATTTTTTTTACTTATAAAAGAGCACAATATCAAATGTACAACTGAGGAAAGATAAGAACCAACCGAGAAAAGGATGTTGGGGGAGGACGAATTGCTTTCATGAGGTCATAATCATATAACTTCTTTTAAAGAAGTTGTGGTTTCTTCTGGGAATACTACCCTAATCAAAAATGTAAAGTATGATGACCTGGAAGCAATTGCACTAATGTATATTTTGGAAAGCAGTGCTACTCTCAGAAGTCAAATCAGTGCCTTCTAGGAGACTTTTGAAACTATGAAATAATCTCAGAGAGAGGAAAACAAGGATGTGGGGTTTGAGGAAAAGCCATAAGGAGATCTTTCTTACATGGCATAGGAATTTAGTTAAAAGGTTATCACCTAGTCAGGAGGTCCCCTGAGAAACAGATTACACAGCTGAAACAAAAGGGTACTTGAATGGTTTCTAGTTTATTGATATCAGGCCCCATTCTGGTTTTAGGGAATTAGAAAGATTTGATCCTTGTCTTCAAAAAAGACACTAATTTATCCTAACTATACCGTCAAGCCCGTTACCTGGGAAGAGGAATTTTTGTAGGGCTTTATAGAAGTTCAGGGCGCTAGGGTCATTTAAAACTCACTATCCACAGAGATAATAAAGCAAACAGGAGGCCCAGACCTGAAGAACATGGATAGGAATTATTAGAACTTTGTACAACTTCCTAAATTTAGAGACATTTTCTGGTGTGGAATGAATTGTGTTCCCCTGAAATGTGTGTTCAGGTCTTAACCCTTGGTGTTTGTAAAAGTGATCTTATTTGGAAACAAGGTTTTTGCAGATTTTATCCAAGTTAAGATGAGGTCATACTGGATTAGGATGGGTCCTAATCCAATGTCTGGTGTCTTTATAAGAGAAAGAAGAAGGAGATTTAGACCAAGACACAGAGAGCAAGAGAGTAGATACACACTGAGGGAAGATTCTGGCCGTGTGATGATGGAAGCAGAGATTGGAGTTATGCAGCTGCAAACCAAAGAACACAAGGGATCGCGGGCAACCACTAGAAACTAAGAAGGGGGAAGAGGGATCCTTCTCTAGACTCTTCAGAGGGAGCATGGCCCTGCCACTACCTTGACTTCACACTTCTAGTCTCCAGAAGTGTGAGAGAATAAATTTCTATTGTCTTAAACCTCCCAGTTTGTGTGGTAATTTGTCACCACTGTCCTAGGGAACTAATAATACATTCTGCATCTTCATTACTTTTGCTAGGCACTACCTAGTTCCCTACAGCAATGAGCAATAAAATACTTAAAATGAAAATGATTACTAGACTTGCTTGGTGGGACATAAATTAAAAGAAAAACCAAAACACTGGGTGGGTAAATTTTCTTATTCTTGCATAAAGGAGGAAAAGGTAACCTAAAATGCCCTCTCCCACAAATATATATATATATATATATATATATATATATATATATATATATATATATACATACACACACACATATACACATATACACACATATATATATACACATATATATATTATATATATATAATCATATAAAAGGAAAGTCCTCAGGGTCCAGAAACAATTAAGGTGCTGGAAAAAAAGAACAATAAGCCTGTAGGCTGATTAAACTGCTATACTGAGAGTAAGGAGATATAGGTCTCAGTATTTGAGGGGCTTGAGTTTTAGAGGCATACAGCCTCAAGAGATGAGATCTTGGAGTCCTTAAGAGTCAAGTGGTTAGAAATCAGACCCCTACTGTAAAACTCTTAGAGGAAAACATAGGAAGAACACTCTTTGACATAAATCACAGCAAGAGCTTTTTGATCCACCTCCTAGAGTAATGGAAATAAAAACAAAAATAAACAAATGGGACCTAATGAAACTTCAAAGCTTTTGCACAGCAAAGAAAACCATAAACAAGACGAAGACAACCCTCAGAATGGGAGAAAATATTTGCAAACGAATCAACGGACAAAGGATTAATCTCCAAAATATATAAACAACACATGCAGCTCAATATAAAAAAAAAAATAAGAGAAATGCAAATCAAAACTACAATGAGGTATCACCTCACACCGGTTAGAATAAGCATCATCAGAAAATCTACAAACAACAAATGCTAGAGGGGGTGTGGAGAAAAGGGAACCCTCTTGCACTGTTGGTGGGAATGTAAATTGATACAGCCACTATGGAGAACAGTATGGAGGTTCCTTAAAAAAAAACTAAAAAAAGAATTACCATATGATCCAGCAATCCCGCTACTGGGCATGTACCCAGAGAAAACCATAATTCAAAAAGACACATGCACCCCAGTGTTCATTGCAGCACTATTTACAATAGCCAGGTCATGGAAGCAACCTAAATGCCCATTGACAGACGAATGGGTAAAGAAGATGTGGTACTTATATACAATGGAATATTACTCAGCCATAAAAAGGAACAAAATTGGGTCATTTGTAGAGACGTGGATGGATCTAGAGACTGTCATGCGGAGTGAAGTAAGTCAGAAAGAGAAAAACAAATATCGTATATTAACGCATATGTGTGGAAACTAGAAAAATGGTACAGATGAACCGCTTTGCAGGGCAGAAATTGAGACACAGATGTAGAGAACAAACGTATGGACACCAAAGGGAGAAAGTGGCAGGGTGGGTGGGGGGTGTGTATGATGAATTGGGCGATTGGGATTGACATGTATACACTGATGTGTATAAAATTGGTGACTAATAAGGACCTGCTATATAAAAAAAATAAATAAAATTCAAAATTAAAAAAAAACAGAAATCAGACCCCTGCAGTTTACCCTTTTTAATTTAATATAATTACTAATGTATTAGTAATTATAAATGGATTGATACTTACCATTTACTCTTTGTTTCATCACTTCATTCTGTTTTTTTTCCTTTCCTTTCTTTCCTTCTGTTGGATTGATTTTTTTAAAAATTAATTTCATTTCCCTCCTCTGTTCTATATTCTTGATTTATCAAATCTATTATTAACTTACATTTGCTCTCATATTTTCATATTTTGCTATTACTTTGTATTTTAATTTTTAGATATTTTAAATTCCCTAAGATATTAACATTATTGTAGTTTACCTTTTTTGTGACTTTTCATTCCTTCCTGTGTCTCCTAGCTTCCATTGGTGGGATCATTTTCCTTCTGCCTGAAGAATGCCCTTCAGTATTTATTGAATGTGGATTGTTGAGGACACAGTCTCACAATTTTTCATACATCTGAAAAAAGTCTGTTTCACCTTCATTGATGAAGGGTAGTTTTGTCAGTAATGGATCAATAGTTCAGTTTTCCCATCCCTTTGAGGATGTAATTCCATTATCTTCTGGTCTCTACTGTTTTTCCTTAGAAGTTAGCTATCAAACTCATTTTTATGCCTTTAAAAGAAACTGACCTCTCTGAGATTTTCCCTTTTTGATTTTTAGTTATTTTAATATGGTGTGCCTAGATTTATATATTTTTCATAATATATACTGTTTATCCTTTTGTAGTGTTGAATAACAGCTTGATAACTTTCACCAGTTTTGTAAAATTCTTGATCAATATCTTCTCAGATACAGCTTCTTCCCCGTTCTCTCCCTTTACCCCAATAAATTCCCTGTCCCATTTTCAATCATTTTCCATCCCTTTCCCTCCAACCTTAGGCAACCACTGATGTGCTTTTTGGCTTTATAGATTTGTTTTCATTTTAATGTCATATAAATGAAATTTTACAGTATGTACTGTTTTGTATCTGGTTTCTTTTTCTCAGTATTATATTGTTGACAGTAAGTCATATTTTAATGTGTATCAGTATTATAGTATTTATATATATCTATATATTATAATTTGTTTATCCATTCATATGTTGATTGACATTTGGGTTGTTTCCAGTTTGAAGCTATTATGAATAAAGCTCCTATGAACATTTGTATGCAATTGTTGGGTAAATACCTAGGAAGTGGAATTGCTGGATCATACAGTAATTGTATGTTCAGTTTTATAAGAAATGATCAAACTGTTTTCCAAAGTATTTTTGTGATTTTATGTTACCTTCAGGAATGTATGAAAGTTGCAATTCTCCACTGACAGTTCCATTGATTGGAACTGTCAGTCATTTAAATTTTAGCCATTCTAGTGGGTATTTATTTATATCTCACTGTGGTTTTAATTTGTACTGTACTGATGTCTAATGACGTTGACCATATTTTCCTGTGTTTATTTGGGTGTTCAGATATCCTTCATGATGTGTCTATTTAAATATTTGCTAATTTAATAATTGACTTGTTTGCCTTCTTTTTATTGAGTTTTAAAATTTCTTATATATTCTGTATAAAAGTACTTGGTCAATTACATATGTTCAGAGTATCTTCTCCTAGTGTGAGATTTGCCCTTTCATTTTTTAATGATGTCTTTTCAAGAGCAGAAGTTTTTAAATTTTGATGGTGTCCAATTTATCCATTTTTAATTTTATGATTCATGCATTCTATATCCTAAGAAATCTTTGTCTACCTAAAGATCACAAAGATATTCTTCCTGTGATTTGTAGTTTTAGCTTTTACATTTAGGTCTCTGATCTATTTTGTGTTGATTTTTGTGTGAGGGAAGTGTTAGGATTAATTTTTTCCCTATGGATATCCAATTCTTCTAACACCATTTTTACCATTCCCAATTAAATTATCATTGTTTCTGGTAATGGAGTACCACCTTTTTGCACAACCCTTCTGCAGTAACAATTATAATCTGTCAAAAAGATGTAAGTTCAACTACTTGAATACAATGGAGAACAACCAAAAGCCAGCAGAAACTGGAGGAGCATCTGCTTAGAAAAGGAGAATGGCACTGGGTGAATTTCCCATGTCTTTATAACCTTTTTTTCCCCCCCATGTGCAGGCCAAGGTAAAACTTGAATAGAATATTGACAGGCTTTTAGCTTGAACAACCAGACAGCAGGATTTGGGGTAACCTCAGCAGCTGGAAAGTGAGTAGGGGAGTGACAGATCCACAAAGGGAAGCTCTAAATTCTGTTTATAAACTCACCTGTATCATCACCTGACCCCTGAACTGGACTTGCATGAGACAGTTTTCAAGCAGTCCAGCTAAACCTAAAAGATCTGAACAGAGATTTCAACTCTTACTCATCACTGTAAAAACAATTTGGTGGTTGACTTCAGACAGGTTAACTGCCTGTTGCAATAAAAATATCAGTATTCTTCAGAGAACCACAATATAATTGGGAACTCTACAACACATCGTTCAGAATGTCCATAATATAGTCAAAAATATCTAGACACACAAAGCAACAGGAAAATGTGATTTTTATACAAGAGAAAAGGCAGTCAGTGGAATCTGACCTCAACACGATTGAAGTGTTGAATCAGTACACAAGGATTTTAAAGGAAACATCACAAATATGCTCAGTAGTATAAAGGGAAATTTGCTTGTAATAAATTAAGAAGTAGGAAGTCTCACCAGAGAAGTAAAAACTATTTTTTAAAAAGTGGTGGTGGGGCTTCCCTGGTGGCGTGGTGGTTAAGAATCCACCTGCCAATGCAGGGCACATGGGTTCGAGCCCTGGTGCAGGAAGATCCCACATGCCGTGGAGCAACTAAGTCCGTGCACCACGACTACCGAGCCTGCACTCTAGAGCCCATGTGCCACAACTACTGAAGCCCGTGCACCTAGAGCCTGTGCTCCACAACAAGAGAAACCACCGCAGTGAGAAGCCCGCACACTGCAACAAAGAGTAGCCCTCTCTCACCACAACTAGAGAAAGCCTACGTGCAGCAACGAAGACCCAACACAGCCAAAAATAATCAATAAATAAATAAATATATTTTTAAAATAAAAAATGGTGGTGGAGGGGAATTCTAGAGTTGAAAATTCGGTACTCACTCCCTCCCCCCGCCCAAGAAACATCACTAGAAGGGCTTAACAGCAGATTGGAGTAACAAGAGACAGTGAACTTGGAGAAAGACTAATAGAAATTATCCAATGTGAAGACAACAGAAAGAAGACTAATCAAAAGTGAACAGAATCTCAGGGACGTGTGGAATAATATATCTAATATGCAACTAATTGGAGTCCCAAAAGAAGAGGTAGAGAGAAACAAAATGATGTGAAAAGACAATGAATGAAAATTTACTAAATTAGTTGAAAGATATAAATTTACAGATTAAGGCGTACAATGAAAAGCAGGGCAAATACAAAGAAAAGGAAGAAAGGTTTAACATTATAGTTAAACTGATTGAAAAACAAGGTTAAGAGAAAATCTGGAAAGCATCTGGAGTAAAGTGACATGTTACTTATAGAACAAAGCAATATGAATTAACATTCATTTTTTATCATAAACAATAGAGTCCAGAAACCAAAGGAATGAGGTCTTTAAAGTATTGAGAGAGAAAAAAAAAGCCTTATTCAACTTTCATTGTCTTCAGCAAAAACATCTGAGAATGAAGGTCAAATAAATCATGTTTTAGATAAATAAAACTTAGAGAATTTTCTGCCTGCAGGTCTTCGCTATAAGGAATGCTAAAGGAAGTTCTGAAATACCTTGGCAACTTTGCTGAAAATCAATCAACCTAATGTGCATTATTCTATTTCTGGACTCATTGTTCTGTTCTGCTGATTGATATGTCTGTCTATTATACTGCTACCATATACTGTTTTGAAATTAGGTATAATAATTCTAAGTCTGTAAGACAATATCTAGTACTGTCACTCTTCCAGCTTTTTATTTCTCTAAGAAGACACCTTTGTGATTGCTGGCCCTTTCCCACATAAATTTTAGAATCAACTGATCAGTTTCTACACAAAGTTTTCTAAAAACCTGTTTGGGATTACACTGAATCTATGTTAGACCAACAAGTTGGTAATTATCCTAATAAGAAATATGATTCTTCCAATCTATGTGGTATCTCCTTTCATTTATTTGTAGTGTCTTTAAATTCTCTCAGCAGTGTTTTGTAGTTTTCCTTGTATAGATCTTGTGCAAATTTTGTTAAATTTGTCTGAGAGTAGTTCATGTTTCTTGATAATATTGCAGATTTTGTTTTCCTTTAATTTTTTTGCTAATTGCCATTATTTAGGAATGCAATTGATTTTTTGTATTAAAATTCTGTGACCTCTCTAAAATTCACTACTAGTTCACATTTACAAAAACTTATCTATGTTTTACTTCTTTCTTTCAAATATGTATGCCTTTAATTTTATTTTATTTATTTATTTATCGTTATTGCATTGTCTAGGACCTCCAGTGTGATGTTTAACAGAAGTGAGGGTACATCTTCACCTTATTCTTGACCTTGGGGAAAAAATGTTTAGTCTGTCTTCATTAAGTATGATGAAAGCTTTTTCATAGTTGTCCTTTATCAGGTTGAAGAAATTCCCTTTCATTCCCTATTTTGCTTAGAGTTTTTATCACTAACAGATGTTGAATTTTGCCAAATGGTTTTTCTGTGTCAGTTAAGATGATCATATGGTTTTCTTCTTTATACTACTAATATGGAGAATTACATTGATTTTTTTTTTTTTTTGATTTTTTTAAAATTTATTTATTTATGGCTGTGTTGGGTCTTCGTTTCTGTGCGAAGGCTTTCTCCAGTTGCGGCAAGTGGGGGCCACTCTTCATCGTGGTGCGCGGGCCTCTCACTATCGCGGCCTCTCTTGTTGCGGAGCACAGGCTCCAGACGCGCAGGCTCAGTAGTTGTGGCTCACGGGCCCAGTTGCTCCGCAGCATGTGGGATCTTCCCAGACCAGGGCTCGAACCCGTGTCCTCCGCATTGGCAGGCAGATTCTCAACCACTGCGCCACCAGGGAAGCCCCGAATTACATTGATTTTTAACTGTGAAACCTACTTTGCATTGTGGGAATAAACTCAACTTCATTATGAAGTATTATTACTGTAATTATTTTTATATTGCCAAGTCAGATTTCCTAATGTTTTGATAAGAATGTTTATGTCTAAGTTTGTGAGGATTATGGTTCTCTAATTTTCTTCCCTGTAGTGGTTTTGTATGATTTTGGTATTGTTGATTTCATAAAATGAAATGGAAAGTGTTTCTTCCTCTTTATTTTTAAAAAAAGTCTGTGAGGAGTTAATGCAATTTCTTTCTCAGTTGTTTAGTAATATTAACTGAGTGGAATGTACAGAGTTCCCATATATCCCCTGTTTCCACTTATGCACAGCCTCCCTCACTGTCAACATCCTGCACCCAGAGAACATTTGTTATGATTGATGGACCTACATTACATATCATTATCACTCAAAGTCCATAGTTTACAGTTTGTGTTCACTCTTGGTGTTTTGTATTTCATGGGTTTTGACACAAGTATAATGACATGTATCCACCATTTTAGTGTTGTACAGAATGTTTTCACTGCCCTAAAAATCCTCTGTGCTCTGCTGATTTATCCCTTCTACCCCCAACCCCTGGCAACTTCTGACCTTTTCACTGTCTCCATAATTTTTTTAATTAATTAATTTATTTATTTATTGATGTATAGTTGATTTACAATGTTGTGTTAGTTTCAGGTGTACAGAAAAGTGATTCAGTTATACAGGCATAGAGATCTATTTTTTTTCAGATCCTTTCCTTTATAGGTTGTTACGAACACTGAGTATAGTTCCCTGTGCTATACAGTAGGTCCTTATTGGTTATCTATTTTATATATAGTCATGTGTATATGTTAATCCCAACCTCCTAATTTATCCCTCCCCTCCACAACCTTTCCCCTTTGGGAACCATAAGTTTGTTTTTGAAGTCTGTGAGTCTGTTCTGTTTTGTAAATAAATTCCTTTGTATCATTTTTTTTAGATTCCACATATAAGCAATATCATATATTTGATATTTGTCTTTCCCTGTCTGGCTTACTTCACTCAGTATGACAATCTCTAGATCCATCCATGTTGCTGCAAATGGCATTATTTCATTCTTTTTCATGGCTGAGTAATATTCCATTGTATAAATAAACCACATCTTCTTTATCCATTCATCTATCAGTGGACATTTAGGTTGCTTCCTTGTCTTGGCTATTGTAAATAGTGCTGCAGTGAACATTGGGGTGCTTGTATCTTTTCAAATTGTGGTTTTCTCTGGATATAAGGCCCGGGAGTGGGATTGCTGGATCATATGGTAGCTCTATTTCTAGTTTTTTAAGGAACCTCCATATTGTTCTCCATAGTGGCTGCACCAATTCGCACTCCCCCCAAAAGTGTAGGAGGGTTCCTTTTTCTCCACACCCTCTCCAGCATTTGTTATTTGTAGACTTTTTGATAATGGCCATATCGTACAGAATGGGAGAAAATATTTGCAAATGATGCAACTGACATGGGATTAACCTCCAAAAATACAAACAGCTCATACAGCTCAATATCAAAAAAATAAACAACTCAATCAAAAAATAGGCAGAAGTTCTAAATAGACATTTCTCCAAAGAAGACACACAGATGGCCAAAAGGCACATGAAAAGGTGCTCAACATCGCTAATTATTAGAGAAATGCAAATCAAAACTATAATGAGATATCACCTCACACTGTTCAGAATAGCCATCATCAAAATGTCTCCATAGTTTTACCCCTGCAAAATACCATATTGTTGGAATCATACAGTATGTAGCCTTTTCAAATTGGTTTCTTTCAGTTAGTAATACGCATTTAAGGTTTCAACATGTCTTTTCATAGCACAACAGCATCCACCTACTGAAGGGCATCTTTCTTACTTCCAAGTTTCGGCAATTATGAATAAAGCTGCTCTAAGCATCCATGTGCAGGTTTTTGTGTAGATGTGAGTTTTCAGTTCCTTTGGGTAAATACCAAAGAGCACAGTTGCTGGGTTGTATGGAAAGAGTATTTTAGTTTTTTAAAAAGAGGCAAAACTGCCTAGCTGTCTTCCAACGTTGCTGTACCATTTTACACTTCTACCAGCAACGAATGAGAGTTCCTGTTGGTCCACATCCATATCAGCATTTGGTATTATCAGTGTTTTGGATTTTTGGCATTCTTATAGATGTGGTTTCTAATTGTTTTAATTTGCAATTTCCTGATGCATTATGATGTTTAGCATCTTTCCATATGCTTTTTTGCCATCTGTATATCTTCTTTGGTGAGCTATCTTTTCAGATCTTTTGCCTCTTTATAAATGGGATTCTTTTTTATGGTTGACTTTTGGGAGTTATGTTCAACAACTGTCTCTGGTTGGTTTTGACAGATTCTCTCAGGGGAAAGCACTTTTTGTACTAGTGAGCTCTGAGTAAGTTCACATAATGACAGCCTTACATGTGGAGTCTTTCGTGTCCAATAACGACCTTTCTCTGGGAATGGGGCTTTGAAAGAATTCCAACTTCTTGGACTGCCAGACTTGACTGTGGCTGTTGTTTTTCAAGACTCCAGTGGAGCTGGGGATGGGCAGATGGGCAAAGGGCAAATTAAAATGCCACAAAGCTCATTGTTCTTATTTAGCTCTTTTTCTTGAATAATCATTCCCTAGATTGCTGCATGTCTTTGGTTAATTTCTAGCATTTTGAAAAAGTTGATTCTGACAGTTTTTGCTAGTGTTCTCATTGCTTTTATGGAGGAAAGGTTTTTAGAACTCTTTACTCTGAGATTTTCAATGATATCCACTGTCCTTTTGTGAACAGTGACATAAAATTTATTAGTTAGTGCTGTGAGATCTGGAAGAAATTCCTTGCCTGTAGAACAAACAGGACAACAAGAGCTCAATTAAATGACCAGGGAAGGTAATATAAGTATATCATGTCAGTTTATACTTTTATGGGTGCTGGATCTAGATGAGCCAAATTTTACTCTGCAAATAATGAGTGGTTAAATCTCATCAGCATATAACATATAATGGTTTATGTCCTTTAAAATGAAATGAGGAATTACTATTTATATAAAAACTAATCTAATATCCTCTTCCACCTGAACTTTTTTGCTATCTGGAGTGTCTTTGGAAGAATAGGTATGTTTGTTTCTTTCTTTGCCCTGAATATTTTATAAATAGCGTAATATTTAAGGTTACTGTCTGCTTTTCATCTGAATTTTCTAAATGTGTAGCAGGGACTTTTGATTCTTTATTACTAGATTTTTTTTTTCTCACTATTTGTTGCTATATATGGAGTATTATGTGTAGAGAAGAGGGGATGATTGATTTGTGAATGATAGGTTGACCTGGCTAGACAAGTCACGTGTAGGTCAGATTGTTTGAGGGTGACCTACTAATGTTGTGGAAAGATTTCATTATATTTTTATATTTTACTGGGTTTAATTATATATGTAGGGCAAATGAAAGGTGTAATATAGTTAGTTTTTTGGCATTTCATTCAGTGTGATGGGCATTTATATTATAATTACCTATACTGAAAATATTGAGGAGAGGGTTTTAAAATCTGTCTACTTTTTATCATCTTTGAATTTTACACAAAACTACAAAGTAGTCATTTAAAATTCTAGATTTCTTTTGCCCTACTGTGTCTGATTGAGTTATATTTGAGATCTAAAAGTTAGAAAGACAGTTTGCTTTTGTTTATGGATATATTGTGAAGTCTAAAATGTTTCATAGTTGTAGTTACATCTCCTAAGTTTATAGGATATGAATTGGGGACATGGATGGTGGAGCTGTATTTGAATAGTTTTCTTCCATCTGGTGTTATTCTTGTTATACTATTAGCAACTATTTTAATAAGTGGAACTTAATAAAATGTAGACCAATCAACTTTTCTGAAGGATAAATTATTATAGGGCACCTAGCTTTTTTTTTTTTTTAAACCATCTATATTTGATGCAGATCATGTACTTAGTAAATTTGTAGCTCTAGGACAAGTGGCAGGAAAACAGAATTTCAATATTTTGTGTGTTGGTTGTTGGAGGCTCTGTTTAGAAGGCATTGCAAGGAAGAAAGCTCAGATAAGAACTGTCATTTTTTTTAAAAACAGGCATGAAAGGAAATTTAAAGGGACAGTAATGTTGGGAGGTGTAATTGTTTTTTAATACTAACTTCTAAAAAATAAAATTTATAAATGTATCGAGTGACAAAGATCAATTAAAACTTGTCTTTTAGCAAGCATCAAATCAGGGATATGACCTTCACAGCCAATGATAAAACCTCAAACTTTATCAAGATGTCTCAGAGTGAAGTTCGACTATTGCTATGGTATCTATTCAATTTGTTTCCATTAAACAGAAAATCTTATGAAAAAATCTCTGCCTCTGATCCTTGATAGACCTAAAATTATCATAATTAGGAAGAGAGATGGAAGCCAGAGGGTCAGAAAATAAGAGGTACAGCAACCCTAAAAACGTTTAGAAGAGAACTGTAGATGTGGCTGTTGCTAAGAAACTGACTAAAACAAAATACATAAGAAGCCAGACAACTTTCTGAGAGAACTGTGTATTTTGGCTTAGTAGATACATCCCAGTTTTTCAAAATGGTTGCACCAGTTTGCACTCCCACAAATAGTATATTAGTCAATCTGATTGACTGATAAGTCAAACAGTCAAATAGTGTATTAGCTAATCTTGTGGAGGTTGTAATAGTGGTTTAATTGGCATTTCCTTGATACCTAATGAGGCTGAACATATTTACATATGTTTTCTGACTATTTGGATTTTTCTTTTTTTTTACTGAAGTGTCTGTAGCTGACCATTTCTCTTGTTGTTCTGATTGTTCACTGTGCAATAAAGTGTGTCAGGTGCACTAATCTTAAGTGTACAGTAACATTTTTTACATTGTTTTATATATATATTATATGTATATGTGTGTGTATGTCTTCAGATCAAGCTGTAGAACATTTCCAGCATCCCATGATTCCTTGTGTTCTTTCTCAGTTACTACCACCCCCGGTCTTCCCATAGATGGCCACAGTTCTAGCTGTTATCAGCATCAATCAGGTTTTTTTCCAATTTTTTTTATAGTGGTAATATATACATAGTATAAAATTTACCATCTTAACCATTTTAATTATAGAGTTCAGTGATATTAAATGCATTCATAATCTTCTGCAACCATTACCACCATCCATCTCCATAATTCTTTTCACCCTGTAAACTGAAACTCTATACCCATTAACCAATAACTCCCTCTTTCCCTCTTCTTCCAGCCTCTGGCAACCACCGTTCTACTTTCTGCCTCTGATTTTGACTACTCTAAGTACCTCATATAAGTAGAATTATATAGTATTCGTATTCATGTGATTGGCTTATTTCACTTACCATAGTGTTCTCCGGGTCCATCCATGTTGTAGCATATTGCAGAATTGCCTTTTGGCTGAATAATATTCCACTGTATATATATATACCACATTTTGCTTATCCATTCTTTAGTCTGTGGACACTTCAGTTGCTTCCATCTTTTAACTATTGATAATAATGCTGATGAGAATATGGGTGTATAAATAACTCTTCAAGACTCTGCTTTCAATTCTTTTGGGTGTATACCCAGAAGTGGAATTGCTGATGATATGAGAATTATATTTTTAATTTTTAGGGGAACGGCTGTACTGTTTTCCACAGTGGCTGTACTGTTTTACATTTCTACCAACAGTGCACAAGAATTCTGATTTATCCACACCCTTGGCAACACTTATTATTTTCTGAGTTCTTTTTTTTTTATAGTAGCCATCCTAATGGGTATGAGGTGGTATCTAATTATAGTTTTGACTTGCATTTCCTGAATGGTAGTGATGTTGAGCATCTTTTCTTGTGCTTATTGGCCATTTGTACATCTTCTCTGGAGAAATGTCTTTTCAAGTCCTTTGCCCATTTTTGAATCAGGTTGTTTGTTCTTTTGTTGTTGAATTTTAGAAGTTCTCTGTATGTTCTAGATATTAATCTCTTATCAGATATATGATTTGCAAAATTTTCTCCCATTTTGTGGATTGCCTTTTTACTCGATGAATAGTGTCTTCATGCACAAAATATTTTAATTTTCATGAAGTTCAATTTGTATACTTTTTTTTTGTTACCTGTGCCTTTGGTGTCATATCCAAGAAATCATTGCCAAATCTAATGTCGTGAAGCTTTTGCCCAATGTTTTCTTTTAAGAGTTTTATATTTTAGGCCTTTGATCCATTTTGAGTTAATTTTGTATCAGGTAAGAGTTCAATTTCATTCTTTTGCATGTGCATATACAGTGACCATGGTACCACCTGTTGAAAGGACTATCCTTTCCCCATTAAATGGTCTTGGTACCCCTGTCAAATATCATTTGACCACACATTAATGTAAGGGTTTATTTCTTGGCTCTCTGTTCTATTTCATTGATCAATATATCTGTCTTTATGCCAGTACCACACTATTTTGATTACTGTAGTTTTGTAGTAAGTTTTGAAATCAGGAAGTGTGAATCCTACAGCTTTGTTCTCCCTTTTTAAGATCGTTGTGGCTATTCAAGGTCCCTTAAGATTCAATTTGAATTTTAGGTTGAGTATTTCTATTTTTGCAAAAAATATCATTGGGATTTTCATAAAGATTGCACTGAACCTGTAGATCACTTTGGGTAGTATTGACATCTCAACAATAATAAGTCTTTTATACCCTGAACATGGAATGCTTTTCCATTTATTTGTATTTTCTTTTTTTTTTTTCACACACACACACTGTATTTTATTTTTACAAGAGATAAATAGACTGACACCAAGCATTGTACATGGATGACCACAACAAAAGCAACAATGATTGCAATTACCAAACATGAAACACACTCATACTATGTCATAATATTGACATTCAGTCCAGTAATCCTCCACTGTAACAGCTCCTTTACTTTGCAGTGAAAATTGATTTGTATATTCTTTGCCTCTGAGTCCTTGTGGGATTTTTTTTTTAAATTCAAACAGAGAGTCACAAAAATTATACTCATCCTCATCAGTTCACTCAGTCCCATGTAATTAATTTTTTTTTCATCTTGATCTTTTGTTAGCACTTTTATGAGTTCATCAGTTTTTCATTAGAGTTCTGAAAATGCTTATTCATTCAGTTCAGCAGTACAGTCAGTTACCAGAAACCTGTACTTGTCAGAGTCTTTTCCATGAATTTCTTGAACATGAAACCCTTTTATAGGAACATATTTGCAAAAGCATCAGAGTACACCCAGAACTGTCTGTAAATGACAAAAGACTTAAAAATGACCACAGTTAAAGATTTGATGAAAGTTCATAATAGTGCAGTTGACAAGAAAATTAGTTATTTCTGAGATATACATTTTAAAGTAATAACTAGGATTATTACTTATAACATTATACCAGAACATATAAGATTTTTAGAAATTTCATGTAATGTCTGAAACATTTATATTAACATATTTCCATACATATTTCCATACAAATACAAATATAAGATTTTTAGAAATTTCATGTAATGTCTGAAACATTTATATTAACATATTTCCATACAAATAACCCAATGAAAGTTTAGTATTAGTTGTTTTGTTTGTTTGTTTGTTTATACTGCAGGTTCTTATTAGGCATCAATTTTATACACATCACTGTATACATGTCAATCCCAATCGCCCAATTCAGCACACCACCATCCCCACCCCACCGCAGTTTTCCCCCCTTGGTGTCCATATGTCTGTTCTCTACATCTGTGTCTCAACTTCTGCCCTGCAAACTGGCTCATCTGTACCATTTTTCTAGGTTCCACATACATGCGTTAATATACGATATTTGTTTTTCTCTTTCTGACTTACTTCACTCTGTATGACAGTCTCTAGATCCATCCACTTCTCAACAAATGACTCAATTTCGTTCCTTTTTATGGCTGAGTAATATTCCATTGTATATATGTACCACAACTTCTTTATCCATTCGTCTGTTGATGGACATTTAGGTTGCTTCCATGACCTGGCTATTGTAAATAGTGCTGCAGTGGACATTCGGGTGCATGTGTCTTTTTGAATTACGGTTTTCTCTGGGTATATGCCCAGTAGTGGGATTGCTGGGTCATATGGTAATTCTATTTTTAGTTTTTTAAGGAACCTCCATATTGTTCTCCATAGTAGCTGTATCAATTTACATTCCCACCAACAGTGCAAGAGGGTTCCCTTTTCTCCACACCCTCTCCAGCATTTGTTGTTTGTAGATTTTCTGATGCCCATTCTAACAGGAGTGAGGTGATACCTCATTGTAGTTTTGATTTGCATTTCTCTAATAATTAGTGATGTTGAGCATCTTTTCATGTGCTTCGTGGCCGTCTGTATGTCTTCTTTGGAGAAATGTCTATTTAGGTCTTCTGCCCATTTTTGGATTAGGGTGTTTGTTTCTTTGATATTGAGCTAAATGAGCTGTTTATATATTTTGGAGATTAATCCTTTGTCTGTTGATTCGTTTGCAAATATTTTCTCCCATTCTGAGGGTTGTCTTTTCGTCTTGTTTATGGTTTCCTTTGCTGTGCAAAAGCTTTGAAGTTTCATTAGGTTCCATTTGTTTATTTTTGTTTTTATTTCCATTACTCTAGGAGGTGGGTCAAAAAAGATCTTGCTGTAATTTATGTCAAAGAGTGTTCTTCCTATGTTTTCCTCTAAGAGTTTTATAGTGTCCAGTCTTATATTTAGGTCTCTAATCCATTTTGAGTTTATTTTTGTGTATGGTGTTAGGGAGTATTCTAATTTCATTCTTTTACATGTAGCTGTCCAGTTTTCCCAGCACCACTTATTGAAGAGACTGTCTTTTCTCCATTGTATATCTTTGCCTCCTTTGTCATAGATTAGTTGACCATAGGTGCGTGGGTTAATCTCTGGGCTTTCTATCTTGTTCCATTGATCTATGTTTCTGTTTTTGTGCCAGTACCATATTGTCTTGATTACTGTAGCTTTGTAGTATAGTCTGAAGTCAGGGAGTCTGATTCCTCCAGCTCCATTTTTTTCCCTCAAGACTGCTTTGGCTATTCGGAGTCTTTTGTGTCTCCACACAAATTTTAAGATGATTTGTTCTAGCTCTGTAAAAAATGCCATTGGTAATTTGATAGGGATTGCATTGAATCTGTAGATTGCTTTGGGTAGTATACTCATTTTCACAACTTTGATTCTTCCAATCCAAGAACATGGTATATCTCTCCATCTGTTGGTATCATGTTTAATTTCTTTCATCAGTGTCTTATAGTTTTCTGCATACAGGTCTTTTGTCTCCCTAGGTAGGTTTATTCCTAGGTATTTTATTCTTTTTGTTGAAATGGTAAATGGGAGTGTTTCCATAATTTCTCTTTCAGATTTTTCATCATTAGTGTATAGGAATGCAAGAGATTTCTGTGCATTAATTTTGTATCCTGCAACTTTACCATATTCATTAATTAGCTCTAGCAGTTTTCTGGTGGCAGTTTTAGGATTCTCTATGTAGAGTATCATGTCATCTGCAAACAGTGACAGTTTTACTTCTTCTTTTCCAATTTGTATTCCTTTTATTTCTTTTTCTTCTCTGATTGCCGTGGCTAGGACTTCCAGAACTATGTTGAATAATAGTGGTGAGAGTGGACATCCTTGTCTCGTTCCTGATCTTAGAGGAAATGCTTTCAGTTTTTCACCATTGAGAATGATGTTTGCTGTGGGTTTGTCATATATGGCCTTTATTATGTTGAGGTAGGTTCCCTCTATGTCCACTTTCTGGAGAGTTTTTATCATAAATGGGTGTTGAATTTTGTCAAAAGCTTTTTCTGCATCTATTGAGATGATCATATGGTTTTTATTCTTCAATTTGTTAATATGGTGTATCACATTGATATTTGTATTTTCTTTTAG
This sequence comes from Balaenoptera acutorostrata, assembly GCF_949987535.1. NCBI lineage: Eukaryota > Metazoa > Chordata > Mammalia > Artiodactyla > Balaenopteridae > Balaenoptera > Balaenoptera acutorostrata. The sequence continues at coordinate 15,826,311 of NC_080082.1, read as the reverse complement.
CAATGTTTTCTAGTTTTCATTGTAGAAGTCTTTCAACATCTTGGTTAAGTTAATTTCTAAGTATTTTATGCATTTTGATGCTATTGTAAATGGAATTGTTTTCATAATTTCCTTTTCATATTGTTCATTGTTAGTGTATAGAAATGGAATGGATTTTTGAATGTTGAATTTGTAACTTGCTACTTTGCTAAATTCGTTTATTGGTTCTAAAAATATTTCTGTGGACTCTTCATCTACTACATGAAAGATCACATCAGGACTTCCCTGGTGGTCCAGTGGTAAAGAATCCACCTTATAATGCAGGGGACATGGGTTCAATCCCTGGTCACGGAATGAGATCTCACATGCTGCGGGGCGACTAAGGCCGCACGCCATAACTTTGGAGCTTGTGTGCCTCAACTAGAGAGCCTCTGTACTGCAAACTGCAGAGCCCATGCTCTCTGGAACCCACATGCCACAACTACAGAGCCCATGTGCCCTGGAGCCTGCGCACCACAACTAGGGAAGAGAAAACCCACACACCACACATCACAGCAAATAGCCTGCACACCACAACAAAAGATTCCACATGGCTCAACATAAAAGATCCCATGTGCCACAACTAAGACCTGACGCAGACAAAAATAAATAGAATAAATAAATTAATAATAATAATAATAAACGATATCTTCTTAAAAAAAAGAAAGATCACATCATCTGTGAACAGAGATAATGTTACTTATTTTCCAATTTGGAGGCCTTTTTTTTCTTCACTAAATGCTCTAACATCCCTTAGTTTTGCTTGATTGTGAACTTCATTTAAAAGTATGTACTACTTTGTGTCTAGTTTATTTTACTTAAAATACCATGCCTATAGCCGTATTTTATTCTTTCTCATTGCTGTGTAATATTGCATTGTATGACTATACTACAGTTTGTTTATCTCCTCTTTTGTTCATACACAATGCAATCATTTCCAGTGTTTGGCTATCATTATTCAAGAAGCTATGAATGTTCCTGTACATGTCATTTTATAGACATATATACTCATGTTTTTTTGTATGTATGTGTATGTATATATGTATGTGACTGTCTGTCTGGAGAATTGCTGGGGCATATAGCAGGAATGTCTTAGCTTTAGTAGAAATTGCCAAACAGGTTTCTACAGTTTTTTTTTTTTTAATTTTAACATCTTTATTGGAGTATAATTGCTTTACAATGTTGTGTTAGTTTCTACTGTATAACAAAGTGAATCAGTTATACATATACATATATCCCCATAGCCCCTCCCTCTTGCGTCTCCCTCCCAACCTCCCTATCCCACCCCTCTAGGTGGTCACAAAGCACCGATCTGATGTCCCTGTGCTATGTAGCTGCTTCCCACTAGCTATCTGTTTTACATTTGGTAGTGTATTTCTGTCAGTGCCACTCTCTCACTTGGTCCTAGCTTACCCTTCCCCCTCCCGGTGTCCTCAAGTCCATTCTCTACATCTGCGTCTTTATTCCCGTCCTGCCCCTAGGTTCGTCAGAACCTTTTTTTTTTTTTTTTAGATTCCATATATATTTGTTAGCATATGGTATTTGTTTTTCTCTTTCTGCCTTCACTCTGTATGACACACTCTAGGTCTATCCACCTCACTACAAATAACTCAGTTTCGTTTCTTTTTTATTTTTTTTTTAAAGATTTATTTTTTTTTTTTTTATTGATTAATTGATTGATTGATTGATTGCTATGTTGGGTCTTCGTTTCTGTGCTAGGGCTTTCTCTAGTTGTGGCAAGCGGGGGCCACTCTTCATCACGGTGCGCGGGCCTCTCACTGTCACGCCTCTCTTGTTGCGGAGCACAGGCTCCAGACGCGCAGGCTCAGTAATTGTGGCTCACGGGCCCAGCCGCTCTGCGGCATGTGGGATCTTCCCAGACCAGGGCTCGAACCCGTGTCCCCTGCACTAGCAGGCAGATTCTCAACCACTGCGCCACCAGGGAAGCCCAGTTTCGTTTCTTTTTATGGCTGAGTAATATTCCATTGTATATGCCAAACAGTTTTCTAAAGTGGTTGTACCAATTTACAGTCCCACTTATATAAGAGTTTCATTTGCTTCACATCTTTCCCAGCGCTTGGTATTGTCATTAATTTTGACTGTTTTGTTTAGTGTGTCAGTTTATATCTACCCTTCACCAAAGACTTTTCTAGAAAGCTTTAAAACTACCTGGTGAAACAATCTTTTTTTTTAAATTTTATTTATTTTTGTCTGTGTTGGGTCTTCATTGCTGCACGTGGGCTTTCTCTAGTTGTGGTGAGTAGGAGCTACTCTTCATTGAGGTGTGCAGGCTCCTCACTGTGGTGGCTTCTCGCTTTTTTTTTTTTGAATTTTATTTTATTCATTTTTTTATATAGCAGGTTCTTATTTGTTATCTATTTTATACATATTAGTGTATACATGTCAATCCCAATCTCCCAATTCATCCCACCACCACCACCACACCCCCCGCCACTTCCCCCCCTTGGTGTCTATACGTTTGTTCTCTACATATTTGTCTCTATTTCTGCCTTGCAAACCGTTTATCTGTACCATTTTTGTAGATTCGACATATATGCATTGATATACAATATTTGTTTTTCTCTTTCTGACTTACTTCACTCTGTATGACAGTCTCTAGATCCATCCATGTCTCTACAAATGACCCAATTTCGTTCGTTTTTATGGCTGAGTAATATTCCATTGTATATAAATACCACATCTTTATCCGTTCATCTGTTGATGGGCATTTAGCTTGCTTCCATGACCTGGCTATTGTAAATAGTGCTGCAATGAACATTGTGATGCATGTATCTTTTTTGAATTATGGTTTTCTCTGGGTATATGCCCAGTAGTGGGATTGCTGGATCATATGGTAATTCTATTTTTAGTTTCTTAAGGAACCTCCATACTGTTCTCCATAGTGGCTGTATCAATTTACATTCCCACCAACAGTGCAAGAGGGTTCCCTTTTCTCCACACCCTCTCCAGCATTTGTTGTTTGTAGATTTTCTGATGATGCCCGTTCTAACCAGTGTGAGGTGATACCTCATTTTACTTTTCATTTGCATTTCTCTAATAATTAGTGATGTTGACTGTCTTTTCATGTGCCTCTTGGCCATCTGTATGTCTTCTTTGGAGAAATGTCTATTTAGGTCTTCTGACCATTTTTGGATTTTTTTTTTTAATATTGAGCTGCATGAGCTGTTTATATATTTTGGAAATTAATCCTTTGTTGATTTGTTTGCAAATATTTTCTACCATTCTGAGGGTTGTCTTTTCGTCTTATTTATAGTTTCCTTTGCTGTGCAAAAGCTTTGAAGTTTCATTAGGTCCCATTTGTTTATTTTTGTTTTTATTTCCATTACTCTAGGAGGTGGGTCAAAAAAGATCTTGCTGTGATTTATGTCAAGGAGCATTCTTCCTATGTTTTCCTCTAAGAGTTTTATAGTATCTGGTCTTACATTTAGGTCTTTAATCCATTTTCAGTTTATTTTTGTGTATGGTGTTAGGGAATGTTCTAATTTCATTCACTTACATGTAGCTGTCCAGTTTTCCCAGCACCACTTATTTAAGAGACTGTCTTTTCTCCATTGTATATCCTTGCCTCCATTGTCATAGATTAGTTGACCATAGGTGTGTGGGTTTATCTCTGGGCTTTCTATACTGTTCCATTGATCTATATTTCTGTTTTTTATGCCAGTACCATATTGTCTTGATTACTGTAGCTTTGTAGTATAGTCCGAAGTCAGGGAGTCTGATTCCTCCAGCTCCATTTTTTTCCCTCAAGAATCCTTTGGCTATTTGGGGTCTTTTGTGTCTCCATACAAATATTAAGATTTTATGTTCTAGTTCTATAAAAAATGCCATTGGTAATTTGATAAGGATTGCACTGAATTTGTAGATTGCTTCTGGTAGTACTGTCATTTTCACAATATTGATTCTTCAAATCCATGAACATGGTATATATCTCCATCTGTTTGTGTGATCTTTGATTTCTTTCACCAGTGTCTTATAGTTTTCTGAGTGCAGGTCTTTTGTCTCTTTAGGTAATTTTATTCCTAGGTATTTTTTTCTTTTTGTTGCAATGGTGAATGGGATTGTTTCCTTAATTTCTCTTTCTGATCTTTCATTGTTAGTGTATAGGAATGTAGAGATTTCTATGCATTAATTTTGTATCCTGCAACTTTAGCAAATTCATTGATTAGCTCTAGTAGTTTTCTGGTGGCATCTTTAGGATATCTATGTATAGTATCATGTCATCTGCAAACAGTGACCGCTTTACTTCTTTTCCAATTTGTATTCCTTTTATTTCTTTTTCTTCTGTGATTCCCGTTGCTAGGACTTCCAAAGCTATGTGAATAATAGTGGCAAGAGTGGACATCCTTGTCTTGTTCCTGACCTTAAAGGAAATGCTTTTAGTTTTTCACCATTGAGAATGATGTTTGCTGTGGGTTTGTTGTATATGACCTTTATTATGTTGAGGTGGGTTCCCTCTGTGCCCTCTTTCTGGAGAGTTTTTCTCATAAAGTGGTGTTGAATTTTGTCAAAAGCTTTTTCTGCATCTGTGGAGATGATCATATGGTTTTTATTCCTTAATTTGTTAATATGGTGTATCACATTTATTGATTTGCATGTATTGAAGAATCCTTGTATCACTGGGATATATCCCACTTGATCATGGTGTGTGATCCTTTTAATGTGTTGTTGGATTCTGTTTGCTAGTATTCTGTTGAGGATTTGTGCATCTATATGCATCAGTGATATTGGTCTGTATTTTCTTTTTTTGTAGTATCTTTGTCTGGTTTTGGTACCAGGGTGATGGTGGCCTCGTAGAATGAGTTTGGAAGTGTTCCTTCCTCTGCAATTTTGGAAAAGTTTGAGAATGATAGGTGTTAGCTCTTCTCTAAATGTTTGATAGAATTCACCTGTGAAGCCATCTGAACCAGGACTTTTGTTTGTTGGAAGATTTTTTTTTTTTTTTTTTGGCTGTGTTGGGTCTTCGTTTCTGTGCGAGGGCTTTCTCTAGTTGCGGCGAGCGGGGGCCACTCTTCATCGTGGTGCGCAGGCCTCTCACTGTTGCGGCCTCTCTTGTCACGGAGCACAGGCTCCAGATGCGCAGGCTCAGTAGTTGTGGCTCACGGGCCCAGTTGCTCCGCGGCATGTGGGATCTTCCCAGACCAGGGTTCATACCCATGCCCCCTGCATTGGCAGGCAGATTCTCAACCACTGACCCACCAGGGAAGCCCCTGTTGGAAGATTTTTAATCACAGTTTCAATTTCATTACTTGTGATTGGTCTGTTCATATTTTCTATTTCTTCCTGGTTCAGTCTTGGAAGGTTATACCTTTCTAAGAATTTGTCCATTTCTTCCAGGTTGTCTATTTTATTGGCATAGAGGTGCTTGTAGTAGTCTTTTATGATGCTTTGTATTTCTGCAGTATCCATTTTAACTTATTTTTCATTTCTAATTTTATTGAGTCCTCTCCCTCTTTTTCTTGATGAGTCTGGCTCAAGGTTTATCAATTTAGTTTATCTTCTCAAAGATCCAGCTTTTACTTTTACTGATCTTTGCTATTGTTTTCTTTGTTTCTATTTCATTTATTTCTGCTCTGCTCCTTCTTTCTACTAACTTTGGGTTTTCTTTGTTCTTCTTTCTCTAGTTCCTTTACGTGTAAGGTTAGATTGTTTATTTGAGATTTTTCTTCTTTTTTGAAGTAGAACTTATTGCTATAAACTTCCATCTTAGAACTGCTTTTGCTACATCCCATAGGTTTTGGATCATCGTTTTTTCGTTGTCATTTTTCTCTAGGTATTTTTTGATTTCCTCTTTGATTTCTTCAGTGATCTCTTGGCTATTTACTAACGTATTGTTTAGCCTCCATGCATTTGTGTTTTCTACGTTTTTTCCCCTGTAAGTTATTTCTAATCTCATAGCGTTGTGGTCAGAAAAGATGTTTGATATGATTTCAGTTTGCTTAAATTTACCAACGCTTGATTTGTGACCCAAGATGTGATCTATCCTGGAGAATGTTTTGTGTGCACTTGAGAAGAAAGTGTAATCTGCTGTTTTCAGATGGAATGTCCTAGAAATATCAATTAAATCTATCTGGTCTATTGTGTCATTTAAAGCTTGTATTTCCTGATTAGTTTTCTCTCTGGATGATCTGTCCATTGGTGTAAGTGAGGCGTGAGGTCCCCCACATTATTATGTTACCGTTGATTTCCTCTTTTATAGCCGTTAGCATTTGCCTTATGTATTGAGGTGCTGCTATTTTGGGTGCACATATATTTATAATTGTTATATCTTCTTCTTGGATTGATCCCTTGATCATTATGTAGTGTCCTTCCTTGTGTCTTTTTCACATTCTTTATTTTACAGTGTATTTTGTCTGATATGAATATTGCTACTCCAGCTTTGTTTTGATTTACATTTGCATGGAGTATCTTTTCCCATCCCCTTACTTTCAGTCTGTATGTTTCCCTAGGTCTGAAGTGAGTCTCTTGTAGATAGCATATATATGTGTCCTGTTTTTGTATCCATCCAGCAAGCCTGTGTCTTTTGGTTAGAGCATTTAATCCATTCACATTTAAGGTAATTATTGATATGTATGTTCCTATTACAATTTTCTTAATAGTTTTGGGTTTGTTTTTGTAGGTCCTTTGCTTCTTTTGTGTTTCCCACTTAGAGATGTTCCCTTAGCATTTGTTGTAGAGCTGGTTTTGTGATGCTGAATTCTCTAAGAGAATTTTAGCTTTTGCTTGTCTGTAAAGCTTTTGATTTCTCTATCGAATTTGAATGAGATCCTTACCGGGTAGAGTAATCTTGGTTGCATGTTCTTCCCTTTCATTACTTTAAATATATCATGCCACTCCCTTCTGGCTTGTAGAGTTTCAGCTGAAAAATCAGCTATTAACCTTATGGGAGTTCCCTTGTATGTTATTTGTCACTTTTTGCTTGTTGATTTTAATAATTTTTCTTTGTCTTTAACTTTTTTCAGTTTGAGTACTATGTGTCTTGGAGTGTTTCTCCTTGGGTTTATCCTGCCTGGGACTCTCTGCACTTCCTGGACTTGGGTGTCTATGTCCTTTCCCATGTTAGGGAAGTTTTCAACTATAATCTTTTCAAATATTTCCTCGGGTCCTTTCTTTCTCTCTTCTCCTTTTGGGACCTGTATAATGCGAATGTTGGTGCGTTTAATGTTGTCCCAGAGGTCTCTTAGGCTGTCTTCATTTCTTTTCATTCTTTTTTCTTTATTCTGTTCCACAGCAGTGAATTCCACCATTCTGTCTTCAAGGTCACTTATCCGTTCTTCTGCCTCAGTTATTCTGCTATTGTTTCCTTCTAGTGTATTTTTCATTTCAGTTATTGTATTGTTCATCTGTTTGTGTGTTCTTTAATTCTTCTAGGTGTTTGTTCTTTAATTCTTCTTGGTCTTTGTTCAACATTTCTTGCATCTCTCAATCTTTGCCTCTATTCTTTTTCCAGGGTCCTAGATCATCTTCACTATCATTATTCTGAAATATTTTTTTGGGAATGTTGCCTATCTCCACTTCATTTAATTGCTTTTCTGGGGTTTTATCTTGTTCCTTCATCTGGTACATAGCCCTCTGCCTTTTCATTTTGTCTATATTTCTGTGAATGTGGTGGCTTCTCTTTTTGTGGAGCATGGGCTCTAGGTGTGCAGACTTCAGTAGTTGCAGCACGTGGGCTCAGTAGTTGTGGCACATGGGCTTAGTTGCTCTACAGCATGTGGGATCTTCCTGGACCAGGGATCAAACCTGTGTCGCCTGCATTGGCAGGCGGATTCTTAACCACTGCATCACCAGGGAAGTCCTGAGGATCTTTTTATTTATTTGTTTTTTAAATTTCTACTTGTATTGTGTGATCAGAATATTTTTATATTGTTTCTACTTTATGGAACATATTGAAGCTTTCTTTGAGACAATACATTTGGTCAATTTTTGTGAATGTTTCATATGTACTTATTAAGGAAATTACTTGTAATGGGAGTTTAAAGATAAAGATATTGAGATATCTTGTTTAGCATATATTTCCATGTCCTTTTATATTTTTTGTACACTGGTATTGAGTTTGGTATGTTGATGTTTTGTATTTGTGTTTTTCTTGTTTGCATCTTTACTTCTCTTTGATTCTATTTTATCATGGTACTCACTGTGTTATTTGGTACATAGATATTCCTAACTATTATATATTTATTTTGAATTGGTCTTTAGATCATAAAATGTTCTTTTTTAGTATGTGACGCTTTTTGGTCTCATCTCTACCGTGTCTGATATCAGAATTGCAATACCTGCTTTCTCATTGTTTCCATTTGCCTTGAATAAATTTATTTCTTGTATTTTTACTTTTGAATTACTTTATTTTAGATGAGTTTCTCTAGTACATTGTAGAGTTGTTTTCCGTTGTAAGTTGATTCAAAATTGTGGGGTTTTTTTTAATTGGAAAGGTTAATCAATGTACATTTATTGTTATGATCGTGTGGTCACTATTCTAACAAAATATTATATTATTATATATGTATTTATCATTTGTATTACATTTCCCCTCTTTCATTTTGTAGTATGTTCCTCCCTTTTTGTATTTTCCTTGGTATTTTGGAAGGTTTGTATTTTTGTTCTAGTGGTTATCTTTATACTACTATTTATAATGCCGTTATTTTTGTCCCTTTTTCGTTTACTTAGGATTTCATTGTTTGGTTTGTCAGATTAAATAACATAATTTGATTCCTACCTTCCTACTATCTTCCTTTGTGGGCTGCTGCTCAGTAGTCTGATGCCAATTTGATTTTGCTTCCTTTGTAAGTGATCCCAGAAGACTTTTTTTCTTATCTTTAAAATCTATTATGTATTACAATACGTCTCAGAATTTTTTGTATCAGTTTTCCCAGATCCTTCTTAGGCCTTTTTAATATTCATGTCTTCTCTTATTTCAGTTATTGTTTTTTTTTTGTATCATAGTTTTAAATATTAGCTCTTTAATTTTATGTATGTTGGATCCTCTTTCTCTCTCTTGTATGTTAACACTTTCCCCTGATCCTTGTTACACTCTTGCTTCATTTTGTTTTGTTCCCTGGCTATTTTCATGCTTTTGTTCAGTGCCCCTTATTATATTTTCATTCAATCCTATTCTCTCTTGAATATTTTATAATTCTTCATTTCTAAAATAATATTTTTCTTGTGCTCAATTTCTTTCATGAGACCAGTTACCTCTCATTTTGCATCTTCCTGATATGAAGATTTTTGCCCATTTCTGGTCTATTTCTGTTTTGAATTATTGAATGTTTGTTTTGAGGTTTTTGAAAAAAAATCTGTAAATACTTTAATAATATATTGTTCAATTTGAGATATTATTGTAGTTTATGGTTTCTTTTTTTCTTTTTTTTTTCTTTTTGGAGAGGGGTGTTTATCCGCTGAAGAGTTTTTGTTCTCATTTTCTGTATTCTTTTATAATAATTTTTTACAGTTGTTGCCTGCTGTTTTGTAATCAGTTTTTTTTTTAAAACATTAGCTTTTTTTTTTTTTAATTTGGGTTTATTTATTTATTTATGGCTGTGTTGAGTCTTCGTTTCTGTGCGAGGGCTTTCTCTAGTTGTGGCAAGTGGGGGCCACTCTTCATCGCGGTGTGCGGGCCTCTCACTATCGCGGCCTCTCTTGTTGCAGAGCACAGGCTCCAGACGTACAGGCTCAGTAATTGTGGCTCACGGGCCTAGTTGCTCCGCGGCATGTGGGATCTTCCCAGACCAGGACTTGAACCCGTGTCCCCCGCATTGGCAGGCAGATTCTCAACCACTGCGCTACCAGGGAAGCCCTGTAATCAGTTTTGAAAGTTTTATTTTTCATGACCAGCAACAATAGTTTATATAGAAAGTGGTGAGGGAGTTTACAAGGTTTCTTAGTTCAAAAGCACCCTATTCTATTGCTATAATGAAGTGCAGTATCTTGAATCTATGGTGCATTTGTTTGGGAGGGTGAAACAGTTTTCCTTTCTTTAATTTTGTGCTTCCTTTCATTTCTGAAGGATCATTATTTTTTTTACTCTCTTGTTTTCTTCTTTCTCTTTACCACCAAACATCCAAGGAATATCACTTTTAAGTCACTCACTGTCCTCTCCCCTAGAAGTGGTGCTTCCCCAAGACTGTCACGTCTATTTCTTGAAATTGCAAGCCTCTTCCTTTAGATTCCATAGTAATCAGTGCTCTGATCTAACAAGTCTTAGACCTATTTTTAGGATTTCCCTACTTCCTGCTGCTTATTTTATCTGTACTGGGTCAACCCTAAGCCCCTGTTTCTCTCTCCTCTTATCTACGTAGTCTGTATCTCTCTTTCTCCAGCATGGGCTTTAGAAATAGTTGCTGGCTTTTAGTGTTCATTTCTCAACTACACATGTTTGAAGTTTATGGTAGTCTTTGTCTCTTAGCTATGCTGTAGATGTAGATTATGCTTTTTCACTCTGTTTTTATTTTTAAAGTTTTGTTGAGATTATGTGGAGGTATTTGGATTTAGGTGGTTGCCCTTACTTTATGGGAGACTGGAGTATCTTCTATTTTCTTGAACATAATTAACCTAAGATACTTTAAAGTCCAGATCTAATAACTCCAATCTGTATTTTCTGTAGGTCTGTTCTTTTCCTTTTCTGTTCTTTTCTTTAAATCTTATTGTGGTTTTGTCTTCCAGTATGCTTAGTAATTGTCAGAGGAATGTCACACATTGGATGTGATATTCTGAGGATCTGGATGATATTTACTTTTCCCAGAGAGGGTTTAATTTTGCTTCTGGCAGGTAGGTAGAGTAGAGACAATTAAATTTAATCTAATCTGGGATTGAGTTGATATATAGCTGGGTTTCATTCTTCTGATACGTTTCTGGTTTACTGCTAGCAGTGCCCAGACTTCAAAAAATTTTCCCCCTATATGTTATTACTGCTAACAGCTCTGCTTAGCTTCTTGGCCTCCTGTCTGAGGACTGGCAAATGACTTAATAAAGCCCATGCTGAAAGTTGAGCTTACCTCTCTAAATTTCTCTTTTGTACTTCTTGGCTGCCTTTGGTAGCTCTCTAATGCCTTCACATTGTTGTTTTCCATATTTTACCTACGTTCTCTAGTTATTTTTTATTGGGAGTGTTAGTCTTTTCTGAGATAATCTGCAAAAGCCTCTTCACTGAGTTTTAAAATTTCAAGTACTGTGTATTTAATGTGTATAAATGTCTTGTGAACATTTTATGTCATGTGTTTTTAATCTTCTTTTCTGTGAAGATATTTTTACACTTTAAAAATTATTTTAAACATATTAAACATGGTTATTATATAATCTATGTTGGATAATTCCAAGAAATGAAATTCCTGTAGGTTTGTTTTTAACTGGTTCTCTTTCACAGTGCCTTGTTTACTTGTATATTTAATAGTTTGTGCCACCAGATAACATTTGTGTTTTTTGCATTCTGGCTTGCATACCACTTTGTTTATTTCTTTTTTTGGACCCATTTGTGTGATGTGAACTTGACATGTACATTTACTTGAGTGCTAGGTTGTGGTTACAACTTGTTGCTTTATGTTGTCCCCTGTTTTGCTCATTTCTAAGACAGCTTTCCTTACAGTCCCTTAAGCACAGACTCCTGAATAACCTTTACTTTGAGGGGGTAACTCTTTGAGTTCCCAGCTTCTTGGGAGGACAGCCTCTTGTTAGACTCTTAGGTGGTACTTGTGTTTGTTTTCTATCCATTCCAAACCAGATCTGTACATTTTAACTCTGGTCACAATGGGGAAAAGCAGATTCAGCACTCCACCGACCTTCACTGAGTGTCCACTTTCTAGAGTTTGTATTTGTAATTTCTTACTATTTTTATCAACTGGGATGATTTAAAGATGTTTTTGTATACTACTTTGCATTTTTAGTTGTTTTCAGTGATGGAGTTGGTGCAAATATTTCTGTTATTCTAGGAATTTACTTGTTCTCTACATTGCCTGAAACAACTTTCTGTTTGATGAAAAAATTTGGAAAGCCATTCCTAGGAACTTTCTTATTCTCTTACCATTTTCTTTCCACTAAGCATCCACATACCCACACACTCACCTACCCACTCACACCTTTAAAAGGAGACAGATTCTTCTACTTTTTAAACTTTACTTTTAGGAAAAGGTTTATGAAATTCATCTAGTGTTGTCTGTAAAGTTGAGTTTTATTCTTTGGTGCAGGAATGTAATTATTATGGGTAACATTTTTAGGCTCTGTGAAGCCCTTGAATAGTTTACAGAAGGAGGTGATTTAGGCTACAATGAATAAATCTGGGATATTTCTGTTATTCTAGGAATTTACTTGTACTCAAGTCATATTACCTTTAATAGTGAAAAATAAGTAAAGGTTTAACATGAAAAGCAGGAATAGTCTCCCTTTCTATTTATGTCCCACCCCTTAGCTCTCCATTTCCTGAATGGTTAGAAATATGGTAAATTAATGGAAGTTTTTTGAGAGTTTGTATAATTATGTGATTAAGTTTTATAAGTAGTTTCAGAATTTATTTTGTCTTTCTTAAAGCATGAATACCCCAAAGACAAGGACTTGTTTTAAGATGATTTAAATAGTTTCCTTTTACGGAAGATTTTATGTTACTTGATGAAGAGAGATATTTTATGGTAGAGTATTACATAACTTTAGTGTTCCTTTAGTATTTGGCTTTATAAATGAATATGAAAAGCAATTATCTCATAACATTTTTTAAATTCACTTTCTTCTTCCCCAGAAAGTAGCAAAGCAAATGAAACCATCATTCTTTTCTAATCTTCATGAATAATTTCTAACTGGCCCTGAGTGAGAGGCTGTTTTCAGGACCATCCCATGGTATCTACAAAGATACAGTTTAGACCTTGCAGTTTAGCCTCTGTGAAAATGCTGCTAAATTACCGAAGTGAAGAGAGCTTACACTTAAACTTTGGATAATTTCAGTGTGGACTTTAGAATGAAGCCACTAGGGGGAAAAAGGTTCCTTGTTAGAAGCATAAAACCTACTGACTGTATCTTGGCCAGTGTTCCCTTTTTTCCAGTAAGCTGTCTGCTATACAGAGGTGTATAACCCTAATGGCTTGTTGTATGCCATTAAAAGGTATTGTACACTTATAAAAGAATGACATTTTGATCAATGCTGTTAAAAGAATTACTGTCTTGACACAGAAAAGCTTTCCTGCTGCAAGTTTAAAAATATGCCTTTAAAAGCTTTTTATTGAATACCTTTGCTTCCCTCAGAAATGTGCCATTTTGGCATGAGGTTACCCTGAAGTATTACGCATCACAACTTAAATACAAAACCTCCTACTTACCTTTAAAAGTAGCAGAGTTTAGGTATTTTCCTACCAAATGGAGCTTAAAGACATGGTAGCATCTTAAACCACTCTATCTGATCTAAAAATAGAATTTTTGTAAAGAGAAAGTTGAAAATTAAATTATTACTTTTTATTTTGTGAGGTATTGATTTTTTTTCATGATATTTTGTTTAAACTTTGTGGTTTTAATTTCCCTTTGGATTTAGGAATCATGCCTTTCCACCCACTTCAGAGATAGATCTTTTCTAATCACCTGGGAATTGGTTCTCTTAAATGGTGATATGTTGGATGTATTTTTCTACTGTTTCTTTTCTTTTTATTATATTTTTGATTAGGATCTTATGAAAACCATGTCATAATAGACACATGGTTTCTTCTATGCACAGTTGGTCTTCTACAGATTTTCTAATGTACTAATTCTATAATTTTAGCTTTATTTCACTATTTGTAACACTTCTGCTATTACCTAATTTTTAACTTTATACCATATTTTCTAACTTGTGAACTGAGCGTTTTAAAATCCAGTACCCTGAAAACCACAATTTTCTTAAATAAATCACTATAGAATGATTATTTACTTGATATATTTTAAGTTTTGTACTTTTTAAATTTGACATTTAACCCCAATCTAATGAACTTTACATACGTGAGCATATTTTAAGATAGATGGCATTGATTTTTATAAAGTATGTTGCCTTTGTTGTCTGTTTTACTTGTAAAAGCAGGTGTTTTGTTGTTGTTGTTGGTGGTGGTGGTGGTGGTTGTTTTTATTATTCACTACCCACTAAGTTCCAGGTGATTTATATATAGTATCGATAAAACTAAAACTTGTTGCAATTATTATGTGCCATGTTCTGTGCTAAAGTACTTTCCATGGCTCAGAGAAGTTATATAACTTGGTCAAACAACAAGTAAGTTGTGGAGTTAAGATTCAAAGGTTGATAGTGTGACTCTCAATTATTGTGCTGTTCAAACCCTTTTTATATGTTATTTATTTGTTCTAGGTGGTATTATCCCCATTTTACGAATGAGGAGCCTGAAGCTCAGACAGAGTAAGTCCTTTGCCCATTGACACAGAGGGAAGGAGTGACAGAGCTGGCTCTGTTAGACTTCAAAGTATATTTTCTACTACATAATAGTAGTTATTTTTCCTTCATCCTTCTCATCACACCTCACCTTAATTATCTTTGTGTGTTCGAAGATGGTTTTTATTAGAAATTTTGGAAAATGAACTTGTCTCATGGTTTTCACTTATGATTTGGAGAGAAGCATCTCGAAGAGATAGTTGGAGCAGGTATCAGGAGACTTGAATTCTTGTATTATTTCTGATTATGGTCATATAACGTCAGACAAATCACCTTTTTGGGGTCTTAAACATGAGGACATTGGAGTGGATGATTTTAAAGGTTTTCCCAAACTCTAAAATCTAACTTGACTCTGTTTTGATTTAATGTTTATACTTGTTCTCTTTAGTACAGATAGAACTTTACCGCCTTTATTTTAGCCCATTAAATATTATATTTTATTAAAGTTAGGGTGCAAGGAGCTCTGATTTTTATTCTCTACTTGCACTATTATATCCAATGTTGAAATTCAATAATGGAAAGAAATTCCATGTAAAGAAGTAATTAATCTTATTATAAGGACACTTTTAAACTATTCAAGATTCTCTTAGTTTTTCACTCAGAAAGAATAATTCTGGAAATCTTAATGTTATAAAAGGAAATAAATTGTTTTTAATAGAATATGTTTCCATCAAAGAAGACAGGAATGGGTGACTGCCACCTTCAAGGCACTTGCAAGTTCTCACCTGTACAATATACTAATAGCAATTATAGTTATAAGTAAGTTTTATTGGGAATTAATTTTATGCTAAGCATTTTATATACATTGCATCATTTAATACTCATGAAAACCCTATGATGTACGTACAATTAGTATTCCCATTTTACATAGTAGGAAATGGAGAACTGACAGGTGAAGCAATTTCTCTTAAAGCTACAGTGTTGATAAGTGGTGAAGCTGAGATTTGAACCTATAGAATGCCAGAGATTTTCCTCATATTTACAAAATGGAGCATAATTGTAAGAGCTTAACCAATGATAATGCTTGTCAGCATATGAATATGAATGAAACATGTAAGTTTTTAGGAAAGAGTGGGTCTGATGACTTGTGATGAATGGTAGTTTCTAAGTTCTCAGATTTGATCACTGCTAGTTACATATTTTATTGATATAGTCATAAAACACGTAATAACTTTTGGATAATTTTATAACACCCCTACTTTCTGAAGAATTAATAAATTCATTATGTTATAGGAAAACATTCTTTGGGGTTTGGGATGTGGATGGTGAGTGTGTGGAGGTATATGCACACAAGCACACGCATGTGCATGGATTGGGAGCTGTACATTAGGGTAGCTAATCATCCCAGCTTGCCTAGGCTTGGGTTTCTAGATCATGGAACTTTCAGTGCTAAAACTAGGAACCTTGCAAAAACAGGTAACAGACAAGTATATATCTACATACACATGTATGTATATGTGTGAGTGTGTCTCTAAAGTAATGGTAGTAGTTGAGCTACAAGGAATTCAGATCTTATCGAGCATAAAATAGCTCTGAATTCAGTGCCTAGACTGTTACTTGTCTGTTTTATTAGCAGAAAGCTAAGTCTCCTGTGTTTTCCCCGTTTCAGATAACCTTTTCTTGTCATGAAGAAATTAATTTCTTTGTTGGAATCATTGCAAGTAAACTTGATAGCAGGAGTCCTGTTATTGAGGCAGCTTACACAGTGATTTGCTAAGTACAGCCTCTTCATAAAAGGTGAAGCAGAAATCGATTTATCGATCACTACCAGGATTTCAGTAACCCGTTGAACTACCTGATTTTTTCGCCTTCTCTTAAAGCCTACTATTTTTATTTCTCTTTATACCTTGCATTTAGTTGTTTCCTTTGGAAACATTTTTTACATGTATTTTCACATCATGTAAACAATTTTTTGTGTGTATTTGCTTTTTTCTAGAGTTTGAACTGTGAAAAACTCTTATTAGATTAAACCACATGAAATTGCCAAGATTTGGCTGTTTTTGACCTATAGCAATGGCATCGTCATATGGTTCAACTAATAGTTAATTCAACTTTTGGTTATTTGAAAATATTAGGCTACTAACCTAAGTCTAAGCAGAGTATTCCATTGAAACCCTGTTTAATGTTATGGAGGAACTGAGATGAACTTTGGGCTTATTACTCTATGCTGCCCATTTGCTAAAATTACATTTTAAAATGTATAACTCATGTGGAAAAACTGAGCATTGCACAGCCATTAATGTTAGACAGGCATTTACAAATTTATTTTAACCAAAGGTTAAGACCAAATTTAACCATTTTCTTTCTCAGAATTTTGACCCATTATATTAATTTTAAGCTATAGTGGGTAATGTAAAAGTTTTTTTTTGGAAGAAAAATGCTCCTTTCATGGAATATGATTTAAAATTGTTGCTGTATTACCTTCTTGGATTATTTAGGCTTCTAGAACAAACACAGGGTACAACTATTAATTTTTTTGAAGAAATGGAGCCAGTTACTACTTGTCTCAGCCTCATATGCTATCATAATTTTGAGATTCTTGTGGTATGTATAAAATTGCACATGTGAATTTTTGATGTTAAAAGCATACTTTTTTTTTTTTTTTTTTTTGTCTTTTGCCTCTTTCATCCCACATTTGTCTAACACTTGGCTCATAAAAAGGGAAGGGATCCCTTTATGGTTCCTAGTTGTGGATACAGTAGACTAAGCTGACATGAGCAGTGATTCTACCTTATAAAAATAATAAACTAATATAGAATTTTAAGGAATTAACTACAACTTTAAGACATTTGCATCTCTTACACTCTTTCAGTGACCTGGGAGATAGATATATCTTTTAACAGTATTTTGCAAAATTGGAACTCATATCTGGGTCTCATTCTTTTTCCCATCATGATATTTCTTAAATACTTTTGATGGTGTCTTAATATATCTCTTGATCTGCCTCTGTCATTGATATCAAATATTTTGAGTGCCCTCTCTTACTGAAGTATTGTACTCAATCTTATGTATTTTTCACAAACTATTTTGTTTCTATTAAAGAGTAATATGCATGAATCGTGGTTTGGTAGGTCTTTTCAGGAATAAAGCATCATGATTATCAAGACTATTTAAAAAATACTTTCCTAAGTCTTTAGAATAGAAATCATTCACATTGTTATAAACTATATTATGAGATAATAGACCCAAATATAATGAAACATGTTCTGTTGCTGTAATATATATCTAACTTGAGTCTATCCTTAAACAGTTTAGCTTGAAAAGCTAAAAAACAAGTAAGTGTAAAACAGGGATGATCTTGATCAAATGGGAATTTGATACTATAGCTTTTCTCAGAGACTAAATTCATGGGACAGTTGATTAGAGGACATGATGTTTCTTGATCACAAAGCTTCTTTGGTCACAAAGATTCACATATTTTAAGTGTACAGCTCAGTGAATTTTTATAACCTGATAATACCTATGAAGCTAGCACCTTGATCAAGAAATAGAACATAACTTGCACCCTGGAATCCCTCTTAGTGCTAGCTTCTAAACTAACATCAGGCTTTATTTACCCAGCTGAATTTTAGTTGAGTATTTAGTTATCGAGATATAAAACTGTCTGAAGAGCAAGACTACTTAATATTTGCACAAATTATCGAGATAGTTACATTTTCATCTTTGGCATACTATCTATGGCAATATTCAGTTTAAATCTATAGAAGTTTAAATGTCTACAGTTTCTTTAGTTGCCTTTGTGATTGCTGAATAAGGATTTAGACAATTTCTGAGGATCCTGATTTTTCTGATTAACTACATTGCTTGGACAGTGACTGACATTCAAAGCTGATTTGATTGACCCCTTAAGGTTCTCTGTTTTGAGCTGCTGAGATTACAAATCTCAATCATATGCAGAGAATTTGCCATTCAGACTGACAGTTCTGTCAGGTCAGATGGTACGATTATTATGCATGCTGCAAGTGCATTCTTATTGCTATGTGGGTTTTTTGTTTTGTTTTTTCCCTTAAAATCTAGGTGGAAGCTCTGGTCTCTGAAAGTGAAAAGCTAGAACATCAGCTTATCTCCATTTGGCTTTAGTTTCGCTATTGAGTTTCCATCTTTGTGTGCTGAGCTATTCCAGTCACAGTCCCAAACTCAGTTTTTTTCACTAATGTTTGTCAAAGAAAGATCTGTCCTCTTTGGAGAGATTGAAATGAGTAATAGTCTTTTGATACTATTGGCAAGTGGTTTTCACAGTCCATGGCAGATCTAATGAGCTACAGCTGCCTGGTTGGAAAATTCAGCTTTCGATCATGTGAAAGGATCCTTGGAATATGGACTTGAGTTTCTGTGTGCATTAAAACAACAACAACACTATCTTGACAAACTTATAAATGTGTTATAAATTGCTTTGTAAGCTATTTTGTAACAACATTCAGAGGTATCCAGTTTCAACTGCAGAAACCTGGGAAAATGAATAAACTATTTGACAAAGGTTGTTTTGCATCAGGAACTGAATTTTTGGTATATTAGTTCTACAAGGTCAGTTGTTCATATTTAAGAGAAAGGATAGTGTGGATTGTAAATATTGATCTTCTCTTCTTGGAGCATTAAGTTCCTTCATATACAACTAGGTATACCATGATATGGGAATAAATTGTATTTCATGGAATCATGACAGAGTGTGATAGGCTTGTGGTTTAGTGGATAACACAGTATATATAGGCAGTTACACTCAAGGATTAGGGTTGTAACTTCAGTTATTTCTGTTTTTCTGAGAATAGAGAGTGATCTCCTAATGCTGATATAGAAAAGTAACTAAAGCATTTCGTCTAAGCTCATATGAGGAAAGTATTTCATCTCATGGTTGACGGAACCCCTGTTTATGGGCTTGGAGATTCGTATTTTATTAACTTAAATAAACTACAACTTTAATGTGTCAGTTTCAGGAAGGTGTTTTCTTTGAAATGGCTTGATCACTTGTTCAAAGGGGACATTTAGTTGATTATTTTCATATCAACTACAAGAAAGCTTTATGCAAAACCCTGTCTGACCTTCCACTTTGTAAGCATAACTACCTAGTGACCTCTGACATGCAGTTTTTCTTCTGCTGTGGTATTTGGATAAAGGGGATATCATGGCTCTTGAGAAAGAGAATACAGATAAAAAGAAATGCAGAGAGCTCGTTCAATAACATTGTACAGATCAGTGGGAGTCACTATTAGGCACGGTAATAGTTACAACTATAAAACAGAGCAAAAATTCTTTGAATTTAATATGAGAATCTTGATATAAGGAGGCATGAATCTTACACAGTCTGTTGTGTGGCACATGGAATGATTTAGGGCATGTAGAGAATTAGCACACAATACAGAATAAGGGTGACAAAACATGAGCATCTAAAACAGGATCAGGATGGGAACACTTCCCTCATCTACACTTACTCTTGAGTAAAGAGCAGTGGGAGTTAACATCAGAATCACATTCTATATTATTTATAATTTTTGGAATAAGTGTTGTATATATTGTATGTGTATATTAATTGATTAGTAAACAAAAAAAAGGAAAGAGGTGGAAAGTTGTGACTTTTCCAGAAGAATCTATAAAAAGCTAGAGTAGCGAAAAGAACAAGAAGGAAAGTAGTAGATATTAAGATGTTAAGGAAGGATCTTCATTAAGATCATAAATTACATAACACCCCCCTGCCCCATTTCATCATAGTATTTAATTGAATCCTCCTCTCATTGCCTTCTCTTTGTGACCCAAGTTATTCTTCTAAAAACTTTATTGAGATATAATTCAATACCATACAATTCACTCATTTAAAATGTACAGTGCGATGACTTTTTTTGTTATTCACAGAGTTGTGCAACTATCACCACAACCAATTTTAGAACATTTTTTATTTTCTCAAAATGAGACCCTGTATTCATTAGCAGTCACTCCCTCTTCTCCCCCAATATTCCAGCCCTAGGCAACCACGAATCTATGTGATCCAAGTTTTAAAAGTTGTTGATTTGAAATTCCCTGGTGTCTTCCAAGGACATTCTACTTCACACCATTTGACTGATTACACAGGTACAATCAGAAAACCATGACTGTTCTCTTTGTTGATATGTCTTGTAAATCAAAGAAGGTGACATATAACTGCATTCTTAAATATATAGCTTCTTAAACATGATTTTCAAATGGTTGTTTTTATCATAGATATAGACCTGTTAAATATACCCCTGACTCTGATCCTTAACTTAAAGATTCGGAATATTGATTTTGTCCAAGTCCTAGTTTGTCCAAGTTTTTGGACAAGATGTTCTGACTCATTCTGACAGCATTCCCAAGATACTAATATATAACTCAGAAAACTAATTAGTCAATATAATGTAAAATACATTTGCCCAGGGCACGGGACACTGTATTCCCCCAAACAGCACATTCTCTTCCTATAAGTAAACTATAGGGCAAGCTAAAGTGTCCTCAGTCAGTTGCCTGGCACATACGGAACCAGAATGAGGAGGCTAGTCAGATGGTTCAAACACGGAGTGGCACCACTCTCTTAGTCAGAATGTGGTAGGCAGAATAATGCCCCCCCCAACCCCCATAGATACCTGTGTCCTAATCCCTACAACCTGTTGCCTTCCACAGCAAAGAGGACTGTGCAGATGCGATAAAGTTAAAGTCCTTGAGATGGGGAGATTAGGTTGGACACACCTAGATAATCCACCCTAATCACATTTCTTTATAATGGGAGAACCTTCCTGTGGTGAAAGGGTGATGGGATTATGGAAGAACAAGAGATAGGGCAGTGCGGTAAGAGCTCAACCCACCACTGCTGGCTTTGAAGATGGTGGTGAGAGGCCACGTGCCAAGGAATGCTGGTGGCCTCTAGCAGCTGGAAAAGGCAAGGAAGTAGATTCTCTCCTAGAGTTCTCAGAAGGGAATACAGCCCTGCTGACACCTTGATCTTAGACCAGTGAGACTCATGTCAGACTTCTGACCTATAAAACTGGACAACAATAAATCTGTATTGTTTTAAGCCACTAAATTTGTGGTAATTGGCTACAGCAGCAATGAAAGACTATAAAATAAATAAATAAAACACAATAAAACACAGACCTCTAGATTTCTTATAATATGGATCTAGTCAGTAAGCCTTGGGCAAGCACACCTTCTCCTAGGACAGTGCAGGTGGGCCTTGCCCATGTTTGCCTCAGTGGCTCTTCTTTCTTTGTATATCAGATGCCTTCCTCAAAGCCCTTTCTTGAATGACTTATTTATTAAAATGCATTTAATAAGAACACAAACTTAAGAGTTAGATGGGCCTGGGTTGAATTCTGGCTCTGCCATTTTACTAGCTGGATAACCTTGGACAGGTGACAATATTCTAAGCCTTGGTTTTTATGAACAAAGTGGGAATAATAATACCTACCCTTTGGGGACGTTTGGAGAATAAAATGACATAATATATGTAAAATGGCACAATGCTTGATAAATAGTGAGCCCCTAATAAATGATAGCTGATATTATCATCTCTTAAAGGTAGAAGGAATTTGCCAATAGAATGCATTCTAACACTTGCTCAGATATATTAAGAACTATTGGTACAGCTATTATGTTTAAGTGACTAGTCCACAGAATTCTGTTCATAGCCCTCTGCCTCCTGGTACTGAGCCTTTTAACTGAAAAAGGCTTACTTTTGGAAACTTTAATGAGTAAGTTAAAACCACCTTTGGTTTATAGTGCAATATGTAATATCTTTTAATATTTCCTTTCTTCTTAGAGCTAACGTGAAATAGAATGCATTAAGGAAAACCTAGAATTCTGTTTCTACAATTTAAAAAAAATCCCTAATGACTGGAATTGTTTTTTCAGTTTTTTAAATCCCTAGTGCCTGGCAAATGGCTGACACATAATAGGCAGCAATAAATGTTTATCGAACTGAACTAAACTGAGTTCTACGCACTTATTCTTTCACAACCTGTTTTGAGTTCATCTCGTTGCTAGTCTAATTTAGGCCTGTTTTTTGGGCCTTGCCTATTAACAGCAGTTTTGAATGGCTCTTTTTGCTCCTGTCTTTTCCCTCTTGATCTTCCACACTACCACCAAACTAGGCAATGACTGTTGTACAGTATATCCTCTTCTATTTAGTCTTCTTTATCTTCAGCCCATTACATACTGTCTAATAGCCATATTTTACACTCAATGTTTCCCAACTTTTTATGGCATGGTACACTTAGAAAATGATGATATTTGTGTGGTACACTGGGGTAGGAAGCAAGCCATCTTATGACTGGAGGTTTTGGATTCTAAAGGCTGAGTCACCCTCTCAGTACAGCTGTCACCTAATTTGGGCACACCAGTATGCCTTGGTATACTTACTGGAAAGCTCTGCTTAATCTAGCATTTTAGACTGGCTGCAGTTGGAATTCATTCTGTCTTTTACATAGATATTTAATGAGCACTGTTTGTGTCCACACTAAGCTCTGGGAGAAAGGAATTGAGAGCACTGTATCAGGTATTCTCCTACATGAGCCCTCAGTTCCAGGCAGACAAATCTGTTTACTGGCCTCCAAATGAGCCTTCAGTATTCCTCTCGTGCCTTTGCTCATTTCTTTTACTGTTTTTGAATAACCTGTATTTCCTTTGTCATCTCTGAATCTTCCTCCTCTCTTCTCTGTGATGCTGTCCCTAATACAGTTAAAATATGGCAGTTTTGTTTTTTGTATTCTTTTCCATTTGATTACATCATTAACTCATTCAAGTTTGGTGCCCTCTGTAAAGCCTGGATTCTTTCTTTATATTAATTCTTATTCACTTACTTTCTGTGTTATATTTGTCAGTATTTTCCCTTTATACATGTGCCAATTGTTATGATATTTACCCCGCTCCCTCTCCCTACAACTTTGTATCATATAAATTCTGAGAAATATTTAATACTATTACAATAAATATAAAATAATATTCATCATGTGTGTGTAGTTATCAGGTAATAGCAAATGTTTTTCAAGCCCATACTTGGACCAGGCATTATTCTAAAAGCTTTATGTATATTGAATGTATTTAATCTTCACAGCAGCCCTATAAATATAAAGTATTTTCATATCTCCATTTTACAAATGAGGAAATTGAGACACAGGTAAATCAACTTGCCAAAAGTTGTACGCTGTTAAGTATCAATGCCAGGATTGAAATGTTATCAGTTACAGCGGGCAGTGTTGACACTGAGCCCTTACGAATAAACATTCTGTAATACTATGCTGCCAAAAAACCAAGTTATTTATATCTGAGCAGACCAATAGGTACTTATACCTAATATTAAACATTCCCACTAAGGTGAGTTAAGCTATATTACAGATAGAAAGAGAAGTTGTAGTCATAAGAAATATACAATCTGGAGAGTATGATAACATACAATCAGCAAGTGGTCAGTGTTACAGAAATCAAATGTTAATAAGAATATTATTTATGGAGCATCAACTGTATGTGCCAAGAAATGAACTGGGTACTTTACATATATTATCCCATCGAAGCCTTATGATAACACTATTGAGTAGTTGCTATCATCCCTATTTTATAGATGAGGATAATGAATCTCAAATATGTAACTTGTCCGAAAGTTACTAAGCTGGGAAGTGGTAGAGCTGAGTTGAAACCTGGGCCCATCTGCTCTGTTTTCTTTTCTCTGTGCTGTCCTGCCTCTCTGATGGTAGGTGCCCTGGCAGAAGGGCAGGAGATGGGCAGGCTCTCCTTTGTTAGAATGTAGTTAGATCTGTGCTTAATTTTGGAAAAGAGTACTCTGATAATGGTACTTTTTGTCTTCAAATTAGAATTTGAGGAAGGAATATAACTGATATTTTGGAATAGACTCAGTAAAAGCATTATTTGTTTTTGCTAAACCATTACCTTGAGATCTTGGCTAAGCTTCTTTCCCTTTTTGTGCTTCAGCTCTATCTTGGGCAACATATATGTGCTTAATAGGTATCTATTTATATCCAAAGATGTTTTATGATGTTAGGAGTACTGTTCAGACTCTGGAAGTTAAGTAGTAAGTACTACACAAATACTAAGTTTTAGTTCTTAGTCTGAATATTGACGTTTGACACCACCATGTTTTTCCTTTATAGCATCACATCTTTACTTTGCTGTCTTTTTTTTCCCTCCTGACACTGACAAAGAGATTTGTTCAGAGAGAACTGACTCTGAAGATGACACTCTTCATTGTATCTCAGTGGCTTAGGCTCCACATGCGGTTTCTTCTCTGTCTTTAATTAAACTTGTTTTTTTCAGTGCTGTAGCTGGGAGCACTGTGTTGACACAACTCATTCTTGTACAGAACAGATTAAAATGTCAGTGTTCTAATGTTCTCATCTGTGGGAAAAAGAAAATATTTGGGATATTTTATTTATAACTTTTAAAAGACTCCTCTGTGGAGAAAGATTACTTGTAGGCTGGAAAGCCATTTGACAGTTAAAGGGACAGAACTCTTTAATATTAGCCTAACAAAAAGGGGGAAAAAGTATGAAAGCTTACTAAAACTCTTTTCTAGGGATTTAGAACACATTTTTCTTTCTCTTTCCTTCTTAATTTTCACTTAATTGTATCTTTTAATTCCCTAGAGTTCTGCTTAATCCTTCTAGATGCTGTGTATGCAGAATATTGACAGTTTCCGCAAAAGGCAGTCATTACAGTAAACACATATATTACGTGGAAGAGGGCTACTAGTCAAGGGAAATGGAGTTGGTGTATTGAGCCTTTAACCTTCAAATCACAAGTCTGAATGTATCTGTTTTTACAATGGAGTCATTAATATTTTCTAGCTAGTTATTGGTGAATAGGCCAGCAAATCCACCGTGCTACAGCTTGAGACTCTTTTCTGCCTATCAGGCATTCACAGGGTATAAGCCACATTAATTAATGCTGGGTGCTGTGCAAATTTTAGAAATCATGGAGTTAGGCTTGCTGCAAATTGATAAGGTAGGGACTTAATAAGAGAGCTAATACTAATAGAACACTTGCATGTATCTGAAATATTTTAAATGTCTATATGTATTGATGTATTGACTGTCTAATCCACACAGCTCTATGAATAGGTGATATTATCTTTGCTGTACAGATGGGAAACTGAGGCCTGTACATGTAAAGTAACTTGCCCAAGGCAACACAGGAAATGGAGAAGCTGGATTTTGAATCCAGGGAGTTTGGTTCTGTAGCCTATTCTTTTAGAGAGTTTCTGAAAGTTTACTAACTTTAGATATTGTACAATTTGGGGGATTTTACATTGTTAAACCAACACATAATATTGAGTAGATGAAGAAGATAGATATTAAAATGATGAGGAAAGCCCCTTCTTATGTTCATGTGCAAGGTGGTGGCCAGGCAAAATGTCTAGTCTTCTTTGGGTATATCTTATCAATAATTGGCAAAGGAATTATGAATTGTTCTGGTTTGCCCATATAAAGGCAAAAGGTAGCTTTCCAGAAAGGCAGACATTAGCATTCCAAGTGCCCATTCCATACTCCTGGTTTTGGAAGTTAGCTGACCTCTAGCAGAGCATCTGCCTTTCAGACCTTATTTAGAGATTTGCTCGATTTGAGTTGTCCCCTGGGTTAACAGCAGTGGAATCTCTATTTCTTTGGCATTGCTCCCTTCTATGTAAATTACAGATGTTCTCCAATGCCCTTTTGGGTTGCTTTGGAAAAAAAGAGGAAAGATTAAAAGCTTTTTTTCTTTTTAAAGGAATCTAGCCTAGGTTCTAAGTAGGAGGAAATATATTTACTGAATTTTTCCTCATTTATGTTTCCCTTCAATCTTTGAAACTGCAGCCCTGCTGCTATGGGATCAATTTGTTGGCAAGGGTTATTCAAACATGAGCAGAATTTGTGTCCTCTTTGGATTAAAGTGCTAAAGCCAACAATAACAATTTTCATGTGGGAAGTGGTGCTCGATATCCAAGTCAGACTATACTTGGTGGTCTGTAATTTACTCCAGATTAAAAACAAGCATTTGAGGGGAACGAGGGTCTTTTCCCAGGTTTTTGTTTGTTTTCATTTCCAGTCTTTTTGTTACTTTTTTTTTTTTTTAACCTGTTGTTTTTAAATAGACATTGTTTTAGAGGTACTTTTTTGCCTCTTGATTTGGGGGTGAAAGGGGTAGGGTACTTGAACTGAGACATATAATAGAGTTCTTTTTTAAAAAGTTAACATTTATATTAAGGTATAACTTAAAACAGTTGAGTGAACAAATCTGCTTAAATGAATATAGCTTAAATGAATTTTCACATATATATAACTCATTTCTCTTTTCTCCACTTCCATTTTATTCAACTGTTACTCTTTTATCCTGTATGACTGGAGGGAAAAATCACATAATCTTGAAGACTGCTATACTTAGTTTAGATTTTTGGATTTAACTTCATTTGGACCACTGGACCTCCAGGGAAGTCCCTCTTCTTATTCTTTAAAGTTATTTCAAACCTTTGTCACTGTCCTCAGAGTTTCTTTCTTATGATTTACATATTACCTTTTAGCATGTGACTTCACCTCTTAGGTCACCAAAAAGTTGAGGCATTCAGGAGGGAGCTCCCTTAACTCCTGGCAGTCCTCTCATTGCTCCCCTGTATTTATATACCCTTATCTGTTCTTCCTTTCTGAAGGTGTGATTACATCCCTTTTGATCTCAATGATTCACTTTGTCAGTTTATCCCCTTTTTCCCCTTTAGCTTCTCTGTTGACTTCTACTCAGTATATATGCATGGTTGAGACTTCTCAATTAAACAAGTTAATACAAAGTTTGCCCTTGACCTTGAACCAACCTCTAGTTGCTATCCAACCTTTCTTCTTCACCTCATGGTCAAGCTTCTTGACTCTTCTCACTGTCTCCACTTCTGATCTCTCATTTGCTCTTCCTCAACTGTAGGATGGCTTTTCATCTCTTTCTTCACTGAAACTGCTTCTGCCAAAATCACCAGTTTTTGAAGTCCCTTCTTTGATATTTTTTTCTCTGATTTTTCCTTCTTCCTGTCTAATCCCTCCTCAGATTCCTTTTGGGAACTCCAGTTATTTTCCCTATCCCTTAAATGTAGGAGTTTTCCAAGATTCGGTCTTTATTTGGACTTACTTCTATTTTTTGCATTTTGTGGACAATCTGGTCCACATGCACAAGGTTTTAATTATTGCCTGTACCTCCTACATTCTGATACTAATTCTATTTTGAATCTCTCTCTTGATCTCCAACTTTCAGACTGACAGTTATATTTGGATATGTCACAGTCACATATGAAAAACTGACATTATTATCTTACCTCAGCATATCCCTTCCCCAGAATAAACCTGCTTCCCTTGTTGTAGTCTCTACCCTAGTTGGTGGCACCTTCTGCATCCTTCTTTAGTTCATAAGTTTTTTTTTTTTTTCTTTCTTTCTTTCTTTTTTTTACAATGTTCTGTGCCAGGCACTAGGTTCTGGAGTATAGAACTACAAAGACGTTATGAGATAAGGTCCCTGCCCTCAATCACAAAGACCAATACAGAGAAGACACATGAACAGAGAACTACATTACATTACAATTTAGTAAATACAATGGTAGAGGTGTGTGCCATATGCACTTATAACACAAAAAGGAACATAGAACTCAACTTGTGGATTCAGGAAAAGCTTCTTGGAGGAGGTGATGCCCGAGTAGAGTCCTCAGAAGTAGGAGCTTGCTATGACCCCTCCCTTTCCCTTTTCTCTTCCATTACTT
The DNA here is from genome assembly GCF_949987535.1 of Balaenoptera acutorostrata. NCBI lineage: Eukaryota > Metazoa > Chordata > Mammalia > Artiodactyla > Balaenopteridae > Balaenoptera > Balaenoptera acutorostrata. The sequence goes on along the minus strand of NC_080082.1, from coordinate 15,798,175 downwards.
GCTGAGTACCATTAATTCTAGACTCTTAATGTCTCCCAGATTTGTTGCCTCTTTCCTATCACACCTGCTACTGCCTTAGTTCAGGCTTCTTTAGGATATAGCAGCAATCTCCTAATGTCTTTCCTTTTTCCATTCTTAGTATCCTCTCCCCCCAGTTGATTATCCACATTGACACTACAGTAAATCTTTATAAGAAAACATTCTGATCATAACCTTCACAGGTTTGACTGTAAAGTAATACATAATTATATGCATATGTCACATTTTACTTATCCATTCATTAGTTGATAGATGTTTGGGTGGTCTCTACTTTTTGGCTATTATGAATGCTGTTGTGAACATTCATGTTAAAGGTTTTGTGTGGACATAGGTTTTCATTTCTCCTGGCTATATACCTAAGAGTGGAATTGCTGGGTCATAACGTTTTCCAGACTGTTTTACAAAGCAACTGTGCCATTTTACATTCCTATCAGCAATGTATAAGGGTTCCAATTACCCCATGTTCTTGCCGACACTTGTTATTTTCCTTTTTATTTTTTGATACTAACCAATGGTACTAATACTAATGGATGTAAAGTGGTATCTCCCAGTGTTTTTGATTTGCACTTCCATGATGGCTAAGGATGTTGAGCATCTTTTTATGTGATTTTGGCCATTTGTATATCTCCTTTGAAGAAATATCTATTCAGATCTCATTTTTAAAACTGAGTTATTTTTTTATTTGAGTTATAAGAGTTCTTTATACATTCTAGATACAAATCCCTTATTAGATATATGATTTGCGAATATTCTCTCCCCTTTTGTGGAAGTGTCTTTTCACTTTCTTGTTTTTTTTTTTTCTTCATTTTCTTGATAGTGTCTTTTGAAGCATAAAAGTTTTTAATTTTGATGAATCTCCAAATATCTATTTTTTTCTTTTGTCCCATGTACTTTTGGTGTCATATTTTAGAAACCATTGGTCACCCTAAGGTCATAAAGATTTACCCCTAAATATTGTTCCAACAGTTTTAAAGTTTTAGTTCTTATATTTCGGCCTGTGATCTATTTGGAGTTATTTTTGTGTGTATGGTGTGAGGAAGGGGTCCAACTTCATTACTCTGCATGATATCCAGTTGTTCCAGCACTGTTTGTTGAAAAGACTATTTTCCCCCATTGAATTGTCTTGGCACCTTTGTTAAAAAAACAAAAAACCAAAGAAACCTGTTGACCATAAATGTAAAGGTTTATTTATGGAGCCTCAGTTCTATTTGATAGATTTATACATCTATGCTTATGTCAGTACCACATTATCTTTATTATTGTAGCTTTGTAGTAAGTTTTTAAATTGGGAGGTGTGAATCGTCCAATTTTGTTCTTCTTTTGAAAGGTAGTTTTGGCTATTCTGAGTCCTTTGCATTTCCATGTGAATTTTAGGGTCTGAAAAATGCAGCTGTTATTTTGAAACAGGTTGAACTGAATATGTAGATCAATTTGGGAAGTATTGTCATCATAATATTAAGTCATCCAATCGATAAATGTAGGATGTCTTTCCATTTATGTAGATATTCTATAGTTTTTCAACAGTGTTTTATAGTTTTCTATAAGTTTTAAATTCTTTTGTTAAATTTATTATAAAATATTTTATTCTTTTTGATGGTATAAGTGGAATATTTTTATTAATTTCATTTTCAGATTGTTTATTTTAAGTGTATATTAGAAGTACAAAGAAGGTATAACAATTGTAAATATTATGCACCCAACATAGGAACACCTCAATACATAAGGCAAATACTAACAGCCATAAAAGGGGAAATCGACAGTAACACAATACTAGTAGGGGACTTTAACACCACACTTTCACCAATGGACAGATCATCCAAAATGAAACTAAATAAGGAAACACAAGCTTTAAATGATACATTAAACAAGATGGACTTAATTGATATTTATAGGACATTCCACCCAAAAACAACAGAATACACATTTTTCTCAAGTGCTCATGGAACATTCTCCAGGATAGATCATATCTTGGGTCACAAATCAAGCCTTGGTAAATTTAAGAAAATTGAAATCATATCAAGTATCTTTTCCGACCACAATGCTATGAGACTAGATATAAATTACAGGAAAAGATCTGTAAAATATACAAACACATGGAGGCTACACAATACACTACTTAATAACGAAGTGATCACTGAAGAAATCAAAAGGGAAATCAAAAAATACCTAGAAACAAATGACAATGGAGACACGACGACCCAAAACCTATGGGATGCAGCAAAAGCAGTTCTAAGAGGGAAGTTTATAGCAATACAAGCCTACATCCAGAAACAGGAAACATCTCGAATAAACAACCTAACCTTGCACCTAAAGCAATTAGAGAAAGAAGAACAAAAAAACCCCAAAGCTAGCAGAAGGAAATAAATCATAAAGATCAGATCAGAAAGAAATGAAAAAGAAATGAAGGAGGCAATAGCAAAGATCAATAAAAGTAAAAGCTGGTTCTTTGAGAAGATAAACAAAATTGATAAACCATTAGCCAGACTCATCAAAAGAAAAAGGGAGAAGACTCAAATCAGTAGAATTAGAAATGAAAAAGGAGAAGTAACAACTGACACTGCAGAAATACAAACGATCATGAGAGATTACTACAAGCAACTCTATGCCAATAAAATGGACAACCTGGAAGAAATGGACAAATTCTTAGAAATGCACAACCTGCCGAGACTGAACCAGGAAGAAGTAGAAAATATGAACAGACCAATCACAAGCACTGAAATTGAAACTGTGATTAAAAATCTTTCAACAAACAAAAGCCCAGGACCAGATGGCTTCACAGGCGAATTCTATCAAACATTTAGAGAAGAGCTAACACCTATCCTTCTCAAACTCTTCCAAAATATAGCAGAGGGAGGAACACTCCCCAACTCATTCTACGAGGCCACCATCACTCTGATACCAAAACCAGACAAACATGTCACAAAGAAAGAAAACTACAGGCCAATATCTCTGATGAACATAGATGCCAAAATCCTCAACAAAATACTAGCAAACAGAATCCAACAGCACATTAAAAGGATCCTACACCATGATCAAGTGGAGTTTATTCCAGGAATGCAAGGATTCTTCAATATACGCAAATCAATCAACGTGATACATCATATTAACAAATTGAAGGATAAAAACCATATGATCATCTCAATAGAGGCAGAGAAAGCTTTCAACAAAATTCAACACCCATTTATGATAAAAGCCCTGCAGAAAGTAGGCATAGAGGGAACTTTCCTCAACATAATAAAGGCCATATATGCCAAACCCACAGCCAACATGGTCCTCAATGGTGAAAAACTGAAACCATTTCCACTAAGATCAGGAACAAGACAAGGCTGCCCACTCTCACCACTATTATTCAACATAGTTTTGGAAGTTTTAGCCACAGCAATCAGAGAAGACAAAGAAATAAAAGGAATCCAAATCAGAAAAGAAGAAGTAAAGCTGTCACTGTTTGCAGATGACATGATACTATACATAGAGAATCCTAAAGATGCTACCAGAAAACTACTAGAGCTAATCAATGAATTTGGTAAAGTAGCAGGATATAAAATTAATGCACAGAAATCTCTTGCATTCCTATACACTAATGATGAAAAATCTGAAAGTGAAATTAAGAAAAAACTCCCATTTACCATTGCAACAAAAAGAATAAAATATCTGGGAATAAACGTACCTAAGGAGACAAAAGACCTGTATGCAGAAAATTATAAGACACTGATGAAAGAAATTAAAGATGATACAAATAGATGGAGAGATATACCGTGTTCTTGGATTGGAAGAATCAACATTGTGAAAATGACTGTACTACCCAAAGCAATCTACAGATTCAATGCAATCCCCATCAAACTACCACTGGCATTTTTCACAGAACTAGAACAAAAAATTTCACAATTTGTATGGAAACACAAAAGACCCCGAATAGCCAAAGCAATCTTGAGAACGAATAATGGAGCTGGAGGAATCAGGCTCCCTGACTTCAGACTATATTACAAAGCTACAGTAATCAAGACAGTTTGGTACTGGCACAAAAACAGAAATATAGATCAATGGAACAGGATAGAAAGCCCAGAGTTAAACCCACGCACATATGGTCACCTTATCTTTGATAAAGGAGGCAAGCGTATACAGTGGAGAAAAGACAGCCTCTTCAATAAGTGGTGCTGGGAAAACTGGACAGTTACATGTAAAAGTATGAAATTAGAACATTCCCTAACACCATACACAAAAATAAACTCAAAATGGATTAAAGACCTAAATGTAAGGCCAGACACTATCAAACTCTTAGAGGAAAGCATAGGCAGAACACTCTATGATATAAATCACAGCAAGATCCTTTTTGACCCAACTCCTAGAGAAATGGAAATAAAAGCACAAATAAACAAATGGGACCTAATGAAACTTAAAAGCTTTTGCACAGCAAAAGAAACCATAAAAAAGACCAAAAGACAACCCTCAGAATGGGAGAAAATATTTGCAAATGAAGCAACTGACAAAGGATTAATCTCCAAGATTTACAAACAGCTCATGCAGCTCAATAACAAAAAAACGAACAACCCAATCCAAAAATGGGCAGAAGACCTAAATAGACATTTCTCCAAAGAAGATATACAGATTGCCAACAGACACATGAAAGAATGCTCAACATCATTAATCATTAGAGAAATGCAAATCAAAACTACAATGAGATATCATCTCACACCGGTCAGAATGGCCATCATCAAAAAATCTAGAAACAATAAATGCTGGAGAGGGTGTGGAGGAAAGGGAATACTCTTGCACTGTTGGTGGGAATGTAAATTGATACAGCCACTATGGAGAACAGTATGGAGGTTCCTTAAAAAACTGAAAATAGAACTACCATAAAAATCTTATATTTGTATTTGTTTGGAAATATGTATGGAAATATGTTAATATAAATGTTTCAGACATTACAGGAAACTTCTAAAAATCTTATATGTTCTGGTATAATGTTATAAGTCATAATCCTAGTTATTACTTTAAAATGTATATCTCAGAAATAACTAATTTTCTTGTCAACTGCATTATTATGAACTTTCATCAAATCTTTAACCATGGTCATTTTTAAGTCTTTTGTCATTTACAGACAGTTCTGGGTGTACTCTGATGATTTTGCAAATATGTTCCTATAAAAGGGTTTCATCTTCAAGAAATTCATGGAAAAGACTCTGACAAGTACAGGTTTCTGGTAACTGACTGTACTGCTGAACTGAATGAATAAGCATTTTCAGAACTCTAATGAAAAACTGATGAACTCATAAAAGTGCTAAGAAAAGATCAAGATAAAAAAAATTAATTACATGGGACTGAGTGAACTGATGAGGATGAGTATAATTTTTGTGACTATCTGTCTGAATTTTAAAAAAAAATCCCACAAGGACTCAGAGGCAAAGAATATACAAATCAATTTTCACTGCAAAGTAAAGGAGCTGTTACAGTGGAGGATTACTGGACTGAATGTCAATATTATGACATAGTATGAGTGTGTTTCATGTTTGGTAATTGCAATCATTGTTGCTTTTGTTGTGGTCATCCATGTACAATGCTTGGTGTCAGTCTATTTATCTCTTGTAAAAATAAAATACAGTGTATGTGTGTGGAAAAAAAAAAAAAAAAAAGAAACTAAAAATGCAACTACCATATGACCCAGCAATCCCACTACTGGGCATATACCCTGAGAAAACCATAATTCAAAAAGACAAATGTAGCACAATGTTTATTGCAGCACTGTTTACAATAGCCAGGACATGGAAGCAACCTAAGTACCCTTCGACAGATGAATGGATAAAGAAGATGTGGCACATATATATAATGGAATATTACTCAGCCATAAAAAGAAACGAAATTGAGTTATTTTTACTGAGGTGGATGGACCTAGAGTCTGTCATACAGAGTGAAGTAAGTCAGAAAGAGAAAAACAAATACCGTATGCTAACACATTTATATGGAATCTAAAAAGAAAAAAAAATTGGTTCTGAAGAATCTAGCGGCAGGACAGGAATAAAGATGCAGATGTAGAGAATGGACTTGAGGACATGGGGAGGGGGAAGGGTAAGCTGGGACGAAGTTAGAGAGTGGCATGGACATATATACACTACCAAATGTAAAATAGATAGCTAGTGGGAAGCAGCCGCATAGCACAGGGAGATCAGCTTGGTGCTTTGTGACCACCTAGAAGGCTGGGATAGGGAGGGTGGGAGGGAGACACAAGAGGGAGGGGATATGGGGATATATGTATACGTATAGCTGATTCACTTTGTTATACAGCAGCAACTAACACAACAATGAAAAGCAATTATACTCCAATAAAGATGTTAAAAAAAAAAAACAAAAAACTGAAAATAGAACTACCATACGACCCAGCAATCGCACTACTGGGCATATACCCTGAGAAAACCATAATTCAAAAAGAGTCATGTACCAAAATGTTCATAGCAGCTCTATTTACAATAGCCAGGACATGGAAGCAACCTAAGTGTCCATCATCGGATGAATGGATAAAGAAGATGTGGCACATATATACAATGGAATATTACTCAGCCATAAAAAGAAACGAAATGGAGGTATTTGTAGTGAGGTGGATGGAGTTAGAGTCTGTCATACAGAGTGAAGTAAGTCAGAAAGAGAAAAACAAATACAGTATGCTAACACATATATATGGAATCTAAGGGGAAAAAAAAAGTCATGAAGAACCTAGTGGCAAGACGGGAATAAAGACACAGACCTACTAGAGAATGGACTTGAGGATATGGGGAGGGGGAGGGGTAAGATGTGACAGGGTGAGAGAGTGGCATGGACATATATACACTACCAAATGTAAAATAGATAGCTAGTGGGAAGCAGCCACATAGCACAGGGAGATCAGCTCAGTGCTTTGTGACCACCTAGAGGGGTGGGATAGGGAGGGTGGGAGGGAGGGAGACGCAAGAGGGAAGAGATATGGGAACATATGTATATGTATAACTGATTCATTTTGTTATAAAGCAGAAACTAACACACCATTGTAAAGCAATTATACTCCAATAAAGATGTTAAAATAAAAAAGTACATTTCTACAACCTTACTTAACTGATTTATGGTATCTATTGGATTTTTAGTGGATCCTTAGGATTTTTGATATGTAAGATCATCTTGTCTACAAATAGGGATAGTTTTACTTTTTTGCTTTCAACTAGGTGCCTTTTATTGTATTCTCTTGCCTAATTACCCTGGCTAGAGCTTCCAGTACAATGTTGAACGAAAGTGGTTAGAGTAGATGTCTTTTTTTTTTCCTTTTCTTGGAGGGAATACATTAAGTCTTTCACCATCAAGTATGATGTTAGCTGTGTGTTTTTCTTAGATTTTCTTTATCAGGCTGAGTAACTTCTATTCCTAATCTGTTGTGTGTTTTCTTAATCATAAAAGTGTGTTGGGTTTTGACAAATGCTTTTTCTGTTTCTATTTAGGTAATCATGTGATTTTTGCCTTTCTATTCTATTGATATGGGTGTGTGTTGATTTGGATGTTGAGCCATTCCTGCATTCCTAGGATGTATCTCACTTGGTCATCAAGTATAATCCTTTCTATGTGCCTCTGGATTTAGTTTGCTAGTATTTGTCAAGGATTTTCTCATCTATATTTTAGGAGACATCAGTCTGTAGTCTTCTTTTCTTGTGATGCCTTTGTTTTGTATTGTTATCATGTAATGCTGACTTTATAGAATAATTTGGAAGTGTTTCCTTCTCTTGAATTGTAGTACAATTTGTGAAGACATAGAATTAATTCTTTTTCAGATGTGTAGTAGATCTCACTAGTGAAGCTGTCAGCCTGGGCTTGTGGGAAGTTTTTAAACTACTAATTCAGTCTCTTTACTAGTTACTCAGAGGTATTCAAATTTTCTATTTCATCTTGAGCCAGTTTCAAGAAGTAGTTTCTGTCTTTCTAGGAATTTGTCCATTTCTTCCAAGTTATCTAATTTGTTGTTTTAAATTGTTTGTAGTGTTTTCTTCAAATCTTTTTTCTTTCTGTATGGTCAGGAGTGATGTTTCCTCTTTAATTTCTGATTTTAGTAATTTAAGTCTTCTCTCTTTTTCTCTTGGTCAGTCTAGCTAAGGATTTGTCAATTTTGTTAATCATTTCAAAGAAGTAGCATTTGGTTTTGTTGATTTTTCTCTGCCTTCTAAAAATATTTTTATTTCATTAATTTCCACTATTTAACTTTTTTCCTGCTTGCCTTAGGTTTAGTTTTCTCTTCTTTTTTCTAGTATCTTATTGTGGAAGGTTGATCTATTGATTTGAGATCATCTTATTTAATATAGGCATTATAGCTATAAATTTCTATATAAGCACTTCTTTAGCTGCATCCCATAATTTTACCCATAATTTTGCTATGTTTTGTTTTCATCTCATTCTTCTAAAAGAATTTTCTAATATCCTTTGTTATTTCATCTTTGATTAATTGACTATTTAATTGTGTTGTTATTTTCCACATATTTATGGATTTCCCAGATTTCCTTATGTTACTGGTTTCTAATTTCAGTCCACTCTGTATGATACCAGTCATTTTAAATTTATTGAGACTTATTTTATGGCCTAACGTAAGGCCAAATATTATTCTGGAGCACATTTTGTGTGCACTTGAGAAGAATGTATGTGTTGCTGTTGTTGGGCAGAGTATTCTTTACATCTAAATGTCTCTTTGGCCCTGTTAGTTGATAGTGTTGTTCAAATCTTCAATTTCCTTACTGATCTTTGTAGTTCTATCCATTACTGAAAATGGGATATTGAGATCTTCAAACATTATTTTTTTCCCCAAACATTATTTTTTTAATTGTTTATTTCTCCCTTCAATTCTGTCACTTTTTCCTCACATATTTTGTGGCTCTGTTGTTAGGAGTATGTATGTTTATAATTGTTAAATCTTCCTCAGGGATTGACAGTTTTACCATTATAAAATGTTTCTATTCATCTCCAGTAATATTTTTGTTTTAAACTGTATTTTGCCTAGTATTAGTATAGCTGCTCCAGTTTTCTTAGGGTAGCTCTGTGAATTTATATATATATTTTTTCCATCCTTTTACTTTCAACTTATTTAAAGTATATCTCTTGTAGAGAGCATATAACTGGATCTTTTTTTTTTAATCAAGTTTGACAATCTCTGCATTGTCATGATTTATAATAGTATATTTGTGCTGTAAATTGTTGGTTGTGCTTCATTGCCTAAGTAAACCCACTAAATACAGTGGTGCTCATGGAAGCGTTATATTGAATACTTTCTGAATTTCTTCCTCTTCCTGTCCCTATTTTAGCATTTTGAATGCTGCCATTGTTAGATATAGATATATAAAACCAATGTAACTCATATCATGTAGGTTGTCTGAGCAAAAAAGTAAGTTATCTATTAGCTTTGAAACCAGAGTGCTCAGTGTTAGTGGTTGTTGGATCACATTCCTTTGAGTCAGTAAAGTATAGCATATATATTAGAAGTAAGCAGGACTTTCTTCCTTTAGCAGAAATCTCTCTCTTTTAACCCTAACTATGTTAAAGTTAGAGTTTTGGCTTTGGAGTTGCCAGGAATAACTTTACTTTACATGTATAATTTTTTTTTTTTTTTTAAAGAAATTCACGTTATTTATTTATTTATTTATTTATTTATGACTGTGTTGAGTCTTCGTTTCTGTGCGAGGGCTTTCTCTAGTTGCGGCAAGTGGGGACCACTCTTCATCGCGGTGCGCGGGCCTCTCACCATCGCGGCCTCTCTTGTTGCGGAGCACAGGCTCCAGACGCGGAGGCTCAGTAATTGTGGCTCACGGGCTTAGTTGCTCCGTGGCATGTGGGATCTTCCCAGACCAGGGCTCGAACCCGTGTCCCCTGCATTGGCAGGCAGATTCTCAACCACTGCGCCACCAGGGAAGCCCTTTACATGTATAATTAACCAGATTGAATAACAGAGCAAAAGAACATACTTTATTTCCACACTGTGGTAATAATAAAACAGTTACTAATTTTGGAGCTGCACATTATTTCCATAGTTGGATATGTCTTAATAAGGGAGTGGTTTCCTCTCACTAACCTCAAATCACACCAAGAAACCTGCTTCTGCATAAAGGAGGTTTAACTTATTTTCTAAGCTAAATAATTTTTCAGCATAGGATGTTTAGGTACATATTTTTCTTCAGGCTACAATCTAGAATCTATTAGTAGGAAGGTAAGGTTGAGAATTCCTGCTTTGGTTGATTCAGTGCTTTACAACCTGAACTGTTCCTTGAGGCAAGCTATTTCTCAATTCCATTTTTTCTATCTATATTCTGAAAATAATAAAGACACCATAGCTATGAGGTAACTTCAATGTTATATCCTACTTGTTTAAAATCAGGGACTTTTTGTGGGGTGGAGGAGGAGGGGAAAGTACTGGTAAAGAAGAGTAAAAATATAATTAAAAAATTTTATTATCCAGACTTCTATATAGTAGTGGCATTTAAAAATAAAACTAGAGAAAGGGTTCTTGGTGATATTTCTTGGTTTCCATTTAATTTTTGGTTGAGGATATTCAATGTTCTGTCAGTTTCTTTGCATTTTTAAATAAAAGCCCACCAAAGAGTTCAAATTTTGATCCTTGAGATGATTAGGTACTTATTTAGATAAAGGCTTAGTTACGTATCACCCTCAAATTTAATTGTTTGTTCTGTGTTCACTGAAATTTTGAAGCAAAATCAAAAGAGCACTGAACACTAAATAGTTTCTCAAGCGGTAACTGCTATTTTTATGTTGAAAAGCTATTTAGCTTAAGGGAGAAAATTAAAATATCCTGGTAATTACTTTGTTCTACCTGTAGTGTCTTGATAATGATTTATATTATTCAGATAGAATATGGCAGCTAACACATGATTTCATTTTAACAATTTGTTGGTTGAACCTAATCATCTTTAACTTTAATAGATTTGTATCAATTATATACTCACAGTGAGAATGCCTCACAAAAGGTCTTCTTTCCAAACTACTAACACCTTCCATTGGAGACCAGAAGGCATCACTCACTGCCTATTAGCTGATATTTGTTCCTTATCTGCTATCTTTTTTACATCATATGTCAGTGCCCACTGTGAAAGGAACTAGAAGCCACCTAATCAATAAGATACTCTTAATTTTCTGCCTTCTCTCTCTTTATATATTTTTGAGGTATAATTTATAAACAATAAAATAAATTAAACAAATTACATAAACATTTTATTATTTTTTAGTTATTTATTTTTATTTAAAATTGTTTATTAAACAAATTTACACAAATTTTAAGTGTACACAAATGTAAATACTAACCCAATTTAAGTATACAGTACTTACATCACCTCAGAAAGTTCCCTTATGCCACTTTTCTGTCAGCCAGGAGGTGAGTGTTTCAGTTCCAAACTCCATCTGAATGCTTGCTTTCTTGAATCACTAATGGTACTAACTGTCCCCAGCTGGCTCCCCAGGATGTAGACTCTGAAAGGGAGTTTAGCTTGCAGAGTGTTTATTAAGGAGTGCCCTTGGGGTCAACATTTGTGAAGGCAGGGGAAGAGAGCAGGACTGGGTAGCAGGAAGAGTCAAGCTGCCAGAAGGCCAAATGCCATCCTGGACTGACCCCATGAAGAACTCTGGGCCTTGACTAGCTTTGTAGAGTTATCTGGAGTTGGGGCAAGAGGGTCAAGCCTTTATATTCCCATTTTGATCAGTTGTTGGATGCAGGCTGCCCTGAGAAGAGACTCAACCTTAGAGAATGTGGGTTTCTGCAGTTGAGGCCATCATAGAAGGGCCTGTCAGATGATGGTTGACCACTCTCTCAGCAGCTGGGCAACAAATCCTTCATCCAAGGGGAATTTGAAAAGTATCTCACATTGTCTCTCACATTGCTGTTAAGGAAATTCAAGCTGCTTGGAAGCACAGGTGTTTTTTATTCAAGTCTAAAAGGAGGAAACCAGAATTAGAATAAAGAGTAATTGATAGCAGCTAAATACTAGAAAATTCATGATTACATTATTTAAAACTTATTCTAATAACATTTTTGAATATGTTTTATGATTTATTCATTCAAGAAATATTTGAGAGCTTATATTAATGGAGACATTTATCCTTCATCTTGGCCACCTACTAGCTGAATCCCTTATATTTGGGAACTCCTCTGTATGAAGCCAAGCTCATCTACCACATTAGAGACTGAAAATGCAACGTTATTGAAAGGGCTGCAGGCCTCAAACCTAAGCTCTGCCAAACAGACAAATTTTTTAATCAGACCTGGTGTTGTGAAGGACCAGAATTTTGTTTTTAATGGTTTGTTGTGCCAGCAGAATAGTGAGTAAAGCCATATCCACTTTCCAGAGATGGCAGTGTTTCACCAGACTCCACTTTGGTGGAGTCAGCAGTGTAAACACCCAGAGCCAAAGACAGTAGTTTCCTCACCAGACTGGTTCTTTGGCATGCTTCTTCGGGTTTTGTTTCTGACTGGGTAGCCTATCTGCTTAATTAACTAGGATTGGTGTCTGTTGCTTGCCCCTCAAAATCCCTGGCTAATATAGCCTACCCTCCACCAAATGCTCTAGGCAGTAGGATTATCATGGTGAAAAGAAAAACGTTTAGTGGGGAGAGGCTGATGGTTAGTAAGAAGGTAAATTGACAATATAATTCTAGACTATAAGTAGCACAAAGGAAGTGAACAGGAAAAAGATAAATAAAAGAGGGGAAATTGGAGATGGGGGGCAAGGGATCCTTAAAGAAGGCTAGGAAAGTAAAATGATTGCCCTGAGACCAGTAGGCTGAGAGGAAGAGTGAGCTGGGTGAAAGGGGAAGGGGTGTGATGAAAAAGAATTTTGCAGCCAGAGACAAGAGCATTTGCAAAACGGGTGAGAATGAACTTGACTTAACTGTTCAAGGAACCAAAAGGAGTGTTGTGGTTGTCAGTTGTGTTTGTTTAGCTAATTTAATAGAGTTTCTCTTTTTAAAGAAAAATACATTTTGATATGAAAACCTATGCTGTAACTGATGGCTGTCTATTAACTCTGAAGCAGTACTGCTTAGATCCAAAAACTTGTCTGATTGACTACATTAGAATCACCAGGGAAGTTTTCAATAAGTACAGATTTCTGGGACCCACCCATAGAGAGTCTAATCAGCCAAATTTGTAATCATTAGTGTTAGACTGCAATGTTATATGAGGTAACACTGTTGGCAAAGCAGAAGCTTACTTTAATTTCAGCTAAAGCACACTGGAGTAACAGCGCTGGTTACTGCAAATGCTGTGCATGTCTCATGCATGTGAGATAGGTATATACCCCTTTACTTGATAGACATAAAGCTTTTACCTGACTAGAAATAAAAAAGGGAGAAATCAGTCTTTCATTAAATTTTGCCTTTTTATGTAGAATTCTATGCTAGTTGTGTTGTACAAGGTAAAATATATATATATATTTGGAAGTCTAGTTGCTAGCTTTATCTGACAAGGTGAAAATCCTAGTAATTCTCAATAATATTCAGTATTGAATAAAACCCCAGATGCTAATATATTGAATCCTGTTGTGAGGTTATTGTTGATAACAGATTAAAAACTTTTTTTATTGTCTATAGGACATGTATTTATCCAGAGTCTCTAAGAATACTATGGATTAGCTTCAGGTTCAGCTAATTTGAAGGGAACCCCAGTCCAGGTTTTATTAACAGATATAATTCAAAGTATATCTTACCAAAGAGTCAACCTAGTTAAAGAACTCTGAGCAGAAGGCAAGCTGTTTTAATTATGAGGTCATTGATAACTTGGAGCTTTTCTAGGTGAGGACCAGTGTATCCAAGTAGAAGCCATGCTATGCTTATTCTGATCACAGTCAGACAATTATGCAATTTTGTCTCCCTGAGTATAAATTTTTACCAAAAAACCCCGTGAATGTTATATTAAAATATAAGAAAATTGTCTAAGATTCTGTGTTTGCCAAACTCAAACTGGTGTCTTGTACATTTTATTTCACTCCCCTGAGGTGGGAATAAACATGACACTTCTTTCTGAAGCATCACTTTCCCTTGATGCTCGTGATATAAAACCTTATTTTTGTATGGAAACAAATATGTATATATTCTAGAATAGGGAATTTATTATTTTCATAAAAATGTGTCATTAATATGTAGTGATTTATTGTTTTAAAATGATTTAGTAAATGTTTTTAAATTTTCTCAATTTCCATTATTGCAAATATTAATTGTTATAATCACATAAACAAACTCTTTGGAGTTCTCAATAATTTTAAGAGCATAAAGGAGATCCTGAAACCACAAAGTTTGAACCAGAACCACTGGACTAGGTAAAAGACTACTTTCCCCCAACTTAGCTAACATTTAAATATATCCTCACAGCCTTGTCCATGGAAAATATTTACAGCTTCTTGTTTCACTTTCATTTTTACTCCTTATTTTCTTTCAGTTTTGCAAAGAGTTAGGTGAAGCAAAGACCTGGACTGGGAATGGGGAGCGAGTAAGGAGGCAGATAAGCGTGTTTCCATTATAAGAAGATAGTTTAAAGTATTGGGAGTTGTCAAAGCATATGTTTTCTTTCTATGATTCTGACTTAAAGAAGTAGTAATTTCTGATGTATTTTAAGCCTAGGCAAAGAAGTGTATTTTGACTATATCAATGTTTTATTTTTCTTTAAAAACATTTACTTCATCTTTAAGGAAGCGGTGTTTTTAAAATTAATGTTCGTTTTTTTAAAAAATGGTAACTCATTTCCAGTTTTTAGTAGAAGTTATGAGGAAATTGATTCCATTCACTGTATTTGTTTTGCTTTGAAGCCTTCAGGAATGGTTCTGTATATTCTTCAAAAGTGAGATAGATAGACTGATAATCAATGTTAAATCTTTTTTTTTTTTTCAAACTTTCTGATATAAAAAAAGGAGATTGCTTTCTAGAAAGAACCAATTCTTTTTTCTGAAAGAACTTTAAAAATATAATAATTGTCAGTTGCAGGAATAAATATCCCACCAAAGCTCTCATATGTAGATGTAGAAATTTGGCAATTATTTCACCATTATTTGGAAAATTATCTGTGGAAACATTTATTTGCATTTCAAGGGGATGATTATTTTTATATTTTAACTGAGCTGCCATCCTATTCATGAATATGAGGCTTAAGGCATTGGAACGTCTGGGAACCAGAGTTAGATTTTTAATAAAGTCTAACTGTTCTCTTCCAAAAGCAGTAGCGTTAGTGACCACGTGTTAGGCTGGGAGTCACCACCAAGAAATGCCAGTAAGTGTCAATGGGTACCACTTGGGAGGACAACAAGGAAATAAAACTACCATGGGGTAAAAAAGTATAAGAGAGAAAAAAAGGAAAAGTGAGGGGTGGTTGTGGTAGAGTCCTTCAGTAGTATCTAGTGAGAATATTCAAAATAATTTAGGGCCATTACAGGTTTCAGGCACTAACCAACAAATAGATAAAGCCAGCAAATCTCTACTGTGATTTGTCAGTTGGCTGGTTAGTCCCCTTGGTCAACATCACTAGCATGCTGTTGATTCCTCTGAGTTGCATGGGTGATATTGTGAGGAGGGTCAGGAAATACTTGATCATACCAGCCAAATATCAGATGCTGGCTTAAGTATTTTGCATGATATGTTTTTTTAACTGAACTTTTTATCTTGGAATAACTTTAGATTTACAGAAAAGTTGCAAAGATAGTACAGAGTCTGGGTATACCCTTTACCAGATTTCACTTTCCCCTCAGGTTATCATCTTACATTACTGCTTGGTTTCTTTTAATCCTCACAAACAACCTTTGATAGAAGCTAGTATTATTTTGTTTTCTGTAAGGAGAAACGTAGGCCATATTGTGAGGAATAATATATCTATTATTTCAACAAATATCTGAGTGCATACTATGTGGCAGGCATTATTTTAGGGTTGGCCATGGGCATACATTGGTGAGTAAGATGGTATGCCTGCCTTCATGGAATTGTAATATTTATGTCATTTGTTCTGCATAGTACTACGTTGAACTAATTTCCTTTTTGTTTCTCTAGGAAGTCATTATAGGAAAAGCGCTGAAATGTTTATCTTATGGGTGAAGTAGTATTGACTATCGCCCACCACCCAATTTGTTTCCTCAAAATTATGAGATGTAGTTAGCTCAAGGTCTCTACACTTAGCCACCTTCTCAAACTGCTCCGTAATGGTAACATATGCCATTTCGGATTTCTGATTATCTGTATACCCAGTTATATTTATTGCTGTATATTGTCATCCTCTAAACATCCTCTGTTGGCTTACAACCTAAAATGCATTGGCTCTGTAGGTAGTATAGATTATGTGAAAATATAGTTCTCAGCATCAGAAGCCTGCGTTAGATTTTCAGTGATGAAATATAGCCTTCAAGTCTGTTAACAGAAATGGGAATCCCATGACTACCTCACCACACTCCTTGCTGAAAATACTACTGTTCCTGAGGGGGGTGGGTCATTGACCTTTACATCCATTATAGAGGTATGGGAGGAGCAGGGAGGAAGAAGTACCTTAAGTAATAGGTTAGCCACAGAGAGACAAAAGAATAATCAGAGCACTTAAAAGCTGGAGGAAGCTTATGAAAGAATGGGGAAGTGAGCTTCTTGTAACAGGGATCCCTGCTGTTCTCTATTTTCAGTGCGGCAAAGCAAACCAGGCCCCTATGGACTCTAAAGAATGAATTATGGACCTGAATAGTAATGTGGTAGTGCTAATGATTTCATCAGTGACCATGGCCTTTGTCATTCCGTTTTGGGTGTATGTGTGTCTATGTGTGTGCATTTGGGCCAATTAACTTATTAAATAACTTATTTGACTTAAAAAATAAATTGTAGTTTTTCAAGAATAATTGTTATTATGAATTTGGCAGTGTGGGAAATGCACGTTATATGTTTCTACAATCATACTGACTGAACAAACAAATAAGTTACATCATTTTTTTGTGTGTTTAGTCCCATGTACATACTGCTTTCAGCCTAGTCCTTTTTCTGTCAGTCTTTTAGATCTTTCTCCAAATTATTCTATCAAAAACTGAAATTTTCAAGTTTTTTCTCTAAATTGTTTTCCCATTTTCTCCCATCATCCTTTAATTCATTCTCATGCATTAGTTTTTATAACCTAGAGGCAATCAGATTTCCTTTTGTTTGTATTTACATTTTTTTCAGAAATCTAGATTTTAATCTTCATATTTGTGAGTTTTATTAAGTGTCTGTTGTGGCAGTAATGATTTATAATAGACTCCCAGTTGTCAATAGAGACGTTATACCACTATTAAGTCTAAAAAATATGATAATGAAATGAATATTTCTTCTAGACATGTATTTATAGTTCCTCCAGACCAGTATCTAAGACTTAATCCAAAGTTCAGTTAGTTTTAGAAGAGACATTTTACATCTTTCCATACTTCCTCATCTAAAATATTCCTGAACAGTTTATATGCTTTTCATGCTCTCTTTCTCCCAACTGTACATTTATGACATTAATGTTCTTAGAGTTTAGTGTTTCATTAGTTTTCTGGAATCTCATGGTTTTCTCAAACCTAATTTTGATTTCATACTACTAGCTTTAAACTTCTCTAAGATTCTCTCAAGGGATCCTTGAGGGAGTTGGACTTGTTCTTGAGGCACTCAAGAATGATTATTCAATCTGTTCTTAAGTACGTGATGTGGGTCAGCATTTCATTGAAGACAAATGAAATATCTCTTAGTTTTAAGGTGAAAGTCACCTCATTCTCTTCATACTCTGCTAAATACCAAGCTACGAACAACCACAGACCACACGTAGATGGAGATACGATGCTATGCTATGCTAGGCTTCACTACACTACACTGCACTACTTTACACTAAGTGAAAAGTGCAAGGATGGGCTACTGTCCTCAATTTATATGAAGATTTGTGTGAAAGAAATGTACCTCAAAGAGGTGGAGAGCCTCCAAAAACCCTCTTCTGCCTAAGGGTGCCCTTTGCTATTGACATTAATTAGCAACTTTGAGCAAGTTTTATGCTGCCCAAAATGAAGTGGAGAATTAATAATTTTCTCTAAATCTGAATTCTCTTCTAGATCATTTGGGACATCAATCTATTTTTTTATTCTTCTACCTAGAGCATGGCCCTTGTGCAAGTGACAGAATTTATATTTCTGTTAAGCTTGAGACTTCTAAGAAATCCCCTTTCTTTTCTACAAAGGGACAATTTAAGATCTCTCACTGAGACTTCCCACGTTGTCTTATGTGCTGAATACTGCTTGCTGAGTTTAGATTGCCAATTTCTGTCTAATGGTTTTATCTTCTAGAAATCTCAAAAGCAAATAATTCTGTTGCCATTTTTCTCAAGGTGTGTATATGCCTTTCAAATATTTGGTTGGAAACAGAAGACTGTTCCTGTCTTGCTCATCTGGGTAAAACTCATTTACTGTTTTTCCTTTTAAACTGTTAGCTCAAGTGACCTTACACACGAGTCCCAGCTGTGCATTAGCATTGCTTGGGGATGTGTTTGTATCTTTTGTCTAAAAATACCCAGCCGGTAGGATTCATGATCCATGAAAGCTAATTGAAACAATTTCTCTTCAAGTTTTGGCAAGCGAAGCATGCATTATAAGCATTAATATCTATAAATTGAATTGTTAATGAATCTAGACACTAATAATGAATGCAATTTTGCAGGCTTAACTAGAAACACTAAAATTATCAGGATCTGGAGCAGAATTTTCAATCATTTTTGCTTATTAAATAGCAAAGCTATGCTTTTAATAAGCTAATCATTTTTATTTGACCCCATAGGAGTAGCTCAGTTGATTAGAAACAGGTTTCTAAGTGCAAAACAATGTTGTTTTTCTCTTACTGTTTTAACCGCCAAAGCACTGAAATTTTAAGATGGATATTTGATCTCACAGTCTGTGTCTTCTAATCACATCTGTACATACATTTCAATGCTTTATGAAATATTTACTTACTCCATTTCTCCTACATTAAGCTGTATGTTTGTGTGTATGCATATGTGTGTGTGTGTATGTGCACATGTGCATCCTCTTCAGTTTTTAAAGTCACTGTCACAATTGGCTTAAACAAATGGTCTCATTTTACATGAAAACATTTGAGAAGAAGATTGCATTATTAAGGTGTAATACAATTTTGAGCGTAATGGTTGCCTGATAGATTTATTATTTTCAGAGCCTTTGATATATATATATATATTTGCATTTGGATATCATCTCCTAAAACTTTTGCATAGACCCAGTTTAAATAGCAGCAAAATCTAGTATTGGGTTGGCCAAAAAGTTTGTTCAGTTTTAAGTAAAAAGACATTTTTCATTTTCACCAAGAATTTTATTGAACAATGTAGTCACTAACCGAATGAACTTTTTGGCCAACCCAATACATAATGTTAAACAACAATGGAGTGTTTTTCCCCTAGTGCTTGAGTGACTTGAGATAGTAAGTCATGCACTGAAGGGTACATTTAGTGCCTTTCAGTAGCTATATACCGAATAGTTACCAAGTGGCCTGAAAGAGTTAACGCACCTTTCTGTGTCCTTTCGCTTACTACCAAGGAGTGACTTAACCACTAGGAAGAATGA
The DNA here is from genome assembly GCF_949987535.1 of Balaenoptera acutorostrata. Taxonomy (NCBI): domain Eukaryota; kingdom Metazoa; phylum Chordata; class Mammalia; order Artiodactyla; family Balaenopteridae; genus Balaenoptera; species Balaenoptera acutorostrata. Next base: position 15,778,556 of record NC_080082.1, on the reverse strand, counting down.
AATGGTACTAACTAGGAATATGTGACATCTCTCTCTATATTCTCATGGAGGTGACTGAAACTGGAAGTCAAAGTACCTTTTCTGATTGCTTCTTTCCCTACAAATCTTAAGGATATTGACCACTGCTTTGGCTTGAACTAAAGAAAACTACGATCATAGATTATGATCCTTTGTATTTCGATGGTGTCAGCTGTAACATCTCCTTTTTCATTTCTAATTTTACTGATTTGAGTCCTCTCCCTTTTTTTCTTGATGAGTCTGGCTAAAGGTTTATCAATTTTGTTTATCTTCTCAAAGAACCAGCTTTTGTTTTATTGATCTTTGCTATTGTTTTCTTCATTTCTATTTAATTTATTTCCGCTATGATCTTTATGATTTCTTTCCTTCTACTCACTTAGGGTTTTGTACATGTATACAATGGAATATTACTCAGCCATAAAAAGGAATGAAGTTGGGTCATTTGTAGAGAAGTGGATGGACCTAGAGAGTCATACAGAGTGAACTAAGTCAGAAAGAGAAAAGCAAATATAGTATATTAACGCATATATGTGGAATCTAGAAAAATGGTATAGGTGATCTTATTTGCAAAGCAGATATAGAAACACAGACAGAGAAAACAAATATATGGATACCAAGGGGGAAAGGGGTGGGGTGGGAGGAATTGGGAGACTGGGATTGACACATATACATTATTGATACTATGTATAAAATAGACAACTGATGGGAACTTACTGTATAGTACAGGGAACTCTACCTCATGCACTGTGGTAACCTAAATGGGAGGGAAGTCCAAAAGGGAGGGGATATCTTTATGCATATGGCTGATTCATTCTGTTGTGTAGTGGAGGCTAACACAACAGTGTAAAGCAACCATACTCCAATAAAAATTAATTTAAAAAAAAAAAGAAAGAAAAGAATACTAAGAAGCCAAAGTGTAGAAGTTGAGTCTGATAGTAATTTTTGCTTCAGAGTTTATAGGTTGGAATTTTTGTGTAAAGGTAGCCCGGAAGGGTTATTAGGATTCTTCGGTATTGTTTTTTTTTTTTTTTTTTTTTTTTTCTTCAGCATGTTGCATATTCCTTTTTACTACCAGGTCTAAGAATGTATAACCAATGTATATCATACATATTTTCTCAGGAATGTAGTGTGTATTGTATTATCATTTATGAAATTGTTTTCAGGATTTGTCAGCCATCATAGATGTGATAATTACAGGCATGCACTTTTTTTCCCCGATGACTATTTTCTTTAGTTAACTAAAGCTTATACCTTAATTCTTATATACATGTCTTCATCAAAATGGAAATCGAATAGTCTTAGAGCATTTTGTACCACTCTTCCCAAAAGCTGATGATCAGTCTACATGTATGTGACTGAATCAGCCCAAGAAAATCTTCCTAGCCACAAAGCCCAAGAAAAAAACAAACAGCAAAACAAAATCCTTCTTCAAAGGACTGTTTAGAGAACACTCATTTCTTAGTTAATAAGCTTTTAGTACTTTCTGGCATTTTGATCAATATTTTAAAATGTTTTTATTGAATTCAGTCTTTCTCTTCCTGTTAGAAATAAAATTTGGATGGACTATATTTTACATATCAGTAAATCTTGATTAAATGATTCCCTGGATTATAATCCTGCCTGGATTTGACTATCTTAATAAATTAATAAAAATTTCCAAGAACATGTAATTTTAAAACTGTATATACCAATCTAAGTTCTGATATCAAAATCTTCTCCAGAATTGCCTAAGTCATTTCGCAACCATTTGACATGGCCACTTGCAGCACAGAAATAATACATGCTCCTGAATAAGCAAGAGTTTTTGCCTATTCAAAACTTCTTGCTATTATCTGGTCAATTTCACGGGAATGAATTCCACAGACAAGTCTTAATAGTTAAGATCAACCTATTATAAGTGATTATACTTAGAGCAGAGTAGGAATCTTCTACTTTTCTTTCTTATCCAAATATTTGAAAAAATTTTCTACATCAGTTCAGTTTTCTTGAAGTTTTTACAATATCCTGGTCATGCGATAGTTTACATTAGAAACATGACTTAAAATCTTTAAAATAAAATTTATTTCTATTTTTAGTTAGAAGGAAATGTGCTGACATTATCACTGAAGTATTTGATTTTTACACTAGCTCTGTTTCTCAAAAATGTTTCTTTTAATATCTGCGGTGTTATAAATAGAAGGACCAAACTCTGTGTTATACTGAATGACATACCTCATTCCAAGATACAGCGGGGTTGAAAGGATGTCTCTAACACAAACATTTTCTCTTCTTATAAGTGCTTTTGGAAGATAGCATTCTATAAAAGACATTAAAAACAGTAAGTCAAACTTGAACATAAGAATAATTCTTATTGCAAGCTTACTTCTTAAAATATCATCATCTTCATCTTAAAATGTATCCTCATTGTCATTATCTTAAACTATTCCTCTCCGTTAAAATAGTAGGACTTGAGGCTTTGTAATGTTAAAAATCTATTCTGCAGTGCTTATTTTAAAAATACAATGTTAACAGAGTGATTTTAAACCAAATCCTGAGCTATATCTAAAGGTTATGGTTTTACATGACCAAGAACCAGAATTTTCTTTAGATCCTCAGGCCTATGCTTTTCACAGTATCTTTCCATGACTTACATAAGATAAGAAACCAATAAGGACACTTACACATTGCTTATGTGAGGAATCCAGGAAAACAAACACATACAAGAATGGGTAAATTATGAGACTTGGAAATTATGATTACTTGTTAATACTATCCTATTTTTAGAAGTTAACTTAGAAGTACCTTGGGGACATTATGTTCCTTATGACACATTTTACTGTTGTTGTGACCACCCATTGGTTATATTATAGTACAAGCTTTAATGTGGGTTCTAAAACTATATCAGTTACAACTTTATCTTAACTACAGTAGATTAATCCAATATTTTCTCCAATTTCCCATATTATTTCCTTATTTTCAAATAAGTAGTCCAGGGCTTCCCTGGTGACGCAGTGGATAAGAATCTGCCTGCCAATGCAGGGGACACAGGTTCGATCCCTGTTCTGGGAAGATCCCACATGCCGTGGAGCAACTAAGCCCATGCACCACAATTACTGAGCCTGCGCTCTAGAGCCCGCGAGCCACAACTACGGAAGCCCACGGGCCTAGAGCCCATGCTCCGCAACAAGAGAAGCCACTGCAGTGAGAAGCTTGTGCACCGCAGTGAAGAGTAGCCCCCCGCCTGCCGCAACAAGAGAAAGCCCACGTGCAGCAACAAAGACCCAACAGAGCCAAAAAAATTTTTTTTAATTAAAAAAAAAAAATCAAATAAGTAGTCCAGAAGTAGGCAGTTCAGAGCTGGTTCATCTACTTGAGGAAGTCATCAAAGACCCAGGTTCCTTCTGGTAATTTCCTGTTCTTCCATAGTTAGTGTGCAGCTTTTGTTTTTCCAGTCAAAATGCTTGTTCTGACTGCAGGCATTGTATCTACATCCCAAGTAAGGAGAAAGGAGAAATAACAAAGGGCAAAATTTATCTTGCTAGCCTTGTGTTTATCAAGAAAGTGAAACTGTCCTCAGGGACTTTCATTTATATCTCATTGGCTAGTACTGTCACATGATCATGCCTAGTTGTGAGGGAATCTGAGGAGGTGAGTACTTTTTTTATTGAGGTATAGTTGATTTACAATATTATATAAGTTTCAGGTATATAACATAGTCACAGTTTTTAATGATTATACTGCATTTATAATTATTATAAAATATTGTCCATATCCCTTGTACTGTACAATATATCCTTGTAGCTTATTTATTTTATACATAATAGTTTGTACCTTTTAATCCTCTATCCCTATCTTGCTCCTCCCCACTTCCCTTTCCCCACTGGTAACCACTCGTTTGTTTTCTATATCTGTGAGTCTCATTTTTGTTGTATTCACTAGCTTGTTTTTTTTTTCAGATTCCACATACAAGTGATAACGTATAATATTTGTCTTTCTCTGTCTGAGTTCTTTCACTAAGCATAATACCCTCCAAGTCTATCCATGTTGTTGCAAATGGCAAAATTTCATTCTTTTTTATGGCTGAGTAGTTTTCCATAGTGTGGTGGGTGTGTGTGTGTGTGTGTGTGTGTGTGTGTGTGTGTGTGTGTGTATGTATACACATACATACCTATGGAAGGTGAGTATTTTTTAAAAATTATTTCTTCTGTTTTTTTTTAATAGCCAATACAGTCTCAAACTTAAAACGTCAAAGTATAGAAGGGTATATTAGTTAGAATCTCCCTTTCATATCACACCTCCTTCATCCTTCCACCTTCATGTACTGCCCACCCACACCCCCCACCCAAGAAACAGGTAACCACTGGTTTAGTCTCTTTTTTATCCTTCTAGAAATTTTTTAAATGTATATGATTCAAATATGTGTTCTTTTCTCCCCCCTTTTTTAAATATTGTAAGTGGTGCATGAGATAAGTATCTTTAACTGGTCACATAGCTGCCTCAACCAAACTAAACTAAAAAAACAAACCAGGATTCTTTTAATAAGGAGGGAAGGAGAGTAAAAAACATCTTCCTTGGACTGTTTTATTTATTTATTTTTATCTGAGTTGAGTCCAGTATTATACAGATAGCTGTGAAACTATTGATTCTATTTAGCAACTGACAAAGGCATAAGTGTTCTTCAGAACAGGTACCTGTATCATCTGTGTAGCACAACCCTGTATAGAGGAGTTGATCAATAAATGTATAATATAGAGCTCATGATGTCCTTTACCCCATAACTGCTCATCTTCAACGCAATTAATGAAACTAACATTTGGTAAATTTTTCAGACCAGAAACTAAGTGGTCATTCATTTTTCTCCAGCCTCCAGATGCCTCTCCTTCTCTTATATGCCACATCCATTCAGTCAGTCAGTCAGTCAGTCAGTCCTGCTGATTCTACCTTCAAAAGATATCCCAACCCCTCCACCACCTCTATCCTGAACCTGACCACTGTACCTGTCTCCCTACTTCCCTTCTTGCCCTCTACAATCCATATAATAAACTAAGTGACCTTAAAAATAAATCATTTTCCTGCATAAACCTTTCCAAAGGCTTTCAACTGTAATTAGAATGAAATCCAAAGACTCTTCTGAGGCCCATGAAGCCCTAGGTGATAGGGTGTTTGTCTACCTCTTCCTTGTCTCCTCCTACTCCTGCCTCAGTGTCATTGTATTCTCAGTTTTGCGTAGTATGCTCTTGTCCCAGCTGCATGCAGGGCTCTTTATTTGGACTCAGCTTACATGGCACCCCCTGTTGACCACTTTTTAATCACCTATACAACCCTTCTTCCTCGTACTCCCACATTTTCCGTGTCATTCCTCTGTTTTATTTTCCTCATAACACAACTATCTAAATATTATTATTTGTGTACTTGTTAATTCTCTGGCTTTTCCCACTAAAGTATAAGTTTCATGAGTGCAGGGACTTTGTATTGTTTATTTATTCATTCAGCAAAATGTTTGTTGAGTACCTGTTATGTGCCAGATCCTTTGCCATGCAGGGATGATAACAATAAACAAAATGGACAAAAATTACTTCCTTCATAGAACTTTTATTTGTGTGCATGTGTGCATGTACGTTTCTGTATGCCGGAGGATAGACAATAAACAGATAAATAAAATATATAGTAGTTTAAACTTAAGTACTTCTATGAAGAAAAATAAATAAGGAAAGGGGATGAGGATCATCTGGATGTTGGCAGTTGTTTTCACTTTCTCTTTGCTATTTTCACACTAATGATTGTACCAAACCACCTAAAAATCAGTGGCCTTTCAACACCAGACATATCTGTGGGTTTCCTGAGGTTGAAATAATCCAGGCTAGACTTGGCTCCAGTTTATGGCTCAGTTTCAGGTATGTTCCATGTGTCTCCCATTTTTCTGGCACCGGTGGAATACCAAATCATGTTATCCTCCATGGCAAAAAGCAGGAGTATAAGAGCCCAGGCCTAGTAGTAGGCCAGACCATTTTAAGTCTGCTTGAATCATGTCCAGTAACTTCCCAGTGGCAATAGCAAATCACATGGTCAAGTCTAAAGTCTGGGGGCAAGGATGTACATCTTGGCCACCATAAAGCCAGAGTGTGGATATGTAATGCTACTACAGAGGAGTGAAAAATTGAGACTGATAATGTAATCTAATGTAAAGTCAGGGAAATCCTTGCTGTCATTTGAGTAAAGTGAGAGGTGAAGGAGGGAATCATGTGGCTATCTGGGTGATTCAGGCAGAGAGAACAGCAAACACAAAATTCTAAGGTGAGAATACTCCTGTCCTGTTAGAGGAACAGCAAGAAGGCCAGTGTAAGCATAGCAGAGTGAGAGTGAGAATAATGGAGAGGTCAGAGAGATTGTGGAGGATGGTGGGAAGGTAGGCTTGTATATCATGGTAAAGACTTGGGCTTTTCTCAGAACGAGATGAGAAGCCTAAGAGGGTTTGAGCAGAAGCATAACATGATCTGACCAGCGCACAGCCTGGCATGTGATGATTGCCCAGTATATATTTGTTAAGTGAATGCATGGTGATGACACTTATTCTGACTTAAGTAAGCCTTCCCAAAATAATGAAAGAGAGAAATACTTAGAGAGTGAATGGAGTAAAATAACCAAAGGCTTAGAAATGATAGTTATTAACAATCAAATAGAAATGACTCACAAAAAGGGGAGATCCTGGTGAGACAGGAGTAAGGTATTGCTTGCCAAGTGAAAGCCATTTGGTGGAATCTTTTCAACCCAAAGAAAAGCCCATTGTGTTTGAAATTGAGCTAGTTATCCAAAAAGTACAAGACTGAACTTGGTGGCCATCCTTTTGGGATTCTGAAGGAGTCAGAGATTCCATCATTGTAAAATGATAGGAAGGAGGTGATTTTAGATGGAAGCAATTCACTGCAAATTAGCATATAGTAAGCACTTAAATACTTACAGAACTAAGAATATAATTGAACTGCAACAGTTTTTTGGCTGTGACCCAAAGAAATCAAGCAAGCCTTAATTCTGTTCTATGGCTACTGTTAATATAAGAGACTAAAAGAAACTTGTCAACTTTATTAATCCAGGATATTAGTCCTCTTCCTGGCCTAGTGGGCTAGCTGTCTCCAAAACAGTTTTATTCCTTTACCTTTCTGTCTTCTGTCTGATAGCATTTCTACAGAAGAATATTATAAAAAGATAGAAATTGTTTTACAAATACATAACATACTTAATTTCTGGTTGAATATCCAAACTAGCCATCCATGAAAAATTTTCTTGAACAATATGAAGATTATCTTTCTGAATATCTTTCGCTTAAGACTTGTAACAAAAGTTCAACTGGTCTGAAAATCACACTTGTCTTTCTTTTTAGCCCTTGTATTGCTCTTCTGTCGTTGATCTATTAAAGATGACAGTTAGTCAACAAAGACAAAAAAAGTAAATTATATTCCTTTGATGTCATGAGTGTTCTTTAGTCATTATTTTTAGTTTTAAGGGGACCTTTGGTTCATATTCAAACCCAGTCTAGCTTCAGAGTCTGTACTCTATATAGTATACCCTGTACTGTCTCATCACACAAGTTTTTAAACACATTCTTATTGTTATTATACTTACTAATTTTACAATCAGTTATTACTGATATTCACTACCCTGCTATGAATATCCTTGCTCATTTTTGCTTTGTTCACTGCTTCCTGTTGGGTTTGATTTTCTTCCTGTTTAAGTACATCTTTAGTATTGCTTTCAATAAAGGCTGCAGATAGTAAAATTTCTTTATAAAAAATTTCTTTATATTACTTTATAAAAAGTTTTTATATGTCTGAAACTATTTTTTTTTCACCCTCTCTCTTGTGCAATAGAATTCTAAGTTTACAGTTATTTTTTGCTCCACATTTTGGTAATATTTTCTGTTACTACTGATGAGAAGTCTGCTGTCAATCTGATTGTCCTTTGTAGACAGTGTATTTCTAGAAGGCATCTTTTACGTTTTTCTCTTTTTCCCTTAATGCTCTGTGGTTTCATTATAATGTGGGTCAGAGTGTGATTATTTTTTTTTAACTTCCAAATGATGCCTGCTGGGCCTTTGTAATCTGACGATTCATATTTTTCTGCATGTTTGGAAAATTCTCAGCCATTATCTGTTCAAATATTCCTTCTTTAGTTTTCTCTATTCTCTTCTCCTGGTGCTTTCTATATTAGAGCTCTGCATTTTATCCTCCATATCTACTGACTTCTCTTTCATATCCTCCATGTTTTTATTTCTCTTACTGCACTTTGGGGGATTTCTTTCCCCTTATTTTGAAATTCACTAATTCTCTCTTTAGTTTTGTCCAGGTAACTATTTACCCATTTAAATGGATTTTAAAATTACAACATCTGTTTTTCATGCCCAGACATTCATTTTTTTTTTTTTTTTTTTCTTTACAATAAGGTTTAATTTGTTGTTAATAGAAGATCACCAGGTTAAATGAATGCACTGTCAAATCTTAACATAGTAACATGCTACTAGAAAAAAAAATTGTTAGAAGTAACTTGTTTTCCCATCTTAAAATATGTAACTATTAATATAAGACTTGCATATATAAACCTGAAAAGGTAAAATATAGAAATCTAAGAGTTTCTATGTATTCCAAAACCTAAGGGTTTCTTTTTTTTTTTTTTTTTCCACACACACACAGTGTATTTTATTTTTACAAGAGATAAATAGACTGACACCAAGCATTGTACATGGATGACCACAACAAAAGCAACAATGATTGCAATTACCAAACATGAAACACACTTATACTATGTCATAATATTGACATTCAGTCCAGTAATCCTCCACTGTAACAGCTCCTTTACTTTGCAGTGAAAATTGATTTGTATATTCTTTTCCTCTGAGTCCTTGTGGGATTTTTTTTTTTTTTAATTCAGACAGAAAGTCACAAAAATTATACTCATCCTCATCAGTTCACTCAGTCCCATGTAATTAATTTCTTTTTTTTCATCTTGATCTTTTGTTAGCACTTTTATGAGTTCATCAGTTTTTCATTAGAGTTCTGAAAATGCTTATTCATTCAGTTCAGCAGTACAGTCAGTTACCAGAAACCTGTACTTGTCAGAGTCTTTTCCATGAATTTCTTGAAGATGAAACCCTTTTATAGGAACATATTTGCAAAATCATCAGAGTACACCCAGAACTGTCTGTAAATGACAAAAGACTTAAAAATGACCATGGTTAAAGATTTGATGAAAGTTCATAATAACGCAGTTGACAAGAAAATTAGTTATTTCTGAGATATACATTTTAAAGTAATAACTAGGATTATTACTTATAACATTATACCAGAACATATAAGATTTTTAGACGTTTCCTGTAATGTCTGAAACATTTATATTAACATATTTCCATACATATTTCCATACAAATACAAATATAAGATTTTTAGAAATTTCATGTAATGTCTGAAACATTTATATTAACATATTTCCATACATATTTCCATACAAATACAAATATAAGATTTTTAGAAATTTCATGTAATGCCAGACATTCATTTTAATATTTGCCTGTTTTATGATCTCTCATTCTTATTTTATCAGTGGTCTTTTTCTTCCCAGTAACTCTTTGGATATTTATAATCTAAAGTTCCTTTGAAATGTTCAGCTACCACTGGTTCCTAGGATGAAATGTCTCTGTAAGTTATCTTTATTGATATCAGACATTTTTAAAAGTAGTTTTCATATAAAAGAGAAACGTGTGTGTGTGTAATAAAACATATATCCATGTACATACTACCCAGCTTGAGAAATAGAACACACCAGTATGTTAAAAACGCCTATGTGTTGTTCCCTGTTTTATCCCACTTGCTTTCCTCAGAGTTAACCACCATCCTGAAATTTGTTTTAATGAGTCCCCTACTTTTCTTTATAGTTTTTCCAACTATATTTGGATTCCTAAATGACAGAGTCTTTAGTTTTGCTTGATATTGAACTCAATATGCATGGAACCATCTTGCATATATTCTTCTGTGCTTGTCTCTTTAATATATTTACAGTCATATTTGTAAATTTCAGTCATGGTGGTAAATATACCTATACTTTCATTTTCATTTCCACTGCCGTATAATATTTATCCATTCCATTATTGATGGAAAATTAGGCTCTTTAATGGTTTATGTTGCTATAAATAATGCTGCTAAGAAAATTTTGCATATGTGATATATACACACATCTAGGCTATATTCTCTAAGCTCTGTTCACTTGGGAATAGGATTACTGGGTTGGAGAATATGTGCATGTTCAGTTTTACTAGAAATTCCAAACTTATTTTCCAAAGTGCCTATAGTGGTTTTGTTTTCACTAACAATATGCATAAATTCCTCTTGCTTGACATTCTGGCAACACTGAGATTTGTTAGGATTTTAAAATATTGTCATTATTTTATGGGTCTCATGGGTCTGAAGTGGTATCTTTTGGTTTTAATTTGCAGTTACATCATTAATAATAAGATTGTCATGTGTTGATGAACCATTTGTGTTTTCTCTTCTCTGATGTGCTCTTCTCTTTTGCAGATATTTCATTTCTGATTGATTTGTGGGGGTTATTTAAATAGTCTGCATATGACTTCTTTGTTGGATGTATATGTATGCATATTACAGACATCTTTTCTTCGGTTATGGCTTATCTTTAAAAGCTCTTTTAATTGTGCCTTGTTTTACAAAAGTTCTTAATTTGCTGTGGTCCAATTATCAATCTTTGTTTTTTAAATGGTACTTTGGTCTTTTGATTAAGAAATCTTTCCCAGTGTAATATAAAAATTCTGTTACAAATTGTCTTTTAAAACTTTTGTAGTTTGTCTCTCACATTTAGGACTGTAATCTACCTGGCAGTGATTTCAGTATATGGTGAGAAACAGGGAACCAGTTTAATCTTTTTCCATATTGAAACCCAACTGTCCCATTGTGAGACTGCTTAGTCTGATCTTTTCTCATTGATCATCAGTGCCAGCTATGTTAAAAATGAAGTTTTCATAATCAGTGGGTCTATTTCTGAGTTCTCTCTTTTGTTTGTTGGTCCCTGTACTGTGACCACTGTGTGTTTATCTTGGCTTTAATAAGTGTTGGTGTTTGGAAGAGGATTTTTGGTAGGACAATCCCCCTAACTTGTTTTCATGAGTATATTGGCCATTCTTTGCTCTTTGCTTTTCCATGTATATTTTATCATCACTTATCAAATTCAAGGAAAAAGCTATTGAAATTTTTTACATTTATAGATTAACTTGGAGAGAATTACTCTCTTTAAAATATAGAACGAACCTTTCTTTCTTTGTACATGCACTATTATCTCTCCGTTTTTTTTTTTTTTTTAATTATTATTATTATTATTTAATTTTATTTATTTTTTTATTTATGGCTGTGTTGGGTCTTCGTTTCTGTGCGAGGGCTTTCTCTGGTTGTGGCAAGCGGGGGCCACTCTTCATCGCGGTGCGCGGGCCTCTCACTATCGCGGCCTCTCTTGTTGCGGAGCACACGCTCCAGACGTGCAGGCTCAGTAATTGTGGCTCACGGGCCCAGTTGCTCCGCGGCACGCGGGATCCTCCCAGACCAGGGCTCGAACCCACGTCCCCCGCATTGGCAGGCAGAGTCTCAACCACTGCGCCACCAGGGAAGCCCCCTCTCCGTTTTTTTATATTGATATCTTACTGTCTTTTAATAAAGTCTTATAATTTTTTTTATAAATCTTATATATTTTGCTGTATTTATTACATATACCTCTTGTGTTGATATTGCCACTGGCTTATTTATTTTACTGGTAAACACTTTAAATATATAGGTAAGAATAGAGAATAATGTAATGAACACCTATGGACCTATTCCCAGCTTTGTAAAATATTACCACTATGGCTGATTTACTGCTGCTGCTCTTTCTCCTCCAATTAAGCATTATAAATACAATTACTGTTCCCACTGTGATCCTCTCCTATCTCATTCTCTTCCCTCCCTCCTTCTCTAGTGTTTCACAAATCCAGTGTTTTCATTCTTATACATGTTTTTATATTTCCACTATATGTTTATGTATTTGTTAGCAATATAAAGTATTATTGTGTTTTATAATGTGAATGGCTTGATGTCCTTTATTAAAACAACAGTTTAATATTATTATATTAGTAGAAAGTAGTCTCTAAAGAAGGTCTTTCTACCTACAGTATTGGTAATTTGTATTTTGCTCCTAGGTTCTAGCTAAAACATTGCATCTTTGTAACTTATACTGTTTTCCTCTTTGAGAAACCTCTAGAGAGAGGAAAGTATAACATTTTCAAATGAAGGAATATATTTGAGCATAATCATGTATGTTTCCCACAGACATTTCCATATCATATGAGAAATATTTGAGTTAATTATTTTAACTATAACTCAATGAGGTGAAATTTTGCTACCATTGCTTTTAGGCATTTTTAGCTCTTGCCTCATTCACCCATAGCCCAATTTCTTAAACACTTGGCCAAAATAAATAAATGATAGACAAATAAAATATAACCTAAATTATACATAGTATATTCCAAGTCCACAGAACCAAGATCAGTCTGGTTTTATACATAAATTTTCTCTTTAGCTTTGACACTGAAGACAGAGAAGAAAGGCAAAAGTAGTCACTTTTTTGGTTGGATAATTGCTGATGACTGGAAGTAAATTGAAGAATTTTCTTTATTTATTTAGAAGTCTGGTTCAGCTTTCCCTGGTTGTGGATGTATCCTTTCCCAAAGTTTAAACAAATTCAAGTGATGTTTTGCCTACTTTGAGCTAAATATCAACCCATGTCCATGTTCAAGAAATGACACATGGATACATATTTGCTTTTTTTACCTACTAATGTAATGCTTATTTATATGACTATAGGGACTAATTACTGTCCTGCCTGAAAAGAGTATAATAGTTTACCCATGGTTGAAGGAAATAAATATGAGACTTAAATGGAGTACTTCAAGGAGAACTTAAGAATTCATAAGATAAATTTTAAATACTAAGACTTCTGTCACAACGCTTTTTCTGTATTAATGGTACTATTAGAACAAATGAATCAAACAAGGACTATTTATCTTATGGGTGATTTTAATAAGACAAGTTTAGGTCCTTTATACAAAGACTCATCAAGATGGTAAGTCAGTTTTTGTAGCCTTTTATAAAATATGCTGCCACAAGAGTGATAGAATTTATATTTCTATTTGTTAAAATAGAAAAGATATTTAAACCACACCCCAAAAAAGTTAGTTTCATAGGATAGATCCCAGGCTAGGCCACAAAACAAGCCTAGTAAATTTAAGAAAACAAATCACATCAAGCACCTTTTCCAACTACAACGTTATGAGACTAGAAATCAACTAAAAGAAAAAAACTGCAAAAAACACAAATACATGGAGGCTAAATAATATATTACTAAGCAACCAGTGGATCGCTGAATAAATCAAAGAGGAAATCAAAAAATACCTAGAGACAAATGAAAACAAAAACACAATGATCCAAAACCTATGGGACTCAGAAAAAGCAGTTCTATGAGGGAAGTTTATAGTGATACAAGCTTACCTCAGAAAACAAGAAAAATCTCAAATAAACAATCTAAACTTACCCCTAAAGGAACTACAGAAACTACAAACAAAACCCAAAGTTAGTAAAAGGAAAGAAATCATAAAGATCAGAGCAGAAATAAATGAAACAGAGATTTTAAAAGAACAGTAAAAAAGATAAATGAAACTAAAATCTGGTTCTTTGAAAAGATAAACAAAATTGATAAACCCTTACAGACTCATCAAGGAAAAACAAGGAAAAGGCCCAAATCAATGAAATCAGAAGTGAAAAAGGAGAAGTTAGAACCAACACCACAGAAATACAAAAGATTGCTTTTGTATTTCATTTTTTTGTATTAACAGACTACTATGAACTATTTTGTATTAAGAGACTACTATGAACAACTATATGCCATTAAAATGGACAACCTAGAAGAAATGGACAAATTCTTAGAAATGTACAATCTCCTAAGACTGAACCAGGAAGAAATAGAAGTAATGAAAAGTCCAATTACCAGTAATGAAATTGATTCAATAATTTTAAAACTCCCAAGAAACAAGAGTCCAGGACCAGATGGCTTCACAGGTGAATTCTACCAAACATTTAGAGAAGAATTAACACCTATTCTAATCAAACTATTCCAAAAAATTGCAGAGGAAGGAACACTTCTGAACTCATTCTGTGAGGCCAGTATCATCCTGGTATCAAAACCAGACAAAGATACCACAAAAAAAGAAAATTACAGACCAATATCACTGATGAACATAGATGTAAAAATCCTCAATAAAATATTAGCAATCCAAAGCCAACAATACATTAAAAGGATCACACACCATGATCAAATGTGATTTATCCCAGGGATGCAAGGATTTCTCAGTATCTGCAAATCAGTCAAGTATAACACGCCACATTAACAACAATAAAAGAAGAATAAAACGATATGATCATCTCAATATATGCAGAAAAAACTTCTGACAAAATTCAACATGCATTTATGATAAAAACTCTCCAGGAAGTGGGCATAGAGGGAACATACCTCAGTGTAATAAGGGCCATATATGGCAAACCCATAGCTAACATCATACTCAAAGGTGAAAAGCTGAAAGCATTTCCTATAAGATCAGGAACAAGACAAGGATGCCCACTCTTGCCACTTTTGTTCAACATAGTGTTGGAAGTCCTAGCCGTGGCAATCAGAGAAGAAAAATAAAAGGAATCCAAATTGGAAAGGAAGAAGTAAAACTGTCACTGTTTGCATATGATATGATACTATACATAGAAAATCCTAAAGGCACTACCAGAAAACTACTAGAGCTCATCAACGAATTTGGTAAATTTGCAGGATACAGATTAGTATACGGAAATATGTTGCATTTCTATACACTAACAATCAACTATCAGAAAGAGAAATTAAGGAAAATCCCATCTACCATCACATCAAAAAGAATAATATACTTAGGAATAAAATTACCTAATGAGGTAAAAGACCTATACTTGAAAAACTAAGACACTGGTGAAAGAAATTGAAGACGACACCAACAGATGGAATGATATACCATGTTCTTGGGTTGGAAGAATCAATATTGTTAAAATGACCAAACTACCCAAGGCAGTCTACAGATTCATTGCAATCCCTATCAAAATACCAATGCCATTTTTCACAGAACTGGAACAAATAATTTTTAAAAAATTTGTATGGAAATGCAAGAGACCCTGAATAGCCAAAACAATCTTTAGAAAGAAGAATGGAGCTGGAGGTATCATGTCCTCTGACTTCAGACTATACTACAAAGCTACAGTAATCAAAACAGCATGGAACTGGCACAAAAACAGACACATAGATCAATGGAACAGAATAGAGAGCCCAGAAATAAACCCACACTGTTATGGTCAATTAATCTATGATGAAGGAGACAAGAATATACAATGGAGAAGAGACAGTCTCTTCAATAAGTGGTGCTGGGAAAGCTGGACAGCTACATGGAAAAGAATGAAATTAGAACATTCTTTAACACCATATTAAAAAAAAAAAAAGCCCTCCAAATGGATTAAAGAACTAAATGTGAGACTGGAAACTAGAAAAGCCCTAGAGGAAAACAGGCGGAACACTCTTTGACATAAATCATATAAATATTTTTTTGGATCCTTCTCCTAAAGCAAAGGAAATAAAAACAAAAATAAACAAATGGAACCTAATTGAACTTAAAAGCTCTTGCAAAGCAAAGGAAACCATTGACAAAACAAAAATACAACCTACCAAATGGGAGAAAACACTTGCAAATGAAATGACTGATAAGGGGTTAATATCCAAAATATATAAACAGCTCATACAACGCAACATCAAAAAAACAACTTAATTGAAAAATGGGCAGAAGACCTGAATAGACATTTTTCCAAAGATGACATGCGGATGGCCAACAGGCACATGAAAATATGCTTAACGTCACTAATCATTAGGGAAATGCAGATCAAAACCACAATGAGATATCACCTCACACCTGTCAGAATGGCTATCATCAAAAAGAGTACAAATAACAGATGTTGGCAAGGATGTTGAGAAAAGGGAATCCTCATACACTCTTGGTGGGAATGTAAATTGGTACAGCCACTGTGGAAAATAATATGGAGGTTTCTCAAAAAACTAAAAATAGAACTACCATATGACCCAGCAGGTCTACTCCTGGATATATATCTGAAGAAGACAAAAATGCTCTTTTGAAAAGATACATGCATCCCAATGCATTATTTGCAATTGCCAAGATAAGGAGGCAACCTAAGTGTCCATCAAAGATGAATATGATAGAGAGGATGAGGTATATATATATACAGTGGACTACTACTCAGCCATAAAAAAAAGAATGAAATTTTTTTCATTGTGCAACAACATGGGTGGACTTGGAGGGCATTATGCTAAGTGAAATAAATCACACAAAGAAAGATAAATGCTGTATGATATCACTTATATGTAGAATCTAAAAAATGCAACAAACTAGTGAACATAACAAAAAAAAAACAGACTCACAGATACAGAGAACAAACTAGTGGTTACCAGTGGGGAGAGGGAAGGGAGAGGGGCAATATAGAGGTAGGAGACTAAGAGGTACAAACTATTATGTATAAAATAAGGTACAAGGATATATTGTACAGCACAGGGAATATAGCCAATATTTTATAATAACTATAAATGGAGTATAACCTTTAAAAATTGTGAATCACTGTATTGTACACTTGTAACATGTAATATTGTACCTCAACTATACTTCAGTTTAAAAAAGTTGTTTCAGAAGAAGGTAACAAAATCAGAGATGTGAAATTATTCTAGAAGATAAAATAGAACCTGGCTGTTTAGAGAGCTATAAATAGAGTCACACTATTGTAGTTCTGAACACAGAGGGTAGCTTTAATTTTAAATTCTGGAGAATTCAAACATCTTATGCAAGGAAAGGTCAATATTTTTATTTTACTTCCTGAAAATTGCTTTTATCTGGGTTCTTGACACAGTGAAAACACCACAATAACAAGTTCTGACTGCTAGCTTTCATGACTACACTGTGTATGTGGTCATGAAACAATTAGTATACCATTCCTTTTATTCTCCATCATAGATACAGAACAAAGGATACATGGCACCTTGGATGGAATCTGCAGCCTCAAAGAAAGATGCCTGAGTTTGGGTAACTTTATCAGTAAATAGAGACACCTATTAGCTTGTCCATCTGTACCTTTTTAATCCCTTTAGGAATATAGCAAAGGAGTTGCCATGTTTGCTTTAGACACAACTGTAAGGGTAAAGAGAAAAAGGTCACAGAAGCTCTTTGATTTTTCTGGCTATCCTATCTAAACAATGGCCTGCTTCCTCAAAGGAGACTCCATATATATGAAAGCCAAACTGTAACCTATCAAGGACCTCTGACTTCAATCCTTCTTGCTTTTCTTCTTATTTGTTATTTCATGATATTTTCTACCTTTTTTTTTTTTACTTAAATATTTTGGGGGGAATTCCCTGGCGGTCCAGTGGTTAGGACTCCATGCTCTCACTGCCGAGGGCCCAGGTTTGATCCCTGGTCAGGGAACTAAAATCCCATAAGCCACGCAGCACAGCCAAATATATATATATATATATATATATATATATTTTGAATAGGGAATGTTTCCACAGTATTAAATTCTAAAGGGGAAAACAATACTAAGTGAAACATAATACTACCCTTGTATCCAAACCACGTAGGCCTCTTCTCCAGAAGCAACCACTATCACCAGTTTCTGGTGTGTATTTCCAAGATGTTTTATGTGTATGTGAATATATAAAAATATACACTCATACACGCATTTTTTAAAAAGTACACACCTACACATATTATAGTATTCCTTTTATATTGTTACGCACCTTGCCTTTTTAACTTGACATCTCAGATCATACCACAATAGTTCCTGTAAAGTTGCTACATTAAAAAAGAAAATGAAGCATAGCATTTTGTTATATAGATGTCTTTATCTAACCAGTTGCTTCATTTCTGACATTTAAGTTGTTTTTAGGTTTCTTAAATTATGAATTCTGTTACAATGGCTATCACTACATGATGATGATTTTTATATATGTATATCTAGGAACTACAAGGTTTAAATGTATGTGCATTTCGCTGGTTTTCTCTTACTGCTGTGTTTTTCTGTTTCTATGATGTCCACTCATATATTTATTATTTCCTCCTCTCTGCTTTCTTTGATTTAAATTTGTGTGCTTTTTTTTTCACTTTTTAAGATAGAAGCTTAGGTGATTGATTTTGAATTTTTTTTTGTATTTACCCATACATTTTTCATTTCCAACGCTCTTCATTCTTTGTGTAGATCTGGTATTTTCCTTCAGCCTGAAGAACTTTCCTTAACATTTCTTATAGTGCAAGTCTTCTGAAAACAAATTCTCTGAGCTTTTGTTTGTCTGGGATATGAAATTCTTAGAAAAACATCTTAATCAAACTGGAGATTTTAGACAACACCCTTGATGCTTCTAGATATACTACCCAGTTTACTTGTTTTCCTTTACCCCCCTTTCTTCCTAGCTCCCTTTGAAGCCAAATGTTTCATTTCTAAATTACAAGATGACTCTAACCATCAGATGATTTGGAAAATGAGTTTCATTAACTCTCTCCAGACTACTTCACTTCATAGCCTCTCTCCTCTTTTTATCATTCCTATTATTAGGAATACCAATCCATGTGAAATTCAATGTAGGTGACCTGCTTAAAAGGTCTCTAGTCTCATCAACTTTGAAGATTTGGTCTGGTAGACCCAGCCATCTCACGGCACTACAGTCTGCCCTCTGTATCTGTGGGTTCTGCATTAGTGGATTCAACCAACCACAAATAGAAAATATTCGAAAAAAAAATTCCAGAAAGCTCTACAAAGCAAAACTTAAATTTGCCACACACTGCAACTATGCAATACTATGCCATTTTATATGAGACTTGAGCATCCATGGATACTGAGGGATGACCGTATAGGCCTTTTTAAGAAAAGGGAACACTAGGGCATGAAAAGGCACTCTGTAAGACTAGTAGAAGTGTATTTTAAAATTTCCTGTAACATTGTCTGCAGTGATTAAAAGTTCTATTCTTGTACATGAGCAGTTGAGGCCTTAAAGGAAATTTAAGGGAGGAGTTTTCAAGTTACACAATATTCATTTTCCTATTTTACAGTTAATATCTTTTATCTCTTGCTGTCAAGAAATAACTTTAGCAGAAGTATGTACTAACCAATCTTATCTCCATCAGCTTTAGGAGACTGTTCTTCAACTGCCAGTCTTCTCTCACTGTATATTCAATCTATCAGCAAAAGCTGTCAGGTTTACCTCCAAAATATATCCCAAATCTGACCATTTTTCTTCACCTCTAGTGCCCTCCCTTAGTAAAAATATTTTGATCTCTTATCTAGACGTCTCTAACAGCCTCTTAACTTGTCTCTTTGCTTTTACTCTTACCTCCTAAAAGTCTGTCTTTACACAGCAGCCAGAGTCATCCTTTTAAAATCAAAGTCAGATCATATTACTTACTTCTCTGCTCAAAACCCTTTAATGGTTTTCCTTCATGCTTAAAATAGCAGCCTGTCTTCATCATGGTGTACAGTGCTCTGCATAGTCTGGGTCTGCCTCTCAATGCCCTGCCATTTTACCCCTCACTGATTCTGCTCCAGACACATTGGCTTTTCCTTGAACATGCTGAACATGCTGCATTTTCTGGGCTTTATTCTTATTGTTTCTTCTGTCTGAATGTTCTCACAGGTATTCTCAAAGTTGGCATCCTCTATTTACTCAAGCCTCTTCTCAGAGCCATATCACAGAGCACTTCTAAAGTAGCAACTCTCCCACATTGCCCCCTTGCTAGCATAGTTACCTATCTCTTTGTCCCTAATAAATGAAAGAGACATCAAGAACATGTCAGGCTAAGTGAGGATTTCCAGCAGAAGCCCCTTTCTGATCATGTATGAAATGCACATATACATTTGTTGTGTGTGCGTTTTATGCTTCTTAAGGAATTAGTTCATTACCTAATGTACATTATGAATTATATTACTGACAAAATTACTAGAAAACTTAGCCAGTTATTAGGAAAGTTATCAGAAAACTTTATAACCTACCTATAGTGAATGTGTATCCCTGCAATATAGAATACATTATTTATGGTTTCATTGTTTCCACCCTTGTTTTTCCCTCTTTTGTTTCACATTTAATTTATGCTCTGCTGTTACATAATGTATTTTTTTTCCAGCTGTCTTAAATTCTTTCTGGAGCAAGGTAGAATATAAATAAATAAACCCAGATGTTATAGCATTGCCCACAGAAATTTAAGTTGGTAGAAATGCCAAATAAAATGAGATGAGTTCTGTCTTCTGTATAGTCACTGTTTTTAGTTCAACAGAAAAAATACATAGGGACATTGATAAATTTTAATATATGAACTTATGGGAGAGAATTTGTTTTTTTTAGGGTAGGGAACATCTGTGGGATAGTGTGTCCAGCATATCTCTTCTGGAAATTTTTTCCCCATTCATATGTTTAACACGACTTTTGGTCCCGGATATGTACTTCAGGGATTATTTGCCCAAGCTTGGACACAGTTCCTTACCTACCAAGGCAAAGTTAATTTGTCCAGGGATAGACACATGACTCATTAGTTAGGTCAATGAGAACCTTCCCTAATAATTTTGTGTTTAGGACTAAAACACTATGATTGAAGCTGTGAAATGTACAACTCCCTAGCTCTAGGCAGCCATGTTTCTCTTTATGTGGAAAAAGGCAGACTGCAGTGATGTTTGAAAACTAAGCTGGCCTGTGGAAATAGATATAAGAAAGAGCCTTTACAAGTTTCAACTGTATCTTTATCCTTCATTTTGTACTTCTTCCTTGTACAGTTTTGCTAAGCCAGTTCAAGATAGTTTTGGTCGCTTGTAACCAGAAGAGTCCTAACTGATAGAGTTAGTTATAGGCAAGGTGAGTAGTAGGAAGTACATGTGGGAAAAGAATCCATATCCTGGGAATTCCCCAGTGGTCCAGTGGTTAGGACTCCACATTCTCACTGCTGAGGACCCTGGTTCGGCCCCTGGTCAGGGAGCTAGGATCCCACAAGATGCACAACGCAGCCAAAACAAAAATGAATTCATATCCTTACCCTGAACTACCTGCACATGAGAGTCTGCCCAAATATAGAAAGCTGTTATTCCTAGAATTAAATTGTGAAGATATGCAAATTGATGAGTAGTTAAGAATATGTAACACTTCTCATTAAAACACTTTTCTCCAAACTTAGACTGTTTCGGTTTTCTTGTTTGTTTAATATTATTATTTCAGAATCTCATGCCTATGCTTTTATAGGCAGTAATGAAATCAGAGATAATATTAACATTAGGCTATATTTGGTCATTTCTATGAAAAAACCCTTGGAATAAAATGAAGTTTTGTGTAATGTACCTTGTATCATGTGACTGAATGTTAGCCAAGTCCCCAGGGACAAAGCTTTTATCACCGGCAGAGTGTAGCAGCAAAAACTTTCGTCTTATGTTGCAATCAGCACTTTGTGTTTAATGTTTTAAAATATTTGGCAAATACAACAGAAGAAAGGTTGTAGATGTTACCTTTAATTGAACTTTAAAAATTAATACAGTGAAACAGTGTTCTGATTTTTGCCCTTTGCCAGTGACCATATCTGGTCTATCGAGAGTACTTTTCTCAGCTCTATTTTGTTCTTAATGAAGGTAGTGGTATTAAGAAGAAATTATTTGCTCTAAATGGTACTGTAATCAGTTGTATTTTTACTGGGGTTTTTTCTGTGTATATAATCTATGTACAATAATATTTATATATAATGGTTCTTTATATACGAGAGGGATTATTCCAATAAACATAACCTCATTTCCACCAATAATCTCAATTTTCCCCCCAAAGATGCTAGATGCAGAATAACTGGTTTAGTTTGTATCTGCTCTTCTGAAGCCCTTGCCAATTTCTAATGGATGTATGAATGAAACATCAAAACAGAGAACGCAAACTAGTCTAGATAACCTACAAAGCAAAAATTAATTTTTCAGTTTTTTAATTAACTAAAGTCAAAACGCATATTTCCTCAAGCTTCAGAATTAGATTGATGCCATCACAAGGTAAAAGAGGGTCTTTCATGGGAACTAATGACTTTTGACTTCTCTGGGATTAATGTTCCAAGCCATCAATCTATGCCACAGCCAGCTCCATTGAGAAAGTTCTTCTACCCTTTAGGTGCTCTTATGATTTCTACCAAGACAGAAGTCTAGGAAATGAGCCACTCTTTTCCCAGTATATCTGGACTAGGAATTTTTTGGCAGCACCAACAGAATCTGTGCAAAGATCTTTGTCTGCTGGTCAAGCCCTCTACACTTAACTGAATCCTCAACTTAAACAAGTCCTACTA
The DNA here is from genome assembly GCF_949987535.1 of Balaenoptera acutorostrata. Classification (NCBI taxonomy): domain Eukaryota; kingdom Metazoa; phylum Chordata; class Mammalia; order Artiodactyla; family Balaenopteridae; genus Balaenoptera; species Balaenoptera acutorostrata. The sequence goes on along the minus strand of NC_080082.1, from coordinate 15,756,073 downwards.
AATTTGCATCTGTAACCTAGAGCATCTGGTGGGCATAATTATAAAAGTATAGAGTTTAGATTTAAGCAAAACTGAGTAAAAATCATTACTCCTCTCTTTAATAGCTATTTAACCTTGAGAAAATTATTTAGCTTCTTGGTCTTTTCTGATCTACCACGAAATGTTGTTATGAGATATTATATCCGAAGTATCTTCTATAGTACCAGCCATTTTTCGTTTCCCTAACGTTCCTTAATTCACCATGCTCCATATTTATATCTTCATTGTTCACGAGCCCAAATACTATCCCCTGTAAACTCCTTTCTTTTACCTTAAACTGTCATTCATGTAATGCTCTGTGCGTAGTCTTATGATCTTTCACTGCTTTTGCTCCTCCTCATCCCTTCCATTGTGCCTGGTGGAACTGGTCCTATGAGAAAAAATTACCTTAGGTCCTCAGGCTTTTCTCGGAATTATTCCGGTACTGGCTTCTATTTGGAGCTACACCAAGAATTTGACTACCCCTGAATACACTCTAGAGTGGAAACTCTTTGTCTTTTTCATTATATATCCATATGTCTGGGACATTGGTTACTCAGTATTGTTCAGGTTGTTTTTTGTTGCTTATAATTCATCATTCCTCTATTCTCTGCTAAAAATAATCTCCTATGGCACAACTGTCTGTCAACAATATGACTATCTTGCTTTCTTGTGGTCTTCTACCAATCTCCAAGTTACTTTTCCATTTTAATTAAAGGATTATGCCAGGATGGGAGTCCTTTTCCCTAATTTCATAGTATTCTGTGCTTGATGCCATCACTAGACTCAATGAAATGTTCTGTCTGATAACATAGTCACATAGTTTCTTTTTTTAATTTTTATTTATTTATATTTATTTTTGGCTGTGTTGGGTCTTCGTTTCTGTGCGAGGGCTTTCTCTAGTTGCGGCAAGTGGGGGCCACTCTTCATCGCGGTGCGCGGGCCTCTCACTGTCGTGGCCTCTCTTGTTGCGGAGCACAAGCTCCAGACGCGCAGGCTCAGTAATTGTGGCTCACGGGCCTAGTTGCTCTGCGGCATGTGGGATCTTCCCAGACCAGGGCTCGAACCCGTGTCCCCTGCATTGGCAGGCAGACTCTCAACCGCTGCGCCACCAGGGAAGCCCAGTCACATAGTTTCTTGACATCCTTCTATATCTTGATGACTCTATCCCTGAAATCTTATCTGATATTGTACAAAATCTGGAGATATTGTATAAGAAGTGAATTATTTGCTACATGTATTCCATCTCAGTGTACCCAGGTGAAAGTCTTTTAACAGTTGCCCTGCACAACGTACCAGGAATCACTGATCACTAGTTTTGTCCTTATTGACAGACGGCCAGTCAGTGAGTGAATCAGCTCTAGAGTCTCATCCTTAGAGTATGCTTTGTAGGGCCACTTATGTCACCAATTCTCTTAGGTTGGGTCCCCTAGAAGCAGAGCTCAAGAAAGAGATTCTTGTGCAGTGATTTAGTAAGAGGATACTCTTCAAAAGAAAATAAGGAAAGCAGGAATGGACAGAAGAAGAAGCTAGACAAAGATGTGGTTTCAGAAGTCTAGCTTCATTTTGACCCCATGGGGAGCTCTGGAGAATGAATGGTACCCCCAAATTATCCTCTTATGGGACAACCCCTCTGTGGGACCAAGATGTGATGACTTGGCTTTTGTAGCCCTGTATTTGTTACTCAACTGTTGTGGGCCACCCCTAGGTAGTTGACTCATATCACAGATATACTGCATAAAGAGACTCTCATTAACAAAGGGTAAGATTGGCAATCACTAATTTTAATTAGGTTCCTAGTACTCCAATGTAGGATTATACCTATATTTTGTTTAGCAAGAGCCCTAATTATTAGACATTTTGATTGTTTTCATTTTTTCTGTTGTAAACCAGATGAAGATTAACATATTCTCTAAATAATTGAGCATGTGCAATTTTTTAAAAAGCAATAACAAGATAATTGGAAAAATATGAAAAAAACCTAGACTCATCAGCTTTTTATTGTGTAATACCTATATAATTTAAGGATGAAATTTGAGTTAAGTTTGGTTTAAAAGATGAAAATATGTTAAAGTTGTTACATAGATATAGAGATGAGAAGTGGAAATTAAAATGGAACCAAAAACTATGCAAGGAAAATTTTGATAAGTAAGAAAGAGTAGAAGTTTACATTTGTTAGAGAATAAATATAGTTCTTATTTTTAGGTACCTGCATACATTTGCTAATCTCTTAACAAATGTATTGACATATAAGACTTGGCTGAAAAGCAGGTTGAGAGATCCTCTTATTGATTTAAGCAGGTGAAATTGGACCTATATGCCATAATTAGACCATAATAAGTAATTTAAGAATGTGTATACACCCATAAATGAGAAAGAGGCAACACCAAAAAATGGTCCAAAAATACGTAAGTGAAGGGGAATGCATTGAAGAAGAAGAACAAGGAGAAGAAAAAAAGTTGTATGTAAAGCTAACACTAAGGATTTAGGTAAAGGAATAATTAAAGAAAAAAATGATTGCTTTCTTCCAAGATTATTGTGGACATATCACAAGATATTCATTATTCATGCAGGGAAAATGCAATATTTAGAAAAGAGAATAAATTAGTATAAGATGGAAATGGATAACTAAAATGCCTGAGATAGTTAATTCTTGAAAAAAATACATCTTAGCTATAAGGATACTTAGATAACTGTATAAACAAAAAAATAAATATTTTCATAAAATTCATAAAAGCAGTTGCCCCTAAGAGAGAGAAAGAGGTGTGCAATTGGAAAGATGTATATAGATAGCTGCTAAGGTTACTGGGGATGGCATTTTTTTAATCTGGGTGGTGGGTACACACATGTTGTTTTTAATATTATGTTTTCAAAACACACTTAGAGAAGTCTGACATATTTCCTCATAAAAATAAAATTAAAAATATGTTTTAATACAGCAAAAAGAATTTTAAATAATCAATAAATTAGAAAGAAATTACAGAACTTCCCTGGTGGCACAGTGGTTAAGAATCCGCCTGCCAATGCAGGGGACACGGGTTCAACCCCTGGTCCAGGAAGATCCCACATGCTGCGGAGCAACTAAGCCCATGCGACACAATTACTGAGCCTGTGCCCTAGAGTCCGCACGCCACAACTACTGAAGCCTACGCACTCTAGGGCCCGTGTGCCGCAACTGCTGAGCCCGCGTGCTGCAACTACTGAAGCCCACACGCCTAGAGCCCATGCTCCTCAACAAGAGAAGCCACTGCAATCAGAAGCCTGCACACCGCAACGACGTAGCCCCCGCTCGCAGCAACGAAGACCCGACGCAGCCAAAATAATTATTTTAATTAAAAAAATAAAAGAAATTACAGTTATAAATGTAAGGAGGAACAATAGTTTTGTTCAATTCACATGAACCATATTGATCTTGGTTCAACTTATCAATTCCAAAATACTTAAAATAGAAGCATTCTATTAATCTTTATTCATATAATATAACAACATTATCATGGTAAATTGGTATCTAAAATTTAAGCAACTCATTACACAACAACAGAATTTGGAATAAGATATCCTTGTAAGTTTACATCATGGATGTGAGAAAAGCAGAGTGAGGCTTCCATGCCATTAGACTGCATTTATTAAAAACATAGCAATTGCAGGAGGATAGAAAATTGTCAGTAAAAGCATTGTTATTCTGCTAAGAAACAATCATAATAGTAATTTAGTGCTAATATTAAAAAAATAAAACCAGTGACCCTGAGCATGATTCTGTTTTTGTCCACCATCAGCCACTCCTAAAATAATGAAACAAATATTAAGTGGCAAAAAAGTGGTATGTTCTTAAGAATGCAGCAAGACTATAAACATTGAACAGCCTTAGAATCTAAAAAAATAAAGCATAGAAGAACTTTATTAATGATTTATCAGAGAGGATACATATCATGTTAATTAAATTTACAGATGATGCTAAATTGGATAGTGTTGAAAAAACCAGTGAGGGCAGATAAAAGGGACCTAAAGTGGTTAGAAATATGGGCAGGAAATGAAATGTGATTCAACCTGGAAAAATGTAGCTAATACATCTGGGGAAAAATAATCAGAAACACAGCCATTCAATTGGCAGGATATACAGTACTTGGAAAGCAGTAATACCAAGAGACTTTGAGATGATAGTGGGTAGCAAATTATATATGATCTAGTAATGTAATACGACAGTAAAATCAGTCAATGAGATTTTAGTCTGTATATGCAAAAGCTTCACATTGTATGGCTGGAAGATAAAAGTTATTTAAATGGTACTGCTGAGATCACAACGAGAATACCAGGTTAGGGCATAAATACCTCCAATAAATAAATTGAGTAGTGTTCAAACTGGAAAATAAATATACAATGGGCTTCAGACTTTAACTTGTCGGAGAAGATTAAAATAACAAAACATACAAGATCTGTCTATTTCTGACTGAGTCCAATTTTGATAACATTTCACAAATATTTGAAAGATGTAAACATCATGGAAACCAAGTCAGTTTGAAAGGTAGAATAAGGGGTTTATAGTCAAGTATGGGATGAAATTAAGTAACGGAAATTTAAGACTGAATCGGGGATATGTTTCCTGACAGTGAAATCTATTAGTCTCTGGAATGGATTCCCTAGAGAGATGAGGGGAAGTTCCATTGCTCTAGTCATTGGACTAGATCAAGGCTTGGACAACACATTATTTAAAAAAAAAAAAAAGTAAAAACTAATTCAATCAGTTTGCATTGGCAGGACTGCTCACGATAACAATGTTGGGTCTCATCCAATTGTCTTAGATGGCCTCAGACTTCTCTGACATGTTATGTCCTATCATTAAGGAGCTGCATGTTACTTTTTTAATGAATGATTTCTAAAAGACCAAATTCATATTTTCCAGCTCATGGACTTCAATTTCCTGGATAATTATTTTTTTCTTCCAAGTCATAGGAGTGCTAGAAAACACCCCTCCTTTTCCCTATTGATGAGCTTTGGCCTTAAATATTCCAAGCCTTTTGGAACAAATCAGGTGAGGTAGCTGAACTCTGAAGTCTCACTTATACCAGTGCATTGAAAACATATTTTTACTGCAGTTTCGCAACCACAACTATGCAGTATATAAAAATTCATTCACTTCCTTTTCTCGGTTAATCCACAGAGAGATTTTTACCAGATGGTGTCCTGGAGGTACTATTTACTTTTAGCAAGCAATATAACTGAGTTTGAAAAATATAAAGTATGCACTTCATCCCAACATTAAAACATTCTGTCAGTTGTACTTTTAAGTTATGTAGCCTAAAGTTTGTCTATAATTTTGTTCTGTGTCCCCACTGAGTGAAATGAGTGTGGAAGAATTCTTTTAAATGATAATCAATTTTAAACCAAAGTGTGATTCTTCTAAGTAAAAACAAAAACAAATTAAAATTATGTACCAGACTTTGAGGTAAACTTTATATATATGCATATATTTATGTTTTAAGGTATGTATATACACTATATATTTTACATTATTAGTTCTTGTTATTATCTCTGTAGAAAGAAGTAAACAGAGACTTCTGTCCTTGAAGTGCTTAACAGAATAGCTGGAGAGAAATATGTGAGAAGCAAATATAGGTGTTATAGATAAATATTAGTAATTTCGTAAAAGCATTTAAATGGAATTGTGCAAATTATGTAGAAGGTGACAAATAGATTTGATTCAGTGGGGTGGAGAATCTGTTGAGGTTTAATAAGAAATGAGCTGGTGAAATGGGACTACAGAGTTGGAATAGACATAGTGTATTAGGGTTCTCCAGAGAAACAGAACTAATAGGATCGAGAGATAGAGAGAGAGGAAGGGATAGAGGGGGAGAGAGAAAGAAAGGAGGGAGGGAGGGAGAGGGAGAGAAAGGGAGGGAGGGAGGAAGGGAGGAAGGAAGGAAGGAAGGAAGGAAGACAAAGGGAAGGAGGAAGGGAAAGCAAGGGAAAGGAAGAAAGTGGAAAGGAAGGAGGTCTAGATCACCTATCTATCTATCTATCATGATTATGGAGGCTGGCGAGTCCAAAATCTGCAGAGTTGATGTTTTAGTTCAAAGGCCATCAGACAGGAAGACCAGATATTACAGTTTGGTCATAAGCCACAAGTATAAATAGAGACTACTAATTTGAGTTTAAAGCTATATATCAGTCTGGCGATTTAATAGTTGTTAAATGGAAATGGGGAAGTTGAGAAGATTATTTTGCTTTATTTGGTTTCCAAAAAAGATTTCTTTTGTCTACCTCTGAAAAACCAATTTTGAAAACCACAATTTTATTCCACTTTACTCTTAAATATATTAAAAATATTTTTGAGGGAAATAAATGATCAGTTCTGATTTTGGTATAATTAAAACATATGCAGTATAACATGTCATGTAGAGGTGAGTTACAAACGTTACATAAGTTCAGATGAGTTGAAAACTGCCCGTTTTTTCTTCTTGACTGAGTAAATAGTGTTGCTCTAGGAAAGCAGCTCTTCTAACATCATAGAATTAGGATACTTATTTTTTAGTTTTGGGGTGTTTACATATTTTTTGTTATAAACAAAATTCAAAAGTCCCTAATCCAACTAGGTGAGAAAAAATAGCCCCACATAACTTAGAGATAAATCTTGACTTTAGAACAATTCACACTTCTAAACAACATGCCTTAAATTTAATCATAGAAGCAGAATTCACTTACATAAATAGAATTCATATGTTTGTATATTACTAACATAAGACAATTGTGAGCAATTGTTGTATGGTAGCTTGCTGGGTAACAGACAGTTCAACTTGCAGAGTTTTTACTTAGCTGTATTTACTCTTTGTGTTGCCTTTTGCTGGAACTTCCAGCTTCTTCCATGAACCTGTAAGAGGTTCCTTAGATGCCAATATTAAGAAAGGGCAGGAGTTTGAGTGGGAGGAGTGTGAATCTCCACTCTGTTTAAACCAGGGCAACTCCAGATTATTTTTGCTTTATTGGGTTTTAGCACTGACATATATGCACTACCAAATGTAAAATGGATGGCTAGTGGGAAGCTGCTGAATAGCATAGGGAGATCAACTCGATGTTTTGTGATGACCTAGAGAGATGGGATACGGTGGGTGGGGATATGGGGATATATGTATACATATGGCTGATTCACTTTGCTGTACAGCAGAAACTAACACAACATTGTAAAGCAATTATACTCCAATAAAGATGTGGAAAAAAAAAATCTCTTTTGTTCACTCCTAAAAAAAAAAGTTTTGAAAACCACAATTTTATTTCACTTTACTCTTAAATAATATAAAGCTCTGTTGATTTAAATAGTGTGGTAAGAATCTATGAGTAGACAAGCAAATTAATTGATTGCATAGAAAGTACAGAAATAGACTCAAATACATGTGGAAATTTAGCATATAATAAAGGTAATGTTTTGACTTAGTTTGAGAGGAGTAGATTATTCAATAATAAATGATGATGTGACAACTGGTTAGCCATTTGTATACACATAAAATGTTGACTTTTTGCCTCGTACCTTACAACAAAAATTTCAGATTTAATATTGAAAAATAAAAACATAAAAGTATTAGCAAAAACCCTGGAAGAATTATTTTTTTTAATCACAGAGGTTTGAAGTTCTTTCTAAGTAGGACACAAACCTCAAAAGTCATAATGGAAAAGATTAATTAATTTGACTAAACAAAAATAAAAGAAAAAAATTCCACGTTAAAAAAAACACCAGAAGCAGAGTAAAAAGGCCAACTAAAAACTGGGGAAATGAATTTACAATTCTATGTTGCTGATAAAAGATAACCTTGATATATAAGGAGCTCTTACAAATCGATAATAGAAATACCAACAGTCTGATAAGAATGTATACAGACAGGTGATGAAAAAGGAAATATAGGGACTCCTAAAATTCTGAACAGATGAGAACTTTGAATTAAAACTACAAGAGGAGTCCTGCATCATTGTCTATAAATACCAAAAAGAGTGCAAACAAGATAAATGTCTACCAGGAGAGGACTATTTAAAGAAACTCTGATATAATTCTATGCATAATTCCTCATAAGTAGGGAAGTGTTGTCATTATAACAGAAGTCATGGTGATTCTAATGTGATATTCATTAGCATGTTAATGCTTTGCGCCAAGTAGCGGTGGTTTCAAGTGCTTTTTTATAAATGCTATCTCGCCCATTAATAATGACTGCGGCTTGAACGTTGCCTGGTAGCCCCCAACCAGCCCTGACTGTTGAAGAGCCTACAGGCTGGAAGCTGGGAAGAGGAATGTCTTAGTTTGGGTTGCTCAGAAAAGACCCTGAGACAAGAATTAGAATAAAAAGATTTGAAGACTTTATTTCAGAGGTGATCCCTAGGGACACTGGTAGAGAAGTAGGGAAATAAGTAGTCAATAAAGGATGCGGTATCAAGTTAGAGGAGTCCTGTGTATAAATTCTGGGTAACAGTGGAATATAGTGCTTAAGAGTTATTCTCAAATATAGGTGTAGATTCACACTGAATCCCATCAGTCATTGGTAGAGAGCTTTAACTGTTTGTTTTGTTTTTGTTTTAATTCTTCTACCCTTCCAACCAGCTGTGTACAAGCTGTGTACATGAGGGCCTAGGGGAAAGCCTTCATGCTCTGTTAAGCCCTCTGCCAAGAGCAAGAAGGGGGGATGTTTGTGGGGAGGAAGGGGCAGGATGGTAGGAAGGGGGGATAATATCCACTTCTGTAGGCTGTAAGATGGGATGAAATCTGCCACGATAAGCTGCAAAACTGATTGCCAATGCCAAAAGGACTAGGAGAGAGGAAGCTGCCTTAGTCTTCAAGTCTGCAAACTCCTGTTCTTCAGGGTAATTCCCCACCAATATTTTTCTCAGCACCCTGATTTTGCAGAAACTCGGGTGTTTCAGAACTGTCGTAGCAGAAATACCTGTATTTATTACAGTCATTCAGCTTAGATGGAAAATGCAACTTCCTAGTTCAGGCAGAAATGCTTGTACTATGCAGCTATTCAAGTTTTTACATAGGTCAACCATATATGAACTATTGAAAACATCTCTAAGATAAATTAAGCAAACACACACACACACCCTGTGGAATAAAACAGGTTGAAGAATGTATGTTTAAGAAACAGCTACTCCCCAAAGATTTATGCTACCCTTCCACAGAGTAAAGTTGACTAAGTGCCAAGCCAGGGACTAAATTTCCCAGCCTCTCTACATCTAAAAGGACCACATGATTCATATCCAGTAGAATATGTTCAGAGTGATCTGGTGACTTCTAGGCAAGATGGTTGAGAAGCAGTTATGTCTTCTCTTCTCTTTCATTTTCCCCTATTTGTTGTTGACGTGAAGACTCTAAAGCCCTGAGCTGTGGCAGAACTTGGGCTCCTGAAGCACACATGGAAGCCTGCCCACTGAACATTGGACTGTCTGTGTGAACTAACCTTTTGTGTTAAACCACTGAGATTTCAGGGTTTAGTTATTGTGGCAGCTAGCTTTACCTTAGCCTAACAGTATGCTGCCATTTGAATGTATCTATAAAACTGAATACATAAATATATGCTTCCTTATGTATAGAGTGTGATTGAAGAAATACATAAGAAACTGAGAATGGTGGTTCACCCTGGGGGTGTTGATTTCAGTTTCAGCATATGAGAGAGACTTACTTTTCATGTTCTGCCTTTTATACCATATTGTTTATATGTAATATCTAGCCAAAAAATAAAGAAAAGATAAATATTTGAACTTAAAAAGAAAGGAAACAGTGAGGGGAATATTAAAGATACTGGAGAAATAGTGAATAATTGAGGAAGTAAGTCAAATGCAATAGGAGGAAACTGAGTCAAAGGCATAAGTGGAAACTTATAAATCAGGAAAGATTCCTCATCCTCTGACATGCGAGGTAGCAGAAGTAACAGTTATATTGCCCAGAACAAGACAAATGCAAGTGAAAACTGTACTGAACAGAATTTCTCATCTATCAGATGGACAAAACCCCCAAAGTTTGCAAAATCCCATACCCCTTCACAAGGTTATTTTAAAGTGAATCTCAGGCATATTATTGAATCTATAAATATCCACAAGTATTTCACTATGTATCTCTAACACATAAGAACTATTTTTAAACAATCATGACACTACAAATGTTACAATTTCTTATATATCAAAGAAATTTAAAGAATAGCTAATTAGAGTACATTTTTATGAACATTACCTTATGTTTCAGTTGCCCTGTTTGCCTCTCTCCTTATAAAGTGTGAGTTTATTGTGGGGCTTTGTAGTACACTTTACTGATAAATTTTCATTTGTAAATAATTTTATTTTATTTATTTATTTATTTATTTTTGGCTGCATTGGGTCTTCATTGCTGTGTGTGGGCTTTCTCTAGTTGCGGAGAGCGGGGGCTACTCTTCGTTGCAGTGCACGGGCATCTCATTGTGGTGGCTTCTCTTGTTGTGGAACATGGGCTCTAGGCACACGGACTTCAGTAGTTGTGGCATGCGGGCTCAGTAGTTGTGGCTTGTGGGCTCTAGAGCGCAGGCTCAGTAGTTGTGGCGCACAGGCTTAGTTGCTCTGCGGCATGTGGGCTCTTCCCGGACCAGGGCTCAAATCCATGTCCCCTGCATTGGTAGGCAGATTCTTAACCACTGAACCACCAGGGAAGCCCTGTAAATAATTTTACCATATACTATTCACCCAGGTACCCAAAATGTTAACATATTACCATATTTGCTTTCTATCATCTCCTCTCCACCCTTTCTCTGAATATATATATGAATTATGTGCATGTATTTTCTTCTGAACCAATTGAGAATAAGTTGCAGACATAATGCTTCTTTACTCCAAAATACTTCAGTACGTATTTCCTAAGAATATTCTGGTACATAATCACAGGAGGAATTAACATTATACAATACTATTATTTAATCTATAAACTTGATTCATAATATACCTATTTTACTTTGTGGTAGCCTTCATAGAAAATAAAATAAATTTTTTCAGATCAAGATCCAATCCAGGATCACACATTGCATTTATCGTCATATGTCTTAGTCTCCTTTAATCTGGAGTGATTTCTCTGTCAGTCTGTTTTTCATGAGTTTGACATTTTTTAAGGAGTACAGGGTAGATATTTTGAAGGATATACTTCAATTTGGGTTTGTCTGATATTTCCTCATGATTAGATCCAGGTTATGAAGTTTTGGCAAAGATATCACATAAGCGATGTGTCTTTCTCAATGTATCATATTTGGAGACATTTGATGTCTTTTTGTCCCATTATTGTTGATGTTAACTTTGATCATTTTGTTTAGGTGATAGTTGGCAGGTTTCTCCATTGTAAAGTTAATTTTTTCTCCCTTGTAATTATTAAGAATTTTGTGGGGAGGTAATTTGAGACCATAGAGGCATCCTATTCCTCATAAAACTTTCACCCACTAGTTGTAACATATATTGATGATATTTGCCTAAATCTATTATTACTTTGCTATTTGTCAAATAGTGATATTCTGCTTTGTAAATAAGTTGATTTGTATTATTTTTTAAGATTCCACACATAAGTGATATGATATTTGTCTTTTTCTGTCTGACTTACTTCATTTAGTATTATGATCTCTAGGTCCATCCATGTTACTGCAGATGGCATTATTTCATTCTTTTTTATGGCTGAGTAATATTTATTTATATATATATATATGCCACATCTTCTTTTCCCATGCATCTGTTGATGGACATTTAGGTTGCTTCCATGTCTTGGCTATTGTAAATTGTGCTGCTATAAGCATTGGGTGCATTTTCAAATTAGTTTTCATCTTTTCCAGATATATGCCCAGGAGTGTAATTGCTGGATCATATGGCAACTCTATTTTTAGTTATTTAAGGAACCTCCATACTGTTTTCCATAGTGGCTGCACCAATTTACATTCCCACCAACTGTGTAGGAGGGTTCTGTTTTCTCCACATCCTCTCCAGCATTTGTTATTTGTAGACTTTTTGATGATGGCCATTCTGACCAGTGTGAGGTGATAGCTCATGGTAGGTTTGATTTGCATTTCTCTAATTATTAGCAATGTTGAGCACCTTTTCATGTGCCTATTGGCCATTGGTATGCCTTTGGAGAAACAGAAATAGACTCACAGAAACAGAAAGCAAACTTATGGCTACCAAAGGGGAAGGGGAGGAGAGCGACGAATTAGGAATTTGGGGTTAACAGATACACACTACTATATATAAAAAAGATAAACAACAAGGACTACTGTATAGCACAGGGAACTATATTCAATATCTTGTAATAACCTATAATTGAAAAGAATCTGAAAAAGAATAGATACATATATACGTATAACTGAATCACTTTGCTGTACACCTGAAACATTGTAAATCAACTATACTTCAATTAAAAAAAAAGAACTATCTAAAACATAAGACCATATGGTCAAATAGTAGTGATATTCTAACTCTATTATTCTTTCTACATTTATTAGTTGATGTTCTACCCTAACGAAAAACTTTTCCTTCCCTCCCATTTAAAAATAAATTTATATCAGTATGGTTCGTGGATTTTACATTATTTTAATGCTTATACTGTCCCAAATTTAGCCTGTGGAAACGTTTTCAACCTGGCTCTTGTGTCTCTTTGAATGTCTCCAGAATTTTTTTTATCATTTTCTTTCTTTCTGGTCTAACAAGATGTTCCAGGTTTATCTTGTACATTCCTTCTCTCAATCCTTCAATAAGCCATTTCTCCAAGGAGTCCTAGTTTCTTTTAATGGTTGAAATCAAGATCTACATACTAGGTATGCTTATTATTACCAGATTCTCAATTCTTCTAGGCCCAGTATTGACTTTTGAATCATGTAAGTATATTGCCTTTTAAAAACTATAATTTGAAAGTTTAAACCTGAATACACCTGATATCACAAATAGATTGTAAAGCCAGTGAACACAACATCAGGAAAAAATTTTAATATACTGTTTGAAGATGCAGGCTTTAGAGTTGGTTAGCTCTGGGTTCAAATTTATGAGCACCACTTAATAGTTTTGTAATTCCATTTTATTTACCAGCTAATTGGGGATGAATATATATCTCATTGGGTTGTTGTGCGGATTTAATGAGATATAAAACTAATGACACATAACACACATTTAAACATAGCTGTTGCTTTATGAATAACTATATTTATACTTAGCACAGTTTTGAACATTATATTCAGGAAGTACTTGTTGAGTTGAATTGTAATGCTTTTCTCCCTTAACTCTAAGATACATTTCTAGATTCACTAGTACTGCAATGTTCCTGAGCATTCCCTCAAACCATGAAAAAATACGGAGTCAACTAATTTACAGACATGGGACAAAAGACAAATTGGAGTTGATCTTCAGCTCTAGGATGTTCTGAGTTGAAAGAAACTTGAGGTAACAATGTCTAGATCAGACTTGTTAGATACAGACAAAAGTAATTTATTAAAACCATTTAGTCTAGGTTAAGCCTATATGTGCCTTATTACTAAATTTCCTCAGGTGTACTATTATAGTATTTTATACTTTGCCACTTTAAGAGTAGAGGATGAAAGCAAGAAGCAGGAAGAATAGCATTGAATTTAATATAATAATAGAACACATGCAGTTTATCATAGGAATAGAAAGGAAAATGTTATTGTAAATTACATTTTCAGCTGGTTCATACTTGACATACAAGGTAGGATTGTTCAAATAGATTCTCATCAAGTTCAGGAAGATGGCAAGTTGACTGCTTTTGCAGCCACAACTGTTATATTTTTTTATTCCCCAACAGTTATGAACTATTTCATATTCAAAATACAGAAGTGGCCACTGATAGAAATACTATTATTGTCACTAGTATTCACTTCTACCCTGCCAAATCAGCAGTATATTGAATGTTTTGGATGGGGAAAAAAGGGCAAGCCACTGCAACTATGGTGGTGGTTAGTCACATATACTATAGCAAAGAACAGGCCTGGAGAAGGACCTTTTCCTTCAGCATAACTCTCTATAGTTCATAACCTTTTTTCATGATTATGTTAACCAGCAAAAAAAAAAAAAAAAAAAAAAATTCTAATTTATAAAATGGTTACCAACATGAATCAGGTGTTTCTCCTATTTCTCTTTACATGGTTTACCTTGAAGGAACAGATGTTCTTGGGGTGGGTGGGTAGAGTGTGTGCATGTGCATGTGTGTGCACATGTGTGTATGCATTTTAGAAATAATGAAGGAATACAGAAAACATAGATAAAAATTGTGATGGGTTGCTAAAAGTGTTCTTTCTATAGACAAGTAGGCAAAACTATGAAGGGGAAAATAAGGAATTAAGGTAGCTATCATATGAACATTATGTAATAACTATGTAATAGGATTTCGTATATATTCTGACAGATTTTTTAAAACTAAGAAATAAGCTAAGATTTTCTTATATTTGGACTTATTTTCTGAGCAGAATGGTAAGGATTAATGGGTTATTGTCTATATGGTACTTTTAGGTACACAGTTAAAAGATATTATGAACTAATTACTGCTCTTGTAAAAAAGCATTGCCACAAACTTGTGGCAACATTTGCAGCTCTTCTCAGAAGTCAGTGCTGAGTGGTATAGGTTTGTTACTGCTCCAAACTTTTCACAAATACTAATGAATATTTCAACTTGCAAATATAAAACTGTAAACTAGATCGCATTGTCTCACTACAAAAAATTTGTTAGTGGAATGTTCAGGTTTTCAATTTTTATCTGGATAATATCATCTACTCTAATAGTTTTAACTATACATATATGGCAACTTAAACCACACCTCACTACCACCATTTCTACTATAGCAATTCAGAAACAACATTTAGTACCACATATAGACTACACTCTTTTAATTCTTCATACTCTTTGCTCTGCCAGGAACATCTGATTCTCAGAGGCCCCACTATTCCACTTCAGGTCTTACTTAACTAACTTCTACTCATACTTCAAAATAGTTTGCAAACCATCTCTTCTAGAAAGTTTTCCCTGACTACCTGCTACCATTCATGGACTTTCTCCCCATCACCAACATGGATGGGGAGGTGCCCCAACTTTTTATTCTTATAACAACTTCACTTCCGTGTTTCATTTCTCAAAGCATGTTGAATAATAAATTTTTGGATAATTGGAGACTACATTGCATTATTTTATTTAATTTTTATTTTTCTAGCTTAATTGAGCTGAATATAATTGACAAATGACATGTTATTTTAAATGGAAAAAAAGTACAACCTATATAACAATCCACTAAGGGTATGTGTAAAACATAAAGCCTTTAAAAACTAACTACTTTTAAAATGGATAATGAACTCAGTGAGCATGTTTGTATGCAGTATGAAATGATAAATGCATAGTATCAGATATGAATTTCATTATCCTTCTATATTGCAAAGAACATGTATTAAAACATAAATAAACATGAAATAATACTTTTAAGATGAATAATGTAAAGTACTTTTGGAATGGCAGAGTAAAGACCTCCAAAAACCTTCTCCTCCACTAAATCAATGAAAACTGTGGTGAAAAATTGTCAAAATAAACTTTTGGAGACATTTGGAATTTAACCAAAGACTTGCAACAATCTGAGGAGCACTTAATCAAGAAGAATGGCTGAATCTCGATATGAACAACAAGCTCTGTGGTGTTTTAACTTGCTTTATATCTATTATCCTCTCCCAAGCTTCATGGTAGCCTTGAAAACCAACACCCTCAAAACCATAGTAGCTGTGTAAACTAGAAACCTAATAGCTAATAAAAGAGGCAGAATGGTTTTGGCATTCTCCAAGAAGCCCCATCCCCAGAGAACTGTCACTATTTGACCTGTCTGACAGCTTCCTTGAAAAGCATTGTTCACAGAGCTTATCTTTACTTCACCTGACTCAGACCTTACCCAGTGAGGAAAGCTCTATTGCTGGGGCATTTGTTGAAAACAGTTAGAAGCAAATCTTTAATATCATAGCTGCCCAAGGCAGTGACATAGTTGGAGCCAACAAAAGGTTGACCAAAATATGTAAATGGAAAATCTGGGGAATGAGATGTCTATAGGATGCTTTGAAAAGCTTGAACATACTCCTGGAAATCTAGAAGGCCACATTGCACGTGAAGGCTCTTTGCAGGCCCCAGAAATAACTGAGCAGGCCTTAAGATCTCATCTCTGTTTGGTTGTGATGCTCTGTATTAGCAAGAAGAGAAGAAGACAGTGATAGAGGAATGAAGGAACAAAAGAGTTACAAGACCTATAGAAAGCAAATAGGCAAATGACGAACCTAAATCATGTGTTATCAGTAATTACATTAAACAAGTGTAGATTAAATATTTGAATCAATAGAGATTTGCAGAATGGATAAAAAAGCATGATCTTACCATACAATATCTATAGGAGACATACTTTAGATTCAAAGACACACATGTGTTAAATGTAAAGGATGGAAATATATAAACCATGGAAACAGTAACCAAACTAGAGCTGAAGTGGCTATCCTAATAATAGACAAAATAGACTTTAAGACAAAAATTGTTGCTAGAATGAAAACAGGATAATTTATAATAAAATGTCACTCCATTAAAAAGATACAAAAATTATAAACCTATATGCACAAATACAGAAAGCAACAACTGATAGAATTGAAGAGAGAAATAGACAATGCAAAAAATGATAAAGACGTCATATCCCACTTTCAATAGTTGATAGAACAACTAGGAAAATGATTAACAAGGAAATGGAGACCTAATGGCATGACCAACTAACAAGAACTAACAGACATCTATAAAACACTCACCCAACAACAGCCAAATACACATTCTTCTCAAGTGTACATGCAGTATTCTCCAGAGTAGATCATCTATTAGTCCATAAAACAAATCTCAATAAGTTGAAATGATTGAAATCATGCAAAGTATGTTTTCTGACACATTGGAATGAAATTAAAAACAAGTGAAGGAAATTTAAGAAATCCAGAAATACCTGAAAGGTAAACAACACACAATCAAAAAAAAAAAAAAAAAGGAAATTAGAAAATGCTTTGAGATGAATGAAAATGAAAACAAAACATAGGAAAAGTTGAGATGCAGCTAATGCAGTGCTTACATGGAAATTTATAGGTGTAATGCCTATATTAAAAAACAGACCTGAAATCAAAACCTAATCTTAAAAAGTGATAAAAAAGAGTAAACTAAGCACAATGAAGTAGAAAAAAATAAATAATTTAGAGCAAAAATAAATAAAAATATGGAATAGAGAAACAATAGAGAAAATCCACAAACCAAAATTTGCTTCTTCAAAAAGATCAATAAAATTAACAAAAGTTTAGCTGGACTAACAACAAAAAAGAAGACTCAGATTACTAAAATCATGAATGAAACATGATTCATTCCTGAAAACATGTTCAACACTAATGAACATACAGAAATTAAATGAAAATGTAATCTAAGGTAACACTGTAAACAACCATATACCAATAAATTAGACAACTTAGATGAAATGGAAAAATTCCTAGAAAGACAAAATGAAATGAAAAATCTCAATAGACCTGTATAATAAGTAAAGAAATTACATTAGTAATTTAAAAGCTTCCCACAAGCCCAGGCACAGGTAGCTTAACTGGGTAATATACCAAACGTTTAAAGAACATTTAACACTAGTCCTTCACAAATGCTTCTTACCAAAAATACCTGAGGAGGGGACACTTTGCAGTTCATTCTGTCAGGCCAAGATTACACTGATATCAAAATTAGACAAAGACAAACTTAAAAAAATGATGTTGACCAGTATCCCTCATGAATTTAGATGAAAAAAATCTTCAACAAAATAATAGCAAACCAAATCTAGCAACATATTTTTTTAAGTATATGCTCTGATTGAGATTTTATCCAAGGAATGCCAAGTTTGGTTTAACATTTGGTAATCAATGAATGTAATACATCAAATTAATAGAACAAAGGATAGAAACACATGATCATTTGAATAGATGAAGAATAAGCTTTTGACAAAATGCAACATCCTTTCATGATAAAAACATTTAACCAGCTAGAAATAAAAAGGAAATCCTTTAACCTGAAAAAAAATGTATCTATGAAGAACCCACAGCTAACAACATACTTAATGGTGAAAGACTAAATGCTTTCACCTAAAATCAGGTACCAGATGAGATTGTCCAGTCTCAACTTCTACTTAACATTGTACTGGAAATTCTAGCAAGTTTAAGCAAAAAATAAAAATAAAAGGCATCCAGATTTGGGGGAAAAAATGATATGAAACTCTCTTTGCAAATGGTGTAATCTCATATATAAAAAACTCTAAAGAATCCACAAAAACAACTGTTAGGTCTATTGAATGAGTTCATTGGGTTGCAGGATAAAAGACCAATATATAAAAGTATATTGTATTTCTATACACTCATTCCTACAATGTAGACCCAGTTTCAAAACTTACTACAAAGTTTTGGTAATCAAGACTCTGTGATACTGACATAAGGACACAAGTAGAATAGAACTGAAATCCCAGAAACAAACTCTGGCATTTATGGTAACTTGATTTTTTGACAGTGACAAGACAATACAGTGGGGAAAAGAATAGTATTTTCAATAAATTGTGCTAGTAAAACTAGATACCCACATGGAAAAGAATGAAATTTGACTTCTATGTCAAACCATACATAAAAAATAACTCAAATAACTCAAAGTAGATCATATGCCTAAATGTAAAAGCTAGAACTCTTAGCAGAAAACACAGGAGTAAATATTGATGACCTTGGTTTAGGCAATGGTTTTGTAGTCACCAAAAGCACAGTGACAAAAGAAAAGTATTATGATGTGAATAAAATGAACATCACCAAAATTAAAAACTTCTGTGCTTTAGAGTATTCTGTCAAGAAAGTGAAAAGACAACCCACAGAATGGCTGAAATTATTTGCAAATCACATACCTCATAAGGGACTTATATCAGGCATATATATATTTTTTAAACTCTTACATCATAACAATAAAATACACCAAACCACCCCATTAAAAATATGCAAAGGATTTGAAGTTTTTCAAAAGAAGACAAGACATACAAATGGTCAATGAGCCCTGAAAAGATACTCAATATCTTGTCATTAGGGAAATCCAGGTGGAAACCACAGTGAGATACTACTTCATTCCTACTTATAAAGGCTAAAATGAAGAAGACAGACAATGACAAGTGTTGACAAGGATGTAGAGTAATTGGAACCCTACTAGTGGGAATCCTACTAATGGGAATGTAAATGACACAGTCACTTTCGAAAGGAGTTTCACAAAATCTTACACAGAATTATCATATGAGCCAGGAATTCTACTTCTAGGAATAAAATAATCAAGAGAAAACATAAAAACTTGTATGCCATGTTCATAGTAGCATTTTTCATTGTGTCAAAATGTGAAAATATATGGGAGATAGACATGGAAAGTAAGCCCAGTAAGATTCTGGGAATATATCAAAACTGACTTCCTAGGAACTGGTGGAATCAGCCATTATTTCTGGGTAGATTCTGGGCAGTTGCGTCTTATGTTGAGAGCCGTTATATTGCATTGGGTCCTGAGGTAACCTTGCTTCTGCCATTAGTAGGGTGCCATAAGACTGGTGTTTTTCTGAACTATGAGTTGGGTGAGTGTTCAATATGAATAATAGGTCTCTTCTCTGTACTTTGAATGATTCTTTTACAGAAGCTGTTTGGCCCTATTTCTGTACTGGAACAGATTCTGAGCCTCTTAAAAATGTCTTCAGTAACATCATGAAAGATGAAATACTTGGGAAGTGATTCTGTTTCAGTTTTTTGGCCAGTAAATTTAGTCTCAATAATTCTGGATTCTTTTTAAGTTTTACCAGTGAAAATCAGAATAGATTTTTCTCCTTAATTTTCAATAACTATAAAAATATGATAATAATGCCAGTTTCATAGATGTAAGGGGTATCATTTATCAAGTGCTTTGAAATTCTAAGATAAAATATTGGAGAATTACATTCCTTAACATATCTAATAAAATATTTTTTTAAGTGAAAATAACCCAGAGTCATCAACTGATGAATGGAAAAGTTAACTGTGATATCTCCATACAATAAAACATTATTTGACCATAAAAAGGGATGAAGTAGTGATACATGCCATAACATGGATGAATCTTGGAAGCACTATGCTTAGTGAAAGAGGCCAGTCACAAAAGGTCATATATTGTATGATTACATTTACATGTAGCATTGTGTTTCTTAAAGCATTCAGCTCTTTTGGATAGAGATGACTAAGTGTTAATATTATACTTGTTTCATTTGTATCTTTGGTAAGTGGAATAATGACAAATAGAATTACTCCATTTGAGTAGCTATGAAAGGTCGAAAGTGAAGCTTTCCTATTTATTTAGCTGTCATATGTATTGCTGATATAAAGGAAAACTAGAGGAATTTCTTTTAGTGCAGTGTGAAAGTTCATAAGGTTAGAAATAATTTTCATCCTGACTTAAACCCATAGGTAATTTTTTAAAAAGATTTAATTACAGTTGTCATTTCTGTGACTTCTACTGAGAAAACAGTAGGGAGAATACCCCACTGAATGTTCTCTCTCATTCCTGAATAATTATTATATTCTTGAAACAATGACCTTGTCAGGTGACACATATTGGTAAGGCCAGAGAGCACCTGATTTTCAAAGTGTTTGAATTCATGTATGGCAATTTCACCTTTTAATAAAGTGTAACATTTTGACTAAATGAATCCTTTGACTTTTAGTAGTACTCTAATGCTAGCTCAAGTAAGTAATATTTGCCCTTGATATGTTGACTGAAAAACAGAAAAATCTTTTTGAGGAGCTTTACTGTTTGGGGAAACTTTAAATTTATTGGATTATACCCATTTTTTGTATATTAAAATATATTAACATACTGTAAAAAAGAGACTGATGTAAGCAATACCCACTTGCCTATTTTACAGGTTAATAAATTCTTACCATTTTGTCATGATTGCTGCAGAATTTTTAAATAATAATAATGATACCTTACAGGTACAATTCATGTCTTCCCAAATCTCATTACCTTCCTTCTCAGAAGTAGTTCCTACCTTGAAGTTAGTGGGTTTTATTCCTAAGAGTTTTTACATTATTATTATACAGTTATGTATCCAAAATTGTTACATGATATTATTAAGGATGTTTTTGAGTCATAAATGGTATCACACTATGTTTGTCATTCTGCAATTTGCTTTTTACCTCAACATCCTATTTTTGAGATTTATTTTCATTGACACATTTTTATGGTATTCCATTTAAAGAATATGCCCCAATTTATTTATCCATTCATCTCTTCATAAACATTTGGATAATTTCTCTTTTCCTCAGTGAACATTCTTGGGCATGTCTCCTTGTGCTTACATGTAATATTTTTTGCCTGATTATATACCTAATTATGGAATTGCTGGGTATATGTGTATATTTAACTTTATTAGATGTTGCTGAGTTGTTTTTCAAAGTGATTGTACCAATTTACATGTCAGCTCCATCCTCAGCCATTTTATAAGCACCTTATTGAGATATAATTAACATGCCATAAAGTTCACCTGTATAAAGTGTACAATCCAGTGGGTTTTAGTATATTTACAGAGTTCTACAGCCATCACCAAAAGCTAATTTTAGAATATTTTTATTTCATCACTCCCAAAAGAGACCTTGTACCCATTGGCGGTCACTCTTCATTACTCTTACTTTCATTTGCTTATGACCTAGCCAACCACTAATCTACTTTCTATCTCTATAGATTTACCTATTCTAAACATTTGTATGTATGGTACCATATAGTATGTGATATTTTGTAACTGGCTTTTTTCAGTTACTATAATGTTTTTGAGGTTCATCAATGTTTTAGCATGTATCAGTATTTCATTCATTTTTTTTTTCTTTTGCTGAATAATATTACCACATTTCATTTATCCATCCATTCATCATTTGATGGAATTTGGGTTGTTTCCACTTTCTGGCTATTGTAAATAGTGGTGTTATGAACATTTATGTACAGATTTTTGTGTGAATATATATATATTTTTTCATTTCCTGGGGTATATTCTGGAATTGTTGGGCTGGGTCATATGATAATTCTA
Organism: Balaenoptera acutorostrata; assembly: GCF_949987535.1. Classification (NCBI taxonomy): domain Eukaryota; kingdom Metazoa; phylum Chordata; class Mammalia; order Artiodactyla; family Balaenopteridae; genus Balaenoptera; species Balaenoptera acutorostrata. The sequence goes on along the minus strand of NC_080082.1, from coordinate 15,733,943 downwards.
TGTTTAACATTTTGAGGAACTGTCAAACGTGGCTGCACTATTGTACAATGACGGCAACAATATATGAGGGTTCCAATTTTTCCACATCCTTGCTAATACTTGTTATTGTCTATCTTTTTATTGTGATTATCCTAGTGGGCATGAAATGACATCTTGTTGCGGTTTTTGGTTTGCATTTTCTAAATGACTGATGAGCATCTTTTCATATGCTTGTTGACATTTCTGTATCTTCTTTAGAGGAATTTCTATTCAAATCTTTTACCTTTTTAAAAATTGGGTCTTTAGTCTTTATTGTTGAGTTTTATGTGTTCTTTACATATTTTGAATATATATTTCTTATCAGATAAGTGGTTTGCAAATGCTTTCCCCCTTTCTGTAGGTTGTTTTTTCACTTTCTTGATCGTGTCCTTAGAAATACAAAAGTTTTTAATTTTGATGAAGTCCAATTTATCAAACTTTATTTTATTGCTTGGGCTTTTGGTATCATATCTAAGAAACCATTGCTTAAGCCAAGGTCAAGAATATTTACTCTTATGTTTTCTTCTAAGAGTTTTATAGTTTTAGCTCTTATATTTAGGTCTTTGATCTATTTTGACTTAGTTTTGCATATGGTGTGAGGTACGGACCTGCTTTGTTCTTTTCTGTGTGGTTATCCCTTTGTCACTGCACAATTTGTTGAACGGGGAATTTTCTGCCATTGAATTATTTTGGCACCCTTGTTGAAAATCAATTGACCATAAATATAAGGCTTTATTTCTGCGATCGTAATAACTGTATCATTGATCTATATTTTTATACTTATGTAGTACCACATGGTCTTAATTACTGTAGCTTTCTGGTAAGTTTTGAAATCAGAAATTATGAGTTGTACAGCTTCATATTTCTTCCTCAAGGTTGTTCTGGTTATTCAGGGTCCCTTGCATTTCTATATGAATTTTAGGATCAGCTTGTCATTTTGTGCAAAAAGGCATCTGGAATTTTGCTAGGGATAGTGATGAATCTGTAGATCAATTTGGGGAATATTGCCATCTTAACAATATTGTTTTCCAATTCATGACCATTGGATGTCTTTCCATTTATTTAGGTCTTTAATTTTTTTTCAACAATGTTTTATAGCTTTAGTGCACAAGTCTGCCCTTCTGTTGTCACATTTATTCCTAAGTATTTTATTTTTATTGATGCTATTGTACATGGAATTATTTACTTGATTTTATTTTCAAATTGTCCTCTGTACATTAGTAGTGTATAGAGATACAACTGATTTGTATATATTGGTCTCATATCCTGCAACGTTGCTGAACTCACTTAATATTTCTAATAGTTTTATGTTATTGTTGATTCCTTATGGTTTTGTATACAAAATCCAGCTTAGAGTTTATCCATATTGAGTTTTTAATTTCAGTGACTGTTTTTTCACTTCTAATTTTTTTTTCCATGTCTACCTGTTCTTATTTTATTTCTGCCTCTTTCATTTCATAATTTCTTATTTTCTTTTGCTGGAAATTATTTCTTCCTTTATGTCTTTAAACGTCCTAAACTTACTTCTCTTAAAGTCTTTTTCATACTGTTTCAATAAAACTTATTTTATGTGAAGTTAATTTGTTTTCTATGATTTTTTGCTTCTGTTGGATACATTTGTTAAGATTAGGTTTCTGTGAATTTTGGTTTGCAGGCCTATTTTGAATGAGAAGTTTTATGAGTGTTTTTTTCTTTCTATTTGACTCTACTTATTCCTCCCTATGATAATCTTTCAGTTATCTGCATCTGGTTCCCCAAGGCTCCTGTCCAGATGTAGATCTTACAATGACAGTTTGGTGTTCAGCCCAGTGATATTAGAAGTTCTGCAGATTCAGTCACTGAACCATCTTTCATATGAGGGGGAGCCCCACGCCACCCCACAATGTCAAACCCTATAACTTTCTATTCCTTGTTTATGTAAAACCTGTGTCGTCTCCTTTACCACACTGGAGCCTAATTCCTGGCCACCACTATTTCTCTGCAGAGTCCAGCAAGCCAGTAGCCCAAGCACTGCACACTGTTTTGCAGTTCACTTTTCATTCTGGTCCATGAAGGCATATATCTTGTTTATAAGCCTATTAATGTCTTTTGTTTTTAGTTATTTATATTTTATCTCCTTCTACTATGTTTCCTATTTTGAGCAGAGTATGTATGTCAAATTTTATATCAAATTGTGAAGTCACTGTATCTTCATTACTGAAAGCCCAATAGTATTTACTTTTTAAGTTAATTTAAATTGTCAATAGGTTGAAACAAAATTATTTGTTCTTCTATATGGAATGTTATTTTGTTATAATAAAACAAGTCATATAAAGTGAATATTATATTTACATTATCAGATAGGTCTCCCTTTCTTCCATGAAAATCTTTTTGGTAATAAGTATCACTGCTCTATGACAGGCACTGTGCTGAGCATTTCACTTATTTAATCACAACAACCCTACAGAGTTGATATTGTTGTTATTATTATAGAAGAAGAAACTGAATGTTAGACTGTTCAAGAACTTGTCAGTCAGTAGCCAGTAGATCCAATATTCAAATCTAGGTTTGTCTGATTTGAAAGCCTGTGCTTTACATCACTTTTTTATGCTTTTATATTTTAATTGTTGAGAAGTTTGCATCCTCTTCTCCCTCTTGATAAATTAGTACAATTTGAATGATGTTTTGGTTCAAAAAATGAAAAAACTTTCTCTGGGAAGGGAACAGACTGGATGTTTTCAGCATTTGGTCAGAGCTTTAGCTAGTGTTTACTGTAGTATAGGATTTCAGAATATGTTTGAGGGATATTCCCTGAAGTGGTGGGATCTTTCCTGATAAATTGTCATTTTTGTCATTGTTAAAATTTTCAGAGGGTATCCCGTGCTCATGGATAATAAAAATTAATATTGTTAAAATGTCAATACTACCAAAAGCCATCTATAGATTCAATGCAATCCCTATCAAGATTCCAATGACATTTTTTACTGAAGTAGAAAAAACACTTCTAAAATTTATTTGGAACCACAGAAGACCCCAAATAGCCAAAGAATTCCTGAGAGAGAAGAACAAAGCAGGAGGCATCACACTCCCTGATTTCAAGCTATAGTATAAAGCTATAGTAATCAAAACAATATGATACTGGCATAAAAACAGACAAATAGACCAATGAAACAGAATTGGAAGCCCAGAAATAAACCCAAGCAGTCAACTAATATTTGACAAAGGAGCCAAAAATACTCAGTGGCGAAAAGACAGTCTCTTCAATAAATGGTGCTGGAATAATTGGATATTCACATGTAAAAAATGTAACTGGACCCCTATTTTACACCACTCACAAAAATTAACTTGAAATGTATTAAAGGTTTAAATATAAGACCTGAAACTGTGAAACTCCTAGAATAAAACATAGGACTAAAGCTGCTTCACGTGGACCTTAGAAATGGTTTTTTAGATATGATACCTAATGCACTAGTAACAAAACAGAAAATAAACAAGTGGGACTATATTAAACTAAAAAGCTTCTGTGCAGATAAAAAAAAGAAAAAAGAAAAAAGCTTCTGTGCAAGAAGGAAACCATCAACAAAATAAAGGCAACCTATGGAATGGGAGAAAATAATTACAAATTGTATATCTGACAAGGGGTTAATATCCAAAATATGTGAAGAACTCATACAATTCTATAGAAAAAAAAAAGAAAGAAAAAAACCACAAACAATGCAATTAAAAAATGGGCAGAGGAACTGAATTTTCCAAAGAAGACATACAGATGGCCAACAGGTACATGAAAATGTGCTCAACATCATTAGTCATCAGAGAAATGCAAATCAAAACCACAATGAGATACTGTATTACCTCACATTTGTTAGATTGGCTGAATGGCTGTCATAAAAACAGAAGAAATAACAAGTGCTGGCGAGGATATGTAGAAAAGGGAACACTTGTGCACTGTTGGTGGAAATTTAAATTGATGCAGCCACTATGGAAAACGGTATGGAGGTTCCTCAAAAAGTTAAAAATAAAACTACCATATGATCCAGCAGTTCCACTTCTGGGTATTTATCCAAAGGAAGTGAAACCACTATCTCAAAAAGGTATTTGCACCCCATATTCACTGCGACGTTATTTACAATAGCCAAGACAGGGAAGCAACCTAATTGTCCATCAATGGATGAATGGATACAGAAAATGTATACACACACACACACACACACACACACACACACACACACACACACAATGTAATATTATTCAGCCATAAAAAAAGAAAGAAATCCTGCCATTTGTGACAATATGGATAAACCTGGAAGGCATATTGCTAAGTGAAACAAATCAGACAGAGAAAGATAAATACTGTATGATCTCCCTTATTTGTGAAATCTAAAAAAACAAAAAACAAATTTAAAAAAACGAAACCAAACTTATAGAAAAAGAGATCAGACATGTGGTTACCAGAGGTGGAGGGTGGGAGGATGGTAAATTGTAGGAAGGTGCTCAAAAGGTACAAATTTCCAGTTATAAGTTAAATAAGTACTAAGGATGTAATGTACAACATTATGACTGTAGTTAACACTGCTGTATGTTATATAGGAGAGTTGTTAAGAGACTAAACCATAAGAGTTCTCATCACAAGGAGAAATTTTTTTTCTTCTTTTTTTTAATTGATTTACAATGTTGTATTAATTTCTGCTGTACAGCAAAATGATTCAGTTATACATATATATACATTCTTTTTTTAATATTCTTTTCCATTATAGTTTATCACAGAATAATGAATATAGTTCCCTGTGCTATACAGTAGGACCTTGTTGTTTATTCATTTTATATACAATAGTTTACATCTGCTAACCCCAAACTCCCACTCCATTTCTCTCCCACACCCTCCCTCCCCCTTGGCAACCACAAGTCTGTTCTCCCTGTCTGTGAGTCTCTTTCTGTTTCATTAAAGTCTGTGTCATATTTTAGATTCCACATATAAGAGATATCATATGGTATTTGTCTTTGTCCGACTTACTTCACTTAGTATGATAATCTCTAGTTCCATTCATGTTGCTGCAAATGGCATTATTTCATTCTTTTTATGGCTGAGTAGTATTCCATTGTATATATGTACCACATCTTCTTTATCCATTCATCTGTCGATGGACATTTAGGTTGTTTCCATGCCTTGGCTATTTTCTTTCTTTTCTTTATATTGTATCTATGTGAGATGATGGATGTTAGCTGAACCTATTGCAGTAATCATTCCACAATATATGTAAATCAAATCATCATGCTGTGTGTCTTAAACTGATACAGTGATATATGTCGATTATTTCTCAGTGAAACTGGAAATTTTTTTAATATAAATCAAATCAAAAATAACAAAAAATTTTCAGAGATGATGTTGAGAGAATTTTTTTTCTGGATGTCCATTTTCTTACTTTTATATTGTAAGGTTACTTGTGATTGTGTGTCTTTGGGAACTTTATTTTTTTGGAATAGGGTTAATGTTTTATAATTTTACTTTCTAAGGGAAGTACTAAAGGATAAGAGACAAACCTAATTACAGAAGGACAAAAGAAAGTCAGAGAGTTGGCATTAATGAATTCAGTGATATCTTTGGAAGTTTTTAGCACGATTCCTGTAGTAGGAATCTGTAGATGAAGAATTAAACTTAAATCTTGTATCTGCCAGCACTTATTAACTAAAGAAATATGTAGGTATTTCCAGTAATTAAAAAAGAAGCTTCAGAAGTTTTCACCCTATACTGGATAGCTGAACTTAAGGATAAAGAATAATAATGACTGGGCAAAAGTAGTATTGTAAAGGGTTTTAATTTGTAATAAACCGAGAAGTAAGATAGCAGGTGTCAGAATCAAGTGACTAAGAAGGAACTACGTATGCCAGTGCTCTACTAGGCTGATTTTGAGAGTTTTAATGCTAGTTTGGAGTGGAGCATTGGAGGGACATGCTTTCAGTTAGGTTTTTAGTGATGAAATAAGTAAGAAGGAATAGAATAATTCTTAATGGATTGAAACTATCTGCTGAAATGAATCTCTTCCATGTCTTTCCTCTAATTGTGGGAGATGGTTTATTGGAAATCTCAATTTTGAACTACTCAGGTTCTGTATCCCATCCCTCTAGGGCCAGCTCAGCCCTTCATCCTGTCAAAGCAGATAAAACAGAACAGCCTGCAATTTGCTATAAAGGGGTCCTTGGGATGAAGCATTTTAATGTCCATGAAGAGTAGACAAGACCTTCATTTTTAAAGACTCCCGTGGAACATTTCAAATGGCATGGATTTGTCTTGTTGCCCTTTGCCAAAATTAATAGATTTGGGCTGCAGACTTGGAGGGAAGCTAAGCATTTAGGTCTGCTTATTATCCAATAATATTTTGCTATATTTATCTTATTTTTGTCAAGATGCCCTAAAACCGACAACACATTGAGTAAATAATGCTTAAATAAGAAGGCTACTAATTTTTAGATCTGTGTCAATTAAACATAGGAGGAATACAGAGTTACAATAATATTATCTTAGAAACTAAAAATCAAGTATAATGATCTAGAGAACAAATTAAATTAAATTGATCTAATTCGGCCATTGTTTTTTAAAAATTTTACTTCTATTTATCAGTCTGGGGTTGAACTGCTTTTCCGATTCCCAAAGGCTATTCCAACAAAGAGCCTTCTGATGAGGAAATGACACAGGGATTGGAGTGTAATAAAATACCAAGTGTGCTATTTTGAATTCTTCTCATGCTTGAGAACAGAAATATCTTAAGCTTTGACAAAATGGTGCAATTTTATATTTTCCATTTGACTACTTTAAAACCTTCATTGTCTTTTAATTAAACTACAGGGGGCAAGAGCAGAGATTAAAAGAAGTAGTACTGTAAAAAGGATGGCTTTTAGCTACTAGTACTTGAGTGAAGACACTACAATAAAGCAAGATGGAGAGCAGCAACAAGTTTTGTGCCTTGAAGCCTCCTCTTCTCTGACTGTGGCAGTAATTTGGAGTTAATTTGTACAGATTCTCAATAAAAGACTTTGTGTTTTATATTCCTTGATTCTTCCTAGCATCTCTTCCCAGCTGTTCTTTTACCTTCCCTTTCATGCGATCTGGTGCAGCTTATACAACTAGATGTGATAATGAGGTAAACCAGTTTAGGTGAGAAGCTTGGACCAGGCTCAGTACATGGATATTTCCTATTCATTAGCTCTTTTTACTTTCCACAAAATAACCACCTCAACTAGCCCCTTCCTCTAATCTCCCACTTTCTGTTCTTACTGATGAGTGGAGGTCTCCTTCCTCCTATAGTGATTTGTAGTTTCAGCATGGAGTAAATGTTTGGGTTTCTACATTTGGGAATATTATTGCCTGATAGTTCTTATTTTCCTTTGTCTGCACGAAAATTTTTTTCTTTGTGTCTGTTTTTCTCCCTTTGGTTTCTACTCCCCCACATGTCCCCAAGTCCTTCAAGCCAATGAGGCTGTGGTGACACCTTCTGGGCAGTACTGGGAGTGAATTACAGCCAAAAGTTCCATGGCGGTGTTAGCATACCATAGATTTGGTGTATACTACGAAATTTAGTTTGCTTCATCAAAAGAACTGATACAGCATTCTGCTTCTGCTCAGTTTCTAAAACCTGTTAAATATTGATGTCATTTCTTACAATGAGCAGGGGTTTGTAGTTAACTAAATAAAAAGGCAGTGAGTATGCCTGCTTAATAAATATAAGGATATGGTACTTGGTTGGGCCTGAAAATAATGTTAACAGAGGAAAAATTAACAATTGCATGTAATTAGAATATCAGCACTGTACACTATTGGTCTTTTCCATGCTCTGATATAACAGTATCATAGCAGTGGGAAAATGCCCTATAAAAAGTCTCGGTAGAAACAAGGTCATACATCATGACCATCCACTGCTGGGACAGCGTAGGATGAAGGTTCTCCAGAGACATTCTTGTCCTCCCATAATGTTCATTAGTTTTAAGAAACATGTAAGAAGTCTTCTATGTAGGTTCTATTGGATCCTTGCTTTTTTCTGATCAGATTTCATTCCTTCCACCTCTACTTCAAAGCTAGTTTAACCCTTGTATTAAAAAATTTTTAATTATAGCTTTTTCATATACAGCATGAATACAATAAGAGATTACTGTTACCAATTTATTTATTCATTTTTTAACCTACCTTTGTTTGGACACTGAACATGCTAAAAGCTACAGTTTTTAAGAAAGTCACTAGATAGTTCTACCAAACCTTATGAAGTTTGTTACTAAGTAATTTCAGAGTTCTCAGGAATCTTCCCTCTATTATCTTCAGTAACTCAATGGCAAATGCAGAAGTATCGAGCAACAAAGATGTGACTGGCTGTCAAAGCAGCCATAAAGCTAGCCATCTCTATAACATTACCTTAGGGCAGTGTCAAATGGGAAAGCACAAGACATTAGACATAAGGACAAGGACAACTGGTACAGTTGGTTATTCAGCCTTTAAAATGGCACTGCAGGCTTATCATAGCTCTTTGCATCATTCTTTGATCAAATATTGCATATTCCATATGTGATATATGCATTTATACTTGGTATAGAACCCAATATTTCTATTACTACTACATAATAAAATCAAGGCATAGACACATTGCCTTGTAATTTTGATTTGCAAACAGATGGTAGATAGCTGAAAAATAGACTGGGGCTATAAAAAAAATTGGGGAAAATGCTTTTCTGAAGTTAAAATAAAATAAAGCTAATTTAAAATACTAAGAGTGTGAATGAGTAATAAAAATCATGTAGTAACTGTGGAGATGATAGTTTTATTTGAAAGGTGGGGGAGGGAAGAGAAAGCTAGAAGGAAGCAAAAACATAATTTGGCCTAAAATTGAATTTCTCTGATAAGGCATTTCAGAAGTGGCTTGTCTTATTCACTCAGCAGCAAAATAATCATATGCGCTTTAATAATCTTTATTTTACAGGAGTGTGTTGCCAGGGTAACCGGATGTAAGCAGGGGAACAGCACCTTGCAGATCACAAAGGCAAATCTGTGGAAAGAAATTTCACTGAGTTTCTCTTTTCCTTACCAGTGTAATAATGACTCTTATTTTTCCTGCACTATTTAATAATCTCACATAAACATTCTTTTCTCTTTCCATTTCTGTATCTGTTTAAACATGGACAATAACATAAATCTGGAACTGTCAAGCTCAGTGGGTTAAGCAAAAAAACAGATGTTATATCTTTAACATTTTTATATAATTACTTTTTATTACTGTTTTACCCCATCTCCATCCCTCCCAACCTTATTGTTATTTCCTTCTCTTCTGTAAACCTATCTGATGATAGTATCCCAAGTAGGGCGGGCCTGAGGTAGGAGCTGGTATTTGACTACATTAATCAAAATTTTTTATTAGCTAAGCTTGCCTGCATGAAGATTGTAAAGAGGCAGGAATTGCAACTTAAACCATCTATCTTTTTGTAAGGGGGTAAATTGAATTATAGCAAATAGAGTGACAAGCATCCAGGCCAAAAGCTGCAAAAATAATGTTTTCATTACATTCATGCACATACAAACATATATACACATACATAAGAGAGGAGTGAAGAAGGAAAGAAGCAATATTAGATTCCTTCAGCTTTTCACTGGGCACTGGAACCTCAGTTTGTTCTAGGAAATTGGCTGGTTTGAAATTAACAAAATGAAAGTTGCCAGTGCCTTTGAAAAGAAATAGAAAACTAGCAATAAGAATGTGCCTACTACTAATAATAATGATTTCCAACTAAAAAAAAAAAGAAAGAATGTGCCTACTGATCATTTGATTGGATCAAATTTATGACAAAGCTATGGCTTATAAATGTTTGCCTGTCATTATCCTTGTCAAAAGCCATAGGCTGTGAAAGTGAATGCAGAAACAAAGTAATATTACGCTGTGGGACTGGAAAAAAATTTTTAAGGAGGCTTCATGATATTAGATATGAAAATCTATATTCAAATCATGATTAAAGGTTTGAATTCTGCAAAGATTTTTAAGTCAGTGTTGCCTCTTAGGTTTCACATGCTCACTGTGTACCCAAGTTGTATAGCTCATACAGTTCTTTATCTAGGTCTATAGAATAATCAGCAACCAAAAACAGGCACTCAAAAACCATTTCTGGATGGATTTCATTATAAATTATATTCTTTCTGGGTTTTGGTGAAATTTACTGAAGTGTAGTTTTAATTATTATTATTATTAATATTAATATTTTTCCTAGAAATTATTCTTTCATCTTAGATAACCCTGCACAAATACTTAAAATTCAAACTAAGTAGAGCAACCTTAAAAACAGGTAATGGTAAAAGAAAAAGTAAAATATTAAAAGGCCAAACAAGGCCCATTAAAATGGCAAATTGTAAAGAAAACATTCCATAGTGGTATGGCTATTGTATCTCAGATGTTCAGAAAAATGGAAAAGGGTTAGGTTGAAACAGTAAGATTTCTGATGTTCCAGAAGTAATTTTAAACCCAAATGCTACAGGAGTCAAAGCTTGATCATCATTAAGCACCACTGAATGTTTTTGAGAAAAATTTTAAACTTGAGTCCATTTAAAATTGTTTCTCCATATTATAAAACTGTTGATTTAAACTCAGCTCGTGATTATTCATTCTACATAGAGTCAATTTATTTGGGGATTTTTTTAGAGCCAATATTTTCTTTGATACAAAATATCTATTAAACGTCTATAATGTTAATTATTTCTTAAGAGCTTGTAAGTTCCCTAAGATAATGCAGCCAAAAGGGAAGACATTTTTCTCTCCTTGGACTCCTGTTTACATCGTAGATACAACATTCAGTGGAAATACGGTTAGCAGCTTGGGGCACAGAGTTGCATGTCTATTTTCTTAGAATTTGAGCCATAATTTATTCTTGGTACATGAAAATCACCAACAACTACATTTTTATTTAATTGTTTTGAAGATGAGCATATGGTTGGCAAATGAAAGCATGGTGGTAAGTAAATACTGTTAATTTGGTGATCTTACTTTGGCTATAATAATTTTCAAATCATCTGCCAATATTTGCTGTTTCTTATTTGGTGAAAAATAATTATTTCTCCTCACCACCTAAATTTCATGTAGTTTGGAACTATGTGTAACAGGATCTTAAACTGGGACTATCCCTGTTTGTTTTAGCTGAGTCTTAAGAAAAGATTTGAAAGTAAAATACGAAAACACACTGCAGTTTTTACATGAAGAGGAGGGAGAAAACCACTTATGTGATTCTTAAGCCACTTAACCCTGTCAAGGGTATAAAAGAATTGGGAGGGTGGAAATTAAGAAAAGGAAGATTCTTGGAGAGAGTTGGTGTGCTGAGTGTCCCATCACACCTCCAAGGAGGAGGAGTAAGGATGCATCTCCTTTCATCTGAATCCAAGAGAGAAGCTCCTTGGAGATGACCTAGAAAGCTTGATAACTGACACCTGCATTTTAAGAACTGCTGTCTGACTAATGCCTGAAAGATCTAGAGCTTGATATTGATTGGCCAGCTGCTTTGAAGGTGGAGTGATGAACAGGTAGCTGTATTAGGTAACCTACAATTTCAGGTTTTTTTGGAGCAAATGTTGCTTAAGTGTATGTCATGTCATGGATCAGAGGTAGGCCATATGCACAAGAGAGATGATACAAGGTTGTCTTAGACCCATAGACTGCCTGGAGGAGCCCAGTGATCCCAATAATGAAGTGAACTGCCATTTTGTCAATAACAGTAAGCAGAAAGAGAGCTTCACCCAAATCAAAGGATCTGCAAGTGAGAGTCAGACACCCTCTTTACCGCTGCAAGCAGACAGCCTATGGCAGAACTGAATTGGGAAAGAAAAGTAGCCATACGTTAAAATATAAAGTTATTATTACCAGACTAGACTAGATGTATTAATTGTTGAGTATTTTTAATACCTGTAAATGAACAGAAACATGAAATCTGCCCTAAATTTCATGCATGGGCATGGGAAGTCCCATAGAATAAATTATCACATTGAAAGGCAACAATAACTTTTTTTTTTATTACACTTGTTCAATTTAATGATTGTGTGTGTGTGTGTGTGTGTGTATATATATATATATATATGGCAAAATGGTGATCTTGAAAGAATAGAAGAGCTGCGTGTTGGGAAATACCATTACACGCTTCTTTTGATCTCTAGCTTATTACCTCTATCTTGGCAGACAGTATTTCTACCCAGGTTACTTGACCCTATCCATACCTCAGTGAGAAGGTACTAAAGCCAGGCAAAAAAATAGTAGATAGGAAGACTTTTGATAGACCGTTTTATCCATGTGATTTTTATCTCTTTTCCAAAACCCCTTTTACAGCCTTTCTGATTTAATATTTTGTGACATCTTTCTTTCTTTGTCTAGAGCTCAAGAAGGGGTATTAAAAACCGAGGGGCCTTGAATAACCTGCAAACTGGAGCACACATTATTAAACATCGGAGAGTTAATGGTAGTATTTTTAGAAGGACATGATCAAGTTCTTAATACAGTATATGGATTAAATAAAAAATAGATATTGTAAGTTAATGCAGTGTTTTCTAAAGGCTCTATATAATCTTTAATAAATTTTAAATACATAAGAAGAATGTCTAAAACATCCAAACACACACATGTTATCTTTATTACTATTTCCAGTTTGGTTTCCTGGGGATACTTTGGCCTCTGAGTTTTGCTGGGCTTGATTAGGCTATAGCCATATTATACCTTTTATTTAATAGTCAGATGTTAGAAAAACTAGTATTGAAGTGGGAAAAGCATAGCACTCTTTGGAGGGCATTTGGTTGAAAAATTGGAAGCCAATGCTGATGATGTGTGAATGACAAAGGAGAGATGATGTGAATATCTACTTTCATAAATTAGGTCTCATCAAGCCCTCTAAGGGTGATCCCATAATGCTCTCTACAAAAACTATTCTTCTCTCTTGACCTTAATAGGAATTATATATCTCAATTCAGACAAAGAAATCAACATATTTTTTAAAGTGTCTCTCTCTCTCTCCCTCTCTCTCTCAATCAATTTTTAAATATAGTTGGTCTCAGTGCTCTTATACTATTTAATAATTCTTATTAGTTGAATGAGATTTTGTTTATCATTTACAAAGTGATTTATATTACAAACTATACAAATATCAGTGTTTTTTCCTCCAAAGTTCATTTATTGTATACAAGTGTATTTGTATACAAATATTTGTATTTACTATAAAAATTAGTACAGATATTACTAAAAATTGTTATTGAAACATATAATTAAGGAAATTGACTCTTTATTAAACATTTCTAACTGTGCTTATAATTTTATCACAGTGAAGCAGACTGAAAATAATGTCTAACCTGTTCAAGTCTTGACTCTGCCACTTAATAGTTTTGAGACTTTGGGGCAAAGTGTTTTCTGTCTCTCACCTGTAATTTGGGAATAGTATTGATACTTCTTCCCCTGCTTAAAAGATAGAGTTATTGAAAAGGTCAAGATAAGGAAGTATATAAAGGGTAACGTATATCTATATAATATAGGTATTCTTTTATGTATTATATTCTTTTTTATTATATAATTTAGTCATATTTATGATATTCTTTTTCATTATAATGATATTAAATGCACAAAAGTATCCAGTTGTGCTTCCTCCTTTCCACTACTGAGAATTGTTTGTTGAGTGAAGATATAAGTATATTTTCAGTCAACAAGAAGATTCATCATGTCCCACAATTAAAGGCAAGTCTTGAATTTGAGGGGAAACAGGGCCTTCAGTAGTTTTCATTCATTCAGAAAAAAGCTGAATAGAATAGGGACAAAGCTGTTAGAATAGGGACATAGCAAGGAACAAATCTTATTTAGAAGAATGCTGAAAGAACTATAAAGAGCTTTCCTGAATATTCTATTTAGACATCTAAGCCTGCAGTTTGGCTTTTGGATAACAGATCTCACTATCTCAGTAGTGGAATAAAGTAAAATCCTTAAAAACACACACACACACACACGCACACAACACACACTTTGCTTTTTTCTCAGGGAACCCACACACGTCCATAGAAGTCTGTTAAAATAAAGAGGATACAGCATCTCTGACTAGAAGTGAGAATAATATAATTAATCACAGATAAAATATTCAAACTCTTAGGAGCAAGTTTTGGGACTAGTGCTAAACTGGAAACTTAGTTCATTTAATTCAACAAGGGAAATAATTTTTAGAAATAGTGTAATATCATTAACCCTGAGAATCCCTCCCTCCCTCCTCCAACTCTATACCCTCTTAATCACAAGTGGTTGAACAAATGTGAGTAATTTGATGTTAGAAAACTGATGGACAAGTTATCTTGGCTATAGTTTTAGCCCAGTGTAATGTGTGATAGCCAAAATGTGTTAACCCTTCCAAATAGAAAACAAACCAGAAATGTTAGCCAAAAAACAGGGATAAGTGACTTCTTGAGACAACAGTAAGCACTTGTCCAGTTCCCAATTTTAAGATCACAAACTAGAACTTTTGATGTGAAGTTAGAATGCAAGACAAGAACCTTCTAACATCTTATGCTTACTTTATAAACAAGATTTTTTTAACAAGAAGCGTTACATATTTTTATTCCTTTAGGGCATAGCCTATTTATAATGCTTCTTCCCTCATCAGAGAATAGTATAGGCTTATAGGATATTTTTTCCCGCAAATTAGCTTAGGCATGCATGTACAGGTAAATTAAGAATCCCTGATAAATAATTCTTTTTCAGATTTTAAAAACTATTTCATCCTTAATATTAATTAACACTTTATAGTGTCTTCTATGTGAATGATTTCATTTTCCTAAGGATAGGAAAAATATGTTCCATGAACTCCAGGAATTTGCAACTTAGGAAATTATTTCTGTGCTCCATTTAGATAAGAGAAATACCCTTTGTTTAGTGTCCTCAGCTTGAATTCATATTTCTCTAGCTTTGATATATTTTGTATCATGGACTCAGGGAAAAGCAAATTTTTATTTTATTGTTAATATGATTACTTTAACCATTATGATATGAACCATCTACTTATTTTGTAGATGGTTAACTGAGATACTAATAAGATTGTAATTGGATGTCTGGGTTGCAATTCAAATCTTTTGATTCTCAGTATACTACGCCACATACACTGGTAATAATTGTGGCCTTTTTGTGGCTGTTGTGTTTGAAATGGTTGCTGATCTCTTGTTGTAGTTAGAGGGTGGATCTTGGCATGACCTACTTCAATATAATTCTTATTAGTAACTCCATTGAAGTGTTAAATGATAAATCCTTTGAAATTTTTTCCTTGGATAATCCTAACTTAACCATATTATGAAAATAGAAATAGCTCTCTAAGGAAGTAGGTGGTGTGTGTGTGTGTGTGTGTTAGCCTTTAGTCCTTCTGAAGAGCAGATACTTTGGGCTTCCTTTTCTCTAAGAATGTTATTTAAAGCTGTAGTTGACATTTTCCTATGTAATGCAAGGATTTGTGAGAATGCTTTTTCATTTCAAGACGTGTATATAAAATGCAAATATCACAAGACTTAAATGATCCAGTTTCTTACTCTAAAGCAGAGGGGCAACACATCTTTATCCCACCATAAAGTATCATGATGAGGGTGATGTACTCCAAATGTGATAAATCATGTCAGAAAATAGCTTGTCTTTAAACTTTAAGTGTATTTACACCTACATTTTGAGACAGTGGGAATCATCTGCAAATATTATCAGTGATCAGCTAACGAGTTCACCATTGAAAGCAAAGATAACTGTATATCTTAGCTAATTACAGAACTCCAAACCTAAGGATGTTTTGTAGATCATTATAGCTGAAAAGGAATATAAAGAAGGAACACTAATGAAATTGCACAAGGGAAATGGATTCTCATCATTATAACCAAGTATTTGTTACTGACTGCCTTCTCTCCTCTTCTTCTCCACCTCCCTGTACATCTGTCCTTTTCAGGAGAAGAAGTGAACATTTTTATGATTTTTTTCCCTCGTCAAGCTCCATTATCTCTTAAGTGAATAATGAGGTGACAACCTAGTTGTACTAACATAGTCTTACATGCCGGAGATTCTTTAGCTATCATGCCTATTGAGGGTCTGCTCCTTCTCTCTCTCTCTCTCTCTCTTTTTTTTTAATCTCTTTTAGCTGGGGAAGAACTAACTCATAATCTACCTTAATTTTCACAAGTAAAGGTAAAGTTGGTTTTATTTAAATAAGCCATCATATTCTCAACAGCTTTAATTAGATGATTTACTTTTTCCTGGCGTGGTAACCTAGATTCTCCTGTCTTTTGAAATGGAAACTGTCCTAACCCCATAACCTCAGCATCACTGTGAGTAAAACTCTTTCTAATTATATGACTGTGTTGTATGCACATTAGCATTGCTAATCAGCTTACTGCCGTGGAATTGTATCTTTACTACTGATGTTTGTAGAATGTCCAATGACATAGTTGCAGCTCTGTTCCAGTGCTTGGGTGCTAGTGTATTTCAAACCACAAGTCTGAAATTCATAGTGCAAACCACAGTATATGGAAATATTTTAAGCCATGTATAATTTTATGTCACTAACTGGAGTTTCCATACAATTTTATTTATCCAAAATGTTCATGGTGTCTAATGCTATATTACACCGGATCTTTAGCTTAAAAAATTGAATTTAAATGAACACTTGATCTCACTTTTTTTTACTGTATGTTTGTTTCTTCTTTGACTGATAGGCAATCATCTCTTCTGGGGGAAGATTTCTTAATCTGTGTTAAAGAATAGCTGATGATTTCTGAAAATCACTTTCAAAAAGCCTGTGTGAGGTCATCATGATTGCCACAAATGAATATTTATTAATGTCCATTGGATTCTTGACATTCTAAGTTTTGCAGAGATTTCACTGAAGATAAACAATGGTGTATAACATTCAGGATTGAGCTAAGGTGTAAAGGGGAAAAGATTTATGTGAATATAATTTTATACACATAAATTTGAAGAAAATTATTACATAATTAGAATGTATGTTTTAGCAAATATACGGTATATCCCTAATGCATATGAACATGGCAGAAATATGATGAAAGAGGCATATATGGAACAATTTCTATATTTACTCCTGGAAACTAAACCAAAGCCTTGTGTAAAATCTCTCTCAAGTTAATGAGATACCAAGAATAAAGCAGAATATAATAGAACCAAATAATTAAGACTCATGTGCTCCCCACATTTGGCACTGCCTTATTTAGTGGAAAGTATAGTTGAGTATAACTGTTGAAAGAAGAGTTTAAGATGGTAAAAGCAATTTAAAAAAAAAAGATATTTGCAAGTCCATTGGCAGTAAAATGATATGGCAAGAGTTTCATGTTAAAAAGATAACTGGCAGTTCTACATGAGGCAAAAAGAAAGGAGAAAGAAGTTAAGAATGGATTACCATGACTACTATAGTAGTCAACGTGAGAAAATTATACTAACTGAAGTCCATAAAACATAAATTTACAAATTTATAATGAGGGATTTGAGAAATAAATGTTCGATAAAAAGAATTAAGGAAGGAAAGGAATACTGATAAAGAATAATAATTGATTCACTTTATCTCTCAATGACACATTTGTTTGCACTGCTCTCTGCCAGCCACTATGCTAGGGGCTAAGTGAAGAATAAAAAAATTTATAAGAGAATTCCTGGACAGGGAATCTAGTATTAAGTTGAAAATTCTCCCACTACTCAACATCCAGAAGTGGTAGCTAAAATGCAACAAATATCCCTTTGAGTATATAGCTGTGCTTGTCAGAAAGAAAAATCCTCAAGACCTAAAAATGGAGAGGGTTTAAAAAATAGAGTGGCAAGTATGAGTAGTAACATGGGCTATCCTGGGAATGGGATGGGGGTGGGGGAATGTCCTGGCCCAAGCATATAGGTTTAATAGCCAGTCACGATTGGGAACCCTAGGAATTTGTTCAAAGAACAGAATTTTTTTTTTTTTTAAATCTCTCCATCACAGGCAGACCACAAGGTACATTTTTTCTCAACCTGGACTGTATGTCTAAGTGAATAAAAAAGCTTCCCTGAGAATTTCTAACCAATAGGCATAACATTTTTTAGGTTTGAGGTCTAAACTTACACTCCTTACATTCCGTATGTTGAGAAATCAATATAAAAATATTAATTGAACGTAAATATTCCCTAGGTGCCTTACAAGAAACTAAGATAAAAGCTATTCTAGAATGAAGCACCCTCAACCCAGGCTACACTGTGTTTCCTCAGAAAATGAACTGCTCAACATGGTTTCACTTTACAAAAGTTACAAAATATGCAAGGATATAGCCAATATGAATAAGAGTCAGTAGACCCAATTATACACTAGGATTAGCCTCTATTAACTTCAGATAATTGAATGGAGAATATATATAGAAAAGTATAAAATATTTTCAACAAAATACCAAAACATTAAAGTAGAATATCTAAAGGTGAAAAAAATTGGCCATTGAAGAGAGAATTGACAACCAGAAGATAGATCTGAGAAAATTACCCTAAAGGCAATAGAGTTAGAAAAATTGAATTGGAGTTTCATAGACACGGCAAATAAAATGAGAAGATCCAACATACATATAATAGGAGTTGCAGATTGAGACCATGGAAGAATGAAAGAGAGATAATATTTGATGATGAAGTTATTGAGAGTTTTCCCAACAGTTTTGCAAACACCTAAATTTCTGTAATAAAAACTTTTTAAATAAATTTATTTAGTTAGTTATTTTTGGCTGTGTTGGGTCTTCGTTGTGGCGCACAGGCTTTCTTTTTAATTGCAGCGAGCGGGGGCTACTCTTCATTGTGGTGCGCAGGCCTCTCATTAAGGTGGCTTCTCTTGTTGCGGAGCACGGGCTCTAGGTGCACGGGCTTCAGTAGTTGTGGCACATGGACTCAGTATTTGTGGCTCGCAGGCTCTAGAGCGCAGGCTCTAGAGCGCAGGCTCAGTAGTTGTGGCACATGAGCTTAATTGCTCCGTGGCATGTAGGATCTTCCCAGACCAGGGCTCGAAACTGTGTCCCCTGCATTGGCAGGTGGATTCTCCACTGCACCACCAGGGAAGCCCATATAATAAAGGCTTTTTAACTTTAATTATCTGGAATAGTTTCGCTTTTCCTGGCTGACCATGATTGATACATAATCTCACCTAAGC
Organism: Balaenoptera acutorostrata; assembly: GCF_949987535.1. NCBI lineage: Eukaryota > Metazoa > Chordata > Mammalia > Artiodactyla > Balaenopteridae > Balaenoptera > Balaenoptera acutorostrata. Next base: position 15,714,791 of record NC_080082.1, on the reverse strand, counting down.
TATTATTTAAGAATGAGAGCATAATAAATAAATTTTCAAAACAAACAAGAAGTGAAAGAGTTTATATACTTATAGACTCTCTGAAAGAATTAGTAAAGAATACTTCATGTGATAGGAGAATGATCCTTGAGGGAAGAATGGCATCATTCTGAGTGAAAAAAGCCAATCTCAAAAGATCATATAAAGTGTGATTCCACTTATACAATATCTTGAAAATGACATAATTATAGTGAAGGAGAGCATGTTCATGATTGCCAGGGGTTAAGGATGATGGGTGGAGGGTGGGCAGAGAGGACTGAGGTGACTATAGAAGAGTAGCATGAGAGAGAACTTTGTGATGATGGAACATGCTGTATCTTGATTGCAGTCGTGGTTACATGAATCTACATATGTGATAAAGTGACACAGAGCTATATACAGATGTTTTACCAATGTAAATCTCCTGTGTTTGCTATTTGCCACAGTTATTTAAGATGTAGCCATTGGAGGATATTGGATAAAGTGTACATGGACCTCCCTGTATTATCTCTACAAATTCTTTTGAATCTATAATTATTTCAAAATAAAAATTTCTCTAAAAAGGAAAAATAAAAGTGGAACTGGAACAATGAAAAATAATATCATGTAAGAAGGGAGAAGATTTTCCCTTAAGAGTCTTAAATTCCTTGTATTATTTGAGAGGAAGATATACTGATTGATTTTAGATTTTAAGTCAGTTTTCTGTAGTAAAAGCTTAGGTATATCCATTAAAAATATAAAACTGTAATTAATGTGTGATTTCTAAACCAGTATAAAGAAAGGGAATAGGGCAGAGTAAAGAAAATTTAGGAGATGAATTTTATTTCTGGCAGTGTGGTTAACTAAGTACTAACAGCAACTTCCCACTAAAAACAATTTAAAATGCTGAATAAAAATTTTTTTAACTTAATTCTATCCATGAGTTGGTAAGAAAGTGAGGGAAATTCCAGGAACTGTCCAAGTAAATATCTTAAGGCTGCAACCTGAAAGGAAAAGAGAAGGGAACAAAGTAATTGGAATTAAAAGTTAAGTTTCCTCTAATCTTTAGAAGGAAGGATTGGATATTTAGATCTTTATTAAGCTTGAGCTGTAATAATGTAGGTATGTGTGCAGAAATGTATGTGGAATTACTAAAAGAAAGATAATGACAGGCTATATATATATGTACATATATATATATATATATATATGTACATATATTTTTTTTTAAGTTTGAAAACCTATATAAATTTCACGTAGACTTTAAGGGGAAAACTGTATTAGAGGTAAGGACATGTTACTACATAAGTATAAAAGTTTCACTACTAGAAGGATACAACATTTCTAAATGCATATGATAAGAGAGGTTAAAAATAAATATAGCGGGGCTTCCCTGGTGGTGCAGTGGTTGAGAATCTGCCTGCCAATGCAGAGGACATGGGTTCGAGCCCTGGTCTGGGAGGATCCCACATGCCACAGAGCAACTAAGCCCACGAGCCACAACTACTGAACCTGCGCGTCTGGAGCCTGTGCTCCACAACGAGAGGCCGCGACAGTGAAAGGCCCGCGCACTGCCATGAAGAGTGGCCCCCTCTTGCTGCAACTGGAGAAAACCCTCACACAGAAACGAAGACCCAACACAGACAAAAATAAATAAATAAATTTATAAAAAAAAATAAAAATAAAAAAAATAAATATAGCAACAATTGACAGAACTGTAGGAGAAATAGACAAATTTACCAGCCTTCTTTGAAGTGTTTAACATGTATCTCTCAGTTTTTGCAAGATTCATCTTACATTAATAAATTAGTTACTGTAATTAACCACTCATTAAAATCAAGAGCTAGACCTACTTTTCACATGTTTTGTAGATATTCTTTTTATTCCCTCATTATTTAATATAATTTTTAAAATTAAAAAAACTTTGTCAACAGAAGGCAGAAAAAAACAAGGAAGTTCTAAGGAAGAGCAAAATAAAAATATTAGGTACAAAATAAGATGATAGAGATATACTCAAATATTAGTTTTCAGAAATGTAAAATGTACTAATCTTATCAGATTAAAAAACAATGTTGTCAGATTTTTTAAAATTTATCTACATTTTACTTATGAGAAGCATACTTGACACATTAGGACACAGAGATTAGAAGTGAAAGAAATGTATGAGGCAAACACTAATAAAAAGAAAGCTAAAAGAAAGCTAATATAATATATTGATATCAGATCCAGTGTTCTTTAAGGCAAAGGCGTTATTAGAGAAAAAGAGCCTACTACAAATTATAAAATGAAAAACTCCAAAGAAAATATAAAAGAAAAACTTGTATGCACCTATTAACTATATACAGCAAAAATTGACAGAATTACAAGAATAAAATGACAAATCTGCAGTCATAATGGGAGATTTAATACCCTTTTCTATAATTGCTCAAGCATGCAAATTATTAGTAAGGCTAGAAAAGAGTTGAACAAAACAATTAACAGTGTGATCTAATGGATAGACTAACACAGTGATTACAATAGTTAATGAATATAGTTTTCAAATAAATGTGTGATATTTGTAAGAATGTACAACATATTAGGGTACAAAGCAAGTCTTAACAAAAGCTTTAAAAAAATCAGTATCACACTAACTGTATTCTCTAACCAGCGTAGTTAGAAATCAAAACCAACAAGATAATCTCAAACATCCCTTAGCCTTGGAAATTTAAAACCACAGTTCTAAATTCATGAGTCAGAAATAAAAATTGCAACAGAAGATGGAAATTACTTAATATGGCACAATAATCAAAAATATAGTATTTCAGAGCCTGTGAGATGAAGCTAAGGAGGTACTTAGAGGAAAAGTTATAGCTGAATATTTAACTTGAGAAAAGTAAACTGAGAAAGTAAAAGGAAGGAAATAAAGAGCAGAAGTTGAGGAATTAGAAGATAAAGATAGAATTAAAAGATTTTTCTTTGAAAAGAATAATATAATAGAGAAACATGAAGCAAAACTGATCAAGAAAAGCAGAAAGCCATAAATAATTAGGAGTGAAAAGGGAGTCATAGCTAAAGGTACATTCATATTTTAAAACATAAGGGAATACATTTGAGGATCAAGGATTACCTAGCTCTGTTCCCTTGGAGTTACAAATAATCACCACAGCTGACTTTTGGAATGTGAGCTATGTTTATACCAGGCATCATTGGTTATATTAAAAATGACACTTGATGAGTAAATAACATTGGCCTGGGAGAGCTGTAAACAAGCTATTAATACCTGGTAGGAAATCATAGCTTTAAACTTCTCTGAGTGTGGTGACTTTAAGGTATCCCTATATTAAAGGAAATATCAGTTACTCCTTTACCCACCCAATGTGATTTTTTTTTTTTGGTTTTTTTTTTTTTAACATCTTTATTGGAGTATAATTGCTTTACAATGGTGTGTTAGTTTCTGCTTTATAACAAAGTGAATCAGTTATACATATACATATGTCCCCATATCTCTTCCCTCTTGCATCTCCCTCCCTCCCACCCTCCCTATCCCACCCCTCTAGGTGGTCACAAGGCACAGAGCTGATCTCCCTGTGCTATGCAGCTACTTCCCACTAGCTACCTATTTCAAATTTGGTAGTGTATATATGTCAATGCTACTCTCTCACTTTGTCCCAGCTTACCCTTCCCCCTCCCCGTGTCCTCAAGTCCATTCTCTACATCTGCATCTTTATTTCTGTCCTGCCCCTAGGTTCTTCAGAACCTTCTTTTTTTTTTTTAGATTCCATATATATGTGTTAGCATATGGTATTTGTTTTTCTCTTTCTGACTTACTTCACTCTGTATGACAGACTCTAGGTCCATCCACCTCACTACAAATAACTCAGTTTCGTTTCTTTTTATGGCTGAGTGATATTCCATTGTATATATGTGCCATATCTTCTTTATCCATTTATCTGTCGATGGACACTTAGGTTGCTTCCATGACCTGGCTATTGTGAATAGTGCTGCAGTGAACATTGTGGTACATGACTCTTTTTGAATTATGGTTTTCTCAGGGTATATGCCCAAAAGTGGGATTACTGGGTCGTATGATAGTTCTATTTTCAGTTTTTTAAGGAACCTCCATACTATTCTCCATAGTGGCTGTATCAATTTACATTCTCACCAACAGTGCAAGAGGGTACCCTTTTCTCCACACCCTCTCCAGCATTTATTGTTTGTAGATGTTTTGATGATGGCCATTCTGACCAGTGTGAGATGATACGTCATTGTAGTTTTCATTTGCATTTCTCTAATAATTAGTGATGTTGAGCATCCTTTTATGTGTTTGTTGGCAATCTGTATATCTTCTTTGGAGAAATGTCTATTTAGGTCTTTGCCCATTTTTGGATTGAGTTGTTTGTTTTTTTGATATTGAGCTGCATGAGCTGCTTGTATATTTTGGAGATTAATCCTTTGTCAGTTGCTTCGTTTGCAAATATTTTCTCCCATTATGAGAGTTGTCTTTTCATCTTGTTTATGGTTTCCTTTGCTGTGCAAAAGCTTTTATGTTTCATTCGGTCCCATTTATTTATTTTTGTTTCTATTTCCATTTCTCTAGGAGGTGGGTCAAAAAGGATCTTTCTGGGATTTATGTCATGGAGTATGCTGACTATGTTTTCCTCTAAGAGTTTTATAGTGTCTGGCCTTACATTTAGGTCTTTAATCCATTTTGAGTTTATTTTTGTGTATGGTGTTAGGGAGTGTTCTAATTTCATACTTTTACATGTACCTGTCCAGTTTTCCCAGCACCATTTATTGAAGAGGCTGTCTTTTCTCCATTGTATATTCTTGCCTCCTTTATCAAAGATAAGTTGACCAGATGTGCGTGGGTTTATCTCTGGGCTTTCTATCCTGTTCCATTGACCTATATTTCTGTTTTTGTGCCACAACTATACTGTCTTCATTCCTGTAGCTTTGTAGTATAGTCTGAAGTCAGGGAGTCTGATTCCTCCAGCTCCGTTTTTCTTTCCCAAGGTTCCTTTGGCTATTCGGGGTCTTCTGTGTTTCCACACAAATTGTGAAATTTTTTGTTCTAGTTCTGTGAAAAATGCCATTGGTGGTTTGATAGGGATTGCATTGAATCTGTGGATTGCTTTGGGTAGTATAGTCATTTTTGCAATGTTGATTCTTCCAATCCAAGAACATGGTATATCTCTCCATCTGTTTGTATCATCTTTAATTTCTTTCATCAGTGTCTTATAGTTTTCTGCATACAGGTCCTTTGTATCCTTAGGTAGGTTTATTTCTAGGTATTTTATTCTTTTTGTTGCAGTGGTAAATGGGAGTGTTTCCTTAATTTCTATTTCAGGTTTTTCATCATTAGTGTATAGGAATGCAAGAGGTTTCTTGCATTAATTTTGTATCCTGCTACTTTACCAAATTCATTGATTAGTTCTAGTAGTTTTCTAGTAGCATCTTTAGGATTCTCTTTGTATAGTATCATGTCATCTGCAAACAGTGACAGTTTTACTTCTTTTCCGATTTGGATTCCTTTTATTTCTTTTTCTTCTCTGATTGCTGTGGCTAAAAATTCCAAAACTATGTTGAATAATAGTGGTGAGAGTGGGCAATCTTGTCTTGTTCCTGATCTTAGTGGAAATGGTTTCGGTTTTTCACCATTGAGAACGATGTTGGCTGTGGGTTTGTCATATATGGCCTTTATTATGTTGAGGTAGGTTCCCTCTATGCCTACTTTCTGGTGGGTTTTTATCATAAATGGGTGTTGAATTTTGTCGAAAGCCTTTTCTGAATCTATTGAGATGATCATATGGTTTTTATCCTTCTATTTGTTAATATGGTGTATCACATTGATTGATTTGTGTATATTGAAGAATCCTTGCATTCATGGGATAAACCCCACTTGATCATGGTGTATGATCCTTTTAATGTGCTGTTGGATTCTGTTGGCTAGTATTTTATTGAGGATTTTGCATCTATGTTCATCAGTGATATTGGCCTTTAGTTTTCTTTCTTTGTGACATCTTTATCTGGTTTTGGTGTCAAGGTGATGGTGGCCACGTAGAATGAGTTTGAGAGTGTTCCTCCCTCTGCTATATTTTGGAAGACTTTGAGAAGGATAGGTGTTAGCTCTTCTCTAAATGTTTGATAGAATTCGCCTGTGAAGCCATATGGTCCTGGGCTTCTGTTTGTTGGAAGATTTTTAATCACAGTTTCAATTTCAGTGCTTGTGGTTGGTCTGTTTATATTTTCTAGTTCTTCCTGGTTTAGTCTTGAAGGTTGTGCTTTTCTAAGAAGTTGTCCATTTCTTCCAGGTTGTCAATTTTATTGGCATGGACAATTGCCAGTTGCTTGTAGTAATCTCTCATGATCCTTCATATTTCTGCAGTGTTAGTTGTTACTTCTCCTTTTTCATTTCTAAGTCTGTTGATTTGAGTCTTTTCCCTTTTTTTCTTCATGAGTCTGGCTAATGGTTTATCAGTTTTGTTTATCTTCTCAAAGAACCAGCTTTTAGTTTTATTGATGTTTGCTGTTGTGTCCTTCATTTCTTTTTCATTTATTTCTGATCTGATTTTTATGATTTCTTTCCTTCTGCTAACTTTGGGTTTTTTTGTTGTTCTTCTTCTTCTTTCTCTAATTGCTTTAGGTGCAAGGTTAGGTTTTTTATTTGAGATTTTTCTTGTTTCTTGAGGTAGGATTGTATTGCTATAAACTTCCCTCTTAGAACTGCTTTTGCTGCATCCCATAGGTTTTGGGTCACCGTGTTTTCATTGTCATTTGTTTCTAGGTATTTTTTGATTTCCCCTTTGATTTTTTCAGTGATCTCTTGGTTATTTGGTAGTGTATTGTTTAGCGTCTATATTTTTGTAATGTTTACAGGTTTTTTCCTGTAATTGATACCTAGTCTCATAGCACTGTGGTCGGAAAAGATACTTGATATGATTTCAGTTTTCTTAAATTTACCAAGGCTTGATTTGTGACCCAAGATATGATCTATCCTGGAGAATGTTCCATGAGCACTTGAGAAGAAAGTGTATTCTGTTGTTTTTCAATGGAATGTCCTATAAATATCAGTTAAGTCCATCTTGTTTAATGTGCCATTTAAAGTTGTGTTTCCTTATTTATTTTCATTTTGGATGATCTGTCTACTGCTGAAAGTGGGGTGTTAAAGTCCCCTACTATGATTGTGTTACTGTTGATTTCCCCTTTTGTAGCTGTTAACATTTGCCTTATGTATTGAGGTGCTCCTATGTTGGCTGCATAAATATTTACAATTGTTATATCTTCTTCTTGGATTGATCCCTTGATCATTATGTGTTGTCCTTTGTCTCTTGTAATAGTCTTTATTTTAAAGTCTGTTTTGTCTGATATGAGAATTGCTACTCCAGCTTTCTTTTGATTTCCATTTGCATGGAATATCTTTGTCCATCTCCTCACTTTCAGTCTGTATGTGTCCCTAGGTCTGAAGTGGGTCTCTTGTAGACAGCGTATATAAGGGTCTTGTTTTTGTATCCATTCAGCCAGTCTATGTCTTTTGGTTGGAGCATTTAATCCATTTACATTTAAGGTAATTATTGATAAGTATGTTCCTATTCCCATTTTCTTAATTGTTTTGGGTTTGTTATTGTAGGTCTTTTCCTTCTCTTGTGTTTCCTACCTAGAGAAGACGTTCCTTTAGCATTTGTTGTAAAGCCTGTTTGGTGGTGCTGAATTCTCTTAGCTTTTGCTTGTCTATAAATGTTTTAATTTGTTCATCGAATCTGAATGAGATTCTTGCTGGGTAGAGTAATCTTGGTTGTAGGTTTTTCCCTTTCATTACTTTAAATATTTCCTGCCACTCCCTTTTGGCTTGCAGAGTTTCTGTTGAAAGATCAGCTGTTAACCTTATGGGGATCCCCTTGAATGTTATTTGTTGCTTTTCCCTTGCTGCTTTTAATATTTTTTCTTTGTATTTAATTTTTGATAGTTTGATTAATGTGTGTCTTGGCGTTTTTCTCCTAGGATTCATCTGGTATCTGGATTTATCGTCAGAGATGTATTGGTGATTAGAGCATTGTACATGTGGTAGCCTCTCCAAATTATGAGATTCTCTTGTATTGGACATGAAATCAGGTCCTTTCTACCTTTTCAGACTGGCTTCTGTTCAGGATTTCCAAGCTGCTATAATTCTGAGTCATTCTCATCTCTGCTCTTCTCCACTCCTTCTGAAAATTTTGAACCAGGTACTAATCTAGGTCCATGGATTTCAGTAGTAAAAAGCAGTCAAAAATGTCTGGCTTCATGGAGTTTATACTGGTCTTCCTAAAGCCGGGCCATGTGCAGCAGCAACTTATTCCAGCCGCTCTTCCATAAAGCCCCCAATATGATTTTGTTCCCTCAGTTCTGAGATTAGCTCCTTTTTGGCTTAGTGGCCTGTTGTGATGACTTCTCCTACTCAAGAAAAATGCATGATATTGCCCTGCCAGTATGCTGTATATCCTGACCTGTATTCTGCTAAAAGAATTTACGCCAAGAGTAGCCTATAATAGTTATGTGCATGTAATTGTAGGTTAAGCACAGAAAAACTTCCCCTAGTGGGCATAAATTACTTCGGGCCAATAAATTTGAAAATGTAGCTGAAATGGACCGTTTCCCATTTTAGAAAAATAAAAACTTTAAAAAATTGACTCAAGAGCCATTAGAAAATATAAATAGAACTGTAATTCTATAAGAAATTAATATATCCATAACTTCTTAAGAAATTAAATTTTTTGTTCACTAGAAGATATGATAGACAGTGAAAATACAATCCAGACACTGGGAAATTATTTTGATACCATGTCATAAGAGCGAAAATGATCATACCCTATGGTAGAGCAAATCCACTTCTAGGTAGTACCTTAAGGAAACTCTCATATATACGTGGGGAGACATGTACAAGAATATTTGTTACATCACTCTAAGAGTGAATAGTTGCAAACAAACTATCCATCAAAAAGAGAATAAATAAATGTCCTGTGATCAGTTAATGTAAAAGTGTATTATATACCCAGTTAATAAATGAACTAGAGCCATTTGCAGCAACATGAGCAAATATGGTAAGCAATGTACAACACAGTAAGCCAAAATATAATGTGTACATTGGGGTGTCATTAATATAAAGTAAAATGCAGAGATAGTGATATGTAATAAAAGTAGAAAAACATGCATGAGAATTTACGATAACCGTTACCTCTACTAGGGGAAGGGGTCGGGATGGAGAGAACTGCACAGGTACTTCAGTTTTATCTTTAATGTTTTATTCCTTCAGCTGGGTGCTAGTTAAATTTCTCGTAACTTTTTTGGAAGCATTAAGTGTTGTATTAAAGAAAGGTATATAAGGTACAATACCAATTTTAATGTACTTATATTACAAGAAGGGCTATAAGATGATAACAAACTATTATATTAAAAGGCATTACATAATCACCATAAGAATAGTAAAAAGAACAGGTATGGTACGATTTTAGATAAAATAGCAATGCTTCTCTGTTAGTGTGATGAAAGAAAATTTCATGGAGATGGAGGCATTTGATATTGGTAAAATTCTGATAGACTTGTTTTTAAGGTTCTATTTTGTCCTTTTCCCTTTATTATATATTTAGTGAACCCCTGTGGCATATCTGCAAAGACAGTTGGCAAAGCATGGGGTGTGTTTTAAGGTAGGGCAATTAGATTAATTTGCGAGGGTTAATGGATTTGTGAAGCAAGAAGTGAACAGTAGGGATATAACAAGTAGTTAGGGATAAGATTGTGATAAGTCTTGAATGTCTGGTGTAGAAATTTAGACCTTATTCTTTAAGGAATTGTTTTTCAGTTTTTTGTTTTTAACCATGATTCACAGGATACATTTACATTGTGACTCAAAACACATGACTGGGAAAAAAAGTTTCACAAAATATTATGTACCCTTTAAAAACATTGTTCTTAGCAAATGGAAAGCAGTTGAATGCCTTCAAATAGCAATGTGAGATGCAAAAAATTAAAAATAAGCCAAACATGTGTCTGACCATAGTCTGCAGTCTATTTTAAAGTGAATAGATTCTGGGTATAGGGAGATCTGATAAAAAGCTGTTGCATTAGGTTAGACATGATGGCCTTGTCAATTGAAAAAACAGTTGAGAGAATTGTGAAGGAAGAATTAGCAGAACCTGTGACTTTGGAAGTCCTGAAAGAGCTTTACTAACAAGTGTCAGAACCTTTAACAAAAATGGAAGAATGTGGCATCTGGTCTTTGTCCTAAGGTTTTCACATTCTCATGACACATTGTAAAGGTACAGATTGTGACCCTCATTTGAGGTTGGTGGTCTGCCTTTATGTTAAAGAAAATGCAAATGATTCAAGAAAAATACTGAAAGCATTAGGACATTTAAAGGTACTTGGAGTCCTAATATGAAGTTAACGTTGGAAACAAGTAATTTGGGAATTAGTGGCGTCATGGAAACTGAAAACTAGCAAGGTTAAATAGACTGCAGATAGACACTTAGTCATTGATTAAGTAAGGGCAAATAAAGCAGTAAGTGTAAACTGGATGGGAATTGGGTTATGGTATTTAAAATAACCTGCACTTCTGAGTGAAAAACAGAAATAAAAGATGATGAAGCATTCCTGTAATTTAATATGAAATAAAAGTTAAAAACAGAATTTCTGAGAGAAAAGAGAGAACCACCCAAATGTCAGTTACAGAACTGAGTCTGAAGCAGTTTGCAGCGGGGAAATTTTATAACAGCATACTGATGATTTTCTTTCTTAATATTGCAGAAAGAGAAGAATAAAAAGGAAAAAGTGATATTACTTTTAACACCATTTCTTATTTCACTTCTAAGAAATATGATAAAACACTTCTTTGTCAAAAGGGAAACTACAATTTTAAATAGACTGAATTTTATTTGGGGCTACATTGGCATCTTTAAGATGATGCTTCTTGGGTTTTTTTGTTTGGTTGGGTTTTTTTGTTTGTTTTTTGTTTGTTTGGTTTTTTTTTTTACTTCTTACTTTCTACCCCCTGCCCTGCCCCCACGAAGCAGATCACTTTTTTAAATTAAATTTTCAATTTTGAGATAATTGTAGATTCACATGCAGTTGCAAGAGATAATATAAAGGGATCCCATATACCCTTTATTCAGTTCCCCTCAATGGTCATATCTTGCAAAACTACAGTACTATATCACAACCAGGATGTTGACATTGATACAGTCAAGATACAAAACATTTCCATCACTGCAAGCATTTCTCATGCTGCTTTTTATAGCTACACGTACCTCCCGTCTCCAGCTTTCCTTATCCCCTGGCAACTAGTAATCTGTTCTCCATTTCTATAATTTTGTCACATCAAGAATGTTATATAAATGGAATACACAATATATAATCTTTTAGGATTGGCTTTTTCTTTACTCAGCATCATACTTTGGAGATTCATCCAGGTTTTTTTGCATGTATCAGTTGTTCTTTCCATTTTATTGCTGAGTGGTATTCCACTCAGTAGATGTTCCACAGTTTATTTACCCTTTGAAGAACATCAGGGTTGTTTTGTTTTGAGCTGTTTCTGAATAAAACTGCTTGTATTAGTTTCCTGTGGCTACCATAACAAATTACTACAAACGGGCTTAAAGCACTGGAAATTTATTCTCTCACATTTCTCTGAGGCCCAGAGTCCAAAATCTGGCAGGACCCTACTCCCTTTGAGAGTCCTGGGGGAGAATCCATTCTTTGCCTCTTAACAGTTTATCTGGCTTCCTTGTAGCTCTATCACTCCAGGTCCTGCCTCTGTCTTCATATCGACTTCCTCTCTCCTATCTGTCAACTGTCCCCTTTGTGTCTCTTATAAGGACACTTGTGTTTAGATTTAGGGCCCACAGATAATCCAGGATGGTCTCTTCATATCAAGATCCTTCATTAGATCTCCAAAAACCCCTTTTCCAAATAAGGTAACATTCACAGGTTCCAGGAATTAAGACATGAACATATCTCTTGGGGAGCCATCGTTCAACCCAGCACACTGCTCTAAACACTCAGGTACCCGATTTTGTTTGAAAGTAAGCCTTCATTTCACTGTGATAAATGCCCTGGAATGCAGTTGCTAGGTTGTATGGTAATTGCATGTTCAGTTTTTTTTTTTTTTCTTTTAGAAAATGCCAGGGTATTTTCCAGAATTGCTTTACCATTTTACATTCCCACCAGCAGTATATGAGAGCTTCATTTTCTCTGCATCCTGAGCAGCAATTGATGATGTTGCTATTTTTTATTTTAGACATTCTGATAGGTGTATAGTGATGTCTTATTGCAGTTTTACTTTGTATTTCCTTAATGGCTAATAGCTAATGATGCTGAACATCTTTTCATGTGTTTATCTGCCATCTATATATCTTCTTTGGGGAAATGTCTCTGCATGTCTGTTGCCTGTGTTCTAATTGGATTGTGTGCTTTTTTTCACTGTTGAGTTTTAAGCGTTTTTTATATAGTCTAGATACTAATTCTTTGTCAGATATTCCTTTCCAATGCATATGCTATTTATTTCCTTTTCTTGCCTTATTGCACTGGCTAGAACTTCCAGCCATGTTAAGTTAGAGCAATGAGAGCAGACATCCTTCTCTTGTTTCCAATCTTAGAAGGAAAACATTCAGTCTGGTACCATTAAGTATAATATTAGGTGTAGGGTTTTTTTTACAGTTGCTCTAAATTCCCCTCTCTTCTTGTCATTCTGAAATTTTGTCATGAATAGGTATTAAATTTTGTCAAATGCTGTTTTTTTGCATCAGTTAATATGATCATGTGATTTAGCCTTTGAATTTTGAATATTTAACCAGTCTCTATCCCTGTAATAAATCCCACTTGGTCATGGTTTCTAATTCTTTTGGTATATTGTGAATTGTATTTGATAATTTTTGTTAAGCATTTTTGCATCTATGTTAATAAGAGATATTGGTCTGTAGTTCCCTCCCCCCTCCTCTCTTTCTTTCTCTCCTTCTTTCTTTTCTTTCTTTCCTTCCTTCCTTCCTTTTTCTCTTTTTTGGTACTGTCATTGTCTGATTTTGGTATCAGGGTTAATGCTAGCTTCATAAAATGAGATAGAAAATGTTCCCTCTTCTGTTTTCTGGAATAGATTGTGTAGAGGTGGTGTTAATTCCTCCTTAAACATTTGGTAGCATTCTTCAGGGAAACTGTCTGGGCCTGGGGATTTCTTCTTTGGTGGTTTTTAAAATTATAAATTCAATTTATTTAATACTCACAGGGGTATTCAAGTTATGTCTTTCATACTGAGTGATTTTTGGTGACTTAAGATTTTTTGGAATTAGTCCATTTAATCTAAGTTGTCAAATTTGTATGTGTAGAGTTGTCTGCAGCTTTTTTTCATTATCCTTTTGATGTTTGAAGGGTCTGAAGTGGTATTCTCTGTTTTATTCCTGATATTGGTAATTACTATGTTTGTCAACTTTATTGATGTTTTAAAAAAACAGTTTGTTTCATTGATTTTCTCTATTGTTTATCTGTTTTCAATTTCATTGACTTCCTATCTACTCTTTATTATTTCCTTCCTTCTGCTTGTTTTAGGTTTATTTTTATCTTCTCTTTCTAGGTTCTTGAGATTGAGCTTAGATTACTGATTTGAGAATTTTCTTCTTTTCTAGTGTATATAGTTAGTAGTATAAATTTATTGCATTCCATTTACTATACCAAAAACTATCTATATCTATATAATTTTTTAAATTTGCAACAACAGTAAAAAACATAAAGTATATATAGAGGAATAAATCTACGTAAGGAGGTACATAATCTTTACAGTCAATGATAAACCTTATTAAAAGTTTAAAAATCTGAATAAATGGTCAGAGAAACTATGTTCATTAATAGACTAAATATCGTAAATATAATAGTTTCCCCCAAACTAGCCCTAGTCATTGCAATGGGATTCAAATATTGTGCATTTGAATTGAGTATTTCATACTCATCACATTGACAAAAAAATAAGATTACAAATGTTTATAAGCACAGATATGGAGAAATAACCTCAAAAACTACAGATGGTAGCAATAAATAGGTGCAGTCACTTTGAGGAGCAGTTTGGCAATATCTTAAAAAGCTGAAGATGCTCATATGTACCTTTACAAAACTCTCATATATGCCCACAAAGAAAGTTAAAATTAATGTTCATTGCTATGTTGTTAATAATAATGAAAAATTGGGAAAACCTGATTGTCCATCAATAAGAGAATGGATGAATGAATTTGGAAATATTCATTCAATGGCACACATATAGCACTTAAAATATATGAACTAGAGGTACATGTATCATTAGGAATAAAACTCCAAAATACAATGTTAAGCATGAAAATATTGCAGACTATGCACAGCATGATATCATCAGTATAACTCCTAAAACAGGCAAAGCATGATGGATGTCAGATTCAGGGTGCAGTTTACATCTCGGGAGGCAAGGAGAGAGGGAAATGAGGTGAGGAAGTGTTCCCCATCAGGCTTAAACGATAACTGTAATGTTCTATTTCTTTAAAAATATTAAGCAAATATGGAAACATGTTAAATTTAACAAAACTAGATGATGGCTATCCAGGTATTTAATGCCATTATTCTTTTTACTTCTTTGTATGCTTGAAATATTTGATAATTTTTTTTAAATTTTTTGTTTATTTCTTTTGGCTGCGTCGGGACTTCATTGCTGCACATGGGCTCTTCTAGTTGCGGCGAGCGGGGGCTACTCTTCGTTGCGATGCGTGGGCTTCTCATTGCGGTGGCTTCTCTTGTTGCGGAGCACAGGCTCTAGGCACGCGGGCTTCAGTGGTTGTGGCTCGCAGGCTCTAGAGCACAGGCTCAGTAGTTGTGGTGCACAGGCTTAGCTGCTCCGTGGCATGTGGGCTCTTCCCAGACCAGGGATCCAACCGGTGTCCCCTGCATTGGCAGGCGGATTCTTAACCGCCGCACCACCAGGGAAGCCCTATTTGATAACTTCTTAAAAAGAAAATGAAAACAGGGACTTCCCTGGTGGCACAGCGGTTAGGAATCCGCCTGCCAGTGCAGGGGACACGGGTTTGAACCCTAGTCCGGGAAGATCCCACATGCGCGGAGCAGCTAAGCCCGTGCGCCCCAACTACTGAGCCTGCACTCTGGAGCCCGTGAGCCACAACTACTGAGCCCGTGTGCCACAACTACTGAAGCCCGCACACCTAGAGCCCATGCTCCACAAGAAGAGAAGCCACTGCAATGAGAAGCCCACACACCGCAACGAAGAGTAGCCCCCACTCGCCGCAACTAGAGAAAGCCCGTGTGCAGCAACGAAGACCCAATGGAGCCATAAATAAATAAATAAATTTTTTTAAAAAACTAAAAACAGATAGTATTTTGCTAATGGACCCAGGAACCACATACAGAATAGGAATCCCAAAGTAAAAATTATCAAAGACCACTGTGAAAGAACGTGATATAGTCAGTGTATGTAAGGTTAATCAGTTTGTACCTGTGTAGCTGGCTAATAAATGTTCAGTTTAAACCTCTATATTTGAGGTACTGGGTACCTGTGGAGCCCACAGGCTGAGCCTCCCATGACAGCTATTCTCTTTTGCTGTTCATCTCTCTTTATCTGTGTTCCAATCTCTCTTTCTCCTCCCTCTTCCCTAGATGTGATGCTAGTCTAATGTTTTGTCCTTTCATCTGTTGATGAGAAGCAGGAAACATTTCTTTATTTCAATTGATCCCTTTTCTAAGTCAAAGGGCACACACACGAGACTTAAAGCAAGTCTCTGTGCCTATAAAAACCCTCAAAGGGGCTTTTTTTTTTTTCCTAAAAAGTGGGAGGTAATATTTTCAGGATCTTCCAGTAGAAACCAGTTCTCTTTTCCCTTTTATCTCTAGCCTTCCTCACATAGAAAGCTCTCTCTGTTGAAGTTCACTACCAGGACAGGTATGTGTGTCATGTGTTTGTGATCTATTCAAAGAGCTACTAATTTGCTAATATATAAGCCTTAAACATATACACAAAAAATCCTTTGTTAATTCCTATAGGAGAGGATCAGACCCATTTAATGTAATATATTACATAGAATGTGATTCTATGAGGATTCTACCTGATTCATCTTAAAATTGAAAGACTTTGTTATTCTATGCCATGGTTTTCCAAGCCAGCACAATAAGGTAACAGGACAAATTTTCAATCAGCAATCATATTTAGTAAAGCCCTACAGATTCTGTTATCACCAATAGACAAATCTATGTTATTTATGCTAGGTGGTGATAAGTGTTATAGAGAAAAATAAATCTAGGTAAAGGAAATAGAGAGTACCATGGGCAGGGAGAGATTGCTCTTCTATAATGGGTGATCAGGAATGATACCAGAAATAAGAAAGAGAGAGAGACTTGTAGCTCTGAGGAAAGAATATTTCAGCTAGAGGGAGCAGCAGTTATAGGGCTCAGAAAGTAAGAGTGTACCTGACACGTTCCAGGAACAACGAAGAGACCACTGGAAGCTGGAGTAGAGTGAAGGAGATGAAGACTAGTAGGAAATGAGGTCAGAGGAGTGCAGGTGGGGGTGTGGTCTTATCAAGTAGGGCCCAGTAAGTCAAGGTAAGTACTTTGGCTTTGACTTCAAATGAGACAGGAGGCCACTGAAGGATTTTGATCAAAGAAGGGACCTTTGGCTGTGGAGAAAAGAAGATGCCTGTAAGTCAGTCTTCCTTTATAAATTTATAAATGTAACAACAACAACAATAATAATAATAGTTAATATTTATGTGCTAATAAATATTAGCTATACTGTATTTTTCAAATATTCATGTATTTAATCCTTACCACAACACTATGAAATAGGTCATAATTATCTCCCATTTTCCTAATGAGGAAAGTGAAACACAAAGGGGTTCAGTAAATCGCCCAAGGCCACACAGCCACTAAATGGCATAGCTTGGATTCCAACCCAGGCAGTCTGACTTCATTGCTTCCACTCTTAATTAACAAAAATGTCATACTGCCTCTTGTACTTCAGGGTGGTACTATGAGGAATGTGTGGGTGTGTATATCTTAAAAATGTTAAGATCCACCAAGTACATAAAACCAATGAAGTAATGGAAAGAATAGAATTGTAATAGAAATAAATTATGTAGGTAGTTTTAGGTGTAGAGGATGGCACTTGTGGTAGATCACTGACTTGAGGGGGAAGATGGCTTGTAAAAGATACACGTATGTGAAAAAAATTTTATATTGAAGGAATAAACTTTCTGTAAATGTTTAATTAAAAGGCTAACTTAAAGGATAGGAAAGAATTAATCTAAGTGGCAATATTTTGGCCAGTGAGGATTGCTGCTGGATAAAATTAAATTTGAATAACATCAGCACGTATAAAAACACTAAAGAACTAAAAGTTTTTCTGTTACTCTGTAGAAGACTGATCTCTGACATGCCACAATATGTCCTGAAAGTACCCACTTCAGTTATTCTTTACCTATTTGCTGGATTAAACTGGGTTTCAAGATCAGTTCCATTTGAAAGGAAAATGTTTCTAGTGGTGGTTTAAGACACTTTTTTTCCTATTCGGTATTTAAACTGAGTCATCCAGTTTGAGACTATTGTGTCACATTTTCCACCTTTCATTCTCCTCAAGAGGCGGGAGTCAGGAGAAACACAAATGATGAACATTAGTGGCAAAGTGTGTGGTTACAAGAATCAATAAACCACAGGATCCTTCAGATTCTGAAACAGTTTTTTTTTTTTTTAAACAGGTGAGGCCACTATGTGGAGTCCACAAAAAGAGTGATTATCTAAAGGTGGTACTCAGAGTGTGAGAACCAGCCTATAATTAAAGCTTCCTTATCCCATTATAACTCCTTCTTTTACGTAGACATCCTGAGAGAACCCATAACCTTGACTGCCTCTGAATGTTTTACAGAATTTATGTTTTACAAAATAACAATGCCATTTAGTAAAGAAATTAACACATACTGTATAGTACTTAAGCTGTAATTGCAACAGTGTTAAACAGTCTTGCATGCAGATTAAAGAAAGCCTCCATTCTCAGATTTTAAGACTTTAAACCAGTTCACTCTAATCTCTCCAGTCTCCTGTGATGATATAAAGCATCACAGCCTCAAAAAACCTGTTTAGGATTTGTATTTTGAATTTTTATTAAAATTCTTTCTTGCTCCTGGCCTGATTTTTTAAGTTTAATTTCTTCCATATTTAATTGTATAACTCAGACTGATAAACTTTTCTTCCCAGCTCTTTAATTGATCCTTTCATTGAACAGATATAGGCTGTACTCTGTGAATTCTAGATTAGCCAAACAAAAGAGAAAACTAGGAAAACCCTGACAGTGGTACCAGTTTTAACATGTCCCTTGTCCTCATTTCTTCAATTCCAGCTTTTATCCACTTAAATTGAGTGCTGTTAGCTTAGATGGGGCCTTCATAATAGAAATAGATTCTAAAAGCAGAGGACTTTTACATTGTTTCAGGAATGAGACAGAAAATATGACAGATAGGAAACAGCAAGAATAGAGATGAACTACAACCCAATCAAAAAATGGGCAGAAGACCTAAATAGACATTTCTCCAAAGAAGACATAGAGATGGCCAAGAGACACATGAAAAGATGCTCAACATCACTAATTATTAGAGAAATACAAATCAAAACTACAATGAGATATCACCTCACACCCGTTAGAATGGGCATCATCAGAAAATCTACAAGCAATAAATGCTGGAGAGGGTGTGGAGAAAAGGGAACCCTCTTGCACTGTTGGTGGGAATGTAAATTGATACAGCCACTATGGAGAACAGTATGGAGGTTCCTTAAAAAACTAAAAATAGAACCACCATACGACCCAGCAATCCCACTACATACCCAGAGAAAACTATAATTCAAAAAGGCATATGCACCCCAGTGTTCATTGCAGCACTATTTACAATAGCCAGGACATGGAAGCAACCTAAATGTCCATCGACAGATGAATGGATAAAGAAGATGTGGTACATATATACAATGGAATATTACTCAGCCATAAAAAAGAACATAATTGGGTCATTTGTAGAGACATGGATGGACCTAGAGACTGTCATACAGAGTGAAGTAAGTCAGAAAGAGAAAAACAAATATTGTATATTAATGCATATATGTGGAATCTAGAAAAATGGTACAGATGAACTGGTTTGCAAGGCAGAAATAGGAACACAGATGTAGGGAATAAATGTATGGACACCAAGGGGGGAAAGGAGGGGTGGGATGAATTGGGAGAATGGGATTAACATATATACATTAATATGTATAAAATAGATAGCTAATGAGAAACTGCTGTATAGCACAGGGAACTCCACTTCACTGTACAGTAGAAACTAACACAACATTGTAAAACAACTATACCCCAATTTAAAAAATAAAATAAAATGTTACATTTCATTATTAAAAAAAAAAAGAATAGAGGTGAACTAGTTTAAAAAGACAAAGTCTTCCAGACTAAAGAAAAGAGGGATGTCAATGGGGGCAAATTGAAGGAGGTCTTTCAATTTGATAACAGTAAGTATAGTTGTTCTTGTGTGTATTTAAGATGAGCAGGCCTTTAGCTTGCCTATGCAAAGCTGACATTTACTGAGCACCTACTATGTACCCAACAGTACTTTACTTGTCTCAACTTACTTAATCCTCATAACAACTCTATGAGGTCATTACCATTATTTCTTCCATTTTATAGATGAGTAACTGAGGCATAGAGAATGTAAGTAACTTAACCAGTGTTATGTGCCTTGTGAGTGGTGGTGCCAGGTTTCAAACTCAGATAGTCTAGCACCAGAGCCTGTGCCCTTTACCGCTATGCTAAATCAGCTCTAAGATAGCAATTCTGTACTTCTGCTATACAACAAATTTAAAAGTATTTTTTGCACAAGTCTTAATTTGTCATATATCAGAGGGGAGGATAGTTTCAATGTAGAGAGGTGCCAAGATACTGGACCTACCAAACATGTAACAGAAGCTTTCTGAAATGGGATCCATAGTATAGTGTCATATCTCATTGGTTGAGAAAGAGAGGGGAATTTCATTTCACACACTCAAAATTTTTCCTAATCTTTTTGCTCGTTTTGTAGTGATACAAACTATAGAAGCTATTTTCTAAATTTATCTTTAAAAAGTTTTTTTTATAATACTACACAGAATGAAAAAATATGCACAGATGAAATTAATAGGAAATACTAACTATGAAATTGTCTACTATAAAGAAAATATGAGAATGAATACTTTGAAGATTATCTAATTTCAACAAAATTTAAATGTTAGTAAATGGTTATATTTCTTGGTGTGGCTACAAGTGATTTTGCACCTTCTTTGTGCTTTTCTTGAATTCTAATATTTCTTTCATTAACTTGTTTTCCCCATTATAACAGAAGTCATTTTTTTAAAGCTTCATGAATTTGAATAAAGAAGTTTAATTAAAGATTATTCTGTAATTAATTTGTAATTTTTTAAAGTGGCTGAGTTAGCTTACTGCATTATAAACTCATTGAGGGCAGAGAATATAAGTTCTCCTTCTTTTAATTTCCCACAATACCTTTTCTTGCAGATGGTACCAGGCTAATATGTAATCATTGACAAAAAAAAAAAATCCTTACTGTGAACACTTAAATTCACCAGAGGGAGAAATAAAATGAAATTTAGAAAATTTAGATGTATCTTCAAAAGCTGGTATAATAGAAGCAAGTGCTAGGGGATAGGGAGTCATGAAACTTAGGGAACTTAGAGCAGAGTAAGAAAAAGTCATAAGTATCAGAGTTCCCTGTGCCATCATAATAAAGTACAGCAGCTCAAGTTTTCACTAAAATTTGCAGTTTGCCAAAAGTAGCTCTTGTGATTTCACCAGAAACTTTTTAAAAATATAAGAAAGGTGATATTAAAACCAAACAAGATAACCACAAGAAAATTACAAACTGATCTGTCCCATGAACATAGAAATAAAAATCCTAAACAAATGCCAGCAAATTGAACCCAGTAATATAGAGAAATTATTATAAATTATGACCAAGTGAAGTTTATTCCAGGAATGCATGGGTAGTTTAACATTTCAAAATCAATCAATGTAATACATTGTATTAATAGAAAAAGAAAAAGGAGAATCACGTGATCATCTCCATAGGGTTTTTTTTTTGGCTTTGATAAACTTTAATAACCATTCATAATAAAAACTAGGAACAGAAAGGAACTTCTTTAACCTGATTAAGAGAATCTACAAAAATCCATGGCAGAATTCAAAACAAGACAAAGGTGCTCACTATCCATCATTTCTAGTCAGCATTGTACTGGAGTTCCTAGCTAGTACAATAAGACAAGAAAATGAAATCAAAATCATAAGCACTGGAAAGAAATAAAATAGTCATTATTCACAAATGACCTATTAATAACACGTGAAAAATCCAAATGAATTCACAGTGTTCTTGGAATAGGCCCATATTTCTTAAACAGAGCACCGAATGCTAACTGCAAAGAAAAATATAATTCATTGAGCTATGTCAAGGTTAAGAACTTCTGTTATCAAAAGACACCCTTAAAAAGAATATAAAGGCATACCACACCTAGAAGATATTTACAAAAGAGGACCTGACAAAAGACATATCTATAATATACAAATAACTCCTACAAATCAATAACAAAAAGCCAGATAACCCAATAGAAAAATAGACAAAAGACTTAAATAGAAGCTTCATAAAAGAGAATACCTGAATGACAATAAACATATGAAAAAGTGCTCTCAGCCTTATTAGACATAAGGGAAATGCATATAAAAAGAACAGGAATAGCTAAAATACCAAAAGTTGGCAAGAAAAAGAGCAATTAGAATTCTCGCAAGAGGGAGGCGATATGGGGATATATGTATATGTATAGCTGATTCACTTTGTTATAAAGCAGAAACTAACACACCATTGTAAAGCAATTATACTCCAATAAAGATGTTAAAAAAATAATAATTCTCATGCACTGCTGGTAGGAGTGTGAACTGATAAAAAAGCACTATGGAAAACTGCTTAGCAACAACTATAAAACTGAACATATACATACCCTATACCCAGTAGTTTCACTCCTAGGTATGTGTATATTCACAAAAGACATGTTCTAGAATTTTGTAGCATATATTTATAATAGTCAATACTAGAAATAGCCCAAATGTCCTTCAAGAGTAAAATGGATATGTTGTGGTATAGTCACACAATGGAACACTTTACAGCAGAGGTTAGCAAACTTTTTCTGTGAAGAGCTAGATAGTAAATATTCTAGGTTATATGACATACGAGTTTCTACTCCAGCTACTCAACTCTATTGTTGTAGCATGAAAGCAGCCATAGATAGTACTTAAACAAAAGAGCATGACTGTGTTTTTTTTAACTATTTATGGGCTTTGAAATTTGAATTTCATATAATTTTCATGTCATTAATATTACCTTTCTTTTGATTTTTTAACCATTTAAAAATGTAAAAATCTTTTTTAGCCACAGATCATACAAAAACAGGCAACAGGACACATTTGGTTCACTGGCCATAGTTTGGTGACCCCAGATCTGCAGTAATAAGAGTGAAGGAACATAACTAAATACATCAATGTAAATTAACTGCACATAATTTTGAGTGAAAAATCTAGACACAAAATAGTACATACTGGATGATTTCGTTTATATATAGTTAAAAAGTAGGCACAGTTCATCTGTGACATTAGAAGTCAAGATAGAGACTACCCTTGGGGTAGTTGACAGTCACTGCACAAGAAAGCTTCTGGGACACTAGTAAGACATTCTGCTTCTTGGTCTGGATGCTGGTTACATAAGTATGTGCAGTTAGTGAAAATCCATAGATTGTACTTTTAATTTGTGCACTTTTCAGTATTTATGTTACTCGAATAAAAACTTTATTGAAATAAGAGCCTGTTAGTTATGTGGGATTGGAGAGGGGAAAAAGAGGTTTACATGACAGTAGTTCTCTACCAGGAAAAAGAAAAATTGACAGAAAAGGCACAGTAATCAATGGAAGATTTTTTTTAAAGGATTACTGAAAAAGGTTTAAAAAATTACATCAGTGACAAACAAAACTTCAAAACAAAAGAGGGCCTGTGAAGATGAAATGAAGTATTATAAAGTGGCTGAAGTTTTTAACTCCTCTTCAAACACTCCATTTTAAAAGGTAATTTGTGTATTTCTTAAGGAAAATGATGTAGATGGATTTTATTGCTGAGAAATCTCCAAAAGGAAAGAAATCAGAGAATCATTCAAGCTTTCATTAAACCTCTAGCCTTTTCAAGCATCTCTGAATATGGACTGATTAGTTCCCTTCTTATGTCTTTGGATCCTGCTAGTACTGTAGTTAAAACTAGGTCATACTCGAAGTGAGAGAGTGACATGGACTTATATATACCACCAAATGTAAAATGGATAGCTAGTGGGAAGCAGCCGCATAGCACAGGGAGATCAGCTCGGTGCTTTGTGACCACCTAGAGGAGTGGGATAGGGAGGGTGGGAGGGAGGGAGATGCAAGAGGGAGGAGATATGGGGATATATGTATATGTATAGCTGATTCACTTTGTTATAAAGTTATAAAGCAGAAACTAACACACCATTGTAAAGCAATTATACTCCAATAAAGATGTTAAAAAAAAAAAAAAAAACTAGGTCATACTAAGTCCCAACCATGCAGCCTTGAGAAAATATAGCCCTTTCATTTTATGCTATAGATGTAAAATTTAATTTTCATTTTTTATATTCAAAGAATAAAAAATATTTTATCCAAAGACATTATGTATATTTATACTTGTAGTGATTTAAGTTCCCATGGGTTGATTCCATTGTTTCAGTGGTATCTGTGGGAGACTGAAGAACTTGTTTGGGGGTTTGCTGCAGCAGCCAAGAGGCAGCTTTAGCTACTGGAGTCCATGAAATTTTAAAATAATTTTTTAAACTAAGAATGTACAGAAAGTTTAAGCAAGCTGTTGCATAATTAGAAACCTGTAAGAATTTTTACTTTGTCTGTCACTGAACTTTGAAATAAGATAAATGTAGTTTTTTAAAAAAACTAGAATACTATACTTGCTGAGCTCTCTCTTTACAGCTCCTTAGAGTATTTGCATAATGTAACATTAACTTATTTTCCATTGCTTTTGCAATTCACCTTTTGTGCAACATTACTGAGAATTTTTTCACCAAATTCCTTTTGTTTAAAACCTGCTTTATGTGTACACACACACACACACATAGTCCTCTTGAATTGTCATCTTCATTTACAGACCAGCACATACAAACCATTCCAGCCTGATTTCTAGAATTTTTTATAGTTTAAAAAAATCCTGCTGCTTATGGCTGTGATACCTGGTATTTTTTATGGGTTTTCATAAAAAACGGGGGTGAGAAAAAAAATACAGTACTCTCTGGCCTTTCTCTACTTTCTCCTCCTTCTCTATTCCCCCTCTACACAGAGGAGTTTAATTTTAAATGATAAATGTGGAAATTAGAGACCATCGAGAAAATCCAATTTGGTGAGGAGTTTTAAAAATCCCATAATAAACGCAGAGTGAAATGTATGATTTAATGCAGGGCGCCAATGGCTGCTATTATGGGCTATTAGCAAATCGGGGCTGAGAGTGAATCTTTATCACTTGGTGAGTGCGGGTTGGTCCTGCCTTTCCCTCTGCTATTGATTTGTAGCCGCTTGTCATAATGACACCGGGAAGCAATGAATGGAAGATGTGCTTTTGATAGGATTCAGGGGGTCTTAGAGGGGGGAGAGAAAATTCAGCAAGTTTTCTATCTCTTCTGCCTGATTAGATTTTTTTCTTCTTTTAAGAGCTTTCACATTCCAATAAAAATGCTAAATCAGCTCTGTACCAGAATTGTTAGGGTGTAAATAGCTAGTCACATTCAAAGGAGGAAAAGATATAGAAATAGCAACCATACTATGGAATGTTAGATGAGTTTGACTTTATAGAAATGCAGTTCTGTGTGTGTGCATGTGTGCCTCTGAACACATGAGCAGTGTGAAGGAGTGTCAAGGCATAATGCTATTAAGTACACTTACTATATAAAGGTACACCTATTTTTTTGTAAGGATGTGATGGTTTGCATCTAAAATACCGCAGAAGGTGATCTAGCTTTATATGAGTGTCCATTTTATGAAAAGGATACATTCTGTGTGTGTGTGTGTGTGTGTGTGTGTGTGTGTGTGTGTGTGTGTTTAACTCCATAGAGGACACATAGAAAGAGGTAGACTTGTACTGCTGATTAAGAAAATTAAACTTTCTAAATCTAACTGCTCATAGTGGAGATTCACTCAAAATTTTCAGCATAAGGAAAGCACACTGTTTGAGAACAAAGGCACTCATAGGGTGATCCAATGGGGGGGGGAAATTCTCTATAGAAAAACTACTTTAATTTTTCTTTAGAATAAATAAAATAGAATAAAATTTTCCTTAGCTGTGGTGATATGGAAATGGTTAGGTGCAACCTGAGTATATTTCAATTCTACACTTTTACGAGGAAACAATTGCTTTCCTTCCATGTTCTTTTAATCCAAGATAATGCAAATCCCTGTCTTCGCATGCAGAAGTGCATGAGTGCAGGCAGTATTATACTAAAGCAATGAATATGGCAAATGCGAGCATGGAGGTAGAGACACATTCAGTGAACATATTAGGCCATCTTGTTGGTTAAATCATATGATAAAACCCATCTTCTCACCTGCTTTATTTCTCAGGCAGGTCAAGATGAGACTTTTAGTAAGAAGAACACAAATATTTCTCCTACAATAAGCAGATACCACTGTTAGATACTTGTTAAATGCTTATGGTTATAATGTATCCCTTTATCTTTACTAGTTGAGGAAGAAAAGATGGCAAAATACACTTGCACTTAAGCAGGAACCAGGTAAGGAAAATAAATACCATCTGGATCCTTAGGACAGCAAACACCACCAGGTTTTCTAGTCTATTGGAATATACCATGAAAAAATTAAATAGGCCTGGTTTATAGTATTTAATGTCGGGGAACCAAAAAGCAAAAAGTTTCGGAAGCAAAAAGTTTCGATTACTTTTTGAAAGCAATCGAAACTATTAAATGTATTTCTCACATCTATGAAGTGAAAAAAGTTGTGTCCTACGCTACGTGTTAATTTCACTAAAACTGTGTGTGTGTGTGTGTGTGTGTGTGTGTGTGTGTGTGTGATTTAAAACCAGTAGTAAGTGATATAGACCAAAAACAATTTATCTGAAGTTAGAACTTTGTGCCAAATAGGGACTGCTTCCTGTTAGCCATACCACCTACCTGAAAGGACCTTATGAGAGCCTGCACCTTTTCAAACCTTGAGAACAATGCCCTTTAACAGAGAATGTTTCACAGGCTATGTAAACAGCTGCCAGACTTCATACACTCCCATTCCCCATTCAAGGACTATGCCTAAACTCTGATAAATTAGAATGTTGCCATTTATTATGTATCATTTATTAAAACTGATTAGTGACAGAAAGAGGAATTTCTCCATTTTCAATGGGGTTTTTATTTTATTGTATATAGTAGGTGATTATTGTTTGGTCTATATATGGCTATTTCATACTACAATGAATTACCTGTATTAAAGTAATAATACCATATGTTCACATAGCTTTTGTTCTTAGGTTAAAGCATAATTAATCATTCCAAGAACACAATGAGGTAGTCCCTTCCATATTTTATATATGTTAAGTGATTTCTACTGTTATCCAACCAAAAGTAATAGAGTTGAAAATAGAAGTGTGAAATATTTTTATTTTTTTACCCTGAGGTTCTATAAGATATAAAGGTAATATATCTCATTTGATAAATTGGGATAAATAAATATTTTATAACTTGAAATTTTTCCAAAATATCTGTGCTATTATTTGCTAGCAAATCTTTGAAAAATTATAATAATGTTTATTGTGAGTTTATTATGTCATTGGTTATTTCCTCTTTCAAAGTGACAGGATAAACATTTTCCTACTATTAAAGATTTTGTCTGTTTGGGGCTTATAAATAATATATACATATAAACTATCAACAATTTTTCTAATTGACACTAACTTGAGTAAATAAATGAAATGAGATTATAGTTTGATTACAAAGCACTTTCACATATATTAAGTGCTAGGATCATTGTTACAGTTGCTTTTACTATAGTTGAACAACATAGAAATGAGTAGTAGAAGAAAAATGGCCGTGTCTACACATATGAATATAATGAGGGAAGGGAGAGACTCGAGACAAGAATAACTCATTGTTTTGTGTAAATAGAAGACTAAAAATAAGGCAAATAATATAGAAGAGAAATTAGAAATTCCCGGACATAAAAATATTAACAAATAACACATAATAAAAACAGCACATTGAAGAAATGATCTAGATAAATGGAAATTAAGATGTTTTGCAGAATTTAACCTCATGTTTTATACATCTACTATCTTCTTAAGCTTTTGTGGGGTAGTAAAAGAGCAGGAGCTTTTCCAAAAGTGTTCACAGTACAGTAACATTTCTATAAGTTCTATACATTATCACACTAATCCTCCCATTATCAACACTCCTGTGTTGTTTCTGGCAAGAATTACTGCTCCTGTTTGATGGAGAAGCTGAATCACAGTGGTGATCACTGACTTTGTCAATGTCAGTGGTGAGTCAGGAACAGAAACAGACCAGAGGTTTTTTTTACTCTAAGTGTTGTGGCCTGTTTATACCCATTTCTCTGTCTAATGCTGTCATCTGTTTGTTAGAGCTCCTGTTCTAATTGGACACTGTTCAAGGATTTAGATAACACAAGTACTTGAAGGCTATGTTTCAAGAATATTTCATCTCTAAACGTTGTCCTCTACTAGAAACATTAGGACATGTTGCCTTTTATTTGTTCCAATTATATTTTTGGATTGGTATTATTTAACCTTTTTTTTATTGAGATATAGTTGATTTTCAGTATTATATAGATTTCAGGTGTACAACATAGTGATTCATAATTGTTAAACATTACATGCTTAAAATTTTGTTTAATCACTTTATCATGCATAGTGCACATTTAAACTTATTTGATGTGCACAATGCAGAATAACATACCTCCCCCCCGCAAAAGCCAAACAAAACAAAATTTTAAAATGAAACAGAACTAATAGATCTATGAATTCTAATTTTTCCATCAGTGTTGTTTCCTCATTCATCAGAACACAGTTTCAGAGATCTTATACGTACCCATGTTCTCAGCCAGGGATCTGACCCTCACTTTATTAAACAGAATGACAGCAGTACATAGACAAGCATACGTACACAGACGTACCACACACATATACATGCTTAACCTGCTTATTAGTCCTTTAGCTTTTCCTCATCTTTCTCATGCTCTGGCTTTAATTCATTGTGCATATGGTCTTTTAAAAGGGAAAACGTTATGCCCAAGATAAAGTGGTAGTTAATGGAGTTACTGGTCTCATGGTTAATATTACTTGGTGTGTATTAGACAATGAAAACAATGATTTCCTTCACTCCTTTAAATTTCTTTGTGCTAGTGTCAAAACTATTTAAAGGAATATATTGCCATTATTTAATACTGCCTTTTGGATTATCTCATGTTTGTTTTGTTCCTGGAATTTAAAGATATACTCACCTTTTAGTCAGGTAATTTGTTTTTCTATGTTTTCACTTTTGGATTTTGATTAAGCATGAACAAAATTTTTTACTATGTCATCAGAAATAAAAAGCTAAACACAAACAAGTTTTAAAAAATGTTTTTAGGATACCACCAGCCTAAGTAGATAAGTTTCCAGAGACTGAGGTTGAGAGAAGCAATTATTGTCACTTTTAACTTTTTTTTCTGAGAAAACAAACTCTTCTTTTTATAGGTACTATGAAGCACACTAAAATTTTTGCAAATTATTTTCTTTAAAAGCTAACCCTTCAACAAAAAGCCCGTTATTTTTAAAATAGTTGTACTTCATTTCATAAAAGTTAAAAAAAGAAAATCTTCTCCCTCTTTAATATATTATGATAATCTTACTTAGCTGGAATTACAAGCCAGAAAATTGTTCTAAAGCATCAGTTATCTTTCTTGGCCCAAGTTCCAAAGAAAACCTAAGGTCCAGTATAAGCAGAACAATTCATGAAAAAATTGATATGAGCACATTTCATTTGCAAGATAGCACTAGAGGGCGCTCTTCAGCAGGTTGCAAGAAAAGGTCTTTCTTACTGGTTTCAGAGCCTGACTTCGTAATGGGGGTTTGAGGAGCTGGTTCAGCGGGTGGGGGAAGATGGCATGTAACCTTTTATAAGCTCTGCTCTTCCAAAAAGACTAGAAAATTGCAATTAATGCCAATAGTACAATACATACTATGTTTCTTAAAAACATTGTTTTAATTTTCCATGAAGCATGCAATTTTTAGAAATTAATAATCTCAATTACATCCAAGTGTCTCATCTTTTTAAGAGGGTACATTTATTTTTTTAATTAAGTGTTGTAAGGTTGTTCCCCCCATGTTTCTGTTTATGTCAATATTCTTTTCTACATAGATGAATAGGAAAAAAATTATTGGTACTTCATTTCTGGAATAGGAAGTGCATTTATTTCTCCTCTTAATTTAAAAAAGCTGAAATTAAACCTAAAGTAACATTCTTTATCTTCTCTGATAAACCTTTTTCCTTTCTTCTCCCAGCCATAGATGAAAATCTTTTCCTTTTTTTTCTTTGGAGTTTGCTTTGAAGCAACCTCTTTGCATACTATCCTAATCACTATTCTTATTATTTTATCCTAGTCCACAAAAGAGATATGATCTCTAAATCATATATTTTCTCTTATAATCCTTTGTTTTCTCCTTCTCTCTTTTCTTTTTCTTACATTTTCATTTTCCCTTTCTTAATACACCATGCTATAAGGCTGCAGGAAGAGGGTAGTCTATCTAAAGATTATTAATTCAGTTTTTCTAACAAGAATTCTGAATCTGTGTAAACAATTGGCATTTAGATTTCTACCTATAGTAGAGATACAGTTGACAGATCACCAGTGTTAATGGCTATAGTTGGGAGGCAGCAAAGCATATCAGATAAGAGGTTGGGCTTTGGAGTTAGATCAACTTGAGTTCCTGCTGGCTTTGTGAGCGTGAGCGAACATCTGTAAACCTTAGTCTCCCTACCGTAAGCATGGGGATAATAATAATAATACTTTAATTCAGAGTTGATGACTGAAATATATATATTCATCAATCACACAGTAAGCACT
This sequence comes from Balaenoptera acutorostrata, assembly GCF_949987535.1. Lineage (NCBI taxonomy): Eukaryota > Metazoa > Chordata > Mammalia > Artiodactyla > Balaenopteridae > Balaenoptera > Balaenoptera acutorostrata. The sequence goes on along the minus strand of NC_080082.1, from coordinate 15,684,581 downwards.
AAGAAAGTATTTGCAATTAGTTATCATTATTTGGATTTAGCTGTGATTTCTAATTGTTAGTATTACCCTACTTGTTTAATTTTTATGCAATGCCTATTTGTTATAGAGTCTTAAAATTATTTACTTGATTTTTATTAACTTTCAAACACAACAAAACAATGTGAAAACAGATAGCATTGCCTTGACTCTTGAAAGACCTTTGGGAGTAAAAACCAGGGATAGAACCAGGACCAGGGTCGGGATTGCAAGGTGCCTATGTAGCAAAATATAAAGAAGGAGCTACTCACTCTCAGATGCCAACCCTGTACTTCCATGACACTGAGACTGAGTGCCTCCTTAAATTTTGAACCCTAGGTATTTCTCTTGCCTCACTCCAGTCCTGGCCCTGATAAGAACCTCAGTTTTCACTTTGACTTTTGCTTTTAATTCATGGAATCATTGCTTATCAAAAAAGGTAACTTGCATATGGCTCAGCCTGTGTGCAGGGTCTGGGCATAAAGAAGTTTAAAGAACCTTATCCAAGTCCTTCCAATCTATGGACTGACTTGAAGACTCAAAGTGTCTTTGTTATTCAGATGGGTATTTTAACTCATAATAATGGAATGCCTTAAATATCTTGAATATTAAATATGATATAATAACCCTTTTTATTTTTGTCAGGCATATTATAACCTAAAAATCCAACTTAGCCTTTAATTCTTTTATTAAATTTATCTCTGACACAGCACGTTTTAGGCCATTCTAGTAAGGTTACCAATCATCCTTATTGCACCCAAGTCATTTCAGCTGCAAATGACTAAAGTAAAACAAAAATCACCAGTGTTATATCCAGAAGGGAAAATTACATGGAGGTTTGGGCTGTAAGTAGCTACATTGCAGTTTAGTAAAGTGACAAAGCTAGTGTTTGTTTTGGTCATCACTGAGAGATACACATCTATAGGGGAACAAAGATCACCTTTTTGTGTTCTCATGCCAGACTAAAAGTTCATATCTGATCACAGAACCAGCATTCCTGCTCTTCAGAGACACTGTGTTCTCCACATTCCAATCAGTTCCAAAGCATTCTTTGTGCTAATAGTGGAAATACTTATTCTGTTCATTACTTTCATTTTAAAATCTAACTCATTAAGCCTGCATGCAGGGTCTGGGCATAAAGAAATTTAAAGAACCTTTAACTTTAAAGCTCATGTGTTTGCCTAATTTGACCCCATTTTCAAACTTTATGGGGACCTCATCATAACAACAATTGCAAACATAAAAGCATATGCCTAAAAAAGACTATAAGCTTAAAACAAAATTTCTTGATTAAGTGATAATACCGAAAGCTATCTACCTAGAAGCCTTTCCTAGATCCTCTTGATTTATAAATTCTTATCACTCAGTAAGCTTTCCTTCTCTTGTTGAGTCCAGTAAACTGAGTTAGATTTTCATATAGCCCAAGAAAACTAAGTCTATTGACATTGATGACTTTTCAGGAAGTATTCCCTCCTGTGACCCAAACTGAAACCACTTCCTAAACAGAGTTACTGTTGGACTGACATCTTGCTGAAGATGATACTTGTAAAACAATTTAAGGTAACTGAGCAGGAGATTAATTTCTATGTCACTGGACAAACCACTAAACTCATTTGATATTCTTGAAATCTTTGTTCTGCTCACACTTTATATGAGAGTAAAGCTGTCATCATTTGTTCCTACATTATTACTATAAATGTGCAGTGCTTACTCTCTATATAATAAGTCTTCAAAAGATGTTGACTGCCATAGTTGCTACTGTTTCTAAGAGGGAGGTTTACTAGAAGATGTACTGAGAAAATAGCCTAATAGAATGGTTAGGAGATCAGCCCTAGGTTTGAACTCTGGCTCCTAAATAAGTTAAATTATTTCTGAAAGCCTTAGCTTCTTCATAGGTAACATGAGAATAATGATAGTACCTACCCCATAAGGTGATTATGATAGTCTGTTAAGATAATACATTAAAACACTGATTATTATTTGACATCAGAAGGCTCATGAGAATTTGGTACAGTAAATGTGTTCTTTTCTCTAAAAGGCATTAAAATTAATTGGTTTTTTTAATTTTTACTTTAAATAATTGGAGGATATTCTCTCTCCTAGGAGCTTCCATCTCAGTTGAAGTTCTCATCCAAGCTTCAATTATCTGCCTTTAATTCTGTTTTTGTTTTTTTTTTTTGCCTTTGATTCTTTTTTTTTTAGCATCTTTATTGGAGTATAATTGCTTTACAATGGTGTGTTAGTTTCTGCTTTATAACAAAGTGAATCAGCTATACATATACATATACATATATCCCCATATCTCCTCCCTCTTGCATCTCCCTCCCACCCTCCCTATCCTTAAATTCTATCTCTAGTCCAGATTTCTGTTCTACTTGACAGTTCTAAACTTAGCCCCAAATCAACATGTCCAAAACTGTACTCATGATCTTCAAACCCCCACCACTTAAAAAATAAAAACAAAAATCTGTTCTTTTGTCTTTCATTCCTTACCTTTTGTAAATGACTTCACTATCTATCCAATTGCAGAAATATAAGAATTATTTTTTTGAACTCCACCCTATGTCCAATTCATCAAGTTCTGTTAATTTTACTTTACAAATATCTTTTCAATTCAACCACTTCTATCTATATCCATTGCTACCACCCTAAGTCAAGTTACTGTCATCTTTCACTTGGTCTACTGCAGGACCTCCTGTTTTTTCCACATCCATTCTTCTGACAATCACTTCTCCATATCACAACCAAGATGATCCTTTTAAAAAACACAAATCTGATTATTTCTCTCCTGTTCATGAAACTTAAGGCTTCCCATTTCTCCTACGATGAAGACTTGACATCCTTAATGTGGCATTCCATGCCAAGCATGATCCGGACTTTGCCTGACTCTCCAACTTCATTATATCACATTTTTCCCTTTATTTTCTGTATCAGTCACATACCTGTTAAATAGGATGTTTGCACAAATCTTTCCTTCTGTATGTAATGATCTTTTTCCTCTCATCTCCCTTTTTCCCTGGGTAACTCTTACTCGTCTTTCGGATCTCAGCTTAGCTTTGAATTCCTCAAGGAAATCTTCCCATAGTCTCCCCACCAAACTGAATCAGTTCTCTCTCTTCTATGCTTCTATAGATCCCTATAGTGTTCTTTATACCACTCATGCAATTTTTGATAACATATAACTGTTTGATTAAAGTCTATAAACTTTGGGAGTGGGATCTATGTTTAGTTTTGCTCACAGTTGAATCACCTGAACCTACAAAGCTGGCTAGAACACAATAAATATTGTCACATGAGAGAGAGAAAGTAATCTTACTTGATAAAAGAATGACAATACTCTATATTTTTAGATATCAAGAAACCTTAGAAAGCATTTAATCATATATATTTGTCTTATAGATTAAGAAGCAACATTCTGAAGTAGAAATTTTATCTTGGAAAAAACTTCTTAATTTCTGCTTAATGAACCAGTAGGAGTCATTGCAATTACTCTGTATCCCATATGGTTTCAGTAGCTAGTAATATATTGATTATCTGTTCTGCAATTGCCTGACTTCTTCATTGTATCCCAAAATAATTATATATATATATATGTGTGTGTGTGTGTGTGTGTATGTACATATGTATATGGGTATCTATGAATATATCTTCCCCCTCTTCTTTCCTTTCTTTATCCCCATTCACCATAGAATCTATATGTTGAAGTATGGCATAAAGGTGAAAGGTGACAGGAATAAAGTGCAGGCTGAATTTAGAGAGGGACTATTTTACACTATAAAACCAAGAAAGAAAAGTAAGAAGGCAGAGTGTCAGCAAGGAGAAGGTATCACAAAGAGTTTTAATGACTTACAGAACAATGTAGAAAGCCAAAGAGACATCGCTCCCATATCCTAACAATGAACAAAAACCAGATAATCTACAAAATCATATCTTTGTTGAACCCATCAGAGAGTTGAGCTTGTGAGACAACCAGATGAACTGAATTGCAAAGAGTGGCTGGCTCCTGCGAAGTAATGGGACACACAAGTTGTTTCAACTTTCTCATAGTGAAGAAAGAATACATGGCCTTTATTAGAGTATATAAGAACAAAACCACAATTTTACCGAGTTCTTAAAGGCCTAGTATGGTTAACTGTGACATTGTAGAATCCCTCAGAGTCCCAGACACAAATGGTGTCTGCATTTATTCGCAAGCTCTTTTCCATAGACTCTTCTACATGCTCATGAGAAAGATTGGGTGCAGGGTTGAGGGGGGAGATTAGTAGATGAAAGAGATCTTCTCTTTGTTACACTCAGGCATGAAATCCTGCTTACTTCCTGGACACTTTTCTCATACAAAGCAAAGTCTTAAGTGGTGGACAAGAAACTCTCCGCTAAGATTCAACAGAGATTCACTGCTTCTGGGGAACGGGTAGACATAAAAGCCAGCACCCCCTCTAGAATAGGAGCTATCATTACAGAGGAGTTGAGTCAATTTGGTTAGTAGTCGAGGATAAATATTTTTTGCCTCAGTCTCTACTGTACTACACACAGTGTCCGTGATTCAATCAATAAAAAATTACAAGACACACAAACTCAAGGGAAAACGATTTCCAGAAGGAAAGCTGTTAACAGAACCAGACTTGGAGAAGACACAGACGTTGGAAATTTTATACAGGGACTCTAACTATGATTAATAAAAGTGAATGTAGAAAGGGTGGATGCCATTCATGAACATGTAGGAAATTTCAGGAGAGATGAAAACTATAAAAAAGGATTCAATAGATATGCTAAAAAAAAATCACAGGTGAAGAATTCCTTTGATGGCTTATGAACAGATGGTACACACCTAAGGAAACAGTCAGTGAACCTGAAGATAGATCACTAGAAATTATCCAGAGTGAAAAACAGAGAGGAACAAAAGTAGGGGTAAAAAAAAAAATTGAACAGGGTACCGAGAACTGTGGGACAATATCAAACTGTCCAATTTATATGTCATGGGAGTCCCAGAAAGAAGAGAGAGAGAACTAGAGAGAAGAATAATTTGAACATATAAAATTGAGTATTTTTCTAGAAATAACTAGACAAAATAACACAAATTGAATAGGACCTCAAGTAGGATAAAACACAGACACATGCCCCTAGGGACATCATATTCAAACTGTTAAAAAAAAACAGATATAATCATGCAGGCAGGCAGCCAGAGGGAGAAAGGAATATTACTGAGAAACAAAGATCAAAATTACAGCAGACTTCTCATCGGAAACAGTACAAGTTGAAAGACAATGTACCAGTATCTTTTCTGAAATAAAGAAACTATCAATCCAGAGAGGAGAAACAAAGATGTTTCAGTAAACAAAAGCTGGGAGAATTCTTTGTCCGCAGACCCGTGTGACAAGAATATTAGAGGAAGTTGTTCAGGTAGAGTCACTACGGTAACAGATGAAAATTTGGATCTACACAAAGAAATAAAAAACACCAAATATGGGGAAAATGTTGGTAAATATAAATAAACTTTTTTCTGATTTTTAATCTCTCTACATATAATTGACTGTGTAAAGCAGGGGTCAGCAATTACAGTCCATAGGCCAAATGTGACCCATGGCCTGTTTCTGTATAGCCTGTGAGTGAGGAATATTTTTTTACCTTTCTAAAGTGTTGTAATAAATAAAAAGAATATATGACAGAAACCATGTGTGACTCCAAAAGCCTAAAATATTTACTGTCTGGTCTTTAAAAAAAAATGTTTGTCATCTCCTACTCTGGAAATAGTAGCAATATATTGTAGCATTTAAACATATGTATAAGTAGAAGTAAATCATGTGATAACAGTAGCACAAAAGATGGGGAAGATGAACTGGAAGTGTACTGATAAGATCATAAGTCTCTAACACTGTAAATGAAGTGATGTAATTTTATTTGAAGGAAGACTGTATAAAGTATATATATTATAAACTCTAGAACAATCACTTCATTAAAAAAAAAAGAGGCATAATTATTAAGCCAGTAGTGGAAATAAAATGGAACCATAAATTAGTACTCAGTTAATACAATAGAAAACAGTATAATAGAGGGGGGAGTATTGCAGGGAGGGGAGAGAAAACTAACTGCAAAATGGTAGGTGCAAACCAACCTTATTCACAGACAATGATTGTCTAAGTAGAAAATCCCAAAGAGTCTACAAAATTAAGTGAGTTCACCAAGTTCATAGGATACAAGGTCAATAGACAATCACCAATTATATTTCTATTTCTCTATAGTAGCAATGAAAATTTGGAAATTGAAATTTTTAAAATACCATCTACAGTAGCATCAAAAAACATGAAGTAAGAGGGATAAATTTAATAAAACGTATGCAAGATTTTTACACTGATAATTGCAAGACAGTGCTGAGCAAATTAAAGAAGACCAAACTAAATATAGAGATGTACCATATTTACCTATAGGTTTGCCACAATTCCAATAAGAATTCTAATAGGCTTTTTAAGCATAGAAATTGACAAATTTATGTGGAAAGCAAGGAAACAGAAGAAGAACAAAGTTGGAGGGCTTACATCAGTTGATTTCAAGAGGTGCTACAAAGTTGTAAATAGTAATCAAGACAATGTGATATTTACATACCGTAAGCTCTACAGATCAATGGAACAGGATAGAGTACAGAAAGAATCCCATATGTATATAGTCAGTTGATACTTGACAAAGGTGCCAGGTTGATTCAAATGGGGAAAGGATGATCTTTCAACAAATGATGCTGAAACAGTCAAGTATCTATATGCAAGGAAAAGGAAGGGAGGGAGAAAGGAAAACTGTGAACCTTGACTCATATCTTATACCTATGCAAACATTTTATAGAGGAATATGTAGAAGAAAATCTTTGTGACCTTATATTAGACAAAGATTTCCTTAAAAGGAAACAAAGACACCATAAGAAAAATGATGAGTTGGAGTTCATCAAATTTTTTTTAAAACTTGCTCTTCAAAATGTTAAAAGAAAATGAAAAGAGAAGCTACCGACAGAAAATCTTTTCAAAACACATAGCTGATAAAGGACTCCTATCTACAGCATATAAAAACTCTTAACAACTCAATAATGAAAAAGCAAAACCCACAAATTTTTAAATGGGAAAAAGATTTGAACAGACACATTGTCAAAGTAGATATTCAGATGGCAAATAACCATAGGAAAAAATGTTCACCATAATTAGTCCTTAGGGAAATGTCAATTAAAACCCACAATGCTGTAACACTACTATATCTAATAGAAGGTCTGGAAAAAAATTTCAAACCGTGAGAATCCTAACTGCTGAAAGGATGTAGAACAACTGGAACTGCCATACATCACTGATGGAAATGCAGAATGGCACCTCCACTTTGGAAAACAATTTGCAGTTGAAAAGTTAAATACGTATTTTAATAGATGACCTGGAAATCCCACTCTTCAGTATTTACAGAAAAAATGAAACGTGGAAAAGGCAATACTATAGGGACAGAAATCAGATCAACAGTTACCAGAAGCCAGAAGTGGGAAGAGGGGATTGACTGTATAGGGTCATGAGGAACTTTCAGGGGTGATGGAAGTATTATGTACCTTGATTGTGGTGGTGATTTCACGACTCAATACACTGATCAAAACTTATGGAACTGTACACTTAAGAAGGGTGAATTTTATCGACCTTAAAAAAGACATAAATCTTGCCATGTGATAACATGGATGATTCTGGAGGATATTATACTAAGTGAAATAAGCCAGACACAAAAAGACAGATATTGTATGATCTCACTTATATATGGAATCTTTTTTTAAGTCAAACTCATAGTAACAGAGAGTAGAATGGTGATTACCACAGGCTAGGGGTAGGAGTAAAAGGGAGACACTTATCAAAGGGTACAAATATTCAGTTATAAAATGAATTAGTTCTGGAGACCAAATGTACAGCACAGTGACTATAGTTAATAATAGTATACTGTATATCAAAATTCGCTAAAAGAGTAGATATCAACTGTTCTCACTACAAAAAATAATGGTGACTATGGGAGGTGATGAATAATGTTACTTTGTGGTAATTTATTTGTAAAAATAAATAAAAATCAAAACAAGGATGAATTTTACTATATGTAAATTATATCTCATTGAAGCTGATTGTTTTTAATTAAAAAATAACAGGAATGTGATATTTGGCTAATAACTTGATACCAAGAATTGACTACTGAAGTTTAAATGACATCATCAGAGTAAGAAATCATGCTGCATAATCTCTATCTATAAAGTTGAATACTGCTTTTCAACTCTGATTTCTAAGATTCAGTGTTACACCTCAAGTATTATAAAAGTATCATACATAGGTTTTTGCTTTTATAATTTTATAAAGTCTGTATTGTGATTGGAGATATTGGTATCAGGCAGTGATACTGCTATATCCAGCCCCAAACATGGTGTAGTTTCTCTTTTGATAGACTGTTTGCTTCTTTAGCAATTTGTATCCCTGAACCACTGTAAAAAGGGGCTCCTATTACATCTAGTTAGGTAACAGGAGTTTCTATCACATTTAAAATTTTCCTTAGCTATAATTAATTATGTTTATAATACAGTGATAATAGCTACTATTTATTGAGCACCTCTGTGTTTTAAGGGCTTTTTTTATTCTTCTATATCTTTGCTGACTTTCAATCTACTTGTTCTATCTATGTATATAGAAAAGAGTGTGGAAATCATCAATTTATACTTGTCTATTTGCCAGTTTTTCATTTCAGGTTTATCGATTTGTCCATCCTTTATGTTGAGGTTCTGTTATCAGGTACATATATATTTAGGATTTGTATGTCTTCTTGATGAATTTACCCTTTTATCATTATGAAATGCTCCTGTTTGTCTCTGGTAATATTCTTTATCCTGGTGTCATTTTGCCTGATGATTAACATAGCCATGCCAGTTTTCTCATGATTAGTATATGAATGTTATATAGTTTTTCATCCTCTTAATCTATGTCTTTGTATTTGAGTTAGATTTGTTGTAGACAGCATATAGTTAGGTTTTGCTTTTTTATTCATTCTGACAGTCTCTGACTTTTAATTGTTTAACCATTTACATTTATTTTTATATTACATTTAATTTAATTTACATTCTCAGTATAGGTGATTTAAATCAACTATCTTATAGTATAATTCTGTTTCATCTGGTTTTTTCTCTTTTTTTTCCTTATTTTGGATTATTTCAATATTTATATTTTATCTCCTCTATTACCTCATTAGCCAAATTTATATGTTTAATTTTTTTAGTAGTTGCTCTAGGGTTATAATACACATTTTAACTTTTTACAATCTACTGTAAAAAGATTGCTGCTTCCTATATAACAGAACTATTTTATTATTCTACAACAGTGTACTTCTGTTTCTCTTCCTAACCTTTGTGCTGCTGTTACCAAACATTTTACTCCTGCATAGTTACAAAGTGCACAATGCAATGAGACTAGTTTTGCTTTAAACTAGTGGTCAGCAAACATTTTCCATAAAGGTCCAGATAGTAAATATTTTTGGCTTGGTGAGCCATATGGTTTGAAATGCTCAACTCAGCCATCAGCCATACACAATATGTAAAAGAATGAGCTTGGCTGTTTTGCAGTAAAACTTTATTTTCCAAAACAGGAACAGATTTGGCTCTTAGTCACAGTTTATTGACTACTGCTCTAAAAAGTCAGTTGTCTTCTAAAGAGGTAAAAAAAAGAAAAAAATGTTATATTCATTCCACATTTTAAACTATTTCTCGTACTCTCCATTTTTTCCCCTGTAGATTCACATTTTCATCTTCTGTGATTTTTCTTCTCCTAAAGAACTTGCTTAAATATATATTTTTTAATTTTAGGTCTTCTGGGGATGGAATTCCTTAGCTTTTATTTATTTGCAGATGTCTTTATTTTACTTTCATATTTAAAGGCTATTTTTGCTAGACATAGAATTCTAAGTTTAAGGGCTCCCCCCAGCACACTGAAGATATCTCCCCCTTTTCTTTGGCCATGCCACACAGCTTGTGGGATCTTAGTTTCCCAACCAGGGTTTGAATCCAGGCCCTTGGCAGTGAAAGTGCAGAGTCCTAACCACTGGACCACCGGGAATTCCCAAGATACCCCATTTTTATAGCTTGTTTGATTTTGAAGAGAAATCAGAAATTGTTACTGTCTTTATTTGCTTGTCTGTAATGTGTCTTCTTTTCCTAGTTACTTTTAAGATTTTCTTATTCTTGCAGTGTTTTTGACAATTCAGTTATGTTTTGCCTTGGTTTGTTTTTCTTTGAGTTTATCATGCTTGCGTTTATTGAGCTTTTTGAATCTGTGGCTTTATACTTTTCATCAACTATGAAAAATTTTTAGCCAATATTTCTACAGACATATTTCTATGAGCCTCTCCCTTTTCCAGGAACTCCAACTGCACGTATGTTAGATCAGTTGATATTGTCCCTCATGTCATTAATGCTCTGTTCATTTTTTCTCATTTCTATTTTCTCTGTGCTTCAGTTTGGATTGTTTCTACTGCTGTGTCTTCAGTCACTCTGCTTTTACACTCATCTAGTGAATTTTTCATTTTGAATATTGTGTTTTTCAACTCTAGAATTTCCCTTTGCTTCTTTTTGATTTTTCCCATTTCTCTCCTCATTATGTTCATCTTTTTTCTTTAAGTCTTTGCACAATTAACAATAGCTGCTTTAAGGTTCATGTATTGTTGTCATCTCTGTGGTTTCCAGATCCTCTTCTATACACTGATTTTTCTCTAGGTATTGAGTCACATTTTCCTGCTTCTTTGCATATCTGTTTTTTTTAATTGGATAAGTTTTACACTATTGAGTCTGGATTTTATTGCCTTCAACTAAAGTGTGCTTAACATGAGGCAGCTAAATTACTTATGGATCAGTTTGATGCTTTTGATGCTTATTTTTAAAAAGCTGTTTTGGTCAGTCTAAAGTAGTGTTTACTCAAGAGTTTAAGTTTAGCCCACTACTAGCTAAGGCATGGTCCTTTGAGGGCTTTACTGAATGTCCTACATGGTCAACAACTTTCTCCACACTATTGGTTAGAATTCAGATATTTTCCAATCTTCTGTGAGCTTTGAGAATTGTTGAAGTTAGAGTTTCTTGGTAGTTCTTTTCCTGGCCGTGAGGATTTTCACCCTACACATATGCAGCTTAGTATTTGGCCAAAGACTATAGGGCATAAAGTGTGGGCCAGAGCCCCCTGGGAGTCTTCAGTATCTTTTAGGAATCTGTAAGTTTAGAACTACAGTCAGCCCTCTGTATCCACTGACGCAGAACCCATGGATACAGAGGGCTGACTGTACTATGCCATTTTGTATAAAGGGCTTGAGCATTTGTGGATACTGAGGGATAACTATACTTTATTATATACCAGGGCCCATGAGTTCAAAACTATTTTTATAATTATACTAAGATGTTATTAACCTTTCTACTCTCATTCACTTAGTAGTATACAATAGAGTTTTCCAGAGGCTACATGACATGTGATGTTGCAAAAAAATGAACTCAGAAACAGGTATGAAAATCCACATGTCTTCTCTTAAGCCAGAAAATAAAGAGAACTACCAAAAAAAGTAAAATCTTGCTACTATTCTTACTATCACACTTTTATTTTCATAAAATATATTTTTCATTAAAATATGTTAACATATGTGGCTTTTATATTTAAATGAATTGATAAACAAATATTACAAATAATTTATAAAGTTGCCAGTTTTAATTTCTAATACACTAAATACTGATAAATATAATCCACAGAAATAAAATCTCTTTGATGTCCTCAATTTTTAAGAGCATAAAGGGGTTCTAAGACCAAAAAGTTTGAGAACCACTGTGCTAGGATATCACTAGGCAGCTTTTTGGACTTCTTTCTCATTGCATCTCCCTCCTTTTGGGTATAAATTCCAGGTACTTTAGTTTTCCTAAACTTTTGTTTCTGTTTCCTCAACCACATGAAACTGCCATGCTCTGCTTGGTTCCATCTCCCTAGGCTTTGGTCTGAAAAGTGCCTCCAGACAGAAAGCTGGGGAGATTGTGGGGCTTGTTTTATTTATTTCCTTCTCTCAGGGATCATAATCTGGTGCTGCCTTTTCTCCAGTGTCTAAAACAAGTTGTTTCATATATTTTGTCCAGTTTTCCCACAAGCACCCTAGCTTTCTGTCTGGAGGTACTTTCCAGACCACAGCCTAGGGAGGAGGAACCAAGCGGGGCATGAACATAAGGCAGATCTGATACCAGTAACTCCATTGGTCATCTAAGAAAGTTGTTAAATGCTTTTAGATGAACATTTAATTACCACAAGAACACTACAAGTGGGAATTATAATTTTTCCCATTTTAATAGAAAAGAAACTAAAGTTTTATGGAGGGAGGTTATGGTTAAGCCAGAGTCTGAGCCCTGGCAGTCTAACTTCAGAGTCTTAAACTCTATACTACAGTGCCTTCCATTGATTAAATTGATATGTATTGAGTGCATATTATTTGCTAGGTACAGGCTACACATCAGGGAACACAACAGTAAATAAAATAAACAAAATTCCTGTCCTTGCGTAGTTGATATCCTAGTAAGGAGAGGCAAGGAATAAGTTAGATAAGCAAATCATATTTTCGTTAGGTAAGTATTCACGAGAAAAAGAGAACAATAAAGAAGGATATGGAATGATTCTGAGATGGTGAGTATTGTCGGTTTAAAATAGTGCATCAAGGAAAAGACTTCATTGAGAAGGTGACATTGAAGGAGGTGAAGAGTAAACTGTGAGAATAACTAAGTAACTAGAATAACAGGAGGAGGGCATGGCTTATGCATAGGCTATGAGGCAGGATTGTACCTGGCAAGTTTGAGGAGGCTAGCATGCAGGAGTAAAGTACACAACGGAGAGAGCAGTGTAGTGGGTGAGATCTTTGAGGTAGTAGAGGACCTGATTGTGCAGAGCCCTATAAAACCTTTGTTTTTCACTCGAAATGAAATGAGACCTCACTGGAAGTTTTTTTTTTTTAAAGGATTTTCTTATTTATTTATTTATTTATTTATTTATTTTTGGCTGTGTTGGGTCTTCGGTTCGTGCGAGGGCTTTCTCCAGTTGCGGCAAGCGGGGGCCACTCTTCATCGCGGTGCGGGGACCGCTCTTCATCGCGGTGCGCGGGCCTTTCTCTATCGCGGCCCCTCCCGTCGCGGGGCACAGGCTCCAGACGCGCAGGCTCAGCAATTGTGGCTCACGGGCCCAGCTGCTCCGTGGCATGTGGGATCTTCCCAGACCAGGGCTCGAACCCGTGTCCCCTGCATTAGCAGGCAGATTCTCAACCACTGCGCCACCAGGGAAGCCCTCACTGGAAGTTTTTAAGCAGAGACGTGACATGAACAGATTTATTTCTATGGCCATTATGTTAAGAAATACACTGTCTGGGGGGAGGGGCAACAGTGGGAACAAGAAGACCAGTTAGGAGGCTCTTGCGATATTCCAGGCAAACCCTGAAAATAGCCATGGAGACAGTGAAAAGTGGCTTGTTTTCTCTTGATAAGGATAACAGTAACAGTAATTGTCTGTATGACAGTTACGTTATTTTTGTTGTCATTTGTATTAAATTCCTTAAATTATACTTTCCTTACCATACATCATCTATCAATTATTAAGGTAGTTTTTAGAATCCTTTTTATCAGATATTATTTCTCTCAATATTTTACAAATTTGGTGTATTTAAAAATAAACAGGCACACACACACAAAGCTTCATTACTCCATCACCCACAAACAGTTAATAACATGCTGGTGCTCACTTTACACATAGGCCATTTTGGCCAATACACTCACCCCATGGAACCTATTGTTCATTGTTTGCAAACATTGCCTGAGGATCCATATCTTTCTCTGAGGATTAAGTCTATAAAACACAGCTTGTCCCTTCTTACCATGTGTACATGGGAATTATCTGCTTTAATGCTACAGCTTTCTCTGAGACCCTATTGGGAATGAGACAGCTCCCTCTGTTTTAGTTTACAGGGAGAAACCTGACATCGGTGGTCATTCTTCAGAAAAAACAGCTTTATCCTTATACTTAATTTTCCCTAGGGACAAACAAGCAAGTACAGCCTTGCCTTAAAGGGCAAAATGAGGAAAACAAAATAGAAAACAAAGGAAAAAATCTATGGTCTTCAGTTGTCTATGAACATTTGGCTTATCTAGTGGTTAACAATTGGCTTTGAGAGCTTATAATAACAGCCCCTACAATTACAGTTTTAGTTTGTGCTTTTTATTTTCGTGGTAGTGAATTTATCTTTGTCACATTGAGCTGAAAACCCTTAAGACACAAGAAATTGGTTCTCAAACCTACTAATTTACTGTCTTCATTAACACATCGCCTTTCCTAATGGATCTTTATACCTTGGGTCCAAGATGGTAAAAGAGCTGGTTTTCAATCCTGTTACTCATCTTGGGATTATTTTTCAAAACTATACACAAATGAATATTAGTTGCCCTTGTGGTTTGGAAGTGTGGAAGGAAATACAGAAACTGAGTCCTAATAAATTCCTTCAGAACAGTATCAAATAGCAACAGCTTTTAGCTGTTATTTTCTGCAATAGAGTTTTTACTTTTAAGACTATTGATACAGATCTTAACAGCATGGTTTATTACTGTGTGAGTCACAAAGTAACATCCTCCTAATCTTTGACCTTGATTTTTTTAAAGCTGTTAGATTTTGCCTTGTTAAATTTTGCATTGATTAAGTGCACTTAATCATACTTACTTTCCTCCCATTGAAAATGAAGGAAGACAATTAACATTTATAACAACATATAACTGCCATACAGAAAATATCGTAGGATTCTGCCTCCTAGTAACAGAAGGATTGAAGCGTGCACTGTTATGTTACCAATCAAGAAAACATCCCAGTTTCCCTTTAATAATGTATTATGAATCTCACATCCATTTATTTATTTAGATTGTTTCAAAACCTATTTATTTTTTTCTTGAAGTAACAATTTTTGAAACTTTACTTTGTTATGTCAAGTAATCCTGTTTCATTTCATCATGTGTGTTCTAGGTTTACCACTTTCAAACTTCAAGAGATGCCCCTAATTCTAGGATAAACTGGTAAATCAGTTTTCATCCTGTTAGAACCTTTATTATTCTCAGCTTTCCAGAGTGAGGCATCCTAACCATTTCAAGTTTGTCTCCCCATTCCCTAACCCCATTGACTTTTAGTGACCTATAGTGTTTTTTTAAGGTTCCAGATCTACGCATAGAATATCAAGCATGAATGCCCTATAGTTTCATGCAAAAAGCCCCTTTGTGGATTCATTCACATGTATTTCAATGCCAGTATTTTAATTTAATTACAGTTGTGGCTGCTGGGACACACTGAGCCAAACTCTTCAGAGAACACTTAGTAACCACTTAAGGAGAAAAGTACTCATTAACATAATGGATCATTTTTTGGAATCTAAAGGTTGAATCACACTAGTTAATGTTTTTCTCAGTTTTGTTTCTGCCATGCATTTTTTTGTCTCCTCAGCCTGTAGATCCAGTTCTGACAGAAGTTAATTTTGAATTACATTTTTACT
Organism: Balaenoptera acutorostrata; assembly: GCF_949987535.1. Classification (NCBI taxonomy): domain Eukaryota; kingdom Metazoa; phylum Chordata; class Mammalia; order Artiodactyla; family Balaenopteridae; genus Balaenoptera; species Balaenoptera acutorostrata. Next base: position 15,669,008 of record NC_080082.1, on the reverse strand, counting down.
CTATCTAAGCAATTGAGCTAACTTTTTAGATACATTTAAAATAGCATTATAACTACATATACACTCATTCATACCTAGTATCCACAAGGTAAATTGAATTTCCTGGTACCTCCCATATTAGGAAACCTTTGGAAGGGAAAATGGCTTTTGTTGTTTTCTAGAGTGATTTGCCTTAATTTATGGATATCTTTATTCCTACTTGAAAGATAAAGTTATTCCCAACTGTTAACCAAACATTGTTTTTAATTATGTTCAATTACAATACCAACTAAGTGTTCATTTTATCCTGTATATCATTGTTTTTTATCATAGCCAAATTTTGAGATATAAATATAGTTGTTTTTCTGTATTGATGAGAATAGGGGGAATGAGGGAACTTGAATACCAGAAGTAGTTGAGTTATTCTTTCTCATGAAGAAGCCTCTGAATCATGCTTTATAAAGAAAGCATCTAATATAATTCAGTGGATTTTCTCTGTGTGATATAATTTCATAGAAATTCAGATATTACTATACTTATTTTTTAAATGGTGACAGGGTTATAGGCAGAGGCGTCAGTGGTTCAGTGTTTACAAACAAACTACGTAGTGCTTTGGCTTCTGTATAGGCACAAAGGATTTGATCCATAATTTTATTTGACTCACAATTTGTCTGCTGTCCAATCTGAAGACAGCAAGTAGAACTTCAATCTCAATTATGTAGAAACCAAATGATTGTTTAAATTTGAAGGCAGAGAATAGAGTTCCAAGTTAGTGTATCCAGAACATATAGTCTCTTATGACTTTCACAAAGTCGGGAAGAGATGACTTCCTCAGGCATTTAAAATTATGAACACCTTTAGGTCTGAACCAGTCATTCTCATAAAGGATGAAAATAATTCATTCTCCCAGCTAGTTAGTACATGAAAGAATGCCATATCATCAATTTATCCAAGAAAGAGCCAACGTTTCATTAATAGCATCCTATTATCTCAAACTCTAGAATGACTTTGGATAGGTAGATTAAATTGTCCATTTCTCTCAAAGAATATATAAAGTTTTATCCTCTTAAAGCTTTTTTCTCTTTTCCCAAAGCCATTGTCCAAAGTGGATTGAAATATAATTTTATGAGAGAAAGAACTCACAATTTCTAACTGGAGGAATGATTTTATGGACAGAAAGAGTTCATAATTCTAATTTTAAGAAGGGATTGGAATATAGATATAGAAAAACAAACTAGTGGTTACCAGTGGGAAGAGGAAAGAGAGGAGGGGCAAGATAGGGGTAGGGGACTAAGAGTTACAAACTACTGTGTATAAAATAAATAAGCTGCAAGGATATATTGTACATCACAGGGAATATAGCCAATATAAACTATAGCTATAAATGTAATCTTAAAAAATTTTGTACACCTGAAACATACGATATTGTAAATCAACTACTTCAATAAAAAAAAAAAGTGGGAAAAGAAGGTGAGGCTATGGAAAGAATACCGATCTAGGAGATAGGAGGACAAAGTTTTAATCCTGATTCTGTTATTAACTAGCTGTGTGAAATTGGATGGGTCACTTAACCATTTTACAACTCTGTTACCTCCTCTCTAAGGGGATTAGGTTAGGTGATCTGATGTCTCATGTATATAATTCTGTAACAAAAGGAGGAATATCTTTCTTTGAAATTCTATAGCCTTATTTACCTAACAAGAAAAGAGTCAGAAGAAAATGAGGTGAGTTATGTGGGTATCTAGGTCTAACATCTATTAATTTGGAACTGAATATCCATAAAGCCCTTGCGCAGGAGTTCTGCATGCTTTGCAGTCCTTTCCCCTATATTGGTGAAAAGATCAAAGCAGAAGTATGCATTTTGTTCGCTCAAGGCCTTTAGCATACACAACAGCTTGAGTTGGTGTGACATTGCTGGCTACTGTGTCCTATTTTGCTAGTCTGAAATTCATAGCTAACTTAGGGATTTTATAAAGCATTTTCACTCTCCATTCTTTATCAATCACTGACAGACTCATTGTTTTATAATGTACTTCTCAGCAAGCTGTTTGCGACTCATCGCCTGCCTTGCTGTATAGTCTATAAATATTTAATTCTTTAATAAACTGCTTATATGTAATATAAAATGACTGATGCTATTCTCTCTTCCCTCTTTTAATAGTGCTACTATTTGCAAAACAATTCTTTTTTTTTTCCTAAATAGCAATATGTTTCATAAATGTTTGACTTTCCTTTTTCTAAGTAGCAATTTATTCTGGGAGGTTGGTGGAATGACAGGCAGGAAAACAGCCCCTTGCTCCTGGGAACACAATATAACTCTTCCCTCACCCTCACCCCTACCAAGCTGCATACTGATGAGATAAAGAGAATGGACTTTGGAATTGTGGCAGAGAGCAATCACCTGTCTCTCTACAGACCCAGTGTGCAAAACAGCCTTTAAATCTGTAGACTAAATGTATACTTACAGTGAGCAAATATGGTTCCCTCTCTGCTCTGACATCTTTGTCTAGGGGAATCATAAAAGATAGTCAGTGATAGTATACCAGCACCTTAGTGTTCTCATCTTCTTTGTAACTGTGTACTTTATTTTTGCGTGTTGGCTTGATTTGCTTTCTGTGCCATGAAATGATTTTCAATATTTAATGACTCATTTTTAAAAATCAGATAAGTCAGACATTTATTGGGGGTTTATTGTGTGTACTGCACAGCTGTTAACATGTTTTCAAGCAAGCTCCTATTATTTTTCTATAATATTTCAATATAATTTATGAACTCTTAAAAATCAGGAACTGCCTTAGGGGCAGGCAGGGAGGATGAATTGGGGAATGCCAGAACAAATGTTTCTTCAGTGCTTACCACTAATCAGGTACATGTATTATCCCATGGCACTAACTCAGTTCTGCATTTCTTTAACACACTGCCTTTCACTTAGAATACATTCTAAATGTTCTACTAGAACCCAGTACATTTGATTTGGAAAAAGCATGAGGAGTATAGGGGTAGAACATTTGTTTACAAGTTTTAAAAACTTGATTTATATGCTACTTCTACCATGTATTAGCTATTACTTTAGATTTATCATCTAGCCTTTCTTATCTGTAATAAGAGAATAGTTGAAATTATATAGTTTATATAAACACCTATATAATGGGCCATCAAATAATTGTTAATTCTCTAATTGTTCCACTCTAAAGAAGAACATCAAGGCAAAATCAAAATGAGTGAATGTTGTTAATGCAAAGATGGTATAAATTTTACGTAAACAGGAAACGTAATTTCAGTTGTTTATATAATAATAGTGATGGGTTACTTTAAGCAATAAACACTTTTAACTGAGGCTCCTTGTTTAACTGACAGCACACATCTGTGAAGAGACTTACAGGGTCTTTTTACTCTGGAGCAGAGAGGATTTTTAATGCAAAATTGTGTGGGTCAAGTTTTTATCCTTGTTCTTATAATACCTATGATCAATCTAAGTGAGCTAATTTGCTTATACACGTGAAATTATTCCAGCTTCATGTTGCTTGTACCCCACTCCATTTTATATGATACTTTCCCTTATTTCATAGATACCATTCCATTTTCTTATTTCATTAGACATTCATAGCACAAATGTGCTTCCATTTTATTTTTCCTAAAACAGAATTGCCTGTGATGCCCTCCATATAACTTTCTACCCTATTTAAGCATCATAAATTTGAACCTGCCTAGGTGAAATTTCAGATTCCCTAATGAGTTCCATTTCCCCTGGTTGTACTGTCTAATTTGCTTCTGAAACAGACTTTAGCTTCTACCTTTCTTCCTAACTTGATCTATCATATTTGACCAGTCATTGTCTCATATCTAATTATTTCCTTTGCATATTAAGGTGTATTGAAATGTTATGAAGGTCAATGAGAAAGAATAGATAATTTTAATAATAATAATAATATTATTATTATTATTATTGAGTTCCCACTATACACTAGGTATTGCTTTAGGATATGTAAACTTTTTCCCTTCATCTTACTCTGTGAGGTCAGAATTTCCAATTCACAGATGAGGAAAACTAAACATATGCAGGTTAAGTAGCTTACTTAAGGTTACATAGCTAGTAAGTAAATCAAACTAGGATTCCAACATAGGTGTTATTGACTCCAAAACCTGTGCTTTGCCTTAATTGCCTTTTGAGAAGCTGAGCAACAACAACAAAAAAAAAACGTGCTGTTTTCATACTATAAAAATGATAGGCATTATTTCTTTTTCTGTTTTAAAAGTGCCACTATTCATTGAAAAATAAATAGCGTCAGTTCATGTTATGATGCCTTTTTTTAAAAGCAACAGTATATGTGAAAGTGCTTTGTACATTGTAAAGTCCTAGATAAATGTAAGGTATAATTGTAATAATAGTAATGAATTCGAAGTACTTTTATTTTAACCTTGTCAATAGTTATGGCATTTTTATCCCAAATATAGGTATATCATGCTCTGTGTAAAAAAAAAGTTTTCTGAAAAATTGTAAGTAATTTAAATTTTTAAAAAGATAATACTATTTTAAATATATAAAAGAGCTTATGATTTCTGGATAGAGCCTATAACAAAGTCAAGAATTAGTTTGTAATGTGACTAATTCCCTAATTATCTGTTTTGAATCTTAAATTTTTTAGTATTAAAGTTTTTAAAGGAGGGTACTCTTAAATAATGTTGACTGACACCTACAGTCTCTTGAAATAATTGCCCAAAAGACACCATGAGAAGGCTGCTAACTTTTTTTTTTTAATTTTTTGATATAGACCATTTTTAAAGTCTTTATTGAATTTGTTACAATATTGCTTCTGGTTTTTTTGTTTGTTTTTTGTTTTTTGGCCCTGAGGCATGTGGGATCTTAGCTCCCGGACCAGGGGTTGAACCTTCACCCCCTGCATTGGAAGGCAAAGTCTTAACCACTGGACCGCCAGGGAAATCCTGGCTGCTGACTTATTTTTGAAGTCAGGAACCGTTGTAAGAGAATTACGGAATCCCTAGGTTTCTGTTAATCCAAAGCCTGAACTATTATCCCTACACATTGATGTCCACTAAAATATGGACAACCAGACATATTTCATTAGAAAAAAATTTAGGTACCCACCTATAAATCAGCTCATATATTTTATGTATGCAGTGAACACATTACTCTGCAATACTCAGATTTGAAAAATATTATGAGAGGCCATATGATATTTCTGTATTACCTATCATTCATTTTCAGACAACATAACATCGGATTCTCTCTATTAAAATAGTATTATTCTATTTTTTTCCTAAAAACCCAATATAAACTTAAATCTTCTCTGGTAATTCTATAAAGATGTATAGGACATCTTTCACTTCATAGAACTAAATTCCTTATACCTCACTCACTATGTTTATTAACCTTCTGATTATTTCTCTTTCATACAAAGTTATGAAATACATATATTATGTATGAATGTATCTGCACACATAAAGAAGCACATACGAGCATTATAATAATGAGTTAAAAGTCATGTTGTTAATCCCTAAGTTGGCCAATTGATTGCAATTTCTTCCATGATCATAAACTGCATTCCTGACTCTAGATATAGCACTCGTTATTGACTATTATGTCAACAGGGGGCGGAATTTGAGTGGAAACATGGTAGAAAGCATCTGGATAAGCTTAAAAATAGGAATCAGAAGTAATTGCTTAGGGTGGGTATTCTACAATTTGCGAGGCCAAATGAAGAATATATATAGCAATCCTGATTCAGATGCTAAAAAATATAAACTCATGATATAATGATCATATGGAGTCAACTATTCAAATCCATGCTCAAAATCTCATGCCACTAAAAGTAAAATTTCTGATAGATTCATGGTTGGCCTTGCTAGTAATTTGCATCCTCAGTAGTTGGAAGAAATGATAGGAAAACTAATTATATGAGCCTAAATTTGCTCAACAAGTGAGAACTTCTCAGAGAGGTAGAAAAAAAATTAGAACCCTGGAAGAAAGTAGTCATTTAATATTAGAGCTTAAAATAGCCAGGTATGGTGAATATTGGACATAATCAGCCATATGCCCTATAGCTACCTGTCCAATAAGTTAGCCCATTAAATTAAAATTAGTTAAAATTTAATAAAATTAAAGATCAGTTTCTCAATTGTACTAGCTAGCAGCTACCCTTTTGGACATAATATTTCCATTATTGCCAAAAGTTCTTTCAAACAGTGTTATCCTAGACATCAGAAAGGCAGATTTTTAAATATTTAGATTAAGGATAAATATAACTTTATGAGCATCATCTCTAAAAAGTTAGCTCAAGAAAAATAAGGAGGCCCTCCAAAATAACATTAAAATTGCACCTAACACATAATACATTGTTTTGTAATTGGTTTATTTGCTTGTATTGCAATAAGGCAGGAGTGTGTGTCTCTTTCACTGTATCTGCCACATAGTAAGTGTATTGGTAGGAACTTCAACTGGTAGATAAAATAAAGAAATTCTCAGGCAAAAAAGGAGGGGGGATAAGTAAAGAGCAGTGTGATTTCACAGAGATCTGTTTGATTAAATTTAGATAATTGATTGTGTATAAAAGATATAAGGAGGGACATATAAAGGAGATAATTTGAGAGTTGCTCCTAGGAAAAAGTAAAAGAGAGAGACTTGCTGCAGGATTTTTATCTTCTGTTAAGAAATTACTAAAAGAGAGAGCAGGAGGGATAGATGGAGAGAGAGAGAGAGAATTAATTATTCTCTAAATTCTTTTTCTCTACCTTCTCTGTCAATAAAAAGACTTTCAGACAAGGAAGAAGAGAATAAATCTGTTATTGGGGGGTGTAGCCCAAGATCAGGTAAAAAGATTAAAAGAGAGCACTAATTGTTGGAATTCAGGTCTCATATCCCAGATATATTACTTTCAGAGGTACTATGAGAATTTGCAGTTGAGCTTGAAGAACTACAGATGTTTTTGAGAAAATATACATATTGGGAGAGGTGCTCGAAGCCTGAATAAGAGGGGAAATTTTCCCAATTTTCTAGAAATGTGTTGATTTTAAAATCAGTTATTTAAAAATTATTTTTGTAAGCACTTGGAAAAGGGAATTTTGATCACTAGGAATAAATACAGGTTTACAAAGAACAAATATCTTCACTTCCTTTTCTGATGGAATTATTTCAGAGAGCTTCTATAATCAGAGTTTAGCTCAGACTTTCAATTTTCCTTGCCTAGATAAGAGGCTAAGAAGCAGAGCAGAAAGCTGATGAAATGGAGCTTTTAGCATTCTTACAGTGATGGGAAGACAAAAATTGGAGTTCAGGAGGAAATGGGACCTGGGAGATAAAGTGAGCTAGATGTAATCAGAGCCTTACAAAGACTGCATCTAGCTTTAAATTAACGTACTCTCTTATTGGATTGGGGTGATTTGTACTTTTTCTGTCCTACTGCTTCCCAGATGATAGGGTACATTTTCTTCAGAGAAAGCTATGACCATTCAAAGCCTTTAAAATTTTCACACACAATATCTGGCATCCATTCTATACTTTCCAGGAATATCAAGAAACAGGACCAAAGGGAGAAAAACAAGTGTACAGTAGAAACGACACAGAGTAAACCAGATATTGGAGGTATCAGAAATAACTCCTAAACTCCAAACTGATAATATTTTGAAGAACAAAAAAACTGCAACTCACAAAAAAAATTAAATGAATATTCTAGAACTGAAAATGCAATAACTGAAATTAAGGCATCTATAAATACATTTAACAGCACAGGTTGGAAACAGATGAAGAGAGGATTATTATATGATAGATAAGTAAAAAATATTCAAGCCAAAACAGGAAGAGCTGAAAGGATGGAAAATGAACAGCATAAAATACATATGAGATATGTTGGAAATATCTAACATATGTGTAATTGGAACCCTACAAGGAAAAGAGAGATTGTAATAAAAATAATATTCCAACTGTTAATAATTTCCAAAAGGGTGGAAAGATATCAAGCCACAGATACCTCAAGCAGGATAAATACAAAGAAAAGCACACCTAGGCACATCAATAGGACTGCTGAAAATGAAAACTGAGGACAAAAATCTTAAAAGAAGGTAAAGAAAGACATTATTTTATAGAAGCAATAATAAGACTAACAGCTGATTTCTCAACAGAAATTATGGAGACCAAAAGCCAATGGAATGACAGCTTTAATGTGCTGAAAGAAAATAATTGCCAATCTGGAATTCAATAGTCAGTGAAAATATCATTCAAAACACGATGAAACAACTTTATAGACAAACAAAAACTGAGAGAACAGTCTATTTATCTCTTGTAAAAATAAAATACAGTGTGTGTGTGTGGAAAAAAAAAAAACTGAGAGAACTTAGCATCAGCACACCTCACCTAAAAAAACAAACAAACAACAACAACAACAAAAAAGGAAGGGAATTCTTTAGATAGAAGAAAAGCAACCCCAGAAAAAAACATGGAAATAGAGGAAAAAACAAAGAGCAACGCACAAGGTACATATGTTAGTAAGTCAGAATGAATCTTAACTATACATTAAAAAGAAAAAAAGAAAACATCTTGTGAGGTTTAAAATATATAAACAATAAAACGAATGTTAACAATAACATGAAGGGTGGTAGAGGGTAAACAAAATGAATTGAATCTAAGGTTCTAGTATCATCTGGGAAGTGGTAAAAGTACTAATTTGTAATTAATAGATTATAGTAAGTCAGAGATGCATGTTGTCATATTTAGGGTAACACTTAATAGTAAAATAATGTATTATTAACAAGCTAATAGAGAAGAAAGTGGAATAACAAAAATACTTGATTAATCTCAAAGAATGCAAAAAAAAGGAATGAAACAACATAAATCAGGTAAAATAGGAAACAATAAGGTAATATGTATATAATTTTAAATGTATAAGTAACCACTTTAAATATAAATTGACTCAATTCTCCAGTTAAAAGTCAAAATTGTAAGACTGGATAAAAGACAAAGTCTAACTAAAAACAGATACAGTTGAAATAACAAGATAAAAAATAACCCACCTATACCAAAATATGACTAGAACAACTGTATTAACATTAGACAAAATAGATTTTAAGGCAAGAGATAAAGATGTATATGGAATAATTTTTAAAGAGTCAATCCAACACAATATAATTTCTTAATTTGTATCCACTTAATAACATAGCCACAAAAATATATAAAGCAAAAATTGACAAAACTAGAAAATATGTACACAAATTCACATCATGGTGTAAGACTTTAACACACTTTTAGCACACCTCGCTTGTGGTAACAAGTAAAACGAGTATACAAGCAGACAAAAAAATTAGTAAGAATATAGATGAACTAAACAACATAATTATCCAACATAACTTAGTTATACGTAGAACACTGCACCTAACAATGGCAGGATTCATTCTTTTCAAGTGGACATTTACCAAAATTGACCATAATATCCCTTTGGACTGTGTATTTTTATTTTATTTATATTTCTTCAGCTCAAAGAAGTGCTGTGTTGTTGCTTCAGGGCAACACATAAGAGCCTAGTCCTCGTGACTCAGTGCACTCACCACAGTCTCCCTTGGAACCTGAGGAACCAGCATACAGCGAAGGCAGACAAAGCCATGAGAAGGTGCTTTCCCCATGGGGAAGAAAAAGACATTTCAGACACCTTGAGAAGGAAAAAGATAACTGTCCTTTCTATGCCTGGCCACCCCAGGGACTTAGTGCTATAGCAATCATGTACATCAAATAGGAACTATCTGGTAGGTTGTCTGAGAAGGGATCTCAACAATTTCCTAAACATATGACAAGAATCAGGGACCCGAATAAATGGTATTAAGTCAAAAAAAAAATTGACCATAATACAACTCTCAAAAATAGTCAGATTTAAATCATTCAGAGTAGACTATGACCACAGAGATCTGGAAAGCACTAACAAGAAGCTAAAAATCAATAACACTAAGATAACTAAAAGTTTTGTGAATCCCCAAAGGTGTGGAACTTAAGCCATATACTTCTAAAAAACTATGTTGCAAAGAGGAAATTAGAAAATATTTTGAATCAAATAATAATGAATATATGACATATGAAAAGCTAGGGGTTATATCTAAAGCTATGCTTAGAGGAAAATGTATAGCCTTTAAATGAATGTTTAAAAAGAAAAAGAGGCTAAAAATCAGTGATATAAATACCTTATCAAGAAATTAGAAATAGAATAAAAAAGGAAACCTAAAGAAAATAGAAGGAAGAAAATAATAAGGACAGAAATGAAATAGAAATTAACTGTATAATAGAGGAAATCAACAGCAGCAGAATATTCATTTTTCTCAAGTGCACATAGCATTTCAAAGAAATAGACCGTATGTTGGGCCATAAAACAAATCTTGAATTGAAATTACACAGAATATATTCCCTGAATACAGTGGTATTAAATTAGGAATTCATAGTAATAAGATACCCAGAAAAATAACTGAATGTTTGGAAATTAAACAACGCACTTCTAAATAATACATGTCCAAGAAGAAATCACAAATCACAAATAAATGATAATGAATACACATCCTATGAAAGTATATGGGATACAACTAAAGCAGTCCTTAGAGGGAGATGTATAGATCTACACATCTATATTAGAAAAGAAGAAAAGTGTAAAATTAATTATCTAAGATTCAACCTTGTGAACCTAGAAAAAGAGAAGCAAATCAAACCGAAAGTAAGTAAAAGAAAGGAAATTATAAAATTAAGAGTAGAAATCAAAAGAAGATCAACATATAGAAGTTGATTCTTCAAAAGATTAATAAAATTGATTTTTAAAAGAACAATCAAGAAAAAAGAAAACACAAATCACTAATATCACAAATGAAAGAGGGGACATTACTAAAGTTTTGACAGACAAAAAGTAGAATAATAACAAGATATTGAACAACTTTGTTCCAATCAATTCGATAACTAAGATGAAATGGACAAATTCCTTGAAAAACACAGCATACTAAAATTGACAGAAGAAATTAAGAATTTGAATACTCCTAGATCATTTTCTTAAATATTGAATTTATAATTGAAAAACTGCCCACAGTTTTTAGGCCTATAGCTTCACTGGTGTATCCAATGTTTAAGGACAAAACAGTGACAATCTTACACAAACTTCTTCAGAGTATAGAGGCAGGGGACACTCTCCAACTCAGTCCTTAAAGCCACGAAGACCCTGATAACAATACCAAAGTCATTTAAAGAAAAGAGAATTATAGAACACTCTCTCTCATGAACATGAGTTCAAAAACCCTTAACAAAATATTAGCAGGTAAAATATTGCAATATATAAAAAGATAAATGCATCATGAGCAAGTGGGGTTTTTAAGGATTGCAAGGTTGGTTTAACACAATGAAGATCAGTCATTGTAATTCACCATGATAACAGCTTTGAACTGTTACTTATTTCAATAGAGGCAGAAAAGGCATTTGACAAAATTTAACAACCATTTAAAAAAAATTCTTAGCAACTGGGAATAGAAGGATCCCTCTTCCACTTGATAAAGGGCATCTTTCTTAATGATGAAAGACTGAATTCTTTCTCTCCTAAATTGAGGAACAAGGCAATGATGTCTCCTAAGGTTGGAAGCAAGGCAAGAATGTTCACTTTCACCACTCACCACTTCTATTCAACATTGTGCTAGATGTCCTTACCAAGTTAAAGACAAAAGTTAGTGGACATGGTTACTGGAAATAAAGACTTAAGCTATCTATTTACAGATGAATTCATTGCATTTGCAGAAAATTATAAGGATTCCTTTTAAAAACTACCATTTGTGTAAAAAAATGGGAGGGAAAACATATCTGAGTATAATATATCAATATCTGGAAGGATAAACGAGAAACCAGTAACTGATTACCAATTTGGGGGTGAGGTTAGAAAATCATGGCCAGAAGAGGAGCAGGAGGGAGACTTTTTGCTTTCTACATTAAATTATCAATGCTTAAAAATAGTTAATGTTTTACCTATTCAAAAATATCTTTTTTTTTTAAAAAGACTGAGGGACTTCCCTGGTGGCGCAGTGGTTAAGAATCCACCTGCCAACGCAGGGTACACGGATTCAAGCCCTGGTCCGGGAAGATCCCATATGCCGTGGAGCAACTAATCCTGTGTGCCACAACGACTGAGCCTGCGCCCTAGAGCCCGCGAGCCACACTAGCCTGCATGCCACAACTACCGAAGCTGGCGCGCCTAGAGCCTGTGCTCTGCAACAAGAGAAGCCACTGCAATGAGAAGCCCACGCACCGCAACGAAGAGTAGCCCCCGCTCGCCGCAACTAGAGAAAGCCCGCACGCAGCAATGAACACCCAATGCGGCCAAAAATAAAATTAATTAATTAATTTAAAAATATATATGCTAAAAAAATTTTTTTAATAAAAAAGACTGAAAGTTGGCATTGCCCTATCAATTTGGTAAATAATGAGCACCTCTCAGTTCTACAGCTCTCCTCTTAGTTCCCATAGCCCTCCACCGCAAACAGGATAGGACTCTCTTATTAGACTTAGATATTATGCGACATGATCATCATTTCAGAATTACACATACATTTTTAAAGGAACACTTTCATGGGTATATCATGACCTGCATTAATATGAGCTGTAGTTTGACTTTTGATTATTGATAATTCATAATCTATCTACCATAGATACCTTATTTAATGCTTTCTCACTAAATCTTTTACCTGCATTGCTCTTTGGTAGTAGCAGTAAAGACTGAATGTTATTTCCTTTACCTTATTTCTCTCTAATACTAACCAATACACTGAAATAATAATAATATAGCAACAATAAAATCTAACATTATTAGTGCTTATTATATGGAAATATGTGCTAAATTCTTTACATGCATTGTTTCAATATTTAATACCCATAATTCTGTCAACAGAGATAGAAAAGATAAGAAGTTACAGGCCTGATTCAGATTAAATAGCCATTCTCCACATTAATTCATTGTACTCTGTAGTTTGGTACACTGTACCAGTTAAGAAGCGTGTAATAATTGAGGGTGTGTGTGTGTGTGTGTGTTATAAAGGACACTCATAAATGGAAGTTTGGGGGAAGAGCAACAGAATTTAGAACATGCTTACATGCTCGTATATAAACAGAGAACAGTTTCAGGTCAACATTATGCCATCAAATAGAAATCTGTGCTGGTATACAAACCAGAGCGAAACTGTCTCTGTCTCTAGGTAATTTAAACAGAGGTATAAAGTTGTCTTAACCTGAATTATTAAAGTAATTTGAACTATGTCCACCTGACTAAGGGAAGTAATGAAATCTCTTTTTTTCTGACTGCTGCTTCTTGCTTTGTTTTTCTTTATGAATTCTTTGAGGCCATTAGTAATATTCCAAATATTATATCAGTTCTGAATCCACCCAATAGGTTCATTCACTATTTGTTCATCTCTGTTCATCATAAACATGCATTAATCCACACTGGTAATTTTCACATCCTGAAAATGTTAGAAAACCACAGTAATCTTTACCCTGAGAATTAACCAGCACCAACATTATCAGGCCTGCTTAAGCACCCAGATGATTCCACCTGCTCTTTAGCAACATATACTATGATAGCACCAAGAATTCCCTCTGTCACAAATACCTGGACCAGGAGGCACTCTACTTCATCCCCAAATTAGGAGTAGCTGTGCTTTTGGCTTCCGAGCTGTAGACAGCTGCGGGGGGCAGGCACCAAGTTGCCGCTGCTTTCCTCAGGCTCAGACCTAGAAGGGCCTGTCTCTGTGCTCATCTTGGCAAACCCTGATAGCTCCCTGTAATGAGAGCCCCATCTGAGACTAATGAAGAAGCAAAGATGGTTTCTGAAAACCTCCTGTACTACAAAATATTATGCTGTGGCTCTGAATATACTCCTCTTCGTATATTCTCTCTTCTCCCCTCCCTTCCATATCCATGCCCTTGTTTAGTTCCAGTTTCCATTAAAATGCTATTTGGGCAGCAAATTTCACAGATTGGATCCATCTCGATTCTGCCATGCAAAGAAAACACATCTGTCTGACTCTTCATTTAAAATAAGGAAGAAATTGAAATAGCAAAATGCTGTAGTCGCTCTGAGCTATCTCCTAATGAACCAGTTTGTCCCATGAGCTGTAGTGAGGAGCTTCTTCTCCACGGTGCGAACTCTTTATGCATATTAATATTATGCATGTTTTCCATGTGACTCCTTCTGACTTGCTCTCACCCCATCCTTTGAATTGATTTAAATAAAAATAATTTATGTGGACATTCCTTCAGTCAGGATTTTCTCTCCCCTTCTTAAAGACATCCATAATATTTCGTTGATGCTTTGCATCCAAACCAAGTAGTTATGCTTTTGCATATCATTAGAGCTTTATAAAGAACAACAGCGACATCTGCATGTGCTGCAGCGCTAAGGAGATAGGAAAAATACCGAAAACAAACTCCGTATTGGCTTGGAGGCTGTCTGGCTCTCTGCCTCCCCAGCAGCCCCTGCCACCACCATGGATAGGAGTAATTGTACAGTGTAATCACATCATGCCTCATCTGAATATTCATAGCAGAGACAAAGCTTTAGAGGATAAGGGAGGAGCGGGGATAATTTGAATATAAAACAGCATCTCATTTCCAAATCAACTTGTGCCAGTTAGACTGTGCACCAGAATTCAGTATTAAGCAACATTGTTTTACAGTTTGGAAATTGGAAGTGAAAAAGATGGAGGAGAGAAGACACTCGATAAAGAAGGGGTGACATTATATTCTCATCTTGACTGAGGAAAAACAAAACAAAGCAACAATAACAACAGCGACAGAATAAAAATACTTAAAGTGATATTTGAAGAGTCACCAACAGTGGCTAACCAGCTGCTGTTTTACCAGGAATGAAATAGCCTATTGAGGGAGCTTTAAAAGCTCCCAATTAATATGTTGTGCATGTATTGGATCTACAAAGAACTCACTGTATTCCTTCTCTCCCCACAAATCCCCCCAATACACGCATATTCCCTAACCACCACCTTTCTTTCCTGTCGGGTGCAGGGGAAAAAATCAGAGCTACAGAATAATTGACTAATCACTTCAAAAGTGACAACATCCCTCTTCAAAAAGAAAGGACAAAAACAAACACGCACAAAAGGTGACTGTTCATTAATGAAGGGATAAATTACCGATGGCTTCTTCATTCTGTTTAGTTCATTACCCCCCAAAAGAAACAAATATAATCCACATGTTAATATTGGAGTCTTCATTTTCTTTGCTTTAATATGATGCTCTTTATTATTTTTTTTAAGTGTTGGTATTTGTAGAAGCCTCTGCCACTGCATTCCCCAAAGAGCTACTAGTTTCAACCCACTGGAGTTTATATTCCTTTAATTGTCTAGTGCAGGAACATTTCTGCTGTTTTTAAAAATATACCGCTCTGCAGGAATTAGAAGAATCCAAGGTTGTATCCAACTTCAAAGGTTTCCAAGTCATAATGATTTTAGCAAAAGTAGAAGACAGATCATGGAACAAGTTCCCCGTTTGAAGATAAGCATCATAGGGACCTTTTTTTCTTCCCTCTCTCCCCAACTTTGTACTTCTCCTGGCTCTGAATGCCACTCGCTAACACAGTTTAATGATATGCAAATGAAATATGCATAAAACCATTCTACTGTATGATGATTAAACACTGGAGACATTAGCAGCGGAGGCTTCACTCTTTGTAATAATCCTTCCCGACCATCCACTTTGATTGCGGAGTTATGGAAACCCATAGCAGTTGGCAGAGAGTGAAAGAGAGAGAAGGAAGGAAAGATGCAGGGACACATCACCCATCTCGGTGCTTCTCCCACTCCAGGAGAGGTTCCCCCCCTTTGTACTGCGTTCCTATTGCTGTCTTTTGTAATCCATCCATGCAGTCGCACCACAGCGATTAACGGAAAAAAACCTCTTTTCTCTTAATGTTTCAAAGCTCATTAGCCAAACGATTATTCCTCATTAACAGCGAAAGCTCATTCATTAAAAGGAAGAATATGCCCAAAAAATGCCAGCACGGTTAATCCTGAGTCCCATTCTGGGCTGTAAATCCCATACTACTTGTATATTCCATGCGAAAGGGACACGCGCCAATCCACATTTTTTTAAAAAAAGAAAGAAAGAAAAAACAGTGTGTTTTGTAAAATCCACAAGAGCAGCAATTAATATTCCCATTGAATGACTTTATTTATTTATTTTTTTGTCTCTCCCTTTTGTTTCCAGCACCTGCCCCTGGCTCAGCGCCCGGTGCCAACAGAACACCTTTCAGGATCCACAGCAACGCAGACAACGTAAGTACCAGTCGTTTCGAGAAACCCTTTTTCAGATTTTTTTAAAAAACAACCACCTAAAACAGAGAGAGACAAGCCTCTTTCCCCTTCTTCTCCCCTGCGTTATGCCACCAGGGTTTCCTAAGTAGCACCTTCCAAATCCCTCTGCCTTCAAGTTTGTGCATGTCTGTGTGGCATCCCTCCTCCTCCTTCACTCCCATAGTGGATCTTGTAAAAGGGCTTCAGATCGGCCCCATTCATCTCCCTGGTGATAGCAGTGAATGTAGATAAATCTCTGACTGCCTGCCTGCTGCTGGAGTATGATTTTTATTTTGCTTTCTGTGTATACCTGGGTCAAAAAGTGGGATGTATGCACACACATACATGCACATACACACATTTCCTTCTCTCTTTCTCTGCCTTCCTCTCCTTTTTCTCACACATGCATACATCCCACATATGTGTGTATATGCATAAACATATACACCAATATACATACCCATACCTACAACACAAAAATATATACATATCTAAACGTTTAAATTGCCTGAAAATGTGTATTTATATACACATACAACCTTACACACGTGTCTATATGCAATCGATAAGTGCCTATCCTTTAATTTATACCCATCTATATCTCCATTTGAATATTCCCTCTCTCCTCCCAGCAGAAGCTGCATGCAATTGCAATCCAGGATTGTAGAAGCGGTATTCTTTCCTTATGGTTTCTGTTTGTAGACCTCTCTGCTCCCTTTTCTGCCTTCTTCCAAGCCGTAGAATTGGCATCTTTCCCTGAGGTTTTCCGAATGGCAAGTGGCACCGGCTGTGGCATGCATTCGTGCCGCTTCCTATGGCATTTCTCTTCCGATGTCTGCTTTTTCTCTTTGTTTGTTGTTGACTAGGCTGAATGGTGTTTTTTTTAAGTTAATTATAAACGAAGTTGAATAGCAAACAAGCCAACAGCTTGCCCCCACCCAAAAAAAAAAAAAAAAAAAAAAGCCCAACAGAAGTGCCTTCTGCTGCAACAGATGCCCAGATCACCCCTGGCATGGGCAAATGGGCACACAATTTTTGTGGTTGTTAATTTTTTTGTTTGTTGCTGTATTTGTTGTATGTTTTCCTTGTTTCTTTCTGATTTTTCAAGGAGTCCAGGATCCCGGCCTCTGCTTGGAACGGAACAGTGTCATGGCGGAGATGACGGCCTTTGTCTTGCTGGGTGTGAAAGCATTCGCTGTGCTGGCTCCAATGCGGCAGAATCAAGTTTAAAGGAAAAAAGTGATTAAAGTCAGCTTTGTGCCTCTTTGGTGTGGAAGACCCCCAAACCCCAAGTAGCCGAGTCCCTGGATCCGAGGAAGAGCTCATAGTTGGAGCCAGCCTAGGCTGTAATCCTGGCACTTGCGCCTTCGGTTGCTGCTTGCTGTTCGCTCCTGGGGGTCTGGATAATCTCCCTTGGCTTTACCGCACTGTCTGGCCCGCGTACAGGGCCCCCGTAACATATACCCGCTGCTCCTATCACACGAAACTGTGGCGTTGCCCCTGAATGGATGGCACTGTGCCAACTCTTCTGCCATCCGCCCTTGCAGCTTTTTTCTTTCCTCCCTCCCTCCCCTTCTCCTCCTCCTCCTCCCGTCGACTTGACGTTAATTAACACACGGGTTAATTGATTTTAAAAGCCGAAGAATTACAGTTAACTTTTCCCACAGGGTACAGACGCCAGCCGCTTGGCACACTCTGCTTTTCGCACTGGTGCAGGGGGGCCGGGAAAGCCCGCAGCAAAACTAGCAACTGCTGAGGAACGTTGCCTGCTTATTGGAGTAGAGCCGATAGAAGTCGACGTGGTGCTGCCTCATCCTTACAGTATATATCCATTCTATATTTTCTTAAATAATCAAAGCACAACTCTATCTTCTTCTCCATTCGTCTTTCAAAACAGGAAAACCCTTCAGAAGTTCTTATGGGGGGAATAGACCCTCCCCCAGACCATTTATTTCATCCATGATATGCTTTTTTCCAATAATAAGCAAATACCTGGTGCTTTTTTTTTTTTTAAGTCATAAGGAGGAAGGCTACCTCTTCCCTAAATATCACAGGCAAAGGAGATTTTTTTTTTTAAGGAGAAAGTTCCATAAAGTTCCTTTCTCTCTATCAGTGTTTTGTTTTGTTGCTGTTCCTCATGACTCAGATTCGTTATTTATGATGAAGAATTTCACTAAGAAAGTAGGTACATTGTAATTAAAAACGAAATTCATATGAAAGCTGCTTGCTTTTTTGTTTCTAAGTGTAGATTTTTGTTTTCTGTCCCCTTCACCCCAATCCCCTGTAGAAAATGAAAGCAATTGATACTGTAGTTGGGAAGGAGACATGCAAGGCTGGAAACTTGATGCTTTCACCTTTTCATGCTTTCATTTTATTTCATTTTGTTTTTTAAAAGCATGCGGCAAGTGAAGCGACAAAAGGAATCCATTATGCAAATCATGTCACTTTGCATAATGTCTCATGACTGGAAGATGCAGATGAGCTGTATAATTTATGAGTGCCAGTGTCTGTCTAGAAGTGTTGCACACAATTTACCAAGTGAGCCTGAGAGACATGGGGAAGGCAGCTCTTCCAACTCCATTGCCAGGAAAGCTCTATATATTTTCCTACAAGTGTTCCCTAGTAATATTAAATGCTATTTAAAAGAAATTAAGGTTCCAAATGTTTATGAAAGATGAAGATTTTCCTTTCACTCCCTTCACCCAAATTCTTTGCCTAAAAGTTTACAAGAAAGTATTAGACTCTGAAACATTAATTTTTAGATTCAATTTGGAAAAGAAAAGTTATTTGAGCCAAACGTGCCATTTGTATATGGATTTTCCTTTCTACAGCAAGGAATGTCTTAGAGAAACAGACACTTTATCCATTTGTCTGGATCTGTGTAGGCAGAGAAATGGGATATTTCATTTTGGTTGGTTTTGTGTGTGCCCTGCTGTGTACACATTTTATAAGTTATAGTCTCTTGGACGTATTAGATATGTAATATGGAAGACTGATACATTCATTATTCTTCTGATGGCATAATTCTGCTTTCATAGAAGTCTTCAAAATAGAAATTCTATTCAATAAAGACTACATTTTAGTTAAGTCAGCTTAGTTGGTTACTCCATGTCTCATTTTGGTAACTTTTTTGAGAAGATGATTCTGTACCTTTTGAGAAGTTGTAACATCTTTGATAACCTGACTAATCTGACCTTATATTTTTCGTTTCAGTCATAGCAAGGTGTGTGAAAGAGAGGTACCGGTTGCCATGAGAATGTATACCAGGAGGATCTAAACTTTGGGGAGCATGTCAGGAAAGGCTTCCTGAGGAAAGTGAATTCAAGATCACTTCTGAAAGTTGAAGAGAAGTTAGACGAAAAAAGGGAGAAAGTATTCTCCATGCAAAGAATATGTTCAGTAAATCCTGAGACAAGAAAAGATCATGGTTGCTTGGAAGAACTAAAATAAAACCAGTGTGGTTAGAGTATAGATTATGGGTCATTGGATCATACTAGGAACAGATCAGGAGGTAAGCATGTGAGTAAGAGGTAACTTATTCATTATTTGTGTCTATTTTCTGGTGCTTGGTCTCTTAATGTCACTATTAATTGTATGTACATATACATCATTAAGTTCATACTGAGAGCTACTTACCATTATAATACTTTTTATAAAATAATTTTTAGATTTTTCAAAATCAACTTATGCGTTGAACCATGAGATTTCTGAATCCAACCTTTTGTGACATATTCTTTTTGTGAAGTTTTATTTTCAAAAAGTTAATAGCCATTTAAGAAAACAAAAATAAGAACACTCCACCTAATAAGAGCAAAATACGATTTTTTTTCAAGTTTACTTGGAACATTGGCAAACATAGACCACTTTCTGGTTCGTTTAGAAAAAATTAAAATTATTGAAGTCAAGCAAAATATATTTTCTGACCACAAACAAACTAAACTAAAAATCAATAGCAGAAAGATGTCTGGAAAAACCCAAATTTTGGGAAATTAAACACATGAGTCACAGAGGCAGTCACAGGGAAATTAAGAAAATTTGGAATTGAATGACAATGAAAGCACATTACAGAATTTGTAAGCTGCAGCTAAAGAAGTACTTACAGAGAAATAAGCTTTAATGCCTTACTTTAGAAACCAAAAAAGTTTTGAACTGATAATCTAAGTGTCTTAAGGAAACAAATTAGGCCCAAAACAAGAGGAAGGAAGGAAATAATAAAGATAAGAACATAAACCAATGAAACTGAGAAAAATAGGGAAAATCAACATACCCAAAAGCTGATTCTTCATGAAGAATACAAAAATTGATTAACATATAACCAGACTGAGTAAGAAAAAAAGTGTGAAGACACAGATTATCACGACCTAGAATAGAAGAGGGGACATCACTACAGATCTGACAGATAGTAAATGGATAATAAGGGATAAATAAATTAAAACTTTGTAAATAAATTTGATAACCTAATTGAAATAGAAAAATTCCTTGAAAGACAGACTACCAGAATTCAAGAAGAAATAACCTGAATAGTTTTAGGTCTATTAAAGATATTGAATTTGTAGCTAAAAATACCTTCCTATAAAGAAAACACAGCCCAGATGGTTTGACTGGCAAGTTCTTTCAACATTTAAGGAAGAAATAATGTCAGTCCTAAACAACCTCTTTTAGGAAATAGAAAAGGAAGGAACCCTTTCCAACTGATTTTATGAAGTCAACATTACTCTGATGCCAAGACCAGACAAATACAATATAAGAGCAGAGAACTACAGACCAATAACTCTCATAAGCACAAGCACAAAAATCTTTAACAAAATGTTAGCAAATTGAGGTGAATAATATGAAAAAAGAATGCATGACCAAGTCAGGTTTATTCCAAAAATGAAAGGTTGGGTCAACTTTCTAAAATCAGTTTGACTTACCATATCACCAGATTTGTTAAATCATCAATTTAATGGATGTAGAAAAAAATGAGCCACAGTAATCAAAACAGTGTGATAATGAGGTAAGGATGGACATAAAGATTAGTGGAGGAGAAGAGAAAGCCCAGAAATAGACACAACTTTTTGAAAAAGGGTCAAAGATAATCCAGTGGAGAGACAATAGTCTTCTCAATACATGATGCTGGAACCAAATAAATAAATACCTTTACCCATGCTTTACTATAATATAAACGTTAATTTTAAATGGGTATTGAAACAAAATAAAAATCTAATACTGTAAAAGTTTTTGAAGAAAGTATAAAATAAATATTTGTAACATTGGGCTAGGCAAAAGATTTTATAGAGGGGGAAGGTTTTATAGCGGGGAAAGAAACCTGGACCATAAATGAAAAAGATAAGTTGGACTTTAGAAAAGTTGAAAACTTTTGCTATTGGAATGACAATGTCAAATAAGTGAAAAAATCAGCTATGGACAAATATTTGCAACCCATAATGAGATAAATTAATCTAAGTCAAACAAAAAATGACACAGAAGATAGAATTAGTAGATGAAGACATTAAAACAGCCACCACGGGCTTCCCTCGTGGCGCAGTGGTTAGGAGTCCACCTGCCAGTGTAGGGGACACGGGTTCGAGCCCTGGTCCGGGAGGATCCCACATGCCACGGAGTAGCTAGGCCCGAGCACCACGGCTGCTGAGCCTGCGCTCTGGAGCCCACGAGCCACAACTACTGAGCCCACGGGCTACAACTACTGCAGCCCGTGCGCCTAGAGCCCATGCTCTGCAACAGGAGAGGCCACCACAATGGGAGGCCCATGTACCGCAGCGAGGAGTAGCCCCCGCTCAACACAACTAGAGAAAGCCCACGCACAGCAACGAAGACCCAATGCAGCCAAAACTTAAAAAAACAAACAAGCAAACAAACAAACAAAACAGCCACCACAACTGAATTCCATATATTCAAGAACTTAGAAGAAATCAGGAACATATTAAATGTGGATATGAAAGACAAAATAAAAAATACTCTAATTGAACTTGTAGAGACTAAAACTACCATGTCTGAGATGAAGAATACCGTGTCAGGAAGGGATTGACAGATTAAATATTTCAGAAGAAAGGATTAGTCAACTTCAAGACATATAAATAGAAACTATCCAAAATGACACACAGAAAAGTAACACAAAAATAATGGACAGAGCAACAGCGAGTTGTGGGACAACTTCATGTGGCCTGATATATGTGTAACTGAAGCCCTTGAAGGACAGATAGAAGGGGGACAAAAACTATATTCAAAGAAGTAGCTGAAAATTTTCTAAATTTGGTGAAAATTATAAGCCAATGGCTCCAACTATCTCAATGAACTCCAAGCACAAGAAACATGAAGAAAACTACACTAAGGCAGATCATAATCAAATTGCTTAAAATGAGTAAAAAGTAGAACATTTTAAGAGTAGCTAGAGAAAAGAAGATACATTATGTACAGAGGAACAAAGATTAAAATGACAGCAGATTTCTTGTTGGAATTAATGCAAGCCAGAAGACAGTGGAGTAATATCTTTAAAGTATTCAAAGAAAAAAAAGTTACACTGAAATTCTATGAACAATATAAATATCTTCCAAAAGCAAAAGTGAAATACAAACTTTTTCAGATGTACAAAAGCTGAAATAATGCCTCATTAGCAGGCATGCACTACAGGAAAAAAAAAAATTAAAGGAAATTTTTCAGACAAATGGAAAATTATACCACATGAAGAAGATCCTTCGAAATGGTAATCATGTTGGTAAATTTTTTTAAACTTAAATGTATTTAAAAGTAATTGATATTTAAGGCAAAAGTAGTAACAAGATACTGTTTTTATAACACGTAACAGTAAAATCCATGACACAGTAGCACAAAAGCTACCGAAGAAAATGGAGAAATGAAAGAATTATGATAAAAGGTTCTTATATGTGAAGTGGCATAACATTACATGAAGGTAGGCTATGATAAGTTAAAGTTGTATACTATAAACCCTAAAAAATAAAATGACATGCTAAAGATATATTTAATATGATAACAGAAGAGAGAAAATTGAATTATTGTTGCCAGATAATCTCTGCTATTTCTGGAACGTATTATTCACATTTATAGAAGAGATTTCATTTCTGCAACACATCACCTTCAAAGTCCCCACCTACAGAGGACAGTCACTACTAAGTTACTCAATGATGCTGGTTAAGTGAGTCATCTTCCAAATCCTTCCAGGGTACATAGTAAGCAGGGGTCTGGTCTTACATAACATGTCCACTCCAAGATACCCACTTCTCTGAGGTTTTTATTACTTCCTGAATAATTTATATAACCACTTGTCATATCTCTACTTTGTTTAATGTGGGCTACCACTCTTCAGGTTTCCAAGAACTACCCCATCAGTGTATTAAAAACTGAGTGTTAGGGCCCTTATCAAAGCATTAAGTCTGAGTCATAGAAAAGTTAGCCCATTAAAAACAGCTTTGTATTCCACTTCCCTGGTCCAGTGGCCTCAGAATCTACTCCCTGGAATAGTCTATAAGTTCCTACAGTACTTATTAGCCACGGTCTACAGTCTCTGTTGGCATTCAATCTCTCTTCTCCCTTTGCAGGCTCAAGATTCCCACAGTGGGGCCGTGCTGAGAATTAACACTACTATCACTCTGGTGCCCAGGAGGTGAAGTGAAGTCAAGTTCTGAGAAAGGAAACCATTATAAGCCACTTGCCTCATTTGAACCCTCTGCGTGGTCATCAAGGAAGGTGGAGTCTCATCCCCTAACAGGTAGAAGTGGGTCCCTTCCACAGGCCCAAAGGATTTAGGGTAATCTGAGTGTTCCAAATTCTTAACTGCATCAATCCTAATATCCCCAGCCCAAGGCTCAGGGTTCCACTTCTCTATCAGGGTCCTGACTTTGGCATAGAAGATTTGTCTGGGATGAGAAATCAACCTTCTCTTTGGCTCTGCCACTCATAATTAAGTCACATTCCTAATCATAAATCATGCTTGTCCTCTGATTTTTATTTCTCCTTTCAATTTGTGCTCAGTTGACCTAAGTCTGTCATTCTCTTTTTCAATAAATCAGTGGTGCTCAGCAATAATCACCCAGTTCCACAGTCCTAATACTTAACTTTCTCCATCATTGATCTGAAATGCCAGAGAAATTACACAGGCTGGTACATTTCCTTCCACCTGTATCACACCCCATTTACCACAAGTGAAAGTCTTAATATTTGCACTACTGCAACCTGCCAGACTCTAGGACCTTTCCTAGACCATGCTTCTAATTATCAGTCCTGGTAGCAACTGTCCTAGGTAGGGTTCCCTAAAGTCAGAGCCTTAATTGGGCAGAGCCCCAAAAGCATCTACAACAATAGCCAAGTATCCAGTAAAGATATGAAAGTGTGTTTATGCTCATTAGTTATGAAAATGGAAATTAAAACCCAATGAGATAACACATGTTCCATATGTATCTGGAAAAAAATTATATTCTGCCATTGTTAGATGCATCATTCTAATAGGTCCAGTTGGTAGCTGTTCTCATCTATATCTTTTCTGATTTTCAGTCATCTTGTTCCATCAATTACTGAGGAAGGAGTGTTAAAGTCTTCAGTTTTGAGTAGGTACTTTTATTTCTTTATTTCTGCCATTTTTGTTTCATGTACTTTGAAGTTTTATTTTTTTGATGCATACACTTTTAGTACTGCAATGCATTCCTAGTGAATTGAATGTTTTATCATTATGAAAATAGTTTTCTTTGTCTCTGGCAATACTCCTTGTTTTGAAGTTTACTTTGTGTGATGTTAATTGACTAATCGTGTTTCCATAATATATCTTGTTTCACTAAAGTATAGTTTTTAGTAATGCATACTTAGGTGGTATTTTTATTAGGAAAAGCAGGTAACTGGAGAACCTAAAAATCAAGGCATTGGTTTTCTTCAGGTGGGGGTGAGCATGTGAGCAGGGAAGACATGATTGGAACATAGCACTTGGGATATTTTTCTGTCACTAGCAAGATTTTATTTTTTCACCTGGATAGTGGTAACACAGGGGTCTGCTTTATAATAGCTCACTAAGCATATAATTATATTTGGTGCGCTTTTACATGTTTTATAGTTCACAATGAAAAAACTTCAGAAACAAAAAAGAATGTTCATTATGTCATGCATGCAAAGAATATTTACAAAAACCCACATGCTTTGTCACAAAGAAAATCTCAATAGATGTCAAAAATGTGATATCATTCAGATTGGTTTCTCAGCAATACATAATCATATTCAAAATCAACCATAAAAAGTAATTTTAAAAACCCCATGTGGCTAGGATATATAATACAAGTAATGAGTTATAACCCATAGTATTAAATAAATATCCATGATACTACACTGATATTTAAAAAGTTAAATAAATTGGGATAAAAGGATAGCTCTTTGTTTTAGTAAAATCTCAATAAGTAATGTAGGAAGAATAATGGAAATAGAAAATCACCATAGCAAATACTACAGAAATAATTACTGCAGGCAGTAATCATCCATGGATGCTAAAATTGCTGGATCAAAGTATGCCAAGAAAGAGACTGTTTATCCTTTCCTTGCTTATTTTATCCCATCTCAAAGGATATTCCCTTCAAGATATGAATTAATTGCAA
Organism: Balaenoptera acutorostrata; assembly: GCF_949987535.1. Taxonomy (NCBI): domain Eukaryota; kingdom Metazoa; phylum Chordata; class Mammalia; order Artiodactyla; family Balaenopteridae; genus Balaenoptera; species Balaenoptera acutorostrata. The sequence continues at coordinate 15,643,122 of NC_080082.1, read as the reverse complement.
AGCTAAAAATCATAAATTTACTATGGGGAATCCTGGCAGACACCATCTTAATAAGTTTTCAAAGTTATTAAAAGTATTGGGGAACTTCCCTGGTGGCCCAGTGGTAAAGAATCCGCCTTCCAATGCAGGGAACGCAGGTTCAATCCCTGGTCAGGGAACTAAGATCCCACAAGCCACGGAGCAACTAAGCCCATGCACCAGAACTACTGAGTTTGCGTGCCTCAACTAGAGAGCCTGTGTGCCACAAACTACGGACCCCACGCACTCTGGAACCCGCGTGCCACAACTACAGAGCCCACGCACCCTGGAGCCTGCATGCCACAACTAGAGAAGAGAAAACCCACATGCCACAACTAGAGAGAAGCCTGCGTGCTGCAACGAAAGATCCCACATTCCTCAATGCAGATCCCACATGCTGCAACTGAGACCTGATGCAGCCAAAATTAAATAAATAAATTATCTTTTTTTAAAAAGTATTGGGACATTTTGACTTTGGGTACCTGCTGATATGATGCACTCTCACTGTATGCTCTTGAGTTTAGCATCACCTTGGCAAAAATGTATGATCTCAGTCTAATCATGAGAAAACTTCAGACAATGTCAAATTGGGAGATGTTCTATAAGATAACTAATCAGTATTCTAAAGTATCAAGATCATGGGAAAACAAGGAAAGATTGATAAACTGTCACAGATTGGTGAAGACTAAGGAGACATGATAACTTAAGGCAACCTCTTCTTCCTATACAGACACTTCAACAAGGGATTTGTCCCTACACTAAAACCGTAACTACCTTTCATATCTAGTAGGAGATTCTCTATAAAATATACTAACACATACACAAGTGCCCTTCAACACTGTGAAAATATTCCTTTCTTTATCTATTGCTGCCTGTTCATGGACCATAAGCCCTTATGGCATGCCTTTTCCACTAATCAGAGGTAGTAGTCAGCCAGTTCATTGGTGGGGAGATCCTGCTGGATAAACATATGACACAGAGGTACAAGAAATTCATGATGACCACTCATCACAGACAACTTTGTTCTTCATTTATAAACCGTAATACTCAAAGATCACCATAATATGAGGAAAATCAGCAAAATGAATATGAAAGAATAAAACAAGAAAAAAGAATTACTGACCCCAGAGGAAATAAATGATACAAGAAACAAAAACTTTTAAAACTGTAGTTTGAAGCAACCTAAATGTCCATCAGCAGAGGAACAGATAAAGAAGATGTGGTGCATATATACAATGCAATATTACTCAGCCATAAAAAGGAATGAAATTGGGTCATTTGTAGAGATGTGGATGGACCTAGAGACTGTCATACAGAGTGAAGTAAGTCAGAAAGAGAAAAACAAATATCATATATTAACACATATGTGTAGAGTCTGAAAAAATTGGTATAGACGATCTTATTTACAAAGCAGAAATAGAGACACAGATATAGAGAACAAACAAACATATGGATACCGAGGGGGAAGGGGGAGTGGATGGGATGAACTGGGAGATTGGGATTGACATATATACACTACTGATACTGTGTATAAAATAGATAACTAATGAGAACCTACTGTATAGCACAGGGAACTCTACTCAGTGCTCTGTGGTGGCCTAAATGGCAAGGAAATACAAAAAAGAGGGGATATATGTATACATACAGCTGATTCACTTTGCTGTACAGTAGAAACTAACACAATATTGTGTTAGCAACTATACCCCAATAAAAATTTTTTAAAAAACAAACTGTAGTTTGACTTTTTAAATTCACTGAGAGAAGCTTTCATGCAAAGGAGAAATCAGAGCAGGAAAGAATTCTTTTTTTTTTTTTTAACATCTTAATTGGAGTATAATTGCTTTACAATGGTGTGTTAGTTTCTGCTGTATACAGGAAAGAATTCTTAAAGGTTAAAAAGCATGACACTCAAAACAGAAAATTCGATAGAATTGATTAAATGACATGACACTGACTGAATTAGTAATGTGAAAGGAAACCTCCCATAACATAGAGCAAAAGACATATAAACAGAGAAGCGTTGAGATGTAGTATCAATGTTTATCTCATTGTTAGTTTCCTTTATTTTAGAGTATTCCTTTTAGTCATTTCAATTTGGAAAAGGCATCTCATACTGTTTTTCCACTGTGAACCCAGAAGTCACAAACTTATAAACATAAAAAATATTCAAAATGTTTAAACTGACGTATAAAGTAGCTTTTCTATAGCCACCAAGTCTATGTATTTACATTGTTCGCATTGCCTTTTTCCAAAACTGAATGTTTATTATTTACTTAGAAATTAACAAATTATTGTTGTAAGACAATGAGGCTTATACATATGTGAAAAGGTAAAGTATACCCCATCCCTACTATCCTCATTGCCACTCTCTGAGAGGTAACCATTGTTGACAACTTTCTGAATATTCAAGTTTTCTATGTATCTACAACTACATAAGCAAAATGTTGAACAAAAATGGGATCCTACTTATTTTTCAGCATCTTGCGTTTTTTATGCAATAACAAATCATTGGATTATTTTCTTGTTTATGTCTACATATCTGTTTCATTTTTAACAACTACATAGAATTCAGCACTAGGAATACATAAAAGATTTTTTATTATTTCTTTATTTCTTTATTTTTATTAATTAATTTTTTTTTTCGGCTGCATTGGGTCTTCCTTGCTGTGCATGGGCTTCTTCTCTAGTTGCGGTGAGAGGAGGCTACTCTTTGTTGTGGTGCGTGGGCTTCTCACTGCGGTAGCCTTTCTTGTTGCGAAGCATGGGCTCTAGGTGCGCAGGCTTCAGTAGTAGTTCAGAGCCATGCGGAGCATGGGCTCTAGGCGTGCAGGCTTCAGTAGTTGTGGCACGTGGGCTCAGTAGTTGTGGCTCGTGGGCTCTAGAGTGCAGGCTCAGTAGTTGTGGCACACAGGCTTTGTTGCTCCATGGCATGTGGGATCTTCCCATACCAGGGCTCAAACCCGTGTCCCCTGCATTGGCAGGCGGATTCTTAACCACTGTGCCACGGGGGAAGTCCTATTTCTCTTTTTTAATTGAAGTATAGTTGATTTACAATATTATATTAGTTTCAAGTGTACAGCATAGAGATTCAGTATTTTTATAGTTTATACTCCATTAAAGGTTATTACAAGATAATGGCTATAATTCCCTATGTTATAGAATATATTCTTGTTGCTTATGTATTTTATTTTATTTTTATTTATTTATATATTTTTTTGGCTGCATTGGTTCTCCATTGATGTGTGCGGGCTTTCTCTAGTTGCGGCGAACAGGGGCTACTCTTCGTTGTGGTGCGCGGGCTTCTCATAGTGTGGCTTCTCTTGTTGCAGAGCACGGGCTCTAGGCATGCAGGCTTCCATAGTTGTGGCTTGCGGGCTCTAGAGCGCAGGCTCAGTAGTTGTGTCACACTGGCTTAGTTGTTCCGTGGCATGTGGGATCTTCCCGAACCAGGGCTCGAACCCATGTCCCCTGCATTGGCAGGCGGATTCTTAACCACTGCGCCACCAGGGAAGTCCCTAAGGATTTTATTTATAGTAGTTTGTTTCTCTTAATCCCGTACCCTTAGTGTGCCCCTCCCTGCTTCCCTCTCCCCACTGGTAACCACTAATTTGTTTTCTATATCAGCGAGTCTGTTCCTGTTTTGCTGTATACCATCATTTGTATTATTTTTTAGTTCCACATATAAGTGATATCATACAGTATTTTTCTTTCTCTGATTTATTTCACTAAGCAGAATATTCTCTAGGTCTATTCACATTGCTACAAATGGCAGAATTTCATTCTTTTTTATGGCCGAGTAATATTCCATTGTGTATATATACCACGTCTTCTTTATCCATTCTTCTGTTGATAGATGCATGAGTTGCTTCCATATCTTTACTACTGTAAATAGTGCTTCTATGAACATTGGGTGCATGTATCTTTTTGAATCAGTGTTTTCATATTTTCTGGATATATACCCAGGAGTGGAATTGCTGGGTCATATGGTAGTTCTACTTTTAGTTTTTTGAGGAACCTCAATACTGTTTTCCATAGTGGCTGCACTGATTTACACTCCCACCTAAATGCACAAGGGTTCCCTTTTCTCCACATCCTCACTAACGTTTGTTATTTGTAGACTTTTTTTTTTTTTTTTTTTTTTAATTAATTTATTTTTGGCTGTGTTGGGTCCTCATTGCTGGCTCTAGAGCACAGGCTCAGTAGACGTGGCACACGGGCTTAGTTGCTCCGTGGCATGTGGGATCTTCCCAGACCAGGGCTCGAACCCGTGTCCCCTGCGTTGGCAGGCGGATTCTTAACCACTGCGCCACCAGGGAAGCCCATTTGTAGACTTTTTGATGATAGCCATTCTGATATGGTGATACCTCATTGTGGTTTTGATTTGCATTTCTCTAATAATTAGTGATGTGATTTACATTTCTCTAATAATTAGTGCTGTTGAGCATCTTTTCACGTGCTTGTTGGCCATCTGTATGTCTTCTCTGGAGAAATGTCTGTTTAGATCTTCTGCATATTTTTTGATTGGGTTATTTCTCTTTTTTTTTGTTATTGAGTTGTATGAGCTGTTTGTATATTTTGGAAATTAAGCCCTTGTCAGCTGCATCATTTGAAAATATTTTCTCCCAGTCCATAGGTTGTCTTTTCATTTTGTCTGTGGTTTCCTTTGCTGTGCAAAAGCTTTTAAGTTTAATTAGGTCCCATTTGTTTATTTTTCCTTTTATTTCGTTTGCTTTCACAGACAGATCCCAAAAAATATTGCTACGATTTATGTCATTTATGTCAAGGAATATTCTGCCTTTGTTCTCTTCTAGGAGTTTCATGGTTACAGGTCTTACATTAAGGCCTTTAATCCATTTGAGTTTTCTTTTATAGGGTGTGAGGAAATGTTCTAATTGCATTGTTTTACGTATAGCTTTCCAGTTTTCCCAGCACCGCTTATTGAAGAGACTATCTTTTCTCCATTTTTATAGTCTTGCCTGTTTATCATAGATTAATTGACCATAGGTGTGTGAGCTTATTTATGGGCCTTCTGTTCTGTTCCATTGATCTTTGTGTCTGTTTTTGTGCCAGTACTTTGCTGTTTTTGATTACTGTAGCTTTGTAGAGTAGTTTGAAGACAGGGAGCATGATACCTCCAGCTTTGTTCTTTTATTTCATGATTGCTTTGGCAATTCAGGGTCTTTTCCTTGGTTCCACATGAATTTTGGTGTTATTTTTTCTAGTTCTGTGAAATATGTCATGGGTGTTTTGATAAGGATTGCATTAAGTCTGTTGCTTTGGTTAGTATGGCTATTTTAACAATATCAATTCTTCCAATCCAAGAGCATGGAATATCTTTCCATTTCTTTGTATCATTTTCAATTTCCTTCATCAGTGTTCTATAGTTTTCAGCATAAAGGTCTTTCACCTCCTTGATTAAGTTTCTTGCTAGGTGGGACTTCCCTGGTGGCACAGTGGTTAAGAATCCACCTGCCAATGCAGGGTACATGGGTTTCAGCCCTGGTCTGGGAAGATCCCACATGCCGCGGAACAACTAAGCCTGTGTGCCACAACTACTGAGCCTGTGCTCTAGAGCCCAAGAGCCACAACTGTTGAGCCTGCGTGCCACAACTACTGAAGCCTGCGTGCCTAGAGCCCATGCTCCACAAAAGAGAAGCCACCACAATGAGAAGCCCGCGCACCGCAACAAAGAGTAGCCCCTGCGAATCGCAACTAGAGAAAGCCCATGCGCAGCAATGAAGACCCAATGCAGCCAAAAATAAATTAATTAATTTTTTTAAAAAATATTCTTCCTAGGCATTTTATTCTTTTTGATATGATTTTAAATGGAACTTTTTTTTAACTTTCTCTTTCTGATAGTTCATTATTCGTATATAGAAAAGCAACAGATTTTTGTATATTAATCTTATATCCTGCAACTTTGCTGAATTCATTTATTAGTTCTAATAGTTTTGGGGTAGAGAATTTAGGGTTTTCTATATAAAGTATCATGTTATCTGCAAATAGTGAGAGTTTTACTTTTTCCCCTCAATTTAGATGTCTTTCATTTCTTTTTCTTGTCTGATTGCTCATAAAAATGAGATCAGAAATACTTGAAAAAGAAATGAAGGACACAATAGCAAAGATCAATAAAACTAAAAGCTGGTTCTTTGAGAAGATAAACAAAATTGATAAACCATTAGCCAGACTCATGAAGAAAAAGAAAAGACTCAAATCAACAGGATTAGAAATGAATAAGGAGAAGTAACAAATGACACTGCAGAAATACAAAGGATCATGAGAGATTACTACAAGCAACTATATGCCAATAAAATGGAAAACCTGGAAGAAAATGGACAAATTCTTAGAAAAGCACAACCTTCCAAGACTGAACTAGGAAGAAATAGAAAATATGAACAGACCAATCACAAGCACTGAAAATGAAACTGTGATTAAAAATCTTCCAGCAAACAAAAGCCCAGGACCAGATGGCTTCACAGGTGAATTCTATCAAACATTTAGAGAAGAGCTAACACCTGTCCTTCTCAAACTCTTCAAAATATAACAGAGAGAGGAACACTCCCAAACTCATTCTACGAGGCCACCATCACCCTGATACCAAAACCAGACAAAGATGTCACAAAAAAAAGAAAACTACAGGCCAATATCTCTGATGAACATAGATGCAAAAATCCTCAACAAAATACTAGCAAACAGAATCCAACAACACATTAAAAATATCATACACCTTGATCAAGTGGGGTTTCTCCCACGAATGCAAGGATTCTTCAGTATATGCAAATCAATCAATGTGATACACCATATTAACAAATTGAAGGAGAAAAACCATATGATCATCTCAATAGATGCAGAAAAAGCTTTCGACAAAATTCAACACCCACTTATGATAAAAACCCTCCAGAAAAGGCATAGAGGGAACTCACCTCCACATAATAAAGGCCATACATGACAAACCCACAGGAAACATCGTTCTCAATGGTGAAAAACTGAAACCATTTCCACTAAGATCAGGAACAAGACAAGGTTGCCCACTCTCACCACTATTATTCAACATAGTTTTGGGAGTTTTGCCCACAGCAATCAGAGAACAAAAAGAAATAAAAGAAATCCAAATCGGAAAAGGAGAAGTAAAACTGTCACTGTTTGCAGATGACATGATACTATACATAGAGAATCCTAAAGATGCTACCAGAAAAATACTAGAGCTAACCAATGAATTTGGTAAAGTAGCAGGATACAAAATTAATGCAAGAAATCTCTTGCATTCCTATACACTAATGATGAAAAATCTGAAAGAGAAATTAAGGAAACACTCCCATTTACCACTGCAACAAAAGAATAAAATACCTAGGAATAAACCTACCTAATGAGACAAAAGGCCTGTATGCAGAAAACTATAAGACACTGATGAAAGAAATTAAAGATGATACAAACAGATGGAGAGATATACCATGTTCTTGGATTGGGAGGATCAACATTGTGAAAATGACTATATTACCCAAAGCAATCCACAGATTCAATGCAATCCCTGTCAAACTACCAATGGCATATTTCAGAGAACTAGAACAAAAAACTTCACAATTAGTATGGAAACACAAAAGACCCCGAATAGCCAAAGCAATCTTGAGTAAGAAAAATGGAACTGGAGGAATCAGACTCCCTGACTTCAGAGTATACTACAAAGCTACAGTAATCATGACAGTATGGTACTGGCACAAAAACAGAAATATAGATCAATGGAACAGGATAGAAAGCCCAGAGGTAAACCCACGCACATATGGTCACCTTATTTTTGATAAAGGAGGCAAGAATATGCAATGGAGAAAAGACAGCCTCTTCAATAAGTGGTGCTGGGAAAACTGCACAGCTACATGTAAAAGAATGCAATTAGAACACTCCCTAACACCATACACAAAAATAAACTCAAAATGGATTTAAGACCTAAATGTAAGGCCAGACACTATAAAACTCTTCGAGGAAAACATAGGCAGAACACTCTGTGACATAAATGACAGCAAGATCCTTTTTGACCCACCTCCTAGAGAAATGGAAATAAAAACAAAAATAAACAAGATGAAAAGACAACCCTCAGAATGGGAGAAAATATTTGCCAATGAAGCAACTGACAAAGGATTAATGTCCAAAATTATACAAGCAGCTCTTGCAGCTCAATATCAAAAAAACAAACAACCCAATCCAAACATGGGCAGAAGACCTAAATAGACATTTCTCCAAAGAAGATATACAGATTGCCAACAAACACATGAAAGAATGCTCAATATCACTAATTATTAGAGAAATGCAAATCAAAACTACAATGAGGTATCACCTCACACCAGTTAGGATGCACATCATCAGAAAATCTACAAACAGCAGATGCTGGAGAGGGTGTGGAGAAAAGGGAACCCTCCTGCACTGTTGGTGGGAATGTAGATTGATACAGTCACTATGGAGAACAGTATGGAGGTTCCTTAGAAAACTACAAATAGAACTACCATATGACCAAGCAGTTCCACTATTGGGCATATACCCTGAGAAAACCATAATTCAAAAAAGTCATGTACCACAATGTTCATTGCAGCTCTATTTACAATAGCCAGGACGTGGAAGCCACCTAAGTGTCCATCGACAGATGAATGGATAAAGAAGATGTGGCACATATATACAATGTAATATTACTCAACCATAAAAAGAAATTAAATTGAGTTTTTTGTAGTGAGGTGGATGATGGACCTAGAGTCTTCCATACAGAGTGAAGTAAGTCAGAAAGAGAAAAACAAATACCATATGCTAACACATATATATGGAATCTAAAAAAAAAAAATGGTTCTGAAGAACCTAGGTGCAGGACAGTAAAAAAGATGCAGATGTAGAGAATGGGCTTGAGGACACAGGGAGGGGGAAGGGTAAGCTGGGACAAAGTGAGAGAGTGGCATGGACATATACACACTACCAAATATAAAATAGATAGCTAGTGGGAAGCAACCACATAGCACAGGGAGATCAGCTCTGTGCTTTGTGACCGCCTAGAGGGGTGGGATAGGGAGGGTGGGAGGGAGACACAAGAGGGAGGGGTTATGGGGATATATGTATACATACAGCTGATTCACTTTGTTATAAAGCAGAAACTAACACAACATTGTAAAGCAATTATACTCCAATAAAGATGTTAAAAAAAAAAAAACAAAGTTGAGGAAAAAATATAAAGTCATTATTGATAGGTGTATACTTTGCCATTATATTACTTGTTTTCCAGTTGTTTTTGTAGTTCTCTGTTTATTTCTTCTTCTTTTTGTTTATTCCCTTGTGGTTTGATGATTTTCTTTAGTAGTATGTTTGTGTTCCTTTCTTTTTAGTTTTTGTGTATTTGTTGTAGGTTTTTGATTTGTGGTTACCATGGGGTTCATATATGTTGACCTATATCTAGTTGTCTTAAACTGGTAGTTCAAACACATTCTAAAAGATCTATATATTTTTTTTTTTTTAATGAGGATCTTGAATCAGATGCGTATGTTTTTGATTGATTGATTGATTGATTGATTTTGGCTGTGTTGGGTCTTCGTTTCTGTGCGAGGGCTTTCTCCAGTTGTGGCAAGCGGGGGCCACTCTTCATCGCGATGCGCGGGCCTCTCTTGTTGCGGAGCACAGGCTCCAGACGCGCAGGCTCAGCAGTTGTGGCTCACGGGCCCAGCCGCTCTGCGGCATGTGGGATCTTCCCAGGCCAGGGCTCGAACCCGTGTCCCCTGCATTAGCAGGCAGACTCTCAACCACTGCGCCACCAGGGAAGCCCTAAAAGATCTATATTTTTTACTACCCCCCCATTTTGTGTTTTCTGTGTCATATATTACATCTTCATGCTATCCCTTAACTATTTATCATAGTTATACTTGCTTTTACTATTTTTTGTCTTTTAATCTTCATACTGGGTTATTTAAGTGGTTGTATCTCAGTGCTTACTATATATTTGCCTTTCCTAGTGGGAATATCCCTTATGGATTCTTACTTCTTTTCCACGTAGAGAAGACCCTTTAACATTCCTTTTAGTGTAGGTTTAGCATTGATGAACTCTTAGTTTTTGCTTCTCAGGGAAGTTGTTTATCTTTTCTTCTTTTCTAAATGATAATCTTGCTGGGTAGAGAATCCTAGGCTGCAGGTTTTTCCCTTTCAGCACTTTGAATATATCTTGCCACTCCTTTCTGTCCTGCAAAGTTTCTGCAGAGAAATCAGCTGATAGACTTATGTGGATTCCTTTGTTCATGACTCTTTTTCTCTTGCTGCCTTTGGAATTCTCTCTTTATCTTTAACTTTGCCATTTTAATTATGATATGCCTTGGTATGGATCTGTTTGGGTTTATCTTTTTTTGGACCTTCTGTGCTTCCATATCTGGATATCTGTTTCTTTCTGCAGTTTTGAGAACGTTTCAGCCATAATTTTCTCAAATACGTTTTTTGTTCCACTTCTCTCTCTCTTCTCTTTCTGAGGCCCCTATAATGCAAATGTTGGTATGCTTAATATTATCCCAGAGATCTCTGAAATTGTTTTCATTTTTTTAAGTTTGTGTTTCTTTTTGCTGTTCTGATTGGGTGGTTTCCATTATTCTATCTTCCAGATCACTTACACATTCTTCTCTATCACTTAGTCTGCTATTCATTCCTTCTAGCGTGTTGTTTATTTCAGCTATTGAATTCTTCATTTCTGATTAGATCTTTTTAATATTTTCTGTTCCTTGTTAAGTGTTTACCATGTACATCAATTTTTTTCCCTATTCAGTTAACATTTTTATTACCAATGCTTTGAATTCTTTAACTGGTAAATTGTTTATTCTGTTTCATTATTTATTCAGGTATTTTCTCTTGCTTTTTCAATTGAAAGTAGTTCCTCTGCCCTTTTATTTTGCCTAACTTTCTCTGCTTCTGTGAATTTAGGCGAAACAGCTATCTATTGTGGTCTTGAAGGGGTGATCTTGTGTGAGAGTATCCCTATACAGACTGTGTGTGCCTAATGCCTATGGTGGGAAAGCTGGATCTGACGTGGATGCAAGTCACATCTTTCCTCAGGGTGTGCTGACAGCTCTCACCTTGGTCGGGGGTGGAGCTAGAGATGGAAGGGCTAGAGCTGAAGCCAGGTGTAAGACAGGACTTCCTCTCTGCTCAGTGGCCATCACCGCCCCATCAAGGGTGAGGTCTAATCCCAAATTGCTGAAGCAGAATCCCTACGGGTTGGGCCAAGCTGGCTCTCTTCCCTTTAAGTGTGTGTTTTTCCCTCTCCCTGCACCAAGACCCTTGCGCCAGAGGAGGGTAGTGCTGAAACAAGGAGGTCCAATGTGGGCTCTCACCTTGTGTTGGCCACAGATAGAAATCTGATGTGTTGCCTGTGCAGTTACCCATAGCTCCACTCAGACACAGCCTCAGGTGCAAGTCCACTTTATCCTTCACAGCAGATCACTCTGCCCCCAGCCTCTGCCATCCCTGCCCTGTGGTGGAATCTCTCTACAGCCCAGGTGGGACCCACATGGCTTCTTGGCGTGTATGGGGGTGTTGTTGAGCTGTGGTGGAACAGCTGCCATCAGAGATCAAGGCTGTTTCTGAGGTGCTGCTTGAGGAAGGGCCAACAGTGACCTGTTCAACTACACCCTGGCTGTTAACACCCAAGTTATTCTCAGGGGTGTATTTCACATTCAGCTATTTTTTAGTGTTATTAAGGATGTTGGAGTGCAAACCCATTTTAACCTACCAGTTTCTCTTTGCATTGTTGTAACATGGTTTGGGTTAAGACTGAAATTAGCATTCAAAATTGCTTTTTTGTGTGCTGAACTATGAATACTAATGATATGTCCCTTGCCTAAAACTAAGTGATATGTATCCTCCCTTTATACATAAATAATTTTTTCCTGAAACAGATCTTAAATCCATTTGCACGTCCAAAGTATTTTGAGAATTCCGTTTGGCAGCAAAACTTAAACCAAGAAATAAATTTACACTGCTTTTTCTTAATATAATACATCACTTTTAACCTCTTCCTTCAGTGGTTGTGGGATACTGCAGTAAAATGCTGAGATCACCTCAGTGTGTTCCTCAAAATACCCATGGCTTTCTGGCCATGCACACTGCCTAAGGGTTCAATCAGTAGGTTAATTCTTCCTTCAGGGTTGCCCTGAGGGTTAAAGTTCCTGATGAGCCAAGTAGATCTTGCATGTAGGAAGAAGGTGGGTGGATTAATTGTATATGAATGCTGGGGGACAAAAACTACTCATGTGCAGCTGAAGTCACAACATGATCTTTATTCTATTTTTTGTGTTTTATCTATCTGTTTTCATGTTGATTTGTTGTTTTTGGCTTATTTTACAGCCCTATTATAGCCAAGCTCTTTCAACATCTGACAAATGATTGCTATGAAAACATCTTGTATTTTCATGCAGTTGTTTTAGTGGAAGTTTTGCATCTTGTTCCTTTTTACCTTTTCATTTATTCCAAGCCAGTTTCGTATTTTACCTTTTTATAAATAAGATGAACTAAGGAAGGGAAAATCATGATAATATGGAAAAGTTTAGTTTTATTTGATTAAATCTTTTTTCTATGACATCTCTAATAGTAATAATGATGATCTCCATATATGCTGATATTTTATTTACTTTATGTATTAGCCATTTATTAATATCTTAATAGACTTTACATTTTACCACGGGGAAGAAAACACAGATCCCCTGAATTTAAGTAACTTACCCAAAGTTATGCAGCTAGTAAGTAGCAGAATGAGAGTTAATAGCTAAGAAATAGATTCAAACTCAGATCTGTCTGGCTCCTAAGCCAATGCTTTTTCCTCCATGCCAATATTTCTCAGTCTGGGAATCCTAAAAGGTTGGGGTGTCCCAGATGTCATCTTTTGACAAGTTTTTTATTCTTCCAAGTATTTACTGAGTGCTAATTATGTGTTGGATGTTATTCTAGGCACTTGATGTACATTATGGAGGAAAGAAAACAAAATGTTGCTCCTCTAAGAGTTTACATTCTTGTGAGAATGGGGGATATAGACAATAAACAAAGACATAATGTATATAATATGTTAGAAGGTGGCAAGTGCTACAGAAAAGAATATTCTCTGACAGTTTTGTATTGTGCTTTCATTGTCTTGATTATAAATATTTAATATAATGATATTGTAAATAATCTTAATGACCTCCTATAACAAAGTACTGACTTGTGATTTCAGAGCAATTATTTATATTTGTGTTTTCTCTCACATAATGGCTAGTGAATGCAAAACAAAAAATGTTATGGTACAATCTAAAAATGAAGGAGTCATACTGGTTCAAAGAGGATTGATTCATAACAGCATGAATGTAAAGATGCCATGAACCCTAAAGAACATACATTGCAGAAGTTGGTTTTATACTGAATTTGAAATCGCCATTGTATCGCACAGACCATATCTTTGTATGTAGCTCCTTTAAATAATTCTACAGTGTTTAAAACCCTGTTCTAAATCCCATTAATCAGATTGCTTAGTGCACACTTAAATCACAAGAATATTTAAACATATCTTCAAGTAAAAGATAGCTCTACAATGTTAACAATGATACCTTGTTAAAATAGGCACTCAGAGATTGTTTATGGCCAGGTGTTGGTTAAATATAAATCTGATCATAGTATACTGTCAAACAAAGCCTTTAAATTGTGAAAAAATATTAAGGTTTAACTTACGTATATTAAAGTACAGAACACTTTAGTATGCAACTCAGCAAGCATTAAGGCTGTTTTATACAGCATAAATTTTTACTTCTGTAAAGAGACAGGGTCCACATTAGTAACATTAAAATTTTAAACTACAGAAACACATTAAATGTAGAACCAGACCGAAGAAAAATCACCTTATATTAAATCCAATGATAGCAATTTAGTTTTAGTAAAACAAAATAACTTACCATTCAATTACTTTTATTTATACCTTACTGGTTTTTCATTGTTTTAATTTGTAAATTTGCTTTAGTTTTATTGTTATAGGAGCTTAAGAAAATGCATTATACCTAATTTATGATTTTATGTTTGTACATACTTAATAGAGCATTGAGATTCTGTGAGATTTCATTGCTAAAAGTCCGTATATTTCTGACATTTCAGAAACACTGCACTATGCATTGCTGTCTCCTTCTAAATAAAATTTTATTTGATAAACAATAATTATATTTGAGCACCTTTAATGCACCACCCATATCTCTTCTTTGATTGCCAAGTTACCATCTAGTAGAATATTGTCTTCTATAGAAACTAGGATCTATATCTATCTAGTTCCCATTTGTAATGCTCTCAGCAAGTAGTAGTCATTCAGGTTGGTGATGAGATTCAAACTATTATCATTTCAAAAATTCCATTTAGTTGGGAATTTCTTACACATATTAATTCTTCCTGTATAGGTCCTTATTATAGAAACTTTATTCATTCTATCCTTTACTGTGTTTTCATGTTAACATTTTTACAATTCTAAATTTCTAAATTTTTGAATTTAGGTTTAAGAGACTGGATTGAAGTAGAATTAAATTTTTAAACATAAATTATATCCAATAAATAATCCATGTTTCCCAAGCCAGTTTGGGGGAAGATTTGGAGAGGTAAAGTGGAGCATCTGTTTACATCATGGCAATGAAAACAACAGCATGTTGTTTAAAATGTCTTTGCCACCTACTGTGAATATAATTAAAGCCATGGAATTGTATGCTTTAAATGGGTGAAATGGGTGAATATAATCTGAATTATATCTCAGTGAAGCTGTTGTTTAAAAGTAGAGCCATGCAACAGTTGATTTTCATTTACCATCTTTTCCTTTGTGATACCAATTTCATATATAGTACATCTGTATACATTAATTCATAGTTCAATGTTATATTTCCATCAGGTAGTCATATTGATGTAAAAATATACTCCTTTAAGTTTACCCAAATATTTTCTATTTCTTTTTCTCATCATTTCTTGCTATATATCTAGGTTTCCATCTAAATTTCCTCAGCCTGTAGAATTTCCTTTACAGTTACTTGTAATACAGCTCTGCTGATAATACGTTCTCTCAATTTCAGTTTTTCTTAAAATGTATTTATTTTACTTTCATTTTTTAAGCTAATTTTTTTGGTTATAGAATTTTTTTTATTTTTTATTTTTTATTTTTTTAACGTCTTTACTGGAGTATAATTCCTTTACACTGGTGTGTTAGCTTCTGCTTTATAACAAAGTGAATCAGCTATACATATACATATATCCGCATATCTCCTCCCTCTTGCGTCTCCCTCCCACCCTCCCTATCCCATCCCTCTAGGTGGTAACAAAGCACAGAGCTGATCTCCCTATGCTGTGCGGCTGCTTCCCACTAGCTATCTATTTTACATCTGGTAGTATATATAAGTCCATGCCACTCTCTCACTTCGTCCCAGCTTACCCTCCCCCCTCAAGATTGCTTTGGCTATTCGGGGTATTTTGTGTCTCCATACTAATTGTGAAGTTTTTTGTTCTAGTTCTGTGAAAAATGCCACTGGTAGTTTGATAGCGATTGCATTGAATCTGTAGATTGCTTTGGGTAATATAGTCATTTTCACAATGTTGATTCTTCCAATCCAAGAACATGGTATATCTCTCCATTTGTTTGTATCATCTTTAATTTCTTTCATCAGTGTCTTAGTTTTCTGCATACAGGCCTTTTGTCTCGTTAGGTAGGTTCATTCCTAGGTATTTTATTCTTTCTGTTGCAATGGTAAATGGGAGTGTTTCCTTAATTTCTCTTTCAGATTTTTCATCATTAGTGTATAGGAATGCAAGAGATTTCTTGCATTAATTTTGTATCCTGCTACTTTACCAAATTCATTGATTAGCTCTAGTAGTTCTCTGGTAGCATCTTTAGGATTCTCTATGTATAGTATCATGTCACCTGCAAACAGTGACAGTTTTACTTCTTTTCCAATTTGGATTCCTTTTATTTCTTTTTCTTCTCTGATTGCTGTGGCTAAAACTTCCAAAACTATGCTGAATAATAGTGGTGAGAGTGGGCAACCTTGTCTTCTTCCTGATCTTAGTGGAAATGGTTTCAGTTTTTCACCATTGAGAACGATGTTGGTTGTGGGTTTGTCATATATGACCTTCATTATGTTGAGGTAAGTTCCCTCTACAGCTACTTTCTAGAGAGTTTTTATCATAAATGGGTGTTGAATTTTGTTGAAAGCTTTTTCTGCATCTATTGAGATGATCATATGGTTTTTATCCTTCAATTTGTTAATATGGTTTATTATATTGATTTATTTGCGTATACTGAAGAATTCTTGTATTCCTGGAGTAAAACCCACTTGATCATGGTGTATGATATTTTTAATGTGCTGTTGGATTCTGTTTGCTACTATTTTGTTGAGGATTTTTGCATCTATGTTCATCAGAGATATTGGCCTGTAGTTTTCTTTCTTTGTGACATCTTTGGTTTTGGTATCAAGATGATGGTGGTCTCGTAGAATGAGTTTGGGAGTGTTCCTCCCTCTGCAATATTTTGGAAGAGTTTGAGAAGGATAGGTGTTATCTCTTCTCTAAATGTTTGATTGAATTCGCCTGTGAAGCCATCTGGTCCTGGGCTTTTGTTTGTTGGAAGATTTTTAATCACAGTTTCAATTTCATTGCTTGTGATTCGTCTGCTTATATTTTCTATTTCTTCCTGGCTCAGTCTCGGAAGGTTGTGCTTTTCTAAGAATTAGTCCATTTCTTCCAGGTTGTCCATTTATTGGTATATAGTTGCTTGTAGTAATCTCTTATGATCCTTTGTATTTCTGCAGTGTCAGTTGTTACTTCTCCTTTTTCATTTCTAATTCTGTTGATTTGAGTCTTCTCCCTTTTTTTCTTGATGAGTCTGGCTAATGGTTTATCAATTTTGTTTATCTTCTCAAAGAACCAGCTTTTAGTTTTATTGATCTTTGCTATTGTGTCCTTCATTTCTTTTTCATTTATTTCTGATCTGATCTTTATGATTTCTTTCCTTCTGCTAATTGTGGGGGTTTTTTTGTTCTTCTTTCTCTAATTGCTTTAAGTGTAAGGTTAGGTTGTTTATTTGAGATGTTTCTTGTTTCTTGAGGTGGGATTGTATTGCTATAAACTTCCCTCTTAGGACTGCTTTTGCTTCATCCCATAGGTTTAAGGTCGTCCTTTTTTGTTGTCATTTGTTTCTAGGTACTTTTTGATTTCCTCTTTGATTTCTTCAGTGATCTCTTGGTTATTAAGTAGTGTATTGTTTAGCCTCCATGTGTTTGTATTTTTTACAGTTTTTTTCCTGTAATTGATATCTAGTCTTATAGCATTGTGGTCGGAAAAGATACTTGATACAATTTCAGTTTTCCTAAATTTACCAAGGCTTGATTTGTGACCCAAGATATGATCTATCCTGGAGAATGTTCCATGAGTACTTGAGAAGAAAGTGTATTGTGTGTTTTTTGGATGGAATGTCCTATAAATATCAATTAAGTCCATCTTGTTTAATGTATCATTTAAAGCTTGTGTTTCCTCATTTATTTTCATTTGGATGATCTGTTCATTGGTGAAAGTGGGCTGTTAAAGTCCCCTACTATGATTGTGTTACTGTCTATTTACCCTGTCATGGCTGTTAGCATTTGCCTTATCGAGGTGCTCCTATGTTGGGTGCATAAGTATTTACAATTGTTATATCTTCTTCTTGGATTGATCCCTTGATCATTATGTGTTGTCCTTCTTTGTCTCTTGTAATAGTCTTTATTTTAAAGTCTATTTTGTCTGATATGAGAATTGCTACTCCAGCTTTCTTTTGATTTCCATTTGCATGGAATATCGTTTTCCATCCCCTCACTTTCAGTCTCTATGTGTCCCTAGGTCTGAAGTGGGTCTTTTGTAGACAACATATATACAGGTCTTGTTTTGGTATCCATTCAGCCAATCTATGTCTTTTGGTGGGAGCACTTAATCCATTTATGTTTAAGGTAATTATCAATATGTATGTTCCTATTACCATTTTCTTAATTGTTTTTGGTTTGTTATTGTAGGTCTTTTCCTTCTCTTGTGTTTCCTGCCTAGAGAAGTTCCTTTAGTATTTGTTGTAAAGCTGGTTTGGTGGTGCTGAACTTTCTTAGCTTTTGCTTGTCTGTAAAGGTTTTAATTTCTCTGTCAAATCTGAATGAGATCCTTGCTGGGTAGAGTAATCTTGATTGTAGCTTTTTCCGTTTCATCACTTTAAATATGTCCTGCCACTCCCTTCTGGCTTGCAGAGTTTCTGCTGAAAGATCAGCTGTTAACCTTATGGGGATTCCCTTCTATGTTGTTTGTTGTTTTTCCCTTCGTGCTTTTAATATTTTTTCTTTGTATTTAATTTTTGATAGTGTGATTAATATATGTCTTGGCATGTTTCTTCTTGGATTTATCCTGTATGGGACTCTCTGCACTTCCTGGACTTGATTAACTATTTCCTTTCCCATATTAAGGAAGTTTTCAACTATAATCTCTTCAAATATTTTCTCAGTCCCTTGTTTTATCTCTTCTTTTTCTGGGACCCCTATAATTCGAATGTTGGTGCATTTAATGTTGTCCCAGAGGTCTCTGAGACTTTCCTCAATTATTTTCATTCTTTTTTCTTTAGTCTGCTCTGCAGTAGTTATTTCCACCCTTTTATCTTCCAGGTCACTTATCCTTTCTTCTGCCTCAGTTATTCTGCTATTGATTCCTTCTAGAGAATTTCTAATTTCATTTATTGTGTTGTTCATCGTTGTTTCTTTGCTTTTTAGTTCTTATAGGTCCTTGTTAAATGTTTCTTGTCTCCATTCTATTTCCAAGATTTTGGACCATGTTTACTATCATTACTCTGAATTCTTTTTCAGGTAGACTGCCTATTTCCTCTTCATTTGTTTGGTCTGGTGGGTTTTGACCTTGCTCCTTCAACTGCTGCGTGTTTCTCTGTCTTCTCATTTTGCTTAACTTACTGTGTTTGCGATCTCCTTTTCACAGGCTGCATGTTCATAGTTCCCGTTGTTTTTGGTGTCTGCCCCCAGTGGCTAAGGTTGGTTCAGTGGGTTGTGTAGGCTTACTGGTAGAGGGGACTAGTGCCTATGTTCTGGTGGATGAGGCTGGATCTTGTCTTTCTGGTGGGAATGTCCGCATCCAGTGGTGTGTTTTGGGGTGTCTGTGACCTTATTATGATTTTAGGCAGCCTCTCTGCTGATGGGTGGGGTTGCATTCCTGTCTTGCTAGTTGTTTGGCATAGGGTGTCCAGCACTGTAGCTTGCTGGTCATTGAGTGGATCTAGGTCTTAGCATTGAGATGGAGATCTCTGGGAGAGCTTTTGCCGTTTGATATTATGTGGAGCTGAGAGGTCTCTGGTGGACCAATGTCCTGAACTCGGCTCCTCCACCTCAGAGGCACAGGCCTGATACGTGGCCAGAGCACCAAGACCCTGTCAGCCACACAGCTCTGAAGAAAAGGGAGAAAGATAGGTAGAAAGGAAGAAAGGAAGGAAGAAAGAAAGATGAATGAATATATAAAATAAAAAATAAAGTTATTAAAAATAAATAAAAATTAAAAAGTAATTTAAAAAAAAGAAAGAAGGAAGCAACCAAACCAAAAAAGCAAATCCACCAACAATAACAAGCGCTAAAAACTATATTAAAAAAAAAAAAAAAGGACAGACAGAACCCTAGGACAAATGATAAAGCAAAGCTATACAGACAAAAATCACACAAAGAAGCATACACATACACACTCACAAAAAGAAAAAGGAAAAATATATATAGATATCATTGCTCCCAAAGTCCACCACCTGAATTTTGGGATGATTTGTTGTCTATTCAGGTATTCCACAGATGCAGGGTACATCAAGTTGATTGTGGAGATTTAATCCACTGCTCCTGAGGCTGCTGGGAGAGATTTCCCTTTCTCTTCTTTGTTCCCACAGCTCCTGGGATTCCGCTTTGGATTTGGCCCTGCCTCAGTGTGTAGGTCGCCTGAGGGCGTCTGTTCCCACCCAGACAGGATGGGGTTAAAGTAGCAGCTGATTCGGGGGCTCTGGCTCACTCAGGCCGGGGGGAGGGAGGAGTACAGAATGCGGGGCGAGCCTACGGCGGCGGAGGCCAATGTGACATTGCAACTGCCTGAGGCACACCGTGTATTCTCCTGGGGAAGTTGTCCCTGGATCACAGGACCCTGGCAGTGGCGGGCTGCACAGGCTCCCGGGAGGCAGCGTATGGGTAGTGACCTGTGCTTGCACACAGGCTTCTTGGTGACTGCAGCAGCAGCCTTAGCGTCTCATGCCTGTCTCTGGTGTCCGTGCTGATAGCCGTGGCTCGCACCCGTCTCTGGAGCTCATTTAGGCAGTGCTCTGAATCCCCTCTCCTCGCGCACCCTGAAACAATGGTCTCTTGCCTCTTAGACAGTTCCAGGCTTTTTCCTGGACTCCCTCCCAACTAGCTGTGGCGCACTAGTCCCCTTCAGCCTTTGTTCACGCAGCCAACCCCAGTCTTCTCCCTGGGATCTGACCTCCGAAGCCTGAGCCTCAGTTCCCAGCCCCCACCCGCCCTGGCGGCTGAGCAGACAAGCTTCTCGGGCTCGTGAGTGCTGGTAGGCACCGATGCTCTGTGCGGAATCTCTCCGCTTTGCCCTCTGCACCTCTGTTGCTGCGCTCTCCTCCATGGCTCCAAAGCTTCCCCTCCCTGCCACCCCCCGTCTCTGCCAGTGAAGGGGCTTCTTAGTGTGTGGAAACTTTTCCTCCTCCACAGCTCCGTCCCAGTGGTGCAGGTCCCGTCCCTATTCTTTTGTCTCTGTTTTTTCTTTTTTCTTTTGCCCTACCCAGGTATGTGGGGAGTTTCTTGTCTTTTGGGAAGTCTGAGGTTTTCTGCCAGCGTTCAGTAGTTGTTCTGTAGCTGGATATAGAATTTTAATTTAACATTTCCCACTCCCCCAGTATTTTAAAGATGTTGTCCTATTCTCTCCTGCCCTCCATAGTTTCTAATGAGAAATCAGTTGTCATTTGTATCATTTTTCCCATTTGTAATGGGGCTTTTTCCCACTGGCTGCTTTTCTCTTTATCTATGTTTTCAGCCAATTAATGAGAATTTGCCTAAGTGTGGTTTTCTTTATATTTATGTAAATTGGGATTCATTGATCTTCTTGGATCTGTAAGTTTGTTTTTTCATCAGCTTCAGAAAAATTTGGCCATTATTTCCACAAATATTTTTTCTGCCCAATTTTCTGTCTCCTCTCTGAGAATACAGTTAAATATAACTTAGATCATTTAAATATGGTCCCACACGTGACTGAGTCTTTGTTCTATTTTTTTCAGAATTTTTTCTTTCTTGTCTTCAGATTTAAAATTTTCTATTAATCTGCCTCAGGTTCACTGTTTCCTTTATTTGGCTATCTCTAACCTACTGTTGTTCCCATCCAGTAAATTTTTCATTTCAGAAGTTGTATATTTCATTTCTAAAATTTTTATTTGGTTCTTCTTTTTGATAGTATGTATTTTCCTTCTGAAATTTGCCAACTGTTTGTGAATTTTGACCACATTTTTAATTCCTTGAACATATTTGTGTAAGCTGTTTAAAAATTTTTATCTTCAAATTCTAACATCTGGCTAATTTTAGGATTGGTTTCTGTTGAGTGTTTTTTCTCTTGAATATGGGTCACATTTTTCTGTTTCTTCACATATTTAGTAATTTTTAGTTGTACCCTTGTAGAGACTATAGATAGCTTCATCTGTGTACGATTTATTTTGTTCTACCAAGCAATTCAAGTAGCTGAGCTCAAACTCCAAACTCTCCCCTGAGCTAAAATTGTCACTTATTTTTTTCAGCCTTCCAGTTGTTGCTTTCTTCCAGGTCCTCGGCACATACATTAATCAAGGTCAGCCAAGAATTTGAAGGAGTATATATGTAGATTTTGCTCCCCCCAGTTCCTTAGCTTCCTCCTTTCTGAGATTTTCCTTTATTTTCTAGCCATTCCAGCAGTCCAGAACTCTTCCCTCTGAACCTTCAAATCAGTCAAAACTGCATTTTTCTGCTTGAGTTCCAGCTACTTCATGCAGTGCAGACTGGGAGGTGCCTTTAGGTGAAAAGCCACGTTAATGCAGAATTAGTGCAGTTTCCTTCTTTCAAGTGTCAACTCCCAACAGCCACTTTAAGTTTCTCTCAAGTACCTTCAAACAATTGTTTGTATATTTTTCCCCAAGGTTTATTGTTATCTATAAGGTTTATTGTTACCTTTATGATGGTTAACCTAATAAAAGCCACTCCCCCAACACCAAAAATATAACTTATGTATTATATTTTTTAACTGGAAGAATAACTACCTAGAGAACATTCCTTTTTTTATAGTCTCTTGTTCTTATCTCATAAATGCAATCAAGATGTTTTCTTAATTCTCTGAGAATATTCATTATAGGTCTTATGAGGTTATTTTCTCCTTCTTGTTCTTTTATTTCCTCAAAGCTCCTTTTTTTTCTTAATTGGCTTTTCGATGTATCAAGAGAAGACCTTTACTCAAGTATCTATTCCTTGACTTTCAATTTGTATTTGAGTGTGAGGTACTAAAAAGATCTTTGAAAACTCTCTCTGCATGAATGTGGATTGTTATCTGTTGGTGTCAGGTTAGGCAAAATAACTGGTCATTTTATTACGAACCTCCAAATGTTAGTATTTCTAAATATTTTATCTTATGATGGATTTTTCAGAGAAGGTTTTTCTAAGCTCCTCTTTTGTGAGTATGAGCTTGGCTTCCAGCATTGTTGGGACCAAGTTTGGGAAAGAAACTAGTATTGTCAGCATTTAATGCACAGAGTTTCAAATAATTCACCTGTTTTCAAGATGAAGATACAGTCTTCAGCCCAATCTGGTGTTCCACTTCACAGTCTCACTGGTTGTGCTTCTTCAAAGAGTAAATCTCTAGTCTTCTCCATGGACAAATGAAAGACAGTTTGCTCAGCTACATGATTGGCAAAGGCTATATGTAGGTTTAAGTCTTTCTAATACAGACTTTTACCCAGTCCTCATTGCTTCCTACCTTAGCTATAACCCCACATTCAGAAGTATCTAGGACCTACAATTTATGTGTCTTTATGAGATTCTGGAGTGTGAATTGACTTGCTTCTGAGCTGTCTCCCCTTCCTGGCTTATCTTTCTGTTTTCAGACATTTGTTGAATCAGTTTTGACTTAATCCATCTGCTTTCTGGCTTCTAAAATTTTAATATTTTTTTCTCCTTTTCTGTTATCTTTGGCCTGTGGGTCTATTCCTTTTTGATCATTCTACTGTCATTTTTGTGCAGTTTTCAAAGGGAAAGGTGTAAGTTTTTACGTTCAAGCCACTATTTTTAACTGTAAGTTGGTCTTCATCTGTTGCTTGGGACTATTATGATAACTATCTAATCTACTTGTCATTATTCTCCTTCCTCCAATTCATTTTGATATTTACCTTCCCCCAACTTCTTCTAGTTTTATTTTAAATTTCTAGTGGGCAAAGACCCAGACTTAAAAAATCTTAATTCATTTTGGAAAGGGCACTGCCCTTATTAGGTATAAATAGTTCTCCTTGGCTTACTGTAGTTTTTGTGGTCTGTAACTATAAATTCTTTGTCATTAGTCAGCAGCATTGGAGAATAAGTGTTTTATACTGTCATCCCCCGACAGGTCATCAATTTTGACAGTAATCCACAAATGAGAGTACCTTTGTGGGAGTCCAGGAGTCCAGTGGGGAAGTTTCAGCCCACCGTTGAAGCAAAAAAGTCAGAGGATAGATGCATTGAAGAGGGTAAGAATAGTTTCCCTTTATGTGACACCTGACCCCCCAAGGCAACACAGCTCAGTGCCAAGAGACACCCCCTTAGCCAACAGTTTCTTCCACAAAACAAATCTTAAGAAATTTAGGGAGATTATTAGGTTACAAAACAAGTCTTAATAAATTTAGGAAGATTGAAATCATACCAAGTATCTTTTCTGCCTACAATAGTATGAAACTAGAAGTGAATAACAGGAGGAAAGCTGGAAAATTCATAAATATGTGGAAATAAACAACACTCTTCTAAACAATCAATGAGTTAAGTGAGAAAATAAAAGGGAAGTTAAAATATCTTAAAACAATGAAAATAGAAAAACAACATACACAAACCAAGGGGATACAGCAAACCAGTTCTACAAGGCAGGTTTATAGCAATAAATGCCTACATTAAGAAAAAAGAAATATCTCAAAAAAAAAAAAAAAACCCCTTTACACCTCAAGGAACTAGAGAAAGAAAACAAAACCTAGCCCAAAGTTAGCAGAAGGAAGGAAATAAAGCTCAGAGCATAAATAAATGAAATAGAGAAGAGGAAAACAATAGAAAAGATCAATAAAACTAAGAGCTGGCTTTTTGAAAAGATAAACAAAATTGAAAAACCTTTAGCTAAACCACGAGAAAAGAGAGAAGGCTCAAATAAATGAAGTCATAAATGACATGAAATGAAACAAAATGAAAGAGGAGACATTAAACTGATGCCACATAAATAAAAAGTATCATAAGAAACTGCTAAGAACGATATGTCAACAAACTGAATAACCTAGAAGAAGTGGATAAATTCCTAGAAACCTACAACTGTCCAAGACTGAAACATGAAGCAGTAGGAAATCTAAACGGACTGGTTTAGGCAATTGAATTAGTAATCAAAAACCTCCCCCAAAAAGAAAAGCCTAGGACCAGATGGCTTCACTGGAGAATTCTACCATACATTTTAAAGAAGAATTTATGGCAATCCTTCTCAAACTCTTTAGAAAAAGTGAAGAGGAGGGAATACTTCCAAACTCATTTTATGAGGCCAGCATTACTCTAATACTAAAGCTAGACAAGGACACTACAAGAAAAGAAAATTACAGACCAATATCCCTGATGAACATAGATGTAAACATCCTCAGCAAAATACTAGCAAACTCAATTCAAGAGCACATTAAAATAATCATATACCATGTTCAAGTGGGATTTATCTCTGGGATATAAGGATGCTTCTGCATACACAAATCAGTAAATATGATACAGCACTTAACAGAATGAACTATAAAAGTCATATGATCATCTCAATAGATGCAGAAAAAGCATTTTAAAAAATTCAACATCCTTTCATGATAAAAACTCAACAAATTATATAAGGAATGTACCTCAACATAATAAAGGCCATATATGACAAGCCCACAGCTAACATTATACTTAAAAGTGAAAAGCTGAGAGTTTTCCTGTATGATTAGGAACAAGACAAGGATACCCACTCTTACTTCTTCTATCCAGCACAGCAGTGGAAGTCCTAGCCAGAGCAATTAGGTAAGAAGAAGAAATAAAAGTCTTCCAAATTGGAAAGGAGGAAGTAAAATTGTCTCTGTTTGCATCTTAAATGATCTTAGAAATAGAAAACCCTAAAGATAACAACAACAACAAAAACTGTTAAAACTAATAAACAAATTCAGTAACGTTGCAGGATGCAAAATCAGCATAAAAAATCAGCTGTGTTTCTCTACACTAGCAAGTGTGAAAGAAAACTGAAAAAAAAATAAGAAAACAGTCCCATTTAAAATAGCATCAGGGCTTCCCTGGTGGCGCAGTGGTTGAGAATCTGCCTGCTAATGCAGGAAACACGGGTTCGAGCCCTGGTCTGGGAAGATCCCACATGCCGCGGAGCAACTAGGCCCGTGAGCTACAACTACTGAGCCTGCGCGTCTGGAGCCTGTGCTCCGCAACAAGAGAGGCCACAATAGTGAGAGGCCCGCGCACCGCGATGAAGAGTGGCCCCCACTTGCCACAACTGGAGAAAGCCATAGCACAAAAACGAAGACCCAACATAGCAATCAATCAATCAATAAAGAAATCTTAAAAAAAAAAAAAAAAAGAAGTTGCTTAAAATAGCATCAAAAAGAATAAAACACTTAGGGATTAATTTAACCAAGGAGGAGAAAGACCTATACAGTGAAAACTATAAGACATTGATAAAAGAAATTGAAGAAGATGCAAATAAATGGAAAGATAACCCATGTTCATGGATTGGAAGAATTAATTTTGTTAGGATGCCCACACTACCCAAAGTGATCTGCAGATTCAGTGCAATCCCTATCAAAATTCCAATGACATTTTTCACAGAAGTATAAAAAACAATCCTAAAGTTTGTGTGGAACCACAGAGGATCCCAAATAGCCAAAGAAATCTTGAGAAAGAATAAAGCTGGAGGCATCACACTTCCTGATTTCAAAATATGTTACAAAACTATAGTAATATTAAAAGTATGGCACTGGCTTAAAAACAGACACATGAATCAATGGAACAGAATAGAGAACCCAAAAATAAACCCACACATATATGGTCAACTAATCTCTGACTAGAATGCAAAGAACACACAGGGGAAAGCATAGTCTCTTCAATAAATGGTGTTGGGAAAACTAGATATCCCCATGCAAAAGAAGGAAATTTAACCCTTACTTACACCATACACAGAAATTAACTGGAGATAGATTAAAGACTTCAACTTAAGACCTGAAAGCATAAAACATAGAGAAAAGGCTCCTTGACATTGGTTTTGACAATGATTCTTTTGGCTATAATACCAAAAGCACAGGCAACAGAAGCAAAAATAAGCAAATGGGACTACATCAAACTAAAAAGCTTCACAGCAAAGAAAACAGTTAACAAAAGGAAAAGGCAACCTGTGAAAATGGAGAAAATATTTGTGTATATCTGATAAGGGGTTAATATCTAAAATTTATAACAAACTCATACAACTCAATAGCAAACAAATTACCTAATTAAATAATAGGTAAATGACCTAATGAGACATTAGGTCTAATTTCCGAAGAAGACATAAAAATGGCTAACAGGTACAAGAAAAGAAGACATACAAATGGCCAACGGGTACAGGAAAAGATGCTCAACATTGCTAATCACCAAAGAAATGCAAATCAACACCACAATGAAATGTCACCTCACAACCTATTAGAATGACAGTTATCAAAAAGGGTTAAGGTTAGGGTTAAGTGTTGATGAGGATGTGGAGGAAAGGGAACACTTGTACACTGTTGGTGGGAATGTAAATTCATATAGCCATTATGGAAAACAGTATGGAGTTTCCTCGAAAAATTAAAAGTCGAACTTTCACATGATCCAGCAGTCCCACTTACATATATATAAATCCAAAGGAAACAAAATCATTATCTTTAAGAGATATCTATGCTCCTGTTTCATTGCAGCATTATTCACAATAGCCAAGATATGGAAATAACTTGTGTCAAGAAAACACACAAAATTGAATATTATTCACCCATATAAAAGAAGGAAATGCTGCCATTTATAACAACAGGGGTGAACACGAAGGACAGTATATTAAGTGAAATAAACCAGGCAGAGAAAGAAAAATACCTTTTGTCTCCCTCATATGTGGAATATACAAGAACAAAAAAGTTGAGCTCATAGAAACAAAGAGTACTGTGGTGATTGCCAGGGACTGGGGAGTGGGAGAAATGGGGAGATATTGGTCATGGGGTACAAACTTTCAGTTATAAGATAAATAGGTTCTGGGGTTCTAATGTATAGTATGGTGACTATAGTTAATAATACTGTATTCTATATTTGAAATATGCTAGAGAATAGATGTTAAGCAATCTCACTGCAACAAAAAAATGATAACTATATGAGATGATAGATGTGTTAATAATTTGATTGTGGTAATTATTTCACAATGTATATTTATATCAAACCATCATGTTATACACCTTAAATATATATAGTTTTATTTGTCAATTATACCTCAATAAAGCTGGAAAAAAATACTTTGTCATCTGTAATGAGGTGCAGAATTCCAGATGCAAAGAATGACATGAACTGAAAAAATGCTTAGAGTCAGAAAGTGTAAGCTATGTTCTAGGAACAGCAAGTAACTAGTTCTATTATACATAGGGGATCTGGTAAAATAAGGCAAAGTGTGATGGGGCTGAATAATTAATGATCTTTAAAGGCAAGCCGAACAGGAATGGATTTGTTAATAATACTGTTTTCAAATTATAGCTTTAGAGACTACTATTAAACTAGAAAAGAAGTTTTATTTGTCTGAGATTTGATGCACATCTTCTTTTAATTGCCACATACTTTTCTCTAGCATATTTCCACATAGGTGTAAGTAGTCAGAACTAATGAAAGGCTAGAAATGCCAGTATTTGTTTCTTCTAGCCCTTTTAGTGGAGCTGGGTAACGATGTTGAGATTAAAGACTTGGTCAACCAAACAACAGTGTCTCTATGCGTACCTATCATGGTAAAAACTGCAAAAAAGAGAGAAGAAATTGATTGCCTGGTCCCTAACACTAGCTGGGTATATATGTAACAAGGCAACATTTTTCCCTTGAAAGCATTGTTATTTATCCTGGAATAGAAAATGGAAGTGATCTTTGGAACCAAGAGGGGACATATCTTTTGTTCTTGGAGCAGATATGCAAAAACCAACAGAAGATAAATTTATATTAGTCCAGTAGTAGCTGAATCTGGAAATCTCTTCAAATTTATCTACTCTGATACTGCTGGCAGCCTTAAAGAAAATATTTCTGTCTATATTTGAGTACTGACCTCAAAGATCTGAAGCCTAGTCTATTAATACATGAAGACCTGGCTGTGAGCCAAAGTCACAGAAGCGAGGTGGGTAAGTGCAGCTTGAGCTCTTTCCACACACTGGGAGTACTCATAGGGTCATAAGTTAGGCAGGCTTGCACTGGGCAGAGTGGCCAGGTTTTCACCAGAGTCATGTCCAATTTATTGTGCCTCATCCAGTACTGATCAAGGGGTATGGCGCTAGAATATTTTAATAGTTAACAACAAAGACTGTGCCGGGGCTGCCTAGTTGTCTTTGTTTCAACAGGTGTATCTTGTGCCAGTGACATTAGTAACAGCTGAAAAGAATTCATCTCCTTGGTTGACGAAGCAGAGGATGGTTACCAGAACTGACCTGTAAGTCTGAATAAGCACCCCTAGAGTTCTTAGAGTTTTTAACAAAGTGAGCATCCTGAGGAGAGAAGAAAGGGATAGAGGCATTTAATTTGAAAATTAAAAGGAATGTGACATTATTTTGTATTCTAGTCTGATGATAAGAAATGTGTATAGACACATATAACAAACATGTATGTACTGAAACATATGTACTGAAAAGTACTTGATACAATACAGTATCAACAATTGTGTACAAAAAAAATCTAAATAAGGAGCACAGATATGGATTAGAGGGCATATTTTAACCGTCGGCAGTCAGTATAGGAAATATTCCTGAAGTTACATTCTGAACTAGATGTTGAAGAGGATGAAGCTTATGAATCTTTAAAGTAAAAGAGGGCAGTGGTATAAAGTTAAATTCTAGGCTACCAAGCACCCTCCCAAAAAAAATCCAGGAGAATTTCCTTTTTTGATTACAGAACAAATGATCCTCTGCGGTTTTTCCCTTCTTTTTGATATCCCACTCTTACTATGGTAATTAAGGTGTCCTTTCGGCAACGTTATGCTTATGGCGGACCCGAAAGCATGGAAGGCAAGAAAAGTCAAACTTGAGAATAGCAAGTGTAGTAGAGCAGTTGAAGTGAAATATTTTTATGGAAGTAAAATTGTGGTTAGCAAAATCGTAGTTCCAAGGATGAAGAACCTTGAGTGATGGACTTACTAATTAAGATTTTATAAAATAAGGAATAGGCAGCCACTATGAATACTTGGGCTGAAGCATAAATATTGTACAAATATTCTCAAAGTTTGGTTAGTATGGGAAAAGTTAAATGATGAGGAGAATTCCTAACAGGCCATTGTAGTCATCTACACATGAGATAGTTTAGGCCCAAGAGCTAGGAAGTGGCAAAATTGGGGAGTGGGGGTGTGGTGGGTCAATGATGTTGATGGAAAAGTGAATCTCAAAGTTATTACAAAGAAAGCATTAGCAGAATTTGTAACTGTAGGTCAAAATAGAACTAAAAAAAAAAAAGGAAGAAAGAAAAAAGTCATGATACCAAGGTTATAAGCCTTGAAACACTGAAGGGGTTGTTGATAATTATGGGAAAATTTGTAAAGACAGCTCTTGGAGGGAGATGGACTTGTTTTTCAATATGTTTCAGGAGTTGTGGCATTTAAATTAAAATGTTTGATGGACAGTGGTGTATAGAGAACTAGAAAGAAGGTAAGTGTATTTGTAAATGGGTGTATGGTAGCCCAAACTTGGTAATATCTGAAGCCATAAGACTCATCTAGAACCTTCAGAAGGTGAGTGTCAAAGGAGTGAAAAATTTAGAATTTAACCTTGGGAAATGCCCAGAATTATAGGAAATGAACTAGTGATGGACACATCAGAGAGTGCTGGAAGGAATTGTTTAACCTCCAAAGACTCACATAATCCATAATGCCATGAATTCACCTCTAAAAATCTACAAAAGTAGACCTCCAGTCTGCTGTTAAGAACCTAAAGACACATTGTTTCATTTAAGCGAAAGCAAGAGAGAGAGAGAGTGGAGAAATAATAACTTTGATAGTTTACATTTTATGACATTGCAGATTGTACAGGGCTTGCCTAGACAGTATCTTTATTTCTGCAACAACTCACTGAAATGACTGTTATTGTCCGCCGTGTGCTGATGAGAAACTGAAAGAAGGGCTAATTGTATAAATTTCTTTAAAAATGAAAACAGAGTGGGGGAAAAAATGAATTTGGACAAGGAAGTCATTTGAGAGAACATTGAGTTTTTCAAATTTTCGTGATTGGAAAAAATTATTTCCACATAGGCCTTTTAAAGATGGGAACTTTTGCTCTTTTAAAAATCCTTGCTGATGTTGGAAAACTTTCTTTAGTTTGTCATGGAACAATCTCTCATAATGCAGCAGAGTAATAAGCAAATCAAGGCATCTACTCCATTCAAAGTGGTGAATAAACTGTCTTAATATTTTATTAAAAATAAATGTATCTGTTTAGTTAGAGATATTTCATTTTGATACGACTTCCTATTTCTATGCCTTCTATTCTTGAGGAATGTCTCTGTTTTTCCACAAACTACTGATTTTAACTATAGATAGGGACTGTTTATAGAAAATGCCAGAGAGAAAATTTATAAGTATAATAGGGAAAATACAACTACCCTCATTTATTGTGGATTCAAAGAAGCACATGCAACCCTTAACCCCTCCTCTTCCTTCTAAACTCTCCTTAACACTGTCTTCAATTCATTGTACTTCTCTTTCCCACTTTGTAGTATTTTTCTGTTCCCTCTCTCTCCTTCCCTCCCTCTCTCTCTCTCTCTCTCTCTCTCTCTCTCTCTCTCTCTCACTCATTTAAACCTTCCTCAGGGTGGATGTTTTCTTACCATGGTCTACTCAATCTACAAGGAATGACTACTCAGACAATCACCCCAGTATGTAAGCACAAGCAGCCTTCAAAATTGGAAGATGGGATGTGAGCTGAGAGAGGCTTACTTTCTAAGTTAAACACAGCTTTTTACAAACCTAACAATTAAAAATATTTTCCGTGTTATATGTACTGACATATTTAAATATGTGCATATTCACCTATTTCTATTGTGGTATATTTAATCTAAGCTTCAAAATATATTTGTGGACTTCTATACAGTCATACTATTCACTACTAGCCTGACCCAAAATTATCTGTAATCTTTGTAAATTCTTAAAATCTGCCTTTTTCTTGGTGTCCTCTATGTTTTCCATTAGTTAAGTGACTCTTGAAAACTACTGCTAACATTGGGAATATAAAATACTCCCATATATCCTTTATGCAGATTGGCCAGTTGTTTAGTTTTTATACCCCAAAAGCTCTAGATCCATGGATCACAAACTGTGCACCAAGGCACCCCTGGGCACTGCAGACAACTCACAGGTGCACTGCAGGATATTTTGAATTTTTGAGAGAAACACAGCGACATCTGTTGGGCATGACCTGAACTACCACTGTTAAATTGTTGGGACTTGTTTTCTAGCCTACACCAATCATGAAAAAAACAATTCCAACACTAAGGGCCCCATAAACTGAGAAAGTTTGGCAATCTCTTCTCTAGGCATTAAGATTTCTTTTGTATTAAATTAGGATTACAATTATTTTTGTATACAGTTGATCAAAACAACTTAAATACATTACCCAAATTTTTATAGTTATTAAACAAAAAAGTACATTTTTATCAAAACCCATCTGTTAATAAGATGCATGGGACATTTTCCCCCCAATTTTTCATGTGTCTATATATGAATTTTACTGACTTTACTGAATCAATTTTTATTTATATTTTTGTTTTGTTGTAAGCCCTGAGAAAACTTGTTTACATAAGTAAATAGATGGAAATAGGAGGAGATTTATTATAGCAATGTCCTTATGCTTTGAACTCCTTTTGAGTTATATACCAAATATGTAAGCAAGGAATTGGAAAACTACCAGACTTGTAGAAAAATTTGTTGTCTAGACCTGTATTGACCAGTAGGCATTAGCCACATGGCTATTTAAATTTCAATTAATTAAAATTAAATGAAATTTAAATTTCAGTTCCTCAGTTGTACTAACTATATTTCACGTGCTCAAAAGCCATGTAACTAGTGGCTACTGTATTAGGCAGTGCAGATGTCTAGACCAGCACTGTCCTATAGAACATTTCCATCATTGCAGAAATTTCTGTGGGATAGTGCTGGTCCAGACATTTAAGCCATCCTCTTTCTCAACACTTACACCAATATTTTAAATAATTTCTGTTTTTGGTACCCCAGAGGTTTTTCCACCCCAGGGTAAATGCAGCATAGATATTTATTTTAATATACATGTTATCATACTAATGTATTTTTATTAATTTGTCTCCTTTTTAATGCATATCAAATGTTTATTATGTATCAATACCTGTGTATACATTATACACATCACATTTAATCTTAAATGAAATCCTTATCTTAAAAATCGAAGCACAATATTACTTCAGTTGACTTACAATATTATATTAGTTTCAGGTGTACAATATAGTGATCAATATTTTTATAGATTACACACCATAAAAAGTTATTGTAATATTATTGGCTGTGTTTCCTGTGCTATACATTACATCCTTGTGACTTATTTATTTTATAACTGGTAGTTTGTACCTCTTAATCCCCTTCACCTATTTCGCCCATCCTGCAACCGCACCCCAACTCGGGCAACCACTAGTTTGTTCTCTGTATCTGTTAGTCTGTCATATTTGTTCGTTTGTTACGTTTTGTAGATTCCACATTAAGTGAAAATATACCGTGTGTGTCTTTCTCTGTCTGACTTATTTCACTTAGCATAATACCCTCCAAGTCCATCCATGTTGTTACAAATGGCAAAATGTCATTCTTTTTATGGCTGAATAATATTCCTTTGTGTATATATACCACATCTTCTTTATCTGTCAGTGGACACTTGGGTTGTTTCCATATCTTTGCTTTTGTGAATAATGCTGCAATGAACATTGGCTGCATATATCTTTTTGAATTAGTGTTTTTGTTTTCTTCAGATAAAATACCCAGGAGTGGAATTGCTGGATCATATGGAACTTCTATTTTTAATTTTTTGAGGAACCTCCATACTGTTTTCCACAGTGGCTGTACCAGTTTACATTCCCACCAACAGTGCACAAAGGTTCCTTTTTCTCCACATCCTCACCAACACTTGTCATTTCTTGCCTTTTTGATGATAGCCATTCTGACAGGTGTGAGGTGATATCTCATGGTTTTGATTTACATTTCCCTGATGATTAGCAATGTTGAACATCTTCTTATGTCTGTTGGTCATGGCCATCTGTATGTCTTCTTTGGAAAAATGCTTATTCGGTTTCTCTGCCCTTATTTAATTAGATTTTTTAATATTGAGTCATAAGACTACTTTATATGTTTTGCACATTAACCCCTTATCAGACATATCATTTAAAAATAAATATCTTCTCCCATTTGGTAAGCTGCCTTTTCATTTTGTTGTTGGTTTCCTTCACTGTGCAAAAGTTCTTAAGTTTGCTTAGGTCTCATTTGTTTATTTTTTTGTTTTCCTTGACTGTGGAGACATATGCAAAAACATATTGCTAAGACCTATGTCAAAGAGCATACTGCCTATGTCTTGTAGGAGTTTTATGCTTTCAGGTCTTAGATTTAAGCCTTTAATCCATTTTGAGTTTATTTTTGTATATAGTGTGAAAAAATGGTCTAGTTTCATTCTATTACATACCCAGTTTTTCCCAGCACCACTTACTAAAGAGACTGTCTTTTCCCCCATTGTATAATCTTGCCTCCTTTGTCATAGATTAATTGACCATAAGTGTGTGGGTTTATTTCTGGGCCCTCTATTCTGTTCCATTGACCTAAATATCTGTTTTTGTGCCAGTACCATACTGTAGTATAGTTTGAAGTCAGGAAGCATGCTACCTCCGACTTTGTTCTTTCTTAAGATCGTTCGGCTATTTGGGGTCTTTTATTGTTCCATATGAATTTTAGGATTATTGTCCTAGTTATGTGAAAAATGCCATGAGTATTTTGATAGGGATTACTTTGGCTAGTATGGACATTTTAACTTTATTAATTCTTCCAATCCATGAACATGGGCTATCTTTGCATAATTTTCTTTCATCTTCAATTTCTTTCATCATTGTCATCAGAGTACAGGTCTTTCACCTCCTTGGTTAAATTTATTCCTAAGTAATCTTTTTGATGCAGTTGTAAATGGGATTATTTTTTTGATTTCTGTTTTTGATAATTCATTATTAGTGTATAGAAATGCAACCATTTTCTGTATATTGATTCTGTATCCTGCAACTTTACTGAATTCATTTATTAGTTCTAACAGTCTTTTTGTGGAATCTTTTGGGTTTTCTATGTATAGTGTCATGTCATCTGCAAATAGAGACAGTGTTACTTTTCCCTTCCAGTTTACATGCCTTTTATTTCTTTCTCTTGTCTGATTGCTGTAGCTAGGACTTCCAATACTATGTTGAATAAAAGTGATGAGAGTGAACATTTCTGTCTTGTTCCTGATCTTAGAGGAAAAGCTTTTATCTTTTCTCCACTGAAAGAAAAGCTTTTTTCTTTTCTTCACTCACTCAAAATGTGAGTTTGTCATAAATGGCCATTATCATGTTGCGGTATGTTCCCTCTGTACCTACTTAGTTAAGTTTATCATGAATGGATGTTGAATTTTATCAAAAGCTTTTCTGCATCTATTGAGATGATCATGTGGTTTTTATCCTCATTTTGTTAATGTGGTGCATCATGTTGATTGATTTGCAAATATTCAACTATCCTTGCACCCCTGGAATAAATCTCACTTGATCATGGTGGGAAGAAGTCAGGGCTTCTCCTGGGGAGAGTTGGAACCTGCCACCGTGGAGGGGACAGGGTGGAGCCAGAAAGGCAAGAGCCAGAGTTTGCTGTGGGCCAGGGCTTCTCCCAGGTCATGAGTGATAGGCCTTTTTTATTCAATGTTATGTTTTTAAAATTCAGTCATTGATTTATGTAGCTTTTGGTCATTTGTTTTACTGTTGGATATTTCATAGTATGAATATGCTTTATCAACTTTCACATGCATGGATAGTTTTTTCCAGTTTCTTTGTCATTAAAACCAGTGCTGCTCTGAAATTCTCGTTTGTGTCTCCTATGGTTCAGGTGCAAATTTCTCTAGAATTTATACACAGGAGTATAATTCCCGAGTCATAGGATATTTCCATCTTCAATTTTACTGGATAATGTCAAATTGTTTTCCAAAGTGGCTATACTAATGCACACTCCCATTAGCAATTCTCACTTCTTCATGTATTATATCAAATTAGGTTTAGTTGTGATTGATGAAAACAAACAAATATGAATAATAGTGGATTAAACAAACAAAAGTTTATTTCTCTTCATGTAGATAAGGTTCAGGGATAAGCACTTCAGTGCAGTGTGGTGGCTCCAGGATCATTAGGGTTCACTCTCCCAACTTGTTGCGCCACCGTTCTCAACCTGTGGTTCTCACCTCATGGTACAAGGGGACTCCTTGATCTCTTGCCAGCACGTTTGAATTCAAGCCCTCAGAGAAGGAAGAGGGGAAAAACTTCATGCCTCCCATCCCTGTCATTTATAAAAACATCTCCTCTAATTTGGGCCATCTATATCTTATACCCTATTAGCCAGACCTTAATCCTATAGTCACACCAAGCTACAGGAGTGACTAGAAAATGAGGTCTATGATAATTTATTATAGCAGCACAAAATAAATAAGACAAACATGGATTCAGGGGCACTTACTTTATTCTATAGGTTATAATCCAGTACTATCATTATTTATTTATTTATTAACATCTTTATTGGAGTATAACTGCTTTACAATGGTGTGTTAGTTTCTGCTTTATAACAAAGTGAATCAGCTATACATATACATATATCCCCATATCTCCTCCCTCTTGCATCTCCCTCCCACCCTCCCTATCCCACCCCTCTAGGTGGTCACAAAGCACCGAGCTGATCTCCCTGTGCTATGAGGCTGCTTCCCACTAGCTACCTATTTTACATTTGGTAGTGTATATATGTCCATGCCACTTTCTCACTTCATCCCAGCTTACCCTTCCCCCTCCCCGTGTCCTCAAGTCCATTATGTACATCTGCAACTTTATTCCTGTCCTGCCCCTAGGTTCTTCAGAACGTTTTTTTTTTTTTAGATTACATATATATGTGTTAGCATACAGTATTTGTTTATCTCTTTCTGACTTACTTCACTCTGTATGACAGACCTAGGTCCATCCACCTCACTACAAATAACTCAATTTCGTTTCTTTTCATGGCTGAGTAATATTCCATTGTATATATGTGTCACATCTTCTTTATCCAATCATCTGTCAATGGACACTTAGGTTGCTTCCATGTCCTGGCTATTGTAAATAGAGCCACAATGAACATTGTGGTACATGACTCTTTTTGAATTATGGTTTTCTCAGGGTATATGCCCAGTAGTGGGATGCTGGGTCATATGGTAGTTCTATTTTTAGTTTTGTAAGGAACCTCCATACTGTTCTCCATAGTGGCTTTATCAATTTACATTCCCACTAACAGTGCAAGAGGGTTCCCTTTTCTCCACACCCTCTCCAGCATTTATTGTTTGTAGATTTTTTTAAAATTTATTTTATTATTATTTTTATTTTTGGCTGTGTTGGGTCTTTGTTGCTGCACACAGGCTTTCTCTAGGTTCAGCGAGCAGGGGCTATGCTTCGTTGTAGTGCACGGGCTACTCATTGTAGTGTCTTTTCTTGTAGAGCACAGGCTCTAGGCACACGGGCTTCAGTGGTTGTGGCACTCAGGCTCAGTGGTTGTGGCTCACGGGCTCTAGAGCGCAGGCTCAGTAGTTGTGGCGCACAGACTTAGTTGCTCCATGGCATGTGGGATCTTCCTGGACCAGGGCTCGAACCCGTGTCCC
This sequence comes from Balaenoptera acutorostrata, assembly GCF_949987535.1. Taxonomy (NCBI): domain Eukaryota; kingdom Metazoa; phylum Chordata; class Mammalia; order Artiodactyla; family Balaenopteridae; genus Balaenoptera; species Balaenoptera acutorostrata. Next base: position 15,605,687 of record NC_080082.1, on the reverse strand, counting down.
CTGCATTAGCAGGTGGATTCTTAACCACTGCACCACCAGGGAAGCCCTATTGTTTCTAGATTTTTTGATGATGGTCATTCTGACTGGTGTGAGGTGATTCCTCATTGTTAGTTTTGATTTGCATTTCTCTAATGATTAGTGATGTTGAGCATCCTTTCATGTGTTTGTTGACAATCTGTATATCTTCTTTAGAGAAATTTCTATTTATGTCTTCTGCCCATTTTTGGATGGGTTGTTTGTTTTTTTGATATTGAGCTGCATGAACTGCTTGTAAATTTTGGAGATTAATCCTTTGTCAGTTGCTTCATTTGCAAATATTTTCTCCCATTCTGAGGGTTGTCTTTTCATCTTGTTTATGGTTTCCTTTGCTGTGCAAAAGCTTTTAAGTTTCATTAGGTCCCATTTGTTTATTTTTGTTTTTATTTCCATTTCTCTAGGAAGTGGGTCAAAAAGGATCTTGCTAGGATTTATGTCATGGAGTGTTGTGCCTATGGTTTCCTCTAAGAATTTAATAGTGTCTGGCTTTACATTTAGGTCTTTAATCCATTTTGAGTTTATTTTTGTGTATGGTGTTAGGGAGTGTTCTAATTTCATTCTTTTGCATGTAGCTGTCCAGTTTTCCCATCACCACTTCTTGAAGAGACTGTCTTTCCTCCATTGTATATTCTTGCCTCCTTTATCAAAAATAAGGTGACCATACATGCGTGGGTTTATCTCTGGTCTTTCTATCCTGTTCCATTGATCTATATTTCTGTTTTTGTGACAGTACCGTACTATCTGGATTACTGTAGCTTTCTAGTACAGTCTAAAGTCTGGGATCCTGATTCCTCCAGCTCCGTTTTTCTTTCTCAAGATTGCTTTGGCTTTTTGGGGTCTTTGGTGTTTCCATACAAATTGTGAAATTTTTTGTTCTAGTTCTGAGAAAAATGCCATTGGTAGTTTGATAGGGATTGCGTTGAATCTGTAGATTGCTTTAGGTAATATAGTCATTTTCACAATGTTGATTCTTCCAATCCAAGATCATGGTATATCTCTCCATCTGTTTGTATCATCTTTAATTTCCAACTTTGGTTGGAAGATTTTTAATCACAGTTTCAATATCAGTGCTTGTGGCTGGTCTGTTTGTATTTTCTATTTCTTCCTGTTTCAGTCTTGGAAGGTTGTGCTTTTCTAAGAATTTGTCCATTTCTTCCAGGTTATCCATTTTATTGGCATATAGTTGCTTGTAATAATCTCTCATGGTCCTTTGTGTTTCTGCACTGTCAGTTGTTACTTCTTTTTCATTTCCAATTTTATTGATTTGAGTCTTCTCCCTTTTTTTCTTCATGAGTCTGGCTAATGGTTTATCAATTTTGTTTATCTTCTCAAAGAACCAGCTTTTAGTTTTATTGATCTTTGCTACTGTGTCCTTCATTTCTTTTTCATTTATTTCTGATCTGATCTTTATGATTTCTTTCCTTCTGCTAATTGTGGGGGTTTTTTTGTTCTTCTTTCTCTAATTGCTTTAAGTGTAAGGTTAGGTTGTTTATTTGAGATGTTTCTTGTTTCTTGAGGTAGGATTGTATTGCTATAAACTTCCCTCTTAGAACTGCTTTTGCTGCATCCCATAGGTTTAGGGTCATCGTGTTTTCATTGTCATTTGTTTCTAGGTATTTTTTGATTTCCTCTTTGATTTCTTCAGTGATCTCTTGGTTATTGAGTTGTGTATTGTTTAGCCTCCATGTGTTTGTATATTTTATAGATTTTTTCCTGTAATTGATACTTAGTCTCATAAAGTTGTGGTCAGAAAAGATACTTGATACAATTTCCGTTTTCTTAAACTTACCAAGGCTTGATTTGTGTCCCAAGATATGATCTATCCTGGAGAATATCCCATGAGCACTGGAGAAGAAAGTGTATTCTGTTGTTTTTGGATGGAATATCCTATAAATATCAATTAAGTCCATCTTGTTTAATGTATCATTTAAAGCTTGTGTTTCCTTATTTATTTTCATTTTGGATGATCTGTCCATTGGTGAAAGTGGGGAGTTAAAGTCCCCTACTATGATTATGTTACTGTTGATTTCCCCTTTTATGGCTGTTAGTGTTTGCCTTATGTACTGAGGTGCTCCTATGTTGCGTGCATAAATATTTACAATTGTTATATCTTCTTCTTGGATTGATCCCTTGATCATCATGTAGTGTCCTTCTTTGTCTCTTGTAATAGTCTTTATTTTAAAGTCTATTTTGTCTGATATGAGAATTGCTGCACCAGCTTTCTTTTGATTTCCATTTGCATGGAATATCGTTTTCCATCCCCTCACTTTCAGTCTATATGTGTCCCTAGGTCTGAAGTGGGTCTCTTGTACACAGCATATATACAGGTGTTGTTTTTATATCCATTCAGCCAATCTATGTCTTTTTGTTGGAGCATTTAATCCATTCACGTTTAAGGACATTATCGATATGTGTGTTCCTCTTTCCATTTTCTTAATTGTTTGGGGTTTGTTATTGTAGGTCTTTTCTTTCTCTTGTGTTTCCTGCCTAGAGAAGTTCCTTTAGTATTTGTTGTAAAGCTGGTTTGGTGGTGCTGAATTCTCTTAGTTTTTGCTTGTCTGTAAAGGTTTTAATTTCTCTGTCAAATCTGAATGAGATCCTCACTGGGTACAGTAATCTTGGTGGTACGTTTTTCTCTTTCATCACTTTAAATATGTCCTGCCGCTCCCTTCTGGCTTGCAGAGTTTCTCCTGAAAGATCAGCTGTTAACCTATGGAGATTCCCTTGTATGTTATTTGTTGCTTTTCCCTTGCTGCTTTTAATATTTGTTCTTTGTATTTAATTTTTGATAGTTTGATTAATATGTGTCTTGGCATGTTTATCCTTGGATTTATCCTGTATGGGACTCTTCTGTGCTTCCTGGACTTGATTGACTATTTCCTTTCCCATATTAGGGAAGTTTTCAACTATTATCTTCAAATATTTTCTCAGTCCCTTTCTTTTCTCTTCTTCTTCTGGGACCCCTGTAATTCGAATGTTGGTGCGTTTAATGTTGTCCCAGAGGTCTCTGAGACTGTCCTCAATTCTTTTCATTCTTTTAATTTATTTGGCTCTGCAGTAGTTATTTCCACTGTTTTATCTTCCAGGTCAGTTATGCCTCAGTTATTCTGCTATTGATTCCTTCTAGAGAATTTTTAATTTCATTTATTGTGCTGTTCATCATTGTTTGTTTGCTCTTTAGTTCTTCTAGGTCCTTGTTAAATGTTTCTTATATTTTCTCCATTCTATTTCCATGATTTTGGATATCTTTACTATCATTTCTCTGAATTCTTTTTCAGGTCCATTGCCTATTTCATCTTCACTTGTTTGGTCTGGTGGGTTTTTACGTTGCTCCTTCATCTGCTGTGTGTTTCTCTGTCTTCTCTTTCTGCTTAACTTACTGTGTTTGGAGTCTCCTTTTCACAGGCTGCAGGTTCATAGTTCCCATTGTTTTTGGTGTCTGCCCCCAGTGGCTAAGGTTGGTTCGGTGGTTGTGTAGGCTTCCTTGTGGAGGGGACTGTTGCCTGTGTTCTGCTGGATAAGGCTGCATCTTGTCTTTCTTGTGGGCAGGACCGCTTCCGGTGATGTTTTTTGGGGTGCCTGTGACCTTATTATGACTTTAGGCAGCCTCTCTGCTAATGGTTGGGGTTGTGTTCCTGTCTTGGTAGTTGTTTGGCATAGGGTATCCAGCACTGTAGCTTGCTGGTCGTTGAGTGGAGCTGGGTCTTAGCGTTGAGATGGAGATCTCTGGGAGAGCTTTTGCCATTTGATAATACGTGGAGCCAGGAGGTCTCTGGTGTACCAATGTCCTGAACTTGGCTCTCACACTTCAGAGGCACAGGCCTGAAACCCGGCCCGGGCACCAAGACCCTGTCAGCCACTCGGCTTTTGGGAAGTCTGAGGTCTTCTGCCAGCGTTCAGTAGGTGTCCTGTAGGAGTTGTTCCACATGTAGATGTATTTCTGATATGTCTGTAGGGAGGAAGGTGATCTCCACGTCTTACTTCTCTGCCATTTTGAAGGTCTCTCCATTATTTATTTTGATATATAAATTTTCCCAGATTTGTCAAGCAGGAGCCTTTTAAATATTCCTGTATCTTTGATATGTTCCCACTATTCTATGAACATTTCCTTACTTGCTGGAGCAAAATGTTCCAGGCTTATCTTGTACTTGCCTACTCCAGTCTAATATTAGCCTTGTCCCCATGGATCCTAATTACTTTCAGTGGACAGTATAATTTGGAAACCAAGATCTGTACACTACGTGTGTTCACTGATACTGGTCTATCATTGCACCTAGGCTCTCTCAACTGATAGAGCTAGGAAGTATTGGGTTGGCCAAAAAGTGCCTTCGGTTTTTAAGTAAAAATAAAGGACACATTTTTCATTTTCACCAAGAACTTTATTGAACAATGTATTCACCATTTTGTTACACTACCTTCTGCCATTTTTTAGGCAACTTCATAATTCCATCGTCCCAAAACTTTTTATCTTTTTAAGCAAAGAGCTGTTCCAGGTGCCTTTTACAGTCTTCCAGGGAATTGAAATTTTTTCCATTAAGAGAATTTTGTAAAGACCAAAGTAAATGGGAATTCGAAGGTGCAATATCTGGTGAATACAGCAGATAAATCAGAACTTCCCAACCAAGCTGTAACAGTTTTTGCCTGGTCATCAAAGAAACATGCGGTCTTGCCGTATCCTGATGGAAAATTATGTGTTTTCTGTTGGCTAATTCTGGACCCTTTTCATCGAGTGCTGCTTTCAGTTGGTCTAATTGGGAACAGTACTTGTTAGAATTAATCGTTTGGTTTTCCAGAAGGAGCTCATAATAAAGGAGTCCCTTCCAATCCCACCATATACACAATATCGCCTTCTTTGGTTGAAGACCAGCCTTTGGTGTGGTTGGTGGTGGTGCATTTTGCTTGCCCCATGATCTCTTCCATTCCACATTATTGTACAGCATCCACTTTTCATCACCCGTCACAATTTGTTTTAATTACGTTTTCATTACGCTTCAGTAGAGAATCATGTGTGGAAATACGGTCAAGAAGGTTTTTTTGCCTTACTTATATGGAGCCCAAACATCAAAGCGATGAACATAACCAAGCTGGTGCAAATGATTTTCAACGCTTGATTCGGATATTTTGAGTATGTCGGCTGTCTCCTATGTGGTATAACGTTGATTGTTCTCAATTAATGTCTCGATTGATCGCTATCAACTTCAACTGGTCTACCTGACCGTGGAGCATTGTCCAGCAAGAAATCTCCAGCATGAAATTTAGCAAATCACTTTTGACATGCTCAGTCAGTCACAGCACCTTCTCCATACACTGCACAAATCTTTCTTTGCATTTCAGTTGTGTTTTTACCTTTCTTGAAATAATAAAGCATAATATGCCAAAAATGTTGCTTTTTTTCTTCCATCTTCAATATTAAAATGGCTACACAAAAATTCACCGATTTTGATAAGTCTTTCTTAAAACGCACACTGATATGACAGCTGTCACATACAATCTAACAAAATTTTTTCGAATGAAGTTAAAGAGAACTAAGTGCTACTAGCTCCATCTTACAGAAAAAAACGAACGAACCTTTTGGTCAATCCAATATATTTTAATATTTCTAAAACACATATATTTTATATACATATATGTATACACCTATATCTATATTTATTTTTCTAACTATCAAAAATGTATTTATCCTGATATCTTTAATTCCAATTTAATACTATATGGTATATTTTAGTCTTCCACCTTTCCGTATTTGTAGCTCCCTTCTTTAACAGTGAGAAATCTGGCTTGTGTTATCCTCATTATGTTTACTTATTTGCTCTAGCCTAGAATTCACAGAAGTTAGTTTCAAATTGCTAACTCATTGCAAAAAGAAAGCCCACTAACTGGAATTTAATATTTTATAGCTCTTTTTTTTTAAGCTAAAATTCACATACAGTGAAATGTGCATGTCTTATGTATACAATTTGATGAGTTTTTTTCCACTTGATAAATTTCACTTTTAGATTTATTTCTATAAATCAATCCGTCTGTCTGCCTATCTATCTACCTTTCTATCTATCTGTCTTCCAGAATTTATAATTGTTATCTGTAGAGAGGTTTGCCTGATATCATTTATTCCACTACTGCCTGAAGTAGAGACCTAATTTTATCATTTTATACAGCAGTGTTGATTTAGACATACCTGTATCTAATATATCCCTTTTTTGATTGTTCATCTGTTTTTACTTGCCATTTCCTATTGCACCATATACTTTCTTTCTGGGATCATTTTATTTTCTTCTTCAGGTATAGCCCTGTGAGTGTCAGCTTATAAGCCCTCCATTTTTGTCTGAAATCTCTTCATTTTAGCTTCATCCTTTAAAGGTAATTTCCTCAATACAATTTTGGGTTACAAATTATTTTCTCTGAGTAATTTAAACATCTTCTGTCCCTGGTTTCTAGTTTCCATAGTTGCAGTTGAAAAGTCAGATATCAGTGTTGACTCTTTCATCATAAATTGTCATTCTCTTTGTTTGCTCTTAAGATCTTCTCTTCAAATTTGGTGCCTTGCAGATTCGCTCTGGTGAGGTAAAATGTATGTATGGATTTCTTTATATTTATTCTTCTCAGGATCACTGTACTTCCTTATTCTAAAGATTTGTGTATTTCATCATTCCTGGAAAATTCTCAGTAATTATCTGTTTGACTACCTTTCTTATTTTATTTATTATCACACTTAAAACTGTGAATTGATGGTTATTAGGCCTTCTTATTCTCCTCCACATATCATAATTTCTTTTTCATATTTTCCATCTCTGTGTCTCTCTATACTTTATTCTGGCTAATTTCTTTAGTTTTATCTTCTAGTTCACTAATTCTCCCTTTATCTGTGTCAAATCTGATGGTTTACTTGTTCATTGCATTTTAAATTTTAGTTATTTTTTTCCATAAACAATCTAGTTGAATCTTTAAAAACTCTGGTCATAGTTTGTATTCTCTTATATCTGGCTTATATTTCTATTCCCTCCTTTATTTCTTTACAAATATTATATATATTTATTTTATATTCTGAATTATATAATTTCAGTATTTGAAATACAGTGTTTGTTCGTCAGATTTCCCTCTTTGTTATTTATGTTGCCTCTTGCTCAAAGTGTCTTGTTTCCTCATGGGTTTTGTAATTTTTCTTTTTCTTTTCCATAATGAGATCATGTAAACTGGGACTTTGAGCAAATTCTATGAGGCCAGGGTCGAGGATACATTTTCCTAGAATGGATATGCATTTTTTCCTGCTGGGTGCCTGGAAAGACCTATCAACCAAGAATTACTTTAACTGATCAGTTTGGTTATTTTTCACCCCATATAGATAGTGTGATTTCAATCCCCATACCGACGTGACAACTAACCTGTGGTTATAATTAGGGTGCTCATACATTCTGGTTTGCCCAAAACAGTCCCAGTTAAAATGTCCTTTGTCTTGATGTAATTATTAACAATACTTTCTTCTACTCCCAGAAGATTCCCTGTTTGGATTATAAATTATATGTCACTCTACTAAGAATACTAAGAGGAGAGAATTTTTACCCCTTCCAACCATAGCCAAGGCAAAACAGAGGTTTTATTATTTCTCCTTTGCATAGAAGAATTTCTAGTTCACTCTTTCACTGAAGGTGTATCTCCCAGAATCCTGATTTTACACTTTGGGGTTTCCATTCCAACTTATCAAATAAAAAGCTCTAGGTTTCTGGGGATTGGCACATGCCCTCAGGGCAGCCGCTGGCTTTAGCATGTTTACCTCTTTGGATTCATGCTTTTGCTTAGTTCTTTGCTTCTAAGGATGTTTCTTACTTTATTGTGAGCTCAGCTATATATTTAAAAAGATGTTGTAAATCTTTTATCCAGAATATTTAGTTGTTTGGTTGCAGGACATTTTTTTTCCCCTAGAACAAAATCCCTGGGCTCATCATAAATACTGACTTAACTGCATGTGGTATTGGAAGAGCCAATTTTTCTAGTGTTGAGGTAGCCCAGAAGTTTCAAAGAGCAGGTTTCCTATTTGAGAGCTCTAACTTGTCCCACTCTGTTGAAAATAGGAGGACATTTTACTTGAAGGAAAAAAATGTCCCAAAAAAATGTATCTCTTAATGTTTTATATTCTACAGATACGAACTGAGAGGATAAAATCACTTTTGTTTTTCTAACAAAGGAAACAGACAAGTTCTAGCATGGAAGATAGAAGATAATATTATTTGCATCTTATAGATGAAGAACACGAGGCAAAGAGAGGCTAAGTAACTTATCCATGGCCCACTATTAGTAAGTGATGGAGCTGATATTGGAAGCCGCAGTTAGTCTGTCTGTAATACTTATGACCTTAGCCACTACCTCTTATGCTCCTTTGCACAATCATGCTTTCTTCTATCTCATCATCATAAAATGAATGCTCATGGGGGAAAGTACTGCTACATTGATACCTGTTATAGCTTCCTTGTATTTTGGGAGCTGAAAAATATCCAAACTCCACTCGAGATATAAAGGATACAAAAGGATAGGAAAAAAGAAAAAGAATGCCAGTCTTGTTATAGATTATAAGTACTACGGGGAAATACCAGCCTTTTAAACCTAAATCATAAATGCTTCCCATATCTTCATCCCTTTTCTTATTCTGTTCTATCTCCCTGGAAGGCTCTTTCCTGTTTGTTATGTGAACATTTCTTGCTTATCTTTTGAATGCAACTCAAATATTATCTCCATTAAAAAACAATCTCCCATGAATCCCATCCTCCCCACCGCCTTGGTCAGACAGAATTAATGATTCATTCATCTGTGCTATCATAGTATTTTTACATACCTTTATAATAACACTTATTAACTGTATTATTTTTGTGTTTTATTTCTGTTTTATTTATTCATTCATTCACTTATTCATTTTTGTCTGCATTGGGTCTTCACTGCTGCGCACGGGCTTCCTCTAGTTGCAGCGAGCAGGGGCTACTCTTTGTTGCGGTGTGCGGGCTTCTCATTGTGGTCACTTCTTTTGTTGCGGAGCATGGGCTCTATGCACATGGGCTTCAGTAGTTGTGGCATGTGGGCTCAGTAGTCGTGGCTCACAGGCTCAGTAGTTGTGGCGCATTGGCTTAGTTGCTCCACAGCATGTGGGATCTTCCCGGACCAGAGCTCAAACCCATGTCCCCTGCATTGGCAGGCAGATTCTTAACCATTGTGCCACTAGGGAAGTCCCTGAACCATATTAAATTATTTTCATAGGTCAAGAATGGTTGAATGTCAGCAAGATCATATGGTTCAACCTAATTTTTTTAGTGGGGTATATGTATACCCCACTAGACTTAGGGGTAGAAACCATGAGTTATTTACTTTTGTTTCTTTAGTTTAGTGCCTGGGCATATGCTCAAAATATGACTGTTGGATTAAATGAGTGTCCATATGCCAGGCAATATTAAAAAAATATTAATCATTGACATCTACTGCATGGACATCAACTAGTCAGAACATATACTGGCCTTAAACAACTGCTAAAACTGCACCCATTCTATCAGCTGCATATCAGCCCAGCCTATACCAAGGATACATACAAGAATAAGACTTTTGGGTTGTAGTGAACCCCAAAATGGGGTTCTAGCCAACCATATTCAATGCTTAAACCTTCTCTATAACAGTGCCACGAAATATCACTTCAATTTGTGACAGGGAACTAAGAACTTTCTGTGGTCACCAGTTCAATCTTTGAGCACTTCTCATCCCTAGAAAATTCTTTCTTCATTAGACACTACAGTCTATCTTCCTTTAATTTCCATCCATAGAGCCTAATTATATCCTTAAAGGCTTATTCCTCTCCTAGATGACAGCTCTTCAGATATTTGAATATGGGCATCGTATCTGCCCTCAAGTTGTTTCTTCTAAAGGTAAAGTATCCTTGGTTTCTTAAACCAGTTGCATTTTACATGGTTCATATTCCCCCATAATTGTAGGGTTTTTTTGGTTTGAGGCGGTTTGTTTGTTTGTTTGTTTGTTTGTTTTTACTATTTTTGTCTACCGATGATGCCCAGAACTGAGCCCTGCATTCTGAGTGGGATATGACCAGAACAGAAGAGAGCAGGACTATCCCATCCTTCAACCCCATTTAGGACAAAATTTGACAGCAGGATGCATATGACAGTGTAATACACAATGCATTTCCTGTGGTATAAAACAAGAGTAAAAGCCCAGTCCTAGGGACCCATACTATAGGAAGGACAGGATAGATAACCAAACTAGTCCTGTGGTTCTTAACCCTGGCTGTGCATCAGAAATGCCTGCAGAGGTGTATAAAAACAAAGATGCCTGAGCTCCATTCCAGACCTACTGAATATAACAACCTAGATGTGGGACCTTTGAAAAGGATATAAGAGGCAGTATGTGGTCAAGAAGGCATCTCTGGAGCAAGACTGCCTAGATTGAAATCCAGACTCGTAATTTTGTAATTGCTTAAATCTCTACTTTCTCACCTCTATAAAGGTATAATGACCTCAAAGGGCTGTTGTGAGGATTAAATGAGTTACTATAAGTAAAGAACATAGAACAGTTATTCCTACTGACTATGTGCTAAGTGAATATTGTCTGTTGTTATGATCTAGGTGTATTTAAATCTCTGCTGCTGGTTTTCATGCACAGGTTGAGAAAGCACTGGTACAGGACATGGTCTGACATGATAGTCCTCTCTGTCAGGAGGGGCAGATAGCAGATGATCCTTCTGCCTTTCTCAAGCAAGAATTCTTAATTTCTAATTCTCTCCTTTCCCATCAGGTTATCACCATGGTGACCCCACAGAGACTTCAGTTCTTAGGTAGTCATCAGGACACAACTGCTACTGAGACATCACCTCTCCCTTCCCCCTGAATTCTCTGGATCAATGCTTCTCACACCTTTATATCTTATGAGCTACTTTAAAAAGTGGGAACATAGATTTGCCAAGCTTTCACATTACCAAGCAAGAGCATTCAAAAATTAAATCACATCTGCTATCATCATAAAAGAAAAAACATTGAAACACTAAAGAGTAGAAAGTTGTAATATTAGGATAAATAATAAAGCTACCATAATTAAGTTAAATCTATGATCTCTCTGTCTGTGACTGTAGATTGTTTAATTGCATATTTCTGTTAGTTACAAATGGGGAAATTTTATCATTAGTAAACATCACTTTCTTTGAATCCTCACTTGCAATCATAATTATAGCATATGCATAGAGAGACTCTAAAAATGCCTGAATTTTAAAAAAATGCTACTCTTGATTTACGGCTAAGTTTTGGCATATTTATGTTTCTGCTTTATAACAAAGTGAATCAGCTATACATATACATATATCCCCATATCCCCTCCCTCTTGAGCCTCCCTCCCACCCTCCCTATCCCACCCCTCTAGGTGGTCACAAAGCACCGAGCTGATCTCCCTGTGCTATGCGGCTGCTTCCCACTAGCAATCTATTTTACATTTCATAGGGTGTATATGTCCATGCCACTCTCTCACTTCATCCCAGGTCACCCTTCCCCCTCCCCGTGTCCTCAAGTCCATTCTCTACGTCTGTGTCTTTATTCCTGTCCTGCCCCTAGGTTCTTCAGAACCATTTTTTTTTAAGAGTCCATATATATTTGTTAGCATATGGTATTTGTTTTTCTCTTTCTGACGTACTTCACTCTGTATGACAGACTCTAAGTTGGATTTGTTTTGATAGTCTATTTCAGTAGAAAATTTATGTAGCTGTACTTTTGAATGAAAAATAACATATATTTTCCTATACAATTTTCTCTCATTTTAGCTAATGAAAATTCTGCCGATTATGCAGTGGCAAAGTATCTGTCAGTAGTTAATGCTAATAGAGACACCAGAGCATTCTCTCCACTATTAATCTGTGGATAATGGAAGGCCCATTTCTTACGTACACACAGAAGAAAGAATAGAAAAAATACTGGCTATGACACCAAATGAATTGCCTTCCTCCCACACTACTGTGCCCTTGTAACCTAGGGCATGTAGAGCAGGCTGGCAACCATTGCATTACAGATTTAAAAGTGCTGGAATCTCTCAGTCCTATAGCAGGTTGCCTGATGGATTGGTGAGTAATGTACTTGAAGAGTGCATTACTGAGATCTAGACTAATGGCCACCTCTTGCCCATGGCCTTTATGGTAGATCATTCATTGTGCTGCCTCATCAGTTTCCTGCCAGTCTGTATCTGGCACGAGCACTGGCTGTTCCAAAGCTGATTAATCCCCTAGGAATGAGTCCACCTGCAGATCTCAGTGTGGATTACACAAAAGTGGGAATGTTCTAGTGCTATGGGGACAACACAACTTTTCTTTGAATTCAAGAATCCTCATTTTAGAAGATTAAATTAGTTCACCTATCAAGAATGTTACCATCTATGGCAAATCTTATAAAAAATGTAAGAAATTTCCAATAAAATAAATGCAGTGATTGGTAATTTACAGGTTTTAAGTTTTACAAGGATGAAAAACTCTTAGAAGGGATCTCTACATAATGTAAAATTGCTAGCATATCAGTAATCTAAGGAGACATCACATCACAACATAACTTTACATTGCATTTTTATTTAGCTTTTCTCTTTCTCAGATGTTTTTATTGGTTCCACAATTTTAAAAAAAGGTGAAAGTCTGTAATTTCTACCTATAAAGTTATGTAGACTTTCCTCTGAAAGGCTTATAATATTACCATAAAAAGTAATATTACTATAAGCAAAATGTCAATCACATTTCCATGTATCAGCAACAAAGCATTATAAAATGTAATTTTAGGAAAAAAATATCAATTTACAATAACAGAAATTACAGTCACCTAGGAATAAGTCTAACAAAATATTTAGAGAAACTTCAGGGAGAATATTATAAAACCTTACTGAAAAAAACAATTTTAATAAGATAATGCATAAATATACACCACGTTTGTGTATTAGAAAGGCTTAATATTGTAAAGATTTAAATTCTCCACAAATTAACCTATAAATTCAATGCAATTCAAATAAAAACCCAAAATATGAAAGTTGAGAAACATCATTGTAGCAGGTTTTAATACCTGTAAGCTTAGTGCTCCCTCATAATTTTTTACTTTCACCGTTTTCAGAGCTATCGTTGCAAGTTTGTTTCTCTATATGAAATTTAGTATCAACTTGTCTAACTCCATAAAATACCTTCTTGATACTTTACTATAATTGTATATAATTTATAAATCAATTTCAGGAGAACTAACAGCTCTGTAATGTTGAGTTGTGCTGTCCAAGAACAGGTGAGGTCTTCCCATTAATAAAGTCTATTTTGGGGTCTTCTGAATGTTTGTAACATTTTTCCCATAAACTTTTACACATTTATTGTTAAACTTATTTATGAGTGCTTATATTCTTTATTGATACTATAAGTGGGGTTTCTCTACTATTATGTCCTCTACTTACTGTCTATGCATAACGGGCTTATGATTTTTGTATGCTAATTTAAAATCTTGCTATCTTGCTGAATTATTGTTTTAGTTAGTTTTACATTTATTTTTCTGGGATTGTCCAAGTATGCTATCATATCATTTGCAAATAAACATAGTTTTACTTCTTTGTCTATACCTATGCCTCTAACTGATTTTTCTTATCTAACTGTATTGGCTAATACCTCTAGTACAGTTTTTTTTTCATATTTTAGAATAATTTTATAAATATTTTAATATATTAATATTTAGATATTTGAATGTTTTTAGAATATTTTTTAACATATTTATTGGACTATAATTGCTTTACAATGGTGTGTTAGTTTCTGCTTTATAACAAAGTGAATCAGTTATACATATACATATATCCCCATATCTCTTCCCTCTTGCATCTCCCTCCCTCTCACCCTCCCTATCCCACCCCTCTAGGGGGTCACAAAGCACCGACCTGATCTCCCTGTGCTATGCGGCTGCTTCCCACTAGCTATCTATTTTACGTTTGGTAGTGTATATATGTCCATGCCACTCTCTGACTTTGTCCCAGCTTACCCTTCCCCCTCCCCGTATCCTCAAGTCCATTCTCAGGTAGGTCTGCATCTTTATTCCCGTCTTGCCCCTAGGTTCTTCATGACCTTTTTTTTTTTTTTTTTTAGATTCCATATGTATGTGTTAGCATACAGTATTTGTTTTTCTCTTTCTGACTTACTTCACTCTGTATGAGAGTCTCTAGGTCCATCCACCTCACTACAAATAACTCAGTTTCATTCCTTTTTATGGCTGAGTAACATTCCATTGTATATATGTGCCACATCTTCTTTATCCATTCATCTGTTGATGGACACTTAGGTTGCTTCCATGTCCAGGCTATTGTAAATAGAGCTGCAATGAACATTGTGGTACATGACACATTTTGAATTATGGTTTGCTCAGGGTATATGCCCAGTAGTGGGATTGCTGGGTCATATGGTAGTTCTATTTTTAGTTTTTTAAGGAACCTCCATACTGTTCTCCATAGTGGCTGTATCAATTTACATTCCCACCAATAGTGCAAGAGGGTTCCCTTTTCTCCACACCCTCTCCAGCATTTATTGTTTGTAGATTTTTTGATGATGACCATTCTGACCAGTGTGAGATGCTGTCTCATTGTAGTTTTGATTTGCATTTCTCTAATGATTAATGATGTTGAGCATTCTTTCATGTGTCTGTTTGCAATCTGTATATCTTCTTTGGAGAAATGTCTATTTAGGTCTTCTGCCCATTTTTGGATTGGGTTGTTTGTTTTTTTGATATTGAGCTGCATAAGCTGCTTGTAAATTTTGGAGATTAATCCTTTGTCCGTTGCTTCATTTGCAGATATTTTCTCCCATTCTGAGGGTTGTCTTTTCATCTTGTTTATGGTTTCCTTTGCTGTGCAAAAGCTTTTAAGTTTCATTAGGTCCCATTTGTTAATTTTGGTTTTTATTACCATTCCTCTAGGAGGTGGGTCAAAAAGGATCTTGCTGTGATTTATGTCATACAGTGTTCTGCCTATGTTTTCCTCTAAGACTTTGATGGTATCTGGCCTTACATTTGGGTCTTTCATCCATTTGAGTTTATTTTTGTGTATGGTGTTAGGGTGTTCTAATTCCATTCTTTTACATGTAGCTGTCCAGTTTTCCCAGCACCACTTATTGAAGAGGCTGTCTTTTCTCCACTATATATTCTTGCCTCCTTTATCAATGATAAGGTGACCATATGTGCGTGGGTTTACCTCTGGGCTTTCTATCCTGTTCCATTGATCTATATTTCTGTTTCTGTGCCAGTAACATACTGTCATGATTACTGTAGCTTTGTAGTATAGTCTGAAGTCAGGGAGCCTGATTCCTCCAGCTCCGCTTTTCTCTCTCAAGATTGCTTTGGCTATTCGGGGTCTTTTGTGTTTCCATACAAATTGTGAAATTTGTTGTTCTAGTTCTGTGAAAAATGCCAGTGGTAGTTTGATAGGAATTGCATTGAATCTGTAGATTGCTTTGGGTAGTAGGGTCATTTTCACAATGTTGATTCTTCCCATCCAAGAACATGGTATATCTCTCCATCTATTTGTATCATCTTTAATTTCTTTCATCAGTGTCATAATTTTCTGCATACAGTTCTTTTGTCTCCTTAGGTAGGTTTATTCCTAGGTATTTTATTCTTTTTGTTGCAATGGTAAATGGGAGTGTTTTCTTAATTTCACTTTCAGATTTTTCATCATTACTGTATAGTAGTGCAAGACATTTCTGTGCATTAATTTTGTACCCTGCTTCTTTACCACATTCATTGATTAGCTCTAGTAGTTTTCTGGTAGCATCTTTAGGATTCTCTACGTATAGTATCATGTCATCTGCAAACAGTGACAGCTTTACTTCTTCTTTTCTGATTTGGATTCCTTTTATTTCTTTTTCTTCTCTGATTGCTGTGGCTAAAACTTCCAAAACTATGTTGAATAATAGCAGTGAGAGTGGGCAACGTTGTCTTGTTCCTGACCTTAGTGGAAATGGTTTCAGTTTTTCACCATTGAGGACGATGTTGGCTGTGGGTTTGTCATATATGGCCTTTATTATGTTGAGGAAAGTTCCCTCTATGCCTACTTTCTGGAGGGTTTTTATCATAAATGGGTGTTGAATTTTGTCAAAAGCTTTCTCTGCATCTATTGAGATGATCATATGGTTTTTCTCCTTCAATTTGTTAATATGGTGTATCACGTTGATTGATTTGCGTATATTGAAGAAGCCTTGCATTCCTGGGATAAACCCCACTTGATCATGGTGTATGATCCTTTTAATGTGCTGTTGGATTCTGTTTGCTAGTATTTTGTTGAGGATTTGTGCATCTATGTTCATCAGTGATATTAGCCTGTAGTTTTCTTTCTTTGTGACATCATTGTCTGGTTTTGGTATCAGAGTGATGGTGGCCTCGTAGAATGAGTTTGGGAGTGTTCCTCCCTCTGCTATATTTTGGAAGAGTTTGAGAAGGATAGGTGTTAGCGCTTCTCTAAATGTTTGATAGAATTCGCCTGTGAAGCCATCTGGTCCTGGGCTTTTGTGTGTTGGAAGATTTTTAATCACAGTTTCAATTTCAGTGCTTGTGATTGGTCTGTTCATATTTTCTATTTCTTCCTGGTTCAGTCTCAAAAGGTTGTGCATTTCTAAGAATTGGTCCATTTCTTCCAGGTTGTCCATTTTATTGGCATAGAGTTGCTTGTAGTAATCTCTCATGATCCTTTGTATTTCTGCAGTGTCAGTTGTTACTTCTCCTCTTTCATTTCTAGTTCTATTGATTTGAATCTTCCCCCTTTTTTTCTTCATGAGTCTGGCTAATGGTTTATCAATTTTGTTTATCTTCTCAAAGAACCAGCTTTTAGTTTTATTGATCTTTGCTATCATTTCCTTCATATTTTTTTCATTTATTTCTGATCTGATCTTTATGATTTCTTTCCTTCTGCTAACTTTGGGGTTTTTATGTTCTTCTTTCTCTAATTGCTTTAGGTGTAAGGTTAGGTTGTTTATTTGAGATGTTTCTTGTTTCTTGAGGTAGGATTGTATTGCTATAAACTTCCCTCTTAGAACGGCTTTTGCTGCATCCCATAGGTTTTGGGTCATTGTGTTTTCATTGTCATTTGTTTCTAGGTATTTTTTGATTTCCTCTTTGATTTCTTCAGTGATCTCTTGGTTATTAAGTAGTGTGTTGTTTAGCCTCCATGTGTTTGTATTTCTTACAGATGTTTTCCTGTAATTGGTATCTAGTCTCATGGCGTTGTGGTCGGAAAAGATACTTGATATGATTTCAATTTTCTTAAATTTATCAAGGCTTCATTTGTGACCCAAAATATGATCTATCCTGGAGAATGTTCCATGAGTATTTGAGAATAATGTGTATTCTGTTGTTTTTGTATGGAATGTCCTATAAATATCAATTAAGTCCATCTTGTTTAATGTATCATTTAAAGCTTGTGTTTCCTTATTTATTTTCATTTTGGATGATCTGTTCATTGGTGAAAGTGGGGTGTTAAAGTCCCCTACTATGATTGTGTTACTGTTGATTTCCCCTTTTATGGCTGTTAGTATTTGCCTTATGTATTGAGGTGCTCCTATGTTGGCTGCATAAATATTTAAAATTGTTATATCTTCTCCTTGGATTGATCCCTTGATCATTATGTAGTGTCCTTCTTTGTCTCTTGTAATAGTCTTTTCTTTAAAGTCTATTTTGTCTGATATGAGAATTGCTACTCCAGCTTTCTTTTGATTTCCATTTGCATGGAATATCTTTTTCCATCCCCTCACTTTCAGTCTGTCTGTATGTGTCCCTAGGTCTGAAGTGGGTCTGTTGTAGACAGCATATATACAGGTCTTGTTTTTGTATCCATTCAGCCAATCTATGTCTTTTGGTTGGAGCATTTAATCCATTTACATTTAAGGTAATTATCGATATGTATGTTCCTATTACCATTTTCTTAATTGTTTTGGGATTATTGTTGTAGGTCTCTTCCTTCTCTTGTGTTTCCTGCCTAGAAAAATTCCTTTAGCATTTTTGTAAAGCTGGTTTGGTGAGGCTGAATTCTCTTAGCTTTTGCTTGTCTGTAAAGGTTTTAATTTCTCTGTCAAATCTGAATGAGATCCTCGCTGGGTAGAGTAATCTTGGTTGTAGGTTTTTCTCCCTCATCACTTTAAATATGTCCTGCCACTCCCTTCTGGCTTGCAGAGTTTCTGCTGAAAGATCAGCTGTTTACCTTATGGGGATTCCCTTATGTGTCATTTGTTGTTTTTCCCTTGCTGCTTTTAATATTTGTTCTTTGTATTTAATTTTTGTTAGTTTGATTAATATGTGTCTACGCCTGTTTATCCTTGGATTTATCCTGTATGGGACTCTGTGTTCTTCCTGGACTTGATTAACTATTTCCTTTCCCATATTAGGGAAGTTTTCAACTATAATCTCTTCCAATATTTTGTCAGTCCCTTTCTTTTTCTCTTCTTCTTCTGGGACCCCTGTAATTCGAATGTTGGTGCGTTTAATGTTGTCCCAGAGTTCTCTGAGACTGTCCTCAATTCTTTTCATTCTTTTTTCTTTATTCTGCTCTGCAGGTGCAGTAATTATTTCCACTATTTTATCTTCCAGGTCACTTATCCGTTCTTCTGCCTCAGTTATTCTGCTATTGATCCCTTCTAGAGAATTTTAAATTTCATTTATTGTGCTGTTTTCACTGTTTGTTTGCTCTTTAGTTCTTCTAAGTCCTTGTTAAACGTTTCTTGTATTTTCTCCATTCTATTTCCAAGATTTTTTATCATCTTTACTATCATTATTCTGAATTCTTTTTCAGGTAGACTGCCTATTTCCTCTTCATTTGTTAGGTCTGGTGGGTTTTTGCCTTGCTCCTTCATATGCTGTGTGTTTCTCTGTCTTCTCATTTTGCTTTACTTACTGTGTTTGGGGTCTCCTTTTCACAGGCTGCAGGTTCAGAGTTTCCATTGTTTTTGGTGTCTGTCTCCAGTGGCTAAGGTTGGTTCAGTGCCTTGTGTAGGCTTCCTGGTGGAGGGGACTGGTGCCTGTGTTCTGGTGGATGAGGCTGGATCTTGTCTTTCTGGTGGGCAGGTCCACGTCTGGTGGTGTGTTTTGAGGTGCCTGTGGCGTTGTTTTGATTTTAGGCAGCCTCTCTGCTAGTGGATGGGGCTGTGTTCTTGTCTTGGTAGTTGTTTGGCGTAGGGTGTCCAGCACTGTAGCTTTCTGGTTGTCGAGTGGAGAGTGTGTGGAAACTTTTCCTCCTTCACAGCTCCCTCCCACTGGTGCAGGTCCCATCCCTATTCTTTTGTCTCTGTTTTTTCTTTTGCCCTACCCAGGTACGTGAAGAGTTTCTTGCCTTTTGGGAGGTCTGAGGTCTTCTGCCAGCCTTCAGTAGGTGTTCTGTAGGAGTTGTTCCACACGTAGATGTATTTCTGATGTATTTGTGGGGAGGAAGGTGATCTCCGCGTCTTACTCTTCCGCCATCTTGAAGCTCCTCTCTAGTACAGTATTGAATAGTATTGAAGGTAGTGGCCTCTTACTTTGTTCCTGATCTTAGTGGAAATGTCTTTAGTGTTTCCCCATTATATGATACTAACTTTAAAATGAGGTATATAAATTTTATCACGGTAACAAAGTATTCTACTGTTCCTGTTTTCTTGAGCATTTTCATCAGGAATTGGTGTTGAATTTTGTGAAAGACTTCATCAGCATCTATACAGGTAATCATATGACCTTTTCCTTAGATTTATTAATATGGTGTATGTCATTAATGGATTTTAAAATATTGAACCAAAAAAAATTTTTTTAATTTAAAAGAAATTCCCTGGTGGTCCAGTGGTTAGTGGTCCAGTGGTTAGGACTCCACACTATCATTTTCTTTTGACCTGAAGAACTTTCTTTAGTATTTCTTATAGTGTAGGTTTGCTATTGACAGATTCTCAGTTTTTGGGTTTTTTAAATCAGAAAATATCTTTATTTTGCCTGCATTTTGAAGGATGTTTTCACTGGCTGTAGAAGTCTAGATTGATAATTTTCTTTTTTCAGCACTTAAAAGAGTCACTTCATTTTTCTTAGTTTCCATTGTTTCTTATGAAAAGTCAGCCATAATTCTTATCATTGTTTTCCTTCTGGGACTTCAATTACATATGTATTAGACTGCTTAACCTTATTGCATAAATCACTGACACTCTGTTCAGTTTTTTTTTTTAATCTTTTTTTCTTTTTGTCTCTGTTTGGATCATTTCTCTAAATGTTTGAACATGTTTATATCAGTTTTTAAAGTCCTGGTCTGCTAATTACACTGTCTGAAGCATCTGTGGATCTACTTCTTATTGGTTTTTTCCCTTCTTATTGTTTTTTCTCTTGATTGTGCATCATATTTTCCTGCTTCTTTACATGTCTCATAATATTTTTTTATATGCCAGACATTGTGCATAGAAAAAGGATAGAGACTGAAGTATATTTTGTTCTGTTCCATTTGATTTTTTCCCCAAGAGGGTTAACTCTTTCTATGTCTGGCATCTGAGGTGAAGAACTGATAACTCAAACTTCACAAGAGGTCAAGTTAATCTGTGACTAAGATACAGCTTTAATAAAGATTCATCTCACCTTGCATAGCCCAGTGTTCAATCCCCCTGGGCTGCCTCCACTGAGAAACTAATCCTTTTATCTTATTAGTATTGAGTTTAGAGGGGTATTGCCTGCAGTTGCAACTAATTTCCATTCATCTTTATATTTAGTTACACCGATGTTCTAGGTTCCAGGCATCTCAAGAATGTAAAAGATTATTCAAATTCTTTATTATTTTAAGCCCTGCCTTCACTGTTGCTCTATCAGCAAAATTTGACTTGGAGGAAGAATTACTATGCCAAGTAAACTAGTAGTGTGGATGGGGCTCCTGCAGACTCCAGTCTGCCCCCATCAGCCCTCATTATTGCTGGTAGCTTGATTGGTTTCCTCTTGACCCCACAAAATCTCTCCATTTTTCATAGACTTTTTTTTTTTTTTGCTACTTACCTTTGAAGGATTCCCTTTTTCTTTTTCTTCCTTTCTTTCCATCTTTCTTTCTTTCTTTCTCTGCTTACCTTTGGAATGAATTCATCATGACTACCTTGCATCTACTACTATTCTTATAATTTTAATTTTATCTGTTTTTTTGTTTTTTCTTCTTACCATGGGACAAAGTATAATGAGGTTTATAATTTAGGAAAATTCCCTAACAGTTGTATGCACACTGGATTAAAGTGGTGAGTGGAAACAGTGCAACTTATTATAAGGTGATTGTTAAAGTGTGACCTAAAGATAATAACCTTAATCAAATCTATTAAGAAAGAATGTAGAAGAATGAGCCAATCTGAGAAATCAGGGTTTATACTTACGGCAATGTGGAAAGTCTGTAGAATGGAAATTGTTAATGGAAAATAAGATCACAAGATTGTCTAGGACCAGCTTATGAATCTAACAGGATTTTTTAAAATTCAGTAGGCCTTGAGAATTTTTGAGGAGAGGAGTTTAGAGATTAAAGTAGTAATTTTAAAATATTAGTCTAGACATGGAAAGGAGAACAGATTAGAAAGGAAAATAAATTTAAGAAAGAGAAAGTCAGATGGGAAGAATGTTGGCATAATACACAGGACTTACTAAATCTCGAAACTAGGGTGGTATAGCAGGAATGGAGATGAAAGAATAATAATGACAAGCAATAATAATCTTAATAAGTTTATTCCTTTTCATATTATGAAGGGGTACACCGTTAACTCTCAAAGCGTCGATTTGAATCTGTGTCACATTTGATCATTTTCAAAGTTACTATGTACTTCTAGCATTTGGTACCATCTTACTAAGTGATTTCTCAATGGACAATAAGAGAATAAAAGGAAAATTAACCAATTTCAATGATTAAGTTTCATAGCATCTGACTACAGTTAGAATCCAAGCTAATAAAGCTTCATAAATTCTAAAAAGTGTTCCCTATTAAAAATAATTTAAATGGGAACAGAATTATGGTTTCAATAATGCGAAAGAATAGTACAATTAAATATACAATTATAAAAGGTAAAGGATTCTAATCCTGATTTTCAGCTATCATGAGAATATTTTTCTAGATATGGTCAAACTGTTTGTAAACAAAGGCTTTCTCCAGTCTGACTATGAATTCTGGATTATCCTGAAATAGAAAACAATAAGACCGCTACATCTTCCCTCTACAGCAGGGTTTGGCAAACCTTTTTCAAAAAGAGCCAGATAATAAAAGTTTTAGGCTTTATGAGCCATACAGTCTCTGCCATAACTTCTCCATTCTGTCATTGCACCATGAAAGTAGCCATGGACAATGTAAAAGTATGAACATGGCTGTATTCCAATAAATATTTATTTACAAAAATAGGTGGTGGGCCAGGTTTGGCTTGTGGATCATAGTTTGCCAGCCCCTGCTCTACAGAGTCTGTCTATATGGGAATATCCTGGAGACTTTACTAGTATATTCTGGAGCAGTGCTCTCCAACAGAAATGTAATATAAGCCACAGAAGACCACTAAATTTTCTAATAATTACATTTTAAAAAATTAATTTTAACCATATGTTTTTTAACCCAATATATCCAGAATGTTATCATTCCAACATGTTACATTTATTAATGAGAAACTTACATTCTTTTTTTCAAACTAAGTCTTCAAAATCTGGCATGTATCTTATGCTTACAGTACATCTCAATACAGAGCAGCCACAATTCAAGTGTGGCTATCAGCTATCATATTAGACATTTCATTTCCAGAGACTTCATAGTTATCCAAGATCTAATTGCTTCTTTTTTATCCTGGAAATTACCCACTGGTAAGACTGTTTCTCACCAGCAAGGTGTTCCTGGTACCCTCTTCCTTCCCTAGCCTCAACTTCATCAGCCTCACCACTAGAAACTATCTCAAGCATTGCTTCTCAAACTTTAATATGCATAAGACTTATTGGGAATCTTATTAAACTGCAGATTCTGTTTCAGTAGGTACAGGACAGACCCTGAGATTTTGCATTTCTAACAAGCTCCCAAGTGGTGCCAATGCTACCAGTCCAAGGACCATACTCTAAGTAGCAAGGATAGAAAAGACCACTCCCAAAAGGATATCCATAACTGGAACTGATGCCCTACCTTCCCCTAAGAAGCTATCAGATCTAATCCCAGCATGCCTAATGTCCCTGTTCAGGCCACCACCAGGAATGAAAGCGTCTAAGGCAGCACCGCCCAATGAGAATATAGTGTGAGCTATTTATGTAATTTACAATTTTCTAGTAGCCACATTTATGTTTTTAAAAAGTGAAATTAATTTTAATAACATATTTTCTTTTTTTAATTTTAAAAAAATATTTATTTATCTTTTCATTGGCTGCACTGGGTCTTAATTGTGGCATGTGGGATCTTTCATTGCAGCATGTGGGCTCTTCATTACAGTGCGCGACCTTCTCTCTAGTTGTGGTGCGCAGGCTCAGTAGTTGCGGCACACAGGCCTAGTTGCCCTGTGGCATGTGGGATCTTAGTTCCTTGAGCAGGGATCAAACTGGCATCCCCCACATTGCAAGATGGATTCTCAATCACTGGACCACCAGGGAAGTCCCAATAACATATTTTCTTTATCATAATATGTCCAAAATGTTATTTTAACATTTAATCAATATAAATATATTAATGATGCATTTTAAATTCTTTTCTTTTTTTTTCTTTTTTCTTTTGGTATTAAGTCTTCAAAATCCAGTGTGTGTTTTATATTTACAGCACATTTTAATTCTGACCAGGCACATATAGCTAGTGGCAACTGCATTAGACAGTGGAACTATAAGGTCATCGTCATAACCTGTATGCTTATCCCTATGTGGCTCTTTACCTCCCCAAGCCTGACCCACTTTCCCATCCCTTTCTATTCCCATCAAACCCTCCTACTATATTTTTTGGAACTACTTGTCTATCATCAGAAAAAAAAAAAAAGCCCTCTATTATTAACCTCATCTCAAAAATGTTCATTTCACCTCCTTGCTCTAACTATAAACTGGTTATCCCTTAAGGTTCTGTTTCTCCTCCTTCCCTTTCAAGTGGTGGCTGCTTTCTTTCACATATCCTCAGGGCTTTGAAGAGGGATAGACGTCCTCCTTCCACTAATATTTTCCTCTGTCCTTTCTCAGATACCCACTATACCACTTCCAAAATCTAGATTTAAGAATTGCATTTCATTGTGGTACATGTATACAATGGAATATTACTCAGCCATAAAAAGGAACGAAATTGAGTCATTTGTTGAGATGTGGATGGATCTGGAGACTGTCATACAGAGTGAAGTAAGTCAGAAAGAGAAAAACAAATATCGTATATTAACGCATGTATGTGGAACCTAGAAAAATGGTACAGATGAGCCGGTTTGCAGGGCAGAAGTTGAGACACAGATGTAGAGAACAGACATATGGACACCAAAGGGGGAAAACTGTGGTGGGGTGGGGATGGTGGTGTGCTGAATTGGGCGATTGGGATTGACATGTATACACTGATGTGTATAAAACTGATGACTAATAAGAACCTGCAGTATAAAAAAACAAACAAACAAAACAACTAATACTAAACTTTCATTGGGTTATTTGTATGGAAATATGTTAATATAAATGTTTCAGACATTACATGAAATTTCTAAAAATCTTAAAAAAAAAAAAAAAGAATTGGGGCTTCCCTGGTGGCGCAGTGGTTGAGAGTCTGCCTGCTAATGCAGGGGACATGGGTTCAAGCCCTGGTCTGGGAAGATCCCACATGCCGCGGAGCAACTGAGCCCGTGAGCCACAACTACTGAGCCTGTGCCTCTGGAGCCTGTGCTTCGCAACAAGAGAGGCCGCGATGGTGAGAGGCCCGCGCACCGCGATGAAGAGTGGCCCCCGCTTGCCGCAACTGGAGAAAGCCCTCACGCAGAAACAAAGACCCAACACAGCCAAAAATAAATAAATAAATAAGTAAATAAAGAAATAAAGAAATAAAATTTAAAAAAAAAGAATTGCACTTCAAAAAACGTTTCCAGCTCACTCAAACTTCAGTATCTATATGCCACCAATTCTTCAAACCATTGTACCCACCCATCAATTGATTCAGCCTCATATTCACTTTTCTCATACAATCAATCCTCATATCATCAATATTATATTTGGTCCATTACTGTAATCATTATGCTATATACTGCCTTGCCCCTCTTTTCCTTATTTAACTTGCTGGTAAACCCAATATTGGTAAATCTATCACACCACCTAGTCTCAGCCCTTACCTAAACAGATAAATGTGGTTAGGGAAAACATGATCATGCTGACTGGTCACATTTAAATTTTTTCACTACAAATGTCAAATCATCCTTTATATTACATACTCTTAGTTGATAATTTCATGTCTTATTTCATTGAGAAATTAGAAACTATCAGAAGAGAACTGGTTCCTCCCATAACCAAATCTACTACCTCTGCCTTTCCTTCTGTTACAATGACTAACTTGTCCTTGCTCCTGTCTAAGGCTAAAGCCTTGACTTAAAGATTGAATCCCATCCCTTCTTTGGTCAAAGTCATGGTTCCTGCAATTATACACTCTCTCTTACACATCATCCTCTTCCTTTTCTATTAGGATAGTTCTTGATGGTGTACAAACATCCTATGGTTGCCCCCGACTTAAAACCTTCCTTCATCCCAATATAACCCTCCAACTACCACTCCATTCCTTTGCTCTTCTTTCTGAGAAAACTCATCAGTAAAGTTGTCTATATTGCTTACTCGGCATTTTTCACACCCCATTTGTCCATAACTCACTTCAATCGTTTTTGTCCTTATCACTCCACTGAAATTCTTTTGTCAAGGTGAGCAATGATTTCCATCTAGCCACATCAAATAACCAATTCTCAGTTCTCTTTTCTCTCAAACTCCTGGTGGCATTTTATATTATTAATTACTCCCTCCTTTTTCAAATATATTTTTTGTTGTTGTTGTTGTTTTTTGGTGATGTTTTCTGGGTTTTTCTCCTATAACACTGGTTACTCCTTTTCATTCTCCTTTGATACCTCCTTTTCTTCTTCCTGACCTCTGTTTTTTGGAATGTCCCAAAGCCATCTTCGGGCCTTTTCTCTGTCTAAAGTTAATCCTGTGATGATCTCATCCAGTTACATGGCTTGAAATGATATTTATAAGTTTGTAATTACAAAATGTTTATCTCTCTTAACTCCAGATATCTTCTGTGGGCCCCACACTATCTATTCTTGGATATCTAATGGTCATCTCAAATTTAACCTGGCCAGAATGAAGCTTTTTATTTCATTTCCAGTCTGTTCCACTTTACTCTTCTGCCACTCAGTTTAAAGACATCACCATTCTCTTCTTCATCCAATTCCTCAACAAGTTCTATAGCTCTATCTTCAAAATATATCTTGAATCCCACCACCTCTCACCACCTCCATTACCACCTTAAGTTCAAGACACCATAATAATTTCTTGTTTAGACTTCTAAGATAATCTTCTATCTGGTTTCCTTGCTTTCATTCTGCTCCTCTATCTGTACCCTTGAATTTATTCTTTGCAAAACAGTAGGAGTCACCTTAAAGCATAAACGTATGACCTTTGATCGCTTCCATCAT
This sequence comes from Balaenoptera acutorostrata, assembly GCF_949987535.1. Lineage (NCBI taxonomy): Eukaryota > Metazoa > Chordata > Mammalia > Artiodactyla > Balaenopteridae > Balaenoptera > Balaenoptera acutorostrata. Next base: position 15,579,049 of record NC_080082.1, on the reverse strand, counting down.
AGTTAGGATAAAATTCAAACTCCTTATCATGGTCTTTAAGAGTCTACTTCTGGCCACTGCTTATTTGTCCCAGTACTTTCTCCTCTGTCACTCCACTCCAGCCACATCAGCTGTATTTAAATTTTAATATGCCAACTTGTTCTGGTCTCAAGACCTTTACATTCTGTCTGGAACACTCATCCCCAAGATCTTCAGAGGGCTTGCTCTTTTACATCGTTAATGTCCCAGCTTGAATATCAACTCTGTAATATATCACCCTGTTTCAAATAATTCCCCTTAACACTCTCTATTCTTTTAGATGGCTTCATTTTCCTTCATAGCACTTATAGCTACCTGAAGTTACATTTTTAATTGTCTGTTTACTTTCTGTTTTTTTACTCCTTCAGTAGAAAGTACGTTCATCCAATGAAGAGGTGTCATACTACTCACTATTGTATCTCCTGCATCTAGAACAATACCTGGTACACAGTGAGTACTGAGTAAGTGAGTCTGAAAGATTTCAGGAGACAGGTCAGTTGTCTGACCAAATTAGAATTAGCTGCTTCGCTTGTCTTCTAATGCTGACCTGGGTCATATTAAACCAAAGAGACGTCTAAGAATGAAAGGTTCTAGTACAAATGAATTCCTGTAATCTGCTCCATACCAGGGAGCTTGTTCCAATGCTTGTTAGTAGTTGGATGCAGAAATTCTCAGTGATCCCTGCTAATCAGCTAATTTGCCTCTTTCTATCAATACTTACTAGCTGTTAGTTTCTCCTGGCCAGTCTCCACCTAAATTCCCTTATAAGAGCTTGCTTTTAAATGAGAAATTTTCTTTGCTTGCTTTGCCGTCTCCTTGCTTGGCTTTTCTTTCTTTAACAAGCACAACAGCATGCTGCTGCATCTTCAAAGAGTAAATTAATTCCGTCCGCAAAAGGGTCAAGTGCTAGAAAGTGCATAGCCATGCAGTTTGCATGGCAGGATACAGAAGATATGATGCTAATAAGATTCTAAGATGAGAACAGCAGACTGTCTCTGGGGATTCAGATGAAGGGGTCTGTAAATTTTAAAAGAAATAGTCTCCGAAAACTAATGATGTCTGCTTTCCAATTCATTAATAATGTGGAGTGGGGAGATGGGAGTGAGATCCAGGCCATGCTTTGAAATATCAAAATGTAACGAGGAAGAAAACAGTAAGAGCGATCTCAATGGGGTCATAAAGCTGGGAGAAGAAGGCAAACTGTAAGAAGATGTGGTGGTGCTGGTTGGAGGGGAGGGAATCAATCCACCCCATGTGTGTATATTTATGTGCATATAGTACCTTTATCTATACACGAGTAGATAAAAAGTTCTTCTGCTAGGGAAAAAAACACTGCAACATTGATAAGGCTTTTGCAATTTTCATATTTAAGGTGACTCAGAATATTTCAAGTATTGTAAAAACACATCTAACTGTCTGCCTTTCCATATTTACAAATCCTGCCCTTCACCTCTTTGCATTGCATACAAGGAACTGAGTAACACAACCTCAACCTTGTTTGCAGTTAATAGTGGAAGAAAAAAACCCTCAGGCAAAGCCTAATGAACCAGGAGCAATTCTGAGCTCTCCTCTCTAACATCTGCCAAGGCAGTGTCTTTCCAAGGGCTGCCTGGACATAGCGTGTGACCTTGCTGCTTTACATCATTAAAATTTCCCATTACTGGAATGGTGTTTGCATGGAAGGGCCGTTGTGCAGATATTATGGCTGAGTTTCTCCCTGCTGCATTCGGAGTTTGTGCTAATAGAAAATGCTTCTCTGCTTGAACAGTTCCCTTGAGCTGGGGGGTGTACAGCAGCAGGAGAGTTTAGCTTTGGCTTTTATTTTGACAAAGCTATTACATTTTGCAGATTGAGGTTATGGTCTTTTCTCCTATCTCTGTATTTTATCTGCATGATATTTTCTGATATCCCTTTTAAACCCCCATTAGTTACGATTGAGGCTCTGAGGTGGCAGCCTGCCTTGGAGCCGTGATATCGTCAGCTTTTCTTACAAGCCACTAAATAGACTGACTGATTCAGTAGTGTTCAGTCATGTGTAACCTTTCTAAGGGGACTAGCTTCAGAAAGGAGACACATATGTGCCAGACAGACACTTGTGTGTTTGTGTGTATGTGTGTGTATGGTTATTGCAACACCAAGGGACCAACAATCTTAAAAATGAAAGTGCATCCTTACTCTCCAGGGCCATGAGTTCCATCGGCCATGTCTTCCTTCTGAGCTTCCCTCTTCTGCCGGTGGCCGACTGCGCCATGAAGCTGTGGAGGCTGACAGCATTGATGGCATTTCCAAACTCCAGGTCCACCCTCAGCCTGTTTTACTACCCTCCTAAGAAGCTGCTGTTCCGGCTATTCTTTTCTAAACTTTATTTCATCCACTGTCATAGTGTTACATGTTCATGCAACTCTAATCTTATAATTTTAGCAGAAAGTTTCACAATAATGAGTGATTTTGCCCAGAGGGAGTAGAAATATTTCACAGTACTGGTTATACAGCCATAAACTGTTTAGAACCAACTGAAAGGGTGAGATTCCTTGGCTAGCCCTCCCAAATCTCTAAGCAAACCATAGCCGATTGAGAGATTTTGAACCCAGAGTTAGTGCTCTAATTTCTAAAGCAAGATAATGTGACCATTTCTTTCCCTATGGCTTTCCTATTTTAAGTAAGCACAGTGAATTCTTCCCAATAAATCCTTCTGAAACTGGGAGCGTAGCACAGCCACATGCCTTAAACACTTCACTTTGTCCACCTTCTCTTGAAAGTGTGGGACGTTGTGGTCTAGAGTGGGGAGTGTCACAGAGAGGGGGTTATAGAGGTGAGGAATTTATTTCCCCAGGAAATCTCATTAGCGATGCAGTGCCTGTTTTTCATTTTCATTGAGGCTTCTGCTCTTCGGCTTTGTTTTCAGCTGAGTAACTGAGCCTGAAAGCCGTCTGGTGACTCACAAAAGGTCACACTGAGAGTCGGGGGCACAGACCAGAGCACACTGCCTACCTGTGATTGATGTGTATTAAAGCTGTCTCGAGCCACTCATAAACACAGCAAGAATCCTGTTCTCTTTTCATCAGTGCTCTTGACCAAGACTTGATTTACTGTTTTGAAATCAGCTGCTCCTTCAGTCCTCTACAATAGCTTCTTTAATAGCTTGTCATAACAGTTGATGACAATTTGGAAAAGCTCACATATTCAATATATTTTTTAAATTGACTTTGCGCTAGTCTAGGTACCAAGGCTTTATAAACAGTCTAATTGTTCCCTGAGTGTTTGCTGACCAAAAGGAAAGTGTTGATGAATCAGACCCTCCTTTTCTATCTATGAAGGTATTGAGATGTGTATTCAATATCGTAGCAAATCACTGCTGAAAATTGGTTCCATGTCCCTGAGGCGACTTACCTCAAAAGGTGAAACAGCAGAAGTACCTGCTAGACAAGACTGACCAGCTCTGCTATTTCTTTCTTTCTTTCTTTCTTTCTTTTTTTTTTTTTGAGATTTCTTGATGATACTCTTTTAAAGTTTGTCCTGACAAGGGATTGAAATTGGATGAGTGTTATAAGAGACAGTACAGTTCTTGTTCTAGTAAAGAGTAATAATAATCATTTATACCCATTGAGTGTGTTTGTCAGTTTGATACCTATGGCTGTATGATAATGAAGTTTAAGACTGATGTCAATCTGACTGAGAGATTAGTTGTATAATCTCAGAAGAAATGTGTGCACAGCATATATAAGATTTAACTGAACACAGCAACAATTTAAAACAAATCTCTATTTCTGATCAGTTGGTTACCTTTTAATGGCCTGGGAAAGTTGAACTGACCCCCGACCTCCCAACAGCCACTTCCACAGCGGTGTCCAGGAATGCCTGCTGGGGTGATCTTCAGAATATGTAATGACCAATTTGGCAAGTACAGCGACCATTCAGAATGGATTACCAGTCACACAGAATAGATGGCAGTGCCGCTATTCCAGAACATCCAACTGAACATCAGCTCTGCTCCTTAGTCCTCTCCACATGTACAGATTCTGCCTATCCTTAAATTTCATTTCTTACATGAAGCCTTTTATGTTCCATACAGTTCTATTTCTTGATTCTGAATTCCTACAATATTACAGCCTGTGCATCCCAAATGTCCCTATACCATGTGCTACGTTCCATTAGTAGTCTATTTTGTACTTCCCCACAGCACAGTGTTGTGCACATACATTTCAAAAATATTTTTGAACGTAGAATATTCTAATGAAAATACCCAGAGATGATGTTTGAAAGTGCTACATTTGATATAGACCTAATTTGAATTTCCTTTGTGGACTTGAACGTGGTATCCAAGTGTCCCATTTTCTTTTAGAGGGGCCACCTGAAAAACATTTCAGCAAAGAACTGTAGCATCAAGACACTGTCACCTGTGCCTTTTCCACTGTAAGTTTTATTTTCTCATGTACTCTACCCATTTTCCAGATGTTGAGACACTTTGCTCCATTATGTTGAATTTGGAGTAGAATTGTGGGCACAACTGCTGTAGCAATGGAAGAGTTTAGTTTTCACCAGAACCTATGGAGGTTTGTACACAGAATAGCTGAATTTATATAAATTAGGTCATAGTTTCAGATTTGAGCAGAATATGTCATTCCTCTAAAGAACAGAAAAAATTGCACATTCAGATAAATTTATAGAAAGTCTCCAAGTATTTGGCTTTTTGTTGAAAGTTTAGTTTGATTATTTGGAACTAGGAACATTTTTTTCCCCACATAAATGATATCAAGAGAGTCGTTTCACGCTAGCCCTACAGTGAATCATTATTAAACCCTCCAGCAAAGAAGGGGGCCTGAATTCTGCCAAGAGGGTTTTGGAAAGAAAAGTGGAGATGGATTCTCTGAGAAAGACTGTGAGGGTAGCACCTCCGAGGCATTGGGTATGTCCCCAGGTGACGGCTAATGTATTTCTTTTGTAAAGCTAGAGTAGGATGTAAGGGCTCAAAAGCAAATGTGAGTAAGTGGAAAATTACGGGTTGCTTCCTGAAAGCAACAGGATAAGCCATGGAGGGCAGTAAAGTGAACATCAGAACAGAATTAGGAGAACTAGTTCTAGTCCTAGCTCTGCTACAACTTCTCTGGTTGACCTTCAATGTGTCACTGCACCTCTCTGTTTCCTCTCTGTTTCCTCATCTACAAAATGAAAGGCTTCTTGATACAAGGCTTCTTTCAGCTAGCACAAACCATGGCAATCATCTTTGCTATAATGTCATCTCTACCCAAATCCTTGTTCTGTCCTCTTCATGTGCTTCCGTATCTTCTTGTATTTATTTCATTCTGCTGAATCCAGCCAGTCCTTCCACTTAACGCACTTCCTCTCACCTTCCTTTCCCCACAGGCTAACCATAATAAAATAGACAGGGTGGAAAAACACCTCCTGGTTATCATAGACCATATTTTATTTATTATAAATATGTCCATGCTTATTCTCTCTCTTAATCTGAAAACCCCTTGGGAACAAAGAATATACCTTCTTTTGTTTATTTCTGTAATATATGTTAAAGCACCTGATGGATGTAGAAAATAAGACAATGATGTTGACATGTTGATGTTGACAGTTTTTTTTTTAAGTATATTTGCAAAGAAAAATGAACAATGATTCCCTGCTAAAATCATTTAGACCAGTGAGGCACTTGGGAAAAACAAGTGGGATTTCAGAGGGGAGAAAGAAAAAAATAAGCTAGTTGGCTTGTTCACATTTGAGGTCTGCATGGCATTCTCCCAGATGAAAAACCTGGCTTACCAGGTGAAACACATCAAGTGGAATTTTGATTCACTTCCAAAATGTTGTATTTGGGCATTACCAAGGGGCATAAGAAAACTTTTTGGGGGGTGGAGGGCTGGTGGAAATATTTGATACCTTGATTCTGGTAGCAGCTATGCAACTGTATAAATTTATAGAACTGTACAACTTAGAAGGGTGAATTTAGTGAATGTAAGTTATGCTTTAATAAACCTGACATAAAATTAAAAGATTATAAAAGATACTTATATCTATGCTAGAACAAAGATAACCAAGTAAAGTGATTTGTAGACTTATTTATTAACTTATTTTAAACTTACAAGAGCAAAGTACAAGAAAAGATAAGATATTATATTTTAAAAATTAAACAAATTGACTAGGAAAAAAGTAGTATCCCTTTTTCTATTCTTTTAATATTTCTGAAATCATAACAGAATATTGCTACTTGTGCATACACTTGTCATTAACTCTGTGCTAGTTCTAGTGGATACAATTGGTACAAACCAATGCTAATTGCTTTTATGACACTGCTAATTAAAGCCACCTGTAACTATTTGGTTTGAGTTCTATGATTTCACAGTGAATTGAGAAGCCACTGAGTTTTATGCCAGTGTGTATGTGTGATTATCCTCCCTTACGGAAATATAGATAGCATTATTGATTCAAGTTGGCTGCTTAGACTGTCAATGGTTACTTGAGTCTGATTGTTGTAGCTCAGGTTTTGGTACTTTTGTCAGATAAGAATGCTGGTGGCATCATCCAATATTTAGATGAATATTTTCAAAGCTCAATTTTTTTTCATATAGGTCCCTTAAGGATTATAGAACAATTTCCAAGCTTGCGCTTTCATGAGTAACTGATATTCTTAACTTCTCTGTCATTGTATGTGTGAAAGGTTGCAAGTAATGGCTAATCTATTTTCCAGATCTGTTCTTTTCTTCCTTCATAATAGAGGTATAGCAAGTGATGTGGCTAGTCACATTTCCCAGCCTCCCTCGCAGTTAGTATGATTAAATGAGTAAGTTCTCTCCAATGGTATGTGAGTGGGCATGATGTATACCACTTCTAGGGTGGGGCTTTTAAGAAACCAGGTGTGCCTTCTCTGTGCTCTCTTTTTCCTTCTACTAGTTGGAAAGAAAGAGTTGGTGTGCGGTTCTCCGTTTTAGTGAGCAGTGGGAAAAAATCTTTCCCAATGTGCCCGTAGAAGACTTCCTCTTACATCTGGAGGACATGGCCATACCTAGCTCCAAGACTATCTGGGAAATTGGGTATCTAGCTATTTTAGCCTCTACAGTTGGAAGTAGAAAAAGGATAAGGGGGTTAGGAATGGGTAGCCAATAAACAACGCCTGAAATAATGACCTAAGCACACAATACAATAAATTAGAAGAAGTAAAAAAACAATTTGAATGGAGAAAATTAAAAAGTTAAAAAGCAGAAAATAATAGTATAAGCAAAAAGCCTGAAAGGACTACTTAATAAAACCATTACCTGGTTCTTTAAAAGTCCAACATAATTGTACAATCTCTGGCAATTCTGATCAAGAAAAAATAGAGGAGACTAAAATAAACCAAAAAAGACAGGTAAGATAAATATAGACATAGAAAAAATTTTCAAGTGTGAAAGAAAGGTAGGTTTGAATTAATGCTAACATATTTGAAATCTAAATTAAAAGGTTGATTTTTCTAGAAAAAAATATATAACAAAAATTGGCTAAACAAAAGGTAGAATAAGGTCATAGAAGAAATTTTAAAAGTAGTCAAAGATATATCCCTTAAGAAAAACCCAGATCAAATGGTATTATGGGTAAATTATATTAAAATTTAAACAGATAATTATTAGGTTAAGAAAAATTTTTCCAGAATATTAAAAGATGGAGAGCTTCCCCACTAACTCTATATGGTTAGCATAATCTTGATTATAAATCCATATAAATAACATTAAATAATAGCAGAATAAGCCAATTTAACTATGAACGTATAAATCCTAAATAAACGAAAGTCTACACTGCTTTCAAAGAAAATAATATATTTCTAACAGATATAAGATTCATGTTTTTGATTAATTAAAATTTATGTCTGGAATGCAAGGATAGTTTAACATTAAGAAACCTATTAATTTAATACATTACATTATCAAGTTAAAGTAAAAATCACATAATCATATTAAAAGATGCCAAAGAACAGTTTAACACCTATTCCTAATTAAAAGCAGTTTTAAAAATCCTTTGGCAAGCTGAGAAAGATAAAAACAAATACCTTAATCCAATAAAGGTATATTGCAGAAATCTGTAATAAACATTATAAAACATTATAGCTGAAATGTTTGGCAGAGATGGCTAGCTGTACCCTACTACCAGTTCCCCTCATCTTCCTTAGTAACGTAACCCAGATTTTTAGCCAGGGTTGTGGTTTCCTGGAATAAAAACCACATTTCTCAGTTTCCCTGGCTACTAGGTGTAGCCATGTGACTGGATTAGCTAAGTTTGACCAATGGATATAAATAAAATACCATGAGCAATTGTCCTTGTCAACAAGGATGAATTTCAAGAGCCCACAGTATCACATTACAAAAGGCTACACATGTTTTGATACCAACTATGTAAATGTTAAAAACACAGCAGATAATAAATATAACTTATAGCTGCACATTAAAATCATAAAAATATTTTAAATGTTCTTAAGGGTGAAACACACCAACATCGGAGTGAATGGGAAGGGAAAGGGTTGGTGCCTTAGGTGTGTTTATAATATTTTATTTCCTTAAAATTAATAAGAACAAAAGCAAAAAAGTCCTGAACCAAATATGGCAAACAAATAGCTATTAAACTTGGGTCATATTAAATGACTCAGCTATTAAATTAAGGTTATATTATTTTACGTGCTTTTCTATGTGCATAATTTTAAAACTTTAGTTGTATAAAACAAAGACTTGAAACAAAAGGAAGTCAAAATAAAGCAGCAGAGGTGAATATGGAAAGAAGAAGCCCCATTGCTTTGTTCTCAGATTCCAGAGTGATTGAACATATATGAGCCTCAGGGTTTGGCCTAATTGCCTCCTCCCTGAGTAAATAAATGTCCCAAAGCAAAAGCTAAAGGTAGTCTCTTTGACTTGTCATATCCCAGAGATTGTTCTGATGAGGGAATCAATTCAGATGCTCTATTGCTAGCAATAAATTATTAAATGACTACAATCAGTGTAAAGCTACCCTTATACCTCTATTTACTGCAGGATTTGGGTTTTTTCTTTTTTTCTGAATTTATCTAATAACGTTAAATCAAGATATTAGAAAATAAAATGTAATACACTCCTTCATAACCAGAAACACAAAGGAAAAAAAGCCTAAGAATAAACTTAACAAGAAATATGCAAGATCTATGTGGAACAAAACTGTAAAAATGTACTGAAAATCATGAAAGGAAATCTAAACAAATGGAAAGATCTATTCTCTAAATGAGAACACTCAATAATTTACCAATGTTAATTCTCCTCAAGTTAATCTATACATTTAAATTAAATCCCAATAAAATGGACCTTGCTAAGCTAATTCTCAGATTCATCTGAAACAGAATCTCCAGGAATATTTTTCAAAAGACAGTGAAGAAAAATGATCCATATCAAGTATCTAAATACACTACAAAGCTTTAATAATTGAAACAGTGTGGTATTGACAGGTAAATAGAAAACAGAACTGAATAGGCAGTCTAGAAACAGATTAATATATATGAACTTTTAATATAATAAATTTTGTATTTCAAATCAGAAAAGGGAGACAAAATAATATATATGCATATATTATATGTATGATTATACCTTAACTGTGACATTCACAAATATAAATCCCAAATGGACTAAAGAGCTAAACATAATGAACAACAAATTTATAAAACCATCAGAAGAAAATATAGGAAAATATTTATTTTATGGTAGGGAGGGTCTCCTTAAACTAAAAACAATATCAAGAATTCATAAACAAAATGTACAGGTTGGGTTTCATAAAAATTGAGGCAAATTGGGAGAACATATTTGCAAGACGTATAATTGAAAAAGGCTTAATAATCAGAATATATAAAAATCAATAAGGAAAAATCCTATCAAATGTGAGAAAAAGATATGAAAATACGAATGTAGAATAAGAACAAAAACGGCCAACATACATGTGAAAAGATTCTCCATCTCATTAGTAATCAGGCAGAGTGCAATTTGAAAAGAGTGAGATTTGCCAGTAGATTGGCCAGCACTTTAAAGATGAATGTTCCTTGGTATTAGAAAGAGGCTGGGGAGATGGACACTCTTGTACCTTCATTACCTCTCTCTTCTACTTTCGCCCTTTCTCACTACAGTCCTGCCATACTGGCCTCCTCGTTTTTCTTAGTACACACCAGCTTTCTGTCCTCTTCAGTTACTTTTACTTGCTGTTCCCTCTACCTTGATCCTTTTCCCTCAGATATATGTGTGGCTTGCTCCAGTTCTTTCTTCACGCTTTTCTCAGAGATCGCCTTTTTTAGCAAGGTACCTGTACCACCTAACTTAAACATGCACCCTGTCCCTTTCACTCCTAATAACTTTTGACCTGCTTTATTTTCCTCCACGTGTTAGATAGGTGGTGGGTGGGTAGCTGGGAGGTAGATAGATAGGTAAGTAGGGAGGTAAGTAAGTAGCCACTGTGCAAATCTTTTTTGAATGACAGAAAAAATACTGCCAGTGGAGAGAGTGTAAAGTTGTACAGATTTTTGGAATATTTTGCACTTAATTAAATACTAAAATATGGGTACTCTCTGACCTAGCAATTCCCCTTCTACATATCTGTTCTTAATAAATACATTTGTACACAAAGAAACATGCACAAGGATGAGCATGTACATTCAGTGCAACATTGTTTTAATAATAAAAAAGAAACAACACAAGTAGCCACCAATTGGAAAGAGGTTAAATAAAATGTTGGATATTTATGCAACACAATACTATGCAGCTGTTTTAAAGAACAAGATGGATCTATACCCATACGTAAAGATATTCTACTGCTATGATGTTATGTGGAAAACAAATCAAAAAAATAGCTAAAGTATAATATCATTTATGGAAAAATAATCCAGTATGTGTGGATATATAGATATAAAGATACAGATAAACACATGCATACATATGAACATATAAATGCAAATTTAATGTATGAAGGATACACACCAAATTGTTAATAATTTATTAGCTTCTCTCTGTGGAGAGGAGTTTGGGTGTGGGAGAGCTGGTACAGGAGTATATCCTATATATTTCCATATTGCTTAGTCTTTTACGGTGAGAATATATTCATGTATTACATTTTTAATTAAAAATAGAATGTCTCCAAGGTTACCCTCTTTCAATGTCAGTCTCACTCATTTGTATCCTGAAATGCTCTCTTGGGTGGCAGTGAATGAAATGAAGTAATGACCAGTGTGCTGGGAATCGCGTTTAGAAGAGCATTGTGCTAGGGAACGTTAGTCAGCCACGGGTGCCCCCATAGAAAAAAAGGTTGAGAGCTGTGTTCATGCCCCATTGTTTCATTTCCTCCAGCAGCATCTAGAAACAAAAGAAGCTTCATTTTTCCTTTACTGTGGTCACAATGTGTCAAAAGTGCAGAAGAGGGTTTTGTTTTTTCTTTTTTTTTTTTTTTATTTAGACACATTTCATACCTACAGAATAGTTCTTTGTGCTGTATTCTGAGTAATTTTAAATAAAGAAATGCTTCCCTGCTAGCATCAAATACAGTGAAATAAATTGCAGGGCTCAGGGTGCATAAATGAGTATGCTGGCTGTCCCGTCTTTTAACTCTCATGTGTGGATCAGAAAATATAATATATAGCACTCTGACTCACCTTTGCAGGAATTTTTAAATGTTTCCTTATGTGCAATTATTCTCAGTTGTTTTATTGGTTCTTTCCAACTTATACACAAGCATGTGTGTGCTAACACGTGAGAACACATACACACACCCATGCGTGCACACACAGACACACTCACACAGCCAGAACTGCCTGTCTGAATCCCAGGCTTTTTTCTGGATAAGCATTGCTTGACCTTGCGTCTTTTCGCCATCGACATCCTTTTAATGACTACACAGGGTTACAACTCACTGACCCATGGGCCAGTGACAACCTTCTGGGGCAGCTCTGTTTAAATCAGATCCCCTTCCTCCTTTTCTCCTTGATTTGACAGGATAGAATTGAGTTGATAGGGTAGGAGAAGGAGGAAAGTGATTTCCATTGAGATGTATTAATAATGATAGAAATAACCAAAATAATAATAATATTATCGGGCACTTGCTATTTGCTAAGCCCTATTCTAGGCACTTTATGGGTCTCATTTCATCTTCGTGATAACCTACAATTCAGATACTATCATTCGTATTACTATGTCCATTTTACAAATGATGAAAATAAGGTGTCGATAGATTAAATAACTTGCTCGAAGGTCACACAGCTAGTACAGATATAGTGGCCTATATCCGTATCTCCACACATAGTAGATTATTTTTCCATAAATAAGATTATATTTTAGTTTTCCTTGACTTGCTTTTTTCCATCAGGTTAGCTTTTCATATGTGTACATACAAACACATCTTATTCTTTATTACAGCTGCACCATCTTGTGTTACATAAATATACCATACTATGTTTAGCTTCTGGCCATATCCCTCCACTACCATCTCCCTGATGAAATCTGGGGTGTATCTTTCCATGACTTTTTCCTTATTTATACCAACATAAAGGTATACATATACTTACATAGGTGTCTATTTATGTATAAATTCCCTTCCCTGTATGGTTTTGAGCTAAGATTGGCTACATAGAAATTTGCATGAGATATGAAAGGCAAAAATGAAGCAGCAGGAATGATTAGATTGCGAAGGTTGGTATAGAGTCAGATACTGTAGCAGTTTATACAAATTTTTTGTGTATCTGGTCTCTCACCTTGTTGGCATCAGGTAGCAGCTGAGCCCACAGATTCTCCAGCTCCCACAGGATCTCCTCCTTAAGCTTCTCCTGCTCTTAGGTCATCTGTATGTTCCACTCCATGACTAAGGGCATCATTTCTCCAGCAGGTCACCCATGTCATCAAAGTTGGAGGTTTGAAGGAAGTGAAAGAGCCACTTGAGTTTCAGTTTGTCCTCCTAGGTTCCAATTTATCCTTGGAATGGCATGCGACTTGTGCCCATCTTTCCCTTCCAACTGCCTATTGTGAAGACTTCAGACCCAACACTGGACACAGAAGCAAGTCATATATAAACTGCTTAACCAGCTCCAACCTTGACCTCACATGAGGTCAAATCCCTGTGATAAATTCCTCATTCTGTACGACACCGGGAAGTTCTCCTTCTCTGATCAAACTTTAATACAGTGTGTCTGTTTTTATCTAAATAGAATCAAATTATACACATTGATCTTTAACTTGCTTTCTTCACTGATAGGCCATAGAGATTCTTACAGGTCGTTACATCTCTTCCCCCACTCCCATACATTTCTCCATATATATTTACACACACTCACACTAAAATATAAATTTTTTTCATTCTAAGAATCTGATTCTGGAAATATGGTTCTAGAACATGAATCTGGAAATCATACATTTTAAGTTTGCATGTTGATTTATTATTTTTCTTTTTGTCTCTTTCTTCTCACCAACTCCTGTCTTAAGTCCCACATCCACCCACTAGACAACTTGCGTAACAACTTTATGTATCCTTCTGAATTTTTCTTCATGCTCTTAGATCAATATATGAATTAATACAAACACTATTGCTTATATAAAGTATACTTCCCCTACCAAATTGAGCTACAAATTTTTCATATGTTAAATTCTCATATATATTATGATCTATTTCTGGATTTTCTATTCTGTCAATTTATCTATTCTCATGCTGATACCATATTGATTTGATTACAAAAGCTGTACAATATGTTCTTATATACAGTAAAGAACCCCACACACATACACTGTTCTTTTTCATCTTAATTATTCTAGAATATTTATTCTTACATATGAATTTTAAAATAATAGGAGCTTTTTTTTTAATTCTCTTAGGATCCTAATTGGAGATATACTTTCTTTTATGTTAATTTGGGAGAATCACCACTTTATCACCTATTTTTCCTACCCAAGAACATGAAATGTTTTTCCAATTGCTTAAATCTTGTTTCATACCCTTCAGTAAGATGGTATAGTTTTCTTCATATAATGCTGTGCCTTTCTAGTAATTTTATTCCTAGTTACTTTATATTTTTTTCAGTGTTGTGAACAAAATACTATTATTTTTATATTTTTATTCCTAGGTCTATATTGCTAAAATACAGAAAATATTTATTTTTAGCATTTATCTTGTATCCAGCCCCCTTAACAGATTATTTTATTAACTCTATCAGTCAGAATTTAGTCAGAGAAGCAGAAGAACTAGTATCATGAAAAGGGGTTTAATTATAGGAACAAGACCTTACATAATTGTGGGAGATGTTAGGAAATAAAGATCTAAAAAAGGAAGTTGGAGAATTAGAGAAAATACACTACCCAGCCTTTTTAAAGGCTGTGTTAATGGAAATCTGGAAAGCTAGACATATCCAGGTGCCAGAGAGGAAACGTGAAAGCAAAGTGGCAGAAAAGTTTCTGGAAATCTGCACCTCTGCATGGCTCCCACTTCTGAAGTCTTCAGTCAAGCATCTGTTGGAGGGCCTGGGGCTACTTTTGGTCAGTGGGTCTAGCAGCCAGAAGGTAGAGTTGAACATGGAGTAGAGGAAAACAATGACAAACTGGAATTCACTGGGCACCTCTGCATCTGTCCTGCATCATATCTGACCGAGAAGAACTTAAGAAATAGTGGCTACTACTCCACTTCCACATTCCAAGTCTCATGTGACTTTAGATTTTGGCCAACTCTTGCATGAAACCACAAAGGGAAAGGCTTCTGAAAAACATAGTCCCCTTTGTAATCTTGTTAATATTAGAACAATCCAGCACATCTGTCTTAGTGGGGTTTTTTCCCAATGCTTATGCATATTATTTTCCTGCCACCTTGCAGTCACTAGAATCTCCAAGACAGTGTTAAAATAAGAATTACTGTCAATGGACCTTCCTAAATAGTTCCTAATTTTAATTTAAATAGATTTAGAGTTCTGTTATTTTAGAATGACATTTTCTTTTGGTTTCTGGAAAACCAGCTTTATCATACTTAAGTAGATTCCTTCTGCTTATTACTTATTAGGGCTGACTTTTGAATTGTATTAAGAGTCTTTCAACATCTACATACTGATATAGTAATTTTGTTTTTCCTTTTGGATTTGGTGACACAATGAATTATGTTGATAGATTTTCTGATATTAAAATACTTTTATTCCTGAAATAAACCCTCTTGGTCATAGTGCATTATTATTGCAATGCATTGCTAGATTCCATTTGTTACTCCCTTATAACTTTTGCTTTTGTATTAAAAAATGAGATTACCCTTTTAACTTTTTTAAGTTAAAAACGTGTCTTTTTTATTGAAGTATAGTTGCTATACAATATTATATAAGTTGCAGGTGTACAGTATAGTGATTCATAATTTTTAAAGGTTATACTCCATTTATAGTTATTATAAAATATTGGCTATATTCCCCATCCAGTGTTGTACAGTATATCCATGTAGCTTATTTTATACCTAATAGTTTGTACCTCTTACTCCCCTACCACTATATTGCCCCTCCCCACTTCCCTCTTGCCACTGGTAACCACTAGTTTGTTCTCTATATCTGTGAGACTGCTTTTTTTTTGTTGTTATGCTCACTAGTTTGTTGTATTTTTTAGATTACACATATAAGTGATATCATACAGTACTTGTCCTTCTGTGACTTATTTCACTTCACTTAATGCCCTCCACGTTCATCCATGTGGCTGCAAATGGGGAAATTTCATTCTTTTTTACGGTTGAGTAGTATTCTGTTGTATATATGTACTACATCATCTATATCCATTCCTCTGTCGATGGACATTTAGGTTGCTTCCTTATCTTGGCAATTGTAAATAATGCTGCTATGAACATTGGGGTGCATGTATCTTTTCAAATTAGTGTTTTTCTTTCTGAGGGTGATATACCCAGGAGTGGAATTGCTGGGTTACATGGTAGTTCCATTTTTAGTTTTTTGGGAAAACTCCATACTGTTTTCCACAGCGACTGCACCAATTTACATTTCCACCAACCAACAATGTACAAGGGTTTCCTTTTCTCCACATCCTCGCCAACATTTGTTATTTATGTTCTTTTTTATGATAACCATTCTGACAGGTGTGAGGTGATATCTCAGTATGGTTTTGATTCACATTTTCCTGATGATTAGTGATATTGAACATCTTTTCATGTGCCATCTGCATATCCTCTTTGGAAATAAGTCTATTCAGTTCTTTTACCCATTTTATGTTCAGATTGTTTGTTTTTTTGATGTTGAGTTGTATGAGCTGTTTATATACATTGGATATTCATCCTTTGTCAGTCATATCATTTGCAAATATTTTCTCCCATTCAATAGGTTGTCTTTTTGTTTTGTCGATGGTTTCCTTTGCTGTGCCAAAGCTTTTAAGTTTAATTAGATCCCATTTGTTTATTTTTGCTTTTATTTCCTTTAGGAGACAGATCCAAAAAATATTGCTGCAATTTATGTGAAAGAGTGTTCTGCCTAAGTTTTCCTCTAGGAGTTTTATAGTATCCAGTCTTACATTTAGGTATTTAATCCATTTTGAGTTTATTTTTGTATATGGTGTTAGAGAATGTTCTCATTTCATTCTTTTACATGTAGCTGTCCTTATAACTTTTGCTTACGTATTAAAAAATGAGATTACCCTTTTTAGATTCATCTGTGTGGATTGTAGAGTATTTTTCTGGGACACTTCACAATGAAGACTCAGTAATTTGAATAGATCATCTGAGGAATTTATAGGTGACAAGCAGGGTAGGGAAAGAGGAGGAGATTCAATGTTCACTCTCATGACAGCTTTCCCGTTGCTTGACCTCTGAGTTCTGAGATAAATTACTCACTGCACAACTGATATGCAGTCTCTCATGTCTTTCTCTTCAGCATGTTTATTATTTCATTACATGCTCATTAATGGGAAGGACCATCTGCTATGACGTTTTCATATAACATTTAATTAGTCATTCATTTGGTGCTGAGAAGATAAAGGAAGGCATTCAATACAAAATGCTTTTCTAACTATTTTCTCTGACTTCAGTAGGAAATAAGCACTATTTTCTGGTCATCCCTCAATAAAATTAATATTTATACAATGTTAAAAACATAACTTTGATTCCATAAATACCTCACTAGGAATCCAGGTTTTTTCATATATGTCAACCACGGTGATTTCAATAAGTTTGTATCAAGTTCATTCCATGAGCCTGATGTTGTCATTCAATAAAAAATCCAATCTGCTACTTCACATGTCCTCTAAACATGTAGATTTCCTACTTGAACTACTAAAAAATGCAGGGATCCGTGTACATTTATAATGTGTACAGTCTATTTGATATGAGGGAAAAAGAATAGGTTGCCTTAGTTCTTCTTTCTTGCCTTTGTATAGGGAACAAGTAGATGGGCTTGTGGGGCAAATGCCAGGCTCATGTTGGAAGGACTCAGAAACAGAGCAAGAACTTTTAGGGGTCAAAGAATCCATAAAGGCAAATTGGCAAATTGGTCAAGCTGTGGTGTTAATATTAGTAGACAGGATGCTGTAGAAATGAGAGGGAGAAAACTATAAAAAGTGATATTTAAATTGCTGTGAAGCTTGAATTTGAGCCCTTTTCTACTATTCCAGAATCACTACTAATATGAGGGAAGCAGAGAGACCCAAGCCAATGAAAAGCTGTAGGAAGCTGCAGAACACATGAAAAGCTGGTGAATAAAATCTATCACGTTGGCAAAACAGTGTGAGTGAAAATCTTTTAAACATGCATCAGCTGCAGGGGCTGGATGTTGAGAAATACAAGGTTAAGATGATGCTGGGGAAAACTGAGGGTCACTCATGCTCACCCCTCTAAGAAAAGCCTGCCTGTGCTGTATTGAGTCACACACCATCAGGGTGATAAGGCAAGCTCAGCTGCTTGAGACACATCTTTCCTATAATGTATATACCGAAAAACACGGCAGAGGTGTTATGGCTCCCTGAATTGAATAATCTCTAAAATGAAGATTCGATATTAAATACTTCTGTTGCTATATTATTAGAGTTATAACAAACCTAAGTGCTAAATTCCCTTAAATATATTGTCCTTCATATTAAGCTGGCAATACCATAAAGATAATAACTCAGGTAGAACATTTAACAAATATTTATAGATCACCTACTATGTGCAAAACTACAAAGATAAATCAGAGGTGGTCCTGGACTTCCATGAGTAAAAGCTCATGTTCTAGTGAGGGAAATAGACATACATGAATAAATTTAACACCAAGCCGATTTTAACAAGAACAATAGTAGAGTTGAATTCTATCAGGGTGTATGGGGGGAGGTGGGGGAGGAAGGGTGAATAAAGGTGATAGTTTATATCACATTCCAGTGTGATCTAGGAGTTCTCATCCTGACTGCATTACTAACAAGTTGCATGACCTTCAGCAGGTCTCTGGGCCTTCATTTTCTCACCTGTAAAATGAAGGGGTTATTTTATAATGATCTCTCAGGTCCCACTTCAGAACAAAGTCTCTTTAATTTTATTTTCCTATTCACATAGCAGAATGACATGAGTAAAACTGTTCTCAAAAAAAAGCTTAAAAAAACATTTTGCCATAAAGTAGTTTTGGTAGCAGAGCATTTTACATTTACTTTGTACTGCGTGTGTCTTCTTCCTGTACACATGCAAACCTCTCTCAAAGTAGCATATTAGACTCTGGGGTAAGAAATGTCAAAATATAGAAAAGAACAAGGAATAATATCACAATCACTTATATTATACATTAAAAAATTAAATGTTAATCATAAAGGTAAAGTCCCCATAACCACCATCCCTCTGTCCAAATCTATTCTTCTCACTGTCTAGAGGCAACTACTACAATTTGCTTTAAATCTGTGCTTCAGATTCATTTATCATATCTTAACATACATTTCTATGCACAAATCCATAAGCTATACATAGATTTTCTGGTATGTTTTAAAATATATGTAATATATTCTATTATTTTGCTTTTTTTACTACTCAATATTATATTTTGGACCTGCCTATTTGATAGTTCATTCTTTTTACTGCAATATAAAATTCCATCATATCATTTCCCCCTTTTATGGATTTTGGGGTTATTTTCAAATGTCTGATACTACAGTCATTACAATGCTTCAATGAACATACGTGTATAAGGCTCCTTCTGCACATATATGAAAATTTCTCTCAAATATATATCCTGAAATGGAACAACTTGTTATAGGGGTGTGCATTTCCAAATTTTATTAGGTATTGCCATATGCATTCTGAAGTGGTCGTACCAATTTACAATCCCACCAGAGATGCGTGAAGTCCCTGTATTCTTACCAACATTTGGTATTGTCTGACATTTAAATTTCTGACAGTATGGATGAAAATGGTATTGCATTATTGTTTTACTAATGAAACCATATTTCGGTTGTGTGTGTTTGTGTGTGTGTGCCTTCATGAGCATCTTGGTCATTAGTTCGGCTGGTTTTTCTGATAAAAACTGCTTGATACAAACTAGATTTTCTTTTTCTTAATTTATTTTTTTATTACAGTATAATTGATTTACAATGTTGTGTTAATTTCTGCTATACAGCAAAGTGACTCAGTTATACACATATGTACATTCTTTTTCATACTCTTTTCCATTATGGTTTATGCCAGGATATTGAATATAGTTCCCAGTGCTATGTAGTAGGACCTTGTTGTTTATCCATTCTATATGTAATAGTTTGCATCTACTAACCCCAAACTCTAGTCCATCCCTCCCCTCATCCCCTCCACCCCACCGCTTGGCAACCACAAATGTGTTCTCTATGCCTGTGAGTCTGTTTCTGTTTTGTAGATAGGTTTATTTGTGACATGTTTTAGATTCCACATATAACTGATATTCATATGGTATTTGTCTTTCTCTTTCTGACTTAACTTAGTATGATAATCTCTAGTTGCATCCATGTTGTTGCAAATGGCATTATTTGGTTTTTTATATGACTGAGTAGTATTCCATTATATATATATACCATATCTTCTTTATCCATTTATCTGTCAATGGACATTCAGGTTGTTTCCATGTCTTGGCTATTGTGAATACTGCTGCTATGAACATAGGGGTGCATGTATCTTTTTGAATTATAGTTTTGTCTGGATATATGCCCAGGAGAAGGATTGCTGGATTATAAGGTAATTCTATTTTTAGTTTTCTGAGGAACGTCCATACTGTTTTCTGTAGTGGCTGCACCAACTTACATTCCCACCAACAGTGTAGGAGGGTTCCCTTTTCTGCACACCCTCTCCAGCACTTGTTATTTGTAGACTTTTTAAATGATGGCTATTCTGACTGGTGTGAGGTGGTACCTCATTGTAGTTCTGATTTGCATTTCTCTAATAATTAGTGATGTTGAGCATCTTTTCATTTGCCTATTGGCCATTGTACGTCTTCTTTGGAGAAATGTCTATTTAGGTCTTCTGCCCGTTTTTCGATTGGGTTGTTTGGTTTTTTCTTGTTGCTGTTGAATTGTATGAGCTGTTTGTATATTTTGGTAATTAAGTCCTTATTGGTTGCATTCTTTGCAAATATTTTCTCCCATTCCATAGGTTGTCTTTTCATTAATTTTTTTAAGGTTTCCTTTGCTGTGCAAAAGCTTGTAACTTTGATTAGGTCCCATTTGTTTATTTTTGTTTTTATTTCTATTACCTGGGGATACTGACTTAAGAAAACATTGGTACAATTTATGTCAAAGAATGTTTTGCCTATGATCTCTTCTAGGAGTTTTATGGTGTCTTGTCTTATATTTAAGTTTCTAAGCCATTTTAAGTTTATTTTTGTGCATGGTGTGAGGGTGTGTTCTAACTTCACTGATTTACATGCAGCTGTCCCACTTTCCCAGCACCACTTGCTGAAGACACTGTTTTTTTTCCCATTTATATTCTTGCCTCCTCTGTCAAAGATTAATTGACCACAGGTGTCTGGGTTTATTTCTGGGCTGTCTGTTCTGTTCCATTGATCCGTATGTCTGTTTTTGTGCCAATGCCACACTATTTTGATTACTGTAGCATTGTAGTATTGTCTGAAGTCTGGGAGGGTTATGCCTCCTGCTTTGTTCTTTTTCCTTAGGATTGTTTTGGCAATTCTGGGTCTTTTATGGTTCCATATAAATTTTAGGATTATTTGTTCTAGTTCTGTGAAAAATGTCATGGGTAATTTGATAAGGATCACATTAAATCTGTAGATTGCTTTGTGTGGTATTGCCATTTTAACAATATTAATTCTTCCTGTCCAACAGCATGGGATATCTTTCCATTTCTTTGAATCATCTTTAATTTCCTTTATTAATGTTTTATAGTTCTCAGCATATAAGTCTGAAAGCATATTTTGGAATATACTTATTAGCCAAGCAGATTTACTCTTCTGTGAGCTGATGCTCCATTCCTTTTGCCATTCTTCTATCGGTAGCTTGTTTTTCCCACTCACTGATATTTAGGAGATCTATACCTATACCTATACTTATAACTATACCTATTCCTATACCTATATCTGTATCTATATCTATTTTTATTTCTATATCTATATACATACTCTAGTACCAAGCCTTTATCTTTTTATTTACGGTAGAGATATCTTCTAGTCTGTCATGGATCTAGTAACTTTAGATTTTTTTTGTTGTATAGAAGTTTGGATTTTCAAATTTTCTGGTTTGACCTTATTTTAAAATTCTTCCTTACCTTGAAGTAACTCTAGTAGTTTGAGTTTGTTTTTCTCTTTAGTTCTTCAGTCCATCTGGAAAATATTTTGTGTGGATGTTTAGGTAAAGAATCTATTTTTAGCCTCCTATGGATAGGCAGTTGTCCAAAACTATATACTGAATAATCTGTTCATTCACTCAAAGATTTGTGAAGTCACTTCCTTCAAATACTGAGTTGCCATAGCTGCTTCAGTCTGTCTGTGGGCTCTTTATACTAATCTGTTGATCTAGCTGACTCAATTATATATATTTTTTCATTCTTTAGGTGATTGATGATATTTAGTAAAAGGATACTAGGTTAATGAATAGGTCCTTTTTTTTTTTAAAGGAATAACTGAACAAGGGAGCCTTTTTTTTTTCTTTTTTTGGCTGCATTGGGTTTTTGTTGCTGTGCGCAGGCTTTCTCTAATTGCGGCGAGCAAGGGCTACTCTTCGTTGCAGTGCACGGGCTTCTCATTGCAGTGGCTTCTCTTGTTGCAGGGCACAGGCTCTAGGCATGCGGGCTTCAGTAGTTGCAGCACCCGGGCTCTGTAGTTGCATCACGCAGGCCCTAGAGCACACGGGCTTCAGTAGTTGTGGTGTGTGGGTTCAGTAGTTGTGGCACGTGGGCTCTAGGGTGTGCAGGCTTCAGTAGTTGTGGTGTGCTGGCTCAGTAGTTGTGGCTCGTGGGCTCTAGAGTGCAGGTTCAGTAGTTGTGGTACACAGGCTTAGTTGCTCCACGGCATGTGGGATCTTCCCAGCCCAGGGATCGAACCCATGTCCCCTGCATTGGCAGACGGATTCTTAACCACTGCACCACCAGGAAGTCCTGAATATGTCCATTTCTAATACCTCAGTCCAAGGATTTCCCCCCACTCTGCCCTTCTGGGTATCCAAAGTGTCCTGGGGGCTACTGTGGAGAGAAGTCATCATAAAGTAGGCAAATTATGACAGAACAAAGACTGTAGCACAAGTGGAGCATTGGGCCCACTCGCAAGGTGGCTACGTGGCTTGTCAGCAAGTTCAGGCTGGAGACTGGACAATTTGAAGACAAAATTCTGATCTAAGGGAGTTCTGGCAGTTGCAGTGTGCCACTATGGGATCCTTCTTTGGTCTTTTCCTGGCAGCTCCTGGGCAGTAGCCCACCCTCAAATCATTCTCCTTGGTGTAGGGTCTTTGGGATGGCTTCTCTTTCTTCCTTCATTTTAGTCTCCACTGCTTCCTTGCTGTATCACTCTTTTATCCTCTCTCCAAAGGTTCTATTCTCTTCTTTTCTTTCACAATAGTCCTTGAGGGACAGTTATAAAGACCGTCATAAATAGAGCCTTGAACAACCAAATCTCTACAATACAACTAGTTTCCCCTTCCTTGAGGATAATAAAGAAATTTCCTGGAACAAAACTGCCTGATCTCCATTCCCTGGGGAGGAGAGACAGTGTTTTAACACTTGCTTACAGGATGGTCTAAGTAACTTCTAATTCACAAAAGAAAAGACCAAAGCAACAAAACTGACACTCGACAAATAGTTTACATATAAAAAAATAGGTTGAAAATTCATTTTCTGCTCCATGTGGTTTAGAAATTTTTCAGGAAGTAGAATGTTTGTTCTGTTGGATATTCTAACCTGTAACACTAATATAGGAAAAACCACTTAATCCTTTTAAGAGAAATTTCTACTGCACTTACACCTCTTACCAAATCCTTTCAAACTCTTGGACCCCACTTTTCTGAAAGGGAAAGTATCTTGATTGACTCCCTTTCCATTCAACAATGCACTTCCTAGAGTCACTTCCAAGAAAGCAAGTCCTAATTGTGCTGCTCAATACTATATAACAACCTAAATGGGAAAAGAATTTGAAAAAGAATAGATACATATATATGTATAACTGAATCACTTTGCTGTACACCTGAAACTAACACAACGTTGTTAATCAACTATACTCCAATATAAAATAAAATGTTAAAAAAAAAAGATGGAATAAGGAAGTTAAAGTTGTAATGCCTAATAACACTTGCCGAAAGTTTGTGAAGATCGGCATCCCTGAACAAGTATGACTACAGTAGATTCAACCCCATGCAACATCCAGGGTACAGATGAAAATGTTTACACCTGCTCTCATGATGGTAAAGAGCTGGGCATCAAGATTGTAACATACTTTGGACTTATTGAAAAAAATCACAATTAGAAATTAAAGTACTATTATTAATTTCCCAACTTGAATTATTTAATATATGCTTTATTACAAGATACCCATTTACTTTGTTTCTGTGAATTACTGATTTTACAATACCACATGAAGACGTTGACTTACCAGCAATGGATTTTTCTTCACTAGTTACAATAATTAAAATAATATTTTCCCTGGAATTGGGAAATATTTTTAAATTGGGAATTGGGAATGGTATATTCTGAATAAATTTTTCATAACTGGGCACCAAATTTGCCATTCCCAGATATGTTTTATTTGTAAAAATAGGTACAAATCATAAACATTTACACTTACTTATTTGAGTCCATTTATACTTAACAGGGTTTTCTTTTAAAAATCATAAATGACAAAGTCAGAGACACTTGAGTTAAAATAACATTCCCACCTCTCTCCTTCCAGAGTTCTCTAACTCAGCACAGTGGTGCTTTTCTATATGAGTTTTCGTGGGGTCTGCTTTAAAATAAGTGTGGTAAAAAACATAAGTATGGCCAGCTTATTGCCTGATGGAAATTTTTCTTCATGATAAACATGTTCCCATTGTTCTAGAATTAGGGCAGTATTATAACTTTCTTTCACTCACCATTTTTTAGACTATTCTTGAATCCACCCTATCTTCCATCTTCTTTTTCTCCTTATTATCCTAATTGGCTTTCTAGAAAACTTATAAGAAGCAATTTGAACTCAACAGAATACACATGCACATAAAAAGTCATTTCAAAGGATTAGAGAAAAGGCATTTTAAGACCTCTGGATAGATTGTTTTTTTCAAAACATACTTTTTTGGTTTGTTTTTTGCTTTGCCTTTTTCCCTGTTTGATTTCTAAAACATTTATTGAATTCTTTTTTGGGGCACTTTGCTAAGCACTGTGGGAGATATTAAGTGAACAAGTTGCATTCTCTACCTTTGAAGAACTTTCCACTTATTGGAGAGGTAAAGCATTATATTCTGGCTTCCATTATCTGTATATTAGTGAACTAAGAGAAGCACAAACCAAAGAAATTTATAAAAAATACAAAACTTCTAATTGGGAAAACAAGGGAAAGTGTAATTTAAACTGGGTATTAGGGAGTTTCAAAAAGCAGAAATGATAGAGGAAGAAATGGGATTAGCTAAGATATTGGCAGAATGGAAATGAGGGCTTGCAGGAAACAGGGAATGGGGCCTTTTGGAGGGTAGGGTTCTGCAGAGCAATAAAGGTTTAAGCCATTGGGAGCCCAAGTTCAAGGGAGCCAAGTATAAATCCACAGAAGTTTTAGGCAGGGAATAACAGGTTGGAAGTCTGCTGTGGAACAACTGATTGGTAGTGGTGCATGAAGTGGTATGAAGGAGGTTTGGGGACTTTACAATATCTTTGTGTGAGATAATGAGGGTTAGACAAATGGCAGTGTAAGAACAGGGAAGAGAGAGGAAGACTGAATGGGGACCTGTGCCAAGGTGGCAGAAGTAATAAAGCATAATCCAGTTGCCTGATGAGCAAAAATCCTGGATTCTAGTCCCAATTTACTTACAATCTTTGAGTTATGAGTTTTCCTAGGGTCTACTTTGAACAAAGTGTGGTAGAAAATATAGTAGCCATCTAATTGTCTGATAGAAATTTTTTTCATGATAAGAGTGAGAGTTAAAGTATTTTCAGTAAAATTAGGCACATTAGAATGATTCAAAGAGAAACTTGAAGTAAGAAGTGCTTTGAGAGCAGAAGCAAGAAGAACTACAATCCTGCAGCCTGTGGAACGAAAACCACATTCACAGAAAGAGAGACAAAATAAAAAGGCAGAGGACTATGTACCAGGTGAAGGAACAAGATAAAACCCCAGAAAAACAATTAAATGAAGTGGAGGTAGGCAACCTTCCAGAAAAAGAATTCAGAATAATGATAGTGAAGATGATCCAGGACCTCAGAAAAAGAATGGAGGCAAAGATCAAGAAGATGCAAGAAGTGTTTAACAAAGACCTAGAAGAATTAAAGAACAAATACCTAGAAAAATTAAAGAACAAACAAATAGAGATGAACAATACAATAACTGAAATGAAAAATACACTAGAAGTAATCAATAGCAGAATAACTGAGGCAGAAGAACGGATAAGTGACCTGGAAGACAGAATGGTGGAATTCACTGCCACAGAACAGAATAAAGAAAAAAGAATGAAAAGAAATGAAGACAACCTAAGAGACCTCTGGGACAATGTTAAACACACCAACATTCACATTATAGGGGTCCCTGAAGGAGAAGAGAGAGAGAAAGGACCTGAGAAAATGTTTGAAGAGATTATAGTCAAAAACTTCCCTAACATGGGTAAGGAAATAACCACCCAAGTCCAGGAAGCGCAGAGAGTCCTAGGTGGGATAAACCCAAAGAGAAACACGCCAAGACAGATAGTAATCAAACTGACAAAAATTAAAGACAAAGAAAAATTATTGAAAGCAACAAGGGAAAAATGACAAATAACATACAAGGGAGAGTTCCATAAGGTTAACAGCTGATTTCTCAGACTCCTGCAAGTCAGAAGGGAGTGGCACGATATATTTAAAGTGATGAAAAGGAAGAACCTAAAACCAAGATTACTCTACCCAGCAAGGATCTCATTCAGATTCAACAGAGAAATCAAAAGCTTTACAGATGAGCAAACACTAAGAGAATTCAGCACCACCAAACCAGCTCTACAGCAAATGCTAAAGGAACTTCTCTAAGTGGGAAACACAAGAGAAGAAAAGGACCTACAAAAACAAACCCATAACAATTAATAAAATGGTAATAGGAACATACATATCAATAATTACCTTAAACATGAATGGGTTAACTGCTCCAACCAAAACACACAGGCTTGCTGAATGGATACAAAAACAAGACCCATATATATGCTGTCTACAAGAGACCCACTTCAGACCTAGGGACACATACAGACTGAAAGTGAGGGGATGGAAAAAGATATTCCATGAAAATGGAAATCTAAAGAAAGCTGGAGTAGCAATCCTCATATCAGATAAAATAGACTTTAAAATAAAGAATGTTACAAGAGACAAGGAAGGACACTACATAATGATCAAGGGATCAATCCAAGAAGATATAACAAGTATAAATACATATGCACCCAACATAGGAGCACCTCAATACATAAGGCAACTGCTAACAGCTATAAAAGAGGAAATCGACAGTAACACAGTAATAGTGGGGGACTTTAACACCTCACTTATATCAATGGACAGATCATCCAGGCAGAAAATTAATAAGGAAACACAAGCTTTAAAAGACACAATAGACCTGATAGATTTAATTGATATTTATAGGACATTCCATCCCAAAACAGCAGATTACACTGTCTTCTCAAGTGCACTCAGAACATTCTCCAGGATAAATCACATCTTGGGTCACAAATCAAGCCTTGGTAAATTAAGAATATTGAAATCATATCAAGCATCTTTTCTGACCACAACGCTATGAGATTAGAAATCAATTACTGGAAGAAATAATGTAAAAAACACAAACACCTGGAGGCTAAACAATATGTTACTAAATAACCAAGAGATCACTGAAGAAATCAAAGAGGAAATCAAAAAATACCTAGAGACAAATGACAATGAAAACATGACCATCCAAAACCTATGGGATGCAGCAAAAGCAGTTCTAAGAGGGAATTTTATAGCAGTACAATCCTACCTCAAGAAACATGAAAAATCTCAAATAAACAGTCTAACCTTACACCTAAGGGAACTAGAAAAAGAAGAACAAACAAAACCCGAAGTTAGTAGAAGGAAAGAAATTATAAAGATCAGAGCAGAAATAAATGAAACAGAAATAAAAAAACAATAGCAAAGATCAATAAAACTAAAAGCTGGTTCTTTGAGAAGATAAACAAAATTGATAAACCTTTAGCCAGACTCATCAAGAAAAAGAGGGAGAGGACGCAAATCAATAAAATTAGAAATGAAAAAGGAGAAGTTTCAACAGACACTGAAGAAATACAAAGCATCCTAAGAGACTACTACAAGCAACTCTATGCCAATAAAATGGACAACCTGGAAGAAATGGACGAATTCTTAGAAAGGTATAACCTTCCAAGACTGAACCAGGAAGAAATAGAAAGTATGAGCAGACCAGTCACAAGTAATGAAATTGAAACTGTGATTAAAAATCTTCCAACCGGGGGCTTCCCTGGTGGCGCAGTGGTTGGGAATCTGCCTGCTAATGCAGGGGACACGGGTTCGGGCCCTGGTCTGGGAGGATCCCACATGCCGCGGAGCAGCTGGGCCCGTGAGCCACAATTGCTGAGCCTGCGCGTCTGGAGCCTGTGCCCCGTGACGGGAGGGGCCGCGATAGAGAGAGGCCCGCGCACCGCGATGAAGAGCGGTCCCCGCACCGCGATGAAGAGTGGCCCCCGCTTGCCGCAACTGGAGAAAGCCCTCGCACGAACCGAAGACCCAACACAGCCAAAAATAAAAAAATAAATAAATAAATAAATAAATAAGAAAATCCTTTAAAAAAAAAAAAAAAAAAAAATCTTCCAACCAAAGTCCAGGGCCAGATGGCTTCACAGGTGAATTCTATCAAACATTTAGAGAAGAGCTATCACCCATCCTTCTCAAACTATTCCAAAAAATTGCAGAGGAAGGAACACTCCCAAACTCATTCTACAAGGCCACCATCACCCTGACACCAAAATCAGACAGAGATACTACAAAAAAAAAATTACAGACCAATATCACTGATGAATATAGATGCAAAAATCCTCAACAAAATACTAGCAAACAGAATCCAACAACACATTAAAAGGATCATACACCATGATCAAGTGGGATTTATCCCAGGGATGCAAGGATTCTTCAATATACGCAAATCAATCAATGTGATACACCATATTAACAAATTGAAGAATAAAAACCATATGATCATCTCAATAGATGCAGAAAGACTTTAGACAAAATTCAACACAGATTTGTGATTAAAAACCCTGCAGTAAATGGGCATAGAGGGAACCTACCTCAACATAATAAAGGCCATATCCGACAAAACCACAGCAAACATCATTCTTAATGATGAAAAACTGAAAGCATTTCCTCTTAGATCAGGAAAAAGACAAGGATGTCCACTCTCGCCACTATTACTCAACATAGTTTTGGAAGTCCTAGCCACAGCAATCAGAGAAGAAAAAGAAATAAAATAAATACAAATTGGAAAAGAAGAAGTAAAACTGCCACTGTTTGCAGATGACATGCTACTATACATAGAGAATCCTAAAGATGCCACCAGAAAACTACTAGACCTAATCAATGAATTTGGTAAAGTTGCAGGATACAAAATTAATGCACAGAAATCTCTTGCATTCCTGTACACTAACAACAAAAGATCAGAAAGAGAAATTAAGGAAAGAATCCCATCACCATTGCAACAAAAAGAATAAAATACCTAGGAATAAACCTACCTAAGGAGGTAAAAGACCTGTACTCAGAAAACTATAATCAACAGACAAAGGATTAATCTCCAAAATATATAAATAGCTCATGCAGCTCAATATTAAAAAAACAAACAAACCAATCAAAAAATGGGCAGAAGACCTAAATAGACATCTCTCCAAAGAAGACATACAGATGGCCAAGAGGCATATGAAAAGCTGCTCAACATCACTAATTATTAGAGAAATGCAAACAAAACTACAATGAGGTATCACCTCACCCCAGTTAGAATGGGCATCATCAGAAAATCTACAAACAAGAAATGCTGGAGAGGGTGTGGAGAAAAGGGAACCCTCTTGCACTGTTGGTGGGAATGCAAATTGATACAGCCACTATGGAGAACAGTATGGAGGTTCCTTAAAAAACTAAAAATAGAATTACCATATGACCCAGCAATCCCACTACTGGGCATATACCCAGAGAAAACCATAATTCAAAAACACACATGCACCCCAATGTTCATTGCAGCACTATTTACAATAGCCAGGTCATGGAAGCAACCTAAATGCCATCAACAGACAAATGGATAAAGAAGTTGTGGTACATATATACAATGGCATATTACTCAGCCATAAAAAGGAATGAAATTGGGTCATTTGTAGAGACATGGATGCACCTAGCGACTGTCATACATCATGAAGTTAAGTCAGAAAGAGAAAAACAAATATCGTATATTAATGCATATATGTGGAATCTAGAAAAATGGTACAGATGAACCGGTTTGCAAGGCAGAAATAGAGACACAGATGTACAGAACAAATGTATGGACACCAAGGTGGGAAAGTGGGGGGGGGATGAATTGGGAGATTGGGATTGACATATATACACTAATATGTATAAAATAGATAACTAATAAGAACCTGCTGTATAAAAAATAAACAAAGGCAAAAAAAACTGCTTTGAATCCTAATCTAGAACAAAGTACATAACTTCTCTGAATTTCTGTTTTCTTGTCTGTAAAACAGGACTAATAATACATACTTTATAAGTTATTTGCAAGGGTTTAAGGTCTAATGACATCATGTATAAGAAGTATCAATACAGTGTGAGGCATAGAGTAAGTGCTTAGTAAGTATTAATGCCCCTTTCCTTTTCCTGGTTACTATTTCCAATCCTTGGCAAGACTGATTTTTTTCTAATTTATTTATTTTATTTTTTATTTTTTTGCTGTGTTGGGTCTTCGTTGCTGTGCGTGGGCTTTCTCTAGTTGCAGCGAGTGGGGGCTGCTCTTTGTTGCGGTGCGTGGGCTTCTCATTGCGGTGGCTTCTCTTGTTGCAGAGCACGGGCTCTAGAAGTGCGGGCTTCAGTAGTTGTGGCATGTGGGCTCAGTAGTTGTGGCTCGTCAGGCTCAGTAGTTGTGGCGCACGGGCTTAGTTGTTCCGTGGCATGTGGGATCTTCCTGGACCAGGGCTCGAACCTGTGTCCCCTGTATTGGCAGGCAGATTCTTAACCACTGCACCACCAGGGAAGTCCCAAGACTGATTTTTGATGAGAATAGCTTAAAGACTTGTACATATATTCTCTGAGGTTATTTACGTCGGTTGATCTCTTCTACTTTTCTTGTTTTCACTTCATACTTCATCAATTATTTTTACAATGTATTGTTTGGATGAATTAAAAAGACACTTTAATTGAAAAAATTTTCATTCCAAATAAAAAACTTGATTTGGGTAAAATAAATGTAAGAATGATCAAATTTTGAAAAGAAAGTACCATACCACAATTTATACAATGAGCATGATTCTTAGAATTCTAGATTAACTCAAATTTTATAAATTTAATTCTGAATTTCATCCTTATATTGGTTTAGATTATAATTTCACATTTATTTAATCTGTCTTTTACTGACAATGGTCCCTAATACTTAAGTTTCAGTTTAATCTTCCTTTTATATAATTAATATTCTGTATAAACAAATTTGAGTGTATTGGCAAATTAAAGTCCGTTGAACTGTTTTTATAATATACAGGATTATTTTGTAATTTTCATGATGAAATTTATATGTATCAGATTAACCATGAGTTAAAAAATTAAAATACACAAAGCAACATGGAGGAAAATAATTTTGAAGCAAGAATTGTGAAACCAGGAAAACAAAAATTAACAAGAGTGGTCAAAATAGTCTTTTTTTTAGGTGTTGAAAGACAGAGATTTTATTATCCAGAGACCTTCTATGAGATAATTATTCAAGGACATACAACAGCAAAACAAAATGAATATAAGAATGAGGAAGACATGAAATGCAAGAGACTTGTGAGCAAAAGATTATTCAGACTTGGGCTTCCCTTGTTACTCAGTGGTTAAGAATCCGCTTGCCAATGCATGGGACACAAGTTCGAGCCCTGGTCCGGGAAGATCCCATATGCTTTTAAAAATTATTTTAAAAAAGAGATTATTCAGACTCAACCATAAGTGTAATTTTTTTGTTGTTCACAAGAAATTAACAAATCTCTTATCAGAGTGGGAGATTTTTAACGCATCTCTCAGAAATCTGTAGCTAACCTAGACAAAAACAAATGAAAACAGAAAGGTTTGAATCAACTTGACCCCAAAGAATTTTCGAGATGACAGCTTTGTGGCAACCAGCCCAGGTTGGAGCAAAAAGGCCAGAGGGCTCCAGAAGAGATGCCCCCTCAAAAAGGAACAAATTGATCAACTGACATATTTGACCCATTTGGGAGGAGAATTACAGCTCTGTCCAAGTTTGAGAGACTATGTCATTGAAAAGTAAGCAGATGAAAAATCATATAATTAGTGACTCTAGTAAAAACAAAAACCTGTAGAGGCAAGAAAATATAACCATTGTATACTACATAACTCGGCTGTGAAGAATATTCTCATAGCCATAAAAATGTAAGCAATGAATAATGTTTTAGTAAGAAATTGTTTTATAACCATATTGGGAGGATGGGTGAAGGAGAATATAAGTGTGTGTGTGTGCACATGCGCAGCATGTAGGGGAAGTGTAAGAGGTAAATCCTCATCCTCCATTCTACAAAGTCAGGATGTCACGCCTATACTAGAAAAAAATCAAGATGTTGCAAATACCACCATATGTTGTGTTATTTGGAAATGTGGAGACAAATATCAGAAGAAACAGCTAAAATATTTGATAGTATTTAGTTAACTCTGAAGAGTGGAACTTGGAGGTTAAGAGAGATGGAACAGGAAGCAAGGCTGCTGTTTTTTTATCATAGCTTATAGAATATTTTGATTTCCAAAAACATCTACTTAAAAATATTGATAAGAACAAAAATAAATCAATAAATCTGAAAAAGCAATTGACTAGTGATACCTAATCAGCATAGGAAATGATGTGTAATCAAATTAATTGCAGACCAAGATGTACAAAGGACTCAGCACACAAAAGTGTAGTGAGGAATACAGACCCATAAAACAGCAGACTCTGTGTAACTTGACATGCCCATGATATTTTTCTGTTATGCCAAATATTTTTTAAATGTCTTCTTGCTGTGAGTTAAAAATTACATAAATTGTCAGTGAAATGCTATTGCTATTTAATACATTTTAGTTATCATTTTAACTTCTCTAAGTCTGAGTTTCTTGTAAAATGGGAATAATGATTTTACCTTTCTCATAAGGTTGTTGTGAGGATGAAATAAGATGATGCATGATACAGTCTGTTACTGTGCCTGGCATTCAGAAAGTGCTTGATGAATATTTCCTATTATTGTTTAATAATAATATTATAGCATTAATATTAGTAGGCTGTTTTCAATATAAAGTATATTTTTATATTTTCAACAAACAAAAATGATTTATTGAATGTACGTCAAGTTACTTTGGACAATGCCTGCAATTGTTGACTTCATTTGCAGTTGTTAATATTGACTAATATAATTTGATCATTATGGGTGATGTTGACACCAAAGTAGTAATTTTAAGTGTTTTTGATGGTAGGTATTGATCTAATCATGTGAACAACACTGATAATAACCTGTCATTATGAGTACTGGATGGTTATTTTAACCCATACTTAATAAGGAACAAATAATTTCTGCTTCGCTTTTATATCAATATCTGGAGTTCTTTTCTGTGTTTTCTAGGTTCTATAAAGGAGGCAAAGGTTTTGAAGACTATCAAAGACACCACAGTGGTATCTTCCTAAGGGATTTAGAGGCTCTTCATCAACCAAAGGAAAAGCACCAGTGAGAATCAGGATGTGATTCCAGGCAGGTGCCGCTACTTATTTAAAATGTGTCAAGGTAAGGTGCCTGTATATGTTCAGATCTGTGCCAGCAACCATGAAGATGCAGAGACTGGAAAGAAGAAACACAGCAGTTTAGTGAGTGCTAAGTGTTTCACATAGGCCATAGCATTTAATCCTGACAATAACCCTGTAAGGCAAGGCTTATTAGGCCCAATAAATGCCAGAAATATGGGTCAAATCCAGGTTCAAAGTTGATACTCTTTCCACAATACATACTCCTTCTCATAACAGGTATTCTAATAAGTGCCTTCCTGGAGGGTGTTGTTGCTACATGACCTATTCTCTCAGGCCTGCCAGATTTTCATCTACATGCATGTTATTTCTCACCAAAATAAACATGATTTACAGAGGACTGAGCCTAAGTAATTTTGCTCAGTTACTCTGTATCAGGAGTCGGAAAACTGTTTCTGTAGACAGATGGTCAGTATGTTAAGCTTGGGGACCAAACAGTCTCTATTGCAACCACATAACTCTGACAGCCATAGATAATATGTAAACGATTGGGTGGGCATGGCTACATTCCATAAAACTTCATTTACAAAAACTGACAGTAAGCCATATTTGGCACATAGGCTGTAGTTTGGCCAATCCTTGCTCTATACCAAAGGTAGTCATTTTTTACATCATTCAGTCTATATAGTTTCAGAGTGTCAGAGTGTTCTGTCTCCTATACTCAAAGTCTCCTTAGTACTATATCCAGCAGTGATTCCCCAGTGTCCCTCACCATAGAAGCCCTCATGTTTTATTACAGTTCATCCTTGGAGAAGGGTGTGAGACAAGGACCCAAGCCTGTGCCCATCACAGTGAAATTTGTGTCATTAGAAGAATATTTATAAAGGCTCTCAGAGAACTCAGAGTTGGTGCCCCACTGCCAGTATCAGAGCTGGCCCCGTGGTAGGAAATCTCATGCAGAGGGTGGGCTCTAATTTCAGAGGATAAGAACCTGGCCTCCCATGGATGTCTCCGTTGGAACTATTGATTATGTAGTAGAACAAGATGAGATTGACAACACTTGAGCCACCAGCATCTAAATTCTGTGTAGGAAATTGTGTGCCAGTCAACTACACTGATATACCTTCCCATGCTAGCATGTGTCTTTAAACACCCCACAACTCTACCAAATTATTCATGTTGGCCTGATTTTTCCACTCTTCCTCCTTTTCTAGCACTTTTTTATTTTATATGTATGCATAGTTGCTTTAGAGATATTCTGCTATGTTTCTGAACTTGGCTTGATCAGGGGGAGTAGGCAGGCTGTGATTGGACTCTTAATAACCTGTCAAAACAGAGCATTTAAATCCTGTTCTTGTTATTTTCTTTCCTTCCCATGGAACACAGATAGCCAGAAAGACAAATAGGAGAGGCCCCTTGGTATTTTCCCCTTGTTTGTGTGATCCTAAGGGTTTTGATGATCTGGCCTTTGCAAGGTACGTTGAGACTGTTCAAGCCAGCTTTGGCTGGATGTGACTTGCTTAATGATTTGGCAAGGATCTGAGGCATTGGAAATCAAAACAAAACAAAAAAGAAGGAAAAAAAACTCGAATCAGATCAGCATACATCATAACAATAGAATCATTCAGCATCTTATCTGGTTACTTATTATAGGTTGTGCAGTGATAGAAATGGAAATAATTTACTCTGGCCACTCTGTGTTACTGCTAAATCATTTATGTGCTATGAAAGGGTTTGCAAACTGTCAAGACTCAAAGATTCCCTAACTGCATTCTCCTGAGGAGTTCTCCAACACCATCTCTGGTTCTGTTTCATATTTTAAACATTTTCTTAGACTGTGAGCTTTATCATCAGTGTTCAAGTTCAGCAAGCCCTGCTTTTCCAGATAGATCACCATCAAGAGATACGGTTATATAAAATAAAGCTACTTCTGACGTTTTGATGGTGAATGATATATGATATAACATGATATATTATGCTCCTTGTAATAATTTTTAATTTTTGAAATAGCTAATTCTTTGGGGGCCATTTAATACATAATTCCATAGATTTTAGTGATATCAGGTATCTTTCAAGTATCATTTTAATTGAGCTCTGGGGCTTTTTGTCCCCATCAACTGTGAATCAGGCAGGAGTCCGTTAAATCCTATTGAGTGACAAATCATAGGCCAAGGAAAAATTGGTTCACAAGTTATGCCTGAAGACAAATAAGATTCAATCCCTGCCTTCAAGGAGCATGTGGTTAAATAGAGAGAGAGAGAGAGTATACAGAAAACTACAAAGTAAAAATGTTATGAATTTAGTAAGAGACAAAATGTCATAGGAGTTAGAGAGAATGAATAGTAACGATTATTATTACAGCAGCTACATTTACTGAGCCATATTTATTTACTTACTATGTGCTAAGCACTCTTTTTTAAACTTACATATTTTTTTTTAACTTTGAGATACAATCCATTGTATAGATGAGAAAAAGTGGTCCAGAGAAGTTAAGCAACTTGGGCAAGGTTTATAGCTATTAGGTGGTAGTCCTGGGTTCACTAAGCAAGACAGTGAAATGATGAAAGTGTATTCCAATACTGGAGAGATTGTATCAGGAGAGATTTAGAGAGGGAGTCTAGTTAATGGAATATTGAAACAATCCATAAGAAATTAAAAAGACTAGACCAGAGTAGTGGCAATGGGGACAGCAAGGGGTGGAGGATAAAAGAGGGTGGGATTTCTGTGAGATTTTTGGAAGAAAGGATCACAAATGGGATTTGGTAACTAGTTTCACAATACGGAATATAGGAAAAGTGAGTCAAAGATGACTAACGTGTTTTGAGCTCCAATGACTAGAAGTAGGGAGGGGAGATTTTAGGGGATTAACCAGAGCACATTGTGCACATTTCTCTTTCCCCAGCCCTCTTTGCATTGTATCTGTAACTATTTGTTCATGGGTCTCTCTCCTCCATTAATTTTGAGTTCCTTATGCCTCATGATTTATATAGGCCCAGCACTCAGAACAGTGCTCCAGACATAGTTAAGTCTTCCATAAACATTCCTTTGGAATAAACTTTAAACATAGTATTTAGAAGTCCTCATTGAATAGACAAATATGAGTGTTCAGTAGGCAGTTGGAAATAAACAAAGGACATTTTAAAATGGTATCAGAGCTGTAGAAGTAGATTTTGACTATCAGAAAGAGACAATATTTGAAATCCTGAAAACGGGTTAATACTTTGAATGAGAATATGAAAGAGACAGCAAACTGAGTAGAACTGAGAGTTAAAGAAAACAGTAGGAGGCAAAAGGAAGACAGGAATCGAAACAGGATTCAAAAAGAGATTTTATTTAAAGGAATGGCTAATCATTAATGTCAAATGCTATAGCTTCTACTGGTCTGTAAGAATCCAGAGGAAATTCATGTTTTCTTATTACCCATTTTATACTTGCTGTAATGGAATATTATATTTGAAGAGGTAGTACAGATGCTATATTAATTAGAAGGCTTATTAGAAGGCTTATTGCTCCCTTTTAATAGATGTGTGTATACTCCTCAGGGGAAAGGAAAACATTTGCATAGATAATCAGTCAGATGAAAAATAATTAATACATTACATGAGCTCATCATAAGCTATCCCATTTCAAACCACCCTCATTTAATCACCGGATGTGGAATAACCATTAACTTAAACTTACTTGAAGTTTACCATTGTGACTTTCGTACTGCCTACTATATTACAATGCCAGATATTCTCCATTAAAGATATCTGTTTCTGATCTCTTAGCATTTCCTATACATTTTCCCTTTTAGACAAAAGGATTATATGTTTTGGATGAGTTCTGAAGTCATTTGTTTGGAAGAAATTCAGCAAAGTGACTGTTTAAGTCTTGTATTTGCATTTGAAATACTTAAAATGTACTCATCATCCGACCCACTTAATGTACTGAATTATGAAAACTGACTGCAAACATCCTGCATATGTTATTTTGAAAATACAGTTGTTTTGTTGCTGTTCTTTTCAAACAATCACAAAATACCTCATCTTCTTAGTCAGCTATGAACTCAGACCATTAATGAAAAAGAATAAGTAAAGTTATTAGCATTATAAGTATATTATTCTTATAATATATCATAAGAATAAACAGTAGAGGACTTTATTAGGTAAGATATGAAATATCCACTCAGCTATGTCTTGTAACATAATTGATACATTATAAAAAATGATCTCTATCCATGCATTCTGGAGTATACATTTCTCCTCAGACTCAGAATAGAAACCCTAGAATGATTATCTTTTAAAAATCTATTTTGCATTATAACTAAAATAACATATTAATAGCTATAGATGGAAATTTTAACAACTCAACAGGTGGAGCAAAATCTAGGTTACACACTTCAAAGAAATAATTAGTGATATGTAGGACAGTGGTGAGAAATTCACAGAAAAACAAGGAAATAACATATAGGTAAAAGCAGTTAAGATATAGAGGATATATTGAGAGGCTCCAAGCCACATCTAAAACTAGATCCACAGGAAATGAATAGGAGGAAAGAAGGAAAAAGCTATATTTGAAGAGGTAATAACTTGTAAATTTCCAGAATTCAAAAATCAGTGGGCTTCACATTTAAATGTACCTTGAGGGATTTCCCTGGTGGCGCAGTGGTTAAGAATCTGCCTGCCAAAGCAGGGGACACAGGTTCGATCCCTGTTCTGGGAAGATCCATGTGCCACAGAGCAACTAAGCCCGTGCCACAACATCTGAGCCTGTGCTCTGGAGCCTCTGAGGCACAACTACTGAGCCCATGCGCCACAACTACTGAAGCCCACACACTCTAGGGCCCGCACGCTGCAACTATTGAAGCCCGCGCACCTAGAGCCCGTGCTCTGCAACAAGAGAAACCACCGCAATGAGAAGCCAGTGCACTGCAATGACAAGTAGCCCCCGCTCACTGCAACTAGAGAAAGCCCGCATGCAGCAACAAAGACCTGACACAGCCAAAAATAAATATAAAAATTTTTAAAAAAATGTACCTTGAATAGAGAGCAGGATAAATAAGTGTAAAATCACATCAAGTCACATTATAATGGATCTGTAGAGCATAAAGGATAAAGAAGAATCTTAAAAGCTACCACAGAGAAAAGGTAGATTACCTTAAAAAGGAAAAACAATTTAGACTTCCAGAAATCTTCTCAACAGAAACAATAAATGCTAGACTATAATGGTGCTGGGGAGAAATAACGTTCAATTTAGAATTTTATACTCATCTGTATCAACATTCAAAAAGGAGAGCAAAACTACAGACATTCATTATGCAACCATAAAAAGATACAAGTATATTAAAAACAAAGTTAACCCAGAGGGAGACATGGGATATACGAAAGTACAGCAAGCATAAAAATTGATAAATGTTATTAATGGCCAATCATAGAAAGACTTAGTAATTTTTTAGTTTCAAAAAGCTTAATCCAAAAGTATAGACAATTATAACAAGATGGTGGATGGTTATTGTTTAATGGGTAATTAAAGTACAAAAAGATCTATGTCATATACAAGAGGAAGAGAAACACATCTAATAACTTGATATTTTAGACCTTAAGAAACTTTATTTATAAATTAATGTTATAGTTTTCAAACCTAAAATGGAAAAATTTATCAATATTGTACACAGATAAAAAGGAGAGAAAAGCAAGGCAAATAGAAAACACAAAATACTGCTCAGAAATGTGGTCAGATATATCAGTAATCACAATAAATATGTAACAGGTTTATTGAACATGCTGGACTCAGTAAAATGCAATCAAGAAATAGTCTTGTTTTCCTCTCACTAATTCATTTCAGACTTCTGTCTGATCTGCTTTCTCCTAGATAGATCTCATAGCTTTTTGTCACTTTCAGATATTAATAGACATGCTTCATTTTCAGTAGTAAAAAAGCCTAGTCTACTCTAAATAGAAACTTCAGTCTCTCATTCAACTTAAAGCTTCTGTCCCTCTGCTATCCCTTCTGCAGCTCAGACCTAACCAAGACATAGGAACTTGCAGTGGGGGAGTAGTCTCATATTTTGTTCTTTTATGATTCCCCTCTGCTCTTGTTCCCCTTCCTTTTCTCTGGGCTACCTTAGCCCCTCCAAGGCCGGAGTGGAAAGATATGGGGAAAGGTAACAGAGAATTCTATTATAGCTGTCATATGCCTGAGCATAAGAGATGTCGGAAGGCTGGCTGGTTGGCTGTCATAGAGTGCAAAACAGAAAACAATTAACAAAATGACAATAGAAAGTATTTTATCTATCAATAATTCCTTTAAATGTAAATGGATTAAACTCCCCACTCAAAAGGTATAAAGTGGCTGAAAGGATTAAAAAACAAGATCCAGTGATATGCTATCTACAAGAGACTCACTTTAGATATAAAGACACACATAACCTGAAAGGGAAGGGATAGAAAGAGATGATTAAAAGCAAAACTACAAAAGAAATTTTAAAATATTTAAATATGAATGCAAATTAAAGTACCATATGTTAAAATTCATGTACTATAGGGACTTCTCTGGTGATCCAGTGGCTAAGACTCCTGGCTCCCAATGCAGTGGGCCTGGGTTCAATCCCTGGTCAGGGAACTAGATCCTACATGCTGCAACTAAGAGTTCACATGCCGCAACTAAAGATCCTGCATGCCACAACTAAAGATCCTGCATACCACAATGAAGATCCAGCATGCTGCCCAGCACAGCCGAATAAGTAAAATAAATAAATAAATATATTTTTTAAATTCATGTACTATAACTAAATGGTAGTCAGATGGAAATGTATGGCTTTAGATGGATTTGTGAATAACAACACATATTGAAACTAAATGACTTAAGTGTTCCACTCATGAAGCTAGAAGAACAGAATAAACTGAAAGAAAGTAGAAGAAAATAATATAATAGAGATAAAAGCAGAAATTAATAACATTAAAAACAAAGAATAAGAGGATCAACAAAACAAAAAATAGTCTTAAAAATACTGAAACAGAAAAACTTATAGCAAGAATAATCAAGAAACCAATAAAAAAAACATAGATTAATAAAAGGATAAAAATAGAACAAAGGTATGGATATATAGAGAATTTTAAAAACACTTATGAATAACTTTATGCCAGTAAATTTGGAAACATTTTGAAACGGACTTTTTTTAGGAAATACAAATTATAAAAATGATTCAAGAAGAAATTAAAGTTCGCATAAACCAATAATCATTAAAGAAATTGAATTGGTAATCAAGGACTCCCCTACAAAAGACTTCAAACCCTGACAGTTTTACCAAATATTTAAGGACAGTTAGT
Source organism: Balaenoptera acutorostrata (assembly GCF_949987535.1). Classification (NCBI taxonomy): domain Eukaryota; kingdom Metazoa; phylum Chordata; class Mammalia; order Artiodactyla; family Balaenopteridae; genus Balaenoptera; species Balaenoptera acutorostrata. The sequence continues at coordinate 15,538,210 of NC_080082.1, read as the reverse complement.
TCCTATTTCATACAAACTTGTCCAGAAAATAGTCAAAATTTAAGGTATGCTAAATTCATCTTATGAAGCTAGAATAATTTCGGTACATAAATGAAAAAGACTGTGTAAGAAAAGAAACTGTTAGTCCAATTGCATTTATGAATATGAATTCAAATCCTAAATAAAACAAAAACAAATCAAATTCAGACAAGCAAAGTAAAGTTTATACCAGGAATACAAGGATTGTATAATATTTGAAAATACAGTGGTGGTGTTTGTCATGTAAACCAAATAAAGGATAAAAGCCATACAGTCGGGCTTCCCTGGTGGCGCAGTGGTTGAGAATCTGCCTGCTAATGCAGGGGACACGGGTTCGAGCCCTGGTCTGGGAGGATCCCACATGCCGCGGAGCGGCTGGGCCCGTGAGCCACAGCTGCTGAGCCTGCGCGTCTGGAGCCTGTGCCCCGCAACGGGAGGGGCCGCGATAGTGAAAGGCCCGCGCACCGCGATGAAGAGCGGTCCCCGTACCGCAATGAAGAGTGGCCCCCGCTTGCCGCAACTGGAGAAAGCCCTCGCACGAACCGAAGACCCAACACAGCCAAAATAAATAAATAAATAAATAAATAAAGTAGGGGGAAAAAAAATTAATTAAAAAAAAAACCCTGCCTCTTAAGGAAAACAGCGGAACGTGACAGTTGGGTAACTACTCAGATGGGTCTTAATTATAATGCAAACCTTGTCAAAAAAAAAAAAAAAAAAGCCATACAGTCATCAAAATAAATGGAGGAGAAATGTCTATTTAGGTCTTCTGCCCATTTTAGGATTGAGTTGTTTGTTTTTTTGATATTGAGCTGCATGAGCTGCTTGTAAATTTTGAAGATTAATCCTTTGTCAGTTGTTTCATTTACAAATATTTTCTCCCATTCTGAGGGTTGTCTTTTTGTCTTGTTTATGTTTTCCTAAGCTGTGTAAAAGCTTTTAAGTTTCATTAGGTCCCATTTGTTTATTTTTGTTTTTATTTCCATTTCTCTAGAAGGTGGGTCCAAAAGGATCTTGCTGTGATTTATGTCATAGAATGTTCTGCCTATGTTTTCCTCTAAGAGTTTTATAGTGTCTGGCCTTACATTTAGGTCTTTAATCCATTTTGAGTTTATTTTTGTGTATGGTGTTAGGGAGCGTTCTAATTTCATTCTTTTACATGTAGCTGTCCAGTTTTCCCAGCACCACTTATTGAAGAGGCTGTCTTTTCTCCATTGTATATTCTTGCCTCCTTTATCAAAGATAAGGTGACCATATGTGAGTGGGTTTATCTCTGGGCTTTCTATCCTGTTCCATTGATCTGTATTTCTGTTTTTGTGCCAGTACCATACTGTCTTGATTACTGTAGCCTTGTAGTAGTATAGTCTGAAGTCCGGGTGCCTGATTCCTCCAGCTCCTTTTTTCTTTCTCAAAGATGCTCAATATCACTAATCATTAGAGAAATGCAAATCAAAACTACAATGAGGTATCACCTCACACCAGTCATAATGGCCATCATCAAAATATCTACAAACAATAAATGCTGGAAAGGGTGTGGAGAAAAGGGAACCCTCTTGCACTGTTGGTGGGAATGTAAATTGATACAGCCACTATGCAGAACAGTATGGAGGTTCCTTAAAAAACTAAAAATAGAACTACCATACAACCCAGCAATCCCACTACTGGGCATATACCTTGAGAAAACCATAATTCAAAAAGAGTCATGTACCAAAATGTTCATTGCAGCTCTATTTACAATAGCCAGAACATGGAAGCAACCTAAGTGTGCATCGACAGATGAATGGATAAAGAAGATGTGGCACATATATACAATGGCATATTACTCAGCCATAAAAAGAAACGAAATTGAGTTATTTGTAGTGAGGTGGATGGGCCTAGAGTCTGTCATACAGAGTGAAGTAAGTCAGAAAGAGAAAAACAAATACCGTATGCTAACACATATATATGGAATCTAAAAAAGAAAAAATGGCTCTGAAGAACCTAAGGGCAGGACAGGAATAAAGAAGCAGGCATAGAGAATGGACTTGAGGACACGGGGAGGAGGAAAGGTAAGCTGGGACCAAAGTGAAAGAGCGGCATGGACATATATACACTACCAAATGTAAAATAGATAGCTAGTGGGAAGCAGCCACATAGCACAGGGAGATCAGCTCAGTGCTTTGTGACCACCTAGAGGGGTGGGAGGCAGACGCAAGAGGGAGGAGATATGGGGATATATGTATATGTATAGCTGATTCACTTTGTTATAAAGCAGAAACTAACATACCATTGTAAAGCAATTATACTCCTATAAAGATGTTTAAATAAATAAATGCAGGAAAAGCATTAAACAAAAATAAAACCCATTCAATTTTTAAAAAATTAGAAGAGGATTTCAGGGAATGTCCTGAATCTGATAGAGTATCGGTCAAAACTGGCAGTCAATCACCATGTAAAACAGATCTCCCACCCAAAAAATTATCTCAATAGATGAAGAAAAAGTATTTAATGAAATTCACCTCATTCATGATTTTTTTAAAAAAGCTCAGCATGTTAGGAATAAAAGGGAATTTCTTCAAACTAATAAAGGGCTCAACTAAAAGTTACAGCTAACCCTATTCTTAATGCTGAAAAACAGTGCTGTCCTCTTAAGATCTGTAACAGGATAAGATTTTCCTTCAACATTGTACAAGAGGTACTAGTCAGTGCAATAGGTAAGAATAATAGATTACATGCATACAGATTAGAAAGGAAGGACTAAATTTGCCTTTATTCACAGATGGCATAATAATCTTTACAGAAAATTCCAAAGAATCTTCAAAAAAGCTCCCAAAACTAATAAGTAAGTTTAGTAAGGTCTCATGATACAAGGTCAATATATAAAAATCAAATGCATTTCTATATATAGCAGTCAACAATTGGAAAATGAAATATAAAAGCAGTAGTATCAGAAATTATGAAATATTCAGGGCTAAGTCTAACAAAATATGTGTAAGATGTATATGCTGAAAATTACAGAGCACTGCTGAGAGAAATTAAAGAAAATATAACTACATGGAGAAATATATCATGATCATGGGCTGGAAGACTTAATATGATAAAATGTCAGTTCTCAAATTGGTCCATAGATTGAATGCAATCTTAATCTCAGCAACTTTTTTTCCCCCTAGAAATCGATAGGCTGTTTCTAATATTTATATAGAAAACCAGAAGATCAAGAGTAGACAAAATACTTTTGAAAAAAGGAACACAATTGGAAGACTCATACTACCTGATTTCAAGACTTAATATACAGGTGCAGTAATTAAGACAATACTGTATTGGAAAGATGTATAGATCAATAGAACATAATAGAGATTCCAAAAATAGATCTACACATATGACATCAATTTGATTTTCAACAAAGGTGCTGAAGCCATTCACTGGAGCAAAGATAATCTTTTCAACAAATAGTGCTAGAAAAATTAGACATCCATATGAAAAAAAACCCTCCTCAGTCCTTACTTCATACCATATACAAAAGCTCTTAGATTAAAAAAAGATTTTTAGATAGAGCACCAAAAGCATGAACCACAAAAGAAAAAAGTTATACATTGAACTTCATCAAAATTTTTAAAATTCTACTCTTTGAAAGACACTTTTGAAAAATGAAGACAAGCCACAGGCTGGTAGAAAATGTTTGAAGAACTTATATCTGATAAAGGACTTGTAACCAGAACATGTAAAGAACTTTCAAAACTCAATAATTTAAAAATAAGATTAAAATGGGCATGATTTGGACAGCCACTTTACCAAAGAAGATATACAGGTGGTTAATAAGCACAGGAAAAGATGTTCAACATCTTTAGTCATTAGAGAAATGCAAATTAAAACCACAGTGAGATGCCACCATACTCCTATTAAAATATCTAAAATTAAAAATTGATTATATCTAGTGTTGGCAAGGATTTGCAATAACTGGAACTCTCATAAACTACTGGTTTGGAATATCAACTGCAACAGTCACTTTGGAAGACAATCTGGCAGTTTCTTAAAAAATCAAACATATATCTACCCTATGACCCAACCATTTTAGTCCTAGGTATTTATTCAAGAGAATGAAATAAAAGCATATATCAATATAAAGACTTTTACATGAATGTTAATGGTGGCTTTATTCATAATAGCCTAAACCTGGAAACAACTCAAAAGTTTATCAACAGATGAATGGATAAACAGATTGTGGTATATCTGTACAATAGAATACTACTCAAAAATAAAAAGGAATGAATTATTGAAATGCAACAACATGCATGAATCTCAAAATAATTATGTTGAGTGAAAAAAAGCCAGACAATAAAGAGTACATATAGTATAATTACATTTATACAAAATTCTAGAAACCACAAACTAGTCTATAGTGATAGAAAGCAGAGCCATTGTTGCCAGGGGCTGGAAGTAGGGAGAAAGAATATACTACAAAAGGTCATGAGAGGGAGTTCCCTGGTGGCACAGTGGTTAAGAATCCACCTGCCAGTGCAAGGGACACGGGTTCACTTGTGGTCCGGGAAGATCCCACATGCCGCAGAGCAACTAAGCCCGTGCACCACAACTACTGAGCCTGCGCTCTTGAGCCCGTGCCCCACAACTACTGAGCCTGTGTGCCAGAACTACTGAAGCCCACGTGCCTAGAGCCTGTGCTCCGCAGCAAGAGACGCCACCACAATGAGAAGCCTGCACACTGCAATGAAGAGTAGCCCCTGCTCGCCGCAACTAGAAAAAGCCCACAGGCAGCAACGAAGACCCAATGCAGCCCAAAAAATTAATTAAATAAATAAATAATTTTTTTAAAAAACAAAAAGGTCATGAGAGAATTTTTTGGATGATGGAAATGTTCTGTATTTGATTGTGGTGGTGTTTATACTATTGTATACACTTACCAAAAGTGTATACTTAAAGAGTGAAGTTTACTGTATATAAATTACATCTCAGTAAATCTGATTTAGGAAAAAAAACTATTGCAGATATACTGAATGGTTAAAGTTTTAGAAGCAATCATATTAAAATTAATCTTTAAAAAGATATCCACTATCACTCTTAATATTCACCATTTACTAACTTATACTAGGACTTACTATAAAGGAATAAGATCACCAATGGGAGAGAGAGAAAGAGAAAGGGAGACAGAGGGAGAGAAGACATGGAACAAGAGACTAAAAGTACTTTATTTGAAAATGATATAATTATTTAAAAGATCCTATAAAATTTACAGACAAAAATACTGAAACTAAAAAAAAATTCAACAAGTTTGCTGAATACATATACACACAAAAATTAAAAACATTCCCTTTCTTTAGTATTAACTAACTTAAGAAATTGAAAATTAAAGTACTACTTTATCAAATAGAATCAAAAAGAAACTCAAATTATAAGGTGTCTATGAATAATTCTAGCAAGAAATCTCAAAACCTTTATGTATAAATATGGCAAAGCATTATTGAAGGACATGAGAAGATTTGGATACATAGAAGAATATATCATGTTTATGGATGGAAAGTCCCACTATTATAAAGGTTAAATTTTTCTCCATACATATTAATGTACCCATTTGATGCAATTCCAAGCCAATTACAAAAAGACCTTTTCATGAAAATTGTCAAGCTGAACTTAAAATCTATATAGAAGAATGCAGAGTCAAGAACAGATAATACTGTTCTGATGAACAAAGTTGTGAGAGTCTTGTCCTAACAGGTATCAGAAATTATTATAAAGCCATATTAATCAACCCAATGTGGTATTTGCACAGGATCATGGGAACATAATAGAAAGTCCTAAAACAGATTTATCTATACATAGAGACTTGCTATACAGGGAAGGGAAAATCATGGACATTTACATTAATGGTGCTGGAGCAATTAGTAACTCATACGGAAAATAAAATTTGATCTCCACCTCAAATGACAAAAAAAAAAAAAAAAAAAATCCAGAAAGGGGGCTCCCCTGGTGGCACAGTGGTTAAGAACCTGCCTGCCAATGCAGGGGACACGGGTTCAAACCCTGGTCAAGGGAGATCCCACATGCCATGGAGCAACTAAGCCCGTGAGCCACAACTACTGAGCCTGCGCTCTAGAGCCCATGAGCCATAACTACTGAGCCTGCGTGCCACAACTACTGAAGCCCATGCGCCTAGAGCCTGTGCTCTGCAACAAGAGAAGCCACCACAATAAGAAGCCCACGCACCGCAATGAAGAGTAGCCCCCGCTCGCCACAACTAGAGAAAGCCCGTGTGCAGCAGCGAAGACCCGATGCAGCCAAAAATAAATAAATTAATTAATTTTTTTAAAAATCCAGAAAGATTGATGACCTACATGTGGGAAGTGGGGTAAGCAACGCATTAAAATTTATGAAGAAAATATAGGAGGGTAGTGTGGTAAGGAAGAAGTTAATAACTAAAATGGAAAAAGCACAAACCAGAAAATATGTTAATAAACTTGTCCACATTGAAACTTTTAAAATCCTGTTCAACAAAAGATGCCACAAACAAAATTCAAAGATAAGACACAGATGGGGCATTTACAACGTATACCATTGATGTATAGTCACAATATACACAAAAGGATTCATAACCACTATATTTAAAATGTAGTGAACAGTTATTCTTATAGATAAATAAGAAAAAAGACAATTAACAGAAAAGTAAACAAAGGATAGGAATAGACATTTCACAGAAGACTAGACTTAACAGAAGACTAAACTCAAATAGCCACATTAAAATATGTTCAGCCTCCACAAGTAAACCCAGAAGTGCAAATTAAGACAATAATGAGAAAATTTTTATTAGATTTTCAAAATATATATAATTTGATAATCACAAGTGTTGGCAAGGATGTGGCGTTAAGAAATAGTGAGCTTATAAATTAGTTACATCAAGTGGAGGAGCCATCTGGTAACATCTAATAAAGATGAGGATTTGTATATCCTATGATACAGTTTTGTTACAAATGGGAATATATTTAGAGTGGTGTTTCTAAGCAGTGGACTTATTTGGTTTGGGATGGGACAATTCTTTATGTGTTACCACCCAACACACTGAAGGACATTGAGCATCTCTGGTCCCCAGCACTGTAGCTAGTAGTACTCGTCCTTGTAATTTGACAATCCAGAATGTTCCTACACATTTCCAGGCACTTTTCGGGGTGAGAGGGATACAATATCCTACCTAAGCTGAGAATCACTGCTCCATCGAAACTCTTTCTCACATGCAGAAGGGAACATGTGCAAGACTGTTTGTCTCAGCATTGTTTATAATGGTAAAAACTGGGGAATAAATGAACAACTAATTGACAATAGAAGAATGAGTAGAAAGTGTGGTTTAGTCATATAATTAAAAACTTTTCAACTACAGGTATCTATAAGGATAAATCTCAAAAACATCACGTTGCATGAAAAAAGAAAGTTGCATAATTATATATCTACTGTTATTCCACTCACTTAAAACTTATAAAATGCATGTATATAGTTTATATATATGCACACATATGTGAGCTACATATATGTGTAAAAAGTATAAAAACATGCTTTGAATGATACACACAGGGCAGTGGTCACCAGTGGAGATGGAAGAGGAGATGAATGAGGTCATGGAAGGGTACAGAGTAGGCCTCAACAGTATCTGTAATGTATTATTTATGTAAAAGAAAAGAATGAATGAAATATAACAAAATATTGATTTGTTACAGTTGAGTGCTGAGTGGGCTACAGTTTCCCTCTGATTTCCTTGAGAAGTTATTTTTCCATAAACACTCTTCATTTTTAGCTACACCCCTTTGTTCTTTCTCAGTAGGAGAGAAAGTTACCTGATTGGTGTGTTTGAAGAGGAACTGGACATTCCCAACTTAGCACCTCTCTCCTCCTCTCTGCAGAGAGCTTGTGCTCTGGTCTGCTGTTGGCTATAAGGTAAGTGTAGTGTTGGAAACCAGGGAAAACTGTGTCCACGTGGCTACAGGTGCCTAAGCTGATTGCTACTCCGTACCCAAGCCATGTTTTCCAAACTTACCAGAAAGAAGCTGCTATTTAGAGCCCTATCTGCCTGTCTTTGTCTCTCTTACTTGTCATTTACAAGTTAGAAGGGAAGATGTGTTGTGTGTTTCTGCACATACCTAGGCCATATCCTCCAACATAGACTTTATTGGTTATACAGCACGCTTTATTTCCATTTGCCTGACTTCTTTGTCTCTCTCAATTGAGTCAGAACTTGGGTAGGGAGGATGAGGGATGAAAGTTACTTGCCCTCTCAAACCTCAATGGTAAGTACAAAGATGTTTCTTATATTATTCTCTATATTTTAAAATAATGAACAAGTTTTTTAAAACATATATGTCAAGGTTCTAAATAATTGTGGAGATATATATGTATGTGTATACACACAGAGACACATACTCACTAATACACACACACACCTCTCAATAGCTTGCTTTTCAGAATCAACTTCTCACAGTTATTTAAAATCAAGTAGTAATAGTTAATGAATTGGAAAGACCTGGCTGAACAAGTACCGTACTTAAAGCAAAATCAGAAATTCCATGCTGGAGAAATAAGCAACTTCTGCTTTTCTATCCACATGAATCAAATAAAAAGAACACTCTGGAAGCAAAGGCACCCATGTTTTGAGCCAACAAGGACTATGTCTGTATCATTTCTATTGTAAAAATATAAAAGAGGGACTTCCCTGGTAGCGCAGTGGTTGGGAATCCGCCTGCCAATGCAGGGGACACGGGTTCGAGCCCTGGTCCGGGAAGATGCCACATCCTGCGGAGCAACTAAGCCCATGCGCCACATCTACTGAGCCTGCGCTCTAGAGCCTGGGAGCCACAACTACTGAGCCCACGTGCCACAACTACTGAAGCCTACGTGCCTAGAGCCCGTGTTCCGCAACAAGAGAAGCGACTGCAATAAGAAGCCCGCGCACCGCAACAGAGAGTAGCCCCCGCTCACCGCAACTAGAGAAAGCCCGCGCGCAGCAACAAAGACCCAAGGCAGCCCAAAAAAAAAAAAAAAAAAAAATATATATATATATATATATATATATATATATAATAGAAATGGAAAATGGGTTTTAGAGGTAAAGATTTTAACTTTTTACGCATCAGAATTATGGAGTGTAAGAAATTAGTAAAACAGGTATCAAAAGAGGTGCTTGGTTAAACTAACATTAAACTGGTTAAATTCGCCAAACTTATTATCCCTTCAGGTTTGCTAACTCCTTCGCTTCAAGTCTCCTACTTTGTTGTTTTCCTTTTGACCACATTTCTATACTTTCAGGACAAGGGCTTGCCCTGCAGAAAAAGAACTTAGCTGAAATTAGAAGGTTTAATCAAAGCTTTTCTAGACAGCATGAACAATCAACAAACCCTGAACTGGGCAAAATGAAATGCCATTCAAATGGAAACAGCTAGAGCTTGCAGATTTCCCCAACAAAGAACATGATTCCAATCCTAACTCCCCCTCATCTCTTCACTACATACTTTTTTCCAGTGTTAGATGTGAATGAAATGTGGGTTTTTGGCAGAAAGGGGGTTGTGAGGGATGGGGGCTGAATAGGGAAGAGTCACACGACATTGCTTCCTGGTTGCTGCACAGAATGCAAGTCATTATTTTTCAGTGACAGTATACAGAGACAATTTGAATTTGTAGAGGTGCCTCTCTCTTGTGTCTTTTTTTCTTTTTTTTGGCAACAGTTTTCAGTTCCTAGAAATTGGCTCATACTTCAGCCTGTAGACATGTCTCAATGTGTCATTTTTTAACCGCTATGAGAGAAACAAAATGTGCTTCTGACTTTAGAAAGGGAGTCAGAGAAGTAAGAGCATATGTCGGATGGACCTCTACATCTAGATGAAGAAATGAGCACAAACAGGTTTCTTTCCCAGCAGGTTGGTGTATTGTGTCATATTCTCAGCACTGTGGATTTATTAATTATGATTCATGGATAGGCATTCTATAGATTAAAAAGGCTGAAATATAATCAATTAAGATGGCCCAATTATACTGCTTCTAGAATAGACTACTTTCAAATAGCTTCCCAAATTTTATAGCCAGCAATGGGAAATCCAACAAGAATGTAATAGATGTCAGATTATTTCAATAGTAAAACCACTAATTCTTCTTTTGCAGATGAATTTAGAAGAATTAATCTATATACTTCCACCTGGACTTTAATGCCTGAATGCTCATTAAAATAGAAAATAATCTTTACTCCTGCAAAGGTAGGATATTGTGTTTTTTTAGGTTTTTTGTTGTTGTTAAATGAACTTAAACTCACATTTGCTTACTTCTCAGTCAAATATATTTCACACTTACCATCTTTATTGAGTACAGCAAGGGAACAGGGGTTTATCTTAAAATAATGTAATGAATAGATTAGATGGAGAGGTATGTGCAGGGTTAAAGGAAGCAAGGAGGAATGGTGAGGTACTCAGAAACTAATTACAGTGGAAGCCATTTCCACCCACCCCCAAGCCTGAAGGGACAAAGGGAAGAATGGAGTTTACCAGAGCCCCTTGAGCGCTGAACATAGAAGAAGGGTTGTCAGGTGGGAGCTTTAGCCATGAAGGACCTAGCCCCTGCCAGAACACCAGAATGCTGGCAAACAAAGATAGAGTAGGAGGAATAAATACCCAGATCTCCTCTTGCCCTTCCACCTCCTGCTGGTGCCTCCATTGCGTAAGGAAGTCCAGATGATGCAGTCAATAGAGGTCAGCTTCTCAGACATAGAGCTAGAGAAGAGCAAAGAATAGATCTGAGAGTTATCAGAATAACCAGCACACCACCCTTAGACAATTACATTCATCCATACATACATTCACATCTTTGTTCATGCCAGCGATTGTCTCAAATATTATATGAGAACATCATAAACATAAATCCCATTTCTCATTCATTCTAAACACTATACTCCAGCCACACAGTACATCCCAACATCATACATTTTGGCCTCGACCTACCCATCCAATCTCACCCCTGCTAACAATTTTGAACTTCATTCTCTAGATAATAGACAAAGTCTTTAAAGAGACTTAGGGTTGTTTTTTTGTTTGTTTGGGAAAATGAATCTGGAAACAGTTGAAATATGGACTTGAGTGGAAAGACATTGGTGGCAGGGAGAGTATAGCTGACACTCAGGCAAGAGAGTTCATGAATTCTTCACTAAAGTGGGCTTAGACAGGATGAATGGATTCAGGAGTTGCTGAAATAGATTCTGTATGATTTGGTGACAGATTTGAAATGATGAGGGAGGAAGAAGCAAGAACTGAGAATGAAGCTGATGTTTCTAATTTTGGAGGCTAGATCAATTGTTATAACATTCATCAAGTTAAAGTAAATATAGAAGAACAGGTTTTGGTGAGAGAAGATAATGAATTTAGTCCTAGACATGTTAAATTTGAGATGCCCGAAGGAAATCTCTGAAGACAAATTCAGTGAGGAGAATTCTGGTCAAGATGGCTCTACAGGGACTTCCCTGGTGGCACAGTGGTTAAGAATCTGCCAGCCAATGCAGGGGTCACGGGTTTGATCCATGGTCTGGGAAGATCCCACCTGCTGCGGAGCAACTAAGCCCACGCGCCCAAGTACTGAGCCTGTGCTCTAGAGCCCGTGAGCCACAACTACTGAGCCCACGTGCCACAACTACTGAAGCCCGCGCACCTAGAGTCTGTGCTCTGCAACAAGAGAAGCCACCGCAATTAAAAGCCTGAGCACCAAAACAAAGGGTAGCCCCCGCTCACCACAACTATAGAAAGCCCGCACGCAGCAATGAAGATCCAAAACACAGCCAAAAATAAATAAAATTTAAAAAAAAAAGAGGGCTCTATAGTTTCTTTTTTTGAGCACCGCCCCCCAACCCCACTCCACACAAAAACAGCAATTAATCAGATATAAAGAGAAAATTAGGGACTTCCCTGGTGATCCAGTGGTAAAGAATCCACCTTCCAACGCAGGGGATGCGTGTTCGATCCCTGGTCGGGGAACTAAGATCCCACATGCCGTGGGGCAACTAAGCCCATGCATCACAACTACTGAGCTTGTGCCCCTCAACGAGAGAGCCCGCGTGCCACAAACTACAGAGCCCACGCTATCTGGAGCCCACGCGCCACAACTAGGGAGAGAAAAACCCTCACGCCACAACTAGAGAGAAGCCCGTGCACTGCAACTAGAGAGAAACCCAAGCAGACCGTGCTCTGTAACGAAAAAGATCCCTCATGCCTCAACAAAGATCCCATGTGCCACAACTAAGACCCAACGCAGCCAAAAAATAAGGAAAATAAATATTAAAAAAGAAAAGAAAATTAAGAGATAGGGTGTATTCATAAATGAGATAAATACCCTTGAGACCAAAAAATGAAACAGAAACTTAAATTAGTGAGTGGCAAGAAGGGTTTGAATCCATGGATGAGGAGGGCTCTGGGAATGGAGACAATGATGACTGGAAGGCCAGCCCCTAAAATAGTTGTTCCTTGTTGCGGGAGGGAGTGGGAAACAGGAGCCAGACTGGATTTCTGAAACCAGGGACTAAGGTGGGGACTCCCCACAGCCCAGACTGAAGGAAGAGCTGCTGCCAAGTCTTGCCAGGGGCTTCAGGAGAAGCCAGACAACCTCAGTACCAGAAAATAAATGTCTTCTCACTAGCTCAGTGACTCTATGGTGATGTGCCCAATACTACGGTGGGACAGGGCTCCTCAATCCCAAATTTAAGTCTTGGTTTTGGACTTGGGGCCGTGAGAGCTTGCCTGAAGTCAGTTACAAACCATTAGACAGGAAGGAGGGAGGGGAGAGAGAGAGAAGGAAAAAAAAAACACAGTTAAAACCCTCCCCACTGAAAGACCTGGCAAACTAAAGTTCAAAAACATAAATCTATGATTAAAAAAAATAGAAATAAAATTTAATCAGAACACAAATTAATTCTAAATGATATTGATTTAATAGCCTAGTTGGACAAAGACTTTAAAATACCACTACGTTTATGTATATCCCACCCCCATAGGAAAATGTCCTTTAACGCATGACATAAAACATCCATTCTTCTCCTGATCAGGAAAAAAAAGGGTTTCCCTTTCTCAGGAGTTTGAAATCTGTTCAATCTAGTGACCTGTTGGAAGGGCCCTTTGGGAGGGGTATAACTGGGGTCCTGGATTTTTTTCTATGAGTCATAATTGTTGAACCCCTTAGGAGTAGGAGTCTGCTTCTTCATCTGTTGTTCTTTCCACCTTTGTTCCTGGCAAAGGAACTTCTGGGTCTCCAGCATCACCCTGGTGTTGAAGCCATGTACCATTGAAGCCAGGTAGCCATTTCTGGAGCTGGAGAACCTGGGGTTTTCCGTGACAGTCTGGAAGCCTTCCCCAGGGGATTAATTGTGCTCCCAAGAATCCTGGGAGACAGAGCTGGCATTTCTCCTGCTTTGCTGAGGAAGAAAATGGATAAATTCCCTTATCCATTTATTGACTGTGTGGCCTTGGACAAGTTGCTTAATCTCTCTGATAATCCAGTTTTCTTAACTCTGAAATGGGAATACTACTACTTACTGTGGCTACTGCCTTCTGGCACATAGTAGGTTTTTCATTAAAGCCTGCACCACATTTTAAAATTTCATCAGTGTTAAGGTTTTCTTTGAGGGAGGATTTGATATTTTTTAAATTGGTAAAATCCACTCATAGAGAAGTCTTGTAACATGGTGAGTGATTAAACTGAGTAATACTGTCTAGGATTTTAAAAAATGGGGTGTTAAGAGGCTTATTTTCTCATATATCTTGTGTGCTGACACTGAGAGCAATTCTGTAAGAGAAATTTCAAAAATGCTTTAGCAGTGATTAGTGCCGGTAGAGTTAGTGTATAATCTCCCAAGGTGACAACTTCGCTGTGTGGTGTGTAAATTCTGATTTCTTGTTCTACATCATGTATTTCACCAAATTTGTATATACCCTCTAAGCTTATGCATACCTACTTCTTTCTTTCTCTTACTAAATATTTTCCCTAATGCATTTTCGTTTGAGGTGGTAATTTTTTTTTTTCTAGCCTAGAAAAGCCACTATACCACTAAACCCAAGAGACAGAGATAGAGCAGCTGTGTGCTCCTACACTCAGATTCGAAAAGTGTCAGTGGAGAAGGGAGGGGCAGGTCAGAAGATAGGTTGTTATTTCCATTGCTGGCAATTTAAGTTCAGAGGCATTTCATCTGCAGTCCCCTCAAGTGTTGCATTGAATAAAAGTAGTAGCAGAAACAGTGGGAAGGGTGGTTGGGGGAGGGGCTGTGAACACTTCTAGCTAAACGTAAAGAGACAGGCAGCTTGTAAGCATGCATCCTCAGCTTGGAATAAGAGCCACAAGAAGGCTGAGAGCCAGCTTTTATTGAAACAAGATGCTGCTGTAGTGAAACAAAACACAGACTGAAATCCATCTACACTGGCAGAGTAGTATGGTTATTGAGTATTTGCTCCTCCAGCCAGAAGGGGCTGTGTAGACGACTGTGTGAATGAGAGGAAGAATAAAGCACTGAAGCATTTGCATCTTGCCTAACATGAATGATTTAAGAATAGACATATATCACATGCATATTTACTAAGAATGTATGTGCCTATAAAGATTTACTGCTTATTTTACATTCGACTCAACCAGCATTCTCATTTGCATTGAGCTAGACACCATGCAATACAGATTGTGTATGGGAAGCTTATTGTTTACAGAGATGTGGTATCCCACATTCCATTTTTAAGCCAGTTTTCCTTAGAAATATTGTTAAAGATGGTGGGAAGCATCATAAGCTAGCCCTCAATTGTGTTTTTGACAAATAATATACCTAAAGTAAAAGACCAATACAAGGAAAATGAATTAAAAATAATGCTGCAGGAAAAGTAGAAATTTAAACAGGAAAAATATAATTGGATATTGATTTATTTTTCTTGTTTGTAATCTTGAGAAAATGACTTAATTAGTAAAATGAGGGAAAAGATGAAGACTTGTAAGTCTATGAAGGACATTTTAATGTACTTCAGGGATTGTAGAGTTTCAATGCACTGATGCTTTATTATACCTAATTTACCTCAAAAATATGACTTTCTTTTTCATTGATACAGATTTCAGAGTCATATAATAGATATTGATTAAGCCTGTTATATACAAAAGGTACTGTATTATGTGCTGTAAGAGATACAAGAATTGTCCAAGACAAGTAACCCTTTATCAAGGTGCTGGCAATTTATTTGGGGAGATAAAACATACATGGTACAAAAGTGTATATAATCAATACCATGTGCAGAAATACCGACCAACCGGGAGATACAACATAGAAGCATGAACCTCAAAGACATAGAGCCTTGGTTTTTAATACAGACTCCACTGCCTCCAGCTAAATAACCATGAGCAAATTTCTTAATTTCTTAGAGCTTTGGTGTTCTTACCTATAGAAAGGGGACAAAGTGATTAGGAATGTTAAATGATATAAGGCAAATGGCATACCTAATAAAGACACAAGGTCAGTACTTAATTGGTGTTGGTTCTCACCCTTCCTGTGGTTAACAGAGGAGTGAAAAGACTCACTCTACCTCTACCTGATGGATTAGTGAGGAGTAGATATTTGAATAGGACCTTAAAAACCTGGTAGAATTACAGTTTAGTTTATTTTATATTTATTTTATTTTTTAACTGCCCAGCACCTAAACTCCCTTCTGATAACTGGAGCATTCTCTTCCTTATGAGTTTTGTGGAAAACACCACACACTCATTTTCCAAATCTCTTTCCAGCTAGAGTTGGTCAATCAGCCATTGCAACTATTAACAACATTCTCATATTTCGATATTAATGTTTCAACTCTAGGTGATACCTAATAGACTCCAGGCTGAGGTTCTTTATCCATTCCCGCTATATTCCATCTTGTTATGTACACCTCGTTCCCTACCCACAATTTTCTTTAGCTATCTGTCTTAAATTCTTCTGGTGTTTGCCTTTATGATTTTAAATGATTATTTTTAAAAACTTATTCCTTGATTTATTATCCTATGAAAGTATTTTTTAAAAGGTTGTGAAAATACTGCATCAACCCCTCCTTCCGTTGCTTCTCTCCATTGTCCCATCAAATTTTTGGTAGTTGTATAATTTTTACTTTGTCAATGTTTTAACATTTATAATCTTAGTCTTACAGGCATTGTGCATAAGGTGACTCTGAAGTCACCAGATAAAATGCAGTTTTTACGTGATGATTGTATAGTCACCGTAGAACCGTGCAGCCTGATTGAATCAATAGAGAAAGACATGTAATCCTAAATCATTGAAAGTTTGTTATTCGAACGAGAAATACCTCAAGCACAAAGATCCCTACTCAGTATTCTTCGCATATCTTTCTATCTCCCTTTACTTTTCACTGTCATACTTAGTTTCCATTGTGTGTGGCAGGGGTTTTATTGTATATAATCCTCCTCTTTGGGTTCCTTTGTCATTTACTCAGAATAATCTACTTAAGTAATTTTTAAATATAGGATATGTGGGTGGTAAACTCTCTGAATGCTTACATGTCCAAAAATTTAATTCCACATTCATATTTAATTGATAGTTTGGCTAAGTACAGATTTTTTTTTCCTCCTAAAGACTTTGAAGGCTTTGCTTCAAAGTCTACTAACATCCAATGTTGCTGCTGAGATATTTGATATCAGTCTGCTTTTCATTCTGTTATAGCTAACCTTTCCTCCTTCACCAAAAGCTATCAGAGTTTTCTCTTAATTCTTCAAGTTCTGAAATTTTACAAGGATATGTCTAGGAAATTTACAAGGATATGTCTAGGAAACAGAAAATAGCTCTGTCTCCTCCAGGATAAGGAGGAATATTTAGATATTTGCTACTTTCTCTTTTGTTAGATATTTGCTACTTTCTCTTTTGTTTTGTCGATTTTTTCAAGTAGCTACGTTCCTTTCTTGTCCATGCATCATTATGAATCAGGATCGTGGTTTCCTCTGTGGTCGATATATATGTTTGCCCAGTAGGCCTCACCAATGGAAAAAAAAAATAAAGGCTGATTTCCAGTTTCATGTAAATGGCTGACTAGGTTTTGACTGACAGGTAGGGAGCAGGCAGGCTGGTTGGAAATTCCAGTGATTGTGAAAGGCAGGGAGCCTTTCTACTGGAGGTAAGGCACTTTTGCATGCACCATTTCTGAGTGGAACTGTCCTTTTTTGTTTCCATGTCTCGCTTGGTAATACAGAGGTGCTCAGTCTCTGCTCTGCTTCTCTCTTAATCCCCAGTACCCTCCAAGGAATCATCTCTGAGCAGACAAATAACTTTCTTCAGAGAGTAGATCTCAGGCTTTGACCACAGAGCAAAAGCTTCTGCTAACAATTACTTGATTTGGACAGACAAAAGAGAAAGGGCCCAACCAAGCTCAGAATGCTGTTCTTTAGTAAATTATCCATCTCCTGCTATCTGTAAATGTTCAAAAGAAGCCCACTTATCTCTGGAACTGTGGGACTTTTTTTTAATCTACCTATCCATCTATTTCTTTTTCTATTTACTTTCATATCTATCTATATATATGTATATATATGTATATTCATATATATTTATAACTATTAGCATATGTACCTTTTTATTGTAAAATAAAGCTGAAATACAGAAAACTATATGGAACAAATGTATATCTTAGTGAATTATTATAAGGCAAACACCACCTTGATCAAGAAATAGTACTTTTCCAGCCTCCCAGATGTCCCTCCATGTGCAATCACAATTGAAGCTTTCTTCCTCCCTCCTGACTGTGATATTAGACATTTGCATTTCTTTATGTTTTTATGACCCATGTATGCATCTCTAGACACTATTGTTTAGTCTGCTCCTTTTTTTACCTTGATATGTCATTGAAGTCTCTATAGATTACCCCTCCTTTCCTTAAAATCTATTTGTTGAAGAACCCGGGCTATTTGACCCATAAAATTTCTTCTTAGTCTGGATTTGCTGATTTCAGACTCATGGTACAGCTCAACGTGTTCCTCTGTCCCTTGTATTTTCTGCAAGTTGGCAGTTGGATCCAGAAGCTGACCTCTGGAGATTCAAACCCTTTGACAAGAATTGTGTTCTTCCATCAGTAGACACATATGGCTGGCTTTTTTTGCTTTTGTTTTTGTTTTGTTTTTTGTTTATAAATTTATTTATTTATTTGTTTTTGGCTGCGTTGGGTCTTCGTTGCTGCGTGCAGGCTTTCTCTAGTTGTGGTGAGCAGGTGCTACTCTTCGTTGCAGTGTGCGGACTTCTCATTGCGGTAGCTTCTCTTGTTGTGGAGCACAGGCTCTAGGCACACGGGCTTCAGTAGTTGTGGCGCACGGGCTCAGTAGTTGTGGCTCGCAGGCTTTAGAGAGCAGGCTCAGTAGTTGTGGCACATGGGCTTAGTTGCTCTGCGGCATGTGGTATCTTCCCAGACCAGGGATCGAACCCGTATACCCTGTGTTGCAGGCGGATTCTTAACCACTGTGCCACCAGAGAAGTCCCCTTACTGTTTCTTAAATATGTCAAGCATGCTCCCATCTTTGGGCTTTGTATTTGCTGTTCTTTTAGCTAGTAATTTTTATTCTGTGAACTGTCTGGCCATGCACTTTGCCTAATTTTCTATTAGGTTGATGGTATTTTTCTTCTGAGTGTTCTATTATAATTGAAACTGCTATTCCAAAAGAAACATCATGAGTGGTGTGTTGGTAATCGACACTGGTGTGCTTTCACTTCTAACACTGGTAGAGAAAGGAGACAGTGAAAGGGACAAGGGCTTAAAGTAGATGAGCCTTAAAGGAGATATAGAAGAACTCTCCGATTGCAATATCTTTGGGGACTTTCTTTTTTGCATCACTGATTTTCCTTATCCAGATCATTCTTTCAAACCATTTTCCTGCCAATTCTAAAAGACTTTGAATTTGTTGAGCAACTATTATGTGACCACCACTAGGACTCATCTTCTGCTATTCTTTGTTGTTTTCCCACTCTAGTCACCTGACCTCCTTCTGTTCAATGAATAGAACTGTCCTCCCACGGAATCTTTGCATTTGCTGTTTCCTGTGCCTGGAATGCTCTTCCTCCGACTATCTACATGGCTGTCCTCCATTTAGTAATCTTCCAGTGACATCTTCCCTGACCATCCTACCTAAAATTTCAACACTTGTCCCCGAAGTTGTCTATTCTCCCTTGATTTATTTCTTCTCCTTAACCCTTGTCATTATCTAACATTCTAAAATCTTAACTTACTTATTGTTATATCTTTTATCACCTCCTTTAGAGTATAAGCTCCAAGGGGACAGGTATTTTTGTCTGTTATATTCACTGCTCTATCCCTGAAGCCAAGAACAGTGACTGATGCATACTTGGTACAAAAACTCTTTGTTGAATTAATTAATGAATCTAAAAGTGAAGGACAGAGTCTTTGACATTCTTGAGTTTGTACTCTCACTGAAGAGACCACAAACACTAATCCATAAATAAAACACCTAAAGGTATAAGTGTCTAGTGATGATGGAATGGAGTACCTAGAGTAATGTAAGAAGAGATTGCTAATTTTGCTTTGGAATTAGTAATGGGCAGGGGGAAGTGATGCCTGAGTTGTGTCATAAGATATTGATAAACCTGGATTGGAAGAGAGACATATGAAGGCATTCCAGAAAGAAAGAGTAATATGAGTTGGGTTAGGTATACAACCAATTACACTGTTCTGATTAGAACAGAGGAACCAGGTAGAAAGGAGTAAGAATTAAGTTTAGCTAATACCTGAGTATATCAGTCAGGGTCCCAGCAAGAAACAGCTGTCATACTCAGAGTGAGAATTCGAGGAGGGCATACTGAAACAACTACTTATAAAGGTTTAGGCAGGGGTGCAGGAAATAGCAAGGAATATTGCAGTATTCTGGCACTGGAGCTAGTAACAGAACAGGGTAGCTGTCACCACCCTAACCTTGAAGGTGAGGAAGAAGAGAGTTGTGTAGACAGGACATCTTGGGAGGTGTGACATTCAATCAAAGGACATAGCTGCCCTCAAGTGATCTACAGAGAGGGAGCAGATCTCCTCCCTCCCACTGATGCCTTAATTGAACCAAGTGGAAGCCAGAGCAAGGGGCCAGTTGATGCATTCAGTTCACAGAGGTCAGGCTCCACAGCACGCAACCAAGTGAAGAAGGACGCAGAGTAGATCTGGAGGGGCAAATGGAAAGTATCCAGCACCCCGAGGTTAAGATAACCTAAAAACTCTTGCTAGGAAGCCTTGAGAACCACTCACAGAGGTCATCATCACTTTGGTTGAGAAATGTTGCAATTTTTTTCCTGACTGTATACAAATTATATCCTTCTTACAAGACTGTTTTAACCACATCTTCATAATGAAAACATTGCTCAATCTGACATTTGATTAGTACAATACATAACACAAAATTACAGAGGTTCAAAGCATATGAATAAAGAAATTTTTTTAAAAAAGGAAATCACAGCACCAGCCAATATATAGGTGACTCAATGACCAGTGAAAATCTATGAGGCAAAGCCATTTTTAAAAATTGAGTAATAGCCTCAGTAAAAATGAACTATATTCTCTTTTTTGAGCTCTGTTGTTTATATTCTACCTTCTAACGCTCTTCTATTCCAGTAGTCAACTCTGCCGTTTCTTGTTTTACTTTTATTTCTTCAAGTCTTCACCTACATTAGCCATTAGTATTTACCTATTTCTGTGTGTATATTTATAGTTATATAAAATAAATATTGATTACATACATGAAGAAAAAGTAGACTTTAGCTTTACTGAAAGAAACAGACCAGATACCTATAATTCCTTCCAGCCCATACCTATTGTGGAATTCTGTGCCAGTTCTTGGTAACCATTCCTTGACAAAACATTGTGTCACAGCTTCACTATCAGGGAACAGAGAGGAAAAAATTGGATACATGCGCAGACAACCACTGTCTTTGGCTCCATAGCTGTCGACCTTGAGTACTTGGAACAGGGTCTCTTTTCTAGCTACACATGTATTTTGACCTAGGCAGTTGTTCAAAATTTATCTGTACTGAAAACATAATTAGCTTATTTACAATAGCAGCTGTAAGCCCTCTCATTATTTAGGGATTCTTAAATTGGCTTAATTCTTATTTTCAGTTTCTTTACTCCTGCAATATTATTTTATTCCTACTGTAGTGCAGGTTAGCCTCAAATAGTTCGGGACCTTAGTACAAATGGTAAATCTTACAGTTATTATATAATAACTGTAAGAATTCAGAATTCTTTCAGAATTCTGGCTCTACCCAGGACAGTATTCCAAACTTTCTAGGAGATACAGATAATTCATGTAACCTTCAGCTCCTTTTTGAGATAAGCCATTTTCTACGGTTATTTTATTTAAATTAATTTGAAGATATTTATTGATGCCTCCGTATGCAAGCATCTGAATGGATCCAAAGATGAACTGTACCCACCCTCTACCCTTAAGGAGCGTACAGTCTAATAGACAGAAAAAATATCTTTAATACAAATAGTGAATTAGGTTACTCAGAGCTGAAACAGTGATGTGGAATTTCAAAGGCTGGGGAGATCACGTGGTTCAGGATTAGCTAAAGCGGTGAGTAGGATTTTAATAAGTAAGGACCAGCTATAGGCAAGAAAGTAACTGCTTTAAGCTCCTGTTTATTCATCTGTAAAACAAAAATAATATTATTTACCCCATTGAGTTTTTGTGAGGATTAAATGAAAGAATGAATATAAGGCACTTTGCAAAGCTCATGAAAAGAGCACAATAAATGTTAGCTTTAAAAATACCCTTCTCGGGCTTCCCTGGTGGCGCAGTGGTTGGGAGTCTGCCTGCCAATGCAGGGGACACGGGTTCGAGCCCTGGTCTGGGAGGATCCCACATGCCGCGGAGCGGCTGGGCCCGTGAGCCACAATTACTGAGCCTGCGTGTCTGGAGCCTGTGCTCCGCAACAAGAGAGGCCGCGATAGTGAGAGGCCCGCGCACCGCGATGAAGAGTGGTCCCCGCTTGCCGCAACTAGAGAAAGCCCTCGCACAGAAACGAAGACCCAACACAGCCACAAATAAAAATAAATAAAAAAACAAATACTTTAAAATACATGTTATAAAAAAAAAAATACCCCTCTCATAAAATAGCTAGTGGGAAGCAGCTACGTAGCACAGGGAGATCAACTCAGTGCTTTGTGACCACCTAGAGGGGTGGGATAGGGAGGGTGGGAGGAAGTTGCAAGAGGGAGGAGATATGGGGATATATGTATATGTATAGCTGATTCACTTTGTTATAAAGCAGAAACTAACACACCATTGTAAAGCAATTATACTCCAATAAAGATGTTTAAAAAAAAAAATACCCCTCTCAAAATTCTAGCAGCAGGAATAGACAGGTGGTGTTGGGAGAGTCTGACACTACACCTGAGCACAGGGTTAGTAGAGAGGAGTAAGGAGAGATAAGGCAGCAGAAGAGATTTGAGTGAGAACTCTCATTCAGCAAACATTTATTAAATACGTTTTGCTTCCTGGAAAAATAGGGGGAAATAGGGAAATGGTATTAGAAACTAAAGCTGACCTGTTAGGGCGAAGACTCTCTTTGCTTGTTTCCCACTGTGTCCCCAGTGCCTACAAAACAGAGCCAGACACACATTTGATGTGGAATGACAATTTGTGGGATAACTTTACCTTGTTGGAGAGATGATGAGAAGAGATTCCATAATCCTCAGCATGAGGAAATCAGACTCCACAGAGACAAGTGGAGGAAGAAGAAGGAAAATACTCAAATCTCAAAGCCTCTGCTAGGAGAGAGAGAGAGAGTGTGTGTGTGTGTGTGTGTGTGTGTCTGTGTGTGTATGTGTACATATGTAAGTGCATTTCTAAGGACAGTAGATATGCACAATGGGTATGTGGAGGCCGGCTGGAGCAGTGGAGGGGGTAGAGAATGCTATTGCTTTCCGTAATGAAGTAAGCAGAACTAAGTTGATAGGGGAGCCAGCTGAGGGGGTGAGCTGCAGAAATGATAGGGAAGGAATTTTGGAAAACCGAGAAAGGGCCAGGAATATGGTGATGTAAAACCTCTATCCCTCCAAAATTCAAGGTGTTCACACACACACCCTGTGTGTGTGTTTCATACAAACCAAGTGCCAAGTACTTGTGTAGTACCAAGTACCACACCTGGATTGGTACAGACCAGGGGGAACGGACAGGCCAAAAGAAATTCAATACCAGTGACATCAAATGTGTGGTAGGACCTGGACTTCAAGCCCCTCAAACCCAGGAATTTACAAAAATCTGGAGGAGGGCATTGGACTTCCCATCAAATGAGGGTTAGGGAGATCAAATCACTTGAAAAATTCATGTCAAATGTAAGGTAACTTCGGCTGCTTTGGTCGTTGTAACTGATAACCTGCTTGCTAATTTTGACCCAGGAATCATCTGCTCCAGAACAGGATCCATGTGATTTCCTCCCAGGTTTTGTGCTCCTCCTGGGTGTTCCTTCATCATCTTTCTCCTGTATTGTAATTATTTATGTTTCTGCCTCCCCTATTAGATTGAACATTCAAGACTGGGCAGTGTCCAAGCTCATCAGCATCAGTACAGCTGGGAGGCTACAGCTAGAGTTACACATGTTTGTAAAGAGACACTGAGGCCCATTAGAGAAGGGAGTCAGAAATATAAAATCCAAGCCCAGAATGCACCAGTTAGGAACCAGAACAACCAAAACAAATAAACAAAAACATCAGAGACATTATCAGGGGCTCAGTTGTAATATTTTGACATAGCCATCCACATAGCCACATTTATCTCCAAATCTTTTTTTTTCATTCAGTCATTTATTCAACAATATGTAGGTTAAAATTTTCTTTCAAGTCATGAAGGATTCCCCCACCCTTCCCCCAATAAGTATTTATAGAGCAAAAAAAAAAAAAAAATCATGAAGGATTCACTTTTATAAGAATTGTCCTCCCACTGTAAACAACTAGAAAATAAGATAAAACATATAAAACAATTGTTTTCAGACATTCTATTTAGGTAGTACAGGAATGTGATCTCTGAGAGACAAAAAACAAAAGAGGTGAGCCCTGTGATTGGTCCAGATAACTGGCTGGAGTTAGTTTCCAAGACACAGTCTGGGAAAAGAGAACCCAAAGAGAGGATGGTAATCTTGATGAGCTGGGAAGCCTGAGATTGGTATCTCCAAATCTTTAAAATAAGGTGCTTTGGGATCTTTTTTGGTTTGCACTTGGTTTATCTACCACCACCATTTTCTGAAATTTTCAGAAAAAAAATTTTTTTTAATTTCAACAATCACAACAGTGGAAAAAATTTTTATTCCTTTTTCTGAAAGGCTGTATTTATTCTTAACTGTCCTAGAAAGGATGGATGTGAGCTTCATGCACACGGGTAACTACTTAATCCACAAAAAGAAAAAGAAAAACTTCTAGTGATTGTAACACAAAGCCAAGTGTATGTGCTCTGCCTTTGTGTGGATGAAAGGGTCTGTGAGGGTATTTTTCCCTGTCTTTACTCTCTTGCCAACAAAGGAGGAACCAATTAGGCCAAATAATAATATTTAAAATCTGACAGCCCTTGGGAGCCTGAAATGAAAACCTAAACCTGCCATGTGGATGCTTTAGAGCCTGCGTTCTATGTGTGACCAGGGACTCACCCCAGCCTGAAGCCACATGTACTCCCAGTGCCTGGACATAGCAGAACTAATTAGAGAGCTAGGATTCTCTGCATCTGAATGTCACTCTTTATATTTGTTGATGCAAGTTAGAATCCCTCTTCATGTCATACGAGAACAAAAACAGAATAGCCTAGAACACAGTGAATAGTATAGAATACTCAACTTGTCCTTGTGCCTACAACAAAGCAAAAAGGGCTTGAGAGGGATTTTTAACATGTGAAGTGTTTGTGCAGACACCTAGGACTTCTGTGACGGTGTGTACAGAAGAATTAAACAACAGAAGCACAAATTGAAGAATTTGTGTATTTTGCTGCTGTGACTTCTCCCTGTATCCTCTTCTCTTTTTTTTTTAAACTTTAGATGTCTCTTTTGATAAAGGAATAAAAATTGTTGTCTTTTATAAAGGAAGATAAAAACATAGTTTTTAATGTAAGCCAGATACTGTGCATTGCTTTTATTGAATTAGCCAGAGAGTACAGTATTTTGTGTGTGTGTCACAGGCAGCTCTGTGTACGTGTACAGGCAACAGGACTAGGGGGTGCATGCATGTTTTTCTGCATTGCCATCATATGTGTTTGTGTCCTAGCACAGCCATGTGTGTAAGTTTGTGTGTGTCTGAGTGTGGCCGTGTGCAAAGGAAAGGGACTCCTGCTCCATTATTCCAAGCAATTAAACTCCGACAGCACTAGGATGAAGGGGAGGCCCTGATTTTCTTTTCCTCTGCAGTAATTGCCTCAGCAATCATCTTTGATCAGGGAAGAGCAGAGGAGGAGAGTCCTGAAAGTTGACATCCCTGGTATAAATATATACATTTACATACACAGGGGCAGCACAGCTCCACAGCTTTTTACTGACGTCTCTGACCTGAAACCATTGTAGCTCCATTGACACTTCATTTAATTGAATCCTTCCCTAGCCGTGCAGAAGCCAGAGGACTTGAAAGGGGGAGGGGAGAGGAAGGATGGGCAATCAAGGCAGACTCCTGCTTGAATGTCTAGAAATGACAGGGAAGTAATTGCTTTCGAAAAGCAAAAAAACAGAAATAGCACAATTTGTTCTATTTAGCAAGATGATAAAAGGGGATAAAGATATGGGGGTTTCGCCCCAAACATACCAAAATCCCTATCCCTGAAAATAAACTGATTTGGATTTCTGTGCAAATAGGAATGAAATGGTGTTTTTAAAAGAAGAAGAAAGAAAATACAATCCTAAGAAAGAAAAATCCAGAGACTTTCCTCATTCAAAATGGCCAGAGACAACGGTAAGTTCATTCTGAGCCCAGAGCGACAGCACAGCCCCTTTTGTCAGCTTCAAATCAGTGAGCCGGAGGGTCGAATCAGTTTAACCTGCCTCCGTGAAACATCACCCACCCGCCTGACCCCAGAGCGGCCTCATTTTTATGGATGCAGAAGCTCATGGTGTAATTCATTCCCCTGCACACCCTGCTCGTTCAGTCGTCTGCTTTTACCACAAAGGTACACTGCATATTCTCTGCCGGCTGAACAGATGAGATATCAGTCTGCTTCCTGCTTAATGCAGGAGTTACCCTGCCTTACAGCTGAAGAGTAATGCCCCTTACCCGGCATCAATCTGGGGGC
Source organism: Balaenoptera acutorostrata (assembly GCF_949987535.1). NCBI lineage: Eukaryota > Metazoa > Chordata > Mammalia > Artiodactyla > Balaenopteridae > Balaenoptera > Balaenoptera acutorostrata. The sequence continues at coordinate 15,511,939 of NC_080082.1, read as the reverse complement.
CTAGATCAGCCATGCAAATTAGCACATGTCCACAAACTCAGGGTTTTAAAGAAATCAATCTGGATCTGGAGGAATCAGGAAGCAGGTTTAGGAAAAATAAAACGTGAAGGATATTTAATAACCTTTGCCTCCTTTGTCATCAGCTCTCCATGTTTGCTTTTTTGCTTATACGTTAATGAGAACTTGAGAGTGTATGCACAGCAGGCAGCTGCTTTGCCCTTTGGTTTAGTACATGGTAAGATCTAAAATGAACCAAAACACCCCAGCATAATAACAATATGTTTCTAGTATATAGCACTTTTACAAAGCACTCTCACGTACATTGTTAAATTTATCTAGACTTTTCAACAACCTTGAGTAGTAGCAATAGCAGCAGCTTTATGACCCCTTATACAGATGAGGAAACCAAGGCCCACATAGTTTAAAAAACTCACACAATTTTTCACTGTTGACAAGGAGGACAGAAGAGATTTCTGAGGTGCAGGAAGAGGGGCCCACTTCTGGACCCCATATTAGAGGGCTCTGCTCTGGCCCTTCTCTGGCTGCATCTCATTCCTTCCCATTGCTTGAGGATGGGATGAAGGGAGGGTACCCACTCCACTTACCAGTCCTCCCCACCTCCAGATTACACTCCACTACCCAGGACTCTCGAATTTCAAGTGTGCTTCCAAGACCTGTATGGGACTCTTCCCTAGGGCCTTCCTCTTGATCTGCACCACTAGGCCCAAGAAGTAGCCAAGGGATGACTGTTTGCAGGAGCAGGGAATGAATATTGGATGTGTAGGTAGAGTGTTCACACACATGTTCATGAAATCATTCATAGCAAGGAGCAAAAGCAGGGTAGAAAGAGGAGGGAAATGGGTTGGAGTCTGGGGACTGTGAGCTAATCACAGCTGTGATCTAAAGTCCAAGGATCCCTAACTAGTACCTGGCCTTCCAGAATGTTATGAAGATATATATATATGTGTGTGTGTGTGTGTATATGTATATACATATATACACAAATATACAAGTAGGAAGATAGAACATATTTTATGCAACCATTTGATATATAACTTTTAAATATTTAGATATATGGCTACACCTCCATTTAATCTTTCACCCCAGATTCTGCAAACATTAGAGGTAGGCCAGTTGAAGTAGCATTGGTGTATATGGTAGAGATGAATGAAAATTTGGAAGAGATTATGTAATCTAGGTTGGCATAAATTTCCATTAACTCTCTTTAAATGCTCAAACAATTTATTGGCCTTCATAATTCCAGCAGTTTTTCCAACAATTCATTAAAATCTGAAGTATCAATGTCTTCAATAATTAAGGGTACTAATGATGGATCTGATGACAAAGTAAACAAGGATTTTATGTTTTATAAGTGTATTAACGCAAGCTTTGGGTTAATTACTTTGCCAAGTTCCTAAATAATACTATATTGCCCTGAAAATGTTAATAATATCTTGGATAAAAGTGAAACATTTCCTCCAGGCAATTATTAATTCATCAGCGAGAGCAGGATTAAAACTTTGCCCCAGATTCTTGACTAAGTTGATCAGCTATCCATTTTCAGCAAGAGAGTCAGTTCTGAGAGAAGGAAGGTTGCCCAAAGCAGATGAGAAAATGTATTCATGTGTCTCCCTTCAGGAGTTCACATTTGGTTTCTATAGAGATCCCCCTGCTAACCTAAGGGACAAGCTAAATCTCATCTCTTCCGTGAAGTTCTCTCTCCTAACACTGAACTTCCATAACACTTTGTATTTTTCCCACATGGAGATTACATGAGGTCACATGTGTAGGCAGAGTCATGAAGCCTCTAGTATGGAATTTGGGTTTTCTTCTGGTTGCAATGATGAGTTCCTGGAGGGTTTTCATCATTGGAAAGATGCTATCCGGTTTACATTTTGTTCATTTCCCCATCTACCTCTTTATGCCAAACCATGAGACCCTTCAAGGGATAAACTGTCTTACTTACCCTCAAATCTTCCAGTGTCTGAGCAAAGGGCCTGTTTCTTAGCAGGCGCTTAATAAATAGTTACTGAATGAATGAGCCTCTAATGAATGTCTGCACCTAAGCCTAAGCAAACTGCTTCAAAAAGAGACACAAAAAGTTCGTCAAACAGCTAGATATAGAATTAACTGTATAAGCCAGCAATCCCACTCCTAGGTATATATCCAAAATAATTGAAAAACAGATATTCACACGTATATGCGTACACGAATGTTCATAGCAGAACTATCCACAAAGCCAAAAAAGGTGGAGACAACTCAAATGTCCCCCAACTGATGAATGGTTAAAGAAAATGTGGTATAGCCATACAATGGAATATTATTCAGCCATAAAAAGAAATGAAGCACTGATATATGCTACAACATGGATGAACCTTGAAAAAATTATGCTAAGTAAAAGAAACCGGACATCAAAGGTTACACAGGTCACATTCCATTCATATGAAATATCCAGAATAGGTAAATCCATAGAGACATAAAGATAGATAATGGTTGCCAGAGGCTGATGAGAGGAGGGAATGGGGAGTGACTGCTTAATGGGTACAACGTCTGCTTTGAGGGTGATGAAAATATTTTATTTATATTTTTTTAATTTACTTATTTTACTTATTTATTTTTGGCTGCATTGGGTCTTCATTGCTGCACGTGGGCTTTCTCTAGTTGCGGGGAGCGGGGGCTACTCTTCGTTGCGGTGCACAGGCTTCTCATTGCGGTGGCTTCTCTTGTTGTGGAGCACGGGCTCCAGGCATGCGGGCTTCAGTAGTTGTAGCACGCAGGCTCAGTAGTTGTGGCTCGCGGGCTCTAGAGCGCAGGCTCAGTTGTGGTGCACGGGCTTAGTTGCTCCGCGGCATGTGGAATCTTCCCAGACCAGGGCTCAAACCCGTGTGCCTTGCATTGGCAGGCGGATTCTTAACCACTGCACCGCCAGGGAAGTCCTGAAAATATTTTAGAACTAGATAGAGGTGATAGTTGGACAACATTGTGAATGCACTAAATGCCACTAAATTGTATACTTTAAATGGTTAATTTAATGCGATGTGAATTTCATAAGAGACAGACACACAAACAGACTTTAAATCATTTAAGAAATTTGGCAGATAAAGGAAAGAGAGAAATGGGAGGAAGAGAGAGCTAAATAAATTAGTGGCTCAGAAGGTTTTTGGATAACAGGAAGACTTTTGTGTATTTTAAAGCAAAGAGGAAAAGACTGAGAGCAGGGTAACTCTGGGGTCTTCCCAGGTCTGGGAAGCTGGGGAGACTCAGACATAACGCGACAGTAAAGAGCTTGATCACACACTCTGGTAAAGAGTGTTGCAACTGGGATACTTCAAGGAGAAGTGCAACTGGAAGGAACATTAGAAATGATCTAGTCCACACTCCCTATTTACTAGTTACTCCCGTTCAAGTGACTTTACCAAGCCCACAGCTGTGTAGTGGAAACCAAGTCTCCAGACTTACTGGGTATAACAACTATGTTTATTTTTACTGTATTAATAGTTGGGATTATTCACAAATACCATTTGCTGTTTAATCTGTTGTTTATCCTTCAGTTTTCATTTTTTATTCAACAAGTTTATGTGGTAAAGTGCTAGGAATTCAGGAGGCAGACATGTTTGGCAGATGAGTCCCACTTAACCCTAATGATACTATGTGTGCCATTAACTCCCAAGGCCCGGTAGCCTAATAATACTGCCAAGAAGCTAGCATGCTGGGGATTTATTTATCTTTGTAGCTCTGAAGTCTGATAGCAAAGGAAGTTTGTTCTGTGTGTGTGGGGTTATGGGTGTGCCTATGTATGAGAGGTATCTTTTATTAATTAATTAACTTTTTAAATAGGAAATCATTCTTAGAATGCAAAAAGTACAAAAGGTACACAGTGAAAATTCTCTTTTTCTGCGTCTCCCACCTACCCAATTCCTTTACCTAATGGCAGTCCATGTTATCCAGTTTTTGTGTGAACTATTTGCTTGAACTATTTGCTTGTTTTCCATTAGAGTTATTTTATGCATACAACAAACAAATACATGTATGCATATACTCCCCTCCCCATTTTTACACAAATAGCATGCTGTATACCCTGGTCTGTACTTTTTTATGACATCATGTTTATAGATATTTATGTTTTTTTCTGGACCTCTCCTGTTATCTATTTTATTTTCCTGAAATGGATACAGAGAAGGAATTTCTATGTAGGAGAGTCCTCAGTCATTTCTATAGCTTCATGATACCCTGTTGTTAGATAAGCCATTATTTTTTTAACTAGTCTCCTACTGAGAGACATTTAGGTAGTTTCTAATATTTTGCTATTAGAAAGCTGTAATGCATAGCCTTTTACATGTGTGTGCAGGTATATCTGTAGAATAAGTTATAGAACTGGACTAGCTAGGTCAAAGGGTATATACATGTAATTTTAATGTATCTTGGAAAATTGCATCCCATAGAGTTTGGTGCTGGTTTCCACTCCCATTAGCAATATCTGAAAAAATTTGTTTTGCCACATCTTCACCAGTACATTGTGTTGTCAATAATTTTGGAGTTTTGCCAGTATATTAAGTATAAAATGGTGTCTCAGTGAGGATTTAATTTGCGTTTCTCTTGCTTTGAGTGAGATTGTTTTTATATGTTTAAAAGTCATTTTATTTCTTTTCCTATGAACTATTTGCTTGTTTTCCATTAGGTTATTGGACTTTTATGCATTGATTTATAGCAGGTTTTTGTATATTATAGAAATGAGCAATTTGTTTATGATATGAATTATAGAACTTCCCAGTCTATCTCTCTTTCTACTTTGATTATGATGATTTTTGCCATATAAAAATTTGTTTTATTTTTATTACAGTGATGTTATGTATCCTTATATTATGACTTCTGGGTTTTGTCTCATATTTTGCAAGGACTTCTCTCATTTCAATATTATTCTTTTTAATTCTCTCCTTATTTTTTCTAATAATTTTGTGGTTTTATTTGTATGCTTTTAATTTATCTGCAATTTATTTTGATGCATTTGGTAAATTGTTGGGTGTTGTCCCAACACCATTTTTCCATCACTGAGCATACAATAAACACAAATGCAATTTGTGTTTATCCCTCCAGTACAACTTGAATCAAAATATGGCTTTGGATTTCCTAAGGAATCAATATTGATTGAATTCCTACTATGTGCAAGGCATAATTTCGAAATGTTTTCTTTCTGATTTTCCCTTCGAGAAGAAATGTAGACAGAGTTTTAAGCCTTGATATCCAGAAACTTCTTTTAGTAGGTAAAAAAAAAAAAATCTTCAACAACGAAGGGTCTCTTGCTATCAGTAGGAACTAGTTGTAACTCTCCAGTGAGACAGTGAGCTAGTTAAAGCTGCAAGCAAAGAAAACACAAATGGTTCTTTGTAGGTATGAGTTCTCCTCTGTCACTAGGGCAAGAAAATTAAATAGATGACAGGACAGATCTTTAAAATCACAATATCTATGAACATGAGATCCTGCTATGTATATAAAGACAGTGATGATAGACATTATGTAAATATTCCCTTGAAATAGGGCTTGTGGGCTCAAAATGCACCAGTACCAAGAGATTCTAAAATAAGGCTTTGTCTTTTAAGTAAACTTTGCTTTAGTACAAGAAAGAATACCATGAAGACTGAAAATCTCAAATCCTGTATTGAAACAATTCTAGTTATATAAACTATTAATAGGAACTCAATGATTTGTTAGAGCTATTGATGAACTCTTCCTCCAGCCTTGCTTTACTACAGTCTGTAATCACTGGCTATTTACTCTTTGACCTAATAGCCATCATGCTTCTAGCCCAAATCTACTAATTATCTGACATTGGAAACATCATACCCTAGAAAAGATTCTAATAAAAACCAAGTTGTACTCTATATTGCACAGATTCATAATGTGCACATGTGTATGTGTGATTTATCCACGTACAATGTAAAGAAATATCTATGGGGAGGGGGCAGGAATAAGAGCCAGGGGGTATGAGTCACAGGCAGAGGAGAGAGCAAAATGCAAGGAGCAAATACAGGGATACCCACTCTTTTAAAGAACATACAGAAACTAAGGGTGAACAGGAAGGAGAGGCATTTACAGTTTGATATTGCCCATCTATATCATAAATAGCCCTGATTGAAAGCAGCTCCAATAATACACCAAATTCTATAAATCATTAATTTTCAAATCTCTCTCTCCCATTGGGGTAAATCAGCATTTGCTACGAGGAGAGAGACAGTTGTTTTATTTTGGCTGCTCAGAGCACAACCTTCTCTGAAAGCACATTAAGAGAGAAATTCCCTATTGGCCCCTGTTCTTCTTAGGGCTATGAATGACTTTGCCTCTATCTAGACCTGCTAAGGAAAGGCTAAGGGCGTTTATCTTATGCTGGTTCTAATATAAAATGAGAAATTTTGGACGATTTCATTTTTTTGTATCTGTCATCAGAGAAGTGGGGCTGTTAATGCCCACCCTACAGAGGTTTTCTTATGGTACATCAAATAACATGTGGTCTAGCAGGTAGCTAAACTTCAGTAAAAGGTAATGATGATAGTGATAATGATCAGTGTCTCACGAGACAGAGGTGAGTGAAAATGACCTGATTCCATCATGCTTGGAATCATCTAGTTCCATCTAAGTCTCTCTACTACCGAAAACCCTTACGGTAGATTGAGCCTGGGTCCATCTGAGGATTTGTGAAGCAACATTGGTTCCTCCAGAGCACCAGCTCAGGCTGACCTGGTAACCTCTTGATGTTACCACATTACTTATTCCTACTTCTTTTGTGAGGCATAGGAATAATTTTTGAAACAGTAGCGATAAAAAAAAGTTTCTGATGAAATAATGAGCCTTCCTTATTTTGAGCTTTCCTTTGATGCTTGCCACCTCCCTCCCATTGTGGCTCTTTGTCCACCATTGAAAAGGCCAGTGTCCTCAATTTGTGCCCAGCTGGAGAGAGAACACTGAGCTGAAGAGTGCAAAGAAGCAAAGAAATCACACTGAGATGATATTTTCCTTTATGAGACATTGCAGCAGTAATAACAGAGAGAATGTCTTATGAGCTGACTATCAGTTTCAAATACGGAAAATGTTTCCTGGCTTTGGGGCAGTCATTATGCCCTTACATTTTAGATGTCACTAACAAAGCAAGTGAGAGGTTTGTCCTATATAAATAACATATTTAACATAAAGAGAGAAAAGAAAAAGATAAAAATGCCTGCTTCCTAAATCCTGATATGTACCAAGAGTCCTGCACATTTGGTAAGAGAGTCACATTCTTGATCCTGATGCTTTATTCTTACCCCTCTCCAGTTCACTTTCTTTTTTTCATAATGTCTTGCTATTTTTGTATGATTTTGATACCTTCTTTTATGTCTTTAATTACTTTCAGTATACTTATTTTGCAGTCCAGATTGTTCAATCACCTGAAGTTCTCAGAGGTCTAAATCTGCTGTTTGCTTTGTCTACTACTCTCACTCATGGCTTTTAGTTTTGTAACATGTCAGTACATCTTTGGCAGGGCTTTCTCTACAAGAAACCTAGGTGACCTATATGAAGCTGTGGCCCTCCAGAGTATTTCTGGATTTGCTCCTGCCCAATGCCACAAGAATATTACCAGCTTGAGACCAAGTTTGATTTTAATTCTTCAGCTTAGAGGTCACTGAACTTGGTGGGTAGTAAATATGATAAATTTCCAAACCTGTAAAGCATAGTCACAGATTCTCACGGGAGACTTTCTGAGAATTTCCCATCCATGGACCAAGAAAAGACAAGCACCCTGTGATAACAGATAGATTTATTTTCCCTAGGCCATCCTTTTAAGGGTCACAGTTTTACATGGGGATTGTCCGTTCCAAATTCCTGACTTTCATGGGCCCTGTCCCCATAGGGGGTTAAAACCTAATCCCTGCGGTCACTGAGACTGGGAAGTGCTCTTCAAGGCAGATACATTTTCCATGGCTTACTCCTCTCATTTCAGTTCCCTCTTTGTATCTGAAACTTGGGGAGTTCTGTACTTGCAAACTTAGTTTTTTTGGCCATGTAACGTGGCTTACAGTATCCCAGTTCCCTGACTAGGGATCGAACCCGGGCCCCGGCAGTAAAAGCGCCAAATCCCAACCACTGGACCGTCAGGGAATTCCCTTTAGCCATTTATTTAAAAGACTGTATGTTCTATTTTATTTGGAACATCTTAACATTTTTGGTGGAAGCGTTTTTCAGATACCTGTTCCACCATATGGCTGGAAATAGAACTATCAATTCATTCTTCGTGCTGCAGCCAGAGAGAATTTTTCAGCATACAAATTTGATTTTGTTATCAGTCTTACTTAAAACTGGAGTTGCTTCCCAATGATCTTAGGGTGGAAACTAAAATTCATAACCTACAAGACCCTGAATGGACATTACCTACTTCCCCATCCTCATGTTGCACCATATCCCTTCTCATTCTCTGTGTTCTACTTACACTAGGGTTCTTTCCAGTCCTAGAATGTACCTCACTTCTTCTTACCATAGCAACTTTGCACATTCTGTTCCCCCTTTCTTGAACACCCTCATGTTCCTCCAGTTCACTCACCCTTTAGATCTCAACGTAAATGTGCAATTGCTGTTGTCTAGGTAAGTTGTCTAGTTGTCTAATATATGTGTATATTGACCCAGGTACCCTCTCCTTTATTACACCTATCAGAGTTGTGCTTTTACATTTATTTTTGTAATTATTTATTTAATGTCTTTCTCACCCACTGGACTTCAAGCTCTGTGAAGGCAGGTGCCATGTCTGTTCTTGTTCACCATTTTTATTAGTCAGTAAAAGTAACGCTAGCTTCTACCTTCACACTAACACAAAAAAATCCTGAAATCTCAATAATTTCATAACATAAAATTTTACTTCTCATGCCATAGTCAGATGCAGATTAGCCAACTCTTCTCCAGCTGGACCCCAGAGACCCAGATTGTACCACCATCTTCAACATGTTGCCATCAGGATCACAGTGGAAGGAAAAGAGAACAAAGGATCTTGTGGGAGATTCTTATGAGCCAGACCAGGCATGCATCACTTCCACCCACATTCCATTGGAGGGAACTCAGTCATAAGGCCCTATTACAAAAGAGCTGGGAAGTATAGATTACCTATGTATCCAGGAAGAAGAGGAGAAGATGGTTATCAGTGAGCACTCAAGTATCTGCCACACCATTGTATTTTCAGCAAAGAGCAGTTCCTGACAATAAGAAATTCTCAATAAACACAGATTGAATGAATCAACAAATGGATGAATGAATGGATGGAGGATGGATAGGTGATGGAGGGTGGAGGATGGATGGATGGTTTTGTTGTCAGTGATTCAGCTAGTCTGTAAGTTCTTTAAGCATAGAGACCATATCTGTATTGTTCATCATGATAGAGAAGTTTGGGGCATATACTAGGAGCTCACACAAGAATAAATGATCCCCACTACTTGGGAGATTTCGTGGAAGAGATGGACTCCTAGTGGATCTTTAAAGAGTATGGAAAAAATTGGAAAAGCAATTTAAGAAGTGAATTTATGAAGGAATAGATAGGGGGAAAAGTAGAAGAAAGGTTAATGTGAATATGGTTGAGAGTAAAAAGGGAAGGAATCAGCGGAGAATGGAGAACCTTAGAGAGTAATGCCTCACCAGGCTAGTGTCATCTAAACACCGTGTCTGCCAAGTCCCAGACTCCATCATTTTCTCTTTTGATGTATTACAGCCTTACACCTAGGAATAAGGGTGCCTCTCTAGTGAAATAGCACCTTTTCCCCTCCCATTTTGACCCTTAGTGTTTAAAAGGAGTAAAATGTGCTCAGGAAGTATGTATTTGGATTGGTCAGAAGTTGGTACTACAGAAGGCAGTTTGCCCCTAACCATGCAGAATGGTAAGCCACACTAGTTCCAGCCCCCGCGGTCCGGCCAGGATTTCGCCCTAGCCCTTCTCCAGTCAATACACAGAGCTGCCTGGTGCCATCGGGAAAGGGCTGTATTTTAAAAAATGAATGAAGTAGGACAGCCAGAATCTTTCCATTCTTTATGTTCTCCTCTGCTTTCTGCCCAGGAATGGGGGCCCCTGAGAGCTGCAGGTGAGCTGCATGAGGGTGCCACCCTCCCCTGACCTGAGAAGGGACCAGGGCTACAAAAGTAGCCAGCCCTACGTGACAGCTTCTGAGATGCACCGTCAGAGTTAGTGACCGGGGAGCCGCTCTACCTCTGGGGCTACAGCAGTGCAGTGAGCTTTAGCGGATCAATACTTTAGTCTTGTCATGCTAATTGCTCATTGGTTGACATTCATGATCCTTCCTTGCTCCCTCCCTATGTAAACTCTTTACAGCTGGAACAGCGAGATGCAAAAATCCTGAGCCTTCAAAGCCAGCTCCTGAAGAAGAGAGAGGGCCTGGCAGCTGAGGTATGGTGCTCCCCCATTTTCTTGCCTCCCCCCCCCCCTTAAAAAAGCTTCATGTGTTTCTGCATGTGATGGTGTGATAGGGAGACGCACAAAAAAATGCCTGGGGTTAACACGCCTGCAACAAGTAAATGGTATTACCTTTTCAGAACAAAACAGTATCTCCTCTCCTTCCACTCCTCTTCCACACCCGCCCCCCACAAAAAACCCAGAAAATAGAAAAATACCCACCCTTTCTATGAGTTTGGTTTTGGTCCTTCTTCTGTTTTGGTGAATCGTTCACCTTCCACCAGCTCACAATGAACATGTATCTGTACTGTCCTCTTTGCTCCCTGACTAAGGCATGTCAGACCGAGCTGCCATGTGTGTGTGTGCGTGTGTGTGTGTGTGTGTGTGTGTGTGTGTGTGTGATCACGCCTACCATATTGGCTTCCTGTCCCTGGAACATCAGCTTTTCTAGCTGGCTGAGCCTGTCCCCACAACCAGTGTTGCCACTGAGACCACACCAACTCCTACCCTGTAAGCTTCAGGCCTGTGCTATGCAGGGTTTTGTTAAGCCGTTTAGTATTAATTGATTTTTTTTCCATTTTTTTCTTTCTTTCCCTGGGCGGGTCAATAGCTGGATGCTTCAGGAGCAGAGGATCTATCAGCTGCAGACCAAGCATAGGGAGACGCAGGCAGACCTGGAACAGAAACCCGGCCAGCTCCAGCCGCTCCAACAGTACTTGGTAGCCAGACAGTCGGCAGCAGGAAGTATGCCACGGGCCACGAGGCAGGAAATGACCCAATCCTCGAGGTCTGGTAAGTTTCCTCACTTTTGGAAAGTAAGGCAAATGATAACCAAGCCTGTTTTTCCTTCCTTGAAAGAGTCAGCAGCATTTCTGCTGATTTCAGTTAATGAGTTAAAGATCAAAATCGGGATGCCCCCCGCAGATCTGCGAGCATGGAGGGGTTGTGAGGGAAGAATGGGAGTTTGCGGGATAGATGAGGGCTAACCAAACTCTGATCCTATGGTGAGCCACTGCAGCCAAGCAGATGTCCTGAGTATCGACCCCTGCATCTTATTGATTTCCTCTTGGGGCCAAGAATGGGGTGGACCTACGGAGGACAAGAGGAGAACCGACACCCTCCCAGAGGGCCATGCAACCGTAATCAGTGATAACAGTGTTAAGTGGTCAGCCTGGAGATGAGGTTTGCTCAGATCTATTGATCTGCACTCCCCTGAGATATAAATCCTTCTGAATTCGCTTCTGTGTATATAAGTATTTATAATTAAAATAGCCTAGGAGCCTCTTACAGGCACAGGGAGAGTGGCCCATCCCAGGGTGGGGTTTGATATCAGTCTCTTCCCTCTCCCTACTTTGTGCACTCTTCCCACTCTCTTGCATCTGTTTTTACATCTCGTTGTCTCTTTTGAACCCTATTTTGCTCACCCTCTGAGTGACAGGCACAATGTCTCAGACTATCAGAAACTGGGAAAAATCTATTCTTTCTGAATGCAGCCTCCGGCTGAGGAAGGAGTGCCGCTCTCCCCAGTCAAGGCTATAGTTTCTGCATTCAGGAGCCTGGACTCAGAAAGGAATGGGCTGTTTGGGGAGTGGGGACAGTGAGGGGAAGACTTCTTTAGTTGTTGCTTTGTTCTTGCTTTCATTGGGGCATCAGGTTGGTTTCAGTAACAAACAGCTTTATCACCCAAATGTGTTAGCCAATGCCAAGACCCTGTGTTGCCTTGCTCGCTATGTTAAATCTGGGAGGATAATTTGAAGGGCCCCACACTCCCGTTTCTCAGCACCTCATAAATCTAAGCTCACATGAAGTGAACAGAGCATCCCTTACCCAAGGGAAAAAGGAAGGATGCTGAGGACTTGTTTAGGAGCAAAGCCCTTGAAGCCAGCCAGCAAGAACAAAACCATTGACCAAATCTTTGTCCACTGAAAGGACAACCTTATAGAGGATTGGAACTATTCAGCTTTAATGTTTAAAAATTTGGGTGGCAAGGAGAATGGTCTTTCAAATCATTTGCTGTGCTCCCTAAACCTACCATCTGCTTTGGTGTCCAGGGTACAAATCTGTTCTTTCTGAATCCATCATCTGCTTTGGTGTCCAGGATACAATCTTTTCAGTTTTGGAACTTCTGACTACTTCCATCAGGTGTCTGCCTTGCTTCAGTGCTTAAACCTTGAACTGTGTGTCTTTGTGCTTCTGCCTCAGCAGGTTTCATTAATTTGTAATTGATGCCTACAGAATTGTTTAAGGACTTCTGGATTTTATGCTCGTCGAGGGTGTGTGTTAGGGTGTGTATGCACTGTCTAGGATGTGGGGAGAATTCACTGGGTTTTGCTTCTCCTTATTTTAGAATGTTTAGTCACTCTGGTCCATCTGTGTGAGTTAATAAATGTATGTCTGTGTATCTCTGTGCTGGTGTCTGTACTTGGGAAGCAGTGAACATAAGCAGGTTAGAGCAATGCCCCACATTTCTCTACCATTTGCATTAACTGTGTCTTCCCTAGATGCATATTAAGCTTTGCTATTTTTTTCTTTTTATTCAGAGGTGGTAGTTTCAGAACTCAAATCTAGCTCATTTGTCTCTTTTAGCAAATGATTGAGGGTTAGGGATTATTCCAATTGTCAGTCAAGGGTCAGTATTTTGGACTCCACTTGGCTTAGATAATTTATAAAGAATAAAATCTAATAGGTATAATCACAGTAGCCTTGGCTTAAGAATGTTTCTAAGCATACTTGAGACTGATAAACACTTCAAGCTAAAAATGGAAGAATGTTCCGGTTAGTGACTTGTATGCTTCTGTGGTAATGGAGAGAATTGGAATGCAGTTCTCTTTGTTTGATTTATATGGCAACACCCAGAATGTGAAAGGTGTATTTTACTGTAGAAATAAACTTTCAACATTGACCTAGAGAACAGAAGACCCAGGCTGGTACTTAAATCCTTCTCTGCTAGGTTATAATGAAAAGCATAATTTAAAAGAATAGATTTTTTTTTTTAGGAAGAAAAACCTTGACATTGGTATCTTTCTCCCATTGTTTGCAATATTTGTCAACATGTGCTTGCATGATTTCTCTGAAGAACAAGCTTATTTGGAGAAAATGATCTAAGTTTTAGAATTGAATACACTTCACTAATTAAATGAGTTTTCTTGTGATTTTAGTGCCACTAAATCTAAATAGCACATAAATTAATTCATTGCTGTCTTGTGCTACTGTTTCTACAGGTCGTATTTGAAAGCTTGTTGCCAGCCATAGGGAAATGATTTTATTATGGAATCATCTAGTGGCTTAGGATAACAATCTTCAGTGTCTGCTCTTGTAGGAATTTAGCCCCTATGTTATAGATACAGTCATATGCTATATTTGCCTTTTATGTTTTACTACATAATGATATATTTTTCAGTCCCATTTTCCTAATAGGTTTTACATTCAACATATTTTATAATGCAAGGATAGAAATATTTCACTGTTGTTTCTATATTCATTGTGTAGAATATAATGATATCAATATTTCACTGTTATTTCCACGAAACCATGTATGTATCATGTTTCAAGCCTTTCTGAACATCTTGACATACTCATTTGATCCTTAGAGCAAACTTAGGAGACAAGTTAGAGCAAGAGTCATTATCTCCATTTTACCAATAATAAACATGCACAATGTGAGGCAGATATTTGTGTCAGACTTGGGCCTATGACCTGAGGCTATGGGCTCCTGGTCAAGTGCTCTTTGTAAAACTGCCTGCTGCTGCCATTAATGTTTAATAAAATTTTAGCATATTCTGTATTTCCAGCACCTATTACAACCACTGACATGCATATAAGGCAAATGTTGGTCGATCTTAATTGATCATTAGTATTCTACTCATGCAAGAAAAGGTTACAAGTAAGTATTTCAGGCATCTTCCTTCGGCCTTTATCATACCACAAGTAGCTGCAGAATCCAATGTCATGACAAATCTTTTTTGTTAGCCTGAGAAATTCTGTGAATTATTAATATGCCTAATCAATAAGTTTGCTCCCCAGAAACATGCCCCTGTCAAAACATAGTGACTATATATTATTTACTATAAGTCACTGTATTTCACAAAACCATTGCACACATATTTAGTCTTCATACCTACCAACATTTGCTTTTAAAGAAACATTATGTAAAATTTGAAGTATCTAGATGAAGTGCTTAAAGTCAAGCATAAACTTTTCCTCTTCCTGAAAAAAGCACTGCTCCTTCCCTCAACCTTCTCACCAGTTCAGGGATTCTTAACCTTCTCTGTGCCATGAATCCTACTGCCAGTCTGCAATAGACCTGAAGCCTATGGACCTCTTCTCAGAATAATGCCCTTAAATATATGAAATAAACTATATAGAATTACAGAGGAAATTAATTTATATTTAAATTCAGTTATCAAAATATTAAAATCAATTAAATATTAAAAACAATTTTTATGTTATATGTGTACTTTTTATTAATATGTTGATAGTTCCAGTGATGGATCTACAACTGTAATTTTAAGGTGGTGATAAGAATAAGAGATATTTTGAGATTACCTACAACAATACATGATATGGCTGTAATATGAAAATAGCTGTAACCATTACTGTGGTTTGTTTCCTACAGTTATAATTGAAGGAAATGGTAAATTGTTCAATATTAGTGAAAATAAATGTGTGATTATTTTTTCCCCATCCAAGTTCACAGACCCACTGAATTCTATCCATGGACTCTTTAGGAATCAGTGGATGCCAGGTTAGGAACCCCTTCTCTAGCTAGTTCCTACTCATTTTTCAAAACTCAACTGAAGCATCATCTCGTCTAATGAACTTCACCAACCCTCCCCCAGATGGAGTTAGCTGCCACTCTTCTGTGCCTCAAGAGAACCCACAACCTCTCTAACCCAACACTTAGCACAGCACAAGGTCTGCATCAATTTACTTGTCTGTCCCTCCCAAAGAGAACACATTCTTGAAGCCATGGGTCATGGCTTATAGTAACACTACCCAGCACAACGTCTGGCACGTGGCAGCGGTTCACTCGATATTGAAAAGGAAGAGGAAGGAAAATTCAATGAGGAGGAAGCCATAAGTCACAGAAAGTTAAAATTAACAAAAAATTAAAGTCAGTAGCTTAAATGTCTGCTTGAGTCAAATTTTCCATTAATGGCACCTTCATATCCCAGGCAGTAAAGATGTGGATGATGTTCTGCTTCCCTTTTAGTGCAACTCGCAATTTATAGCCTCCTAAACAATCATAATCCCATATTGAGGGGCTAATAATAATAATATCCCAGTTTCAGACCTGTTTTTTTCCTTTTAGGTTCTCATTAATACAGACAAGGGAAAGAGTCTGTAGGGACATTGAGAGAAAGGACTTTCTTCACACCTTGAGCTTTTAGGGCTTTATCAGTCAAATTTAAAAAGCCAAGAAAAGTGATTTTGATTTTAAGGCACATATATAAATGCGTAAATTCTCCCTAAAACCATGTGTACTTGAAAATGATTGTTAAGATTTCCTTGAAAAATAGAACACTACTAATAAAAGCCTCAAGTTCTTAGCACAAATGCTTTGTGTAGGATAAGCATAGATGCCTATTCACAGGAAGGTACCCTTTTAGACATGCCCTCAACTTCTTAATATTAGTGCCACATAAAAATCGGCATTTATTCATGCATATTAATGTTGTATGCACCTCTTCTTTCCCAATAATAAATACTTGCCGTCCCTACCCAAATGAATGCACATTTACATATCAATGTGAGGCTGCATATTTCTTGGGTGCAAGTTGATTTTGATCTACAGTGGACTTGTTTATTATAGGAAGAAGAGGATAGAGATCGAAATGGAGGTAAAATTGGAAAAAATGTATAGCCATTTTTATTGTCTAGTAGCTGTTTTCCATTCAATATTTTTGTGCACGAATGCATATTGAACCTGAGTCTTTGATTACCAGTCCAATAGCTTTCAGTACACCTCTCTCTATAGAATATCTTATTGAAATATACTAGTCAACCCAAAATTTAGATTACAAAATTGAATCTGAGTTAATATAGAGTCCTAAGATCTTGACTCGGATAAAGCTCATATCACACCATCCTTTAAAAAGGCACTGACCCATGTGCACTGCATGTATTCTACAAGGATATCTTCTCAGGGTCACTGGTGACTGTCCACAGAGCAGACGCCTAAATATCCCTGTGGACCTGACTCCCATTACAGCATTCACCTGCTTTCACCCACTGAAGCAGAAAGCTGAAAAAGTAGTATTCAAAGTCCTTTATTCCGAAACAGAGTGTTGGTGGAGCAAAGGAAAAAGATTGGACAATGACTCTGACAACAGATAGGGAGAAGTAGCTCGCAGTGGAACTGGGGCTCAGAGGATTAGTCTCAAAGCGGCAATCCATATTTGAGCCTCTTCATCTTTTGAAAGGAAGTTCCCACTTCCTTCCTAAGGAAGTAGCCTTAACTGATATTCTTGTCTCTAGGTTTCGAAAGATACATTGCTTATTGCATGCTCTTTTAACCTTTACCTACCTGCTTCTCTCTGATATTATCATTCTCCTCTTTCATTTTTATTTCTCTCATTTCTGCTCTCCTTACTCTTTTTTTTTTTTAATAGCTACTTTATTTATTTATTTATTTATTTATTTATTTTTTAGCTGTGTTGGGTCTTTGTTTCGTGCGAGGGCTTTCTCTAGTTGCGGCAGGCGGGGGCCACTCTTCATCGTGGTGCGGGGGCCTGCTCTCCTTACTCTTTTGAAACATTTTATATTTTGAGTTAACTGTTACTTTAAATTTACCGATTTGGCATATAACCCTTGAGCTCTTCAGGAGAAAAGCCTACCCAAATCTAAAAGGGGAGAAATATTTTTAGCAGGCAGATAAATTGATCTAAATACACAGAAAAACATTTGCTAAGACTTGTTTTGCAAATAAATATAGGCATTCATAGTTGATATGATTATGTTAGAATTACAGCAAGAATTTGATATTTATAATCACCCTTAATTTAGGCAATGCCGTCTTCAAGGCAGGAAGGAAAATATGGCTCTGGAAACACAAGTCAAACAAGCAGACTGGGAAAGAAAGCTTAAATAATATACTATATAACAAAAATTTATTTAAAAGAAACAAAGAAACACCTGGACAAATAGACTGTTAACAGAATCATAGCTTGAAATAAAGAGATTGCATAAAGCAATTGGCTTATGAATTTAATAATCAATAGAAGTTATTTTCAATCATCCACATTTCAAATACTATTTGAAAATTATAAATATTTTAAAAATAGAAAAATATTTTCAAAACAGAACATTGTAAATATTTTCAAAACTATTCTCAGTAATTATCATCTATTAAAATGTAAGCTCTGTGTCTAATAATATAATGAATCAGATGTGAAGAGAGAAAAACTGAGAGTATGTAGAGGATAATGGAGTCAAGAACAGGAAGCAGCTTTGGGGATGGATAAAGGACAAATCATTCCAGACAAATGTGATCACTCTTTTAAATCGCATTATGAGATTAATGGATGAAGGGAATGCACTAGAGGTAATATATATGGATTTTACTAAAGCATTTGATACACTGCTCCATGAATTTCCACTTGCAAAATTAATTCAAATTGGGTAGAATATGTGCACGGTCACATAGATGGAAAATTGGCTGAAGGATCATAAACAAAGGGTAACAACAAATGGTGGTCCCTCACGTTTAGGTGGGAGACAGTGTCCAGGACAACCCTGAGGACTGATGCCCACTTTAGTATCATATAACCACCTCACTAATGATCTGGGGAAAGGGAAGGAAATTAAAGAATTCGCAGAGTTTGACATAGGAAGTGTCACAAACCATGATACAATTAGAGCACAAAAATGAGTTAAAAATAAAAGTGGAGAGTAGAATTAAACATAGGTGATACTTAACCTCTTCTCACAACTAAAAGAACAAAGGATTACTAGGAATATAGTTATATACAATTTTCATTTTAATTGTTAAAACACTAATTAGGGAAAGTCCATTTAAAACCATACTGTCATTAAATAGGGTGGTTCTTTATTCAGTTAGAATGTGAAATGTTATGCTCCTGGTTGCTCCAAATTTGAATTCATATAAAGAATTCATAGATAGGTTGAAGGGACAAGAGATTGATTTCTGAGAAAAGAATTTAATTATATCCACTTAAGTGCATAACTACTAGGGTATCAGTAATTTCCCCAAATACCTGGTGAGTTCAGAGCAAATAAGCACCTTGAGTGAACTTTGGCTCACTATAAGAATTTTCCTGATATAAATGTCTCCAAATACCATTTTGATAACTTCCAGGACAACTTTACTATTATTTCTGATGTTGTAGTTGGAATTGTTGAAACCATATAAAATGTCATTGTTTAGAAACAGAATGAACTCTTAAAAAGTGGACTGGATGAAACTTGATTTTCCTTTAACACAGAGCAGGATCTTATTTATAATCAAAGCCCTTTCACATTCACCATCTCATCAAATCCTCTTAGCCACATTGGGAAGGACGTATTATCGTCCCCAAATTACAGATGTGGAAATTGAGGCTCAGAAAGGATAAGTGACTTGTCCAAGACTATGCTATTAATAAATGACAGAATCATTTCTAAAGCCCACATTTTATGGACACCTAGCATTGGGATCTTTCCACTAAACAACACTGTTTCCCACGCGTATACCATGAAAGAGACCATCTCAGAAGCCATATGCCAGGATCTGACCTTGACTTTGTTCATTCCGTGCTGAGTTAGAAAACATTATGGAAAGGACCTAGCATGGAATCTGGGACATGGAAGTCAATAATGTTTAGCTCCTTTTTGCTTTTTACCCTATTTACAATTTCTTCATTCAGCAAAGAGTTATCAAGTACCTAATGGGTGCTGGGTGCTGTCCAGCTGTGCACATCTTAGTTTTTCTTCTTAATCATCTTGGTCTTCCTCTTAAGCTCAGGTCTCCCAAGTTCACCAGAAACTCCATGAGAGAAGACCCTGTGTCTACCCGTTCACTGCAGTGTCCCCAACACCTAGCAAATACTCAAAATATACTTCCTGAGTTAGAGAGAAAACATTCAGCCTCCCGCCTCCAAAGCTCCCCTGAACTTTGGCGAGGCTTGTGTGCCTGCTTAGTTCCTTCCCACAGCATCAAATACAATGGCCCACAAGCCACTGCACACACTGAAAGAGTGGGAAAAAAGTCCTGGATAGGGGCATGAGGAAGGTAGATAATGAATTCATTTGTCAAGTTACTTTTTCTTCTCTTGCACCAAATCACCCCAAGGGCCTATATTGCCATAACTGATAACAAGCAAACCACCATGCTGAAGTAGTTGGCTACTGGGACATCCTTTGCTGAATAGTAAGAGACAGACATTCTGCTTCTCCTATGCCCATAGCCCAGCTGCTCCACAGAAAGCCCTGCAGAGGCGTGGCAGGAGCCCACTGCTTTGCAGCTTCTGGATAATCTTCTTTCCTGCAAATTTGGAAGGAAAGCCTTCATTATAGAAACACTTGGCAGTTCTTTGGTGAGTAGGCCAAGCCAAGGACACAGCAAGGGACACGTAGCCCAGGTAGAGATGCACAACATGGAAGCCCCCATGCATAAAGCCACGGCCAGGGTAAGGACCTGACCAGGGTCACCTCTCCTGCTGTGTCTGCAGTCAGTTCACATTCCCACTAAACAAAGGCAAAAGATGCACATCTGCTCAATTCCTGCCCTTTACCCAGCGCTGCCTGGGAATGTATTACATCACAGATATTTCCACCCACAATTGAATTAGTTATATTATTTTCAAAAAGAATACCTTTGTCATTTCTAACCCTCTTCTTCTGCATTAGACGTATTACAGTTGGGTGAGTGCACCTGAAGTCTTCAGTGAAGTGTCAGGTGTAATTTAGCACTGGGAGATGAATTATGGGATTGCTCTTTAGGAAAAGGCTGGGAGCTCAGCCCTGCCTGTCAAATAGGTCCCTGCCTTCTAGCGGACTCTGCAGGTGAATGAATCAGTATTTGGCATATCAGCATTTCATAGAGCCTCCATGCTAATGTCTTTTTGAAATGAAACCGAGAAAGCTGTTAACCTCAGTTAGCCGAGTGTCCCCTCTGTGACCGGAATAAATCATCAGTGTAGAGGCACAGAACTCTGTTCTTATGCTTTGGGGAATGAGAGCCAGGGCTGTGGAGAAACGGGTGGAGAGGGCCTCCAACTCTCAGAAAACTGAGGATGTTTATCTCCCTCAAAAGGGAAAATGAATATCACTTCTCCTTGCCTCCTGATTTAGCTGTTCTAAAAGTATTTTGAATAATTTGATTCAGTTAGATAGCATATCCTTACTTATCCTTTTTTCCAAGCCTTTGATCCCTCCTCAGTGAAGCCCCCCAAATATTTATATTATACTGTATATAATTACATTACAATATATGTGTGTATATGTATGTGTGTATATACATATTTATATATAAATGTGTATTAATCATATAATAGAAAATAATATGAATAATATGTGTTTTATCATAATATATAATAACATATTATATAATTGATATATTAATATTATGTGTATATAGGAACTCCTGGAATCTCTCGCAACTGAAAATCTGGTCTTAACTGCCAGAGTAGCTATGGTCAGGTGACTAGGGATTCTCTGTTCCCTACTAATTCTTGACTATTTTTCCGTGGTTCAGGTTCAAACAACATCCATACAGAATCCTCACATCAACCTTGTGAGGCAGGAGTCGTTTCTGTTTTCACATTTGAAGAAACTAGGGTGCAGAGAAGTTAAGGGAGGCAAAACTTAGGGTTAAACCCGGGCCTTCTGTCATCTGTTCCTCAGTCAGTAGATGCGGTGCAGCCATCAGTGGCCACCTTCCCTCGTGGTCTAGCGGTTAGGATTCAGCACTCTCTAACCATCAGTGGCCAGACTCGGTACTGGAATTCTTTCCCCACAAACAGATACAAACAGATATGACCTAGGCTTGCAGCCTCCTTTTTTTTTTTCTTTAAATTTTTATTTATTTATTTATTTATTTTTGGCTGTGTTGGGTCTTCGTTTCTGTGCGTAGGGCTTTCTCTGGTTGTGACAAGCGGGGGCCACTCTTCATCGCGGTGCGCGGGCCTCTCACTGTCGCGGCCTCTCTTGTTGCGGAGCACAGGCTCCAGACGCGCAGGCTCAGTAGTTGTGGCTCACGGGCCTAGTTGCTCCACGGCATGTGGGATCTTCCCAGACCAGGGCTCGAACCCGTGTCCCCTGCATTGGCAGGCAGATTCTCAACCACTGTGCCACCAGGGAAGCCCGCAGCCTCCTTTTTATCTTGAAGGCTCTTGACTGCTTCCTTCTCCAGGTGTCCCTAAAGGAAGGCTATTTGATTACTACATATGTCTTCAGCCCTTGGTATTTACAATCAACTGTACAATTGCTTTTATTAGTTCCAGTGTGCATTGTTCCCCTTCTCACTTCACCTGCCTGAGCTATGTGAGCTAGACGAGGGGGAGATGACTGAAGTTAAGGCCCATGACATTGACTGTTCCAGAGGAGCATGGAGCAAGATGCTAGGAGGTTTCTCAATCAGCAGAGAAACAAAATAGGTTAAGTGGGCTGGAAGGTTTTTAGAATACTTACAGATTCATGGTAAGATTTACTCTCCAAAATTTCTTGCATCCTAGAAAAAAATTTTAAAGCATAAATTATAAAAATGGTAATAGAACGTTCATAAGCATTCAAGTGTTGTACTTGGAAAAGAAGCTTTCTTGCGTGCTCCCATCAGTCTTTGGTTGGAGAGAGGAGGGATCAGAATGGGAAGGAAACTGGCTTGTGTGGACAGAGTTCAAACATTGATGGGATACAAGATAAAAAAAATGTTTCAAGTCCACCATTGGGTGCAACTGCATCATTTTACAAAAGTGAAAACTGAGTATCTGAAGGGTTAACCAGTTTGCCCGAGGTCACAAAACTTAAGTTGAAGAATTAGGACTTGAATGCAAGTCTTCTGGTGGGAAGCCAGCAGAGGTGGTCTAGAGGCTTGCGTTGCTTTGTTGAAAATCTCACGTGACAGTCCCAAAGGAAAGATGAGACAATGACCATCCAGTGTTACTTATTCTCAAAAGAAGACAGCCTTTATTTCCAGGCCTGTTTTTCACTTTTGTTTACCCAGGCCCAGGCCCTGCCCACCCACTACCATGCCACACCCCCACTAGCCTTCCCTGACCTCCCCAGATAAATTTAACCATGCCTTTCCCCACGCTACATTTCTAACTTTGAGCAAACCTCTGTAGTTGCACATATCCCCAGATTATAATTTATTTATTTGTTTTTTCTACAGGCTGTTAAGTTCATGTGAACTTATTTACCTCTGCATCCTCTTATAGCTGAAAAATGACAGGGACTTCATAAATGTTAGTTATGTTGAATATCATTTTCTTTCTAGGAAACTGAAGTGGTCAGGTAATTTCCATCTGAGTTTCACATAATCTGGCAACGACAAAGATTGATTTCCTGGGCCCTCGTGTTGAGGTTTGAAGGTTCATAACAGCTTCTGCTCATTCCCTTGGCCTCTGTTTAAAGACTGATCAGGATAGAAAATAATTTGCAAGTTTTTCTTATACTTATGACTAAATAGTATTGCCAGTGATTCAGAGACCACCAAAGTGTGGTTTTTTCCTAAAATTGAGATTACATTAATTTTTATTTCAGATTGAGCTACATCTCCTTGAATTTCCTTGGCATCACTTGAACAATAAAGGGCCAAAGGAAAGGAAGGGAAATATGAGAAAATTCACCATTTGTTTAGAACCTGAATTGCTGAGAGCTGATTATATTCACAAGATTAACACAGGTCTCTCCCCATCACTAATGATGTAGGGAAGTGTATGTTCTCCTAGCCTGCATCCTTGATCCAATAAGAAAACCTATGTTGAGGGAGAAATCTCATACCAACCTCTTCATTCTCCATACAATACATGCTGGGGAAACTTTTCTCCCAAAGGAACTCTACATCCCTTCTCCTTTGGTTTCGCCAGAGGGACCACACTCAGTCTTTTTAAGGATCCCTTGGCATAGGGACAGCACTCAGTCTTTTTAAGGATCCCTCAGGTGAAGGATGCAAGAAGAAAAAGAAATTTGACTAACACTGTTGGAGGCTGGGAACCTGCAGAAATTTGGAACTGTTTTTACTTTCTCAGTTGGGCTTTACTAACATCAAAGGTTGGCAACTACAGCACATGGGCCAACCACCTTTTTTTGGTAAAGCTTTGTTGCAGCCCAGCCATACCCTCTCATTCACATAATGTCTGTGGCTGTTTTCATGATACAATGGCAGAGCTGAGTAGTTGTGACCGCGACATTCTGACCAACAAAGGCTAAAATATTTACTATTTGACCCTTTACGGAGAAGAAGTCTGTTGGTCCCTGCCAAGATTATCAGCCCTCAGCAGAGAAAGGAGGTAAGAAATCTAAATGAAAGCACAATCTGAATAAGGAGTTTATTAAAAATTGGACCTAAAGCCAGCATTATAAAAGAGTTCAACTACTAGTCAGGACTCTGTTCAGGTGCAGGTGATAGAAACAACAGTGGCCTAAAAGAAATAGGTTTTATTTCCCTCACATAAGAAGTCTAGGTGGTTGCTGGCATTGATTCAGCACCCAAAACTATCATCAAAAAACTGGGCCTTTTCTATCTACTTCATCAGAACTAAAGATGCTGAGATCTTGGCTGTTCTTCATATTGGTTGCAAGATGGGTGCTATGGCATCAACCATCATGTCCATGTTCAAAGAAGGAAGAAGAGGCAAAAAGGAAGAAGGATCATGCCCTCTGCCTATTCCTTTCCACCTGGAAATGAGAGGGTTTCCCAGAAGCCCCTCTCCCACCCTTTCAGCAGATATCTGCTTATACCCCACAGCCAGACAAGTCACATATCCACCCCTTCTGCCTGGAAGGTTGGGAAAGCAAGTACTATGTACCACTCCAGACTCTGTTGGGAGTTTGCAAGAGACAGGGGACTGGGAATGGCTTTGGGGTAACCAATCAACAGTGCCTTCCACAGACAGTTTTTCTCACTTTAGGTCTGTAGGCATGGAAGGGATGATCAATGAAGAATATTTATTAAGTGACTGAACATACAGAAAGTTAAGTTGATTATTTCCTTTCCTTCATATTAAAGAAGCTATATCCAGACAGGAATTGAAAAGCCTTGTCTAAAGATACTCCCAAGGGGGAATTCCCTGGTGGCGCAGTGGTTAAGAACCTGCCTGCCAATGCAGGGGACACGGGTTCGAGCCCTGGTCCGGGAAGATCCCACATGCCGCGGAGCAACTAAGCCCGTGCACCACAACTACTGAAGCCCGCACGCCTAGAGCCCGTGCTCCGCAACAAGAGAAGCCACCGCAGTGATAAGCCCGCGCACCGCAACGAAGAGTAGCCCCCACTCACTGCAACTAGAGAAAGACCATGTGCAGCAACGAAGACCCAACGCAGCCAAAAATAAATAAATAAATAAATAAAATTTAAAAATAAAATTTAAAAAAATAAAGATACTCCCAAGGATCTCTCATGATGACAGAAAAAGAGCTGAGAAAAGGGCAGGTGGGTGCTATTGGTGAATGGCAGGACAGATGACACCTTTTGTGTTTGCTCACCACATGGTTCTAGTTGAACTGGCAAAGGGTAATTTATGGCTCATCTTAGGTACAGGCTCTACCTTGGAATTTGTGTTGGGGTTAAAAAGTGTTTGCCCCATTTCCTATAACAATGTGAACATACCTGCTTGTTGATAAACATTATACTAGTTCCTTTAAATATACCCATAAAATAACGAGATAAGGTCAAAATCTTTAGATTGGCTTAGTCTCATCTAACTATGAAATTGTAAGGAAATCTCTCCTGTTTTTTTAAGCTTACTACTTACAAAGCTATGTATTTGTGGTGTATATTCAAATTTTATTTATAATAGATAACCTCAAGAGTGGAAGAGTTATAAGTTTGAAACACATTGCATCCATACTATCTTAGAGACTTTTGTCATTGTTATAGCCATGTCAGTTTCATCTCTTCATCTATAAACTTAGGAAATGTTGCCAGATCTCACCTCCTACACAAACAACCAGAGGACAGAAATTAATCATAGCTCTACAGGGATTTAGTTTTACCAGGTGAGTTTTTCTGTGATTCTATTAGGGTAATAATGTAAAAAACAAAACAGGTTGCTTGCTTTTTCAGGGTCTAACCAGGAAAACGAAGCACTTCAAGTATTTACAACAGAGGGAATTTAATGCAGGGAATTACATGGGGGAGCTGAGCAGCTGGTATGGGTGGTGAAGTTAACAACAGTAGGAAGCCACTACCTTCCCACAAAGACAAGAGGGGAAGGTGGTGCTACCAGAATCCAGGGGCCAGGGTCCCCTCACAGAAACTGGAATCCTGTTAGGCCTACGGGTAGAGCCAGAGCTGCAGAGGAGATAGAGTTGCAGCTGGAATGTATCTCAAAGCAGAGGGAAGGGGGGAAATGTGCCTGGTTTCTCCCTCCTCTCTCCATTCTCTTTCTAGCTCCTCCCATAGGACAAACCTCGCTGGTAGCCAGTTAACTTTGGAGTCTAGAAATGCAGCCTGTGGGACTTCCCTGGTGGTTCAGCAGTTAAGAATCTGTCTTGCAATGCAGGGGACGCCAGTTCAATGCCTGGTCGGGGGACTAAGATCCCACATGCCGTGGGGCAACTAAGCTCACACGCCGCAACTACTGAGTATGCGTGCCACAACTAGAGAGCCCGTGTGCCGCAACTACAGAGCCCACATGCTCTGGAGCCCGCACGCCACAACTAGAGAGAAACCCGCACACAGCTACAAAGAGCCCACGCCCCACAATGAAAGATCCCGTGTGCCGCAACTAAGACCCAACAGAGCCAAAAATAAATAAATAAATAAATAAATAAGAAATGCAGGCTGCAGGGGTTCAGCTCCCAGCCCTACAGAGCAGAACAGGGAAAGAATGAGGAATGGAATTGAAAACAAACACTCCCAGAAACAACACAGAAGCCTCCCCATTGGTGAAGACCTACACTTTGGCCTCCAGCAATTATTAAGTTGTACCTCTCGTCTATCCAACTTGAGTTCTTTCCAGTGTTGGTTAGAATGGTTATGTCAGTACTGTAACCATCTTTATTGCATATCAGTGGATGATAAACATTACTAGACTTTGTAGGAAATGTAATAAAATCAAAAACAGAATCCCTGATTAGATGTAGTTTACCCTTACATTTATTTTTTTTAAGTAATTTTTTTTTATATTTATTTATTTTATTTATTTATTTTTATTTTTGGCTGCGTCGGGTCTTAGTTGCGGCACACAGGATCTTCGCTGTGGCATGTGGGATCTTTCATTTCGGCACATGGACTCTTCATTGCAGCATGAGGGCTTCTCTTTAGCTGTGGCACATGGGCTCCAGGGTGTGTGGGCTCTGTAGTTGTGGCGGGCAGGCTCCAGAGCACATGTGCTCTGTAGTTTGCGGCACATGGTCTCTCTAGTTGAGGTGCGCCGACTCAGTAGTTGTAGCTCGCGGGCTTAGTTGCCCCGTGGCACATGGGATCTTAGTTCCCCCACCAGGGATTGAACCCGCGTCCCCTACTTTGGAAGGCAGATTCTTTACCACTGGACCACCAAGGAAGTCCCTACCCTTACATTTATAATTAATTGGAGAAGACTTCCTGAAAGAGGTAAATCCTAAAAGAGGAGGTAAAAAGTTTCCCAGAAAGGAAGTAGAAAGTGAGAGTAGCCTAAAGAAGTGAGAAGAACATTTTGCGTGGCACACAATATCTTTAACTGGAATAGATTCTGGGTGGACTTGGGTAACAAAGAAGTCAATGGAAAACTTTGGAGGACTGACGGAGAACTTTAAATTTGATCAATGGAGAACACAGTAAACTTTCCATGTGAAAAATGGTGTTGAGTTCAGCTGATCCTAGAAAGAGTACTAGGAAGCTGTTGGCATGATCTAGTTACAAGGTAGAGAACCAGGTGGTTAACTATGAAGGGGAATCACAGTGGGGTGGATAAGAACATAGGTGCTGCAGCAAGATTTCCTGGGTTCAAATCTCAATTCTACCACTTACTAGCTCCTTCTCAGGGAGACAGTAATAGTACTTACCTTGTAATGTTCCAAGCTTCAATTTTGTGCCTGACACATGATAAATGTTAGCTATTATTGAAATCATATTAGTGGATGAGCTTACCAAAGAAGGAAGGGGGAAAGCATAAAACACCCTTCAGGCAGCTCCAATGAATATTTGGAACCGTTTGTAATCTAAATTGTAGTTGAAATCACTGTGAATGCATAAACTGCCCGAGTGAGTTCAGAGGAAGGAAAAACAGAAAGCCCAGGACAGACAGACGAGACAATAGAAAAAGTAGTCAGAGAAATAATAAGAGAACTCCGTGGACCAGCATATTAAAACCTCAGGGAGTAATAAAGTCTTATAAAACAATGGTCGCTTGGCAGGATATTGAAAATCCTAGATGGATGTCTTCTTTTCAGTTTGCTGAGTTGGTTCTCTGCTTGCTCTGGCCTAGGCATTACCATCATTTTTGCACATTGCAGCATTTTAAGTGGTATTACTGGAGTAAGAGCCAATCACAATGTTGTATAAGTGCCTGTCATCAATGGGCATTAGAACTAAGTGATACATTATTCTTTCATAGGAAGTTGAATGTACATCTCTAAATCTTCCAAAGGGACTAATTTGGTGATGACAAGAGCACATTTTTTCATGTGCTCCTGTGATCAAGGGTACCAGATCCACCTTGGCTGGTATGAATTTCCTTCCTTCCCACTGAAGGCTAAAGACGTAAGGAGAGGGAGCTCAGGAGATGAAGCCACTACCGACGGCCACAAAGTAGCCAACATTGCTGCAAATGGTCTAGCGTTAGCCTGATGCCTGCTCCAGCTGAGGCTGCATGTCTGGATGACGTGCAGTTATAATGCCTGAGGTTTGGAGTGAATAATGGAGTGCTGGCCTAGGGTGGAGATAAGGAAGAGAGAGATGGGAAGACAGACTCGCTGTAGGGTTTTGTGTGTTCATTTTCCATTACTGCCTAAAGAATGGATGTGTAGAACTTCAGTTAGTGGCAGCTTGGAGAAAGTACCTTTCTGTGTTTCTCCTTTAATTGAAAGTAGTAGGATCAAAGTGCTAAGGGGGACAGAGGCCAGCAGGGATGGGAAAGAAGCTGTGATCTTACCAAGGGGATCAAATAAGCAGGGTTTTGCAGGTGTTGAGGCTGTGTATCATAGCAAGGGAGAACCATTTCATTTATTTTCCTTAAATGCCTTACAGTTCTTTGTCTCTATTCATCACATGAGCCAACAATTAATTGTTTAAAGAAAAAGGCCAGCAACTGTTTAGTTTCTCTTATAATTAGGGTGACCATATAATTTACCCTTCAAACCTTCTGTTGATACAATGAATACTTTCACTGCGACAACAAACATAAAGTGGGTCTGTCCCAGACTGATTGGAATATGTAATCATCCTACTTACAACCCATTTCAAAGTCTTTTTAGTTCATGTAGCATAGTGGTTAAGGTATGGACTCTGGAGCCAGACCAAGTTCAAATCCCACTTCTACTGGCAACTAGCTGTGTGACCTTGACAAGTCACTTAGCTTCTCTGCAGTTCAGTATCTTCAGCAGTGACATGAGGCATAATGATTGTTCCTACATCTGAGGGTTAAGGTACTAAGTGAGTTAGTATGCGGACAGGCACTTAGGACAATTCCTGGTAGATAGTGTAAGCTGAGTTCTTATTGTTCTTGTTATTTCAGACTCTCTAAGATAAGGAACCTAGTCTTACAGAACTGACACCTGACTTCTTGCCCCATGCCCTGACATGGATTTGCATTCAGCCAAGGTTTGCTGAATGCATAAATGAGAAGAAAGAAGGAATGAATAAAGGAAGAAAGGAACACAATTTTTATCCTTTACTTTCATTTTTTTCTTGATTCTTTATTCCTTCACTATTTTTAGGTTACTTTGAAGCTCAAGGACACTGAAACCCACTCAAAAAATCGTTGAAATGCCTGTCCTAACCTAGCCTTTACTCTATACCCTGGGATCCCTTGGTTTTGACATTTCCTGTCATCACCTGGCCTATAACCAACACTGGCCCGTTCTCACAGTCTGCTCTTCCATCTGCCTGACCCTCCCAAGCACTTAGACCTTGCTCTAGAAACTTGTCCAATAAAATTAATTTTGTCAATTAGCACTATTTCTACCACCTCAACGAGGCTTTTCAGCAATCCTTTTATTCGCACTCTACATATTCCCCTAAGATATCATCTTTCCCATTCCTTCAAGCTCACAACCCACTCAGCTACACCTCTCTCTCAAGAGTTGACCTGCTTTCTGCTTTATTGAGATGATACTCTCCAACATGAACTCCTTCAACTAGCACAACTAAGTAATGTATAACCCCTCCTATTATCTTTTTGCCTGTCTCAGAGGGGAAAGTGCCTCCAACTCCTTTCCAGAGCTAATTCTTCTCTATCTGCCTTGATCTAAATCCATCCCTCTTCCTTCCAGAGCTCTGCTCCATCAGTTATCCCACTCTGTTTTGATTTTTTACAATTCTCCCAAATCCTTGATTCCTTCCCTTTTACACATTAATATGCTCATGTATTTTTCTACCTTAAAACAGCAAGGACAACCAAAATCGTCTCCTTTTTCCTTCTATTCATTACCAAACCTGACCAAATAATCTATACACATTAGCCTCTTTCACACCTTAGTCATTACTAAACCCTTTTAAAATGACCTCTCATACCACTAATTTGAAATTGCCCTCTCTTAAGTTACTATTGACATTTTCACCCCTATATCCAGTGACTTATTCTGAGTCCTTGTCCTCCTCAGTCTCCATATAGCATTTTATGTCGCCGATCACCCTGGCTTTCATGAAATATGTTCCTTGGCTTCCTTGACTTGGGTTCATCTTGGTTACCCTCTTGCCTCTTTAATTTGTCTTGCCTCTTCTTTCTGCCAAAATAGAGGTGCTCCTCCAAAGTTCAACTCTTCCCTTATGCTCGCTCAATTCCTTTGATGATCTCAACCATTTCCAAGCCCCTGACTATCTCCTCAGTGCAGATGGCCCCAAATCTATATTCCTAGCCCAACAAATCTCCCATGCTTCAAGTCTACATTTCTAGCATTCTGCTGGACTTCTTCATTTACTACAAGCTAAACTCTTCTTCTTGACACATACTCCCAAACCAATTCTACCCTCTGGGTTTCCTGTCTCCGATAATAGCATCTTCATCCTCCCATCCCATCCCCCAGACTTCAAAGTTCAAATTACTTTTGTGCATCCTTCACCTAATTAGTCTCCAGATTCCATCACTTCTACCTCTGCCTCTCTCAAATCCACAGCTTCCTTTCCATAACCACTGCTGCTAGCCAGGCTGCCACCTCTCATCTCACATATCACAACAGCCTGCTAACTGCTCCCATTTCTTCCGACTTATCCTGAATCTTCCACCGCTCCCTTTCCTAATAATGTTTCATAGACTACAGGTAAAGGCACAAAGTCCTCCATCTGGGCACCCTGATTTTCCCAGAAGTGATTCCTACTGTTGGTCTTTACACACACTGCTCTCCAGCTGATCGAAACTTCACTTCTCAGAATAAGTTCCACACTTCCCACCTCTGAACCACATCTTCTTTCTTCTTGTATTAGTTTACTAGGGCTTCCATAACAAAACACAACAAAATGGGTGGTTTAAGACAACAGAAATGTACACGTTCATAGTACAGGAGGCTAGAAGTCTGAAATCAAGGTATCAGCAGAGCCGTGTTCTCTATGAAGGCTCTAGGGGAAGAATCCTTCCTTGCCTCTTCTAACTTCTGATGGTTGCTGGCAATCCTTCATATTCCTTTAGCTTGTAAATACTTCACTCCAATCTCTGCCTCCATCTTCATGTGGCCTCCTCCCCTACCCAGGAGGGGGTCCAAATTTCCCTACCCAATCTGTGTCCAAATTTCCTGCTTCTTATAGGGACACCAGTCATCAAATTAGGGCCAGCTCTAATCCAGTTCAATCTCATCTTAACTTGATTACATCTGTAAACTCTCTTTCCAAATGAGGTCATACTCACAGCTTTTGGCGAATAGAACTTCAACATGCTTTCTGAGGAGACACAATTCAACCCATAACACTTCCCCTCAGAGATGGATTTCTCCCTCCATCCCACTCCATCTGTCAAAATCCTTCTACTGCTTCAGAGTCTGGTTGATTTTCACCTCTGTCATCCAGTTGCTCATAATTCCCCTTCACTCCCTCCCTCAAAGTAACGTAGTATTTTGCCCCTTTTATAGCATAGCTATTTCTCCACATCTTCTCTCTGCTGCTAAATTCTAAACCTTTTAAAACATAGGACACATACATCATTCATCTTTGTATCCCTCAAAATGCCTAGCAGAGGACCTTTTGCTCATGAACTCACCTAGTTAAATGAAATTAAAATAAATTTCCTTCTAGATATGAAATTTTGACCATTCTCTATTTTTGCCACTTAAAGTAATTTTTCACTTTCATCATTAAATGTTGGCCAGGCACAAAGAATTTCTACCTAGACTTACTTTTGCGTTGAAATGTTTCAACATTAATAACATCTCTTTTTTAAAAAAAACTCTATAAATTGTTTTCTATAGGTCATTTTTCTATGCATCGATTTCTTCCTCAGATTATTTTGAAGTTAATATTGCAGGTGCCCTGAATTCTGTTGGAATCTAATCATCTGACATTCAGAAGATATATCAGGGAGTGGTCCGGGGAGCCTGGATTGAACATTTGACCTCAGCCTTATAGGTAGTACATTGAGAATTGAACCAGCAGAGTCAAACACATGTTCCTTCTTGCCAAATTTTTATATTTTAAATATGTAAATAATTCTTTATTGTAAGGTTGTTAAAAAATACGTCGTATTCCCAATCCCATATTAGTTTATTTTTGATTCCTGAAAATTTTAACTTGGAAGAAGATGGAATAACTCATGAGTACTCATATCTTAATTAGAGTAGGTATGTATTCTAGTTTTTCAGCTAGAGTTGCCAAATGCATATTCGTGTGTGTGTGTCTGTGTGTGCATGTATATGTATTCATGCAATGGCTGAAATCCGATTAATCCCCTAAATAGACTGAGCACATGCTCAGTGGGAGCATCCTGACCCTGGGCTTTTAGTCAAGGACATGGTTCTCTTTTTAATGCATATTTGGGACTGACAGACAGAATTACTAAGGATCAGCAGTCATGGGGAGAAAAGGAAAAACAAGTGAAATGGTAGACTGAAGTGGTGTTTAAGGGCCAGTTTCTCTGCATGCGCATGCTCTACAGAAAAGGTCCTAGGGGCTGTGGGGAAATAGGTGGCCTAGGGGCTGTGAGCTAATGCAGCACCGGCTGCTGTTTGCATAGCTGCACAGCCCTAGGAGAGACCTGGGAAAGCTAGCTTGAATTCTAATGAATATTTACAATTACACTCCTCCGGAGCCGAATGCAATCACAGCGCTCCAGTCTACAGGTTTTATGCATCAAAAGAAAGTGAGAGGAGAGCAGCAAAAATGGAGTTGCCTTTGGAGAGACTTATAAACACAGATCTCACCCCTTGTGGCAGAACTAAAATGCTATATTTCTGATAGGAGCAGTTTATTCTTCGGGCACCCTCCTTGATACGGGGTTTTGAAGTGAGAAAGTCTTCAGTAGATGGTTTTTAATTCTGAGCAAGGGAAACGTATGGAAGGAATTGTATTACATAATTTTGATTTTGTTTTCTAACAGAAGACCCCAAAGGGAGTGAGAAAATCCCTAAGCCCATCACAAACTCCCTCTTCTTTCAGTTTGTGTTTTTATCCTGGTCTCATAGATTGTCCTTTCTTCCCAGGGCAGCCCTGGGAAAAGTTTCCACCATTTTGTGTCCCCAGTTTAAAGCCTTTGGATATTGATTACCAGTAATGCATGCAACCCCCTCACTCATTTTTTCTCATGAGCTGTTGATCCACACCAAAAATCTGGAGAAAACTGGATGGGAAAAATTAGTCAGAGTCTCTTGGACCCAATGAGGCAGTTTTAACTTTCAGGGGTGCCAGACTGCATGAAATTGAATGTTTTAAAAGGACTCTTATCAGAACCTGGTCTTGTGGTTCAGCTGACTAATCCCTTGGACTGTCGAGATTTATATTGGATTATTTGCTAGCAGGTTGGGTTGCTGCATTAAGCAGAAGTCCTCTCTACTACCCATCCATACTTTTACCTACTTAGCCCATTTTTTCCCGTCAAGGTACTACTGTCTCTCATCATTCACCTTCTTGCTGACCCCTTCTACCACTAATCCACACATCCTCTCACATATCTATCTATCCACTTGCTTGTATATATCCAAGCTTGAAGCTAAGGGAGAACAGTCATATGCCTGTATTTGTGTGACTAGCCATTGGTAAATCTGAGAAAGCATGTTTCCTTCTCAGATTATAATTCCTCAGATTCTTAGTTGGTTCTAGACACAGTGGAATTGCCAAACCACTGCGGGAAAAAAAGAAGCTTTAGGTTCCCATGGTGTCCATCAGCCTTCCCCTATTCTTTTCGTAGATAATCATATTTTGTCATTCATACATAAGTGCTATGCTTCAGGGAACTCCTCCTTTTAACTAGATTGCTGCCTCTAAACTTTCCTTCAATGAAAATCTGTAGCCACTATAGTCGTCATTTAGTAAGTCCCTACTGTATGCAAAGCAGCATATGGTCAATGAATGTGCAATACTGTGTAAATATTTGTTGTAAAAGTCCATGGATGTAGGATTGCTAAAGTATGACAAAGAATCACCTTAAACTACTGTGCTTGACTGAGTCTTTACTCTTATTGTCAAAGAAGTATTACACTTCAGCTTAGTAACCCCAGGAGGTTAAAGATGCTCAACATTATTACTCTTTAGGGAAATGCAAATCAAAACCAATGAGATACTACTTTATACCCACTAGGATGGTCATAATTTTTCAAAAAGTAGAAAATAATAAGCACTGGCAAAGATATGGAGAAACTGGAACTGTCACATATCACTGATGGGAATGTAAAATGGTGTAGATGCTGTAGAAAACAGTTTGGTGGTACCTCAAAAAGTTAAACATAGAATTGCCATATGGTCCAGCAATTCTACTCCTATGTATATGCACAGAAGAATTAAAAACAGTTTTTGTATTTATATACAAAAACTTGTATATAAATGTTCATATCAACACTATTCACAATAGCCAAAAAGTGGAAACAACCCAGATGTCCATCAAGAGATGAATGAATAATAAAATGTGGTACATCCATACAATGAAATATTATTTATCCATAAAAAGGAATGATACATGCTACAACATAGCATGAAACCTTGAAAATATTATGTTTCACATCTTGAAAATATTATGTTAAGAAGACACTCATGGGGACTTCCCTGGTGGTGCAGTGGTTAAGAATCGGCCTGCCGGGAGATATGGAGATATATGTATATGTATAGCTGATTCATTTTGTTATAAAGCAGAAACTAACACACTATTGTAAAGCAATTATACTCCAATAAAGATGTTAAAAATAATAATAATAATATGGCAACCTAAAAAAATAAATAAATAAAAGAATCTGCCTGCCAATGCAGGGGACACGGATTCGAGCCCTTGTCTGGGAAGATCCCACATGCCGCGGTGCAACGAAGCCCGTGTGCCACAACTATTGAGCCTGCGCTTTAGAGCCCGCGAGCCACAACTACTGAGCCCAAGTGCCACAACTACTGAAGCCTGCATGCCTAGAGCCTGTGCTCCGCAACAAGAGAAGCCACCGCAATGAGAAGCCCGCGCACCACAACGAAGAGTAGCCCCCTCTCTCCGCAACTAGAGAAAGCCCACGCGCAGCCACGAAGACCCAACACAACCAAAAATAAGTTAATTAATTAAAAAAAAAAAGAAGACACAAAGACCACATATTATATGATTTCATTTATATGAAGTATCCAGAATAGGGAAATCTATAGAAACAGAAAGTAGATTAGTGGTTGCTTAGGGCCGGGGAGAATGGGGTGGGGTGGGAGGAAGTAGAGGAGTGATGGGTAAAGTGTACAGGGTTTCTCTTTGTGGTAATGAAAATATTTTTAAATTACCTGTGATGATGGTTGCACATATCTGTGCATATACTAAAAATCATTGAATTGTACACTTTAAATGAATAAATTTATGGTATGTGAATTATTGCCCAGTAAATCTGCTTACAAAAAAAGAAAAGCAATTTATAAGCCATACTAAAAAACTATTAACTCAATACTCTATGACTGTACCCAATATTTTTAGATAAAGAATAGTGTCATCCATTGTGCTGACTTTTCAGAAGTTTGTTTCCAACCGACTTTTAGCTATTTTTAGTAGTCCAATCTACTGTTAAGTGGCGAACATTGGCCAAAAATGTTAATATCCAAAATAATGGCCAGAGGTCATGAAAGAACTGCCCAGAGAAGAGTTCCCGAAATTTTTACTTGCATCTGTGAAATAAATGGATTTTCTCTTTAGATGACTTAAGGGCAATACTTATTTGAAGATATAAATTCTGGTGTGTATGTTTTTAAAAAAAGTCATTCTTCACATATGTATGTATATATTGGTATATACATATAATTGGGAATACGTAAAGTATACAGTGTTTGTGTGCACACGTGTGTGTATGTGTATGTTCAATCTTTGATTTGTAACAGGACAAGTAGAAGGAAATGGAAATAATTTTTTTTCTACTTATTCATTCAACAGACATTTATTAGGCTCCTAATATATGGTACAAAAATCATACGACAAATTTTTCAAGATAATCCCTTATCTGATTCCATGGGGATAATCCAGATTTTTTGTAAATTCCAGAATTTAGACCAGAGACCAAATAATACATCAGTGCTTAAGAGCAAACTTTGTAAGATAACCAGCAGAGACTGGAGAAGTTCTTTGGCAAATATTTTTTAATGCTCCTAAAAGTGCCTTTGACCAGGAGAATATCCAAAGGTGGTATAAATAATTGTCTTGGCAATAATTTATGTATGGTTTCCATTGACCTACAAAGAGGAATCCATCTTCAATTCTTCCATTAGTTTCAGGTCCTCCAACACTAGGTACTATGTAACTTTTACCAAAATGCTTCCTGTTGGCCCTATTAACTGATGAAAACTGCATAATAATACAACAGGAGAGGATGTTATAGGTATTGGTGGTATCTTTGAAATCCTGTCCACTGTGCTAATGATCTTTGGATAAAAGAAGTCACGTGTATATTTCTATAGAATTATTTTAAGTTTTTGTCATTTTTCCTTCTGCTAAAAATGTACTAAGTAAAATCATAATAACTAGCTAACTAATTGCCTCCCCCACTGATGTTCAACTTCTATAGCAACTGGGTTTGAGTGGAAATTTAGCCAGAAAATGATTTCTGTGAACTCAAGTGAAACTAATGATACCACCACATAAGAGTAAAACTGCCACCATCATATAAAAAAAGTTAGCGCAGAGCATATTGATATCTAAGAGAGGCCCTTTCAACCCTGCAGGCAGTGGTGTTTTCAAAAGTTTGCAAGCCGGCTATTTTATCTGGTATTGTTTGAATGTTCAGATGTCCCCCAGAAGGACAGCTACATATTTTTCTAACCTTGAAATAGACATTCAACGGAAATGGGAAATAATGAGATTTGCCTGTACATTTCTGCTAATATATCAGTTCTCATTAATGGTTCATACATCCAAGATTTAGTTCCTTGGTCAACTTGACTCTCCAACCCACCTTCCAAAACTATTAGTTTGTACTGGTAATATATGACTTTTATTATCGTGGGAAAAAATGTTATTTATATACAAAGCTATAATCTACTTGGATTCCTACCTCTGGGTAACTATTGGTCCAGTCACACCACCCTTTTATGTTTATGTGTACATTTATAAAATACATATAAAATATACAAAATGATACCCAGAGGAATAAAGGAACCAACATTTGTTGCAAACATACTACATGCCAGTTGTTGTACTGGATATTTCATTTTAATCCTCAAAATAACTTTACAGTCAATGAGATTCCCATTTTATAGACAAGAAAATGGAAATTCAGAGTCATTCAGCCTGTGACCTTTGACGAATGGTGGTACTTTTCCCAGGTGGGAAGTCAAAATCTTTTAAAATGTTCAAGGTCCTACAGGTACATACACACCCCTCCCCACCCCTTTTATCTCGGATCTCATTGTCTCGTCTCCTTCACTGTCCTCCAACCTTGCAAGCCTGTTCCCACCTCAAGGCCTTTGCACTGGCTGTTCTGCGGCCTAAAACCCCCTCCCCCTATATCTAAATGGCTCATCCCCTCATGTTCTCACGTCTTGACTCAAATGTTACCTAATAGGTGAGGTTTCTCCTGATCATCCTATTTAAAACCACCACCCACTCCCCAGTCACAATCTTTCTTACCCGGCTATTTTCTTTTCCTGTAGCGTTTTCTACCCTCTAATGTTATCTTTATTGTTTGCTCCCCTCGCTAGAATGTATGCTCCACTAAGACATAGATTGTTGTCTGTGTTGTTCTTTGATGCTTCCTCAGCAACTAGAGCTGTGCCTAGCATATAGTGGGGGCTCATTAAGTATTTGTTACAGTAAATGAGAGACCTGATGACCTCAAAGCCTGTGCTCCTTCCTCAAATGACCCCAGTAATGAGCATCTGGAAATATTTTTAAATATTATTAGTCTAAATCTCTCTTTCTGCTCCCCAGTTTCTCCATCTCATCAAATAATGAGGAACAAACCCTCCCCTCAACTACCTGGCTTGTGTTTATGTGACTGAGGAACGGAAGGGGCAAGACATTATTTCCCTCATAACGTTGGGCCTTTCTGTTATATGTGGGGCTGCGGGAAGATGACCTGCAGTTCTCTGTGTGTGTGTGTGTGTGTGTGTGTAAGGGCCGAGATTGTCATCTTTATAATTCCCCCAGAAGGGGATTGATAACTCTCTCTGCTAGCTACCCCACAAGCTTGGTGAGTGTGTCATGGTGCTGGGCAAGCATGGAGACCAAAGACCCAGAGGGAAGGAAAGGAGCTCTTTCCCCTCTGCCTGCTTGTAGCCTCCTAGGTCCGAAGAAGAGGTCCGTGCTCTGTTTGGCATTTGCAGTCTTGTTTTTGTTTTTTTTATAAATTTATTTATTTATTTATTTATTTATTTATTTATTTATTTATTTATCTTTGGCTGTGTGGGTCTTCATTGTTGCACATGGGCTTTCTCTAGTTGCAGCGAGTTGGGGCTACTCCATTGCAGTGCATGGGCTTCTCATTGCAGTGGCTTCTCTTGTTGTGGAGCATGGGCTTTAGGCGCACAGGCCTCAGTAGTTGTGGCACGTGGGCTCAGTAGTTGTGGCTCAGGGGCTCTAGAGCGCAGGCTCAGTAGTTGTGGAGCACGGGCTTAGTTGCTCCGCGGCATGTGGTATCTTCCCAGACCAGGGCTCGAACCCGTGTCCCCTGCATTGGCAGGTGGACTCTCAACAACTGCGCCACCAGGGAAGCCTGGCATTTGCAGTCTTGAGGGATGAAAAATAAATCTCAGCTTGGATTACATTTCTAGTTGGTTAAAATTCAGAATTTCATAATGAACAGTCACAAGGCTTAATGGATTTTGTGCTCTGCTCTCACCGTTGGATATTTGTTGAAATTCAACATGGAACTAATTCATCTTTGAAAGCCATCTTAAACTTTCTAATAACCCCTAAGCCTGTTGGAAGAAAGGCAACGACAGAAAAAGAATTCTTGTCATTTCATTGGTGTAGTTCTTTGTAGGCCTGAAATGAACTCATTTTTTTCAGGTTACTAAAAATATATATTTTTTGGCTGACTTGGTATATAATAAGGGAAAATAGGTGGATATAAAACCTTGGAAATGATTAAATAAGCAAACTTTTTTTTTTAATGCACAAGCTATCTCCTTCCAGACTTCTTTTCAATGTGTGTGTGTGTGTGTGTGTGTGTGTGTGTGTGTGTGTGTGTGTGTGTGATTATATACTAGAAGGAAATTTAGTAAGTTGTTATTTCTAAATTGTAAGATTCAGGGTGACGTTTATTTTCTTTATATGTCTGCATTCAAATTTTTTACCATAAAGTTGTATTGTGTTTATAACCACAAGAGCAATTAATTTTATTAGTCATGTTTACAAATTTTACATCATTTTCTTTGGAGATCTACAGAAGGTATTCCGTATATTCATTGTGTGGCTTTGAATCTCTTTGCTCTTTCTTAAGCCCTGCCATGACACTAAAAGCAACAAAAGTGTTTTATTAATTAAAAGACACTTTAGTATTTTTTTCACGCTAAAAAGGCATTTTAAAAACCATGAAACACCGTTTATTCAGTGAGCTTTTTTTCTTCTGGAACTAATGAAAACACACACCCACACACAATATGTATATTTTTTTTAAACTTCGGAGAATGGATCCATAGAAAATGGTGCCCCCCATCTCCCACCTCCCTACACATTCATCTACTTCAAAATTTTTTAATTTCTTAATATATTTACCAAAGGTCCTGGGGTCGTATCTAAACTACTTATCTCATCAACTTACAGATGAAGAAGACAGAGACCCAGCTGGGAGATGCTGACATGGAGGCACCTCCGTTTGAGCCCAGGCTTTCAGAGAGGTGAACCACGTACCTAATCCTTCCTAATAGATTCCAGAAAGAACACGGATGAAACTTCTCTTGATCTTTTTTTTTCTTACACATATTTAACACTTTGAGCGCTTATAACCAAAAAGCAGTATTTAAAGAAACAGCACAGGTCACTTTTATTATATACAGCACAGTTAGCAAGATACTACCTTGAGTAGCTGTTTAAAGGGATCACACTTCAAAAGGTAATTGACCTAAATTCTCCTTCCTGCTCTGCACTCCAGTGAGTCTTGCCCATGTGCAGCCCTCCCATGCATCTCACACATGCAAGAGATACAGTAGGGTCCTGGGAAGCATGAGAATCTAGGCCACTGTGATTAAAACTAATTCAAACATTATTTTAATGCCTGTGTTTAGTTTGCTAAGAATTCTCAACTTCAGTGGGCGCCTAAGGGCTGACAGCTCCACTCTGGAATGAATCAGAAGTTGATTTATAGAGAAGAACACTTTAAAGTGATTACACCTGCTCTGGTCCCATCTGGTTGGGGGATGATGAAATGGAGTTCTGTGTCTCTGCTTTCAAAGTGTTTGTAATGATTTGATCATAAGCAACATTACTAAACACACATATCTGAAAGACGAAACTGTACCATGAGCAGCCTAATGTTACCTAATTTCTTTTGTTAATCCCACAAAGAACACTAGTGCAAGAACTCTTAGGCGGCGGGGGGGGGGGGGCAGATGGTCACAAATTCAGTCACATTATTTGGCGATGTTCGCATTCCAAGGTCATTTCATTGCTCTGCCCCCATGTTGCATTTTAGCTTGTAAATTATCTGCTAGTAATAGTCTTAGGATAAGTGTGTAACTGGTTAATGTTTTTTACGACCTACGGGAACGCCAGTTTAAAGTTTTAAATATCCAACATATTAACTGGTTGTAGAAATCCTATCAGCATCAACTAACCACTGTTCCAAACATTTTTGGAACAAAATGGAATCAACAAACATCTTTGGTACATGATCTTTCTGGAGTGTTTTTGTGGCTTTCTCCCATTATTTTGGAAAATAATGTTGTTGCTATCATTTCAGAACACTTACAGAAGCAGACTTGGCATTGAAGTTCTGTTATAAAGCCGTATGTTACAAATCACAGCTTTCTGTTTGGTACAAGGTGGATGTTAAGTTGGAAGATTTTTGTATTACCTGAGGTTGTCTGCTAGCAAAGAAAGGCATGGGAACCAATTTCTAACTAATATTCATATTTCTTGTATGTGTCATTGTATTAGCAAGTATCCTCATTGTGTGTTCCTCAAACAAAACCATAGCCATCGCCCTTTAAATTATAAAATTAAACAGGATTTAAAAAGAGATGTACACTAAGCCTTTGTTACATAAAGAGTGAAGAAGGCAAAAAAAAAAAAAAGGTGAGGTAGGTAAATGGCTGGGGGAAGGAAACAAAATCAAGCTCCTTGGAGCCTAGTATTATATGAATATGAGCAAAAACCCATAAGAAGTCACTTAATAATGAGGTCAAGAATGCTGAATAATTTAACATACCCTTGGATCTTGATTTGTGACTGTCCAAAACTAATATTTCACAAGCCACATTGCACCTTGTCACAGAGTCCTATTTCTCCCTCAAGATAATGCCCAAGTATTAATGGACCCAATTTGGTGGAAATCACCTAATTGGCTGCAGTCACTTCAACTCGAACGTGACATTTTGGATTGTTCTGTAGTCACAAGGATAAGTTAGAAGCTTGAGCAGCAGAATTGCTCTGTGTGATAATTGTAGCAGAAGCTTGTGTTATCACCGAAGCTTATTATTTTGCAAGTTGTACACTCAGCTTTTTGTAAAAATTGTACTGTAAGGAAAAATCCCTGAGGATGCTTCTTGTCTCTCCTGGTTCTTCTAACACCCCCAGAGGAGGATGACCAAACAAAATGCTATGTGATTGTGTTTAAGCGCACTTAACAACATACCACTTGATAAAATATCTTAGTACCATGAATTAAACAGTTCCTTAATCCTCTGTATTCTTTAGGTTTTGTGCTTATTCAGCTAACCAAATTACTGCTAGTGAATGACATCAGTAAGGGCACTCTTTCTGTCTTAGGGAAATTGTGTACCTACCTCTCCATCAGACAGGTAAATGAGGAGGAAGAAGTCTGCTTCTTGCTAGCACTGTCATTGGCTTCCGTTTTGTGCACAAGCATTGTGACTGTGAAAACAGTAAGCTTATTCCTGCACAGGTGAGGGCACCAAACAGTGGACATCTTTCTCTGATTCTTTGTTTTTCTATAATGCTTTATAGTTTCAGGAGGACATATCTTCCCTCCTCCCTCTCTTCCTTCCTTCCTTCTATATTCATTGAGTAAATAAGATGATCCAGGCCCTGTGTTGGGCACTGAAGATACAAAGATAAATGAAACATAGTCTGTGTCCTCAAGGAGCTCCCTGGTTAATAAGGGGAGAAAGAAGAATAACCAATTAATTATAATCCTGTGCAATGAGTGCTCTAACCATATGTACTATAGAAAATGCTAAGAAGTCAGGAAGCCTTACAGAGAAGGTAATTCTGGGGCCAGAAAGATGAACAGATTTTTTCAGTTGGAGAGTGGGGAGTGATAAGAGGGGATTGGTGAAATGATTGCCTCAGGCAGAAGGGACAGCAGGTGTTAAGACATCAAGATGTGGAATATGTGGCAGGTGAGGCCACATCAGAAAGGGATCATATGTGCCTTTGTGAAATAATAGAATATATGTATTCTATTATTTATTATAGAATTTATTATTTCATATATATATATCTGCCCCCAGTTCCGCTTCTAAATCCCTTGAAATTTCCTGGGTGATAGGAGTGTCTTTTATTCTAATGAGGTGACTCTTCGTGGGCTCATGGGTACCTTCAGGATGGGTGTTGGTCACCAGAAAGACTAAGCGGTGATTAGAAGCTTGGAACTTTTGGCCCCAGCCCCCATTCTCCAGGAAGGAGAGAGGGGCTG
This sequence comes from Balaenoptera acutorostrata, assembly GCF_949987535.1. NCBI lineage: Eukaryota > Metazoa > Chordata > Mammalia > Artiodactyla > Balaenopteridae > Balaenoptera > Balaenoptera acutorostrata. Next base: position 15,468,832 of record NC_080082.1, on the reverse strand, counting down.
GAGATTGAGTTAATGATTGATCATGTATTATGTGATGAAGCCTCCATGGAAATCCAAAAAGTATGGGGTTCAAAGAGCTTCTGGGTCAGTGAACACATCTGTGTGCTGGGAAGGTGGTGTATCCCAACTCCATGGGAACAGAAGCTCCTGTGCTCTGGGTCCCTTCCAGACCTCACTCTATGTATCTCTTCATCTGGCTGTTCATCTGTATTCTTCATCATATCCTTTATTATATAATAAACCAGTAAACGTGAGTTCTGTGAGCTGTTCTAGCAAATAATTGGACCCGAAGATGGGGTCGTGGAAACCTCCAATTTGTAGCCAAGTCAGACAGAAGTTGTGAGTAACCTGGGGACCCTTGACTTGCAATTGGCATCTGAAATGGGGAGCAGCCTTTGGGGAATAAGCCCTTGACCTATGGGGCCTGTGCTAACTTTGGTTAGTATCCTAATTGAATTGAATTGTAGGACACCCAGCTGGTGTTAGAGAATTGTTTGGTGTGGAAAACCTACACATCTAGTGTCAGAAGGGTTTGAGAAGTGTCGTGAGTACAAGTAAAAGAAGACAGAAGAGTTTTCCTAGACAGTCTTGTCCAGGTGTCTAGACAAGTCAGCAAGCTTCTCTGAGCTTAGGAGATACACAGAGCCTATTTAACACTTCTCCATGCAGCAATAATTGGACATTAATGCTATTAATGGGCTTTTAGCAACAGCCCATTACATATAGGGTTATATATTTTTCCTAGGCACTGGGTGCTATTAACCAATGAAAGCTAATGTGACAACTGTAGCCTCCTCTGTCAACCAATGAGCATCAGCGTATCACTCTGCAAACAGTCTTACCCAATGAGCATTCTACCACACTGCCGGAGTTGAGTGTCTTTTGCAATGCTGATGTTTATTCTGCCATGATCTCGCTATTTGCAATTTATTTTTGCTCTGAGAAGCAGTTTTGACCCATGTGGCTAACAAAAGGTGTGCAAGTGCTGGTGCTGGAGCAAAGAAAGAGTATCATGCTGGGTGTTCAAATACAAGTGCAATAGCAGCTGCTCAAGTGAATTTCAAGGAAATGGTTGGAGAGAGAGAGTAACAATCAGCAGACAGTTAGAGACCCTTGGCAGTCTGACTTTGGGAAGGACACCATATAGAGCAGGGCATCTTGGGAAGTCTGCGCAAAACCTGGCTGCAGGGACCTTGTGACCTCAGGGAAACTAGAGGGAACAAAGTGGCCATTGCCAGCCATTGCCATGATATTGGGAACACCTCTTTGTAAGGTCTACACTTTCATGACCTTGTGCAGTAGTAATTCAGGTGGTACACCCCTTTCCTGAAATGAGTGCACCCCTGTGCAAAAAAAAGTAAATGGGGAATTCATGGCTTATTAAGGTGTACCTCTGGGGCCAGGCCATCTGGGTTTCAAACTGAGCTCCACCAATGACCAGCTGTATCATCTTGGATATTGAACCTCACTGACCTCAGTTTCCCTATCTGTAAAATGGGAGTAACAATACTACCTACCAAACGAGGTTATTGTGAAAATAGAATAGTACTTGTAAAGCGCTTAGAATAGTGCCTGGCACATATTAAATGCTTGAAAATATTGACTATTATTATTACTGCTGTTATTGTTATTTAGTTTTCTGTCTGTAAAATGCAGAAAATTGACTAGATCCCTGAGGTGTCTCCCAGTTCTAACATTACCTGAATTTGCCAATCCCTTTCATCCTAGGAAAAAAACTGTCAACTCAGAGGTTTTGACTGCCCCCATCAAGGTTACATGGGGAGTAAAAAGTAAGATGCAAAACCAGAATTGGAACCCAGGTCTGCCAGCCCCTAATCATGTGCCCTTTGTGCCCCTTGATATACCAAAAACTAACCAGAGTGTTACCCAGAGGGGCCAGAGGGGCCCCTCACTCTTTAACGTCCCCTTCCCAAGGAGTCACAGAAACTCAGCCACTCATTTGTTTTTGTTTTTGTTTTTTAACCCTTTCCATTCCTCTGCAAATCAAGATGGGAAGTGGCAAGCCTGGGGAGCAAAAGGGAATTTGTTGCCTTGGAAGATATACAACTAATGTTAGAATATTCCTCCCAGCATTTACAGCTCAAGCCCCTGCTGTTGGTCCCAGTGCCGTTAGGAGATTGATCATCCTTGCAGGGCAAGTAGTCCACTTTGCATCCAATGCTACAGTCAGTTTGCAGAAAAGACAGATCTTTGGATTTGGTCCTTTGTTCTAACTACCCTTTGCTTTTGTTTTATGTGGCTAGAATCCTAGCCATACTTGTTCCCCTTCTGCCACAATTATGGCCATTCTGCTCAGTAAAGACAGAGGAGAGCAGGGAGAGAGATGAAGGGGGGACATACTTCCAGCAAACTGACCTAACCTCTAGTGTCAGTCTTGGTAAATTTTGCTTCTCTTTCCTACACTTATGAAGCCTACTTACATGTAGAAGAGACTCTTGGCTCTCACTCCTGGGAATGAAGCTTTCCTCTTTTGTTTATTCTCTCTCTTTTTCCTTGTCTTTGTCCATTTAAATATTAGAATAATCATTACCCTTTTAACAGCAAAAATATCTAGGCAGATTTTTTTAAATAAGTATTTTTCGTTTGCCTGAACTGATTTTATCAAAGGAGGTTAATGTGATCATTTTAATTTGCAAAATTTCTTCCTCTTTTTGCTTCTTCCACATTGGATTCTGAGCGCACATTTAATAATTTGTGATGGTTTGTATTTCAGCATCAGCTGGATATGCAGAATAGGCTCTCAACAGTCTCAGAATTTGATTATGACCAAGGAACCACTATTCTATAAACACTGAAAATTGGAAATTATCTCTAGAGCTGCTTGTTAACGAAGTCGAAGGCTAACCTTTAGGGCTCATTAAAATTCCACTGATGAAAACTCTCTCACATGTCTCTCTTTCATGAATCCATCCCTGTTACGAGTGCTGGTGTGTGGAAATTGGTTTGGGTCCTCCCCTTTTGCCCTCCCCTTTAATCTCTTGGTCAGGTTTAGGTTGAGATTTTTAAAGCTTATAGGTTTCTCTTTCTCCATATTCAAAGTATGTGTTGTGAATCCAAACAAATACAAATGGGTCTCTGAATGTGTAACTGTTCCTAAACCCCTCTGACCAGGCAGTCCTGCTGAATTTGCCTTCCTCCATAGGTAAAGGAATGAAGTCACCTAAGGGTAATTAAGAGGGGCAAAAAGAAGGATATGTTTTCTGTACCTGACAGTAGAAATAAGTATACAGGCAGGGGAGATAATGACAAACCTCAAAGTATAGTGCACAAGTGGTGGAATGCGATGAGTTGTTTTAATGAATTTATTTTTTAAATGACAGTCAGTTAAAATACATATTCTTATCAAGAGATCCCTGCACGGTGACAGCAGCCACTGTCCTGTCCTGCTGATGAATAAGACCTTCTAAATCATCCCAAAGTGCTGTAGCATCCATGTGCAAAAGAGCATTTGAATTCACTTGGTACATCTCTGTAAAGGAAGGATGCCATTGATGGCATATAGCATCACTATTAGTATTGCTAAACAGATGGAAAATAATTGTTTATGATATTTGTGTTTTAATCGCATTAATGTTATTTGGCAGGGAGATCCACCTAAGTACACAATTCAAAGCCTGCCTTTGATCTGGGCCCCTTAGGGGCATTTTCCGTGACTGATAAACTGCTCCTCTGAGTTCATAGGCAAATGATAAAAAGAAAAAAGAAGAAGAAGAAAGCCAGGCACCAGCCTCCCATTTGAACATTTTGTCTCCTTGGAGAATCAGACAAGCTAGCCAGGCTTGCAGTCATGCTGACGACTCAGCACACATCTCACCTGGTTATACACCCGCACAGGGCTCAGTATGAATGCCCTCATCTCTCACCTCCCCCTTCTCCAGTTCCCTCCTCTCCCTTGCACACAAACGCACACACATGCTTGATGCAAGAATACATGTGCTCTGTATTTTCAAAGATTCCTATTGCCTTTTATATGAGCCAGTTTAGATGCTTATAAAGTATTTATCAATAATAGCCCTTTTACACGTTTTCCCCCTTACCCGTCACACATTTCTTGGTTAGCACTATAATGTGATGTGATAGAAATCAAAAGCTTTCCTTTTAATGAAAATGAATGTTCTAATTATGAAATATTTTGTCTTTTAAATATTCAGCAGTAAATTAGGCTGAGTGCAGCCACAGGCAAAACCAAACCCTGTTATCTTGTCAATTTCCCTCTTACCAAGCCCCCAGAAACAGAATCTAGTGTAGAAAATTTGATAGCTACTGAAAGAAAAGGTTCTATGCATTCCCATTTTGGAAGTACAATCCCCATCTTTCCTCCTCTTGAGGAAGTTGATCAGATACTTCCCTCCCTTTAGAATAAAGAGATCTGAGGAGGTTTTAAATTCTTAGGTGGATTTTTTTGTTTGTTTGTTTGGTGGATTTTTCCCTCTCATTCTTTCCTCTCTGCAGAACACAACTAGTAAATGATTGGATCTTTGACAGAACAAAGGTATTTTTGATGGGCTCTGTAATCTAGTGCGCTAATGCGCCCAGTCCCCTCATTGTCTTGCTGTCTGATCCCATCCCTTCTGCCAGACAGTCACTGCAGGATGAGTCACTTTTAATGTCTGATAATCAAGGTGAATTTTCAAAAAGCTGCCATTTTGGAATTATGCACTATATCACAGTGTCAGGGACAAGAGGAGGAGGAAGGGTGAAGGAAAGGCTAAGATAGACACCTACTGCTCATTCGGAGAACTGCAGGACACAGCCAGCACTGTGCCAGACAAGATGTGTCTGGAGGGTCTAAGTCGATCAAGGCATCCATAATGAGAAGGAGACTATGTTAATTATAAATTAAAAATAACTTCTATGATAATGAAGGTTATATGCACAGGAGAAAAACGCCTTAGTTAAAACAGACTGGAGGGATGGAATTAAGCACCAACCATTTGGGGGTATGGATTCTGTGGACCAATATAATGTGGTCCATTAAATAACCTAATACAAACTTACATTGGAAAAAGAATAGAAGTGAATTGTGGCTGTCTCCGTGGGTGCTGTATTGTCTGCCATCCTTATTTAAAGCAACATCAGCTGAGGGAGTTTACCTAACAGATGAATACAGCCTCCCTTCAACTAGGGAGACAGGATATTTCTGGAATCACTTAAAGGACTGAAACCTTTTTTCCCCCATGAAATGTCGAGGGAGATATCGGAAACCCTGGGTAAACAAAGGCCAATCAAATATTCTTGCAAGACTTCGACTACTCAAATATACGTTGGTCATTGTCTTCTCTAAGGTAATTAACTAAACCCATTGTTACGTTTTGTGGCTCTGGATTTTTTTTAATTGTTGGCATTGTATTAAATGGCAGGGTAGTTGAAGGAAAATGATAGGAGAATAGCCTGCTGCTTCTGTTGGTTAGTCAGATAAGTGAACACCTATAAATAGAACCAGGATGTTTTGACTAGGGAAATGCTGTCCTCATTACAGCTGGGAGATGCTGGGGCGATTTAACGCTGAAGCTTCAAAGCCTGGTCCTGCTTTATAAAAGCACGAAGGTTTTCATGGCTGTTGCAGTGGCCGTCAGAATCTGCAGGTGCTTCATCTGTCCTGGGGGAGGGAGGGAATGACATTTCTGAGAATGCTATTTTGTAACCATGATGAATGCTTACATATTTCCTCTGACAGAGGTATTTAAATACCTGCATATCTTCTTCAACATAAGTTATATTTAGATTTTTATACCTTGTTATTCTCTACCAAAGTTAACTAGTCCATTGTCTCCGCATTCTCCACTCCCACCTTCACCACTATTATACACACGCGTACACACACACACACACACGCCCACACAATACTTAACAGCTGCAAAATAAGCAGAGAAAAGAAAATATTTTACTACCGTACTACTGTTCTCATGTATATAAAAGAAGATTAGACATATGGAGAATATTTGAGATGGAAATGACCCCTTGAAGACCTTTTGGTACAACCCTAATTCTACTAAAACAATAGAGAAATGACTTGTCCTAGGACACTCAGCCAGAGCGTGGCAGATGCCAGGCTAGCATCCAGGTGTCTAACTAGCCGGCTGGCATGCTTTCCATAGCAGCATGCTCTCTTCCCATTAAAAGAATCAGGTTCCTGCAGCTTGGCTAAACAGTGATTAATGCACAGATGTCACAATGAAAAAAAGAAAAACCTGAAGAAGAGATAAGAATCATATACATTTTCAACCATGATACATAGGAATAAAATGGAAAATGGTATAAAATGAAGAAAAGCAAAATATTAATAGAACATCTATCTAACAAAACGATCTGCCTACTCAGGAATTCTATTAGAAGGCAGAATTGTCCTTTGAGGAAAATAGTAGAGACGTTTGGAACTAGCCAAGAAAGCAAATGCTGCTTGCAAGAGTCACACTGCTTTATTTCTCTCTATTTTCATCTGAAATATTAGAATAATTCAGTCATATATGAGCATGGATTCTAAGTGTAGTCACTGAGATCCTGCCTAGGCTCTGTAAATTAGTGACACAGCTGAAACTAGGACTAAACCAGCATTTCCTTCTCTGCTAGAATTTAGATCCTTAGAGGATACAATCCTGCCTTGCTCTCTGAGAAAAGGTCTACCTGATATGACCTGATAGGTACTTTTGCAGCTATAATTTCCTTTTTGTTATATTCAGTCTCTTGCTAGACTAATCTCTGTCTGAAACGTTCTGCACATTTTTATAAAATATCTCCCTGGTGCATGAGGACCCTGAGGTCCTGAGCATGAAACCCTTGCATCCTCGAGTATATCCCCTATTTTAGTGTGAAACCTGATGGATTTTCTTCACAAACACAGTGACAACAAGGACATTCTTGGAGACACTAGATAATATAATGATAAATCAGACATTATTATAAACCAGAGCAGGTCCTCCCAAGTATCTCTGCTTTTCCTTTAAAAGGACCTAAAGAAAGGCTGCACTAAGAATTTAAAAGGAGAGATAAAATTTATATCAATTGAGAATGTGTTTTAGCGTGATAGAGAATCTTTGGTAGCTAAAGGGAGGATCAAAGATCAGGTATTGTGTTAAAAATGTTAACAAATAAGATGGAGGATGGTAATGTGATGGTCAACAGACAATGAAAGGGTTTTAAAAAAAACAAACTGTGATTCCTTCAAGTATCAAAACAAGTGGGCTTTCATAGTCTCTCTGATCCTACTTTTTGCTTCTGGGGGAGAAAAAATTGAAGAACATACATCTGGCTGGTGGGGTAAACACGGAAACATGCTGTGTATGTTTGCTCTGGACACCTATCAGGAGTATTAAAGGGACTTCTGTGTCAATGTCTTGTTAGGAATAGGGAACATTTTGGGCTGGATAACCCTTTGTTGGGGGTAGGGAATAGAGGCAAGAAGGGAGCTGTCTTGTGTGTTTTATGTTTAGCACCATCCCTGGCCTATACCCACTAGAGGCCAGTAACACCCCTTCCAGTTCTGACAGCTAAAATGTCTTCAGACATTGCCAAATGTCCGTTGGTTGAAAACCACTGGAGTAGAGGGAATGGTTCTCATTTTGGAAAATAAGCTCAGTTGTCCAATGTTTTGGAGACAGTCTACTTACACAATAAGGCCCATGTTTCTGACGATATGTTCAAAACAGAGCAGTCACCTCATGGTCCCTGATGTTGCCCATGGATTGACTGATGGCTGCTTTTCCCACAGAACTCAGAGCTCAAGATACCTCTAGTCAAATCTAGAGGGATGCGTGTCTCCAAAAAATTGAGCAGTTGGTTATTGACATATAGAGTTGACAAGGATCAAATAGGTACAAAGCCGACTACATTTTTGAAAGAGATATAATGTCAACAAAACATTTTGAAAGTAATCAAAGACCTGAATAAATGGTCATGGATTGGAAGATTTTTTTTCCCACATCTTTATTGGAGTATAATTGCTTTATAATGGTGTGTTAGTTTCTGCTTTAGGATTGGAAGATTTCATTTAAGACTGCAACACTTCCCAAAAAGCCACCACCATATTGTTTTTTCATACATTTATTTATTTATTTATTTATTTTTGGCTGCTTTGGGTCTTCATTGCTGCGCCACAGGCTTTCTCTAGTTGTGGTGAGCGGGGGCTACTCGTCGCGGTGCACAGGCCTCTCATTGTGGTGGCTTCTCTTGTTGTGGAGCACGGGCTCTAGGCGTGCGGGCTTCAGTAGTTGTGGCACGCAGGCTCAGCAGTAGTGGCTCGTGGGCTCTAGAGTGCAGGCTCAGTAGTTGTGGTGCACGGGCTTAGTTGCTCTGCAGCATGTGGGATCTTCCCAGACCAGGGCTCGAACCCGTGTCCCCTACACTGGCAGGCAGATTCTTAACCACTGCGCCACCAGGGAAGTCCTAGATATGTTTTAATATGACCATTTGAGACAAAAAATGACATTGAAGCCCCCAGTCTTCTATAGAAAGCAGGCTAAGCCACACTAAGAAGCACATTTTTCAATGTCCTTTTCAGATGTGGCCAAGGAGGAGAAAGGGGGAAAAGGGACCCCTCAGAGCCATGGAGAACAATGAACTGGGAAGCTCCCCCAGGGAACAGAACAAGAGCCCAATCAAAACACAGTCCCTACCCCTAAGGCAACCCTTACCATGTCACCCCACAAGGATTTCAGAATTGCTATGAATCAGTGACTATTGCATGATTTCCACTTTCCCTTTCTAAATGGGAGTATTTATTATAGTTACCCTATCCCTCTACCACCACTATATGTTGGGCATGTCGGGTGCAAGTATTGGCTTATTAGTTCATAAGTGAATGGATCAAGAGGAGCCATGTGACATCCAGTGCTTTGAGTTTGAAATGTGATTGAATAAGACTTTGGGGTGTCTTTTTAAAAGAAGAGGTGAAAGTATTTTGCATATAAAATAGGGGAGCAAATATTTGTCACTGAAAGAACAGACTGAGGCAGATTTTATTATTCTCAATTATTGGCTGCCCTTCTCTACAAAATGATTATACATACCACTCGTTTTCATTTGATTTTCAGCACCAATCTGTATGGGTGACTGTCTTTGATGTTAGGCTTGACTGTAAGACTTTCTTTTGCCAATGAAATGTGGGTAGAAGTAATGTGTACAACTTCCCAGCAGAAGATTAGCCATGTTATTATGGTTCAATCATCACTTCTTTTTCTCCATGTCCAACTGAAAACATTGAATGGGCACCACCAAATCAATTCAGAGATTTCAGCAGAAAGAAAGATAGCCATGATCTTGGTTAGGTCTTAGATGTGAGTCTTTTTTAAAAAATCAACCTTGTTTCTCAAAGTGTTTCTCAATTTTATCTTTTGCTGGTTGGAAATGAAAAGTAGTTACATTTTTCAATCTCATTTACAAATTAGCAAGTTCTTTCCTGAGCACTGTCATTCTTGTATTACCTAGTCAAATGTAGAAAATTGAAACTAAGGTACACTAGTAACATTCTGTTTCTTATCCTCTACACCGAAATCCAGAGCCAATTAGGTAGATGATCTACCTTCCTGAAAGCCGAACTTAAGCAATGCAATTTTTAAATTCAAAAACAGAGAAATATCTGAAAAAGCATTTGACAAAATCCAACACCATTTCATGATAAAAACACTCAATAAGCTAGAATCAAAAGGAAAATTCTTCAATCTGAAAAAGGGCATTTACAAAACCCCAAAGCTAGTATCGTAGTTAGTGGTGAAAGACTAAATGCTTTCCCCCTAAGATCAGGAACAAGACAGGGATGTCTGCTCTCACCATTTCTAATCAACATTGTACTAGAGGTTCTAGTCAGGGCAATTAGACAAGAAAAAGAAAAGCCATCTAGGTTGGAAAGGAAAAAGTAAATCTATCTCTATTTTCAGATGATATGATCTTGTATATAGAAAATCCTAGGCAATCCACAAAAAAAGCAACTATTACAACTATTGCAGGATACAAGATACAAGATCAATATACAAAAAATAAATTGTATTGCTATACACTAGCAACGAAAAATCCAAAAAATGAAACTATGGAAAAAATTTTATTTATAATAGTATTAAAAAGATACTTGGGAATAAACCCCTGAAGGTTTAAGCTAAGTAGAGCTCATTCTTTTCATCCATTATTATTTGCATTTTTGTGGATCCCTGCAGTGCTCCCTCAAAATGGTTCTACTTGAATAAGAATTTTGTTAGTGTATCAGGTTCAGGGATAGGGATGTTGATATGTGTACGTATAGTTTTGGGTGGAGGGTAATTTTCCTAATGAAGGTATTTTAACCTATGTCCTTACAAGTGGGAGATTTATATGCACACCTAATTGAAGGTGAATTAGACCTTAGGTTTCCCTTTAGCAACTTCTAGTAATGATTTACCTTAACATTTTGGGAGTCACTTTACCAATATAAATAGCTTTGTACCCTTTTATATTTTCTTACCATGATTCTACATGATAGAGTTAATCACTCTGTCATCCGGACAACATCGGTACCTTGTATAGATTCCTATTTCTGCATGTCTCCTACCATTTTGTAATTATTTGTATACATGTCAGCCTCTGACACCAGACCGTGAAAACGAAGACAGCATTTTATTAACTTTGCATCCCCAATACATAGAACATGTTGAATGTGTGCTTGCCATTCTGAACTCCCACTTCCATGGGACTTCAGTTTTTCACCTGCTTGAAGGCTACCTCCCTGAAGTCTTCTTTCCTCCAAACTCTGTATGTCAGTCCCCTCAAAGTACAGGTTGATATATAAATTAATACATATCCTCTTTATGCATTATATCCATTTCCTTATTTCTAAAGTCACCAGTAACCATCATTTCACCACTGGCCATAATGAGAAACAGCCCATGAGAGTCACATTAAATGTGTCTTCTAATGGGGTTTCAAGCCACAGTATGAGAATAGCTTATCTGTGAACAATATTTTAAAGGTAAGAAATAAAAATCTCTTCCCATCCTTTCTTTTCACTATCCCTCCTTCATCAATATTTCTTAGCCCTTTTAACAATAATAAAACAATAGTAGATCTGAGAAGCTGAGATCTTCCATCTACTGTTTAAGCACAGACTATGCATGTCTTTTCAGAGAGAGACAGCTGCCTTTGTATTTAGAATAAGGACAACAAGAAGCCTGCTTATAGCTCATGCTTGATGAATATTTATTGTTCAGTACAGGCTATAGAAACCTGCCCTGTAACTAGTGGTTCTATCACTGTGACTATCAAATCAGACATCGTGATAATTGATTGAGATTTGGGTGGGATGGAGGGACATTCTTAATGGTTGATTGACTGAAAAATCCATCACTAAACAATACAGTCAACATTACAGTCACAGCTTATATATTTCTGGTAAGAGTTTTTAATCCACACAGGCATTGTTCTTCTAGAGGTTGACTTGAAGCTCACTGGATTGATAGGTATTTTCTCATAAAGATCATGTCAACTTGACCTGACCAGAGATGGAAGTTTTTCCAAGACCCAAAAAGCCAAAATGTTTTAGATCTGAAAGAAAGATATATGAACATTAATTAACAGATTAATGTCTTCCCAAGAGTATATCTTTGTGAGAAAAGTCTCTGTCATTTATCTTGAATAAATCCTTTAAAACAGTGCTACTCAAAGTATGGTCCATAGAACAGTACCAGAGAACTGTTTGTTAGTGGTTCATGATGAGATAAATAATACAAAAATTAAGAATAAACATTTAGAAAATTTTATAGCAGCTTGACAGAGTAGTTTTATGTCTGAGTAATATAGTCATAAAAAACAGGCATGGTATTTTGTATTTCTTTTATATTTCATTTTTCTGGTATTCATTTTATTGTGTTTTATAAAAGTATTAGTCTGTGATGATTTGGATATTTTTAAAAACTGTTCTTTACCATGGATAGTTTGGGAAACACTCATTAAAATACTATGTCTCATTTCTACTAGTTTGCTAGTCTTATTTGCTTTATTCTAATTTCCAGACTTCATTACATTTTGTAGTCATTGCCATTTTCTCTGAACATGCTAAACTTAAGACGGTTTTCTCTCTTTAACTTGCAGGCATCAGGTGTGTTATAGGCTCATGGTTTAAAGCCCTTAGTATTTGGAGGTTTGTTGTGGTCATAAAGCTGAGAAAGCCCCCTACTAGTCCCTTTAACAATGTATTTATCATTTGGGGGGTAGAAAATTTGTTCCTGTTGGTTGTGACTTTGGCTCCTGGAATTATCAAGCTATAACAGGCTTTAGTAAATGATCCTTTCCCTGCCACATTCACAAAAACCATGTGGCCCTTGCAACACTGGAGAAGTTCATCTTAATCCACCATGCCTTTCCAGCGTTACCAACCTCCACATCATCTCTGCACAATCCAATATATGTCGGTTCTCCATGAGTATTATTTCAAGTGAACTGATATATCGTTCATTGTTATATTTCATTTGATTCTTGTGCTGAGCAGTCAACCTGTCTCCAGAAGAACTATGTTTAACTGATTATGTCTTAACCTATGACATCATATTTTTTAAAGAACATGATTTGAAGACATTGATATCTATTGCCGTTTACAGCTCCTTTTCATCCAGATTGATTATATGCTCATGAAAGGGATGTGAGTGATGGAGTGGAGAGAGCAAGACCAGAATCAGGGAGACCAGTTGGAAGGTTACCGCAATAATCCAGGCAAGAAAAATAATGAAGGGCTGATCCAGGACAGTGACAGTGGTGATGGAGAAGAAAGGATGAGCATGAGAAATATTTAGGCATCAGGACAAGAGGATTTGGTGTCTAATTAGATGTAGAGACTGAGAATGAGAAAAAGTTGAAGATGGCTCCCCAGTTTTTGGCTTGGGGTAACTATGTAGAGGGTAATGAGATAGGAAGATACGAGGAAGAACAAGTTTGGAGAAATATGGGGAGAGAGGAGGTGACGGATTCAGCTTTGAGCATACTGAGTCTACCAGCGTGATGTCCAGGCAGTTGGATATACAAGTCTGAAACTCAGGAGAGAAGCCTGGGCTACAGATTTGAAGTCATGGATCTATAAGTAATTAGAACCATAGAGTTGAATGAGAACATAGAAATGTGTAACACTTTAAAGTGTCTTTCAGCTATTTCAATTTATTCAATTTCCCCTTAAAATTTAAGATTATAATTATGGTTTGTCTATCTTCCATGTGATAAAATAGGGTAAACCAGTTATATCCTAATAGTTTACATATGGGCATTATGGGATTCAATGAAAGGCAAAGCTAATCAAAGAGATCAGTTGAAATACTTCCTAAACTTGGAACTCTACCCATCTCCTGGTGTAGTCCAGATTATCCAACTCCCCCTCAGCCAGCTCTCCTCATTAAAAATTAGTAAAAACACACAAATGTATGTATTAGGATTTTATGTGTCAGCCCATTTGATTCAATTTAATCATCACATAACCCCCTAAGAGATATCAATAAACTCATTTACAGATGAGAACATGAGCTTAGAGATATTACATGGATAGAAAATGGCTAAAGTCACCATACTTTAGCATTGTGAATCTCCTGCCATCTGGTAACATGGGCTATTGGAAAGCAACATATTTAGTGCCCCACTCTGCACTGGTTACTCCAAATGCTGGTACCTCTGTCTGCCTCAATCAAATCAGGCACCAAATTGACTTCTTTAGCTGTACCCCCAAATACAAATAGGAGATACTAACGGACACAGGAGAGAGAGTTGTGTTTCAAATGAATGTCTTACCACTTTTTTGCAATAAATCTTACCAAAAGTGCATCAGGAGGCCTGGAAATATTCATCCCTCTTCACCCAGTAACCCTGCTTATACAAAATGTCCTAAGGAAATAATCAAAGAGGCACCCCAAAATTTATTCATAACAAACAATTTTAGTGAGTATCTACCAGTCCCAGACACTATGCTAAGAACTGGGAATACAACTGTTAATAAGACATAGTCTCTGTCTCCCAGGAGCTCACAGTCCAGAGCATCAGGAGGAAGTGGTACCCACAGTGATAGAGAACTTGGCTGGGTATCATCGGAATACGGAAGAGGAGGCTCTCACCAGCCTGGGGCAGAGAAGCCTTCCTGGAGGAAGTGGTGTTTAGGCTGAGTTGATCATATGTGTTAGCCTGAAAAATGGAAGGTAAGGACATCCCAGACAGAAGCAAATACATAAGCAAAATGGTTAGAAAAAAAGAAACTACATCAGGGTCTTTCAAGAATGGACAGTTTGGTGATGTCACACACTGTGTTCTGGGGCCTCACTTTTACTCTGTAGGTCAGAGGTTCTCCCAGTGTGTCCAGAGCAACCCTGGTGTTCCTCAGAAGCTTCAGGGACCTTTTCAACAGGGAGGTGGGGTGGGGCTGGGAATTGGTCCAGGCTCTGAACGCCACCCCTAGTTCCCTAGGAAGTTTTACTTAAGATATTTAAAAGAAGGGTTCCACTGCTGAAAAGAAAGTTTGGAAATATTTGAAGAGGAGTTGTGGGAAATCTTTAAGCAAGAGAGTGACCAGAACAGATATACATTTCAGGTAGATTACGTTGGTGGCTATGGAGAGGATACCTCTCTCAGTATTTATTTATAACTAGAAACAATCTAAATGTCCAATAATGAGTGTGATAAAATAATAGTAATAATAAATAGCTACCATTTATTGAATGCTTACTGTGTGCAGGCACAATGCTAAGTGCATGTATACTCTATACCATTTAACCTTGATAGAAATCACATGAGGTGAATATTATCAGTATTTTACAGATGTGAGAACTGAGGCTTAATGAGGATACGTAACTGGTTTTGCATCACCCAACTATTAATGTGTGGGGTTGGAATTCCAATCTGTCTGACTCATAAGTACATGCCATTCTGCTTCCTGAGTATGATAAATCCACATGGAGGAATGTTATTCAACCCTTTAAAATCATGCTTTCGAAGACTTTAAAAAGTTAAAAGTCTTTAAACTTAGTTACCCCAAATTCTATTATCTATAGAATAATGTCAAATAAAAAAACTCAAGTACAAAAAAATATAGAATCATTCCAATTTTATTAAACATATTAAAGTGTTCAAAATATTTATCCCTGAGTGTTTGAACTGTAGGTAATTTTAACTTTTGTTCTTATATTTTCCTTCCAAATTGTCTAGAATGAGCATGTTTCTTTTATCATTGGAAGCATAGCTAAAAGTTATATATATATATTTTTAAACTTATTCAAGGTGAATTGCTGTCATCACTCATTCTCACCCTAGATGCAAGAGGAAGGATCAGTTAGTTCTTTAACACATCTTTCAGAACAACAATGCAAACTATCATATGTGTAGTATGTAAGGGAAATTGGTCTATGCTAATTACTAGTCATATAACCTTGAAGTTAAATTCTCTGGATCTCAGTTTCTTTGCCTAGGGAATGAGGAAGTTAAGCTAAATAGTCTATACAATTCCTAAAAACACTAAATTTCGTATTTTTTTTTAGTACAAGTGAAATCAGATGGGGGCATAAAAGAAATATTTTAAACTCTTCTTGCTTTAGTTAACATTTCCATGGGCATTTAGGGTGGGTTCTTTGACTGGGTCTTGGCTATCTGGTAATATAATAATATGCTCAGATGCATTCAACATCTGAGCACCACTCCGTGCTTTCACAAACATTTTTCTCATCTCAACTAACACCTTTCAATGTGAGCATTATTATCCCTATTTTTGCTGATGTAGATCAAGGAGTTAAGGAACTCACAAAAGGTCTCTCATGATATGTTTTGGCCAGATTCAAACCTAAATGCTTCTTTGTGAATTCCTAGAATTTTGTTCATTCAGACATGGAATTATTTGTTTGTTTTATCATTTCAACTGCCTACTGTATTGGTTATGAAAAACACAATTCCTGTCCTCAAATATTTTGTATTCTAAAAGAGAGACAAGGTTCTTTTAAAGAAACAATCCTGATATTAAAATTAAGAATGATATGTAATGGGGACAAATGGAGGCTTTCGACAATGTCTCTGTATCCTTTAGTGAGACGCAAACAAAAGGACATTATTATAAAATTGCAAATGGGGGCAGAAACAGTCACTTGTGATTAGTGTCAGGGTCATTTTAATGAAAATTAACCCCAGAAATGCTTGACTAAGCAGAGGAAACCAAGGCATCATTTGGATCCTGACAGAACCAGGGCAGTTAAATCTTTCCTACCTGCATATGAGCTTAAGAGACTAAATCAGTCCAAAGCCACTGGCCATGCTAATTGCTCTAATTACTATTGCAGGAAATACTAGATAATACCTATGAAGTATACAAGATAACCACAGCCCAAAATAATCTTGTAAACAAAGAATTCCCAGAGGAATACACAGACAGTGCTCACAAAGCCTGGACCAGCCCAGTTGGATAATAAAGCATAAAAACATGTAGTTTGACAGAGAGGATGGATTCCATAGCATAGGCTGTAGTCTCCTGCAGGGGATTACCCTGTTCAGTGAAAACACAGCACTGACAGGAAGAAATTGGGCAGGGCATTTCAGAGAGTCATTACTGGTAGCTTAGAGACACTTTGGCCCCTGAAGATTGCTTCTACGTGTGTGTGTGTGTGTGTGTGTGTGTGTATGCATGTGCACACATGCACATGTAGCCTCAGGTAAAGGAACAAAATGTGGTAATTTGTTCATCTGCAGCCCAGCCTTATTTCGTGAAATGTGACCACTCATCTAGCATTTATGGGCTATGTGCAGAGGATTATGTCCAACTAAGAGTTTCCAGGATTTTGTGAGGGGCTATCGACTTCTTAAATTCCCTGCTGTCCTGAGATGAAAGAGTGAGCCAAGGTGGAAAGCTTGATCTCAGAGACTAAGTGAAAACAAGGTGTTTTGTGCATGATCAGCACTGATTTACCCCATCTGTACATCATTCGGTGCGTGGAGAAGAATGTGTGGTTTATCATTGCTCCTCCAGTAGGTTATCTTCTAGGTAAAGAAGTAACTATTGTGAAGTGCTCTAGTTGTTTGAGGAATGTTGATATGTGGATAAAGTGGGATGGATAAAAGAGCACTGGACCAGAAGTGGGGAGTTGGCCTCAGCCCCACCACTATGGCTCACAAGTAAATTATTCTACAGGTGCCATTAATTCTCCATTATCAAGAACAGAATTACATGCTTATTTGCATAAGTAACCCAGAACAAATGAAATAATATTTCAAAGCACTTAAATTTCACTGTAAGTAAAGTATAACAAGGAGCCCTTTTACAGAGCCCTATGTGCAACGTACAGGTTCTGTGGGAGACTCAAACAAGATATGGATCATAACTTTAGGAAGCTTGGAATCTAGTGAGGTGACAGACCAATGCACATACTGCAACCAGTTGAGGAGTAAAAGACATTGAGATCATTGCTGTAGAAAGTTTACTCAGTCATTCAGCAAGTATTGAAAGGCACTGTGCACACTCTAAAAGTAAATTACTTCTCTCTGAGGTTGGAGGAGGCAAAGTCATATAGCTTAATGGAAATGAGCATTTGGACTGGACATTGAATAAAAGGTTAAAATGTCTTAGCCAGAAGTGAATTGAGACAGGTGTGACAAAGGTAGTGGGGGAGTGAAAGGCATGGGAAATATACAGGGTGTGTTTGGGAAACAGTGAGTGGTCTGGTTGCGCAAAAGTCAAAAATGTGTAATTAGAAAAGGAGAAAGCAGTGAGAGATATGCCTGAAAAGATCACTTGTGGCTAGATTCAAGGTGACCAAGTTGAGAAGCTTGAACTTTATTCTGTAGCCATCAAAGGCTTGTATCTATGCTATAGGACAATATGTTTGTCAGTGGAGTAAAGCAGGAGACTGGAGGAGAAGGGGACTCAGTAGAAGATTTTTGCAGGAGCTCAGACAAAAGATAGCCAAGCTCAGGCAGAGAGGGATGGAAAAGAGAGATGGATGCAGAGATATGGAGGACGCAGAATCCATAGAACATGGCACCAATTCGGATATGAGGCCAAGGAGAGGACAGAGTTGCAGACAACACTTCTCAAGTGTAGCTATTTGCCTTTTTCTCTTTTTTTTTTTTTTTGCCTTTTTTTTAAGCTTCAGAGATCTCAGTGCAGTACCCCGCCACTGCTGCCAGGCCATGTATGCTTACTTCCTTTCCACTGTCAAATTCTGTCATCTGGAAAGGATGTGAAATTCATCCTATTTGGTAAAAGCTTACAATGTTACCCTTCCCAGGTATTTGCCCTTCAACAAATTTCTAAGCTTTAAGGTAGAGATAGAAACCTTTAAAAAAGAAATTTCTAATGTTAGCTAGTAATTTTCCTACTAACTAGGAAGTATTTTATTCTCAAGTTTCATACATTTCAAACTTTGCCTTGGTCCAGCCTCGTTTGTTGGCAGGGGCAATATTCAAAATACTGAATAACTCCTTACAGCCCAGTCACTGATTGGTCCATGAAGAACACAATCACAAGCAACTGCTGGGACCATATCAGAACATCCAGCTGAGTATCAGCATGGATATTGGCATCTTTTGGGTTATTACACCTTACAAATAAGGATGGGCCAGCAGACCTGTAGTCAAGAATTACACTCAATCTTTTGAAAACTAGATTAAAACAGAATGAAAAGTAAACTCTAATTCACTGCACTGTCACTGAATTTCCAAAGCCTACTGATGCCAGTACACTACCTACTGATCCTGTTTCCTAGGCCAGGTAGGAAAGGGTTGTGAAAATTCTGTGACATGACACACCTCCTCAATGTTAACCTTTCTCCCCTGCGCATGGAGTTTTTTCCCCAGTACCTTTGAGATGCTTTGGAAGAAAAGAAGCAAAGCTGCCACTGTTCCTTGCCCTGCTGTATTCCACTCTTCATTCTGCAACCCAGAACAGCAGACCCCTGGCCCAGTGAGGCTGTCTGTCATGACAGGCTAGCCTGCCTCTTATTATCCACTTAAGATTATTCACTCCCTCTTTTGTTTGAAAGACCCAAATAATTTTAAATACCACCCATAAGGCTGCAGCTGTCCCCAGAAATGGAATTCTGATTAAATTCCTACTGCTCCTTTAAGAGCCAACTTAAATGTCACCTCTGAATAATAACTGCTGACATTTACTCAGTGCTTACTCTGAGCCAGGCACTTTGCTAAGGGCGTCTAATGGATTTTCTCATTTCAGCCTCAAAATAAACCTCTGGGGTAAGTATTAGTATTATACCCATTCTACAGATGTGGAAACTGAGAGGTTAAAGAACTTACCCAAGGTCTCATAGCTAGTAAGTGGGAGAGCCAGCAGTCCAACACCTGGGCCCTCAGTGCTGGTACGTGGTGGGCATTCAATAAATGACCCAAATGATGGACAGTCTCTGCTTCCCTTTGCAGTGGTCTCAGTGTATCCTTTATAGCATCCTTCACATTTGCAGTGACTTATTCAGTGCTTGTCTTTCTAAATTCAACAATGCCACCATTATATCCCCCAAGACCTGGTACCGTGCCTGGCGTATTGTGGGTGTGCAATAAATATTTGTGGAAGGAGAAGATAAAGGAGGAAGGAAGGGAAGAACAAAAAGCCTTTCTAATTTGAGGGTTGAAAAATACAGTGACCCAATATGTACTTTTGGATGAAAAGAAGCTGTGTCACTGAGGGCTGCATGGGTCTTAGATTTAAAACACCAGGGTTACAATCCCAACTCTGCCAATTCCTGACCAAGTAACTCCCACACATAGAACTTTAAGCCTCAGTTTCTACGTCTTGTAAAATGGTTTTCTTCTTTGGAGATATGAAAGTTAAATGAAATCACATACATGAATGAGGTCAGCAAAGTGCCAGCTGCTACTCAGTAATCTTTGGTTGTGTTGTTGCATAAGAGATATACGGAAGGGA
The DNA here is from genome assembly GCF_949987535.1 of Balaenoptera acutorostrata. Taxonomy (NCBI): domain Eukaryota; kingdom Metazoa; phylum Chordata; class Mammalia; order Artiodactyla; family Balaenopteridae; genus Balaenoptera; species Balaenoptera acutorostrata. Next base: position 15,448,971 of record NC_080082.1, on the reverse strand, counting down.
TTGACATATTTCACATCATATAGCGGAGCATGTAGTCATCACTGATACATAACATATTGCAGGAGACCAATAACTGTTTTGAGTGATTAGGCCAAATGGCCATATGTCTAAACATTAAAATATGATGTATGCAAGTATCATCAGGATCATCTATTTTACGTCTCAATGCCATCTTTACCGAGACATGGATCAGTTTATATTTATAATGCAAATGCATTGTGCTATTCCTGGTCAGAATAGTTCAAACGTCTGTTCTTTTTTCTCCCTTGCCCTTCCTGCCTCCCAACAAGTGTATGTATTCCTTCCCCATGCTCTCCCTCCAACACCCTTCATCTGCCTGTCACTTTTCAAAGACAGGCTCCTCAGAATGAAATCTCTGCTTTCTTTGTTTTCCTGGTTTCCATTTTGTATCCTAAAATATTCACTTCAAGTTCCGCTTGACAGACATCCCTAATCTAATCTCCACGTCTGCTTTCTAATTTTCGCAGTCAGGATAAAACAAATAGGTTGGAGTTAATTGCCGGAGCAGCGGGCCGGAGCTCTGAGCTGTGATTTATGAGCTGAGGGCAGGCGCTCTGCAACACATTTTTCTTAATTTATTTTTAATGAGTCTCTCAATTAATTTTCTTGGAAACATCTTAATGATGTTGGAGGCGGGTGTTAATGAGGTCTGCACCAGCTCCTAATTTTGCATATTTTAAAGTGCCTAATGTCATCTTGAACCCCTTCTTTCCATTTTAAGAGTAGAGGGAGGGGGGAGATTAGTGTTGAACGGAGAATTTTCACTCTTCATGCCTCAGTCTTTGCTTAACCTTTCAGACTTTATGGGCTTATGGTGTGTCTCAGAGCAATCTCCTGCTTCCTGCTCCCCTCCCCCACCTGCTCTGGGCTGCCTGAGTCTGAGGAGCCACTGCAGGAAACGGAGAAAAGACGCAATCCCCAGGAAACTGTGAGTTCTGGAGAACCATCAGTGGCCCTTAGTGAGGATGTCCAGAGGTGATCTAACCTTTCCTAAAGCAGAAAGTGGATAGGGGAAAATACCAGTAGAAGAAACAAATCAAGGGGTGTCTTATTAGCATCTGGCCATTTGTTCAGAGAACATGGTCTCCCAAATGTCTCTGCAGAGCTTGGGGCACCAGATCCACCTCTGCATCCTGCAAGACCCAGAGCAAAGTGCCTGAGTACTATCTCTGAGCCCTCTCTACTACCTTTCAATTTCTTTTTTTTTTTTTTATTAAGTTATTTATATATTTTTGGCTGCGTTGGGTCTTCATTGCTGCGTGTGGATTTTCTCTAGTTGCGGTGAGCGGCGGCTACTCTTCATTGCCGTGCGCAGACTTCTCATTGCGGTGGCTTCTCTTGTTGCGGAGCAAGGGCTCTAGGCGCGTGGGCTTCAGTAGCTGTGGCATGCGGCTCAGTAGTTGTGACTCTCAGGCTCTAGAGTGCAGGCTCAGTAGATGTGGCGCACGAGCTTAGGTGCTCCACGGCATGTGGGATCGCCCAGGGCTCGAACCCGTACACCCTGCATTGGCAGGCGGATTCTTAACCACTGCGGGATTCTTAACCACTGCGCCACCAGGGAAGTCCCTACCTTTCAATTTCAAAAGCAGTCTCCACTAAGTCCTCATCGGTCTTTATTATGTATTTTCTAGTTAGAACTTATTTTTCTGATTAAATAGTCATTAAATGCTTATGATAGAAAATTTGGGAAACACGAAAGAATGGATCAAATAAGGAAAACCAAATTCTAGTGCCGAAAAACAGCCGCTATTAAAACTGTGGTGTTTCCTTCTAGACGTTGTTCTTTTTCTATTCATGGGCTTTTGGTTTTATTTTATGCAATTGTGATGATGCTGAATATCATTTTTTCCCAGTTAACATAACACAAGTAACAAACTTCTTTCAAGCATAGTTTTTAATGACTGTTTAATATTCCATCTAGCAGATTTTTCATAATTTACCAAATCATTCCACTGCAACTGGGCATCTAAGCTAATTCTCAAACTGTTATCACACATACTATTGTGATGAACATCTTTGTACAGAAAGCTTTTTTACATTAGGGATTATTTCCTTTGGACTCGCCTGAGGAATTACTGATTTAAAGACTATAATCCTTTTTAAGACTCTTGATATGTACTTCCAAATTACTTTACAAATAGTTATGCCAGTTTACTTCCAATAGTAATACATGAGTGTGTCTATTTCTTCAATCTTTCCATGGTATAGAGTATCACAGTTGTAAAAGATCTTATCTGGCAGATTTAAATGTATTTCTTTAATTTCTCCACCAAGTCCGCTCTTGGGGTAATATTTCAGTTAAACTGAAGGCTGCTTTTACTCGGGGACTAACTAGACCATGAACCCCGATGTGGCCAAGGTTTTTCTCATGACATGTAGTAAAGACTCAAGAAATGTTTGTTAAATTGACTTATCCACAAAATGGAAAGTTGAGGATGTATCTCTGAGTGCCCTATTTCCACCTGGATCTGCCCAATGGCCTCTCCAGCTCAGCTTTCCAAAACTGAAGGCATGTCTCCTCACCTCACCTTTCCCATCTTGAGTAAAGGTGGCCTCGTTGAGCAGTTCCCATAGGCTCCAGACATGCAAGTCTTCCGCAGTGTAGCCTTGCTCTCACCGCCCCCCAACACATGCACATTCAGTCAGCCATCAAGTCCTGTGGGTGTACTCCCCACATGTTCATGGCTGTCTCTCCTCTTCCTTTCCCACAGTCCTGTTTCAGACCCCTGTCTCTCACCTACACTAGTGCTGTCTCTCACCTCCCAGCGGTCTTCTGCCTCCAGTTTCCCTCTGCATTTTAGCCTTTAATGTGCTGCCTTTTCCAACACAAACAAAAACCCTACAGAGATTCCCTCTTGGTATATAAAATATAGTCCGAAACATCTATGTCATTAGGGTCTTTCACACAATTTGACCCCCTAGTACTTTACCCACTTCTCAAATATGTCATGCACTTTGTTCAGGCCATTTCTTTAGCCTGGCATGCCCTTTTTCCACTCCCCACATAGCAATTCTGTGCCACCTCTTCCATGAAGGCTTACTCACCACCTTGGCTTCCACCTATGCATCCCTTGCACATGGCAGATGCCTAGTCTGGTGAATGAATAAGGCATCTGTAGAAATGTGTTTCCTTCAAAGCTGTTACCCACTGCACTTTCTGGACTGTTTTACACTCTAAGTTAGATGTTTATGTTTGAAAGTTTAAAGAACTCTTTAACCTGGGGTTAGATGTTCATGTTTAAAAATTTTAAGAACTCTTCAGCCTGGGAAAAAAAATAGTTTCTCAGGGCATGTCTGTTTTCTGGTAGACTCCATTGACTTACTGCTGGACGTTTCTTAATTTCCGTTTAAGTATCTTTTGAGTGCTTTTCCGGATGATTCCTTGTGCTCAGTGTAAGTATTGTCAGACTATTCCCTGAGAAAAGACCACAGGTTCTAACTTTAGGGGATAATGGGTTCAGATAAGATTCTGTACCCAGATGCAGACTTTAATATCTAGTGGTCTTACAGTTCAAACAGAATCTCTCAAACATTATCTTAAAGCTGAAGGATTTTTTTTAAGCTTTCTGACCAATAGCAACAATTTACTTACAACTGTAAGATTCTGGTCTTTGACCCTAAGCACTTGTCAAATAAATTAATAATAAGTGAAGCTCTGGCATTGTTTTTGAGATACTTTTAGTTCTGGATTTACACAGGGAAAGAACAGAGATCACTAGTGGATGAAAGCCAGGATGAACAGGCAAGGGTAATAGCAATAGTTTAAGATTTGATGTTGGAGATGGCTGGCATTGATTATGTTACATAACATTACTATTGTTTCTAATATTGACCACTATATTTTAGCGTTATTTTTAATACTATAAATGAATCCCTCATTTTTTATTTTTTTAATAAATTTATTTACTTACTTATTTTTGGCTGTGTTGGGTCTTCGTTGCTGTGCGTGGGCTTTCTCTAGTTGCGGCGAGCGGGGGCTACTCTTCATTGGGGTGCACGGGCTGTTCATTGTGGTGGCTTCTCTTGTTGTGGAGCACGGGATCTAGGGGCATGGGCTTCAGTCATTGTGGCACGCAGACTTCAGTAGTTGTGGCTCGCAGGCTCTAGAGCATAGGCTCAGTAGTTGTGGCGCACGGGCTTAGTTGCTTCGTGGCATGTGGGATCTTCCCGGACCAGGGCTCGAACCCGTGTCCCCTGCATTGGCAGGTGGATTCTTAACCACCGTGCCACCAAGGAAGTCCTTTCATTTTATTTTTAATGTTTAAAATTTTGTCGCCAAGTGTATCAATCATGTTAGGTTTTGCTATAGCAAACAACCTCAAATTTCAGAGACTTGACACAACAAACATTTATCTTTTGCTCACACAAAGTTTAAGGTAGATATTTTTAGTAGGATGGCATTTCTGGGCATCTCCCTAGTGAGTCAGGGTTCCAGGCTCTGCTGTCCCTAGGGCATTCTTGGAGTCCTTCAGTGGATCCTCTGCACTGGGCTGGCCAGTGAGTGAGGAGAGGGTACGTGAAGGGTTGCACTGCACATTTTAGAGGTCAGATGTGTACGTGTCATACTTCATTTCAGGGGTGCGCCGGAGCCAGCTCATTACAGCTTGCAGCAGCCACCGGTTCAATTTCCAGGCATTTTGCAAGCTGGTTGTTAAACGCAGACATTATTAAAAATTAAATTATAAAAACATACAATTAAATTTTTAAAAACAAATTAAATAAAAAACAAAGGTAATAATTATTCAAACTACCTCTTTTACTACATTTTTCTATTATCTAGGCCTGAGATTATTTATGCCTCTTGTATCAGTAAGTGAGGAATATTATAGAATGGTGGCTTCTGTGCTTCTCTTCCTGACTTCATGTTCAATGACATCATGTTGGTTGTTTGAAATTAAACGATGGTGGGGGTATTTACACCATGGAAATTGGAAAACACTATAAATCAGGGCTTGATTTATTGTTTTGTTGATTGCCTAGAGACTTTTAAAAGTTATAGAGAAAGAAATCTATAGAGAAATCTAAAAATAAAGATTAATTAAAATCATGTTGTATCTGTAGCCATTACACTATAAATAGCACAAAACATTGAGGAAATATTCTTCTAGTATTTGATGACCATTAACTGATTCAGCAAAGAAGTTGCTGACATTACTAATAAACAAGTAAATTATAACATACGTCTTCATTATTTCACTTACTGAATAATGTAAAAGACAATATCAACCAATATTCGTGTTGGAACTATACTCATTCAACAAATTTGTAACCACAAGTTGGCTACAATACAAGAGTTTGGTAAAAATCAACAAAAGCATTCTGAGAGAATCAATTGCCTATATGGAAATTACAGTGAAGAATACTGCATATTTTAATGTAATGGTTACATTGTTAATTGTAAATAATGTGCTTCACAACCTTTCTATCAGCAAATGTATAATAAACTCAAGCACATATGCATACACTGTTTTATGGGGAGCCCGTTGTTAAACAGTTACCAGCACACCACTGCCTCTACTTGTGCTCTATTAGCCAGAACTCAATTACATGGTTTCACCTAGATGCAAGGATTGCACAGTAATTAGAGTAGCTATGTGTCCATGAAAGAGAAAACTGGATATTCATGAGCATAGAGATCTGTCCCACAGTCTATCCTTCTGGTCACCAAGTATCAGTTTCTTTCTTCTTCCCACATGTAGGGCACACTCACCTCTCCCCAAGGGGGATGACTCAAAGTCCAGATCTCTCCATCAGGGCAGATGTAACTCTTCTTAGCATGGCAACCAATGAACTAAAAGAAGGAGTTATCTTCTCTCCATCCCACCCCCACCCTATATACTGTAGTGAAGCAGGGGCAAGAATTGCAATTAAAAATTCCTGGTCAAAAAAGGAATGAAAAGGAGGTACACTACAGTCACTCATTCTTAACAAATGCTGGAGTCCTTTGGCACCGGCATTGTGAAGGCCTCCTACCCTGTCAAGGACCCAGTTCTGCTCTCTAGGAAGAAATTCCTTCATCTATGGATCACATCTGAAATGGGTATTGGGAAGCTGTATATATTTAACTGTCTATGGCCTGCTTTCTGCTTATGCTAGGGAGCCTAATGGTGTTTTATGTCTCAAGCAGTTAACAGCTTCTTTAATCCAGACTCGTGGTTTCTTTAGCAGTACAGTTCTCTGAAAAACTAGTATAGGCTTCTGGTTTATTTGCTCCCCATTCAGTCCCATGAGCCAATAATTTCCTAGATATGATTTTCAACCCTGCCTCATATCTCTGCTTCAGTGCCCTCGAGCCAGTCTCCATCAATTCAAAGGCACTGGCTTGAGACCATCTGGAACCATCAATGGGAATGCCATACCTTCAGTCTGGTCTTTGCCACAAGCTGGGTCGTAGTTCACCTGAGAGGTTTCACCAGGCCTCTGTCACGTATCCTCTACTGTTTGGGGTCTGGAAGGAGTGAGTTTTTTCAACCCTTTGAGTATGCAAATGTCTGGACTTTTTTTAAATTCCCATTAGTTTCTGTTTATAGACCTGCCAATTCTCTCCTGAGTTCATCTCCTTCTTTTTTTTTTTTTTTTTTAACTGTGTACAAAATAATTTATTATAGCATTACATAGGTTGGCATTATTTTACAGTAAGGTTTTTTCTCCCAACAATTATGAATCTAAATATTAGCTTAGAATGAAGGAAAACCATTTTTTTTTTAATTTTATTTATTTATTTATTTATTTATTTATTTTTGGCTGTGCTGGGTCCTCGGTTCGTGCGAGGGCTTTCTCTAGTTGCGGCAAGTGGGGGCCACTCTTCATCACGGTGCGGGGACCGCTCTTCATCGCGGTGCGCGGGCCTTTCACTATCGCGGCCCCTCCCGTTGCGGGGCACAGGCTCCAGACGCGCAGGCTCAGCAGCTGTGGCTCACGGGCCCAGCTGCTCCGTGGCATGTGGGATCTTCCCAGACCAGGGCTCGAACCCGTGTCTCCTGCATTAGCAGGCAGATTCTCAACCACTGCGCCACCAGGGAAGCCCCAAGGAAAACCATTTTAATTAGAATTGTTTCTCTAAATAAAATCTCCCCTTTTGAATTTATATTTGCCTTTAAAAGGAAGTATTAATGTTACAGACATTTATACAGTTCTGAAACATATTCAATGATTCTATTACTGTTTTCTGTACAAGATAGAACAAAAGCTACCCCCCCCCAAAATATTGCTCAACAATACTATGTTTTAATAGTTAAACTAGCTGATAGTTTAAATTCTCATCTTGTTGATATAAAAATGTATTTAATAGTCAATGCATGGCTATAAGGGTAAGAATATCTCATTGTAATTTGTATTCTACCCTATTATAGTCCCTTGAAGCACTCACATACAAACTACTTGGTAACGCAAAGCAATTTAGCCAAGAAAGCATAACTCTTGCCTGTGCATCTTTAAGATTGATCTAGATATGCAACAAATTTACCAGTGAACTTCCATGATTAAGAGGCAAACAGATCCCCATATTCTGAATCATCAACATAAAACTGGAGTACCCTTGTTCAACAGAAAATAGCATTTTCACGGCTATTAAAAAGGAAAACGGTAAATCACAAAAAAAGTAAAGTGGACAAAAGGTCAAACTGAAGTAAATTTTAAATAAATATCTGCCAAAAGGTATCTCCTTCTTATAATAACAGATCAGCAAAAGCAACCAATGAAAATCAACACACATTACAGTCTGTTTTCTACACCCTTCCTCTAGAGCTGCCTTGCTCCGTTTTCTTCTAGCATCTAGCATTAAGAAGTCTGCTCTCGGGCTTCCCTGGTGGCGCAGTGGTTGAGAATCTGCCTGCTAATGCAGGGGACACGGGTTCGAGCCCTGGCCTGGGAAGATCCCACATGCCGCAGAGCGGCTGGGCCCGTGAGCCACAACTGCTGAGCCTGCGCGTCTGGAGCCTGTGCTCCGCAACGAGAGAGGCCCGCGCATCGCGATGAAGAGTGGCCCCCGCTTGCCACAACTGGAGAAAGCCCTCGCACAGAAACGAAGACCCAACACAGCCAAAATCAATCAATCAATCAATCAATCAAAACATACGCATCTGATTCAAGATCCTCATTAAAAAAAAAAAAAAAAAAAAAAAAAAGAAGTCTGCTCTCTCATGCCTCTGTAGGTGACCTGTTTTTCTATCCCCTCTGGAAACGTTCAGGATCTTCTCTTTATCCCAGATGTTCTGAAATTTCCCAGTGATATTCTTTGGTAAAAGCCTAATCTTCATTTCTCGGTCTGGATACTCCGTGCAGCTTTTCAGCCTGAGATTCATGTCTTTGAGTTTGGGGAATTGTTTTGTATCATTTATTTGATGAGTTCCTCTTTCCATCTTATCTCTTTTCTCTCTAGAATTCCTATTAGTTGGATGTTGGGACTTCTAGATTAGGGGTCAGCAAATGTTTTTTGAAAAGGGTCAGATAGTAAATATTATAGGCTTTGGGAGCTATATATGGCCTCTGACACATATTTCTCTTTTTTGTTTAATGTACAACCTTTTGCAAATGTAAAAAGCATTCTTAGCTTAAGGGACATATAAAAACAGGCCATGGTCTATATTTGGTCTATGGGCCATTAATTGCCAACCTCATCTAGATATAAATATCCTATGTCTCTTATCTGTTCTCTCATATTTTTTATTACTTCTTGCTATAATTTCTGGGAGATTTTCTTGGTGTTACATTCCAACTCTTCCACCACATTTTTTAATTCAGAAATCCTATTTTTAAATTCTAAGAACTCTTTCTTATTCTCCAAATGTTCTTTCCTATGACAGCTTCTCAAATCTCTCTAAAGATATGAACTAGAGGTTGTTTCTTTTGTTTGTTTTTGGTTTTGTTCTGTACATTATATCTATTTCCTCCATGTTCATTCTTTCTGTTTATCTACTTTTGTTTCTTCCTTTCAGTTTTGGGGTTTTCCTCAAACATCCTTGCCTGTCACTCCTATTTAAATGTGAGATTCTAAATGGGGGGCTTTATTTGGGGGTGGGAATAAGGCATGCCAACTAATGGGCTTTACTTTAGTGTTACCAGGTACACAATGCTAGTGTGGGGACGTCTAGTCCTAGGGACCTCTAGTTTATCCAGAGAACAAACTTCTGATCTCCTGCCTGGAGGGCAGATATGTTGCTGCTGCTGTTCTGTGCATTGAGGTTAGGAGGTGGGAGGAAGGTGGGAGGTGCTGTTCTGGTCACTGATTTTGTCCAGTACCTGTGCCTAAATCCCAAGCCCTTTATCCATATCACCCTCTAAATTAACTTTAAGTTGCGGCTTCCATTATTTGCTAAATGAGCCATCTCATTTAGTCATCTGCTTTCTAACTTCCAAAAATCATTGAACTTTCTTATCTGTTCAGTCACCCCTTTCACTCTCTTTCTATAGTGGGTTTGTATCTCTTTTTTTTCATTTTATTTTATTTTATTTTATTTTTTAACATCTTTATTGGAGTATAATCGCTTTACAATGATGTTAGTTTCTGCTTTATAACAAAGCAAATTAGCTATACATATACATATATCTCCATATCTCCTCCCTCTTGTGTCTCCCTCCCATCCTCCCTATCCCACCCCTCTAGGTGGTCACAAAGCACCGAGCTGATCTCCCTGTGCTATGTGGCTGCTTCCCACTAGCTAGCCATCTTACATTTGGTAGTGTATAAAAGTCCATGCCACTCTCTCACTTCGTCCCAGCTTACACTTCCCCCTCCCCATGTCCTCAAGTCCATTCTCTATGTCTGCATCTTTATTCCCATCCTGCCCCTAGGTTCTTCAGACCTTTTTTTTTTTTTAGATTCCATATATATGTGTTAGCATAGGGTATTTGTTTTTCTCTTTCTGACTTACTTCACTCTGTATGACAGACTCTAGGTCCATCCACCTCACTACAAATAACTCAATTTCATTTCTTTTCATGGCTGAGTAATATTCCATTGTATATACGTGCCACATCTTCTTTATCCATTCATCTGTCGATGGACACTTAGGTTGCTTCCATGTCCTGGCTATTGTAAATAGAGCTGCAATGAACATTGTTGTACTTGACTCTTTTTGAATTATGGTTTTCTCAGGGTATATGCCCAGTAGTGGGATTGCTGGGTCATATGATAGTTCTATTACAGTGGGTTTGTATCTTTTTAAAACTTCTGTACAATCATTTTAATAAGGTCTCAGATGTAAGCAGAGATAAACACATGTAGTTAATCCACCATATTTAATCAGGAGTCCTATATGTCTTGTTTAAGGATTTAAGATCACCTTGGATGAATGGAATGCCATTTACCGAGATCTGGAAAGCTGAGTACTATTTAGAGTGAGTGATCTGAGTGAGGATGTTTACTAGGTAAAAGTGGTTCCTCACTGCCGGGCAAAGCCTTCACCATTGAGTGATACAGTGTAGAACATGTTTTGCTTACCAATAAGACTATCATGAGCAGGAACAGCTAACTGTGACCTAACTATTCTACTTTATACTTGAATCTTCTTTAGTCCACTCCAGCCACATAAGTTGATATTCACATGAACTTCTGATACCACCCTTAGTATGAGAGGAAGTGAATATTTCTTTGCTGAGTTTGCTTTGCAGTGAGATATACTTTCAATATTGCTACCATTTTCATAAAGCACATTTTTTTGGAAGATTGGATGGAGTATTTAGATATCTCATGGTACCCTCTATACAAAAACTTTTGTGAGAATCAAGATATTTAACACTTCAGCCTTTAAAAGGAAGAAAATTCTGACATATACTACAACATGGATGAACCTTGAGGACATTATGCTAAGTGAAATAAGCCAGTCACAAAAAGATAAATACTGTATGATTCCACTTAGATGAGGTACTTATAGTAGTCAAAATCTCAGAGACAGAAAGTAGAAAGGTGGTTGCCAGGGGCTGGGGAGAGGGGGAATGAGGAGTTATTGTTTAAGGGTGTAGAGTTTCAGTTTTACAAGATGAAAAGAGCTCTGGAGATGGATGGTGGTGATGGTAGCCCAACATTATGAATTTATTTAATGCCACTGAACTGTACACTTAAAAACAGTTAAGATGGTAAATTTTATGTTATATGCTTTACTACAAAAAAAATGGAAGAATATTTGACACTGAGCTTTATATTGTATCATCATTAAATTCTTTCAGTGAACACCGATTGAGTATCTAGTATGTACCAGGAACTGTGGTAAGCATGGAGGAGTTAACAGTGAACAAAACAGACACAATCTCTTCCCTGCTGGAGCATATATTCCCATTAAGAAAGATAATAAACCAAGTATTTAAATGAAGCAGGGTTAAGGAAGATGAGTGACTAGCGTGCTATTTTGTAGGCTAATCAGGGAAATCCTCTCTGATTATGTGGCACTTGAGCAGAGATCTGAATGATTTTCATTTCTTATGCCATTTTTAAAGAGAATTTATGATTGTGATTTAACCGAACACCCCCCACACACACACACTAAAGAACTATACTTGGAGAAAGCTTTTAAATTTCAGTTGCCCCTTGTTCCTACAGTTGATGTTTTTGCTATTTGAGTATTCACCTATGCATTCTCTTTGACTTTTAGCCCACATGCTTTCATTGTTTATATTCACATTAATAATTGTTATTTCATGACATAGACTGAACTTTTCATCCAAAGAAGTCAATGTGCTTGAGTTGATTATCTCTCACCTATGAGGATGAGGCATTATTTTCATTTTATTTGTAAGGAAACTGAGGCACAGAGACCTAAAATCACACGAGAAGTTTCTGGTGAAGCCACACACAAACTTAAGCCCTCTAGCTCCAAGTCTAGTTTGTTTCATAAGACCTGAGTCACCATGTTACTGTGGGAATTGAATTGACAACTTCTCTGAAAGCACCTAGTACACCCTTAAGTGCGTTGCAAAAATTATTTTTCCTCCGTCATCTTTTAACTAATAACTGACCCCTAGGGTGATAAAACCACCCCTTGTTACCACTCCCTATCTGGAAAAGGACTTACCTAGCAAAGGATTCACTTGGCAGGCATTTTTCTTTCTTCTTTGATTGTTTCTAGCTTCTTCCATCATATGGTAGTAGGTATTTTGGTGATTTGGGGAACTGGGAAGAGTTAGCTGCTGGATCATTTTAGTGACAAGTGGCCACAAGACTAACTTAATGTGTCCTTTGGCCTGTGGACTCCTGGGGAGCATTGCTCCTGCTGTAGTAGAAAACGTTTCACCTCCTCAACACTTTGTTTTGCTTTGGGTCAACCACTGGGAGACTCAGTAGCCATGGGAGTGAAATTGCCCCTGGTTTCCTCTCAGCCTGTCAGTCATTGTTAAATCAGAGAAGGCTGAAAACTGGATTCTTTTTTTGTCCCTGTCCAAACGTGGCAGCTGTTTAATTTCAATTAACAAACCTTGAAAAAGAATATTATGCCAGGACTAATTACAGCAGGAAGGGTTCCTTACTCATCTCCACTCCCCCTCCTAACTGAGGATCTGCAGTGTCCCCCAGCAGGGCTGTGAAGTTTGGGTTCTCAGAAATTCTGGTGCCTGGGGCTTTGATGTAGCTCTCTTTTCAAACGAGTGACATATTAGGAAGCACAAGCTTCCAGGAAGGATTCATCTAACTTTTTAAAGTCTAAAAATTAGCTGTACAAATCAGACTCGTGTATACCCAAACGCCAACTTGTTCACATCAAACCCTTGCTTTTTCCTCTCTATAAATAGACTGGCTGCTTTCAAAGCTCCTCCTCCTCTCCTGCTGGGGAAGGCTAACCCCCATTCTCCTCCATGAAACAAGTATTTGTTCTGGTTGACACATTAGAATCTCTACCAAGAAGCAAAGCAACCCCTTGCCTGCAACTTCTTAAGTTTCTTTGCATCAGTCAAGTGTCTCAGCAGGAAACAGAATTCACACACACACACCCCCACAATGGTACAGATGAAGAGAATTTAAGGAAGGGGCTACTGAGAGAGGAGGGGACGGGATTAAAAGAACAGTCAAGGAAAGGTGGGTCGCCCAGAGACTAGCAATAACGGGAAGCTGTTACTACCCCTACGGTAGAAGGAATAAGGAAGGGACAGAGTCAGTGAGCACTAGGAGAATAGCCCAGCAGAAACTGTAGTCACAGAAGGATGTGATGTTCCCAGAGAGGCTGAAGCAGGGAAGAAATCCCCTCCTGCTTCCCAGTCTCCTGCATGTGCCTCCCTGGCCAACCCAGCCAGGACAGTTAACTGTTGCTGCTTGTGTATGGAGCTTGTTTTCCCAGTTTGTGTATAGTCAACTGTAGACCACTATTATGTCTTCTATTTGTTATCCCATAGGCCTTAACCTAATACTGAGCACATATGTGCTCAATAAATGCTCTTATGTTATTTGAGTATAATTATTATCGTGTAAAAAAATATAATTGAAAAAAGAGATATCACTGGATATTATTATTATATCATATGTATAATATATAGTGATATTTCTTCTTTCATCCCTTTGTACCTGCAAGGGGCTGATTCCAGGACCCCCTGCAGGTACCAAAATCCACCACGCTCAAGTCCCTGGTAAAATAAGGTAGTATTTGCATATAACATATGCACATCCTCCCCTATACTTTAAATCATCTCCAGATTACCTACAATACCTAATACAATATAAATGCTATGAAAATAGTTGTAAATACAATGTAAATGCTATGTACATAGTTACTTTTTGGAACTTTCTGGAATTTTTGAAATGCAGCTGGTTGAATCTGAGCATGCAGAGCCCAGGGAGCCAACTGTATATATTTTTTATTGAGATATACTTGATATGTAACATTCTGTAAGTTTAAGATATACAATGTAGTGATTTGATACATTTATGTATTGTAATATGATTACCACCATAGCATTAGCTAACACCTCCGTCATGTCTCATAATTATCATTTCTTTTTTTAAAATATTTATGTATTTATTTATTTATTTGGCTGCACCTGGTCTTAGTTGTGGCACGTGGTATCTTAGTTGCAGCATGTGGGATCTTTTTAGTTGCGGCATTCAGGCTCTTAGTTGTGGCATGTGGGATCTAGTTCCCTGACCAGGGATCGAACCCAGGCCCCCTGCATTGGGAGCATGGTGTCTTAACCGCTGGACCACCAGGGAAGTCCCTAATAATTATCATTTCTTTTTTGTGGTAAGAGCATTTAAGATCTTGTTTCTTAGCAACTTTGAAGTATATCATATAGTATCGTTAACTATAATCTCTTTTCTTCAGTTATATTTTACACTATAACCAGGGCTTCCCTGATAGCGTAGATGGTTAAGAATCCACCTGCCAATGCAGGGGACACTGGTTCGAGCCCTGGTCTGGGAAGATCCCACATTCCGCGAAGCAACTAAGCCCATGCGCCACAACTGCTGAGCCTGCGCTCTAGAGCCCGCGAGCCACAACTACTGAAGCCCATGCACCTAGAGCCCATGCTCCACGACAAGAGAAGCCACCGCAATGACAAGCCCGGGCACTGCAACAAAGGGCATCCCCCACTCTCTGCAACCAGAGAAAACCCGTGCAGCAACGAAGACCCAACGCAGCCAAAAGTAAATTTTAAAAAAACAATTAATTATACGCAAATAATCTAACAAGAGCATTGATTGAGCACCTATGTGTAATATGATAATAATATAGAGTGATGTGTGAGTTACCAATGTAAACCAATGAGTAGGTCTCAACCAGAGAGGACCCTCTGTTAAATAAAGTAAAGAAACAGTGGAGTCAGAGAGAAATGACAGTTAAAGGGCATGTTGGCCAGGTACACTGTGCACATGACTTTCTGGATGCAAGTGCTATTTGAGAGGCATTTCCATGGTCTTTTTTAAGAGGATAAGTGATGAGAGGAGAGAAATTCAGTTTCCAGGAAAAAGGCTCAGCAGGGCTGAGTGCCCAGGCCCGAGTGCCCAGGCCCAGCTGGCTATGTGGGATCTATTTAAGAGCAGAGGTGGGGAAGGGGGGCAGCACAGGTGAAACATGGAACTAGGATTCTAGAAAATCATCTAGAAAAGTTCAAAAAGGACTTTGTCACTACTTATCTCTAAGGTATTGCAGAGTCTGAATTCCTTCCTTTTAAGAATTGCTCTTTCTCTCTCTTGCTAGATCATTGATTAGATGGGGACAGGTGTAAGGAAATGTCACTGTGCCACTGTCAACTCACCACGTGGTCCAGCTGACAAAACTGCAGATTCCTTTGCTCCTTCTGACCCATCTGACACTAATGCTTGAAATGTGTATTTCCCCGTATTTAAGTAAATGCTAAGGCAGTCGTCATGCTGTTGAGAAACAGATCCATTTTGCATCAATGATGAAAATCCACAAATATCATGGAAAAATTAACTTTGATTCTTTCAGTATGCTGTGTGCACCTTTATCCACAACACATTTTAGATCGTGGGCTGAATTTTTCCTCTGCCCCAGATCATTGCTGTGCCACCTGCTTCTGCCAATAGTTGCCTGCCAAAAAAGCAAAATAACTTAACTTTACCTTTGGTCAAGTATACTTAGAATAGAAAATTGTGTATTCAATTTAATAACCTTCCAGGGCAGTGCGGGTGGGGTGGTGACTGGGGGCAATGAATGTCTGTGTGAATTACCAAAGAGTCAAGTTAAAAAGTCTCCTCCATCACGTAAATAAACCTTGGTTGACCCTGCTGCCCCTTCAGGTTAGCATGTGATTTTTCTCCTTCGTTTGGCTGCCAGCATTCTCAAGTGGGTGATTATGTCTTCCTGCCTCCTTTCCCCCATCACGCATTCGTTATTTAGCTCCCAAAAAGCTGACTTCATGGCACTTGTGATGGTTAATTTTACATGTCAGCTTGACTGGGCCATGGAGTGCCCAGACATTTGGTTATCCTAGGCATGTGAAGGTGTTTCTAGATGAGATTAACATTTGAATCCATACACTGAGTAAAGCAGATTGCCCTCCCCAATGTGGGTGGGGCTCATCCAATCAACTGAAGGCCTGAATAAACAAAAAGTCTGAGCAAGAGAGAACTCCTCCTGCCTGAGCAGGGACTTTGGTCTTTTCCAGCCTTCAGACTCATACAGAAACATCTGCTCTTCTTGGGTCTGGAGCCTGCTGGCTTTCAAATTGGAACTTATACCATCAGCTCTCCTGATTCTCAGGTCTTTGGGCTTGGATTTACACATCAGCTTTTCTCGGTCTCCAGCTTGCCGACTGCAGGTCTTGGGACTTCTTGGCCTCTAATTCCTTATAATAAATCTCTTTAATACACACATGCACACACACACACACACACACACACACACACACAACACACACACACTTTTGGTTCTGCTCCTCTGGAGAAGCCTAACACAGCTGCATTGAAGCTATACTTTCAAATGTCACCAGTGCTCTCCCTGTCTGGTTCTATGGGCTGGTCTCCACCCTCACCCTTGTTGATGCTGACATTCACTGTTCCGCCCACCCCTTGGAGGTCCTCCTTCCTCTCCCTGTCTCTTGGTTCTCAGTCCTCCTCTCATAACCTTCCCCAATTCTCACCGCTGCAATTCCCATTTCTCTATTAAATCATAACCCTGAGTTGCCCTCTACCTTTCATCACAGTATCTCCTACCACCTATTAGCCGTTGCTCCTCAATACTCCCATCTCATCTAAACTTCAGTGTCTGAATCTTCTTTCCCTTAAAATCATCTCTTTCTCCTCTTAATTCTTACTGTGGCTGAACACCTCTGTGTCTGCTTCTGCCACCCCAGGTTCCAATAATCACCAAG
Source organism: Balaenoptera acutorostrata (assembly GCF_949987535.1). Lineage (NCBI taxonomy): Eukaryota > Metazoa > Chordata > Mammalia > Artiodactyla > Balaenopteridae > Balaenoptera > Balaenoptera acutorostrata. The sequence continues at coordinate 15,432,198 of NC_080082.1, read as the reverse complement.
TCCTATTGGTTTTTCCTTTCATCTCCAGACACTCCTTCTTTTCATTCTCTCTGCTTCAACCCTAGCCCAGCCCTCATCCCCACATGCAATAGCCTTCCCGTTGGCCTCCCCGCCTCAGTCTCTCTTGCTTCTCCTTCACCCTGCACACCAGTGCCAGATGGACTGTAGCAGAACATTATTTCATCACATCTGTCCCCTCCTCAGTGACCTCCAGTGACTTAAGGAAAAACCCAGACTTCCTTCCTGAGCCTCTAAGCCTCACCACCATCTGACCCACCCTTCCAGTGTGGCTCTCAAACAGAACAGAACTTCAGGTATTGGAGCCATGTTGCATAGGACTGCCCACCTGACACACCCTGTACTCCTTCCAACACTGAAAAATATAGAATGTAAATGACTTATTTTCTGATTCAAAATCCCCTTCCTACCTGCATTTTTTTAACTTTGAGATTACATACAATCTGGGTGAAAATATGATTCACAGGAAGTTCACTATAAAACTTTTAGGGAGATAAATATTTCCTAGCCTGCTTTCAGTTGTTACTATTAGCTACAGTCATCATTGCTGTGCTCAGCTGAGTGAGCTGAGAGCAGTGACTCTCAAACCAAACTCCCTGGGTTGGAATCCCAGCTCTACCACCTACAGGCTGTGTGGACTTCGGCAAATCCCTTAACCTCTTGGGACCTCAGTTTCATCATCTACAAGATAGAAATAGCCATAGTCACACTCATAGGACTGTTGTAAGGCTTTATAGAAAGTGGTTAGACCAGTATAAATGCTCACAGTAAAGGCTGAGCTTTAGCATTCATCACATTGTTGTTGCTGATGGTGAGCTACCAGTGTACTGAAATTACACCACGCAGCTGCCCTCCTGCAATGCTGGTATCACAGCCATGAATGAGTGGGCATCCTGATGCCCCCCATCTTGGCTCACCCTCAAAAGTTGTAAATATGTACAGGTCACAGAGGCCCCCTACCTGGAGGTGCCTCTGATTCTGTCTGTTTCTCAGACACTCCATAAGGGCTGTTACATACGTTATCTCATTTCAACCACTCAACCACCCATACAATGAAACTGAGGCTCTCAGAGACTCAGTAATGTGCCTAAGGCTACACAGCTAAAATTTCAGCTCAGATCTAGCTGTGCTTTTTTCTTGTGCCTCTCTGGTTTTGTCCTGTCTCTGCCGTACCCTCCAAGTCACTCTCGCTCACTTCCTCAGACCCCTCCACCCCATCTTACAATAAGTTGTTATCTAGTCAGGACATTTACTTATTTTTAGTTGATTCAAACAGAGGCAAAGCAGTGAGATATCTTTTCTGGCTCTCTGGTTGTTGTAATTGGAGCTTCCACCTTCCTAAGCAGTGGAAAAAGAAGAGATTGAGGCCCTCAGAGCACCTGATACTTCTAAAGTTTTCCTGCTTATGTTATGCCATAGGGCGTTGAGCGCGATAGGCAGGACTGACCTGCCATGGCTCCGGCTTAATTGTTCCCATGCCAAGGAGGCTCAGAGTATTGTACTTACCTTTTTTTTGCAGCTCAAATGCATGATTATCACAACGTTAGCAAATGGGAGAGGTTTATAATCATTCCACACAGTGTTACAAGGGCATGCAGTGCAGTCTGGGGAAGCCTGTTTCTTATGTGCCTCCAGTGGTTGTACTGTCATTACCGATTTAGTCAGTATAAGATCAACTAAGCTGAAGTAACAAATCCTGAAATCTAGTGGCTTAATACAACAAAAGCTTTTTTCCTTTTCATGCAAAGTCTGAACATTGGGGGTCCTCTGTGCAGTGCCTCAGGGATCTGGCTCCCTCAATTTGGGGCATTGCCATCTCAACAGGAGGCTTCCAGAGTGACCGAGGCAGGAAAGGAGAGAACACAGAGGTGGCACATGGGCTCTTAAACACCTTAGCCTGGAAGTGACACGTGTCACATTCACAAATACTTTAGTGGCTAGAACTCGTCACGTGGCCCTACCTAACTGCAGATGGGCAGAAGAATGTCATCTTCCTGGGTGACTAGGAAGGAGAGGAGAACAGGATATGCAAGCACAATAGTAACCACTACCATAATATTTACATGAGAAACTACCAGAAACATAAATACAGAGTTCCCCAAACTTGTCCTGATGATAATACACTTTTTTAAACTATAAAAGTAATACATCTTCATGATAAAAAATAATTCAAAATGCACAGGAAGGTACCAGGTGAAAAGGAATGTTTCCCCTCCTGTCTTATTGTTGCCCTCTCCCTCCCATCCTTCCCAGAAGTTTCTTATATATCCTTCCTGCTATTCTTTTTTACACAATAATATGTCTTAGTTTCATATCAAAACAACACATAGAGCTACCACCTTCTTTTAAATCCTTACATGAATTTGGTATAAATGGCCAAACAGCCCATTTAGGTTTTTTCTCATTTATTGCTCTCATAAACAATGCTATCTTTGCATAGTTTAGTTGATGTAGTACATCCTAAGAGAAATTTTTACATGTGGAACGCAGAGTCAGAGGGTATAGGCATTTTAAATCTTGAAATCTACTGCCAAATTGCCCTCTCAAAAGGTGATAGGAAAAAAAAAATAAATAAAAAAAAAGGTGATAGGTACCAATTTGTATTTAAACAAAAAATGGTGTACCTGCTATTTAAATATTGGTGACATTAAGAAATTTTCGTGGATTTTGTTAGACATGACAATGATACTTTTTAAGTTCTTATTTGTTAGGGATAATTACTAAAGTATTTATAGGAGAAATGATCTGAAGACTTAAATTTGCTTTTTAAAAAACTTCAAACAAAAACAGACACATAGATCAATGCAACAGAATAGAGAGCCCAGAAATAAATCCATGCTTATATGGTCAATTAATCTGTGACAAAGGGGGCAAGAATATACAATGAGGAAAAAAGAGTCTCTTCAATAAATAGTGTTGGGAAAAGGGAACAGCTACATGCAAAAGAATCAAACTGGACTACTTTCTCAAACATATATAAAAATAAAATCAAAATGGATCAAAGACTTAAACATAAGACCTGAAATCATAAAACTCCTAGAAGAAAACATAGGCAGTGTACTCTTTGACTCGGTCTTAGCAATATTTTTTGGATCTGTCTCCTCAGGCAAGGGAAACAAAAGCAAAAACAAACAAATGGGACTACATCAAACTAAAAAGTTTTTGCACAGCAAAGGAAACCATTGACAAAGCAGAAAGGCAGCCTACTGAGTGGCAGAAGATACTTGCAAATGATACATCTGATAAGAGGTTATTACCCAAAGTACACAAAGAACACATACAACTCAACATCAAAAAAACAAACACCCGATTAAAAAATGGACAGAAGACCTGAATAGACATTTTTCCAAAGAAGACATACAGTTGGCCAACAGGCTTGTGAAAAGATGTTCAACATCACTAATCATCAAGTAAATGAAAATCAAAACCACAATGAGATACCACCTCACACCTGTCAGAATGGCTATTATCAAAAAGACAACAAATAACAAGTGTTGGCGAGGATGTGGAGAAAAAGGAACCCTCATGTGCTATTGGTGGGATTGTAAATTGGTGCAGCCACTGTGGAAAACAATATGGAGGTATCTCACAAAATTAAAAATAGGACTACCATATGATCCAGCAACTTCGCTTCTGGGTACTTACTGAAAGAAATCAAAACGCTAATGCAAAAAGATATATGCACACTAATGTTCCTTGCAACATTATTTACAAGAGCCAAGATATGGGATCAACCTAAGTATCCATCGATTGATGAATGGATAAAGAAGATGTGGTATATACATTCAATGGAATATTACTCAGCCATTTTAAAAAATGAAATCTTGCCATTTACGACAACATGGATTGACCTAGAGGGTATCATCTAAGTGAAATAAATCAGACAGAGAAAGACAAATACTCTATGATCTCACTTATATGTGGAATCTAAAAATCAAAACAAAACAAAAACAGACTTACAGATACAGAGAACAAACGGGTGGTTGCCAGAGGGGAGGGTGTTTGGGGGTTCGGCAAATATGTGAAGGGGATTAAAAGGTATAAACCTCCGATTATAAAATAAATAAGCGACCAGGATGTAATGTACAGCATAAGGAATATGGTCAATAATATTGTAACAACTTTGAATGGGAACAGATGGTTACTAGACTTATCGTGGTGATCAGTCATTTCCTAATGCATGTAAATGTTGAATCACTATGTAGTTCACCTAAAACTAACATAATATTTTACGTCAAATATATTTCAATTAAATAAATCAATGAGTATTTTAAAGATTAAAAACTCAAGCAAAAAATGTGGATTGGGAATGGATGAAACAAGAATGGCAAACCCTTGATCGTTGTTGAAGTGGGTGATTCTTTATACTCTTCTCTGACATTTGTATATATTTTATATTTTCCATAATAAAACGCTAATTCTTTAGGTTTACTCTAAGCGGAGATGTGTGAGACCCTCATCACAGCACATTATCAACTTCCTGATTAAAGTCAGATGTGCCCTGGGTGAGAACACTGTCTAATGTGGTCAGTCAGTCGGGAAGAATTGGAGGGAGATGGAGATTTAAGATGAGGAAGAAACTAGAGTTATAAGAGAAACAGGAGGAAGAGGTTGAAGAAGGAGAAGAAGTAGAGAGGTTGCCATCCTCTCCATCCTCCCTTCCCTCCAGGCGAACCACACAGAAGCTCCTGCTTTCGAGGGTGGAATTGCATTTGGGCTTATAAGACTGTGCTCAGCAAGGGAGGGTGCATGGCAGTGGGTAAGGAGAGAGGAGCAGGGTGAGCAGGGAGACAGAGAGAAGAAACCTCACCGAGTATGCAGCACCTCCTTTGGTGAAGCCATTTGCCATGATGGGGAAGGCCTTGGGCTTTACATTCAGAATTCCAGATTCACATCCCTCCCTGGGCCAAGCAGGTGTGCTTATCTTCCCAGCAGCGCACCCAAAATTGTTTGCAGATCAGCCAGAATCAAGCCAGTATTTCGATGATTCCCCTAGTGCCCCTAAACTGTGACCATGGATGTACGAGTGTGTCTGTGTGTAAATCCGTGTGCCCAGCAGGAAAAAGAAATAATACCTGTGAGAGAGTTCAGAAAGAGAAAACCCTGATTTTTAGGTAAGAACATGAGCACTTAGCAGAGTGAAACCAAGTGTGAGTGTGGTTGGTGATTACGTCCTCCTCTGGCAAGTTCACTGAAGAAATGTCTAATCCAAGAACTGTCTTCTCTTAGGATCTGAAACCCCGATCTCTAAGAATTCTGTGCAAGAGATCACTATAAATGAAAGGTCCCTGCACGGACATTCTTAGCACTTCATGAAAGGAAGGCACTCCGCAGCCAGATGACCACATATGTGTACTGAGCGTATGTACCGTGCTCTGCATCTGCATCATTGATCCCAGTCCTGTCCTCGCATCATACCCTCTCGTGTATGTGGCAAGAGCCAGTAAAGTGGCCAAGACTAGGATGTGCTGGGGTCAGTATACCCACAGCAATCCAGGATGCCCACAGGAGGTTATTTTCATCCTTGACATCCAGCTGCAGTTTGACATACCCTTGTGGTTGCTATAGAAGATGCCACAGAAAGGGAAAAAATGTCTTGATGAGAAAGTGATTATCCCTTCCAATAGGAGTCATCCATTCAGTGCCGATCCGTGGGAGGAAATCCACTCAGCACATAGCCAAACAGTTCTTCTAGTGACTTTCTGCCTCTGCGCTTCCACAGCCCTGCAGTTCAATGGGGCAAGAGGTAGAAAGCATCATTTGCTTCTAAAGAGTCAGATCACTTTTTTAAATTACGAAAAAGAGTATTTGAAAGCTGGTCCCCTGTTTGTAAGGTCTCCTGATGAAGCTTCCACTACTCTGTCTTTCTCCTAAGCTTTAAGGCCTGGTCCTTGGCCAGAAAGGCAAACTCCCAGCCCATAAATACCAGAATGACATCCACAGTGTTCTGGCCTGCGGTGACAGAATGAATAGTAAATACAGACTGGCCTGTGCGCCAGTCAGAAGAGTATGTACCCTGATGTTGCACTCTCTAATACGGCAGCCACTAGCCACTATGGCTCCTTAAAGTTAATTAAAATTAAACAAAGTTTTAAATCAGTTCTTCAGCCACACTAGCCACATTTCAAGTGCTCAAAAGTCACCTATGCTAGGGGCTATCACACTGGACAGTACAGATCTAGAACATTTCCATCATCACAGAAAGCGGTTGGGCAGCCTTACAGCTCTGATACCATCATTTAAACTGGCATGACGTCTATGAAAGGCCCCAAAACCCATGTGAAGACAAACGACGAAAATATCGTAAATCAGATGCCAGCCAGGGAGCATAACTACGCATGCGTCCTCTCCTCCGTTCTTTCCCTCCTGTCCTGAATGTTATCGTGTGTCTATACGTACAGCGTGCTCCCAGGTGTTGGGACTCTCAGGATCGGCCAAAACGATTCAGATTCCGCTTCTGCTCTTAAAGGACTAACAATTTGGTTCAGGAGATAAGAACTGTGCGTAAGTAACGGTAATACTAGTAGAAAGTGGTCGTTTCGTTGGAGAAGTGTGCTGAGTGTTCATGGAGTTCAGAGGAGCAAGAACGACTTCCAGCTCAAGAAAAGGAGTGGCTCTCAGAGCAGGAGGAGCGTGGAGGTGGAAGAAAGACTATCCTGAGCTGGAGGAAGGGCCTGAGCAGAGGCCCAGAGGCAGACAGCTTCTTCCCTGGTGGAACAGTGGTCCTCCTCTCTCCCAGCCTCCAGCCTGAGGCTCTGTGCGGGACCCCTGCCGGCTGGCTGATTACCTCTATGCACCCTGCCAAGCAGTGGGGGATGCACGTCTACTCCATTTGCCCTCTGTTTTGATTGAGGGTCAGTCATAGAGAAGAGAATTCACTCTAGCAAGTTAAAGCAGCGTATTACACAATTACCGGAGAAGCTAAAGACACAGACACTGGGTGGAGCTTTCAAGAGTGACTCTGAGCTCCAGACAATGGAAGAAACTGCTGTCTGGTTTGTGATCAGGAAGCCACCGTGACTGGGAAGCAGTACAGTGAGGAGGTGGCCACCATCAAAAACCCGGACACAGTCACAGTGGTGCCGCGAGAGAAACAGTGGCCCCAGAAAACATGGGCTCCACCCCATGCCACTTTCCGTGTTTCATGCAGGGTCATCTAACTGGCAGAACTTAGATCACATTCAAAACTCTGGGTGCAAAAGCACCTGGTAAATAAAAGAGAGTATGGAAAATAATGGTTGCTAGCTTTCCAGGCTCCAAAGCACAGGAAGGAATGTTGGAAGAAGTGGGAATCCATTCTGCCTCCAACTTGCCATAGCCTCATACCCCACCGTGATGGGAGGCTGGAGGGCCAGTCATACTCCAGGCTGGTCAGAACAACTTTCAAAGGTCAGAAACTGAGATCTTTGGGAAGACTGCTAAAAGCAGCAAGCAGGAGACAACACTCATATAATCACATTAACGGGAAAGAAAAATCCAGAAAATATTTTAAAGCGACTGGGAGTCCTTTAAAAATCAAGAGTTCTAGAACTATCCAACCTCTTTCCTTGGATGCAGGCACTGTGATTTCTAGCTATTTCAAAGAACTGCTGGAGTCAGTGGGGTTTGTACAGCATCCCACCCAGGCACACACTGATGAAGACTGAGGGAGGCTATTTTTAGGGTGAATTTCCAAGTCTGAAAAATGCCAGCAGGAAGCTGGCACCCAGCTCCTGGTTTTGTTTGTCATATCAGTCCCTGCTGAGGAAAGCAAACAGCAGGTAACTGTAGAACACACCTGTCTATAGCAGCTGTTTGATGTTAGCAGGCTTTGATTGTCAACTGAGCAATTTGCTTAGGATTTGGAAACAAAGGAAGGCAATTGTGAAGAGCCGGAGGAGCAGGCGACGTGCAGCATGCCTGCGTCGTCCCAGCAGTCAGGAGCAGAACACAGGGGTGAGAGATTGACACCAGAGGTGGTGCACTTTGGGGGAGTGACAGCCTCCTACGGGGAAGTAATGGGATCGCTGCAACAAAGTGCCAGCTCCCTATTCCAATAAAGCCTCAATGTCACTAAAGACCGTGCTACTACTAAACAATTCTAATGAGTGTCAGGGTGGGACCTAGGGGAGGAAACATGCATAGTTAGGGAAAAACATCAGTAAGGACTCCAGAAGGATGCTAGCCAAAATGGTTTATAGTGACAGATTTATTACTTAAAAAAATGTCTAAACCTGCCTGTCTGTCCTTCAAGATCCAGCTCAAATCCCAAATCAATTCATTCACTCACTCATTCATTCATTCAAGGGTATCTATTCAACTTACAACACACCATGCTAATCAGGGTGTCCATAGGGAGATAAGTGAAAGAGACAATCTTCTCTAAAGCAACTTCTCTCTAATAGGGAGATAAGACATGAATAAGTAACTCCAGTACAGGGCAACAGGTAAAATGAAGTGATGTGAACCTTTGAGCATGAGACAGTTAACTTCACTTTGGTGAAGGGAAATCGGGAGAACGATCTGGGAGACCTTCCTGGAAGAAGCAGCCTCTGTGAAAGCCTTCATGAGCACCCCATCCTTGGGTGTTCAGTCCCTCCAAACAACCAGAGTACTTTGCCGCTTAGCCAGCACCTACCTTGTAAAGTTAGTGGTCTGTCAATATATCTAGTCTTCTAAGTTATAGCTGACCTAAATAATGAACTTTGAAAGTATTTTTTAATGAATTGAGATAATATATATAAAGAAGGGTGTTTATCCATATAGTTGATAATTAATAAATATTAGTCCTTTTCTGGGATGGAAATGGGCCCAGAGGGAAAGGTAAATGTTGTAGTTGAATATAAGCTGGAAACGCAGGACAAGCCCTGGACCAACTGCAATGTTAAGGATTGGTATTGGCAGCTTTGCTTGAATTCTTTATTATTACTTGTTTTACAGCCAGTCCCTTCTGTATTCTGGAAAAGTGTTCACTATCATGTCAGGGAGAATCACTCTGAAAACCACTGTTTGTTTCTAACTATGATATACAGAGGAGGCATACGTGATTCTAACTGAATTAAAAACCAGATGTAATGTGGGAAGTGTTGAAGATCTTTCTAACAACTGTTGGGAATGAGGAGTATCTATAATGAAAATGTGGACATAGTTCTTTTGACTTTTACACCTCTCAAACTCCAATTTAAATTTAAATCCAAATGCCTTGTTCTAAGGGTAATTGTTCAGCATAAAATTATGAACTCAAATTAGTGTCTCATCACCCTCGCAAGGGAAAGCCTGAGAACTGAGGACTTGGAGCCAAATATGTTAGATTTCCCATCAGACACTTCCAGGTCAGCGTTGAAGCACTGCTGGGGAAAGAGCTGGAAAAGCAAAGACGTACTCACAAATTAGGATTCCGTGACAGTCCGGGGGGCTCTGTGAGTCTGTCGCACAGGTGGGGTGGGGACAAGGAGTTCTTCAGTCTGTGAAACAGCAAGTGGAGGAGCAATGAGTGGACAGTCGTCCAGAGGATTGTAACGCAGCTAAAGCACCCAGAGACACCACCAAGGACCGTCTCCATGTAAGTCGCCGGCGGCGTGCAGAATTGGGGCCCATAGGCCACTCCCCTCTTCGCCAGGCAGCCTCCCGTCCCCCAAGGCCTGATCAAGAATGCCCAACTAAGACATGAGCTGTCCCCTTCCAGCAGAGCCCAACACTAAGTGGATAGTTCCTTGCCTCCCCAATACAGAGGAGGTGGGAAAAGAGTGCTGGGTATGGTCAATTCTGGATGTTCACCCAATTTTTATATGTATTCCACTGAAACTAAAACCCTGTGCTGCCTGAATACAAGAGGGTGTAGCTCAGAGGAAGGTCCCACACATGACTGAAGCCAAGACACACCTAACACTGTGTGCTTTAAAATGCTCACCTAAAATAAAATAAAATAAAATGCTCACCTATTTTTGTCAATTTAGTAAGTCTTCTCATTTGAGCAACGCTTGTCAAATATAGAAGCATTTGTGTCACAGGAGACTGTAAGACTCCTTAATCCTTAAAAAATGAATGTTCTCTCCCTGAGTTGATAGGCGAGGCAAATGAATTGACTTCAATCAAGGGAAACGGTGCCGTGGTCAGGCCTTATAGCAGAGAAATGCTGGGGCTCTGGGAACACAGGGCCTGAGCTCAAATGCTGGCTCTGCTACTTACTAGTGTGTGACCTTTGACGAGTTTCTTAGTCTCGCTGTGCCTCAGTTTCCTCATATGTAAGATGAGGTTGTACCTACTTCATAGGGTAATAGTGAGGATTAAATGAATTAAAATTTATAAAGTGTGTAGAATGGTGTCTGGCACCTAGTAAGCACCATAGAAGAGTTAATTGTTACTACTGCTATTTCTGTTGTTGTTATTGTTGTTGTTGTCACCTGGTTCCTATAGCAACTGAGTTTGCAACCCTTGGCCTAGAACAGTGGCTCTCAACTGGGGACAGTTTTGCCCACCGGGAGATATCTGGCAATATCTGGAGACATTCGAGTTGTTGTGACTGAGGTGGGGTTTCTACTGGCTTCTAGTGGGGAGAGGTAAAGAATGCTGCTGAACATCTTACAACGCACAGGATAGTCCCACAGCAAAGAATTACCTGGCCCGAAATGTCAACTGTGTCAAGGCTGAGAAACCTTAGTCTGGATGCACCATACATGCACATCACTCTGAGGTCTTGCCCCTCACGTAGACATATTGTCACGTCTCAGGGGACAAGTCCCTTCTGCAGTCAGGACTCCCAGACCTTTCTCTACTCCTCTTCCCCTTCCCGCTCCTCCCCTTTCACTCTTCCCAACTTTCACTCTTTTAGGACCTCATCCTTTTGCCTTCCTGTTTCTTCAAAACACCACAGACATTTGGTGAAGACAGGTCCTGCCTGTTCATTGTTAGATGTTTATCATCCCCAGCTCCTTAGAGAACAAAATGCCAATGATACCTCCCATTCATTTGAACTACCAGTAAAACTCAGGAGGGGCATACATTTCCAACACCACCTTTTAGGTCTGGTGATAGCCCCATGGGAACCATTATCCTAAGAACTTCAGCTTTAGTACTGTGGAAGTCAGAAAGACCTTTGCTCTGCTTGCAACGTGCCTCCCTGGAGGCAGTGACCAAACTACTTGCTTTCAGAAAGAAAAGGAAAAGAAAAAAAGAAAAATTAGATTGATATATCTGAATAATATCTGGCCACATTCAGGATACTTTCTGCAATAGACATTCGGTGCAAGGATCCCTAGAAACTTGAAGCAGCACAGGGACTTTTTTTTGCATCAGCCAGATAGTCATCAAGCTGGATGTTTTCATGGGGCCATTTCCATGAAGCCTCATTCCAACAGCTAGTGTTCAAACTCTGGTTTTTTGTTGCTAGGTAATGTATCTACCAGACATCCCTGACCCTATCCCTGTACCACCAAGGACTGGTAGGGGAGAGGTTGTGGATGGAGTGAGGCACAGGAAGGGTCTGTTTCTTTCATTACTCAGTAGCTGAAGGTACAGTGGTTTGTATTTTGGCAGAGTCAATATAGCTACATCAAAACCTCAGATGCCATCTTCACTCTGAGTCCTGCTGCTTCTTAGGCAAATTTGTACAGCAGGCTTCTTGCAAGAAGAACTAGACCTGCCTCCTCATTTTCCACCAGGATTCACGCTTTCCAAAAGAGAAGATTGGATTGGGTTGGGTTGTCTCCATTCAATCTGCAAAACCCTAATGAGCAGAATCCACACCAAACTTGTGCAGAGGCACTGGCCCCTCATGCTCAACCCACAGATGGTTGCCCTTTGCTAAGGCACCAACCCCTCCCATTCGCCCATGGGCCAGTTCTTTCTGCACATAGGACTATAGCAGATTGTGCAGGGAGGCTCCCCTTTGGCTCAGAAAGGGCAGGCACTCTGGCTCTCTGCCTGGCCAGCACAGCATGGGTGGTGGAAAGAACACTGCATCAAGTGTCCTAAGATCTAGATCTTGTCCTTGCTCTGCGTGATTTTGTTCCAGCCCCAACTTTTGTAGATCTTAATCTCTCACCTGAAAAATGTGCCCCACCTACATCATAAGGTTGCCGTGCAGTTCAAATAAGGTAATAGTTATGAAAGTACTTTGAAAAGCTGTAAGAACTGTAATAATGTTATTCCTTGACTATAGATTAATGAACACAATAAAATTGCTATTGCAGGTATTAACATAATAGCACAGATTGCGTTTCCCTTTAATGAAATTCATCAGGGATAAACACTCAGGCTTTTTCTGAACATTCTCTTGTCATCTTTCTTTGGTCAAAGGCCATGAGGTTCAGCGGTCCCCAGCCACATACCTCTGTATGCTTAAAGTTTCCAGAAGGCCACTCTGCCTAAAGGGACATTGCTTAGATACAGGTTAGACATCTTCCTGGAATCTTCCAAGGCTCTGATTGCCTGAACAGCTCTAACAAGAGGATCAGCAAGCATTTTTAACTAGTAAGTGTAGACATGATGCTTCAGTATAAATCAAACCAATTTTGGTTACAAAACATGTTCAGTGTTGTGGATAACTGAACATGTTGCCAGTTACAAGGACAGTGCTACCCCTTCCTAGTTAGAAGTAGCTTGATCTTGTTTAAAGTCCCTGATAGAGGCTGGAGGGCTGGCTCTACCTGAGGACACCCTGCTACCCAGCCCTCTGGACGTGCAGGTGTGGGGCGAGGCTGTCTGGCAAAGGCCTTCCGGAGACTTCAGTGCAGTAGGGCAGGCACAGAGCCATGTGTGCTGCCAATAGCTTGGCATGTGGTTTTCTCTCTCCAGATCCAAATGTCACACTACTTCTATAAAATTCATTACAATGCTTCTCTTCATTTCCTCTCTGGCTTCTTTCCTCTCGCAGCCTCCATGGATACATCTCGTCACCAAGCCCTCTGCGTAGAGTCAGCAGCGACTACCAGCAGCTCATCCTAATTCCACACTGCCATTGTCTCTCTTCTCAGTTTCTCTCCATGTTTTCTATCCCAGCGCAGCATTAGAACAATGGCTTCGTATGAGCTGAGTAAGTGATTTGTGACTACATTTCCGCCCTTATTAGAGGGACCTACCCTCTAAAGGGAGCTACTGCAGAAACTACCCTTTTTATCTCTCGAAAGATCCTTCCAATAATCTCCCTATATTTTTAAGTTTCCTGTTGCTTGACCTTTGATGTGGACTCTCTCAGAGCTGGGCTCTGCCTTGTCTTCATTTGGCTATTAAAGCAGGCTTTCTGTCTTTTTTTTTTTTTTTTTTTTTTTAATTTTTGACTGTGTTGGGTCTTCGTTTCTGTGCGTGGGCTTTCTCTAGCTGCGGCGAGCGGGGGCCACTCTTAATCGCGGTGCGCGGGCCTCTCACTGTCGCGGCCTCTCTTGTTGCGGAGCACAGGCTCCAGACGCGCAGGCTCAGTAGTTGTGGCTCACGGGCCTAGTTGCTCCGCGGCATGTGGGATCTTCCCGGACCAGGGCACGAACCCGTGTCCCCTGCATTGGCAGGCAGATTCTCAACCACTGCGCCACCAGGGAAGCCCATAAAGCAGGCTTTCTGTCTTTTTAAAAGAGACATTCCCAGGCTTCCCTGGTGGCGCAGTGGTTAAGAATCTGCCTGCCAATGCAGGGGACACGGGTTCGAGCCCTGGTCTGGGAAGATCCCATGCGCCCCTTAGCAACTAAGCCCGTGCGCTACAACTACTGAGCCTGCGCTCTAGAGCCCTCAAGCCACAACTACTGAACCCGCATGCCACAACTACTGAAGCCCATGTGCCACAACTACTAAAGCCCACGTGCCTAGAGCCCGTGCTCCACAATAGGAGAAGCCGCCGCAATAAGAAGCCCGCTCACCACATCGAAGAGTAGCCCCCGCTCGCCGCAACTAGAGAAAGCCTGTGTGCGGCAACGAAGACCCAACTCAGCCAAAAATAAAATAAATTAAAAAAAAATAAATTTATTTTAAAAAAATAAATTAAATAAAAGAGACATTCCTGGGCTTCCCTGGTGGCGCAGTGGTTGAGAATCTGCCTGCTAATGCAGGGGACACGGGTTTGAGCCCTGGTCTGAGAGGATCCCACATGCCGTGGAGCAACTAAGCCCGTGAGCCACAATTACTGAGCCTGCGCGTCTGGAGCCTGTGCTCCGCAACAAGAGAGGCCACGACAGTGAGAGGCCCGCGCACCGCGATGAAGAGTGGCCCCCGCTTGCCGCAACTAGAGAAAGCCCTCGCGCAGAAATGAAGACCCAACACAGCCATAAATAAATAAATAAACAAATACTTTAGAAAAGGAAAAAAAGAAAAAAAAACACCAATCCTTTGTTGTTAAAAAAAAAAAAGAGAGACATTCCTAAAGAGGGAAGGTCATCAGAGGGCTAGGGCCACACGAAGACTGTCAGCCTGGAGAATGCTGCCTCCTGCCTCGGAACACGGGCAGGCTGCTGACAACGCCTGAATGCAGGGAGAGGTGACCCTGGGTTGGAAAGCAAGGGCTGGGCCCTGGAAGCAGGCTCCTTAGCCCCTACAACTACACAGCCACTCACCCTGGGAAGAGCAAGGGTACAGAAAACAAAGGCTCATTTGGCATCTCTGATACATTTGAAGTGAATATGACAAATAACTTAAAAGGAGCAGGGGAGATGGATGACGCTGCCAACTTGAGACTGTCCACGTGAGAGTCTCTGATTTATCAGCCTTCATAAGAGCGGATAAGCTCTCGAAACGAGTGCTCTGTGATCGGCGGCTGTACCTCCTGCTCATCTGTGTGGCTCTCCTGGCTGGGGGTGTATGTGTGGAGGCTGCAGGTGACTGTCACCGGGACTGAAAATACACACTTTGATTCCATTATTCACTGATCCACTGGTTTGCCTTCTTATGCTGGGGCTGTTCATTGTGGCATTCCAAGGTACAACCCAAAGCTGGCGGGAATTATATTTCAGAACAGGTTTGGGGTGGGGAAAAAAGAAAACTATTGCTGAGAGTGGAGCCCTGTCATTTTTTTACCCCTATTATTACGAAAGCTGTGTTCCTTGTATTAGCAGAATGGAGTCAGAGAAACCGTGCAGCCATTCGGAAAGGAGGAGGGGAGTTCTCCCCAGGGCAGGGGGACGTGCAGGACCCAGCAGGGGGAGGGAAGCTATTATTAAAAATAAGAATAAGAAAATAGAGCTGTAAAGTGGGCGAGTAACTGGACTGAATATTGGTGCTGAACAGTGTCTGGGCACTGTCTGGGGCTGCCTGAGTAAGATTAAAATCTGCAGGGAAATTTTGTTCCTTAGCACTGGCAGAAATTAGGAATAAATTCAATTGCATTCTGCACAATAGCTGGAAGCGATTGAGGTTAAGTGGCCTCGCTCTCTGATGTGTTAGTATTACTGAGCACTCTCTGCCCATGTGACTCCCTGCAATCTGCTCTTGGAACACGTCGCCATGGCAACTGATGATTTCTATTACAGTACATTCAAGTTCACATTCTAGGCCTGTCATATGCTTGGAAATTTCCAGTTAAAATATTTATTTATGAAAAAAGCAAAAAAAAAAAAGCCACCCTCAGACTCTTTCACGGATAGAAAACAAAAAGATGCCACGATGCAGCGTGATTTATCTACAGAAGAGAAGAGATTGTTGCATTTTCACTTAGCTGTTTGTTGCCACCAAACAAAAAATTCCCCATGGGGTGGCCGACTTGAAATCTCACCTACTGTGGTTTGTGTGCAGGTGTAATGTTGGTCTGAGTGCAGAGTGACAGAAGTGGCCTGAAAAACCTGCAAATCAGAGTTTCCACTTGGCTCTTTGAGATGCATGGTTCCAATTTCAGCTTCCTACTAAGGTTCTGCATCTCTTTATCTTAGTCAACCCTCAGCTAGGAAAGAGCCGCACTCATTCCTCAGCCATGAGGAAGGGGAGGCGGGATCCCTCATTGGGTGGGTCAATATTCTGGGGTCCCCAGGGGTTCTCAAGCTGACCCAGGAGAGGAGGAGGGCAGCCAGGGACATAACAGGGCACACTGCTCTCTCATAGAAGCCATACCGTGTTCCTTGATAAAGGTCGACGTGGCTCTCTGTGTACACCTCCCAGGCATTGCCCGCAGGGCCCCAGGGACCCCCAGCTCTTTCAGGAAAACTTCTGTCTAGGCTTGATTATGCCCAGTGATTTCTCCCCAGAGAAAGACAATCAAGGGTTAACTAAACCTTTCCTGAGAAAGAAAACATTGTTTCTTAGCCGGGCATACACAGGGAGGAGTTGCTAACAAGGCCTCCTCTACTTTTTCCCCTTAGTGAAGCACATTAAATATGTTAATAAAAGATTCCCCAATGCTTTCTCTATCAGAAGCTTCCAGGTGGCTGCAATGACCCTAGGTGCCCAATTACCTGATGAGGGCATCCCACAACTCACAAATGGTTCTCTCCCTAGCTATTAAAATCTCCAGTAGCTTTTTTTGCGTTGTGGCTTCTGCTGTGTCTGATTGGAATCATATCCTTGTTCCTAGCTAGAACCCACTTTGTTTAGGGGGCCTGTGTTTTCTTAACTCGATCATAAGAGTCACTGGACTGCTTGTTTAAAATACATATTCCCAAGTGTACCTCAGACTTACTGAGTCAGAATCCCCAGGGAGAGGCCTGGGAATCTGTATCTTACAATCAAGCAAATTTGAGAAGCACTGCACTTGGACTGTGAACATATTGGCAATGTGAGGGCTATCTTTCGAAAATTATCTAGTGACATACTCCTGATGTCTATATATGAGGCAGTGGGCCAGAAGTCTTCTGGGAAATTCCTAACCATTATTGGTGTAAAATGTGACGAAAAAGATTGGGCAATGTTAAAGAAATGTAAAGAATAGATGGATGGTTGTGGTTCTGGAGAGTCCCCAGTAGAAGCATGAATGACTTCAGTCCTGTTGATACGAAAGTATTTTCTATGCAACAAAATACTCATTCCATATATAAGAAAATAACTTCTTCTTAAAACTCAGATTAACCAATGTGCCAACCCAGAAGCTCTAAGAAAGGAGTATTGTGCATGTATAACGGATAGGACTGTTTGGGAATGAAGTTTGAATTCTAGGGTTAAATTTTTAGTGCCACTCAGCAGCTTTGTCTATGAGGATTTACAGGACAGGTGTTATGTTTACAGATGGCTGACTGCACATGTAAGAAGGTAGGCGAGGCAGCATAAAAGATGGCAACACTAAAGCCAGAAACCTGACCTGGGAGATGCATGTTATGTGTTCAGCAGAGAAGACGCCAAGCGTAGAAGTAGCCCCTGCACTCTACACTCCGTGCCTCTCCACACTCCTAACACAAGTGAGTGATGCCTGGACGTGCAACTGTGTAGAGAGGCTCTAGATAAAGACTTCGGTGTCGATACCACTCAAATTGATAGTTCTCCCATATTGTTCTTTTGATCCAAAAGGGTAGGTAGTCATTTAAGGTGGCCTGATGGACACTTGGAGAAATTAGAGCAGACATGGTTAGTTTTTTAATCAATTCAAGAGTTCCAGAGAAGAACTCCTTCACACACAACACACACACACACACACACACACACACACACACACATACACATTTCTGCAAGCTCTGAGAGAGAGAGAGAGAGATTTGACATGGTCTTCTAGAGCCTGGACTGATGGATCCAGATATTACCTTTTCAGATTCTGGGGTAGATTACAGACCTGTAGGCCCTATCTAACCAAGGAAACAGCAGGACCCCCAGCCCAGGATGGCTCTGGCCAAGCCTAGCTCAGGCTGTCACCTTTATGTGGGGCAGCAGCGTCACCTAGTGAGCCTGTGGTTTAAGTACAAGCTCTTTTCCTGGGAACTATCCAATTTGATCAAACTGTAATGAGATCGATTTTCCATATTAGTGAGTGAGAGTAGTTGTATGGATAATCCCAGACTGGAGATGACCCCCAATTCTGTTTCTGTTTAGCTTGGAATGCATTTTATGACTATGTGGCATTTGGATTTTCCATCAAGTAACATAAAAGAGAGCATGGCTGAGCTCATGCCAGGCAAGATGGGCAGGGGAGGCAGAGGGGTTGGCCAGGTTAAAGGGGGGTTGGGTCCTTGTGTCAGTTCAGTTCTCCAAGAAGCAGATGCTGAGATGGAGTTAGACGTGCAGGAGACTTAGTGAGGTTAACACCTGTGAAAGGGAAAGGGGAGAGAGGGATCACCAGTCGGCAGGGAGAGCCTTCAGACCGCCGTGCAGATCTGGCATCTGTGAAAAGAAGACGGGGTAAGAAGAGCTTCAGACTGCAGTGCAGCACAGAGAAGGGGTTGGCCGTCCCAACTGGGAAATCTGGTGCAAAGATCCAGAAAAGGTGGGCCCTGCTACCACTGCTGTGACTGGTCATTGATCGGCCTCTGCCTTGGAGACATTCAGAGCAGGAGGCGGCCAGTTACCTGCGCTCCGGGGAGCTGATCCCCTCTTGAAGGGAGACCTGAGTAGCAGGACTCTATGGCTACCACAGACTGGAAGGGAGACTGTGCCAGGGTCACACACTTGCCAGCCGACCCGCACGTCCGCACACAGGCACGATCGGAAACAGAGAATGCAGGAACACTGTCATCTGATGCATTTAAGTTGATGAGTGTAAACCTAGTACTTGTTCTCATTCCATGAATTAACGTAAACCAGAAAGTGCAACTCCTGGGCAGTGTTTATTAATCCCACCTTTCTAAACAACAAGCTGCTGGCCATCCGCGGTGTGACATTGAAACCAAGTTCAAGGTCAACAATGTGGAACACCAACAGCATCTTAGCTTCTTTGTTGAGGATGGATTTGAGTCTGAAAATGTCTATATCCTGCCCAAGGCATGAACAATAACCTCACATCTGTGCTGATTCTCTTCTTCCTATAAACGGTCTTTGTTGCTGTTGACCATGAGACACCACTGCCCCGGTGATATGACCTGATCTCTGTATTTAAAAACATTAAGGAACTTGCTCAAGTTCAAAGATTGTCAGAAATCCAATTTGGGTGAATTAAGAAACCCAGATAGCACAACAGGCAAGGGCACAAAGTTTTCAAATAATAGTTAAGCCACAAAGGCGCAGGATACCTTGAATAAAAAATACAATGAGCACTTGACAAAGAACCTTGGAAAGATCTAAAGGTAGAAGAAAGCCCACTGTGGAAATAGAGAAAAGATGAGGAAGAGCCCCCCCCCCCCGCAAAAAAAATGAATGCACAACTCTTTCTAAGGCTTCTCAAGGAAAGAAAGATAATAGCAGTGGAGAAGGCAGAGTGAGTTAACACCACCAAAGAGGTTAGAGGCGAGGAAAATGGTCTGGGGAGGAGGAAGCCTGGGCAATAAAGCGGCTGGACTAATAAATGAGAAGGGGAGTGAAATTAATGATGACTCTGAGTGGCAGAGATACCGAGCTGCTCTTTTAAACTGGTCCTTAACAAGAAAAATAAAGGAAGGGAGCATAGATAATTAGGAAGTAATGAAGACCTTTAAATATAGATGTTGAAATAAACCAGGTAAGGGAATACTTGCAAACATGGTACAGTATGTAAATCAGCAGGTCCAGACAATGCACATTCCCCAACCTTAAGGGAATTAGTTAATGAACTTGCGGAACTACTGGCCATTATTTTCAAAGGCTCCAAGAGACCAGGGATTATAAAATGAAAATATTTGACCAGTATTTTACCAAATAAAAAAAAAAAGTAGCCTTGCTAATTACTATACCTGCCACTATACACTCTCCCCACCTCGTAGGGTTGTTGTCATGACAAACGGAATTAGAAATATTAGCTGGTGGTGGTATGGATGATCCCGGCTGATAGACTGGAGCTGGGACATATGATTAGGGGTAATGCAGATATTTGACTTTTTGTTCAATGGAATGTATTTGGAGGTTGTAGAATTATATTTGCGGGGGTTTTGGGGGGGGGGCTGATATAAAATCAGTTTACATTCCCAGAAAGCAAGGAAGAGAAAGTCTTCATTGTAGGTGCCAGTCTATGATGTTAAATTTTCTAAAGATAATCCACAGATAGATAAAGCAATGTAGGCAGTATCAAAAATCTCCAAGTATTCTCTTTAATAAATAGACTGCAACAAGTTATTCTTTATTTTAATCAAGATAAGTAATGCATTATTTTTATAGAAAAAACAAAAAATACAGACAAGCAATCATGATCATCATCATTATCGTCACCTAACATCTTTCCACGCACTATTACATGCACATCCTTCCCTCCCTTTAAAATTGCTGCATAGTTATTTAACCAATAACTTTTGGACATTTAGATGATTTCTCCTTCTTTCTTCTTGCTACCAGTAACTCTGCAGCTAACATCTTTAAACAAACATCTTCATGTACTTATTCTTCTCTTCCCTTAGAATAAAGTCCTATAAAAGGAATTGCCAAGTCACTTGGAATTTTCTTAGGATTTTTGTTCCATATTGCTAAATTATTTTCAAGAAAGAAGGCAATTAGCACTCCACAAACAATAAATCAAAATTCCAGATTCTTCATGTTTACACCAATTAGATTTGATACATTTGTTTAATCTTTCAGTTCAATAACATGTTAAACATCCTAAAGCCATTGAATTTGGATCATTGAATAGAACAAAACACCTAAGGAAATATATGTATTTTCTATATTGGCCTTAAACTATTTGGGGATAATTCTCTTTTCTCTCTCTCTTCTCCCTCTCTCTCTCCACCTCTCTTCTTTTCTTTCTCTCCTTCCGTCCTTGCCTGTCTGCCTGCCTTTCTTTTTGAGTCATAGCTGTAGTGACATTTTTTCATTAAGGGGCAAGAAATTCAAATGGCACTGTTGAGAATAACAGTCTGGCTCTATCCTATAAAGTTTAACGTTTGCAAGCCTCTGAACCAGGCATACATGTTGGAGAAACGCTTGCAAAAGAGAGTGAGAATGCCCAAGAATGCACACAGCAGCCCTGTCTGGCATAGCTGAGGAACTGCCAACAGCCCAAATGTACATCCGCAGGAAAAGGGATGAGTAAATTGCGCCATATTCCCACAATGGACTGTCATACAGCAGTGAAATGGATGAACCACGACTAAGTGCAATCACATGGATGAATCTTAGAAACAACATTGAATGAAAATAGCAAGCTGCAGAAGATTAAATACAGTACGATACAATTTTTATAAAGCTCAAAAGCAAGCAAACTTAAAAAGCTTATTGCTTAGGGGTACATACATAGGTGATAAAAGCATTTTTTTCGACAGGTAAATAATGAACACAAAATTCAGGACAGTGGTTACCTCTCGGGGGAGACAGGGTCAGAGGAATGAAACAGAAGGAACTCTTAGATGCCACACCGGGAATGGTTCAGCTCCCAGAGGGGTCACACTTACTCATTTTATTGTTCTGTTTTATATGTGTTATAAGCATCTGAGTGTATCAACCACAGAGAGGTGGTTATGTATTGCATAGTCACTCGTTAGCAAATTTCATTTGCTAATACGTCAAATAGTGCTCTTATGTCCCCAAAGAACATAAGCAGTTTTTCACTGCTAAAACCAGGCCCCATACTTTGCCGGCTAGATGCCTGCCACTGAGAATACAGAACAGAGCCTCTCTGCAGGATTCCACAATTCCCCAGAGAAGTGGCTGTGCCCTTGCACCTCAAGTGGAGAATTCCCTTCACTCTGGAGAATCCAGAAGGGAGGAAAATGAGCTGGCATATACTATAGGCACAGCTTCTGGAGGGATTCCCTAGGGCTCAGGGCTGTGACCTTACCCATTCTCGTCTACTTTTCTAAAAATAGATCTCCAATTCTGGTGAATGGTTAGAAGAAAATAGCTTATTTTTTTTTTTTTTTTTTTTTTAAAAAGAAATTCACGTTCTTTTATTTATTTATTTATTTATTTATTTATTTATGACTGTGTTGAGTCTTCGTTTCTGTGCGAGGGCTTTCTCCAGTTGCGGCAAGTGGGGACCACTCTTCATCGCGGTGCGCGGGCCTCTCACCATCGCGGCCTCTCTTGTTGTGGAGCACAGGCTCCAGACGCGCAGGCTCAGCAATTGTGGCTCACGGGCCCAGTTGCTCCCTGGCATGTGGGATCTTCCCAGACCAGGGCTCGAACCTGTGTCCCCTGCATTGGCAGGCAGATTCTCAACCACTGCGCCACCAGGGAAGCCCGAAAATAGCTTATTTTTAAAGAAGTCCTAAATAGCAAAATCATTTTGCTTAAGCAATGAGCCAAGTCCCTTCTAATGAGGTTGTGGCATTACTGGAAATAAGAGATATATTTAAATAAATAATCCATACATTACCCCAATAAATCACTTGAAAAATATTCTCGAATGTACTAAATGTATTTTTAGTGGCATGTGCCTGACCTTTCTGGAAGAAGAAAGATAATGCTGAAACATTTTGAGAATAAACATTTATCCAAATTAGTAGTCAAGACACTAGTGAAATTGTTTCATTTTCTTAACACCTTTAACTATATCCTGCGTTTCAGAAACAACTTACTTTTTCTACCTTTAATAAAATACAGAATCTGTCTGTGAAGTAGCAGGAATATGAGAGATGAAACTTTTTTGATGACCCAATGAGAAATCCTATAGTGGTCCTGTTACTTCAAGGCCTCGGGCAGGATGGATACAAGGATCTGCAACATTTCATAAAACAACTCTCAGTCCATAAAATGTGAGTTTTTTATGACTGTGTTTCCAAGTGTTTTATAAGCAGTGTCCTATTCTTTCTTAATAATATTCACAATAAAAATGTAAATAAGACCCATTTATTCATTTAACAAACACATTCTGAGAACCTGCTCTCTGCCTGACACTCTGCTAGGGACACACAAGTCTTCTCTCAAAGTCCTCACAGCCCAGGATGTCTTATAAAGCCCCCTGTATTAAATCTGCATCTGAACCTCTTAATATTATTTTCCACTGCCTGAAAAAATAATAATTATATTGACCTTGTTCTCCAGAAAATGCTTCAGATTGAGGTTTGGCGGGAAGAGGTTCCACACCTCAATCTTACTCATCTCCAGTGCTTCCCCCAACCCCACGTCCCTCTCACTCCTCACCCTCTGCTTTTCCCCCTTCTCTGATCATTAGCCAAGGATCACTGTCTTCCCTTCCTTTTCCTTTCCTCTCTCTCTCCCCTCTTCCCTTTACTAGAAAACTCCTAGAAAAACATTCACACCACTCTCTTCTCCCAGGAACTCCTTGTCAACTACAGCGTTAATTTTAGTCCTCTGTTCTACCCACACTGTACTCACAAGGTCAGTGGTGGCCTCCTCATCTCTAAAATAATGACCTGGTTTTCCTCATCTTACTTGAACTTCTGCTGCAGCTGACACTGTGGACCCTGCCATCATTTCTCTGCCTTCCTTTTGGAGAGGTCCTTCTGCTAGTTTTCCTTCTGTGGGCTCCTTCTCAGCCCTCCTCACCAGCTCCCCTTTCTCTGCCCATCCCTCCAGGATTGGCACTCACACCCCAAACCACACCCCCTCTTATCCTGCTACTATGACCACGAGGGTTCTCCTTGTCTGCCACATGTAGTCACACATCAGTGGCCCTGGGCAAGCTTGTCCCTTTGCCTGGAATGCTGAGCCTGAAATTCTCATCTTACCCATTCCCCTTTCCTCCATCTGCCCAAATCCCGCTTATCTTCCAGGGACTGGTTTAAAGGGAAGGCATCATGTAGTGGGTGGGGGCATGGACTTTGGAGCCAGACAATGGGGGTTCAAATCCTGATTCTGCATTGACAAGCTGTGTGACCTTGTCAGTTAACCTTAACTTCTCTGTGCCTTTATTTCCTCGACTATAGAATGAAGATAACAATAGCACCTGCCTCTGAAGATTGTTATGAGAATTAATGAGTTAATATTTGTGAAGTCCTTAGAGTGGTGTCATTGTAAGTACCATGAATGTTTGTTTACGGGGGAAAAAGTCAACTCTAAAAGTATTTTCCATATGTCTGAGCTTTTAATCACCTCTTATTAGCCCACTTATAACCATGTATTGTGTTTTTAGATAAGTATTTCCCCAGTATATTCTGTGCTCCCTTGGTCAGGGACCCTGTCACCTCTGTATTCCAACCTGGCATGAGGCAATTCTCAGGAAATATTTGTTAAATGAGCAAAATTCATAAGGGGTGGGTTTTCCAGGCTACTCGATCTTAATGGCAAGTCAGAGAGTGTGAGCCTAGAATGTCCTTGGGAGGTATTTTGGCAGGAGAGGAGGTCAGGGTACTGTTAGGCACTAACACTTTCCATTCCCGCAATTTCTTCAGCCCAGTAAACTGATCAGGTGACAGGAGCCATAATAGTGCCAAGCCCAATTAATCTAAACCAGAATGGCATACACTATACCTTTCTGTATCACATCAGTTGACTTTTATTTTCCATCCTTCATACCTGTTTCCTTCTCTGTGTGTAGCTAATGAGCTTTACATTTAAAACATGAAAAGCCCATAAAACATGAAAATCACAAATCAACAGTGCTTTGTTCAAGAATATCCTATTTAATCAAGAAACTTTCCCAAGTAATGCACTCAATTCAGCCACCAGGTGCCAGGTGGCAATAGGCGCTGTAATGGGAGGGCTAGGAAGACCATAAGAGAAAAGCTGTGCTCCCTTCCCTTGAGTGTGAGGGCTCACAATGCCATAAATGATTTGAACACACCATCCCCCTCCTAGGCGAGCATCTTTAGAAATCAAAGCTATTCCCATAACCTACTAATGCATCTGTACCTTTAATTAGCCCAATCGAGCATATAACTCGGCAAAAATCTCTCACCTTTTTTGCTCCTTTCAACTAATTTCTGAACATTTCATTTTCTAGTAAGCTTTTGCTGCATAACAAGCAGTAATGAAATGACCGATATTAACCCATTGTTAGATTAAACAAAGTACATCATTGGCTGATAGCATTCCATAGTACTGAGGCTTGAAATGGGTCCTATCCTATGATGAAAACATTTGGTATTTGTCTAATGAGACCATTCTTGTACCTACAGAGGAAGAAAGACATTGTATTAAAACATTTCATGTTAACGACGCTGTGTTCAGCACTTTCCGCTCCCAGCCACATCTGAGGGTATGGCAGGTTTCTCGATATTAAATGCTGCAGTTGGGCCCATGTTCTTAGCAAGATGTCTGATTGGCTACTCCCCAAATATAACTAAAATTGGCTTAAAATAGAACAATCACATGCTAACCCGTAGCATTAGCAACTCTATTAACAGCCAATTTCACATCCACACCAGAGGGAGTAAAAGGTAATTTGCTCATTATCAACACCCTCTGGCAGTGGAAGGAAATGACTGTTCATCAAAAATTATTTTCCAGCATAACAATAGCGGTGCCCATATGTAACTACCTCACTCTCCCTTCCCTCCACAACTTGATCACTGGAGAACAGCTACAGGAAAAGGACTTTGAAATATAAATGGTTTTGTTATAAATAGCCTACCTGCCCACCCCTTCCAAAATCAGCCCTACCTTCATCTCACCTCGACAACCCTTTAGGGCTACAAATGAAATGTAGCCCTGTAGTGGGATCTACCCCACTGCAACAGAAATTGTTTAGATCGAAAATGTTTCCAAGTCCCCCCTACTTGACTAGTACCTAGGAATACTTTGACCAACCAATTGAGTGTGGACAGATCTTGGAGCCCACTGTAACCAGATCTAATCTGTATACTCATCTAGTAATTGAAGAAAATGAACCATTTAGAAATACGGTATTGTCCCAATAGGGCAATTTTAAATCTCACCCACCACCAATATTTCTTCAGAAGTGAAGTTCATTTGTTTGCTTTTAATTAGTGTTCAGAAAACTTCAGCATGATGTGTTTATGTATTTGGATATAATATTGTACTAGTATAGTGAAAAATTAAAGAAACAGATTTCTTAACCATAATTCAAAAAGAGACAGGTACCACAATGTTCATTGCAGCACTGTTTACAATAGCCAGGACATGGAAGCAACTTAAGTGTCCATCGACAGATGAATGGATAAAGAAGATGTGACACATATATACAGTAGACTATTACTCAGCCATAAAAAGAAATGAAATTGAGTTATTTGTAGTGAGGTGGATGGACCTAGAGTCTGTAATACAGAGTGAAGTAAGTCAGAAAGGGAAAAACAAATACCATATGCTAACACATATATATGGAATCTAAAAAAAAAAAAAAGGTTCTCATGAACCTAGGGGCAGGACAAGAATAAAGAGGAAGACGTAGAGAATGGACTTGAGGACACGGGGAGGGGGAAGGGTAAGCTGGGACGAAGTGAGAGAGTAGCATTGACATATATACACTACCAAATGTAAAATAGATAGCTAGTGGGAAACAGCTGCATAGCACAGGGAGATCAGCTTAGTGCTTTGTGACTACCTAGAGGGGTGGGATAGGGAGGGTGGGAGGGAGACATAAGAGGGAGGAGATATGGGGATATATGTATACGTATAACTGATTCAGTTTGTTATACAGCAGAAACTAACACAACAATTGTAAAGCAATTATACTCCAATAAAGATGTTAAAAAAAAGAAAAGAAAAGAAAGAAACAGATTTCTTACCTGTCACTCTGCTTAGCTAGCTAATTTTATTTGAAAATAGTCATCTCCTAATTCCAGTCTAGCTCTCTGGGCCTTCTCCTCTTCTTCCTACATCTGTCTACCCTGTCTCCTACACACAGAGTCCAGGCTAAACTGCCTGAAGCAACTCTTGAGGTGTCACTCCCCAGCTCAGAAACTTTCAATGGCTCCCTGTTGCCTCTAGATAAATTCCAGATTCTACATCTTAGCATCTAAAGCTTTTCACAAACCTGCCTCTCCTTCTCTTCTGGCTCTCACTGGAAATTCTCATTTCTCCCCAATATCCTAGAATACAGCCCATCTTCCCTTAGAATCAAATGCAACCACCTCCATAGTCTTTCATGATTGTTCCAGTGGAAAGTGAACCACTGCACCTCTGAACTGCAGTAACCTTTTAGGATACTTTGCCACTTCATAGTGAATGACAAGGGGGCTTACCCCAGAACTTGAAAATGAGACAAAGATTTTTCTGGGAGAGCTGAACCATATCTAGAGTCACCTTAGAGAGACAGAATAGCTTTCATATCTTCAAGATCAGACTGTACCAGAATAGCCTACTTAAGGAAAGAGATTATCAATCTTGAGATGCATAAAGGGTGGGGGGAACATAGTCACAGAGGGGCTGATGTCTGGACCCCTCCTAGTGATGTTTAGGAGACAGAAAGCCTTGGCCGACAGACGATAGTACAAGCTCCATTGGTGAGACCTTTGCAATCTGAGATGGTTATGTGATGCTGTCCTAGCCAGTTGCCCTTCAATATTGGACTCTTTAGATATCCCTTAGTCCTAATTCTGTCACCCAAAACCCTTTTTGGTTTCTCATGTTGGTCTGCCTATATAGAAAGAGAGTGTGCTGGTCACATGGACTGGGAGTATTCCAGCTCCTGTGACAGTGATTTCTCACTGTATATTAGTTAGTTGGCTATTCATTCTTTCAATAAATATTACTGAGCATCTACTATGTGTCAGGCACTTATCTACTCATTTGAGATAAGATGGTGAACAAGACAGTCCTTCAATCTACTGAGTTTACAGTCTAGAGGGAGATATAGACAAGTATGCCCACAATTCTAATAGAGTGTGATGAGTGCCTTGTTAGGGATGTTCACGGGATTAGGGTGGGAGCACATTCTCGAGAAAGAACCCAGGCTCGAAGAGCCAGATAAGGCTTTGTAGAGGAAATAATATTTACCTGAATCCTGAGGCATCAGCTGGAGTTAGCCTGAAGATGATAGGAGGAGGGAGATAGAATGATGCACATAGCACAGGCAGCATGAAAAAGATTCAGGGTATGTCTGAGAAACTGAACATAGTTCAATGGTGCTATAGTGGGGAATGTGAGTAAGGGCAGGCAGGAGGGTCAGGAGAGCTGCACACAGATCAAGGAGGGCCCATATACCATTTTAAGAGTCTGTACTCTATCATGAGAGCAGTGCAGAATTATTGAAAGGTTTTAAGCAAGTGAATGACATGCTCATATCTCTGGTTGCTGGAGGAACGGGCAGTATCATTGGAGATGAAGAGAAGAGGACCAATAGAAGATTTATTTAGAAGATACAATAGGCAGGGCTTGGTGAGTAATGGGATAAAGGGACTGGGAGTGGAAGTAAGCAAGAGAGAAGAAGCAAGATGGTGCTCAAATTTCTGGGCTTGAATAAATGGGGTGGGTGGTGGTGCCTTTCACTGAGGCAGTGTGTAATAGTGGTTAAGAGCACAAGCTCCAGAGCTGGGCTACCTGGGTTTGAATCCCTGCTTTACCACTGACTACTGTGTAGCTTTGAGCAAGTTACGTAACCTCTCTGTGCCTCATTTTCTCATCTGTAATGAAGACAACCAGAGTACCTACATCAGAGTTGTTATGTAGATTACGTGGGTTAATAGTGGCATGCTCAGAACAATGCCCGGCATATAACAAATATTATATGTGTTTGTTAAATATACAAAATAGATGACAAAGGAAGAGTAGCAGGTTTGGAGTAGAGGATTATGAGTTTCGTTTTGGAGATACAGAATCGCAGAAATCTGTGGAGCAGTCAAGACTAGCTCTCTAGATGGCAGTTGCATATATAGACCTGGAGCTCCAAATGGAGATCTGTGCTGGGGATTTTGTTCTGGGAACAATCCTCATATGAGTAGTAACTGAAATCAGTTACCTTCAAGCCTGGGTTCTTCCTCCAAGCACGCACTCCCATCCTGATCCCCTGAACATCCCTAACAAGGCCGTCATCACACTCTATTAGAATTGCAGGAATACTTGTCTATATATCCCTCCAGACTGTTCACCATCTTATCTCAAGTGAGTAGACAAGTCCCTGACACCTAGTAGATGATCAGTAATATACATTGAAAGAATGAATAGCCAACTAACTAATACACAGTGAGAAATCACTGTCACGGGAGCTGGAATACTCTTAGTCCATATGACCAGCATAGGAAGACCCACATGAGAAACCAAAGAGGTTTTTGGGCGACAGAATAGATGGAACAGACCACAGAGGATGTAGGATGAGAAGGGAGGACAAGACAAGAGAGAACCTTTGAGGCCATTTCAGGAATGGGCAGAAGGAGAAGTACTTGCCAAGGAAATTGAGGAGCAGTCAAAAAACAAAAGGAAAACCAAGACCAGAAAGTGTTTCTAGAAGGAGGAAGTAGCCATTGGTGTCAAATTTGTCAAATACAATAAGGACCAAAGAGAGCCCACTGGATCTGACAACAAAAGTTTGACTGCCGCCAATCAGAGTTGCTGCTGTCAAGGTGGGGGTGAGAGGAAGGTGGCAGAGGAAATATAAGGAGACAGCAAATGCAAACAATTCGTTCACGAAGATGTGTGAGTAGCAGGGAGGAGGGAGAGCAGACAATAGATGGCGGTCAGGAGAGGCTTTTTTTTGGTATAATAGAAGATACTTGAGTGTTTTTAACTGATGTTAATATGGGTTGAATTGTGCCCCCCCGAAATTCATACATTGAAGTCCTAACCCCCAGTACGTGAGAATGTGACCTTATTTGGCTATAGGGTCATTGCAGATGTAATTACTTAAGATACGGTCATACTGGAGAAGGACAAGCCCCTAATCCAGCATGACTGGTGTCCTTATAAAAGGGAAATTTGGAGACAAATAGGCACACGAAGAGAAGGCCACGTGAGCACAAAGGCAGAGGTGGGAGGGATGGGGGCAAACTACCGGAAGCTAGGTGAGAGAATGGAACAGGTCCTCCCTCACGGCCCTCAGAAGGAACCAACCCTGCCCACACCTTGATCTCAAACTTCTAGCCTCCAGACCTGTGAGACAATAAATTTCTGTTGTTTAAGCCACCCAGTTTGTGGTACTATGTTATGCCAGCCCTAGTAAACCAATATGATCGCTAATGGGACTTTCCACCATTTATCATATTAATCAGGAAGTAGATGGCATGCTCCAGCTGAGTAATTCATGGAATGGTTCATAAAGGGACTAGGCATAAAGGTGTGGGCAGGATGTAAGGAAGCTATAAGGTATGTGCAGTGCCCAGGTAGAGTAAGAATGGGCCTTGACCATCCCCAGAACTCAAGGGCCATGGGAGGGAGCAGACCTACGTAAAAGGGGTGACAGAGCAACTGGGTGGAAGGGCGTGTGACTGGAGCCTCAGTCACTCCCGGGGACCTGCCAGGGCTGGATCTAAGGACACACGTGCAAATAGGGCACAGTCCTCCCTCCCTATGGTCTCCTGCAGACGCTCTGTATCAGCCAAGCCATCCAGAGGCCTGAGGGTCAGGGAGCTGGTTGATGCAGCGCCCACAGGTCCACCTCATGGGGCACAGAGCAGAGGAGAGAGGAGTAGAAAGTAAGGGACAAACAGGAACCCGGCCCAATGCCTTTTCCCATTTTGGAGCCACTTGACTACATTACATATTCAAATGTTTAAACTTTTAACTTGCTAATAAAAAGAATCATAGAGAGGGAGAAACTACAGAACAAGGCTGCACACCGTGTGAGGCCCCTTACAGGAGGGAAGTGGACTATTTTATGACACCAGTATTCTCATAGTTATATTTGTCATTGTTCATTTCTGCTTCACCAGACGCATACTGGGTTCTTGGCACTTTTTAACTGCTGAATAAATTTTTATATTTTCTATTTCTCTTGTTTCATCTTTGGAAATATCCATTGAGAGGGACTTTTTCTGCTATCACCTAACCTCTTGATTATTTAAAGTGACTGAGGTGTATCTCTCTTCTCCTAGAATACCTTTCAGATATGCCAGTGACTGTAAGGAGAACAGGTCTGGTTTACAGTATGGGCACATAAGAGGCAGGAAGTGACTCCAAGAAAAGCTTCTGTTTATAGCATAATCGGTAAGAATCATTTCTTTTATCTCTGACTACAAACATTTATTTAACTAAACTTACCACAAAAATTATATTATCTAAGCTAGTATATGTTGACATGCTATCATTTTTATATGTTTCTATATTAGATTTAGCCAGTGCTTTATTTCAAATAGAATCTTAATTCATTACAGAAGTTAGCATGATAATCATCGATAAGAATAACAAGTCTTTTATAATAAAGGCCGACATTCACATGTTCATAGCAGTTCATCTTCGGGTTTTGCAACCTGAATAATTTTTTAATCCCACAAAGTAGCACCAGCTATGTGATAGTCTTTTGAGCCCTTGGGTTGGCTTTTCCAAGTGAAATTAAGGAACTGAGTTGTGACAATCCATCTCGGAAGTCTTCAGCTTCTCACACCATAATTAGGGCTACAGTCCATCAGTTCCCTCCTTCTTGAAACAGAAAGACCAAATATGGAAGTCAGTCTAATGCCTAGACTATCCATGTAAATATCTGCACACTGTATTATTTACCTATGGCAGAAAAAAAAAGGATGTAATAAAACACAGAAATTTTTATAATGGGAGGAGAAGGTTGCTCCTGGGTAAATCATTTGAGGAAAATCAGAATTGAGCTTTGACACAATTTCTCCCTCATACGAATAATGGGATTAAGGGGAGGAGAGAGAGCGGGCCTCAGAGAACATCAGTGATGGCAAATGAGGAACCCAGGTGAGTCAGAGAAATGACCATGAAGGCAGCCCAGAAAAGCAGCATTCAGGATCTTCCTGGGGAAAAGATGTTTGAGAGCTGGACAGCACTGTGGGAAGGAAACTTGTGAAGCAATGAGGAAAAGCCATAGATAGCCAAAAACTTTAATTTTAAAAAAAATTAAAATTAAAAAAGCAAAGACAAAATGGAGAGGAAGTGTGGAGTACCCCACAGCCCAAGCTGTCTTCAAATAAAATGCACTTCCATAAATGGTCCTGACTATTCCTAATTTTTTTTAAAGTCACACCCACATGCTGCAATGCACAGTCATCTTTTTATTTTTCCCTTCATCTGGGGGAGAGGAATTCCCTTTGAAGCCTCTTTGCGATCGGAACTGAAGGAGCGCCGGGGTTCGCGGGGCCTGGCGGCTCTCCTCCCTCACTGCCACCTGTGCAGTTGATGCACCGTTAGTTACAGAGCCTTGGACTGCTGCTGCCTTCAGTCAATCCATTTAGCCGAAGGCCTCTGATTTGTTCACATTTACTACAACACATACAGAGGGCTGGAGGATTTTTTTTTTTTTTTTAACTATTGATCTGGTGCTTTAAGAGGGGAAAAAATCTCCTTGGCTGTCTAAACACTATTGATCCCTGCTTGGGAGTCGCAGCAGAAGTGTAGAAAGGGCGTGGATGAATTGAAATTTCATTTCCGACAACTTGTTCCTGTTATTTTTACCCTTTTGGACGGGGAGAAACAAGTTGCTGCGGCTTCAGTCAATGTGGTCGATAGCTCCGCTGAGAAACTCAACATGGCTTCTGCCAGAGGTTTGGCAATGAGACATGATGTTGGATTTAGAGTGTATGAAGCTGAAGGATGCTGGTGAAAATCACGAGGTCTTAACGGCAACCAGAGGCAGAGCAACTGGCTTTGGGCTCGCTGAGACCCAGGGGGCTTGTGGCTTTGAAGGAAAGAAGGCTTACAGAGACTAATGACACCCCCGTTTGGGAAAGGCCCTGAGTAGTCACACAAGAAGCTTCACCAATTAAAGGGTCCTCACTTCTGACTCTTGGATGGCTGTATGTTACAACCAAAGGAGAGGTACTCTCTAGCTGAAGCTAAATTTCAGACTTCAAAGAAGAGCGTTAGGTTGAGCTATTCCAGGAGGTTGCCCACGACCTGTCCAGGAAAGGACCAGCGCAGAAACTGGAGCTGCAGGCCCGCAAGGAACTAGGGGATGACACTGGGTCTGCAAAGCCACGCATCTGCAGCCAGCAGCCTCAGGAAGCCCGCCTAGCCTGGAGCACGCTGAGTAGGTGTGCTTTGGTGCCAACAACACCAGCTTTGTTCTTACCTTTATTAGATGCTCAAAGAATACAGGAGAGAACCAGGCTCCTTCTTCCTAATGGCAACATCTGGCATTTATGCAGCCATGCACCTTTGATCCTTAAGGATCCCAAAGCCCTTTACAACCTGCTGTAGTGCTAATGGCCAGAGCAACGATCTCACAGTAAACGTGCCAAGTATTCCCCACACTGGCTCCCTTTTCTCAGTTTTGCAGTGTATAGAACAGTTCTCCACTCTGGGAGGGAAGAGTCCAGTTTGGATCCCAAACACCTCTTTTGTCACGTTTTTTGCAAAGTTTGTCCTCCCCTTTTTTAACTAAAAGTACTTCATCACCATTCTTAATAAACAGTACTTTATTTACATTTCCAATTATTTTACAGGCCCATTTCTGCCCCTATCCCCATCCCTCCCATTCCAGAAAAAGATGGAAATTTTCTTCTCTCCTGGGAGCCAAGAATCTGCATTGCCTACGAGGTTGCAAATTCAGACACAATAAACAGAATTAAGAAAAACTGAGCTGGCATTTGACAGAAATTGTAAAATGACACTCAGAAATGTTGCTCTTGTGGAAATTACTGATATTAAAATATAAATCAGTGTCTTGTGTTTCCCGAAGCACCAGGGGCTCTATTAGGTTATGCAGTTTGATTGCTGAGCTGAACCTAAGAGACTTGGCAGTTCAGTGCTGAAGTTATCCCAAAGAATTTAACCCCTCTCCTGCTGGAGAGCAGGCACCCAGGCAAATGCCTATTGATCATAGCATCTCCAAAAAGCCTTTGCTTTACCATTGAACCCTTTGAAAACTGCAAGAAGGTGGAGGGGGCTAACATGGGGAGAGAAGGTAAAGGAATTTGGAAAATCCTTTCTCAGGATAACAGTCTTATTGCGTAGTATCAGGAAGAAGGCAGCAGAGGGCAACTCAAGAAGCAGATTCTATGAAATTTTTATTAGCTATAATGGGGAAAATAGTAACTCGGTAGACACCAGCATGACCAAGTGACCAGGGTCAATATCATTGGTAATAAGACATACTGATAGTGTGTAAGATGCTAGCACTGGGGAAGTAGAGGAAAGGGTATATAGGAGCTCTCTGTACTATGTTTGCAACTTTTCTGGAAATCTAGCATTATTTCAGAAAGGTCTGTATGTTCCTGTTTTTTCACCAGAGTCAACCACTGCTACCTTTGTAGAGAGACAAAGCAAATCACAAAAAAACCATAATAAAGGCAGATTGTGTTGTTTTAAAAGGTGAATAGATAAAGTGCCATAGGAGTCTGAGGGTTTAGCTACCTGGCAAGGCTGCTGTGAGGATTATTGTTCTTTTATGTTTAGAACAGAACAGTACCTGACATATAGTAGCTGCCACACAAATGTTAATTAGCGCATGTGGTTGGAAGGAAGATGAGACATGGCTATTGAGTTGGGTCTTGAAAGTGTATGTTTTTTGGACAGAGAGACAGATACCTCATTTTTAAAAGAAGAAAGATACTGAGAAATCAGGTGGGAGAGTTCTCAGTATGTCGGTTGATCCTAATGGCAACCAAGATGAAATGGAGTGTGTACTTCAAAAGAGGAAATTTTACTAAATGGCATGGGAATAATGATGGTGGCAGTAGGAGGGCTAAGTATGTTGCTCCCTTCCCTACCCTGAATCTTCCTACTCCATACCTCAAGTGGAGAAAGAGAAAGAGTGAATGCAATGAGCTGATGTATCAAGAGAAAACGAAGTCAAATCAAGGCAGAGAAAGGAGCATTTGAGAAAAATGTTTGTAGGATCAAAGAGTTGGTCCACAATGAAACAGGGGTTCCAGAACCTATAGTAGAAGCAGCTAGTGGAGGTCCTAGAAATGAAGAGTGAATTGTAAAGAGGTCTCTTGAAGAGGACTGTAATTAAGGGTACTTTATCCCTTTGCATTAGATCTAGCTGCATAAAACAGAGAAAATCCAAAACAGTGACTTAAGATAGAAGTCACTTATGATAGAAATTGCTCTCTCTGGGGAATTCCCTGGCCATCCAGTGGTTAGGACTCCACAATTCCACTGCAGGGGGCACAGGTTCGATCCCTGGTCAGGGAATCCCTCATGCCACGTGGTGCGGAAATAAACAAATAAACAAATATGTAAGAAATTGCTCTCTCTCTCCAGGGCTGGCATGGTGGTTCCATACCATCAGAGACATAGGTTCTGCCTCTGTGAGCATCACGTCATGTTCCAAATGGTTGCTGGAGCACCAGCCACTAAATCAGCGTTCCAAACAATCAGGAAGGAGGAGAGAACAAAGAACTGCACATTACTCTTTAGGATTTCCAGGAAGTTCCCACAATATTTCCTCTTACATCTTACTGGCCAAAACTTAGACATATAGCCATACTTGGCTACCAGAGAGGCTGGGATAGGTAGTCTTTTGGATAAGTACATAGACACCCCAATAAAATTATGGTTCTGTTACTATGAACGATTAAAAGTATGGATATTGGAACAGGCAACTGACAGCCTCTGTGAAAAGTACCAAAAGAGATAGCCATGGGGAGAGATTTGCACCTGCAGCAGTGAGTCTGATAAATCCTGGGACCCCTTCTCTTGTTCCTTCTAGACACTTATTTCTTCGGCCATTCCAAAGTCTCCTTTAGGAAGACCCAACGGGCCCTGCTTCCTCTCCAGAAGAGCCTCAGTCCTGGGGTTGGACTATGACCCAGTCAGTAACCTTGGGATCAGGTTCCTATCACTCAGTTATGGTGCAGAGCCCCAGACCCTGGCAAAACCACCCCCTCCTACCACCTCCCCCATCAGGTATGCGCTACATGACCAGGGACTTTTTTCCTTTTGAACTGGATTTGGATCCAAAGAAGTAGATTGTTCATGCCAGGCCTCCACACAGTATGGCTCTGTCCATGCATTCTTGGCAGAAGTAATTTATTGTACAAGGAGCATCCTGTCAATTCATGGTGTTCACGTATTTTTAAATGGAAGAAACATTGCACATCCTTTCATCATTTCAATAATTAAGACCCCTAGGAGGGGCTTCCCTGGTGGCGCAGTGGTTGAGAATCTGCCTGCCAATGCAGGGTACACGGGTTCGAGCCCTGGTCTGGGAGGATTCCACATGCCGCGGAGCAACTGGGCCCGTGAGCCACAATTGCTGAGCCTGCGCGTCTGGAGCCTGTGCTCCACAACAAGAGAGGCCGCGATAGTGAGGGGCCCACGCACCGCGATGAAGAGTGGCCCCCGCTTGCCGCAACTGGAGAAAGCCCTCTCACAGAAGCGAAGACCCAACACAGCCATAAATAATAAATAAATAAATAAAAATTAAAAAAAAAAAGACCCCTAGGACTCATCACCCTTTTTTCATTGGTAGGAGATGGAACATTGGAGATAAATCTAAAACCTAGCAAAAGTAAAGAAAGACTCATGGCTAAGTGTAAGTAAACCTGTTATTTTGATTAATCCCCAAGGATAGCTTTAACTTTAAACTAAATAGCATCTCTTTCTGTGAAAACCTAGAAACATGTTGTAGATGAGAAAAATAGGTCCTTGATATTCTTCCGTCTAGGTCATGAAGGAAAAGGAACAGATGGTGTGGCTTTAAGGCCAGTAGTCCCTCCATATACCCAAGCACTTACCAGTTCCTTGGGGAGAGAGCTAGCATCAGTAACCTGTGATGATGGCATTTGTGTAACCTAACGAAGGTAGATGGTGTATGAAGTACTAACATGTGTTTTCCATCCTGCCCCTGCTCAACCTGTGTTTCACTGAACTGTTCACTTGTACTTTTTTCCTTCTTCCCCCACAAATAAACAAAGTCTCTCTGAGGTAAGAAAGGGGAGGGAGGGACTTCCCTGGTGGCACGGTGGTTAAGAATCCGCCTGCCAATATGGGGGACATGGGTTCAATCCCTGGTCGGGGAAGGTCCCACATGCCACAGAGCAACTAAGCCCTTGCGCCACAACTACTGAGCCTGTGCTCTACAGCCCACAAACCACAACTACTGAGCCTGCGTGCCACAGCTACTGAAGCCCGCGTGCCTAGAGCCCGTGCTCCACAGCAAGAGAAGCCACCGCAGTGAGAAGCCTGCGCACCACAACAAAGAGTAGCCCCCACTCGCCGCAACTAGAGAAAGCCCACGTGCAGCAATGAAGACCCAACGCAGCCAAAAATAAAAATAAAAGAAAGAAAGGAAAAAAAAAAGAGGAAGAAGAGAATTTGAACATAAGTAAGAGAATTTGACCCTGGTGAAATCCATGAAATGGGCACAAATGGGGAAAACAATAGGACCCCAGGTAGGTTTAGCAATCCAGGGGCAGAAAGGACTTTTGACAAATACCAGGAATGGGGGACAGAGAAGTAAACAAAATCTTAAGATCCTATCCCCTTCCTCTCAACACCTTTCTAGAGAATGGTGGAAATGATGGTAGGTACAATGATGGTAGAGCAGGTCCAAGAGGCGAGGGCCTGAGACCAATCTCACGTGTGTGTGTGTGTCTCTCTCTCCTTCTGCATTAGGAGCTTCCTCAGAGGATGAAAAAGGGCCAGAAGACCCAAAGCCTACAGTAAGACGAAGATGCAGTCTATGCAGCCTGATGACCAGGACACAGACATCTCAGCACACTTCAGCTGGGAGAGATGCCCATGCCCATGGAGCAGGAGCCACCCCTGATGCCAGGATGCATCCTAGGACCTCAGAAATTAGGCACACTCTGGAGAGACCTAAATACGTGGAAGGAATCATGAACTGCTTCATTTTTAACCTAAAAATGATGGAGTTTTCTCAGAAATAACTAAGATTCTGTTTTCTGCCATTTGGTGGAAATGGGGTTTAACAAAGAGGTTGAGTAATAGAAAAATAGTTACCTTTTCTTTGCACACCTGAGTTCATACCTGCTACACTAGTCACCCATGTGAGATGCAGTGTTAGGTGTTTCTCGGGAATCTGTGAAGTGCTCTATGTGGGGGCGGAGGCCAACTTCAGGGGCACAAAACATCACTAGATCCCCTGACCAAGTTTTTGTTTTCACTACAATTTTTTTTTTTCCTGCTCACAACTGTCACCAAGAAAAAGCCTGCTAGAAAGGCAGATGGCAGAACTTTCGAATACAAAAGGAGTAGTTCCCTGGGCAGTTGCAACCGAATTGGAGGTGCTGGTGGAGGAGATGAGGCACGAGGATGTGAAGGTCTCAACAGTGATGCAGGAGACAGCAGCACAGAAGATGTAGAATCAGAGTTTGAGAAGAGAGAAGACATTCAAGTCCTGGGCCCAGAGATCAGTATCCACTGATCAGGTAGGGGACCCCTCCCTCTGTGATGAGTTCTTTCCTCTACAAAATATTTGTCCAGCCACACTCCTCAGAGGGCATTGTGAAGGTTCCCGTGTTCATTTTATGAAGCATTTGAGGCTCCCTCAAAGCACTCTTCCTTATCCATCTGGCAAACATTACTGTCAAATGCTTCGAAAATTTATCATATAACCCTTCCCTTTTTTTCGTCATAAACACTTCCAAATTGCCCACTGCTGTTGTTAATGACTCACAGGATTCCCATGTCTCCTTCATGGAACACAATTCAGCTTTCTATTTTTCCTATGACTTATTTTACTTAGTAAATATATTTTCATGCAAATATGAGAGCCTGTGCCTGCCACTTTTCCTTCCAAATGCTCTTGGCCTTTGCAACGATAGCTGTGTAACTCCGTAGTAGATAAAACCAAAACAAGTTAGACAATCATTTTTCTGTCTTTGAGACAAAATTTCATTTGATTTAAGAATCATTTCCTGACTATCCAGTAAGTCTACCTCTAGAGGAATATTATTCTCAAGGATATGTTTACTCCATTCCAACTTTTGTGTGATGCTTGGGTTAAGTTCACGATTCCTATTAAAGAAGAGTGTCCATCAAGGTAGAACCTGAACCAGTAAACTTTAGAGCTAAGAAAGAAAACAGTCATTTAGTACAACTCCTCAGTTTACAGAGGGAGAAACAAAAGCTTGGGTAGGTGAGTGCCTTTCCAAAGACTACTCCTTGACCTAGGTGCTGGGTCAGGATTAGCAGTTTACTGGCCTAGAGACCTATTCAGTGTTCTTTTAGGCCATGCTATTTTTAATCTTCTCATTTGCCTAACACTGTAGAGTAAATGTTTGTGTCCCCTCAAAATTCATGTGTTGAAATCCTAACCGCCAAGGTGATAGTGTTAGAAGGTCAGGTCTTGGGGCTTCCCTGGTGGCGCAGTGGTTGAGAATCTGCCTGCCAATGCAGGGGACACAGGTTCGAGCCCTGGTCTGGGAAGATCCCACATGCCACGGAGCGGCTGGGCCCGTGAGCCACAACTACTGAGCCTGCGCGTCTGGAGCTTGTGCTCCGCAACAAGAGAGGCCGCGATAGTGAGAGGCCCGCGCACCGTGATGAAGAGTGGCCCCCACTCTCCGCAACTGGAGAAAGCCCTCGCACAGAAACGAAGACCCAACACAGCCATAAATATAAAAATAAAAATAAAAAAAAAAAAAAAAAAAGAAGGTCAGGTCTTTGGGAGGTGTTTAGGTCATGAGGATGAAGCCGTCATGAATGAGATTAGTGCCCTTATAAAAGAGACCCCAGAGCCCTTATCCCTTCCACCATGTGAATTTACAGCAAAAAAAAGAAACAGCCATCTCTGAAGTGGGTCCTCACCAAACACCTAATCTGCTGGCACCTTAACCGTGAACTTCTCAACCTCCAGAACTGTGAGAAAAAAATTTTTCTGTTGTTTATAAGATATGCAGTCTGTGATATTTTGTTGCAGCAGCCCAACCAGCTAAGGCACCTTGCATGGAAATGATTTGTAACATTCACCAATATTTCCTCTTGGGGGTAAAGGAAGAAGATAGGCATAGCCATATGACTTGTTTTGGCCAGTGAAATGTGAGCAGAAGTGAAGTGTGTCACTTCTACTTTAAGAACCTGTATGTAGTTCCCTTTCTGCTGGAATGGCAACAGGCAACATACTAGATGACAGGTTCTACTAGCTTAGGACAATAAAGAGCAGAGCCCCAGCTGACTCATAAACGATGTGTAGCACAAATGAAAAATAAACCTTCATGGTTTTAAGTCACTGAGATTTGTGCATTGTTTGTTACTGCAACATCACCTAGCCTCTCCCTACTGGGTAAGCCCAAGCTACATCACCATTCCCATGATGCATCTCTCTGCATGAAGACGTAAGAGGGTAAACAATGCAGCAGATCAGAATACAACCCCATAAAACATTCCAAATTCTCACCGGCATTCTTTCTTCCTCTTGGCTTATATTAGGGATGGGGTATGTGGTTCATTACAAAGAATGAGTATTTTGATAGCTTCTCATTCTTGGAACTATTCTGCAGGTAAGTGCTTGGTGGAAACTTCCTCTAGTCTTAGAGTTTAAAACATAATGAATTAGATTGTTTTAATAAGTGCAGTGCATTATGACCTCATATGCATCATCCTATACTTACACACATACATGTGCACAAATCTTTGGTTTTCCTTGAGGCTTTTTATTTAGATAATTCTCAGCACTTTACAAGTTTCCTAACTTTACAAGCGCCAACATTACAGTAACTTGATGCTGCAAAAAATCACATTATCAGATATTTCCAAATTAATAGTTAGAAATTAATGGAAGGGAAGCTCCCCAGGGAGTAGTAAGAGAGCCTGCCTGGCCTTGGGTAAGTCACTTAGCCTCTCTGGGCTTCAGTTTCCTCCTCTATAAAATGGGGACAGTAATAGTATTTACCTACCAGGGTTATCATGAGAATGAAGTTGGTGTGCACATCACATTTGATTCATAATTAGTAGTTAACTATATTTGAGCCATTGAATACTTAGAAATCTAGAAAGTAAAATCATTTCAGACCTTTTACTTTCCAAGAAGGATGTATTCAGAAACTATTTAGCCTACCAAGTGGTGATTTTTGGGAAAAGATGTAAAACCACGGTCCTGTCTTCCTAGGAAAGGCTTTAACACACTTTTGAAAACACAAACAGATGGGTAGGCAAGTAGGTATTGCTAACAGTTCGGAAATTTTTCCAAACTCCTTGCTCAGAGCACACATCCAGGTAGGAAAATCTTTAAAGGGCCAGACTCATTTATGCTTTTTCCATCTTAAATTCTTGGACTTTTTCAGGTTTATAACAAAGCTCAGGAAATGCTAAAGCTTAAAGGAGAATTGAGAGGTGCCCAGGAAATGAAAGATGAGGTAAGCATCCTCACTCCTCTATGTATGTAGAGTTGAAACTTTGCTACAAGGGACATCTTTTCCAGTTTCATGATTCAAAATTCCAATAACAACATCCCAAAATGTCACAGACAGAGGTGGGCAGCAAAGCATAACATTTAAGAGCCCAGACTTGAGCTAGGTGAGTCTGGGTCCATATCTAATAGCAGTGTGATATTGGGCATGTTACTTACCCTCTCTGAGCTTCCTTTGCCTTACCTAGAAAATATGAATAATGAGCACCTATTTCAAAGGCTTGCTGTGAGGATTAAGTAAGATACTGCATGTAAAACACCAGTGCTTGGGCTTCCCTGGTGGCGCAGTGGTTGAGAATCTGCCTGCCAATGCAGGGGACGCGGGTTCGAGCCCTGGTCTGGGAGGATCCCACATGCCGCGGAGCAGCTGGGCCCGTGAGCCACAATTACTGAGCCTGCGCGTCTGGAGCCTGTGCTCCGCAACAAGAGAGGCCGCGATGGTGAGGGGCCCGCGCACCGCGATGAGGAGTGGTCCCCGCTTGCCACAACTGGAGAAAGCCCTCGCACAGAAACGAAGACCCAACACAGCCATAAATAAATAAATAAATAAAATTAAAAAAAAAAAAAAAAAAAAAACACCAGTGCTTGGGACTTAAGCACTTATTAAATATTGTTGCCGACATTTTCACTTTATCTGGAATGAAATGGAAACGGAGTGCTCTGATGAGTCTATTATTTTGGTCAAACTGTGTTTATGTATTCCCTGACTTGTTCCAGAAAGGACTTAAAGGGGATGTTTTGGTTAGTATAGGGTTGTCCCACATGACATATGCTTTTTAACAGACCTCCTACTAAGAGGTCAGCAGCTTCTAAAAGAGGTGTTTCAGCTCCTTTCCTGCTGGATTACTAGTGGGAGCCATTGAGGATCCGCTGAAAGTTCTGCAGGGAACGAGGATCTGGTATGGATTTTCTAGAAGGGCATTTCTTCATTCAGCTGATATCTTTGGGGCGCCTTCGCTGTGCCAGGCATTGTTCTAGGGCCTGGGGATAAATCAGTGGACAAAATCGACAAAGATCCCTGTTCTTGTGGAGGTTACTTTCTAGTGAAATAATTTCTCCAAGGATATGCTGGAGAAAAGTATGTGGCAGTTGCCCAAGTACCAACAAGAATTGGCCCATATTCCAAGGTGGTGGACCGCCTGCCATATGCCATGGGTATCCTAAGCCATATACTTTCTACAGTGTGCCAATTTTTAAAGAATTTAGAACACAATGAAATATACTCAGTCCTCACTATATGATCATAATTGGCTCCAAAATTTTTGCTCACAGGCAAAACCTCATGTAAGTGCCCATTAATTCCCATCATAAGTAAACAAAAACTGTAATGTTTTTATAGATGGAAAAGTAAGCTCAGGAATCAAGTTAGTAATATCAATAACAATGTTTCAATTTACTGTAGGTAACTTTAAACTCTTATTACACAAGTAAACTGTAAAAATTCCTGTAGCAATGTTAATTTTTAAGATTTCCTGCTTTTAATGTAAAATAGCTAGCTAGTGGGAAGCAGCCACATAGCACAGGGAGATCAGCTTGGTGCTTTGTGACCGCCTAGAGGGGTGGGATAGGGAGGGTGGGAGGGAGACGCAAGAGGGAGGAGATATGGGGATATACGTATATGTATAGCTGATTCACTTTGTTATAAAGCAGAAAGTAACACACCATTGTAAAGCAATTATACTCCAATAAAGGTGTTAAAAATAAATAAATTTAAAAACTGAAATTGTTGGTAGAACAAAGAAAAAAGAAGATTTCCTGCTTTTTCTTTTTTTTAATTTATTTATTTATTTTTGGCTGCGTTGGGTCCTCGTTGCTGCGCACAGGCTTTCTCTAGCTGCGGCGAGTGGGGGCTACTCTTCGTTTCGGTGCTCGGGCTTCTCACTGTCTTGGCTTCTCTTGTTGCGGAGCACGTGTTCTAGGTGCGCAGGCTTCAGTAGTTGTGGCTCGCAGGCTCCAGAGCACAGGCTC
This sequence comes from Balaenoptera acutorostrata, assembly GCF_949987535.1. NCBI lineage: Eukaryota > Metazoa > Chordata > Mammalia > Artiodactyla > Balaenopteridae > Balaenoptera > Balaenoptera acutorostrata. Next base: position 15,389,054 of record NC_080082.1, on the reverse strand, counting down.
AGAAGTTGTGGTGTTCGGGCTTAGCTGCTCCGCGGCATGTGGGATCTTCCTGGACCAGGGGTCGAACCCGTGTCCCCTAGAAGTAGCAGGCGGATTCTTAACCACTGCGCCACGAGGGAAGCCCAGATTTCCTGCTTTTTAAAACATAAGTCTCACTAGAAACTGATATATTTTGAATGGTAGTCGTGGCTAAAGGTGGTTTTCCATTGTTTATTGAAGATTTGTCCTTATCCTCACAAAGGTAACTTCCCAAAGATGATGAATTTTATGGTATTGTTGGTGGACTCCAGTATTACTCTGGAAAGTGCCACCCAAGCTTTCTTGTTCAAGTGGCAAATCCTGGGAAATGCTGCCATCTTGAATGTCTGTAATGCTCCTAGGGCCTGAGGGTGCTACTGAATCACAAGCTTCAGTTTAACATCAGCTCCCCACAAGAAGAAGCACGAGACTATCTGTCAGTACTTTGAAGCCTAGAGCAAAATTTCTTCCTGTCTTTTGAAATACATGTTCGAGAAGGCATGCTCTTTGAAAAAAGGCCCTTTAATCAATACAGAAAATTTGCTTCAGTAAATAACCTATTTTCCAATCACCATCATGCGTCTGGTAGCAACTGCAGCCTCAGCACTCCCCATTTTGCCTGTGGTTGGTAGCTGCTGCAGATGTCACATGCCTTCAAATAAAGTGACCAGGTTCCAACCCCATATAAGCAAAACTGGGTACAGGCACACTTCATTTTATTGAGCTTCACTTTATTGCACTCCGCAAATATTACACTTTTTACAAATTGAAGATTTGTGGCAACCCTATGTCGAGCAAGTCTATCGACACCATTTTCAATAGCATTTGCTCACTTTGTGTCTCTGTGTCACATTTTAGTAATTCTTGCACTATTTCAAACTTTTTCATTATTATATTTGTTATGGTGATCTCTGATCAGTGACCTTTTTTAAATTTTTATTGGAGTATAGTTGCTTTACAATGTTGTTGATCAGTGATCTTTGATGTTACTTTTGCAAAAAGATTGCGACTCACTAAAGGTTCAGATGATGGTTACCATTTTTTAGCAATAAAGTATTTTTAAATTAAGGTATGTAATTTTTTAGCTATAATACTTTTGCAAACTTAATAGACTAGAGTATAGTGAAAACATAACTTTTATATGCACTGGGAAACCAGAAAATTTGTATGACTTGATTTACTGTGATATTTGCTTTATCTCAGTGGTCTGGAAGCACACCCACAACATCGTCGAGGTATGCCTGTATCTAAGTGCACGGCTTATGTAAGTGAAACTCACCTAGCAGCGGAGGCTTGTGATTTCGGCCGTTGTTGAAGACTTCAGATCTAGGACAGGATCAGATGGTGCCTGAGGGTCAGCATTAGACTCTCAGTTCTTCTCATGCCCCAGTACTGGTTACAGAGCTTTGAATGATGAAATGTCAGATTAAATCAATTCCTACTGCATATTGATACTCAAAAGGCATCTGCCTGGAATTTAGCGTTCATAAAGTACATAAGATTAGAAATAGTGTACAGTGACCTCTGTGCACAATATTAGCAAGAAATTAAGTTTACTGGAACCTCAGAAACACTTGCCTTTATGGAGTTCTGAGGTGAGCAGCAGCCTCTTCTTACAACGACCTACAGTAAAAATAATACATGGTTCATGGAAATCACCTTATTACTCTCCCAGGATTTTCATTCTGTTCTGATGAATAAAAACCCTTGTGTAATTTGGCCTTCAGGAGTGAATGGTTAGGTTCTGATTTCAAAAGCAAATTTCATTTGACATCCAGCAAAATACATTTGTTATTCAACTGGTTTAGGGCATCCTCAAAGAAAGGATTATTTATTCCAAACCTCAAAGAAATTGCCTCAGAGACTCTGAGTCAATGCTAATGCCCAAATTAGATAAGATCATCTACATTAAAGATCCAATTCTGAAACCCTGGTGGTGCAACAATATTGGGCTAGCAGGCCTTCTGTTCAGAGGACATCTAAAACTAGAAGGAGTGGGGTTTTTTTTAATTGGCCTGAGAGAGAGGGCGTTGAGCTTTTAACAGAGAGAGGCTCAAGTTGTATATCACTGGTACTTTGTTAATAAGTCCTCATGTGCCAGGCTTCATATGCAACAATCTGGTGACATGGTCCTCACCTTAGGATGCATATATTCAGCATCAAGGCAAGAGTATAGGGCATTTGACACTTCCATAGAGTAGGCATTGTATTGTCACCTAATCTGCTCATAGATGCGAAAGACAGTCCTGTGGCAAGGGGGGAGGGGATCCCTAGGGCCCCACTCCCCAGTGAGCCTCCATACTCTATTTCCAGTATGACAGCTGTGAGAAAAGGGATTTAGAGCACTAGAATCAAACTACTGCTCCTTGTCAGGTCAAGGATTTTGTTTTCTATTTAGAGAACAGTGTCTGTACACCATTTTTTAGCCGCTCTACACATATTCTCTTAAGAGAGTCCCTGGTAATTGTCTTAATGGTAATTACATGCTTGGGGCAGTTGACATGCACTGTTATTTTTCAGAAAGTGGGGAACAAGGGACAGGAGCAGGAGAGGAAGAGGGAGAGTTTTGAGATAATGAAATGCTTTTAATGACAGAGCCACACCGTTAACCTAATTAAACTGTAAAGTGGTTTTTAAAAAATCCAGGTACTAAATGGAAATGAAGGAATAAATCAGCTGAGACAGCGGCACTTCTGGGAAACCTTCTGAATTCCGAATACTCTGACATTGCCGTGTCGGATTCTCGTGATTATTCCCTGTCCCGCCCCTTCCCCGGCCTTGTGCAGAGGTCTCTTAAACTGACCCGTCCAGTAGGCTTGATTTATGATGTCCATATCCGGTCTCCAGCTCCCCCTGGGAGTGTGCGTTATATAGCTCATCTATTTAAGAAGCCAGCGCAATCAGTGGGATACGGTGGCAGAGCGCTGGCTACAGGGTCAGGGGAGCAGAGCTCTCCTCATTCTGCTGCTAACCACCTATGGGACTTTGGGCACTGTCACTTGGATCACTTTGCCATTTCTGTGCACTCATGGCTTCTGTGTGCTTTTGCACCTGCAACTATCTTAGAAGAATTGCCCTTGGGCTTTTGGGTTCACTTTGCTCGTAAGAGCAGAAAGCTGGCAATCCTTGGGAGCTTACATCCCATGAGGCAGCCCTTAGCCATTGACTGGCTGATGCTGAGGCTGACAGCCCAGCTTTCATTGCGTCTCATCAGGACAGACTCTGAGGTGTAACTTACACTCTGGAGTTTCCTGTGGAATTAGGCTGAAGCCACTCCCGCAAAACCTTGTCTGAAATCGTGCCCTTGCTTAAGTTTCTTCCTCTTCCCTGTCCTGCCTCCCCCACCTCCTTGCTGATTTCTCTTGGGAGTGTTCCTTTAATAGATGCCATGAATCCTCACCTAAGAGCCTGCTCTGGGTAAGTTAACAGAAGCAAGCACCTACTATAAAAACACCAGCCTCAGTTCCAATATCTAAAACTTGGAGGTGGTAGCGCTTGTCCTCAAGAGTGTTACAAAAGGTTTGCACAGTGATAGGACTAAAGCACTGGACAGGTTCACAGAGGGCTTCTTGCTAATTTCTTTTTACACCGTTGTCACCCACAACACTGGGAGTGGAAGGTGGCGTCCTCTATGAGAGGGCACCCACCCTCTTCCCACAGCTGTACACCCCCAACCCCACCCAAGCTGCTATGCTCCCCATTCTCTATTTTGATCTTGATCTCTAATTTCCATCTGACCTAGCAGTAATTAACAAATCTTTTTCTTTCATAATCAAAGACAGGGATCTTATGCAATCAGCCCAGGGATTTTACTTTTATTCCCATTGGTGTACATCTCCAAAGAAAAGCACTAGGTGTATAGGTGAGGGAGGTCTTTGGTTTAGTGGGTAGAAGGGAAAGTTAAGAGACTTTTCAGAAGCCACATCAACTCCATCACTGATTCACAGTAGTCTTGACAAGTCCATTTGACATCTCACTATGTTCATCTCATCAGTGACAGAGCCATTAATATTTATAGACAGTCCACTAGGTACCTGAAATTATTCTAGGCACTGACTTTCTCTTGAAAAGCAGGGGAAGTGTCTATGATGCACCCACAGTAGTGGGTGAAGATTAATTAATGTAAATACGTAATTGTCTGAATAATGCAGAGCACCCAGACACCTCACAAATGGATACTGTGTAAACATTACACTGGATGAGTAATGACAGCTAAGGGTTGATGGACAAATTTCCAGCAAATTTAAAGTCTCTGTCAACCAGTGAATAAAAGGAAACATTTTCTTGATAGTTCATAATTGATGCTTTTGTTTTTCTGACTGCTGAGGCGGGGGAGAGAGACAGAGAAGTGAGCAGCCTGAACAGCAAGCTCTTGAGCCTGCAAGCTGACATCAAGAATCTACACGATGTCTGCAAGAGACAGGGGAAGACCTTGCAGGAGAATCAGCTCTGTGAGGAGGAGGAGATGATGAACAGCAGCCACGTAAGGGATTCAACATCCGTTTCCCACCTCTGCCCCCTCCACTTCCACCTCTGCCCCCTTGGGCAGGACCAATAATAGAAAGTTCTTCCACTGGTCACTCAAGAGCATTTATTGAGCAAGCAATGAGAAAGAATTAAACACACACACCCTAACACACACACACACACACAAATGCCATCCCTGCCCTCAGGATTTTTCGATCTAGCTATCTCCAAGGTCATCTACATCTCTGTCTTTTCCTTATCTGGCCTTTCACACCTGGATTTGCAGCATCTGAGGCCCATTGCCCTGAAAAGACCAGATCATAGTTATATAAAGAGAGTAGCATCTCTTAATGGATTTTAGACAAACTTCTAAATCACCCATGAAAATAACAACCATCCCACTTGCTCCAAGGTGTCACTTCCTATCGGTGCAGCAGGAGCTCTTTATTGCCACACCTGCAGCTCTCTGCCTACAAGCTTTTCTTCTGGATGCAGGAACCCAATCATAGGACAAGCTGAAGTACAGAAGGGTTAATACTCCTAGACGCAGTCCTCAACCAATGACTGATGGGGAGATGGTTGATTAAATAACCTATCTCCCTTGCCCTATCTCACTGGAGATAACTCCAGGCATGCTCTTTGCTCTGTCCCAGAGTTCCTCAGCGGGGCCCAGCACCAGCTGCCCAACAGTGGTAACTAGGTTGGTAACACACCCTTTCACAGTTTCCTTCCCTGCCTTGTTCATTTCCCCGCTCCCCCTACCTGAGTTTCCTAAAATCACCTTCTACATAAACTACTACTTGACATCTGGTTCCTTGCCATAGGACTTGCTTCCAGAGGTGCCCAAGCCAAGATACTCAGTAACACCTGTCCTGAACAGGAGGACCTCCTGGCATGATCATCTTTCTTGAGACTGTGATTTTGAACTAATACTTATCCATAGCCTAGGCAGTTCATCAGCTGAGGCAACTTCATTTCACCCTGAGGTTTTCTCCCTTTGGAAACTCTAGCTCTAAGCTCTTTAAGCCAGCCTCTAAATTTATCCACACAAGCTGGGGAGCCAGCTGGGAGATATTTTCCCATAGCTCTGTAAACATTTTGGGTTGCCAAGAACTCCTAACTTACAGTCTTCATTTCTGCTTAGGGACTTGAGTCCTTGGCAAACATAAGGCAGGTACTTGTTGCACAGACCTGTTGTTAGACCTCCAAGTTAGCCTCTTAGGTGCTGTGTAAACAATCACCATCATCTTCAACATTTGCAGTTAAGGACCTGGTCTCTCTTAATTGTGTCTGTTAGAGTTCTCCCAGGACTTACCACCTCCCTATAAGAACCACAAATTGTTCCTCTGCAACGCCCTAAAAATGCTAACAACAAAGTAATTCTACCTTATCTTACTGAGCACTACTGTCCTTTCTGTAGGAAGTCACAAATATAGAAAAATCCATTGGTTTTCCTAAATGGATCCCAGGAAGAATATTACCATAATTTATTTTCTTTCAACGTTTTAGGATATTTTCACCATTGCTGTTGCAAGTTTATTTATTCCCCCAGTCAGGGAAAGCCATGTGGCAAATAAATGTACCTGGCAACTTGGAGGGAGAGAGGTATTGTCACATTTTTATTCTAATTGCCAGGAAGAAGGTCGAACAGCTTGAAACAAGCTTTAAAACATGCTCTTTTTTCCCCAGCACTTAGAGCAGAATTTAAATTGCAGACTACGAATACAAATACACAATTAGATGTAGACTTAACACTCATCTACTCAGAAAATCCATGCAAGATCTGCCTTCCACAAGGAAATATAATATGGGAACAAAGGGGGAACCCAAGACTTCCTGAAATTTTGACTAATATCTGACAAGGAGCTGGAGAAATAAGCAGGAGGTCATAGTTCAGGACACAGTTGTGTGAAAAAAATCAAAATATTATATCAGATGTTATGTGTAACTAAAGGAGTGGCAGGCAGAGGGTAGGTGACCTTGTAAATCAAGAATACGTTGTGCTCCAAATCCCACGAACAGAGAGAGCTGTGCCTAGGGAAAACCAAGTGAGGTGCCTAGGGTGCAAAAAGTGCCAACCCTGTACTTGCTCAACCCTGAGACTGAATGCCTCCTTTAAATTTGCACATCACTTGCCTCACTCTAGTCCCAACCCTGCTCACATATCAAAAGTGCCTCAATTAAAGTGAAAGGAGAAAAGAACAACAGAGATATCATAGTAAAACGATGATCAAACCAAAAAAAGAGCAGTTTCCCAGGCTCGTTTGGCCCTGGTGGTGGCATGGAGAGAATACCCTGATATTCAGTAGAGCTTGGATTGCCAAACTCATCTTTGCAGTGGACTGAGGAATTATTTTTAGCATAAAACTGTAAGAAATTTGATTTCTGCAGATAAAAGTAATTCATTGAATATGTAAAGATTAATACACTCAATGGAAATTATCACACAAAGATATCATTTTGAATCATTGGGAATAAAAAAAATTTAAGAGAAATTGCTAAATGCAGTGTGAGATCTAGGATTGGCTCCTGGAACAGAAAAAAAAAATAGTAGAAGAACTGATAAAATCCAAATAAAGTATGTAGTATAGGTAATAGCAATTTACCAATGTTAACTTCCTAGTTGGACAAATGTACCATGGTTATGTAAAATGTTAACATTAGGGGAAGGTGGGTGAAGAGTATATGGGAACATTCTGTACTACTTTTGGAATTTTTCTGTAAATCTAAAATTATTCCAGAATAAAGAGGGTTTTTTTTAAGTGAATCTCTGGTAAATAGAGATCACTGATAAGAAAAATGTCTAAACCATGAAGATGTGTCCAAAAGAAATGGATGTCACTTAAACACACAGTTCTACACTCTACCAATACAAGAAAGTACAAGAAATGCAATTTGTAGAAGATATAAAAAGTAATAGGTGAACCTATCTAGTGATATAAGGCTAAACCAGGCTTACATGGGAAATATCTCACTTCCTACCTCAAAAATAGGGAAAGAAGTTCTGACAATGACTGGGAAAAGATGGGGCTTTTCCTCTTAAATGAAGAAAAATAAAAATTATCAGGGATTCAGTTTTCAGAGCGATGCTAACCTGAGCAGAAGAGAGTCAGCACAAACTAGGAGAGAGAATAAAATGGTTTAAAAGTATTTTGAAAAGCCGGCTTTAGGTAAAGCAGCAGGGCCTGATGACATACTTCGAAGAGTACTTAAGGAATTGGCAGGTGTTATTACATAGCTGCTAGCGATTATTTTTGAGAACTCAAGGGGATAAAGAAAGTCCCTGTAGACTGAAAAAGGGTAAATGCAGTGCTCATCTTTTTAAAAAGGGAAAAAGGACAATCCCGGTAATTATAGACCTGTCAGCTTAACTTCAGTATCAGGGAAAATATAGAACTTAACATCAATCAATTAGCATCAACTTGAAAAGCACAAAGTATTGGGTGGAAACCAACATGACTTTTCAAAAGGCGAATCATGCCAGGCCAATTAATTTCCTTCTGTGGTCAAGTGGCCACATAGGCAAGGAGGGAGCAGTAGCTATAATCCCTTTGACCATAAGTAGGGCTGAAAAGTAGTCTAAATATGGCAGCAGGTTCCTACAGGTGACCAAGTCCTCTATCTTTTAAGACAACTGAGGCCTGGACAGAAATCTATCTGAGAAACACTGGTAGACCAGATGGCCTCCGGAATCATGTCCAACCCTGGATGGTCATTTTAGGAACTAATCTTACTTCCATGAGACTATTTCCAACTTGCTCATTTTCTCCAGATCTCAGTTTAAAGGTCAAAGCAGAATCTAGTAAAATATCTATGTCTTCACTATAAAGAAAACTTTTTTTAAAAAGAAGACAAAGAAGCAGTAGAAAATGCATTGATGCCTTTGTGACACTGCTTTTTGGTACAAATGTAAGTGAAATTCAGGCTTAATCCATAGTATGTCATTTTCTATTCATGTAGAATTAAGAAAAATAATCTTTTGAATACTTAAGGATAAGTAAGTAGAAATTTAATAGGTCTCAGATAAGCCTAGGCATTTCTCCAAGTCTTTGAAATTTGATTCCTAAGCCCATAGGTATCTATAGTATGCAAATGTTTAATTCTCATCCAAGAAAACTCTAGTTTCTCTGCAGGTATGAGCAGTTCTTGGATCTTTATAACCAGGCAAATTAGATCAGGTGCTACCTTTGCCCTGTACTGAAAGATTTTAGTGAACTCTCATCATCTGGTTGGTCTCTTATATTACCTCAAACCAAAATTAAACCCAGAAGTTTTAACATGTCCTCTGAGGAAGAGATGATTAACAGTTTGCCAGTATCACTGCCAGGTTACTAAGCTTTATACTAGGAAAAGACATTCTTTACCCACAGGAGGCTTTAAAGTCAAAGAACAATTATGAACACACCAAAGTATAGATAATGTACTTGAGGGGGAAGCCCTAAGGGAAGAGTTTGGCTTCTTTAAAAGAAGAGCATTTCTCTCATTCTTTTGGGTAATGAAGAGACAGTGGGGACATGGAAATAAGGGGAAGCAGAGGAAGAATATAATGAGGAGACTAGTCAGTTTTCAACTGGGTCATACACATCCAGCAGTGGAGAGGCAGGTCCAAATCAATACTTGCACACAAGCACTAGAAGGACCAGGATTCCTGTTTCTTAATTTTCAGAGATCAAGTCACTTTCAACAAAGCCAAGAGAAACAGGATTGGAGCAAAATTTGGTAAGGATTTTATTGGGTATTAGCTTTACTAAAATAAGCCCTTCTGCAATAACCATACCCCAGATGTTCACTCCTTTGCTTTAGTTCTACCCACATTAAGTATTTATTCGTGACCATGTCTTTTTCCAGTTAGCTCCCCACCCCACAGTTTACCTGTATAGACAGAGGACTTGGGCTCTTGAGAACCTCCCCCATATATGTTTGTGTGCATGCACACCTGAGCACACACACACACACACACACACACACACCAGTCCCAAGTCCCTTCTCTCTGAACCTCATTCACAGATGAGTTGTAAGAATAGCACAATTCTTATCTTGAAAAGAATGAAAGCACTTAATTAAAAACATTTATTATAAATGTTGGCAATTGTAGCTACACAGATTAAATACAAAATTCAGCTTTGTTTGGCCTAGGAAAGAATTCTCTCAGGCCAAGGGTTCAGCTTGTCTTTGCCTGGGATTTTTTTTGCCTGGTGACCACTGTGGTGCATTTTCTGTCTTCTCTTTCAGATTGAACTGACACAGTCAGCTGTTGTCTTTCTGGTTCTGAACTGGGCTGAGCCTCGCTGATCTTATCTGTGCTGCCTCCACCCACTCTCACTATAGAAGATTTTCTCTCTTTTGGGTCCCAGCTCTTACTGAATTAATCTCTTTAACACTCCATCTCTCCAGTTACTCAGAGCAAAACCATGGAGTTATCCTGCCTTGGATGACCATTATCTCCCACCATCCCACATCTAATGCAGAAGCAAATCCTGTGGAGTCTACTTTCAAGTATACATCTAAAATCCAGCCATTTCTCCCAACTCCTACCTTGGTCCATGCCGCCGTCACTTCTCCCCTGGATTCTTGCAGTAGCCCCCTCGCTGGTCTCCCTGCTTCTATCTTTGGCTCCCTACAGTTCGTTTTCAATCTAACAGCCAGTGTGTCCTTTGTGACATCTACAGGAGATCACATCACTTCTCTGCTCAGTACACTCCAATGGCCTTTCACCTCCCTAAAAGGAAAAGTTAAAATTTTCAGAAAGGCCTACACGGTCCTAGAGGACCTCACCTCCCTTTCCTCTCTCACCTCATCTGGTACCATTCTCCCCCTTCCTGTCTCTGCTCCAGCCAGAACAAAGTGGCTCCTCAAACACCACCAGGCACCTCCCACCTCCAGGCCTTAGCGCCAGCTGTTACCTCTCACTGGAGTGTTGCTGTTGTAGATTCCCACCAGGTTCCTTCCCTGCCTCCTCCAAGTCTAGACTCAGATGTCACCTTCGCAAAGCGATCTTCCATGAGAACAAAATTAATTCAAAATTACAACTTCCTCCATCCTGGCGTTCCTCATCTCCCTCCCCTGCTTTACTCTCCTCCACAGCACTTTTTCCTCTTAATAAACTACGTAATTTACTTCTGTAATTTGCTACCTCTCTCTCTCCCTCTCATTCCCTCTCTCTGTCTCTCTCTCCCTCCACACATTCCCCCCAGTAGATGCAAAATTCTTGAAGGCAGAGATTCTGTTTTATATACTTCTGTATCCCCATTGCCTAGTAGAGTGCTTGGCACATAGCTGGTATTCCTTTAATATTTGCTAAACAAATTAACTAAATGAAAATATATTCACACAATAGCTACCATGTTAGTGTTCATAGCAGCATTACTCATAATAGAAACCAAAGCAATCCAGCTATCTATTAACTGGTGAACAGATAAACAAAATATGGTATATTCATACTATTCAGCAGTAAAAATCAGTATTCAGAACAGAATCCTGATTCTTGCTACAGCCTGGATGAACCTCAAAAACATTATACTAAGTGAAAGAAGCCAGACACAAAATATGACATATTATTACAATTCCACTTACATGAAATGTCTGGAAAGGGCAAATCTATAGAGGCGGAAAGCAGATTAGTGGTTACCTGGAGCTGGGGTAGAAATGGGAGTGACAAATGGGCATGAGGGAATTTTCAAGGTGATGGAAACATTCCAAAACTGGATTGCAATAATGGTTGCCCAACTCTATAAATTTGCTACAAATCATTGAGTTGTACACTTACAATAGTGAATTTTATGATATATAGAGAATACTTCAATGAAACGATAAAAAAGTTTATTTTAAAAAAGTTTGAAATTACTCTGTTAATGAGGCCAAGGCCACAAGCTCAAATTCTTGGGAGCCAATGAGATTGCTTATTCTCTATTTTGTTTCTTTCTTTCCTTCAATACCTAGCTGTGTATGAATCTATAATCTAGGCCCTATAGGAGTAGACATAACCCCTGCCCTTTGGGAATTTACAATCTAATTAAAAGATAAGATGGACAGAGATCTTTACAATGCAAGGCAGAATATGAAATGCCACATTAAGGACATGGCAGAAAAGTGTTAAGTAGGAAGACAGTAAGCAGAGAAGGGAGCTAAGGAGTGCCTACAGGCCACCCTCTTCATCCACCTCTCTTCCACATGTCACCGTGTTACTGAAAGTGGGATCTGACTGCTCGCTACTCTAAAGCCAATACTCGAGAGGCAAGGTTGGTAAAAGGAAAGTTTGCTTTATTTCAGAGGCTGGCAACTGGGGAGGAGGGCAGACTCACATCCAAAGGCTGACTCCCCCCACTGACAATCAGTGGGCAAGAGCTTTTAAAGCGGAGTTTCAGGGGTGTGTATGTGGAGGGAGGGGGTTACATGCAGAAACAGCACAGTCAGCCCTGACAGTCATCTTGAAATTGGTCATCGGTGGGTCTGATCAGCGTCATCTTGATTGTTTTAAGTGCAGTTAATCTTCAGTTCCAGGGTAGGTGTGTTCCCATTTCTTTGAGGCCATTTCTCAGAATTGTGGCAGCTTATGTCATGGCTACAGTCTGGTCATCATGTAATTAACTTCTTTCACCTGGGGGTTTCAGTATCTACCAGACAGCTCAAGGGATATGGCTCAGAATATTATCTATAGCCCTTGAGGAGGAACTAAAGGTCCTTGACTTTGTTTAATGACTAAACTATTATTATTTGGTCTTGTTTGACTGCTTTACTTTGCTTCTGCATTTTCTCACTTCTCTGATTAAACTTATTCTTCGGCTAAAGTTTTTCTACAGACAAAAGGCAGGCAGAGGACATGGAGGGGAGGACCATAGGGTCCTGCTCCATTTCAACCAGGAATATTGGGCAAGAAAATATAGAAGCATCAGTGCAAAGATCTCAATTGTACTAGAATAAACAACTCAGGGATGTGTCCTATTAGCAGAATACCTGATACAATGTAGGTGTTCAACATGTGCTTATTGAATGAATGAATGAAAATGTAGGTGGGGTGTAGCAGCATTTCGGTTGATTGTAGACTGGTAGGGAGAGATCTCACACACACACATACACACACACACACACACACACACACACACACACACACACTCTCAGCATCTGCAAGGTCACATCTGCCTTCAGAAGGAGACAGAGTCAGTGCCCAGATGTGCCTGAACAATATCTCTGCCTCCCGTTTCCCAGCATTCCAGAAAGCTATTTCCCCAAGAGTTTGTCCTTTTATCTGGGCATTTTTAATAATCAAGTTTAGTCCAAGAACCCTAACCAGAAATTCATTCCCTTCCAGGTCAATTGTGTTATCTTTTTTTTTTTTTTCACACACACACACTGTATTTTATTTTTACAAGAGATAAATAGACTGACATCAAGCATTGTACATGGATGACCACAACAAAAGCAACAATGATTGCATCAATTGTGTTATCTTTATACGTGAAGACAAAACATAAGCATATTATCAAGTGTATCTTTATACTACTCTCTAGGTCCTTTATGTGAATGTTTTTTCTTCTGACCTACATAATAGGAATGGTAGATCTAAACAGTAGGAAGGAACTATGGTTTTTTCCTTCTTTTAAATCCTTCCTATAGAGTGAAAGTGCAAAGTGATGTTTAATTGTGAATAGAGTGAAATGTTTAGTAAGTGCTCTGGAGTTGAAAAGATAAATGGATGGATAGATGGATGTGAGTGGTTGAACAAATGAAAAAAATCAAAGAATGAATGCCTATTTGGTGACAATCTAAAGCCGTTCTGTATATTCAATCTCAATTGCAGAATAAGAAGCAAGTATCAGCATTTGAGGAGTCACACATGGAGTCTGAGCCCAATAAACAGTGTCATCTGAGACAACTCCAGCAACTCAAGAAAAAGTTGCTGGCCCTTCAGCAAGAACTGGAGTTTCGCACCGAGGAGCTGCAGACTTCTTACTGTTCGCTCCTGCAGTATCAGTCCATCCTGGAGAAGGAGACTTCCGACCTGGTTATTCTCCACCGTCACTGCAAGATGAAAGAAGATGAGGTATAGATAAAGTAACTATGGAAATGTCCCATATGCCCATGTACCTACAGAAATCAGGCCAAAGCTACTAGAAAGCAAGCATTGGACTTAGAGAAGAGCTTCACAACATCTTGAGCAGGTTTTATCAACTTTCCCTCTTTAATTCTTGATTTTTTTTGAAGCTGAACAGAGGGAACTAAACAGAATGGCATAATTGGGTGAAAGCTGCAGTATTAATGCACATGGGGTATGTGGTATGTGTGTACGTGTGTGGGAGGTGTGTGTGTGCACGCACATGTATGTGTATGGTGTGCATGTAGGTTTATCATCTCCATTCTATTACCATGGCAATTTAAATGCAAAAGACTCTGGGTCTCTGAGGGTTATGAAGGAGGTATAAGGTCCATTAAATCAATCATTTTTAGAAAAATCAGGTTTTGGTCATATATAAATTCCTGGCACTTGCACAGTTGATAAGATAACTAGACACTGAGTCTGAGTCAATCACTGGCAGTACCAGATCAGTCATTTTTTTCAGACTGGAGTTTCAGATCACATAGACTTAGCGTAAGTACATTCTGGACATTCATTTCTATTCATGTCCGAGGATAGTATTTTTTTTTAAACCAGAGAGTATCATCCTTGTAGAATCCCAAGTAAATTCCAAAGACCAAAGCCATAGAACTAAAATCAGTTGGGAAGTGATAGCACTTGCAGTAGTAAAACCATGGGTTCAAAGGAATGGGACAGGGACTTTCCTGGTGGCGCAGTGGTTAAGAATCCGCCTGCCAATGCAGGGGACACAGGTTCGAGCTCTGGTCCGGGAAGATCCCACATGCCATGGAACAACTAAGCCCGTGCGCCACAACTACTGAGCCTGCTCTCTAGAGCCCGCGAGCCATAACTACTGAGCCTGCATGCCACAACTACTGAAGCCCACACGCCTAGAGCCTGTGCTCCGCCAACAAGAGAAGCCACCGCAATGAGAAGCCCTCGCACCGCAGCGAAGAGCAGCCCCTGCTCGCCACAACTAGAGAAAACCCGTGCGCAGCAACGAAGACCCAACGCAGCCAAAAATAAATAAATAAATAAATACATTTATTTTTTTTTTTTAAAAAAAGGGAATGGGACAGGCAGCTTCCTCTGGCATTTTCTTCCTCTGCCTTTAAAGATAAAATTCCAAGGGCTGGGCTTCCCTGGTGGTGCAGTTGTTGAGAATCTGCCTGCCAATGCAGGGGACACGGGTTCGAGCCCTGGTCCAGGAATATCCCACATGCCGCGGAGCAACTGGGCCTGTGAGCCACAACTACTGAGCCTGCGCGTCTGGAGCCTGTGCTCCACAACAAGAGAGGCCACGATAGTGAGAGGCCAGTGCACCACGATGAAGAGTAGCCCCCGCTCGCTGCAACTAGAGAAAGCCCTCGCACAGAAACGAAGACCCAACACAGCTAAAAATTAATTAATTAATTAATTGATTGATTGATTTAAAAAAAAAAATCCAAGATCTATCTTGAATGGTGCTGTTTTAAGAACTAACTCCAGGGGTTTTATGAAGGGCCTTAAAGAACATGGAATTTTTTTAAAGGAAATATTATGGCCAATAAGAATTTGCTGAAAAGGACTGGGAGGGAAAGGAACAAAGAAAGGTTATCCTACATAATATAATCTGGGACGAAGCCTGTGAGCATAAACCATGGTTTAATAAAGCTAATGCAGGGCTGTGTTAAAACTGTCTGGTTCATCTTAACTTAAACAAGAGTCCAGCCTAGATAAAGTGACCCTGAATTAGTTGGGATTCTATTTGGCTGCATATAACAGAAAACCCCATAGTAATAGTGTCTTAAATAAGATAGTTTATTTCTATGACATATAAAAGAAGGTCAGAGAGAGGTAGTCTAGGACTGTTACGGTAACTACATGTGTCATCATGTGCATAGGGTTGCGTCTTTCAGCACCACCATCATCAGCCCAAGGCTTCCATTTTCTAGGTCGCCTAAGACAGCTGCTGAAGCTCCAACCATCACATCTTCATTCCAAGTAATCAGGTGGGAGGTGGGGTGGGGAGAGAAAGGCACACTCCTCCCTTTTAAGGACACTTTGCAGAAGCCGCACACAACACTTTCACTTATATACCATTGGCGAGAATTAGTCACATGGCTACAGCTAGTTCTTAGGAAGGCAAGGAAATGCAGTGTTTTAGTGAGGCTCACTATTGTCCCAAATAAAGTCAAGGTGTGGGATTCGGCAAGCAGCAGTCACTGAGACAGAGCCCAAAATGGGAAAAATTACTTTAGGCATTCTGCCAAGTTCCCCCAATATTTTGTTCACAGAAGTATCAAACTTCTGTCTAATGTTGGGTTTCCCAAAAACAGATCTTAAGACAAGGAGATGAATATAAATACTAGTTAATTCAGGAGGTGATCCCAGGAAGCATGGTGGGAGAATAGGGAAGTGAGTTAAACAAAGGCGGAAAGCCCATAAAGAAAATCACTATTAAGAAGATCACCGCTATGGGAAACTGGGGTTCAATCCCTCTGGAGAACTCTGGGAGATAATGTAGAACACACCTCAGACTGATCCCAGCCAACCACCCCAGTCATTGGTTGAGGGTTGCACCTGAGGGTATTAAACTCCCCAGTACTTGTCACTTGCCTTGTCTTGCTCCTCTGCTTGAGTGGACTCCTGGGGCCAGAGCAACCCTCAGGCAAAGAGTTGAAGATGCTTGTGGTTGGAATGGGGTTAGCATGCAAAGGGATGGTGAGTGTCAAGGGGATATGAGCTTCCATTATAAACGTTTGAATATAAAATATTCCTTTCCTCTTTTCCTTACCAAATAAACACCTCAAACTAAATGACCTTTTCCCAAGACGAATCTCAAATGACAGGCAGCAAATATATTAGCTTAGACCAATAAAATGTGTTCTGTCTGAATTCTACTGAACTATTTGAACCCAAATGAAGCCTTCCTGATGACCCTCCTGCTCTTAACTTTTTCAACACATATAATTCAAGCTATATAATTTAGCTCACTCAACAGTTGTTTGCTAATTTTAAATCGTCTCTCTCCCCGATTTGTAAGTTTGTAAATTCTTTGAGGGAGGAGCCTATGTTATATAGGTATACATGCCCCTAAGCACCCAAAACAGTGCTCGTGAGCATTCAATAAATATCTGTCAGTTGGTTGACTAATTGATTAGGAAGAAAAAGAACCTAAATAAGGATGCTGCAAATCCCAGAGGAACTTCGGGTCACGTTCCCCCACTATCTCTAGGGAACTTTGCTGACATGGGCCTGTGTGCACGAGGGGCTCCACATTTTCTAAATTAGACCTCTAGAGAATACATAGGAAAGAAAGAATACTGGCATTTTAAGCCCTTAAAAAATGGAGCTATGCATTCATTCTTATTAATCAACTAACAAGTCTTTATTGAATTAACTACATACCAGACAGAATGGGAAATAGAAATGGTCCCTGCCTTTAAGAAGCTTACCATCTAACCAGGACAAACTTTTTTTAAAAAAAATTCTAATCATTAACATTCTGATTTTATGTATTGTAGTTTTTAGATCTGAGCTGGGCCTATTCTTTGCATCTGGGTTTCTAGTTAAGATATGAGACTCCTCTGCATGTGGTCTTATAGCAATATCCTTTCCTCATTAGATGCTTCCATGGGTTCAGTGTTGTTGTTTTTTCCTACACCAACAGGTGATTCTCTATGAGGAGGAAATGGGAAATCATAATGAGAACACAGGGGAGAAGCTCCATTTGGCCCAGGAGCAACTCGCCTTGGCCGGGGACAAAATCCTCTCCCTAGAAAGGAGCTTAAACCTCTACAGGGATAAATACCAGACTTCCCTGAGCAACATCGAGTTACTGGAATGCCAAGTGAAGATGTTGGAGGGGGAGCTCAGCAGGATCGTCGGTCAGGTAGGACTTAAACCAAACCACTCAGACCAGGAGCTCCCAGGTGGTCCCTGTAACAGTCCCAGCCTCTCTGCCAGAAACCCAAACCTTCAACCAGTTGTCATTCCTTCCCTTGAATTTTGTAGCCCTCAGCTTTGAACTTCCAGCCTTCACATCTCCTGTAAGATTGCTCCTTAGGAATTTTAAGGCTCCTTAATTAATATAAGGAGCCACCACTTCAAATAAGGCAGAAAGTGAATTACCAAATGAGCTCTCAAATCTTCCATGTTGCCATGGGGGTCCGGCAGGGGGCTATTCCAGGTCACAGGACTCATGGAAACCATAGCTTCAGGATCAAATAGGAGGAGAAAGCCACAAAACATAGCAAAGAAGTGACTGAACTTGTTTCTTTTTTCTTTCAATTGCTTTCTAAAATTACACAAGTAATACAACAGTATAGGCTCTCTAGACAGAATTATGGAGATTAAATGTAAAAGTCCACCTTCAGCCTTCTCCACCCCACTCTTCTCCCCCTAGGCAATCACTCGAAATGTTCTGGCAATCTTCCCCATCCTATTGCTATGTAAGAAGTTAGAGTTTTCTTTTTACATAAATGAGTCATTTTATAAATATGGTTCTACACTTTGCTTTTTAAATGTATATCTTGATGATTTCTTCTAGTTACTACCTTGTATTCTGTAGTATGACTGTACCCTGTACCATCTACTGACCTGTTTGTCTACTACAAACAAGCTGTAATGAACATCCTTATCTCTACGGGGTTAATTCCTGAAGTGGGGTTTTGCTGGGTCAAAGGAAATGCTTATTTTTAATGTTTAAAGATACTTCTAAATTGAGCACCAAAAAGGTTCTACCAGTTTACACATTTACCAACAATAATTTCCCTACACTCACAGGGTATGTTTTCAGTCTTTTTAAGTTGTGCTAAACTGATGGATGGGGAAAAAAATAGATTTTCTCATTTTCTCAATTTTTATTTCCTTTAGTTCTAATAGCTGTGGGTTGGGCTCCCCAGGAAGCAGACTCTGAGACAGACTGGTATGCAGGACGTTTTTAGAGAAAGCTCTTGGCATCAACACCTGTGAAGGGGAAGGAAGCAGGGTTGGGCAGATGGAGAAGCTGGGCTCTGATGGTCCCAGCAAAGGCCTCAGCCAACCTCATGGGGAGCTCTGGGGCTGGAAGGACATTTAGAGCGATTCTAAATTGGGGAGAAGGGAGCTGGCCTTTATAGCTCCGTGTTGATCAGTGATTGGATGTGAGCTGTCTTCCTAGGGAGAGACATGACCTTGGGCAAAAGTTTTCTTCAGCCCAGGCAATCCCCAAAAAGGGCTGACAGCTAAGGCTATCTTAGGGCATCACCCCCAGCAGCTGGAGGAGTAAGTCCTTCACTGCTGAAGGGCACCTGGGAGGCCCATCACAGCGCCCCCCTTATGAATGAAGTAGCGAGCCTGTTCATAGTGTATCAGTCCTGTATACTCTGTTTTACGAACTGCTTTTAAATCCTTAACCAATTTTTTATTGGGTTGTTAGTCTTTTTTGTGTTGACTTATAGGAGGTTCTTAATATATTACAGGTAATAATGCTTCATTATATAAGTTATAAATATTTTCTCCCAGTTTGTAACTTTTCATTTTCTCTTATTAATGGTATTTTTCAACATACAAAACTTTTTAATTTTTATGAAGTTAAATCTCTTAGCTCTTCTTTATAGATTCTAGGTTTTATGTCTTGTTTAGGAAGGCCTTCACTACCCCCAAAATTGCAAAAGTTTATCTTATATTGTCTTTTAGCACTTTTTAAAAATTTATTTATTTTATTTATTTATTTTATTTATTTATTTTTAGCTGCGTTGGGTCTTCGTTGCTGCACGCGGGCTTTTCTCTAGTTGCGGTGAGCGGGAGCTACTCTTCGTTGTGGTGCGCGGGCTTCTCATTGCAGTGGCTTCCCTTGTTGCGGAGCACGGGCTCTAGGTGCACGGGCCTCCGTAGTTGTGGCACGTGGGCTCTAGAGTGCAGGCTCAGTAGCTGTGGCACGTGGGCTTAGTTGCTCCACGGCATGTGGGATCTTCCTGGACCAGGGCTCGAACCCGTGTGCCCTGCATTGGTAGGAGGATTCTTAACCACTGCGCCACCAGGGAAGCCCTAGCACTTTTATAATTTTGTATTTTTATGTTTTTAGCTTTAGTCCACCTGGAATATACATATATATATAATGCACACACACATATATATATTTTATATATACATAATGAGAGTATCATCTTACTGTTTCTTAACTTTTTTATTGTTTTCCATTCCTTTTTCCACATAGACACTGAATTATTTATACACTCATGGGCAGCTTTCATGCTCAGTGAACATGAACTATTTCTAAGTTTGCCTGAAAAAGCCCAGTTAGGGAGACAGTTTAATGGAGAAAGTATCTACCATCCAAACTAGGACTTTTTGCTCTTTTTTGCCTGTCTGCATCAGTTCACCCCATTATTAGTGCAGACCAGTGAACAGGTGGTAACCTTCATGCATGATTTCAGATGATCTAGAGAAAGACATTTTTTAAAAAAACGCACTTCTAGGAAAACAGCCATATTCATGTTGATGAGAGTATCAATTGGTATGTTTTATTTGAAGGACAATTGTGCAATATCAAAGTTTTAAATAGATCCAATTTAAATAGATTACTACTTCTACAAATTTAATCTACACATAAACCAGAATACGTACTCAAAGATTTATGTGCAAAAATAATTCATTTCAGCTTTGTTTTAGAAAAAACTTGGAAGCAACATATATTCCCATCAATAGAAGACTGGATAAACATATTTAAAAGCAATTTAAAAGAGCAAGATAAAAGCACATGTACTAACATGGATAAATTTCTAAGGCATCTTGTTGA
Organism: Balaenoptera acutorostrata; assembly: GCF_949987535.1. NCBI lineage: Eukaryota > Metazoa > Chordata > Mammalia > Artiodactyla > Balaenopteridae > Balaenoptera > Balaenoptera acutorostrata. Next base: position 15,368,733 of record NC_080082.1, on the reverse strand, counting down.
GAAAAAAAATGTTTCAAAAAGACAAAATAATATATGTATTCTACAATATTCATTTATGTGTATGTAAATGTATAGATAAAGTTCTAGAAGGATATGCACAAATTGTCATCTCTGGAGAATGCAGCAAGTATGGGATTAGAGGTGGTGGTCAAAGAGAAATTTAGACTTGCCTGTAATATTACAATGTTTTAGAAAGATTATATATATGTGTGTGTGTGTATTACTTGTGCAGTTTGAAATTAATTTTAAAAGAAGAGTAAGATAGATCCACAAATAGCAATATGGAAAATACCCTAAATAAATTGCCAAGTGAAAACACAATGTTTAGAATAGTATGCAGAAGACTTTCATTTGGTAGGGGAAGAGTAGGGGGTTATATACTTATACATATATGCATATATAAATATGCATAAATTATCCCCAGAAGGATATACAAAAAACTGGTAACACAGACCGTCATGGAAAAGGGGACCTGTGTCACGGAGGGTCAAGACTGACTTTTCAGTGTATTCTCTTGTGAACTCTTTGAACTTTTTACCATGCGTGCACTTAATTTTTTTCTTTTTTTCTTTTTGCTCTGATTCACATATATGAATATAAACTTTTAGAATACAGGTCTAGAGATTTTCCATGCTCATGGCATTCTGAAATTGACTCGAAAATTATGAACAAAATCAACCTATTATTTTTAAATATCCCAGGAGCCCAAGAACAAGGGTGATCATTCAAAGGGGCATATATACACTTCTCCTTGCATGATTCAAGAGCATCAGGAGACCCTGAAACGACTATCTGAAGTCTGGCAGAAGGTCTCTGAACAGGATGATCTAATAAAGGAACTTCGAAATAAGCTAGCCTGCAGTAACGCTTTGGTAAGTGTCTCCTTCTAGAACATTTTCCCAAGAGACCCAAAATAAAGTCATGAGGAAAGAGAGGAGGGGAAAAGAGTCACCTAAAGTAATCTCTTTGCCAGTACTCCTCAAATGTCTTACATATTCATGTCCCTGCCTCTTGTTCATATTCTCCATGGTAGGCGTCCCCCAACCCACACTAAGTTTGAGATTCTAAAGAGATTTAAAATCTCACACAACAACCAGGGTGTCCATCAGTAGGGAAATAGTTAAAGAGATTAAGAGAAATTATTAAAGAGCTATCCATATTATGGAATAATACACAGCCAAGGAAAAAGATTAAGCAGATCTGTAAGGGCTGCATGGAAGATATTTGCGATACACTGTTGAGAAAATGTTGCAGAATCTTATGTATAGTTCAATCCCACTTTTGTTTTTTAAAGTCTTTGATCGTAATACAGAAGTATATACTGTAAATTGCCAATAGTGCCCCCTACCCTTTAGTAGAAGTGAGAGAGGGGAGAATAAGTGGATAGGAGAGTCTCACTTCTTATTTTCAATGCTTGGGTTCTATTTGAATTACTTTTAACAAACAAGAACAAAAGTGTCATTTTTTTTTTAATTTTAAAAAACGTGTACACATTCACCCCCTCCAAAAGAAACTTCCTTCTTTATTTCTTGAACTTTGAATCCTATCTTCTGAGAGGTTCAGTACATCTTTCCATCACAGCCTCCAAAGAACCTTCTGCCTCATAAACTGGACTGCACAGAGGATCAAGAGGGAGTCCAAAATGTGGCCATTGATGGACTCGAGACAAATCACTGTCTATGCCTTAGTGAAACTTGATATAAGATTGAGAACATAATTCCTTCTCCTTAGTTTATATAATATGAATTATATAATGCTGCAACAAACTTGGGCTGAAAAAGGAACACCTTACAAAAATAGCACTAGTAATAAGCCAGTTGCGTTGATCATCCAGCATAACTGACTTGTGCTGGGTTGCAGGTTCTGGAGCGTGAAGAGGCTTTGATAAAATTACAAGCAGACTTTGCTTCCTATACAGCCACCCACCGACATCCCCCTAGCTCCTCAGAAGATTGTGAAGACATCAAAAAGGTGGGAGAACTTTTGCTTATGTGTGCCTGGTAGGATTGGGCTGAGTTGGGTTTGATTCTGGGTTCTCCTACTTTTTAAAATTTTTATAGTACATTTTATATTTTATTTTATATTTGTGTCATTTTGGTTAGCCCTGCCACAAGGATAGTATATATAATGTATGCCAAGCCCCCAAGGAGTGTGTCTGGCATGATTAGATTTTGGAATTGAATTTTGGAATTGCACCTGTCTCTTAACTCACATCCAATGGTACATCTAAACAAGACAGAGGCTCCTTTTGGCTTGCTAGCTTCAAAAGAACCATACAGCCTTCTAGTTTCTGGCTGGAGTTGAAAAGCAACAAATTTAGGGATGATTATTAATTCAAATCCACTCCCTTTTTAAAAAACTCTTATGTTTTCAAAATTCAAAGCCATCTCAAAAGTTGATTCTAATAATGAATAAGCATTTAAACCATGTAAACAAATCGCAAGATTTGACCAACAAATATGACAGTGAAAACTAGGTTAGGGTCCCTTCTAGGAGGTCTGAAGTCAGTCATGCCTGAACTTGAGGTACAAGGCAAAGCCAGCCACATGAGGCCACGCTGATGCTGAAATAGTGGCAAAGCGGAGTGGCAGAGAGAGTCAACACATCAGCTCTCCAAGGGATCCTCTAGTTGGGGAGTGGAGATGCTTCTTTTTCCAGGACTTTCTGATCCCACAAGGTTTGGATGAACTTTGGAGCTGTTCCTTGTACATCTGTCAATATTTATTTAAAAAGTCAGTCCCAAGTTATTCACATCCTGACCTACAGCAAGATCTCATACACTCCATGTTTGTTTTCTTTTTGTCTGAGAAATGTCTTTATTTCTCCCTCACTTTTTAATTTTTTATAGTGGTAAAAAACACATAACATTAAATTGACCATCTTAACCATTTTTAAGTATACAGTTAGTTGTGTTAAGTATATTCTCATTGTTGTGCAATAAATCTCTAGAACTTTTTCATCTTGCAAAACTGAAACTCTGTACCTACTAAACACAAATTCTTCTTTGACACTCCATTTTTTAAAATGATACAGACTTCCTCAAGAAACAGAATCCACTTTCACCCACCATTCTGTATATCCTACCCAAAGCCTTCACATTATGTGAACATTCTATTCGGACTAGAACTACCCACATCACAGTTAGTGCCAGCCGTCCTCTCCTCCCTCAGCTGGCCTGGCATACACTGGGCCTTTGAGTCCCTGTAGGGCCCACACCCAGGTCAGACGGTGATTGCCCTGCATTTCTCCAGCTGCCCCCCTCTGTCTTCATGCTGCGACCCTCCTTCACTGTCAACTGTGAAATCACATAACTATCTCCCCAGCATCCCCTGATGCCCAGATAGCTAATTGTTCCTCCTTGGCCACATGTACATGTTCCTTCCTGCCTTCTCTGGTTACAGCCCCTTCCCCTCTCCTTCAGGGTAGAAGCCAAAGTTCTTGCCGAGGGACTAAGAGCCCTATGTGATGTGACTGCCCCCTAACTTCCTCACCTCCTCTCCCCGTCACTCACTCCACTCTAACCACACGGCCTCCTCCATGTTCTCCCCCCAGGGCCTTGTCATCAGCCAGCACCGCCCCCACCCCCATCTGCAGAGCTCGTCCCTCAGACACCTCAACGTGGCTCACGCCTCACCTCCAGCAAGTGCCTGCTCAGAGGCCACCTTCTCAGTGAGGCCAACCCATCTATCCTATGTAAAATTGTAACCCACAGCCTCGCCCCTGCCCGCCCCATACATCTCCATTCCCCTTTTGCTCTTCTGGTTCTTCCATAGCACTTATCAACTTCTGTTTTCTGTAAGTCACTACTTTATGCCCTTCGTCTGTCTCATGCCACCAGGAGGTCAGCTCCCTGGGGGTAAGAATTGGTGTCTGTGTTGTTTGCAGCGCCTACAGTGCTGCACACGGTGCCTGGCACACAGTAGGTGCCTTATCGACGACACTGAGTGTTGCAGGGAGGAAGAGGTGGCTCCTTTTGTGCACATTCCATTCCGAGTGAGCATGAGAAGTCTGCCATGTCCTTTCTTTTTTAACTCTCTTTTTACTTTTTTAAATTGAGATATAATTGACATACCAGAAAACTCACCATTTAACGTGTACAATCAGAATGGACTTGAGGACACGGGGAGGGGGAAGGGTAAGCTGGGATGAACTGAGAGAGTGGCATGGACATATATACACTACCAAATGTAAAATAGATAGTTAGTGGGAAGCAGCCGCATAGCACAGGGAGATCAGCTCGGTGCTTTGTGACCACCTAGAGGGGTGGGATAGGGAGGGTGGGAGGGAGATGCAAGAGGGAGGGGATATGGGGATATATGTATACATATAGCTGATTCACTCTGTTATACAGCAGCAACTAACACAACATTGTAAAGCAATTATACTCCAATAAAGATGTTTAAAAAAATAAAATAAAAATAAAGTGTACCATCATTGGTTTTTAGTGTATTCACAAAGTTGGGCAACAGCACCACTAATTCCAGAACATTTTCATCACTCCAAAAAGAAACCCATATCCACGAGCAGTCACCACCACCCCCGCCCCGATCCTCCCTCCCCCAAACCCTGGCAACCACTATTCTGCTTTCCGTCCCTACGGATTTGCCTGTTCTGGACACTCAGAATTCTATTAAGCTTTCTTCCCCCATGTCCTCACCCTGCCCTGCTCTTCTTCCATCTGCCCAGATACTGAAGCACCTGCAGGAGCAGAAAGACAGCCAGTGCCTGCGTGTGGAGGAGTACCAGAACCTCGTGAAGGATTTGCGCGTGGAGCTAGAAGCCGTGTCGGAACAGAAGAAAAACATCATGAAGGGTAAACCGCGGGCCAGCGGGCTGCGGCATAGGGTAGGGAGCCAAGGAAGCCGGAGCCCCGCTCTGAGCAAGAAGAACTGTCTCGTCCCGCTGCAGACACGATGAAGCTGGAGCTGGACCTGCACGGGCTGCGGGAAGAGACATCTGCCCACGTGGAGAGGAAGGACAAGGAGGTCGTCGTCCTGCAACGGCGACTGCTGGAGCTGCAGGTGCAGTTCACTGAGACCCAGAAGCTTGGTTTGAAGAAAGACAAGGTAAGGCGAGGAGCTCCGTGGTTGGAACTGCCAGCAGGGCACGGTGAGGCCAGGCCTTGGCAGGGGCGGGTTCTGTGCCCCGCACTCGCTGTGATTGCTTGGGGATCACCCACACATGCGCAGTGAGACTGCGGTGCTTCAGGCCCAGGGGCAATTCTGAACTCTTCCTTGGAATTTCTCATGGCACGTAATAAATAAATAAAATACCAGGGGCCTTAATAGAGATGCGGACTCTGTAAGAAAGGGGTTCTTCCCCAGCCCTGCAGTAGAGAGTTTGGGACACACTTGTATTATTCCCTTATGCTTTTGTTTATGCCTAATAGTAGAAAGAAATGCTATAAAATAATATGTAGCCTTATTCACAATTTCATGTGAATTTCCATTTTTTAATTACAACTAACTTACAAATATGCAGACTATGCAGTTTGAAAATATTAGTGGAACTATGCCCTAGAAGATCTGTAGTTACCAACATAAATCAAGCTCCTAGAAAAGCCTAAGAATGGAACCAAGGGCAGAAAGACTCTGAAACCAGCACAAGTTTTTGTAGTCAGTACTGTTGCAACTCTAAACTTTTATCAGAGCTAGTAGAAATAATCCAATTGATTTGACTGGCTAGTTATTCAAACTTCCTATTTCAAGGTCTGGAGGTGAGCCACCAGTCAAAATGGAGGTATTTGGAGAGATGATGAAGAAGAAGCAAGGAGTCTGGATAAGCAGCTTTGAGTCACTCGTATATTCATTCAACAGATATTTCTGAGCTCCTATTATACGCCAAGCACTCTTCTAGGCATGAAGAATATAATAAAACATGTGCCATCCCTATTTTCATGGAGCTTACATTCCAGTCTTTAGAGACAAACAAATAAAACTAATATACAATAAAATGTTAGGTACTAATGAATTCCTAAAACAGCTTGGTGGCTGTTTTCCCCAGAGTGGTCAGGGAAGGCCTCTTTGATAAGGTGACATTTGGGCAGACATTTGAATGAAGTAAGGGGGCCACCCAGGCCGAAGTCTTGAAGAATATTCCAGGCAGAGGCGATAGCAAGGGCAAGTGCCCTCAGGTGGGAGTCAGCTCGGAAGCAGAGAGGGTGGGGCGGCAAGAGGTGAGGTCAGACAGGTAGCCAAGTACCAGACCATGAGCGTCCCAAGACGTCGTTGTAAGGACTTCGGCCTTTTTCTAAGTGAGATGGACCCAGTGGAGGTTTTGAACAGAGGCATAACAAGATCTGACTCGCATTTGTAAAAGCCCATCTCTGACTGCTACAGGGAGGCAGGGAGCCCAGGTGGAGGCTATTGCAACATCCAGGCAAGAGAAGATGGTGGCTGGAAGAGGGCTCAAGACAATCTCTAACTGACTTCGCCCTGCCGCTGCTCAGACCTCTATCAGCATTAACACTTTGCTTTCCTCAGCTCCTCCAGGAGAAAGATGAAATGCTGCACGAGCTAGAGAAGGACCTGGCGCAGGTTAAGAACACCCTCACAAAAAAGGAGATGGAGTTGGAGAAGCAGCAATGCATGACAAGTGAACTCGAAATTGCCATCCAGGAGGAGAGACAGGATAAGTGCAAGACCGAGTATGGGCACCTGGGAGCTGAGATCAAGAAGCTGAAGGACTGTCTCGAAGATGCCAAACAGCAGCACAGGCTGGCTGGTGAGGTCCCCGGGCAAGCACCGTCCCCACACACTCCAACCCACGGGGCCAGAGCAGCTCCCTCCTTTCCCCAAATGGCCGTGTCCCTCTCCCTCACCACTTTCTCACTCCGATCTCCTCATGTTCCCATCTCATCTCACAGCAGTTAGGACCGCCCTCTAAGCTCCTTCCCTCACCCCAACCTTACCCTCTCTCTGAAGCCCCCATCACACAGCAGGTGCTCGGGTTGGGAAGGCGGACCGCTGCTCTCACACGCCCACCGTTTTCTCGGCAGCCTCAGCTGAAGGTCCTCTCCTTTCCTCACCACGGAGAGCACAGGGCTCTGTACCTTGCTTCTTTGCACCACATTCCTCTCCACCTTCTCTGGGACCTTTGTCACACCGTTCACTTCTTCCTTCCCTGGTTTTTAACACTCTCCTTTGTTGGTCTCCACACACATTCACTTGCAGTGTGGGTTGTGTCCTTGCTCCTCTGCCGAAAGTGCTCTCTCAGAGGTCACCAGGGACTTCTTGCCTTGGAAATGGGGTTGCCTTTGAGTGATAAAAATGTCCTGGAATTAGATGTTGATGGTTGCACAACTTTGTGAGTCTACCAGAAACCACTGTACTGTACACTTTAAAAGGATAAATTTTATGTCATGTGAGTGATGTATCAATTTGGAAAAAAAAGAAGGTCCAAAGCACGTCTTCCTTCCTCGCCCTCCTCTAACTCTCTGGGTGTCCACACTGTTGGTCCCCCGCACCTCAACGGTTGTTTATTAGCTTTGGAGACACAACAGGTCCCTTGTTCTTCCATAAATCTCACCACTGTTTCCTCTTTTCTCTCCTGCCCTGACAGTGGTCACCCATCTCTAAGACTCTGCCCTCTCCTCTCCCTCTACACTCATTCCTTGATGAGCGCCTCTGCTCCTTGTAGCTGCATTTCTTTGCAGGTGACTCCAATGCCTAGAGCCCCAGCCCTGACTTGGCACCTGGTCAGTCTTGTCTTTAGAGACTAGCTCCACCTGACCAACCCACCTTCCCCACTAACCCAACATTCCCAAAGCTCAACCTACTCTCTTCCCTATTAAAAAAAAATCCTCCTCCCTTCTTCCGGGTGTATAATTCTTTCCATAGTGACACCATCTTTCTTCCAGTATCCTAGGCTGAAAAAAACAGAGAGAAAAGTGATATTTAAGTAGAAATGATAGGAGAAGCTACAGGAAGTGGGGAGATATTTGGTGTAGAGAAACCCCAGTAAGCAGCTTACTCCTTCATACCCAGTAGAGGCAAGGACGTGGGCTAAAAGGATATTGTCAGAAGTCTTTCTCCATTCTAATCCATTCTAATTTTCCTAAAGCACTCTTTCCTTTATGGCAGGTCCCTGCTCAAGAACCCACTAAATCATGTCTAAACATTTCTCCCAGGCTTTCAACGTCCTCCAAAAGCCCCTCTAGTCCATGCACTTCCTCAGTTCTCTCACCATTCCTTCCCGCTTAACTGGAAAGGAAACTGGATATCTTCCCATCATCTTCCCACATGCCCTCCCCATTCCCTTCACTGTGCCCCCCACCCTGAGAATTCCCTTTCTCCTCCTTCTTCTAAGGCCCAGCTCAGCCTCTGTTCCTTCATAAGTCCATCTCCAATGGTACTTACCCGCTTTGGTCTTGCTTCCTGAGTTCACAGTCAGTGTGAGTTTAACATTACTGTGTTCTCTATGTCAGGTGAACCAATTACAGCTCCCTTACTAGACTCTAAACTCCATGAGGGTCAGGATTTGTCCTCAATGACAGGATGAGTCGCAGAAGAGATACCAAGCAATTTCGACCTATTTGTTTAATTTTAGTCAAGAAGGAGTTCACGGCTGGTGGGTAGTTGAAGACAGATAATTTATCAGAGCTCCTTAGGAATGATAATGAAATAGAGAGAGATGAGGACAGATTGGAAATTGAAGTAAGTCACAGAATGAAGGAACAGACTTTTGTTTTTTTTGCTGCATTGGGTCTTTGTTGCTGTGCACGGGCTTTCTCTAGTTGCGGCGAGCAGGGGCTACTCTTCATTGTGGTGCACGGGCTTCTCATTGCGGTGGTTTCTCTTGTTGTGGAGCACGGGCTCTAGGAGCACGGGCTTCAGTAGTTGTGGCACGCGGGCTCAGTAGCTGTGACACGCAGGCTCAGTAGTTGTGGCTCGCAGGCTGTAGAGCTCAGGCTCAGTAGTTGTGGCACACGGGCTTAGTTGCTCCACGGCATGTGGGATCTTCCTGGACCAGGGCTCGAACCCATGTCCCCTACATTGGCAGGCAGATTCTTAACCACTGCACCACCAGGGAAGCCCCAAGGAACAGACTTTTTAACTGGTCTCATTTGAGAGTCCGATCTTCACACATACTCCCTTCACACATGCACATGCCCTGGGTTATCTCCTGTCTTCTGCAGCTCAGCAAGCAGCCCAATATAAAGAAGAGGCCATTCTGGCAAAGGGTAACCTGGAGGATTGCCATAGGAAACTGCAAAGCTGCATTTGCCTAGAGAAGCAGAAGGCAGAGACCATCCAGGAGCTCCAGAGAGAACGTCAGAAGCTGCAGAAGGATTCCCTAATGGCTGAGGAGGAACTCGCACTCAGCAGGTACCACAGGTTCCCCTCCAGACAGAGGCTCTGTCCCTCGTAAGCCAGTTGGGACCCTGTGGGCTGCTGCCCAGGAGTTGGGTAGCAAGCCCCGGGCAGCCAGCCCACAGTCCACCAACATGGACCCTGAAGTCCATCCACCTGTTTTTGCCATTTTGCTTTAGGAAACGGATAGAGGAGCTGACATCAGAATTATCTGAGTTCTCGAGAAAACTTGAAATTTCAGAGAAGGAGAAGAGGCAGCTTCAGAAGACAGTGACTGAGCAGGATGTAAAACTGAATGACCTGCTAGATCGTATAAGTCACATTCAACACCAGGTACGGAGGGCAAGTAGGCAGCCAGCTCAAGCATTTGCTCTGTTTCAGATTAAATGAATTGCTCTTGGGAATTCCCTGGCGGTCCAGTGGTTAGGACTCCGAGCTCTCACTGCAAAGGGTCTGGGTCAATCCCTGGCTGGGGAGCTAAGATCCCACAAGCCGAGCGGTGTGGCCAAAAAAAAAAAAAATTGCATTGCTCCTTATTTGGGAAGATGCCACCACCAATCCATTGCAAACTACTTGTCCAGAATTTGTTTTAGAATGCTAAGCCAGCCAATCAGCTCCAGTTCCCACAACCAATAAGCATTTTCAGGGGCTAAGCTTAAAAACAGTCAAAGGACAGTATTATTTCTTTTTCTAGGACTCAAAAGCTATCCTCCTCAGTTGATTTAAAGTTTTTTAACTTTGAATTATTCTTTTTGTGCTTTTATAAGATTTTTTTAAATTTATTCAAAGAGTATTTTATGTGGAAAGACTTGGTAAGTAAGTGGGACCTGGATCTATAAATAAAATAAGTTGGTATTTCTAATTGAACAAAGAAAAACTGTTGCTGAACCTAAGAGGAAACTTTTTTTGTTAAACACGCTAAATAACCAAGGAGTTGTCCTCATATTTATTTCAGCCATCCCTGTGCACAATTGTCTGGGTTGGGCTTTTTCTCCCCAAAAATATGGTGCCTGACGAAAGCCCCGTGTTTTTGTTTTCTCAGAACAGGAAGCAAGCCTCCTCCAAATGCAGTCTAGAAGAACAGCTCCAGGAGGAAACCAGGCTGCTGGAGGAGAAACGGGAGCAGTTGAAAAAGAGTAAAGAGCGGGAGAAGCTACTGGAGCAAGAGCTCGAGATATTCCGACAGGAAGAAAAAAAGAAAGAAAAGATGGTGAGGAGAATCTGGGAAGCCTCGGGATTAAGAATCCAGGGCCAGACCTGAGCCCAGCTGGGCCTGGTGGGATACAGAGGCTGAGGGTGCTCAGACTTCAGGAGAGAAGGCAGGGAGGGTGAGAAAGACAAGTGAGGAGGGGAGAGAAGGCCTGAGATACACGGGGTGCAAAGTGGAGCTGAGCATGAGGGCAGAAGGAGGGGCTTCTGCAGGAGTCTGAGGTAACACCTCCGTTCTGGGCTTTGTTTACTTAATCGGGGAGCAGTCAAAGGAGAATTTGAGAAAGTTGGAGGAGGAAAATGATAATCTCAAATCACAGTTAAAGCAATGTTCTGCACAACTGGATTCCTCTCTCTGCAAACAAAACAGCACCCAGCAAATCAACCAGGAGCTGACTCGTAAGGTGCGTAGACAGAAACCCCAAGGGGGTGAGAAATTTGAACCCTCTGACCCTTGACCTGAAGTTGGCACCTAGCTCTCCTCCATCACAGAAATGCCACTAACTGCCCAGCCCATGTGCATTCTGGGGCACCAGAGCCCCCACTTCCCTCCTGAAGTGCCACCCACTTGCTGGCCGAGACGTATTTCTTGCACATGTGTAAGGTCTTATTTAATATCTGGTGGAGCCCCAAACCATCTGGGCTTTGTCATCAAGTCTTCCAGAGTTGCATTTTAGACCAGAGTTGAGTGAGCCCATTGTTTGGGGCAATTTGCTGGGGAACACTTCCAAAAATAGTCCCAAAGCACAAAAATGGGATGAAAGGGGACATGGTTATATTTCATTACACGAATAAAGACAAAAGGAGTAAATGGCATCTAATGTATGTAAGGCACTGTGCTCACCTTCAGTCATCATTTATTGACTGTCTGCTTAAGTCCTTGGCATCCCTTCCATCTGCTGGTTTACAGAGGAGAGAAAGGCTGAGGCTCAGGCTGACTAATTGGTAAGTGATGGGACGGAGCAGTATTTGAACCTGGATCATCTGGCTCTTACACCAAACCTCTTTTCCCTTCATCATGAATGGCAATACTTGCCCCAAATGAGTCCATTCCATCTTTCTGGATGGACAAGAAAAAAATACAGCATCTTGATTAGGTAGTCTCTTGAATTATAAATGAGAGACCAAGCAGCTCTGATTCCTTCATAATACAGAGTTCATCTTAAAATACTATGACCATTCTAAGTGTAAGAATAGCACTACACAATAGAACTCTCTGTGATGATGGAAAAGTTCTAAATTAGAGTTACCTGATACTATATGCACTAGCCACATATGGCTATTGAGTGCTCGAAATATGGCTTAGTATGACTAAGGAACTGAATTTATAAGTTTAATTTTAGTTTTATTGAAATGTAAGTAGTCTCATGTGCCTAGTGGCTGCCATATTAAACAGCAGAGGTCTGAGGCACTGATGTTTCTGGAGTTTTGTCACTCAGAGGTATAAATCTCTCCTCTAGTGTGATCCAGAGTTGAGGTCCGAATCACTCAAATCCCCAAGGAACTGCTTTCAATATAAGGAATACTGCCTAAGTATTTAATATAGGCCTGTTATCACATTTGCCAAAAGAAAGGTAGTTATGTAAATGTGCAACTAGCAGCACTAATTTCAGAATTCCTTTGATGGGAATCCAGAGGCTGGAGGAGTTTGTGTGTGTGTAAGCATGTTCAATTTTTTAAAAGCATGCCCCACATATGACAGACTTTTTGAATCAATGGAAACAGCCGTTAGAGAGAGGCTTAGTTTTGCATTCTAAACTGCATTTCCTTTCATCAGTAGTCCATATTTCATTTTTAAACACACTCTGTCAGAACTATATGTCCAATTCATCCCTAGTATTGCCCAATGCACTATTTCATTCCGTCCAAATAAATCATTTAGTATATTTAGTGAGCACCTATTATATGCCATGCTCTGAGCTACAGGTAGTGGGGATACAGCAATGAAGAAAGCACACACAGTCCTGCTTTCATGGTGCATCAAGTCTAGTGGATTATGTCAGGAGTTGAGGCATAATGTACACCATTGAAATGTTGCATCATATTTCCTAACCTAGAATTGGATTCCAGGTTAACACTAATCCTAACCCTAACCCTAACCATGAGACAGTTAACTATTAACAGAAACCATCCAGTTACAAACGTAGGACCCATGCTTGGCTGGCACGCATCAAAGGCTGCGGAGTCTGTGAAAGGGACTTTTTGTGTATTTGACACATCATGGCCCAGTACTCCTTGTATTGGGAGGACATGCTATCTAGAAAGGAAGTGTGGGAGAGGGGTGCAGAAGAGCCTGGAAAGGCAGCTCTTCCTCTTCCAACAGTGAGGGGAAGTGGGCATTGTCACAGGCTACTGGGCAGGTAGTTTGTGCAGAGAAGAGAGAGCCCGGTGCTCGTCCGTCTTCTGTGGACACAGAGAATGCCTCTGTGGCCATGAGCCTTGACAGTGATGTTCCCCTCCCTAAAGATAACCCTTCAGCAGGAGACCATGGCGAGTCTGCAGATTCAGCTGGACAAGGCTGCGGCGAAAGAGAAGCGATACCTCCAGACCACGGTCAGTAAAGAAGTCTATGAGGAGGTATGCCGGAAGTCAGCCTCCTGCCAAGATGACCTAACGCAGGCCCTGGAGAAGGTGGGCTACACCCTCTCATCTCCAGGGCTGTTTAATATCCAAGTTATCCCAGCAGCATGCAAGGTGAAGGAGTCGATTTCCTGCATGGCTGGCTGTCACCAAGGCCACCTGCAAACCCTTGCATCGGCTGGGATGTCTGTCCAGAGAAGGCCTGCTTCTCCTTAGTGAGGCTTTGGGGAAGAGAGGGATAGAGGTCAAATCTAACAAGTCTTTCTGCCCATGGGTGACCCAGGGGCAAGGTTTTCCCAAGACCTGGATTTTTCAGGGAAATTCATGCCCCATCCCTGTGCTAATCATGCCAGGCTGATGAGCTCATAGAATTGGAAAGAGAGGAAACGGGAGAGGGGCAGGGGAGATGCAGAAGACTGACCGCTGTCACTTCTCACCCCTCCCTGGGACACTAGGCGAGGTGACCAGGACCAGGTGTGTCTGTGCCACCCTGGGCAGAAGAGAGTAGGGGCTGTGGGACTGGTGGAACCCTTCTCCGTTCAGGACTCAGCAGAGAGGCCCAAGCGCAATGACAGCCGTTCTCCCCCCAACCCTTTGTCTTTACCAAAGCTCAATCATTCGACCTCAGAGACAAACAGTCTTCACCGAAGTCTGACACAGGCCCAAGACAGGAAGATTCAGCTGGAAGAGGAAGTCATTGCTTACGAGGAGAGGATGAAAAAGCTGAATGTGGAGTTAAAAAAACTGCAGGGCTTCCAGCAGCAGAGTGAGCTAGAGGTGAGGAGCAGCCCGGGGCTCCCGCTGCTGTCCTGCCCAGGGCCCCGAGGTCTCTTCTTGCCCCACAGCTGTGTACTTCGCCCTGAGCCGTTCCCTGCGGCTAACAGGTGCCCTCCCTTTTGCTGGGCTCTGGGAGCTCCGGGAAGGCGGCAACTATCAGAGCAGGGGCGCCCTCTGCTGGCCGCTGGAAATAAAACACTCCCTCATGAACCTCCCAGAGAAAGCGCCCTCCCGCCTTGTCGTGGGTCCTCCAGGGTCAGGGTGGCAAGCCGGGGTCTCCCTCTTCACTGTGCGCTACCGAGCAGGTGCAGGCCTTCGACAAAAAGCTGGAGGACATGAGCAACCAGGTGCTGCAGTGGCAGAAGCAGCACCAGAGCGACCTCAAGATGCTGGCCGCTAAAGAGGAGCAGCTCAGGGCGTTCCAGGAGGAAATGCGCGCCCTGAGAGAGAACCTCCTCGCGGACGAGAGGGAGGTGGGCACTCCTCAACCCCCAGTCGCTTCCTCCCAGTGCCCCCAGAACATCCGACGACCGCCTGGATGACAGGCACCCTTTGGTGGGGGTGTGGGTGGCTGGGAGCAAGGAAAGGACACCCCCCTCTATTCAGTACAAAGCGGGGTCTGGGTGTTCCAGGCCCACAGCGGCTGTCTCGACCCAACCATCTTCCCGTGACTTTGTTGGTAGAGATATTGAACAGAACAAAGGTCCCAATCCAGAGGAGAGGGAGTGCCATCTCCATGTCAGGAACACCAGCAGCCCCGACTTCGATAATCCAATGCTCAGTCACCCTCCGGAGCCCCTCCTGACACCTTCAATTACCCTGCAGTAGAATCGGCTAAGAGCTCTTCGGGCATGCCCAGCTCTCTGAGCAGTGAAGTTTGTAGCAGGAGGCTCCCGGATATCCTTGGGGTGGCCACAGGGCCTTTGCCCAAATTAGAAAAAAAGCCCTCCCTTTCCACCAGATATTTTTTCTTTCATCTGTTTTTAAAAAGGCTTAACGTATTGCTTTTTTAGAGTAAGTCACTTTGCTACCTTTGGCCTGAAAATCATTATTATAAATGTACAAACCTACCTTGTCTCTACTAGAAGTGGTGTCTGCTCACAGATGTCACCTTTGTGATAATGCACTGCTGGAGGTGGAGGCCTGCAATGGCAATTCCAACTCTGGCCTCGGGGTTGGACAGCAGAGTCAATGTTTCTTCTCCCAGGAAGAGAGGAGACCTGATTTGGGAGAAGGGAGGTGACAGGCCTGTGCTCCCACCCCTTACTATCTCATTTACTTCTTGTACCAAAGTCCTGTTGCCTGCCCCAGCGGTCTGCGCCCAAAGATACCTGCAGGCTGCACCGAGAGAATGATCAGATTATGTCCAACATGGAGCAATGGGCAAAAGAGCAGAAGTAAGTGAGGAAGGAAATAGTAAGGCAGGGTTCCAAGGGCTGGAGTCACACATGTGCCAGAGAACAGTGTCATACACACACACACACAGCCCTCCTGGGAAACTGATCCAGTCTCAGCCCACACCCAAATGTTGGGAATAAGATGAAGGGGCCGCAACCCTTCAGGCAGGTTCAGAAAGCCCCGCCCACTTGGAAATGGAGCTGCTTCCAGACAGAAGGGATGCTCCTGTGGGTCAGATTTACTCTTCCCAGCCTGGTGTCGGGCTTCACTGCCTGGATCCCCTGAACTCACTTGGGATCACAGTGATTTTGCATGGGAGTGTAGAGAGTCCTCTTAATTGCCAGCTGCTAGGAGGGCTCTAGCTCTGGGGGCTGGGGGATGAGCGGGAGGTCTGGGCCCAGAAGAGGCCTTGCCAAGAGCACCCAATGTCCTTTTCAGCCAACCCATGCTCTTGCTCACAGGGGTCTGGGGAACTCTTTTCTTCTGTGAATTTTATTACAGGATCGCCAATGAGAAACTAGGAAACAAGCTCTGTGAACAGGTCAAATATATCACCAAGCTGACTGGTGAAAAGGAGTAAGTCATCCCACGCCCCCCTGGCTGGAGCTTGGGCCCCAGGGAGAGGAGTCAGCCAGGAACCAGGGCTGGCTTTTTCACTGGATATGTGGAGAAAGACCCCGAGTCCCGAATCTGCATCTGTGTGACCTTGGGCGTACCACTTGACCTCTTTGGGCCTTAGTCCCCTCACCAACAATAAAACAGGGGGTTAATAGTCTCTATGTCCCTCTCCACTGTCACCTTCCACAGTTCTCAGAAGTCAGAAAGAATGCTGAGAAGGAAACAGGAACTGAAAAGCAGATTGTATTAGTTAGGGTAGTGGCTAAGCTGTGGTAACGGAGAGCTCTCCAAACAAAGGGACATAGAACATAGAAGGAACATCTCTATGAGGTGAGCAGTCAAGTTTGGTGGGGTACTTCTGTCCCATGTTGTCATTTGGGTCCATCTACTTGCAGCCTTGGTTCACCCTCATGGTCAAAGCTGGGTCAGCATAGAGTGTGGTATGGGAGGAGTGTTGGAAGTCTGGGAACAGAGGCAAAAGTAAGGATGTCTAAAACTGAGATTTCAGAGGTAACAGGTAATGACAAGTAACAGGTAATGACAAGCTCCAGGGCAGTGTTTCCCAACCTTTTGTCAGGGAACACTTAGAAAATGACCACATTTGTTTGGCACACTGGGAGGGTCTTGGATGGGGTTGCTTATGGTAAAGGTGACCAACTAGCAGCTGTGCCAAACCCTGCTCCAAGGGCTGAGGTATCGCAACACACCTGGGACCCATTCATGCAGCCCCATTTAGAAAGCTGTGTCCTGAGCTTGGACCATAGGAAAGTGTCTGGGTTGAAGGAGAGGAAAAGATCACTGGAATAAGGAGGTCAAGGAAGTGAGGGGCCAGGTCTTGGATGAAAAGTATAGGATGCTGAAAGCATCAGGGATGCTGACAGGAGTGGACCAGAGAGAGTGGCAGAGAGCCAAGGGATGAGGGCATTCGAGGACCCCACCTCCAGGCCCAGTGGCACAAGGAGCGTGGCAACAACATGAAGAGCTACAAGGGAAGGGGTGTCTTCACTGCCAGCCTGATTTATACCGAGCAAGAGGGCAAAGAATACGCCCAGAGGAGCAGTTGAGGATGAATTCTCTATTTGATTTCCTCTAGAAAAGATCATAAAATATTTCACTAGGACAGAAACATTTTCTGAAAGGATTTAACTAAAGGAGAAATTGTCAGAATCTGAAGGTAGCCGGGCACTTCAGGCTTTTTCTTATATTGTGCCAAGTTCTGCAAAGTTTTTTGGTTTTTTTGTTTATTTGTTTCACAAAGAACTCATTCTTGAGTTTGCTTGATCCTATTTGAAGGAACACCATCTTTTAATCATAATAACAAGAGCTCAACTAATATTTATTGCTTACTCATGAGAAACACTGTTTCAAGTGCTTTACGTGTGTTAACTTATTTAATCTTCATAAGACCTCACACGTTCAGTGCACGTATAATCCCCATTTAAGGATGAAGAAAGGGAGAAACTCAGGCTACATAATTTGCCCATGGTCTCATGACCAGTAAGTGGCAGAGTCAGAATCCCAACTTGGGAAGCCTGGTTCCAGAGCCCACTGTCACTCACTTCTCTCAACACTGGTTTGGAGAAATAAGGCTGTTAGTATTAACAGTTGCCATTTATTGAGCCACAGGAGGTATGCTCAGTTACCTTTCCCCTCACCTACATTGGAGCTGCCATTTCTTCCATAAAACGGGGACAAGTAACTTGCCCAAGCTCTCAACAGAGCCGGGATCCCCTGTGTTCTCAACCTTTCAGCAAAGGGAGGCAAAAGAACTTGGGCTTTGGCATCAGAACTGGATGTGAGTGTTTCCTAGGCATGGCTGTGAGAAACTGAGGACACGTGATCAGAGTTGTTCTGGCTCTTTGAATCAAATTTCTATCATTTGTCAAACTGGATTTTTATATGAACCCCAGAAGGCAGATCAGACTCAATGGTCCCCATCTAACAGATAAGAAAACTAGCCCAGAGCTGACATGACACAGTGGGTCAGGAGTGCTGATTCTGGGTCCACCCCAACCCCAGGCCTGGGCTTCTTCCCGGGGATGCACATAGGCCTCCATTTCCACAGAACATGCGTGAGAGCACCAGCTCCGGAAGGAACTGGGCGTCCACGGAACTGAAGCAGACCAAACACCCACCTGTCCTTCCCTCTCCTTCCGCAGCCACCTCCACGATGTAATGGTCCATCTGCAAAAGGAAAACACGAAACTAAAGAATGAAATAGAGGAGAAGAAGTTGAAAGCTGGGCCCTCAAGGGTATATACCAGAGCCCTATGCCCAAGCAAAACAGACCCCACATCAAGGGGGAAAGTGTATGGCACCTTGGGCTGGAGGGGGACAACCCAAGCTGTGAGCCAAAGAATGGACATCACCAAGTCTGTTGGGCTGCCCCACTGCTCAGGTATGTCCGCCATGTGGCTTTTGCTACTTACTATGGTGCTGTCTTTCTTAGTCCATCGGGTCAAAAAAAAAAAGCGTATTTTGAAGAGATGACTGGATTGGAAATTCAAATAGGGGAAAAAAACAAATCGTTTGCTTAGCTATTCTGGGCCAGAGATCATCGTTTTCTCCTCTGTAAAGGGGGAGGCAAATGAATTAAGGTTCATCCTGATTTAAGAATCTTTGATGATACCCAAGTGCCTCCTATCTCAGACCTATCCCTTCCCCTGACCCAGTCCCTTTTGGGAGGTGTGAGGATAAGAAGGGAACAGGCAGAGTAGGCATTTTTCTCCTCTAATGTGTTTTGGAAACCTCACAAGAATGCCCTGGTCTCCTGTACAGCCTGGGTCCAAGGCTACCTTTTCTGCCACCTGTAGACTCCATGGTACCCCCAAGGGAAGAAGTCACCTGCAACAGAGCTGCCTGGCCACGAGACTAGTCCTTGAGGAATCACTTCATTAATTTCTCCTCAAATCAAGACTGTCATTTCTTCCCTGTTCCCTCAGGTTCCTCATATTGCTAGAATCAGCGCCTTGCCCTGAGCATCATTTCCACGCATGTTTTTCAGAGGACAGTGAGTTCCTATTCCTCTCTCTTGACTTGGATCAGCTCTAACCGGAATATGTCAAGGTCCCAGCCTATTCTGCAAGATGCTAATGTTTTATTGAGTTTTGTCTACTTCCTGCGGCAGAGTGAGCCTTGGAACCATACTACCATCTCCAGGCCCAAACTCTAAAATAAAGGCATGAGCACAGCAGCCTCAGTGAGCTCGTGGCGTCTTGCAGACAGTTCTGCTCCCTCAGGTCCCCAGCAATGTGTTCATCCCTATTTTCCCTAAATTCTAAAACATATAGTTCTCTTTCATGTATATAGGGGAGCTGTAATTCCCAAAGCAAGCTTCTGGATTATCTGGATTCGTTTTTAAACCAACAAGAGATAATTAGTTCCTTTTTTATTCCTTCCCTCTCTGTCTGGAATTTAAGAAGAAAAAGAAATATCTAAAAACCTCCAAAAGGAAAGTAATCCTGAGACCCAAAAGAGAGGAAGAAAAATAGATGATGCATTTTACAAAGGCAGGAGGGAGAGATAGCCATCTGCTTTCTCCCTGGCTGCCATATTCCTTCTTTTAACAATTTTATTTTTCTCCGCAGCCAGCTCAGTACAAGTAAAATTCCATTATAACAAACTCCAAGGACAGCTAAACTATTTTATTGTGGCTGGATTTTGTTAAACTAAGTACATGTCTAGAATTTATATTTCTAGTCTATAGAAAATTGAGAGAAATAGCTAAAGGTAAAGTAAGAGAAAGAAATGAAAGCGCTTGCATTTCTGGAAGAGGGGAAAGGAAAAGTGAAGGAAGAAACCCACTAGTTGATAGCAATTCTTAAATATCTTGCCTCCCTCCCCAGCCAAACAAAAGCCAAGAAAATTTTCTGCTAATAGCAGCAACGTGTTATATAGGATGCCCCTGCTAGGACTTGGGAAGGACAAATTCTGGAAATGCAGTGTGAGGCAGGAGTGATGGGCATGTCTGGTGGTTTCTGTTGTGATGGTCAGTGTCTGGTTTTTTATGCTCTTTTGACTGTGTTCCTTCATTTGGTTTAGAATAAGGATATGTCTTCTAGAGAAAACAAAGACTGAAGGGTCTGGTACTAATGAAATGGCTTCTAGTTCTAGCCTGTGGCCCATTTATTCAAGCAAAAGTTCAATGTCATTAAAATCCCCAGTACAGTCTACTAAAAAGGCATTTTGTCTCTTTAATTTACAAAAAGTTTTCATATATGTTGGCCAAAGGGACAATATCTGGGTACTTTGAATGTTGTACTTTTTCCAAAGTTGTCTTTCACTTCCTATGGGGTGATTACACCAGAGGAAAGCAGGTAGCAAGCTATGGGGAGCAAAGGGGCAGCAGAGCCAGAACCATGTCAATACATCACCCAGCCGTGTGGCCTTGCAAGCCCAGCCAGGCAGGAGACCCAACTGAGTGGAGGGGCAGGGCTTGGAGAAGTGCAGCAAGGTAGGAGAAAGGGCAGGGACCCCGAATGTTGCCTGCCTCTAATGCTTTAAGAAATAACCAAAGAAGTGAGTTCTTTAAAAGTTGACATTAAAAAGACACGGTCTCTGTATGAAACCATAATGGTGGATACATTTGTCCCAACCCATAGAATGTACAGACACCAAGGGTGACCCCTAATGTAAACTACGGACTTCAGGGGATAATGATGTGTCAGCGCAGGTTCATCAGTTGTAACGATCGAGCCACTGCGGTGGGGGATGCTGATAGTGGGGAGGCTGTGCAGGTCGGGGGCAGGGGAAGCAGGTACAGGAGACATCTCTGTACCTCCTGCTCAATTTTGCTGTGCACCTAAAGCCACGCTAAAAACATAACAAAAAAGAAAAAAGAAACGATTATAAAGCTAGGACTTAGCCGAGGGGATTATAAATAAAGTGCTTCAGCCACCCAGTCGGAAGGTGTCACTCAGATTCTGATACCTTGGGGGCCGCAGAATCCTTTGTGACAGATCCTCTTCTACCCACCTGGAGTATAATTCCTCTCCCCCTGAGCTAAAGGAACCCAGACCAAACCCCAGCCGCCGCCTTACTAAAGGGAAGGGGGAGCTCCCTAGAACCACCATGTGGCCTCGTACACTTGCCTTTGAGCCCCCTCCGCACAGCCCATATGAGGAGGAAGCTTCCTGCCATAGGCAGGGCCCAGCAAGCTAGCCCTGGGGTCCCCAGAATAAGCCCCCTATCTCAGTCTGAGCCCCTCAACTGCTGATATTTCTAAGATGTCTAAAGTATCCTGCTCCTCTCAACTAGGCATTAAAGGGTAGACGCACATGGCTGAGAGCAAGGCGGGGGACCCCTGTCCAGTTCAACAACCTTGCTGTTCTCTCACACCAAATCGGAAAACCAGTCTCAGGAATCCACTTCCCGGTCGTTGCCAAGAAATGCTTTTGTACCTCTAGAAAAAGAATCAGTTATCATCTGAGGAAGAGATGGTGAAAAGCAGAGGAGTATTAAATCATAATATTAAAGCTGGAAGGAACTTGAAGGTAGATCTGAATGGAAAGGGTCCATAGTTAAAAAGAAAGCATTGGAGACAGAAGTGCAAACAGATTCTTGGGCAGAAGTCCAGAAGCCAAAACAGATTCGGGTACAGCTGCTGGGGGCGGGGAGCCTCCCCACTTATCTTGTGGCATCTGTGTGTGTATGCCACATGTGCCTCACTAGGCGTTCCTTACTTTAAAATAAGATTTTCAAAACCTCTCTGGCCTCATTTTTCTTATCTAAGGAACTTGAAGGTGAGTTTGTGACCAAGGTCACAGCCTGTTTGTTAGTAGTAAAGGCATCAACTGGAACCTCAATCTTCTTCCTGTTTTGTTGCATCCTGAGCCCAAGTCTGTAAATAGATCACATACCCAGCTTACATCTCTCCGCAGGGCGGGTAGACACCTTCTCCTAGCCCTTCAACCCAGGGCCAAGATTAGAAGCCTTCCCAGGCCAGCAGCTGGAAGCCCTCTCTTCACTCCAGAGCTGTGAAAGTCAGCTTCTACCTGCATTCCCAGGAAAGGCGGTTAGAGGTAAAAAGAATGGAAGTAGAGGTGGAAGCTGATTCTGGCTGGCAAAGCCTGGCTTCCAAACCTACCCATAAAATTGGCTTTAATTTAACTTATATTGATTTATAACAACAGAAATTCAAATCCCAGGAACAGAGTGAGAAACAGAGTGGAACTAACAGTGGCGTGAGCCGGGCACCAAGGAGCTCACGCTGAGCCCTGGCCCAGTATGCAGGTGCTTCTGAGCCCCAAGCCTGTTGGGCTCTCAGCCCCAACACAGGCCCTCCCACCCAGCACACCTGGCAGAAGCCCAGCCCTAGGGAGTCACTAAGTAAGTACCAGAGGTGCCCAAGACGTCGCCTCAGCAGACTGTTGAGGCTGCTTAACAACAGAAGAGACTAGTGATTCTAGTGTAAGGCTCATCTTTTATGTGAAAACCAATAAGCAACATTTTACACTATTTTCCATCAATACACAACACATAATGGTAGAAACTTGGGCCATTCTGAGCAACAGAGCAGCCAACCCGCCCACGGGAAAGGACAGAGGGTGCACGGCTGCTCACCTTCCTCCCACTTCCCGGCCACTGTGGCCAGCCTTGCCCCAGCCCTGCCAGGTGCTGGTGCCCCGGGCCATTCTCCTTCCCTGTCAGCTGAGTCCCACCCCATCAACCCCTCCTCTAAGAGGCACTGCCTAGAGAACAGAAATAAGGGCGAGCTAAGGTTCTAGAAGGATCCATCCAAGGAAAGTCGTCAGCGTTCTGCCTGTTCTCTAGTGTGTGATTTAGGGCAGTTAGGGGAAAAGAAGAGTCAGAAATACAATAACATTTTACAAACAATAAATTTATTTCCAAATCCTGAATTATAACCAAATTATAATTCCCTCTAGGTTTATTGTGCTGTTTTACACAAGAATTTTAAAAAACATAGTCACAGCCGTGTCATTTATACACCAAGTGTCCCAGGGACAGTTTATTTGAATACGGTGGGTCCGGCCACCTCTCGTGGTCCTGGCAGCTGCTCTGCGGCCCCGCGCGTGCACCAAGAAACTCCCACCTCCTCCATGGCAGAGCCTGGCCTCAACAGGTGCCCCCAAGGCCATGATGTACACAAATGAAAGCACACAGATGAAAGGGTTTTGTCGGCAGGCCTGGGCGCTCCAGCCACAGGGCTCAGGACTCAACACCTGGCCCCCCTCCTCTCCAGGGACAGCCTCAGCTCAGAGCCCAAAGCGGGCTGGTGTGCGGCGAGGGGTCATGGGTTCCCCTTGCTCTTTCCGACCTGGGGTGTAGATCTTTGTAGACCTGGAGACACAGAAGAGGGGTTAGGAATCGCACTGCTGCTCACTCCGGCCAGGACACACAGAAGGATGAGGAGCCTGAGGTCTTGCTGTTTCTGTGTGCGAGCAGGCTTTGGGGCTGCAGGGTTTCTCCCCTAGCACACTTCCACTCCCCTTGCCTTCCCTATTTGTGATCGGGAGCAGAATGAGATAGCACCTCTTTCTGATATCCACTGAGACAGGTTATGAGATTTTTTTAACAATTCCATTCATATCCCCTAGGTGAGCTATGGAGGTCGTCTTCCCTCCACCTCACCAGGCCGCCACTCCAGCTGTGGCTGGGCTTTGTCCCCAGTTCCTGGAGGTATCTCTAGACCCTTGGAATTTCCCAAGGGGACTGGAGTGTCTCTGTCATTCACGGTGGGCCCCTCGGACCACATCTGATAGTTTATGCAAATGAGATGACTCAGGATGGTGGCTACCCTGCCAGAAAAACCCACCTGTGATTAGAGGGCTGTGCTTTGAGCCTCGTGCTATTAGCCCAGCCTCTGGGGAGGGAAAAGGGGCTGGAGACTAAGTCAACACATGGGTCCTGCCCAATAAAACTCTGGGCACCAAAGCTCGGGTAAGCTTCCCTGGTGACAGTACTCTGTGTAATGTGCCAGGAGGGTAACATGACCCCAAGGACAATGGAAGACTTCACATCTAAGACCCTCTCAGACCTCACTTTACACATCTCTCCCTTTGGCTGGTTCTGTGACCTTTTGCTATAATAAAACTGTAATATGTATAGTACTTCCCTGAGTTCTGCGAGGTGTTCTAGCAAATTATCAAACCTGAGGGAGTCCATGGGGATCCCCAAATTTGTAACAAGTTGGTGAGAAATGAGGGTGACCCTGGGTACCCCCCAACTTGCAGGTGGTGACTGAGGTGAGGGCAGTCTTTCAGGGACTGTGCCCTTCACCTGTGCGGTCTAACTCCAGGCACCAGGGCAGACGCAGGTGCCCAAGGCTCTCCCCACCTTGCCTCTCTACTATGGTGTCCAAGCCCTAGCCTGTTGGTAAAGCTGTGAGACCTACTCTGCCGCTCCAGCCCACCTTGGGCCCCATCACAACATAACAAACAACGACCAGGAGTTGCAGCTGTATCACCACCCCTTGAAAGTATGTCCGAAACCCCTCCCGTCTCCACGTGACCACAGTCAACTTGTCACCAATTCACCTCTGCACATTTAACTTCTCTTTTTTTTTTTTTTTTTTTAAATTACACTATACTAGGTGTGCTTTATTTATTTATTTATGGCTGTGTTGGGTCTTCGTTTCTGTGCAAGGGCTTTCTCCAGTTGTGGCAAGCGGGGGCCACTCTTCATCGCGGTGCGCGGGCCTCTCACTACCGCGGCCTCTCTTGTTGCGGAGCACAGGCTCCAGACGCGCAGGCTCAGTAATTGTGGCTCACGGGCCCATTTGCTCTGCGGCATGTGGGATCTTCCCAGACCAGGGCTCGAACCCGTGTCCCCTGTATTGGCAGGCAGACTCTCAACCACTGCGCCACCAGGGAAGCCCTTAACTTCTCTTAAATCGCGACCCTGCCTCAGGGCCTGGTCAGTCCAGCTGGTGGGCTCCATCAGGACCAGAGTCCCGAGACCACAGCTCACCTGACATTGCCCAGGGGGCTGCGCTTTTCCTGCTCCTGCCGCCGGGCCCGCAGCTGCTCCTCGGCCAGTGCCATCTCCTCCTCCATGGCAGAGGCTTCCTCTTTGGCCCGTCGGCGGTTCTCCTAGAGAAGGGAGAGGTCCTGGGGTCACTGGGGATTGGCAGGTGAGGAGGCCCGGCCTGCACCCATCTCCCTGCTGCAAGCCAGGTGCTGGGTAGACCTTGCCAGCTCCCTGCCCCAGCACTGAGGCCTGCTTTTCTCACTGATCCAAGACAGACATTGGATGATTGAGTCCTCACCCTGTCATGCCTCAGCCCTCCACTCCATTTGCTAAGTGCTTACATGCTCTAACCAAGTTCATAACCATGCCAGGAAGTACAGGAAATAGAGAAGACACGACATCTGGCTGGAGAGGACGGACATAGGAAGATGTGTGCAGGCCCGGTGCGGGGCGAACTATGCTGAGAAGGGGGGAAGCTAAAGTCCACAACATTCTGCAGCCCTAACTCCAGGTGGTAGCCACCAATGGACACCAAGACTGTCAGGAGACCGAGAAGTAGGTAGAGAATTTATAATGGAGGGATCAGGTGGAATCACTGAGCAATCTTAGTGTCTTCGAAAGTGGCACCACCAGACCTTATGTGCCTCCTGACTGGATCTAAAAGGAGGTTCACAGCACCACACGCATTTGTGCATCCTTACCCAAAACAGCTGAATCTGAATCTAACCAAGGCTTCAGATTAATGACTAGCTTACAGAAAGTACATGGGATAGAGGCAAAAGTTAAACACCTTGAGGAAGCAATCAGCTCAAAACAGAACGTGGAACATTCTACAGAATGACCAACAGATGACCAACCTGTTTTCTCCAATAAGTCAATGCCATAAAAAATGAGTGGGGGCAGAGCTTGTTCCAGAATAAAAGACTTAATATATATAATGACAAATTTCAACGCCTGGCTCCGAATTCAAGCAAATCAATTATAAAAAATTATCTTTGGAATAAAACAGGAAATATGAACAAGAACTGGAGACTTTAGCAACATTAGGGATTAATTCTGTTGAGTAAGATTTGCATGGAGGTTATGTTTTAATTTTTGAAAGTCCTTTTAGAGACACATATTCAAGTATTTATGGGTGAAAAAACACAATGTCTGAGGTATGCTTTAAAATATTCCAGGAAAACACTCAATATGTATGGAGCGGAGTGGGAATAAGAGAAACAAGGTTGGGCAGAATGTTGATAATTATGGAAGCTAAGTGAGGAACTCGTGGCTCATTATACTGTTTTTGTCCACTTTTATGAGTATTTGGACTTTTCAATAATAAGTTTTTTTTTTTTTTAAGGCTCAGCAGACCGAGCAAATGGAGTGGGTGGGGGGAGATCAGACAGACTAACCGGCCTGGATCACAACTTTTATGTTTGACAGAGAAGTGAAGGGAAGCCAGATGATGATGTGTCTTTAATACCAGGCTGAGGGGAAAGCGGATCCCAGAGACAAACAGATCCTCCATAGAGAAGCACAGGGTCCTTACCTGCCGAGACTTTCCTGCCTGTTTCACGCTGTAGAACATGGGGCCCAGCTCTGCCAGCCACTCTCCGTCCACAGCAGTCACACACTGCATGTACTCCTGTGGGCAGAAGGGCCGCAGAGCGGTGGTCACAGGAGGACCAATGCTTTGAGCTGTCCCTCCCAGAGCGGTTCCACAGTTAGGAGCTATACGGGAAGGGGCCTACCCCTCGCCCTGTGAGGCTGAAAAAGGCAAGGGACAGCCGCAGACACTGGGATTCTAATCCCTTCTCCCATCCAAATTCCTCCATGCTTGAGAAAAAGGCCCCTGTTGTCCAACAGAAAAGGCCCAGCCCCTCAGAAAACCCTTCTAACAACGCCAAAAGGGCTTGCTTGTCCCAGGTGGCGAGTAGGGAACAATCCTGCTGGCATAGCCGAGGCCACTGGAATCCAGAGGTTAACTGTGTATCTATACAAACTTCCCCAAACCCCCAGCTGAAAACCAACCTCAATTTCCCTCCAAGCAACATGTGGCCTTGAGCCTCCCAAGCTCAAAACCCATCCCAGAAGGCGGCAAAGGGTTATGACAAAGGCCTGGCCCAGCCAAGTGGGCCTACAGTCATGCAAGCTGCCTTGGAAAAGACTCACCTTGGTGGTCATGACCAACTCGTGATACACAATGTAGTCTGGGGTGTAGCCCATTCCAAAGAGGGAGCTGGTGGGGTGCAGGTGGCAGGGCATGCCTGTCCGGATATTCACATACTCCCCGATTCCCTAGGGAAGAGATGCAACAGGTGGCTACAGAGCAAAACATAGCAAAACACTGCACATCTGGGCAGCTACCCAGTCCCATACTGTCTTGACACAGGCTTTTGGGGGAAGCCCAGATCTGCAGGACTGTACAATGAGAAAGGAGACCTCTGCCCTCGAAAGAAGTATCAGGCCCAGAGGGGCCATAGCTCCACTGGGCTCACCTTGAGCTTGGCTGCCTGGTGGAAATAGGCAGCACAGATACACTTCCTGACAATGTCCCAGTCGGTGCCACACGAGGCCAGGCTCATCCGCTGCTGCACCATGATGTCCTTGAGCTGAGCCCGCACCTCCCGGACCTAGAGCAGGACACAGGGAGACAAGGATGGTGCCCTCCTTCCCTGCCTCCCACCCCTCCTCCCAACATGCTGCTTCTCTCGGCCACTGCCCCCACCTTCCGCATAGCCTTGGCATGGATGAAATGATCGTTACACCAGATGGTAGAGTAATTGTTGTTCTTCCACTGCAGGTAGACATTCAGGTAGGTCAGGTGGTCGCTCTCAGGGACTGCGAACTTCTCCCGGATTTGATCGCTCTCCTCCTCTCGGCCCTAGGAAGGAAAAAGGGAAGTCCAGGTCCAATGAGAAGAGCTATCTCACACTATCATCTACCCTCACCACAGCTAAAAACACATCAACGTAGTGCCCTGACAATATAGGAAAAATAAATTAGTTTACAACAAAATATTTATTCTAAAATGTGAGGGCTCAGGCACAGCCATCCTAGAAAAAACTGCAAAACACTCCCTGAGAACCATGGCTCTAGCCCATCCCTTCCCCTACCCCAACCTGCTTAACATAAAACAGCAAAACCACTCTTTGGAAACTGATTCCTGCCCTTCCCTCCACTCCGTCTTAACAACACAGAGAGAAACTACTCCCCTCTCTCAACCTTCCTTGAGCCCATAACCTCCCGAGATCCCTGGGAGGAGAGGAGCCGGACAGCATCTCCCACCTTGGGCCTGTAGAAGATGGCTGGGACCGACAGCATGGAGACGATGAGCAGGATCTCGGAGCTGCAGCCCATGTCACAGGACACAATGAGCATCTTGGACAGGGCCGGGTCCAGCGGGAACTCCACCATCAGCCGCCCAGTCGAGGTCAGACCGCCTGGGAGAGAGGAACAAATCCGCACGGTCAGTGGACACAGTGCCTGGAGCACCCAGGCACCAGAGCCCACGGGGCCCTGCCCGGCTCCCGGGGCCACGGCACCTGTGTTGTCCAGGGCCCCGAGGATCCAGAGCTGATACATGGAGTTGAGCATGTTGTCCTCCGGGGGCGGGTCCATGAAGTGGAACTGCAGCAGGTCCTGCACCCCCAGCGACTTGAGCAGCAGCACCACGTTGGCCAGGTTGGTCCGCTGGATCTCGGGCACCGTGGTGGTCAGGAGCTCGTTCTTGTAGGCGCTCTGGGTGTAGAGCCTGCGGGGGAGAAGACGCAGTCCTGCCGCACTTCCCACCGTGCTGCCCGGCTGAGCCCCTCAAATATGCCCGGCTGTCTACACAGGGACCAACACTGGGCTTGTGCACCCAGAAGAGCCAGTGCAGGTGAAAGCCACGGGTAAGGAGGAGAAGTCCTCATTTCTTCCCCCCACCTCCCCCTTTCCCTTACAATCACAAATCTCCACCTACTCAAAACTCAGTCCTGCCAATTCACCATTCTGCTGGAGTCTCCTATGTACTTGTTTCATTTCTGGAACCAATGAGCCTGGGACTAGAATTATGGCTGGGATTTTTTTTCTTTATATTTTTCTAGATTTTCTGAATTTCTATAGTTAATACATTATTTTTTAAAATCGGAACAAAAAAGAGAGAGAGAGTAATTGGAGGAGGAAAAAAAGAACCGGTGCTGTAATTTGTTCACATTTATCTTCCGGGAGGAGGCACACTGTAATCGCTGGTCATCCGCTGCAGGTACCTTCCACACAGGTCTTCCTAAAACCCAAGGCTGCTCAGACTTCAGGGCTGCCTGCGAAGGCAGCTTCCTCCACTCAGCAGCACGTGACGAGAGAAGCAACAAGAGGCAGCCCCACCACTGGTTCCCAGCCTCAGGGGTCACCTCTCTGCAGGGTCACAGTCCAAGCCTTCCCACCCCAGCCGGGGCTCCACCCGAGAGCAGGCTAGCGCAGGGCTCCTACCTGAAACACTGACCTGGGCCCGTCCTGCCGGCTCGCCCCGACCTCTGGTTGGCATTGGCCTGGCTGATGGGGTAGATCTGCAGAGCATCCATGCCAATCCTGGGGTTGAAGACCTAGGAGGGGACAGCAAAGACCTGACTAAGGACAGAGTGAGGGGAAAAAGGGAGGCAGGCTTGAGACAAAGACAGACCCTGGGTGCTACACGTTACAGAAGGGTCTTAGCGATGTAAGCAGCCATCTTTCGGAACCAGGAACCTCAAGAAATTTCCCCTAAACACCAGCTCCGCGATCTCTATCGAGTTATGTAAACTGTCTACCTCGAGTTATCACAAGGATGGAGTGAATCAAGCACATGGCAAAACCAGCACTCAATACCACCACTTCCATGAGCAATCGTCGTGTGAGGGCCAAGGACCCAGGGCCTGCCTTCCCACCCCCTTGGCTGAGTTAGCTTTGGGTGAAGGCCCAGGGCCCCGGTGCCTGTGTCTCCTCTTACCTTTAATTTACAATAACCAGAATCGATAACAAACATGATGCCATCGACAGTCAGAGAGGTCTCAGCAATGTTGGTGGCGACAATACACTTCCGAACGCCATCCGGAGCCTGGAGCCGGACAGGACACTCATGGAGCGAAGGCTGTAGGCCTTCAGGTAGGAAAAACCCCACAAGGAGAAAAGTACACCCCACCCGTGCCAGAAAACTAACACCCTCCCTCTTGCCCTCCTTTGGGAGAGTCTGGGGGAATCCCAAGGTGGGGACCCATCTCACCTTCTGGAAGATTTTGGCCTGGAGGTCAGAAGGCAGCTGGGAATAGATGGGCAGCACAGCCAAGGCGGGCGCGTTCTCCAGTTCTTCCAGATGCTCCACAATCTGGTCTGAGGTCACCTGAGGGCACAGAGAGGAGCTGTGAGACACCAGATCCCCCAGTTCTCACACGAAGGACACACCCGTTCACCCCAGTCATGACCGAGGCACGCACCTCGATGTCCTCTTGGCCAGGCATGAAGATAAGGATGTCCCCGGGGGCCCCTGACAGATGCACCTGCAGAGACTGCTTCACTGCGGCCTCCACATAATCCTCCTGGGGGGTCTGCAAACCAGTGAGGGACACCGTCAGAGGGAATGCAGGCCAAGCCCCCACTGGGAACCGGCGACCCAGTTCCTGGTCAGGGGCTAGAGCCGATGAACTCTCAGGGCTGCCACACCTGCAGATGGGCCTGATGGCCCTCCCTGAGCCCTGCACGTCCACTCCAAAGAAACAATCAAGCGAAACCTCCCCAGAGCACAGTCCTTCACCTTCAAGCCCTATAGCTGCAGGCTAGCAGGGTCCCCACAAAACCTCTCCCGGCTCAGTATGCCATTCCACATCCCCCAACCAGTTTCTCATCAAAGGTCAGGTCAGTTCCGAAACAGGGCCTCAGTACCTTGCTGAAGAGGATGTCAACAGGGAACGTACGACCAGGGATATGGAAGATGGGGACATTCCCAAAAAAGGAAGCAAATTTCTCTGCATCCATGGTGGCCGACGTGACAATGAGCTTCAGGTCTGAGCGCCGAGCCACCACCTAAGAGAAGAAGTCAGTCAGAGGCTTCCCCACAGTTTTGGGACCCTTGGCTTCTGCCCCCCAGTCTCATCAGCATAACTACCAAATGAAACAGAAGTCAGAGCTGACGGATGGCTCATTAGATTCGTCACAATCCTGAACCGAATCGGTGGGGCCACAGCCGGGAGAACCATGAGGCGCTCAGCTGAGCAAGAACAGAGTAAACCACCACCAGGTCTGAACCCCGCAGCCAAGGGCCTCCGGGGCAACTCAGCCTGTCAAAGACCCCCTCAGCTTCCCCAGGCTAGACCCCAGCCCGCCTGGAGTGCCTCGTCACTAACTCCTGGCAGGGCGGTGCTCCAAGCCCCACAGGCAGAGAGGCTGGACCCGCAGCCCTTACCTCCCGGAGCAGCCCAAAGAGCACGTCGGTGTTGAGGGAGCGCTCATGGGCCTCGTCCATGATGATGGCGCTGTAGTGATCCAGGTCCGCTTCCCGCAGGGACTCTCGCAGCAGGATTCCATCGGTCATGTACTTGATCAAGGTGCTTTCTGAAGTGCAGTCTTCGAAACGGATGGCATAACCCACCTGGAGGCCAGAGAGACCGCTCAGAAGCTCTGGGCGCCCACTCGCCACTGCACACCCCGAGCTGGGTCCAGGCCTCAGCAGATCAGCCCAAATGACAGAAGCTACCAGGCAAGAACTACACAGCTCAGCCCTTGCGCCCACTCACCTCCTCACCAAGGCTGCCCCCCATCTCTTCACTGACTCTCTTGGCCACCGACATGGCAGCCACACGGCGGGGCTGGGTGCACCCGATCATCCCATAGTCCGTGTAACCGTCTTCGTGCAGGTACTGGGTCAGCTGAGTGGTCTTACCACTCCCTGTCTCCCCAACCACGATCACGATGCTATTATCTCTGCAAGGAAGAGAAGATAACGGGTGAATCAGCCCGAGTGGAGGGCCACCTCCTACCCCCACCTGTAGCTATCCAAGGAGCGTGCCTGCGCAGGGAGGAGGATTTCCCTGGGAAAACTGTCTCATACTGAAACACCCTCTAAAAAGTCTGGAAGACAGTACAGTTTAAACAAATGCACTAAAACAAAATGATGCCATCTTGCTTACTTCAAGCAGGGTAGCCCAGGGCACCCAGGTGAGGGGAAAAAATCCTTTCCCTTCTCCATCAGATGTCATACCCAAAAGAAAAAGAGCTACAGAGTACACACAGGAGAAAATGGGACACCTGATTCAGTAGTGGAAGCCCGACCCGGGGTGGACGCAGTTACCTGATAATCGTGAGCAGCTCCTGCTGCACAGCAAAGATGGGCAGGTACTGCCTCTGCTCCAGAATAGACTTCTTCTTTGCAAATTCACTGCTGGCTTCGCTCTTTTTCTTCATGTGGTCTGCAAACTTCTGCTCTGCCCTGAGAACACACAGCAGCCTTAGCGCCCTGCACAGTTTCCCACATCTGCCTTCCTGACTGGGTTACTGCCCTGCTTCCTACACCCAAAAGTGAGCACTGCTTCAAATGTGCAGTAAATCTTTGAGACGCTAGAGCTGCCAGGTGCTGCTCATCTCCTCTGTCCTAAGGGACCAGACGGCTGTCTGAGAATCCATCATCCAAAACCTACTCAACGCCCCCAGGACAGACAGCTGCAGGGGGCTCAGAGGAGCTACAGATTAGCAAGTGGCAAATCCTCTGCCCTAAAAGAGTTCAGCCAGAAGAGGAGCTGAAATCCACAGGTCATTACCTTATATGGAACAACCTTGGGCAATTTCAGCACCACACTTAACAGGCTGAAAGGACGAGGTGACCAAGGTCAGACTCCCTCCCACCTCAGAGTCCATAAGGCTTTATTTTTAAAGAACTGTGAGAACAGTCCCACTTGATGTTTACCTACAGCTTCCACTGAAAGCGCTCAAGTATCCGACACACGTACATCCCCAGGCTGCAGAGCAAAAAGGTACCAGTCCTACCTTACCTACATTAGTCTACAGTCTCCACCCATCCCTTTCCCAAGAGACTTTTCCTCCATCAGGTTGAGCCCACGCTCTGTCAAGCTTCCTGTTTCTAACATCCCAGTCACTCCCGGTCAGCTAACAATTAACACCTACGGGATTAAGTTAACTAGAAACTAACAAGGGCTGATCAATAGCACCAACTTCTCACTTCTCACAGGGTTACAGAGAATTATTAACTCAGATGACAGTTTTGTAGGATTTCAGAG
This sequence comes from Balaenoptera acutorostrata, assembly GCF_949987535.1. NCBI lineage: Eukaryota > Metazoa > Chordata > Mammalia > Artiodactyla > Balaenopteridae > Balaenoptera > Balaenoptera acutorostrata. The sequence continues at coordinate 15,335,684 of NC_080082.1, read as the reverse complement.
TGTTCAGTGAGATTCAGAAGGGACATCTCAGTTCAGCCACCTACACAATGAGGAAAGCCCAATAAGCAGTTATCCAACATCTGCTTAAGTACCTCTATGAATGGGGAAGTCACTACCTGAGAAGACAATGCTTTCTATTTTCAAACCTCTGTTAAAAATAGTTCTTCCTTAGATTGAACTAAAATCTAAGGGTGCAAAGCACACTTTCCCACACTGAGCATCTGAAAGGCACTCTAGCAGAGCGGCTGAGAGTGTGGGCTTCGAGACTAGACTGTCTGGGTGTGATCCTCACCCCACCGTTTACCAGCTGGACCACCTCAAACAAGCTACTTAACCTCCCTGGGCCTCCTCCTCCTCACATGAAAAACGGGGAAGATTACACCTGTCCCGTGGGACTGTCGTGAGAATCCAATGACTGAGTATCTGTGAGTTCTGTGGTGCTGCCTGGCAAAGAAGAAGCTCCTGCAGTATCAGGGGCGGCAGTAGGAATGTTATCTCAGAAAAGTTGAAAAAACCAGGAGGAAGGGACCAGAGACTCCAAATGACATCGTTTTCCTATTCGTGAGTGCCGAATCCTATCGGCCCCCTTGAGGCCCCGACTGCAGAGACCCCCGCTGCTGGCGAGACTCCTACCTGTAGTCCACTTTACCGTCCTCTGTCAGAGCTTTATCCGGCTCTTCCTCTTTTTTGACGCCCATTATATCTCCCAGTTTGGTTCCAGCCAGTTCCCAGTGTTTGTGTTGAGCCTGAAAAAGACACAAAAAGTCAATCTGCTCCATCCCGTGACACAACTGTGGTCCATGGAAAATCAATCCTGTCTGACAACAGGCTTCATCTAGCAGGCAGTAAATTCCCACAAGGCAGCAGTGGCACCGAGCCGTGCCTCCCAATCTTATGCCTGAAGCTCCTGAGACACCAGGCCCCAGATTATCTTAACTGAGGCCCTGGAGGAGGAATGCAATACCCTCCCACAAGGGCTGTTTCTTGCTCTGTGAGTTTCCTCTAAATGCCAATAAGAACCCTACCTGTGAGGTGGAACGTGATCTTTAAAAAGAAGAAAAAAGAAAAAAAATACAAAAAAATATGCAGATACTCTCTGGCCCTAGAAGACAAGAAACCAACCTTTTTGCGTTCCTTTTGCTCCCTGTGCTTCCGCACCGTTTGACTGCCTTTTCTAGCGATAATGGCCAGGTCAGAAGTGGCGTCCTTGACTGGAATCACAGGCTCTGGCTGCAAGAGGTTGAGGAAAAAGAGAAATTCTGCGCTGACCATTAAACTCAACACGAAGGCTTCCCTGGTGGCGCAGTGGTTAAGAATCCGCCTGCCAATGCAGGGGACACAGGTTCGAGCCCTGGTCCGGGAAGATCCCACATGCCACGGAGCAACTAAGCCCGGGTGCTGCAACTACTGAGCCTGCGTTCTAGAGCCCGTGAGCCACAACTACTGAGCCCGAGTGCCACAACTACTGAAGCCCATGTGCCTAGAGCCCGTGCTCGGCAACAAAAGAAGCCACCGCAATGAGAGGTCCGCGCACCGCAACGAAGCTTGCCGCAACCAGAGAAAACCCCGCGCGCAGCAACGAAGACCCAACACAGCCAAAAATAAAACAAATAAAATAAAAATTTAAAAAAAAAAAAAAAAAAAAAAAACTCAACACGAAGGTCCACTTCGTACTGGCCCTAGTAAACGAAGGGTTGCTACCCTACCCCTATCATGATGGGGCTTTTTTCCTCTCCTTTCCTTTCCCTTTCTTTCTTTTTCCATTTCAGGCTTCTCTGAGCGGTCTTCCCTCTGACAACAGAGGGCCCTCACCTGCTTGGTGAAGACGATGCGCCCGTCCAGAAAGGGAGGCACCAGGTTATGCACCATCAGATGGACCTTGGCTGCACTGTCCTCTTCAAAGTCGTCGTCCACCTCCAGCCGATGCACCACCCCGCTGGTGAGCATGCGGTTGGTCTCCCAGCGTTCGTTATCCTGTGAGGACACAACGGGAGGCCACGTTAAGGCTGCAACTGCAAGGCCATCCTGAAAGGTCCCAGGCGAGGCCACGCAGAGGGTCCTGACAGAAGGGCCATAGGGGCTGCAGAGATGTCACGGGCCTCTCTACCCTGCAGCTCCTTAGACAGAAGAATCGCTCATCCCAAATCACCTGCAGTACTCTTCCCAGAAGCAACCCGTTATATCTAAGGCAGAACCTCTGTATGGATACACAAACGGTGACTGTCTCTGGCCCCGCTCAGAGACACAAAGGACACACCACAGAGCCGGGGCCTGACCTCCCAGTTCCCATCAACAGCACCCCTCCAGAACTACTGCAGAAGACAGAAGTCATGATTTGGGTTGGGTTTTTCTTAAGTTACTGATAAGTTCCCTGCCCACCCTCTGCCTCCGGAGGAATCGCTAAGTCTGTGACTGCAGCAGCGGGAGACGAGCTGGGCCGCCGGCAGGCGCGTGTGACCTGCTGCTTCTCCAGCTGAATCTGCCCCACCTGCTGCGGGCAGCCTCACCTCATTGATCTGCCTCCGCTGGGCCGAAATGCGCTTCTGCTTCTGTTTGTGCAGATGCTGCTCCCGCCTCCTCACGTAGTCCTCGGAGGAGTAGGCCAGCGGGTTGTGGAACTCATCATACCCCTCATCCATCATGTACCAATCCCGGTCAGCTTGCTGCGGCACAAGAGACAAAGCAGTAAGAACACAGCGCAGATCCAGTTTCTGCGCAAGACGTGGCCAGAAGGGCAGGAGGTGCTTGGTAAGAAGTCACTGGTGCGGCATAGCAGCCCTCGTGAGAGGCGCAAGAGAGGCTGTAAGACGAGCCACCTAGAGGAGAAGCCCAGTGTACAGCGCAGCCCGCCATGACGGCACTTCTTACATTTACCACACGGTGGCACCAGCACACAGCCGAAAAAGTTAAGTCTGACCTGCATTTGGTGAGAAGTTTCACCACAGAGCCTTTGCCTGGAAAGAGATTCCACGGCTTCGAGACTGAACGTGGCTCAACGTCCGGTTCCACTACAGTGTAACCCATGACCCTTGTGCTCGGACACCCCCAGTCACCCACTCACCGACAGAGGTGACCCACCACCCCTCATTCAGTTCCTCGAAGATGTAGTTTTTACCCTCTGGTCGTCCTCCCATTGCTGCCGTTCCTCTTCTGTGTCAAATGAAATTCCTTCTTCGCCATCCTCACGTCTCCCTGCGGGAGAACACGTAGCAGGTCAGTCTGCACGGTCCCAGCTCATCCCCAGTGGCCTCACACAGACCTGCCAAGCAGCACAGCCCCAGCCCGGCTTCGTCCAGCCCCACCAGGACGAGCGACCCTGCGTCCTGCTTCCCACTTCTACCCTGCCTTACCTCGGCCCCTGGACAGACGTGGGGTGGACCCCAGATGTCTTCTGTCATCGGCCCACTCGTTGTATTTGTAGGACGGGGTTGGCAGAGGCGTGTCGTCTGCGTACCTGCTCCTCACAGACCTGGGAAACAGCACAACCAGCCTCACTAAAGAGTCACTAAGCTGAGACGTGTTCCCCAGCCACCATCTGCCCTCCCAGCCCCAGTCACGCCCAGCCTGTGCCGCCCACCCAGAACGTCACCTGTCCCTATCTCGACTGGACAGCCGATGACTCCGGTCAGAATCCCGATAGGAAGGCGTTGGGGAGGGCGATTCCCACTGTGAGCGCTTTGAGGAGCCATAGCCACTGTCCTCTTCATCCCAGGTAGACCTTGAAGGGGTGGCTGCATCTGGGCCACAAAAGACACACCCACAGGAAACGTCTAAGACACGGCTATAGAGCCATTAGATGAAAGTCAATTCACCAGATTTCTTTCTTTTACTATTTATAAACTTTGCATCTATTTGCAACGGATAAGATGGTTTTGACAGCTTTTAAAGATATCTGAATTTTAATGGTCCAGTTTTCATCTGTGCTCATAACAACACTTTAAGGAATATCCAATTTATATCTGCAAGCATATCCCTCTTGAATGTACATATTTCTTTGTAATAAAACCTTTTTCTGCCCCTACCCCACCCACCCCCAGCTCCCTATTCTTTCCTACCATTTGGAAAACTGGCCGCTCAGCAAACTGGCAAATCATGTTAAGGGAGCATATCTGTCTCCACAGAGAAGTCCACGGCCTTCCCAACTGAATCAACTGACTCAGAACCAAGTATTCCCAGAATTTCATGGTGGAATCAGGAATTCCAACCCAGTTCCACTGAGGATGAGAGTCACTCACCCTGCCTCTCATACACTTGGCTCTCACAAGCCACCACAAGCAACAGCTCAGACTACCTTTAGGCCGGTGTCGGGGGCTCTCAGGTTCGTTTCTTCTGCCGCTGCGCTCTGACCCTCCATCTCGCTCCGATCTGCTGCTGTGCCTGTTTCTATCCCGCTCATCTGTGAGGAGTCACCGGCAGAGCTTAGAAAACAGGTGTCCCATCCTAACTTCCACCCATCTTCACCCTAGAGAAAGGACAAGCCTCCCCACTCACTCACAGGTGCAACCTCACTGCTCTAATGCGATCCTTGGGCTCCTGAAACTCACATATCCCCATTCTTTCAAGGGCAAAAATTAGTTACTGGCTAGAAAGTTTCAAACTCACAGTAACAGTTATTTTCCTGCAAGAATTCAAAAAAGAATAGTTACAAGCCTATAATGAAGAGTTATTTAATAGTTACAAGCCTACAAGCTACAGAACTCAGACAACACTGAGGAAAGCCAGCACTGGATTTTATGTCTAGCTTTGCTCCACAGCACCGTCCTTTTTCTCTCGCCAACACTAGTGTCAACTGGTTTCTCAAACGTACTACCCATTTTCACCTTCATCACCAATTTTCAGGATAAAATGAGGACCACACACTCAAGCAAAGCAGCTATGTTGCATGTAACAGCTCTTTTCTTAAACTGCCTGCTAATCCCAATACCAACGGGGTCAAAACCAACCAGGCTGACATGAAAATGGAGTTCCCTAATTAACAGGTGTTATAAAACCCCCCCCAACAGGAAAAAGGCCGACATGTTAACTGAGGTGCTTAGCAGGCACTAGGAACTCTGCTGGGCAGTTTACCTCTGTCTCTCTTGCGGTCACAGTCTCGATCCCTCGACCTCTCCTTCTTCCGATCCTTTTCTTCTTTGGACGAGGCGTAGACACCATGTTCCCGCCACTCCCGCTCTCTCTGCCGACTGCGTTCCCAGAACTCTTCACTCACACCACCAGGATGGGATGGAGTCTCTACCCGAGCAGATCGATAATGTCTGAAACAGGGAGGGCAGCTGGTAAAGGGCTCATCCATGGAAGAAAAACCTGCCCCAAACCTTTGGCCAGGCCAAACATGTGACCTGGCCTTTTCCACTTTATCTCCCTGGTACGGCAGGTTTGCATATGGCAACAACCATAAGCACTTCTAACCTCCATCATCCACTCTTTAGGTGCCTTTGAATGTTCCCCCAAATCTGAAGAAAATACCAATTCCTATCTAGCCTCAATGTTATAGAATCATAGTAAAATCATGAAGTCCTAAATGTCCAACGAGAAAACTGAGAGATATACATGAGATGCTATTTTCTGGCCTCCATTTTCATTCCCTTTGGGGCAATCCACCCAAAGGCTCTTACCTGTCTTTTCGGCTACTGTGGCCAGCCTGGTCACCGCCCTCCTCCTCAGCGTCCCTCTGGTCATCCTTGCTCTCTTCCCAGTCCTTAAAGGAAGAGACTCTGGACTTCTTCTTGTCCTCCCCGTCATCCTTCTCCTCTCTCTCCCTCCTTTTCAGGGAAGCCAACAAGTCTAGTCCCAGCAATGAAGGGCGGGGAGCAGGGGCCTTGAAGACATGCTGCTCACTAGATGCGCTTTTGGTCTTGAAAATGAGACCGCCAACCTGGGAGTCCACCTCAGTGCCTTCCAATCGATGGATCGAGGCATCCTCGCTGGTGTCCTCCATGGCAGGCTCTGGGATTTCTCTGGAAGGAAAACAAACCATTTGATATCAGACATGAGAAAAGGCTTGGCTCTGCTACATCCCAGAATAACTGTAGGTATATGGATCTCTGGGGGGTTGACCTGCCCCTCAAGATCAGAATTCCTTTAGTTACCTCTTACCAAGACCTGTCCATCAAGTCATCGACAATCGCAAAAGATCTTTCTACTTCTACCCCAACACATATCAGAAACAGATACACACACACACACCCACACCCACACACACACACACACACCCCCCAGGATCCAAGAAGGTATCATCCAGGCAAGAACAGACCTCACTAAGGGACACTTACTAGAGCATTATGGCATCTATAAAGGGAGTTTAGGGAAAACACCACTAGATTTTAAATCAGAAACCTCAATCAGAACCCAGGCTCTTGACATTTTCTACCTGTATGATTGTAAGCAATAACTTAATCTTTGGTTAGGCATAATTTCTACATCTGCAAAATGGAAGTACTTTTTGCTCTATCTAATCCATGGAGTTATTGTGAGAATCAAACAAGAAAGTGTATGTGAAAGCACTCTGTAACCATAAAGAGTTACATAAATGTCATCGTTACATTATTTCACTTGCTGTGCTCCAAGGTATTGATTTGGGTCCCTCACCATTTTTTTACACAAGTTCTTCCTCCTCTCCCTTCCTTTAAACTACAGATACAGCAGGGTTGTTGACGTATAAGACTACCATCCATGTGATCCATACTTTAATGGATTGTGTTTTGTAGAAAAGACTTACCTCACAGCAGTTGAAATCTGTTTAATAACAATTCAAGTTCACCAAAAAAAAAAAATTGATGAGAATCACCAGGCTAGGAAATGATATTTCTGAAAAGTAGGTAACTGTAGGATTTTCTGGCACTCAACTTATAACAAATTCCTCTTTACCTTCCACTATACACAATCTACTTATAAACATATCCCATTCTGAGTGCTTGAATAATTTCCCTCATTCCAACAAGCCAGTAAAGCAAAGAACTGTCAAGGGATAGGGTACTACCAGAATCCAGAATGTTTCACCCAGCTCTAATTAACATACAGCTCTATAGTAGAATAGTGCTAAACAGACTGAACATATAGTATGAACAACAGTTGCATTTTGAAAAATGCCATCAGGCAGAAGAGAAAAGGGAAAGCTACCTATTGGTGACATCTGTATTCATGTGAGGAAATCTAAACAGGAAGGTAGGATTTACATGCTCTGCTCAGTAGTCTGAACTAGAAAATATACTTCTAGAATGTCATTTTATGCAGGAGAGAGAACCTTGTCTGTCTTGTTGACTGCTTTACCCAGTGCCTAGCAAAATAAACGTTTGAGGAATAAATGAATGAATGAGTTTAAACTGATTAAAGGAAACAGGGAGCCAGAAATTTCTAGGGACAACAAATAAAGATGCCAGCAGCACAGGAAAAGGAGTCTGACAAACAGGACAACTAACAGCTGAGAAAAGTAAATAAGAAGCTAAGTGTTGGCTTGTGAAGAATAATTAGTGGCAAAGAAGCCACAAGAGGTACAAGAAAAATAATGAAGAAAAAACTGGATACATTCGTTCAACAATTACTGAGTGCTTTCTGTGCGCCAATCGCTGTTCTGGGCATTAGAAATAAAGAAGAGAACAAAACAGACAAAAATCCCAACCTTTTTGGAGTTGACATTCTAGTAAAAGATATCACCTGGTAGAGATACCACTGTGACAGAGAAGAGGAAGACAAAAGGAGCCCTGCTGGGCTCGGTGTCCGTCTGAGAGTGGGCTAATAGGAAGGTCTAAGGAAGTGAGCAGGGTGACCCCCCCGGGCAGCATCCCTGGACCTCTGCGAGGCCACGCCAGGAAGCTGGATCTGACCTGAGAAAGGAGAAAGGCCGGTCTTGCAGGACCTAGGCAGCATCCCTAAGGTGAGTAACGCAAGTTGGGTGACAGGAACAAGACTTTCCAAACCTGGGCCCGAACCTGAGCGAGGGGCCGATATCCGCCGCTTGGAGCCGCCACGATTGGCGAAGAAAAGGTCGGAAAGGAAGAAGGGACACTCACCTCACCAAGCCCGACTCTCGGGACCTTCTGTCCCGGACTCTGGGGCGCTGGCGCCGCCACTCCTCACTCAGACCGCCTTAGAGAACCAAAACCCGCACCTTGAAAGCGGCCATTATTGTCCCATAAGACTTTGCCCGGCCCCCTCTATCCATCCAAAGATACCATCGAGAGCAGCCCGAAAAACGCCCGTTCCTAGTGTGGGACAGAACGCTTGCAAGGCTAGACTGTCTTTCTCTGCGGCTCTGATCAGAGACACTTCCGAGTCTCCTGGCGACCAATCACGCTTAGTCTAAGAGGCGACGCCCCGCCTCTAGTTGGGATGTGGGAAGGAGAAGTTAAAGAGATCGGTCATATTTAATAAGGGCGGAAGTGACCCTAGGGCTTCCGGTCAGAGCCGGGGAAGGTGGGCGGTGACTAGAATAGCCTCTTCTGCTTATTTGAGCGGGGCCTAATGCGAGTTCATCACTGCGCCTGTGCGTTTTCTTTTTCCGTTTCCGTCCCCTTAAAGTGGTCCGCCACAGTTGCTAGGCAACTCTAGCCCGTGGGTTACTTTGGTTTGGGGTCGCCTCCGCCGTTGCGGGAGGAGGAAAGAGCCTCCCCAGTCGGCTTTTTGGAGAAAGGGTGGGGGTTGCCGACATCCCTGAAGTGGAGGAGAGGGAGCTGACGTGTACAAATGAGTAAGTATCGTTTTCCCTGGCAGTTGTGGGCCAGGAGTAGCCCAACCACTGGCATCATTAAAAGTATGTCGGACTTCCCTGGTGGCGCAGTGGTTAAGAATCCGCCAGGCAATGCAGGGGACAGGGGTTTAAGCCCTGGTCCGGGAAGATCCCACATGCGCAGAGCAACTAAGCCCGTGCGCCACAACTACTGAGCCTGCGCTCTAGAGCCCGTACTCCTCAACAAAAGAAGCCACCACCCCAAGGAGAAGCCCACACACCGCAACGAAGAGTAGCCCCTGCTCGCCACAGTTAGAGAAAGCCCTCTCGCAGCAACGAAGACCCAACGCAGCCAAAAATAAATTTAAAAAAAAAGTATGTATGTCGGATATTTGGGGAAATAAAGACGCACACCCCAGTGTAAGTAAAAGTCACTCGTCTGTTCACACGCAGAGATAACCTCTGATGGTCTTTGGGGATATTCATTTCTAGTTATTTTTCTATGTGAATACGTACATGTGTACATGTGTATTATAGTTAGGTTTTGTACAAAAGTGGGATCACGCTTTATATACTGTTGTTTTATAACTTTATAACTTTATAACTTTTTTTTCTTTATCATGAGGATTTTTCAATTATTCATCTCTAACCCGGTATATAATGACAGTGTGCTAGTACGTTGCAGTGGCTATACTATCATTTATTTCCTCAGTCCCCTACTGATGGCTATTTAGGTTGTTTGCAGTTTTTCACCGTTATAAATGTACATTGTTCTTTGTGCATATGTCTATTTATTTACTAGGAATAAATTCTCAGAAGTGGAATTGTTGGTCAAAGAGTATTCAGGTTTCTTTCTAGAAAAGTTTTGCTTCTCTGCATTCCAGCAGGGACTCTGAATGCCTGCCCCTTCACTCACACTCTTGCCGTTATCATTTAATCTTTGCCAAATTAATGGATTTGAAAATATGTCGTTTAACTTGCTTTCCTTTGCTTACTGGTAAAGCTTAACTTTCCCAGTATATTTGTCCATTTTTACCTCTTCTTTTGTGAATTTTCTGTTGGTATCATTTGCTGTGGACATTTTCTTAGGTGTGGTCTCAATTTCCCTCTCCTCTTTCCAACATTTATCCAGTCCCACCCTCTTACACGCTTATCTCCCCACTCCCCGTTGACAGCTTTGCTCTCCCACCACTTCCTCCTCTTTATCAGTAACTTACAGAAGTTGCTGTTTGTTTGAATTCTAGTGGTGGGACAGATCCATCTTCTCTCTGACTTTCCCTTTCGTCAGTAATTTGTTCTGCCACTCCGATTTCAAGAAGTCCCTTCTGGCAATCATCTTCTCTATTTAAAGTATGACCTATTGGGACTTCCCTGGTGGCGCAGTGGTAAAGAATCCACCTGCCAATGCAGGGGACATGGGTTTGAGCCCTGGTCCGGGAAGATTCCACATGCCGCAGAGCAGCTAAGCCCGTGCGCCACAACTACTGAGCCTGCGCTCTAGAGCCCGCGAGCCACAACTACTGAGCCCATGTGCCACAACTACTGAAGCCTGCGCACCTAGAACACGTACTCCGCAACAAGAGAAGCCACCGCAATGAGAAGCCCACGCACCACAACGAAGAGTAGCCCCTGCTCACCTCAACTAGAGAAAGCCCGTGTGCAGCAAGTGACCCAACACAGCCAACAATTAATTAATTAATTTAAAAAAATAAAGTGTGACCCGTTACTGGAACAATTTCATTTCCTATGTGAATTTTTAGTAATTCATATCTTAAAATGTGACTTGTCACCAAAAAAAAGAGAGAGAGAGAAAGAAATCCTCCCTTTTCATAGCATAAGACACATTTGGGACTGAATTCAAAATATTAAGTATCTCAATGGGGTCTCTCATGGATGGATCAAAAGTAAAGCTCCTTGATCATAGAGTTTCTCAATCATAAAAATAGGACTTGTTGCAGTAGAAGGAACACTGGACTAGAAATTTGATGGCGTGGATTCTAGTCCTTTTTTTTGTAGCTAGAAGTGTAACTATGAGCAAACTAGTCTGAAAATGAGAGGTCCCTTCTATCTCAGTATTTTACTATTTGTTTTGTGTGTGTGTGTGGTTTTTACACACTCTTAATTGATCTGTTTGCCATGTGATGAGGTATACTCAGTAAGACATACACCAAGGATCTTTAAACCAGGACTCATAATAATAAAAATGTCCGTCAATAAAAGACTGTTTAAAAGGATGGAATGGGCATGAAATAGTATAGCACTGTGATAAAAAATGTGTGAGTTTTCTACACAGAGATACGTGATGGTCTTCCACCCTTCCTGCTTCTCTAGACCGCTCCGGGACAAGGAGGCTTGTTTGCCTCTGCAACTCGCCTGCCCTCTTTGTTCCAGGTGGAGTCAGCCAGTGGGAGCATTAGCAGATCAGAGAGAGGGTGGGAGGAGAGCATCTGCACCCCTTAACTGCAGGCTGACCTCTTATACAGCAGCCCTCTCCGTCCAGCAATCTCAGCCACACGGTTCTGGTAACTACTCCCTCCCATGGCTCCTTCAGGCCTGCGGGTGAGAACAGTACCCTGTCCCGCTGCTACTAGCCCAGGGTCCTGCACTACACCCTGCTGTTTTCCTATACGTTTCCTTAATGAAAGTCTTCAGATTTGAGGATGTCATCTCTTTCCTGCTGGAACACTGACTGAAAGAATACACTCTCTTTTGAGTAAAAAAGGGAGAAAACGTTGGAACATGTTTGTATTTTCTTGTGAATGCATAACAAAACTCTGGAAGATACATGAGAAACTAATGAAAGTTGTTACCTTGTAACTACTTACAGGGCACTGGGAACTAAGCCAGTTGAGGGGAGACAATATACCTTTCTATATTGTTTCTTTTTAACTGGTGGACTTACTTGCCACCAGTTTGTGCATTTAATGTGTTCCTTTTTGTTGTTACTGTGTTGTATGAAACCTTTTTTCCTCTGGAAAAAAAATATGTATACACATTACCTACTACAAAAATTAAAAATGTTTTAAAATTAGGACTCATGCACTTAATGTCTTTAAACATTTCAACTTTCAGGACTGACAGTGAGGATTGATCTTTGGATTATTTCAGCATGAGCTTCCTGTTACCCAAGCTGAGTAGCAAAAAAGAAGTGGACCAGGCAATAAAAAGTACTGCAGAGAAGGTGCTGGTTCTCAGGTTCGGGAGAGACGAGGATCCTGTCTGTCTGCAACTAGATGATATTGTAAGTGAATTTTTTAAGTAAATGGTTTTTATTAAAAACCTATACATTCTCACTTCCACATCTGCAAAATGAATGAAAGGGAGCAGGCAGGGCCCGGGGATATAGCTGTTCATTTGTTAGCACACTTTCACTAAGAGCCGATCGTGTGCCTGCCCTGAGCTGAACCCCCAAATCTGTGATTGTGCTGAATCTGCCCTGGAAGCCCTTCCCCAGTAGCAGCTGCCGAAGCTCAGTTTCACCAACAATTCAGTGGAAGACCAGGAACATTATTAACAAGAGTCTATGAACATTGTCTTACTCAATGCTCACAGCAGTGGGATAATTGCTATTACTGTTCCCAAGGGGGGAGGTGAATGCCAGGAAGGTCAGGTGACTTCCCACAGGCACAGCACCACTAAATTGCAGAGCTGGGATTTGAACTTTGTTTTCTCTGCCTGCAAATATGCTTTTTGAGTGTGCTGCCTCCAGTGTGTGCCTGATGATAATCTCGGATTTCACATCAAATCTTCACAGTCTGATGAGTAGGAAGGGGAGTATGGGACAGAGTAAGTTTATCCTTGTCTCTGTTTATTGTGGAGAGAGACTTACCCAGGACTAAGACCTCACCCACCATTTCTACTGCTGCCACCCTCAGTGTGGATACAGTGTAAGAAACCCCACTTCTGTGGTTAAAAATGAGGGTGTGATGTGTTAATCTGGGGGGAAGGGGCCACAGCGTTTTACCCTCAACTACAGAGGGTGTGGAATATCACAGAGGTCAAGAGTATAGACTCTGAAGCCAAGCTGTCCGCGTTCAGATCCTAACCTTACTGCGTACAGCCGTGTGACCAGGGGCATATTACCTGCCTGTACCTCGGTTTCCTCGTCTGTGAAATGGTGACTAGCAGTGCATACCTCATAGGAATGTTGTAAGGATTAAAGGAGCCAACAAGTGTAAAGCACTTAGAACACGTAGCACATAACAAGTGCCATGTAAGTGTTTGCTGTTTTTATCATAATTATCATCTATGGGGAGATTGGAAGGAAGAGATGTGGGGGAATTCCATTGTCTGTAGTACCTATTTTCTGAGTTGTTTTGTTTTTTATTTAAGCGAGTATGGATTTTATAAATCCATAAAAAGTTTATAAAAACTTTTTACAATCAAAAATAGAAGAAAAAAAAAAAGAAGCAGAAATATACTCACACAATTTGCCTAGGGCCCTTTCATTACCCTGCCAACAGTGATTCAGACTCTGAATGATAAGGTTACACTGTGTCTAATGTGGAACTCATAGGTTCTTGGCCCGGGAATTTTTTTCAAACAGAAAATTCTGTTCCAGTAAAAAGGTTCACAGAAGAAACGTTGCTGCCCTCAACTTGTAACCCACATCTCTCTCTTCATTTGCAGCTTTCTAAGACCTCTTCTGACTTAAGTAAAATGGCTGCTATATATCTGGTAGACGTGGACCAAACCCCAGTTTATACACACTATTTTGACATCAGTTATATTCCATCTACTGTGTTTTTCTTCAATGGGCAGCATATGAAAGTGGATTATGGGTAAGTTATATTGACATGAAGTTATTATAGTCTTAAAAGTTTCTTTTATCCAGGCAGTTTCAGTAGCTCATCTATTGGCATGTGATGGGGGCTTTGTGAGTCTTATGCTGGTACTGTTTCCTGAGTTGATGCACTCTCTCATTTTTTTATGTGGAACTTTGGTGCAAAATGAGAGTGTTTCCAGTATGAGTGGTGAATTTTAACTTACTAAGTGTGAGAGAATAGTACAGTTTGTGAAGCACTCGCCATCTTTCAGTGTAGAAAATACAGAACAGCTTTTTTAAAAGTTTCCCAGGAATTTTATTTAAAACAAAGTAGGTCATTTGTTCTTAACCTTTTGAAACTCATAGGCTGCATCTATAAAAGAAGTAATCCTTCAGCAAATTAAGACATGCTTTTCTCTTGCCAAGTTTCGTGTCTTCTTTCACTCAGAGAATTTTGAAGTCATTCTTCAACAAAGTCTGTCAAGAATAAGTAACATGAGGGACTTCCCTCGTGGTCCAGTGGTTAAGGCTTCGCCTTCCAACGCAGGGGGTGCAGGTTCGATCCCTGGTCAGGGAGCTAAGATCCCACGTGCCTCGAGGCCAAAAAATCAAAACATAAAACAGAAGCGATATTGCAACAAATTCAGTAAAGACTTTAAAAATGGTCCACATCAAAAAAAAATCTTAAAAAAAAAAATAATAAGTAACATGAAATCTTTAATGCCTTCCCCTCCATCCAGTCGGCATCCCAATACTTATTAATTTTGAATGTATCCATAATAATCCTATCATTTCTTACTGTGGTCAAGGAGTCCACTCGTCTAGATCTGTGTGCCTGCTTTGTCATCATTTATTTGAAAGTGTATTAAATATAATCTGTTTTAAGTGTTTTATAGCTATTTATTTTCCTAGAATACAGTTGATATATGTATTAGTTTGGTGAATATTTTCAGAGGGTGATTTATGATACTACTTACCACCTTAAAACGTATACAATTTTTAACCCAGCAATTGCATTTCCAGGAATTTATCTGAAGGAAAATAGTCATGAAAGTGGCCAGAATTGGCTACATGGATGCTCATTCATCCCACCATTATTTAGAAAACAAAATACTTAGAAGCTAGATGTCCACAGAAGGGTACTAGAAATTAATTTAATATGGTATGGGAGATGCATGTTTAATGACTTTGAAAGAAATACGTTATATGTTCGTTGAAAAAAGCACCTTACAAGATAGTTTACATGATATGATTCCCGTGACTGTGAAAAAAAGAAATGCACACACACACACACACACACACACACACACACACACAAACACAAGCTTGAAAGGGTATATACCAAAATGTGGCCTCTGGCCTCATTTTTTTTTTTTTTCCCCTAAACTGTTTCTACAGTAAACATACTTGATACTTGAAAAGTAAAAAAAAAAAAAAGGTAATATTGCTCCTACCACTCAGAAGTGTAAGTGACTAGAACTCAGAGACAATGACAAGTTAATGTCGTTAATGGACTTTGCACAGCGTCTAGTCAACAACAGCAACAACAAACTAAGCCCATGCTAACACCCAGGGAATACTACTTGATGATGAGTTGAGAAGTGGTTAAATAGGTTTTGAAGCAGAAGCTTTGCACCTGGTAGGGCTTACATGCTCTCCCAGCGGCCCACAGCACTGGTTTTAGTCGTATATCAAATGGGCCCTGTAATCGCAAAGGGAAAATCAGTGTCAGGCTTTGTGTCTAAAGGCTCCCTGATCAGAAGAAAATAACAGAGCTGCTGTTTATTTTGTTTATCCTGAAGGTCTGACAAGTAATTATGAAAAGTTTTGAGCGAGGTTGTTTCTCTCCTATGCTATTTAGGTCTCCAGATCACACTAAGTTCGTGGGAAGTTTCAAAACCAAACAAGACTTCATAGATTTGATTGAAGTAATTTATCGAGGCGCAATGAGGGGAAAACTTATTGTTCAAAGTCCTATTGATCCCAAGAATATTCCCAAATATGACCTCCTCTATCAAGACATTTAGCACTTTCACTGCTGTCAAAGTTGAAGAGACAGGCCCATCGTGAAACAGTGCCTGGCGTCAGCTGTGCTGTTTTTCTGGGGTCTTTCGGAAACGTGGTCAGCATCCCGGCGGAGAAGAGGTTTGACGTGTACAGAAAATACCGGCCCCCAGGTAGAAGACCGCACTGGTGCTGTGACAATTTGGAATGCCCAAGTGTCTACTCCCTGCAGACCTCAGAGCAGTCAAGTCAGCCGTGGTCAATTTCCCCAGTGTGGTTATTTTAATTTCTCTTTATAGTATAGTTTTCTTTATTCTTTAAGATAATACAGAATCCTTCTAAACCTTGGCTAGTACAATTTGATTTAACTATGTTTATTTGATACACAAGTAAAATAGAAAGTCAATTCCCATAAGAGCAAAAATACATCTTTTCTACCCTATGTGTACACACCCACCCCTTCCATCTTCCTCAGCCTCGCCACTCCTCCACTCGTGTATTTATCTCGTGCTCACCTATTATCCCAGTTCTTTTGGAATAAATCATTCTTTACTGAGAGCAGGCAAGTTTGTTTTATCTTCGAGCCTTTCTGACTCAGACTTTTAAAGGTATCCTGGCTTGCTCATTTTATCAGCTTTTCTATTATTAAGTTGCCCAAGAAGTGAGAACTTGAACCTTTACCATCCAGCACCCAATTTGAGCTAAACAAAGAATTAACTACCCTTAGTAAGTAGGAGCTGATCTCTCCCAGAGCTCCATCTCTTTCTGAGGAGAAAACTGTACTTCAAGGACTCAAGACTGGAAAGAGATCTCAGAATCACTAGAAAGAAGTATCATGTTTATAGGACTTGCCTGTGTTAATAACTTTATGAGGAACTCTCCCAGGGTCCTCTGGCACAGCCTGCCACCACGTGGGCAAGTTCCTGCTCCTCTCACAACCTCGTGGGGCTAAGGGTACTGACTTTCTAGAATAAGAGAATAGATGCAGAGCCAGAGGGCAGTGTGCCAGGCAGCACGTGACCTGCTTGGCAGCCTTTTGCCACCTTGATGACAGCAACCCAGTTCTGTGCAGGGCAGCACTGTCACTGCAAGTCGGTCCCCCTTTGCCAGGTGCTTCCTGCCCAAGCCTTCTCTGACAAGTGTGGCATCGAAGGAAGGCTGCTGGGCACCTTTGTGGCCTTCATTGATAAAGGAGAGAGCCACTCCAGGAAGGAGACAACAAAACCCTTTCACTACCACCTCCGTCTTCTCCTGGCCCCCACTTCTTGCTTTCGTGGTGATCGTGCTGCATGGAACTGCAGCAGCTGTCTTAGGAGCACCAGGCAACCAGCACTGGGCTGAAAAATGAACACGCTGAGAAGAACGGTGAAAAGAGCCTGGGTCCCTGAGAACGATACTGAGCTACTGAGTGCACTCCAGACATGCCTCCCTTAAGACTTCTATGAAAGAATAAAATGTCTTCGCTGCCTGTCACTGTTCATTGGATTTTCTGTCCCTCATAGCCTAAGTCACACAGCATTTGAGGTGCGGGAAGTGCTCAGATAACAGCAAAACCTCAGAACTTTCATGTGTAAGATTCTCATGTCTTCTCTCCTCCTGAGGGCTTTAGGGAGTGTTTCTCTGAAGTCCTGGTTTGTGTTTTTGTTCCCATCTTGGCTGCTGTCCGTTCCACGAGTGTCTAGCAAGTACATACTGCGTGCCCCGTCCCGTGCCAGGTGCTGCATAAAGACAAGTGGCTCCTGGATGGAAGAAAGGCTGCTTAGAAGAGACAGCGCCTGAGCCCTACAGGAGAGTAGGAGGTCCTCGTGGAGAGAGGGGAGGGCCCCGGGGGAAGAAGGCCCAGGGGCTGGAGACGGCGCGCGTGTTGAGAGGGCTCCACGGAGTCCAGCGTCACTGGGACCCGAGGGGGAGGCCAGGCGGGTGAGAGGCGCCGCTGGGAGGAAGGCAGAGGAGATAAGGGAACTGGGAAAATGCCAGAGGTCTTCTTCTGTGTTCCTCCTGAGGGGTGAGCAGGAGCCCCTTAATCAGATGGCTCGTCAAGAAGACTGGGAGGGCTTATTCTTTACGAAAACTTAGTGCTGAAGGTGCGAGGGGAAGAAATAGGTGCCCCCGAGAGGCATCATTTCTCGTGCTTGTATTATTTTTCAGTTTCTAGCGATCGTCTCTTCCACAAGCTCTAGAATACAGGTCTAAGTCCTTCACTGGCCTACGAGCTGTAACCTGTCGAAAATTATTGATGGATCTAGAGAGAGCATGTGAGGAGAACGTCACAGGGAAGGGCAGAACCTAGTGAGGAATAGTGACATTGTAAGCCATGAGCTGGAGAGGCCCTGTTTTGGGATGACAGGACGGTATATTGGTGAAGGGCCAGCATACTGAATAAAGGCTTATCGCTCACTTAGAACTTTTCTTCTTCACTTAGAAGAGCTTCATGTGCTGGGTTCTAGAACCTTTTTTCTGGGAAACCCTTAATAACGAGACCCTTATCTTTGTGACATGAAAGACTCAGCTTGCGTTTGACTCCTGGTAAAGGGTAGGTTTCTTCCAAGTGGGAAAAGCAGCCCCTCCTAAGGAAGAGACTTCTAACTTTACCCGGCCCCAGAATGTTATTACTGATGGGCACTTTAGAGATCGTCTGGGTTAAGGAGAGACCAGGGGACTGATGGGCAGGGAGCTTAAGGAACTTGGCAGACTTGTCGTCGAGCTGTGATTTGGACCCAGCAAGTCCAGAAATCCTGCCTTTATACCATCTTACTTTGCCACCTGAAACACTGGTGTGTTGGAGCACAAACAACAAAGTACTGTCTGTGTTAAAGCCCTTGTTTTCATGCCACTTGGAGCTAGCATCTTCCTCACCAGCCTCCACTCTTTCTCCTCCTTTACTCTGAAGAAGCAAAAGGATGCAGTGAAAAGAGCTCGGGATTTGTATTTAGACAGACCTAGGTTCAAGGTTCAGCTTCACTATTTGATAGCTGTGTAACCTTAAGCAAATCACTTAACTTCTCTGAGTCTCTATTTCCTTGTCTGTAAAACAAGGATAACGGTGACCTCTGAGGCCTGCCGTTGGATAGGCACTCATTCAGTGATCATGAGCCCCGCAGTGGGGCAGTTTAGGGATTTCCAGTTGCCCTGGGGGTTTTTCTGCCACACTCCCAGTAAACTCTAGAGCACTTGGCTGCTGCTGTACTATAAATGAGAGAATTTTAAAAGGCCCAAGGCTAAAAACAGCACAGAAATGAGTCAAAGGAAGCTCTTTATTGATCGACTCAGCAATGCAGGGCTGAAACCCATCAGCTTCATACCACGTTTTTGTCCCCTCTGCTCCTGTCCAGTTTTCCCTCGGCCTTTCCGGCAAAGGCTTCCAGCCAGCCTTGCATTAGTTGTCAGCTATGGTTTTCTGAACCCAGTCCAGAATGGAGGACACCTTCACATACACACCATACTCGGCAGTAGCACAGCTCTTGTCAAAGCTCAGGATCCCAGCCGCATACCAGGTGTCGTCAGCCTCATCGTGAATGGCAAAGGCGCTGCCGGCATCGCCGTAGCAGGTGTCTTCCTGATACTTGGACAAGCCAGCACAGAAGGTGTGCTCGTTCAGTATCGGCTGCACCCCTACAGGGCTCTTTGGTGTCTTCTTTTCGGGTACTGTGCTGCCTTCGTAGTGCTTTACACACGTGTCTTGGTCAGCCACTGGCAGCATGACGTACTTCAGATGCTCAGTAAAAATGAAGTTGGCATTTCGCCCCCAGCCAGACACATAACCCACACGCCCCACTTCCACATAATCTTTTGAAGGTAGGCAGATGGGCATTACTGTCTCATCAGTGGGCACCTTCTCTCTGAGTTTGATGAGCCCAATGTCTACCTCGGAGTAGTCAGGGTGGAGAAGAACCTTCTCAATCTCCACAAGCTGCTTTTTCCCCACATAGAGTCTTAAAGTAGGAGCAATGTCTTTTGCTTTTGTTTTATTGTCATGACCCAAGAAGAGATTTTTAGCCGTGGTCAGCAACCATTGTTCATTGATCAGCGTGGCCCCTGAGGTGAGATTATTGTGGGAGACCATCTTAGCCTGCCAGGGAAAGCTGCCTTTGGCATCCAGTGAGCCACCAATGATCCTTTGCACCTGAACCACTGGATGCTTGGGCTTTCCGCATGCTGTTGAGGAGAGTAAGAAAATTATGAGCAGAATGTGACCGTCTCCCAGTCTTTCCCAGGGAAGGATAAAATGATCGACTCTTGCTGCTGTCTGAACGATCACTGTTCATTTCTTCAGAGCTAGAAATGTTTACATGCTTTGCCCTTACCTTCTGCTCCTCTTGTTCCCAATGTTTACAGTTTAAAATGATTCTTTTTTTTTTTTTATAATGTTTACGTCACTAAAGCAGAGTTCTATTTCCTGCTTTTCTAACTCACAAAGAAACAAGTAGCCCTGAAGTTTTCAAACTCTGGCTGCTGAACTCTCTGTATATTTAAACAGTCTATCACAGCAAGATGTCCACAGTTCCCTTGAATTCACTGTAAGGACAAGGAGCTACCATGATTCATTCTCTCTGAATAAAGAGGGATGTGATATTATATTTAATAACAGGCAGGTCAGCAGTTCCGCATCCCTCGTAGCAGAAGAGGGTAGGCAAGATCCTTGTGTTCCGAGAGGTTAAAGGAGAGAGCATCAGCTCTTCCTAGTAACAACAGAGTCCTAACCCATCTCCAGCCTCTTGTATCATATTCCCATGGAATAAGGTTTTGTTATGCCCTCCCTTGACCTGTTCTGGAGCTTGCTTTACCCTTGGCCCAGGGCTCTCTAGGTGGGCTATATGTACACACGGAGTTTCCTGATCCTCTGTGGGCAGTGTAGACAGTGGATTCAGTCAATGCCCCACAGGCCAAATGAACAAATCCTTAGTGAACTTTATGGGGAAGTATTACCCGCCTGTGCACTTCTCTGCCCAGCCACCTGTGGTTCTCCCTGGTCCCTCCCCTCGGCTCTTGTGTGCCCAGAGGAAACCGCACAGGGAGGGTGTGCCTCTAGGACATTTCAATCCCTGCTGGCGCACCAACCCCTCAATACCCACTTTCCGTCTGCTTCCCAGGACCCATGATTTCCTACCTGCTTCACACTCAGGGAGTTGCTCTCCAAGGTCCTTATTTAGCCACTGCTTCTCCCTGTTTAAGGTGTACACTCCTGAAACAAAAAGGAAAAAAATGAGCCAAAAGGGAAGTTGTATCTGGACCTAGCGTGGGGAGAGAGGGTATTTAAAGAGCAGAGTCAGAGAAGCAGGAAGCGGGAGGGCAGGGGAGGAGGAGGAGGGGAGGAGCGCTGTGCTAGAAGCTAAGTGTTGGCCACAGTGAAGCCCAGCGGGGCAGAGCAACGGTCAAGGTGACCGTGGCGATCATAGTGACCATGGCAAGGCGGTACGGGGTCGGAATCGGGGTTCAAATCCTGACTCTCCCTATTACAGGCTACCTGAACTTGGGCAAATTACTCAACCTTTCTGTGCCTCAGTTTCAGCAGCAGCAAAGTGAGAGTAATAACAGTATCTCTTGGGAATCCCCTGGCGGTCCAGTGGTTAGGACTCCGCACTTCCAATGCAGGGAGCAAGGGTTCGATCGCTGGTCGGGGAACTAAGGTCCCACAAGCAGTGCAGGGCGGCCAAAATAAATAATGGTATCTTTGCGGAGGGGTGTTGTGAGGACCTGGTGAGCAAGTCCGTGTAGAGCACTTAGAACAGTTCCAGGCGTGCAGTGTTCACTAGGTAAGGGCTCTCTGTCGTCATCACCGTCACCGTCAGTTTGTCGACGTAGACGTCACTCAGAGGGTAGGCTACATGGCGTCACCTCCCTCCCCTTAACAAAGGAGGAAACTTGAGGCTGAGAAAAGTTAATTTGCCCAAAAGGCCACAGCTACCAGTGACAAAACCCTTGTTAGAATCTAAATCGCCTGGCTCCAGAGAACACGTGCGCTTTCTGGACGGTCACCCGGGCTCCACTCCTTGTGGAAATGGTGGGACGGAGGAGGGCCCGGAGACATTCGTCCCGGCCTTACCGTCTCCAGCGCGTAGTTTGTAGTGGGCTTTACACCGATAGCGAACCAAATGTTCCAGGTAGCCATTGGGAATCTCGGGGGGCTTTAAGCAGCTGTCATCTGCAAAGAGAAACAGGAAGAGAAGGTTCGTAGTCAGAAGCTGCCCCTAGAGACCCAAAAAGTCAGAGGAGAAGAAGCTGCTTTGCACATCAACCTCCCTCCACCCCAAATGGAAGCCCTGGGGAGGGCAATCTCCCCTTATTTCTGGCTGGCTCCCCAATTTTCTTCATGATACTGAAAGACCATAGATTAGGATGAGAAGGAGCAATTGGATCTTCCCCAAGAGCGGGTGCAGGTCTGATGGGGTGAAAGTGGATGCAGCAGTGCTGGGAGGTACAGCTCTTGTCCAAACACAGAGACCTACCTGGGGCAGTTGTGGTCTCATTGCTGATTCCCACCGCGAAAAGCTGCCAGCAGACCAGGAGGGCGACAACAGCTTGCAGGGCGCTGCAGAGAAGATGGAAAGGAGCACACAGCTCGTCTCCCCGCTTCACCACACACACACACACACACACACACACACACACAGCTCGTCTCCCTGCTTCACCACACACACACGCACACACACACACCCCTCCCATTAGGCAGCCAGAAAAAATAGATATGGAAGTGCTAGGACCTAGAAGCCCTTCACCCACCCACATGCATAGTTTAGCAGCTTCCCAGTCACCCAGGTTCCAGCATGTTCTGTGCTGCTGGGAATTCTACAGAAGCTTCAGAGAAGAACAACCAAGATAGGAAGGCACATGGGGATTGGGCCTCAGTTTCTGGCAGCATTCAGGAAACATTAAATTGTTAATATATGAGCTCTGCAGCAGAAATCTCACTTGGGCACCCTAAGGTGCTGGGCTACAAGGATACTGCTAATGAAATGTGGATAACTGGAAGATGGGGAAGTGGGGATTTATTATGCTCTTCTCTCTACTTTTTGAAATTTTCCATAATAAGAGGTTTTTTTAAATATACAATTTAAAACACTGATATAGTTTTTTCTATTATTTCATAATTTGACTTCAGGAAATGGTATAGCAAACCCCAGGATTCCAGGTTACCTGGAAGATAACTGGCTCCCTGAAAGGTCGACTGTGCACGTGGGCATCAATGCACAGGCCATACTCACCAGTTAACCATCTCCCTGAAAGATGTCAACTACTCAAATATTGCTTGGTTAAGTTTCTAGTCTCGTTACTTCAACATTTCAAAAAAAATTTTTTATTTTGTTCAAATCTGAGTGCCTGAATTGTGTCACTCAAATGTGTCACTATTGATCTTTCTTATTATACATTTTTAAAAAGAAAAAAAAAATCTGCTAATAGGCATATTCAAAATGCCAGGGGGAATTCCCTGGTGGGCCAGTGGTTAGGACTCAGCACTCTCATTGCCAAGGGCCCAGGTTCAATCCCTGGTTGGGGAACTAAGATCCCACAAGCCGTGTGGCATGGCCCAAAAAAGAAAAAAAATGCCAGGAAGCCTACCACAGGAGCTGCTGGCATCCCCCGTGAAGGTGAAAACTTCATAACCTCAAGGAAAAAGCTATTCCTTAGAGAAAGTCACGTCTCATGCGAAAGACAGCACCATCTGAAAGCATTATCCTTTATCGACACGGAAAAGCAGAGGATTTAACACAGAAAACACTTTATTCACTATAAATTAGCCCATTTGCCTTATTCCTTTGTTATATTTTTGCATCTCTCCTGTAGGCCTCTCCTGTACCTGGGCTGTCATGTAGATAAAAGATATATACAAAGAAGGATGAAATAATCCAGAGGAAAGGGGGGACAGGGCTGAACTGTGGACTCACCTCATCTTTGGTATGTCTGCCTCTGGAAGAGCAGTGCTGTGGGGCACCTTCTGATGCTTTTATGCCTCCGGTGTCTCACTCCACCCCCTTCTCGATTTCATAATCCCTGTGTCTACACACTTCGGCCTTGCTAAGGTCACTCGCATTTTCTGGTAACAAAGCCACAAAAAACATGTCTGTTAAGAGTCGAGCTCTTGCTTCACGCTTGAGTTTCCCCTGGTGTTCTTCATGCTTGAGCCAAAGAAACCTGGCCTTGTCATGACCCCATGTAGCTGCCAAAGTGTTTCCCAAAATCAGCCACTGTGCAGGACTGGGGGAGGAACCGTCAATCTGTGTCTCTTTGTTTTGGATGATTTTCAGCACTGAACAGAGCCTCTCTTGGGGTTATTTCAGATCCCTTAGAGACACTCCTGCAACCTGGCTGAGAGAGGGCTCTAAAGTAATCATGTCCTTTTCAGAATCATTTTCCCCACTCTGTGTTGCCATCTCCTTACTGCTGCAAAGCTCTCCAGCCTGAAATCAGTAAAATGTATTTATTGTATCTTCTCTGATCTCTTTTTCCAAGAAATCACACAAAATTGTTAAAGCTATAGTGTAGACGCAAACTATACTCAATGGCAGTGGTTATCGTGGTTTTATAGTCCAGTAATCAGTCCAGATAGGCAGGTGAGAAAAATAGATGTGCTTTAGTCAGATGTCTGCAGCTGTGTATCCCAAGTACTGTTCAACTGAAATTTAATAACAACTCAATTCATTTATAAAAAACCAGTGGTTCTTAAATTAGAGTGTGCAGAAGAATCCCTTTGGGATATTTAAGGTGGCACTGATGTAATAGCAAAATAACTGGAAACAGCACAAATGTCTATCAATAGGAGAATGGCTAAATAATGTTGGTATATTTGTATAACAGGACATTATACAGCCATGAGAATGAATGAACTATGAAAGAACATGGATAGTGTTATAAACATAATTTTTAAAGAGAACTTCAAGTTTCAGGAGATTATATTAAGAATGATACCACTTTTATAGAGCTCAAAATCAGGCAAACTCAGTAATGGATTCTAAGATATGACACCAAAATCACAAGCAACAAAAGGAAAAATGGATAAATTGAGCTTCATCAAAATTAAAAACTTCTGTGCATCAAAGGATAATATCAAGAAAGTGAAAAGATAATCTATGAATAGGAGAAAATATTTACAAATCATATATCTGATAAGGATTTAATATCCAGAATATATAAAGAACTCTTACAGCAACAAAATAAAAAACAAACAACCCAATTAAACATGGGCAAATGATGTGAATAAACATTTTTCCAAAGAAGATATACAAAAATGGTCAACAAGTACATGAAAAGATGATCAACATTGCTGGAAAATGTCATTAGGGAAATGCAAGTCAGAACCGCAAGACATCACCTTACACCTACAAGTATGACTACAATTACAAGAAAAAAAAAACAATATAATAAGTCTTGGCAAGGATGTGGAGAAATTGGAACTCCCATACATTGCCGGTGGGAATGTAAAATGGAGTAGTATCCGCAAAACGGTATGATGGTTCCTCAAAAAGCTAAACTAGAATTGCCATATGACCCAGCAATTCCGCTTCTAGGTATTTAACCCAAAATAATTGAAAAGGGACTCAAACAGATTCTTTTTTTAAAAAAAATAAATTTATTTATTTATTTTTGGCTGTGTTGGGTCTTCATTGCAGCACGTGCGGGCTTTCTCTAGTTGTGGCGAGCGGGGGCTACTCTTCGTTGCGGTGCATGGGCTTCTCATTGCAGTGGCTTCTCTTGTTGCAGAGCATGGGCTCAGTAGTTGTGGCGCACAGGCTTAGCTGCTTCACAGCATGTGGGATCTTCCTGGACCAGGGCTCAAACCCGTGTCCCCTGCATTGGCAGGTGGAGTCTTAACCCCTGTGCCACCAGGGAAGTCCTCAAACAGATTCTTGTATACCGATGTTCATTGCAGCATTATTCACAATATCCAAAAGTAGAAACAACCCAAATGTCCTTCAACAGATTAGTGGATAAAAATACATACCGTGGAATATTATTCACCTATAAGAAGTTCTGATACATGCTGCAACATTAAACTTTGAAAACATTATGCTAAGTGAAAGAAACCAGAAACAAAGAGACAAATATTATGTGGTTCCACTTGTATGAAATGTTTAGACAGAAAGTAGAATAGAGGCTCCCTGGGGCCGGGGGAAGGGAGGAAAGGGGAGTTATTGCTTAATGGGTACAGAGTTTCTGCTTGGAATGATGAAAAAGTTTTGCAAACAGTGGTGATGTTTGCACAATGTTGCAAATATAATTAATGCCACTGAGTTGTATACTTTAAAATTGTTAAAATCAGAAATTTCATGTTATATATATTTTATCACAATAAAAAAGTTCAAAAAAAATAAACTTCTTTTTCTTAGCCAAAGAAAACTTTTTAAAAACAAGCAAGACTGAACAATATAATGTATAGGCATAGATGCCAAGAAGACAAAAACTTTATTTTTTAAAATTTTAATAGAACAGAAAACAAAATGTAAAATGTTACCTCTCATAGGGAGGCAGAAAGAAGGCATAAGAGAGAAGCACATAGGTAAATATAAACATAAATAAATTATTGTTAATGATCCAACTTTTGGGCTGGGTATAGGTTCATGAAAGTACGCTTTATTGTGCTTTATTTTTAAAAAGACATATCACACATACACATATATATATCACATGTAATACTTATAGGTATCAAATAACATTTAAAAATATGAAGGAGGGGGAAATCATGTGATAGACTTATTAAGAAGCCAAGCCCAGGCCCCTCCTTCCAGAGATTTTGATTCGATAGGTCTGAGCAGGGTCTACAAATCTGCGTTTTAAATGGCCATAACTTCTCCCAGCCCCGTATGCACGCTACTGCGCGACGGTGCAGCTGCATGGTCCTATGAAATGGAGGGGGAGGCTTTCTCTTTGGGCTGCAGCTACCCCTACTAAGGGATCTAAAATGAAACATTTCTGGGGACATCTCTGGTAGCACAGTGGTTAGGACTCCGCACTCCCAATGCAGGGGGCCAGGGTTCAATCCCTGGTCAGGGAACTAGATCCCACATGCATGCTGCAACTAAGAGTTCGCATGCCACAACTAAGGAGACCGCAAGCCGCAACTAAGACCCAGAGCAACTAAATAAATAAAAACTTTTTAAAAATAAAATAAAATAAAATGAAACATTTCTGACCACCACTATAGAATAAAAATTCAGGTGCACAAAAATTTGCATTTCTCTTTCCAGCAAAACCTGAACTCTATTACACCAACCCCTGCTCTTGGGCAACAAGGGAAATTTACAGCCTCCCTGCCCTGGGCATCGTTTATTAGCTTGACAATAAAAAGTGTCCAGCCCAAAGGCCTTCGCTCTTAATTGGGAATCACGATGGGTCAAGATGAGGAGATGGAAAGCGAGAAGCCTCCGTGTAGCCGGCCATAGGAAGTAGTGAATACATTTTATAGGGAGAACAGAAAGCAGAAAAGTTTAAAAGATCAATAAGTCAGGACAGCAATTAGTGGAGGAGCTCAAAGGGCAAAGTTTTGACTTTGGAAGAAAAAATTATTTTTAAAAGTTTGTTCTGCCAATATGGAAGTCTTGAAATTTTGTAAGCTACAGAAAAATAAAAATAAGAAAAAGTTCTCCCATTATTTCACCACCCCAAGACCCAAGACAGCCAGTAACTAACCACTATTAACACTTTAGTGTCACTTCCTTCCAGGCTTTTCTCTGTACACATTTTTACATAGTTTTGATAATTCTTTATACAGAAATTTTGCGTGGTCTGCCTTTTTCACCCAATGTTATAGGCATTTTCCATCTTGCAGCAAATCTCTTTAAAACCATTTTTAATGCCATATTATATTTCTAACTTAAATATCCCCTCATTGTTGCAAATTTAAGGTGATTCTAATTTGTCTTTTATAAATATCTTATATAAACACAGGGAGGTGAGGTAGGAGGCCAGGCTCACTTTATTCCATATGGATATACAATTGATTCTGGCATCATTTACTAAAAATCTTAAGTGTTCAGCTTGATGAATCTTTATATAACTCCTGTGTAATCAACACTCAGATCAAGATTTAGAATATTTCCAGCCCCCAAGAAGCCTGCTTTGGGTTCCTTCCAGTCAACACCCAACCCCCAAAAAGCAACCATTGTTCTGACTTCTCTATCTTGATAGAATAAGTTTGCCTGTTCTTGAACTTCATATAAATAAAAGCAAATAGTAGTCATTCTTTGTTTCTGGCTTCTTTTGCCCATCATTATGTATGTGAGAATCATCCATGTTGTCATAGTAGTTTACTTCTTTTTTTTTCTTTCATTGCTGAGAAGTATTCCACTGTATGAATAAACCACAATTGATTTATCCATTCTCCTGTTTATGGATGTTTGAATTTATTCCAGTTCAGGGCTATTATAAATAAAGCTGCTTTGAACATTCTTGCATGTCTTTTGGTGGATGCATGCACTCATTTCTCTTGGATAAATACTTTGTTGTGTCAACGGTAGGCATATATTTAGCTTTGATAGGTACTACCAAATGGTTCTCCAATATACACTCCCAGCAGCAATATGGCAAAGTTCCAGTTGATCCATATCCTCGCCAATGCATTATAATTTTAGCCATTCTGGTGCATATGCAGTAAAATATAATAATGACTTTATTTGCATTTCCCAGACATCAAATGATACGTGGAGCACTTTTTATATCCTGTTGGTCCATTTAGATATTCTCTCTATGAAATGTCTTTTCCTTGTTGATTTGTTAGGAGCTGGGTTTTTTTGTTTATTTTTAAAGATACTTTGAACACTAATCTTTTGTTAGGTAAATTTATTGTCAACATCTCGCATTCTAAGGCTTGTCTTTCACTCTCTTAATCGTGTATTTTGATGAACAGAAGTACAATTTTTTTTTTTAGTTTATTTTATTTATTTTTTAGTTTTGGCTGCGTTGGGTCTTCGTTGCTGCGCATGGGCTTTCTCTAGTTGCAGCGAGCGGGGGCTACTCTTCGTTGCGGTGCGTGGGCTTCTCATTGCTGTGGCTTCTCTTGTTGTGGAGCACGGGCTCTAGGCACGCGGGCTTCAGTAGTTGTGGCACACGGGCTCAGTTGTTGTGGCTCGCGGGCTCTAGAGTGCAGGCTCAGTAGTCATGGCGCATGGGCTTAGTTGCTCTGTGGCACGTGGGATCTTCCCGAACCAGGGCTTGAACCCGTGTCCCCTGAATTGGCAGGCTGATTCTTAACCACTGCGCCAGCAGGGAAGCCCCGAATTACAGTAGTTCTGAATTTTAATGTCCTAATTTATCAGCTTTTTAAATTTTATGGTTAGTGTTTTTTGTCCTGATTAAGAAATCTTTGCCTATAAGATTATGACAACATTCTCTTAAATTTTATTCTAGAAGTCTATCTTCATATTTAGGTCTATGATCCACATGGAATTAATGTTCATGTATGATGTGAGATAAAAGTTCAGGTTCATTTTTTTCCATATAGATAAGCAATTGCTCCAGTATCATTTACTATAATGATCATCCTTTGCTCCTAATTTGCAGTGGTATCTTTGTTAGAAGTTAGATGACCATATATGTGTTGGTCTCTTTCTGTATTTTTTATTCTGTTCCATGAATCTATTTGTTTAATCTTAGGCCAATGCCACAGTCTTAATAAGGAGTAGTTAACAGTAAATCTTGCTATCTGGTATTTCAGGTGTTCCAAATACATTCTTCTTCCTCAAGATTGGTCTGACTGACTACTCTAGGTCCTTTGCACTTCATCCTCATATAAATTTTATTTTTTAATTAATTTTTATTGGAGTATAGTTGATTTACAATGTTGTTATTTTCTGCTGTACAGCAAAGTGAATCAGTTATACATATACATATATCCACTCTTTTTTAGATTCTTTTCCCATATAGGCCATTACAGAGTATTGAGTAGAGTTCCCTGTGCTATACAGTAGGTCCTTATTAGTTATCTATTTTATATATAGTAGTGTGTATATTTCAGTCCCAATCTCCTAATTCATCCCTCCCCCCCCTTACTCCCTGGTAACCATAAGTTTGTTTTATACATCTGTAACTCTATTTTTATCTTGTAGGTAAGTTCATTTGTACCCTTTTTTTTAGATTCCACATATAAGCAATATCATACCATATTTGTCTTTCTCTGTCTGACTTATTTCACTTAATATGACAATCTCTAGGTCCATCCATGTTGCTGCAAATGGCATTATTTCATTTTTTATGACCGAGTAATATTCCATTGTGTGTGTATGTGTGTATATATATAGAGAGAGATAGCTATAGATATAGATATATAGATATAGATATAGATATAGATATAGATATAGATATAGATACACACCACATCTTCTTTATCCATTCCTCTGTTGATGGACATTTAGGTTGCTTCCATGTCCTGGCTGTTGTAAATAGTGCTGCAATAAACATTGGGGTGCATGTATCTTTTTGAATTATGGTTTTCTTTGGATATATGCCCAGGAGTGGGATTGCTGGATCATATGGTAGCTCTGTTTTCAGTTTTTTAAGGAACCTCTATACTGTACCAACTTACATTCCCACCAACAGTGTAGAAGGGTTCCTTTTTCTCCTCACCCTCTCCAGCATTTATTGTTTATAGATTTTTTGATGATGGCCATTCTGACTGGTGTGAGGTAATACTTCATTGTAGTTTAGATTTGCAATTCTCTAATAATTAGTCATGTTGAACATCTTTTCATGTGCCTCTTGGCCATCTGTATGTCTTCTTTGGAGAAATGTCTATTTAGGTCTTCTGCCCATTTATTGATTGGGTTGTTTGTTTTGTTTTGTTTTATATTGAGCTGCATGAGCTGTTTGTATATTTTAGAGATTAATCCCTTGTCGGTCTCTTTGTTTGCAAATATTTTCTCCCATTCTGTGGGTTGTCTTTTCATTGTGTTTATGGTTTCCTTTGCTGTGCAAGAGTTTTAAGTTTAATTAGATCCCATTTGTTTATTTTTGTTTTTATTTTCACTACTCTAGGAGGTGGATCAAAAAAGATCTTGCTGCAATTTCTTGTACCTCTTTCATTAGATTTATTCCCAAGTATTTGATTTTTAATGCTATTGTAAATGATATTTTAGTTTAATGTGCTAATTGTTTATTACTAATATAGGAAAGTACAATTTATTTTCATATATTGACTTGTATCCAGCAATCTTGGTAAATTCACTAATCAAATCTAATACTTTGATTAATGTTCTACATTTTTAGGTACACAGTCATGCCATTTGCAAATAATGGCTCTTTTACCTCTTCTTTTCCAATCTTTAACCTTTATACCTTATTTCTTTTTCTCACTTTATTGCACTAACTAGGATTTTCATTACAGTGTTAAATGGAAGTAGGGAGTGGACATCCTTGTCTTGTTCCCAAACTCAAGAAGTCAGAAAACATTCAAAATTTCACTCTTAAGTTAGTTGTAGGCTTGTTTTGTTTTGTGTTGTTTTGAGGTTGTTGTTTGTTTGTTTTTTTTTAGGTATCCTTTATAAGATTAAGGAAATTTCTTTCTATTCTTAGTTTGTTGAAGTTTTTTTTTTTTTTAACATAAAGAGATGTCAAATGCTTTTTCTTTATCCACTAAAATCTTCTCTTTATTGTGTTAATGTGGTGAATTACATTGATTGATTTTTGAATGTTAAACCACCCTTGCATTTCTTTTTTTTTTTTTTTAGAAATTCACGTTCTTTTATTTATTTATTTATTTATTTATTTATTTATGACTGTGTTGAGTCTTCGTTTCTGTGCGAGGGCTTTCTCTAGTTGCGGCAAGTGGGGACCACTCTTCATTGCGGTGCGCGGGCCTCTCACCATCGCGGCCTCTCTTGTTGCGGAGCACAGGCTCCAGACGCGCAGGCTCAGTAATTGTGGCTCACGGGCCCAGTTGCTCCGTGGCATGTGGGATCTTCCCAGACCAGGGCTCGAACCCGTGTCCCCTGCATTGGCAGGCAGATTCTCAACCACTGCGCCACCAGGGAAGCCCCCACCCTTGCATTTCTGAAATTAACTTCAATTTCTCATAATGTAGTAGAATTTTTAAATATTGCTGGGTTTCATTTGCTGATTTTTCTAAAGGATTTTTCCATCTGAGTTCATGGTAAATATTGGCCTATGATTTTCCTTTCTTGTAATGTCCTTAACAAGATTTCATATTAAGGTTATGTTGATCTCGTAACACAAGTTGGGGAGTGTTCCTTATTTCTCTATTCCATGAAAGAGCTTATGTAGGATTGACACTATTTCTTCCTTAATTGTTTGGAGGAGTTTGGTAATGAAGGCCTACAGGCCTATAGTTTCCTGTGGGAAAACTTAAAATTTCAGATTGTTTCTTGAATAGATAAGGGACTATTCAGAGTTTCTGTTTTTTCTAGTGGTAGGTTGTGTTTGTCTAGAAATTTACCCATTTCAGCAAAGTTGTCAAATTTATTGGCATAAAGCTGTTTCCACCATTACTCTATTATATTTGTAATATCAGTAGGATTAGTAGTGATGCCCTGTCCTGATATTGGTAATTTGTGGGGGCTTTTTCCCTTTTTTCTTGAAAAATCTTGCTAAGGATTTATCGATTTTATTCATCTTTTCAAAATTCAAACTTTTGCTTTAGTTGATTTTTTTCTATTGTTTGCCTCTTTTTCTTTCAATGATTCCCACTCTTAACTTTATTATTTCCTCTTTTTTTCTTACTTTAATTTTTTAATTTTCTTTTTTGAACTTCTTAAAGCAGAAACTTTTATCAATTTTAACTTTTCATTTCTAATGCATGTATTTAAAACTACATATTTTCCCCTACATGCTGCTTTACCTATATCCCATAAGTTTTCATATAATTTTTATCTATCAGTTTTAAATATTTTCTAATTTCCATTTTATGTCTTGTTCATTCCATGATTATTTAAAAGTATGCTGTTTAACTTGCAAACATTTGGAGATTTTAAAATTATTTTTCCACTGTTGATTTCTAGTTTAATTCCACAGTGGTCAGAGAATATACTCCATATGATTTTGATCCTTTGAAATTTATTGAGACTTGCTTTATGGCCTAGCATATGACCTGTTTGGATAAGTGTTCCATGTGTAGTTAAGAAGACAGCAGTTCTTGGGTATAGTGTTCTAAAAGTGTCAATTAGGTCAAGTTTGTTAATTGTGCTGTTCAAGTCTTGTATAGCCTCACTGAGTTGTTTCCTGCTTTTTGTGTTAGTTACTGAAAGAAAGATTATAAATTTGTCTATTTTTTCTTTAAGTTCTGTCATTAGGTACATACAAATTTAGGTTTGTTACATCTTCCTTTTAAGTTGACTCTTTTTTTTTTTTTTTTTGGCTGCATTGGGTCTTAGTTGTGGCACATGGACTCTCTCATTGAGGCGCACGAGCTCAGTAGTTGTGGTGCGCGGGCTTAGCTGCCCCGCAGCATGTGGGAACCTAGTTCCCTGACCAGGGATCGAACCCACGTCCCCTGCATTGGAAGGCGTATTCTTTACCACTTCACCACCAGGGAAGTCCCTAAGTTGACTCTTTATCGTTATGAAATGTCCTTGTTTATCTCTAGTAATTTTTCTTGCCATAAAGTCTCTTGATCTGATGTTACTCAAGACACACCAACTTTCTTTTGGTTAGTGTTTTCATGGTATATTTTTTCTATCTATTTACCATATAATTGGTATTTGATTTTTTAAATCACTTCTGACAATCTTTGCCTTTTAATTGGAATGTTTCATTTATTTACCTTTAATGTAATTAATAGAATTGGTTTCATCTACCATCGTGCTATTTGTTTTGTATTTAATCCTTAAGTTCTTTTCTCTTTATTTCTCCTTTTCTGCCTTTTTTTCTTCGTATTACTCAGTTTTAAAAAATATCCTCTATTAACATTTTTGGTTATATATTCTTGTATTATTTTTCTAGTGGTTACCCCAAAGATTTCAAGGTATGCATCCTTGACTTATTATAATCTGCTTTAAATTAATGCCTTTACCACTCCCCAAATAATACAAGAACTTTACAATTTAAGTCTCTTTACCTTCTCCCATTCTTTATGCTACATATTATAACTCCCATAATCATTTTTTAAAAACAGTTGCTAGCAGGTAGATATGATATAATTTGAAATGTGAGTAAATAGAAGCCAAGAAGACAAATTCACTGTTGTGGAAATTAAAAGGAAGGGATAAAATCAAGAGAATTTTCAGAAAAACAAATTGTAAAACTCAGTGAGTGATCTAATATGAGGAGGGCAAAGGAAAGACAAGGCTTGAAAATGACTCAAGGTTATAACCTTGAGACTCAGGGTCTCAAGGGGATAGATATGAAAAGACTAGGACTGGGATTTGGCGTGTGTATGGGAAGAGAAAACACTGAGCTCAAGTTTTGAAATGAATGTTATGTAAAATTGGGGTGTGAAGGATGAAGCAGAGGACCAGATTTGGAAATCATCTAAATATATAACAATTTTACTAGAAATTGCATGAGGAATGAGTTTATCAGGGCACCAAATATAAAAGGAGGCATATTCATTCATTCATTCATTCATTCATTCATCAAATATTTATCAAGTGTCTACAATGTGCCTACATGTCCTAAGTGCTGAGGACATAACAGAGAACAAATCAAACAAAACCCCTGCCCTCCTGGAGCTGACATTCTAATGGGAATATAATGGATGCTTAGTGGTTGGAGTTAAAAAGACATCATTAATTGAGACAGAGGAGTATGCAGTATATAAGCAGAATCTGTAAAGATGCTGTCCATGAAACCTAGGAGTTGAAGAAAAGCTTGAATAAGGCAGAAATACCGTACTTCAATGGCTCCCAAACTTTGCTGTACTTTAGAGTCTCCTGGGGAGCTTTTAAAAATCCTGATGCCCAGGTCATACCCCATCCCTGTTACATCCGAATGCATGGGTGTAGGCGCCAGGCACCAGCATTTTTTAAAGATAGCCAGGTGATTCCAAATGCAGCAGAGTTTGGGAACCACTGTCATATTTCATCGAATTTAATATGCTATGAAATGTAAGAAAGAGAAAATTCTGCCAATTAAACTCTGACAAAATGCTTAAGATACCATCAATGCAAGATGCATCTCAATTTCAGAAGTGTTATAATGGAACAATAATCAGCATCTTAGAATTGATGAGACTCTCTGGTCACAAGTGCATGGGCAGCCATGGAATGAGACCATTGGATTTTCCCAGGAGTGCACATGACTTTAGAACAGAATGATTAGTTGGGTGTTGAATTCAGAACAGCACATGTTGTTCAAAATTTCAGTTCATCTTGATAAGAAAATTAAACAAAGACGTTCCTGCTGTTATGCCTCTTTCTAGGTTATCTCCAAATTTCAGTTCGTCTTGATAAGAAAATTAAACAAAGATGTTCCTGCTGTTATGCCTCTTTCTAGGTTATCTCCCTTTTCCTCAGGGACCAGGAACTACGAAATCCTAGTGTGCCCAGAACATGGACATTGGTTCCCAGAGATACTTCCTTAGTGCCAGCAATTCTCTTTGCAAAAACTGGGCCACTGGCAGACATACAAACAGATATTTTAAGCCTTTTAAAAAGCTTCTCTAAACTAGCACCAACCCTGACACTTTATAAATGAGGAACTTCCAAGTTTCAGACTTCTAAATCAAATATTATCCTCAGACCAGCTTCCTATCAGTAAAGACAGCCAACCAGAGATGGTAAACCCACAGTCTGTCAAAACTTCAAACATAATCTGCCTTCCCCAGGATGAAATTGGTCAGAAGTCAGAGTGTAAGGATCTTAGGATAAGTTTTAAAAACTATATTCCAAAGAGTTCATATAAACTTTCCTCAGTTTCTCCAACTGCATTCATAGGACAGAAAGCAAGGACTTCTTCTAGGTCCCAGGAAACAGGTAGGGGCCAGGTTGGCATTTGTTTTTCACCTTAATCACTACACCCAGCAGTGCCCGACACACACACACACACACTCAGTTCAGTTTGCTGAATTGAACGGGTGGTAAACAGAGCCTCTGCCCTCAAAGAGTTCAGAGTGGTGGAGAAATGAGTACTGCAACATAATTAAATGCTGCCTGTCACATCAGCTTCTATCTGCAGTAAAGAGCAGGCCCTCAGAGGCGTGAAAGCTGTTGGTAGAACCAGCCCTCCAAGTACCTCAGGAGAGTGGGCACCCGCCGCGTGATAATAACAGCTGACATTGTCAGAGTCCTTGCTGTGTGCCAGGCACTGCTGGGTGAGCTTTCTGTGTGTTTGTTCATGTAATTCTTCAACAGCACCTAAGCAATAGATCCTTTTATTATCTAATAACCGCATTTTTACAAATGGTTACAGAGAAGAGAAGGAACTTGCTCGAGGTAACACCGCTACCTTGAGGCAGGATTCAAACCTGGGCGGAGCCCTCGGCCACCTTAAGGTACTGCCTCCCCTACACGAGGGACCTCACTGGATTTTCAAGGCCCCTCACATAACCAGCCTTGAGTTCTCACAATTAGAGTCACTTTTAAGGGTCGACTAGGGACAAATCCTGTACTGAATTAAGACATTATTACCTGGAAGGGATAACAAACTTGCTAGCTAACCTCACTAGTCAGGGTAAGGATATCAGTTCTGAGTGGCTATCAAAGCCCATTAAGAATCGTGTGTATCATTAAAACCAGGACCCTGGCAGTGATACCCAGCAGAGAGGGCAGGGAAGACCCTAAAGCACTGGCACCCAAAGCTGGCGAAGCCTGATGCTGCAGAGGTGAGCCCCTGTCCAGACCCTGAGAGCACCACAGCGGGCAAGCAGGAAGAGCCACGTGGGCCTCGGCTGCAAAACGCATTAGGAAATAGACCAAGGAAACTGCCTGGCAAGCATTTGGGAACAGTCACCCCTGGGTGCCAGCCACATTCTGGGTGGAGTTGAGCCATCCACCCCAGTCCCATGACAGATCTCTCTAGATGGAATGGTGTTAAAATGGAGCTCTGCTTCTGAGTCAGTGCAAGAAATCAGGAGTTTGTGTAATTATGGCTCCAGGAAATAGTATGAAACTAGTCCTGGCCACAGAGAAATCAGCGTAGCTGCAACCTGCTAAGCCCCCAGGTGGCCCTCCTCTCTGCTAGGGAAGCCCTGGGCTCCTTCCTCTGTTGTTGGGTGTAACCCAGTGGATTCTGGCCAGTTGTGTTTGTACAGTTGACCCTTGAATAAGGGTTTGAACGGTGTGGGTCCACTTATACACAGATTTTTTTCAATAAACACGTACTACAGTACTGCACGATCTGTGGTTGGTTGAATCTGGGGACCATAAAGTTATACACAGATTTTTGACTGCACAGAGGTCAGTGCCCCAACCCCTGCGTTGTTCAAGAGTCAACGGAATTTGTATCTTCTGAGATTTGGAAAGATGGTGGAAAACTCAGCTATCTTCATCCCCAACACATGGCACGGCCACCGGCAGGAAGTAGGATCTCAATAAATGATTCTTGGAAGAATGAGTGAGTGAAAGAACAAATGAATAAGGGCCAGCTGTATTCACACACACACATGTGTATACATACATGTTTGTATGTGTGCATATAAATATATATTTGTATGGTTGTGTGTTTGTT
The DNA here is from genome assembly GCF_949987535.1 of Balaenoptera acutorostrata. Lineage (NCBI taxonomy): Eukaryota > Metazoa > Chordata > Mammalia > Artiodactyla > Balaenopteridae > Balaenoptera > Balaenoptera acutorostrata. The sequence goes on along the minus strand of NC_080082.1, from coordinate 15,298,707 downwards.
TTTTAATGGTTATGTTAGAGTCTCGACTGTAGTTGAAATTCTCATCTAACCAGCGTGAATTTTTTAGGATCCAAGACATGGATTCCACACTTTTTGCTCTGTTGAGGTAGGAAGGTGTCACTAGATCCAGTAACCCTACAAATTCCACATCCAATAGAATGGACGAAGCTCGGCAGGCTACCGGCTTCTCACATAACCAAGGGCTGAAATGGCAGCACCTCAGTTATAGCTTGCACTTGTCTGGGCAGGAAGTGGGTTGTGCTGCCCCAGGAGACCTTCTGACCCTCCAGGCACAGCTTTGTTCCTGGACCCAACCAAGTCGACCCTAGTGATTAAAGGGGTGGCAGGTGGTGCGGGCAGGTTGCGTTTACGTGCTGTAACTCTTTGTTTCCTGTGGGACACTTGCCAAATGTGGCTTTCAACACCCAGGAAGCCTCTCCCTGTCTGGCAAGAATGTGGGGAGTTTTCATGTTAATTGCATTTCCTCCCCAAAAGGCCCTGCCCTTCGGAGCCTGGACCCTGTGTTGCTGCCCAGGTATTTCACAAACACCCCCTGTCTGCCGGTGCTGGGTCATTCCCACCCTGCCCCTGCACACACACCTCGGCCCTGTCCACCGGTGTCCTCTGAGCTGTGACAGCCACACTAACTTCATTTCCCACATTTACAACCACAAGTTTCTTACAAAAATTTCCCTGACTGCCAAGATTCCACAGGTAACATGATAGTCTGAGCATATTCTCACACTGTGCTAGCACCAGAGATCTGCACCTGGAGGAAAGAGAAATCTTGACATGGGTCTTAGCCAAGTAGGAAGCAGATAACATATCTTCCAGGCAAGTACAAGACTACAGTAAGTCTCAATCTGGCTTCTTTATTAGCTGGGATTAAATTTGGCTAAATATGAGGGAAAACCCCAATTGACAGTGACTTAAGCACACAAGGTTTTATTTCCTCAAATAAAAGAGGTAGGGAAATAAGCAGACAGAGCTGGTATGAAGCCCCTTCCAACTTATGCCTCTGGGATGACCTTGATCCTCAGGTCTAAAAAGGCTGCCAAAGCTCCAGACATCATGATCCGGGCAGCGGCAGACTTCCCAGAAGTTGCACACGGTACTTTCATACGTATCTCACTGAGTAGAATTTGGTCATATATCCACATGCAGCTACAGCAGAGATCAAAGGCTAAAGGAAATATAGCCTCTATTCTGGGAATCCAGAATGTAGAACCGTTTATAAGACAACTCGCCTGATGTCTTCAGAGGTGACGGCTTCAGATTTAAAAAGACTAAAGAAACATACAGGTGAGTCTTGATTGACTCTAGAAGTTATTTTTAGGACAATGGGGAAACTTGGAATATGGACTAAATGTTAGATGATATTAGGAAATCATGGCTGTTTTCTTAGGTGGGATCATAGAGTTATGTTTTCATAGGAACATATCCTCATTTTTAGCAGATGCAGGCTATGAAGTACTTAGGAGTGAAGTGTCCTGACATCTACCGTTTCCTTCAAAATGGTTCATCAAAATACTGTATATAAATAGATTAAAAAGATTGGTAAGAAAAGCATGGAAAAGATAGAAGGAATTAATGAGTCTAGGTGGAGGGGGTATAGATGTTTGTTACACTATTCTTTCAACTCTTCTTATGTCTAAATGCCTTATAATAAAAATTGGGGGAGAGTAATTCTCTATTTGGTTTGGCTGTTCCACAGTCTTTTTCACATAAGGTTGACTACCTCCTGATGAACAGGAATGCTGTTCCTGTCGGCACTCTGGAGCCAGTCAGTTCAGAGGGTCTGAGGGTAGTGGGTTGAATCCTGAGTCTTAACCAGGGTGGATCTCAGAGTTTGTGGGTGTGGAGAGAGAAGACGGCATCTTGGCCCTCAACTTCTCCAAGGGTATCCCCTATCACCGAGATTTTAGCACAGCAGCAAGGATCCACAAGTCCCATCACCTATCTGAGAAAACAAATAGATAGAAAATGAATCCAAGACATCTTGTATAGCGGAGGGCTCAGTGGTATATCAGGATACTACTGGGTAGAGTAGAGCAAGTGCTCGACTTGAAATTAGGAGACTCTGTGCTCCCTCTGCCGTTTCTGCCCATATCATCTTGGGGCAGGCACTTAACTTCAGTTTCCTCATCTGTAAAATGCGGATCATAATCTCTACCTCACCTACCTCACACAAAGCTGTCTGAAGATCAAAGAAGACACTGTGTGTGATTTGCTGTAATTTGTGATTTGCTGGCTGGCACTGTGGTCCCTACAGAATGTCCCCCACTTCTATGGGGCTCTGAGCTTCGATCACTAGATCCCATTTGACCACCTTATTTCAGACCAATCAAGTGCCCAGGGCGAGTATCTATGAAAGCTTTTTTATAAAAAGTAATGGCACACAGGAAGTCTGTATGTTAAAAGAAGATGAACTTTTGAGGGAGAAGAGAAGGGAAAAGGGACTAATAATACTTCTCAGAGGTCCTGTAAGGCCTTTTACCTTCATCAGAAGGAGATACTCAGGCCCTGGGGCCCAGTTCTGCTGATTCCCAGCTGCCTGGTTTGGGGAGGTTATTTAATCTCTCAAAGCCCTCATTTTATCTGTGAATACAAGCACAGTAATACCTATTTGCAGGACTTTTAGGATGATTAGAAACATTAAAAATATTGTTTATTAAGAGATTAGGATGTGCTGAGCCATATTGCCCTTAGTATTTAATCCTCAGAACAGCCCTTTGAGATGGGTCTGTCCTCCCCATTTTACACATTAGGAGACTGAGGCCCACAAAAGTTACATGATGCCCACAGCAGGAGGAAAGACATGCAGGATCGCCTGAAACAAGTGAGAATGGGTGAACCCAGGGAAAGCTACACCCCTTCCGTTGCCCTTCCCTGCGGGGTTTTTTTTTTTTTTAACATTTATTTATTTATTTATTTGGCTGCGTCGGGTCTTAGTTGCGACACACGGGATCTAGTTACCTGACCAGGGATCAAACCCGGGCCCCCTGCAGTGGGAGTGCGGAGTCTTAGCCACTGGACCACCAGGGAAGTCTCCCTGTGGGTCTTATTTGAAGTCTCTTCTCTCTCTCTCCCAGATACGCAAACACACACACACACACAAATGGATGTGGCAATCACACTGGCTGCAGCCCAAAGTGGCTTGCTAAACCCACAATTCCTTTTTTCTTTTTCCACCAAGGAAGAGACATAATGGAAGCTATCTCCAGTGAGAAAGTGGAGAAGGAACAAGTTTATTCCAGGGCAGTACTTGAAAATCCCACTGTGGAGCAGCCTAAGAGGAAAGGGGCCCTCTCTTACAAAGTTGTAGAGAAAGTATAAACTGAACAACCCCCTCTAACAGCAATCTGGAGGTAACTATCAACATTTTAAGTGCACATAACCTTTGCCTGAGCGATACCATTTCTGGGAATCTATTCCACAGAAATTCTACTGGAAGAGCACAAAGATACATAAACCAAGAGACTCGCTGATGTACTGTTTGTGATGTGAAAAACAAACAGCCTACACGTCTAGCCATAAGCAAATACTGATATATCTGAGCTGTGGAAAACCAAAGGGCTGTTAGAAAGAGCAAGGTAGATTGAAGGGACGGACATTGAAAGACTCCATGATTATATGGGGAAAAAAAGCAAGTTGTGAAATAAGATTTAACTTACTACTTATATTTGACTAATGTGAAATTGGCAGGTGATGCACACAACAGAAAATGCAGGAGTCAATAATGTAAATCATATTAGCAGTTCTGCACACTAATCCACCCAACCGTCCTGGGCCTCACGGGGCATTGGCAACCTGGGCCTCCTCCCATGTGTCTCCCAGCACTGAGCTTCTCTGGGCTGAGTGTAGTTTCCAGCGTTAAGAAAAACAGGTACTCCTTGCACCACAGGGCCCCTGAGCGCAAGCCAACTACTCACGCTGGTGCTCAAGAGAAACAGCAGCCCGTTAAAGCGGTGCTAAAAGACAGGTTATCAGTCTCCAACAGAGAACCTTCCAAAGGGTAACTCTTCCCCTTTCCTTCCGCCTTTCCCTGAACAGTTCAGTCATAAAGCCATTAGTTGGCACAGAGCAGGGTAGGTGCCTGCAATGGCAGCACAAGAGGAGCAAGGGGCTCAAAGTAGAATATCAACACCCATACAGAACGAAGAGGGTGCCCACAAAGTGTGTGTGTGTGTGTGTGTGTGTGTGTGCGTGTTTGTAAGCATTTGGTGAGGAGCATCAGAGTCCTAGCTTATAAGGAAAGTGACCATGCAGGGGGACAGGCCAGCAAAAAAGTCAGAGCCTAAATGAGGTGAGGGGGATGTCTGCCCCCGGGAGCAGCCTGGGGCAGGTATCAGAGCTGTACAAAGTGAGGAGAGTGCCCAAGGGGTAAGGGATGGTGAAAGAGGTCAGGACCCAAGCAAGGAAGAAGGATGCCAGCACACGGTAGGGGGTGGAAACCAGAGATTACTTACATATGAGAGGACTGATCAAATAAGAAAAGAGTGTAAGTATAAAGGTAGGCAGGGTTTCCACAGTCAGAGAAGAGAGTTACAAATATGGGAAGGGAAGAAACTAGAATGAAACTTATGGTTTGGGATTGGAATTGAAGGTATCAGTCTGAACTCATGGTTTTCAATATAGAGAGATATAGAAATATAGATGTATGTGTACATGTATATTCCCTAGCTCTGTCCCTGGTCAGGGCACTAAGATCCTGCAAGCCGTGCGGTGTGGACAAAAAAAAAAAAAAAAGTTCTTTGTACTGTTCTTCTTGAAACACTTTTATATGTGTGTGATAGATTTTTTAAAAAAGACAGAATAGCTATGGGTATGTGCTTGCATATACAAAGAAAACTGACTGGAAAAATCTAGATGGATACAAAAGTTAACTGTGACTACCTCTGATATGTGGGATTGTTTGAGGGGGGAAGGAGGTAGACGACATTTATTTGGGGGCTATACTGTTTAATTCATGAATAGGTATTATTTTCATACTAAGATTTTTTTTAAGAGATTATTACCTCTATTTTTTAATTATTTATTTATTTATTTATTTTTGGTTGCACCAGGTCTTAGTTGCTGCATGTGGACTCCTTAGTTGCGGCTCCAGGGCTCCACAGTTGTGGCTCACCAGCTCCTTAGTTGCGGCACACGGGCTCCTTAGTTGTGGCATGCAAACTCTTAGTTGCAGCATGCATGTGGAATCTAGTTCCCTGACCAGCGATCAAACCCGGGCCCCCTGCATTGGGAGCACAGAGTCTTATCCACTGCACCACCAAGGAAGTCCCTAAGATTCTTTTTTAAGAAACAGGAAAAAGATCTTTATAAAAGACAGCAGGAGACTGACGGTTGGCTTCTTGGCAGAGGCAGTGGGCAGAGGCTGAGGGCTGAGGCCGAGATTCAACGATGAGACAAGGACATATTACCTCTACAGCAGCTACAGGCCTCTCCACAGAGCTACCAAGAAATTTTAAAATCAAACCTGCACTGAGGTGAAGGGAATAAAGGCAATTTCCTGTTGGCTGCGAAGGCGTACTGACATCTACAGCACTTCCCAGCCGAGGTTTTCAACCTCCCATCACCATTTGCTTTTCAGTTTTGAAAAGGTTAGCGTTTCTCTGTTTCTTTAGTTAATGACTAGACCTCTTGAGCCTCTTGTCTAGTGTCTTCAAGCACCTCGAGAACCTGCCTGCCCAATGGCCCACAAGTCACAGATTTTTAAAGCAGGGGGACAACAAGCCCATTTTCTGAACTGTGTCTCTCCAAAATTGCCATGTTGAAATCCAGACTGGCAGTATCTCAGAATGTGACCTTGTTTGGAGACAGGGCCTTTACAGAAGTAATCAAGTTAAAATGACCAGCATGACCAGTGTCCCTCTAAGAAGAGGTCAGGACCCACAAACACAGAGGGAAGACCATGTGCAGACACAGAGAGGACGGCCATCCACAGCCCTATTCTTGCAACTTTTATCTAAGTTTGAAATATTTTCAAAATACAGTTAAAATTTTAAATAAAAATAAAGATAGAATGAAAGAGAGTCAAGCTCCTGGGAAGCTCACTACAGATCCCGGGGGAGCAGAGGCCTGGAAGGACCTACAGGATCTGGGCAAGAGGGCTGGGATTTAAATCCAGTTTTTAAATGACTTTATTTTACCATGATTTTCCCTCCAAATGTCTAATGTCCTTGTAACATTAAAGGATCCTGGGATTTGAATCTAGAAAGAATCATGGATGCAGTTCCTGTCGGACAAGTGATTGAAGAAAGCCTTGCATTGCTTCTGGTGACCCTCATGCTTGGCTTTTACAGTCCAGCCGGAGGAGGGGCCCCTGTGGTTTGGGGATGTGGTCTCCTCTCTCCATCAGCCACAAAGGCTCGCTTGATTTAGCGGGACGGTTCCAGATCAGGCTTCCCACCGACCCATCCTCACTTCCGATGATCTGCTCCAATGGCATCTGTGACTCTCGTAAAACCCTGCTCCCTGGAAAAAGAAAACAAAGCAATTTCAGCAAATGGGAAAGGAAAGGCCTGGCTCTTACTGGAAGCCCACATTCAACCAGGCTCTATCTAGTCCGTAACTGCACCTGCCTCGCTCTCCCAAATGCATGCTCATGCCCTGTACACTGTCTTCACCCTGGAATCTACCCAGGTCTTCAGGCCAGGGAGGGAATCAATTTTAAGTACTGACAGCTCCTGACATCAAGCCAGTGTTACTGAATTAACAGGAATGCCACCAGAACTCCTCGGCCCATAAACACCATTGCCTTGGAAGTTAATCTTGAATTCCTTGGCACTGTTTGACCTTTGTGAAAAGAGCAACAGGGTAAGTTTCCCCTGCGTTTGGGGTGTACCCCTCAAATGCATTTTCAATGAAGAATAAAGACAGATGAATAGCATCCCCTTGATTTGAGTCATTCTGAGTTGATACCACATTAACTTTGCCTGGTTCAAGCCACAGGTGGCCCCACTCACTTCAAAAGGGCCTCCAGCTCCCGCTTGACTCTGCCCACCAGGGGCGGCCCCCGGTAGGTGAGGGCTGTGTACAGCTGCACCAGGGAGGCCCCTGCCCGGATCTTCTCCAGCGCATCCTGCCCGCTGCTGACACCGCCAACCCCGATGATGGGAACTCTGCCTGCAGAGAAGCACACAGCACACTGTGAGGAAGGCTGGGCGACAGGAGAGCCAGGAGCTGTTTGGCTGCAGCCCCGGCCCCCTGCCGAGTGCGGCAGTTCAGGAACCCCGATACCATCACAGACCCGGCGCCTGAGCCACACGTAGATCTGAAGACAGGGACACCAAATTCTTGCCTTGGGTGAGTGCATACATCTCCCTGATGGTTTGCGTTGATAAATCTCGGAGGGGCTTCCCACTCAGCCCTCCCATTTCAGAGCGCAGGGCCCCCTGGAGGCTGGCAGGGCGACTCACTGTGGTGTTCGTGACAATCAGTCCATCGATGCCCAACTGCAGTGTGAGACAGAGAAAGAGCCCCTCAGTCAGGGCACAACGGACTTGGAGAAGCTTCCCTGGGGGTCTGAGAGAGCAGCCGGGCTGGGCGCCCACACCTAAGGCCCCGGCAGCAAGAGCTAGACCAGGCCTCACTCACTGTGCTTTCTGGACAAGTGTCAGAGTGAGCCTCAACATGATAGTAACAGCCATCACGTACCAACCACCCGTACGGTTCCCCCAGGACACGGTTTAATCCTTAGAACAACTCAATCTAGAGTGTCCTGTCCAAAGCCTCCAGGTAGTAAGTGGTGGAACCAGGATTTCAACCCCGGACTGCCGGGCTCAGTCTGTGTTTGCGCTACTCTCCTATGACACAGAGACCCAGGTTTAGACTGAAGAAAGACAGACACTGCAGTCTGACCAAGACTGAAGGATGCACAGCCTTAAAGCCCTTGCTGAAGGAAGAGGAGGGAAGAGGAGGGAAGAGGCAGGAGAAAAGGACCCATTCAAACATTTATTGAAACATTTACTTTTTATTTCAGGCATACCTCATTTTATTGCACTTCACTTTATTGTGCTTCACAGATAACTGTTTTTTTTTTTTTACAAGTTTCTGGCAACCCTGCACTGTCAGATGATGGTGAGCATATTTTCAGCAATAGTTTTTTTTTTTAAATCTGGATTATTACACCTCAAATATTTTAATAAAACAGAAAATAAGAATAAAGTATTTTTTAATTAAGGTATGTACATTGTTTTTTTAGATGTAATGCTATTGTGCACTGAACAGACTACAGTATAGTGTAAACATAACTTTATATGCACTGGGAAACCAAAAAGTTCATGTGACTTGCTTTATTGCAGTGGTCTAGAACTGAACCCGCAATATCTCTAAGGTCTGCCTGTATATGATAAATTACATCCTGACAGCCCTCCATATAACAGAAAGGAAACCACAAAGACTGCCATGTGGGCTAACCCAGCTGGCCAGGTGGCCTGTACAGGCAATGAAGGGCATCCCCCAGGCACCGACCCTCACCTCTCTCACCACACTGGCAGTATCCTCCTTGTCCTGGGCCGTGAGGTCAGGAGCGATCTTCACCAGCACGGCTGGCTTGTGCGCTACCTTCAGGGCATCCCTCTCCTGCAGCACCTAGAGCAACATGGGGCCAGAGACGCGGACCCCCGAGACTGCGGTTGACAGTATAACCGTGACCTGCAGCCACAGATCAGTGTGTTTGCACACTAGCTGTCAGAATAAAGCACCAGCAATTTCTCCTTTTCAGGAAACACCGCTCTCAATTATGCAAAAGACCCCATCAAGTCAGAGCTGATTCCACTCTCTTGAACCAAGGGATCCCCAAGAGTGAGTCCCTAATGTCACTGGCATTGGCTAATATGTCAAGGTTTATTTAGACTTTTGTTCCTAAAACAGACAGCAGATACTGTCACAAGCACGGTTTAATGAAAAGTCATTCTATTCATTCATTCAGTGTGCTAGATGCCAGGGACAGGGTGGTAAATGAGAGATGTGGTCCCTGCTCTCATGGACGTTGTGGGTTAACAGCAGGGATAGATAACTGAGCAGCTGACTAATACTGAGCACAATCAGTGTTATACAGGGAATCAGAGGGAAGCAAGGGGTCCTAACTGGTCCAGGTCTTAAGGACAACTCCTCGATAGTGGATAGCAACGTTGAAGCTTTGCCCTAGAGGATGAGCTGGTGGGACAGGCTTGTGGAGCGGGATGTAATTGCCCACCTTGGTCAGCAGGCGGCGCAGCTCGGCCTTTCCCTGAAGGCTCCTCAGCCCAGCCGTGTTGGGACTGGACACATTCACTACCAGGTAGTCAGCCAAGGGGCCCAGGACTCGAACCCCCTCTGCGTAGTCCGAGGCAGCGTCCACCGAGGTCTTATTCTTCCCCAGGTTTATTCCCAGTGGCAGCCCATCTGTAAATATCACTGGTCAGGATTTTGTCCCCACTCACCGTTTCCTGTGCAACATTTTGAAGCCGTCCTTGACCGAAGAGCCCACGAACAGCCTCCCAGGCTTTCCAACTCCAAATGTGACCTTTCCCGCGCCAGCTGACAAACGCTGACCTACGCACGGCGCTGTTGCCTGCGGACCAAGAACCGCGCCCTCCACCTTCACCTGCGCAGCCATGTTTGGGCAGCTCCTAGGATGTTTTACCGCTTTGTGCCCTTTTTCTTTTTTAAAATTTAATGAAAAATGGAGAAATTAGGAGTGCAAATACTAGTGTTTAAAAAGGTAGGGCTCATAAATGAAATACAACTGAGAAGAGACAGAAGTCAATAGCATGCCACAGGGGCAACTGTTTACTCTCAAGGGCTGCTTGTTAGACTTGGGTCATGTGCCTGGGTGTGCAGTCGTGAAGAAAAAGCAAAATTAAAGGATATGTATAAAATAATGGAAAATATTTTCGATTCTCATGCCTAAAATGTAGAGGCATAACGGTTTTATAATTTCCATTCTCTGAGAAGGGACTCCCCCTTGTAACTGGGGTGACCACACATCTCCGTGCTCCCAGGACAGCCCTGAATACTCCTGTAGCCTGAGCATAATTATCCATGCCTGCATCCCTTCCACTCTCAAAAGTATTGTCTCAATTTGCACAGTAAGTAATATGGTCACCTTACTTTAAAATCCAGGGAATTATCACCTGACTTGTATTTTCGACTTTCAGTGTGTTTCTGAAATGTATTTTTCTATGTGTGAAAGCAAGGGCTTGTCTGTACTTGACTTCTCCTAAGATACTACCTTATCTGCAAAGGCTAAAGTATATCCATGGTACCACCTGCTTTTTCCAGCTAACTGGGACATCCAGTTAGCTCACAAAATGTATGTCAGGTCAGGGAGGATCAAAGAACAACATCCAGTACTGCTAACTACCTTCTCATACCTTAAATGCAGTCACCTGTTTTATCATCAGCTTGAAAGTAAATGAGATTCGTGTCACTCACTTCATGGGTGGAAGGGAGGCGAGGGGATTAGCATCCAATTAGACAAATTATATCACAAGGTCTCCAAGCTTCCCAAATCAAGCGAAGATGGTTTGGAAACTGTAATTCTTTTCCACACAGGTAAGTAGAGAATATCACTTTCCTGTAGCCAGTGGATCTTTCATTAGTAGTCCTTTGCCCCAAATGACAAGATTTTGGAGTTAGACAAAAATTGCTGAATCACTCTATCCGCAAAGGGCACCATAGCTCTTAACAACTCATGTTGCTTGGCATGATGCTAGCAATAAGCTGTCTTCAAGGCTTCCAGCTGCTGGGAAACACTATGTGCAGAGCTCTGCTATGGGATTTTGTCTCACTCCAAATGTTAGCACCAGAGTGGCGGGTGAGGGAACGGGCAAGGGAGACCAGGGGAGAAAAGTGGTATAAGGGGCACTGTGAACAGTTAAAAGAAGGAAAGGGAGACAAGAAGGCAGGAGAGTATCACAAACCATGAAAGTCCTATCATGACCTTCAAAGCCCACAAGTGGCAAGGTTTACAGTATAGCAGGGTCTGGTTCTGCCAAAGCCAGGGAATTCCAAACAAGGTCATTTCCTACTCCCCAAATCAGAGATTGCTAACTGCCTCGGCCCTTTCAATCTCGTGTTCAGAAATGAATCCAATACCGCAGGTTTTTCTCATCTCACCACCAGGACATCTAATGAGGCTAAACTCCTGGAAGGAGTTCCAGAAAGGCCCACCAAGGAAGATGGCCACAACCCTAGAGGACACCTGGGAAGGTACAGTGAGGATGGCATGGCGCCAAGACCACTATGTTCACCCCAAGGGACAGCAAGGCAGAGAGCCCCAGGGAATAAGCATCAGCACCTCCGAAGGCAGCCTTCAAAAAGGCATGGTGTGGACTTCCCTGGTGGCACAGTGGTTAAGAATCCGCCTGCCAATGCAGGGGACACCAGTTCGAGCCCTGGTCCAGGAAGATCCCACATGCTGCATAGCAACTAAGCCCATGCGCCACGACTACTGAGCCCGCGTGCTGCACCTTCTGAAGCCCACACGCCTAGAGCCGGTGCTCCGTGACAAGAGAAGCCACTGCAATGAGAAGCCCGTGCAATGCAACGAAGAGTAGCCCCTGCTCACTGCAACTAGAGAAAGCCCTAGTGCAGCAACAAAGACCCAATGCAGACAAAAATAAATTAATTAATTAAAAAAAAATGCATGGTGTTTCCAAATAAGTCATGAAGGATATTTTCCCCAATGCCGGGAGAAGTTATCTCTGAGTAGGGAAGAGTGTGAGTAATTTTAATGTTCTTCTTTATGCTTCCCTGCATTTACTAACACTTCTATAATTAGCATGCATTATTTATATAATGGACAAAAGGACAACAGAGCAGGATGTACGAAGACGGCGCCCAAGCCCTGCTCGCATCTTAACTGCCTACATGATCACAGAGCAGCCACTCTGCACTGCTTATTTCCAAGCTGTCCCAGTTTGACACAGGTTACATAACGAGGCAGGAACTAAGTGTATCTTTGCTCAATTGCGAAATTCAGTTAAGAGCTTGGAGGGTGTGGTGGAGCCAGGAAAATTCCTCTAGCAGAGGAGCCCTGAGTTCCACGCTGTTTTTTCCTATTGTTCAATCACGTTCATTTCACTAGGAATGTTCCTGACTTTCTCCCACAAGTTTCCTTCCAACAACTGAAGAACAGCCCTCTGAGGCAGGCCCCCTTTACCTTCTGTGAGCCTGGCCTGCGTCTGCTGTCTGGCCCGTAACCTGTGTTCCACCACTGAGAGTCCGTGACTGTTGAATCCGTATCTGTAGCACAGAAGAGCGTTAGGGAGGAGATAAGGTTAGAGCGCTCAGGCAGAAAGCAAAGACTCTGGAGAGACGGCTCCACGGCCATTTCCAACATATACTCATGATGTAAAAACCAAAGAAAAAAATCAGAGTCAGCTCTTAGACTTCTAAAGTCTAAACACCCCTGGAAGTCCTAGAGAACTTGCCAGAACACCATCAAATACAAAGGGAAAGATTAAAATTTGCCAACAAGCCACTTCGCCAACTAGCACTGTAAACAGCCCGGACCTGTCTGGATCCAGCCCACCCCTCCTTCCCACCCACCGCTCCCGCCCAGCGGGGCCCTCACCACTCTGACGACCCATCTTCCCACCTCCTGCCTGTGCCCCACGAACACGCCTCCTGGAACCCATCCTGCCGCTCCATTCCCCCATCCTTTCTACCTATTACATCACCCTCTTCCTGGCCCAAGTCAAATGCACCCTCTCCTCCTTGCATAAAGCTCCCAGACACAAACGATCCCTCACCTCCTGGCATTCATGGAGTGCTTTGTACCTACCCTTCTCCTAGCTTGGGATGTATGTATATGCTTCAGTTCCCCTACTGGGTTACAGTCTTCTCGAGGACAAGGGACACATCTCCTCCCTCACCTGCCACTAGACACTCCACAAAGGCTGGGCCTCGTCTCTCTTGCTCATCTCTACATCCCCAGGCCCACTGTGGGTTGTTGGCCTAATGGCCATCCCCACTCTCTTCCTCCTTGCCTGTGGAACCCAGCTCGCCTGACACAGGGTGAAAATGCCAATGACTCATTTCCCAGCCTCGCTGGCAACTCAAGAATGAACTTGAGACGGGGCTTGGTCACTGAGACACAAGGTGATGCCTACCAGGGAGCTTCTGGGAAAACATCTCCCCCCATATCCATACTTCCTTTCCCTTTCTGTTCTCTGATGTCCTCATGCGAGGACGTATGCTTGCAGCTGGGGTAGGCATCTTACAGACGAGAAGGGAAGGCCCACAGAGGTTGGACCAGAGTACTGACGCCACCCTGCTGCTCAACCAACCCTAAAACTGCCTACTTCACACGTTATGAGAAGAAAATAACAAACGCCTATTGTTTAAGCCACTTTGTTACTCGCAGCCAAAAACACCTAACAGATACATGTAGTTGTTGACTCATGTTCATTCAGCACCCACCCTGTGCCAGGCAGAGCAGGGGGCCTGGGCACACAAGTGCTTGGAGCTCAGGCCCGGCTCTCTTGTGCCACTTCTCACCCACGGGACTCTGCCAGGCACTGTCATCCTGGTACCTGCAGTTATTTGTGGCAGCCGAATCATAAACAAAAATTTTTTGCCCGAACATTCTGAAGATATTGATCCCAGCCTACAGGGGAAAGGTCAATAACTCGATGTCTAATGCTGGAAATTTTCCCCGAAACAAGCACGATAAAGCAGGACGTGCAGCCAAATAAACCTTCCACATGTCAGTCTCCCAGAAGGCCCTTCATGATCCCAGAGGTGCCTACCAACGCCCCCAACAAGGCTCTCAAAATTCTGTTACCGAAAAGAAGGAACTTCTTCACTCTCTGGGTTAGCCGTAGTGAAAACTGCCCAGGGATTACAAAGAGAAGGGCTTTACACAGTCTAGAAGGACCTCTCTTCCTAAAAGCAGCTGTCTATGTTGATTATTAAATTTCCCAGTTACTAAAGGCTGGAGCTGTGCTGTCAGGTGCAAGAGCCACTAGCCATATGTGGCCACTGAGAGCGAAGCCTGGCCAGTCCAAAGCAAGAGCGCTGTAAGGAAAACATGCTGGATTTCGAAGACTTGGTACAAGTGAAAGAAGGTAAATAGCCAGTCATTTTTATATTGCTTATATATTAAAATTATGATAGAGTATATTAAGTATTTATAATTAAGTAGTATAATAAATAACTTACAAATAATAATTAAATAGAATATATTATTAAAGTTAATTTCACCTGTTTCTTTTTGCTATTTTATTGTGGCTACTAGAATATTTTAAATTACATATAGGGCTCATATGCTATTTCTACTGGACAGAGGTGGGCTAGGACACTGGAGTAACAATGTGGAAAAAGCACAAACTCTAAAGTCAGATAAGCCAGCATCCGTTCCCAAGTTCTCCCGCTTCTGATCTCATGACTGTAGCTAAGTCGTGTAGCTCTCTTAACCTCATCGTGTATACGCGTTCAACTGAAATCATAAAACCTGCTTTTACGCCCGCACAGAGTAGATGCTCAACATGGTTCCAGAACATTCCAAATGACAGAAAAATGTCCACACTGTATGGCAGAAAAAACACCCTGAGTGTCCTGCTGGGAAGAAGGCTGCTCACCTACCTGTTAATGACGGCTTGGTCCTCAGGGAGGCGGAAGACCCTGGGTCTGGGGTTTCCTTCCTGAGGTTTTGGGGTAACACTGCCTATCTCAACAAAACCAAAGCCCATCTTGTAAAGTCCATCCACAGCTTCCCCGTGCTTGTCAAATCCTGCAGCGATTCCTACTGGATTTCGGAATTTATGGCCCAGGACTCTCACTTCCTAGGGAGAAGGAAACAAAGTCACAGGCACACAAGGCTATGTTGGTGTTTCTCAAAGCGTGGTCTGCGGCACACCTACGTCAGAATCACCTGCTTGTTAAACGTCAGATCCCAGGGCCCATCCCTGGACTAAGGAATCAGAATCTTTGGGGGAGGGTGGGGAAGAATGGAACTCTTTGGGAATCTATTTTTAACAGTGCTCTCCAGGTAATTCTGATGCCAGCCAGAGTTTGAGAACCGTCGGGCTTTATCATCACTGAGGAGAAAAACAGTGTTTCCACCATGGGTTGGGCAGGATATAGGTGCTGCCTTTTCCAATTACGGTGAAGAACTGTACCTTCTTAGCCACTATTTAGCCCCTAGATGGTGCTATTGTGAAACAGTCAGGCAGCAAAATCCTTTAATCTTAGTAAGTCAGCCCCCGCTGTGTCCCTCCTCAGCCAGGTGATACCAAGGCCCAGCAGTGTCCTCACGACTCCTGTGCTCAACTGAGCAGCACTGATGGCTGGGCCCCAGAACCAGGCTGGGCTGGAAGCAGGTTCTTCCCTGGCAGACATGGGGCGGATTCCTGATTGTTCTCTATAATGAAAGTGACTGGGGCCTAATTACTGTCAGGTCTAGCCTAACTCCTGAGTGACTTAGTATTCGCACCCTGATCTAGCCAACAAATCTAGAAGCAAGACAGATACGTTAAAATGTGGGAAAGGAATCGGGATGTCATAAAGTCAGCAGTTGCCAACAGAATCGTCACTGTCAGCTGATATGGCAGGAAAGCCTTTGCCAGGACTAGCAAGGACCTCCAAGGGTGGCACGATCTGGTCCTGGAAGCGGGAGGAAGCAAGGCTGCCCCGAGGAGGGGAAGAGGAGATGGCAGTGCGTGTGTGCACGCGGTGCCTCGGGGACTGGGAGGATGGCAGGGTGGCCGCACTGGGGCCCTGGGGGCCGTGCTGCAGGACGGGTCTCTCGGCCCCGGCTGCTCGACAGGCTCCCTGGGCAGCCTTCAGTCCTCATGCCCAGAGATGACGGTCAAATGCGGCTGGCACCAAACCGGAGCATCTGCGTACAGGTCTCCCTCGCTTTTCCGAAGTTCTCTTTATGCCACTTTGCTTTTACGAAAGACCTACATTTGTACCTGTTTTCTCTAACCAATAGGAATCCGAAGAGGATTTTCACTTTTACAGAAAAAGGTGCCACATGTGCTCAAAACTGCAGGATGGGAAGTGAAAGGGATTCTAAGACAAAAAGGGAAAATGTAGAGAAGGCCCCTTTGATTGATAACAGTGACCCTTCCCCAAAGAGGTCTGAGTGCTTCTTGTTTGTGTTTTCTTCATGTTCACATCATTCTAATGTCCCCCATTTGGTAAGAAGTCTCCTAAATGGAAACTGTCTGGGCTTGCACGAGGATGTAGATTCTAGGAGGATGTGGATTCTTGCACTTTGTTCGCTGCGGAAACCCCAGCACACAGAAGAGTAAGGGGACACGGTGTGGCCCCTGTGTTGAATGCAGGACGGAATGAGGCTGGGACAGGAGTCGTATGCTTTCCTCAAAGGGCTTGGCTAGACATGCCTACATCACATTAGATGTTAGTGATGCTGGCATGCTTCCCTTTTCAGCAGAGGTGAACACTGAGCTACCCGAGACCTCCGCGAGGCAGGATGGTGGCTAACGGACGGATGCTGAGCCAGACTCCATGGGTTTGATTCCTGGCTCAGCCACTTCCTAGCTGTGTGCATTTGGGTAAGTCACTTAACTACTCTGCACTTCAGTGTTCCTGATCTGTAGATGGGGATGACGGTTTGGGGTGGGGGGGCTAATTTGAGACTCTGGTTTTCAAAAGGATCAGCCCCAGCTAAATAAATTAGGGAACTTTGACCTTGACCCTCGTATCTATCGCACAAGGTGTTATAGGAGTACCTACCAGCATGTCAGAGTCTTGAAACGTGGCACGAGGAAGGAGCCCCAGGGAGGTGACGTGAACAGCCAGCCTGTGGGCTGCCTCGGGGTCCAGCAGCCCCTGCAGAGCCGGCATCAAGTGGTCCGCGTAGAATCGTTCATCCCCCGTGGCCGTCAGGTAGGAGGCGAAGAGAAGTCCTCCGCCCCCCAGGATCACCATGGCATCCTGGGCCCGCTTCTGGAAAAAAGAGCCAATGGGGCCCCGTCAAGGCCAGGCTGTAGCACCTTCTCTGAACCCTTTACACGATTTACACACACACAGAGGACATAACATGCAGTGATGTCCGTGGCCTTCTGCTAACGCTGGTCTCCTTGGGTTCTTGCTCACGTATTGCCTCTACAGTCAGAGGCTGTATCTGCACTTCTGCTGACATGCACTCCTCTAGCCCTGAAGGACTCCAGGCCAGGAATTTCAAGAGGGGCAAGGCTTCCCTGGTGGCGCAGTGGTTAAGAATCCACCTGCCAATGCAGGGGACATGGGTTCGATCCCTGGTGCGGGAAGATCCCACATGTCGCAGGGCAACTAAGCCCGTGCGCCACAACTGCTGAAGCCTGCACGCCTAGAGCCCGTGCCCTGCAACGAGAAGCCACCGCAATGAGAAGCCCGCGCACTGCAATGAAGAGTAGCCCCTGCTTGTCTCAACTAGAGAAAGCCCACGTGCAGCAACGAAGACCCAACGCAGCCAAAAATAAATAAATTAAATTAAATTTTAAAATTAAAAAAAAAATCTTTAAGAGGGGCAGTACTGCCTCCTAGGGACACGTGGTGGGCACCCGGAGGAGAATGTTAATAGATTTAGTGAGCAGGAAGTCAGTAAAGTCAGAATTGTCCCTATCGTGTGTGACTTTTGAACATCCTACTGACATTCACTAGGTAAAAATACCTGTTCATATTATCTGAGCCTAGAAATGCAAACTCTATTTCCCCACATAAACACAATCTCCTGTGTGGTTTTCATCTGTATTGACTTTCCAGGAATGCAATTACCTTGTAGATTGAGGGGTGACTATATTGTTTTGCACAGAACATTACCAAGAATCACTCACCGTTTCAGAAAATCCATGTGGAATGGTTCAGTGCTTTGCTTGAGGTGTTTGACAGTAAAACATTCCTGTGGCACTAGAATTTCTAAGTAGAGGCTTAAACACCTGACTCACTACCTAGGTGACTCATGCCCTAATATTTATGGGTTGAAATACATATTATTTTATTATAAATTTATTTCTCCTTTATATTCCAGTTAGGACATTATGTTGACTTTTTAAAATTACATATAGAAAGATTACATTATACATAAATTCCACTTCAGGATAATAAAGAGGGTTGCAAAAAAAAATTTTTTTAAAGGAGCATCAGGTCTTTTTTTTAAATTTTATTGAAGTATCATTGATTTACAATGTTGTGTTAATTTCTGCTGTACAGCAAAGTGATTCAGTTATACATGTATATATTCTTTTTCATATTCTTTTCCATTATGGTTTATCACAGGATATTGAATATAGTTCCCTGTGCTATACAGCAGGACTTGCTGTTTATCCATTCTACATATAATAGTTTGCATCTGCTAGTCCCAAACTCCCAATCTTTCCCTCCCCCACCCCCCTCCCCCTTGGCAACCACAGGTCTGTTCTCTAGAGGGCATCAGGTCTTCTTGGATCAAGCTCAAACATTGCTCATAATATTTTTCTCTAATTATCACTGCCCGATGCTGAGTCCCTCACTCATTCATTCATTCAATCATTCAGCACATAGTGACTGTGCACTCAAGGATGGGCTACAGACCGAGTCCCGGCCTTCACGAGGAGTACAACCTCAGGAGGAGACTGAAATCAATGATCATGCAAACATATAACTGTGACAAAGCTATGAAGAAAAAAGTGAGAGAAGAACCTAACTTAATCGAAGAGGTAGAGAAAGGCTTCCTTGACCAAGTGCCTTAAAGCTGACATTCAAAGGATAAATAGAAGTTAACTAGGCGGCAGGGCGGGGCGGTGTAAATGCTCTCTCTCTTGGCTGCAGAGGAGAATGAGATGCACCCAGGTGATCTGAGTTTTGTTCCCTGAACAAGGAAGTGACCTGATCGGATTTGCCTTTAGGGTCACTCCTGCCGTCAACATAGATCTAGTATTCATTTTTCTCGCTTCTCCTCCAGGAGATTGTAGGAACGCCCTTTATGTTGATCAACGGATTTCTGAGCGCCATTACAAAGACCCTGCCCTAAGCTTTTATCTAAAAGGGTTGGCACCGTGTTTTACTGTAATTTCATTCCAGGTTGGATGCTGCACACACTGCTAGGCGATCCTGTGTTCACTAAGCGCCCTGCGCCTGGCTCAGTAAAGGCCCACGTGCGCTGACACAGATCGGCATCTACTCCGTTTACACGTGCCGTTTACACAGTGACCACGTACATGTGTAAATGCACACGCATGATCATTTGCAGGTGTCCCCAAAGACACACAAACGTGCCAAAGAGGCCCACCCTCTCGGAGCCGCCTCCCGTCCACACCTCGCCCAGGCTAGCCCTCCCTCCACCCTCCCCCCGGCTCCCTTCCCGCAAGTTCTCTTCCTCGCCGCTGCAGGGCCGCAGCAGCTGAACTCACTTTGAGCTGTCTCCACGCCATGCTCCTTCCGCCACTGGGCCCGCCTCTGTCTCGTTTCCATTGGAGAAGATGGCGGTGACTCCTCTAGTCTCCGCCCCTCCAGCTGCCGACTCACCAATCGCTGGGCAGGAGGGTGGGGCGGGGCCTCCTCCGCAGAGGGAAAGGCCCCGCTACCCGCTCCGCCCCGAGAGTCTGTTTGGGCGTTCACGCGCGCGCGCAATCCACGTGTGCACGCCTCTTCAGTCCGCCCGCCCGCCTGCCTCCTGGCGTCTTCGCTGCGCTTTGCAGAGGCTCAGCCGAATCTGGTTGGGTCGCTGCGCAGAGCTTTCCTGCATCCTGCAATCTGGAGAGAAGACTAACTGTATGTTGATTCTTCGATTCTAAGCAACACTCTCACCAGTTTTTTGATCATTTAAGTTAAACATGCTATTGATAGTGTTTGTGCTTTAGATAAAGCATGGATTGAGTATATACCGGGCACTAAAAAGGGTTGAAATGATTTACAGCGCTGTGTAAGATACCTGAGTTGACTTTAAAAGAAGATTCCTTGAGCATCAGGTTTCACTTTTTTAAAATGCCTAAAACATATGTATGTATGTTTGTAAGGACATTGGGAAATTAAGACTGTGAACTTCGAAAAGTGAAAGTGTCGTGCACCCAAACAGTTCCATTGCAGCCCAGACTTGGACTCCTCTGCTCAGAAATCTTCCCCACAAATTGCAAACTCTTATTTTCTTGGCGTTTGAAACAATTCAGTTTTCTAGTTTCAGTTCCCACTACTGTCCCTCTAGCCCCCCCACACACACAGAGCGCATTGTTTCTTTCTCTGTATAAATGCCTTCCACCGTCTCACCTCCATGCATTTACTCTCGTGGAGGCCTCTGCCATAGATGCCTGTTCCGTCTTCCTAGACATGGACACCCTTATATGTTCAAGTGCTGGAAATACATCTTTTTCATCTGAACCTTCACAGATTTAAGCTATACCTCTGTAGTGGAACTTTATTAACTACACTTGTTACGTCTTTTCCCTAATTAGACTGTAAACTGAAAGTAGGGACCATAGTATATTTCATCGTACCAGTTGTTTGATTATTGCAGTGGTTTCCAAACTGAGGGATGTGTTCTTGGGGTTTACACTTCAGAGAATTTTTGATTTTGGTGTCCACTTCCACAATGATTTTTTAAAGTAATGTAAGCGTCATTTGGACCATTTGGATAACCAACTGAACCCTGAAAGCTGCCAGGCAATTTCAGTGCCCACATTTATTTGTATCTGTGATCTCATTTTGGTGCCAAGAAAGAGAACTGGCTAAAATACATAGATGATGGATGTGCTACAGGTGAAGATCAAATGACATGCTGTATGAACAAAGGTTTTTTTAATTTATTTATTTATTTTATGTATTTATTTTTGGCTGCGTTGGGTCTTCGTTGCTGCATGCGGGCTTTCTCTAGTTGCCGTGAGTGGGGGCTACTCTTCCTTGTGGTGCACGTGCTTCTCATTGCGGTGGCTTCTCTTGTTGCGGAGCAGGAGCTCTAGGCGCGCAGGCTCAGTAGTTGTGGTGCACGGGCTTAGTTGCTCCGCGGCATGTGGGATCTTCCCGGACCAGGGCTCGAACCCATTTCCCCTACATTGGCAGGCGGATTCTTAACCACTGTGCCACCAGGGAAGCCCTGAACAAAGGTTTTTCAGCAAATTAATTAAAAGTGGTGAGAGAATTGATTCTTCCCTACAGCACGAAGTAAGGTGAATGACAAAATCAAAAGAACCTGTGCAGTCGTAGGCCAGAACTGTGTTTATCTGCTAAGTGGCTATTTAGTTTGGCAAAATTTGAATTTCATTGGTTTTCAGTTTTGTTTCTATTTAATTTGTATTCATTCTTTCATCAAATATTTATTCTTTGGCTTCTATGATTATGTAAGAGCTTTAGGAGAGAGATTACGCCTAGTTTTGTGTATAAATGTATTTAAGAAACAATACAATAATTTAAATCCATCGTAGGGGTCTGCAAGAATGGTTTTCTTTTAAAAAAAAATACATTACTCAATTTTTAGCAACACTGACTTAGATATTCATCGTCCTCTATCCCCTTACAGCTTAGACTTAGCAAATAAAGATCTATTATAAAGCTAAAGGCATAGCCCGTTGTGTAGACACAGGTGGTGCTGCCCTAGCTATGAAGCCCCATTGCTTTATTGATCTCCAGCATTTGTTTTCAGGTTATAGGAACTGCACCTGGGTCCTTAAAACAAAACCTTTTGTCTCCTTGACAAATTATTACCAGTTTCTAAAAGAATAATACTAATAAGATAAACCCACCAAGAATGTATTTAAAGGACCAGGCAGCTGCTGAGCCCCAACACTTTTTTAAATTTATTTTATTTTATTTATTCTTTATTTTTGGCTGCGTTGGGTCTTCGTTGCTGTGCGTGGGCTTTCTCTAGTTGCGGTGAGCGGGGGCTACTCTTCGTTGTGGTGCACGGGCTTCTCATTGCGGTGGCTTCTCTTGTTGCAGAGCACGGGCTGTAGGCACGTGGGCTTCAGTAGTTGTGGCTCGTGGGCTCTAGAGCGCAGGCTCAGTAGTTGTGGCTCATGGGCTCAGTTGCTCCGCGGCATGTGGGATCTTCCCGGACCAGGGCTCGAACCCGTTTCCCCTACATTAGCAGGCGTGATTCTTAACCACTGCGCCACCAGGGAAGCCCTGAACAAAGGTTTTTCAGCAAATTAATTAAAGAAAAGTAGTGAGAGAATTGATTCTTCCCTACAGCACGAAGTAGCTTGAATGACAAAATCAAAAGAACCTGTGCAGTCGTAGGCCAGAACTGTTTATCTGCTAAGTGGCTATTTAGTTTGGCAAAATTTGAATTTCATTGGTTTTCAGTTTTGTTTCTATTTAATTTGTATTCGTTCTTTCATCAAATATTTATTCTTTGGCTTTTATGATTATGTAAGAGCTTTAGGAGAGAGATTACGCCTAGTTTTGTGTATAAATGTATTTAAGAAACAATACAATAATTTAAATCCATTGTAAGGGTCTGCAAGAAAGGTTTTCTTTAAAAAAATACATTACTCAATTTTTAGCAACACTGACTTAGATATTCATCGTCCTCTATCCCCTTACAGCTTAGACTTAGCAAATAAAGATCTATTATAAAGCTAAAGGCATAGCCGGTTGTGTAGACACAGGTGGTGCTGCCCTAGCTATGAAGCCCCATTGCTTTATTGATCTCTGGCGTTTGTTTTCAGCTTATAGGAACTGCACCTGGGTCCTTAAAACAAAACCTTTTGTCTCCTTGACAAATTATTACCAATTTCTAAAAGAATAATACTAATAAGATAAACCCACCAAGAATGTATTTAAAGGACCAGGCAGCTGCTGAGCCCCAACACGTTTTTTAAATTTATTTTATTTTATTTATTCTTTATTTTTGGCTGCGTTGGGTCTTCGTTGCTGTGCGTGGACTTTCTCTAGTTGCGGCGAGCGGGGGCTACTCTTCGTCGTGGTGCATGGGCTTCTCATCGCGGTGGCTTCTCTCGTCGCGGAGCACTGGCTGTCGGCGCGCAGACTTCAGTAGCTGTGTGAGCCTCTACACTTTTCGTGCTCACACTGCACAGAGAAAGTGTTCTTCAAAGGAAGAACCTGGCTTTGGTTATACATCACAACAGGTATCATTCTAGGAAGTGAGCTGGATAGCCCAGAGCACCATGGAGAACATAATTGTTATCAGCTTAGCAGGTTTCATTGCAGCTTTCAGGAAGCAGAAGATTACTGTCATGCTCAGGGAGGACACCCTGCTTTCACTTGGAACCAGGAGGTTCAAGACCTCCTCCGGGACTTTCTGGAAGAAGGAAAGAAGTGGTGGGTTGGGGAAGATTTAACGCTGCTGGGAAAGCATCAAGAAAAAAACAACCCAGGTAAGGCTCTGAGGTTTAGTGTTTATGAAGGAAACTTCCTTACTTTTACTCTGAGACAAGAGAAGGAAAAACATTTAAATCTTTCTCCTTTTGTATACAGAAAAAGCAATCACTTCACTTTGTTACCATCATTCCTCTGAAATATCTCCACTTTTGTGCTACAGCCTTTGATTTGTCTGTGTCAGAAAAATGATGAGATTTTTCTCAGAGCCTCTCAAAAGTTAACTTACCTGCTATTTCACTAAAAGTGTTGCGCGAGATTCTGAAATGGGAATCCTTTTACGGTCACTTTTTTTTCCTGGTAAATATCTCTTTATCATTCTCTGCCCCACGTTTCCTAACACAGAACCTTGGAGAGAAATTATTTGCCTCTTGTCTTTCTTACACAGATATTTTCAAAATTATGCACCATAATCCTGTGGTCTTAGAGAAAAATCCAAGGCATTATTATATCATCATCTTCTTCATTGAAGTCTAGGTAAATTAATACTAAGCCTTGTGATAATGCATAATATGAAAAAATAAACAATCTATAATTTGTTGGGGGGCAATCCTAAATTTCCATCTATTGGAAGCTAGCAGGATTTGGTCTTCATATTTATATTTTTCTAAATGTTTGACTTTTGAGTATGAGCCTGGGTCTCATCTGGGTCTGGTCTCCCTGCAGCAGATGTCACAGCCCACTGGGCCCCCACGCCCACCTGCATTTACCTGTTCCGAAACCCCAGTCGGATCTCGTCAAAAGTGGACTTGTGCTCACTGGGGCATTAGTTCATTTGCCAGGCTGGTAAGTGATGAGACCACATGCTGCCAAAGACCTACTTGTCAGAAACTGATTGTAAACAAGGAGAGCGTGTGAGAGCAGTAGGTAAAGAGTCTGTGAGTGATGGGCGGTAGTGGCTTCCTCCTGCAGCCCCTCTGGTAGTTGGGCAGAGCCATTCCTTGATGTTCCCTTCACTTCCTGACTTGGTGGACTGTGGGAGAAAGTGTACTGATAAACCCCATTTCCCACATGTACCCCTCCAGTCCTTTTAGCACTTGGGCTTTAGAGGGAAGAACAGGAAGCAAAGGAGGAAAACAGAATACAGTGGAATATAGGGGAGCTTGTTATCATTTAGAGGTTTGCTTCTTCAGAGGTAGGAGGTGAGAATTAAGTGGGGGGTGTGCGTAGTTGGGGTTTTTTTTTTCAATTAACGTTCTTCATGCAGTAGTCACATAAAGCATTTGTTCATAGCTCAGTGAATTGACAGAATTCTGAGAATTCTCAATGATGTCTCAGACTGCCTAGGTAAAAATTTTGTTGCACTTTTTAAAAAAAAAAATCACAAATACATTCTTATTAAAATATACAGCAGCTCTGGATGCTTCATAAAACAGAATACACTGCAATATTTCTCTATTATAAGAGAAAAAAAAAGATCACCTTCCTCAAGTACTGGCTATTGAAAGGACCCAGTATTTCAAGGTAATATATTTCTAGCTTCAGACCTCTCCTTCGTCACCCTTTCAAGCTCTTTGTGATATTTTTGTCCCTTTTGCCATGATAACGTGCATGCTATTTTTTAAAAATTAATTTGTATTGGAATATAGTGGCTTTACAATGTTGTGTTTCTGCTGTAAGCATGCTATTGTTAATGAGGCCAAGGCTGTGAGCCTAATCTCTGCACAAGTCAAGTGCCCAAGTGTTTCGTTCTTACAAACTGCATCCCTAGAACTGGCAGCCATCTTACAATTGTGCACTTTTCTCATCATCACAGGAGTTTATTTCGCCTGACCCATCTCCAGGATTGGAAAAACAACCCCTAATATATTGTAAGTAGTGTTGATTATCCATCCATTTTTCACTCTCCAAGAGTTGAGCTTTTAGACTTTCTCAGTTACTCTTGGTTTTGGAGTGAAGATGCATTTCCCAATATTATTTTTCATGTACTGGCAAGAGATTTCTGCTGTAGAACATAGAATGTTTGTGCAGAAGAAAATCTTGGACAAAAAGAATTCTGTTCGATTTACCCAAGCCAGTTCTGTAAATTCTGAGTCTATGTTCCGATAATGAGAGGAAGTAGGTCACTGCGGTGAAGAGCTGGAGCTGTGGAGTCGGGCTTCCTGGGTTCCCATCTTATTTCTGCGACCCTGGGCCAGCAGCTTAACCTCCATGCAGCCCAGTGTCCTTCCAAGGATTGTTATGAGGATTAAGTAAGACGATACAAATAAGGTATTAGAACAATTTGCGGCGTACTATAGCAATTATTACTGTTAATGTTACTGTGCAATTTCAATTTTTTGTTCAAAGTTTACCTTCTGCTTCTAGATAGCTTCACATTCATGTCAAAGGTGAAAACACTTTTGGAGATCCAATATTGGTATTAACTATTATTGTCAGAGTGTTTATACATCTTATTATGAATTTAAGAAATGCCTCTTCCAAAATAGCATGCCGGTAGAAGTATTTGTAAATGTTCAAATACTTAACGTTCAAAAAAGAAGTCTGATGCTTCATATTGTTGTACAATATTACTTCAGACACTTACTGACTTTTTCAATATTTGAATAGTTGAACTCATTTTTCTTCATTTACTTTAAAAATAAAAACACTTAAAGCTCACATATAATAGCATTAAGAAATTGGAACAGTAAACAAGTTGGAATAAAAAGTAACAGTTTGTGTTAAAAGTGGTGTTGTAATAGGGTTAATATTCCTCTAGTAAGTGCCAAGACAGCCGTACTGGTTGTGAAAACTTTGAAATACTTCCATGCCATTGGTAAAGTAAAGTAATATTGTAAACTCATTACTTCAAACTAACGATCATAGGATGATATGACAGCCATTGATAAATGGAGGTGTATCCTAGGGACATCTGGAAAATATTTTTAGACCTATCTGCCATTCTGGCTAAGGTCACAGCATTGCACATCCTTTGAAACACTCTGTGCTTTAGGAGAAGCATCAGCATATCATAAGCCTCAAATTACATACTTGCTACTACTTCTGAATAATTTAGCTTTGACTTAGGTTTTATTGTTAGTGTGTTACAGCTCTTGTTTAAGTAGTACATGCATGCTGTTTTGATATTTATAAATTCAACAGTTTGTAATAAAATATGAAACACAAGTTCCCACAATCCCTAATGAAAAAATGGATCTAGGGAATAATCACCAATGGCTGCTAGACTAATAAAGATAGTTATTAGTTATCCCACAGGCAGACATTATGTGACTCCTGATGGAAGTACTTGACACCACCTACTAAGTATTCTTATAGAAAGTAGAACTTGAATCTGATCAGCTCTAGAGCCAACCAGTTTATAAAAAGTCAGAGAACTGAGGAACATGTGAGATGGCAGCGTGGGAATGCAGTCATCAAAATCCAGAATTGGGAAGCTTTACAGGATAAACAACTCAGGTTTTACAATAAAGACATGGCAAGATTGAGGGGAGAGAATGAGGAGGAAGTGGGAAAGGGTCACCCAGTAGAGTGGAAGTGAGAATAGACTAGGGAAATACTTTGATTACCAGGCAGGGTGAAGGCGGGCCCCTCGTGGTTCATGATCCTGAATTTAAGCTGAGATGTAGTCAACGGGGTTCTATGATTTCT
The DNA here is from genome assembly GCF_949987535.1 of Balaenoptera acutorostrata. NCBI lineage: Eukaryota > Metazoa > Chordata > Mammalia > Artiodactyla > Balaenopteridae > Balaenoptera > Balaenoptera acutorostrata. The sequence continues at coordinate 15,271,866 of NC_080082.1, read as the reverse complement.
CCAGCCACGTTCAGCAGCATGATAAGAAACAGCAAATATACACAGGGAGGCACATTCAAGAATGCTGTTGCCTACCTTCTGAACTCTTATCTCTACCAATAAGAATTATCGAATACAAAGGAGAATCTTATGCTTAGAATGTAATTTCCTTAAAGGAGACTTAATTCTCTGTCTTCTCACTGTTGACCCAATTGGTGGACCTAATTTTGAGATGTTGTGACTGTGCTCCAGAGCAAAAGACCTACTTAAGAATTCCACGTTGTTGTTCTTTTTAAAAAACAACTGGATAGTTATCTTTAATTTGTTTTCTTGATTATCACATATGTGCGTGTAGTGATTATTTTATAGACTTCCACCTAGCGTTTTATCCTATAAGTTAACTTTTGCATTGGCCTCCAGATAGATGCCTTTTCAGACCAAGATGCCAGTTATGAAAGAAATGGGAATAATTCTCATTCATATTGGAAACCCAAGAGGACAAAAAGAAGTCACAATACCGAGAAACAAAATGACCCCAGGTAATGTGTAGTGAAATCAATTCCACCCTTAAAGGATGCACAAGACTTAATTAATGCCGAAATGTGTCATCATCACGGGTACTCAGTAAATATTCTTTACATTCTATTTTGTCTGATCTTAATATTGCAGTCTTTGCTTTCATTTTTTAAAAATTCATTTATTTGTTTTTATTTTTGGCTGCATCGGGTCATCGTTGCTGTGCGCGGGCTTTCTCTAGTTGTGATGAGCGGGGGCTACTCTTCGTGGCGGTGCGCGGGCTTCTCATTGCAGTGGCTTCTCTTGTTGCAGAGCATGGGCTCTAGGCGCGCGGGCTTCAGTAGTTGTGATGCCCAGGCCTAGTTGCTCTGCGGCATGTGGGATCTTCCAGGACCAGGGCTCGAACCCGTGTCCCCTGCATTGGCAAGCGGATTCTTAACCACTGAGCCACCAGGGAAGCCCTAAGACAAGTTTTTTTCCCACAAAAGTTTCCATCAAAAAAGAGTCGTGTTAAAGCCCTTGCAAAGTATTTCATATTGTGGTATTCTCCCTTTTTTTTTTTAATTTTGAAAAACAAATACTATTTGGGGAAAACGCATGAGTATGAAATGACCTCAATCAATATCAGTGTTGGCTAATTATAGAGATCACCTGACAGAATGGGTGAAAAAAGAGACAAATTTAAAGTGGATCTAGGGCTTCCCTGGTGGTGCAGTGGTTAAGAATCTGCCTGCCAATGCCGGGGACACGGGTTTGAGCCCTGGTCCAGGAAGATCCCATATGCCACGGAACAGCTAAGCCCGTGCGCCACAACTACTGAGCCTGAGATCTAGAGCCCACGAGCCACAACTACTGAGCCCGCGTGCTACAACTACTGAAGCCCACGCGCCCTAGAGCCCGTGCTCTGCAACAAGAGAAGCCACCACAATGAGAAGCCCGTGCACCGCAACAAAGAGCAGCCCCCACTCGCCACAACTAGAGAAAGCCCTTGCACAGCAACAAAGACCCAGTGCAGCCAAAAATAAATAAAATAAAATATTTTTTTTAAACTCTTTAAAAAAATAAAGTGGATCTAGTGATATTCTTAGGGGTGGCAGCTCACAACTTCAAGGGTTGGGTGTCCTTGTCAACAAGCCTCTTAAGTATCCTTTAAAAAAGCAATTTAGAAAGTGTTATTGTTGCAGAGACATTCTCTCATCTAGAGAGAATATATATCTAAAGAACAAATGTAAAAATCAGCTTTTTTGAATGCTTTGTAAATGAGTACTTGTGAGTTGGGAAGAAAGACAGTGATAGATGGAAGTAAAGATGAGATATTTTGGAAAACCTAAATAATTCTGAAATTTCTTCTGGTTATAATGAAAGCAGTGATGTTGAAGATGCATTTGAAAAGTTTGAATAAAGCTATGTTGTGAAATTGAGTTTCAGAAGAGCAAAGCTTCTAAATTAATATACTACTTTGTATAACATGATTTTAATTATGCCTTTGTAAAACTAAATTACTGAATTAAATAAGTAGACACTTGTTTCACATACATCCTTCAGGTTTATATGTCAAATTTGCTCAAAAATAACTTTTAAAAAATCTCCTCATTGAGAAAGGAGGTCACCTTACATTTATGTATGTGTGGTCTGTAAAAAATTTTGTGTCACTTTGCTTTAGGTGTGTGCCTACTAAATTTCTTGTAAATGCATCTAATCATTTCACTCACTCTGAGAATATTTTTATAGTAGAGTTTATCATATTCAACTTTATTTTAATAACATGTCATTCCTTGCCTTGTTCTGTGCTTTCTGGTTCTAATGCTTCCTTGCTTTTGTCTTTTGTTGAAATTTTGTTCTTCAGTAGTCTTGTGTTAATTATTCACCTTCAAGAAATTTTTTGTTTTTTGTTGGTTTTTTTTAAACACATTCTTTTTTTTTTTATAAACAAATTTTCTTTTTTTTTTTTTAATGGGAATTATTTATTTATTTTATTTTATGGCTGTGTTGGGTCTTCGTTTCTGTGCGAGGGCTTTCTCTAGTTGCAGCAAGTGGGGGCCACTCTTCATCGCGGTGCGCGGGCCTCTCACTATCACGGCCTCTCTTGTTGCGGAGCACAGGCTCCAGACGTGCAGGCTCAGCAATTGTGGCTCACGGGCCTAGTTGCTCCACGGCATGTGGGATCCTCCCAGACCAGGGCTCGAACCCGTGTCCCCTGCATTGGCAGGCAGATTCTCAACCACTGCGCCACCAGGGAAGCCCTAAACACATTCTTATACCTATGTTTTTCTAGTTGTCGGGCTCAGGAATGAAACAGTCTCTCTTGAAATCCCCTCATCTGGTTATAGAATTATAGCACAGGTTAGTTTTTTCGCCTCCCCACCCTCACTCGCTAGATCTTGTTAGTGTATTCTGTGGGTTTTATTCAGGTTATTGTTATAGTAAATAATTATTTTTATATTATACAACCTAAGAATACTTTTTTCATGCTTTTATCAAAGCCAGATTTCCAACAATAATTTAGAATTTATTTCTGTTTTAACTGGTTTCATATTTATCACCAACCACTTTGTACCATAACTTCCCACTTCCGAGTTCTTAATTTAGTTTCATCTCTATTCCAATTGTTCTTTCAAGAAAGATCTGTTGGTGGAAATATTTTGGGAGCTTGTGAATAATCAAAAGGGGTCTTTCTTGTCCCTTCCTAATGTTAAGGGAAAACTTTCCCCAGACAATTTACTGATCTAGTAAGCTTTTATTCAGTGACTCATGAGTTAGGCAACATCCACTCTAGCAGACAGAAAGGAGCTCTCAAGAGCTGTACAAGGGGAGAGATTTTTATAGACAAAGATGAGCAGGAGCAAGGAGGTTATACTGGGCATTTACCAATTGGTTAAAGCAAGGTTACTTCTCTTATAAGGAGCGAAGGGAAGTGATGAAGCTGGGTTATGTAACTTGTACTGGGCAGGCAGGCACTGACTGGTTGACTTTGGCCTTCCTTTCCTGGGGAAGCCGTTTGCTGATGCGGGGCTTAGCATGAGTGACTCCATCTTGGGCCTGATCTGGTTACTTTAACACCAGTGAGCCATATGTTAGCAGGGTGTACAGTTAAAAGGTAGGATCAGTTGCTGTAACAAAGGCCAGAATGGTAGCTTAAACAAAATAGAAGTTCATTTCTCTTTTACATAACAGTCTGAGTAAGAGGTCTAAGGCTGAAAGGATAGATCAGTGGTTTACAGGACCCAAGCTCTTCCTTGTTCTGCCATCATCAACTTGTAGCATCCATCTCAGGTCTATAAAAGCTGTTTTATCACCGTGCACTCTATGTTCACATTCCAGCAAGTGGGAAAGAGAGAGGGGTGGGGTGGGGGCTGATCCCTTTTTTTTTTTTTTTTTTTTTTAAGGGCACAGCCTGGAAATTGCATCTATTACTTCTCATATCCCATTGGCCAGGACCTGATCACGTGTCCACACCACTGCAAGCAAGGAGGGCTGGGAAACGTAGTCCTTAGCTGGCCTACCATGTTCCCATGGAAGGAAGGGAGGCCATAGTAGAGAATAACCAACACTCTCTGCAGTGAAAGTGATACAATTCTTTCCTCACAGTCTTCCCCCTCAAAACTCCGTAGACATCACTGCCTTTTGGCACTTAATGCTATAGTGGAAAAGATTAAGGCTAGCCCCGCCCCCTTTCTTTTTTCTGGTAGCCTTTTTTTCCATATCGGATTGCTTGTAGAATTTTTTAATCCTTTAGCGTGCATCTAGGTTACTTTTCACTGATTTTGCCTAGAATGTGATGTGGCATATATACCTCTTTCTTGGCTTATGAAAGTTTTATTCTGTTCCACCCATTTATCCCTTCTATTTCATTTGCTCTGGTTTTGTCCCTGAGAAATACCAGTTATGTATGTGCTACCCTGCTGGCTTCTGTCCTCCGTATCTTTCCTGTCATTCTTTTAAGTGAAACGATGGTTTCCTATTTATCACTCTTTCTGGTACATTCTGAAAGAACTCCTGACATTTATCCTGCGTACCACTGATTTGACTTTTCCACCTCAGTTCTGTTCTGTATTACCTCCAACATGGATCTTAATTTTTCCGTAGCATTTTTGGTTTTCTTGAAATCCTCTAATATCATTTATTTCTCTTTTAATCGCTCTCATTCTTATGCATATTAGCTTCAGTTGGTTTATCTTTAAGATTCTCTGTTTCGCGGTACAGCCAAAAAAAAAAAAAAAGACTTTGTTTCAATTAAGGATGTTAAACAGCTTTCTGAAATATTCTTCTGGATTTTGCTGTTGATGATTTTCAGAGCTACACTTTCCTCTGTGTCCTTTGGAGTCAATTCCCAGGTTCTAAAGTGCTATTCATAGGCTCTCTTTTATTCTTTGTTTTTTTCCTTTTCTTTTAAGGCAAGATCTGTCAAAACACATTTGTCTAAGACTAAGAAATTGTATCACCCTAAGTTCAGCAGCCTGTTGGCTTATTTAGTGGTCATAACCCCTTCTCAGATCGACAGTTGAAGTTCTGGGTTAGTTTGCTGTTCCCAGCAAGCTGTCAACCTAATGACCCTAATCTGAGGTGAGGTTTTACTCAGCTCTACATACATTGCTTTAATTTTCACATCGTTGGATATTATTACACCAGTTCTCAAGATGAGAAAACTAAGAGGTTAAGTCATTTGCTCAAGGCTTCATAGTTACAGTAAAAGGCAAACCAGCTCTGGACCCCAGATTTTTGACTTTTAGAATCCAGTTTCTGTTTTCAATCCTCCATCCTGTTAGTCTTCTGGCTTGTCTACAGATGTATCAACAGTGGGAAATGATCACTTTGGTTTCCTATATAGAACAATTTGTGTTGCTTTTAGCCGTGAATAATCCTCAAGTAAAATAGAAAGAAATATTTCTATCCTAAGACTTTTCCTTGAGCTTCATTGACTTTCTTTTTCCTCTAGTAGCCACTCATCTTTCAACCACATGCCACCAACCTGCTCATGCTAGTCTTGTAAGTACTGACCTTCACAGTGCACATCTTGGAATATTATTCTTTTTGTCATTCTTGGTGGGTCCTGGCAGAACTCTACTCTGTCTCGTAGAGGGCTCTGGGTATAATTTTTGAAGGAGGAAAGGAAAGTACTTAAGTGCAGGAAAGAATCAGGTTTGGTGGATGCTTTATTAAAGAAAATTTTAAAGCCTCTGTTTGGCTTTCATGTTGGTATAATTAGCACTTGTTGGTTGGTTGTTGGTTTATTCCCTGCTTCATCCCAAAAAAGGACTTGTGGCATCTTACCAAAATATATGCAAAGCAATAAAATTTAATAATTTTTTTAAACAGAGAAAAAGAAAGAAATCTGAGTGAAAGGAAAATAAGGGTAGGACCTCTGCATAATCTATAAATTTCACCTTCAAGGGAATTCCCTGGCAGACCAGTGGTTAGGGCTCCGTGCTTCCACTGTAGGGGACACGGGTTCAATCCCTGGTCAGGGAATTAAGATCCCACAAGCCACTCAGCATGGCCAAAAAAAAAAAAAATTTCACCTTCAAGAAATTTCTCAGCCTTCTCACCTCTGTGTCCTGCGTAGAAACCTTTTTAGTGGATGTCTAAATATAGATGCACATTTATTTGATCCAACATTAACTGCAAAATGTAAGTTTTCTAGCAACATAAAAGAGAACAGGGGTGAAATAAATACCCCTGAAAGCAGCATTTCCCAAGTGATATTCTGTAAGATAACAACCAACATTCTTAAAACGTTGCCAGAAGGAAAGAAAACAAAGGTTTTTGACCTTAGGACTTCTCAGAGCCTTTCATGGGCCGAAGCCTAACCACTGCTCACCGTCTCCGAGCAAGCGACCGTCATCTCCCATCTAAGCTGTGCATCTGCCTCCTCCTGATCTCCCTGCTTCAAGTCCTGGCCCCTTCCTGTCCGTTCTCAACCCAGCAGTCCAAGGGGTCCTTCACAGCAGGATCAGATCATGCTCCTCAAAGCCCCCAAGTATCTTCCCATCTCATGCAGAGTAAAATCATACTCTTCTTGATTGCCTGACATGACATGCTCTCTCCACCCCTATCCCATCCTCCCACCCCACCCCAGGATCTTCCTGGTCTCCCCCATTTCCCCCTTTTGCTCATCTAGCCTCCTTGTTCCTCAAACAAAGCCAGCAAGCTGTGGCCTCAGGGCCTTTGCACCCCTCAAATGTCCATCTCCAATGTATTGGCAGAGCTTTCTCTCTCCCTATATCCAACTGTCAGCAAAAATGCCCTCTCCTGATAGCTGAGCACCCTTTCTCTTCATCTGCTTACCTCTGTTTTTTTATGTTTTTTACTTCACTTTATATTCAGTGCACGATATAATTTGTGTATCTGGCACCACCACAAGAATGGAGGCGCCATGAGGGCAAGAACTTGGCTGATTTTGTTCATTGCTGTATCCTCAGTTCCCCAGAACATTGCTTTGCATAGTAGATGTTTAATTATAATTTAGTGAATGGTTGACAGTAAGCACAATAATATAAATTGTGAATTTTAAAGAGGGTACTATGGTATGCCACTTTCTCAAAACCGTTAGTGCACAGGATCTTTTTGAGAGAAATGCCTATTACTACCTCACAGGGCATGGGGGTTCTAGAACAATTTTAGAAATACTGCCTTAATTATTCATCATTTGGTAAAATCATATTCAGCCTTTTCCTTTGCATATTTTAATCTTTTAGTCCAAGACCCCGCGCCATTCCATCAGCCCGTTTCCTTCAGTACCACCTGGAGTCGCACAGCAGGGAGTATCGGTCACGCCTGTACCTACCAGCCAGCCTCTCCCTGTGCCACCAGAGCTCACCAGGCCTGGATCTGTAACACATGCTGGAAAAGCTCCGGGAGAAATAACTTCAAGTCCCAAAGAGGACGCACATTCCAGGTGTCTTCACCACTCATCCACAAGCATCATTTCAGAGCACATCTGATCAGGTAAATATGGAAAATTGAAGGCACAACTTGGGTACCCTTGTGACCCTGAAAAAGCACTTTTACTCTTTCCTTCTAATACGGTGATGTTTGAAGAAAATGATGCTAGGAAGGAGCCGGGTTCACCCTTTGCCTCTGAGCAGAACCCAAGAATGCCTGACAGATGATGGGGTTCAGGGCAGGCTGCCCCAGAATGGGCCACTGTGGCACAAGGATTATTTCAAGGCGAAGATGATGAAGGCCCAACAAACTCAAGAAGAGCTTTTTACCTCCCTCTGAATTGCCGAAAAGAACTTAGGTAGGGAGTCTGTACCAGGAGGAGAGCTATTACCAAAGATAACTTTTCTTACATTAGAAACACATCTCCGCATGGCGTGGCAAACATTTGTTTACCAGACCTTTCCTCTTCTCATCTTCTGTGAACTGTCTTCCTCCCCTTTGATGTCCCAGACCCCTACCCCCTTCTCCTTAGCTCAGGATGGCAGCTAAACCTCCATAGCCTGTCTTTGAGTCTCCCATCTTTGGGACTCTCATACATACGTAATTAAATGTGTTTTTCTCTTGTTAATCTGTCTTACGTCAACTTAAAAATTATTAGACCAGCCAAAGAACCTGGAAGGGAAGAAGGGAAAAGTGTTCCTCCCCTAACAGACAAGCCTATATCCCAATTAAAAGCAAAAACTAAACAAGTCCATGAAAATATTCCACAATGGGTTTTATACCCATTTCAGGATTTAATGTCTTCTTTTTATTTTTAATTTAATTTTACTTATTTTTTTATACAGCAGGTCCTTATTAGTCATCAGTTTTATACACATCAGTGTATACATGTCAATCCCAATCGCCCAATTCATCACACCACCACCCCCCCCCGCCACTCTCCCCCCTTGGTGTCCATACGTTTGTTCTCTACATCTGTGTCTCAATTTCTCCTCTGCAAACCGGTTCAGCTGTACGATTTTTCTAGGTTCCACATATATGCGTTAATATACGATATTTGTTTTTCTCTTTCTGACTTACTTCACTCTGTATGACAGACTCTAGATCCATCCACGTCTCTACAAATGACCCAATTTCGTTCCTTTTTATGGCTGAGTAATATGCCATTGTATATATGTACCACATCTTCTTTATCCATTCATCTGTCGATGGGCATTTAGGTTGCTTCCATGACCTGGCTATTGTAAATAGTGCTACAATGAACATTGCGGTGCATGTGTCTTTTTGAATTATGGTTTTCTCTGGGTATATGCCCAGTAGTGGGATTGCTGGGTCATACGGTAGTTCTATTTTTAGTTTTTTAAGGAGCCTCCATACTGTTCTCCATAGTGGCTGTATCAATTTACATTCCCACCAAGAGTGCAAGAGGGTTCCCTTTTCTCCACACCCTCTCCAGCATTTGTTGTTTGTAGATTTTCTGATGATGCCCATTCTAACTGGTGTGAGGTGATACCTCATTGTAGTTTTGATTTGCATTTCTCTAATAATTAGTGACATTGAGCAGCTTTTCATGTGCTTCTTGGCCATCTGTATGTCTTCTTTGGAGAAATGTCTATTTAGGTCTTCTGCCCATTTTTGGACTGGGTTGTTTGTTTTTTTAATATTGAGCTGCATGAGCTGTTTGTATATTTTGGAGATTAATCCTTTGTCTGTTGATTCGTTTCCAAATATTTTCTCCGATTCTGAGGGTTGTCTTTTCGTCTTGTTTATGGTTTCCTTTGCTGTGCAAAAGCTTTTAAGTTTCATTAGGTCCCATTTGTTTATTTTTGTTTTTATTCCCATTACTCTAGGAGGTGTATCAAAAAAGATCTTGCTTGATTTATGTCAAAGAGTGTTCTTCCTATGTTTTTCTCTAAGAGTTTCATAGTGTCCAGTCTTACATTTAGGTCTCAAATCCATTTTGAGTTTATTTTTGTGTATGGTGTTAGGGAGAGTTCTAATTTCATTCTTTTACATGTAGCTGTCCAGTTTTCCCAGCACCACTTATTGAAGAGACTGTCTTTTCTCCATTGTATATCCTTGCCTCCTTTGTCATAGATTAGTTGACCATAAGTGCATGGGTTTATCTCTGGTCTTTCTATCTTGTTCCATTGATCTATGTTTCTCTTTTTGTGCCAGTACCATATTGTCTTGATTACTGTAGCCTTGTGGTATAGTCTGAAGTCAGGGAGTCTGATTCCTCCAGCTCCGTTTTTTTCCCTCAAGACTGCTTTGGCTATTCGGGGTCTTTTGTGTCTCCATACAAATTTTAAGATTTTTTGTTCTAGTTCTGTAAAACATGCCATTGGTAATTTGATAGGGATTGCACTGAATCTGTAGATTGCTTTGGGTAGTATAGTCATTTTCACAGTATTGATTCTTCCAATCCAACAACATGGTATATCTCTCTATCTGTTGGTATCATCTTTAATTTCTTTCATCAGTGTCTTATAGTTTTCTGCATACAGGTCTTTTGTCTCCCTGGATAGGTTTATTCCTAGGTATTTGATTCTTTTTGCTGCAATGGTAAATGGGAGTGTTTCCTTAATTTCTTTTTCAGATATTTCATCATTAGTGTATAGGAATGCAAGAGATTTCTGTGCATTAATTTTGTATCCTGCAACTTTACCAAATTCATTGATTAGCTCTAGTAGTTTTCTGGTAGCATCTTTAGGATTCTCTATGTATAGTATCATGTCATCTGCAAACAGTGACAGTTTTACTTCTTTTCTGATTTGGATTCCTTTAATTTTTTTCTTCTCTGATTGCTGTGGCTAAAACTTCCAAAACTATGCTGAATAATAGTGGTGAGAGTGGGCAACCTTGTCTTGTTGCTGATCTTAGAGGAAATGGTTTCAGTCTTTCACCATTGAGAACGATGTTGGCTGTGGGTTTGTCATATATGGCCTTTATTATGTTGAGGTAGGGTCCCTCTGTGCCTACTTTCTGGAGAGTTTTTATCGTAAATGGGTGTTGAATTTTGTCAAAAGCTTTTTCTGCATCTATTGAGATTATCATACGGTTTTTATCCTTCAATTTGTTAATGTGGTGTAGTACATTGATTGATTTGCATATATTGAAGAATCCTTGCATTCCTGGGATAAACCCCACTTGATCATGGTGTATGATCCTTTTAATGTGCTGTTGGATTCTGTTTGCCAGTATTTTGTTGAGGATTTTTGCATCTATGCTCATCAGAGATATTGGCCTGTAGTTTTCTTTTTTTGTGACATCTTTGTCTGGTTTTGGTATCAGGGTGATGGTGGCCTCGTAGAATGAGTTTGGGAGTGTTCCTTCCTCTGCTATATTTTGGAAGAGTTTGAGAAGGATAGGTGTTAGTGCTTCTCTAAGTGTTTGATAGAATTCACCTGTGAAGCCATCTGGTCCTGGGCTTTTGTTTTTTGGAAGATGTTTTAATCACAGTTTCAATTTCAGTGCTTGTGATTGGTCTGTTTATATTTTCTATTTCTTCCTGGTTCAGTCTTGGAAGGTTGTACTTTTCTAAGAATTTGTCCATTTCTTCCAGGTTGTCCATTTTATTGACATATAGTTGCTTGTAGTAATCTCTCATGATCTTTTGTATTTCTGCAGTGTCAGTTGTTACTTCTCCATTTTCATTTCTAATTCTGTTGATTTGAGTCTTCTCCCTTTTTTTCTTGATGAGTCTGGCTAATGGTTTATCAATTTTGTCTTAAAGAACAAGCTTTTAGCTTTATTGATCTTTGCTATTGTTTCCTTAATTTATTTTTCATTTATTTCTGATCTGATCTTTATGGTTTCTATCCTTCTGCTAACTTTGGGTTTTTTTGTTCTTCTTTCTCTAATTGCTTTAGGTGTAAGGTTAGGTTGTTTATTTGAGATTTTTCTTGTTTCTTGAGGTAGGATTGTATGCTAGAAACTTCCCTCTTAGGGCTGCTTTTACTGCATCCCATAGGTTTTGGGTCATCGTGTTTTCATTGTCATTTGTTTCTAGGTATTTTTTGATTTCCTCTTTGATTTCTTCAGTGATCTCTTGGTTATTTAGTAGCATATTGTTTAGCCTCCATGTGTTTGTATTTTTCACATATTTTTTTCCTGTAATTGTTATCTAGTCTCATAGCGTTGTGTTCGGAAAATATACTTGATACAATTTCAATTTTCTTAAATTTACCAAGGCTTGATTTATGACCCAAGATATGATCTATCCTGGAGAATGTTCCATGAGCACTTGAGAAGAAAGTGTATTCTGTTGTTCTGGGGTGGAATGTCCTATAAATATCAATTAAGTCCATCTTGTTTAATGTGTCATTTAAAGCTTGTGCTTCCTTATTTACTTTCATTTTGGATGACCTGTCCATTGATGAAAGTGGGGTGTTAAAGTCCCCTACTATGATTGTGTTACTGTCGATTTCCCCTTTTATGGCTGTTTGCATTTGCCTTATATATTGAGGTGCTCCTATGTTGGGTGCATAAATATTTACAATTGTTATATCTTCTTTTTGGATTGATCCCTTGATCATTATATAGTGTCCTTCTTTGTCTCTTGTAATAGTCTTTATTTTAAAGTCTATTTTGTCTGATATGAGAATTGCTAGTCCAGCTTTCTTTTGATTTCCATTTGCATGGAATATCTTTTTCCATCCCTTCACTTTCAGTCTGTATGTGTCCCTAGGTCTGAAGTGGGTCTCTTGTAGACAGCATATGTACGGGTCTTGTTTTTGTATCCATTCAGCCAGTCTATGTCTTTTGGTTGGAACATTTAATCCATTTACATTTAAGGTAATTATTGATATGTATGTTCCTATGACCATTTTCTTAATTGTTTTGGGTTTGTTATTGTAGGTCTTTTCCTTCTCTTGTGTTTCCTGCCTAGAGAAGTTCCATTAGCATTTCTTGTAAAGCTGGTTTGGTGGTGCTGAATTCTCTTAACTTTTGCTTATCTGTAAAGGTTTTAATTTCGCCATCAAATCTGAATGAGATCCTTGCTGGGTAGAGTAATCTTGGTTGTAGGTTTTTCCCTTTCATCACTTTAAATATGTCCTGGCAGGCCAATTCTTAACCACTGTGCCACCAGGGAAGTCCCAGGATTAGTGAGAATTTTAATTTCCATTTTTCCATTTCTTATATTTTCAGATATTTTGCTATAGCATATAGGTGCAATCTGGGTTCATTTATTTGGACTTTTTAATTACAGAAATAATACATGCTTCTTATTCAAAACTCAGAACAAAAATATATAAAGTAAAAACAAGCCCTCACCATCTTGGTCCGTCTTGCCAATCCCATTCTCTAGATGTAATCACTGTTATTAATTTATTCTTAATTTGCTATGCATAACCCTCCAGACTTTTTTCTATACACACACAAGTTTGTTGTTTGGTGTTAACAAAAATCGAGTTAAATTACACAAATTTTTCTGCTCCTTGATTTTTTTTTACTTAATACTGTGTCATAGGTATCTTTTCATGGTAGTACACAGACATGAACTCACTATTCTTAGTGTTCATTTGAATATTTTTCATTTGTTTACTCTTGCAGACATCATCCATGAACATCCATGTACCTACATCTTTGAGTACTTGTACAAATATTCCTGTGGGAAAGAGAGGTAGAAATAGAATTGATGGGCTCTTAAATTTTTAATCAATGGAAAAATTACCCTCCTAAAAGGCATTGTTTTACATTCCCACCAACCACTTCCTCACCCTCTCACTTTTGCCAATTTCAAAAGAAAGAAAAGAAAGAAAAGCATTTTATTGGTCATTAAAGAGGTCAAACATCATTTTATATATTTATTGACAATTTTTTTTGTCTTCTGAATTGCTTGTATATATCCATCATTCGTTTTTCCCCCTTGGGTTTTTTGGTCATTTTCTTATTTGTTTGTAAGACAGCTTTATTTATTATTGATGTTAACTTTTTGTTGTATATGTTGCTAATACTTTATGCCCCTGTCTTTTTAACTTTGTTTTTTGTATCTTTTATTTTGCAGAGGTTTTTAACACATGTAACTTTGAAAATAACATTTGAAAACAAAAATAGTTGTAACTGCAGTGGATATTCACTAAATATCTGTCAACTGGCTTCACCTTCTATTTCGACTTGTTTTACTTGTGAACAACCCACAGAAAGGAGAGTTGGTGTTTTCTGTTTCATGTAGAACTTTTCCTTGATCTTTCTTTTTAGTCTATCTTGAATACTTTTGGGCCCCTAAATATAAAAGGATAGTCTACTCAGTATTTCAGTCAGCATTGCTCTTTTCCTCAGCACTCCTTTTTTTTTTTTTTAGCTTAGTTATATTAATTAGATTTTTGATCTGCTTATCACTCAAAAAGGGTCATTGTCAGTTCCTTAGAATAACCTGAACCACGCATCCTCCCCATAAGTAATGTGTAACAATATATGTTCCTTCCCTGCCAAGTTGTAATATTGCTTCTTATAAAAATGCATAAGACCTACTAGAGAATGGACTTGAGGATATGGGGAGGGGGAAGGGTAAGACGGGACAAAGTGAGAGAGTGGCATGGACATATATACACTACCAAACGTAAAATAGATAGCTAGTGGGAAGCAGCCGCGTAGCACAGGGAGATCAGCTCTGTGCTTTGTGACCACCTAGAGGGGGTGGGATAGGGAGAGTGGGAGGGAGGGAGATGCAAGAGGGAAGAGATATGGGGATATATGCATATGTATAACTGATTCACTTTGTTATAAAGCAGAAACTAACACACCACTGTAAAGCAGTTATACTCCAATAAAGATGTTTAAAAAAAATACATAAAGAATAGATACACGTATATGTATAACTGGATCACTTTGTTGTACACCTGAAACTAACAGGGCATTGTTAATCAACTATACCCCACTATAAAATTAAAAGTTTTAAAAGATGCATTCGAAATGTGTAAAGAGCACAGAACTCCTTATGAGAAGAACACAAATTTAAAGCAGCCTTAAGCAGGAAATTCCCTGGCAGTCCAGTGGTTAAGACTCCACGCTTCCAATGCAGGGAGCTCGGGTTCGATCCCTGGCCGGGGAACTAAGATACCACATGCCACGCGGCCAAAAAAAAAAAAAAAAAAGCAGCTGTAAGCAGTTCAGGGATGTGTGTTTGCTCTCTAAAATTCCAGGTGGGTGTCATCGATGCACTTATTGACCTGAATGAGCTGCTACTGCAGAGCCCATTTCCGAACAGCAGCAACCTGAGCTCCAGAATGCCTGTGACTGTCTGCCTCTTTCACTCCCTCAACAACATAACGAAAACTAGTGAAGCAAGTTGGCAAAGACCCAAGGACAACACTGAGCAGGTAGGTACAGTATGTGCTGGTGGCCAACTCCATTCGGAGACATTTTCCTCTTGACAGATCAGGTATCACACAGCCTCTCCCTAGACCTCTGGAGAACCCAGCAAAGTAGGCACCACTGAGGAGACCCCTCTGTCAAGCCTGCTCCAGGCTCTTCCTCTCAACCCCATCCGTGAGCCGAGACCACCTGTTGCTGAAATCCAGTAAAAAGAATTCAGTAACGTGGTAGGTACATAATAAATACTCCACTAAATGAATTATATTTACTATTCACATAGAAAGATGTTCAACATCACTAGTTACTAGGGAAGTGCAAATCAAACTACCATGAGATCCCACTTCATATTCAAAAAGACAGACAATAACAAGTGTTGGCAGGGAGACAGAGAAACTGGAACACTCGTATGTTGTTGGATTGTAAAATGATGATACAGCCACTTTGGAAAAGAGTTTGACAGTTTTGCAAAATGTTAAAAATAGAATTATCATGAGGCCTAGCCATTCCACTCCTTGGTATATACCCACATATGTCCACACAAAGACTTGTACACTTATGTTCATAGCAACATTATTCAAACAGTCAGATAGCCAAAAAGTAGAAACAATGCTGGTGTCCATGATCAGATGAATGAATAAGTAAAGTGTAGTATGTCCTTACGATGGAATATTATTTGGCAACAAAAAAGGAGTGAAGTACTATACAAGCTACAACATGGATGAACCTTGAAAACACTATGCTAAGTGAAAGAAGCCAAACGTAAAAGACCATATATTATGATTCCATTTATATGAAATGTCCAGAAGAGGCAGATCTATTGACACAGAATGTAGATTAGTAGTTGCCTAGGGCTAGGGACAGGGGAATGGGCAGTGACTGCTACCGGTTTCTGGGTTTATCTTAGGGAAGATGAAAATGTTCTAAAATTAGATCATGGTGATAGTAGCACAACCTTGTGAATATACTAAAAATCATTGAATTGTATACTCTAAACCTGTGAATTGTATGTGTGAATTTCATTGCAAAAAAAAAGCTGTTTTTAAAAAAACATTTGTCGTAAGCAGGTCTAGGGCAGCTTATATCATGGGGCAAAGAAATATTTCCCTGGGTGGCCATCTTAGTTGATACAAAGGATGAGGAGTGTTTAGCCAGACTGCAAGTACTTTCCATGGATCCTTCCGATGAATGTCACCTTTCATTACATCACTGTCAAGATCCTTTTCCCCTTTTCTGCCCTCTCGAACCATTATTTCACTAACAATACCCTGAGGTTACACAAGTTCCCTGGTATTTCCCTCTAAATGCAGGTAGAAAATACACTGAACATGTCCTTGCTGAGCCTCAGGAGGATCCAGGAAGCATTTCTACAGCAGAATTGGTTCTGAGTCCACAGTGACTCTGACCTCTTTCGCTGCTACCCTGTTGCTGAGCAGGTAACAGGAGGAAGGAATGGGGAGAGTTTTGTTTTAGGTTTTTGATCTTTAGAGAACACACAGAAATTGATGTCCATTTAACTTCTTTTTCATTAGGCAAAACATATCAACTTTGCCTCTGAGCTCTTACACCTTCGGTTCCCCAGCACCTGTGAGGTTAGGCCTTCCATCAGCGTCAGTCTTGGAGCAGCTCTTAAATAAACACCCAGGAGTTAACATCCAAGTGAGTGTGAAATTGATTCTGATCAGAATGAAGTGGAATTTGATGGCTGTAGGCATTTGGGTGAAAATGTAAGCTGACCAGACCCAGTGAGAGAAGGTTGTGTGCGTTAAGTTCTGTTTCACACTGGCAGGAATGGAGGACTCTTAAAAATGACCCACTATAGAGGTTGGGAGTATTAACAGACTTCTAGATATAACTAAGCTTCTGGGTTTTGAATTGAATTGGTCTCAGTTCTTCACTATTTATACAAAGCTGGAAATCTCTGAATAATCATCAACTCCTACCAACCTGGTTACATCAGTATATTTAATTTCTTTCAGCAACTACCTAACAAATATAAGTAAGATTGTTGCTTATCCTGGAGAGCAGAATTCTTACTTCCTAGTAAAATGAATCCTCCAGGTATAAAGATATAAAAAATAATAATTCTGAGGGTCATAAGTAAATGACTCATCTTTCTTTTTTATTATTTATTTATTTATTTATTTATTTTTGGCTGCATTGGGTATCACAATTTTTATTTTTAAATTTTTATATTTCATCTTTCATTAATTCTTCCTTGTATGATGTTATAATGAGAAATATTATTTCATTTAAAATATTAGTGGAGAATTTGCTGGCAGTCCAATGATTAGGACTCCGTGCTTCCACTGCCGGGGGCACGAGTTCGATCCCTGGTCTTAGAACTAAGATCCCACATGCCTCACGGCGTGGCCAAAAAAATATGTGTATGTATTAGCAAGGGGAAATCCCAACATTTACTGTATGATATCTGATACCTTATTACCTATCCGGGTGTTATTTATAAATATTTCGGC
Source organism: Balaenoptera acutorostrata (assembly GCF_949987535.1). NCBI lineage: Eukaryota > Metazoa > Chordata > Mammalia > Artiodactyla > Balaenopteridae > Balaenoptera > Balaenoptera acutorostrata. The sequence goes on along the minus strand of NC_080082.1, from coordinate 15,254,695 downwards.
AATTGATGAAACTAGAATGTTATTGTCTCTAAGTAACAGCATTAGCTTTCAATCCCTTCAGAGATTTTGATGACAAGAAGTTTGTTGGAAGCATCGGAAGTGTGTTACTAAGCTCTAATCATAAGTTGCTCCAAGTCCATGATTTAATGGAAGATATCAATGTATGACTTGATTATTAGGGAATAAAACAGAAGGGCGTAGGAATTCCTGGAGAATAGGATGGAAGTCTGCAACAACTTGAAGGAAATCATTTTAGATTTATGGGCGTGCCATTGTTTTGTTACTCACATCATTACTTAGGAACTTCTACAAAGAGATCTACCTTACCCTTAGGAGAACGTTTTAGGTTTGAGACTATATACTCTCCCTTAACGCCTGGCACTGCTAACATTCACAGAGGAAGACCTAGCAAGTTGCATTCCATTATCACTAAAAGGAGACTGAAAGGCATCAATGGATGGACCATCTTAAACTTGAAGATTGATGAACTCTCTCTTATTCTAGATCATGCTATGGAGAAAAGCGAGCACAGACACCCATCCCACCAGCCTCAACGTGAGTGCAGACTATTTTACTATCACAGTGAATGTCCCTTCCCTGGAGAAATCCCTCATAGTGTGCGTGGAGCCTGAAAGCCCCCTTTCAATGACGCTCTACCTGGGGTTCCAGCACCAGCCTAACCACACACACTTCCACCCGAACCTCTCCCTGCCAAAGGAGAGGGTGTCACAGAAAGGTAAACCCCAACAAGATGTCAGAAACTTACTTTAAAATGCATGCTTTTCTTTTTTTTTTTTAACTTTTTATTTTGAGATAATCGCGCAGTTGTAAATTCACATGCAATTGTAAAAAGCAAGACACAGAGCTCTCACATACCTTCCACCCAGTTTCCCCTAATCTTGCATAACTATAGTACAGTGTCACAACCAGGAAGTGAAACTGACACAATGCACTGATCTCATTCGGAATTCTCCAGTTTTACAAGCTCTCTTGTAATCACTTTTTAAGTGATTCTTCCTGTTTAGCAAAGCTACTGAGACAGCAGCTGTCACTGCTGGGCTGCCAGCTACGAATTCTGTCTGCATTACCGGCAAGCTCTTTCCTGATTCAGAACATGCGCTCTGTCCTACCTACTGATCTTGGCAATAATGTCATGTCATTTGGAGCTGGAAGGGATCTTAGAGGTCCTTTGGTCCAGATTTTGTGTTTGAGAGATGAGAAAACTGCATCGATTGGGTGACTTGCCTTAGCCCTCAGCAGCTACCTGACAGAGCCGGGCCTGAAACCAGGCCTCTGACATGCAGACCAGGGCTCTCTCCCTGGAACCACTCTGTGCCTGCCCCTGCACCACTCTTGGGTTTCTTTTGTTACCTAGGTCTTCTAGCTACTCATTTTGATGTGTGATTATTTTGTTTTTCTATAACTCATAATACATTCTAATTCATTAGCCCTAAGTCTTCATTTATCAAAAGCATATGATTTTTTTTTTTTTTTTTTTACTGGAACAGGAGTCATCCAAAGCCCCAGACTATATCACCGGTCATTTTCTTTAAAACCATTTGTGATTCTAGGCTTATCATTTCCCCATTTGTAGAATAAAATAATGATGATAATAGACCCTTCTGAAGAAAGGTTCTAATGGTATTTTTATCCCCTTTGAAAGGCAGCTAAGTTCTCTTGTTTGTTCTCAGAGGAGCCGTATACACGGGTGCTGACTCCAGAGAGCCTGCAGGATGGGGTTGGCACCGACTACATGACAGCCCTGTTGAATAGAGGCAAGGAGGGTGCCCAGCAGACGCCTGCCCTGCTCTCGGTGGTCACTGCCGTCACCCAGCGTTACTTCTGGGACAGCGGCAACAGCACGTGGAGGAGCTGTGACGCCAGGTCAGAAGCTGCCCACTCCTGCCTCTCTCCCACCTCAGCTGGCAGTAAACTCAGTGCTCTGTCGTCTCATTTGGGGCGGCCCGGAAAGAAAAAGCATTGGAAGGGAAATAAATCAGCCTGGTTAAAAGGAGGAGGCGTGTTGTGTGGTGGGCTGAGAGAACGTGTCTCTTTGGAGCAGCCTTGTGCTTTAGATTTGTCATTTTTTTCCCAAACATTAGTCCAGGATGAATCTGACAATCTACATAAAGTAAGACAAGGGGTATATGGAAGCTGATCAATTCTACAAGTACTAAATATGCAGAGGGTAAAATGAGGCCGACTTTCTGCTACATAAAAGAGAACTTTTACTGCTTCTCGGCCTTTTGGCTAAGATCAAGTGTAGTATCTATATCAATTTAATATCTGATACATCCTCTATTCAAGGACAATATAGCAACTGGATTTTTGGAACAGGGAGTTGGAATAGGAGCTTGCTCCGTTCACTCCAAAAAAAAAAAAAAAAAGAGAACTTTTGTACTTAAAAATAAGCTAACAGATTCCTGTATATTCTAAGCCAGGTGGGGACAGACTGTCACTCCTGCAATTACTGCCTCGTTCCGGGTGTCTGACCACTTTAAAAGGGTGCTGTACATTTTCACACTAGTGATCCTGTGAGATCCTGTCTGGTTTCATGTGCGCAAAGAATGTGCTGTAAGCGTCTGGAAATCCTGAGGCAGCTCTTTCTAAAAGATCTGATAGGGCTTCCCTGGTGGCGCAGTGGTTAAGAATCCGCCTGCCAATGCAGGGGACACGGGTTTGATCCCTGGCCGGGGAAGATCCCACATGCCGCGGAGCAACTAAGCCTGTGCACCACAACTACTAAGCCTGCGCTCTAGAGCCCACGAGCCACAACTACTGAGCCCACATGCCACAACTACTGAGCCTGCACGCCTAGAGCCCGTGTTCCGCAACAAGAGAAGCCACCGCAATGAGAAGCCCACGCACCACAACGAAGGGTAGCCGCTGCTCACTGCAACTAGAGAAAGCCCGTGCGCAGCAACGAAGACCCAACACAGCCAAAAATAAAAACAAATAAATATTTATTAAAAAAAAATATGTGAGAGAGTGTTATCCAGATTGAGAATAGAAGGAAAGAGGATTCCCTGGAAGGCTTCCGCACCATTCATGCAACCCCTCAGACTGGGAGCTTGTTAAAATGCAGAGTCTGTTGCAGTAAATTGGGGCGGGCCCGAGAGTCTGCCTTCTGACAAGCGTGCAGTGCTGCTCGGCAGGGAAACCCCACGGGGTAGCGAGGTGGGGGAGATTTTCTTCACTCCCAGCAGTGGCCACTGGCTGCAAAAGGCGTCAGGACATTTCCTGCCTCCTTGAAGCCTTTGTTATTCGGACTCCATCAAAGTATCAGAGCTCAGAGTGCACGATGAGAATTCCTCCAACGGCCGAAAGTGGAATGGGCAACCATTGTTCTGTGGAAGGAGGTCAGTCATCCTGACAGCATTTTAGACTTTTCATCTACAAAAGCAGGTGTGGAATTGGTACCTTCCGTTCATTTGCTTAGTGACATTTTAAAAGATATTTTTTATAAGGAAATGTTACAATATATGAAATGTTATAGGGAATAAGATGATTAAAAAATTAAAGACACCACTCGGCTTTATCACAAAGTTTGTATTTGGCTGTATTTAGTTCAAGTATTTTAAAATTTAAAAAAACACTGGGATAATGCAAGACCGGGGTCTATCCCTCTCCAACCTCATTTCCTCGCTCTTGCCAAAGGGTCACCCCTGTCCGGAATTTGGTATATGTGTTTTTTTTTGTTTTTTGTTTTTTTTTAAAGGACCAATCTTTTTTTTATGTATTTATTTATTTATTTGGCTGCATTGGGTCTTCGTTGCTGCACATGGGCTTTTTCTAGTTGCGGCAAGCGGGGGCTAATCTTCATTGCAGTGCACAGGCCTCTCGTTGCGGTAGGTTCTCGCTGCATAGCACTGGTTCTAGGCGTGCGGGCTTCAGTAGTTGTGGCGTACGGGCGCAGTAGTGTGGCTCGTGGGCTCTAGAGTTGTGGTGCACGGGCTTAGTTGCTCCGTGGCATGTGGGATCTTCCCAGACTAGGGCTCGAACCCGTGTCCCCTGCATTGGCAGGCGGATTCTTAACCACTGCGCCACCGGGGAAGTCCAGCAGTCCATTAGTTTGTCTCTACTTACTTATTTGTTTGTTTGTATATTCTGCTGTTACTGGACACACAGCTTGTTCTGATTTCTCCTAGTTGTAAACAGTGTTGACAGAGACATCCTTTTTCACATTTGCTTGTGCACGTGTGCAAAATTCCCCCAGGATATACATTCAGAACTGGAATCACAGGATTCAAGGAGTTTTGCTTCTTCAGTTTTACTAGATGTTGCCAAGCTGCTGTGCCCCTCAGTTGTCCCGGTTTACGCTAGCACCAGCAGAGAATAAGCAATCGGACCTTGTTTCCCAAATCTAAATGCCTATGTTTGTTTTACATGTGTCCCTTCCTTAGCACGCCAATTAGAATCAATGTCTTGACTGTTACTCCAGGTTGGGCCACAGAGCACACTTTTGAGGACACAGTGTCTGTGTAACCACCTGACCTACTTTGGCGGCGATTTCTTCATTGTGCCTCGGACAGTGAATGTGGAAGACACAGTTGACCTGTTCTTTCGCGTGACCAGCAACACCATCAGGGTGTTCCTGCTGGCCAGCCTTATTGGAGTCTATATGCTCATATTTGTGTGGGCTTGGAGAAAGGACCAAGCAGATATGCAGAAGGTGCTGAGACTGATTCCAAAAGCTTTGCCACAATGTCTTAAATATGTGGAACAAGATGCAAAAACAAATTAAACCCCTTCATCAAAAGAGGCAGGTAGGGACTTCCCTGGTGGCGCAGTGGTTAAGAACCCGCCTGCCAATGCAGGGGACACGGATTCGATCCCTGGTCCGGGAAGATCCCACATGCCACGGAGCAACTAAGCCCGTGCGCCACAACTACTGAGCCTGCGCTCTAGAGCCTGTGAGCCACAACTACTGAAGCCCGTGTGCCACAACTACTGAAGCCCGTGTGCCTAGAGCCTGTGCTCCACAACAAGAGAAGCCGCTGCAATGAGAAGCCCACATACCGCAATGAAGAGTAGCCCCCGCTCACTGCAACTAGAGAAAAGCCCACGCGCAGCAACGAAGACCCAATGCAGTGGAAAATAAATAAATTAAATTAAATTAATTTTAAAAAAAAAAGAGGCAGGTAGCCTGGTACTCGGTAGTGTAAGAATTCAAGTGGGGCTTCTCTTAAATTTCTCTTCATATCTTCTGGCTCAAGGCCCAGGGACTTAACTCTTTATCTCATTTTTTTTTCTTTTAGCCAAGGTTGAACCCTCATATGATTCATTTAGGTCGGGAATAAGCCAAAAGAAAACACCCAGAGAACTTAACTATAATCAAATGCAAGTTTATCTCACTTAATACATTGGATGTGAAAATTATGTGTAAGTCAAGTTATAATTTAATGTAATGGCAATATATAGGAAACCTGTAAGTAATCTTTATTTAATTTTTTTTAATGTATTTATTTATTTATTTTTGGATGCGTTGGGTCTTCATTGCTGCACGCAGGCTTTCTCTAGTTGCAGCGAGCGGGGGCTGCTCTTCGTTGCGGTGTGAGGGCTTCTCATTGTGGTGGCTTCTCTCGTGGCGGAACACGGGCTCTAGGCGCGCGGGCTTCAGTAGTCGTGGCACGCGGGCTCAGTAGTTGTGGCTCGCGGGCTCTAGAGCGCAGGCTCAGTAGTTGTGGCGCAGGGCTTAGTTGCTCCGCAGCATGTGGGATCTTCCTGGATCATGGCTCGAACCCATGTCCCCTGCATTGGCAGGCAGATTCTTAACCACTGCACCACCAGGGAAGCTCAGAATCTTTATTTTGAAACAAAAAAAAAAACCTTTGATGATAGCTTCTTTCTAATTTCTGTTCTATATCTTTCTTATTCTTATATTTTCCTACATGTAGAAATTCTAGAATACACAAAGTATCCATTTCTTTATGGCTGTTGGTCTAGAATTACCATTTTTAGTAAATAAAAATACAAGACAGTTAAATTTGAATTTCAAATAAATAGTGAATGCATTCTTAGTGTAAGTATGACCCCAAATTATTCATCATTTGTCTGAAATTCACAGTTAGCTGCGTGTCCTGTATGTTATCTGATAACCCTTTCTGGGTGGGTGGGAGGTGGAGATATTTAGAGGCCCAAGACCCAATCAGTTGATTCCATGAATATTTCATTTTAGAGACATAAACCCTGGACTGTCAGCCCTTATTCCCCCCTTTTGTCACTTAACTTAGGTCTATTTATCTGTACATCTTCTCCCCACACCTCACCCTTTCTTCCCACAGAGCTGCCAAAGCTGCCGCAGCGCATCCTCCTGTTTCTAGCTGGAGGATGCAGGGGTCTATACTAAGTGAAGGTCTGCTAGTTTTCTTGGTTCTGCTTTTTCCTGCAGGTGAGGGTCACTGTCCTGGCTGATAATGACCCCAGCTCTCAATTCCACTACCTTATTGAGGTCTCCACGGGCTGTCGAAGAAGGGCTGCTACAACAACTAACGTTAGTGAAATAAATGTTCCTCATTTGTTGCTTGGTGTCTTCTGCCATGTGAGGTACAGTCTGACTTGGTAATATACTTGAGTCCAATTGTCCTTTACAAGGATCCCAGACAGTGATCTTTCCTGGTTCTAAACTGTACACCTGAAGAGCTCTTTATGCTTGTCTCAGACCCCAAGACTTCATTTAATTGCAGTTTTCTCTGTCCTCATCTTTCTCCTTAGAGATAAACCAAAAGAATCACGTTATAACTTCCTATACTGTATCTTTCGTTGTCACGTTTTAGGTGGTTATCACTCTTTATGGATCAGAGCGGCAGAGCGAGCCCCATCGTCTTTGTGACTCCCAGAAAGCAGTTTTTGAACGAGGGGGACTGGATGTCTTCCTCCTGGGCACTCCGTCTTCTCTGCGGGAATTACACAGCCTGCAGCTCTGGCATGACAGTTCTGGCATCAGCCCTTATCGGTAAGTACCTGTATCAGACTGGCGTGTTGCTTCTTCTCTGTGGATCTTTAGCATTCTGGGGAAAGACCTGCATGGCTTTACGATAAATAACTATAATGCTTTAGGCCAAAGAGTAACAAATGACTGTTAGATTTTAGTTTCAGAGCTGTCTACAAAGAAGAAACCCTGGAAGGAAATATAGAAAATTAACAATATGATTTTTTACGGGTGGTAGAATGATAGATTTTTTTCCCATTAAATGTTGTCATGATGGTGAACAGCAAATAATAACAATGAAATATTGCCCGAAAGTACCATAAATTGAAAGTATCTCTAAATATGAAAACTATCTTCAAAGAGTAAATTTAGTAAATGACTATATACTGAATATACTTTGGGTCAAAATGAAGAGCTTAAGGAGCGGGGAAGGAACGGAATTACGATGTGGGATATGCCTAGAGTCAGAGAGAGAAGCGGTCGGTGATGAGTGAGTGCGCCTGCCCTGTGCTAGACCCAGATGGTTCTGCATCTTCCTTCAGCAGCACCCTAAGAATTAGGAGAGGTGGGTGGAGAAATTGTTGAATAGATGATGAAAATTAATTAAGGTTGAGGCTTATTGGCTTGTTGGGATTAGGAAAAAAGAAGGGAATGAAGTCAAAGATCTCAGGCCGGTATTCAAACAAGCCAGTTGCTGAATATTGGCCACCTGAAAAGAGTATGCTGCTTGTCTAAAATTGATAGCAAGAGAAGTCCTTCCCTGCTAGGCTAGAAACACCAACCTCTAGGCCAGGATAGCCTGATAATTTGCTTGCTGCTTCCATTCTGTTCAGGTATCTACAAAGCAGTTTGTTGCACTATCATTACACTGTTATTTATAAAGGTAAATAATGTATAATAAGCACTTGAAAGATACTCAGCATCATTAGTCATCAGGAAATGCAAATTAAAACCACAAGGATAGCACTAAACACCCACCAGAATGACTGAAATTAAAAAGTCTAACAAAACCAGGATTTGGTGGGGGTGGGGAGCAGTTAGAGCTCTCACACACCACTGGTGGGATGTAAAATGGTATAGCTGTGGTGGAGGACAGTTTGGCAGTTTCTTGTAAGGTTAAACATACATTGACCATATGACCCAGAAATTCCACTCCTAGTTATTTACCCAAGGTAAATGAAAACATATGTCCATTCCGACACATATGTTCATAGCAGCTTTATGAATAATGGCCCCAAACTGGAAACAACACAAATGTCCATCAGGTGAATGAATAAACAAATGTTAGTATGTTCACTCAATGGAATACTACTCACGACAATAAAGAGCAATCTGCTGAGACACACAGCAACGTGGGTGAATCTCAGAAAACATTATGCTGAGCAAAAGAAGCCAGACAGAGAAGGAGACATACTGCACGATTCCACATATATGAAATTCTGAAAAAAGCAAATTAATCTATAGAGACAGAAAGCAGATCGGTGGTCACCTGAAGCCAAGGGTGAGCCTGAGGGGGGCTGACTGGAAAAGGCACAAGGGAACTTTTCAGGGTGATGATGGTGGTGCTTACTACACAAGTGTATACATTTGTCAAAAATACATTGAATTTTGTACATTTTAAATGGGTGCCCTTTATCATTTGTAAATTATACCACAACAAAGTTGATTTTTTTTTAAAGTATGTGTATAAGAAAAAGTCTAGAGCTATATACACTAAATTGTTACCAATAGTTATTGCTGGGTAGTAGGATTATGAATTTTTAGGTTTTTCTTCAGGGTCCTTTTAGGTATTTCCAAAATTTTTTAACAGTAAATTTGTATTATTTTATAATTATTGGAAGTACATTTTTTTTAAATTAATTTATTTTATTTATTTTTGGCTGTGTTGGGTCTTCGCTTCTGGGCGAGGGCTTTCTCTAGTTGCGGCAAGTGGAGGCCACTCTTCATGGCGGTGCGCGGGCCTCTCACCATTGCAGCCTCTCTTGTTGCGGAGCACAGGCTCCAGACGCGCAGGCTCAGTAGTTGTGGCGCACGGGCTTAGTTGCTCCGCGGCATGTGGGATCCTCCCAGACCAGGGCTCGAACCCGTGTTCCCTGCATTGGCAGGCGGATTCTCAACCACTGCGCCACCAGGGAAGCCCTGGAAGTACGTTTTCTAATTTAAGTAGCTATTTCTCGTGGGTGGCGCCATATAATTCTGTCACGAGAGTTGTGAACAGGTGACACGTGGTTGCTTTGTGTTCTGAGTCCCTAAGTAGCCGCAGTGAGCAGAACCACACCATCAGAAACCCCTCCCACCACCAATTAACCCATGATATGCATGTAACATGAGGAAGAAATAAACCTTTGGTTTTTTTTTAAAAAAAAAAAAAGCTATTTCTCTTAGAGGAAACACTTAAAGGAATTCACACCTGTATAATATTTTCCACTTTTCTTACTAACTCTTATCATTGGTTTATATCAATTCTAATTTTATATGTGGTCTTTCATTGTAATATTTTTTTAACTCATAATGACTTTATGCTCCTCAGGGATAGAGATGCCGTCTTATTCATATTTGTATTCTCAAAAGCTCATACAGTGCCAAAATTATAGCAGGACTCAATAAATATTTGTTACAATTGAAAATTACAGTCAATATTGTAACAGTAAATACCTGTTACAATTAAATTCTCAGAGTTACCTGTTCACCTCTAGAGCTTCATATCAGCTTGTTATTAAGGCTCTTTTGAAGACTTTCTTTAGTCAACATTTGCTTTTCTTTCTTTAATTGCAAAAGTAATAGATGTTTGAATGCAAAAAACTTGGAAAACACAGAAAAGCAAAAGAACTACCCACCCCCAATAAAAAACAGACGGCCAGCATTTTTTCTTAGGAAATGACAATGCTTTCTATATCTTTCTACTGGTCATACTGAATGCATTAACTAGATTTTTCTAACACACATTAGAGTCTCTGTTTCCCTTCTGTATGAAAGAATAAGAGAATAAAAGCACAAAAAAACCGTGACTAGTTTCTCACCAATCAGAAAATGAGTATTTTCTCCTTTTTTATACTTTGCTCTTAAATGAAAACTTTAACAGTAGCTAAATTTATCTTTCTGTGAATGTGGTTTTCGTTCCACAGGCTGCAGGATTGTAGTTCTTGCTTCTGCTGTCTGCCCTCTGGTGGATGAGGCTATCTAAGAGGCTTGTGCAAGTTCCCTGATGGGAGGGACTGGTGGTGGGTAGAGCTGGCTGTTGCTCTGGTGGGCAGAGCTCATTAAAACTTTAATCGGCTTGACTGTTGATGGGTGGGGCTGGGTTCCCTCCCTGTTGGTTGTTTGGCCTGAGGCAACCCTGCACTGGAGTCTACCCGGGCTCTTTGGTGGGGCTAATGGCGGACTCTGGGAGGGCTCTCACCAAGGAGTACTTCCCAGAACTTCTGCTGCCAGTGTCCTTGTCCTCACGGTGAGCCACAGCCACCCCTTGACTCTGCAGGAGACCCTCCAACACTAGCAGGCAGGTCTGGTTCAGTCTCCTGTGGGGTCCCTGCTCCTTCCCCTGGGTCCCGATGCGCACACTACTTTGTGTGTGCCCTCCAAGAGTGGAGTCTCTGTTTCCCCCAGTCCTGTCGAAGTCCTGCAATCAAATCCCACTAGCCTTCAAAGTCTGATTCTCTAGGAATTCCTTCTCCCGTTGCCGGACCCCCAGGTTGGGAAGCCTGACGTGGGGCTCAGAACCTTCACTCCAGTGGGTGGACTTCTGTGGTATAAGTGTTCTCCAGTCTGTGAGTCACCCACCCAGCAGTTATGGGACTTGATTTTATTGTGATTGCGCCCCCCCTACCGTCTCATTGCGGCTTCTCCTTTGTCTTTGGATGTGGGGTCTCTTTTTTGGTGAGTTCCAGTGTCTTCCTGTCGATGATCGTTCAGCAGTTAGTTGTGATTCCAGTGCTCTCGCAAGAGGGAGTGAGCGCACGTCCTTCTACTCCGCCATCTAGGAGTAGCTAAGTTTAAATCAAATGCAACTTAGTCACCTGTGATTTTATAAACTGCCTCAGTTAGAGAGTCCCAGAAATATTTTAGCTTTAAAGCAATCTGTACTCCTTGCACAGAAAATAATTTCCAACTAAAATTAGCAAGACTTTTGACCAGAGAGATTTGAATGGTTTCATATAGACTCTTGGGGAAGTAGCATCCTTACAGTAAAGGAGGAGATTAGCTGACTAGGTACAGATGAAGTCAAACAGGCTGAACAATTAGGGGTCCCCGAGGACAAGTTTGTTGATGGTCGAAATTAGGGGAGAAGGTAGACACATGGTAGAACACTGTGGTTGGAAAGAGGATGCAATTTCAGGGCCTGTGGCTCTGAAGCCAAGATGAAGCCACAGACCCAAATAGGACAAGTCATTAATATAAACATTAAAGACCACTCCCCACCTCACCCCCCAAAGACACCCCCTCAGACCCTGGTAATTAAAGATAGAGGCAGATAGGATGCTTACAGAGGTGGCAGGGCACTGTCACATGTGGAACAAGAAAACTTAAGGAATACAAACACACACTGAACTATTCCTAGGTTGTGGAAGTCTGCATTCTGGTGTTTGGTACTTGAACTCCCTTAGAGGTTGGGAAGGAAGAAATGGGATCAGCTCTGGTTTCTTTCTTTAGTTCTTGCTCCATGATGAAACAGAATCCATTTACTTGGACACTCACTGTCACTGAAAAATTACTTCTTTTTTAAATTAATTTTTATTGCAGTATAATTGACATACAACTCTAATTAGTTTCAGGTCTACAACATAATGATTCGATGTTTGTATATATTGTGAAATGATCACCACTATAAGTCTATTTAACAACCATCACCATATATAGTTAACAGAATTTTGTTTTTCTTGTGCTGCAAGCTCTTAAGATCTACTCTTGTAACAACTTTAAATATGCAACACAATATTATTAACTATAATCACCATGCTGTACATTACATCCCCATGACTTGATAGTTTTATAACTGGAAGTTTGTACCTTTTGACTCCCTTCCCCTGGTTCACCCAGCCCTCCACCCCCCACCTCTGGCAACCACTAATCTGTTGTCTGTATCTATGAGCTCGGTTCTGGTTTTGTTTTTTTTTTCTTTAAGCCTATTTGATGAACTCTGGTGTTTTGTTTGTTTGTTTGTTTATTTTTGGCTGCACCGGTTCTTAGTTGCCGTATGCAGACTTCTTAGTTGCAGCACGTGGGATCTAGTTCCCCAACCAGGGATTGAATCTGGGCCCCCTGCATCTTACCCACTGGACCACCAAGGATGTCCCTGGTTTTGGTTTTTTGTTTGTGTTTTGCTTTGTTTTTACATTCTACATATAAGTGAGATCATACAGTATTTATTTGTCTTTCTCTATCTGACTTATTTCACTTAGCATAATGCCCTCTATTCACGTTGTCACAAATGGCGAAATGTCATTCTTTTTTATGTCTGAATGATATTCCATTGTACATATACCACATTTTCTTTGTCCATTCAGCCATCAGTGGACATTTAGGTTGTTTCCCTAAGATTATTTCTTATTACAGCAACTGATTCATGCCCACCTCCCTAACATGATTGTCTTTATTTTACTATAGGCATGTAAATTGTCACTGACATGGCAGGTAAAAGGAAATGGCATTTCCTGTGCAATTGTTGGCTGGCCATGGACCTTGGTGACTGTGAGTGTGACTCGACCTTCATACCGGTCTCAAAGAAGGAGCTCTTTTCCTTTAGGTACTGTTGAGAAATGATGGTGTGCTACATGTCTTTGAGGCTCTGTTCATTTTCTTCACTCCCTTTTCTTTCTGTTCCTCAGACAAGATAATTTCAATTGACCTATCTTCAAGTTTGCTGATTCTTTCTCCTGCCTGCTCACATCTGTTGCTGAGCCTCTAGTGAATTTTTCATTTCACTTATTGTATTTTTCAGCTGCAGTCTTTTTTTTTTTTTTCCAGCTGCAGACTTTCTATTTGGTTCTTTTTAAAAATAATTTCTGTATCTTCATTGATACTCTCTGTTGAGCAAGACAGTATTCTCATTTACTTTCCTTTAGTTCTTTGATATGATTTCCTTTATAGTTCTTTGAAGATATTTAAAATAGCTGATTTGAAATCTTTATCTAGTAAACCCAGTGTCTTGGCTTCCTCAACAATAATCTGTTGACTTGGGTGGGGGGGGTGGGGGTGTGTGTGTGAGAGAGAGAGATACTTTCTTGTTTCTTTTCACGTCTTTTGATCTTCTGCTGAAAACTGGACATTTTAAATAATAGAATGTGGCAACTCTGAAGATCAGATTTCCTTCCTCTCCCCCAGTATTTGTTGTTCTTAGTGTTTGTTGTTGTCTAGTGTCTGTTTCTAACTAATTCTGTAACATCTGTATTCTTTGTCATGTGTGACAACTGAAGTTTCTGCTCAGTTAGCTTAGAGGTCAGCTAATAACTAGACAGAGACTTCTTTAAATGTCTGAACCAGTAAGTCTCCCAGTCTTTGCCGAGGGGTTTTGCATGCATGTTGTCCCATGCCTTCAGCGCTCAGCAAGGCAACTGACAGCTCTGCCTCAGCCTTCACTTCCTGCTTGCTGAGCGCTTCAGGGTCATCCAGGGGTGAAAACGTAGGACCTTCTCAGGTATTTCCCGAGCATGCATACAGCCCTGGGCATGCATGTGGCCTTCTAGATTCCCAGCACTGTGTCAGAGCTTTTCAGAACTCCTGTGGACTTCTCATTTTCCAGCTTTTCCATTTAAGCTTTTTGGTTAGCCTATTGTTTGCCTACCATATCAGGCAGCTGTGAAGTTAAACAATCGCCTCTGAATATTTTTGACAGTGCCCTCAGGGAAAAAGCATTTTTCACTGGATGAGCCTCCAGTCACATCAAATAAGGACAGCCTTGCAAGTGGAGTTTTCCAGGGAACTAGCAGACAAATCACATAATGACAGCTCTCTGGGAAAGGAGGCTTTTAAGGGGCTCCAACCCCGTTCTCCTCCCTCTAGTGACTGCCAGGCTGCTGGTTTTCACTGTGATCGAAGGCTGTTGGTTTTCAAGGTTACCATGGAGCTAGAGAAAGGGAGCTGGGAAAATAGGGCAATTTAAAATGCCACAAAATTCACTGTTCTTACTAATATTTAGCCATTTTTCTTGAGTAAACACTCCCAGGTAAATACAAACCTTTGGTTATTTACCTGAGTTCTGAAAATTTTGATTCTGGCTTTTTAAGAGAAGTTTTATCATTGCTTTTGTGGAGGAATTTTCAGAGGTTTTTACTCCACCATTTCCACTGACCCAAATGGATTTAGACAATTTACTACTTATAGCAGTAGTAGCAACCAGAGCAATATTTTGTGTCAGTTCCCAGATTCGACAGGGTGAGGTAATGAGAGCCGGGTGTTAACTGCACATGCAGTGGAGGTGCATCACAAAAGAGGAACCTCAAGATTAGGAGACTCTGATCTGACATACGAGCTGCCAGAAAACCTGCCTATCCTTCCCTGTAGAATGAGACATTATCTTTATTAGCCTGGAATGTAGGGAAATCTCTCAAGGGGTGAGAAGAGGGCATTTCTATCTTTATTACCCTAGAATGTCTCTGGGGAGTAGGATGTCTCTGTCTTTACAATCTGGAAATGTAAATAAGTTGGCTCCAAAGAGAGTTCCTGACTCTCTGTTTTCAGGGCTGTCTGCTTATACAAAGATACTTGAAAAGATAGTCCAGGAGCAAAGTTTTTATTAATGCCTAAATGGAAAGCATTCATGGAGAATTGCCTTCCAACACTGCCTCTGTTATGTCAGTCTAGCTGTTATTCTTCTAAAGTATGTTGTCTTTTCTCTTTTTAATATTTTCTCTTTATCCTTGATGTTCCAAATTTTACCATAATTCTTTTCACTGTAGATTCACTGTTTATACTGTTTAGTACTCAGACTGTACTTAAAATTTTTTTTGTTGTGGTAAAATACACATAACATAAAATGTACTGTTGATATACAGAATCATGTCTTCAATGCGCAGAAATTCTCAGAGGTCACTTCTGAAAATATTGCTCCTCTGACATTGCCTTACTCTACGCTGGAGCCTCTCAAACTATCCTCCACGTTTTTAAGCCGCTCTTGCGTGCATATCTTTTTTGTCTCTCTGTGATGTGTTCTGGGTGAATTCTTTCATACTACATTTCAGTTCACTAATTTTCTCTTTAACCAGGTCCTTTTCTCCTAATTTTTTTGTTTTGAGGACCATATTTTTCAGTTTCAAGAGTTCTAATTTATTTCTGTTGTTCATAATTTTTTATTATTTTAAAGTGAACATTATTCCTCTACTTGTATCTTTGAGCAACCTGAAATACTTGAAGTCTTTGTCAGGCTGTCCCACGGAATTAATTTCTTCTGGACTGAATTATTGATTGTGTTGGCTGCCTTTCGTAGCATTAGATTTCTTCATGTGTTTAGGAATTTGGGGTTGTAGGTTGGTTTCATTTTTAAATCTCAACCTCTCTCTCTCTTTCTCTCCACACATCCCTGACTAGTACTTTTTTGATGTTTTCATCCAACCCTTCACATCACTAATCTAGAACTAAGTCTTACTATATTATACCATTTTGGAGCTCCTATTCCTCCGTGAAATTAATGAAACCAGATCTGTTGCACGTCTTGTCATGAGCCAGTGGATCTCTTGGCTCAATTCCTGGTCCTGGGGCTGTCCATTCTCACCCACCTCCCTACCTATAAATGTGTAGCCCTGTGGCAGTTTTTTGTTCTGCAGAATTCTTCCATGAGCTCCAGCCTCAACCCTGGCTTCAGGCAGTGAAGTTGGCTTTACTCTCCCTTTCCACACTCCATGAATCACTTTCAGTTCCAGCTACTCTATGGGAATCGAACTTTGACCTGTGTATGCCTTCTTCCAGACCTGGAGCACAGAATCCTGTGGCTTCTTCCCCACCTACCATCTTGTTTCTCATTCCATTCCTCTTCCTCAGAGACTTTTATTTTGTTTTTAAGCCCAGCCATTGTTTTGGGTTCTTTCTTTTTATGTCATATTTATAGTTCCTTTTGGAGTAGAGAAGGTGCTCCAAGTATGAATTTACCAAACTATCTTGAGTGGAAGCTTAACGCAAACTTTCTAAGAGTAAAAGATTTATCGAAACTCTGATAAAGCTAAAACAAGTTTTGGTTTTAAAATCTCATGCAATAAAATTACCCTTATCTTCAAAAACCTTTTACCCCAAAATAACGAAAACATCATATCATCAAGTCATCTGAAAGCTTCTTCACGGAGGTGTTGAACAGTGACCGAGTTGTTGCTGTGCAGCTTGCTGCCAGGCAAACCACATTCTAGACTAGGGCACTTTCAGAGTGAAATCTCATGCCTTTCCTGTTCTCATTTATCTTGTTAGACACCTGTTCTCCTCCATGGTTGTAGAAAATTTCACCCAGGATTGTCTGTGGCTCTCAGTCACAGCTTGACATCCCTGGAACCAGTTTACAAGAGTCCAGCGGCTCACCTGCTGCATGACCCTCCTTCTCTGCAACATGGTCACCTATGTCATGTTCTAGAAGATGAACGGCGCCACCACCAAGAGGCGTGAGCAAGCTGTGGGTGAGCCCTGACGTGTGCCGTCTGCGGCACGTAGTCCTTTGACTACTCCACTCGCCTTCCTTCCAAAGTTAGAAACAGAATCAGTATGTGCCTTCATTTTTCCTCTGCTGCCCTCACTTTAGAATACTCATTTAATTCTACTCTTAAAGGAGAGTAATCATTTATTCTAACATTAGAGTACACATTTTCCCACAGATCTCATTCATTAACAAATGATCAGGATCTTTACTGCCATGGTAACTTGCTATCCTTAGATAATCATAGTTAAATTGCTAAATAAATACTTAAACCTGGGAGAGGAATGCCTTGGAGACGATTTTAATTGTTGAGGATGAGGGTTGATGTCATGCTTGTCTTTCAGCGGGCCCGTGTGCTGTGACCTGGTCTGAACTGCTCGTCAGCATCCAAACTGCTGTCATCCTTTTCCCCGTCAGTCTTGGGATTTGGGCGGCTTTTCCCGTTGATTCAACCACAGGAACCTCTACCTCTCCTTCCTCCCATCCAGGCCTCCTGCCTCTCAGATGCTTCTTTTGAGCCTCTCTCTCTCACAGAGATAGTTGAAGTAAGCTTGGTATCAAATTTTACAGGTAAACACCATGCTCCCTCCCCCATGTAGTGGAAAAGGTCAGTGGAAAGGATCTCCTGCAAGGCTCCTGAGGTCCTGTTAAACGTAATAGTTTTTCTCTAATTCCTGTCCCCCGAGTCGTCACTGTGCCTCTGGTTTTTTTCTCTTCATTGTGGAGTGGTGTGAGCACTGATATGAGTGCAGAATGTACTACCCTGGAGGTGTTTTCGTTTTCGACGTTTGATCAAATGGTCTCTTCTCCTTTCATCCTAGATTCTCTCATAAAACTAGTTCTGAAGCTACTGTGAGGTGACTTCTTTCTGAAAAAGGAGAGAGAAAGTGAAAAACTGAGGTTCTTTACACTAAGCATATGCCCTCCAAGGAGAGAAACAGCCTTCCTACCATCTGTAATTGCTACCACTCCTGGGTTTAATGTAAAACTAACTTTTCTCATCTTGGTTCTTACATTCAGGAATTAAAGGAAACTGTGGGATTCCTGCTCAGGAGAAATACATACCTACTCTGAGTGTGAACAGTCTTCATGGAGTTCTTTCTTACAACATTAACCAGCTGGTGAAGCTTTTATCCAGACTCCTCTGTTCTTACTTAGAGGGTCAAGGCCATCACCAGCGGGCAGGACCCTACTGGGCAAATGGTAAAGTTCAGTAAGCTTCCGTTTCTAATCTTTTATCTGCCTCCCACTCTCTTTCTTTCGTATTCATTCTTACCTCTCAGCATAACCAACAGGCATGGTACGACCTTCTGCTTGTTTTAATTTCCTTAAACTTCCAGTATGGAGCTGATAGCTTTGATCCCTCTGATGGCTTCTGAGACAATATATCTCGTCTTACAAAGTAAAGGATTAAGGAAAACCCACAAAAAATGTCCTCTGTCTCAGACCCCCATATTTCATCTACTTTGTCGGGGGCTATTGAAACTTGTCCTTCTTTTTCTTCTATGGAATGATGAGATTATGGGATTTATGGATTCTTGAATATAGTTTGGGCCTTCTGAGCACTTATAGTTTACATGTACTGCAGTTCTGATGCAAAAGTGCAATTAGCTTTACAATTTTTTTGATTCTGTATCAAAGTATAGAATTTTACAAATTGTTGTGAATTCACCAGCATGCTCAGAGAAGACAATAATTCTGCAGGTGTTGGGTCCAGTCTCCAGTGACTGGGAAAATTTAACCTCATCATCAGTTTGTGAGTTGCTAATTTCTACCAGGAATTACTATTTATTGAAATCTTCCGCTTGTTCAAGTGTCAACCTGGAATGTACTTTCAGTGGTTCCTGAAAACCACCGTCATTTCCACAGTTACCTAATCAGAGTTCTGCAGAGGCTCCAATCTCACTTAGGCACACTGGGTCCCGCCCAGGCCCATCAGCCTTGTGACTTCCTAGATGCAGTCAGCCAACTGCAAAAACTCCAGGAACGGTTGGAAACGCGCATTCTTACCACAGAGCAAGGGCCATCCAGGTAATGCATCGCCCCAGGCTTTCTTTATCACCTGTAATCTTCCTAAACCTGTCTCTCAGCTGTTGGCTATGAGGTCATTCCTTCAACTTCTGTTCCTCAGGGACGCAACCAGAGCCCTTCCCCGTCCTGAGCCCAGAAGGGAAGCAGCCCATCTCTAATGCCCGGCTCAGATGGTTGACTTACTTCTGCTGGCTCCTGCTGGGGGTCACTAGCCTGGCCTCAGCCTTTTTTTACAGCACTTTATAGCCTGGAACTGAACAAAGACCAAGCCACTAGCTGGGTTATTTCGATATTATCATTGCTTCAGAACATCTTCATCACCAGTAAAGGTATGTGAGAAACAGTGACACCGGCATGGGAGGAAACATTGCAGTTGCAGGAAGCTTGGGAAACTGAGGTCTGTGGGTGTCAATCCAAGGTGTCTAATGATTCTTACAACTTGACAAAAACAAAAAAACAAACCAGAAATTAGTAGAGTGAAATTTGTTACGGGTATGTGTGCAGTAGTCACAGAAAAAACTAACAAGAACTGATGGACTAGTTGAAGTTTAGCAAAAAAGGATTGGGGAGTTAAGAGGGACAAGTAAAAAATCAACAATAAACTACCTTAAAAAAAAAAAAAAACAGAAAACTTACTTTTTAAAAATCTTCCCTTTCCTGGGCTTCCTTGGTGGCACAGTGGTTAAGGATCCACCTGCCAATGTAGGGGACACGAGTTCGAGCCCTGGTCCGAGAAGATCCCACGTGTCGCGGAGCAACTAAGCCCTGCACCACAACTACTGAGCCTGTGCTTTACAGCCCACGAGCCACAACTACTGAGCCCAAGTGCCACAGCTACTGAAGCCCACGCACCTAGAGCCTGTGCTCCACAACAAGAGAAGCCACAGCAATGAGAAGCCCGCACACCGCAATGAAGAGTAGCCCCCCCTCACCGCAACTAGAGAAAGCCTGTGTGCAGCAACCAAAGACCCACCCAACACAGTGAAAAATTAATTAATTATTTTAAAAAGATGGTAAGTTTTTTGTTATGTGTATTTTACTACATTTTTTAAAAATTTATTTAATTTATTTATTTTTGGCTGTGTTGGGTCTTCGTTTCTGTGCGAGGGCTTTCTCTAGTTGCGGCAAGCAGGGGCCACCCTTCATCGCGGTGCGCGGGCCTCTCACTGTCGCGGCCTCTCTTGTTGCGGGGCACAGGCTCCAGATGCGCAGGCTCAGTAGTTGTGGCTCACAGGCCTAGTTGCTCCGCAGCATGTGAGATCTTCCCAGACCAGGGCTCGAACCCGTGTCCCCTGCATTGGCAGGCAGATTCTCAACCACTGCGCCACCAGGGAAGCCTTACTACAATTTTTTAAAATCCAATCAGTGTTCACATTTTCCTAGTTGTCTTATAAGTATTTATAGTTGTCTTGTTCAAATCAGGATCTAAATAAGGTCCATGTGTTGCAATGAGTTTGTCTCAAGTATTTTTAATATTTTATCTATAGGTTCTCCCTCCTTTTTTCTCTTTCTGTCACTCTCCATTCCTGCTATTTTTCTTACAATATATGTATTGAAGAAACCAAGTTGTTTGTCCTATAGAGTTTCCAACATTCTGGATTTTGGTGACAGGATTACTTCTGCTTTAAGAACCTACAAGCACACTTGGGGAGCTTTTAAAACTCTTGGTGCCCAGGCCTCTCTCCAGACCAATCTAATTGTAATCCCTGGAGATGGGATCCAAGGCCCAACATGTCGAAAGCTTCCCAGGTGATTCCATTGTGCAGCCCCATTTGAGACCCACTAATCCTAAAAGAGGGACAGAGTACAAGGAGTAGGTAGACCTTAAATAAAAAGAACTGCTGAAAGAGACAGACCAAAAAATAGCAAGAGCTCTTAAGGAGATTCAGTTACATCAGACACACAGACAAAGGCTTTTAGGAAATGAAAAACGTGATTTACAGATTTTAAAAATTCAGAAGTTGAATTGAAGATGTCATTATTGGGGACTTCTCTGATGGTCCAGTGGTAAAGAATCCACCTTCCAATGCAGGGAACACGGGTTCGATCCCTCATTGGGGAACTAAGATCCCACATGCCACGCACGGGGCAACTAAGCCCACGTGCCACAACTACTGAGCCTGCGCACCTCAACTAGAGAGCCTGCGTGCTGCAAACTACACAGCCCATGCACTCTGGATCCCATGAGCCACAACTAGTGAGAGAAAATCTGCACTCCACAACTAGAGAGAAGCCCGAGGGCCACAACAAAGAGCCCGCACCGCAAGAAAGATCCCACATGCCTCAACAAAGATCCCACATGCCTCAACAAAGATCCCACATTAAGACCCGATGCAGCCAAAAATAATAAGAAAAAATATATATATATATTAAAAAAAAAGATGTCATTATTGAGACTCAAATTAATGGATCAGGAAGATCAAACTAAAATGCAAAACATAAGACATGTATATAAAAATATTGAAAGTATAAAGAAAAAGAGACAAACAGTAGATCCAGGGGACTTAACATGCAGTTAAGAAGAGCGGTAATAATTAAACAGTTGAAAAAATTCCACTGTTGAAAAGAAATACTGAATTTGTTGACAGGCCTCTACTGGTTCCAGGCATAGTTAATTTAAAAAGACACACTGAAACGGAGGATAGTAGTTCTGGAACAGGGCCCAAGAGTCTGCATTGCTAACAAGTTCCTAGGCAATGCTGCAGCTGGTCTGTGGATCGCACTTCAAGTGGTATCACTATGAAGACAAACCTAGTTCCTCTGAAGAGTCAGTATCGCGAGAGAAAAATTAATGGGTGAGCGCTGTTCTAGATCCTTTGAATAAATGAGTCATTTTTTTTTCTTCTTTAGGTCTTTTTTTTTTAAATTTATTTTTATATTTATTTTTGGCTGTGTTGGGTCGTCGTTTCTGTGCGAGGGCTTTCTCTACTTGTGGCAAACAGGGGCCACTCTTCATCGCGGTGCGTGGGCCTCTCACTATCGCGGCCTCTCTTGTTGCGGGGCACAGGCTCCAGACGCGCATGCTCAGTAGTTGTGGCTCAGGGGCCTAGTTGCTCCGCGGCATGTGGGATCTTCCCAGACCAGGGCTCGAACCCGTGTCCCCTGCATTGGCAGGCAGACTCTCAACCACTGCGCCACCAGGGAAGCCCAAGGAGCCATTTTTAATATGGATCAGATACTATACTAGGAAATTATTGATCATTTCCTTAAGTGTGATAATGATATGAAAATAGCCTGATTTTTAGGAGACACATGCTTGAAAACAGGAAGCCCTTGCCTTCCACTGTTTCAGTTTGTACATGAATTTCATTTACTCTGGTTCAGTTGAATCACACCAGTTTCCCAGCAACACAGTTCAAATCTCAGTTACCGGGACTTCCCTGGTGGTGCAGTGGTTCAGAATCCGCCTGCCAGTGCAGGGGACACGGGTTCAATCCCGGTCCGGGAAGATCCCACATGCCACCGAGCAGCTAAGCTCGCATGCCACAACTACTGAGCCTGCACTCTAGGGCCAACAAGCCACAACTACTGAGCCTGTGCCCTAGAGCCCGTGCTCCGCAACAAGAGAAGCCACTGCAATGAGAAGACTGCACACCGCAACGAAGAGTAGCCCCTGCTTGCTGCAACTAGAGAAAGCCCACATGCAGCAATGAAGACCCAGTGCAGCCAAAAATAAAAATAAAATTAAGTTAAACGCATAACCAACAAGGACCTACTGTGTAGCAAAAAAAAATTCTCAGTTATCATGGTATATCAACCGTGAGTGATTGCATAAAGTACCAGCTGCTGCTAGCCCTTTAGCCCATAATTTACTACATAAATTAACAGGTGTACATCATGATCAGTGACTAATCATGTCACTTCTCAAAGTCTGGGTGATTTGTCACCTGTTATCCCGTTTATGTACAGACAGCAAATTGTGTAGTTGTGTTATTTCTTTGTCTCCCAGTCATAAACTCTGTGACATTTTACCATAAAATGGATAATTAAAAGAGGACCTTGGGGGGCTTCCCTGGTGGCGCAGTGGTTGAGAATCTGCCTGCTAATGCAGGGGACACGGGTTCGAGCCCTGGTCTGGGAGGATCCCACATGCCACGGAGCAGCTGGGCCCGTGAGCCACAACTACTGAGCCTGCGCGTCTGGAGCCTGTGCCCCGCAACGGGAGGGGCCGCGATAGTGAAAGGCCCGCGCACCGCGATGAAGAGCGGTCCCCGCACCGCGATGAAGAGTGGCCCCCGCTTGCCGCAACTAGAGAAAGCCCTCGCACGAACCGAAGACCCAACACAGCCAAAAATAAATAAATAAATAAATAAATAAATAAAGTAGCTATAAAATTAAAAAAAAAAAAAAAAAAGAGGACCTTGGCCAACAAAGATGAAAATGCAGCAAATTAACAAAATAACACTGAAAGTGAAATTTGAATAGAATGTAAATGGAGTTATACAAGAAGCCGCTAACCATGAGAAGGTGGCCTGTGTTCAAGAAACTGTAGATACGCAGCCAGGTGAACTTAGTGAAGTCAAACTTACCAACATAAATGGAGAAATTGGTTATGAAGAAAAGGATGATGATGTCCCAGAGGAAGTAACACTGGCAAAAAACTAACATTAAAGGGACTCTTGGAGATATTTCACAGCATTGAAAGCATAAAGGATAAGACGCTGGAAGCCAATGCAAACTTAGAACAGTATGACAATTCACCAAAGGCACGGACAAAATGCTCGCCCTGTATCCTAAGTTATACAGCAAGAGGAAGGCCAGCACTGTTCAAATTATTCTTGATAAATTTTCTACAAAGAAGTAACTTTAATTCTCAATGTTTCTAATGTTTTAAATTACATATTCGTTTTACTACTTCTAAATTTTTCTTTGTACCTTTATAACCAACAATAAGAGATTTTAATGTTTTGACACAAATCTTTAAATGTCACAGAACGATCATAATTTTTCCCCACTGATGATTAAGATCACTTTGCACAGTTTCAGCTTGCTAGGTCATTTGTATGATCCCACACTACCATGTAAAGTGAGAATTACCTTTAATTAGGTGTGAAATGTCATGTCTGTTATTTTCAAGTGCTTCAGAAAAAGAAGCAAAACAAATACGGTGAAATGTTAACTTTAGTATCTTCCAATTTTTATGTATGTTTTAAAAATTTAATAATAAAATGTCGGATAAAAATAACTCAATGGGGACTTCCCTGGTGGTCCAGTGGTTAAGACTCCACACTCCCAATGCAGGGGGCCTGGGTTCGATCCCTGTTCGGGGAACTAGATCCCACATGCTGCAGCTAAGAGTTCACATGCTGCAGCTACGAAGCCCGCATGCTGCGATTAAATATCCCGTGTGCCACAACTAAGACCCGGTGCAGCCAAACAAATGAATAAACAAAGTAAATAAATATTTAAAAAAAAGTAACTCAGTGGATCATATACTCAAATGTAAAATTATAAATCTTTTAGAAGGAAACATAGGTGAAAATCTTCGAAACCTTAGGCTAGGCAAAGAGTTCTTATATACATACATTACCAGAAGCACAGTCCAAGAAAGAAAAAATGGATAAATTGGACTTCATCAAAATTAAGCATTTTGCTCTACGAAAGACACTTTTTTTTTTTATTGAAGTGTAGTTGATTTACAATGTTGTGTTAGTTTCTGGTGTACAGCAAATGATTGAGTTATATGTATACGTATTCTTTTTCATATTCTTTTCCATTATGGTTTATTAGGGAATACTGAATATCCCTGTGCTATACAGTAGGACCTTATTGTTTATTTTTTATATAGTAGTTTGTATCTACTAATCCCGAAGTCCTAATTTATCCCTTCCCCACCTCCTTTCCCCTTTGGTAACCATAAGTTTGTTTTCTATGTCTATGAGTCTGTTTCCGTTTTGCAGATAAGTTCATTTGTATTATTTTTTAGATTCCACATATAAGTGATATAGTGGTATTTGTCTTTCTCTTTCTTACTTCACTTAGTATGATAATCTCTGGGTCCATCCATGTTGCTGCAAATGGCATTGTTTCATTCTTTTTTATGGCTAAGTAGCATTCTATGGTATATATGTACCTCATCTTCTTTATCCATTCATCTGTTGATGGACATTTAGGTTGTTTCCATGTCTTGGCTATTGTAAATAGTGACACCCCTATGACGTAGGGGTGCATGTTTCTTTTCAAATTACAGTTTTGTCCAGATATATGCTTAGGAGTGGGATTGCTGGATCACATGGCAACTCTATTTTTAGTTTTTTGAGGAACCTCCATACTGTTTTCCATAGTGGCTGCACCAATTTACATTCCCACCAACGGTGTAGGAGGGTTCCCTTTTCTCCACACACTCTAGAGCATTTGTTATTTGTAGACTTTTTAATGATAGCCATTCTGACCGGTGTGAGGTGATACCTCATTGTAGTTTTGATTTGCATTTCTCTAATAATTAACAGTGATGAGCATCTTTCATGTGCCTGTTGGCCATATGTATGTCTTCTTTGGAGAAATGTCTATTAAGGTCTTCTGCCCATTTTTTGATTAGGTTGTTTGTTTTTTTGTTATTGAGTTGTATGAGCTGCTTGTATATTTTGGAAATTAAGCCCTTGTCAGTTGTATCATTTGCAAATATTTTCTCCCAATCCGTAGATTGTCTTTTCATTTGATTTATGGTTTCCTTTGCTGTGCAAAAGCATATAAGTTCGATTAAGTCCCATTTGTTTTTTGGGGTTTTTTTGCTTTTATTTCTGTTTCCTTGGGAGAGTGACCTAAGAAAACATTGGTATGATTTATGTCAGAGAATGTTTTGTCTATGTTCTCTTCTAGGAGTTTTATGGTGTCATGTCTTATTTTTAAGTCTTTAAGCCATTTTGAGCTTATTTTTGTGTGAGGGTGTGTTCTAACTCACTGATTTACATGCTACAGTCCAACTTTCCCAGCACCACTTGCTGAAGAGACTGTCTTTTCTCCATTAGATATTCTTGACACCTTTGTGAGAGATTAATCAACCATAGGTGTGTGGGTTTATTTCTGGGCTCTCTATTCTGTTCTATTAAGCCATATGTCTGTTTTTGTGCCAATACCATGCTGTTTTGATTACTGTAGCTTTGTAGTATTGTCTGAAGTAGAATGACTAAAATATCGATAATACTAAATACTGGTGAGGACGCAGAGTAACTGGGAACTCTCATTCATTGGTGGTAGAAATGAAAAAATGGCATAGCCACTTTGGAAAGCAGTTTACCAGTTTCCTACAAAGTTATACAGTTACCATATAACTTAGTAATTGCACTCCCAGGTATTTACCCAAAAGAAGTAAAAACCGGGACTTCTCTGGTGGTCCAGTGGTAAAGAATCTGCCTTCTAATGCAGGGGATGCGAGTTCAATCCCTGGTCAGGGAACTAAGATTCCCACATGCTGCAGGGCAGCTAACCCCATGTGCCACAACTACTGAGCTCATTCGCCTCGATGAGAGAGCCTGCATGCTGCAAATTACAGAGACCACACACCCTGAAGTCTGTGTGCCACAATTAGAGAAGAGAAAACCCTCATGCCACAACTAGAGAGGAGTCCACATGCCTCAACAAAGACCCCGAGTGCCGCAACTAAGACCTGACACAGCCAAAAATAAATAAATAAGTAGAAATAAAAACCTATGTTCACACAGAATTGTGTGAATATTTGTAGCAGCTTTATTCATAATTGCCAAGGATGGGACTTCCCTGGCAGTCCAGTGGTTAAGACTCTGCGCTTCCACTGCAGGGGGCACGGGTTTGATCCCTGGTCAGGGAACTAAGATCCCACATGCCACATGGTGTGGCCAATAATAATAATAATTATAATAATAATAATTGCCAAGGATGGAACCCACCCAAATGCCCATCAGCTGGTGAATGGATAAGCTGTGGTACATCCGTACAGTAGACTACTCAGCAATGAAAAAGAACAAACTACTGGTACATGTAGTGACATGGATGAATCTCAGATGTATTATTGTAAGTGAAAGAAGCCAGTTCCAAAAGCATACTTTATGATTCCATTTATATGACATTCTGCAAAAAGCAAAAACTACATGGATGAAGAATCTATCAGTGGTTCCCAAAGATGGAGGTAGTAAAAAGGGCTGATCACAAAGGGGCAGCATCAGGGAATTTTTTGGGGTGATGAAACTGTAAGGTATCTTGATTATAGTGGTGGATACTCTGTGTATTTGTCAACACATAGAATTATACACCAAAAGGAGTGTGTTTTTTTAATGTGTGTAAATACATTTTTTTAAAGCTAAAAAAACCTTTGTTATTACAATGGCTAAAAAAAACGGTAAAAAGTTCCTCTTCACTGGTCAAATAACTTAGAATAGTAAGATTCAATTTTGCTTTTAAAAATGGCAAAGGAAAACAAATGATAATACACAGTGATGCCAGGGAAAATGGGCACTTAATGCTGGTTGAGGAAAATCTGGCAGTATACAGTAAAAGCCTTCAAATTCTGCATCCCTTTGCTGAGTAAGTTTCATTTCTAAGGATCTATTCTGAGAAAATTGAGTGGTTTATAATAATAAAATAAATTGGCAACAATTTAAATGTTCAAAAATAGGACATTGCTTAATATAAGACAGCCATATCTGTGTAATGGGATACTGAGGAGCCATTTAAAATGTTATAGAAAATGTAAGGATGTGGAAAACTGGTCCAGATATATTAAGACAAAATGATTAATGGATATATTCCAAATTTTTTAAGTTTCTTAAAAATCTCTAATTTTTTTGAAAATTTTTATAATAAATGTATATAAGTTTTTAAAAGTTGGAAAGTATAAAAAGAGGAACAGAAGAGATGGAAACCAATGTGTTAGCTTAGCTATCGGTATTGCTAAAGTGCAGTTTGGTTGAACTCATGGCCAAGTGTACTTTTTAGTAATTTCCCCTCAAATGTAATCCTTGGGACAATCCACTAGAGGGCGACTTTAGGTCTGCAAAGAAGACACACCTGGAATTGCCACATCACAATAGGGGTGTGTGGCAACAGGCTGGAAATACTACTCTTGTCCTTTGTTCTCTGAGGACTGGAGCACTTTCCTCCCCTCCAAGGAAATTTAAGGAGCGGGGGATACTTGTTTCCCCTAACAGAGGCTTAAGGTCTTACTCAATTCTAAGATTCCATGCCTGCTTCAGCAAAGTGGGCACTTTCAAAAATGTAGCTTCTTCAGTCTAGCACATCAAAGTTGTTCCAAAAACAGGTGTTAGTGAACACCTTATACAGATCATCACAAATCATTTAATAGTTTAAACTTTCCTAGCCAAGCAGACTAAGGACTACAAGCAAAAATACAAAGATTAACATTATATCAACCACATCCTCATGGTTATGCAAAAATAATTATGAATTTACTTAATTCTCAGTTTTCCATAAAAATAAAGGGCCAAGTCACTGAAATGTATTAATCATACCCACCTTCACCTTTACCTAATGGTGCCACCTTCTTGGTTCCTGTACTATCTGCTCATTAAGTTTCTCCTCTGACTTTCCTGTCTAGGTGATCTTCCTCACATTGTTTTACTCACTGCTGCTGAACAGGATGCTGCGGCTTCACAAAGAGAAGGAACATCACACCAAGAGGATCTTGGCACTCTTGGGTAATTCAAGTAGTTCTAACTAATGTCTAATGTTGCAAATAGCAAATTGTATCAGAACAGTGGACTCCTAGCCGCCTCACTGACTCAGAGGAATCTATCCATTCAGGATCTTGTCTCTGACCAGCTGTTGCACCTCCTTCCCAGCCCAAGACTAAGCAGTGCGTCACCAAAACTCTTAATGATCCATCCCTCCCTAGATCTCTCGATGCTTCTACTCTTCCCTGTATTCTAGATTCCTTCCTAGTGTTTCTAGCTTTGAGCCCCAAGTGCTGTTTCCAAATTCTCACCCTCTGTATCTGAATGCCTGCAGGTATCTCAAATTAAACACGCCCCAAGCAGAATTATTTGCCTGCCCCACAAATTCACTTCTTTACTCTGTTTTCTCATTTCAATTAATAGCATCACCATTCTCTAAAAACATAAGAATAATCCTAAATCCCACCCCCTATTCAGTCACCAAACCTGAGGGAGTCTACCCTCTAAATAACTGACTAGAGCCACTCATATCACATGGATGAAACTCACAAACACAAAGATGGCCAAAAAGCAAACTGCAGAAAAATTAACACAACTTTTTTTTTTTTTTTTTTTTTTTTTTTTTTTTTTTGGCTGTGTTGGGTCTTCGTTGCTGCGTGCAGGCTTTCTCTAGTTATGTCGAGCGGGGGCTACTCTTTGTCCCAGTGCACGGGCTTCTCATTGTGGTGGCTTCTGTTGTTGCGGAGCACGGGCTCTAGGCCCCCGGGCTTCAGTAGTTGTGGCACGTGGGCTCAGTCGTTGTGGCTCACGGGCTCTAGAGCGCAAGCTCAGTAATTGTGGCGCATGGGATTAGTTGCTCCATGGCATGTGGGATCTTCCTGGACCAGGGCTCGAGCCCGTGTTCCCTGCGTTGGCAGGCGGATTCTTAACCACTGCGCCACCAGGGAAGCCCCCAACATTTTTTTTTTTTAACATCTTTATTGGAGTATAATTGCTTTACAATGGTGTGTTAGTTTCTGCCTTATAACAAAGTGAATCAGCTATACATATACATATATCCCCATATCTCTTCCCTCTTGCATTTCCCTCCCTCCCACCCTCCCTATCCCACCCCTCTAGGTGGTCACAAAGCACCGAGCTGATCTCCCTGTGCTATGCGGCTGCTTCCCACTAGCTATCTATTTTACGTTTGGTAGTGTATATATGTCCATGCCACTCTCTCACCCTGTCACATCTTACCCTTCCCCCTCCCCGTGTCCTCAAGTCCATTCTCTACATCTGTGTCTTTATTCCCATCCTGCCCCTAGGTTCTTCATGACCATTTTTTTTTAACACAACATTTTAATCATGCAAAACAATGCATGTCTTGCTTAGAGATGTATTTTTTAATGAAAAAATGCATAGGATGATACACTCCAAAATTTAGGAGAGGATTAGCTCTCTGAAGGAAAGAAGGGATACCATCACAGAGGTACACAGTGGATTTTATCTTGGCAATCACTTATTTCTTAAACTGAGTGGTGGGCACGCTGCTAAGGGGTTGGCATCTTCTTCCTTATGAGATTAAAAAATTAGTAATCTGACTTCAAACCGCCGTCCTAGCCCTCATTTCATCTCTCCATCTCTGGAATTGCTGTTCCCTTTGCTAAAATGACTTTTTTCTTGTCCTTATCCTTGTCCATCTAGAGAATTCTTTCTGACTCATCATTCAAAACAGATGTCACATGTCACTGCCTCTGGGCCACCTTCTCTGAATTCCTCAGGGAGGTTTGTTTTTCTTTTCAGTGATCCCTCAGCATTTGGTTCCTACAGGCTGACAAGTTTTAGGTCATATTCTAACTCCCTTTTTCTCTCCATCTTGATTTATGTGTCTCTAGATTCTTCTGCTCACAGTGTGGTCTGGAGACCAGCAGCAGTGGCATCTCCTGGAACTGTCAGATACGCAGAATCTTAGGCCTTACCCCAGAAACTGCATTTTAACAAAATTCCAGGTGATCCCCTTGCACATTAAACTTTGAGAAACACCACTCTGGAACAGTGCTCCCATCGGGTGGTCCACTGACTAAAACTGTGTTTCTAGTCCAAGATAAGTACAGAAATTGAGAATAAGCATTTAGAAACTTTTAGAGCAATTGGGCAGACTAATTTTAGGCCTATTGAATCTAATTTTCAAAATGGGGCTTGTATTTTGTAGGCCTCTGTTCTATGTCATTTTTCTAGTAATTCGATTTTACCGTATTTTACAAAAGTATCAGTCCCTGATGGATTGGAAATTTTTTTTTAAGTCTTTCATGATAGTTTGGGAAGGGCTGCTTAGATAGCTTTATTCTCTATTTCAACATTTAACAGGAGATACTCATAGTAGATGCTCAACAAATGTTGATGAATAACTACTTAATGAAATATACCCTTTTTTGGCCTATATTTGAATTTTTGACAGCAAGATGTCCTTCATCATTACCCAGTTCAAGAGATGAAAACAACCCCATCTATGTAGCCCCAGCTATGAATGGTCCAGTTAAGTGCCCAGAAAGAACCTTGAAAGAGAAGAAATGCTTCAAGTTGACAGGAGATGTTTTGGGTATGGAGAGAAAATGGTAACCTGTTGATACAGCAACACATTTCCCAGCAAGGAAAGGGGGAGTGAGAATAAAATGGAAAATATAGAAGAAGGGTGGAAAACTATTTTAAAATATTCGTCTCGAAAAATTCTGGATTCCCTTAAGGCTGTAAGGTGAATGGAAGGACTCCTGAACTTGGAATCTTGAGATCTAATTGTGTGTTTCAGTAAGTCACTTTCTCTACCTGCAGAATGTAACAATGAAACTTGATCTACATCACATGGTGGAGGGAAAATGAATATGCTTTGAAAAATAGATGTCCTGGGAATTCCCTGGTGGTCCAGTGGTTAGGACTCCGCACTTCCACTGCAGGGGGCACGATCCCTGATGGGGGAACTAAGATCCCACATGTCACGCAGCATGGCCAAAAAAAAAAAACAATACTGCTGTCCTGTAAGTGCAAGGTAACTGGTTCAACACGTCTAGTGTTTGGGTTATTGGATTCTCTGGACCAAAGAAGACAAATTCTGTTTTTATCATGCCTTCCCTTCTTGTGAACACAGACAATCTATAGATAACTGGGGAGGGGAAGGGGAGGGGATGAAAAGAGTGGTCTGGGGGGACATTTAGACCTAAGAACTAAAATACAACACTTTTGTGTGAGATTTTATGTATCTTTTTAAGTAAAATTTCTGATCAGTGGCAGAATAATTCTGGGAAGGAGTATGTAAATATCTATAGATATATAGAGATATCACTAAGAGCCAAATGCTTTTGCTTATCTGTTTACAATTATTAGGTTGAACCATATCAAATTGCCAACTTTTGACTGTTTTTGACCTGTAAAAGTCTGTAAGCTTAGGAAGAAATGAAGAAAAACATACAGAGGATTTCTAAGCTAACTATTCACCTATGATTTTCTCTTCTAATACTAGTACAAATACTTTTCCTTATCCTGTTGATG
Organism: Balaenoptera acutorostrata; assembly: GCF_949987535.1. NCBI lineage: Eukaryota > Metazoa > Chordata > Mammalia > Artiodactyla > Balaenopteridae > Balaenoptera > Balaenoptera acutorostrata. The sequence goes on along the minus strand of NC_080082.1, from coordinate 15,222,993 downwards.
ACTGCAGTCTACTCAGCACACAACTCCAATAGATTTTACCTCCGTCAAGCTATCCACCAGAGCTTTCCTTACCGTTTCTCAGAGATCAAACTTCTTAAGCATTTCTACTCCTGGGCCAGTAGCACCCTCCTTCCTAACCTGTACAGGGATTACAGAGGTAAGAACACAGTCCTGGGGCCCAGCCCTGCAAATGTGGAGTGCAGTTGGTTTTTCAAACGCCCCTGCAGTAACCCATTAGAACACTGGAGAAAGGTCCACTGGCTTTTTCAATATGACTGCACCTCTGTGGGCACCCAAAGGTCCACTCCCAGGGCCCCATCTAAGCAGGTTCAGGTTTATGTCTGTTCACCCAAGGGTGATCAGGCCCATGAAGGCTGATTCCCACTGATGAGTTTCACAAGAGGCTGATAAACAAAATTGAGAATTTATTCACTAACAACATGAAGAGTAACTGGAGTGATCCCTGGGACTGGTTGCCTCCTTGTGAAGGAGGGAACCACATGTAGCTGAGAAGTTTGTTCTATAAGCACAGAACCATGAAAACAGTGTAACCAGAAAGATCTCCACACCAGATGATATTTTGATAAATTGCCTGATGTGCAGTCATTCCCAAGTCTGTGATGTGTCTGTGTAACTTTTCTTGGTTGGTTATCCAGTTCAGTTCCACGAATATGTAGTGAACACCTAGTATGCTGGGAACTGTCCTAGGAGCTAATAAAATGATGGACATTATATGGTTTATACCCTCAAAGAACCTCACCATCAAGAGGAGTTAGTATGGGGACTTCCCTGGTGGTGCAGTGGGTGACAATCCGCCTGCCAATGCAGGGGACACAGGTTCAAGCCCTGGTCCGGGAAGATCCCACATGCCACGGAGCAACTAAGCCCGTGCGCCACAACTACTGAGCCTGTGCTCTAGAGCCTGCGAGCCACAACTACTGAGCCCACGTGCCACAGCTACTGAAGCCCGTGCGCCTAGAGCCCGTGCTTCACAACAAGAGAAGCCACAGCAATGAGAAGCCCGCGCACCACTACGAAGAGTAGCCTCCACTCACCACAGCTAAAGAAAGCCCGCGCACAGCAACAAAGACCCAAATGCAGTCAAAAAAAAAAAAAAAAAAGTTAGTATGAATGCTTTTTTTTTTTTTTTAATAATTTTTCTTTTTTATTTTTTTCATTTGGCGGCATCGGGTCTTAGTTGCAGCACGCAGGATCTTTTCATTGCAGTGCACAGGCTCTTCATTGCGACGTGCAGGCTTCTCTCTAGTTGTGGCACATGGGCTCCAGAGCACGTGGGCTCAGTAGTTGCGTGCACAGGCTCTCTAGTTGTGGCGTGCGGGCTCAGTAGTTGCCATGCTTGGGCTTAGTTGCCCCACGGCATGTGGGATCTTTGTTCCCTGACTGGGGATCGAACCCACGTCCCTTGCATTGGAAGGCGGATTCTTAACCACTGAACCACCAGGGAAATCCCAGTATGAATGCTTCTTGTTCAGTATCTTTCACCAGTTACCAGCACTTTGCCATATTATAACTTTATATCTTATTAAGCTGTTTTCTGGAAATTGCATTCATTAATCTCAGGATTGGTGGCTTTCTGTTGGGATTTGGAACATCTCCTAGGTTCCTGAAAAAAATCTGAATGATATGTTCATCTCAGCAAACATGTATAGTCCTTTTTTTAAAGTTAATTTTTATTGGAGTATAGTTGATTTACAATGTTGTGTTAGTTTCTGCTGTACAGCAAAGTGAATCAGTTATACATATACATATACCCACTCTTTTTTAGATTCTATTCCCATATAGGTCATTACAGAGTATTGAGTAGAGTTCCCTGTGCTATACAGCAGGTTCTTATTAGTTATCTATTTTATATATAATAGTGTGTATATGTCAATCCCAATCTTCCAATTTATCCCTCCCCCACTTTCCCCCTTGGTAAGCATAAGTTTGTTTTCTACATCTGTATAATCTTTTCTTAAGCGTGTACTTGTTGCATTTAAGAGTTTTTACCGATGGCAACTACTGTACATTGCATGTTGATTCTTTCTAGTTGAGTTTTAAATGGTGACAGTTTTAGGTTGAGGGCACATTCTGTTTGCAGTCAGTAACTGTCTATACTGACTTAAATAAAAAGTGAATCAGACCCTGGGTGGCTAAGGCTAGTGCCATCACAATAGGCATGTTCTCTTCTCCTCTTAGACTCCTTCACTCTACGGTATAGTGTCGTGGTCCAAAGGCGCAGACTCAGAAGGCTGCCCAGACTGCCCAGGTTCACATCCTCGCTCTCCACTTACCAGCAGTGTGTTCTTGGGTAAATTACTCAACCTCCTGTGCCTCAGTTTCCCCATCTGTACAATGGGGTAATCTTAGGACCTACCCTGTAAGATAGACGTGAAGATTAAAACCTTAGTAGATCTAAGTGCTTAGAACAGTGTCGGGCACATACTGTTCACTCGATGGGTGTTAGCTATTGTTATTAACTGGGGCAGTTGGAGCTCTGGTTGTACTAGAACCACAGAGTTTACATGAGTTACCTGGACATACTAAGGAAGAGCAACAGCAATCTGTAGATGTAGATAATGAAATAGAATTAAGTAGATATGGGGTAAACAGCAGTAAAAATTGTAACATTTTTTAACTCTTCAATTGCTAAAAAATGTTTGCTTTCAGAATTGATGTAGCCCAGTCCCATTAGTCCACTTGTTTTCAGGAATATTGAAGCCCAGGCCATTCATGGCAGGTAATCTGTATCCTATAAATAAATCTGTATCCTATAAATACAGGACTTTCCTAAATAGCCTAGTCCAATGTTGAAACACATTTAGGGAAGAATTTTTTTTGTAGGATTTAATTAAAATTCCTCTTGCAGCAATTTAAACTTTTTCTCTTTTGACTTTCTTCTGAGGTGAAAAAACACTAATCACAATTCTACAATTGCATGGTTTTCATTTAAGAAATACAAAGTAAGGCCATCTTTGAAGGTTAAGTCACCCTTTACCTTTCTCTTCTATCTTCTGCAGGACCCTAGGTCCTTTAATAACCTACTGCAAACCTCTCCCTGCCAAATTTTGTAACATAATCTTTTTCTTTCATGTTAAAACATTTTTTCATAATTAAAACATGAATATGTAGAAAATCCATATGTACCACGATGTATATTGTGCAACTCTCCTTTATCCCCTGATCCCCCTTCTCTCTTTCCTAGAGGCAACTACATTCCCAACTGATTATACAGACATACCTCACTTTATTGCATTTCACTTTACTGCACTTCGCAGATACTGCATGTCTTCTTTAACAAATTGAAGATTTGCCAACCCTGTGTCAAGCAGATTCATTGGTGCCATTTCCCCAATAGCATTTGCTCACTTCGTGTCTCTGTGTCACATTTTGGTAACTCTCGAAATATTTCAAACTTTTTCACTATTATATTTGTTACGGTGACTTGTGATCAGTGATCTTGGATGTTACTATTGCTAAAAGAAGGCTCAGATGATGGTTAGCATTTTTTAGCAATAAAGTATTTTTTTTAGCAATGAAGTATTTTTAATTTAGGTGTATGTACATTGTTTTTTTAGACATAATGGTATTGTACGTTTAATAGACTATAATACAATGTAAACATAACTTTTTTTTTTTGGCCACACCGCACGGCCTGCAGGATCTTAGTTCCCCAACCAGGGATTGAACCCGGGCCCCAGCAGTGAAAGCGCCGAGTCCTAACCACTGGATAGCCAGGGAATTCCCTAAACATAACTTTTACATGCACTGGGAAACCAAAAAATTCATGTGACTTGATTTATTGCAGTGGTCTAGAACCGAACCCATAGTATCTCCAAGGTATACTTGTAAATTCTTTCAGAGGTAATCTATACATTTGCAAATACATTTGATGATAAACAGCAGCATACTATAAACGTTGTCATGCCTTTTTGCCTTTTACCCTTAATTTGCCTGGAGATTGTTCCATCGGCATATATAAAGCTGTCCCTTTTTATGTTTTACTCATTTACTATATAGTATGCCATTGCGTGGATGTACCATAAGTTATATAACCAGTTCCCTATTAATAGACATTTAGATTGTTTCCACTCTTCTACTGTTAACAATAATACTACCATTTATACCCTTTTACATATGTAATTTCACTCATGTGCAAATATATCTGTAAGATAAGTACCTTGAAAAGACTTGCTAAAAATGTATATCCATTTTTCATTTAGAAAGATATTGTCAAATTGTTCTCCTCAATTGTACCAATTAATGTTCCCATGAGCAATGTATTATTAGATCTGCCCACATCGCCAACAGTTCAGTGAACATTGGTGTTTTCATACAATACAGGTAACTCTGAAATATACAAAAGGTTTGCAACTGCACTCATGAGAAAATGCAAGTTTAAACTAAGGAACCATTTTTCACCTCTCATATGGACAAAACTTGCCTCTGCTCTTGCCCTTCTTCATCCCATCTTCCCCATATTATTTTTTTACAACATAAATGTGTTTTGTCCCTGTTCAAAACCTCCCAATGGATTCCATCACACTTAAAATAAAAGCCCAAACCCTTTCTAAAGCTTACTCTAGGGCCTTCCCTGTCCAGACCTATAGCTACATCTGTTACTTCTCCTACCCTCATTCTGACCCTCATTCGCTCTAATTCAGCCACACAAGCTTCTGTGCTCTCCTTAAACACGATGCACATGCTCTTGCCTTGGCCTTGGAACTTGCTGTTGCCCTGACTGACGTTTGCATTGGGAGCTCCAAACTTTATTAGGGTCTCTCTCGTAAGCCACCTCCTCTGAGAAACCTCTAATCATCCTGTAAATAAATAGCACTGCTCCCTCCTCACAGAACACTCTCTAGGTGCGTGGGCTTTCTCTAGTTGCGGCGAGCAGGGGCTACTCTTCGTTGTGGTGTGCGGGCTTCTCATTGTGGTGGCTTCTCTTGTTGCTGGAGCACGGGCTCTGGGCGCGCAGGCTTCAGTAGTTGTAGCACGCGGGCTTAGTTGCTCCGCGGCTCAGATTTTCTTCATAGCACTATTATTACCTGAATATTGTTTGGCTATTGCCTGTCTCCCTCCCTCCTCAAATGTGAATGCTCTGTGGACAGGGACTCTTGTCCACTGCTGTGTTCCCATCACCTAGAACAGGACCTGGTGTATGTGAGAGAAAGAATGAATGAATGTCATTCTATAATTTTTGCCCATTTTTCATTGGGCTGCTTGGTTTTGTTTGCTTGTTTTGATAAATGGGAGCTTTTTATGTATTAAGAGTTTGTTCAGTTGTAGAGATTTAGATATTTATACAGAAACAAAATAAGGATTTATAAAAATTAATTTAGGGAATTGGTAGCTTATGATGTTCTATCTGGGAGTGTGGTATGCTTTTTCTATTCTCATCTGCATTTGTATCCCTCAGTAATATTAAATTCTCTTCATATAATTCTTGCACATCTCTTGTTAGGTTTATCTTTTGTGGTCTATTGTGAATGAGATTTTATTTCACTATAGTTTCTAAGTAAATATTGTTTGACTATATGAAGCAATTGATTTTATTATATTTAGTACCCAGCCAGCTTGCTGAATTTTTTTGTTAAGTAATAGTTTTTAGGTTGATTCTCTTTTCTCCCCAGCTTTATTGAGGTACAATGGAGAAATTAAAATTGTATATATTTAAGGTGCAACGTGATGTTTTGATATATGAATACATTGTGAAATGTTTACACAATCAAACTAACATATCCATCACCTCACATGGTTACATGTTTTGTTTTTAGTGTGATAAGAACTTATTCTCTAAGCAAATTTCAAGTATACAATATATTACTATTAACTATAATCTATAAACTATAATCATGCTATACATTAGATCTCCAGGACTTACTGATTTTTAAAACTAAAAGTTTGTATACTCTGACTGACATCCACCCATCCCCCTCCCCACCCCAGCCCCTGGTAACCACCATTCTACCCTCTGGTTCTGTAAGTTCGACTTTTTTAAATTGCACTTATAAGAGATCATACATGTTTCTTTGTTTGGCTTATTTCATATCTTCACTTTTGTGAATAATCCTGCTATGAACATGGGAGTGCAGATATCTCTTCAAGATGCTGATTTCATTTCCTTTCAATATATAGCCAGTAGTAGGATTACTGGATCATGTAGTAGTTCTATTTTTAATTTTTTGAGGAACCTCCATGCTGTTTTCCATAATGACTGTACCAGTTTACATTCCCACCAACAGGGTTCCTTTCTCCAAACCCTCACCAACATTTGTTATTTCTTGTCTTCTTGATAATAGCCATCCTAACAGTTGTGAGGTGATATCACATCGCAGTTTTGGTTTGTTATTTCCTTGATGATTAGTGATTTTTACATACACCTGTTGTTCATTTGTATTTCTTTAGAAAAAATGTGTATTCAGGTCTTTGCCCGTTTTTTAATCAGGTTGATTTTTTTTTTTTTTTTTGGTATTGAGTTGTATGAGTTCTTTATGGATTTTGGATTTTAACCCCGTATCAGATATATAGTTTGCAAGTATTTTCTCCCATTTCATAGGTTGCCTTTTCCTTTTATTGTTTCCTTTGCTGTGCAGAAACTTTTGTTAGATGTAGTCCCACTTGTTTTAGCTTTTGTTGCCTGTGCATTTAGTGTCATATCCAAAAAATTGCCAAGACCAGTGTCAAGAAGCTTTTTCTGTTTTCTCATAGGAATTTTGCAGTTTCAGGTCTAAGGTTTAAGTTGTTAATCCATTTGGAGTTGATTTTTTGAATATGGCAAAATAAAAGTGTCCAGTTGCATTCTTTTGCATGTGGAAATCCAGTTTTCCTAGCATTACTTGTTGAAGAGACTAGCCCCATTGTGAATTCTTGGCACCCTTGCCATAGATTAGTTGGCCGAATCTATGGGTGTGGGTTTAATTCTGGGTTCTCTATTCAGTTCCATTGTTCTATGTATCTGTTTTTATCCCAATACCATAGTATTTTGACTACTGTAGTTTTGCAGTATAGTTTGAAATCAGGAAGTGTGATGCTTCCAGCTTTGTTCATCTTTCTCAAGATTATTTTGGCTATTCATGGTATTTTTGTGGTCCCATACAAATTTTAGGATTGTTTTCTCTATTTCTGGGGAAAATGCCACTGGAATTTTGATAGAGATTGCATTGAATCTGTAGATCACTTTGTGTAGTATGGACATTTTAACAATATTAACTCTTCCAATCCATGAATGTGGGAAGTCTTCCCATTTACTTTTGTCTTTTTCATATCTTTCATCAATCTCTTATAGTTTTCATTGGACAGATTTTTCACCTCGGTTAAATTTATTCCTAAGTGTATTATTCTTTTTGATGTTATTGTAAATGAGATTGTTTTCTTAATTTCTTTTTCAGCTACTTGTTAGTGTAACAAAATGCAACTGATTTTTGTATTTTGATTTTTTATTCTGTAGCGTTACTGAATTCATTTTTTTAACAGGTTTTTGGTGGAGTCTTTAGGGTTTCTATATATAAGACCATGTCATCTGCAAAAACAGTTTTACTTCCTCCTTTCTTATTTGGATGCCTTTTATTTATTTTCCTTACCTGACTTCTCTGGCTAGGACTTTCAGTACTGTGTTGAATAGACGTGGTGAGAGTTGGCATCCTTGTCTTGTTCCTTATCTTAGAGGAAGAGCTTTTAGCTTTTCACAATTGAGTATGATGTTAGCTGTGAGCTTGACATATATGGCCTTTATTATGTTGGAAGTACATTCCTTCTTGCCTAATTTGTTGAGAGTTTTTATCGTGAAGGGTTGTTAAATTTTGTTGAATGCTCTTTCTGCATCTGTTGAGATATGTTTTTAATCCTTCATTCTTTTAATATGGTGTATCACATTTATTGACTTACATGGGATCTTAGTTTCCTGACCAGGGATCGAACCCACACCCCCCTGCAGTGGAAATACAGAGTCCTAACCACTGGATCACCAAGGAAGTCCGAGAATTTAAACGTTTAAATGTTTGATAGAATTCACCCATGAAGCTATCTGGTCCTGGGCTTTTCTTTGTTGAGAGGTTTTTGATTACTGCTTCAGTCTCCTTACTTATACTTTGTATGTTCAGGTTTTCTGTTTATTCATTATTCAGTTGTTTCTAGGAATTTATCCATTTTTTCTAGGTTATCCAGTTTGTTGGCATGTAATTATTCCTAGTAGTCTCTTATGATCCTTTGTATTTTTGATATCAGTTGTAATGTCTCCTCTTTCGTTTATATAATTTATTAGAATCCTCTTTTTTTTCTTGGTTAGTCTAGCTAAAGGCTTGTCACTTTTATTGTTCAAAAAAGCTAACTTTTTTTTTCTATTGTCTTTCTAGTCTCTATTTCTGCTCTAATCTTTATTATTTCATTTCTTCTTGTAACTTTAGGCTCAGTTCTTTTTTTATTAGTTCCTTGAGAAGTAAAGCTAGGTTCTTTGAGATCTTTTTTCTTAATATAAGCATTTATTGCTATAAACTTCCCTCTTAGAACTGCTTTTGCTGCGTCTAGCAATCTGTCTTTTCCTAAGTGCTGTAGTCTTGGAATCACATTGCCTCCCTTAGAAAAGGTCACTAAATGGAAAACCATCAGTTCAAGTTGGCACAGAGTTTTGGAGAAGACAGTGGAGCTGGTTTTAGTTGTGTAGGTCCATACTTAACTAGCAGTATGATAAACTCAAGACATTTGCTTCATCTCTAAAATGGGGATAACATTTAGTTCACAGGATGAACTATATGAAAGTCAAATTTATATGAAAACACTGTAATTACAGAAGAATTCTGTGTAGTTTTTAGGCATAGCAATTTGAATGGCCACTAAGGAACTTCCTTAATTCCATTCCATTGGTTCTACCTTGACCTCACCATTATCAAGCACCTCAGGACCCAAAGAAGTGCAGTCCCCTCTACTGCTCTCCACCCCCATCTGACTGTTCTCTCTTTTTCAGTTTAACCTGCTGTTTGGATGGAGCATCTCTGACTACCGAACTTTTCTCAGTTCAGCAGTGACTGTTGTTGGTCTCCTGATGGGAATCTCTCATCACAAGGAGGTAAAAACCCTCTTCCTCGTTTCCCTGCAGAATTCTATTTGGTTTAATATATCAAACAAGAGGAGAATTGCTTATAAAAGCAGCCCCACTGCATACTGGAAAAGGGAGAAACCTAGTTCCTTTGCCATTATTTTATGGTATTACCTATAGATACTGTATAGCTTTTGAGTGGCTGTTACCTTCAGAAATCCTTCCTTTCCTAAGCACATATAGTCCCACCTTTCTCACTTCTTCTATCCTTAATCTTACTGCCAAAGACACTGGGCCTGAACTTGGGTTCTCATACCTGGCCAGATTAACATGATTTCTGCTGCTTTCTCAACGGCCCTTTGAAGGGTACAATTGGAAGTGGCTTAAAAAAGAAAAATTAGGGAGGTACAATTCCAGAAAGAACTGCAGTTATTTCTGTTTATAAATAGTAATTTCAGAGAGGCTGTTATTTTCTCCCAGGAACTACCTACACAAATCCCTTTCTGTTCAACATAAAAAATAAAAGTAGGAAACTGAGGTGAGGTTTTGGGTCCCAAACACTAGCATATATAGATTTGATAAGAAAAAAACTGCAATTCAAATTAGTGAAACTGGCAAGATTTTCATCAAAGCTCATCATGCTGATACTCTAGAAATCAAAGGTTACTAATTAAAATGGGTAAATTAACATAGTTTCTAACGTGCAAAGTTACCACCACCTTCCTAAAATCTAAGAAAGATGAACGTAACTGCTATTTTGGGTGGGACGTTTTGTTGTGGTCCCAGCCCCAGTCCCTAGGGAATGAAGTCCTCACCCCGGACATTTGCCCAAACTGTTTGGTTGACCTGGAGTTATGATTAAGCTCTTTTAAAATAAGTAGATATAAGCTGGCAGCCATTACAATATCTCTGTCACAGAGATTTCCATCACAATAGTATTTATTGCAAGTATTCATCCTCTAAGTTGTTGGGTGTTTTTTTTTTTAAAACAGTGCCCAGTGGCAATAATGAATGAGCCAATACCAAAGGAAAATAATCATTTTTAAAAGGAACACCTAAATTAAAGAACTTGGAAACCAAATTTTACTGGAAACCATTCTAGTAAGCCCTACATTTGAGAAAGATCTCTTTGTGCTGAAAAGGCAAGAATGGCAAAACTCAGTAATTATACTTTTAAAGATAACGATTTAAAAAAAATCTAAAAAAAAGCATTAAAAGCCAGTTTTCTATGGCTAACCTTTTAAACTGTATTGGAATGGTCCTAAGTTCAGAGTAGAAAGTGCTTGGAATGGCAGAGACAGTTTTCATTATCATTGCTGGTATCTATGTATTCTTTCAACACACTTTCGCTATTCCTTGAAGCTTCCATGTTTAGAAATATTTTCTGGAATTGCCAACAACTCACAAGGGCTTTGAGTCACTTATAATTCCATTACAACTCACCTGTTTTCTTCTTGTGAAAGCCCTGAAGGCACAATTATTTACACTCTTAGAGTCAGTCACTCTTGCTTTTCTGTCCACTCAAAAGTATTCTCCTTTTTAATATTTTTGTTTTTCTAATTTCCACCAGACGTAAGTGTTTCCTTATGTGAATATATCCCAAATGTTAGCATATATCTTACATTTTTAAAGTAGATATTAAACTGTCAGTGTTTAAACTCGAAGCGTCCTATTGTCTTTCCAGGTTATTGCTTTAAACCCAGTCCTGGGCTCCTTTCTTACCCTCCTCACCAGTGTCGTTTTGATGGTACTCGTGATCATTAACCTTTTTGTTTCTGCCATTTTAATGGCCTTTGGTAAAGAAAGAAAGTCCTTTAAGGTAAGTAACTCTGACTCAGTAACTGAAATATAAACCGTATCATGATTTTATCACTGGAAAAGCTCAATTTTAGCTGCTCTTAAGATTACAGACTGACATTAACGCACAGTATCAGCATACTCCCTTTATTAGTCTCCACAGCTCTGCCAACCATTTTCCTAGGAAACCCAATTTACCAAAAGTACATTATGTTCTACATCCACTGTCCTATAAATAGCTGGCCCTCCACTGTTAAGTAGCAGAAACGCTCCAAGGCCTGACAGTAAACCATTAAAGGAAACAGTATCTTTACACTTTGTATCTACTTTTTTAAAAATATATCTTTGGTACTTTTTTCCTCCACCATTAGCAGCAATTTCGACTTCCTTGCTTTTCTCTCTTTGTCTTCCAACAGACTCAGAAAGAAGCTGCACTGGTGGATATGCTGCTACTGAAGCTCTCAAGTCTGTCAGGAAAACAGCAGCACTAGGACACATGTAAGTAAGCAAACAGCTGTAACAGCAATGGCCACTGACAAATGAAGTTTCAAGAAATTAATCCTGTTACCTCCTCACTTGGCTTATTACTTCTTAGTATATTAACACTGATCATTGCGTGGTGTACTTTAGAAAATTATAGATGTTTATAATATACATAGTTAATTTTGTTAGTCAGTGAAGAATCAAAATCCCCTTGGCTGCAGATTCTTCTGTTTATGGAACTTGGCACTATCAGAGGGTTAACACTGCAGGAGTGGTGCAGGATAAACCAGCTCTGCTGCCAAACACCACGTGACATCATTCATGTTCCAGGAAGACTGTGGGAAATATGAGTCAGAAGTAAGCTCACTGCAACTTTAACTGAAGATACAAGCATGAGATGTGGCTAAGGGGGAGCCCTGTCACAGAGAAGTAACCAAGCCAACTCACAGGTAACTATCTGGGCTTAAATACTGAGATCGAAATGGGCCCCTTACTCCCCAGGGAGCCAATAAGGTCTGGCTTGTGCCATGGGTCACTTGCTTAAATACTTGTCACTAAAATCTTGCCCCTCGTCATTTGACCAAAACAATGGAGGAAGCGGGGCACAGAATTTTTAACTTTATTAGCAGCTACTGAGCCATGACATACAAATCAATCAAAAACATTAAAGTTGCTTGAAACAAGTGTATACAGATAACACCACACAGAAGCCGAAGTCATATCTTCCGATCCCAAAGCCATCCTTGTGGGGAAGGACGGCCTTAGCTAGGGGGCAAAACAGTAAGAGTCTCATCCGTCAAGGGAAGGAGCAAAACACCTACAGCCACACGGGCACCAAAAATTTATCTGAGATAAGTTTTGAAAGGTTCTCTTGATCATAACGTTTTCAAATGAAAACAGGAACCCCTCTTCACCTGTAGGCTTTCCAGCTCACTACTCCAGAGACTTGAATATTTCTATTAAGGCTACTGGAAGCCCACCTTAGCCTTGAATGGTGACTTCTGCCCAGTATGTGGCCAGTAATGCAACCCAACAGAACATGCCATTGGGAAAAACAGGAATTTATATACAGTGCTGCCCTCTATTAAAAGGGAAACACAGCAATCAAAATAAAAGCAAAAGGCCACAGAGGGCTCCCTGAGAATCCAGTAGAACTAAGAGGCCTTCAACTTTCCAAAGTTTGCAACTGGATCCAGGTGGAACAGTGCCCTGCAGCAAGGAGTAGTGTATCTGTCAATGAGAAGACCCAGCTTCTAAGAATTGTTACAATGGCTTCCTGAGCCATTTTCTCTCTCTCCCATTCTTATTAGAGTGAGAAAATACACAACTTGGCCTTGAATCTCACTCGCCACCAATCCCTCTGTACGGAGGGGTTTGTTTCTAAGTCTAGAACCTCAGCACAGAGCTGAGACACTTCATGAAGTACTCTCCTCCACCATCCGGCCATCGTTGACAGCTCTCCCCTTCGCACTCCCCTGTGGAGGGATGGTGGGACAGGAAGGAGAGAAATGGGATCACACTGACAGGAAATGGACAAGCAAGGCTGCCAGAAGACAGCTGCTCCAACCTCACAATCTCCAGTTGTTAGTCTCTCAGGAGCAGTGGAGAACCGGAAAGCAGCAGAGTGTGTCAGAGCAGGAAGAGAGCCCAGAGGAAGAGTGTACTCAGTGATGGTTAACAGATGAAGCAGAATTTCATGGAGATTCTTTGTTACAAGGAGAAACTGCTCAGTCTCAATTCCCAGAACTTGGACCTTGCCTGGTTTAGGAAGCCTATGTTTTCTTTTTCAACTCTTCAAATCTCCGGGAAAGATCATCAAAGTCAATGTCTTCAGAGGCTGAGGTGTTGGCACCAGCAGATGCAGTTGGTAGTGTGTCTGGCACAGATGGCAATTCTGGCAGTACAAAGTTGTCATAGGTATCCATGGGTCTGGAAGGGGGCTTTGCAGAAGCTTCTGGCTTGGGTCCAGGACCTAATTAAATTAGAGTAAGGAGCACAGTGTTAAAAACGCCAGTGGCTCAGATCCTCAAACCCCACAATCCCCCCTGGCAGAAACAATAAAATAAACAAAATACTGGAGAAAACATTGTTTTTTAAAAAATAATTATTATTTAATTCTAAAGGTCAATAAAAATTTTCAGGACAATTAACAGCTACATTTTCTAGTTATGGTTGAATATATGTTTTACTTTCCTACAGTGAGAAAAAAGTTTAAGGGAAAGTCAAAGTGTGGTGCATGGGGCTTAGGTACAGAGCATTCATTTAAACAGACTGTCCCCTTTCACAAAGGTCTACTCCCATAATAGGAAAGTCCAAGGAATGCTACTAGAATTCTACTGGGATGAGCTACTCTTTAAGGCTTATGAGAAAAAAAATTTCTATGGAATTAACGTTAACATCCATACCGTTTGATGTAATAGAATGTGATCTGTATTTCTAGTCCTCCGTCTTCCGTTTTATCTTACAAGTTAAAATCATCGCCCTCTCTACCTACTGTATGTTTCCATTTATATCTAAGTTCTAGAACAGGCAACCTAAACCATAGTTTTAGAAAATAAGAACAGTGCTTGCCTCTGGGATGGAACTGACTAGAAAGGAACACAAGGTAACTTTCTGGGGTGATAGAAATGTTTTGAATCTTTACTGAGGTGGCGGTTACATAATGTATGTGTGTGGAGATACACATCAAAACTCATCACAATATACACTTCTGTGTATTTTTTGTATGTAAATTATACCTCAATGAAACTGTCCCAATTTTAAAAAATATTCCCCTCTGGGTTTCTGGAGTGCTGGTAGTGTTTTAATTTTTCAGTGAATGGCTACATGAGCATGCTTGCTTTGTGAAAAGTCACTGAGCTATATACACTTATGATTTATGCCTGTTTCCCCCTCTTTAATGCCCAAATTTTTAAAAAATTTTGGTATTTCCAGGCACAGTGGAAGCGGCAGGAACATACAGAACTTGAGGATGACTGAAAACTACAAGGTGAAAAGGAATAATGATACCACTAACAGAAACAGGGAACTTGGGAGATTCTTTGGAGCCAGGAAAGATCTTTTCTTTTTGGAAGTGGGAAATCCTGAGTTCTGTTTCCACCATACTGCATTTGGGGAGAGAACGGGGCATGTGGGTAGAATGCCACAAGCATAAAAACAATCTGAGGGAGGAACAGTGATGAGAAAACAGCGAAGGGTCCAGTACTGAGAAACTCTCAAGAGGGTTTCTGACTCACCAACGATCTGTGCAGAAGAGACATTCTTATCAGCATTAATGTCATCAACCTGAAACACAAAGATCACATGACCAGAGGAGAAAGCAATGGCATCACTGGTGAAAGTAATGGTATAAGCCCATGTGTGTCACAAAAGCTAAGCTGCTCAGCAAAAGCAACAGAAACTGCTCCAAAGAAACTGCCCCTCCGCCCCCTGTACTGCTTTCCTGATCTTCTTCCAACCAGAGAGATACCATGTTGAACTCATAACTGCCAAGCAGAGGAAAAGAAAATTCTTACCACACCATAACATCTCTCTTTAATCTGATACCTTCACCTTCCAGGGAGAGAGAAAGCATTCTAAACCACCGCATTCATCTCCAAGAACCAAGTCCTCAAATACTAATGAAGATCTTCTACCTCATCCCTAGAAACATGTGTGGGCAATGCTTCAATGCGTGCAAAACCAAAACATAAAAATTCAGGCCCAATGTAAAAACCAAAGGAAAGAACACTAAGCAAGCTCAGGAACAGGGCCATCTCCCTAGATGAGGAAACAAGGCTGGCAGAAAAGTCATCTAATTCTGAACCAAAACTGTTACAACCACCTACAGTTCAAGGCATCATTACCATATTAGCAATAATAGCAAGCTTTATCTATAAGACTAAAATATAAAATTAATGCTATAGGCTGAAATTTACTAGACACTTCTGTTTAAGACAAAAATCTGGTTCTTATTCCTTTACACAGTGTTGAGAATTTATAAAACTGGTATTTTAATTATTATATTCTGGCACCAAGACTGTACCAGCTCAATATGATTCTCTGCCTAGTCTAAAAAAAAGTCTGATCAAGTGCCCTACCAGAACTTTCCAGGATCTGCAGCTCCTTCCTGCATTTCTTAACTGCAGACAAAGCATTGCCACCAATGATGCTGCCACCACCACCACCACCACCACCACCACTCCCCGTTTCCAGGGTAATATTAAAGCAACATAAGAATCCAAAGCATAGAGCAATGCCAGTACTAGGAGTGATCAAAACTTTGCCTTCCCTGTGGCCATTATTTTGCTCTCTCTTCATGGGATTCACTCTCCTGCTGCTTATAAAAGAGGCTCAGGCACTTACAGATTCATACGATGGGGGAGTTGCTGGTATCTGAGGTGGATGAATATTGGGAAAGGCCTGATAATTTCCCATTGGCAATCCATTGAAATCCGACTGCAAGAGGAGAAAGGCAACATCAGAGACATTGCCCCTGATCTGCAATTTCTGAAGTGTGTAAATGGGAAGGGAGAAATAAATATGTGTGTGTATACAACTATTTTCTCAATGTGAATATATTCACATTGAATACATATATATATATTCAAGATATATATTTAATACATGTATTCAAGAGCCCCAAAGAAAAAAAGGTGCCTAAAATGACCACACGTGATCAGGAGGAATCCAGATTTTTAAAGATCTGTACCCAAAGGCTATTCTTCAAATTACTAAATTGCCTCAGTGTCTACAAGGGAAGCTTCTTACCAGACTTTCTTTTTGGGGGGAGAGGAGATGACTGCACTGCACAACACGTGGGATCTTAGTTCCCTGACCAGGGATCGAACCCACGCCCCATGCAGTGGAAGCATGGAGTCTTAACCACTGGACCGCCAGAGAAGTCCCCAGACTTTCTTACTAGCAATGACTTTCATCTTCTTGTCTACAAAGGAGGTAGACCTGGTAGTAAGTATTGGTTATTCATTTTTGGAAAAAGCTACTAGTATACCTACAAGTCCCAAAGGTTCAAGAAACCTACATGAAGAGTTTTTCTAGTACCATCTCTCTAGATTTTCCCTCTTCATTACCTACAGGTGAACCAAAAGACTCTCCAAATCCCAATGCTATTTTTTCCACAATATGATCAATAAACTAATACCAAATATTCTTACTGCTAAATCCTCTTGATAACCTACAATCCCTGAGTGTATTCACAGAGCCAACTTGTCATCTTCTGTAACATTTTCTAGAGCTTATATCCATATTTATTTGTATGTGTACTTACTGGTCCCTTTGGAAGAGGGTATGAGAAAGGAGTGTTTGGAGATGGCATAGGCATGGGCATGGGCATTGGCACTGTTCCATCAGGTCCACCAGCTGGTGCTGTGAATCCGCCCCCACCTCCTCTTCCAGGGCCCCCTTTCTTCACATCATCTGTGAATCCAACATCAATAAGATCTGTATCTACTCCAGGAGGAGCTTCTGCCTAAGAAAAAGAGAGAAACCCATATCATTAGGCCCTGTCACCAGCTAGGTTCCCCAGGAAGCTGACTCTGAGATGGAGATTAGCGTGATGGAAGTTTACTGGAGAGGTCTCTTGGGATAGACACCTGTGGGGACATGAAGGAAGCAGGGCTGGGCAAAGGAAAAAGGTGGGCTGCCGTGCATTCACAACAAGGGGGGGGGGGGGGTCAGCTAATCCCCCAGGGAGTTCTGGAGCTAGGATGGGCCTACAGCAGGTGCTCCCAACTGGGGACAAAGGGGCAGAGTCTTTAATCCCCTGCAGTGACCAGTTACCAAATACAAGCTGCCCCCAGGAAAGACCCTGGGTAAGGAAGCTCTCCTCTGAGGGCCACTGCTGGAGGGACACTCAGCTGCGTAAGCCACCAGTCATCAATACTCTCAAGAGGTGGGAGAGGGGCTTCCCTGGTGGTGCAGTGGTTAAGAATCTGCCTGCCAGGGCAGGGGACACGGGTTCAAGACCTGGTCCAGGAAGATCCCACATGCCGCAGAGCAACTAAGCCTGTGCGCCACAACTACTAAAGCCCGTGCACCTAGAGCCCATGCTCCGCCACTGCAATGAGAAGCCCACGTACCGCAACGAACACCCAATGCAGCCAAAAATAAATTTATTTAAAAAAAAAAAAAAGCTGGCGGAATAAATGCTTCTGTCCTGAAGTGTTTGAGTATTTCAGGCAGGGGGAGGGTTGTCTGAGCAGCACACCAAAACATATACTATACCCGGTCAACATTAACTGCTGATTTACTATTCGCATATCTGCCCTTCTTTCACTGTAAGCCTCTTTAGGACAGGGACCTTGTTTATATATTTTCTGTATTCTCAGCTTTCTGGGGCACACGGCAGGCACACAACAGATGTTTCAGGATCTGTTCTGGGTCTTGGGGCTTTTCTTGCTACCCATAGGGGCCTCTCAATTCCTTGAACTTCACTGAAAAGTAGCAATAATGCCACTTTATATCAAAGTTTGTACCTTTTCAAAGTGTTTTCAGTCATTCATCTCATCTGATCCCTAAATACTCTGAGAGATGCAGGCATATTTATTGTTACCCCAGAGGCATTAACTGGACAAAGGCTTAAACTCCCACATGCAAACTTGAGTGCAAAGAAAATGGTTATTTTTCAAAAACAGTGGTATTGAGAGACTCATTTTCCTTTGTATTCTAAAAGACTCTAAACGTACCATGACCACAGAGTCAGGCTCATAGGGCACATTGTAGTTCTTGGCAATTTCAATCAGGTATCTCTCCACCAGGATTTTGGGTGGGGCCTCCACACTCAGTTTGTGCATTAGCTGTAAGTAAAAGATCCAGGGTTAAGATGCATATGCATCAACCAGCCTAAGCCTAACCTGTATCAATTTTAAACTTTGTTCCTCACATTTCAAATTGAGAGGAAAAAAGGAAGCTCCAACCAGTTAAATTACTTTTTTCAATCACAAAGCACAAGACCCGTGTATCTCTCACATTCTCTGGTTACATATGCCTCAAAGACTGATATTGCTGCCTTCCACATTTGAAATCATCTACCCTTCTCCCCACCTCACTTCTACCTCCATAAATCACAAGTGGCACAAAGGATAGGATACAAAATCAGGAATGACACAGGATGACGGAAAGCTTCACAATCAGAAGTGTAGGACAGGGGTAAGGAGCTGACTGCACTGCCAGACAGCGTTCTTCTCTCTCTCACTATGAAATGTGCAATCCCAGATTAACCCTACATTACAGTGGTACCCACTAGACTCACTGCAGGCAATAAAAATAACCTGCCCCCACCCCACCCATTGCTTCATGTTTAACAATTATGTTCATTACCCGGTCATTCACAGTTCCAATCTGGTTGGTCCTACATAACTTGCCATATTCCTTGCTATACTTGGCACAGAGTTGATCAGCAACCTACAGAGAAAAAGAACAGTAAATAAAAATGGAAACCACTCCTACAGAGGGCTTCAAGCTTCCTCCTATTAACAGTAAGCAGGATTTCCAAAAGACTAGGTCTGTAAAGCCTGAAGGGATACATATTAATTCATTTAGTTGTTTGTTTATCCAGCCATCCACTGAGCTGCAACTATGTGCCAAACTCTATTGTAAGCATTATGTTATACACTACACATGATGAACAAAAACAGACATTGTTCCTACTCTTATAGAATCTTACAGTCTCTGGGTAAAAATAATCATTACTCAAATAATCACAAAGATAAAGGTACAAATGCAGCTGTGATAAGGGGAAAGGAAAAGTACACTAAACTATCTGCTTACAACAGTAGAATCAGACCTGATCAGAAAAGTCAGATAAAGTGATGCTTCACTGAGATGTAAAGGATGATCAGCAGTTAACTAAACATGGGGGGAAGGAAGAACATTCCAGGAAAAGAAAACAGCATGTGCAAAGGCCTCTGCTGGAAAAACAGGGCCAATCCTCAAGTCAAAATAAAATCAGTGAGCCTCTTGTGCAGAGCCCAGAGGAAGAGTGTGGTAGGAAATGAAGAAAGGCAGATGGGGGCCAGACAGTGCAGGGCTGTGTAGGCTTTATTAGTTTTGTTTCTATCACAAGAACAACAGGAAACCACTAAAGGACTTTAAAGCAAGGAGTAGTGACAGGATCAGATCAGTGTTTTGAACAGAACCCTTAGTTGTTCTGATGGAATGGTGAACAGACGAAAGGAAGACAAAGTAGACGTAGAAAAAACTTTCAAGAAGTTACTACAATAGTACAGGCAGGAGATGACTGTGCTATTGGACCAGAGTGGTCCCAAGACCTGGAAGTTCAGTGAGGGGGCACTCAGTGTTAGGTAGACTTTCAGGGGTACTGGGTACTTATAAGTTTGTTATTTGTCTTTTAACAATGGTTTTTGTTTTGCTTTATACTATGCAGAAATCTTTAATTTTTACTTATATTATCACTCTTTGTTTATGGCTTTTAGGTTTTGTGGCATGTTTATGCCTTTTCCACTATGAGATTATTTTTTTTAATGCCTAACTTTCTTGTTTCTTTAAGGTTTCATTTTTTTTAAAAAACATGTAAATCTTTGTTTCGTCTGGAATTAATCTTGATATAAAGGAAGAGTATAAGAGAGACTATAAACAAGATTTACATTAAAAGTAGAAGCAGTTGCCTCTACTCTCCCATTCCCCTACCCACAAAACTGTATAACCACCCTCCCTACCCTATCAGAATACAGGAGGCTTACTCTCTGGGGAGGTTAAACTAAAGGAACTCTGGGCTCCATGCACAGCAGAGAGCGGAGATACTGGCAACAAGAGAATTAAGTGTAAATCTTCTCTAAGAGAGGAATGATACCTTTGGCTTCCTTCTCCCTGTGCTCTCAAAAATGCAGCCAGCTTATACCTTCCAGGTAGAAGACAGAACTCCTCTCTGAGGAAAATGACCAATCCAAGGAAAGAAAACTAGTTCCTGACAGTCTGGAGTTCCCTCAAGAAAGGGCTTAGTCAGATCATTCAACAATGAGTTGGTGCTGGAGGTATCATGCTCCCTGATTTCAAGCTATACTAAAAAAGCTGCAGTCATCAAAACAGTATGGTACTGGCACAAAAACAGACAAGTCAATGAAACAGAATAGAGAGCCCAAAAATGAACCCATAGTTATATGGGCAATTATACTACAACAAAGGAGGCAAGAATATACAATGGGGAAAAGATAGCCTCTTCAATAAATGGTGTTGGGAAAATTGGACTACTCTCTCAACACATACATAAAAATAAATTCAAAACGGATTAAAGACTTAAACGTAAGATATGAAACCATAAGACTTCTAGGAAAAAATATAGGCAGTACACTCTTTGACACTGGTCTTAGTAATACTCTTTTGGGTATGTCTCAGGCACGGGAAACAAAAGCAACAATAAACAAATGGGACTACATCCAACTAAAAATCTTTTGTACAGTGAAGGAAACTATCAACAAAATGAAAAGGCCACCTACTGAATGGGAGAAGATATTTGCAAACAATATATCTGATAAGGGGTCAATATCCAAAATATACAAAAAACTCATACAACTCAACACCAAGAAACAATCCAATTAGAAAACTGGCAGAAGAGCTGAACAGACATTTTTCCAAAGACGACAAACAGATGGCCAACAGGCACATGAAAAGATGCTCAATATCACTAATTAAGGAACTGCAAATCAAAACCACAATGAGATATCCCCTCACACCTGTCAGAATGGCTATCATAAAGAAAAGACCACAAATAACAAGTGTTGGTGATGATGTGGAGAAAAAGGAACACTTGTGCACTGTTAGTGGGAATGTAAATTGGTGTAGTCACTATGGAAAACAGTATGGAGATTCCTCAAAAGATTAAAAACAGAACTAACATCTGATCCAGCAATTCCACTCCTGGGTATTTATCCAAAGAAAACAAAAACACTAATTAGAAGAAACATATGCACACCTATTCTCACTGCAGCATTATTTACAACCACCAAGATGCGGAAGCAACCCAAGTGCCCATCCATAGATGAATGAAAATGCAGTACATATATACAGTGGAATATTACCCATAAAAAAGAACGAAATCTTGCCATTTGCAACAACACGGACAGACCTAGAGGGCATTATGCTAAGTGAAATAAGTCAGAGAAAGAAAAATATCATATGATCTCACTTATAAGTGGAATCCAGAAAATAAAACATATGAACAAACAAAAACAGAAACAGAATTACAGATACAGAGAACAATCAGGTGGTTACAAGAGGTGGGTGGGAGGAGGAAATAGGTGAGGGAGATTAAGTGGTACAAAGTTCCAGCTGCAAAATAAATGAGTCACAAGTATGAAATGTACAGTGTGGGGAATAGAGTCAATAACTAAGAAATGTGTTTGTATGGTGACATATCATAACTAGATTTATCGTGATCATTTTGAAATGTATAGAAAAAATCACTATGTTGTGTAACAGGAACAACATAATGTTGTAGGTCAATTACACTTCAAAAACAAACAAACATGCAACAAACTCACAGAAAAAGAGATCAGATTTGTGGTTACCAGAGTCAGGGAGTGGGAGGGAAGGGGGAATTGGATGAAAGCACTCAAAAGGTACTACAAATTTCCAGTTGTAAGGTAAGTAAGTACTAGAGATGTAATGCACAACATGACAAATATAATTAACACTGCTGTCCGGGGGCTTCCCTGGTGGCGCAGTGGTTAAGAATCTGCCTGTCAGTGCAGGGGACACGGGTTCGTGCCCTGGTCTGGGAAGATCCCACATGCCGCGGAGCAACTAAGCCCGTGAGCCACAACTACTGAGCCTGTGCGTCTGGAGCCTGTGCTCCGCAACAAGAGAGGCCATGATAGTGAGAGGCCCGCGCAACGCGATGAAGAGTGGCCCCCGCTTGCCGCAACTGGAGAAAGCCCTCGCACAGAAACGAAGACCCAACACAGCCAAAAATAAATAAATAAATAAATAAATAAATTTTAAATATATATATATATATATATAATTAACACTGCTGTATGTTATATATGAAAACTGCTGAGAGTAAATCATAAGAGTTCTCATTACAAATATAAATTTTTCTATTTCTTTAATTTTGTATCTATATGAGGTGATGGATGTTCACTAAAATTATTGTGATAATCATTTCATGATGTATGTAAGTCAACTCATACTGTACATCTTATACAGTGCTGTATGTCAATTACATCTCAATGAAACTGGAAGGAAAAAAAGAAAAAAACAAACAATGAATTGGCATCTGGCAATAAGCCCACCCAAGCACACAAGAGGTTCCAATCCACTTTTTAGTACCTCACTCTTAAATATGAACAGCCAAGAGCCACAAAACCTTTCAGAAAAGCCTCTATTATAAAAATAGTTTAAATCTAAGAAATAGATAGAAGAAAACAATACAGAAACAAGAAAAGGTCAAAAGGGACTATAATATTCTCAGAGAGTTAGAAGACATTGTAGCCATGAAACAAAAATAGACTATTAAAAAAATACAGGGGCTTCCCTGGTGGCGCAGTGGTCGAGAATCTGCCTGCTAATGCAGGGGACACGGGTTCGCGCCCTGGTCTGGGAGGATCCCACATGCCGCGGAGCAACTAGGCCCGTGAGCCGCAACTACTGAGCCTGCGCGTCTGGAGCCTGTGCTCCGCAACAAGAGAGGCCACAATAGTGAGAGGCCCGCGCACCGCGATGAAGAGTAGCCCCCGCTTGCCGCAACTACAGCAAGCCCTAGCACAGAAACGAAGACCCAACATAGCAATCAATCAATCAATAAATAAATCTTTAAAAAAAAAAAAAAAAAAAACATATGCAGAGACTTAAAAAGAGCTCTCAAAAAATAAAAACATACAGAAGACAAGGAAATCTCGTAAGATAGGTTGGGAGATAAGACTGAGACAATCTCCTAGTGAATAACTGGCAAAGATGTAGAAAATAGGAGAGAAAACAACTCAACTGAATTTGTACCTGAGCAGTCAGTACCATATCCACGTTGTGGCAGGCAATTTCTCAGTGAATTTTTCTGTCTCTTCTACCAGACTCTAAGCTACAAGAGTAGGGCTGGTGTCATATTTTGTTCACCACTGTGCTTTCAGTACCCACCCAAGTCACAACATCTGCTCAATAAATATTTGTGGAATGAATCAATGAAGCAAAACATCCGTTCCCTTAATGTTATTTTAACTTTACTGGTTTACAGTTGTATAAAAACTCTTCTATTTTTATATACTTAAATAACGTTACAATAAAAATAATTTAAGACAAAACTGGGGGGTATTTATAACTTTGCCCCTTAGAAAAATTACTCAAGTTGGGAAAACACTGTTCTGTTCCATGATATAAGGCCTGAAAAGTAGGAAGAAACAAGTTTACATAGCCTTTTTCAAAGGCAGCATGAGAAGGGTACAAAAATACGTGGTCAAAAAAGCAGAAGTGACTTATGTTAACCAACCTTTCTAATAGGAAAAACTACATGCATCACTGAAACTGGTTGTACTCACAATTTTCAACTCAGCCACTTCTGACTGGAGTCGAGGAGCAGCCCAAATCAGTGTAGACACAGATTCAGCCAGACCAGAATCTAACTCCCTAATTAAGGGAAAATAAATAAATGAAATTTAACATTCTTTCAAACAAACAAAACCCCATCATCTGTATCACATACTTGATAGCCTCTAAGGCAATTTCACTAATATCACTGGATTCTCACAATAACTCTAGGCTTCAAGCCATTTCTGTCATCCTGTTTTGGAGGGGGAAACACAAACTAAGTAACAAGCCCAAGGTCACAAAGTAAGGAAATGGTTGAGCCAAGACTCAAACTTAGGCCTCTTGATTTCAGATTCCAAATTTTCTTTTCAACAGTTGTCTACATTGAGATCAGGCCTTCAAGTGAATAGCAGCAAGGATGTTGTTGGGTATGTGAAGTGGTAGTCCCTTAGTGCTATCGCCCTATGTGTACGAAGAGACCAGTATTACTACTCCTTTCTCAAATTCCAGAAGTGATTTGACTTAGGTCTTCAAATCAAAATACCTTACTTCATTACAGTTATACAAGATGGAAAAGTTCTAGAGGTCTGCTGAACAACACTGTGCCTACAGTTAAACAATACTGTATTGAGTGCTTTAAAATGTTTAAGGCAGATCTCATGTTAAGTGTTCTTATCAAAAAAAAAAAAGGGGGATACAAGGAAATTTCTGGAGGTGATGACTGTTTTCTAACTTGACTGTGATGATGGTGTACAGGTGTATGTCTATGTCCAAACTCATCAAATTGTACACATTAAATATGTGAAGTTTTTTCCTAAATCAACTATACCTCAATGAAGCTTAAAAAAAAAAAAAGACAAACCAGCTTACTTCATAGACTGGATGAGGCCAAACCGAGCCAGCAGCAGGTCACAGTACAGCTCCAGGATCTCCATGGCCTCCACAAGGTAGTCTTCTCGTATAATGTGCTCCACTCGGATTCGAGCTCGTTCATCTTTCCCAGCAGCCAGATAGTCAGCAATCTCTTTCCTTGCTTTCTGGGCCAGTTCCGCTAAAGCACAAATCACACTCCAGTCACAAAGTAGTAGTATACTGGGCCCTGGCCTGCAGGCAGACATCCACCCCAAAACAGAAAAGTGGGTGTTTCTACTATATCCTAGCTCACCCTCCTTTAGCAAATTTAGTCTCATCTCATCTAGTCTAGAATTTGCTACCTCGTCTAGATGAGAATATTGTTTGTGTAGCCAGAAATTTCCACCTATGGAGTCACGTTACCTATTCCATAGCAAGAGTATGTTCCTTTCCCTGCAACAAAGTGATTCAGTCTAACTAGTCACAAAGGACAGCAGAAATGTATCCAAAACCTAAAGGATATGGGATCCTTAAGACTTCATAGTGCTAGCCTGAAAGAGCCAATATTGAGGTGCTAGGATTCAGTGATGTATTTTGGGAAAGAAAATACAATGCAATCATTCATAACTCACTTTTTTTTTTCTCCAATAGTTTAAGACGGTTTATGACTAATCTCAAATTGACTCGTAAACGCTCAGCTTTAAATCCAGAGCCCAGCATGCTGTGCTGTTCCTCCTGGAAAAAGATAAGAAGCACAATGACTACTTTCAAGTTAAAATTAGTTCAGGAACTAAGCCCAGTTAGAGGGTGGACTTTTTGACATTATAAACCAGAGTAGTTTTCTAATACAGGTAAATAACATGATCTGACTCACATTTTTTAAAGGTCATTTGGCTGTTGAGTGGAGAACTGATTGGGGAGAGATAACAATGGAAGCAAAAGAACCAAGAACAAGGCTATTACAAGAGTCCAAACAAAAAATGAAAATAGCTTAGACTTCGATAGTTAGCAGTGGTGATGGTAGAAGTGATTGGATTTGAGATCTATTTTGAGCACAGAGATGAAAGAACTTGGTGATGGATAAAATGAGTATCTATCTCTGTACTGGTGTAGGAGTGGGCTGATAAAAACAAAGAAGCAGGAAGGCCTCCTACTTCTCCCCCAAAAAAGATAAGAGGTAGTGATAAGAAAAGATTATCAAATTTAGAACTAAATTCAAAAATATTATCACCTTAATTCCTCAAATCCTCCTACTAAGTCTTAGCCTTTGGAAAAAGCTACTGTCCAAGATCACAGAAATATCATTAACATCTACCCACATACAAAGAAATATACAAAGAGGTAAAAAAGTTTTAAAAAACTGCTCTATAAAATTCAACAACAGGGATAAACAACAAGGTCCTACTGTATAGCACAAAGAACTAAATTCAATATACTATGATAAACCATAATGGAAAATAATATTTTTAAAAAAAAGAATGTATACACATATATAACTGCATCACATTGCTCTATAGCAGAAATGAACACAACACTGTAAACAACTATACTTCAGTAAAAAAAATTTAAGAACAAAAAGCAAAATAAAATAAAATTCGACAACAGAAGGCTATTATTTACTAAGACTTTTACTGAACAGCAGAGTTATAGTCAACAAAACTACTCCCTCCACCCATAAGACTTTAGGGTATAAATAACACTGTGCATTGACCACTGTGCACTCTGTATCAAGACAGCACTATTTCTCTCTATTCATTATGGACCTGAACTTCAAAACATGTACTATCCAAACAAAAGCTAGGCCTAACAAAGTAACCGAAGGACAGACAAACCAAAAAACATACCCAATGTAAGGACAAACACTAGGAATAGTATGTCTGCCTGTGCATAAACCACTAACAGAAAATATCAGATATATTTTCCTTTTGTGAAACTGCCTGCAGAATCCTTTATACTTAATTTAATAATTAACCCAAGTCCCAGTTTACAATGGTAAATATCTGGGATCCATTATAATACTAAATTATGGTCAATCCATTTAACAAATATTCGCTGATTATCTCTATGACAGACAATGGCTAGATGCTGGAGATAAAAAAATTTAGAAGGCACAGTCCTTGTGATCAAAAGAACTCATATTCTATTGGAAAAAAAACAGCTAAGAATATCTGGCAACTACATTACTATTTGCTAAGAACTAGAATTCTAGAGTAGTTCTCAACTGGAAGTGATTTTGCCTAGAGGGGACATCTGGGAACGACTGGAGACATTTTGGTTTGTCGTGATTTCAGGAGATGCTACTAGCATACATAGCAGGCATCCAGGGATGCTGCCTACATCCTACAATGAACAGGACAACACCCCCGCCCCAAACAAAAAAAATCCAGCCCAAAATGTCAATAGTGTCAAGATTAAAAAACCTATTCTAGAGAAAAGACATGCAACCTGCTAAGGGATGTTACAGAATTCTTTCTAGGAGAAGGAAAAGCCTAAGCCAAGTCCTGAAGGACAAGCAAGATATTCGTAAGGTAAAAAGAGGGTGTGACTATCCCGGGCAGAGGGAGTGATGTGTGTAAAATCCAGGTACCAGAGAGAACAAGAAGTTTTGTGAGAACACAAGTTCAGTACAGCTGAAGCATGGCATTAATTACAGCTTATGCCACATGTCTCATAATCAATCCTAAATTCAAAACTTCAATTCAAAAATTATTTAGATGACGTCAGGTGCTATAGTAGGTTCTGGTGCTGACTAGATCCATACAGTATTCCTGTTCTGAAGGCATTCATAACCAGAGATAGATGGGAATTAGAAAAACAGCCAGGAAAACAGTAACTAGTACTAACATTTACTCTACCAGGCACTTGCCCAAGATCAGCCAGCAACTAAGTGGTAGAGCTAAGAATAAAACCTAAGTGCATCTGAATTCAAAATCCAATTGAACAACCCTAATCATACACTACTACATCATTTTTGGTACTAACAATTGTGATACAATATATATTTTTAACCCCCTTCAACAAATATTTATTGAATGCCTACTATGCTGTGACAGGCCCTGGAGATAATATTGGTAAGGAAAAACAGACATGGTTACTGCCCTTATGGAAGTTTATAGTCTCGTTAGAGAAACTTATCACATCAGTAACTAAAATAACAACTGCAGTAAGGGCCACAAAGAAATAATGGTTCTCTGGAGTTTATTATTATGGGATTTGAATTCTTCAGTGGATACTGTCTCATAGATAAAAGATAACAATACTGGGGGTCTGATACAGTTATAAGTTATGACAGAAAAACGTCAAGATTTCTCAGTGGTTCTTAAGTAGTCTATAATCATCAGATGCCATCAATACTTGCAAACAAAATTTTAGTCACATCTGTACTTTAAATATTTTCAGGAGGCTTAAAAACATATACATTTTGACTGAGTAATTCTACTCCTAGAAACTTAACCTAAGGAAATAATCAGCGCTTCATGCACAGAATTTTATGCAAAAATATTTATCAGCACATTTTAAGACCAAAAAATTGAAATAATGAACCATATGAATAATGAAATACTGTTCTTACTAGTTAAACAAATTATATATATTTATGATGGAATTTTAAGTAGCCACTAAAATATTTTTTAAAAAGCATTTACTGGGACTACCCTGCTGGTGCAGTGGTTAAGAATCCGCCTGCCAATTCAGGGGACATGGGTTCAATCCCTGGTCCAGGAAGATCCCACATGCCACGGAGCAACTAAGGCTGTGCACCACAACTGCTGAGCCTGTGCTCTAGAGCCCACGTACGGCAACTACTGAGCCCATGCGCCGCAACTACTGAAGCCCACGTGCTCTAGGGCCTGTGTGCCGCAACTACTGAGCCCACGTGCTGCAACTACTGAAGCCTGCAAGCCTAGAGCCCGTGCTCTGCAACAAGAGAAGCCACCGCAATGAGAAGCCTGCACACCACAACAAAGAGTAACCCCCACTCGCTGCAACTAGAGAAAGCCCGCACACAGCAACGAAGACCAAATGCAGCCAAATAAATAAATAAAAAGCATTTATTAACATGTTTATTAATGATATTAGTTTAAAAAGCATGACTATATATGCAGGATGACTCCAAACTCTGAGTTTAAAAAAAAAAACACATATGTAAAGACAAAGGCTAGACTAAAACAACAAACAAAAACAGATTTAGTTTTTCCTATATGTAAAACTCTTTTCAAATCCAAGGAATTTGGACTAACATTAAAGCTAACACTAAAAATGAAATCTACCTCAGAAAGTATATAATTTGGAATTTCTATCAAAAGACAAAGAATAATATAAATAAATTCATTTGCCTCCTTAGAAAAGCAAAATGTTAATTCATCAGTAAACATTAAGAACAACTTATCAGAATAGGTTTCTAAAGTGGCTAGACACTGAAAGACACAAAAGTGTTAATGGAAGAGACAGGTTATAAGGGGGTAGCTTTAGCAACATGAAGAAACTCTGGAGGGTGTAAAGACATCTCTATTTCACATATTTGCCTAAAATGGGTCAGCATCCACAAATGCTAGTTTGGGACCATACTGAAACAGCTTGGAAAAGAAAGGAACCCAAACAATCATAAGAATAGGGACTCTGAAGAAGAAAAGTGCTAAAATTCTCTGAAAGAAGAGCTTAAAAATACTTTGTGCTGCAAATATAAATCGAACTCTGTGAAGGAAGTTGAAAATACTGAAGTGAGGTCTCTATTTCACTGTTAATCTTTTGGCTGGGAATGTGTGGGGGAGTTTCTCGTCCCTCAAAACCCTACTGTAAACCTACTGTAGAAAGCAGATAAAAATAAACCTAAATTACTAATCTTACGATTCAGTAATAGTATTTGTTCAAATTTACAAAAAGTAAGTAAAATCACAGGGCCCCTTTAAAGGAGTCTAACAATCACGGTGCCAGCTGGAAACACAGTATCCACACCTGGGTAATGCGAGGAGACTTTAATAAAGAGACTACTTACAGGACTTCCCTGGTGGTCCAGGGGTTAAGACTCTGAGCTCCCAATGCAGGGGGCCCAGGAACTAGATCCTGCATTCATGCTGCAACTAAGAGTCCGCATGCCCCAACTAAAGATCACGCACACCGCAACGAAGATCCCACATGCCACAACTAAGACCCAGTGCAGCCAAATAAATAAACAAATATTTTTAAAAAGAGAAACTACTTACAAAGGTGTGGGTAAGATTTAGAGAAACCAACAAAGGACAGTGAATTGCCCCAGAACCATGAACACATCTAGGCCTGAAGGGGCAAGATGAGGAAGTAGAACCTGGAGAGGGCAGCTATATGGAAAGGGCCACCAGACAGGAATCAGGCAGAGGTATGCAGATCACTTGCAGCAACCTGGAAGGGAAGCAGCAGGGGAATAAATACCTAGCCCTCATTCCTCCTGCCGATCCATCTACCCTACAACTGGAAGCCAGAAAGCAAAGGGGCCCACATACACAGTACACGTGAATGAGCCTCCAGGGATGTAGATCAGAGAGAAAAGGATGGTATGTGGCTCTGAAGGAGGAAACAGAAGGTATCCAGCCCAAAGACTATTATTTTTCCACAAGACCAAAGAAGCCAGAACCTACATTTACCAAAGCAACCTCAGGTTTACACCGTACTAAGACTTCAGTTAACCAAGCTAGAAAATTGAAGCTAAATGGCCTTTCTACAAGAATAAGTACGGTATAGTGAATATAATTTCAGTTCTTACAGTATAATTTCTAAAGTCCCTTTCAACCCTATGATTCTGCAGGACACTAAATATCCCATTGTACTGAATTATATGAAATAGGCAAAAAGGCATAGACAACTGAGATTAATCCTCAAGACATCTCTTGCAAATCTTACTTCTTAAAAGTAACATAATCTGCACACCCATGTTCATAGCAGCATTATTCACTATAGCCAAGCAGTGGAAACAATCTGTCCATTGACAGATGAATGGATAAACAAAATGTATATACATGTGTGTATATATACACACACAATGGAGTACTAATATTAGTACACTTCAATAGTCCATGTTGTAGCACATGAGTTTCTTCCACTGAAGGTTAAATAATACTCTATTCATCTATCAATATTCTAGCAGTATTAGTCTATCATACCCCGAAAGAAATCTGTGCAGAAGACCATGAAGACACATGTATACAGATTCTGTGGTAGTAAGGAGGTGGAGGAATGCTAAGTGTCCATTACAAGAAGACAGATAAAATGTAACAGAAACATGACAGAATACTATCCAGAAATCAGAATTAATGAACTAGCTATACTTAGAACAACATGAATAGTCCTTAAAAAACAGAAGTAAAGAACAGGGTTCTAGGTTCAATATTCCTTTCACTGAATGAAGCTATAAATCCTGAAGAGCATGTATGGAGCAGCTCTTTGAAGATTCTGAAAAGTAAATAATAGAAGCTGGACGGAGACCAGAATTTGACATGCCAATAAAGTGGCAGTGAGTTTATCACTTTTTTTCCTCTTATATTCACTGGCCTAGATGCAAGGCAGCCTGAAACCCAGAAGTGAGCACTCATAGAGAAAGGAAGAATATCAAGAGAAGCTCTCTAGTCCTGCCTTGAGAGACCAGAAAGGGGACCCCTGGTGTGGACAGAGTGGGTGAAATACACCAAACGAGGAAAGTCAACTCACTGAAAAGACAACATACATCAATGCTGAGATTATACAGACGTTGGAACTGAAAACTTTAAAGCAGCTACTATAAAAATGTTGCAGCAATTCAACTACACTTCAATAAAAAAAAAATTTATTTTTAAGTTGCAACAGGTAAGGCCAAATACTCTTGAAATGAATAATAGAAAGTCTCAGTAAAGAAACAAAAGACATAAAGAGGAAACAAACTTTTTTTTTTTTGGCTGCGTGGAACCCAGCCCCGGCAGTGAAAGCCACGAGTCCTAACCACTGGACCACCAGGGAATTCCCAAGGAAACAAACTTTAGAAATGAAAAATACATCAAGAGTAAGAAACTTACTGTATGAGCTGGAGAGCAGAAAGGAAATGACAGCAGAAAAAGCCAATACACTTCAAGATAGGTCAATACTACATAACCAATCTGAAAAATAGAGATAAAAAACATTGAAAAAAGTGATCAAAGCCTCAGATATCTGTAGGACAAACAGCAAAGGACCTAATGTTTGCATTGTCAGAATCCCAGAAGGATGGGAGAAACAGTTTGGTACCAAAAAACTTTTGAAAAAATACTGGCTGAAAACTCCCCCAATTTAGCAAAAGACATAGATCTACAGACTGAAAGAGCTCAGAGAGCTCCAAAGAAATGTATGGCTGGACTCACCTTAATCAAATTGAACACTAAAGACAAATTTTTTTAAATACTGAAAGCAGTCAGAGAAAAACATGTTACCTATAGATGACCTATTCAAATAATAGATTTCACATCAGAAACAATGGAGGCCAAAAAGTGCCAAAAGAAAAGAACTGTCGGGCTTCCCTGGTGGCGCAGTGGTTGAGAGTCTGCCTGCTAATGCAGGGGACACGGGTTCGAGCCCTGGTCTGGGAAGATCCCACATGCCGCGGAGCAGCTGGGCCCGTGAGCCACAATTGCTGAGCCTGCGCGTCTGGAGCCTGTGCCCCGCGACGGGAGGGGCCGCGATAGAGAAAGGCCCGCGCACCGCAATGAAGAGCGGTCCCCGCACCGCGATGAAGAGTGGCCCCCACTTGCCGCAACTGGAGAAAGCCCTCGCACGAACCGAAGACCCAACACAGCCAAAAATAGATAAATAAATAAATAAATAAATAAAAAAGAAAAAAAAATCCTTTAAAAAAAAAAAAAAGAACTGTCAACCCAGAATTCTATATCCAGAGACAATATCCTTCAGAAATAAAGGTGAAATAAGTCATTCTCAGATAAGTGAAAGTTAATAAGAAAACTTGGAAAACTAAAAAAAGGAAGAAATAGCAAATATTTATATCTTATATTACAGAAATGGCAAATATCTGGGTAAATATAATAGATGGTTCTTCTCTGGAGTCCCCTAAAACGTATTCGAGGGACACTTCCCTGGTGGTCCAGTGGTTGGGATTCCGCGCTTCCACTGCAGGGGGCGTGGGTTCGATCCCTGGTTGGGGATCCTGCATGCCAAGTGGCATGGCCAAAAAAAAAAAATTTGTATTTGACAGTTAAAAGCAAGACTAATAACACTGTCTGACGGGGTTTTTATCAATGTATGTAGATGTAATACATAAGAAAACCACAACATAATAGTATAAAGGGGGACAGGGCAAAGGGACCTATATGTTTCTATATTCCACAATAAGTAATAAAATACTGATTCTAAGTAGATTGTGAAAAGTTATGTACATCCACTATAATCCCTAGAGTGACCAGTAAAACTTATGTATCAAAAAATAGACTAAAAAACTTGACAGATTTTAAATTTGATACTAAAGTGTTCAAATAACCCAAAAGAAGGCAGGAAAGCAGAAACAGAAATGAAAAACAAAACAAATAATAAATTGGTTGACCTAAAATCAAATATACTAATGATTACATAATTAAATAGAAATGATCTAAACACAAAACACAGAGAATTGTAACTCTGTATGGTGACAGATGTTAACTAGACTTTCTAGAATGGTTCAAAAAATGATCCAACTATATACTGCCAAGAAAAAACTCATATCAATACAATAACGTAGGTAGGTTAAAAGTAAAGGATGAGAAGATGGTGGAAGAGTAAGACGCGGAGATCACCTTCCTTCCCACAGATACATTAGAAATACATCTACACATGGAACTGCTCCTACAGAACACCCACTGAACGCTGGCAGAAGACATCAGACCTCCCAAAAGGCAAGAAACTCCCCACGTACTTGGGTAGGGCAAAAGAAAAAAGAAATAACAGAGACAAAAGAATAGGGACGGGACCTGCACCAGTGGGAGGGAGCTGTGAAGGAGGAAAGGTTTCCACGCACTAGGAAGCCCCTTCACGGGCGGAGACTGCGGGTGGCAGAGGGGGGAAGCTTCGGAGCCACGGAAGAGAGCGCAGCCACAGGGGTGCGGAGGGCAAAGCGGAGAGATCCCCGCACAGAGGATCGGTGCCGAGCAGTACTCACCAGCCCGAGAGGCTTGTCTACTCACCCGCCAGGGCGGGCGGGGGCTGGGAGCCAGGGCTTGGGCTTCCGTAGGATCGCAGGGAGAGGATTGGGGTTGGCTGTGTGAACACAGCCTGAAGGGGTTAGCGCACCACAGCTAGCCGGGAGGAAGTCTGGGGAAAAGTCTGTAGCTGCCGAAGAGGCAAGAGACTTTTTCTTGCTTCTTTGTTTCACGGTGCACAAGGAAAGGTGATTCAGAGCGCCGCCTAAATGAGCTCCAGAGACGGGCGCGAGCCGCGGCTATCAGCAAGGACCCCAGAGACGGACATGAGACGCTAAGGCTGCTGCTGCTGCCACCAAGAAGCCTGTGTGCGAGCACAGGTCACTCTCCACACCACCCCTCCCGGGAGCCTGTGCAGCCCGCCACTGCCAGGGTCCCGTGATCCAGGGACAACTTCCCCGGGAGAACGCGCGGTGCGCCTCAGGCTGCTGCAACGTCACGCCGGCCTCTGCCACCGCAGGCTCGCCCCGCATCCATACCCCTCCCTCCCTCCGGCCCGAGTGAGCCAGAGCCCCCGAAGCAGCTGCTCCTTTATCCCCGTCCTGTGTGAGCGAAGAACAGACGCCCTCAGGCGACCTACACGCAGAGGCGGGTCCAAATCCAAAGCTGAACCCCGGGAGCTGTACGAACAAAGAAGAGAAAGGGAAATTTCTCCCAGCAGCCTCAGAAGCAGCAGATTAAAGCTCCACAAACAACTTGATGTACCTGCATCTGTTGAATACCTGAATAGACAACGAATCATCCCAAATTCAGGAGGTGAACTTTGGGAGCAGGATATATTAATTTTTCCCCTTTTCCTCTTTTTGTGAGTGCATATATGTATGCTTCTGGGTGAGATTTTGTCTGTATAGCTTTGCTTTCACCATTAGTCCTAGGGTTCGGTCTGTCCATTTGTTTTTGTTTTTTTTTAAACTTAAAAAAAATTTTTTTCTTAATAAATTTTTTCTTAGTAATTTTCTTATTTTTTATTTTAAAAAAAATTTAAAAAAAATTTTTAATAAATTTTTTCTTAATAATTTTTTTCTTATTTCAAAAACTTAAAAATTTTTGTCTTAATTTGTGTATTTTAAAAAATTAATAAATTTATTTTAAAAACTTAAAAAAATTTTTGTCTTAATTTTTTTCTTATTTTTTATTATAATAGCTTTATTTTATTTTATTTTATTTTATCCTTTTTCTTTCTATTTTTCTCCCTTTTATTCTGAGCCATGTAGATGAAAGGCTCTTGGTGCTCCAGCCAGGCATCAGGGCTGTACCTCTGAGGTGGGAGAGCCAACTTCAAGACACTAGTCCACAAGAGACCTCCCAGCTCCACGTAATACCAAACGGCAAAAATCTCTCAGAGATCTCCATCTCAACATCAAGACCCAGCTTCACTCAACGACCAGCAAGCTACAGTGTTGGACACTCTATGCCAAACAACTAGCAAGACAGGAACACAGCCCCATCCATTAGCACAGAGGCTGCCTAAAATCATAATAAGGCCACAGACACCCCAAAACACACCACCAGACGTGGACATGCCCACCAGAAAGACAAGATCCAGCCTCATCCACCAGAACACAGGCACTAGTCCTCTCCACCAGGAAACCTACACAACCCACTGAACCAACCTTAGCCACTGGGGACAGATACCAAAAACAACGGGAACTACGAACCTGCAGCCTGTGAAAAGGAGACCAGAAACACAGTGAGATAAGCAAAATGAGGAGACAGAAAAACACACAGCAGATGAAGGAGCAGGGTCAAAACACACCAGACCTAACAAATGAAGAGGAAATAGGCAGTCTACCTGAAAAAGAATTCAGAATAATGATAGTAAAGATGATCCAAAATCTTGGAACTACAATAGACAAAATACAAGAAACATTTAACAAGGACGTAGAAGAACTAAAGAGGAACCAAGCAACAATGAAAAACACAATAAATGAAATTAAAAATACTCTAGAAGGGATCAATAGCAAAATAACTGAGGCAGAAGAACGGATAAGTGACCTGGAAGATAAAATAGTGGAAATAACTACTGCACAGCAGAATAAAGAAAAAAGAATGAAAAGAACTGAGGACAGTCTCAGAGACCTCTGGGACAACATTAAACACACTAACATTCGAATTACAGGGGTCCCAGAAGAAGAAGAGAAAAAGAAAGGGACTGAGAAAATATTTGAAGAGATTATAGTTGAAAACTTCCCTAATATGGGAAAGGAAATAGTTAATCAAGTCCGGGGAGCACAGACAGTCCCATACAGGATAAATCCAAGGAGAAACACGCCAAGACACATATTAATCAAACTATCAAAAATTAAATACAAAGAACAAATATTAAAAGCAGCAAGGGAAAAATAACAACACATAAGGGAATCCCCATAAAGTTAACAGCTGATCTTTCAGCAGAAACTCTGCAAGCCAGAAGGGAGTGGCAGGACATATTTAAAGTGATGAAGGAGAAAAACCTAAAACCAAGATTACTCTACCCAGCACTGATCTCATTCAGATTTGAGAAATTAAAACCTTTACAGACAAGCAAAAGCTGAGAGAGTTCAGCACCACCAAACCAGCTTTATAACAAATGCTAAAGGAACTTCTCTAGGGAAGAAACACAAGAAAAGGAAAACACCTACAATAACAAACCCAAAACATTTAAGAAAATGGGAATAGGAACATACATATTGATAATTACCTTAAATGTAAATGGATTAAATGCTCCCACCAAAAGACACAAACTGGCTGAATGGATACAAAAACAAGACCCGTATATATGCTGTCTACAAGAGACCCACTTCACACCTAGGAACACATAGAGACTGAAAGTGAGGGGATGGAAAAAAATATTCCATGCAAATGGAAATCAAAAGAAAGCTGCAGTAGCAATTCTCGTTTCAGACAAAATAGACTTTAAAATAAAGACTATTACAAGAAACAAAGAAGGACACTATATAACGATCAAGGGATTGATCCAAGAAGAAGGTATAACAATTGTAAATATTTATGCACCCAACATAGGAGCACCTCAAAACATAAGACAAATACTAACAGCCAGAAAAGGGGAAATTGACAGTAACAATCACAGTAGGGGACTTTAACACCCCACTTTCACCAATGGACAGATCATCCAAAATGAAAATAAATAAGGAAACACAAGCTTTAAATGATACATTAGGGCTTCCCTGGTGGCGCAGTGGTTAGGAATCTGCCTGTCAATGCAGGGGACACGGGTTCGAGGCCTGGTCTGGGAAGATCCCACATGCCGCGGAGCAACTAAGCCCATGAGCCACAACTACTGAGCCTGCGTGTCTGGAGCCTGTGCTCTGCAATGGGAGAGGCTGCGACAGTGAGAGGCCCGCGCACCGCGATGAAGAGTGGCCCCCGCTCACCGCAACTGGAGAAAGCCCTCGCACAGAAACGAAGACCCAACACAGCCAAAAATAAAAATAAATAAATAAATTTTTAAAAAAATATATACATTCGGGCATCCCTGGTGGCGCAGTGGTTGAGAATCTGCCTGCTAATGCGGGGAACACGGGTTCGAGCCCTGGTCTGGGAAGATCCCACATGCCGTGGAGCAACTAGGCCCGTGAGCCACAACTGCTGAGCCTGCGCGTCAGGAGCCTGTGCTCCGCAACAAGAGAGGCCACGATAGTGAGAGGCCCGCGCACCGCGATGAAGAGTGGCCCCCGCTTGCCGCAACTAGAGAAAGCCCTAGCACAGAAACGAAGACCCAACATAGCAATCAATCAATAAATCTTAAAAAAAAAAAAAAATATATATATATACATTAAACAAGATGGATTTAATTGATATTTCTAGGACATTCCACCCAAAAACAACAGAATACACATTTTTCTCAAGTGCTCATGGAACATTCTCCAGGATAGATCATATCTTGGGTCACAAATCAAGCCTTGGTAAATTTAAGAAAATTGAAATCATATCAAGTATCTTTTCTGACCACAACCTTATGAGACTAGATATCAATTACAGGAAAAGATCTGTAAAAAATACAAACACATGGAGGCTACACAATACACTACTTAATAATGAAGTGATCACTGAAGAAATCAAACGGGAAATCAAAAAATACCTAGAAACAAATGACAATGGAGACACGATGACCCAAAACCTATGGGATGCAGCAAAAGCAGTTCTAAGAGGGAAGTTTATAGCAATACAAGCCTACATCAAGAAACAGGAAACATCTTGAATAAACAACCTAATCTTGCACCTAAAGCAATTAGAGACAGAAGAACAAAAAAACCCCAAAGCTAGCAGAAGGAAAGAAATCATAAAGATCAGATCAAAAATAAATGAAGGAAACAATAGCAAAGATCAATAAAACTAAAAGCTGGTTCTTTGAGAAGATAAACAAAATTGATAAACCATTAGCCAGACTCATCAAGAGAAAAAGGGAGAAGACTCAAATCAATAGAATTAGAAATGAAAAAGGAGAAGTAACCACTGACACTGCAGAAATACAAATGATCATGAGAGATTACTACAAGCAACTATATGCCAATAAAATGAACAACCTGGAAGAAATGGACAAATTCTTAGAAATGCACAACCTGCCAAGACTGAACCAGGAAGAAATAGAAAATATGAACAGACCAATCACAAGTAATGAAATTGAAACTGTGATTAAAAATATTCCAACAAATAAAAGCCCAGGACCAGATGGCTTCACAGGCGAATTCTATCAAACATTTAGAGAAGAGCTAACACCCATCCTTCTCAAACTCTTTCAAAATATTGCAGAGGGAGGAACACTCCCCAACTCATTCTACGAGGCCACCATCACCCTGATACCAAAACCAGATAAAGATGTCACAAAGAAAGAAAACTACAGGCCAATATCACTGATGAACACAGATGCAAAAATCCTCAACAAAATACTAGCAAACAGAATCCAACAGCACATTAAAAGGATCATACACAATAATCAAGTGGGGTTTATTCCAGGAATGCAAGGATTCTTCAATATATGCAAATCAATCAACGTGATACACCATATTAACAAATTGAAGGAGAAAAACCATATGATCATCTCAATAGATGCAAAGAAAGCTTTCGACAAAATTCAGCACCCATTTATGATAAAAGCCCTGCAGAAAGTAGCCATAGAGGGAACTTTCCTCAACATAATAAAGGCCATATATGACAAACCCACAGCCAACATTGTCCTCAATGGTGAAAAACTGAAACCATTTCCACTAAGATCAGGAACAAGACAAGGTTGCCCACTCTCACCACTATTATTCAACATAGTTTTGGAAGTGTTAGCCACAGCAATCAGAGAAGAAAAAGAAATAAAAGGACTCCAAATCGGAAACAAAGAAGTAAAGCTGTCACTGTTTGCAGATGACATGATACTATACATACAGAATCCTAAAAATGCTACCAGAAAACTACCAGAGCTAATCAATGAATTTGGTAAAGTAGCAGGATACAAAATTAATGCACAGAAATCTCTGGCATTCCTATACAATAATGACGAAAAATCTGAAAGTGAAATTAACACTCCCATTTACCATTGTAACAAAAAGAATAAAATATCTAGGAATAAACCTACCTAAGGAGACAAAAGACCTGTATGCAGAAAATCATAAGACACTGATGAAAGAAATTAAAGATGATACAAATAGATAGAGAGATATACCATGTTCTTGGATTGGAAGAATCAACATTGTGAAAATGACTCTACTACCCAAAGCAATCTACAGATTCAATGCAATCCCTATCAAACTACCAATGGCATTTTTCACAGAACTAGAACAAAAAATTTCATAATTTGTATGGAAACACAGAAGACCCTGAATAGCCAAAGCAATCTTGAGAACGAAAAATGGAGCTGGAGGAATCAGGCTCCGTGACTTCAGACTATATTACAAAGCTACAGTAATCAAGACAGTTTGGTACTGGCACAAAAACAGAAACATAGATCAATGGAACAGTATAGAAAGCCCAGAGATAAACCCACGCACATATGGTCACCTTATCTTTGATAAAGGAGGCAAGCATATACAGTGGAGAAAAGACAGCCTCTTCAATAAGTGGTGCTGGGAAAACTGGACAGGTACATGTAAAAGTATGAAATTAGAACACTCCCTAACACCATACACAAAAATAAACTCAAAATGGATTAAAGACCTAAATGTAAGGCCAGACACTATCAAACTCTTAGAGAAAAACATAGGCGGAACACTCTATGACATAAATCCCAGCAAGATCCTTTTTGACCCACCTCCTAGAGAAATGGAAATAAAAACACAAATAAACAAATGGGACATAATGAAACTTCAAAGCTTTTGCACAGCAAAGGAAACCATAAACAAGACCAAAGGACAACCCTCAGAATGGGAGAAAATATTTGCAAATGAAGCAACGGACAAAGGATTAATCTCCAAGATTTACAAGCAGCTCATGCAGCTCAATAACAAAAAAACAAACAACCCAATCCAAAAATGGGCAGAAGACCTAAACAGACATTTCTCCAAAGAAGATATACAGATTGCCAACAAACACATGAAAGAATGCTCAACATCATTAATCATTAGAGAAATGCAAATCAAAACTACAATGAGATATCATCTCACACCGGTCAGAATGGCCATCATCAAAAAATCTAGAAACAATAAATGCTGGAGAGGGTGTGGAGAAAAGGGAACACTCTTGCACTGCTGGTGGGAATGTAAATTGATACAGCCACTATGGAGAACAGTATGGAGGTTCCTTAAAAAACTAAAAATAGAACTACCATATGACCCAGCAATCCCACTACTGGGCATATACCCTGAGAAAACCATAATTCAAAAAGAGTCATGTACCAAAATGTTCATAGCAGCTCTATTTACAATAGCCAGGACATGGAAGCAACCTAAGTGGCCATCATCGGATGAATGGATAAAGAAGATGTGGCACATATATACAATGGAATATTACTCAGCCATAAAAAGAAACAAAATGGAGGTATTTGTAGTGAGGTGAATGGAGTTAGAGTCTGTCATACAGAGTGAAGTAAGTCAGAAAGAGAAAAACAAATACAGTATGCTAACACATATATATGGAATCTAAGGGAAAAAAAAAAAGTCATGAAGAACCTAGTGGCAAGACGGGAATAAAGACACAGACCTATTAGAGAATGGACTTGAGAATACGGGGAGGGGGAAGGGTAAGATGTGACAGGGTGAGAGAGTGGCACGGACATATATACACTACCAAATGTAAAATAGATAGCTAGTGGGAAGCAGCCACATAGCACAGGGAGATCAGCTCGGTGCTTTGTGACCACCTAGAGGGGTGGGATAGGGAGGGTGGGAGGGAGGGAGACGCAAGAGGGAAGAGATATGGGAACATATGTATATGTATAACTGATCCACTTTGTTATAAAGCAGAAACTGACACACCATTGTAAAGCAATTATACTCCAATAAGGATGTTAAAAAAAAAAAAGTAAAGGATGAAAAAAAGTAGATCACGCAAACACTAATCAAAAGAAAGCTGAAAGTTGTACCTTTCGACCCCCTCTACCCATTTCGTTACAAACTTCCAGTTATAAAATAAATGAGTCATGGGATGTAATGTACAATGTGGTGTAGTGACTATGGTTAATACTGTACTGCATATTTGAAAGTTGCTAAGAAAATAAATCTTTTTTATTTTTTTATTTTTTAATTTTCTGGCTGTGCCGCATGGCATGTGGGATATGGGATCTTAGTTCCCTGACCAGGAATTGAACCCACGCTTCTTGCAGTGGAAGCGTAGAGTCTTAATCACTGGACCGCAAGGGAAGTCCCAAGAGAATAAATCTTAAAAGTTCTCATCAAAAGAGAAAGAATTGTAACTCGGTATGGTGATAGATGTTAACTAGACTTACTGTTGTGATCATTTCACAATACATACAAATATCAAATCATGTTGTACACCTGAAACTAATAAAATGTTATACATCAATTATATCTCAACTTAAAAAAAAAGCAGAAGGGGCTAT
Organism: Balaenoptera acutorostrata; assembly: GCF_949987535.1. Taxonomy (NCBI): domain Eukaryota; kingdom Metazoa; phylum Chordata; class Mammalia; order Artiodactyla; family Balaenopteridae; genus Balaenoptera; species Balaenoptera acutorostrata. Next base: position 15,181,208 of record NC_080082.1, on the reverse strand, counting down.
ATTGTTAAACAAAGTAGACTTCAGCAAGGATAGCCAGGGATACAAAGGAATATTATATAATCATTAAAGGGTGAATTCACGAAAAAAATGTAACAATACTAATAGTGAATTCACAGAACGGAGCTTCAAAATACAAGAAGACAGGACAGGACAAAGAAACAAATCCCTAATTGTAGTTGGAGACTTCAACTGTACTTCCCTCTGTAATTCATCAAACTAGTAGACAGAATATCAGGATATAGAAGAAGTGAACACCAATTGTATCTTACTGACATTTATATAGAACACTCCACTCAACACAGCAAAGCACAGGGAACGTTCATGAATATAGACCGTATCCTGAGGTACAAAACAAACCTTAACAAATTAAACAGAACTTAAGTCACACAAAGTATATTCTTTAACTGCAATGGAAATTAACCAAAAATCAGTAACAAGAAAGATAACAAAATCTCCAAACACTTGGAAATTAAACACTATTACTTCTAAATAATCCATGTTAAAGAGGAAGCTTTAAGTGGAAATTATTTTTAAAGGTTTAAACTGCAAGAAAATGAAAATTAAAATATAACATCAAATTTGTGGTTGAAGCTAAAGCAGTGCTTAGGGCAAAATTTACAACTCTAAATGTTTACATTAGGAAAGAAGAAAAGTCTGGGGACTTCCCTGGCGGTGCAGTGATTAAGAATTCACCTACCAATGCAGGAACACGGGTTCGAGCCCTGGTCCGGGAAGATCCCACATGCCACAGAGCAACTACTGACCCTGCACTCTAGAGCCCGCGTGCCACGACTACTGAAGCCTGCGCACCTAGAGTCCGTGCTCCGCAACAAGAGAAGCCACCACAATGAGAAGCCCGTGCAGGGCAACGAAGAGTAGCCCCTGCTCACCGCAACCAGAGAAAGTCCGAGCGCAGCGACGAAGACCCAACGCAGCTGAAAATAAATAAATAAATAAATTTATATTAAAAAAGAAGGTAGGTCTCAAATTAGTAATCTAAGCTTCCACCACAAGTAACGATAAAAAGAGCAAAACTAACCCAAAGCAAGCAGAAGGAAACAATAAAAACAAGGCAAAAACCAATGAAACAGAAAAGAGGAAAATCAATAAAACCAAATGCAGGTTCTTTTGAAAAGAGGAAGGAGGGAAGGAGGGAGAGAGGGGGAGGGAGAGAGAGAGAGAGAGAGAGGAGACACAAATTACCAGTGTCAGTACGAAAAGAGACGGATATCATTACAGATCCTACAAATATCAGAAGGGAACATTATTACTAATCTACACCTATAAATTCAACCATGAGACAAAATGGACAAATCTGTTAGAAACGCAATTTACCAAAATTGACACAAAGAGAAACTATATTCAACATCTTGTAATAACCTATAACGGAAAAAAATCTGAAAAAGAAGAGATATACATGTATAACTTAATCACTTTGCTGTACACCCAAAGCTAACACAACACTGTAAATCAACTATACTTCAATTAAAAAACTTACACAAAGAAATCGAAAATGTAATTGCTCCTAAACATTACAAAAATTGAATATAAAATTAGGAACCATTCCAGAAGAAAATCCAGGCCCAGGTAGCTTCTCTGTCAAACATTTAAGGAAAATTACCACAAATATTTACATGAACCCTCACACCTCAAAAGGCTGGTATGAGGATTAAATGAAAATCTGTGGAGTTTAGGGAATTCCCCGGTTGTCCAGTGGTTAGGACTCCGTGCTTTCACTGGCGAGGGCCTAGGATCAATCCCTGGTTGGGGAACTAATATCCCGCAAGCCTTGTGGTATGGCCAAAAAAAAAAAAAAATTGTGGCATTTAGACCAGTGCCTAGAACATACATACACAATAAGCATCATATAAACATTAGTTAAAAAAAAACTCTAGGGGACTTCCCTGGTGGTCCAGCGGTGAAGAATCCACCTTCCAATGCAGAGGACGCGGGTTCAATCCCTGGTCGGGGAACTAGAATCCCACATGCCGCGGGGCAACTAAACCCGCACACCACAACTACTGAGCTCACATGCCTCAACGAGAGAGCCTGTGTGCCGCAAACTACAGAGCCCACGCGCTATGGAACCTGCGGGCCACAACTAGAGAAGAGAAAACCAGCACACCGCAACTAGAGAGAAGCCTGCACACTGCAACAAAAGATCCCAAATGCCTCAACAAAGATCCTGCCTGCCGCAACTAAGACATGACACAGCCAAAAATAAATTAAATAAATAAATTTAAAAAAAAAAAAAAAAAAAGAAAACTCTAGGGAGTTCCCTGGTGGTCCAGTGGTTAGGATTCCAGACTTTCACTGCTGTGGCCCAGGTTCAATGCCTGGTTGGGGAACTGAGATCCCGCAAGCCAAGGGGTGTGGCCAAAAAATAAATTAAATAAAGTAAAATAAAATATACTCTAGTCAACAGACCCATACTCTGGGCTTCTCTGGTGACGCAGTGGTTAAGAATCCATCTGCCAATGCAGGAGACACGGGTTCGAGCCCTGGTCCGGGAAGATCCCACATGCCACGGAGCAACTGGACCTGTGCACCACAACTACTGAGCCTGCGCTCTAGAGCCTGCGAGCCACAACTACTGAGCTTGCATGGTACAACTACTGAAGCCTGCACGCCTAGAGCCAGTGCTCCGCAACAAGAGAAGCCACCGCAGTGAGAAGCCCGCGCACCGCAACGAGGAGTGGCCCCCACTTGCCGCCAACTAGAGAAGGCCCGAGCGCAACAACGAAGATCCAACGCAGCCAGAAATTAAAAAAAAAAAAAAAAAAAAAGACCCATACTCAAAGAAAAAGTCTAATAATCTAAAGATCAGCTGATAAATAAAACTTAAAAACTGAATAGCTGATGTACAATATTACATAAGTTATAATATTGTTATACAATACAGTGATTCACAATTTTTAAAGGTTACGCTCCATTATTAAATGGAATTTTGTATGTGTCTTAGGTTAAAATAAAAAGTTAAAGGTAAGCTTTGTATCTCTTTTCCCCTGCTTTAACTTTTTTAACTGTTTTGACCTCACTGGAGGATTTCAACCGTATATAATCAGTATAGCTCTTCTTCAAGGCAAACACTATTTCTGAGGTTCCACTGTTATTCTCACACTGCATTACAGTACTTAGTACAAAGCTGTCACTCATTCATTATGTTACTTAGTACAAAGCTGTCACTCATTCATTATGTTAATTAGTGGAAATTTAACTAAAAATAACATTGTTTTTTTGAATTTCACAAACTTACAGAATCTAGTTTTGTTTTAGATTTAAGGAAAGGAAAATAATTTGCCAAAACACTTTGTCAACTTGAGTTCTGAGGATTTTCAGCTTTCAGAAATTAGATTCCTGGACTTCCCTGGTTGCCCAGTGGTTAAGACTCCGTGCTTCCAATGCAGGGGGCACAGGTCCTAAATAATTACCAATATATTTTAAAAATCATTAGACCCAAAACTTATCTAATACAAAATATCAATTTAATTACCATTTCAGGATTTTTTTTGTGGGCCATGCAGCACAGGTTGCAGGGATATTAGTTCCCTGACCAGGGACGGAACCTGGGCCCCAGCAGTGAAAGTGCCAAGTCCTTATCACTGGACCTCCAGGGAATTCCCACATTTCAGGATTTGAACCTGTGTTTCCAAAGCTAACTACCGTAAACTTTGTATCTTGCATGATTAGGAATATTAATTTTAGGAATAACCAAAAAGTTAATAAACTATTCTGGTCAACAGTTACTGTTTTATACATATACAAACACTTATACACATAAAACAAACATATACACATTACCACATACTAATATTGTCCAATACCTAATTTAAAATTCTCTTCTGATTTAGAGGTTATTCCGAGATCATTTTGTGCCTCAACATTTTTACTGTCATTCATCCACTCACCAAACATTTGTTGAGTGCTATTCTATCAAGTACTGTGCTAAGCCAACAGAGACAAGAGACATTTAAGTAAGATGTGACCCTGGTGTTTCAAGGAGTTCACAATCTAATGGGGACAACTGACACAAAAACAACTATAAGATACATAAACAACTATAACATAAACCTTATAAAAGGATTATGAACCAGTGATTGCAAATCTAGTTCTCAGTAGTCTAACTACTATTTTTATTAGTGTAACACCATTATGTCACACACTGGTCAGCAACCTCATGTTCCCTTCTTGGCTCTTTCCGATCCCTCACTTTACCCCAGACCTTAACATTGGAACAACAAACTGATCTAGTCCCTCTTTTATCACTCAGCTCCAGGAGCCTTTTAAAACTGGATAATCTCTCCATCCTGAATAAGGGAAAATGTAAAACCATGGATTGGCTCATTCCTCATGTTACTTGGGGGGAGAAGGGAAAGACTGCTGCAGCTCAGAACAGCTACCCAAATTAGTGAAGCTGCCCAGAGGCACTAATCCTGAAAACTTTAGCTAGAAATAGCAAAACAGACCCTCATGTCCTAAGAAACCAACTTTAGAGTCTTGTAGCTCCAAAAGAACCAAGCTGTGAAGGGAGGCAACAGAGTCAACAGTGGATAGAACGATATTTTGTAGTACATAGGAAAACTTCTGTATTTGAAATGTATTATTTTATTTATCCTGAATACTTCTTTCTTATAAAATAAGTGATGTAAACAGATTTAGGTATGATTTAGGTATTGCGGACATGAAGATGTGACATAAGAGTACAAGCAAGCTAGAAGGCATTTCCAAGATAATATAGCCCAATTCTTAAAACCATTTCATTTACAGAATGCCAAGTTTACGTATTTTCACACTATAATCAAATCTCCAGTGACCAAACTAATCAAGATTGAAAATCTAATAAAATAAAGGACCACAAAACTAGTAGCATCATGTACAACTCACAAGAAAAGTACAGGCTTCAGAATTCAGAGACCATCAAGATTTTCTGGAAGGAGCTATAAATACTGAAATGTGTAGGCATTATAAAAGGATCTTTATCTTGTTTCTCAATAAAAGTAACATTAAAAAATTCTTTGGGTATACTTTTACCAAGAGTTTCTCTTAAGGCATATTTTTACAAAGTTGTAATGATGGACTCTGATCACTAGTGAATCCTTTTATCACTTAACAGCATATCTGCTACAGCCTTTAGAACCTTATTTTAATGGCTGCCTAATACCACACTGAGTAATCATTTTTAATTAATTCCCCAACCTTTTTATATTTGCCATATAAAATAATGCTGAAATTAGTATTCATGTGCATACTACTTTTCCTGTATTTTAAATTACTTCATTAGACTGCACTCTTTTCTATTTTTTTTTTTTCTAGTTTTATTTTTAAGTCAAAAGAGACTACACATCATTGGGACTTGATTCTGATTTCAAAGGAATGAGATCTTAAACTAAGTAGACTAGAGTTGGGGATTCTGGAACTCCTATCACTGAGAAGCCAGAGGCACAGGAAGAGAGGGAGAAGGAAAACAATTTGGACAGAACAATAACACTACCTTAAAAATGAGAAAACTTGAGAAACTGGGTGGCTTTAAAATGTAATACTGGGCTTCCCTGGTGGCGCAGTGGTTACGAATCCGCCTGCCAATGCAGCGGACACGGGTTCGAGCCCTGGTCCGGGAAGATCCCACATGCCGCGGAGCAACTAAGCCCATGCACCACAGCTACTGAACCTGCGCTCTAGAGCCCGCGAGCCACAACTACTGAGCCCAAGTGCCACAACTACTGAAGCCCATGCGCCTAGAGCCCGTGCTCCGCAACGAGAAGCCTCCGCAACGAGAAGCCACCGCAATGAGAAGCCCGCGCACCACAATTAAAGAGTAGCCCCTGCTCGCTGCAACTAGAGAAAGCCCGCACACAGCAACGAAGACCCAACAGCCAAAAATAAATTAAAAAGAAAAAAAAAGTAATACTAACATTGAGGTTTCAAAACAATCTTTTATCCTCTAATAAAAGGATATTACTAAGTCCTCCTATCCCAGAAGAGGAGGTTCTAAGGAAGCTGTAAAAACAAAATTTCCCGTGGAAATTTCTCCGTAGGTAAAGGAGTCAAAGGGGGGAAGGGGGGAAGGGGGGAGGTGGAGGAAACATATATATATATCAACCATTACTTTATTAAATAAATACACAACGGGGGTATAAACGAAACAAGATTGGACATGAACTGATCGTTGTTGAAGCTGGATTAGGAGGGAATTCATTAGTCTTTACCTTTGTCTGTTTGCAATGTTCGTAATAAAAAGTTAAAAAATAATGAATACGCAAGCATAATAGAAAAACTATGACCAGCTCTTAATTTCAATCTTACTACTTCAGAGAGTGGAAGTGGCTGTCTCTCCTATTACCTAATCATTAAACCGGACGCTCTTCGGTCCCGATCCTGGTAAAACTTTATACAGGTCGAGTTTCAAGTCCTCTCACCTCCAGCACCGCGCAAGAGGAGCGACGAGAACAGAAGAGGAAGGGGGCAAGGACAGGGCTACAGGCTCCTCACAAGATTGCTCATCAGACAGGCAAGGGTCTCCGAAAGGGGGTCAGAGGTCGCTTTTTGTTTCCGCTAAAGAAAAACTCAGTTTCTTCCGGGGCCCCCAGGTACCTTCCCAGGAGGCCGCCCCGCCCGGGGGGAGGCTGCCGGGCTCGGAGGCTCACAGACTCCCGCAGGCACCGGGGACACAACCTTACCGAAGTCTCCCTGGGCCAGAAGGGACTGGGTAAGGGAGTCTCCGAGAGCGCCGGCCCGGCCCTGTGCCCGTTGGGTGCCGAAGCCCAAGCCGCGGCGTTTCCGCCCCGGGGAAGTGACGCCTCGGAGCAGGGAGGACAACAAGAAAGTTTGGCGGCGTCAAGTATTCGGGACCAACGGTCTCCAACTTTACCGCGGCCCTGCCACGCCCCCGGGCCCGGCCTTGGGCGGCCTTCCGCGCCGCAGCCCTTCCGGCCCGACCTCCAGCCTGACCCTCACATCCAGGATCCTTCTCTTTCTCCTCAGCTGCCACCTCAGGGTCCTCTGAATCCCGGGCTAGGGACTACTAAATTCGGAGCGCAGTGTGAGGAGGAAAACAAAGATCCTTGACGCTGAAGAAGCCACACTCACCTGACCGAATCCGGACCTGAACACGGAAGAGACAGACTTGCAGATGAAACCTCAGCATCCAAAATGGCGGCTAACTAGTCCTCAGCACAATGAGCAGGGCGGAGGGATCCGCGGGGCCGAGCTAGCCACGCCCTCTTTCCAGGGATTGGCTGCGCGCCCTCCGCTCGGGACTCACGCCCCGAGGGCGTCCGGGCTCCCCCGCCCAGCTCCCTTCGGAGCCAGCGCGGCCGGGGACTACTTCCAGCGGCGGAGGCATGGACGGTAGCGGAATACACGTCACGTATCCAGAGTCACCTGCTGGGGCGCTGCTTGGATTTAGCTGGTGTTGACCCGGGCGCAGGGAGGCTGGCGGAGGAGGCTTGTTTTCCGAATCCGCGCGCAGTGCCATGTTAGCGTTGTTCCAGTCTCTGGAAAAATCGGCTTCAGCACCGCCTCCCAAACACCCTGAGTTACTTTCTGAGATTTGCTCTTGTCCCTCGCTCGACTCCACTCGCCATGGAGGCTTTCCTCCTGCGTTTCGGTTTCTTTCATCAAATGACCTGCTGAGCAGGATTCCACCCTTCTCTGGCAACACACCGCTCTTTATCCGACTCTAAGCACTCCTCCCTTAGGCCACCCACCCTCTCTCCTAACCACTCTGAATACTCCTGCCCCGCTTTGAAACCAAGTGTGATTGCTCTTGCAATCAGAATATCTACAGTATTACTTATTTAAGATATTTCCTCAGCACCACATTGTCTGGGAATTTACTTTATCTCTGGATTCCGAGGAAACTTTTTCATTTAGTTATCTTTGTGTTCAACTTGAAAACCATTCTCTCTGCTTAACGTTGGAAGGGGATTCCTGAGCTCTTGGCTTCCAGAAGGAGGTAATCCTGCCCCCTGCTGTACAGGCTGCATCTACCAAGACCAAAATTGTGGTTTGCTAAATTGTGATGCGGTCATATGACAAGGATGGAGCTACGTGTATCCATAAGAGGGTCATATGGATTTAGAAATAATGTGTCTGTATAACCACTTGCAGTATTTCTAAATTAAAACCAGCTTTCAGAACCTCAAAATACACTGTACTTTTTTCATTTAATATGTGGTGGATTTTTTTTTTTTTGGTAAATGCGTGCATATATGAATTGAGTCCATTTTGCAATAAAGTAATAGCATCTTAAAAAAAAAGAGAGAGCAAATTGCTCGAATTTAAAGAGCCTTAGAAACACAACAACCAAATGTTACCTGTGTGGACCTTGTTTAGATACTGATTCAAACCAATTTATAGTCTTTTTTTGGCCGCACCTAGCGGCAAGCGGGATCTTAGTTCCCCCACCAGGGAGGAAACCCGTGTCCCCTGCGTTGGGAGCTCGGAGTCTTAACCACTGGACCGCAAGGGAAGTCCCCCCATAGTCTTTTATAAAGATATTATTTTAGACAATTGGGAAAATTAGATGATGGACCAGGTATTATATGGTACCAACTAACCAAAGAATTGTTACTTTCTTAAGCATGAAAATAGCACTGAGATTTTGTAAGAAGAGGTCCTTTTTTTTTTTATAAATTTACTTTGTTTATTTATTTATTTTTGGCTGCGTTGGGTCTTCATTGCAGCACACGGGCTTTCTCTAGTTGTGGCATGTGGTGGGGGGGGCTACTTTTCGTTATGGTGCCCGGGCTTCTCGTTGTGGTGGCTTCTCTTGTTGCAGAGCACGGGCTCTAGGTGCACAGGCTTCAGTAGTTGTGGCACACGGGCTCAGTAGTTGTGGCGCACGGGCTTAGTTGCTCCGTGGCATGTGGGCTCTTCCCGGACCAGGGCTCGAACCCCTGTCCCCTAGCGTTGGCAGGCGGATTCTTAACCACTGAGCCACCAGGGAAGTCCCTCCCAGTATGCATTTCTTAAACAACTTAAAAAGAATCTCTTCTTGGGCTTCCCTGGTGGCGCAATGGTTAAGAATCCGCCTGCCAATGCTAGAGGACAGGGGTTCGAGCCCTGGTCCGCGAAAAGCCCGCATGCCACGGAGCAACTAAGCCCGTGCGCCACAGCTACTGAGCCCGCATGCCACAACTACTGAAGCCTGTGCACCTAGAGCCCGTGCTCTGCAACAAGAGAAGCCACCACAACGATAAGTAGCCCCCCCACCACATGCCACAACTAGAGAAAGCCCGTGTGCTGCAATGAAGACCCAACGCAGCCAAAAATAAATTAATTAATTAAAAAAAAAAGAAATGCATATTGTAGGTAGGGGCAAAAATTTTGATAATTATTGAATTGGATGACAGTTATTATTGTACTATCTTCTCTATATTTAAGTATTTTTTTTACCTTTACTGACTTTATTTCAGCATAACCAGTTAGTTAAAAAGGAAAAAAAATTTTTTAATTGAAGTATAGTTGATTTACAATATTGTGTTAGTTTTCGGTGTACAACAAAGCAATTCAGGTGTTTTTTTGCAGGTAATATTCCATTATAAGTTATTACAAGCTATTGGGTATAATTCCCTGTGCTAGTAGTTTGTATCTGTTAATCCCATATCCCTAATTTGTCCCATCCCCTGCCCCGCCCCGTCCCTCTCCCCTCTGGTAACCATAAGTTTGTTTTCTACATCTGTGACTCTGTTTCTGATTTGTATATACATTCATTTGTATTATTTTTTATATTCCACTTATAAGTGATATCATATGGTATTTGTTTTTCTCTGACTCATTTCACTAAGCATAATACTCTCCAGGTCCATCCACATTGCTGCAATATTTCATCCTTTTTATAGCTGAATGATATTCCTCTGTGTGTGTGTGTGTGTGTGTGTGTGTGTCACATCTTTTTTTGGCTGCGCCGTGAGGCATGTGGGATCTTAGTTCCCTGACCAGGGATTGAACCTGCACTCCCTGCAGTGGAAGCACGGAGTCTTTTTTTTTTTTTTTTTTTTGGCTGTGTCAGGTCTTAGTTGCACCATGCAGGATCTTCATTGAGGCGCGCAATCTTCTCTCTCTAGTTGTGGCTCGTGTGCTCAGTAGTTGCGGCATGTGGGATCCTAGTTCACCGACCAGAGATCAAATCCACATCCCCTGCATTGGAAGGCGGATTCCTAACCACTGGACCACCAGAGAAGTCCCCAGAAGCACGGAGTCTTAACCACTGGACCACCAGGGAAGTCTTCACATCTTCTTAATCCAGTTGTCCGTTGATTGGCACTTCGGTTGCTTCCATGTCTTGGCTATTGTAAATAGTACTGCTGTGAACATTGGGGTGCAAGTATCTTTTCGAATTAGTGTTTCATTTTCTCTGGATAGCTGGATTATATGGTAGTTCTATTTTTAGTTTTTCAAGGAAGCTTCATAGTGTTTTCCATAGTGGCTGCACCAATTTACCTTCCCACCAACAGTGCAGGAGGGTTCCCTTTTCTCCACATCCTGTCTGACATTTATTGTTTGTAGACTTTTTGATGATAGCCATTCTGACAGGTATGAGGTGATACCTCAGTGATTTGCATTTCTCTGATAATTAGCGATGTTGAGCATTTTTTCATGTGCCTGTTAGCCATCTGTTTGTCTTCTTTAGAAAAATGACTATTCAAGTCTTCTGCCCATGTTTTGATTGGGTTGTTTTTTGGAGTTTTTGTTTGTTTGTTTGTTTGTTTGTTTTGATACTGAGTTGTGTGAGCTGTTGGTATGTTTTGGATATTAACCTCTTGCCAGTCGCATCATTTGCAAGTATTTTCTCCCATTCCATAGGTTGTCTTTTTGTTTTGTTGATGGTTTCCTTTGCTATGCAAAAGGTTTTAAGCTTACTTAGGTCCCATCTATTTCTTTTGGCTTTTATTTCTTTTGCCTTGGGAGACTGATCTAAGAAAATATTGCTGCGATTTTTGTCAAAGATTTATGTTCTGCCTATGTTTTCCTCTAGGAGTTTTATAGTATCTGGCCTTATATTTAACTCTTTAATCCATTTTGGTTTGGTTTTAATTAATTAATTAATTTATTTAATTGGCTCCATCAGGTCTTAGTTGTGGCACGTGGGCTCTTTGTTGCAGTGCATGGACTTCTCTCTAGTTGTGGAATGTGGGTTTTCTCTCTCTAGTTGTGGCACACGGGCTCCAGAGCGCGTGGGTTCTGTAGTTTCTGACACGTGGGCTGTCTCACTGAGGTGCGCAAGCTCAGTAGTTGTGGCGCGCGGGCTTAGTTGCCTCGCGGCATGTGGCATCCTAGTTCCCCAACCAGGATTTGAACCTGCGTCCCCTGCATTGGAAGGCAGACTCCCCACCACTGGACCACCAGAGTAGTCCCTCTTTAATCTGACAGGTATGAGGTGATACCTCATTTATTGTATAGTGGATACCTCATATTTTTGTGTATGGTGTTAGAGAATGTTCTGATTTCATTCTTTTACAGGTAGCTGTCCAGTTTTCCCAGTACCACTTGTTGAAGAGACTGTCTTTTCTCCATTGTATATTCTTGCCTCCTTTGTCGAAGATTAATTAACCACAGGTGCGTGGGTTTGTTTCTGGGCTCTCTATTCTCTTCCCTTGATCTATGTGTCTGTTTTTGTGCCAATACCATGCTGTTTTGATTATTGTAGCTTTGTAGTATAGTGTAAGTTCTGGGAGGGTTATCCAGCTTTGTTCTTTTTTCTCAGGATTGCTTTGGCAATTCGGGGTCTTTTGTGGTTCCACATAAATTTTAGGATTATTTGTTCTATTTCTGTGAAAAATGTCCTGGGTATTTTGATAGGGATTACATTAAATCTGTAGATTGCTTTAGGTAATATGGCCATTTTAATAGAATTGATTCTTCCAATCCAAGAGCACGGGATATCTTTCCATTTCTTTGAATCATCTTTAATTTCTTTTATCAGTGTTTTATAGTTTTCATAAGTATGTTTTAAAATGTTCATAGGGAACTTCCCCAGTGGCGCAGTGGTTAAGAATCTGCCTGCCAATGCAGGGGACACGGGTTTGAACCCTGGTCCGGGAAGATCCCACATGTCGCAGAGCAACTAAGCCCATGTGCTACAACTACTGAGCCTGTAATCTAGAGCCTGTGAGACACAACTACTGAGCCCACATACCACAACTACTGAAGCCCACGCGCCTAGAGCCTGCACTCTGCAAAAAGAGAAGCCACCGAAATGAGAAGCCTGTTCACCACAACGAAGAGTAGCCCCCACTCGCCACAACTAGAGAAAGCCCACGTGCAGCAACGAAGACCCAATGCAGCCAAAAATAAATAAAATAAAATTTTAAAAAGATAGTAATAAAATGAAGGAAATTCTGACACATGCTACAATGTGGATGAACATTGAAGACATTATGGTAAGTGAAATAAACCAGTCACCAAAACACATGTACCGCAGGATTCCAGTTCTACGAGATACTTAGAGGTCAAATTCAGAGACAGAAAGTAGAATGGTGGTTGCCAGGGGGGCTGGGGGAAGGGAGAGTGGGGAGTTATTGTTTAACGGGTACAGAATTTCAGTTTGGGAAGATGGAAAATGTTCTGGTGATGGGTGGTGATGATGGTTACATAACAGTGTGAATGTACTTAATGCCACTGAACTGTACAACTAAAAATTATTAAAATGGTAGCTTTTATATTATGTATATTTTACCACAATAAAAAAATATTCACAGTAAAAATTTTCAAATTAAGTCTATGTCATGAGGGAGAATTAAATAAACAGTATATATACTAATAATTAAATGCAAAATGTGGAATCTTCTACAAGAAAACTGGCTCTACATTAAAAGAGACTTAAGAGATATAATAACCAAATGAAATTCAACTGGATCCTGATTAGAAAAAATAGATATTTGGGGGAACAACTTGGGAAATTTGAATGTGTACTAGATATTAGATACTATGGAATTATTGTTAATTTTCATTGGTGTAATAACATAGTTGAGTAGGAGAATGCCCTTATTCTTAGAAGATGCATGCTGAACTGTGTAGAACTGAAGGATCATGATGTCTGCAACTTACTTTCATATAGTTCAGAAAACAAAAAGTGTGTGTGTGCATACTAGGCTATTATATATCTCAATGGGAAGTGGTAGTTTTCCCCCAGAAACTACCAGACTAAGCCAAGATCCCAGCAGTTAAGTATATTCTGATTCTGTTCTGCATTGAGTTTAAAAGCAAAATAAAAGGGACTGAGTTCAATACCTTCTTTTTGTTTTTTGAGGAGAGAAGAATGTTTATTGTTTTTACTAATTTGAGAATATATATATGTAGAGTATAATGAAAGAAAAGCCTATGTAACACTCCCCATGCCATTATTAATTTTTAGAATATATTATTCCAAAATTTTATTTATTTAAAATTTAACACAAATAGGATAATATACACTCTGTTCAGTAAATCTGCTTTTTATACTTTATATATTTTACATATCTTTTTATGTCAATACATATAGATCCACATTATCTTTAACAATGGAAGAAGGTATATCATTATTTAGCCAATCTTTTATTGATATTTAGGTAGATTCCAATATATTCTGTAATATGCCATTGTGAATATCCTTCTAAGAATATCTGTGCATATTTTCAGATTATTTCTTTTTTTTTTTTTTTTTTTTTTTATTTTTGGCTGCGTTGGGTCCTCGTTTCCGTGCGAGGGCCCCCCGCCAGCTGCGGCAAGCAGGGGCCACTCTTCATCGCGGTGCGCGGGCCTTGCACCGTCGCGGCCTCTCTCGTTGCGGAGCACAGGCTCCAGACGCGCAGGCTCAGCAGTTGTGGCCCACGGGCCCAGTCGCTCCGCGGCACGTGGGATCCTCCCAGACCAGGGCCCGAACCCGCGTCCCCTGCACTGGCAGGCAGACCCTCAACCACTGCGCCACCAGGGAAGCCCCTCAGATTATTTCTTAAGGACAGATTCCCATAAGTGGTATTGCAAGTTTAGGGAGTATGCATGTATGAAGTTTTGATACCCATGTTATTTATGGGTTGAATTGTACCCCACAGATACATGCGTTGAAGTTCTAACCCCCAGGGTCTCAGAATGTGACTTTATTTGGAGACTTTGTTATGGCAGCACATGCAAACTAGCAAAACCCATCACCGGACTTCTCTCCCAGAAGGTTCTATGACTTTATCCTCCTAGTGTCCAGCTCCTCATACTCCCCAACTGCAGGCATTATCAACCTTTCTAATCCTTTTGAAACTAAGCAGTTATTTTAATTTGTATATCTTTCAAAATTAGTAAGATTTGCATATCTTTGAAAATTAGTAAGATTGACTCTCTTGTCAATAGCACTCATGATAGTCTTTTGCCCATTTTCCTAATGGTGCAGATAAACTTTTAAAAATAATTTGTAAAGTAGGGCATAAATATGGCAAAACACACACACACACACACACACACACACAACTGAAAAAGATGTACAATGAAAATTGTCTCCTTCCTCAGACCCTTAGTCCTTCAGTCCCTTGCTCTAGAAGTAAAATAACCATTGCTACCAGATTCTTGTGCCTTTGAGCAAGTTACTTAATCTCTCTGTGCTTCAGTTTCTTCATTTGTAAAATGGGAATAATATCACCTACCTTAATAAAGTTGTTAGGAGGATTAAATGTGTTAATTATGAAAAACTCTTAGAACAGTGTCTGACAATGTTTAATGCTATCGAAATCCTTCCAGTGATATTATCTGCATGTGAAACTATATGTATAAATATGCCTTTTTTTTACACATATAGTAGCATACTATACATACTACAGTTGTCTCTCAGTATCAGGAAGGGATTGGTTCCAGGATCCCCCAAGGATACCAAAATCTCAAGTCCCTTGCATAAAATGCTGTAGTATTTGCATATAACCTATGCACATTCTCCAGTATACTTCAAATCATCCCAATACAACGTAAATGCTATGTAAATAGTTGCCAGTGAGCAGAAAATTCGATTTTTGCTTTTTGGAACTTTCTGGAATTTTCCTTCCCAGTGGTTTCAATCCAAGGTTGATTGAATCCATGGATGTAGAACTGTCGGATATGGAAGGCTGACCATATACTGTAACTTGTTTAGTACTATAACTTGCTTTAAGATACATATCTCGGAGACTGTTCCATATCAGTAGTTATCAATAATTCTCATTCTTTTAAAGAGCTGCATAATATTCCATTGTATATGTGTACCATAGTTTTAAAGTACTGCTCTATTGATGGCATTTAGGTTATTTCCAATATTTTGCCTATACAAACAAAGCTGCAATGACTAGATATTTGCCTATATGGATTGTACGAATTGGGTATAAATTCCCAGAAGCAGAAGAACTGGTGAAAGGGTAGGTATATCTTTAATGCTCATAGATGTTGCCAAATCACCCTACAACGAGGAAGTATTGTTTTACACCACCACCACCAATATATGAGAGTTTCTATTTCCCCATGCCCTCAGTAACACAGTGTGTTTAGATAACTTTTGGAATCCTTGACATTATTGCACCCTTGAACAAACCATGAAAGTAAAGATGAGTGAAAAGTGTCATTGAGTCCATGTCTTGCTAAAAATGACATGATTCATTTAGAAAAATTGCTTCCAACTCAGTAGTTTCTTGGATTCAGCAATCATCACCTGTGTCCTGTCCCATCTAGTTATTTAGATCCGATAATATATCAGTGTGAATTGTACCACAACCAGCCAATTATTCAAAACAGTATCTCTATCCCTGGCTGGACAGACCAGTTTCAATCAGAGCTAAACATAATCCAAAGAAACAAACTGACTCGCACTGTTTCACTTGAAAATCCTGTTTTGCTCTTAGGATAAAAATTAACACAAAACATTCTTTGGTTAACTAACAAGTAACTCTTTTTTATGTACACAGTTATAACTAGTGGCTGTAACGAAAACCTGATATAATGCTTAAACCCAATAATATAAGAGTCTTACAAGCCTGTAGGACAAAATTAGTCAGGCCTGTTTTTGTACAGCCCTTCCAGATAAGAATGTTTTTTTTTTTACATTGTTAACAGGTTGTAAAGAAACAAAACCAAAAAAGGGAAGAACATGTGACAGAACCCTTATATTGCCCACAAAGCCTATTTGTAAAGGGCCAAATATTTGCTATTGGACCCTTTACAGAAAAAGTTTGCTGACTCCTGCAATAGAAGAAAGTAGTACACATTGTGTGAGAGAGAAGGGAAAGATGATGGGCATTGAGTAATTTGCCTTTTTTTTTTTTTTTTTAAAGTACTAACATTTAGAAAGGGGAAAGTCTCAGAAAGTTTTTAGGCTAGAAATTATAAAACGAAATAGAAACTGCTCTGGATATCTTCCTAAGGCCTAGAAAAAAATCAAGAGCATTTTTTAGAGCACCTATGAAATGATTCCTCAGAGAACTTATTAACATCAATAATTAGGGCTATATACAAATATTAAATATCTCCATGGCATTTTGCAATTTACAGGGCAACTACAAGCACATGACCTCAGTCTGAGGCTCACAACATTCCTGTGAAGCAGCTGTACGTCAGAAATATCTATTAGTTTTTACAGGAAGAAAGTGAAGCTTAGAGCTGTAAAGTGAGCAGTCCAAGATCAACAGCAATAAGTGCCAGGATCAGATCTTGAACCCAGATCTTGAGACTTGACATGATATAATTTTCATATGTCCATATTTCCATAATAATTTGCATCCTGGATTTACCTTCAATTTGTGTATGTTGAATTTATCAACAAATAAAAAGAAAAATGCATTAAATCGCAGTTATAAACTGTGATTTTGATCTGATATGGGTTCACATATCAGATCAAAAGAGGGATCTCAAATCAGATTTTTTTCATGACATTTATCATGATTGCAATCATCCTAGTAAACGTAATTTTTCCTTAAATGAATTCAAAGAAATGAAAACTTATAACTCTAGATTCTAAATATAAACTCAAAAGTTTAAACTATCTTCTTAAAATATGAGGTTTCTATCAAGACCATACGAATCTGGCATAAGGATACACATACAGGTCAATAAAATAGAACTCAGAATCTAGAAATAAACCAATATATTTATGGTCACTTGCTTTTGAACAGGGATAACAAGAGAGTTCAATGGTGAAAGAATAGACTTTCAACGAACAGTACTGAGAAAACTGGATATCTGCATGCAAAAGAATAAATTTGAACTTCCCTGCCTAATACCTATACAAAAATTAACTCAAAATTAATCAAGGAGTAAAATATAAGAGCTAAAACTATAAAACTCTTAGAAGAAAATATAGGTGTAAATCTTCATGACTGTGGACTAGGAGATGGTTTCTTAGATATGACACCTAAATCACAAGCAACCAAAGAAAAAAATAAATAAAAACTTTGGTGCTTCAAAGGACACTATCAAGAAAGTGAAAATGCAGCTTACAGAATAGAAGAACATTTTTGCAAATCATATATGCTATAACAGTCTAGTATCCAGAATATTTTTAAAAATCAACACTTATAAAACAACAATAAAAAGACAAATAACCCAATTCAAAAATGGACAAAGGATTTGTATAGACATTCTCCAAATGGTCAATAATAAGCACACAAGAAGATGTTCAACATCCTTAGTCGTCAGGGAAATGCAAATCAAATCCATAGTGAGATATCACTTCACACCCACTACAATATCTATAATAAAAAAGACAAACAATAACAAGTGTAGCACAGGATGTGGAGAAACTGGAACTCTCATACATGTACATTCCTACATGGTAGGAATATAAAATGATGCAGGCTCTTTGGGCAAAAGTTTGACAGTTCCTCAAAATGTTAAACACAGAGTTACCATATGAACCAACAATTCCACTCCTAGGTGTATACTTGAGAGAACTGAAAACATGATCACACAAAAATTGTACACAAATGTTCACAGCAACATTATTCAGAAGAGCCAAAAAGTGGAAACAACAGAAATATCCATCAACTGGTGAATGGAAGTAAAATGTGGTATAACCGTACAATGGAATATTATTTGGCCATAAAAAGGAATGAAGTACTGATACACACACTGCAACATTCATGAACCTTGAAAACATCATGCTAAGTGAAAGGAGCCAGACACAAAGGCCCCATATTGTATGATTTCCTTTATGTGAAATGTTCAGAACAGGTAAATGCACAGAGACAGAAAGATTAGTGATTGCCAGGGGCTGGAAGGAGGAAGAATGGGGGGTGACTGCTAATGGGTATGGGGTTTCTTTTCAAGGTGATAAAAAGGTTTTGGAATTAGATACTTGTGATGTTGCACAACCTTGTGAATATATTGTACTAAAAACCAATGAGTTATACACTTCAAAAGGGTGAATTTCGGGCTTCCCTGGTGGCGCAGTCGTTGAGAATCCGCCTGCCAATGCAGGGGACACGGGTTCGAGCCCTGGTCTGGGAAGATCCCACATGCCGCGGAGCAACTAGGCCCGTGAGCCACAACTACTGAGCCTGCGTGTCTGGAGCCTGTGCTCCGCAACAAGAGAGGCCGCGATAGTGAGAGGCCCGCGCACCGTGATGAAGAGTGGCCCCCACTTGCCGCAACTAGAGAGAGCCCTCGCACAGAAACGAAGACCCAACACAGCCATAAATAAATAAATAAATAAATAAATAAAAGTGCTTTAAAAAAAAAAGGGTGAATTTCATGGTAAGTGAATTATATCATAATACATTTTTAAATGGAGTTCTTTAAATTACCCTACCAATACTGTTGTAATGTAAAGCCCTAACAGGGTCTTGGTAGGAGCCAATAAATATAAACCAGAGGATATTTCAAGGGAAAGTTAATATACTTAAAATGGCAAAATAATTGCATAAATCCATGAGTAGACCAGAAAAGTAGAAATAAAAAGTGAAGCTGAAAAAAAATCCATGATTAAAGAAAAAGTCTTGTAGCTCCAGAACAAGTTTAGGTGAGAGCAAAAATAAACTAATTCCTTATTTAATAATTTTTGCCTTATTTGACTATAACTATAATCACAACACCTCAGAGGCATTTCTAGGACACATGAAGGTTTTAAGAATAGCATAATTATGATCCCATTTTATTTGCAGCTCAAGGAGATGAAACAAGATGCCCAGTATTACACATTATTATTTGATGAAGCCAAGAAATTTCACTGGAGGCTCTCTCCTAATACCTTACCTGCTAGCTATTTTCATGTTGAAAATGTCAACTACATCAACTTTAAAGTGACATAATAAAGCCATCTTTGTATCCCTCAGTCTAAACTCATCAAGAATTACTGTTAAGTACAAAAGCCAGTGCTTATTCCAGCTTGCATTCTTACACTGACTAAAAACCTTCTGATTGGTTGAGAATATTCCATTTTCTGGCTACCTACCCAAGAATTAAAATTTTAAATGAAATTTAAAAGTTTCCTTAACTGAACTGAAGTTAAATAATAATAATTCCTACCTTGGGCTTCCCTGGTGGCGCAGTGGTTCAGAGTCCACCTGCCAATGCAGGGGACACGGGTTAGAGACCTGGTCCGGGAGGATCCCACATGCCACGGAGCGGCTAGGCCAGTGCGCCACAACTGCTGAGCCTGCACTCTAGAGTCCGCGAGCCACAACTACTGAAGCCCGCGTGCCTAGAGCCCGTGCTCGACAACAAGAGAAGCCACCGCAGTGAGAAGCCTGCGCACTGCAACAAAGAGTAGCCCCCGCTCACCGCAACTAGAGAAAGCCCGTGCACAGCAATGAAGACCCAACGCAGCCAAAAGTAAATAAATAAAATAAATAAATTTATTTTAAAAAGAATAATTCCTACCTCATATCCCAGCCACAAAGAATGAATGAATGAATGAATGAGCCATTTACCACAGAATTGTGAAGGACCAAGATCCTCTTACATTAAACACAAGATGCAGACAATGATATCATCTTGTTAGAGATTTCTGGAAAGGACAGTTTGCAAGAGCGCTTTATGCAAATACCAAGACTTGTTGCTTTATAAGCAATGATCAGCATCCTCATTAGCTCCATCTTTGTGGGGCCAGTGATCATAAGGGATATTTACATAACTCTTTCATATATTCATTTTACTTAATCAGCACAACAACCCTATGAGAGTAGAGACCAGGAATTATTACATTATTAACCATTTTACATTTTTAGGAAGCAGGGATTCAGAATAGGGAAGTGACTTGCCCAAAGTAACCAGGCTGGTCAGCAGCAGACTCAAAGCTGGATCTTTTAATGTCAGATCTCATCTTTCCACCGCATGCCCTACTTCTCCAAGTGAGCTATGTCAAAGGCAGGCTTAGGCATTCCACAAGACGAGAGAATGAGAGGAAAGGAAGGAAAGCGGTGAGGAAATAGAAGGGGACGATGAGAGGGGAAGGAGGTGTTTTATTAGGAAGTGAGTCTAACCACTTTCAATTGCCCCAAATGCCCCTTAAGTGGCAACAGTGCCACAAGTTACCCTTCTCTAAATTAATTCTATGCCCCAGGGTCTACAGCTACTGTTGTTTTATTAGTTGAGAATCATGTTGGAGACTTAAATGTCTAAAACGAAGCTAAAGATTTTTCTCCTCTGAGGTTCTGACAGCTGAACTTAGCCCCTCCCACAAAGGTCCGTGGCCCCTAGATCTCGGTCACATTAAACGCCGTGGGGACCGAAGAAACCGTGAGGTGTGGGGAAATAAAGGGAAGAGGGTTTGGGTTGGGGAAAGGGGGAGACTAAGGTTGGGCTAAGGAGAGGGGGAGCCTGCGGTGGAGCTGTGGTTGGGGGATGTGGGCTTTGTGGCTGAACTCGAAGGTGGGGTAGGAAACCAGGATCAGAGCTGACAGTCAGGGTAGAGTTTAAAGGTTCAGGAGAGCATAGGGGAGCTGAGGAGTTGACAGGACCAGAAAGAGACCTAGGAGGGTGCGAGGCTGGGTGGTCTCCAGAGCGCGAGAACCGAGGCGAGGCCCCTCTCGAATGTCTGTGATTGGATGCTCCCTTAAGTCCTGCCTCCCCGGACCCCTCGCCCCTTAAGCCCCGCCCATGCCTCCGGGCGCGCGCCTGGGGAGCGGGGAGGGGGACGAAGCTTGCGAAGGGGGGAGGGGGGATAGGAGAGACTCATGCACGCGCCCCACTCGCTGCGGGTGTGCGAGCAGCGCGCTCCCGCCGCCCGCGTCGCCATCTTTTCCCCCTCCGTCTGTCTGTCTGCCGTTGGCTTTGTCCGTCTGCAGCGCCGCCCCTGGGCTCCCCGCCACCAGCTCGGCCCGGAGCTGCCCTCTGCCCGCCGGGGCCCAGTCCCGGAGAGCCCCGGCCCGGCCAGCCCGAGCTGCGGCCCAGGGCCCATTGTCCGGCCGTCCGTCTGTCCGGAGGCGGGGCCCAGGGACACGGAGCGCCGCGGAGCGCCGAGGCGCCGGGTAAAAAGACCCCCGACTCTTTCCCTCCGGGACCAGGCTGAGGATGCAGGGGCTCCTCGCCCCCTCCCTTGGTCGCCAGCTGTCGGTCCTTTTGTCAGTCTGTGTCTGGGGAGGGGAACAGGGGCTCGCTCTGGCCTGGGGGGCGGGGGCCGCCTTGGCTCTGACCCTCCCCCTGCCCCGGGTTCCCGCGACGAGGCCGGACCGGGCTGGCTCCCCACAGCGGCCGTTCCTCTTTCCGTCCCTCTGGAGGTCTCGGGCGCGGGAGGGGCGTCCGCGTCGCCGTCCTCCCCGCGTGGGCCCAGGTCGGGCTCAGCCGGGCAGCGCCGGGACGGCCCCGGCGTCTGACAGGCTGGGCTGGAGCTGGGGGAGGGGGAGGATGGGCGTGGGGGCGCCGACCCGGGTGTCAGTGCCGAGTCGCCTTCTCGCAGAAGGGCTTCTAAATTTAGATTTCTGAGAAGACTGTATTGTCTGAGGGTTTGTCTGAGCCGCTTCGGAAGACCTCTGGCTCTTGTCTGATAATTCCCGGGAATCTACCTGTGCTCATGCTTCAGGAAGCCAGAGGGACCGTCTCGGCTGGTTATACACACGCTCCAGACCGAGCAGAAGTGGGAACAGGGTGACCTGTGAGGCGGCTACGTGACCAGCTTGCTTGTCCTCTCCTTTTTGGCAGATACAGATACCTGGGATTCAGGCGAGTTTACTTTGCTCCGTGGGAACTGCACCAGAGCTGGAGGTGGGAGTGCACCCTCTTTTCTTAAAGCTTGGATTTCACCCGTGTTTTCTTGCTAAAGTCTGTGGTGTGTCCTGGAAGCTGCAACCTAACACCTGTAGGAGAGCAGGGACAGTGTTAAGGGGAGACGTTGTCCCCCCTCCCAAGTATTCTTAACCTCATTCTAAAGATGGACAAAACTGCCTCCCTTTTTTTTTTTTTTTTTTTAACATCTTTATTGAAGTATAATTGCTTCACAATGGTTGCCTCCCTTTTTAAATAGAATCCCTTGTAGACCTGAATCTCACCGGTTACCTTTCTTCCCATCCTGTTTTTCTTCCAGATGGTCATGTTCAGGCTGTCCATTTACATTTTTGTATCGGTTTCAGATTCAGGCTTGGAAACTGAAGCAGTGTTGAAAGTAAAACTGAGTTAGTGAACTTTACGGCAATGTGTCTATGGATTTTATTAGCTTTTACTGCTATAAAACAATTGTCTAACCTCTGAGATCTTGTTGTGCAGTCAAGAATGTATCTGCTAGTGCTAGTTTTTTATTGTTAATTAATTAATTAATTAACTTACTTATTTTCAAGAGTCCACGACCCCACAGGCTTTCTTTTTTTGAGGGAGGAAGAGTATTTGCTTATGTTTTCCCCTTAATCCCTCAGGTGTGAAGTCCCATTGGGTACCATCTGGTTGGTTCCCCATTTGGCCACTAGGAGGATTGTGAGATGCAGTGGACACTGGTGCTTTAAATATGCCAGATGTTGATTTCTGTTTCTGACTTGTAGCTTTAGTATTGAGCTGTTGCCTCACCAAGATGATCTGAACAGAGCCTGTGTCATATTATTTGGCCTTCATTCAGAAGGATCTTTATTACCTTTATCTCACAGTTTCAATTTCTGATCTTAATAGGAAGAAAATTTAAAGATTAGTTACGGTTTCATTTTCTTTCTTATACAATAGAGAGTTATAGCTCTGCAAATTTTAGAAAAAAAAATGATAGGCAACCTGCATTTTATTCAGCTTTCCACTTTGTGATTCCACAGACTTATAGGAAAAGATCCAAAGTGTAATATTCATTCACTGCTTCAATTTGTAAAATAACTGCTTGATTAGAAAGAAATGATCTACACAAACAAAACTTAGAGAACACATTTCATTAGCATTAGCACTCAACATACTACCTTAAAATTGATTTTTACTGTATACATTTGGAGTTTGTTGTTTTTTTTTTTAATTAAAGGTCTGAAAAAGAACTGTGTTTGATATGCAGATATGATAGAAGACTGCCTGAAAGCTGCTTCCTTTGCCACTTCCTGTGGAGGCCTGTCTTTGCCATTTGCGGTTTCTTTCTTCTTTTGGTAAGGGGAGGCAGGATCTGATTACAGGTCTGAGGTCCTTTCTAGCTACATAGAGGAGTTAGTTGGCATAACAGGAGGTGAGTCTTCACTAACTGGAGTGCAAAGTGTAGATGGTAGTAAGTAGCCTCTCATAATGCCTCCTAAGGCAATAAACTACAATTTTATATTTGCTTATTAGTGTGAGTACAATCTGAGAAGGCAGGAACTGAAAGTTAGAGGGTGACCAGATCCATGTTCTCATCTTTGGTAGGAAAGAGAGTATCTCTTTTTAATCTATGTCTGTTTATTCACTCTGTCTTTCAAAGAAAATTCACAGCTTCCACTACTAATCCATTTCGGACTCTCTAACAACACAATGCTGGGAAAGCCTTTCTTACAACTAACCAGGAACCTCTAGGCTTAAGTATCTGTTCTCTCCTATTTCAGGGAAGCAGGTGCATGTCTCTGCAGCACTTCTCATTTGGGAACCTTTTCTCTTTGTTCTTCCCACTCTTTGCTACAAGAGGCTGGATTGAGAAGAGGCACTAAAGTTATTAACTTTGACCACCACTCGGGAGCATGTGAGCAGGGCCAGGTTGATGTTCCACACTGAGGTATTGAATTAGTACTCAGCAATGTGTGGCACCTGGCTCCTCTGGTAAAAGCCCATCTTCAACATGAAGTCTGATTTGCTTTAGTGCCCTGTCATCCACAGTGCCTAGCACTGTGCCTGCATCCCTAGGTAGAGGCTCTATTTCCCATGTTTCATTTACAGATGCCCAGGAGTTTTGAGATATTTCCTGTCTCACAGGGATGTGGTGCCTTCGTCACCTCCAGGAGAGATAACTTCTTGAAAAAAACATCTGGAGGCTCTCATTGGTGCGGATTGCAGGGCTTGACTTCCAGAGGGCATGTGACATATGAGCTGCCACCCTCTTTAGCTTCCTTTGCTTCCTTATACAATTCATGAGGGTTATCCCTTTGAGCCCATGGTGCTTCTAACGCTGGTTGCCTGAGTTTTTTTGCTTCCTTTTCTACCCTCTGAGCTTGATCATGATCACTTAACAGTATTATGGATTCCAGAGTTGGATTTAGAGTGGAATTCTCTAAATCCTTTGGAATTCTCTCTGAAACTTCTTGGGACCTTAAAGTTGTGCTAGAGATTTATTCATTTCTTTCTTTCTTTAAGAAGTTCAATGATTTATAACTGGTGAGTTTTATATACTCAAAAACTATTTTAAAAAGTCTTTAATCTTTTAATTGTGTATAATTTATGAGCAAAATGACATGTGCTAACATTATCCTTTTTTTTGTAGGTCAGCACCTTGCAAGGAGGTAGTAACATCCAGTCGTGAAACTGGGAAAAGCCAGAGCTCTTGGATCAGGGAAACATGTCCCGTCGGAAACAGACAAATCCAAATAAAGTTCACTGTGAGTACTGGGCTTTTTCTTCTGGAACCTGAGAATGCTGAGGGTTGGAAAGGAAGAGTAATCTGAATTTAGGTGATCGACTCACACTAATTTGTGAAGAAAAAAGGGTTAAAGGTGTCGAATATGATGGATTTAAAGTGTTTCTGTGCTGGAGGAGGTCTTAGAAACCTGCCTTAGGAATAGGTGCTCTTGATTCATCCTTAGTATTCACATTAACAGACATTTATAGGATTCCTACTCTGTGCAAAGCCTTGTGCTAGATGCCAAGGCCGTAAAACAATATAAAGATATATAAGACTATAATGTAGCCACAGATACAGATAGATAGATAGATGAGCATATAGCAAGATAATATATGCTAAGTGCCAAATAGGGATGCTGCAGACTGTGTGTACTACAGAAATTAAGAGGAGGGAGAGGGACTTCCCTTGCGGTCCAGTGGGTAAGACTGTCCTTCCACTGCAGGGGCCACGGATTTGAGCCATGGGTTTGATCCATAGCCAGGGAACTAAAATCCCACATGCCCTGAGGCCAAAAAAAAAAAAGGAGGGAGAGAGCTCCATGGACTGAGATAGCCAGGGAATGCTTGATGGAAGAGGCCTTAGACTATGAACTTGAACTGGACCTTGGAAGGTAGAAAGTGGATTCTTTAAAAAAAGAGGAAAGGAGAGGTAAAATCAGGTAGGGGAAAGCAAAGAAACAAAGAGGGAATGCACGTGGTATGTTCAGGGGACAAGGAGACTTTGTATGAAGCAGAAGTTGCATTTGTCCAGAAGCCATAGAACATGACGTTGGAGATGTTTAACTCTACATTGTAGAGGTCTGAAGGCCAGGCCAAGTTCACACTTCATCCTGACTGTAAGGAGCTACTGAAGGTTTTTAAGCAGGGAGAATGGAGTGACATTTAGAATACAGTGTTTTGGGACTACAAAATAGTGTGTGGGATGGATCACATGAAGGAGAGACTGGTAACAAGAACCAGCTATGCACTATTGCCTTGCATTATTTCTCAGCAGGTTCATATATATGTTTTATTTTAGTAATTGGATTGTAAACTTCTGGAGGGCAGACACTATGTCCCATATATAATTACTGCTATCCCTCTCTACTTCTAGCACTGCTCATAGTGGGTTTTCAAAAGTGCCTTATTAAATTAACACTAATATATCTATGTAGATTTGAGACAATTAACCAGTTTCCTATGATCTGGGGAGATAAGCATCCTCATTCAAATGTTAAAAAGAGACACGTAGCTCCGTGTTCTTATGGAGGACTGACTAAAGTACAGCAACGTTTGAAGGGAATTCAGTGGTATAACAAATGAAAGTTTGGCTTTTTTTAAGGAAAAAAACCTACATTTGAGAGGATAGATCAGTCATGGAGTTAGGATAAGAGGACTAAAATTTATTAAAAACATACCGTATGGGCTTCCCTGGTGGCGCAGTGGTTGAGAGTCTGCCTGCCAGTGCAGGGGACACGGGTTCGAGCCCTGGTCTGGGAGGATCCCACATGCCGCGGAGCGGCTGCGCCCGTGAGCCACAATTGCTGAGCCTGCGCGTCTGGAGCCTGTGCTCCGCAACAAGAGAGGCCGCTACAGTGAGAGGCCCGCGCACCGTGATGAAGGGTGGCCCCCACTTGCCACAGCTGGAGAGGGCCCTCGCACAGAAACGAAGACCCAACACAGCCATAAATGAATGAATAAATAAATGAATAAATAAAAAAAAAATTAAAAAAAAAAAAGATTGCCTTAATTTAAAAAAAAAAAAAAAAAAACATACCGTATGCCAGGCAGTATGTACCTTATTTTATTTTATTGGGTAATTTCAAGAGTAGGAGAGAAACCAGTAGGGACAGAGGGATTAAGAGGACTTTAGCATTTTATAGATTAAATGAGATTAGGGTAGCAAACTTTCATATACAATTAATTCTTCAAGTCCTAGAAAAGTTTTATAAGACAGAGCAAGTTGGATACTTCTAGGAGTGTATTCTGGAGTAGGTGGATATGGAAGGCTGCCTAATATAAAGGTGAGTGGTTCAGGAAGGATTTAGAAACTGCTGCTAAAACAGTAAAATTTAGTGGGCCTGAATGTGAGGATTTTCAAGAGAGATAAAATGAAGTATCTCTACCATAGGTAATACAACACAGAGGTTCAGCAGGATTGTCTTCTCCTCTCTGGTTGAAGGTGGATATTGATAAAAGACACAGATGTGACCCCAAGAAGGCAGGGCAGGAAAGGAACTCTTAGTAGAGTGATGGGTTCACAAATAAGGCAATCACTGGAGTTGGGCATTTACCTCTAAAAGCCACCTGTCCAAAGAGACTTTGAGGAAAGTAGCTGGTGGGGATGATAGTATGATTAAGTACAGGGAAGCCAGTAAATGCTTGTGTGGCCAATGCCTGCACCCACATAGCATAAGTCCATAGCTGCATCTCCTCTCACCGTAATCAGTCAAAGCCAAGATGAGCTGGTACTGGAGTTGGAAAACAGATGGACAAACAGACCACAGAGAAGGAGGGAATATCATATCCACAGCTGCAGAAATGCAGTTTCTAGAGTTGAGTTAGTGAACCTTGTAGTATTGTGGTGGAGCGGATGGGACTTTGCAGTGGTGACCATTAAGAGGGCTGTGAACGGAAATGTTCGGGTGCAACTAAAAAGCAGACCCACAGGGAGGGGCTGTTTTCAGTGATGCATTTGGGCAGGGAATTGTGAAGGCATCTCACATGATGGACTAAGAAAGAAGAAAGACACTGAGATTTGCTGGTCTCTGAGGACCTTCTACTTATTTACTATTTGGGGACTGAAGCTGGTCCTACATTTTTTGAAAGGTCATCTTCTCATTGCCCACAGTAATGCCAAGTAGAAATAGGTAATTTCAGTCTTCTGACCACATGCGTCTCCTAACCCCTTGCAGTGAAATAGAACCAATCAAATGTATTGTATTTAATGCTGCTCATCTATTTAAAGTAAACAGAATGAACTCAAGGTCTGGGAGGCAGGAAGGTCTGCAGAAGCTTTGCTTAAATGTCAAAGCCAATGGCATTTGAGCAGAGTAATGGCTGAGCTCCATTAGATCTGCCTTCTGGGAACAAGAGGATTGTGTAGCAGGCAGCTCCTAAAAGAATATATTAAGAAGCCCTCCTAAAAGAATACATTAAGAATCCCATTGCTGTAGCCTGGCAGCATCTGTCAGATCTGCTTTAGAAGTCAATGGGCAGGCTGCTCTGGCATATACTTGGCTTTCCTCAGGATTGTCTCTGTATCTAAATTACCATCATGATCTCTCCTTTACCCAGAAACGTCCAGGAAGACTCTTATGTTTTGCTCAGTTCCTTAATAGACTTGATGCAGAGCTTTTGGAATAAAAGTCCAGAATTGTTGTTAGTCACAGAGGAACTGCATATGGGTTGAAATCTCTGTAGACCTCTTCCCTCCCTCCTTCCTCATCTCACCCCCTTCTGAATACAAATTTCTGTAAACTGTTTCTAGAGAGGTTGAAAATACAATCTTTTGCACACTTTCATTTGGTGCTTTTGTACCAAGCAAACCACTAAGTAAAGGAAAACGTCCGTTTCTTAAGAGACTTTTGTTTTCAGATTATATATGAGATTAAAAACTTTCAACTTCAATTAAAGTTTTCAGCTTTTACAGAGAAGTAGGAAAAAGAAGCCTTTAAAGTCCCTTCTCTTCCAAAAAGTATAATTTGTTTTGTCTTCATTCATTGTCAGCATCCTTATGAGGTAAATGGTTCTGTTCCCAATATGTGATAGCACCTCGGATTACGGAGACTGTCAGCTAGAAAAGGAATCCTAAGTGCCTCACTCCCAGTACTAGCTCATTTTATTCTGAATTTGACATCTGCTCTCTTAGAATATGTCTCAGCTGCTTTACTTAAGTCAGCCAGACATTGCATTTATTTAACTGCACCAAAGGCTCAAGAAAGAGAATTGTAAAATCTTTGTCTTCCAGTAACTTTCATCTCAGGCTTCTCATCTGTTCTACAGGCTTGTTTGCATGGCTTTGTTCTTATCTGGTCTAAAAAACCTTAGCCAAATCAGACCAACAGTATCTTGATTTCATACCACAAAAAGGAGAGGTAGTACCTTGCTTTTTACTGTTGAACTTAGATGACTTTTTCTCAACTATTAGTAGACAAATAAATACCCATGTTAAAGAAGATGGTTGCCCTACATTAATATCTAGAAGCCAGAGGATTTTTTTTTAACCTACTCCAACAGTCTCAAGATAGAAGGAAATAATAATGCTACACTGTAAAAGCAGGCAACTGTATAACACTTCTTAATCACTAGTATCTCTATGGATCACATTATACTTGAGTTAATATGACATACTTTTAGCAATTATCACTACCTTCTTATGAAAGGATAATTCTGGACAGTCAGATTTAGGAATTAGGTAAATAATGACTACTGGGAGATCATTCATATATCTTTTTCTATGAGGTCTGCCAGAATCCCTCTTTATGGTCTTTATATATTTTGCTTTATGTTGGTATTTAAATAAGAATAGCCCTAAGGAGTAAAGTTTACCTTAGCCTTTTTCCCAAGTCAGGAATGGAATAAAATAGAGGAGCATAGCTTTTCTTTCCAAACTGCCAAAAAAGGAATGACAGAATTAATATAGCCCAACTATTCTAGGTGAGAAGGCTCCCAAAAGTCCTAGATAGGGCAGCTGTATTGAACTGACTCTTCTCTGTTCTGGGAAGGCTGAAATATTTAGACAACTTCAATAGGAATAAATTTTTAGCTCAAGTTTGATGGAGACTAGACTGAATTACTAGCTGATCTTGAAAATTACATATCCTTATAGATGTCCTTCTAATACAGTGGTGATTCCTCATTAAGAAAGGCGGAGGGGGGGGGACTTCCCTGGTGGCGCAGTGGTTAAGAATCCACCTGCCAGTGCAGGGGACACGGGTTTGATCCCTGGTCTGGGAAGATCCCACCTGCTGCGGAGCAAACTAAGCCCGTACACCACAACTACTGAAGCCCGAGTGCCACAACTACTGAGCCTGCGCTGTAGAACCCGCGAGCCACAACTACTGAAGCCCGTGCGCCTAGAGCCCATGCTCCGCAACAAGAGAAGCCACTGCAGTGAGAAGCACACGCACCGCAACGAAGACCCAACACAGCCAAAAATAAAATAAATAAATTAAAAAAAAAAAAAGAAAGGGGGGGAAGTGTAGATTCTTAGTATGTTATAAACCTAGCTGGTTTCTGGATAGGTTTCTTTAGCGATGTCATTGATGAGAATGGTCTGCCCTTGATAATTATATGCTGGTACATAACTTGTTCCTTAGTGTCATATCTGCCCACGGCCACCAGGTCCAAAAACATGCATTTACCCAGAAGAATTCAGTAACTATTCCAGTTAGCCATGGTCTTGTGGTTACAGAGGAACCAACATGGAGAAATTAAATATTTTACTCCTGCAAAGAGGGAAGAGGAGGCGCTATAACACAGAATTCATTTTTTGCTCTCCCTAGTGGTAATTTATATCCAGTGTGTCATCTTGAATGTTATGAAAGTGAACTTAAAGCAGGTTATTTTTTATTTACTTGAGGGGTGTGTGGCTAGAAGTACACTTGGACTCTTAACACCTCTATTCCCACTCATAGTGTCAGTCAGAATAGCCATAATATTACTCTAACCCAGGCATGGTAACTCATCACATGGAATCAGAACCATAAAAATGATGGTTCCTTCCATCAGTCCTGGCCTTGAGAACATTATTTTGGTATTTGAGTTGTATATCAGTTTCTGATGGTAGGAAGGTAACACTAACACTAGGATCAGAGCTATTCTTGTCACACAGAGACAAGCGTTTGTTTTCAGTAAAATTGCTCTAATGAACCGCTTAAAATTCTGTTTACAACTCTGCTAGAAAGCAACTGAAAAATATGGTAATTAAGGGTTGGACAGACTGGGGTCTGAATACTTAGTTCTACCATAGATCTTAGTTTTCTCCTAAGTAAAATATGGATAGTAATAACTACCACATAGAGTTTTGCAGAGAATTAAGGTGAGGTAGCAACTATAATGCACTTAACGTAGAGCCTGGAACTAGGAAGTGCCAAATAATCACTATTATTAGCATTTGGCACTTAGCATATAGTAGATGTTCAATGAATATTTGCTGAACAAATACCTAAGTGAATCACATGAAGCCTACTTCACATCAGTTCTTTCATTGCCCAAGGACTAGTTGTACAGGTCAACTGACCAGTTCATTCCTCCTACATCCTTGTATCAGCCTCGGAACCTGAGCCTGTTTAATTTCCTCTCTCTCTTCATTAAGAAAGCGCCTGGTCTATTGTCAGACATTTCACTAGGGCTTTTTATTATTCTCTCTTGGTGGCTGGAGAATGGAGACTGTAGTTTCCACTCTGACTGAGACAATGGAAACCTCAAGAAACCCAATTCTCTTTTCTCCTTATGCCTGGCCTCTTGGAAATAAAAGAGCACTTAAATGTTAACTCTTCAATAACCACACAGATCCCAGGCAGAGTTCCTCACAGTAAATGCATAATCAAGGATGGGTCCGGGGCTTTTGGATACTGCATACAAAGAAAAAAAAAAAAAAAAAGACCACACTAAACCAAGGAGACTAGATGAAATATTACCTGTTGCAAATTGGTTGGCATGTTTCAGGAAGTTTGTTCCTCAGCAGAAATGAGTTCACATATTATCTGTTTTCCTTTTAATCCATTATTCAACCAATTTTTGATTTGCTTGTGGCTAATTCTAATAGATGTGAGAGAGTAAAGGAAGAACTTCTAGAGTATGTCTTGTAAGGAGAGTGAATGAAAGATGGGGTCATAGATACTGTTTCAGATGGATTATTTGAAGCACTTGTTTATAGTCAGAGGCAGACAGAATCAGGACCATATTGCTAATACATTGAGATTCAGAGATTGTGCCCAGATTTTTTGCCCCATCTTCATTCCATCACTTTGCCTCTTGCCTCTGTCTCCCCAGTCCTGATGGAAAATTATAAATGGAATTGAGATTTTGATGTTAAATTGGTAAAGTAGCAATTGATCACCTTTAAAAGGAGTCAATATTAGGAGGATTTAAGAGAAGCAAATGATGCTTTCTAGAGCATCTGGCTTGTTGCCCAAGAAGAGTAGCTGTGCCCAGAAACCACTGGAGGCAACAAGTTGACTTGGAGATGAATGACCCCACCACAGGGTACCTGCCTGTCTCCTACCTTTGAATGGTCTGACTTTCCAACCAGCTTGCCTGGGGATGTACTGCCCAGCTGGTGGCCTGACTATTTTTCCTTGTGACCACCAGGGGATCAAGTGTTTGCTGGGCTCGAAGAGCAAGCCCGCCAGGCGATGATGAAAACTGATTTTCCTGGAGACCTTGGCAGTCAGCGACAAGCTATCCAACAACTAAGAGATCAGGACTCCAGTAGCAGTGAGTTCTGCACCTTCTGGTAATGACTCAGGGCAATGGGAGAAGAATTATCAGAGTGTGTGTGCTCTGGGGATTATGCATGGGGGTTGGGAGGAAGACATGAAGAAGGAGATTTGTGGATCCTCAGTGTTCCCAAAGGTGTTCTAAGGTGTATGGGCATATGCTTGTCCAGAGAAAGAACAGGTTTGGCATTATATATATATTTTTTTGTTAACTCAAGGACTGCAGTACTTGGCATAGTGCCATACACAGATAGATTTGTGATGACTGTGATAGACAGGGGCATAGGAATAATGAGTGCTCAAGCAGCCCATGGGCTAGGTCAAATGAAAAGAAAAAAATCCCTGTCTCCTAGGATCTATTTATTCATAATTAATAAAATGTAAGAGTGGTATTAATGAAAGTTTTGCTTGAGGACCCAGTTTTAATGTTTTATAAGAGGACTTGCTTACCAGTGAGATTATGCAGCGTGTAAAATGCTAATGTCGAGGTCTTCCCACACCAAGTCCTGAGTAGATCCCTTTGGTTAAGAGATTGAAAAGACAGTGGCTGGTAACTGGTTGAGCCTCATGGATTGTCTGTTCTGTGACTTGCTTGAACAAATACACTTTGAGATGTGTTATTTCCTAGGATGATTTTCACATCTGATCCATCTGATATGGGTTATTATTAGTGTCAATTCATATTGACATTTCTAATTTTTCTCCACGTTCGGGGTTGGAAAAGAAAGAAGAGGGAGAGAGTTCTGTACCTTCCGGGAACTACATTTTCTACTTAAACTAATACTCTAGCAATAAAAATAATAATTTAGCAAGTAATTGCTCAGGTACAGAAAAGTGAACCAAATATTTCTAGAAAATCTGTGGGAGCCACCAGTTTGAGTAATAGGTAGGAATGGCAATATCTATAGAAGTCTGATAGGTTACCATTCTGGAAAAGTTGCATCATCCCTCTGCATGGCATACTTATTCTTTTTTTAATCTTTCTAGTAGAGAGATATATTTGGATTTTTGATGAATTACAAAAAGTGTTTGATACAGTGTTGTCTTAGACTACAAGTATTCCAAATAAGCTGGTGAGAAAATATAGTATGATTTAATCTGTGCCAACCCTTATTACTGAGATGGATTCACACTAAAGCTTTGGACCAAGGAATAAGGCATACTGTAGATCTTTCCAGGGCCCAAATCCAGTCCACCAACCAAGTGAAGTATCTAACAGAGACACATGTATCTACTAGCAGATGATTTGGTTAGATTTTCTTTTGAAGAAAGGGAATGTAACCAGTTTTGCCCAGTTACTGGTAGATTTAGAAATTACGTAAGGGATAGGAGAGAGAAGATAAGACGCACTGTTAGCTAGGAAAGCTGAGTCTCACTGCTGATGCTGAGAGCCTGGTGAAACTCTATCCTGTACTTCTCTTGCTGACAGTCAGGCCCAGGAGACCAGGATCTAGGTGGTGTCAGGATGGGACTGGAGTCTGACAGCTTCCCTAGGTTTGGCTTCCTCTTGTGATCTTCAAAGTACTAGCACTTTTTTTTCCTTTCAGAAAGAACTCCCTATGTTATTGTGTTTTTTAAAAATCATTTCTTTTCCAATTTTATAAGTAATAGAGAAAAAAAAATCAGCTCACACAAACCTTGCAGATCCCCTAGCCACAGGCAGACCTCTGCATGGCCACATCTTGCACCCTGAACTAAAACAAATCAGTTCTTACTTTAGCCACAAGAAATTATATTTCATCCTAAAGTAAAGAATGTCCTGTTCCCTCCACTTGGTGCATTCAATAATCCATCAGATAATCCAAAGAACCAACAGAAACAATGGACTTATTTAACGTAGAATGCTGAGTTACTAGCAGGGTAAGAACACTGTGAGTCAAATACCACTACAGAATGCCCGAGGTTTGTTGTTGTGCTAACTTTTCCACTGTACTGAGCAGCTTTTTCCCTATAAAGTGACATTTTTACCTAATTTCCTACTGCCTCCTTTATTGATAAGAGGAAAGAAAAACTTGTTGGTGTTTCTGTAATCATGCCTTGGGGTTTGTTGGGAGAGAACAGATTAGTGGGTCTCAGAATAGAATAGTGTATGCGACACCATGGAGAAATTGTGCAGGGAGGTTATGGAGAAAAGTAAGTAATAAAATCAGTGATAAGCATTGGTAAGTCAGAAGTGGTGTGTTGGAATGAGCATGGTGTGAGGTGCATGGGAGGTGTGATTTGAAAGTGTGAGATATTTGAGAACCCTGTGTAAGGAATTATCATTTTTATGATAATATACAGGACCTAATAACCATTTTCCAATACAGTTTTGCCTCCGATTTTCTCTTTAGTGTGTATATGGCAATATAAACAATTATAGCTGGCTTCCACTTAACGTGATTTGTACCCAAATAAGCACTGATACAAACTATATTATGGAAGATCTGAGAATGTTTTCCATTTTAGCTGCAAACTGTAGGGTGGAAAGCAGCGTAAGATGTATTCATGCAAAAATCAGAACAAGTGACCAGTTTGTGTGTTCCAGGTGACAGTGAGGGTGATGAAGAGGAGACCACACAAGATGAAGTCTCTTCCCACACATCAGAGGAAGACGGAGGGGTGGTCAAAGTGGAAAAAGAGTTAGAAAATGCAGAACAGCCTGTTGGTGGGAACAGTGTGGTAGAGCATGAGGCAAGTGACAAATGGCTCCTGAGTCCGGGAACCTCCTTACCCTTCTACTCTGCCCAGATGCCTCTCTTCCACATGTAACACTCCTGCCTCTGAGGGTCTCCTGGGCTTCATATGAAGCCTCTCTTCCTTCCCAACATGAGTTACCCAAACCTCAGACACACAATTCTCTTCACACCCAGCTTTCCTTTTCCACCCACATATCACTTCACTCCCACACAGCTCTTCTTCCTAAAGCTCCCCACTTCTTCCCAGCAGAACATCCGTCTTTGCACAACTATTAGCTGACTTCCTCAGGTGTACTCTTGAATATGCTTGCAAATTTCAGTCAGAGTGTTAACTGAGGTGCCATCTTTTCACTAAACTGTTTCCTAAGGGTCCCTGCAAGAGGCATGGCGGTAGCGAAAGCTAATCTTCTCTCTACAGAGTTTACCTTAGGGAAAAAAAAAATAGATAAGCTCTCTCTGGAGTAATACTATGTCTTCATGGCAGGAAGCCTTGGAGAACATGAAGATGGGAGCAAATTTAATTCCCTTTCCCCTATCACTTTTACCTTCGACCCACATTGGGAACCTAATAATAATGTATGATAAGAGGTTGTGTTCCTTTTAACAGGATACCCTTTTAAAAGAAGTAGGGGCAGGGAAGAGACTGGTAAACTGTGTTCAAAGGGGCAGGGAAGAGACTGGTAAACTGTGTTCATGAATCGCCTACTTGTTAAATTGCAGGTCACGGAGAATTTGAATTCTGACCCCTTACTTGGACTCTGCCAGTGTCCCCTCTGCCAGCTAGACTGTGGGAGTCGGGGGCAGCTGATTGCACATGTGTACCAGGTATGGCGTGCGGAGCCGCGTGCTCCAGAACACGGGCGCCAACAACTTGTTTAGCCTTTGCCTCCAACCCCGGAAAGAACCTTGGGTTGTTGCTTCCACCAAGACTCCACTCCAATCCTCAGAACATTGTAGAGAATAAGTGGGATATGTTGAGTGAATATGTTCTGGGTTCCCAGACAGACACACTGTGAAAATTAAGTATCATTTTTTTCTAAGTTACTTAAGGCACATTTTAAATAGTGAAATAGAAACTGGGCTTTGTTTTAAAGAAGAAAAAATGAGTTAACATAGGTGTTTCTGAAGTAAAAGATAGTGTAAACCAGGGGGTCAGAACTAGACAAACTTCTGTTTCCTTTTTTTCCCTGATCCAGTCGCAGAACACGTGCCTTATGCTCTGTATTGAACAGGCATCAGCACGCATGGCAGCCTGAGTTTTACCATAAAGATAATTGGTTCATGAGGAGAAGCGTTTCTTCAGAAGACTGATTTTAAAAGACTGAAGGAAAGGCAGTGCATTTAAATACCTTTTGGATATCAGTCTTTCCAGCCAGCTTCTAGACTTGACCTTCAACGCTCCTTTAAAATGCACTTGTACCTACACAGCATGTGGCAAGCAGGCCATGAGAAATTATCCTGAGCAAGAATTCTTCTCAGGCTCTGGAGTCCCATTGTTCCCCAAGCCAGCCACATGTCCCAGTACATAGTCAGAACTCAAACTAATGAAATCTGAGCGATGGTCTGGATGGCCTTGCCCTTCTGAAGGCCCTTTAACACAAGAGACTCTTACTTTTCCAGGTGCTAGATAGGGAGAATAGTTGCAAGTCCTTGTTCTAAGACTAAGGAAAGGGGACATTTCCCAGAAAGTAGTTCCTAAGTGGGTACAGATCGTCCTGGAGCTGGTGTGAGTTGACAGATTAAGGCTCTCTTTTACAGCACACTGCAGCAGTGGTGAGCGCCAAGAGCTACATGTGTCCTGTCTGTGGCCGGGCCCTTAGCTCCCCCGGGTCATTGGGTCGCCACCTCTTAATCCACTCGGAGGACCAGCGGTCTAACTGTGCTGTGTGTGGAGCCCGTTTTACTAGCCATGCCACGTTTAACAGGTTAGCCGGGCAACTAACCCTCTGTGCTGGGAACAAATTACTGGGTGTGGGTTCTGCTTTCCCAAGTTGAAGTGAAGGTTAGAGATGGGCAATGCAAAGGCAACTGACTCTTGACTCTTTGGAAATACGAGTAACGAGGCTAGTAAATATGTCCATTCCATTAGACATCCCCAAAGGGAAATGAATTCTCATTTCTTTCCTTGATCAGAATATCTTCAACTAGAAAGAGATGTGGGGAAGACCAAGAACATTCATGATAAAGCATGGAGAAAGAAGTTACAGGGTGCTGAGAGGACCCTAATGTGAGGACAGAGTCTCCACTGTGTCCCAGGAAGACTGGAACTGTGTAAACTGTGTCCGAGTCCCATTTGCTAGTGTACAATGCAGGGTCGGCTGGGGGGAGCTGGAGCCAGTGGACTGGCCCTCCCCTGAAGGCAGCCTCCGCCTCGAGGAGGACTGCCCTGCACAGTTCCTACAAACACCATCAGTCCGGCTTGAATGGAACTGCACGTTGTAAGGGCTCATCTCATTTCTGGTGGCTTGCTATGGCGGTTGGCTCAGCCCCTAACTGCAGGTGGGCTTTAAGACTTGGTAGACAACCTAGCCCAAAGAAGGGCAAGGGTGGAAGGGTAGAGGAGGTCTCCCAAGCACTCATACTGACCCCTAGTGGTGAACTTGGAGCATCTGGCCTGGTAGGACAGAGTAAGTCAGGGCTGGATACCTGAGCCTTGTTAGACCGTGGCATTAACCATCTAAAAATTTTGCTTTCCAGTGAGAAACTTCCTGAAGTCCTTAATATGGAATCCCTACCGCCAGTCCACAGTGAGGGCCCCTCTAGTGCTGAGGGGAAGGACATTGCCTTTAGTCCTCCAGTGTACCCTGCTGGAATTCTGCTTGTGTGCAACAACTGTGCTGCCTACCGGAAACTGCTAGAAGCCCAGACCCCCAGTGTACGCAAGTGGGCCCTGCGTCGACAGAACGAGCCTTTGGAAGTCCGGCTGCAGCGGCTGGAACGAGAGCGCACAGCCAAGAAGAGCCGGCGGGACAATGAGACCCCCGAGGAGCGGGAGGTAAGGCGCATGAGGGACCGAGAAGCCAAGCGCCTGCAGCGCATGCAGGAGACAGACGAGCAGCGGGCACGCCGGCTGCAGCGAGATAGGGAGGCCATGAGGCTGAAGCGGGCCAATGAAACCCCGGAGAAGCGGCAGGCCCGGCTCATCCGGGAGCGGGAGGCCAAGCGGCTCAAGAGGAGGCTGGAGAAAATGGACATGATGTTGCGAGCTCAGTTTGGCCAGGACCCTTCTGCCATGGCAGCCTTAGCAGCCGAAATGAACTTCTTCCAGCTACCTGTGAGTGGGGTGGAGTTGGACAGCCAGCTCCTGGGCAAGATGGCCTTTGAAGAGCAGAACAGCAGCTCTCTGCACTGAACCACACCCTCCTGCCTGCCTTCCCACTCAGCCGTCCCCAGGGTCCTGTCCTTGCTGCCGGAGGCAGGCCCGAGTTTGTTGCAGGTGGACCTGTGTACCCCTCGCATATGGGAGCAGGATGATGGGGTCAGGAGGCACCCAGCTCAAGGCAGCTCTGGATGAGGGAGGAGGCACTCCAGACACCTCAACTCCCCAGCCCACTGCTGCAGAGCATGCGCATAGGACTCTGGGGCCCCAGTGTGGCCCACGCCCACCCCACGGAGTTGTGAGGGCAAATAAATTAATTTTATCTTTACTGGCCCTTTCCTGCTTTTCTCTCGATTTCATTCTAGCAAATCTAGGAGAGACGTGGATGGAAGTTTTCAGGCAGGGACGTCTAGCCATTGTCTTTTGCCGAGGGACGGTGCTCCTCAACACAGGCTCTCCTGGCAGAGATCCCGTATCTGGCCCTTCACAAGTTAATGACGACATTAAGGAAGAACCGATGCTGACTTTGTGAGGGTGCATGCCCACAACACTAATGAAGATCACCTGTGGTCCCAAGAGCTATTTCAACCCAGCTTACCTTTTCCAAACTCAGAAGTAGACGCCTTTCCTCATAACTGGCATTTGCTAAAGAGGATGCAGTATTTAGACCAGGTACCAGCTACTTTTCCCAGCAGAATTCAGTCTGCCAAACTTTTAAAAATTCTACCCTAGACAACACTCAGTTGCATTCAGGAAAACATTCATAGAAATAGCTGCAATATTAAGGTTCATAGTGCCGAGGAACTCATGTTTGAGAGAAGAGGTAAAAACCCATCTTCTTATTTACTCCTCAGAGCCAAGGTAGGATAATAAAACCCATTGAGGAAAATCCAGAATTAAGGTGCCATGAGAGCTCAAGTCAGTAGCGGTCAAGGCCAGAGCAAAATGACTACTCCGGCAGTTTGTATGGCTGCCAAACCATGGAGGAGACAAGAGCTGAGGTCATTTCTAAAAAGCTTCTGTGATGGTACACAACAAGCACAGAACTTTCCTTAGCCTGCACCAAAGGTTGTATACAGTTTAGATAATTACAGATCTTGAAGTCCAGAAGGAAGTGCCCTAGTTAAGTTGTAGCCAGAAAAATAACTATGCCAGGAATGTGGACCTCTTCCAATATCATAACAAGGAAACTGGACTCCTCTCTGACCTCCACAGGTTCAAGGCTATTTAAGAGTGTTAACTGACCCCCCCCCCACCAAACTAGGGTTAATTCCCACCAGGCAGGCTGAAATATTTGTCTTGAAAAATACAAAAATATTAATAAGCTTATTACAAAATACTGGACATTTAAAAGAAAATATTTAATTGAGCCAAATGGCTTTTTCTCACAGAGCCCCACATGGAAGTCCTACTTGGGATGTTTCAAAATGGTTGAGCACTCATTATGTGTCAAAGATTGTTCTGAGCACTTTCGTGGATTATCTCATTTAATTTTTACAATGAACTGTGAGTTAACGCAAACTCAGGAATTAGGTGCCTGGATTTAACATTCTGTACTGCTAATTAATAGCTGTGTAACTTTGGGTAAGTTACTTAAACCTCTTGGTTTCCCCACCCACAAAACGAAAATAATAATACTAGCAACAAACGGTTGTTAATATATAATGCACCTAGGCTATTTTGTGGCATGTAGCAAGTGCTCAATAAATGTATGAGTAACTATCATGTATCTGAGTGCTTCACCTCTTACTAGTGGCAAGCTAAGTTCTGGAGCTGACTTATTCCAGAAATTTCTGGCAGTATTCCTGAGAAAAGAATTGGAGAAAAGGCCAGCAGTGAGGGCATCTACAGGTCCTTGTGACTGATTGTGCTAGAACAGTATCTGAGTCTACAGGTAGATTTCTGGGTCCCTGAAATACACACAACAGAACACACAGACCATGCTTCAGGACTAGCTCGTGCAATCTTCCCCCAGCCCACCACATGAAGATGGGCACCATTTGCTCTCTGTTACAAGCTCTGCCACATAGGCCTTCTATCCCCCACCCCATGGCCACCATCTAAGGCTGGGATACGAAGAAGGCGCAAACACCAAAAGGAAAAGCTAGTAGTTTATATAGATATATATATAGATATATAGATATTGATATATATTGTGTTTACATAGTCCACAAGTTAAATGCAGGTATCCATAAGAAGAGCATTAACAATAAAAATACAATCTGTGTGTAGCCAAGTACAGAGACTTAAAATGGTAAAACAGCAAAAAGGATCTCACAAAAGTACAAATATACAGTACAAATTGATTTATTTAAAACAGTTACAAAAAAGCACAACAAAATAGAGATTATCCTTAGAATTATTAATGCTTTGTTAAAGATCAGGTAGGATTAGAGGGTAAGAAATGGTATCGGGTGGGGGGAGCACCTGACTAGTTCTAAGGCTTTAGATACAATGCAGTTGATTACATATTAATTTAGCCATTACATACTGGGGATAGTAGTTGGGGGATCAGTAATTTATCTACAGGGAACTCCTACACAAATCAGATCCATCCATCAGACCTCCCCAGTGCCGTCCTTCTCTACTACTCCTGAGGACCCTAAAGCCACCTGATGACAACATTTCCATCCTTTCTCCGCCCCATTCCCTATCCATATATTCTTCCCTCCCCTAAGGTGCTGTGCGAGCTGAGAGCAGTCCGCTCTCTGCAGCTGGAACATATACTGTTTTGGCTACAGGGATCCTGTGTGTGACGAGGAAGGTTGTAGGGGACAGCCTTATTTTTAATACTTCAAGTTTGCCACGAGTACTGTCAGTCTCTTCCCCGACACAAGCTTCTCTTGAATGCGAGTGTCACGCAAATGAGGGATGAACCCTGCCTTCAGCAACATCAGCAATGCACTAACCACTCACAGCTCACAACTATGTGCATACTCCCTGTCTGGGGAGTGGGTGTAAAACCACTGTGTCATCAGCTTGCTCACACTCGCGCTCGCTCTCTCTCTCTGAAGAACCTCAGTCCCCATGACAGTCATAAAGACAGAAATAAATGCTTGAAAGTTTGACAATAGGTAAAGGCACATGGGCTGCCGCCACACACACTGTAGACAAGGAACCCAGTTTGAGGCCATCTTCACTGCTGGGCATTTGCAGCAGAATGGCTTGGGGGATCACACAGACTTTGAATTTGCAGTCTACCAGGGGAGGATCTAGGCTTAACAGGAGAATGAATAAAGAAACCTTAGTGTGAAAAGTGCATTTATTACTACTGTTCCTGCTGGGGAGGCTCAGCAGGGTAAACCGCACCACCTCTCCTCCTTCCGCCCCAGGCACTGTGCATAGTCTGCAGGTAAGGAGAGAGTGCAGTCAACTCTAGCATCTCAAGGGCCAGTGTCATCCTAGGCCCAGACCACGATTCTGGCCCAAAGATGGATCCTAGAGTTGAAAGAGCAACTGACAGCTGCAAGGACCCAGACGCTTATTTTATTATTGCATAATGTGGGAGGCCTTCCCTCTCCCAGGGAAGCTGGAGGGTGAAGGCTTCCCAGCAAAGGGCTAACAGGTTCCTGGTCAACATCCAACCTAACACGGTTCAGCTCTTCAACTGTAGTGTACACTTTTTCCCATCTGGAAAGTATTGTAGCTTCAGTGTGGTTTAGTAAACTTAGCCCTAGGAGGCCAAGAAGTCTCCCTAAAGCTTGGCCTCTGCCCTATTTGCTTTGCCTTTAAGACTGTGACTTAATCTCCCATGGCCAATTCAACCAATCTGGTTATCTGTACTCCAATGGACCCAAGCCCTTGCCCAGTGAACCCATGTCCACCCTTTATCTCCAGTGTGATCACTCAACTCTTCAACATGCCTGCTTGTTGCAGGTTTAAATCATACCACCACCCTGTGCATCTTCTATGGCGCCCAGTGGTAAAAATAAAACTAAACCCCACCTGAGGGTCTATTTCAAATTTCAAACGCTCCCCCAACCCCAGAATCCATTTAACTGGAGCCAGATGAACCTCCCTGGGATGCTGACACAGGCCCTAATCTGGTTCCCCATCATTTAATTTTTAAAACAGGACACAAGATATCATAAAGTTAATACAAAGAAAACACCCACTTATAGGACCTGCCTGTCTCTCCCTCAAGAGAGTCAGATATTTGGAGCCAAAGGGCTCCCAACAAGCACTGAAGCCATATCCCTTTGGATTCACCAGCCCACCAGCAGCATTTCATACTATCCCTACTCAAGATGACTTTGTTATAAAGTAACCCTTGCACATGTAAGGATGGACAGGATGCCTGGATTTCACCTATATGGCCAAAGACACAGAAAGACAGAGAGCTATAAAGGGCAGCAAGCAGGACAGTGAGTAGACAGCAGCAGTGGCAAAGCAGCACGGACCAAAGCCCTTGGTGTTATGACCAACTGGGACCAAGAGTGTAGAAGGGTCAGTCCAGATCTACTGGGGTCCCTCCCCCTTGGGTACGAGTGCTCAGCTCTGACCTCCCAGTTTCCCCTTCCCCCATGCCACTCCCCCTCCTCTGTGTACACTAATCTTGATAGGAATGATGATCCAAGACTTGGATATATTACCGTCCTTCACCTGGTTCCCCTACTCCCAAACTGGTATAGGCATTTCTGTTTAATGCCAGAGTTAGCCATCTTCCTTTCTACCCCTAAGCTCTGGGACTGTCCTACTAATGACATTGGCCTTCTTTAACTGCCCATTCCCCCAAAAGCTGACAGCTTCCCACCAAAATGCTGTCTCAAAACTGCTCTTAGGTCTCTTATAATAACACTTATGAAATCTTTAAAAGGAAGGATGGACACACCATAGGTTACTCTCATTCCTCATGCCTGGAAGAAAAGACTGAAACAGAGGGAAAAGGTAAAGGGAATGCCTCAGCTCTGACCAGGATTTAGAGCACAGAGCTTCTTTCCCTGGGAGACCATACTTTACAAAAGACACCTCTGCAGCTCAGCAAAATCAAGTATTAATATATTACATATGCATGGCACAGTATCAGAGGAAGTGCCAGTGTTGCTTCACCAGCAAGACAGAAGAGGAACAGCAGCAGAAAGTTCAGGGCCCAACTTGTCAAGGTGCACAAGATTTTCTCTTTCCAGGATTAAGGGGAAGTTACCAGGCTGGGCAGTGAGGGTTTCTTGTATTTAAACTACTTGGCCTGTATCTGGTTAGATATAGGTTTGCTCCCATAAGGAGGAAGCTCGGTTGGTACCCTTGGTGGATATTTCTTTAGTGTCCACTGTGTGCCTGTCGCTATATTCAGTTGATGAGCCTTCCAAATGAGGAAGGATGTTTCTGAGAAACCCGTGCATGAGAAACTAGGAATGCGTTGCTCATGGAACAGCCAGAAACAAGGCCTTCTCCGAGGGCCGTCCTCTGAGAGGATTCCTCGAGACTCAGCCCCACAGGCCCCCAACTGTGGGAAACAAGCCAGAGAAAGCAGCATTCAGAGAGAATGGGGACAGAGAAGGGAAAAGACATGATCCCAAATGTGTACAAGGTTGAGTGTTCACCAGACACGGTTGGTATTTGGTTGTGAGGTGAACTGGAGACTTACATACTTGTGGTCAGGTCAGCAGCTTCCTCTGGATGGGCCTCCAAAAGCTGACTGACCAGGTAACTGCTCTCAAGGAATGAAACAGTGGAGTGTAGGGCTTGCAGCAAACAAGCCAGTCTCAGTCACTTTGTTCCCCCAGGAGAACAACCTTTAGCACCTGAACACTAAGAAGGACTCCATTCTCAGAACTCCCCCTCCCCCCAGGAGGTAGGTAAGATTATT
This sequence comes from Balaenoptera acutorostrata, assembly GCF_949987535.1. Lineage (NCBI taxonomy): Eukaryota > Metazoa > Chordata > Mammalia > Artiodactyla > Balaenopteridae > Balaenoptera > Balaenoptera acutorostrata. The sequence goes on along the minus strand of NC_080082.1, from coordinate 15,137,087 downwards.
TATCCCCATTTGGCAGCTGGGGAGGAAGTGAAAGAGCGAGAGGTCACAAGACTTGCCTAAAGTCTTTGACAGAGCAGAGATCAGACCTCAGAGGTTTGGGACTCCTGACAACAGGCTAGGCCTTGGCCAGTCCATCTTGAAAGGAAATGCCAGGGTCATACCCCAGGAGAAGCCTCATAAGAGAGCTGAGTGGACAATACCCTGAGTTGTTCAAGAGTCTAAAGACCCCCAAAAAACAAACAAAAAACCCACCCACCCACCTGAAAGCTGATGGGGGAAGCCTAATTCTCAACACCCACTGGAATCCCACAGTCCGAGGTGATGCTGAAAGTCGTGAAGAAAAAGTGGGCTTAAGACACAGGGGGCAAATGCAACTAAGATTGAAAATACTCTTTGCAGAGGAATACTCCACCATGAAATGGAATCTAGGAGACTTTTCAGGTATTGAAACATTATCAAGACTATTCCAGGGAATTCCCTGGTGGTCCAGTGGTTAGGACTCTGCGCTTTCACTGCTGAGGGCCCAGGTTCAGTCCCTGGTCGGGGAACTAAGATCCCACATGCCACATGGTGTGGCCAAAATTTTAAAAAAAAAAAAAAAAAAAAGAGTATCCCAAAACCTTAGAGCTGGCTATGGGAGGAGACAGCCTGGAGAAGCCTGAATGCTGGGAGAAGGAGTGGAGTAAGATGGGAGGGACTCTGTAAAAACGCAAGGATGGGCACTGCCCAGCCAGCTGTACTGCTCCCGACCCAGGGCATAGTTCCATTCGTTTCTCCACCAACTGGTTCAACTGCAGAAGAGGAGAGGACATGATTCTGAGTTTTTAAAAATAGAGAATAGAACTGAAAGGGAAACCAGAGAGACCCCTACACATCAAAAACTAGAGGTCTTGGTCAGAGTGGACAAAACCAGTTTTGCAGAAGGGGAAAGGCAGTGCAGCTACAAATAGGCCCAGGTCAAGACACCATGCAGACAGGTTAGGTCAGCGGAAGGGTGGGGGCAGTGCAGGCACTTAGGCACAACATAGACAGACAGAGGACCGGGTGTAGGGGCCTAGGGAAAAGGGTCCACTGGTTCTTTCAAAAGTCACCATTACCAACTAGAGATTCAGTACAATTTCAAAGTGGGTCTGGCATGCTGAGTAGGAGGAGCCTTGTTAGGTCAGCTACCTTTCCAGAAGCCCTGCCTAGAGCCCGGTCAGTCTGGCCATCGGGTCTTTCTCCCAAAGTCCCGTGACTGGGTCCCCACCAAGGCAGTACTTCACTCTGAACCCTGGAGCGGCTTCTCTCTCCTAATGCTAGAAGCCTTGTGGGAGGAATGATGGGGAGAGATGGGAAAGGCCTGAAGCAGAGGATCAAGCAGAGTCCCCTGCACACCCAGCCTTAGACATCTATAACAAAACTACCCTTTAAAGTGCACAGCTCTCAAAAGAAGAGTTCTGGGTGGGAACCCTCTTATTTCCAAGCATGGGGCCTCCTGCCCTCCCATCACAAAAAAGAAAGGAAAAAAAAAAAACTTCAGATAGCTGAACTGCTACTATAAGCTGTGGATCATCATTTTTGGCTCTTTCTTTGCTCCCTCCCTCTGCACCTGCTCCCAAAGCCTGACTCTCTCCTTGCAGGAGCTAGGGATGAGGAGGAAAGAACAGGGAGGCCCTGATATTTGGAATGTTTCTTATCCTGCGTGCACCCCCTTCCTTCCTTGGCCCAGGCCTGCTGCTCCCCATCACAGCACCCTCTGGGGCTGTTCTGAAAAGACGCCATGGGATAATGGGCAACAGACCCTGCCTTGGGAGGCTGCCTTCACGCCTCCTCTTCCCCACTAACCTCACTGCCAAGAGAGCCATCCCCTGCTCGGCATGTGCAAATCCTCTGCTTGCTCACGGTGAGGCCCAGCTCTGGGGTAGCATCCCAGTCCGGGTCTGGGAGAGGTTCATTTTCCTGCATTGGAACGCCCTTCAATGGACAGCTTTACCTCCTGTGGAATGAATGAGGGACGGAGCAGCGCAGCCCGTGCCTCCTCCCCTTGCATGCCGTATCTTTGGAAGCTCGGGGCTGGCCAGCAGGCCTGAGCACCAGGCTCTGGCTGCAAGGGCTCTACCATTCGGGAGCCCTCGCCTAACGGCTGGCTTTTCCCATCACTGTCACATTGCTCTCGGGGTCCCAAGACTGTCCTCTCAGGCCTTTCTCGGGGAGGAGCCAGCTGGCCTGGGGGAGCACAGCTGGACTGAGAAACTGAGTGACTGTTCAAGCTCTGTAAACTGATAGAGATGCAGACATCTCCCACCTGTAGCCGATGGCAGGGCAGAGAGAAGAGCTGTGCAGTCCGCCCAGGGCTGCAGGAGGACCAACCCTGGCCATATACAAAGAAGGGGTGCTCGGGGGGCACCTCGATGCTCACTTTGCTCTGCTGCTCACCCACCACGAAATGCAGCATGACAAATCCAGGCCACTGGCTCTCCTGAATGTCCACGACTGTGCTAGAGTCAATCTTCAGCCCCCCGCTCACTTCGGCACTGCGCACAAAATCCTGGGTCTGGAGGTCCTCCACCCGCTTCAGCTCCCCTGTAGCCAGCTGGATGATGGCGCCTTTCATGAAATGGGAGGGCAAGTGGGAAGAGGTAAAGGGGGGTGGCGTTGACTCCTTGTCTGGGAAGGCGGCTCTGGCCTGCATGTCCAAACTTGACGCCACCAGGATCTCCGAGCCCATGGGTAGCAGGCTTGGGTCAGTTCCAGTGGGCACCAGGTTGCCATTGGCTACAACCATTGCTTTGGGTAAAGGTCTATGTTTCAGGGGCTCCTGATGGGATTGAGGGTAGAACCCTCGGGCCTGATTTTTCTCGGCCATCTCTGCTGCGTTCCTGGCTGACCCTCGCCCCTCACCCTGATGGTCGGGGTTATGATGGGACAGGTTGAGGGGGCTGGGCTCACCCTTCCTCTGAGCTGCCACCACACGATAGTCCTGAGAAGCTAAAGCACCAACCACCCGCTGGACCTCGAGGTCGGTGTCTGGGGTCCCTCGGTGTGCTGGCACTGCCACCTCTACCCGCGCAGTCTGAGAACCTGAAAACAACTGTCCATCCACCACACATTCTACCACTGGCACCAGTCCCTGGCCCTCACCCTTGCTGTTGGGGGAGTCGAGGGCTTCGCTTTCCCGTCTCACTAAATTTCTCTCTCGTTGTCTCTGTCCATTGGCAGCGGCTGCTTCCAGAGCAGACTGGCCCTCCTGAGGGGTAAGACCTGGGCTGGCACCTGCTGGAGGGGTTTCATGCATGGTGTACCCAGCAGGTAGCCTGGACATCTGATAATAAATGGGCATCCGGCCTGGAGCGAGGTCCAGTGGCTGAGTACTCGAGTGATGTGGCAACTGCCCAGGCGGGGAGGTGGCAGAGGGGGCTTTGTTGAACGAATGGGCCGGGGATGAAGCCTGGTGGGGGGGAGTGGCTCCTTCTGCCAGGAGCGAGGCATATGGCACAAAGTGTGGAAGGTGAGAGGTGGCGAGGTTGGCCGAAGGAGAAAGGAGGGGACTCGGTAGGAAATTAGGTGGCACAGCATAGGGAAGGCTATAAGGAGACCCGATAAACTGCAGAGAGGTGGACGGGAGCTGAGCATAGTGGATTGGGGGATAGTGGATTCCTGGATGTTGAATCAGTGAAGACGCTACATTAAATGTGGGGGGCAAGGGGCTCATGTTCACCACAGACGGGAGACCAGTTGGGGAGAAGGTGGCAGGTGGCACAGCCACCTTATACAGCATGCCATACTGGTCCACCGTCAGACCAGTGATGGCCTCAGCTCCATCACCCCCCAGGCTGACTCTGGCTCCTGCCTGGCTCTGCCCGGCCACCACCACCCCTCGGGACCATTCAGAGGCATCACTGGAGGGTGTGTGGTTAGTTGAGCAGCTGGTAGTTCTCCCCATATCCTCGCTGGTCACGGGGAGGTCTCGTTTCTTTGGTGGAAGGCATTCCTGACTCCTCTCATGAACAGGTTTCATATTGCTTTGTGGTGTTCCTGGAGCCTGGAAGGGGTCGGCTTGCTCCTTGGGGCATCAGAAGGGGCTTCTTTGTGGCTCCCCTGCACCCCTCTCTGCTGCTGGCTGGGGCGCCCACATCTGCTAGGGAACAAATCAGAGGCAAAGAAAAGTAACCTAGGGGTAAACCAAGTCAAAGGAAAGAGCAGGAACTGTGTCCACGCTGGAAGATGTAACAAAGGGGACTGCTGGAAAAAAAACGAGGAATGAGAAAGGAGCAGACAAGGATGCTACCCTTCTCGCTCATCCAGCCTAGGACATGAAAGAAACAATCACGGAAACCACAAAGAGCTACAAGGACAAGCATTCAACAATGCATAAATAACCTGTGGGCTCCACAACCCCAGGGAAACCGACAGCTTCATGATTAGCTGTTCCTCTGATGGGGACCTTGACTATTCTAAGCCTTTTCCCTTAAGGGGGATTTGAACACATGGTCTTTGCTGCTGGCTCCTTTTCCTAAGTTTCTCCTTTTGCCACTAAACACTACTGTGCTATCTTCTTTCCTGAACATATGACCTCATCCTTGCTTCCTTTCCCCAGCCCAATTTGGGTTATTATCTCACCTATCCGCATCCCCCCAGCCCAGGCCTGCCTAAACTCTCATCCTCCTTTGCCTCATATCACCACTACCCCAAGAACCCAGGGGTCAGTCAATAGGTCCTGAGGTCTGCGCGTCTTGTTTTTTTTTTTAAAACGTTGTTCCCTAAACATGTTATGAAAGTATCGTCTTCACCCCATGAAATACTACATTCAAACTTGGGCCCTATGGGGAGGGTGACTGTACTGGTGGTTTCTACAGTTTATTTATTTCTTCTCTCCAAAGGGCAACAAAACTCTTCTGACCTCACATAGACTTTGTGTTCCCTAGTTTGGCAAGACTTCTTTTCTTCCCATTGACCACCTTCAATTTGCCTTCTTCATGCATTCCCTTTCTTTTTTCTTTTGCCAATGGCTCCTTTTCCATTGTAGGTCTGCTCTACGCACCACTTCTTAAAATTCTGGTTCTATTCCTCCAAACACGCCTGTTTATTGCTATCTCAGGTCTATATGATTCATAAGAAAGTTCTCTCTCCCCTTTCTCTATCACCTTTCACACATGCTTTTGTCCATTTTCATAAAGTATCTTTTTGGTCTGAACATTTAAACACATACGAAATCTGTCACCTATTTCTTCCTATCAGGCTTCAGTTCTTTGGATCTGAAATGAGATTTCTATGATATTACACTCTGTTCTGTTTTTCCACTGCTGAATTCCAGATGTTTTTCCACAACAAGGTATCCAAAGCGCCTGTATTACCTGAGCTTCCAGTGGTGCTTCTGAGCAGCTGTAATAAGAAGCAGTGTCCTCCCCACTGGCTTGGGAGCCTATAGGAGACACAAATAGGAACAGAGTAAGCAGGAACCTAGCCTCTGATCTTCCCCAGGATCATCAAGAAAGGTAATTCCAAAACCACAAAGACATTAAAGTCCAGGAGTCCCTGCCTCCTACTCTTCTCCAGAGGTAACAACACATTAAATTCTAATATGTAGGAAGACATCTCTGGAAAAAAATTTCCATGTGTCAAACTTCATTGTTTTCCTTAACATCATATTCTTCGTTCTCTACCTGTACCTATTCCCCAAAGGTTAAATTTACTTCCAATCCCAATTTCAGGTAAATGCACAAATAAAAGTGGAAGACTCAACATTGTCCCCATGTGAACAAAGGGAAGCAGGAAATATCAGCCTCACGGATTTCACTTTTATTCAGGGCTGATGAAAACACAGATGTGGTGGTTATTTAAATGAGATAAGAGGCACTAGAGGAAAAAGAACAATTATTTATGTTTCTGGGGCAGAAAAAGAGGTCAAGGGGGAGTCACTCAAAGGGAAGCCTTATTAGCAGATTTCCAGGGTAAAAAAACAGGCTCGTGTGTGTGTGTGTGTAAAATTTTCTAAGTGACAACTTTGTACCACGTGCTGAATCAGGTGTGACAGAAACTGAAAACATTCCCTTCGTCCTCATGTAGCCTACCAGTGGGAAACAAAACTCATGCTAAACTGTCAATATCTGAATCTACACATGCCAGAAACGTTAAGCACTGAAGATCAGAGCCTTAATCTCTAAAAACAGAGAAGTACTACTGACCAGTACTCAGAGAAACTACTACCCACTGTGCTGTCCAAGTCCTAAAGAACACTGCAAGCCCCAAACCAAACTGAAGACACTTCTCTCTTAAGATCAGCAAGGTGCAGATGTACAAAAAGAAAAAAGTGACAAGATAGGAAAACAAGGTGGAAAGACAAATTCTTGGTTCCATAAACACAAATTTACACAGTGGGCACAAGTCTTGCATCCCTTCTTTGCCAGCAGTTCCAGTGACTGAAAAGCAGTTAGATTTCTCTCTCATTCCCAACAGAAAATGGGGTCACAACTTCAATTTCAGAATGATACTTGCTTCTCACAACTAAAGCATTAAAGAAAACCTGCCTCTAGGTCACAGAGGGGTTAGCCAAACACAGGCTAATAAAGGACTGAAAGAGGCAAAAGGTCTGCAGGAATAACAAAGAGCCAAGCCTGTGCACCAGGTTCCCACAACGCAAAACACATTTCGGAATCTGAAACTTCGGCCTCTGAAGAGGCTCAACGAGGATTTCTCCAGGGCAAGACGCAGCTTGTGACCCCAACCGAGCTAACGGGAAAGGAGGACCATTCCGGAGAGCTGCCAGCGCTGGCAGCACAGCCCGGAATCAAGAGGGTGAATCCAGCCTCAGACTCGAATTCGCTGAGGGCGAGAGGTGCGCCCGCCAGAAAGACAGGAGCTTAGGAGACAGGGGTTATGGCTTCCCTTGATCCCGCAATCCTTGCCCCAAAAGGGGTAGGGCCCGAAATTGGAAACTCTGTATTTAGAGAGTGGGGGGTCGACCTTTCAAGCAGAGGGGTAAGGGCGAGGCCCCGCAGGCGCTGCTTCCTTGTTTGGGGGCCCCTTCCCGCCCCGAGGACTCGGACACCCCGGCCCGCCAGGACACAGTCGCGGGGGAGCAGGAACCTGAGGCCTCTCTCTGGGCCGGGCCGGTGAGAAGCGATCGGGGGTCTAGGCGCGGCCTCTTTCGCTCCCTCGGTCCGCGGGGCAACGGGCTCTGGGGGGCCACTTCCTCCAGAGCTCCGAGCCCAGGCCTGCTTGGCCCCAGTGAGGCCGACTCGGCGTCCTCCACTCCCGGCGACACTCACCGGCCCATCTCACGGCGCTCCCCGGGCTCCTCCCGCTGGTCCCGGAGCCGCCGCAACGGCGGCCGCCGCCATCCCCGGCCCCGGAGCCGCCCCACACCCAACGCCCCCCCAGACGGGCGCCCGAAGATGGCGTCAAGCGCGTACCGCCCCCGGCGCGGGGAGATTGCGTCACGGCCCAGGGCCGGAGAGCGACGCCCAGGAGTACCCGGGAGAGGACTGTGCAGGCTGTCCGACCGTCGCCCCCAGCGCCCCCCTCTGGTGGGAAAACGAACTCCTCTCCCTGGGGCCGGGTCACGTAAATAGGACTGGGCCCGGCCCCCTCACCCTGACCCCACAAGGACCCTGATATCTGTCTACTCCAGTAAATTCTGGGGGTTCCCAAACACAGCCCTGAGGCGTGGCCATCATTTCCTGGACTTCGGGACCTGACTTTGTGAAGACTTGTTTTGGGAACCTCGGAGAGCTCCGAGGCGACCCCGGCCCAGGAGGGTAATGAGATCCCCCTAGAAACCCAGGATGGAGATGGAGCTCTTCAAGAGTTAAGAAATGGCTCTGAGGGGGATGAGAATGGGCCGGAACCAGGATCTAGGGGAAAGTGAAGCTAGTGTCTTGAAAGTCTGTGAGGAATGAGAGGATGGGGGTTAGTACAGTGGGAGGCAGCTTAGTTTAGAGGGGAGAGGGCTTGACTACTTGATGAACTATGAGGTCACCATTCATTGCCAATAAACTAGTCGACTTTATAGTAATATGAACATCTGATTAACTTAAATGAAAAAAGGGAATTCCCTGGCGGTCCAGTGGTTAGGACCCGGCGCTTTCACTGCTGGTGCCAGGTTCAATCCCTGATCAGGGAACTAAAATTCCACATCCCTGCAAGCCCCACAGCTCAGCCAAAATAGAAGAAAAAAAAAAAAAAAGCTAAGTGAAAAAAAAATGAACACCAATTGAATTTATGCTTTGATTACAACTATGTAAAAAAGTAGTTCTGCATACAGACAAAAACTGAACTGAGAAAAAAGTAACTTTAACTATTGGAGAGATTGGATTCTGAGCAGATTTTTCCCTTTTCAGTTTCTGCAAACTTTGTTCAATAAATAATCATTGATTTTTGTTTGATTTTGAAAGTACTACTGGCTGGGCTCTAGCTATCCAGCCTTTGGAAAATCATTTTACTACTTTATACTTGGGTTTCCACTTCTGTGAAATGAGGAACTTGAACTGAATGAAGGGGTGGGGGTGAAATGTAGATAGGAGAGCTCTCAAAACATTTTAAGTGAAAAAATAAGCAGATATATACAGTGTGAGATCACGTATTTGTTGTTAAAAGACATGTAATGTTACAGTTGCATATATTTATGTATTTGTACAGAAAAGGAGTGGAAGGATATGTAACAACTAGCTAACATTTGTTATCTCGGGAGAGGCAAGTGGAATTGGGTGGTGGCCAAGAGGAACAAAAGAGACTTATGTTACTGTTTGGATTTTTTAATGAGAATATTACCTTAGAAATACTAAAATGAGTAAGTTAAAATACAAATAAAGTATATGATCTCTAAGATTCTTTCTAGAGAATGCTTAGACCTCAACTTTGATATTTTCTCACTTGGGTGGGAACAGAGAATTATCAAAATTATTGAACACCACACACACAGACACACACACCTTGCACCAGTGGGTAAAATATAGTGACACTACTGATTTGTAGCCATCTAAATCAATAGAGAACTTTGCTTTGTGAATATTAATATTATTCATGACAGTTGTCGTCTCAGTTTGGCCAAGAAGGAAGTCCTGTGGTCGTTCAGTGGCCCCATTTTAGTACTAACTGGCAGAATGGTTTCTAGTTCATTGCTTAGCTCACTAAACCGGCATTAAAACTGCCAAGATAGAGACCATCCAGGTGTATTCAAGGATAACCAGTTTCTCCCAGATCAAGATACACCCTCAGAGAGCTGGTTTTCAGGTAAAGTTGAAAGAGCAGACACTGGTAGATGCAAACAAAAAGTTTTTTGGCTACCAGACATTAACATAATGACTTGGTGCAAAGGTGTGTCTAATTTTTTTTAAAAAAGGATGTTCTGATTGGTGAAACACTGGTGATTCCCTGGTTTGGTGCTGCAGTCCCAAAAGGGTGGGTCATAGCTGCTGTATCCTCTTCTAGAATTCTTTACTGCAAGCCATCCTCATGTCTTTGGTTGTACATATTGATGGTAGGAAGCCCCATAGTGACAGTTTGACAGGAATGTTAGTGATAAGTAAACTAATACAGTTTTAAATTTAAGATACTTAAATAACCAAAAGTTACCTCACTTCTCTAAAAATCTGTATTATTCTCTGGAATATGGACAATTCCCTATTAAAGTTTTTTATATTAAGTCAACTCAGGGTTTTAAAAACTGTAATTGGCTCAATAAATAGTCATTGAATGAAATTTCACAAAGATATCCCCAAATGGGAGACTTCCCTTGCTAATTCTTTTGCTCTCATTTCCTTATTTCTATTCTCATCTATTTCGCCTATTGGCTGTTTTCAGTCTCATCTGAAAATCCTTCATTTTCTTTTTTTTTTTTTTTTTTTTTTTAAATTTTTTTTTTTTTTTTTATAGCTACTTTATTTATTTATTTCTTTATTTTTGGCTGTGTTGGGTCTTCGGTTCGTGCGAGGGCTTTCTCTGGTTACGGCAAGTGGGGGCCACTCTTCATCGCGGTGCAGGGACCGCTCTTCATCGCGGTGCGCGGGCCTCTCACTATCGCGGCCCCTCCTGTTGCGGGGCACAGGCTCCAGACGCGCAGGCTCAGTAGTTGTGGCTCACGGGCCCAGCTGCTCCGTGGCATGTGGGATCTTCCCAGACCAGGGCTCGAACCCGTGTCCCCTGCATTAGCAGGCAGATTCTCAACCACTGCGCCACCAGGGAAGCCCCTGAAAATCCTTCATTTTCTTTCACAGTTTTTTTTTCTTAAATTTCGACAGAATTTTAAGAACTGATAAAGTGAAAAGAGATTTTTAAAAGGTATTTGGGACATTTCGGGACTGAAAAATTAAATTTTAGTCTGCTTTGTCCACCTCTTCCATTTCCCTGGATTCCTATTAAATTTCTTTGATGTGTGTAGGTTGAATTTGTATGATGAGAGAGCTTGAGCTACTCTGCTGGACAGAAAATAACAAGGACAAAACCCTGCCATGCTAGTTACTCTCCTTAAAAGCAAGCAGGAGTTTCAGACCAGCTCTATGTTTGCTTAGTTCCTAGTTGGTGATTTTTCTAGACATGTAGTACAGGCAGGGTAAGCTCAGACAACTATCCCAACTTTTTTTGACATTAAGGGATCAAACCAGAGAGAAGTGCTGTTAACTTGGGAAACCATGTGTGTCATAAGAGGAGTAGGTGGCTTTTTTCATACTGTCATGTCTTCCTGCTTGTATGCTTTAGCATGCCAAGGTATCATTTTAGAAAAGGAACTTTTATCTTTATATTATTATTTTTTAAATTTTTATTATTATTTATTTTTGGTTGCGTTGGGTCTTTGCTGCTGTGCATGGGCTTTCTCTAGTTGCAGTGAGCAGGGGCTACTCTTTGTTGCGGTGCACAGGCTTCTCATTGCGGTGGCTTCTCGTTGCAGAGCACGGGCTCTAGGCGCCAGGGCTTCAGGAGTTGTGGCTCACAGGCTTAGTTGCTCCGTGGCACGTGGGATCTTCCCGGACCAGGGCTCGAACCCGTGTCCCCTGCACTGGCAGGCGGATTCTTAACCACTGCGCCACCAGGGAAGCCCCTGGAACTTTTATCTTTAGATCCAATGGCAGAAACAACAACTAATCTCAAGCATACATTGAAATTATAGAAATCCTTAGCAGATTTAGCTTTCCCTAGAAACGTGTTGGTTCCTGGTATTAAACTATTTTTCAAAAGTTTTCTAGCTGGCCAAATGTAGGAATGTGCAATTTTCAAGCTTCTGTTTTATCTACTTCTCTGTGTTCTCATTTGCACATGCTTTTAACGTTATGCAACCTCTCCAGATTCCAATGGGGATTTCCCTTTCAAATTCATAAATATTTTATTTAAAAGGAGGTTTTAAAATTTCTCCGTAAGTGACTATTATGTTCGTTGGGGAGGGGAATCTCCCTCTGTTGTCTACTTCCTCAGACACTTGCCAAAGACTTTCATTTTTGTCAGAAACTTCCTGCAGAACTCTCAAAAGTTGCAGTAAAAACACTGACAATTGGAATAAACTGAAGGAGATCTAACCCTTATTTGAATCACAAGGGTTGTATCTGGGGAATTGGTCCACAGAGAAACAAGTGTATTAAGGCCAGTACTAAGCAGCCAGGAATTCCTTACACGGGATTTGTTGAATAAATAAAGTGGGTGTGGGAAAAATTAGAGCCTCTGATAACTCTCTCTTTGGCTGGGGAACTTCTCAGCAAGGTGATTTGCGAGCTGCTGTGCCTTGTGGTGAAATCATTTCAGCTCTTCCTTCAAAGCTGATCCCCTTTGCGTCAACTTGCAACGGGTTGTCAATCGCTTAAAATTCCTGGAAAAAAAAGATAAATGAGTAAATTCTCCAGGCAGCACAGCAAGCTGCCTCTCAGATTCCTGTGCAATCCTCTGTGCCACCACCTCCCAGCCCCATGACATATCTTCTAAGACCTTACTTAGCAACTCTGGAATTTAAAGGAGTGTTTCTGAATTGTGGGAATGATTATTATAGTGATCAAATCATTTTAAAGTTTCCAAACACAGTTCTGTATCTTGACATTCTGTATCTTGACAGTTCTGTGTCAATACCAGTATCTTGGTTTTGCAAGCTATTACCACCAGGGAAAACTGGGTAAAGGGTACCCTGGGTTGTTCTGTATTACTTCTTACAAGCTGCATGTGAATCTACAATTATCTCAAAATAAAAAGTTTAATTTTAAAAGAGGTTTCTAGGGAATTCCCTGGCAGCCCAATGGTTAGGACTCCGTGCTTCCACTGCAGGGGGCACGGGTTCTATCCCTGCTCAAGGAACTAAGATCCTGAGTGCTGCCCGGTGTGGCCCCCCCCCCCAAAAAAAAGAAAGAAAGAAAGGAAAAGTCTCCAAAGGTTTAAATTGTAGCATTATGTCCAAATTACTGGACTTCTCTCCACCAAAGCATAGAACTTTATCTAGCCAAGCCTTTTTAGATGTGCAGTAGCTATTAAGTTTGAGCTCCCGGGCAAATTTTTCTGAAAGAGCTTCCTTAGCTTTTTTCAAACACACACAAAAAATGCTATTTCTTCTATCACATGACAGCTCAAGTAGTGTTATACCCATGAGCAGGAGTAGTAGCTGATGATTGTTGTCTTCTTTCTATAAGTCCAACTTATTTTACATTGCCTTTTTCTCTTTCCTTATTCCAATGGATCACATGTGTGATGGACCCCTCAATAAACTGAGAAACATGATCTCTGATTATGATGAGGGTTCAGGTGAAATAAGTATTGCATATAAACAGTTTTCCTAGTGCTCTGTAAATAGCACTATTTATTATTGAATTACTATAGCCTATTAGATTATAGAAGTAGAGAGGCAGATGTTACCCAAACTTCCAAACTGATTTTTGGGCATTCTTTAGCCAAATCTTGCAGAGGGTGTTTGGGCATTACTTAGATAACAGGAGCCTAAGGAAAGTACCCCAAACAAATGAAATTTAGGGGAAACCAGTGGTACCCATTATGGTTACCATGAACAAAGAGGATGACATTGATGGTGTACATAGAACTTGTGAATTTTTTTTTAATTTTTTATTTATTTATTTATATTTATTTTTGGCTGTGTTGGGTCTTCGTTTCTGTGCGAGGGCTCTCTCTAGTTGCGGCGAGCGGGGGCCACTCTTCATCGCGGTGCGCGGGCCTCTCACTGTCGCGCCCTCTCGTTGCTGAGCACAGGCTCCAGACGCGCAGGCTCAGTAGCTGTGGCTCACAGGCCTAGTTGCTCCGCAGCATGTGGGATCTTACCAGACCAGGGCTCGAACCCGTGTTCCCTGCATTGGCAGGCAGATTCTCAACCACTGCACCACCAGGGAAGCCCCAGAACTTGTGAATTTTAAATTGCATGCCCATGTGTTCTTTTATTAGATTTTGACAATCAGTGATACATATTATTATTCAGATACATTTTATCCTCTCTTTACAAATAGAGAGATTTAAACATGGAATGCCTGAGTGATTTGAGATAAATAAAGCTAATGAGTGCTGTCTTACCTAAATATATTCTTTTTTAAAGGGAGATAATAATCTTGACCTTCTATCACTCCAGGGTTCTATTTGTAATACAGACTATAACCTGGGCACCCAATAAATGTTTTCCAATATTAGCACTTGTGTAACAACAGTTCAGCATTTATCTGAAACAGTCCAGTTTTACTGTGATTTCTCTTCTCTGTGATGTCCAGGGCAAAGGCCATTTTCGTACTTTGAACTTAGCGAAGCAACCTTCCAAGTACTGAGCTTTGCATTTATTTCAGATTCAAATGCAGTCTCAAGTCAAGATTTTTTGCAGTGACAGAGTAACTCTTTCTATTCATGATTAGAAGGTGAGCATCACTTTTAGGGTATAGTAGACAGGCAGAGTGTATGATTTGCAGGCTCAGGTTTCCCTGAGTCATGAAAAGCCCATTTCCCCAGGCTCAGTCATCAGTTGATAGCTCAAGGTAGTAAGACTTCCCTTATCTCGGTGGATTAATCTGGGACAGGTTACATTTGTTACATCTCCAACATGACTCGACTTGTTCATTCTATGGCATAATGTGGTGGAAAAGCATAGGAATTTGCAGCCTGAAGATTTAGTTTTGAGTTCCAATTTGACCAGTTACTCCTAGTCATGTGAACATGGGCAAGCCATTTAATCTCTCAGAATCCCAATTTTTCTCAGCTGTAAAATGCAGATAACATGGAAACCTCACACAGGTGTTACTCAGATCAAATGGAACTGTATATAAGAAAACATTTTTTAAAATGCAAACCATGACATGCACTCTCATTTTGAAAATAACTACTCTTTTTATTACAAAAATAATAAATGTTCAGTATGGAACATTTTAGAACATAAAAGTAACCTGAAGGGGGCTTCCCTGGTGGCGCAGTGGTTGAGAATCTGCCTGCTAATGCAGGGGACACGGGTTCGAGCCCTGGTCTGGGAAGATCCCACATGCCACGGAGCAACTGGGCCCGTGAGCCACAATTGCTGAGCCTGCGCGTCTGGAGCCTGTGCCCCGCAACGGGAGGGGCCGCGATAGAGAAAGGCCCGCGCACCGCGATGAAGAGCGGTCCCCGCACCGCGATGAAGAGTGGCCCCCGCTTGCCGCAACTGGAGAAAGCCCTCGCACGAACCGAAGACCCAATACAGACAAAAATAATAAACAAATAAATAAATAAATAAAAAAGAAAATCCTTTAAAAAAAAAAAAAAAAAAAAAAAGTAACCTGAAAGGATAAAATAAAGATCACCTGTTGAAGGACCACCACCCACCCACCCCCACCCCACCCCCCGCCAGAGCAGTGGTTCACAACCTGTAACAGGTGTCAGAATCCGGAGGGCTTCTTCAAACATAGATCGCTGGGCTCCACTTTCAGTTTCTGATTTAGTATTTATTTCTGGGGTGGGCCCACGACTCTTCATTTCTAACAAGTTCCCAGGCGATGCTGATGTTGCTGATCTAGGGCTTATGCTTTGATAAAGACCAATCTAGAACTTCCCTGGCAGTCCAGTGGTTAAGACTCTGTGCTCCCAACGCAGGGCACGGGTTTGATCCCTGGTTGCAGAAGATACTGCATGCCAAGAAAAAAAAAAAAAAGATAATGACAAACCTAGTTCAAAACACTGATAACTTTATGCACATATGGTATATCTTGTATATTTTAAAAAATTATTTATTTATTAAAAAAAAAATTTTTTTTTTGACCGCGCTGTGCGACTTGTGGGATCTCAGTTCCCCGACCAGGGATTCAACCTGGGCCACGGCAGTGAAAGCCCGGAATCCTAACCACTAGGCCACCAGGGAATTCCCTGTCTTTTTAAAATAAAAACATTATTTCACACTATCGTGTAACCTGCCTGATTTATTCAACAAACTCCTCTTTTCCCATTCATTTTTCCATATGCATACTTTGTGCTGCAGCTGAGCAGGCCCAGAAAACAAGGAAGGAAGTGGCTGACCACCCGGCTGCTGTGAAAGATGAACGAGCTGGGATCTGAATGGAACACGTTATTGGAGAAGACTACCTCGTGGAGGCCGTGGAGATTCTGGAGCTGTACTGTGACCTGCTGCTGGCTCAGTTTAGCTTGATCCAGGCCACAAAGTGAGACCTATTGAACTTGCATCATTTGCAGGCTCAAAGGAATGACAAGGAATCCCTGCCACCTAGCGAGGGAGGGGGTGGGCTCTACCTTGTCGGGACTTTGTCAAAGAACACTGTCTCTACTTAATAGAGAACTAGTCCTGCTTGACAAGAATATGTCAGTCCACAGAGCCATTTTTAAAACCAAATAGTTGTATTTTTCCCTCTGAGCTGTAAAGATGTAGCATAAATGTGTAGAAAAGTTGGGAAATACAAAAAAGAGTCCATAATCACCAAATCTGGAGGTAAGAATTTTAGTATATTCCTTTCAGTCTATATGTCTGTATGTATCTATGTGTGTGTATATATACTAATATATACATATAGGTTTGTATTCTAATTTAAGTTTTAAAAAATTTTTTATTTAACATTATATTTTGAGTATTGTCCGTGGGGAAAGAGGGAAACATAAAACCCTGATATTTTTATGTTTCCTTCAGGGAACTGGATTCTGGTCTGTCTGAATCTGTATCTACTAATCTGGGTAGCTTCTCACCTCCAGTCAGAGATGCCTGAGTTGAAAATAGTTGTTTGACTGTTTTTAACTGCCTGTGTCATGACGTAGGTGAGGGTATCACTAGTGTTACTTGCTTGGTGTTTTAGGATTAATTGGGGGATCCTTTTTTCTCCTAAGGGTTAACCAAAGAAATATTTTCTTCTGTTGGTCTTTAAGTGAAAAATACTTTTTTTTTTAAAATGGCAATGGCAACAAATAAAACAAAATAAAACAAAACTTGAAACTGGGGGGGCTTCCCTGGTGGTGCAGTGGTTAAGAATCCACCTGCCAATGCAGGGGACACAGGTTCAAGCCCTGGTCTGGAAAGATCCCACATGCGCGGAGCAACTAAGCTCGTGCACCACAGCTACTGAGCCCGTGTGCCACAACTACTGAAGCCCATGAGCCTAGAGCTTGTGCTCTGCAACAAGAGAAGCCACCGCAATAAGAAGCCCACGCACCGCAACGAAGAGTAGTCCCCGCTCGCCACAACTAGAGGAAGCCCGCGCCCAGCAACGAAGACCCAACGCAGCCAAAAATAGGTAAATAAATAAATTTATAAAAAAACAAAAAACTTGAAACTGGGTTTCTTTTTCTTTTTTTTTTTTTGAAACTGGGTTTCTTTTGTGAGGGTTGGGGTGTTATAATTTATCAGGTGTTTAGAAATAGAGGTTTTAAGTTTCACATTTATCAGATACTTAAAAGCAAGGCACTTGTTTTATTGTTATTGTTGTTTTGAAGCTAAAAGAACATAATTCCAATGAGGTAACATGAAATTGGTTTTGCTATTTTGGTGGTTCTTCATCTAAAGCAAATTTGCCATAACCTGATGAATTTTGCCTTTATTTCTTTCTTGGTGATGGTTTGCTGCAGGTATCTAATTGGCTGTGGAAGAAGTACAGCTGAGAATTATGGTCAGCTGTGTCAAAGCAATGAGATTGGAAGTGTCAGCTCTTGGGTAGTACCATTTCCAGAGACACACATTATTTTTTAAACCAAGAAGTCTGGGAAAAGCAAATATGAGCAAACTCAGAACATATAATTTTGTGCAGACTGAAAGATGTTTAGAAATAAGTTTTGCATTAGAGGCAGCACAACTTTAAATAAAGCTTTTGGAGTAGAAAACTCAGATCTTTATCAAAAAGCTAGAGTCAAGAAAACTGAGCTGATTTCTTTACCAAGAAAGCATACATTTTCCTAAATGTAACTGGCCTAGTAATATGAAGGAAGTTAATCCAACTTAGAAGTTTCAACTTTTGAACATCTTAATCATGACCACATACATAATTCAGACAGACATTCAGCTGGGACACGGGGATGTGGCCACAATAGCTGTTTCAGGCTGGTGGGCACTCTCATCATTCAGGGTGTCCATTCTGATTGGATAGTGCCTTGTTGAATATGTTGACTATTACCTCTGACATAATTCAAAATGTTTATCCTGAAATCAGAATTCTTACCTCTAAATACTTTTTCTTGTGTTTATATTCTTCCTCTTATTCTACTTGGTTCCTTTGCCCTAGGACAAGGCTGTCTTATGATACAAGCAGGGCCCCTCCTTGTTGTTGCTAAATTATACATCTTTTAAAAATTATACATCTTGGGCCTTCCCTGGTGGTTAAGAATCCGCCTTCCAACGCAGGGGACGCGGGTTTGATCCCTGGTCAGGGAACTAAGATCCCACATGCCACGGGGCAACTAAGCCCGCGCGCCACAACTACTGAGCCCGCGTGCTCTGGAGCCTGTGCACCACACCTAGAGAGAAGCCCGGGCGCCACAACAAAAGACCCCGCATGCCACAACTAAGACCCGACACAGCCAAATAAATAATAAATAAAAAATAAAATAAAAACAAAAATTATACATCTTACATAACAGAGACTAGAAAAATGAAGTACTATGATTCAAAATTGAAAGACCACTTAAACTCTTTTTGTTTCTTATGCTCTTTATTTTGCAGCTAATGTGTAAATTGAACGTGAACACTCTACCCCAGGTTCTAGTGGAACAGTACCTGATAGAAATGGCTAAGAACTATAATGGCCCGTATAAATCCAAAGCAACCTTTATGGTCAGTACTTTTAAGAAGAGAGAATTGACTTAAAGCAAAGATTCTTACCATGCACCAGAAGATTTTTTTTTTAACTTAGGTATGTGGCTTCCAGAGTAGCTCTGGCAGGATTGTAAACAGGTGACATCTGCACCTTTTCTCCACCCACATACTTTTTCTAGCAGAGCTGGACTTCTGTGGTCAGATGACCCTTTTAAGTTATTAGCAATAGAGTGGAAAACAAAGATGAAGTTACCTAGTGTTATACCTAGAAGCGTATAAAATGTTTTTAGTTCTTAAGATCTCAGCTTTATCTGACGGTTATTTTGCATTTTAATAAAGAGCTCTTGGAATAAAGGCTACAAGATCCAAAGGCACAAGGCACCATCATTTAGCCTTGTTTCACAGTTTGAGTTCAGTAGTGAAACAACCCATATTCAGATCCTAGCTCCACCATTTATTAACTGTGAGACTTCAGGCAAGTGACTTATCCTCTCAAAGACTCCGTTCTCTGGACTGTAAGAAGGGGGTTAATAAGAGTTAAGAGTTATTAACAAATCTCATAAATATGTTGAGATGATTAAATGAGCTAATATGTATAAGGAATTTATATGCAGTACCTGGCACATAGCAAACATAATCAAGTTTTGCTTTTCATCCTCATCATTATCACAGAGGATGGATGAAGCTTCCAAAAGTGGTCATGAATTATTTTAGGGCAAGAGAAATTTCTCCCTAACGCCCTCAAATTGGCAGCATGTACCATGTTGGATTGTGATTAAAGGGCACACCTGTCTTTTCTGATGCTTTGCTCTTGATGGTTTCCTGAAAGGGACTCTTTTTTTCTTTTCCAAAGAATATGTGGTTTGTTGAAAAATGACATGTTGTAAAAAAAATGTAGACAATACAGAAAGGGACTAAGAAGAAGTAAAAGCCACATGAAATGCCACCAGAGTTGTGCCTAAGAGCTCAGTCTCTGGACCACTTCTTCTTCCCTATTCTCTAGGTGATTTCATCCAACATTGTAGTTTTTAATCCCATCTTTGTGGTGAGGACTTCCACATGTTTATCACTAGCTAAGGCCTCTAGGCTGATATGAACTCCAGGCTGATGCATTCACCTGCCTTTTTTTTTTTTAATTAATTAATTTATTTATTTTTTGGCTGTGTTGGGTCTTCGTTTCTGTGCGTGGGCTCTCTCTAGTTGCGGCGAGCGGGGGCCACTCTTCATCGCGGTGCGCGGGCCTCTCACTGTCGCGGCCTCTCTTGTTGCAGAGCACAGGCTCCAGATGCGCAGGCTCAGTAATTGTGGCTCACGGGCCCAGTTGCTCCGCGGCATGTGGGATCCTCCCAGACCAGGGCTCGAACCCGTGTCCTCTGCATTGGCAGGCGGATTCTCAACCACTGCGCCACCAGGGAGGCCCGTCATCTGCCTTTTTTCTTCTTCTTCTTTTTGGCCATGCAGCACAGCCCGCGGGATCTTAGTTCCCCGACCAGGGATGGAACCCGCGCCCCCTGCATTGGAAGTGCGGGAGTCTTAACCACTGGACCGCCAGGGAAGTCCCTCGCCTGCCTTCTTGATATCTTCACTAGGATGTTTCAGATGCAGCTCAAACTTACCATGTCCAAAAGTGCTCTCACCCTTTCCAAGAATGTACTCATTCTATAGTTAGTGGTAATTCTATGCTAGGGGAAAATCTTGATATCTTCCCTTTCTCTCAGCCCTTAGCCCAACCAATCTTCAACGAATCCCAGTTACTCTACCTTCCAGAATTCTGTCACTTCTCACCATCTCCACTGACAGTACCACGATCTAACCTGCAATAGTCTCTGGTCTGGATGATTGCAGTACCCTCTTAACTGGTTTTTCTGCTTCTACCCCTTTTCCCCATTAACTGATGTACAATGCAGCAGTCAGAGATCTGGTTAGTACGTAGGTCAGATCATGTAACACCTCTGCTTTTAAAACTCTCCAATGGCTTTTTATTTCACTTAGGATAATAGGCAACGGCTTTCCTATGACTGAGGAGGCCACCCACACCTACTCTCACCTCTTCTCTCTCACCTCATTCCCTCTACTCTCCACTTGTTTACTCTGCCTCAGCCGCACTGGCCTCCTCGTGCTTCTTCAAACACACACCTGCTCCCTCCTCAGGACCTTTGTACTTTGGGACTCTGTGTTCTCTAGCTCTCCTCCTGGTCCCTCCCTCACTTTCTTCAGGTCTGTATTTGAATGTTCTCTTCTCTGCAAAGCCCTTCCCAGCTACCTTCTCTTCCCTCTTCACTGTTTTATATTTTTTCTCTATCAATCTTATCTCTATCTAACACACTGTTATCGTTCACTTAGTGATCTTGTTTCTTATCTGTCTCTCCCCCTGCAATATCAGATCCACGAGGACAGGGACTTTTGTCTGTTTTGTTCACTGTGGCATTCCCAGCACTATGCCTGGTTTATATTACAAGGTCAATAGATTTTGTCAAATGAACAGATACATCCAGAGTTTACCACTGCTTAAAGTATGATAAACTTTCTTGTAGACATATCTATGCATATTGACATCTAGCTCTTTTTTTTGACATCTAGCTCTTAATCACTGGTGTACCACAGTGTCTGACCTCATAAGCACTCAAAACACAGCCACTGAAACAGAGAGAAAGAAGAAGTATGTGGGCCAGAAAGCCTGAAGTTTGCTGTAACTGTCATTGACTTACCCTGGACTCTAAACTTCATGAGGGCAGAAACCATGTGTCCTTGCTCGCTGTTTCTTCCCCCGGGTTTCCAAGAGTGCTTGGAGTGTAGTAGGTATGCAGTGAACAAATGTGTAGTAAATTGAGAAGCCAATGTGATTCTTGCCTCAGGCTGAAGCCCCAGCAGGCCTGGTTAATACTGAATTCACCAAGGATGTCAAGAAAAGTGCTCTTTGCAGAGGAGGTGGAACTGTAGCAGGAATGGGTGATCCACTTGGGGCATCGCCAGTATTAGCAGCAGGGCCCTCACCTGTGTCATCTCCAGCCCCTTATTTCTCATCCCTTTCTCCTGAAAGACAGGTCAGTATGGTTAGAGAAACTGAATCTGGAATGGGACTCCAAGCAGCGCTAGAACGTATTTCTAAATGGGCTTTTGAATAGTAAAATGATCTTTGTGAAGTTTTTTTTTAAGGCCAGGGAGCATATTTGCAATCATTTAGCTGATATTTGATGTGTTTTTATGATGAATTCATGAGAAAATAGGGCTATAGTCTTATATCTACCTCTTGACAATACCACAGTATAGACTGCAAAGAACATTTTTAAGAGCTGGTCAATTTTGAAAGTCTTTAATGTGTAGTGATTTAGAGTAGATATATTTAATTACTATGTAGTGAAAACAATTTTCTCTTATGTTGAAAATAGTATAAAAATCTCATAACTTTGTGTACATAATTCTGGAGAAGTCAAAAAAAAAACACTAAAGAACCGTATGCATTAATTATTTTTACTCTTTGTTCCTTCGGTATGAAGTAAAGAGAAATTGTTTTATTCTTTTCGCCTTGCTAAGCATTTCTGACCTCGTGAAGCTCTTTTTTAAAAGATTTTATATTTCAGACATAATTTTTTTTTAATTTATTTTTGGCTGCGTTGGGTCTTCGTTGCTGTGCGTGGGCTTTCTCTAGTTCCGGCGAGCGGGGGCTACTCTTCGTTGCGGTGCGCGGGCTTCTCATTGCGGTGGTTTCTCTTGTTGTGGAGCACGGGCTCTAGGCGCGCGGGGTTCAGTAGTTGTGACACGTGGGGTCAGTAGTTGTGGTTCGCGGGCTCTAGAGTGCAGGCTCAGTAGTTGTGGCGCACAGGCTTAGTTGCTCCGCAGCATGTGGGATCTTCCGGACCAGGGCTCCAACCCATGTCCCCTGCCTTGGCAGGCGGATTCGTAACCACTGCGCCACCAGGGAAGCCCTCAGACATAATTTGACTCTGATTTTCCTTGCTGAAATTTTTGTCTGAACCACCTTGTGTATTGCTCAGCTTCTAGGAATTCAAGTCCTCTGCTCAAAAATAAAACAAAGAAAACTTTATTGTGAAAAATTTAAACATATACAAAATTAGAGCGAATAATATAATGAACTTTCATGTAATCATCCCTCAGTTTCAACAGTTATCAATATTGTGCTGCTTTTATTTCATCTACCTATCTCCCTCTTTTTTTTTTTTTTTGAGAGAGAAGGAATTTAAAGTAAATCTCAAACATTATGCCTATAATTTCATCTGTAAATACTTCAGTATATATGTGTAACACATACCCTTTACTTTCATAATATAAAACAATGTCATAATGGTTCTGAGGAAGTCGATTTTGAAGCTCTTAACCGAGACTTGAAATGCTGATGAAACCACCTAATTCCTTAGTCCTGGATTGACTATTTGTTTGGCAATCAGGGCTCCTGGACACCAATTTTAATGTGGCCACCTGTGTGTGGGTCTGAAGTTTTCTCATTTACAATCTCTTCCATCTCTTAAACTTTATGGTTCTCTGTCTGCCTCTCCTTGGGATAAGGCACCTCACCCTGGCACCTGGTCAAGTCCTAGATCATCCTCTGGCATGTGTGAATAGCTTGGCGGAGGAGTTTGGTGTTCCCTGAACTGGGTACCAGGAACTGGCTGCCCCAGTTACTGTGGATGTCCCAACACTTCTTGGACTTCCCAGGCTAATTTTAAAGCAACTTGTAGGACTGACTGATTTTAAAAGAACAAGGATGGGGCTATGCACTTAAAGGAAATGTAAACCATTTTACCGTGAATCCTTCCAGGGAAATGACGGTGCCCATACTAAGGAAATAAAATTACTTGAGTAGGAAACAATGAGTCAGAAGCCCTGTTCTGTTTCTGGATGGTGCATCCTTCTCTGGTGGCCTCAGTTGTTTTTTTCCTTCCAGTTTATTGAGACATAATTGACACACAGCACTGTATAAGAATAAGGTGTACAGCATGATGATCTGACTTACATGCATCATGAAGTGATTATCACAAGCTTAGTGAACACCCAGCATCTCAAATAGGTACAAAATTAAATTTTTTTTTTCTTGTGATGAGAACTCTTAGGATTTATTCTCTTAGCAACTTTCATTATCATGTCGTACATAACATCCCTAGTACTTATTTATCTTATAACTGGAAGTTTGTACCTTTCGACTGCCTTCATTCCCCCCTCCCCTAAGTCCCCCTCCTCAGTTTTGTCTTCCTAAACAGGAAACTGGCACCATTTCCTCAAGTTGGGGTTTGAGGTGGTTGCAGTCTCATATCTGGTAAGATTTTTCACTCCAAAGGTGCCAGCCTAATATAGAATCATTTACACACCAAGTACAGCTACTCTAGAAAAAACAAAATATTGTGACATAGGGACTTCCCTGGTGGCGCAGTGGTTCAGAATCCGCCTGCCAATGTAGGGAACATGGGTTCGAGCCCTGGTCCGGGAAGATCCCACATGCCGCGGAGCAACTAAGCCCGTGCACCACAACTGCTGAGCCTGCGCTCTAGAGCCCGTGGGCCACAACTACTGAGCCTGCGTGCCACAACTACTGAAGCCCACGTGCCTAGAGCCCGTGCTCTGCAACAAGAGAAGCCACCGCAATAGAGTACCCCCTGCTCGCCACAACTAGAGAAAGCCCGTGTGCAACAACGAAAACCCAATGCAGCCAAAAATCAAATTAATTAATTAAAAAAATATTGTGATGTAAAACATCTCAGGTGGCACTTTGGGTTGCCTCTTTTTTTTTTTTTTTTTTTTTTAAATACAGCAGGTTCTTATTAGTTATGGGTTTCCTCTTTTTAAAAAGTCTTTAAAAAGCTAAGAGGAAGCTTGTCAGAGCCTCGTATCCTCTGGGCTTTGGTCTTTACTTTGAAGGAACATATAGCAGATTTCTAATGCTCTTGGTAGGAGGTCAAAGCGTGTATGGAGTTAGCTGTTGGAATATTAATTTTTACATCATTTCTGGTTTTTGTTATAACTGTAGGATTGATTCCTAAAACCTTTTCTCAGGCCAGGATAAATTGTGCTTAGGGGCCACCCTTAAAAGAATTGTAAAAATGCTTTTTGTGAAAACATTATATAGACACAGAGGGACTAATTTTACTCTGTCTCTCAGGCTTATTTATAGATTCAGGTGACTCAAAAGATAGCAAAACAGGCCAGTGGAACTGCCTCTTTGACTCACGTCAGTGTATTTCCTCCAGGGTTGCATACCCTCTTTCCTTTCCTTTCTAGGCTGAGGGCTCTGGCACGTGGAGAAGCAGGAAGAGTTCCTTGTGAAAGACGCTGACCATGTTTCTGTAGTGAGAGCTTTCCCCATGCGCTGCAAAGGTCATATGGCTTCAGCTGCTGATACCGAGTCACTTAAGAACCCTGCTGCATCTAGGCCCAAGAGAACAGGTCCCCTTCTAGTACCACAGATTCCAACTGACATTTCATGTCTTCCAAAAACCATCTTTCACTGCTCTGGCGCCCAGTGACCTCTCATATTTCTGATTTTGGGGAACTAGGACTTACCTGCTGAGTAATAATATCACTGATATTTTTCTGGATTAAAAAAAATCCAGTTTTCCTCAATGAGATTATAATAATCTGCAGGGTAGGGACTGTCTCTTTTGCATTGTCTACTACATATTCTGTGCAGCCAGGGCAGTGTGGTGTAGTGTAAAGACTCAGGCAGCACATTCATTGAATGATTATTGTATGGACTAAAAGATACATCCAAAGTTGGACAATCTAGATTTGAATCTGATCTCTGCTGTTTGAAGCTGTGACAAATCATTTAATTTCCCTGAGCTTCTGTTTCCTTGTATCTAAGATAGGGATGATAATATTTATCCTAAAGAGAGCTAATATCTATTGAGCCCTTACTTAGTGCCACCTGCTGTTTCTAAATACTTTAAATGTATCAGCTCATTTAATGATCATATCAGCCTTAAGATGCTGATGCTACTTTTTTTTTTTGGCCATGCCATGTGGCATGTGGGACCTTAGTTCTCCAACCAGGGATCAACCCCATGCTCTCTGCAGTGGAAACGTGGAGTTGTAACCACTGGACTGTCAGGGAAGTCCCAAGATGCTGGTGCTACTATTAACTCCATTTTACAGACGGGTACACTGAGGTTCAGAAATGCTCAGAGTTGTTAGGTAACTTGCTGAAGGCCACACAATGAAGAGAGGAAGAGCAAGTTTAAATCCAGGCAGTCTAGCACCAGAAAACAACACTTTTAACTACTATGCTATAGTGCCTGCATGGTTTACAAGCTCATGGTGGGTGAGAAGCAAATGAATCAATATATATGAAAATATTTTTGTAAATTGTAAGACAGAACACACTACTGCACCAGTAGTAGGCAATCAGTAAATGCTTTGGTTGAATTGTGAGGTGGCACAAAAAGTGTTTATACTTATATTCTCATGATACTTGATACTTTTCAAAGTGCTTTCACACATTTGAAACCTCTGGATAATAAGCCACTTAGAATCCATTTTGGAATAAAGCAAGTCATAAATAAATATTGGACAGCTGAGGAAACAGGTTCAGAGATATTAAACACTTTGCTCAGGGCACAAAGTCAGTTAAACCCAGCCAGGACTGACATCTGAGTGGTCTGACTCCTGGAGATGCCTCTTCAGTTTTGTTTTTGGTTTTTGTTGTTATTATTTGTTAAATTGAAGCATACAAGTTATCAATAATAAACAAAACCATAAAAACAATGATCTTTTTTCCCCAGCCATTATCTATTGCTACAAGTTTGTTGAATCCTTTCTGGCTGTTGCTGTTTTCAAAACAAAAATCTGGGACTTCCCTGGTGATGCAGTGGTTAAGAATCCACCTTCCAATGCAGGGGACACGGGTTCAAGCCCTGGTCTGGGAAGATCCCACATGCTGCGGAGCAACTAAGCCCGTGCGCCACAACTACTGAGCCTGTGCTCTAGAGACCACGAGCCACAACTACTGGGCCCGTGCGCCTGGAGCCCGTGCTCCGCAACAGGAGAAGCCACCACAATGAGAGGCCCGCGAACCGCAACAAGGAGTGGCCCCCACTCGCTGCAACTAGGGAAAGCCCACGCACAGCAACAAAGACCCAACACAGCCAAAAATAAATAAAATAAAATAAATTAAAACAAATAAAAACAAAAATCTCCTTTAGTATTTGGATCCATAAAACTACATTATCTTATAAGGACTTTTTTTCCCCCAAAATGTGAAAGTCTTTTTTTCCAAATAAAAATACAGTATGCTTATTGCAAAAAAAAAAACGTAATAAAGAAAATAAAAGTCCTCTATAATCCCACCATCCAAAGATAATCATTTTTACATTTTAGTTTTATCCTTCAACATTTTTTCTATGTATATATACACTTTTTACAATCTCATTTTATAATACTATTTTTAAAAATTTTATTTTATTTATTTAGTGCTGCGTTGGGTCTTTGTTGCTGCGCGCGGGCTTTCTCTAGTTGTGGCGAGCGGGAGCGACTCCTCATTGCGGTGCGCGGGCTTCTCATTGCGGTGGCTTCTCTTGTTGTGGAGCACGGCCTTTAGGTGGGTGGGCTTCAGTGGTTGTGGCTTCTGGGCTCTAGAGCTTAGGCTCAGTAGTTGTGGTGCACGGGCTTAGTTGCTTGGCAGCATGTGGGGTCTTCCCGGACCAGGGCTTGAACCCGTGTCCCCTGCATTGGCCAGTGGATTCTTAACCACTGTGCCACCAGGGAAGCCCTATAATACTATTTTGTAATATGTTTTAAAAAATCTGCCATACCCTGCTAATAAAGATAGAGGTATAGCTTCATTTTTATTGGCAGCATAGTATTCTACTTTATTGATGTGCTGTAATTCATTTATCTGAAATTTGAGGTTATGTTTGAGTAGATGGGCAGTAAGTTTTCCCAAACTTTAATAGCCAGCCACAGAAACCAAAGATCCCAGGATAATGATGATTATGCTATATATTGGGTCAATTGCTTTTAATTTTCAGTTGCATTACAAGAGGAGCTTGGTAATTATAAA
Source organism: Balaenoptera acutorostrata (assembly GCF_949987535.1). Classification (NCBI taxonomy): domain Eukaryota; kingdom Metazoa; phylum Chordata; class Mammalia; order Artiodactyla; family Balaenopteridae; genus Balaenoptera; species Balaenoptera acutorostrata. The sequence continues at coordinate 15,109,929 of NC_080082.1, read as the reverse complement.
GATAAATATAAGTAAAAAAATACATGAAGAGGGTTTACATTTTATAATGTCTGTCATTTTCTCTTTAATGTTCTGCCACTTGGCGTGGTAGAATCCAAGCGTCTTCCTGTTTCTTAAGAAGATAGTTTAACTTTTCTTTTGTGGTTTGCAATGGTAAACACTTAAATTCGACTTCTAAGCAAATTTTTGTGACTTGCAAACAGAATGCTGTAGGTAACTGCTTTGGAACTTTCAAACTCCTTACTTTTACAGGAGCCCCATACTGTACTTTAGCATGTATAGCTATACCTCAGTGAAATCTGCATTATGGCATTATTATGGTGTTCTAGTTTTACACTTTACTTGCCCTGTGATCAAGAGCTGCACTATACAGTAGTGCATGGAGGGGATATGAGGTGACTGAATTCCATAAGCATTCTGCTCCCCAAATCATTTGCTCTTGGTTGATACCACTCTGAGTGTGGGGGAGGGTGAGTGGGTACCTACAATTTTCTAACTCGTAAGGTGGTACCACATAGACAACCCCAGTGGGGGAAGGGAGAGGGAGGGTCGTTTAGCAAGTTACAGCTTCTCTGAGCCTCAGTCTCCTTATTTGTAAAACTAAGTTACTTATGCGTGTCAAGTCTGACTCAGGAGGTTGTCGCGAGGGTCAAATTAGATTACATATATGAAGATGCTTTTATAAACAATGTGATATCAATATTTAATAATGAAAAATGATAATTACTATTATTACGCCCTTGGCCTCCTTTCTTTACTGCCACTTGGCATGCCCCAGTAGTTCAAGAACGAAATTGTACAGGCGGGCCTACTCAATTCAATTTTTGTAAACTGTTTTGAAATCCCCTGAATGAAACCAGCAAAGTAAAAAAGTACAACCTCCTGCCGATGACAGGTCCTAAACTCAAGATTTGTGGTTAGTTCAGTTCTCTTTGTCATCTAGCTAAGTGCTCTGCTTTATTCACTTTCAGGGATACTTTATTGCCATTTCATCTGAAGGAATGGAGGGTCACCTTTCCTTTAAACGGGCCAAGATATCTTGGCTCTCTTTACATAAACATGGAAAATATTCGTGTCAGGTGTTAGTGATTATTTATCAAGCCAGGACCTGTATGGTTGGACTGTTTTTGGCTCAGGTCATTAGTGCATGGAATCACAGTCAGAAAGCCCATTCTGGAATGGTTTTAGCTATCACTAGTCCAAATCCTCTCTTTTTTACATTTGAGGAAATTGAAGCCCAGAGAGTTTAAATATCTTTTTCAATGCACAGGTTGAAAGGTGATACTGGGCTTGGAATCTATTCTTCTGTGTCATCCTCTCTTTTTATTTTTATAAAATACATTGCAAAGATGCCATAAAAACCTCAGAATCCAAGACCACTTGGAGCATGTTCCTGAAGTTAACCTAAAGAGAAAGCTAAGGTCTCAAACGTGATAGGTGAGAATTTGGGGCTCTGGTGGATTAGGACCAGCACAGCCTAGTTCAGTGTTCTCCGCCCGCACCTGCCTCGCCTCCCCACTTCCTTCGCTACCTTGCTAGCCCCACCCTCTTCAGGTGGCCCCGCCACTTCCTGGTAGCCCAGCCCACCCCCCAAAGCGGAACCAATGTCCGTGGGCTCCGGGGTCGACCGGATCTTTCTCGCTCAGACTCTTCGCAGCGGTGACTCGGCAGCAGCGTCTCGCGTCATCAGTGACAGCCCCGTTCCTTGCTACGCTTTGCGTCGCTCTGGCAGGAGCAGTCACCTCCTCCTTGGCAAATAGTCCTCGGCGGGGTCCCAGTTCTTGGATAATAGGAGAGGGGAGGCACGAGAAGTTGCGGTCAGGAGACGCGGGATCGACAAGCAGAGGGAGATAGGGACCGAAGTTTCTGCGATAGTGTGCAAAGTTAGTTAAAAACTCCTTCCGACCTAAGGATCCCTCCGCCTGCAGTAGCGGTGGTGAGGCCGAGGGAGCCGCCATTTTGGATGTTCGGTTCCTGCTGCCACTGCTACCGCCGCCCCCGGAGCTGCAGGTTTCATTCGAGGTTTCGGGCCGGTGAGTGTCACTCGCGGCGCTAAGAGCGTATTGCCTTTTTTACCCCGCGCCTGCCGGGAGCGCTCGGCCAGAAGCTTCCTGTCAATCCCAGGTGTCCAGTCCCAGACCGTGGGGGGTGAAGAGAGGAGAGAAGCTGGGCCAGGAGGGGCCCGGAGCTCAGGGGTTGTTACGACTTCTTGAGCGCCGACCCCAAGGCGTCAGACCGGGAGGGTCCGCGCGCGGCTGCGTTCCTTGCTGTGGCGTTGCCCGGCCGGTGCGGGCCTCCTTGGACCCATTGACTTTCTCAGGCTGCGCTCCTCCTTGTGGGGCTCATTCAGAGAGCCTTGGGTTTGCGGGGCGGGTCTCACCCCCGCGTGTCTTCTCTATGCCACGTATCAGCGTTCTTGTATCTTGTACCTGGGTCAGGTCTTTCGTGGATCTCTCTTCAGCACTTGCAAATGCTCAGTTAAACGTCGTCTGCGCCTGCATTGCCGTTCTCTTCAAACTGGACATTGGCCTCGCTTCTCTCTAGCCTTCCCACCAACTTCTTTCCCAATTTTCCGGGCTTTTTTTTTTTTTTTTCCTCCTCTATTTTCTTAAACTCACCTGCGAATACACTGCTTACCCTTCTCTCAAACTCCTGATCCTGCAGGCGTCGATAACTAATAATTCTCCCGGTCTTGACCGCTTGACAGAGTCGGGACGTTGGTTGTGTTTCCTTGTTAGGTGTAGGAGATTCGTCGAACCACTCGCTCAGAGTGTACTTCAGCAGTAAATGTTTATAAAGCTCATTAAAGGGCTTTTGGGGGGAAGGTGGTAGGGAGAGGCTGTCAAATGTTTTCTCATTTGTGGATTCCCTTCCTATGCTGAATACTTAGCTTTTGGGTACTTTTTGACACTTAGTATTTTTCTTAATGTTGTATATCCCTGCCCATGGAAATCTGCCTGTGAAAAATAATTTTTTTTTTTTGAAAAAGAATCTTAATCTGACATTGGTAGAAAGGAAAGTAACTTTTTTGGGTACTGTAGGGATTAGTTAACAGAAGAGAGGAGTGAATGAAAATTTCTTAGTGATTTTAACTTTCAAGTGGTTTGTACAGTAGTGTTCTTCGTTGACTAACTCTAAAGATACTTGGATTGACTTCGAGTATCGGATTTTTCTGGGGATAGTTGGATTTTAAATACTCACTTTTACTGTTCTCCATAGTGCTTGTCAGGCTGTATACCCCTTAACTTTTGTTTTAAAAATATAGACTCTCCAGGTACCCATAATTTCACCACTTTTATTCTACTCTTAACGTATGTTTTGCAGTATAGCATGCTTGAATAAAAAGCATTTCACTGCAGTTCACTGATTATTTCTTACATTTCAAGTTAGGTGTGATTGAGTCACCTCTATTTCACCTCAGCCTGCGTTTTAACATCTGCAAAAGAGAAATAACTTATTTGAGATTGTAGCCTAGTGACTGCTGAAACTTAAATTTATAACTTGAACTGTATCAAATCTTTTAATACTTCTAATCCATGTAAAAGTGCGTTGTTCTTATCAGGTTATTATCAGGTAGATAAATTCCTGTACTAGTCCTATGATGTCTTAGTAGAAGAGTGAATGTTTTCATTGTAAATAGTGTTCTTGTTATTTGTTTTAAGGAGACTTTTCAAAAATTTATTTACTATTTGTGTATTTACTCTGAAGCTATGGAGTTTCTCTTATGGTTTAAAGAACTGTCAAACAGAACATATATGGAATCCTCACTCATTTACTAAGTATCCCCTTGTAGTTGTTACTGAAATGTTCCATCTCTGAGATACACTTTTATATATATTTTTTATTTTATTTATTTTTTAAATAAATAAATAAATTTATTTATTTATTTATCTTTGGCTGCGTTGAGTCTTCTTTGCTGCGCACGGGCTTTCTCTAGTTGCAGTGAGCAGGGGCTACTCTTGGTTGCAGTGTGTGGGCTTCTCATTGGGGTGGCTTGTCTTTGTTAAGGAGCACGGGCTCTAGGTGTGCGGGCTTCAGTAGTTGTGCACATGGGCCCAGTAGTTGTGGCTCGCGGGCTCTAGAGCGCAGGCTCAGTAGTTGTGGCGCACGGGCTTAGTTGCTCCACGGCATGTGGGGTCTTCCCAGACCAGGGCTCGAACTGTGGCCCCTGCCTTGGCAGGCGGATTCTTAACCACTGCGCCACCAGGGAAGTCTCTGAGATACGCTTTTAAAACAAGCTATTGGAAGAGCTATCAGATACGTGTTATTTACTCAGTTCATTTCATGGTATTATGTACTGGTATTTAAATGTCATTCATTCTTAGGTAGTTTGCATTCAATTGGAGAAAGCGTCCTTTGCCTTGCAAATGATAAGTAAAGTGTTTATTTTAGTGCACACTTTAAAAAATTTTATTATTATTTTATTTATTTTTGGCTGCGTTGGGTCTTTGTTGCTGTGCGCTGGCTTTCTCTAGTTGCAGTGAGCAGGGGCTACTCTTCGTTGCGGTGCGTGGGCTTCTCATTGTGGTGGCTTCTCTTGTTGAAGAGCATGGGCTCCAGGTGCCCGGGCTTCAGGAGTTGTGGCCCGCGGGCTCTTCAGTGCAGGCTCAGTTGCTTAGTTGCTTAGTGCAGGCTTAGTTGCTAAGCGGCACGTGGGATCTTCCCGGACCAGGGCTCGAACCCATGTACCCTGCACTGGCTGGCGGATTCTTAACCACTGTGCCACCAGGGAAGCCCCTATTTTAGTGCACCTTTGATTGATCAGCACATACTTGAATGTCTACTTTGTCTAAGGGGTTGTTGGGATTATACTTGAAATAAACATTGTTTAGGAAACCTCAGTTTATTTTCTTTTGGAGCAGTTGCTTGTTCTTTGATCTGTTTCACTGACAGCAGTTCTAGATTTGAAGATGAATTTTAGAGTGAAACTATAAAGTACAAAAATTGTCAGCAATGCCTTGGTGATATTTCATCTCACTATTTTTAAAGTAGTCTTGAAATCAGTCATGTACAAAAACAAAAACTCAGGTTTTTATGTGATTTGTAACAACTCTTTATGCAAATTGAAAAAGTTGAATTAGTATTTTCCAAAAGATTATTTTTTAATTAAAAAAATTGAATTGGGAAAATACATACCAAAACAGATTTTCAAAATGCTTAATCCCCTTATTTGCATTTGCTGAGGATTTAAAATTTTTGTGTATACAGCAGGATTTGATATCAAAACTTTAAAACTCTTATTTAGATTTAGCTTCAGAAAATCTAAAGCTATTACCTTTCTTCAAACTGCAGCAACTTGTTTATCTGTTTTCGGTGCTTGTCATTCAGTCTTCCTTTATGAATCGTTCTCAGTTGATTTTGGCGTTCTTTCATCCCGTTGTTACATTCAGTTTCTTTCATGCAGGATGGTATTAAAGTAGCAAGCAGTTTTAAAATTAAGGGAACATATAGATTTATCTAAGCTCTTATGTTTTTTGGCTTATAGGTTTTGAAAATCATCTTTGTTAGAAAGTATTAGGATTTTTCCATTTGCTTTTTTTAAAAATTAATTTTTGGCTGCATTAGGTTTTCATTGCCGCATGTGGGCTTTCTTTAGTTGCGTCGAGCGGGGGCTACTCTTCGTTGCGGTGCGTGCGCTTCTCATTGTGGTGGCTTCTCTTGTTGCGGAGCATGGGCTCTAGGTGCGTGGGCTTCAGTAGTCGTGGCACCTGGGCTCAGTAGTTGTGGCTCGCAGGCTCTAGAGCGCAGGCTCAGTAGTTGTGGCGCACAGGCTTAGTTGCTCCGTGGCATGTGGGATCTTCCCGGACCAGGGCTCGAACCCGTGTCCCCTGCATTGGCAGGCGGATTCGTAACCACTGCGCCACCAGGGAAGCCCTTCATTTGCTTTTTGTATAGAAAATTTTGTATCAGTAAAAGCGTCATTTCTACCTTCAAAGTACATGTAAGGTTTTTCTTCACTGAAGGAGTAACATAAAACGCTTAATTTGCAATGAGTTCTGGTTACTGGAACAATCTCTTGTCAAAGTTTGAAGAGTCCAAAAGTAGAAGAAAAAAAAAAAACCCACACTTGCCAAACTTGTTGAGTCAGTATTAACTAACACTTTTGTACAAAAAAGGGCAAGGGTTAGGATAATATGATTAAAACGAGAAATGCTTTTTTCACTAGGTACTTGGAAATTTTGCCTTTTTTGGGGGGGGGCCTTGTGTTGGCCTACTCAGACCATTGGAGAGAGACAATGAGTTATAAGTATTACCAGTGAAAAACAGTCTTAGAAGGAAAAAAATTGTTTTTTCTCTTTTTAAAGATGGAGAAAACATATGTGACCTTTGTACTTTATTAATAATTAAAGACATCTTAAAGGCAAGTAGTTTTTACCCTCTTTTCTCTGTTGTTACAGCAGTCACAGTGTAACCTGATATGCAGTTGCTTTGCTCACTCCAGTTTGCATGTTGTAGCTGATTGTGTTGGGCTGAGCATCCTAGGCTTTGCAGCTTATCTGGCTTTGAGGTTAATGTTATGGATTCTTGGGAAGAGCAAATATGAGAAAGACATGAACTTAGATCTTTGCAACTGTAAAGTATTTGCACTCCCCTCCTTATAAGCCTTTGGGTTAAAATTAAGACTGTCATAGCATAGATGATGTACACTACTTGGTTATAAGATGTAACTTTTGTAAATGATCACACAGTTGAACAACTCAAATTAAAAGAAGTTCCATCAGTGTTTTTACAGCTCAGTTTAGTAGCTACTTACTAAACCTCACTGTTGGGAAATTGTTCAGTTTCAAGCTGAAGAAAAGGAAGGGAAGTTAATTTTTTAAATTCCTTTTTGAAGTCTGCACGGAAGATTCCTTTCCCACTTTTTGAAATTTTTCAAAACATGATACTTTTAAAATATGGTGAAAATACTGGTTTGAAATGAACGGGGAAACTAACTGAAAAAATAGGTACACTGTATAGAGTTAATTGAATCTTTGTAAATATTAGGGTTTTTTGGGTATGATTACTGAAGGAAAACTGTCATAAGAAGAAGCAGTCTTGGGCCTTCCCTGGCGGTCCAGGGGTTAAGACTGCGTGCTTCCACTGCAGGGGGCGTGGGTTCGATCCCTGGTCAGGGAACTAAGATCCTGCATGCCGCTCTGTGTGGCCAAAAATTAAAAAAACAAACAACCAAACAAAAAAGAGTCTCTTTGTTTTTTTCAAAAATATTTATTTATTTATTTGGCTGCATCGGGTCTTAGTTGCAGCATCTTAAGTTGTGGCATGAGGCTCTCTGTTGCAGCACGTGGGATCCATCTCCCTGACCAGGGGTCGAACCCTGGCCCCTTGCATTGGGAGCATGGAGTCCCAGCCACTGGACCACCAGGGAAGTCCCTGAGCCTCTTTTTCTGATAGTACTCAATAAATGTATTTGATTTTTTAAAATGTGTATTTCTCTCTGTCAGTGAAGGCATGACCTCTGTATTTTCTTTAGGAACTTTACATGATGAAAGCTTAATAGATGGTGTTGATTATTTAAGAAAGTAGAATGAGGAAGTTGCTTACAATTTGACTTTACTAGCACTTGGTTGTATTATTCTATTTACACACACTGAACTTTTTGCTGTTCCTTGAATACTCCATGTTCTTTCATTCATTGCACCTGTTCTGCTTATACCTGGAATGCTTTTCTTCCTCCCTTCCATCTGGTGAACCTATTCTTCCTTCCTCTCTACACCAGGCAAAGGAGTATAGTACTTTTTTTTTTTTTAGTATTTGTTGAATTGTTTACTTTTCCTGAGCTTCAGAGGACAAGAACTATCTAATTGATGGCATCCCTAGTACATAGCACAGTGCCTGGCACTTAGTAGCTACTCTGCAGAATAGATGATGTGAATGAAAATAATATGGAAACATGTTCAGGTCCTCAGATATATGGTAATTGGTCAAGCCAAAAGCAGTCAGGGTCCTGAGTGAGCTATGGAAGTTTACTACAGGTCATTTACTTGTGACCGATAGAGTTGATGTCAGTGAAGTTTATTTTCAGGTTTAGAACATATACAAAACCTTATCTCCGTGTCTTTGAAAATATTATTTAGATGTTTAATTCTAAAATTGATATTATCCTTTTCTCTTTGCAATTTGCTCAGACTCTTTCTTATGCAAAAGCTTCAAGCGACAGCAGAGAAATCTACTCTTCCTGCCGTCTTTTTTCTTTCTTTTGAATACCTATTTTGTAATTCATTATGCTGAAGAAACTAATAGTAAGTTGAGAACTTCAGTCTTTTCCCCCAAAATGGAAATATGTTGATAGTTCAGTGATTTGTTACTGACTCTCCCTTTGTGTTTTGTTTTGTTTTTTAGCATCTTTATTGGAGTGTAATTGCTTTACAATGTTGTGTTAGTTTCTGCTGTATAACAGTGAATTTTTTTTAATATTTATTTGGTTGCACTGGGTCTTAGTTGTGGCATGCGGGCTCCTTAGTTGTGGCATGTGAACTCTTAGTTGTGGCATGCATGTGGGATCTAGTTCCCTGATCAGGGCTTGAACCCAGGCCCCCTACATTGGGAGCAAGGAGTCTTAACCACTGCGCCACCAGGGAAGTCCCTCTCCCCTTGTGTTTGAATAATCTACTTTAATAGTGCTGAGGATTTTTTTTTTTAATTTTTTTTATTTATTTATTCATTTATTTATTTTTAATTTATGGCTATGTTGGGTCTTCGTTTCTGTGCGAGGGCTTTCTCTAGTTGTGGCAAGTGGGAGCCACTCTTCATCGCTGTGCGCGGGCCTCTTACTATCGTGGCCTCTCGTTGCGGAGCACAGGCTCCAGACACGCAGGCTCAGTAATTGTGGCTCACGGGCCCAGCTGCTCCGTGGCATGTGGGATCTTCCCAGACCAGGGCTCGAACTCGTGTCCCCTGCATTAGCAGGCAGATTCTCAACCACTGCGCCACCAGGGAAGCCCGTGCTGAGGATTTTTAAAAAGTCTTTAATCTATTTAATTTACAACATCATAGAGGTCCATTGTAATAAATGAAAAAAATCTAAAAAAAAAAAAAAAAAAATCTAAAGACATACTTCGAAAAAAGCTGTTCATTTCCCTAATCCTTTTGTTATTACTCCCCAGCCATTTTACCAGGTTATGGGTATACTTCAACATTTCTCTCCATGCTTGGTCAAGTACTATATATACAACATAAATGTGCATATATAGGGATTCTTTGTTTTTACAAAAGGTAGAGGATACCTTTTTTTGATCATACTTTTTATGTTACTCTGTAGCAAGGTTTTCTTAACACATCATGGTCAGTAAATATAATTCTATCTTGTTCTTTTAAGTATCCCTATTATGTCTCATAGTATGGATGTACTCTACATAATTTATTCAGTTATTTTCTTGTGGACATTTGGGCTGTTTCTAGATTTTGCCACTACGAACAGCGCTACAGTAAACATCCTTGTACATGTCACCTTATTTGCTGATGCTATTATTTCTACAGGCTAGAATCTCCAAGGTGGGATTTCTGAGTTAAAGGAATTATATTTTAAATGTTATTATTGCCAGATTACTCTCTAAATAGGTTGTCATAATTTCCATCTCCACCAGCAGTGGGTTCTCCATAACATCTCATCATTAGATGTAATTACTTAATTTAATTTTTGCTGCTCTGCTAGTTGGTAAATGGTTTCTCAGTTTCATCTTAATTTTAATTTCCTTGACTATTGCTGGAGCTAGCCTCTTTTGATATGATTTTTGGCCTTTTGGATTTCCTTTACTGAGAATTGTCTATGTCCTTGGTTCATTTTTCTTTCAAGTTGCTTTTCTCCTTATCTTGTAGGAACATCTTATGGTACATTAATTCTTTGTTGTATAACATATGCGTTTATTAATCTGGAGTTAATTTTTATATAATGTGAAGGGGTCTTATATGGTTTTCCTTTGTATAAAGAGCCAACTATGTCTAGACTAAATAAACCATCTTTTCCTCAATGAATTAAATACCACCTTATCATATGTTAAGTTCCCATATATGTTTGCTCTATTTCTGGATGTTCTGTTTTACTCTTCCTGTACCATTATTTTACTGTTTTGAATATCATAACTTTTTATTTTTTTTTTTAATTTTTTTAATTTTTTAAACATCTTTATTGAAGTATAATTGCTTCACAATGGTGTGTTAATTTCTGCTTTATAACATAGTGAATCAGCTACACATATACACACGTTCCCATATCTCCTCCCTCCCGCATCTCCCTCCCTCCCACCCTCCCCATCCCACCCACGCAGGCGGTCACAAAGCACCGAGCTGATCTCCCTGTGCTTGAATATCATAACTTTATAGAAACTTACACTCTGTTAAGAATAGCTCCTGTCACTGTAGTTTTCCATTTTCTTGACTGTTCTTAAACATTTATTCTTATATCTGTATGGGTTGAAAATAATTCTGTTGAGTTCAGAAAACCTCAAAAAAGCCCAGTGTTTTTTTATTTTTAATTAATTAATTTTTAAAAATTTATTTTATTTTTGGCTGTGTTAGGTCTTCATTGCTGCGCGCGGGCTTTCTTTAGTTGCAGCGCGTGGGGGCTACTCTGTGGTGCGCGGGCTTCTCATTGCAGTGGCTTCTCTTGTTGAGAGGCATGGGCTCTAGGTGCGCAGGCTTCAGTAGTTGTGGCACGTGGGCTCAGTAGTTGTGGCACACGGGCTCTAGAGCACAGGCTCAGTAGTTGTGGCAGACGGGCTTAATTGCTTCGCAGCATGTGGGATCTTTCCGGACCAGGGCTGGATCCCGCGTCCTCTGCATTGGCAGATGGATTCTTAACCACTGCACCACCAGGGAAGCCCAAGCCCAGTGTTTGGAATTGCACTGTATTCATATATTAATTTTGGGAGGCCTGACATTTTTTAATGAGGATAACTTTTCCTTATTATGATGTTTCCATTTATTGAGGTCTTATTTTAGTTTTAGGTTCTTCAGTAAAGGTTTCATAGATTTAATACCTGTCTTCATCTAGTTCATGTACCTTTCTTGCTAAATTTATTCCTAGATATTTTATAGTTTTCGGCACTGTTGTCAGTGGGACTTCCCATTTCTAACTAATGTCAAATATAGGTTAAAAATGAATCTTTCATTTCTTATAGACCAGAGCCCCTCATCCCCACCCCCTTCTTGCTATCCCAAATTAACAGAACTTGGATTCATGAAGAATATGCTAGGGAAAACTTGTTATCTTAGTATTAAATCATTTTCTCATAACTTTCTAATGTCACTCTGTAGAAAAATGCCCATAGATAACTGTGACTCTGTCCTTCTAGGATGAATACCATCTTATTATTTTGGAAGTTTGCAGTTTTGCTTTATTTATCCATTCTTGTAGTTTTTGTTAATTTGTTTGAATCTTCAAAGCAAGAATTCTCAAATTATGCATGGTCATTATATGAAAAATATCAAAATATACAGAAGTTAAAAATGTATCTATATTCTCACTAGGCACAGATATTTCCCTTAAAATTTGTCTTATCCTTTGGAGCATATCTTTAAGAAAATTAAGATTTTATTTGGAGAATTTTGTGACAGTTTTTGATAATTGAGGACTCTAAGATATCTTTGCCAAAATCAGGGTTAGGAGAGTGAAAAATTGCTTTTTATTTTATTTGTGTCAAATTTGATGTTGATCATGTTCATCTATCATTGTTTATTCGGCCTTTTTAAAAAATGAATTTATTTATTTATTTATTTTTGGCTGCATTGGGTCTTTGTTGCTGCACGCGGGCTTTCCTCTAGTTGCGGTGAGCAGGGGCTACTGTTTGTAGTGCGCGGACTTCTCATTGCGGGGGCTTCTCGTTGCAGAGCATGGGCTCTAGGCACACGGGCTTCAGGAGTTGTGGCTCGCGGGTTCTACAGCGCAGGCTCAGTAGTCGTGGCACACGGGCTTAGTTGATCCACGGCATGTGAGATCTTCCCAGACTAGGGTTCGAACCCGTGTTTCCTGCATTGGCAGGCGGATTCTTAACCACTGCGTCACCAGGGAAGCCCTATTCGGCCTTTATTGCTTTTCATGAGAATTAATGTGATTGAATCGTTCAGTAGACATTTGCATTTACATACATCCATTTTTAAAATCTCAGTTTTGGTTATGGATAATTAAGCATAAAAGAAGATTCCTGGGCTTCCCTGGTGGTGCAGTGGTTGAGAATCCGCCTGCCAATGCAGGGGACACGGGTTCGAGCCCTGATCTGGGAAGATCCCACATGCCGCGGAGCAACTGGGCCCGTGAGCCACAACTACTGAGCCTGCGTGTCTGGAGCCTGTGCTCCGCAACAAGAGAGGCCGCGACAGTGAGAGGCCCGCGCACCGCGATGAAGAGTGGCCCCCACTTGCCGCAACTAGAGAAAGCCCTGCACAGAAACGAAGACCCAACACACCCAAAAATAAATAAATTAAATTAAAAAAAAAAAAAGATTCCTGTAACACTGTGGCATTTTAGGGAGAATTGAGCTTAAGATCTCTCAGAGAGATGCCAACTGGCTGCCTCGACAGGTTGTGGTGGTATCTTAATGTGGTTACTCGTTGCACAGCCTTAGCCTTGAAGATCCAGAAATTCCATTTTAGTATTTCACCTAGGAATGATTCATCCTGATGGAACTCACTGATGTGTAAGTTAAAATAACAGTGTTGTAATTCATAAGGGGTTATGCTTTTCTACTGAATTACCTGTGTCTACTTTCAGGGCATTCTGTTCCTTGTATGGAGGTGTTTGGGAGGCAAGGTACTTAAGAGGTGATTAATAATCAGAAAGCTGCATTGTGAAAGCTGCATTGTGAGCCTGAAACCAGAGCATATAAAGTTGGCTGGTCTTGAGTGTTTCATCATTCTAGGCCAGTGTGAAACTTGATGAAAGAACTATCCCTGTCCCACAATGGTGTTTGCCTCTCCAGAGACCAAAATACTTATCCCCAGATTTAATCTCTTTTATTCAAACAATGATGTACTAACACTGGTCTCTCCTTTTTGTTCACTCTGTAGAACATTCCCTTCTATGAACACATTCTTCATACAGGAGAAATAGATGTGCACTGCCTTCCCCTCCCTGCCCACTTTCCCTAAAAGAAAGAAAACCATAAACACACAGTGAGAAAACTCAGCTAAGTCATATTAATGACAGGTGGTGTCTCTAAGATATATTGGAAAGTAAAAGTCTGATTGAAGCATAATACTGTTGATTAATTTAGTTTAAGTTTCTTACTAGTAAGCATTCTTACTGTTTTGGTCAGAGTATTTTACAAGTTTTAAATGCACTAAAGCAATTCAAATATACATACAAGATAAAAATCTGAAATAAAGGTTCTGTGGGGAGCATAATTTGAAAGTTTAGGCCATATGGAGAGTATGAGAGAGAAAGCACAGTAACTTCTTTTGGAGGGTTTTGCCCAGTGTTAACTTAGGTCCCTTAAGTATTTTCAGCCACACTTACAAATCTGTGACTGCGTTACACAGTAATGAGTGATAAAGTTAACTGAGATCTAATTTCTTATTGTTTAGCAAGAAAGACTTCAAGTATAGTGAGTGGATAGAAAAGGAGATAATTTTGATATTGAAAATCGCTTTTAATTTAGGATTTCTTTTCAGATTTAGAGCTCAAATCTAAGGTTTAAGTTTAGAGGAAGAAGGACCAAATAGCAAGCAGGAGCCCCAGCCTCTTGGTTATATGTTTTTTTTAAAAATAAATAAAAATAAATAAATAAATAAAAAATAAATAAATAAACAAGTACATTTTTTTTTTTATGGCTGCGTTGGGTCTTCGTTGCTGCACGCAGGCTTTCTCTAGTTGCGGCGAGTGGGGGCTACTCTTCATTGCAGTGCACGGACTTCTCATTGCCGGGGCTCTCTTATTGTGGAGCACAGGCTCTAGGTGCCCAGGCTTGAGTAGTTATGGCATGCAGGCTCAGTAGTTGTGGCTCAGGGGCTCTAGACGGCAGGCTCAGTAGTTGTGGCGCACGGGCTTAGTTGCTCTGCTGCATGTGGGATCTTCCTGGACCAAGGCTCGAACCCATGTCCCCTGCATTGGCAGGCGGATTCTTGACCACTGTGCCACCAGGGAAGTCCTGGTTATGTGTTTTTGACTGTTGGCTGTCAGCTCAGAGCTTACAGCCCAGGAGTGAGGTCAGAAGTAGGAAGAAAGTTAACTGAGCAGGGTAGAATAGAGGACTGGGTTGAGTACTTTCCCATAGCTGTTAGCAGCCAGTGCACTTTATTTTGTATGCTTTGGAAAGGACAAGTATATTTTCTTTAGATAAGACTCTTCTAGCCTTTAGAATTCAATAAATACAGTATTTAGTGAGTTCCTACTCTTTTAGGCAAGAGGAATACAAGGATGGATAAAACAAATAAGGATCAGGCTTTAGGGAACTTATATTTGAGTAGGAAAAATAGGTATTTCAAAGGAAAAAAAGATTATGGCTTGGAGGTGGTATTGATGTATGAGGAAAATCTTTATCCCACAAAGGGATTTGTGGAGATTTTGGAAAATAACCATTTTCTCCATTTTGGGGATAAAATTTAAGAGAATTGGAACATATGCAGTCATTTTTTTTTTCTGGTCTCTTCTACTTTTTAAAATTTTTCTTTCCTATGTGAAGCATTTATAATTTTGATTACTTTGGGTATGTAAAGTAATCTAATTTAGTTTAAGCTCCAAAACCTAATTTTGTTTAACCATTTTGGATAGAAATTTTTCCAAAATGAATTTCACACTTTTTTTCTCTGTATTTTTCATCATTATTTATCAAATAACCATTAATTAAATAGAATATATTTATCCACAGTCCCTGTACCTTAACAAGTCAGACTTTTAATTTTTCTGTTTCCTTTCTATCCTTGTCCTAGTGTTTTACTTTTTATTATTAGTTTTATAAAAGATGACAAAGAGGGACATTTTATTTTGAAAAAGTGTACAAGCATGTACATATAAAATATGTAGACATTTAATCATTGGCTGAAACCATTGAAATACTAAATGTAGGTTGTTAGATGTAAAAGGAGAAGTTGACAGACACACAGTCATGGTAATAGACTTAAATATATCTTTCTCAGTCCTTGATGGGTCAGGTAGTTAAATTAATAAGAACAGACAGTATCTGAACTATATAATTTTTAGAAATTGGTTATTCGATGGATACTTTTTATTTTCATGTAATTGTTACCTTTATTTTTTAAACAGCTTTATTGAAGTATAATAGACAAAAAATTGCACATATTTAATGTATAATTTGGTGAGTTAGGATATAGTTTTATATTCAGTTTTTTCTACCTTCTGCTTTAAATGTTAAATGTTGATCTTTTTGAACCATTCCTTGATGAACCAGGGTCGTCTTATAAAAATGGATTATGGTACTGTTTGTAATTTGTTAATACCCTTAGGACTGTAGGGAGACTTGAAGACTTTTTGCTAGCAAACTTAAGTATCATCAGACTACTATGCTCTGTGTGTGTGTGTGTGTGTGTTTGTGTAAGATAAATGCTTTAATTGTGGATATTTTTTAAAAAGCTGTAAATTAAGGTAATTATTGTGAAAGTCAAAGGCAGAGATTTACCAGTGATTTGATCTTTTCCTTTTTGATTAATCATTTAACTTTTTTTTAATAGTATAGAAGTCAAGTAAGGGCACAAACTTTATTTTTTAAACTGTGGTAAGAATACAATAAGAGCTATCCTCTTGACAAATTTTCAGTTGCACAATATAATATTGTATAGGCACAGTGTTGTTATAGCAGATCTCTAGAATTTATTAGTCTTGCTACTATGCTTTTGAACGCTCGTTTCTGTTACATGTAAGTTTTATTTGTTTGTTTTGCTACCGTTTTTGTTTTTTCCCTTGCTGTTAGGTGACACTTTAACTACCATCAGTGTCCTTTTCCAAAACAGCTTCTTTCTCTCCCCACTCTCTTCAGTTTCTCTAGTTTTCTAATTCTATTCTGGAAAAGGCTGAATAAGAACCTGCAAATAGAGTAAAGTAGATATTCTGTGTAGATGTGTGTTGATGTGATGCTCTCTACTGGCTGCACGAGATTATGAAAATGTGTTTTGGATTCTCAGCTATGTTCCATATAGCTGAGTCATTACTATATACATTATATTCTTACCAAATTTTTTTAAAAAGCATAGAGTATTGTTTTTTATGATAGGTGTTTAAGCTGTTGTATTTTAAGGAATCTCGTGGTTTTTGAGTATTTTGAAAAGCAAGTAAACACTTTCAAAAAATAAGGAAATCCTCAACATTGTAATAAAAGCATGTTACGTAGTCTACAGCATTCATTACATAGATTAGATGTATTTGAATCTAATTTTTAGAAATGTTTCAGATGTAAAGCATATGGAAAATAATAATAAACCTTCACTTACCTAGTACCTAGTCTAAGAAATAAAACATCACTAGTATAGCTGAAGTTTCCTGTGGATCACTGCCCCTGATCATATTCCCCTCCCTCCCAGATGTGCCACTGTGTTGGATTTGTTATCTTTTACGTTCATGTTCTTTCTTATTCCATTACTGCATTTTAAAAATTGAAGTATAGTTGATTTACAGTGTTTCAGGTACACAGCAAAGTGATTCAGTTATACATGTACTCTTACTGCATTTTTGTAGTATCTCTAAAGAATAGGTACTTTCATGTGTTTTAAACCTTTGTAAGTATTGATACTGTGTATCTTTCTTCAACTTGTTTTTGCTCAAAATTATTTTATGCAAGAATAATTTGTTCATACAGCCAACATTATGGCCAACATTTGTTTAGTGATTACTGGGTGTCAGGCACTTTGCCAAGAATTTTACATGTATTCTAATTTAATTCTTGTAACAATCCATTGAGGTAGGTACTTCACACCCCCCCTCCCCCATTTTGCAGATGAGGACACAACTCTGAGAGGTTAAGCTATTTACACAAGGACACACAGCTAATAAGTGGTGGAGCTTGGATTCAAACCTAGGTAATTTTACTCCAGGGTCATCATTTTAAACAATGATAGGGTCATTGGATAAGGATAAGGGTGCACAATCTCTTATCAGTTCTGAAATCCCCAAAATACTGAAAACCAGATGTTCTTCATAATTCTTTTGGTGTTAAAGTCTGATCTGACCAGATATGAGGCTGTTTGTAATATTTATTTCTCTCATTTGGTGTGAATATTCTTATGTGTTACTGCAGAAATATTGTTTGATAATGGAACTGCTGCTCCAGACACAGTGGGCAAATTATGATGTACAGTGTAGGTACTGTATTACTTTTCTAAAATTCAGGAAATGCTCAGTTTTCCCGTAAAGGTTTTGGATGAGTAATTGTGTACTGGTACTGTGCTACAAATATCTTTCTGTATGGGATTTTGGATTTGTTCGGCTGATCCAGAAATCACTAAATTTCACAAAAGAAGAAATTTCTAATTATATTGAGTTAGTTTGGCCATGACAAAATTTGGCTTATCACAAATACAATTTTCTGTTCTGTCATTGATTAGCAATTTCTGGTTTTTTTTTTTAAATTAATTAATTAATTTATTTATTTATGGCTGTGTTGGGTCTTCGTTTCTGTGCGAGGGCTTTCTCTAGTTGCGGCAAGCGGGGGCCACTCTTCATCGCGGTGCGCGGGCCTCTCACTATCGCGGCCTCTCTTGTTGCGGAGCACAGGCTTCAGACGCGCAGGCTCAGTAATTGTGGCTCACGGGCCCAGCTGCTCTGCGGCATGTGGGATCTTCCCAGACCAGGGCTCGAACCCGTGTCCCCTGCATTAGCAGGCAGATTCTCAACCACTGCGCCACCGGGGAAGCCCAATTTCTGGTTTTTATTGTGTGACTGGAATTTAAAAATCTGTTTTCCTCAGCAGACTGAGATCTTAAGGACAGAGACTGTGTCCTTGCCAGTCCCCAGCACCTATTGCAATGCCTGGCATAGAGAATGCTCAGCAAATATTTGTTGAATGAGTGATTGGCACTTACTGGTATAACGTGTTTCCCTGTTACTTAGGTCATCTCTGGGGTAGTGTGACTAATTGAATTGAACAAGGAGGAAAAAGAAGAGGTGCATGAAGCTAACTTCTGATTCCAAAGTTTTTACATTCTCCCTTTCCATTTTGAAATGGATTTAAATGATGCTTATGTTGATGTCATTTATGATGTTGTATTCTCTGTTTTATAGCTGTAGTCTTATGGGCCCTGAACTGTTAAACTTTTTTTTTCATTTTCTGATTAAAGACCTTGATCCTGCTGCTTTCTGAATTCAAGATTCTCAAACTTAATGGCTGTATTTCAGTTAAGTATAGTATATGATATTTTGCTCCTTATTGAAGTTTGGTTTAGTTTATTTTTTCCTTGTACAGAGATGCTTGTACAGATGCTTTTGTACAAGCAGTCAAATGAAGGGAGTACCTTTGATTTATAAATAATGATACTTTTAAAATTGACAAACTGAGAATAGGATGATATGTAATGTGATCATAAATGTTTGTTCTCATAGATTTTTTTTTTGAAAGAGTTGTGAATTTTCTCCAACAGCCTTTTTTTTTTTTTTTTTTTTAATTTATTTTTGGCTGCATTGGGTCTTCATTGCTGCATGCGCGCTTTCTCTAGTTGTGGCGAATGGGGCTACTGTTCTTTGCGGTGTGCGGGCTTCTCATTGTGGTGGCTTCTCTTGTTGCGGAGCACAGGCTCTAGGCAGCTTCAGTAGTTGCAGCACGTGGGCTCAATAGTTGTGGCTCGTGGGCTCTAGAGCACAGGCTCAGTAGTTGTGGCACACGGGCTTAGTTGCTCTGCAGCATGTGCGATCTTCCCGGACCAGGGCTCTGACCCATGTCCCCTGCGTTGGCAGGCAGATTCTTAACCACTGCACCACCAGGGAAGTCCCTCACAGATTTTTAAAGCTGATTCGATACCCTTATTTTTTAGTTGATGGAACAGAGGCTTGGAGAAGTCAGGCGGCTTTGCCCTAGGTAGCTTGGCCGGCAATGGTGGTTGATTATTAGGATCTTTCTTTTATTGTTTTGATGCTAACATTTCTTTTAAATGTGTTCTTTTCTTTGTAGAAACTGTGAGGAATATTTAACATGTTAAGAGTATGTTTTTGAAAGATTTAAGAACTTTGTCGTTCAAAATCTTCGGAATATAAAACCATAATCTCTAAGGTTTATTAGTGTAAGAAGACTTGGGGAGGAGGCCAGAGGAGAGGCTAGCTTACTAGGCCCAATTCTGTAGCCCAGTGATTTTTCCTTCCATTTGTAATTCTTTGACTTTAATTGCTACTACCTCCAATGCATAGTTCCTGTGGTGTGCCTCCCTCCTTTCAGTGCTTTGGCCAAAACATAGATGCAAGCTTTTTGATTTTCTGTTTTGCAGGATTTGAAATGGCTGGAATTTTAGAATAGACTTTCTTACATATCTAAGGTAGAAATATAACTTTGTTTATTTATTTTTGGTTGTGTCTTTGTTGCTGCACGCGGGCTTTCTCTAGTTGCTGGGAGCGGGGGCTACTCATAGTTGTGGTGTGCGGGCTTCTCATTATAATGGCTTCTCTTGTTGTGGAGCACGGGCTCTAGGCATGCAGGCTTCAGTAGTTGTGACATGCGGGCTCAGTAGTTGTGGCTTGCGAGCTCTAGAGCACAGGCTCAGTAGTTGTGGTGCACGGGCTTAGTTGCTCCGCGGCATGTGGAATCTTCCTGGACCAGGGCTCGAACCCGTGAACCCTGCATTGGCAGGCAGATTCTTAACCACTGCACCACCAGGGAAGCCCTAAGGTAGAAATAAAGAGAAATACAAGTTCTCAAAGATTTGTCATTGTCCTTCTCCACATAATTAAAGCATTATCCTCTCTTTTAGTCTCAGTTCACCTGTTTAGAAGTCCAAAAGGGATATAGCTTAACAGGCACCTTTTCTGACCTGCCTGTGTTTGGAAAGCACTACGTTTCAACATGCCACTCAGGAACTCCTTTCTAGACAGCTTGACACCTTCATGGGGGTTAGCTCAGCAGAGCCCCTTTTAGTTCCCTGTCACCCATCCCTGCTTTACTGGCAAAGAACATGACTTCATCTTTCAGGTGAGACCTGCCTTCAGCCATCCCTTAAATAAGGGTTTGCTATTATCTTTTATAGGCTGAACAGTTTTGTTTTACTAGTGGTTAAATGTGTCTTAAAGCAGGTTGGAACAATTAATAACTTTCTCACTAGCCTACTTAATATCCCAAGTGTATATTACTGTACCTGGTCAAATAGGTCTAAATTGTTTAATTGAAGGCTTTTTTGTTTACTTTTTAAAAACTTTAATTTTTCAGTTAACATACAGTAAAATCGACCTTTTTTGGAGTGTACAGTCCTGTGAACTTTAACACATGTATAGATTTATGTAATAACCACCACAATTAGCATACAGTTCTATCATCTCAGAAAAACTTCCACAGGCTGTCCCTTTTTAGTCTCCCCAACCTTAACCTCTGGCAACCATTGATCTGTTCTCCATCACTATAGTTTTGTCTTCTTGAGAATTTCATATAAATGGAATCATTCAATATGTAACCTTTTCTGAGACAGTTTTCTTTCATTAGGCATAATACTTTAGAGCTGTGTAATGCCATGTAGCAATAGTTTGTTCCCTTTTAAATTGCTACATAGTGTTCCATTTTTATGGATTTACTGCATTTTATTTCCAGTTTTTGGCAATTATGAACAGAGCTGCTATAAACATTCATATATAGGTTTTTGTGTGAACAAAAGTTTTCATTTTTCTATGATAAATTCCAAGTTGTGGGATTGCTGGGTCATATGGTAAGCGGATGTTTTAAGTTCATAAGAAACTGTCAAACTGTTTAAGAGAATGGCAGTACCATTTTGCATCCCCTCTAGCGGTGTATGAGAGTTCCATTTGCTCTGCATCCTCCCCAGCACTTCGTGTTTTAGCCATTCTAATAGGTGTGTAGAAGTATCTTACTGTGGTTTTAATTTGTATTTCTCTAAGGCCTAATGTAGTTGAGCATCTTTTAAATATGCTTATTTATTATCCTTATACCTTTTTGGTAAAGTATCCATTTTAATCTTTTGCCTGTTTTAAAAAATTGGGTTGGTTTGTTTTAACTGTTGTGTTTTTAAGAGTTCTTTATATGTTCTGAATACATACATGTCCTTTGTTGATATGTGATTTGGAAATATCCCAGTCTCTGTAACTTGTCTTTCCATTTTTTTAGTAGTGTTTTTCGTAGCACAGTAGTGTTTTTTATAGCACAGTTTGTACTTTTTATGAAAAAAAAAAAAACAGTTTTATCATTTTTTTCTTTTATGGGTTGTGCCTTTGGTATAATGTCTAAGAATTCTGCCTAACCCCAGGTCATGAAGGTTTTCTCCTATATTTTCTTCTAAAAGTTTTATAGTTGTATGTTTTACATTTAGATCTATGATCCATTTTGAGTTAATAGGTGTGAAATTTAGGTCAAGGTTCATTTTTTTTTTTTTTTTGGCATATGGATAGCCAGGTGTGATGTGCATTGAGTTGTTCATACTATTACCTAATTATCCTTTTAATGTTTGTGGTGATATCCCCTCTTTCATTCCTAATAATTGGTAATTTGTATTGTTTCTCTTTTATCATCTGGCCAGAGGTTCATCAATTTTATTGGTCTTTTCAAAGAACCAGGTTTTGGTTTCACTGACTTGATGTATTTTTTTGTTTTTAATTTAATTGATTTCTGGGTTCTTTTTATTATTATTATTTGCTTTTTTCTAGTTCTTTTGGGTTTATTTTGCTATTTTTCTAGTTTTTTTTTTTTTTTTTTTTTTTTTTGCTGTGCCACACAGCTCACGGGATCTTAGTTCCCCGACCAGGGTTGACCACGGATGACCCGGATTGAACCCGTACCCTCAGCAGTGAAAGCTTGGAGTCCTAACCACTGGACTGCCAGGGAGTTCCCTCTAGTTTCTTAAAGTAGAACCTTAGATTGTCAGATTGTTGACATGTTTCTTCTGTTCTTATACAAGCATTTAATACTGTATGTTTCCCACTAAGCACTGCTTTAGTGTATAACTCAGATTTTGATGTATGTTTATGTTTTTGTTCACTGTATTTACGAATTTCCCTTGATATTTCCTCTTTTACCCATGGATTATTTAGGAACGTATTGTTTAATTTCCAAGTACACAGAGAGTTTTACAGTTAGCTTTCTGTTACTGATTTCTAGTTTAATTCCCTTATGGTCAGAGACCATATTTTGTATAATTTCCATTCGTTTAAATTTATTTATTTATTTATTTTGTCTGCGTGGCTTGCGGAATCTCAGTTCCCCAACCAGGGATTGAACCCCGGCCACGGCAGTGAAAGCACCGACTCTTAACCCCTGGACCGCCTGGGAATTCCCTAACTTTTTTTTTTTAATGGCCCAAGACATGGTCTATCTTGGTGAATGTTCTGTAATTGAGAAAAATGTATATTCTGTTGTTGGTTGGGGTGTTCTATAGGTATTGGTTAGATCCAGTTAGTTGACAATGGCATTCACATCTTTTACACCTTTGCTGATACTCTGTCTATAGTTCTATTCTTAGAAAGCATGTTGAAGTCTCTAACTATAATTGAGTGGTGGTTTATTTTTCCTTTCATATCCGTCAATTTTTGCCACATATATGTTTTAGCACTACTGTCGAATACGTTTGCAATTAGGATTGTTGTATTTTCTTGGCGAATTCACCCTTTATCGAGCAGTGGGAGGATAGGGAGTGATTTACGCCATGCTCTTAGGATCACCGCTCCTCTGGTCAGAAGAGAAGAGTCTCCCATGCCCCGTTTCTAGGTGCCTGCCTGGCTGCTACTGCCATTGCCTTTCTGCCGCAGCCGCAGCCCCATTGCAGTATTGCCTGGGGGCACGGGTGGAGCGAAGGACAAAACTAAACAAAAGAGAGCCTTTTCCTGCATTGTCCGTTATCTTTCTTTCTCTGCTCCTTGGACCAGAAAGAGAGGGTTTTTCTTAGAGTTCCTTCTCTGTACCCAGTGAGCACTTCTGGGTTTTGGGCTGCCCTTGGGTACAGGCTGGGCAATACTGGAGGAAAATGATAATTTTCTTGCCAGTCTGAGGGAACTTCAAATTCTGCTCTCTTTCTCCAGTCTGCTCGCTGTCATTTATTTTTCAGAGTCCTCGGGTAGCTGTGGCATGCATTTTGTCGAGGATTTTAGTTGCATTCAGAGGAGAGAGAGGCAGGAGTCTCCATGGAGTGTTATGTATACCCATCTTCACTGGAACCAGAACTTTTTGTTTAGTTTTGATCTTAGAATATATTCTGAAATATACTAAATTCTGTACTATGTAAATAAACCTTTGTTTTTTATTCATGCCTATGTGGACCAAAAAAAAAAATGTTGCCTGCCATTTCAGTAAACAAAGAGTGTTGCCCGCCATCAAGCCATCAGCCACTGCTGCCCCTGCAGCCCCCCAGTGGTGCACCCTGAAGGGAATTCAGGATGGAGAAAAACAGGATACCGGCCCTCAATAGTTAAGATGCATATCAAAGGAATGGTTTCAGTAAACCTAGACTCTTGCATTTTCCCATACATAGAAAAGCACTAAAATCATTAACTTGAGATGTCTGTTTTTTTGTGATTAACATCTTTTGATGTTTGACTACATGTTTCTTTTTGTTTTGTGTTGTTTCCCACAAAAACTCATATGTGTCCTGGCTCCTCCGTTACCTCTTTGGAGCAGTCCCTCAGAGCTGTCTGAGAGGCTCTATCCCTGGCTATAGTCTCCAGTAATGCCCTGAATAAAACTTAATTCTCAACTTCCATGTGCATTTTTTTAGTTGACACCTATTAAGATATTTTCTTGTGATATATGAAGAAGTCAAGTAGTAGTAAGTTGTCATAGCCCAAGGAAAAAAGATTACTGGTTTTCTCTAAGCTAGAGGCAGCCTGGTATTAGAGGAAGAGTGCTGAATGGGGGAATCATGAGACATGAGTCGGGCTAGCAACTAATTCTGTGACCTTGTACGAGGTAGTTAACATCCTGCATCCTCAGTTTCTTCCATAAAAAGGTAGTGGCTTTGAGACTTCCGTGGTGGTCCAGTGGTTAAGACTCTGTGCTTCCAGTGCAAGGCCCGCAGGTTTGATCCCTGGTCGGGGAACTAAGATCCCACATGCCGCATGGTGCGGCCAAAAAAAAAAAAAAGCTAGTGGAATAAACTATATTTCTGTGATTCTGAGGCTGATAGCTGAGAAATTGCTCCAGGTAACTTGTTTTTCTCTGAGGTGGCTTAAACTTTTGTGATTTTTCCCATTGGACTACACGTTTTGGGACTAGATTTAGGCTTTTTCTGATAGTCTTTGTTTGCTCTGTAGAATCATTGAGGTCTTCCTAGAAGAGAAGTTATTTCTTAGCAGAGTATTACCATTGATCTCGATTGATTTTTAGATTTCTCTTGTTCCCCACATACCAAGTTAGGGTTGATAATAAATAAGATTCTCTTTGAAAGTACAGGGACTTCCCTGGCAGTCCAGTGGTTAAGACTCCGTGCTTCCAGTGCAGGGGGCATGGGTTCGATCCCTGGTCAGGGAATAAGCCCCCACATCTGCACAGAATGGCCAAAAGATTAAAAAAAAAAAAAAAAAAAAGAAGGAAAAAAAGTACAGTGACTGGGCTTTTGACAGTCAAAAACTGATTTTATATTTAGTTCTTGATCTCTGAGAGCTGTAGTAGCTTTATGCTTTTCTTATATTTCACTATGTTGAAAGAATATAGAGTATATTGGTTTTGCTTACCCTTAAATTTTGTTTTATCCTGAAGTCCGTGGTATTTATGGCTATTGTGAAAAGTAGTTCTTTATTTAGATCTCTATTAATATTTTTTATTACTTATGAAAAATTTTAAGGATTGAAATGTCTTGTTTGTTGAGGCTTTTTGACTTAAAAAGTTTTTGGTTATGAACAATTTCTAATACACATGAAAATAGAGAATAATATAATGTACCATCATGTATTTATCATATACCTTCATCAGTGATCAATATTTTGCCCAGGGGCTTCCCTGGTGGCACAGTGGTTGGGAGTCCGCCTGCCAATGCAGGGGATATGGGTTAGAGCCCTGGTCCGGGAAGATCCCATATGCCGCGGAGCAACTAAGCCCGTGTGCCACAACTACTGAGCCTGTGCTCTAGAGCCTGCGAGCCATAACTACTGAAGCCCACGTGCCTAGAGCCCGTGCTCCGCAGCAAGAGAAGCTACCACAATGAGAAGCCCGCGCACTGCTTGCCACAACTAGAGAAAACCCGCGCACA
This sequence comes from Balaenoptera acutorostrata, assembly GCF_949987535.1. NCBI lineage: Eukaryota > Metazoa > Chordata > Mammalia > Artiodactyla > Balaenopteridae > Balaenoptera > Balaenoptera acutorostrata. The sequence goes on along the minus strand of NC_080082.1, from coordinate 15,084,666 downwards.
GCAACTAAGACCCAGTGCAACCAAAAATAAATAAATTGTTTTAAAAAAAAATATTTTGCCCGTTTTGTTGCATTTTTTTTCTCTCCTATTTTCCTTCCTCAATATTTTTTCCCCCGGGAGTATTTTTTTTTTTTTAATATTTATTTATTGCTGCGTTGGGTCTTAGTTGCGGCACTCGGGATCTTCATCGCGGTATGTGGGATCCTTCTTTGCGTGCGGGCTCTTTGTTGCGGCACGCGGGCTTCTCTCTAGTTGTGGCACACGGGCTTAGTTCCCCGACCAGGGATGGAACGCACGTCCCCTGCATTGGAAGGCGGATTCTTAACCACTGGACCACCAGGGAAGTTCCTCCCCCGGGAGTATTTTAAAACAAATCCTAGCAATCATATAATTTCATGTATATATAATGTTTATTTATTTATTAAAAAAAAATTTTTTTTTTGGCCACGCCGCACGGCATGTGGGATCTTATGTTCCCCTGCATTGGAAGTGCGGAGTCTTAACCACTGGACTACTGGGGAAGTCCAATATAATGTTTATTTTTGAAGTACTGGGAAGAACTCTTGGAGTTTTAATACCAGGTTCAGGTGCTAACTCTGTCAGCTACCGCCTTTGTGACCTTAAGCAAGTTGAATAGTTGCTCTAAGACCAAGTTTCCTCAAACGCAAAGTGGGGATAATGATTTTCTGCCCTTACTTCAAAATGATCTAAGGGACAAATGAGATGATGAAGATAATAAATGTAAAAGTGCTTTGTAAACTACAAACCCTAGACCCTTGAATAGTTCTGTTAAAAAGTAACAAAACAGGAGCTTCCCTGGTGGTGCAGTGGTTAAGAATCTGCCTGCCAGTGTAAGGGACACGGGTTCGAGCCCTGGTCTGGGAAGATCCCACATGCCGTGGAGCAAGTAAGCCCGTGCGCCACAACTACTGAGCTCTGCACTCTAGAGCCGGTGAGCCACAACTAGTGAGCCCGCGTGCCACAGCTACTGTAGCCCACGCGTCTAGAGCCCGTGCTCTGCAACAAGAGAAGCCACCGCAATGAGAAGCTCGCGCACTGCAACGAAGAGTAGCCCCTGCTCACCCCAACTAGAGAAAGCCCACGCGCAGCAACGAAGACCCAACACAGCCAAAAATAAAGTAAATTTATAAAAAAAAAAAAAAAGTAACAAAACAGCCTTATACAGGTAGCTTTGCATAGTTTAGGACACACAATCTTAAGAGGGCCAATATACCAAAGCATATCAATACCTAGGGAACTTTTCTAAATTCCTAATGTACTATCCCTACCTTGAGGATTGATACCATAGTGAACGATTGGAGTGGGACATCCTCCTGGTATATTAGAGTAGAACAACATTGAAAATCATTGGTTTAGGATTCCACAGCTAATATGTACTGAAGGTGATTGTAATGATTATCTAATTCTATCATTTTTCTTAACTTTGAGGTATAATATGTATAAAATAAAATGCAACTGTTTTAAGAATACAGTTTGGTGAATTTCAAGAAGTGCATATATCCATTTCTATCACCCCAGAAGGTTTCCTTGCATCCCAGTCCAGTCCCTATCTTTATCCTCTCAGGTAATCATTGATCTCTTTGCCATCACTGTAGATGAGACTTGTCTTTCTTAGAGTTTCATATAAGTGCAGTCATACAATATGTACTCTCTTGTTCTTGTTTCTTTTGCTCAGCAGAATGTTTTTGAGACTCTTGTATGTTGTGTATTGGTTCTGTTTTATTCTGAGAAGTTTTTTTTTATAGGGGTATACTGATTATGATTCACCTGTTTATGGACATTTGGGTTGTTTCCAGTTTTTGGCAATTATAAATGAAGCTTCTTTGAACATTTGTGTACATGTCTTGGTGAGAATATATATTTTCATTTCTCTTGGGTAAATATGGAGTGGATATGCTGAATCATATGCCAAGTATATATTTAACTTTATATGAAGTTGCCAAACTGTTTTCCAAAGTATTTGAACCATTTTACATTCCCACGAGCAGTCTGAAAGTTCATTTGTTCTATATTTTTGCTTACAATTTTAGCCATTCTAATGGTGTGGAGTGATATCTCTTTATAGTTTTAATTTGCATTTGCCTGCTGACTGATGATGTTAGCATCGTTTCATGTGCTTACGGCCATTCATATATCTTCTTTTGAGAAGTGTCTATTCAAATCTTTTCCCCATTTTTAAGTAAGATTGTTTTATTTTTGAGTTGTAGAACTTTATATTCTAAATACAAGTCCTTTGTAGGATAGGAATTGTATTATTTCTCTTTCTGTGGCTTGCCTTATTTTTATAATGACATTTTTTGAAGGGTAAAAGTTTAAAATTTTTATAAAATCCGATTTATTAATTTTTTCTTTTGTATTTTTTGCTTGTGTATGAAATGATTGCTTAATTCACGTTTCCAAAGATTTCCTTCTGTGTCCCATTCTGAGTTAATTTTTGTATATTGTGTGAGGTTAGGGTCCAAGGTTAATTTTTTTCTTCTCATGTAGATATCCAGTTGTGCCAGCTCCTTTTGTTGAAAGACTATCCTTCCTCCTATTGAATAACCTTGGCCCCTTTGTTGAAAATCAGTTGAACATGTTTGTGTAGGTCTATTCCTAAACTTTCTGTTTTGCTCCATTATTCTCTGTCTGTCCTTAAATTCAGTTCCACAGTGTCCGAATTACTGTAGCTTTGTAGTATTTCTTGAAATTAGGTAGTGCAAATTCTTCACCTGTGGGTTTTTTTTTTCATAATTGTTTTGTCTATTATAGGTCCTCTGTTGTTATTATTATTATTTTTACTTTTTAAAATATTCATGAGAATATGACACCAGTAGTCTTCTGAACAAAAAATTGTCACCTGACATTTCAGTAAACAAAGGATGTTGTAGCTGTGAAGCCATCAGCCACTGCAGCTGTCCCCCATGGTGCACCTTGAGGGGAATTCTGGATGGAGAAAAACAGGATACGGGCCCTAGATAGTTAAGATGCATATCAAAGGAATGATTTCAGTCAGCCCAGACTCTTGCATCTTCCCATACGTAGAAAAGCACTAAAATCATTGCCTTGAGACGTCTATTTTTGTGATTAGCAGTCATCTTTTGATGTTCGACTACATGTTTTTTTTCCACAGCAAAACCTCCTATATATCCTGGCTCCTCCCTTACTTCTTTGGAAGAGCTATCTGAGATGCTGTATCCTGGGTTTCAGTAATGCCCTGAATAAAACATAGTTCTCAGCTTTTAGGTTGTGCGTTTTTTTCACTTGACAGTTTTGTATGCTGAGATCAGTTTATTATTTTTTTCCTCATCACATTTTCAAAGAGTACCTAGGATACTGAGATGATTATGCTTCTTGGAAAGGTGTTTAAATCTGATATTTGGTCTTTTCTCCTAATCTTTCATTTTGTTGAATTGAGCTTTGATTATGATCATATTCAGTATTCATCTGATACTTTGTTGAGCTTTGTTGAGTTTAACAACAGTTGAGCAGAAAATACCTATCTTCTTAAAGGTTAGGCATAGGCCTTTCCTTAATTTAAGGATTGCCTAAAGATTTGGTTTGAGTTAGTTCCTAAGATATTTTGATATTAGTGATAGGCTTTACATCATTGGTGTATTTTATGTCTTATTTTGCTTTAGTTAATAACATTTTTATTTGTGTTCTTTCCAGAGGCTTAATGAATTGAGGGGTTTGTATGTAATAGCTTTGCTGGAACTTTGTATTACTGGACTCAGCAAGTCTTAAATTCTTAAAAATCAGGAATGTGTGTGGGAAGTTGTGTGAATGGTTTTGGTAGTAAAAAATGTGAACGTCTTTATTTAATGTCTTTCTATATCCAGAGAATGCCAGCCCCCATCAGATTGCGGGAGCTGATCCGGACCATCCGGACAGCCCGAACCCAAGCCGAAGAACGAGAAATGATCCAGAAAGAATGTGCTGCAATTCGGTCATCTTTTAGAGAAGAAGACAATACATACCGGTGTCGGAATGTGGCAAAATTACTATATATGCACATGCTGGGCTACCCTGCTCACTTTGGACAGGTAGGCTGGGCTGAGACCACATCTAGCAAGGGTACTCTTATTTTAATGTCAATAGGTCAGGGATTGTCAGTCTTTCCTGTTGGGGAGGACAGGCTATTTTTGATGTCCTTGTAGTCTGATTATTGTGGACTGAGGGTAGAATTGAGAGAGAAGGCTGCAGACCTGGGAAGGCATGATATTGCCATCAATTGTCCTTTCCATTGGGAATCTCTCATTATGTGGATTAGGGTATGTTTTGATGGTGGCAGTGAGTTTAAAAATTGACCGGGATTAACCAGTAGATTGTGATTGTTCTGTCAGAGGGCCTGGACTATAATGAGTATACATTTAAGAAAAGTTTGCTAAATGTTTTCTTAATTATTTCCTCAGTGCAGTGATATTATGAGGAACACCCCCAACAGATGTTTTTAAGTAAAAGAAATTAGATGGTTGCCAAGTAATAGCATTTAAGGATTTTGTCCTAATTACCTCATTCCTTGATAGCTATAACCACTGTGCAGGTCTGCCTCTTGATTTGCTCCCACATACAAACACATACAGCCAGTCTGGGCATGATATTCTTGGTGATAAGTGCTTTCTTCTTTCCACGTTTGTATGTGGTAAGGGAGATTGAGTCACAGAGAAGGGTATAGTGGGTTGTTTTTTAATTCTTATGAATGCTATTAAATTTTATTTCACTTAAGAATTTAATTATATGCTAAGTAGTCTTTTTATTGCAAAGACTGCAAAGTTAAAAGAAAGAACGTGCAGTATTAGGTACAAGTAGAAAAAAATACTACCCATATTTGCATTATTCAAAGATAATATTGTTAATGTTTCGATATATTTATCAGGAAAGATGGTCATCAGTTTATCTTCTGTTCAGCTCATTAACTTCAGTGGAAGGAGATGCCCTCACCCTTAGGTTAAAACAAAAAAGTAATGGGATTGAATCTTACCAGGCTGACTTGGGTTACTTTTATGCTCATTTTGGGGCAGGAAATGAGATCAGCCTCTCTAGAAATACATGTTTGAGAGTGGGAGAGCATTAATTCCCCAAAGGAAAATTGAGTTGTTAATATCAGAGGAAAGGACCAGATACTAGGCAGTCAAAAACAACAGCTGTCTTCTATAAATAAACGTCATATGCTTTTACTATATCAGAAGTGGATCTAGGTGTGGTTATCCATGTAGTACGTGACATAATTAGTATATAAAGCAAATAGATGTTCATATATTCTTTTTGGTTGATTTTAAGTAGACTCATTAAGTTAGATAGTCAAGTGAAGGGAAGACTCCTAATCCTTCTACTCAGAGAGTACTACTGTTAACATCATGGAAACAGTAGATTTATATACTCCAAAGGGTGTACTTTAAAGACAAACTCTGGAATTTAAAATCATAGGATAGACTTTGGTGATACTTCATTTTGTAAAGGAGCTTTCTATATATATATCTCTAAGATTTATTTTTATAACATGTTTAAATAAAACTGCTTTTCAAGTCTGTCTAGGTGTTTTGGAACTTAATTAGATAAAACATTTAAGTCTTAGGCGGAGAGTGTTCATACTCAAGGAAAGTACTAAAATTTTGATACGAAAAAATAAAGATTTTTCTGAGTGGGAATAGGAATCATAATTTTAAGGCCCTCATTCTGTTCCCTCTGTTTGAATAAGTCACGGCCCTATCCATATGAGTAACTTGGTACCCTACCCATTGGAATTGCTTTTATAATGTACCCATAAAAAGGTTGCTATCAAGATTCTCTCTCCTGCATGTATGAATCACAGTGTCATTTTCATTTAATTATGTGTAAAAACAGCCAGCCTTTAATTGCATTTTATTTGTTAGATGTGCACTGTACATTATGATAGCCACTAGCTGTGTAGCCACTGGTCTTTGGAAATGTGGCTAGTTCAACTGAGGTGAATATTAAAGGAAAATAAATTTTGGGTGGGTACTTGATGCAGTTATTGGAAAACTTTTAAATATGTTTTAAAACTTGGGTATGTGAATCTATTTTATCAATTGTAAGTTTTATGAAATCTAAATACAGTTCACATATTTCTGATGGATATGTAGTGTACAAATTAAGATGTGCTGTAAGTGTAAAATACATACTGTGTTTAGAAACCTTAGTACAAAAGAAAGATGTAAAATAGCTAACTAATAATTTATATGCTGATTATATGTTGAAATGATATTTTAGATATATTGGGTTGAATAAAATATATTATTAAAGCTAATTTCACCTGTTTCTTTTTCTTTTTTACTGCAGTATCTAACATGATACTGTACAACAGAAATTAAATATGAGCCAGATGTATAATTTAAAAATTTTTAGTAACCATATTTTAAAAGTCTTACTTAAATTTTACAGTAAAACCCATGAGGTAGGTAGTATCCTCATAGTACAGATGAGGAAACTGAAATTTAGAGTTTAAGTGACTTGTTTAAACTGAAATTTAGAGTTTAAGTGACTTAAGTGACTCAACCTTGTATAACTCTAAAACCTATTCATTCTTTGTGTTTAGTTTAAATCTATAAATAGCTATTTGCATTAAGTTAATTAATTATTTTAGCCCTGCCTTGCAGTAAAAAAGATTTGAGATGGCATATGTTACCAGCATCTATTTAAAAGGGAAAAACAATAGTAGAAGGTAAGAGTTAGGAGAAGGAAGAATTCAGAACACAAGGCCTGTGTAGTTGCTGTTGGGGAGGCAGCTCAGGCAAGAAAAAAAGATTCAGTTATGTGGTTGTTACTACTAGAATTTAAGAGCACAGCTGCGGGAACCAGACTGCCTCGATGTGAATTGGCTTTGCTACTTTACTGTCTGTGTGGTTTTGAGCAAGAACCTTATTAACCTTTCTTGTTTCCTCATATGTAAAATGGGGATATTCGTAATACTACTTTATAGGGTTATTCTAAAGTTTAATTAAATTAATAAATGTTAAACATTTGTTTTGTTCTTAAAAAACTATCAGACATTACCAATTTTACCATTTCCTAAGGGACAGCAAACAAAATTTAGGAAAAGCACTGAATTCTAAAAGGGATGTTCTTTCATGGGTCTTTTATTTAGGGGTCTTTTAGTAATGCAAGAGACAATATCCTCAACATTTTTACAACAAAAGCAATGGTAGATTTCCTGTAGGGTGTGTAAACTTTCATGTGTCTGGCTTAAACACAACCCAGAAATAAAGTTTAATATCTGAAGAAGTGGGTAGATTGCAGGAGTAGAAAATGGTGGCTCAGGGCCCAAATTCTTCACAGATGTATTTTGTTTGTCCTGCACAGTACTTAAAATTGTTTTGAGTTTGCTGCCTACATATAAAAATCAAATAACTTCTCTTGGAAATCTGGATTTCTAGTTTCTCTGAGAAAGTCAAGAGGATTTGGCAACACTGGATCCACATTTTCACATGGTAGTAGTAGGCTGGGGACCTTCTCCAGGCTGGGCATGCGTTCTCTTTCTCCCCAGTTCCATCCTGGCCTGCTGTACCCAATTACCTGTCTGCAATAGTCTTCCTCTCCATTAATATAGTATAGTATAGCATTTCACTTCCTTAGGTTCTCTAAAGTTTTACAGTATTCTCCATAAGGTCTTACACATCTTTGGTGAAACTTATTGCTAGGTTCCCTGGAGCTCTTGTTCCTATTGTAAATAGCATTCTTTAAAATTTTTAATAATTATGTTGTAGGTATATAGAAATATAATTGATTTTTGTCTGTTTATCTGCCTAGCAACATTACTTAGTTCTAAGAGTCCCTGTGGACTCCATTGTTTCCATATGGTCAACAATACTGTCTGCAAATGATGGCAGTTCCCTTCCTTTTCCATCCTTAAACATTTTCTTATTTTCTTACTATACTGTACATGGAGAACAATATTGAAAAGAAGAGGTGATAGTAGGCATCCTTGCCTTGAGCACACTTAAGCTCAGATTGTGGTCTCCAAATACCCTTTTATTCTAAAAGGGTCAGGCCCATTAGAAAGATGGCTGATCCCAAATCGGGGGCAGTAAATGTACAGAATAAGCCTGGACTGTTGTACTGTATCAGAAGTCAAGAAAAACTACAGAGGTCATTTTAAAAGGATATGGTAGCCACAAGAGGAGGTTGTCATGCCTCAAAATGAGAAAGTTTGAGCTTTTAATAAAAGTAATAATTGTAGTTGAAACATACCAAGTAAGTTTATATCAATGAGATCATAATAATTAAAAAATTTTTTGAAAATTTCATTGGTCATCTTTGGAGGATACTAGGGAACTGACTCATTATTTTGAAAACTGATAAATAAAAGGAAAGAAACAAACATTTATCCTGCCTTTCCTTACCAGTAGTTCCTTGTAAAGGAATTATTGCTAAGTTCCTTCTGAAGGAACTATTGGTGATCCAATGGTATATACAGAGAAATTGCTCCTTAGAGGAATAATCCAGCTAATGAAGAAGGAATGGAAGAATTAGGATATTACCATTTTGCAACCCCTGATGATCATCGGTGCTGCTAATGTCACAAGAGAGACAACCACCAGAAATAATTATATGCCTCCTGATGAAAGTTCATACCACCACCTGCGAATTATATTTGCTAAATCAAAACAAAAGAAAAACTGATAAACCTGAATCTGATCAAGCCTCCTTGTCTGTTTAAAAAGAGACGTTTTATAAGTGTTCATTGTAGTTTTGTTTCTGTTAGGAAAGCATTGGGAACAATCTGTATCTCCACAGAAAGAATAGGTAAGTTGGGCTTCCCTGGTGGCACAGTGGTTAAGAATCTGCCTGCCAATGCAGGGGACATGGGTTTGAGCCCTGCTCCGGGAAGATCCCACATGCCACGTAGCAGCTAAGCCTGTGTGCCACAACTACTGAGCCTGCACTCTAGAGCCCGTGAGCCACAACTACTGAGCCCGTGTGCCACAACTACTGAAGCCTTCGTGCCTAGAGCCTGTGCTCCGCAACAAGAGAAGCCACCGCAGTGAGAAGCCCGTGCACTGCAACGAAGAGTAGCCCCCGCTCGCCACAACTATAGAAAGCCTGTGTGCAGCAACGAAGACCCAACGCAGCCAAAAATAAAATAAATAAAATAAATAAATTTATAAAAAAAAAGAATAGGTAAGTTGTAGTATATTCATACATGGGATACTCTATAGCAATGAATATGACCGAATTGGAGCTTCTTGCCTGGATGTGAGTAATGCTCAAAAGATGTTGAGTGAAAAGAGCAGGAATACAATATGATACTTTGTGTAAAGTTTAAAACATTCAAGAACAATTGTCTCTACATGTATAGCTAAGGACATATGACATGACAATGATCAACGGCAGTTTTGAGTTTTGGTTACTCCTGGGATAGAGGGAACAGATTGAGGCAGAATATTCAGAGGGATTCAGTTGAATTTGTAATATTAAATTTATTAAAATAAATAGGGTAAAATTAAGATTTGATAAAGCTCGTTGGTAGGTCAAATTTTTGAGTAAAATATTTCATAATAAATTTTCTCAAGAGAAAAAAAAAATGGGATACAATAGGAATGTTAATGCCAGAAGAATGAAAAAACAGGCTCTGGTCCATATAGATTTTATGTTGCCAAGCTACATAGTGGTAAAGCAGTTATAATCTTGTTCTTCAAAAATGTGTGTGTGTGTGTGTATAAGCTAGAAAGTTATTTCTGAGTATTAAAATGAAATACAAGTAACTAAGACCTAACCAATCAGTTGCAAATCCGTTAATGTTTACAATATTTTAATTGCATCTTTTCATTAGGATGATTGTTCACATCATAAAGCTCAGTGTTAAATTAAAAGCAAATGTATATGTGCATTTGACCTTTTGGGAAATTGTTCTAAAAGCTAACAAAACGAGTGCAGCTTTTTTCTAAAGGGCAACCAGATTAATGCTGATAAAAGGCAGTATTTTTACTTGCTTCAGAAAAATGTAACAAGGCCAGAAACTTGGTAAAGTTCTCCTTTTAAAAATTGCTTTGAAATTCAAGGAAAATTGGAACATTGAGTCATCTAGGAAAAGTATGTAAAAATTAAGTTGTTAGGCGTTCTCTCAAATCTACTCCCATCAGAATATCCTGGGGGTGACCTATATATCTTAGAACCCTCCGAGGTGATTTTGATCAGTGATTTTTAAGGCACTGTATTTGTTCTAAAGGAGGCTGATAACTTCAGTCCCTTAAGGCTTGTTGCTCATGGCTCTCTGGAATGCTTCTGCTGAGAAAATATTCTGAGAAAAATTCAAGGATCAGCTGGAGAGAATTAGGGACTATTTGCCTTGAAGACATGGAGTGTAGGACAACTGTTAGGGCACTGTCTTCCATGATGTGGCTCAGTTACCTTAGTGATAAGGAAACTAGGCCCAGATTGTTGAAATAACTCACATAGGTCTCTTAGCTAGAACCAGGATAAGAGAGGCAAAGCTCCTAACTGGTTTCTTTCTGTTCCACTAAGTGTTTTGTAATGAGGTAGAAACCTTTCTCAGATGTTTTCTTAGTTTCTGAATTGGGTGGCCTTCCTACTTTGTTTTCACAGTAGCTTGTGCATGACTGTCACGGTATATATATATCGTATTTTATGATAAATATTCAAATGCTGGTTTTCTTTTATGTGTCCTTCTAACTGTGTATCAGAATGACTAGCACATTGGTTTGGACACAGCAGGAGCTTTCTAAATTAAAGGAAAACCACAGTGTCTCAAAACACTTGGAAAATAAATATTAAAAAATCAGTGAGTAGCGAAGGGTTACCACAGTCACCCCTTTGGGATGTAGGTCGGGGGAGAGGGAGAAGGTTGCTGTGGATAAGCAAGTATCAGTATATTAAGAGCTTGTTAAGGAAGAAATTGATAGTAGGTGAAGAATACAAAATAACTGTCAGCAGAAAAGAGCACAGCCCTTGTGGGGAATAGAGATAAGAAGGGAGCATACTTCTTAACACGTTCCTGCGGCATCACAGGTATGATAGAATAGCACAGTAATTGCTCATTATGAATTTAAGTTATCTTTAAAAGGTTGATTGTTTCCATTTACTGAGTTATATTTTCATATGATTTTGTTCTTAAATTTTTCAAGGGCTTTTTCATGAAATGATTCCAAGACTCAAATGCTTTTTTGCTGTTTTTTGAAATATATGTTGTTTAACTTTGGAGGGGGAACAAATGATTTGTTGTTTTTTTCCTTTTTAATTATAATATTATTGTATTAACTTTTCTAACTACAAGTTAGATGTAAGTTCTCTTTATCCTGCAGTTTTTTCTCTCCCAGCCCAATATTATTTATCGTTGAAATAAATAATGACAGTTCATCGACGCAAAATTTAAAGGATACAAAAGGATATACGATGAAAACTCTGCTTTCTATCCTCTTCCAGTCACTTAGTTTCCCTCCTTATAGGCAACTTGTGGTATTCATTTCTTGACTATACTTCCAGAGACATTTTATACATCTCCAGGCGATGGATATATATATTCTCGCCTCTTCCAAAAATATATTGTAACATACTATATGCACTGTCCACTTATTAATCTGTCTTTAAGATTAACCCATACCAATATATAAAGAGCTTCCTTGTACTTATTTTTTTCCAACTTTATTGACATGCTCATGGTAGTCATACAGCATAGTATTCTGTTATATGTGTGAATCAATTTATTTAACTGATGTCTTATTAACGGACATTTATTTCCAATCTTACTGTTTAAAGTAATACTACGATGGAATAATATCCATTATTTTGCTCATGTGTGAATATAAATGCATTGTAAGTTCCTAAAAGTGGATTTGTTGAGTCAAAGGATATGTGTGTTTGTAATTTAGATAGACCAAATCTTTCTTACTACATCTTGTGCAAGTTTATACTGCCATTACTAATGTCCTTGCACTGTTATGACAGTTTTTTATCTTTGCTAATAGGTTAAAAAGTAGTATCTCAATATGGTTTTGATTTGCATTTCTTTTTCTTTTTTTAATAACTTCACTGAATCATATTTTGCATATCATATAACACACCCTTTTCAGGTGTACAGGTCAATGATTTTTTAGTAAATTTTCCTAGATGGGTTTGCATTTGTTTTATGAGGAGATTGAACTTCATTTTGTATGTTTGAATTATTTCTTAGTTTGAACTGTCTGTTCAAATTCTTTGACTTTTTATATTCATTGTTGGTCTTTTTAAAAATAAGTTTGTAGAATCCTGTTGTATAGGATTTCGTGTCTGTGAAATGAGTTGCAAATATTTTTTCCAAGTTTGTCATTTGTCTTTTGACTTTTGCTCACAGAGTTTGGGGTAAAAGCAAAAGTTTTCTGTTACCTTGGTGGTGGACTGTTTATGGTGGATTTAAAGCCAGATTTGTGGGTTAGCAGTGTTTCAGGTGGCAGTTTCAAGTAGCTCTAAGTGAGGAGCAGTAGTTCTCGATGGAAGTTGAGGTTGTTGTCTAAGGAGTGGATACATTTAATTGGTTACTATTTTTTTTCTGTTCTGTAACTCATGTAAGTGTTGAGTTGTGTTTTTAGTGATTGCTGCTCAAAAGTGGATGCCCTCTCCTCACATTTACCCACATCCCATTGTATTCCCCTCCAGTCGTTTTCTTTTTCAACATTTGAAAACCTTGATAACACTTTTAATGATGACATGTGGTACAGTCTGAGCTCTATTTGCTGGCCACTGTAAGTGTGAAGTGTGATCAGAGTTAATCCTTCACTGGAGTATGTATTTCAGAGGTCATTTCCAGTATATAATCCTGTATTTTCCCCTCAAATTTGTCACCTTCAAAAAAAAAAAAACAGCAGCTCATTCTTAGAGCAAAGTCACTGTACCAACAGGAAATATTAAAAAAGAATTAATTTAGTATTTGTCCCTTTAATTTTAGTTTTTCTTTTGGCTATTTAGTTATTAGGTAAGTTTTAACAGCTGTCACAAAAAGCAACAAATTGTACTCACCAGTCATCAATAACTTTTGGTGTGACTATCTTAAAACTTGACCTTTAAAAATATGAAGTAATATTAATGCCTGAGTGTCCTTTTCATTAGTTCACCTTAAGAAAAAAAATTTGGGTAGTTTGTGTAATGCTTGCTGTTTGCCTGAAGCGTGATTCAGTAAGGATGATAAACATTTCAGTGATACCTGGTTCTTAGAACATTTTCTTTTACTGCTAAAATATTTATTTATAGAATGATTAAATGGAAAGATTTAAAGTCCTTCAGTTTGAAAAAGAGAAAAATTTTTCTAATAACATTTTAACTGTGATTTTCTCATTCACCTCAGCAGTAATTTTTCTGCTGACATTTTAAGAATGACTGTAAACATCTTCTATTTCAGAAATTGTTTTTGAAATTTAAATTGAATGTGTAGACGGAAGGGAAGGGTTGTTAGATAATCTTTGTTGATCTCAGAGGCATTTCAGTTTTCCTTGGGATCCTGGTTATTCTCCCTTTGAGGCTTCTTTGATTTGCTCATGATGGTTTAGTCATCCCACAACATTTAGGTGTTTTTATTGTAGGTACATTGAGAGAGCAGTTTTTAAATAGCTCGAAACAGGTTTATTTGTAAAACTCTTTTACATTTCTCAGTTTGACTTTCATACTTACAGGCAGAGTCATATGGGAAGTAGTCTCATGTGATCTTACATTCCTGTCTACACCAGTCTGCGTCTGAGCCCCTTTCCTTGGAATGCAGTGATTCTAAATGGGAGCATAGTTTGAAAAACCCCTCTTGAAGAGTCTAACTTGTGTATACCCTTTGTAAACCACTGCCCGAGAGGGAATGTTTGGCCTCTTCCATGTTAGTGAAGATGGAATGATAAAGTATATCAGAGTGACTGTGATGTTCAAGAAAGGCTAAGTAGAGAGACAAACTGTTTAAATACAAGGACTCTTTTTTTTTTTAATTTAAGTATTGTTGATTTACAATATTGTCTGTTTCGTGTATAGCAAAGTGATTGAGTTTTTTATATATATATATTTTTTTCAGATTATTTTCCATTATAAGTTATTACAAGATATTGAATATAGTTTCTTGTGCTATACAGTAAATCCTTGTTCCTTATCTATTTTATGTATAGTAGTTTGTATCTGTTAATTACTCCTAATTTATCCCTCTCCCTCTCTCTTTCCCCTTTGGTAACCGTAAGTTTTCTATTTCCTGAGTCTGTTTCTGTTTTGTAAATAGATTCATTTGTATTATTTTTTAGATTCCACATATAAGTGATATCATACAACGTTCGTCTTTCTCTGACTTACTTCACTTAATATGATAATCTCTAGGTCCATCCATGTTGCTGCAAATGGTGCTATTTCATTATTTTTTATGACTAATATTCCATTATATGTATATATGTATATATACATATATATTTTTTTATACACATACACACCACATCTTAAACCAATCATCTGTTGATGGGCACTTGGCTTGTTTCCATGTCTTGGCTATTGTAAATAACTACACGGATTCTTAAGCTCTGAGGATTGTGTAAAGAAGAATTATGTAAAGAAGAAGTCATATAAAACATTTTAGGTTAATTCCATTACTGGGTTTTCCTCTGGCTTGTGTGTGTTTGTTTACTTCTGTATTTGATTCCTAAAACCTCACCTCTCCATAGTACTTGGTTCGAGCCCTAAATGTAGCACTTCCCACATTATGTTAAAGTTAGTTTTTGTCTATCTCTTCTTCAGTTGTACATTCCTGGTGTTTAGGACACTGTTTGGCACTTTGGTATGTTTCCAGTTACTGAGTTTTTGATATTCAAAATAGGAACCAGATATTAAATACACACATGAACTTGGTGCTCGTTTAATATAACCTGGGAATTAAATTAGGAATTAGGTTTATTAAAACTTTATGACAACCCTTTAGTAGTTTGTATGAATATGTAGATCTAAGGTAAACTTCACAGATTATTTGGATGGCAAATACCATAGGACCTTGACAAGATGATCTGTTCCAGAACTTGATTATTATTATGAAGATATTGAACGATCTTAAACCTTTGCCTTTTATTTAGGTGGTTTGATTATACAGGTTATACCTATGTACTTTAGGTAACCATTGACTCTGGGTTAAAAACATTGCTTTCCTGATTATGGTAGCAATTTCTTAATTTTTTTCTTTTCCTTTTTTCTTTTTAAAAATTATTTATTTATTTATTTATTTTTTATTTGTAGTTGGAGTGCCTCAAGCTTATCGCCTCTCAAAAATTCACAGACAAACGCATTGGCTATTTAGGGGCAATGCTGCTGTTAGATGAAAGACAAGATGTCCATCTTCTCATGACCAACTGTATCAAGAAGTAAGTCTTAATTTCTTTCTTCCAATAACTACTTTGTACTTTTAGTTCTTTTTTATAATAAGACATCAAAAGCTTCTATTTATTGATTTTATATTTACTGTCTAGAATGTATTTGAGCTGCTTTTGGTTCTATAGCTTATATGTAAAGAGGCTAAGCAAACAATTAAAACTTCTGTAGGGGATAATTTAACTAAATGAAGGCATTGCTGTACATCTTGAGTCATAGCAACTATTTAGCCATGAATAAGCATTTGGACTTTCATAGAATAGAAAGAGCATTGGTAAATCTGAGCTTTCTTATCATATATTTTTTGAATACCACGAATAATGAAACATTTGTGTTTATTACATAATTACCAGTGTATATTCTTAATAAATACCATTTAAAGGTAAAAAGAGAGGTCTTGCTTGTCAGCAGTCTAATCCCAGATTTCAGTTGCTGGGAATTATATTTAGCCCTGTGAATTTTTGTGTATAAGTCCTTTTTTCTCTAATGGGTGCTTTACTGATTTACTAGTCCAGTTATGTTTTTAACTTACAAAGTTAATGCTTGCCATTCTGGAGAAATTAGAGGACCTGTGAGTAGGGAATTAACAGTTCTCAGTATCTCTCTTATAATAAATTTCTGTTAGAAAGTTACGGAAGTTTTAGGGTTTCCCTGGTGGCGCAGTGGTTAAGAGTCCGCCTGCCAGTGCAGGGGACATGGGTTCGAGCCCTGGTCTGGGAAGATCCCACATGCCGTGGAGCAACTAAGCCCGTGCACCACAACTACTGAGCTTGCGCTCTAGGGCCCGCGAGCCACAACTACTGAAGCCCCCGTGCCTAGAGCCCGTGCTCTGCAACTAGAGAAGCCACCGCAATGAGAAGCCCGCACACCATAACGAAGAGTAGCCCCTGCTCGCTGCAACTAGAGAAAAAGCCCGTGCGCAGCAAAAAAGACCCAACGCAGCCAAAAATAAATAAATTTTTTTTAAAAAAAGAAAGAAAGTTATGGAAGTTCTGATGGCCATATTGGTTAAAGGTACTTTTTGGGTTTTTTTTATTTGGTTTTGGTTTGTCTGTTGGTTTAATCTCCTTTTTTAGATTTCTTTTTCATTTATAGTATTTCTGTATTTGACAGAAAGTAGAATCAGGGGGATATAGGTGATCAATTTGAAGACACTGAACTCATATATTTTGCTGTGGTAAAAATTATAATTTAAAATTTCCCAATGGATAATGAAAAATTTCAAAATGAGAATTACGATTGCTTGTAAATATAGTGTGTCATGTAAATACATTGACTCTGTGACTTAATTTGGGAGAATCTTGTTCTTTTTGGCCTTGAAATAAATATTAGTAATGAAAATACTAAGTTGGTTCGTTTATTCAACAAATATTTATTGTATACCTGTTGTATGCCAGGAGGTGTTATGAGCTTTGGGGATGGAGAATGAAAAAAATGGACAGAAATCCTTGGTGTCATGGAGGTTACATTTTAGATGTTTAATGTGACTTTACACATTTATTCTGGACAGGCCTCTGAAAGTTTCTTTAATTTTTGTTCTTACATGCTCTGTGCCCTTATTATTCAAGCCTTCAATCATATGCTGATAATTTGGCAGTTCTGCCTAGCAGCAAGTTCATATTAGAGACTTAATACCAAACTCAAGTATAGGTTTGTAGCTTGATAAAAATTGAAGAATAGGCATACAGGCAAAGAAGGAATCTTTGTGTTTAATTTTCATGAGACCCAGCTAAGCCCCAAGTGAATTTAGGAGAGAGCTAATAATAGTTGGGAATTGATCTGGCACTTGAGTTTAAGCTCAGTTAAAGGACTTTGGATAATTCAGTTTTTTTTTTTTTAATTTATTTTCTTTAGTTTTTTGGCTGCGTCGGGTCTTACTTGCGGCACGTGGGGTCTTCGTTGAGGCATGCGGGATCTTTCATTGTGGTGCGGGATCTTCGTTGTGGCGTGTGGTCTTCTCTAGTTGTGGCCTATGGGTTTTCTCTCTCTTTCTCTCTCTAGTTGTGGCGCATGGGCTCCAGGGTGCCTGGGCTGTGTAGTTTGCGGCACATGGGCTCTCTCATTGAGGCACGCGAGCTCAGTAGTTGTGGTGCATGGGCTTAGTTGCCCTGCGGCATGTGGGATCTTAGTTCCCCAACCAGGGATTGAACCCGCGTCCCCTGCATTGGAAGGTGGATTCTTTACCACTGGACCACGGGGAAGTCCCCTGTGTGTTTTTTTAATCTGTTAATGAATGGGTTTCTTTGTTTATTTGTGAGGTTTTTTGCATTTCGATTATGGGGCATCATATGTACCAACAGTTTTTCTGTTTAATGATGAATGTTTACCTCATTGTTCATTGGCCTAGAAAAACTCTGACATTAATGATCTTGGAATTAAATCTTTAAAAATTAAATATAATACTTTAAGAGCTTGCATTATGCAAATATTCTTAATCATTGAAAAATGATTGAAGAGTCAACTAAATACTCTTGGGAACTAGGACACTAAATGGTAAAGCCATAGTTAAGTTAAACTTTATTTTATCAGTAATTTTTATCTTAAATATTCAAATTGGTAGACAATAGCAAACCTGACTGATTGACACTTTACCTTCTGTTTCCTTTCCTTTCTTTGTTTTTCAGGGAAGCCTAAAACCATTTATTAGTTCATTTAAAATTACCAAAATAAATAAATAAATAAAAATAAAATGACCAATAATGAACCCATTACAATGTTAACAAATAAATTTTTTTATGAAAAACTATTTTCCAGAACAAGAACAATTTCAGTGAGAAGAATGGCATTATTTTACAATTTTGTAAATCTCTTTAATATCTAACCTAATGGAAGCTCGAAGCTAGATGCTCATATTTGCTTCTGCATTCAGTTTCTTATGTTACGTTTTGATTAAGTATATGAAGAAGATCTAGCCTTTCACAGATAATGTAGTTTGAAAAAGAAAGAGGACTTTAATAACCTTTCAGATAACTATGGATAATGTTCTATGATAGTATATCAAAACTCCACAAGTGGTAGTTTCTTTAGGGTTATTTACAATGTGGAGTCTGAAACCATATCAGTAAAGTTTGGTTCTTTGTTATATTAAAACCCATTGGTCTGTCTTACGCTTTGAATGAATCTTTTACTCTTGCATGCTTTTTAAACATCATGCTTAAGGCATTTGGAGAAAATTGGTTCACTGAGTTTTAAAGTATTGATAGACTGTCAGGTTCACGGTGGCAATACAAATATTCCAAAATTCTAATTTTCACTTCAAAGCTTAGATTTTATCATTGGCAACAAATATTGTCACTTGTTGCTCCTGAAGTGATAAGCTTACTTGGCTCTTCTTCCAGAAAATGTTTGGCAGATAATCACATCTTAATAATTATAGTTGTCAGTTATTTTTCAAATAAGAATGATGTTCATTTTATTTATTTATTTATTTTTAAAATTTTATTTATTTATTTATTTTTATGGCTGTGTTGGGTCTTTGTTTCTGTGCGAGGGCTTTCTCTAGTTGAGACAAGTGGGGGCCACTCTTCATCGCGGTGCGCGGGCCTCTCACTATCGCGGCTTCTCTGTTGCAGAGCACAGGCTCCAGACACGCAGGCTCAGCAATTGTGACTCACGGGCCTAGTCGCTCCGCGGCATGTGGGATCTTCCCAGACCAGGGCTCGAACCCGTGTCCCCTGCATTGGCAGGCAGATTCTCAACCACTGTGCCACCAGGGAAGCCCCTGATGTTCATTTTAATAGTAGCTAGTTTGTAGTTTAGCTTGCAAATGAAACAAATACACAAGTGCTTTTCTCTGAGATTGCCACTTTACTCCAGTATGCATCAGAAGTACTTTATGCATACTTTCCATTTTGTCACGCAGAATGTTAAAAAATGTGCACTCAAGAGTCAAGGTATATGGGAGTTCCCTGGTGGCCTAGTGGTTAGGATTCTGGGCTTTCACTGCAGTGGTTCAATCCCTGATCAGGGAGCTGAGATCCTGCAAGCCGTGTGGCGTGGCTTTAAAAAAAAAAAAAAGAGTCAAGGTATAATAAAACTTATCATTTTTACTGCTTTGTCATGGGCAGTATTAAGTGAAACTCCCTCCCTCCCTCCCTCCCTTCTTTCACTATAAGTGTGTGGCAGTGTATTCAGTGACTACTATTATAGTTTGGTGCCTCTGCCCTGATTTGTGTTAACATGCCATAGTTTTCCCCACCATTGCCTTTGCACTATCAGTGCGGGTGTCAATAAAGCTGACAAATAATGAGTTAGTATTGTGAAAATAGTTTGTATTTCGTGGACCCTCTGAAACAGTCTTGGGGACTTCCAGAGATTCTTTAATCACAGTTTGAGAACCACTGAGCTAAACGATTTTAAAATGCTCTTAAAGCTGGTGGAAGTAGCATAACTCAACATAATAATTCAGCTTCTGAATGGTAAGAGTTGGTTATAATATATAAATGATTTTACTGGTTCAAGCTTTTAATATTTCAGCTTTTCTGGAAGTATACTTCAGGCTGGTTTAGAAATAATTCTGTACAGTAATCAATGCCTGTTAGAAATAGAATTTTTTGTATCTGTATCACTAGATACTGAGGCTCACTGTAAACATCTAGCTTAGTTTATGATGGTTTAATTAGCTATCTTTTTAGTTACTAATTTTTTCTTCTTTTGAATAAATAAAAGTGTAAAAATTAATGTAACATCAAGGTTAATACTATATCATAATATCAAAGACCTTATGGTATAGTATTTAGAGTATAGAGTGTTTAAGTATAGAGTATATAGTATAGAGTGTTTCTGTTGTGATGTTTATTTAAGTCATCTTAAATGCTCTAGCAGTAGAGATTGTTTTCTGATTTTTTTTTAAGGTTTTCGTTACTGTATTACTTTTTTTTGTAGTTAGTAATAGAGCATATTAAAATCTTTTAAATATACAGTTGTGCTTCATATTCTGTCATTGCTAGTTTTTACTTTCAGTGGTTTGCTGAGTTTCCTAAAGAGAGTTGTCTTTTAACATCCAACAGATAGCATGTTGTCCAGTTTATGTTGCTTTGGTATTTGGAAACATTGGGTTGCAAGCATGTAGAACAGACTGTCAGTCAGTTTGCTGTGTTGTAATTTGTAATAAAGTTAGAATAAACCCTTTTTTCAAAAATAATCCTAATAAATATTTTCCGTATTAGAGAAATCATGAATCGTTCAGAGCTACCTCGTTAGATTGTGAAGCTTCTTCATGGGGAGCACCAGGCAGGGCATGTTCATTTCTGCCCCCTTCTTTCTTTTGCAGTGATCTTAATCATAGCACGCAATATGTACAGGGGCTAGCACTTTGTACCCTCGGCTGCATGGGCTCCTCAGAGATGTGCAGAGATCTTGCAGGAGAGGTAGAGAAACTCCTGAAAACCTCCAACTCTTACTTAAGAAAAAAGGTAACTTTCCATGAAACCGAATGTCTGCGTTTGGATTAGAGAGTATTATGGAGATGAGAAGGCAGATTATTCATTTTTGAAAGCTCAAATGATAATATAACTTTCTTTCCCTGTGCAGTAAATGTATTTTAAATGATTATATATGAATCAGTTGTTTATGAATCAAAATCTTTTTTTATACTAATTTTGGAGGTGATTTTTTTATTGCTATTTAACTCTCCAATTAGTAAGTGATTGTGAACACTTTAATTCTCTTAATTCGTCATTTTTCAAGGAAATGATTTATAAACAAGCAAATGTTATTGGACCCTAGATAGCATACCTAATTACTTCCTAAGTTACCTGATTCTAAACAGTATTAAACAAAGTGATAATGAACAGATCTTTGTGAATTTATTTTAGTGCCCATGTCTTTGTATTAGGGCCTTTGAATCTTGGAAGTGCAGTTCCACTGGGGCCTAGATAATTATTAGGGAATGATTTAGAACATACTTCCTAAAATTGATATATCTAAATGGAATAGTAATGGAAGACAGTGATCTTATTCACTTAATTTGCTTTTATTTGTTGATATAAACATTTTGTTGTTATTTTATTGTGCTTGAATCCTAAAACCTTCATAAACAAAGGGTAAAATTTAGGACTTTAGAAGTGAGTCACATAATATCGTCTGGTTGGCGTTTATTGTGCCTCTGTATTAATGGTGTGAGACAAAGCCGTTGAAAGGGCCAAGCTGTTTTCCAGGATCATGCACTGTCAATGATGGCTATAGACCAAAGCCAGTCTTTTCTCTTAAAAAACGTGTGGGCTGCTCTTGTTCAGAAAGATTAAATAAATATTAATAAAGATTAATAATTATTAAATAAAATAATTCCTACAGATTAGAAAAAAAAAATTGTTTCCCCCAACTGTAGCATGGGAAGAATTAGCTGAAATCTTTTCTTGTTAATGTATCTGAACTTTTATGTTATTCAATTCCAACAAATAGTAGTTATGGTTCCTTTTGCCAGGGGTGGGGGCGTTTAACCAAAATCAGTCTTTGAATGTCTTTCTTTCCTGTGAACAAGTTTCTTCAGTAGAGACTAGCTAACTGAGAGGCGTTTAACTAAGATCCTAAGTAACTTTCAAATGATTTTCTTGATTTCAGTAGAGAGTGAATTGGGGAAAGTATAGGTATTATTAAAAGCAGCAGCAGATTTAAAGCATCTGCAGTATATATATCTTTCAATTGCATAATGTTTTTATAAAACCTTTTGGTCTTTTTACTCAGAAGAATGATTATCACAGATGGAAGTCTTTATTTTTTACTTTGCAAAACTCCACATAAATTATGTTTAGCATGTTTGATAAGTTTGTGTTAACCATGGTCTAGTCGAGAAAGCTTTTGTCCACTTATTTGGTAATATATGACCGAAGAGACAGGTGGGTTAGAAGTTCTCGTTAATGCAGTAAGTATAAGTTGGAAAGCCCTAACCAGTTAATAACTAGTAAGTCTGATAATAATAAATAATAAATCTGATACCTAACTCCTTTCTTTTTTCATGTAGGTGAACTAGTTGATAAGGTTTTGTTGTGTATGAGATTGGTTGTCCTGACTTAATTGAAATAAATCTTCTTTTATCCTTTTTATGTTTTTTATAGGCAGCACTTTGTGCTGTTCATGTCATCAGGAAGGTTCCTGAACTTATGGAGATGTTCTTACCGGCAACAAAAAATTTATTGAATGAAAAGAACCATGGTAATGTGACTTAGATGCACTCATGAAGTACTGAGGGAGAAGGGGAAAGAGAACAGGCTTCAGGCAGTGTTGGCCTTCTGTCTCATGCAGTGGACTCACCTTTCTACTGTGCTTGGACACTCTTCTAGGAAGGGCTAATGGGTTGAATCTCTCTTCTACTCCCATATCCTAGTTTTTGTAATTAGAGATTGATTCCTTTACAGTAAGCTTGTTTTTCATTTCTGGTCCTCTTTTACTATATTAAAAATACTATATTAAGTAATAGTGTAATTACAAATGATCCTAGCCTTGATGTTCATGTGTAAAACCCTTTGATTTCCTGGCTATTTTATAATAGAAGAAAAAGTTATTTCTTTATTGTTTTGCTGTAGTAGTGTAAGATTTGTGAAACTACTTTTAGGTTACTTGTAACAGGAATTTGTAATGGGTACCCAGATATATTTTTATAAAGCTTGAGAGAAATTAAATGAAATGTGGCAGTTCTTTACCGAGCATTTTATTCTTATTTTGAAGTCAGTGAAACAAGTTCTGAGTGAAGAAAATTCTTGTGTCCTAAATGCTAAGAGAAAAAATGGTAACGTGTATTTAATTTGATTAATGCAGTCCTGTGCCTAGAAGACTCAAAATATACTTGTTGAACAAATGAATGTTTAGGGTACTTATTTATTATTTAGTGAAAAGTATGGTGTGAGTCTTTTCACTCACTCTTGACCAAGCAAATTTACTTTGTCATTCACAACTACCTTAGGTTTTTCATATATTTTATCTGGAAATTTAAAATCTTAGTAAGATTTTTCTTCTTGAAATATCTATCAAAACTCAGCTAAGAGCTTATTAAGTCTGGAGCAGGTAATATCCAGTTTATATTGACTAGGTGCATGTCTTTATGGATATTCTCAAATGTAGAGACATGTGTATTGGTTCTCATTTTTTAGCAATTATTTTGGTCATACAACTTTAGAATAATCTGTTTTGATTGACATCACCAGTATTAAATCAGCAGATATCTATTAATACCTCCTTTGTATTCACCTCAATGCTTAGATTCTTTGAGAGATTAAAAAACAAAAATAGCAGCTGCCCTTTTGGAATTGACCTTTAGAACTCAAAGCCCTGTTCTATGAAGTTGAATAATATAGCCTCATTTTTAGTTTTCATTGGTTCTTTTCTTTCAGGTGTCCTTCACACTTCTGTAGTCCTCCTCACAGAAATGTGTGAGCGAAGCCCAGACATGCTTGCACATTTCAGAAAGGTAGGTGCCATTCTGTATATCTAAGCCTTTCTTGATTGAAAATGGTTTTCCTGAAAAGTACATGATTTTCTCACCTATGAATTTTCTTTTGAAAGAAAGCTGTGGAGCTGAATAAAGGACTTAAACAGCCCTGCTGTGTGGTAGGGCTGGAAGCCAGATTTAGGCATATAAGAACTGGCAATAGTGCAGTGTTTTCCCTTTCATAATAGAAGTCTTCTCTCATTGTTGGCAGACACACCAGTCTCTCATGTGCTTTATCTGCTGTTTTCACATTGAAGTTAGGAAATGTAACCTGAGGTCAGATTACACACAGGAAATGTGTGTGTGTGTGTGTGTGTGTGTAGTTTAAGGCAGGTAATTTTTTTTTTTTAAAGGTGAAAACTGCAAAATGAAATTTGACATTACTTTTACCTAACATAGGGTCCCCCACTATTCATTTTATGCTGTGGTGACTCCAGTGATGGAAGTCTCTAGCTTTCTTAAGTCCCTCCCTCCCTTTCTTAGAGCATTCTGAAGTGGAATTTTTTTTCTCCACTTACGTTTAGAAGGCACTAGTAAGGAGGACTCAGAGAAAGACTGTTCTTTGGGTAATTACATGCATTCAGTTCCTTTTATAAGGTGCTGATCACTCCATAAATTGGGCTTACTTTGTACTTTAGATCTAATGAAACTCTAATAGCAGCTCTTTTTTGGGGGGCTTTTTTGCCCCTTTAAATGTTCATGTATTGATTAAATTATTATAAAATAGTATGAGGCCCGTATCTGTCCCTAATGCTTGCTTTGTATGTTTTGTTCCTGTTGTCTGTTTGGAATCCTGCTGTATGTTAGAATGAAAAGGTAAGAATTAACCCTCTTTTATTTTATTTTATTTTATTTTATTTTTTAAAGAGATTTTTTAAATTTTATTTATTTATTTATTTATTTTAAATTTATTTATTTAATTAATTAATTTATTTATTTTTGGCTGTGCTGGGTCTTCGGTTCGCGCGAGGGCTTTCTCTAGTTGCGGCAAGCGGGGGCCACTCTTCATCGCGGTGCGGGGACCGCTCTTCATCGCGGTGCGCGGGCCTTTCACTATCGCGGCCCCTCCCGTTGCGGGGCACAGGCTCCAGACGCGCAGGCTCAGCAGCTGTGGCTCACGGGCCCAGCCGCTCCGCGGCACGTGGGATCCTCCCAGACCAGGGCTCGAACCTGTGTCTCCTGCATTAGCAGGCAGATTCTCAACCACTGCGCCACCAGGGAAGCCCTAACCCTCTTTTAGATGGTGCATGCTGGCATTAGGTCCTTAGTGGCTTTTGTGTATCCATCCACAAATGTGGCTTTTAAAAATATACTAATGCTGAAGCTGTGCTTAATACTATGTTATTTGTCCTAGCATTTTTGGCTAACTTCCTAGTCCAGGTTTTGTCTTGTCACTTAAACTCCTGACTCCACAGTCAGCCTTGGATTTCAGTTGCAGCCTTCCCTGATTTGTAAGCCTCCTTCTCTGCCTTTCCTTTGTCTTCACTTGAGAAACTTTGAGCAGTTTCCCAGTGTCATTGGTGATGGCAGTTCCAGATCAGTTTGGATCCTTGACGCCAAACACTGCTTCTTCTTGAAGCAGATATTTTAGAGCCGTGTGGGTAACCTCATACTTTAAAAAGCTCCGTACGTACTTCTGAACTTTCAGTTCAGACTTAGAGCTTTAATTTCCCCCTTACTTGCCGTCAATCTTGCCTTGAAGCTTTGGAATATTAAAAGTTTTTTGAGGTAGAGTGGGTAGGCATCAACTGATTTTCATGGCTGCAGCCTTTCCCTTTGTCATTTTATTTTGTTTGTCTTGTCATCAGTTTTAGTAACTTGAATTTTTGTCTGAAAAATAAAGCTGGGTTCCAAGAATTTGTATGCTGAACACTTAGACATTTGTGCTTTTTGTCCCGGGGTGCTCTTATGTGGTGTGAGTTTAGTAGCTGAAGGAAAAAGAACTTCTCTGAGACAGAAACCAGATTTTTTTTAAAAATAATTAATTAATTAATTAATTAATTTTTTTGGCCGCGTCAGGTCTTAGTTGCAGCATGCGGGATCTTTCTTTGTGGTGCACTGTCTCTTCGTTGCGGCGCATGGGCTTCTCTCTAGTTGTGGTGTGCGGGTTTTTCTCTCTCTAGTTGTGGCACGCGGGCTCCAGGCTGCATGGGCTCTGTAGTTTTGCGGCATGTGGGCTCTCTCATTGAGGCACGTGAGCTCAGTAGTTGTGGTGCAGGCTTAGTTGCCCTGCGGCATGAAGGATCTTGGTTCCCTGACCAGGGATCGAACCCGTGTCCCCTGCATTGGAAGGCAGATTCCTTACCACTGGACCACCAGGGAAGTCCCCAGAAACCAGATTTTAAAAAGTAATTGAGGATATGGGTAGTACAAAAAAGGAGACCATTGGGAAGTATGCAAGGCGAGCTACTTTTTATGCGGAGTTTGGTAACTAGATGATCCTGGTTTTATTACATTTTAAAGCAGTTTATACAGTTATATTATTCTGACCTCTAATATGAATCTGTCCACAGTTGACAGATTTAATGAGGACTCTGTTTAGAATTTACAGGTCATTATAGCTTAGATTTGTTTTAATCTTGGAGTTGTCCAAATTAGATTTTTGTTTAGGTGACTTATGAAGTGCTTAATTGAAGTGTTACGGCCAAACTTATTTAAATTCCCACAGATTATGTTGTCTTGTATTTAGCAGTAGACTTAGTGTTGTAAATGTTTTGAGTGTGTACCTTGGGCAGAGCTTGGCTTTTGTTTCAGTCTTGATCCCCTTTTAGAATTGGAGAGTAGGGAGGAATCCAAATACGATGAGAAAAAAATAATTGAGTTGCAGCAAAGTTGGGGCTGTTTTGACTGCCTTCAAAAGAGATATGGTTCAGTTCACTTTGGACACTTCTTTTCTTAATGTTAGGTGATTAGAGTTGTTTATATAGCTAAATTGAGTTTGTAGTTAGAGGCTGGAAATGTTCTTATTGTGGCAAACATTTTGGAATAGGGTTTTAACCTTAAATGATTGATCAACAGAGTTTGAAATGAATGATAATACTTAAAGCATTTTTAAGTTCAGCTTGGCAGTAAAATTGCCTCTACTATGTGCTGTAAGTCAGTCTAATGGACAGAGTAAAAAGAAGGGCATTCTGACCATAAGGAATGTATAGTTTCATTAGTAAGATAGGACAGGCAACAAATGTATAATTAGGTGCTGAAATTAAATTTTACCTAAAATTGTGTCATATGAGTTAAGAATAGGAAAAGGACATTATTCATGGCCTTGCTGTCTTCCTAAAGTGAAGGATACAGTTTTTCATGTGTCTTTTCCACTTAGTCAATGTCGGAGGCTTTTTGTATTCCCTGTTGTTTGTTGGAAAAGGATATAACTAGCCAAATATTAAGAGGAGAGAATTTTTTTCTCTATTTGAGATAGTTTAAGACTGTAATTTTAATAAAATCACCAGTATTTTGGGTGTGATAACATTTTATATCCACATGTGTTGAATGTATTAAAAACTGAATATATTTGTGCAACCTAGGTGTGTCAAGTCCTATAGAAGTAGGAATGCAATATGCCCCGTAGGTACCTGTTTTACTTGGTTCTCAGAGGCTTTCTAACCTACTGTTATTTATAGTGCCTTTGCATATATAACTCTGGAGTAAAAATATCTGGTTTGTTTTTAATTCAGATATTCCTTCTTGAGTTCTTGGCCAAAATACTCCTAAGTTATATTTATCAAACATCAACAGTATACTAGTATATTGTATCAGTAGAATTTGCTTGGACTCAGACCCTTGCATCCTTTTTCTAAGTCAAATTACCTGCCTATTCATGAGAAATTCTTTGATGTTCACTGTTTTTTGATGCATCTCTCTTCCCCGCAGCTTGTGCCCCAGTTAGTTCGTATTCTAAAGAACCTCATCATGTCCGGATATTCACCAGAACATGATGTTTCTGGGATCAGTGACCCCTTTTTGCAGGTGAGGTTGAAAGAAAGTTTTGGATAAATGATATATTTTGGAATAGATTTTTCCTTCCTCTTATGTTTGTGTTGGGTAGAGATTTGGTAGTTAATTGATTAAACTAATTACATTAACAAATGAATAGTGACACAATTCTGTATGAGATTAATAGGATAAAATTATAGTTGTAATAGTCAAATCATATACTACATAGAAACTTGATTTACCAATATAATACAGCTCTGCAGGTGGTGGTATCCTTTGGCTGTGAAGTGTCAAAGTGTGGGTTGTCTAATAACTTCATTAAGACATAGAACCATGTATAACTTCTCTAAAGATAATGTTTAAATTTCTTCTGTTTGAATTTTACCATTTCTATTGGGATCTAAGACTTCATTTAAGTTATTTGAATTTCATATCAAGCGAAGTTCCTTTGTGCCAGGCGGAATTTGTTGACATTTGTCATATTTTGCACATTAGGTACGAATTTTGCGGTTATTGAGAATTTTAGGACGAAATGATGATGACTCAAGTGAAGCTATGAATGATATATTAGCACAGGTGAGTAGACCAAAACTTACATTTAAGTAAACACTCATTTTAGTAAAGCAGGGAGTAGAATGATTGTGATTATATGGAGCAATTTTTATTTGTGTTTTCTCATTGGTGGCTGTAATCAGTTACAAAATATCTCCTGTTACCTCTGGATATTTTTTGGAAGCATTGTTTTGTCACTTTTGTAACACCCTCTGTGTCTTTTCAGGTTGCCACTAATACGGAGACTAGTAAAAATGTAGGAAATGCTATTCTTTATGAAACGGTTTTGACTATCATGGATATTAAGTCAGAGAGTGGACTGCGAGTAAGTCTTTTTAATCTTTTCTTTTCTAAATATTTTATTTAAAATAATTGACTTGGATTTTGGAAATGAATTCTATTTGGAAATTAACTTTAGTAAAGAATGATGCAGAATGTATAGTGGGTTTTTTTGGTATCTGAAGTATCATTTTCTCCACTGAAGGCTTAATATTGATTATAATAGAAATTGGAAGAGCTTAGGTATGGTTAGATACATAATGTTAAGTGAAGGAAAAATTTCTTTCTTTCTTTCTCTTTTTTTTTTTTTTTTGACCACACCATGCAGCATATGGGATATTAGTTCCCCGACCAGGGATTGAACCCACGTCCCCTGCCTTGGAAGCAGGGAGTCTTAACCATTGGACCGCCAGGGAAGTCCCAAGGAAGCATTTCTGAATGAGCTTTTTTTTTAGAGCCATGATTTGAGTTGGGCTCAGTCACTTCAAATAAGACATCATATTTGAGTTAATTCATTTCTCTAAATATTTATTTTTATTTGAGAAATAAACACAAAGTAAAAGAATTCAAAGAGTACAAAAGGTATGCAGGGAGGAAGATGTCTGTCTGTAGCTTTCATGTGTAGACTCTCAATTTTTCTAGTGGGAAATATGGTTACCATTTTCTTTTTTTTAAACATCTTTATTGGAGTATAATTGCTTTACAATATGGTGTTAGTTTCTGCTGTTTAACAGTGTGAATCAGCTATATGTATACATGTATGCCCTCCCTCTTGCGTCTCCCTCCTACCCTCCCTACCCCACCCCTCTAGGTGGTCACAAAGCACCAAGCTGATGCAGCTGCTTCCCACTAGCTATCTGTTTTACATTTGGTAGTGTAAATATGTCAGTGCTACTCTCACCATTTTCTAATGTACTTTTTTTTGGAGATATTTTATCCATATTTAAATGTGTCTGTACATGTGTATTTCTTGTCTTCCCCACTTCTAAAAACTTTTTTTTTTTTAATTTTTATTTATTATTTATTTATTATGTTTATTTTTGGCTGTGTTGGGTCTTCGTTTCTGTGTGAGGGCTTTCTCCAGTTGCGGCGAGTGGGGGCCACTCTTCATCGCGGTGCGCGGGCCTGTCACTATTGCGGCCTCTCTTGTTGCGGAGCAGAGGCTCCAGACGCTCAGGCTCAGTAGTTGTGGCTCACGGGCCCAGTTGCTCCGCGGCATGTGGGATCTTCCCAGACCAGGGCTCGAACCCGTGTCCCCTGCATTGGCAGGCAGATTCTCAACCACTGCGCCACCAGGGAAGCCCTAAAAAGTTTTTATTTAAAATAATTTTAGACTTACACAAAAGTTTCAAAAATAGTTCAGAGTTCCAATATTACCATTCGCTCAGCTTCCCCTAATGTTAGCATCTTGTATAACTGTAGTATAATTATCAAAACTAAGAAGTTAATATTGGTTCAGTACCATTAACCATATTACAGACTTTATTCAGATTTCACCAGTTTTTCTACTGATGACTAATCCTTGATCCCACATTGCATTTATTGTCATGTCTCCTTAGTCTCCTCCAATCTGTGACATTTCCTTCGTCTTTCCTTCGTTTTTTGTGACTTTGACACTTTTGAAGAGTACTGATCAGTTACTTTGTAGAATGTCCCTCAATTTGGCTCTGTCTGATATAGTCTTTTTTTTTTTATTATTTATTTATTTATTTGGTTGTGCCAGGTCTTAGTTGTGGCATGCGGGCTCCTTAGTTGTGGCATGTGAACTCTTAGTTGTGGCATGCGTGTGGGATCTAGTTCTCTGATCAGGGATTGAACCCGGGCCCCCTGCATTGGGAGCACGGAGTCTTAACCACTGCGCCACCAGGGAAGTCCCTGATAGATCCTTTTTTTAAAAAAATTTTTTCTAAATTTATTTTTTGGCTGCTTTGGGTCTTCGTTGCTGCATGCGGGCTTTCTCTAGTTGCGGCGAGGAGGGGCTACTCTTCGTTGCGGTGTGCAGGCTTCTTATTGCAGTGGCTTCTCTTGTTCGGAGCGCGGGCTCTAGGCACGGGGCTTCAGTAGTTGTGGCTTGAGGGCTCTAGAGCGTAGGCTCAGTAGTTGTGGCAAACGGGCTTAGTTGCTCCGCGGCATGTGGGATCTTCTGGACCAAGGCTCGAACCCGTGTCCCCTGTATTGGCAGGCGGATTCCTAACCACTGTGCCACCAGGGAAGTCCCCCCACCCCGATATATTCTTATAATTAGTTTGAGGTTATGCTTTTTTGGCAAGACTACCACAGAAGTGGTGTGCCCTTCTCAGCTTCATATCAGGAGGTACATGCTATCTGTTTGTCTCATTACTGGTGATATTAACCTTGATCTTTTGGTTAAGGTGGTGTCTGCTGTGTCTCTCCACTGTATAATTGTTTTTTTTCCCTTTGTAATTATAATATTTTGGAGGAAACACTTTGACACTATGCAGATATTCTGTTCTCCTCAGACTTGTACCCATCAGAGGCTCTTGTCTGCAACAGTTATTAGGGTGGTGTTCTAATGATACCTTTCTATTTCCCTCATTTTTTCCTCATTAAATAATTGGAATTCTTCTATAAGGAAGAACTCTCCCTCAAGAATTTATTCATTCTTTCAACCATTTATTAGTATAATAATTGCTAACCCATAGCTTTGTAAGAAACAAATTTACTAAGTACACTACACTATTTGTGTATAGTTCTTTTTGTCATCTAGGTTGTTCTGCACCTTACACATTTCATGTTAGGTGAAAACATTATGTTGGAGCTAGTTTATATTCATGTATAGAGACCATTCTCATTTTAAAAAAGGTTGTAGTAGAATATTCATAACATAAAATTTATCATTTTAACCATTTCTAACTCTGTAGTTCAGTGGCATTAATTAAGCACATTCATATTGTTTTGCAACCTACACAACCATTTATCTTCAGAACTATTTGGTCTTCTGAAACTGAATCTATGTACCTATTAAACAATAACTCCCCCCTTATCCCCTGTCCCCAACCCCTGGCAACCACCATTCTACCTTCTGTCTCTATGGATTTGCCTATTCAGGACATTTCACATAAATGGAATCATATAATATGGGGTGTTTGTGTCTGGCTTATTTCACTTAGTATAAAGTCTTCAAGGTACGTCCATTTCGCAGCAGGTGTCAGGATTTATTCTTTTTAACGGTCGCATACTATTCCGTGGTATGGATGTGCCATAGTACATGTAGCAAGTTTGCTGTTCACGGACTCTCCTGCCATGTGTGATTATAGCTGGTGTTGCAGTAGATGTTTGTGCATATGTGCAAGTACATTTGTCAGCTAAGTTCCTAGAAGTGAAATTGTTGAAGCAGAGGATATAGTTTCATTTTGTAGCTTTTATTTATTTATTTATTTATTTGGCCGCACCATGTGGCATGCAGGATCTTAGTTCCCCAACCAGGGATCAAACCCATGCCCCCTGCAGTGGTAGCACAGAGTCCTAATCACTGGACCACCAGGGAATTCCTAATTTTAAATATTTATAGTTACTGCCAGATTTCCCTCCAGTGAGGCTGTAGCAATATTATTTTTCTGCTAATGATATAAAAACTTTAAAACAATCTTTCAGCAGAAGTAAAATATGGTTTTAGGAGTTTGCCTTCAGAATTTTTTTTTTTTTTTTGGCTAGCAATCTATAGAAGTGCTAACTAAACTACCACCTTTAAATAGTTTGCACCTATCAGAGGCCAGAAAGTGACCCTTAAACAATATAGATATTTGATTTTCCTAAATTTTTAAGCTATGCTGTTTCTCTATAGGTCCTAGCCATAAATATCCTGGGTCGTTTCTTATTGAACAACGACAAGAATATTAGGTAAGTCAACTGAAAAATGTCTTGTATCTGGCTATTATAAACTCAGTGTATTCAGGAGTGACTTTGTTCAAGATCACACATGTATTGAGTGACATATCTAGAACTTCAACTCAGGATTTTTATTTTTAGTCTGGTCTTAAAACCGTTTTGATAAGAAATTGAGTATTTGCCTCATGAGTTAATTTTTAGTCCTGTTTATACTTTAGCATTAGGAGTCAGCAAACTTTTTCTGTAAGGGACCAGATAGATGGTCAGTATTTTAGACTCCATGGGCCTTAGGGTCTATTTGGCAACTACTCACTTCTGCCTCTTGGTGTGAAAGCAGCCATAGACTGTGTAAATGATGAGCATGGCTATATTGCAATAAAAATTGATTTACCAAACCAGACAGCAGAGGGCTGGGTTTTTGCAGATAGGCTGTAGTTTGCTGACCCCTGCTCTAAATTAAGAAGAAAAATATAACATTTCAGTTGCAAACCTGGAACATGTTTGTGAACTCCAGCTACTTTTTTAAAGTAGATGAATTTATCAGTATTATCTTGTATTCTTTCTTGTCATGTTACGATTGAAAAAATGTGGAAATAATCATTATGGTACCCTGAATAATCTTCTCCTTCCAGAAGAATTTTTTAATACTTGGATCATAAACTCAAATTTTTGCAGGGACGGTTTTGGTACTGGTATCAAACAAAAGCAGAGGAAATATAAATGGTAAAATTGAAATAATTTCCTCTTGTGTTTTGGGTCTCAGGCAGCCTGAAAAGGCATACTATATACTTATTTTGTTGTACTATTTGAAAGAGTTTGGAAGAATCAAGTCAGTCACTTTTAGAAGTTTAAATGGAATTGACCATGAATACAAATCTAAATCCAAGGCTTCTGGTTGCCACAGCTTTAGATTATAGTGTTTTTTATGGCTTTACTGTGTTTCCATTTTACTCACTAATTTGTCTTGTCTTTTAAATATTTAACAATGTATGCTTTCCCTTAGTCATTGGACATCTTCTTTGTCGTTAAGCAGAGAACTATCCTGAATTTTACGTTTTAATTCTGTTCTTCTGCAACTTTACATCATCCAGATATGTAGCTTTAACATCTTTGTTGAAGACTGTGCAGACAGATCATAACGCAGTACAGAGGCACAGAAGTACCATTGTGGACTGTCTAAAAGATTTGGATGTCTCAATAAAACGGTAACAGATTATTGAAAATTCTGCTCCCCACCCATCACCTGATAACTTTGTAATCGTTTTGAGAGAGAGAATGTTGACATTTATGTATTTAGTCATTATTTTCACAGAGTAAATCCTTTTTTCGAAAGGATTGGCAGGGAGAAGTTTAGATTAATGAAAGAGGCCAGTACGGAATACTGAAGTGCACACTGAAGTTGTCCTTGGTTCTTTGATGAGTAAAACAGGTACAGATAAGCTGGGCATATGTTTACTCAACAGAGGTACTGTGTTCTGTGTGTTGGAGGATGAAAATACAGAGTGATCCATCGGCTGAGTGTTTTATCACAATGCTGAAACTCAAATTGCTGACAGCACACGTTTTCTCACAGTACTCACAGTACTTCAAGATACTAGAGGCGGCCGTGTTTCTTAGAACAGTGCATCTAGGAATGACTTTTAGGCAGCACATAGGACTTTGAAAAGGCATGTATATTTTTTCCTTGATGTAGTAATTCTACTGGTTCTCTTCTTAGAATAACTGTAGTTGTTTGTAAAACCTAGTTATAGTTGGCCTCAGTGAACTTTTGGTTTACTGTTCAAACCAGAAAAAATTAGATTTGAAATGATCTCTGAAACTATTCACTTAACAAACATTCATTGATAATTGTGTTCCTTTTATTTGCAGAGAACAGGTGCTAAGTGCTTGGGCAAACTAAAGATAAGACCTAGAGTCAGTAATAACAACTTTTACATAGTGCTTTGCAAAGGATTTATAAGCACCCTCTCAGTTGGTTCTCAGAGCAAGCCAGCAAGAGAGACTAGGCAATTACTTCTATCCCCAATTAACAGATTAAAATACAGTACCAAAGGAATCAAATGACTTACACCAAACCTTACCCCTTGGACATGGCAGACCTGGGAATAGAAGTCAGACTTTCTGACTTCTTTTTTTTTTTTTTTTTTTAATTTTTTTTTTTTTTTTTTATAGCTACTTTATTTATTTATTTATTTATTTTTGGCTGTGTTGGGTCTTCGGTTCGTGCGAGGGCTTTCTCTAGTTGCGGCAAGTGGGGGCCACTCTTCATCGCGGTGCGGGGACCGCTCTTCATCGCGGTGCGCGGGCCTTTCACTATCGCGGCCCCTCCCGTTGCGGGGCACAGGCTCCAGACGCGCAGGCTCAGTAGTTGTGGCTCACGGGCCCATGTGCTCCGTGGCATGTGGGATCTTCCCAGACCAGGGCTCGAACCCGTGTCCCCTGCATTAGCAGGCAGATTCTCAACCACTGCGCCACCAGGGAAGCCCAGACTTTCTGACTTCTATTGTGTTGTTTCTCTATAGCTCATGACTGGGCTTTGCATTTCAAAAGTAAAACCTGGGTCTCTTTGACAGGTTATATAACAGTAGGAGCTTAGACTCTGGAGCCAGAAAGCCTCATTTCAAATCCTAGCTCTGCCCTTAATAAACTTTGTCTAGTTACTTAGCCTTTCTGTGCTTCAGTTGTCCCGTATGCTAAATGTGGATAAAAAAGCACCCACTTCAAAAGGTTATATGCAGGATTAACTGGATTAACATATGTAAAGTACTTAAGCACTGTGTAAGAATTAGTTATTATTGCATTTCTGTAAGGATTGAGTTTTGTTGCTTGTAGATTAACTAAGATGAAAGTATTATTAAATTGGTATTTTTGAAAGTTAATTATATGCCATGTTTGACATTATTGACCAAATGTGAAAAGATGCCTGTAGTAACCTTATAACTTTTATATGTAAAACATGTCCATATTTGCCTTCAATGCCAAATTTGATAGGCGGTTTTAGCTCCTATTTGCTCTCATAGCACATACCATTTTTTTCCTTTTCATGGCTCTTACTCTCTTTTTCAGTTTTTTTCCCAGCTTTATTGAGATATAATTGTGTAAGTTAAAGATGTCCATCACATTGACTTGTCACACTTATCTATTGCAAACTGATTATCACCGTAGCATTAGTTAACACCTGCATCCTATCACACACTTACCATTTCTTTTTCATGGTGAGAATATTTAAGATCTATTCTCTTAGCAACTTTCAAGTATATAATACATTGTTACTAACAATAGCCATCATGCTATACATTAAATCTCCAGAACTTATTCATCTTACAGGTGGAAGTTTGTGCTCTTTGACCAACATCTCCCCATTTTTCCCACCCCTCAGACCCTGGTAACCACCATTCTAGTCTCTGTTTCTATGCATTCAGCTTTTTTTAGCTTCCACATATGAGCGATACTGTACAATATTTGTCTTTCTCTAACTTATTTCACTTAGCCCTCAAGGTTTGTTTTTATTCTACTCCTCTATGTACCTTTTGATGTAACCTATGTTAGATCATCTTTGGACTAAAGTGGATGTAATAAAAGGAGAGTATGGTGACTATATATCATGTTTTTAATGAATAACGCAGAGGTGTTATCATTGGGTAATAATTTTGTTGCCTCTCTTTTTGAGCCTTTTAAGTATTCTAAATTTCAGCTTCATAGAATAGATTGCTGAACTCAAACTGCATTTTTGGTCTTTAGTAGTATATCTCTTGGGGATTTTTGAAGAAAAGTGTTGATGAACGTTCAAAATAAATTTGATAACTTTGGTTATCTCATGTGCAAAGATTGGGATCATAAGATCATGCAAAGACATCAATATATCCACTAGTGCTTGGTGTTCAGAGGCAACATACGTGGGTCTTTGTTTCATTCCCACTGTAAATATCATAACTTTTTTTCCCTCCCCCCTGCAAGGCGTGCAATGGAATTGAGTTTTGCCCTGGTAAATGGGAATAATATTCGAGGCATGATGAAGGAATTGCTTTATTTTCTGGATTCATGTGAGCCAGAATTTAAAGCAGACTGTGCATCTGGAATCTTCCTTGCTGCAGAAAAGTAAGATTTTATTTTTATATTCATTGGTAGAAAATGCTTAGAACTTTTTGGAAAGCATCTTTAAAACATGGGGGAAATGTTGTAAACATGTTTAAACATGTAACATTTATTTCAGGCTTCCCATTAGAAATTAGGTTTGAGAAGGCCATTCTAGCCAGTATCTAATG
The DNA here is from genome assembly GCF_949987535.1 of Balaenoptera acutorostrata. NCBI lineage: Eukaryota > Metazoa > Chordata > Mammalia > Artiodactyla > Balaenopteridae > Balaenoptera > Balaenoptera acutorostrata. Next base: position 15,048,036 of record NC_080082.1, on the reverse strand, counting down.
TTAAGCATTATGCTAAGACCAAACTAATCCCACTTTTATAAAATCTCCTCTTTTATCTGTTCTTTAACCTCTCATCTATGATGTCCTTTTGATGAAGAGAATAGAAAAGTTACAGCATCTGGATGGTGGTTCTGTGTAAAACTTTTAGGAAGAAGTACCTCAAGATTTTGGTAGTATGGTTGTTTCTCCTCTTTTCACTGTGAATTTAAGGGAGCAAGTTTCTAGTCCTGGTGTGCCTGGGTCTCGGAAGAGTCCCTTTTCTTCTTTCTTCTCTATCCCCTCCTGTCCTGACTTTATGATTTATTTTCTGAAAAACTGGAGACAGAGTCCCCAGTTCTCAGCTCAGCAACTCCTATTGCATATTACGTGGAACATCTGAATTTGACTATGTACCATTTCATCACCCTTTGAAATGGGAATTGCTGCTAGTTTTGAAGGTGAAATGGGTCCAGATATAATCACTTAACCTGTGAACCTAAAAAATGCTGTAGGACAGGATTTTTGAAAGTCACTGAGCAGAGCTTAGTTTATAGGTTCCAGTGTTTTCACCTAGTGCCATTATTTTCTCAGGTATGCACCTTCCAAACGGTGGCATATAGACACAATTATGCGCGTTCTGACAACGGTAAGTAGTGTTCTTAAGTCAACATATACTAAGGGCTGGATGTGTCGATTAACGAGTCAGACAAAGCCCTTGTTCTCATGAAGCTTATGTTCTAGTGGGGGAGATAGGAAATTCATGGGGAAATATGTACCACTCTCTTGTCAGGCAGGGGAAAATGCTATGAAAAATACTAAAGTAGCATATGGGACTATATTGATGGCAGAGGAAGATGGGATATGGGGCAGTGGGCCAGGTGTCTTAGGTAGAATAGGGCAGGTCACTCAGAGGAGGTAACATTTGAGTAGAGAACTTGGTTAAATGAGGAGCTGTGCAAAGATTTGGGCGAAGAGTGTACAAATCAGAGGGAACAGTAAGTGTTGCGAAGCCCTAGGGTAGCAAACAAGCTTGACCTGTCTGGAGAGCATCAAGAAGGCCAGTGAAGCCAGTAGAGTGAGAGAGGCAGAGAATGGTAAGATTGATGCAGGGGCTAGATTCTATAAGGCCTCACAGGAGTTAGGATTTTATTTTGAATATGATAGGAAATCATTGGAAAGTTTTGAATGGCTAAATTCTGGATTTTAAATTATGGTTTTATAGAATATCCTTTCTTTGGTAGTCTTCCGGAATTTTGGAGCTTCTCAGTCAATCATTCAATTAATAGACAGGGATTAGAGATTTAAGAGGAAAAATGAAAATGTAGTGGCATAACTATCTATGTCTAATTATGTCACCGGAAGTAAAAAACATTGACAAAGTTGACCACATTAAAATTTAAAACTTGTATAGCAGAAGGAAAAAGAAATCTACAAAGTTAAAAGGCAAATGACAATTAGGGGAAAAACCATTGTAACATATGACAGTGTGTTAATATTTTTAATCTATAAATACTTTACAATTAATAGGAAAAAGTAAAACACTGATGGAAAAACTGGCATTTGAACAGACATTTGACAAAAGAAGAAATGGCTAGTTAACTTTGAAAAATACCCTTACTCTTAAAGAGATAGTAAATAAAATAAAAGTGAGGTGTCATTTTTCACTTGTCATACTTTTTAATCTAATTCCTAGTGCTAGTTAGAAAATAGAGAACAGGCAGTACTTTATTAATTCTGTTTTTAGGACTTTCTCTTGGAAAAATAAAAGGTCATTGTATAAAAATGTATATACAGAAGTGTTCATCCTAATCTTATTTATAATAGGGGAAAGCTGGAAACAACTAGGAGTCTCCAGATGGGCATGGGTTAAGTAAATTATGAAACATCTGTAGGAGGGAATGATACCATTGAAATTTTTAAAATTTCAATTAAATAGTTTACCAACAATGAATTAATTTTGTAAAAGTTTAAAAGTCAGTATACTTAATCGGGAAATTATATTCTAACAAAAGATACGATGGCTTTTATAAGGCTCAAAAGAAGGGAAAAATTAGAGCTCCTGAAGAAAAATGTTTATCAAAATCAAAACCTTTTTAAAAAAATTGCTCCAACTTTTCAGTTTTCCAATCAATTTATGTTCTCTTTTTATATGATCATATGATTTTTCTTCTTCAGCCTATTGATGTGCTAGGTTAATTGATTTTTTTAAAAATTATTTATTTAATTGAAGTATAGTTGGCTTACATTAATTGAATTTTGAATGCTGAATCAGCCTTCCATATCAGGAATAAATCCCACATGGTTGTGGCATATATATAGTTTTTTTAATACATTATTGTTGTATTTGATTTTCTAATTTTTTTAAGGATATTTGCATCTGTGTTCATGAGAGATATTGGTCTATAGTTTTCTGTTCCTGATGTTTTCTTTGATCCATGTGTTATTTAGTAGTGTGTTACTTAATTTCCAAATATTTGGGGACTTTTCAGCCATCTTTATATTACTTATTTCTAGTTTAATTTTTCATGATTTCTATTATTTTATTTATTTATTTTAGAATATTTATTTTATTTATTTATTTTTATCTTTGGCTGCGTTGGGTCTTCATTGTGGCACGTGGGATCTTTTTGTTGTGGCGCAGGGTCTCTTCGTTGTGGAGCATGGGCTTCTCTCTAGTTGTGACGTTTGGGTTTTTCTCTCTCTAGTTGTGGCGCGTGGGCTCCAGAGCGCGTGGGCTCTGTAGTTTGTGGCACTCAGGCTCTCTAGTTGAGGTGTGCGGGTTCAGTAGTTGTGGTGCGTGGGCTTAGTTGCCACGCAGCATGTGGGATCTTAGTTCCCCGACTAGGGATCGAACCCGTGTCCCCTGTATTGGAAGGCGGATTCTTTACCACTGGACCACCAGGGAAGTCCCTGTGTTCTTTTAAATTTATTTTTAATGGCCCAGAATGTGATCTGTCTTGAGGAATGTTCTGTGTGAGCTTGAGAAGAATGTGTATTCTGCTGTTGTTGAATGGCATGGTCTATAAATGTCAATTAGATCATGTTGATGCTTTCTCTTATTTAAAACACTGCTTGTGCTTCCCTGGTGGCACAGTGGTTAAGAATCTGCCTGCCAATTCAGGGGGACACAGGTTCGAGCCCTGGTCTGGGAAGATCCCACATGCCATGGAGCAACTAAGCCCGTGCACCACAACTACTGAGCCTGTGCTCTAGAGCCCGCGAGACACAACTACTGAAGCCCGTGCACCTAGAGCCCGCGCTCCGCAAGAAGAGAAGCCACCGCAATGAGAAGCCCGCACACCACAACGAAGAGTAGCCCCACTCACTGCAACTGGAGAAAGCCGGCGCGCAGCAACGAAGACCCAACGCAGCCAAAAATAACAAATAAATACAATAAATAAATTTATTTAAAAAAATAAAAAACAGTAAAACACTCTGCTTTTTCCTATTAGGGAAGAATGTAAATATCTAAGTCACACCACTAATTACCTGCTTTTTAGCTTCTCACCTTTCCTTTTTGACCATTTCCCCAAACTTCTCCCTCTGTCTTTGTGTTTCTTAACAGGAGTGGGTATCCCAGCCACCTGGGATTTTTTCTTTGTCTTTTTCCTCTCTAAAGTACACATGGGTAGGCCTGGTCTCAGTCTTGTATATCAGATCAGCTCTTCTGTCCAGTATTGGGAGATTGATCAAGGTGGGCTGATATTAGGCACAGGTTCCACTGTTTGTATGTCTCGTGCAGCCTGGTTATCGTCATGCTCTGATAAGGCCAAAATTTAGCTTCCTCATAGGTTAAATAGCTGTATTTTGTTTTTGTGGTTGTAAATCTCAAGATTCCACTAGTCAAGAGGACAATAAAGAGATCAAGGTTTTCTTTTTCTTTCTTTTTTTTTTTAAGAGTGGATAATTAAATACAAAATATTTCCTATTCCTGGGACTACTTATTGGTTCTATAATATTTATAAACTCTAGTTTTTAAAGGAGTGTGAATAAACTCAGGTTTTTTGTTTGTTTGCTTATTTATTTATTTATTTGGCTGCGTCAGGTCTTAGTTGCGGCACGCAGGATCTTCCTTGAGGCACTCGGGATCTTTCGTTGCGATGTGTGGGCTCTTCATTGTGGTGCACGGGCTTCTCTCTAGTTGTGGTGTGCGGGTTTTCTCGCTCTAGTTGTGGCACGCAGGCTCCAGAGTGTGTGGGCTCTGTAGTTTGCAGCATGTGGGCTGTCTGGTTGAGGCGCACGGGCTTAGTTTTCTAAGCCCTGCAGCATGTGAGATCTTAGTTCCCCGACCAGGGATCGAACCCACGTCCCCTGCATTGGAAGGCGGATTCTTTATCACTGGACCACCAAAGAAGTCCCCTAAACTCAGGTTTTTTAAAAGTTACTATTTATTTCAGTCTCATCTTATTTAACAAGCCTTTTTGAACTGTTCATGTACACTCCTTTCTCCGTCCCCCAGAGTAGCGTGACTACTATAGCTAGCTCATGTGATTTTAACCCTGTGTTGGGGAGTTGTGGGAAGGGAGAGGTTGTTGTAATTAAGTTCCCAGTGAATGTATTTCTTAAATTTTTGTAATCGTAGACCTTACCTGTTTTGAGTAGAGAAGGCCTTTCTTAAATTTTAAACTTTTTTTTTTTTTTACTTTGGACGAAGAGAAGATTTTATTTTTTATAAAATCTTAAAACTTTAGAATATTCATTTAAATAAGACTTTAAGGGGGGAGGGATAAATTGGGAGATTGGGATTGACATATACACACTACTATATATAAAATAGGTAACTAATAAGAACCTACTGTAGAGCATAGGGAACTGTACTCAGTACTCTGAAATGGCCTGTATGGGAAAAGAATCTAAAAAAAGAGTGGATATATGTGTATTTATAACTGATTCACTTTGCCATACACCTGAAAGTAACACAACATTGTAAATCAACTATACTCCAGTAAAAAAAAAGACTTTGAAGTTTGAACTGCTTATGAACATGAGCATTGGAAACAACTTTATCTTTGAGGGTGTTTTGTAGTAGTCTCCTTTGAACAGCAACAGTACTAGCTAACATTTCTTATTATTACTGTGTTTCTAGGGGTAACTGTCCGCATTTCCTTTTAGGCAGGAAGCTATGTTCGTGATGATGCAGTTCCCAACTTGATCCAGTTAATAACCAATAGCGTGGAGATGCATGCCTATACTGTCCAGCGCTTGTACAAAGCAATTCTTGGTGATTATTCTCAGGTAAGTACTTTAACTTTTGGGGGGAAATTGCCCTTTATTTTCCTGATATGCTCTTACTACTGTCACTCTAGAGGTGCCTCAGTTTTGACCTTTATGGTTAGATGACCTGTGATTTGTATTAATCCTTTAAAGGACTGAAATCTTTGACAAACGGTGACTTTCTTTTGACAGCAACCTTTGGTGCAAGTAGCTGCCTGGTGTATAGGTGAATATGGAGATCTTCTTGTGTCTGGCCAATGTGAAGAGGAAGAGCCTATTCAGGTACCCTTTGTCACTCTTGGTTAAGGAGGGGGAAAAACAATGTTTTTGGTTTTAAGAGAGTAGTGTTTAATGAGTTGAGATTGATTCCTTGAAAACCCTTTAAAGAAGCAATTCCAGAATTACATTGGAAAACCTGCTGATTTTTAGTTGGAACTTACTGGGCCATTGTGAGATATTAAAACTGCCTTTAGGACCTACCCCCCCATCCCATCAGACTGACTTACATTGTTTCTCTTACCCTCTGGCTGATAAGAAGAAATGAGAGTGTATCCATGTTTCCATTTGCTCATTAAAGGACTGGATTTCAGAGAAGTTGTGGCAACAACACTTTAACTCTATGTATATTTTTCCTTTCTTCCTCTCCTTCTGCCTCTGAAAGTCATAAAATGCCTCTCAGCCCCCAATGGGTATTCTCCATCCTTTTTTTTTTTTTTTTTTTTAAAGGATTTTCTTATTTATTTATTTATTTATTTATTTATTTATTTATTTATTTATTTATTTATTTATTTTTGGCTGTGTTGGGTCTTCGGTTCGTGCGAGGGCTTTCTCCAGTTGCGGCAAGCGGGGGCCACTCTTCATCGCGGTGCGGGGACTGCTCTTCATCGCGGTGCGCGGGCCTTTCTCTATCGCGGCCCCTCCCGTCGCGGGGCACAGGCTCCAGATGCGCAGGCTCAGCAATTGTGGCTCACGGGCCCAGCTGCTCCGTGGCATGTGGGATCTTCCCAGACCAGGGCTCGAACCCGTGTCCCCTGCATTAGCAGGCAGATTCTCAACCACTGCGCCACCAGGGAAGCCCTCTCCATCCTTTTTACCTCCCTCCTACATGCTTCTGGTTGGTGGGTTAGGTTGTACAGTTACCCTGGCAAAGCACAGATTGTGTTAGAAGCTTTGGTAATGATGGCAGGATTGTCTTTCTGGTGGCATCCTGTGACTTAATATCGGATGTAGATATTTACAGTTAAAATTCATCTTACATTGTCTTTTTTTTTTTCTGCACAGGTAACAGAGGATGAAGTGTTGGATATTTTAGAAAGTGTCCTAATCTCTAATATGTCCACCTCTGTGACACGAGGTTATGCCCTCACTGCCATTATGAAGCTTTCTACTCGATTCACCTGTACTGTAAAGTGAGTATGGAGAAAAAGTAGGGTGAACATGTTGTTTTGTAATTTTTAAAAACTTCATTATGGAAAATTTCAAGCAAAAGCAAAAGTAGAATAGTAAAATCAATTGCATATACCTTTATTCCTCAGTAACAGTCATCATTTCATGGTTAATCCTTATTTTATCTGTACTTTGCTCCCTGTCATCCCCCTATCCCACCATTGCTTATTTTGGAGGTAAAAAGTAATGTTTTTAAAATCAGGTTTCTGATGCCTGTTTTCTCTTTTAAAGTAGTGAAGTTATTTTCCCATATAAGGGTTCTGGTTTATTATAATATTTTGAGATGTCTGAATAGGAAGAAAATTGTGAAGGTTTTGGTGTTTAACTCTTTAAAATTTTGCTTTTTTTTTCTTTTTTAACTATTTTGACTAAAAGTCAATTCTTGAATCAGTCTCCCAGCCAAGCATATTTAAACTTAGTTCTCTTAGACCTGCTTTAATTTTTAGTGTTAAGCTTCGTGAAGAATGGTATTTTTTACTATTTAAATTGTGAAGTAGAAGAATTTGGTGTCAGGTAATGACCTTTTGTTGAAAGAAGTCTGATGCCATGACCCATTTGTTGATAAAAGCTTATTTTAAAGTTATTAAAGAAGAGAATGAACACTATAAATTTATTCTTTTGTAGCAAATTAATAATCGGTACTTTTGTCTAGCAAATTTTAGGGTATGAGATATTTAACAGACAAAATCTAGCATTACAACTAGAATAAGTATGATGGTAATAAGTATGATGGTCTTGAGCTATATGTCAGATGAATGAACATAAAGGAAAATGTTTTGTTTTTGAAAAGTTACGTACATTAAGAAAAGAGCATTTCAAAATTTTAACCAGAAACCTCTGTTTCAAACATTATTCTCTCTGCTTGTTTATGAACTTTCTTTTGGGTATTTGAATTTGTTTGTCATTTTATCCCAAAGCCGAATTAAGAAAGTGGTTTCCATCTATGGAAGCAGCATTGATGTGGAGCTACAGCAGAGGGCAGTAGAATATAATGCACTTTTTAAGAAATATGACCATATGAGGTAAGTAAGAGAAAGTAAACAATGCATGTGCCTCTTAGCATCTCAAACAAATTGTCATGATAAACCCGTAAAGGAGATTCATCCCTCGTGCTTTATTAGCCAGACTTCACAACTCTGTTTAGTTCTAACTGCTTGGCCCCTTGTGTTTTGTCCATCTTCTATTCTGCCTAGCCTCTAAAGAAATAAGTGAACTATGTTCCTTTAGTCCCCTTCTCACCTTTCTTTTGGTAAAGAAAGTTTGCTTCATTTTCCATTTTATTTGGTGAAGAAGTGGGAGTTGTTTTTTTCTCAAGAGAATCACATTCAGATATCATTACTGTTAACATTTTGGTGTGCAGTGTCTTCTGTTATGCAGTATCTTTTTTCCCTCTTCTGTTATGCAGTATCTTCTTGATTGGAAACTGCTAATACGTACTTATTTGCCTTTCTTTCATTCCAGTTTCTCTATCACTGAGAATTCCCAGTCTCTCGGGATTTAGAGGGACAGTTTGTCCATTCAGTGTTTGTTGCCTGCCCTTAATCCAGCCAGGAATTTAGGTCATGTATTCTTGTAATCCGGCTTCTATTTTAGTGTCTGTGTTGGGATGTGGGGAGGGGAGATGTCTCTACATGTTTGGCTCCAATATAGTTACAGTGATTGTTTTGGGTAGGGAAGGTAGGTTAACTGCATAGAATTTAACCACTTCAGATTCTTTCAGGTCTGCCCTGCTTGAGAGAATGCCTGTCATGGAAAAAGTGACCACAAATGGCCCTACTGAGATTGTGCAGACAAATGGAGAGACAGAACCAGCTCCTCTAGAGACCAAGCCACCACCCTCTGGGCCACAGCCCACCAGCCAGGTAGCTTTTCCCTTGCTTATCTGGGGATCCTCATGATCTTATAGTTCCTTAGAACCTATCTCTTAGCTGATTCCCTTCAATGTTCCTGGATTGATTGATGGTTCTCTTCCTTATTTTTAAGTGTTGAAAGGGCTTTGCATGAGATACAGATTAGGCAATGACTAATGAATAAGATTTTATTTCCTTGTTTAGGCCAATGATTTATTGGATTTGTTGGGAGGAAATGACATAACACCTGTTATTCCAACTGCACCTACAAGCAAACCAGCTTCTGCTGGTGGAGAACTTCTTGATTTGCTGGGAGACATCAACCTTACAGGTGAGGCCAGACTAGAGTTATTTCATGCTTGGTTAGGGATAAGGGCCTTAGGGAAAAAGTACACTGAACATAGCCTTTCTATCTAGCACATGAAACAGTTGAAGATGGGAGAGGCTAAGTGAAAAGCAAGAGTCTTCACAACATCTGGGATATGTTGCCATACTAATACTCTAGAGATAATTAATAGGGATTCCTTAAAGTCTAATTTTTAATTTTTTGGAGAATAAATTACTCATAGCATTTTAAGATAGAAAGGACTGTCTCAGGTTAGAAAAGAAATACATCCCAAGAAATACATTACTTCTTCTAGGTTTCTTTCTACTCATGGTTAGTTTCCAAGAACTGTGGTCATTTGTAGAGAGTGGAGAGATGTCAACCTGTTTTCCTCCTTCCCTCTCTCTCCTTGGTATTAAAGCAATGGAAGGAGAAAGTCATCCATGGTTATAATATTCAAACATAACTTTTCATTTGGGAATATCTTATCTTTATTTATATGTAGTAGACATTTGTAATTAATGTGTTCACAGTATCTCTGAACACATTAGAGTTCAAGAGAGTCCAAGAGGGCTTCCCTGGTGGCGCAGTGGTTAAGAATCCGCCTGCCAATGCAGGGGACATGGGTTCGAGCCCTGGTCCGGGAAGATCCCACATGCTGCAGAGCAACTAAGCCCATGCGCCACAACTACTGAGCCTGCGCTCTAGAGCCCGCGAGCTACATCTACTGAACCCGTGTGCCACAACTACTGAAGCCCGCATGCCTAGAGACCATGCTCCACAACAAGAGAAGCCACCGCAGCGAGAAGCCTGCGCACCGCAACAAAGAGTAGCCCTTACTCACCGCAATTAGAGAAAGCCCGCGTGCAGCAACGAAGACCCAGCACAGCCAAAAATAAATAAATTAAATAAATAAATTTAAAAAAAACAAAAGAAAGTCCAAGAGTATCACTGTAGCATATAATTTCTATCTTAAGTGACTTCTTTAAAAGTATAATGGAGAGTTACAGCATACATGACCTTATGTAGAAAACAGCCATAGGATAAAGATGTTGAATGTTCATCTAGACTGGCTATCACAAGCTAAATGATTTTTTTCCTAACATAGCAGCCTCCCAGAGCTTATGGTTTATATTTGTCTTAACAAAATTTCAAAATGTTACATGTCATGTACTTAGAGCCATTTACAAATAGTCAATTTCAAATCTTGAGATGCCAAAGCTATCCTAGATATATGGAAAAACAAAAACAATCCCATGTTTAAAACAGAGTGTATGGGGAATTCCCTGGCAGTCCAGTGGTTAGGACCACACGCTTTCACTGCTTAGGGCCTGGGTTCAATCCCTGGTCAGGGAACTAGGATCCTGCAAGCTGTGCGGCATGGCCAAAACAAACAAACAAACCATAGTGTATAGATGATATGCTTTATTTATTAACATAATAGCATTTCCATGTTAGTATATAATCTTACCAATTATAATTTTAAATGGTTGTCTAATATTTCATTAAGAAGTTTGAACTATTATTTATTCAATTCCTTACTATTGGGCATTTTGTTTGTTTCCAGATTTTTCTTATCATAACTGATGCCTCAACAAATATCTTTATTACATAAATTTGTCCAAATTTATTTTGGGTTTACATTCTTAGGCTAAGTTAAGTTAGGCTTAATCTGTCTGAATCTGTTTAAAGGAAGAAGGATAAATACTTAACATCCTAGGGTATTGTGAGGAATAGTGACTTAGTACATGCATGACACATAGTAGGCACTTGGTAAATGTTATTTATCGTTTCCTCAATGTATATGGCCATGAGTTTCACTGTATAGTCATAAATATTATAATATTTTTTAAAAAGCCCTAACAGTTGAAAGGTTGATGCTATCATTTTGTTAATTTTTATTTATTCAATCAAGGGAATGTTTTATATTTATCCGTATGTGCATTATACATGAATTTCCTTTTCGTACATTCCTTTTGTATCCTTTAACTCATTTATCATGGGGTCTTAATGTTTTGTTTTTGTTCTGACTTTCTTGTTTTTCTAGTGTTAAATGAAAAAGTAAAATGATAAAATGTTAAAAAGCCTAGATTTTCCTTTTCTTATTCATAATGAGTTTAAACACATTTTCCCATTTTTTTAATTTTTAAGTAAAAAAATTTTGAGTTCTAGATTCTTTAAGCCATCATTACAGTCATATAGTAATGCACAGTAATTTAAATCAGTAGAAAGTAGGAAATAAATTTAGTACGAGCTTTTAGAGGAACTGGAGCAGTGAGTTTCTGTTGTTTCCCAAAACTACCTATTGTACCATTGCAGGAGAAAAAAAGCTAAAATTTGAGGGACTTAGGGACTCATATGTTGCCTATGTGTCTTGGGTAGCCTATGATTTTCCATGGGAACACGTTTCTAAAATTGTTTTGAAAATGGAAATTATAGGAAAATTACTAGATTAGATTTATAAAAACTAGGATAACTATATGAATATTTGTTTATATTCTTCATTGGTAATCTGCTTGACTGCACATCCTGTGGTGTCCACATTTGTTTTAGCTCCTTGTGCTTTGCTTAGCCATATGTATTTCTACCTTCCTTGCTAATTTTTAGTATGTGATTTTTTTTCGAGTGTACTTGGGTATTATTTTTTTAAGCTAATTCAGCCTTTCTTTATTTCATTTTGTGAATTTTTTTAAATGGTGTAATTTCAGTTAATTTTATAAGTAGTTTGAAATCTATTTAAGCATAAAATGCATTCTCTTTTGCTGAGTTTTCTTTTTTTTTTTTTTTTTTTAATTTTATTTATTTATTTATTTATTTATTTATGGCTGTGTTGGGTCTTCGTTTCTGTGCGAGGGCTTTCTTCAGTTGCGGCGAGCGGGGGCCACTCCTCATCGCGGTGCGCGGGCCTCCCACTATCGCGGCCTCTCTTGTTGCGGAGCACAGGCTCCAGACACGCAGGCTCAGTAATTGTGGCTCACGGGCCTAGTTGCTCCGCGGCATGTGGGATCCCCCCAGACCAGGGCTCAAACCCATGTCCCCTGCATTGGCAGGCAGATTCTCAACCGCTGCGCCACCAGGGAAGCCCTTGCTGAGTTTTCTTATGCCTCTTCTTAGAATCTTGATTTCTGTCAGTTCATGGTCATGTTCTATCCCTGGCCCTCCTTAACTTGTTCTTATTTGGAAGGATCAAATAAATGTGATAATCTGATGATTTCTTTCCCCCACTCCACACCACCTCTCCCAGGGGGGGTGTGTGTGTTAAAATTAATAAATGCCTTGATCTACCTAGCTTGTAAAATAAAATGTTACTAAGAGAGTTGATATTCCCTGTGTACTGCCCCCTTATCTCCTTCCCTCTTGATCCCAGAGATAACTACTATCTATTCTAAAATAGTGTTAGCTTTGGTGTTTACCATTCATGTGTATTTCTAGAATGATGCAGTGTGTAGTATTGTTTTGCCATATTTTGCCTTTTTAGAACTGGTATCCAACTGCATGTGTACTTTTATACCTTGCTTTTTTTGCTAAACATTGTATTTATGAATAATCCATGTTAAGTGCATTTCTAGTGCATTCACATTTTTACTGCTGTATATGTATAGTATTTTATTTTGTCAGTGTACCACAATTTACTTACCCATTATTTTGAGGATGGACATTTTGTTTCCAGAATTTCATTGTTAGAAATTATCTTGCTATGCACACTTTTTGTAACATGTCTCCCTGTGTAAATATGCAAGAGTTAATCAAAGCATTCCTTCTTTTGTGAAATGCTTGTTCATTTTTCTTACCACTTTTAAATTAGGTTATCTTTTTTCCTTATTGATTTGTAAAAGATATTTATAGTTCTAGGTACTCACCCATTTGTTATTTTGTAGCATACATTTTCTTCTGCCTTTGGTCTATTTTTTTATGGTATTTTTTAATGAACAGAAGTTATTCATTTTAAAGTATTTGAATTTTTAGTTATTTTTATGGTTTATGATTTTTGCATCTTGTTTAAGGCATCCTTCCCTTAATTTGAGATCACGATAATTTTCTTCCGTATTTTCTTGGTGAGATTTGTCATTCTGGCTGAGATTGACCTGACTTTGGGGTGTTTCGTTTAGGTGCTCCAGCTGCTGCTCCCGCCCCTGCCTCAGTCCCACAGATATCCCAGCCCCCCTTCCTGTTGGATGGGCTTTCATCACAGCCTCTCTTCAATGACATTGCTACAGGTACAGTCATCTTAGAGCAATGAGAGGTAGTTGTTGGAGAAAGGAAGTAATAATTTTGCAAGCATTAGGTGACTGATCTCCCTGTGCTTTCCCAGGCATCCCCTCCATCACAGCATACAGTAAGAATGGCTTGAAGATAGAATTCACCTTTGAACGGTCAAACACCAACCCCAGTGTCACAGTGATAACGATACAGGCCTCCAACAGCACAGAGCTGGACATGACGGACTTTGTTTTCCAGGCTGCAGTACCAAAGGTACTATAATTGTCTTCTTGGCCTTTTTCCTTGAATTAAAAATTGGCTGATTATTTTTTTATGTATTTGGTAAGGGATATATTTTAATGTTCAGAGATTAAACTAAATTTGCAGATTTAACTCAAACTAACAGTAATGTAACTATTATGGTTCGTTGAAGCATGTCTTTTTTTTTTTTTTAACTAAGCATGTCATTTTTAATGAATACTTTCTGCTTAGTCAAAAATATTCTTACAGTTAGTATTGTAGGATAAAGGAAGGGCAGCCTAATAGTGACAGAGCAGTATTCTACAAGGTGATTAATTAATGCTCAGGGCACTGAGGATAGGTTGGGGTTCAGTAGTACAGTGGTAAAGACCTAAAAAACACAAATTGTAACGTGGAATTAAAGTTCAATCAAGATGAGAGACTTCATGTATTTGATATTCTCTTCTAGTCACTGGATCAGAATTAAAAGTTTTTGCCTCTTGATAATGTGAGAGAAACATTCCTCCTTCATTAACGTCTAGTTTACTATTGATGCAATGACTGCTTGTTTTTATAAATTGAAGTTTTGTTTATACCAAATCTTAGTTTAAGGAGTGTTTATGTTCATCATTGAATAATGAAAAGTTTTGAAAAAGGAAAATTTAGAATGAGGAGTGGGCAAAATTTTTCTGTAAAAGACGAGATAGTAAGTATTTTAGGCTATATGCTGTCATAGTGCCAAAACTGTCATGGGCGATATATAAAGGTGGTGGCTCTGTTTCAATAAAACACTTGCAGAAAGAGGTGTCAGTTCATTCTTGGCCCATGGACCATATTTTACCAACCCCTGGAATAGATTAGGCTAATCTGATCTTTTCAGTGACATGTGAAGTATGACATTCAGACAACACAATTTTGGAAATTGAAGACCTTTTACTTGTGGTTACTGCTGACTTTGCAAGCTTCTTTACTTGCATTTTTAGGAGTCAGAATAATGTAGATGTTTTAGAAGCAGTAGAGTTAGTGGTTTCAATACTAGTTGTATGACATTAAGCAGGTTACTTAATCTCTATACCTGTTTCTTCATTTGGAAAGGGGGTGTGTCATCATGATATCTACTTCATAGGGTTTCTTTGAGGAATAAATGAGTTTTATGTGCCAGGTACTGTTTTTTAAGCACTTTTCATATGTTTGGTGCTCAGTAATTGTTAGCTGCTACAACTTAGAGTTTTATACTTATTATTTTACGCTGCTGTTCTAGCAACATACCGTCTCTGCTTTAAAGTATGGCCTTCTTCTTGGTGTTGTACTATACAATGCCTATTTGCATATCATGATGTATCTTGAACTTCAAAACGTTCTATTTCGTAGATTCTACTATTTTTACTTTTTGTTATTTCTGAAATTGAGGTACATTTTAAAATTGATACCCTTGTCATAGTTTCATCGGCAGCCTGTTTTCTTTCTCAGTGGTATATAAAATAATGGTGTGAATTACAATTGATGCCATCTAACATTTAATGAAATAAATGTAAATAAATGAATGATATTTTAGCTTACATAATTTATCTTGACAGTAGACTTATGAATAAGTCCCAAAGTAATAAACCTGTGCATTGAGATTAAATTTCTGCTCTTGTAATTTTTGGCCTTAGAGAAGACCTAGACCCATGAACCTCCTTCCCTCCTTTCTTCCTTCCCTCCCTCTCTTTCTCTCCCCTTTGCCCTTCTCTCTTTTCTCTCCCTCCATCCCCTTCGTTCTCTCTCCCTCTCTTCTCTTCTTTCTCTTTCTCTCTCTCTCATTCTCCTCTCTCTCTAATATTTTAGGAGACTAAACTTTCAGGAAAAATTTTTTTAATCCTAGTCTGTAAAATAGCTACATACATACTATATTGTGCTAACTATGACTTACCTATCTTGCTCATAGCACTTTTATCTCTCTTCCCTGTAAACAAACAAACAAAATCCACCAGCACTCAACAAAGTATGGTGTTTGGCTTTTCCAGGTCTTTTGCTGTATGGGTTAGTTCTGCACATAATTTTTCTGTTAAGGCTTTGTGTCCCCAGTGTAGAGATCCTGATGTGTTCCACATACGTATTAACAAGCTGGCTTTTTTCAGCTTTTCCTTCACCTCTGTCCTGTAGGAGTAACCCTTGTCACATTCCAGATTATATAGGCTTTAGAAAACAAAGGTTCAAGTCTCTGATCCCAACCATCCAAATACACAAAAGTTTGAAGGCGTGTAGTTGGTGACTAGTGTGCTGGTTTACTATTTTTAGAAAGCTTTTCATTTCTTTCTAGTTTTTTTTAACCACAGGCACCCGTTTTTTTTGTTGCTGTTGTTTGTTTTGTTTTGTTTTTTTACCTACATAGTTGATCAGTTACTATTAAGTGAGGTTGCCAGAACAAGAATTGGTTACCTCTTGAAAAGTGGTAGGCTAAAGTTGCTTCCACCAGGAAGGAAAGAGTAGCTCATTGCTAGAAACAGTGGCATTTTATAAGTGCCATGAAGTGATAGCCCACATGCTGTGAATTGCTGATATCTGAAAAACAAATAGAATTTAGTAGTAGGTAAATCTGGTAATTGAACCATCATCTGCGTGTCTGACTGTATTTGTTGACATCTCTGACATAGCGTGAAGTGTATTTTTCTGAAGAGTGCCCTCTGTTCCCCCCAGACATTCCAGCTGCAGCTTCTGTCTCCTAGCAGCAGCATCGTCCCAGCATTTAATACGGGGACCATCACACAAGTCATTAAAGTTCTGAACCCACAGAAGGTGAGTAGCACATTTGAAGACATTATCTGAGCAAGGTGTAAGCATATTCCCTGAAATAAAATTTGCTTTGTTTCTCAAAGGTTTTTCTGACTCACAGCAGAAAAGAAATCTTTTAAAATGTCTGGTCTAACCTCCTTGTTCTTTTGTAGATAATAAGTGAAGCCCAGACACACAAAATGGTTTAGCGGCATCTTATTAAAATGCACACTTAGAGGACTTCCCCACGGTCCAGTGGTTAAGACTTCACCTTCCAATGCAGGGGGTGCAGGTTTGATCCCTGGTCGGGGAGCTAAGATCCCAAATGCCTCATGGCCAAAAAACCAAAACATAAAACAGAAGCAATATTATAATAAATTCAATAAAGACTTTAAAAATGGTCCACATCAAAAAAAAAATCTTTAAAATGCACATTTAGGGCTTCCCTGGTGGCGCAGTGGTTGAGAACCTGCCTGCTAATGCAGGAGACGCAGGTTCGGGCCCTGGCCTGGGAGGATCCCACATGCCGCGGAGCGGCTGGGCCCGTGAGCCACAGTTGCTGAGCCTGCGCGTCTGGAGCCTGTGCTCCGCAGCGGGAGAGGCCGCGATGGTGAGAGGCCTGCGCAGCGCGATGAAGAGTGGCCCCCGCTTGCCACAACTAGAGAAAGCCCTCGCACAGAAACGAAGACCCAACACAGCCAAAAATAAATAAATAAATTAATTAATTAATTAAAAAAAAAAAAGTAACTGAAGTGAAAAACCAATTGAGGACACAAAACAAGGCAAAAATAAAAAAAAAAAATGCACATTTAAAGATTTCTCTATTTAGAGGCTTAAAAGTCTAGTTTTTTGCATGGGGAGGGGGACAAAGCAACCAGTATATCTGAATGTAGAGCATAAGATGAGTACGTTTACCTCATTTTTCTAGAAAATTGGATACAAGGGTTGAATCTTTGAGAAAAGCACTTAGCAAATGTTACTGTGAAAATGCTCCTGAGTGGTTCTGTCCTGTTAATGTGGTTCTAGGATTGAAGCCAACAGTGAGTTCTGGAGATGCATTTTCTCTACTTGACTGCATGATGTTGGCTAATAGCTAGAGTACTAGGTGGTTTTTGTTGTTGTTGTTTTTTGCCCGTGTTTCATTTTTAAGAGAGTTCTGCTTTAAAATAATATGTGTTTTCTAAGATTAAAAGTCTATTTGTAGACTGTACAGATTCTAAAGATTTTATTTCAGTGTGTAATTTTTTATTCTCTTTTCTTCTCACAGCAACAGCTGCGAATGCGGATCAAGCTCACATATAATCACAAGGGCTCAGCAATGCAAGATCTAGCAGAGGTGAACAACTTTCCCCCTCAGTCCTGGCAGTGAGGGTCCAGCACCATTCTCATTCTTATCCCACTCAATCAAAGGAACTCTGGGAAGGAGATTATGATCGCTGCAAGTCCCCCCCAACTGTACCATGGGCATGAGGAGCTGAAGAGAACTGTTGAGGAGGATTTTCCTAAAGTTATAGCTGACCTTGAAGCGTTGTTAAAGACTAATCTCCTCTCCTCCACTGTTGAGGCCGGCTGCTTCTGGAGGCTACTTTGCACTCTTCCTCCTCCTCTCCTTTTTCTGCACTTCTCCACCCCTCCTACATTTACAGCCAGAATCAACATTCCCTGAGCCCCTGAGGAAATCAGCAGCTGGTCTGGAGGAGAGGACTGGAATTCATGGCAAGAAGACACTCACTCTGTCTCTGCAGCAAGGAGTTGCCCCTTCTTTTTACTGTGTTTCTCTGTGGACTGGGCGAGGTGGGGTATTTACTCCTCACTAGCTGGGTTACCATCTTCAGGCGCTTTTTACATCTGGCATTGAGAACGGAAATGTAACAGTGGACATGAGGGAGCCCTGCCTTTTTCTACTGGTTCCCCCAATGTTTGAAAGAGGCATTAGGCTCCTGGTAGCCTTTTCTGTGCATTGCTGTATACACACAGACACACACATGTATGTATGTTTGTTACCAAGAACTGGTCAGACCTTGAAAGGTTATTTGTAAACACTGGACAGATGCAGTTAAAAAGAGCTTTTGTTTAGATTTGGCATGAAGGATATGGTGCTCTATTTGTAATAGAAACTTCAAAGGCTCTTCCAGCCCCCCTTTCTCTGCATTCTTTAGCTGTAGTCATGAGTACTCTCCATGATTTTCAAAACTGAGTCCCCTTAAAGTGCAAAGTGGACAATTTACAAAAGATATATTAATAGTTATTAATGCCCCTATTCCCACCACAAATTTTAAAGTTTCTCCTAAACCCATAACTTGCCTGAACTATGGTAAATGGGTGGAAAGAGGAGTTCGCCACTTTTAAAGTACAGACTCCTTAACAAAAGCACCTTTGCCCACAGGAAGAGTGAGTATCTGATTCACTCTAGAGCATATTGGAGTCATCTTCTCCATTACTCTAAATCTCCCTTTTTATTTCCTGAGCCTGGCTTGGACCTTGGCATTCCGTTTGAATTCCTTCTTCTAACTGGAACATTTGTGTTGTATCTGTAACACTGGCACTGAAATAAAGACCACACAGTTAAAGAAATCTTTCCTATATCGTACTTTATGGTGTTGGAATGAAGCCTTGTAGCTTCCTTGCCCCGTGTCAGAGGAAGTCTTATGGACACCATAGGGTAGGAATATCCTTTCCTGAGTGTGAGAAGTTGGTCTCTCAAGAGAGGCCAATCTTATGAGTATCTGCATCAAAGACTTGAGATCTGGAGCTTTTTAAACTAGTGAGAGTGCCGAGTGCTTTTAGAAAGGACCCTCATGTTATCAAACCTTAACACTGAGTTGCTGGCATGAGGTAAGGTGACTCTCCTGTGGCACATGTTGAATGTACTGTGTACGTTCGGGTGCACAGGTGCCATGTCTGATGTACTAAAGAAAAGGAAAAGTCAGGCCCACCTTGCTCTTAAAATATTTGCAATCATTACTGTATTGAGTACAGTACAAGGACCACTTTGGCTTTGGTCTTAAAACTGGATACAGATATCCATTTTTTCCCCCTCCATTTCACCAAGCCTTTACTTAAAATCTTCAGTGTCTTGTCAAATCTAGGTCTGTATCAGATGCTAGATTATTCCTAACATTTGACAAACTGGAGTTGAACTAAAGGCTCCGAAGGGGGAACTTTCTGGTCTTATTTTAGTCTTTAAGAGCAAGATTTGCTAAAACTTATTCTAGTGGGTAAATGGTTGACTGAGTCAAGAACAGGATATTATCTTGTGCATAGTTTTCAGTAAAGTAAGTGTGGTCTAGTGTGTGTTTCAAACAACTGCTCTGCCTGTGCGATGAAAAATAGTCTTTAAAGGTTTCTTTGCAGACTGATTTCATTGGATGGATACTTAATGCTGTGAAACGTGATAGGATTAACATAATATTGGTGGATTTCTTGAATAGAATTTGTCTAACATTCCTCTTGTGGTTGAGGCTTTATTTTCTCTCTCACGTTTATAGTTAACCAGCTCAAGTTTCTTTAGTTGAACTGATTTGAATCTCAGAAATCTGCTGAAGATCATGCTATGAGACAGTGCTAGCTAATGGGGCTGGAAAGGGTCTACTCTCGGAACAAAGTGTCTCCTTGGGTGAATGTAGTTTTGAGGTAGAGTTATGTGATCATCCATAGCTTTGTCTAGACAGAGTAAAAATCATGGCCTTAACACAAAGGGTGCTGTGTAGAATATGAAATGATTCCAGAGAGTGAACCTGAGCACCGTATTAAAGGACTAGCGGCCAGGTAACTTAACTGCCTAGGATACTGATGGTTGTGAAGACTGTTTCAAATGATTGGATCTTTGAAAGCTTCAGCGTGCCTTAGTTTCTAGGATCAGAATTCGTTCTCCTCTCATTTGGCCGTGCTGCTAAAGGAGGAATCTCTTAATTTCTATGAATACTTGCACATTTCAGTTATTTCTTTCCCTAGTATAACCATTCAAGGGGGAGCAAATTTGTTTAGATTTACAACTTCAGAGCCATTGTGAGGAAAGGGTGATTTCCATGGCTGTTTTCATAACTCCAGGGTGATAAGCAGTGAGCCTAAACACACTTACTTGGACAATTTCACATGCACTTTTACCTCATTTTTTTCCCCTCTTCCAGAGTAGTTTTTATTCTATACTCCCTCCCCACCCCCACAGTAATCCTAAGGGAGAATTCGTCTAAGTAATCTCAGAAATCTGTAGGAAGGGTGCTCTGCCCGAGAAGCTTCTCCCCCTATGCTCCGGTGCTGTTACCTCGAGGTAATTTGGACAGCCATGGAATGTTTCATGCTGTGTATAGTGATCATCTGTTCATTTTAAGGTCTTTCTAATTTAAAGAAACATTCCTCAGTGTAACATTTGGGAGGGGATTCTTCCCTCTTGTTAGGTAAAAGATGTGCTTCGTACCCCTTGTTTGTCCCATTTATATAAGAAAACTGTCCAGCACTAATGGTTTGAGTATTTCCGTCTACTATATAACATGCTTTCCATTTTTATGTTGTTCTGAGAGGTTGGAAATTAGGGGATACTGTTTTTGAGGTTCAACTTCATTATCTTCTGCATTGGAAAATATTTGGGCTATGAGAACTAGGGGAAGGAAAGTTTGAATGCGTATGTTTTTTTCTAGTGAATGTGTATTACCCACATTGTCCTAAACAGAGAGTGAGCTAGAGAGCAAAAAGTGGATGGATACTCACGAGCTTTGTGGTTGGTGGAGAGGTGGTACATGTCTGTGCACTCAGGAGTTTGGGAATGGGGAGGATCACTGAAAAGAGACGTGCTCAGAAAGTTCTGAAGTTTAAAACGCTTTGACCAGCTCTGGCTCGGGAGGGTGGGCCTACTTGTAGAACTGGAAGTGAATAACTCTTCTTCAAGCAATAGCAGTGAGTGGGTCCCATCTACAGGGTTCCAGGACCTGGAACATTCAAACAGAAGAAAAGGCTGAAGCAGCTTGCACAGTTGCTTCTTGAACTTCCACGAGGCTGATTCTGGCTTCAAGATGGAACATTGGAGTTTTGTTTTTGTTTTTGTTTTTGGAACCTGCTGTTGCGCTTTGTGTGTTTTGTTGTCGTTTTCTCTTTGGGGGCCTCATGGGAAAGAGCTTCTGAACTCTTTCCTTTGTGAACTCCCACTGTGTCCCTGTATAGTCCCTTTTCTTTCATAATGTTGTAAGTTACATTTTCATTAAGCCCCATCACATCTTCTTTACTGTAAAAATATTAAAAGGCTGTTTCCAAGTGGGACAGCTAATGAAGTTCTAATTATTGCAGACATATTTTTGAGATGTAAAAAAAATTTAAAGTTAAATGATAAGTCTTAGAGGCGAGTGAGGAATAAAATGGATGTAAACATTTACATGGGATGCATTAGAATTCTGCTGTGTGTATTGTCTTTTGGTTGAAACAAATTATGAACAGTGACTAATAAAAAGTCAATACTCAATGATTTAAATTTTGCTTCCTCACTTCTTACAAGTGGATTAGAGAAGCCTTTGATGAGTTCTTATTCCAGAGCTTTGAGCTAAACTTACTGACCTGTTAATGTTCCTTTTACACAGAAATCTCACCAAGAGAGGAACTTGAACAAATTTTTAAAAACTTGAAGTTACAGACAGTGAAAAGTGCAATTGGAAATTTTAACTAGTGATTGTTTCCATGCTGGTATTCTCCACATGGGTGAATTCTCACACAAGGCAAAGAAATCATGTCAAGATGAATTGTATGTTAGAGGTGGTCATGAGCTTTTAGTTAAAAGCGTCTATTTGTGACTTGTTCAAGTTTATCTGTGACTAAGAAGAGGAAGGCTTGACCAGCCAAATGAATTCTGTTTCATGATCTATTTTATATGAACTCTTCCATAGAAGTGAGAGTGGTTGAAAGTTGGGAGCTTATGTGTTCTAGTACTCAGATGATCCCTGATAGTCCCTTATTGAGAAGAGGGAGAGTGTGATAGTTAGTCCCCTAACTGAGAAGTAGAAGGAAGTAGGCCTTGGCAATTATCTAGTTTATGCAGAAGTGCCCTTTGGTGCTGTTTGATAAGTGACATTTCTATAATCTTTTCTTATATGTGGCTTAGTTAAAATTCATCTTTGTTTCTAATATTAAATTTACTTGACACCTTCATCTCCATGTAACGAGATGAAAATATAAAAGCTGCAGTAGAAAACGTTAGCCAGTAATAGACTCCAGACATTTACTTAACAATACAGTGAATAGTGTTCAGATTTGAACTTCCATCCAGAAGGACCAAATTAATTTTTATCACTTTTTAAAAGTATTTTTCATGCTATTTCCTTCCCTAGTTCAGTTGTCCCCATATTCAACAATACAAAAATGTTCAAGGAAAAAAAAATCCTTCAAACCTGGGAGCCAGGTAAATACAGCCTGTTTATTTGAAACTAAGGAATATCTAAATCTGCTCAATCTGTGGTAGAAATAACAAAGGATTTAGGCCTAAAGATGACTTGTGATCATCAAAGGAGTGGGAACTAGCTATAAAGAAGAAAATGTAGTAAGCTCTTATGGCTCCTCTACCAAAATCTTACAGACGTGAACTCTCCTTCTCCAGACCTTCTTTCCATTTTGTAGTGAAGATTAGGAAGAGCTCCTGGGATAAAGTGTGTGTGTGTGTGTGTCCCTCCCCAACCCCTTCCAGGTGGAAAGAGAGAGGTATGCACAGCTGCTTACAGGAAGGGTACAGAGAGGAGGGAGTCTAATGACTTCTCTGTCTCTTGGCTTGATTCAAACTGATTTTTGTAATGATGAACCTGCAGTGAGGGCAGATGGATATTTGCACAAAAAATCCCAGAGGAATTTATTTTTAGGGTTAGTCTCAGCTGTTTACCATTTCTAGAAATTGTAGTTACATAACCCTTGGCATACATAATGCACGCTGCCTTGAACTGGGGGAGAACATAAATATGTGACCTTTGAAACAGTATAAAATGTTAATGGCAATACATGATCTGAAAAGAAAACTCAGAATCAACTGTTTGTCACCACTTAACTGAATTGGATCTTAAACCATGGAGACCTTTAAAGAGAGCTGCGTCATAAATTATCCCCTGCAACACCTGGGCTCGTAGCTTTTTTGTTCTCTTTTTGAAAGAGGTACTACTGTTGTTGAAGAAATAGTAAATACATAACTTTTAGCATATTCTGAATTGATGCTTTAGCCCACTCTCCCATTAATTAAAAAAAAAAAAAAAATCATCTACCACTGCTGTTCCCCAGCATGAACTCAAA
Source organism: Balaenoptera acutorostrata (assembly GCF_949987535.1). NCBI lineage: Eukaryota > Metazoa > Chordata > Mammalia > Artiodactyla > Balaenopteridae > Balaenoptera > Balaenoptera acutorostrata. The sequence continues at coordinate 15,024,774 of NC_080082.1, read as the reverse complement.
TGCTGGTCGTGTGACAGGATCCTTCCCCTTCAGATGATAAGCTAATAAAGAGCTTCTGCTCATGAGATCTGGAAAAGGTAATGTGTAGTACCTCAAGAAACGGGCTTTTAGAAGCACTTAATTCTGAACCACATTTTCATTCTTTTCTCTGCCTGTCTGCCCTTGGTCAAGTCCACTTCTGTCTCCATATTGGTGCTTATCCCTTACATACCAGTGTTCTTGCTGGAAGAAGTTACCCAATAAGCACTGAAATGGGAATCCAACTACTTTGAGTAGCTTTCTTGAAAGTAATTTCAGGGTAGAAGGAAAACCCAGGAGGTAGACAACTTAGAGAGTTTTTTTCACTTTACACCAGACTCACAGAGACATCATTTTAAATTCACTAAAATGAGACAAAGAAATGATGATGACTGGAGATTGGAATTTTGGTATATACAAAGTAACTCATGAGAGGGGAGAAAGTAGTGACCAAACTTTCACAGAAGAAATAATTTGTACAGAGTTAGAATCTTTGTAAGAGTCAAATTTTGTCTTGGAATTTAAAGTATCTATAAATGCATACATAGAAGAGGGGAAGAGACTGCACTGATAGATGTCAAACTCTTGTTCTAAATCTACAATTAAAATATTCTTAACATATAGTTGGTCTGGACTAGGCAAGCTGAAGCAATGGTTAGTAGGTGATACCATTTATACCAATTTTTCAAAGCACAAGAAATTGTTTTTTTCTGCTAATTCCTTAGAAGTTGCCTGAAGATTCAACACCTGTGTAGGAGGGGGAGACCTAAAAATCCAGAGGTCTAGAAGGTATCCTAAGACAATTTAGAGCAGAATTAACAAGAGGACTCTAAGGAATTGAGTGTCTCTTAAATTTGGAAATTCAGAATAATAGTGACACCTATGAATCACTATGTGTCAAGCACTTTGTATGCATTTGCAAAATCTTCATAATAACTACTATACAGACTAATTTCTATTTCACAGCTAAGAACCAAAGGCTTAGATAAAATAGCACAAGGGTATAGATCTAATAATAAGAGGTAGAGCTGAAATTTGGAATCTGGCTGTCTGATTTGGCCCACTGGCCAGTCACAAAACTATCACTGCAGGAACTAAAAGAAAATAATAAAAATTTTCTGAACTAGAATTGCAAATAATAAAATGGCTTTCAGACCAGACCACATTACTGCTTGAAGCAGAGAACAATATTCTGATAATTTTACTACATGAGGAGAAATTAAAATGTGGCTGGGAGGTGAGATGACATTTTGTACACGAGGTGGGGTCGAATTTGCTGAAGAAGGCCGTGAGCATCTTTAATAAGGAAGAGTAAGGGCCTTGCTAAGGTGAGAATTCTCAACAATGGCTTTGTACGTGAGGGTGACAGTCAATGGTGAAAGTTCAATGGCTTTGTACGTTAGGGTGACAGTCCAGTGTTTTCTTTTTCTTTTTTTTAATTGAAGCATAGTTGTTTTACAATATTGTGTTAATGTCTGCTGTACAACAAAGTGATTCAGCTATAAATATATATACATTATTTTTTCATATTCTTTTCCATTATGTTTTATCATAGGATATTGAATATAGGCATCCGGTTTTGAAGTACAGAGGGAAGGTCTGGGAAAGGTCAGTTACAAGAGCCACCCTTGGCGGAGGGCAGCGTCCCCGCGTCACTATTGACAGGTGCAGCCCTCCACCCTCCCCTTCCTTGTCCAGCCCGTACTTCGGAGGCGGGGACAGCAGCAAATAATCCTCCCTGTACCTCATTCCTCCAAACCGAGGGCGGCCGACAACGGAGGCCCAGCCCTGCGGTGGCGCCGGCCTCCGCCCGCGAGGTCCCCTGCCGCCCGCCCAGTGGTTTGCGGCTCGCTGCGCCCAGGACGCACCGGGCCCGCGGCTACGCAGGGCCGAAAGAGCTGCGGGTGGGGCGGGGCCCGCGGGGCTGCGGGTGGGGCGGGGCCGGCGGGGCGGCAGGGGGCTGGGCCGGCGGGCTGCGGGGGGCGGGGCCGCAGGCTGTTCGCGCTCGCCGCCGAGGCTCCGTGCGGCGTAGCGCCGGCTGGGCGTCCCTGTGCAGCCTCCGCCAGCCGCAGATGGGGGAGGTGGAGCCGGGCCCCGCGGGCCCGCTCGAACCTCCGGAGCCGCCCGAAGCGCCCGCGAGCCGCCGGCCGGGCGGGATCCGGGTCCTGAAGGTGAGGTGGGCGGGCGGGTTGGGGAGGGAGCGAGAGCGGAGAGAGGCCACCCCTACCCCGCGGGGTGGCCGAGGCAGCCGGCGACCCCCACCTCGCGTCGGTCAGTCAGCCTTGCGGCTCAGTCGCCCCCAAAACCCGGCTGGAGGGGCCGCGGCACCCGCGGAGGCCTCTGCAGCTGGCCCCCGCCGAGGCCGCGGCCGCCTCCGTCCCCACCGCTGCCCATCCCTGGCCGCGTGCCACCCGCCTCGCAGGCCCACGCCTTGGGGCCGGCGTCCACCCGGTCGCCGCCGCCACTCGGCTCCTTCAGGACCCCGGGGCCCGCCTCTGCCTCCCCCGGTTGCGCACGGGGCCCCAAGGCCGGCGGCTCCTGGCCCGAGAGCGGAGCTGATAGTACGCAGGGCTTTCTCCCCGGACACCTGAAGACATCACCCCAGCGGGAGGATGGCGGCGGTGATTGGCCGGGCGCTGCGGTGTGCTGGGGCTGCGCCGGCTGGAGTGGGCCGCCTCTGCCCTCGGAGCTTACCACCGAAGTTAAGACCCGCTTCTCGCTCCGGAGCGCGGGCCTGGAGAGAGAATCCCCGGAGGAGCTTAATCTCGGAGAATCGCTGGGCGTGTTGCAGAAGGGAGGAGGGGTTGGACGAAAAGGGGCATTCCTGCTGGCGGGAGTGGGGCTGAAGATCCAGAGAGACGGTGACGGGGGAGCAGTTATGCAACAGGCAGCTAACGGGGCTTTTGGCAGGAACTGGGGGGAGTAGGAGGAAATGAAGGCAGATGCAGGCAAGGGGGGAGCGGAGTCTTGAAGGTGATGACAAGAAGTTAAAATGCACAAGGAATGTAGAGTGGGAAGGGGACAGTGAAGGTGGTTAAAAGGAGGGGTTGTGGGAGACACACTGGATAGAGTTTTCTACTAGCCTTCGAAATAGTTGGAGAGAAATTTTTCTGTAGGTCAGATATGTAAACTAGGTGTCCTGGAGATGGAGTGGAGTTCCTTCTAAAGTTCTAGAAGAGGAATCAGCGGGCTTTAAAACTTGCCAGAGAAAAGGAAGAGAGCAAAGAAAATTTAGATTTGACGTGTTTAAAAAATACTTTGCAAAACAATGAAAATGCATAATGTTTAAAAATTCATTAAGTAATAGTTGTTCTTTGGGATTGAGGGTGCGCACTATATACTCGCCACTAAGATTATACGTAGGGCATCACAAAGAAACAACAACATTGAAAAAAATAATCGATTTGAAGCATCTGGTGAATCCATGAAACAACATAAATTAGAACTCTAAAATATAAAACATCACATGTGTATGTATAACTGATTCACTTTGTTATAAAGCAGAAACTAACACACCATTGTAAAGCAATTATACTCCAATAAAGATGTTAAAAAAAAAACACATTTTTTCTGCTACTACCTCCCAGTCTTAATGCAGCGACTTAAAGAAATAACTTTTCATAGTTTATCTCCACTTCTGCATAGACCTTATACATATTTACTTTAATCATGTTTTATATTAAATATAGTTACTCACATTATATTAAATATAATTTATATTAAAATTATATTTTAATTAAATATAATTACTCAAAGGCTTTTGGATATTTACTTAAAACTGTAAGGTCGCAAAAATGTAAATTGTGAATGAACTTAAAAAAGTTCTGCTGGCCTGGCTTATCAGGAAAGGGCAGGTCTGAGAGATAGGTAGTGCCCTCTGGCCTAGAAGGTAAACAGCCTTGGCTATTTTTACAACTATTTTTTTGGTGGGGAGAGAGTGAGTTGTGGGAGGGAAGGAATTGAGAAATGAGGATCTTTTCTGAAAGGTTTGACCTTCCTACACTTCCAGGAGGTGGTCCAACCTACCGTTGGTTCCGTGGGGTTCCAATCTGGGGACCATTAGAAAGAGTCCAGAAATTGATCTTGATTATAGTGCTGAGCTGGTGATGTGGGAGGCTAACAGTGTCTTAGACCTTTGCATCCTTGCAAATAAATGGGATCGGCTATGAAGAATAGGTGCGGTGTGTTCTACAGACAGAAGTTCCCTTCAGTAGCTGAGTGGTTGAATTTTGCGTCAGGTGAAACTGGAAAGGAATATGTAAGTAGAAGACTTTCAGAATGGGGAAGAAAGCCATAGTCTCCTACATGTTCTTTTCTGAAAACCCTTTGAAAAAGGCTTACCATTCTTTTTTTGTAACTCTTTTATACTTAATACCAAATCATGAACATCATTATTGTCAAAGAGTATAGATCTTCTTAAAAAGGCTAATATAGCTAAACTGGTGTAACTTTAGCCAGGTTAGATCTAGGTCCACCGTATGGCATACTGGAAAATTTGATTCAAAATCTGCCCCCAGATTTACTTAGCAAATTGCTATTTATTTATTTATTTAAACATCTTTATTAGAGTATAATTGCTTTACAATGGTGTGTCAGTTTCTGCTTTATAACAAAGTGAATCAGTTATACATATGTCCCCATATCTCTTCCCTCTTGCATCTCCCTCCCTCCTACCCTCCCTATCCCACCCCCTCTAGGTGGTCACAAAGCACCGAGCTGATCTCTCTGTGCTATGCAGCTGCTTCCCACTAGCTATCTATTTTACGTTTGGTAGTGTATATATGTCCATGCCACTCTCTCACTTTGTCCCAGCTTACCCTTCCCCCTTCCCCGTATCCTCAAGTCCATTCCCTAGTAGGTCTGCATCTTTATTCCCATCTTGCCCGCAGGTGGTTCTTCTGACCATTTTCTTTTTTTTTTTTTTTTTAGATTCCATATATATGTGTTAGCATACGGTATTTGTTTTTCTCTTTCTAACTTACTTCACTCTGTATGACAGTCTCTAGGTCCATCCACCTCACTACAAATAACTCAGTTTCGTTCCTTTTTATGGCTGAGTAATATTCCATTGTATATATGTGCCACAATCTTCTTTATCCATTCATCTGTTGATGGACACTTCGGTTGCTTCCATGTCCTGGCTATTGTAAATAGAGCTGCAATGAACATTTCGGTACGTGACTCTTTTTGAATTATGGTTTTCTCAGGGTATATGCCCAGTAGTGGGATTACTGGGTCGTATGGTAGTTCTATTTTTAGTTTTTTAAGGAACCTCCATACTCTTCTCCATAGTGGCTGTATCAATTTACATTCCCACCAACAGTGCAAGAGGGTTCCCTTTTCTCCATAGCAAATTGCTATTTAGAATATAGTCCTTTATAACTGTAGTTGGAATATAAGTATGAGATTTTTAATACTCTTTAAGATTATTGGGAGTATCCTTGAAGCAGAAATTTCCAGATGTTTGGAAATTTGGAGAGTTTTTTTTTTCTTTTTTTTTTTCTCAGTCTGTAGAAGAAATGAAGTTATAATTAATCTAGTCAGTGGATTCTGTGAGATGTGTTTTTTCAACAATAGTTTCAGGTTTTTATCAACATAATGTGTGTGTATGGCTTTTAAAATCAATTACTACCAAAAAGACTTTAATGAACTGAAATATTCTTCCCCTCTTTGTCTCATCCACCCCTTCCAAAATATTCCTTAGCATGTATATTCCTAGAGATGAGCCCATATTCTAAAGTTTTGAATGCAGGAACATATCTCCTACTTTAGGATATTTCACAGTCTAGTAGAACTCACTGAGTATGAAGAGTTACTTCAGTAGATCCTGTTCTACCATGCATACCTGAGAGTTAGTTCATTGGGCGTTTAATAGTTTATCACCTTTGAACTGATCAGAGCCCTCATTTTTAGAGGGTTAAAAGTGTAAAACTGAAGTGAGTACTTAAATCATGGCTTACTCTGAAGATTTCGGCTTTCTAGAAATATCTTTAAGTCTTAAATGTGCTCTTTATACATTTGTTTGATGTGAGGATGATTATAGTTATGTTGCCTTTTAGAGAAACTTGTCAATAGTTCTTATATAAGAGTAAAGGGAGGAAATAAAGTGTTCTCCATCTAGCAATTCCAGTGGAATAGTGATTCTAAAAGCTTCAAGCATCTCAGAGGACAGAAGTGACCTTTCCAACATTTACCTGATGGTTTAGGTAGTGGAGAAGGAAGCACTAGGTAATTCAGCAGTAACTAATGATAGCTAAACAGTCCATCTAGATTGTTGCCAGAAGGCTATGCTTGCTTGGTATCTAGGCCTTTAAATGCCCATTGGACAGGTTTAAGAGAATGATATCTACTAAAGTTTTAACCCAGCAGTTTATTTTCATGGGGTGGAATATATCATATAAACAGGAGATACATTCTTTGACCAACAACACATGGGTTTCAACAGTGTAAAGTTCTTAAAGACTTTATCTATAGTCTTAAGGGAAATAGATATACACATTAAAAAATGACTGTTAAAAATCCTCACAGAAGAAAAATCATGGATGAACTAATGTAATACTTCCTGGGGTCTGCCTTGACTTTTCTAAGATTGAGAAGGTTAGTGGGATATTATTTGACCTTAAAAAGTTTTTTTAAAGAAGTTTTTTGGTGGATGTGTGGAGTGGTGTCCACTGGCCCTCTCTTAATAGCAGTAAGCAAAATTTCTCTCCACTGACTGCAGAATGCAGAGCTTCTTTGTATAAATGTTACTGCACCATATAGAATACTGTTTTCAGATGGTTCAGTTGATCTTTACCAAAGATTAAAAAATAAGGAATATTTAAAATCACTGTCTAATTATGCAGTGGTTAAGATTATTTAGTGGTGCAAATATGATTGTCCCTGTGTTTATAAAATAAGTGCTCAAAAGCCCTTTGTTAATTCTGAGATGTTCAGCTTTGAGAAAATGATCTTGATGAGAAGAAAGACACCTAGTTCCCACTTGTAGCAGGGGTTTATCCTACTTATCTAAAGTTAGAATCAGTAATAATCCTCATGGTTTTGATTAGCTATACTCAAATCCCTAAGATCTGTAAAATGATCGATTCACCTATTATAAATTTAAACAATGAAGCCATTCTCGATTTCTTGTTTTTCTTTCTCTCCATGTGGGGAATACCTTCTAACTTTTCCTTCCCCTTTCTTTATCATCTTCAGAGATTTAATTTTAGGCGCTACAGTAATCCTCAAATATTTAATCTCAGTAATTACAAAAATAATATTTGCTTTATTTATAGATATTTCTGTTTTCCAGTGAGGAATAGAAGCAAAAGTATTTTATTTACTTTGTGGCTGATACAGAGGAAAGATGATAGGGTTTCCTATAAAAATGGAGATTTTTTTTCCCCAAGTTTGTTCAACTTCTTACTAAAGCTAATTAGGCTAAAGTACAGACTGGGAATAAATGTCTGTGACATCACTGAGTTCTGCATGCATCTCTGGGCCACCCAGGTGCTAAGTACTGTAATAGGTTCTCAGTGTATAAGAGAAGAAGAAATACCAAATAAATAATTAAAAGCTCATTGTGATTTACATGGTAATGGAAGTATGTTTAAGGTGAAGAAGTTCTGTGGAGGAGAGTGTAGAGTTATTAATTCTTTTTAATTAAGAGGAGAAAGCAGGGATGGGAGACATGGAAAGCTCCACAGAGAGGGTGACATTTGAGTAATTTTGAAGAATATTCAGATGAACAAGATGGAGAAGGACATTTCAGGCAAGTCACAGAATTGTGGAATAGTTGGTGTGTTTGGGGAGTTGGATATGACAGAGTGAAATACAGTGGGGAGTGGTCCTGGAGAGGTGCGTCAGTGTAATTGTTTGTGGAAATTAGTTTTTTATTAATGGGAATAGAAATGGCCCATTTAAAAAAAAATAGAGCAGGTAAATATTGATCTTTAGAAACTTGTTATATTACTGTAGCAGTTGTTTTTGCTTTGAGATAATGTGACTTCACAATGTATATGCATACCTAAGTTATCAAATGCAACAGTAATTTTTTTTTTTGAAACATGAGGATAATGGAAAGAATATTTGTGCAGTATTGTGTTGATTCTGTAATTCCTTATTTGGGATATGAGGCAGAGGACTAGGACCCTAGAGAAACTTTCAGTTTGCATATGGAGACATACAGAAATGTTTATTGCAGCATTGTTTCCAACAGTGAAAAATTAGAAACAAACTAAATGCCCTCAGCAGGAGAATGGATAAATTTCAGTGTATTCGTATAATGGAATATTATTCAAAAGAATGAGCAGGGTGTATTAATCATAGATATATCTCTAAACCAATGTTGAATCAAACAAAAAAAATTACAGGGTGAAACATAAGTATGTTAGGTTTTAGATAAAGTTTTAAATCATGTAAAACAATACTATATAGAGTTTATAGATATATACGTATATGGCAAACAAAAAATGCATGGGAGGACTTTCCTGGTGGCACATTGGTTAAGAATCCACCTGCCAAAAAAAAAAAAAAAAAAGAATCCACCTGCCAATGCAGGGGACACGGGTTTGAGCCCTGGTCTCGGAAGATCCCACATGCCGTGGAGCAACTAAGCCCGTGAGCCACAACTACTGAGCCCACATGCCACAACTACTGAAGCCCACTCACCTAGAGCCTGTGCTTGGCAACAAGAGAAGCCACCGCAATGAGAAGCCCGTGTACCGCAACGAAGAGTACCCCCCGCTCGCCGCAACTAGAGAAGGCCCATGCGCAGCAACACAGACCCAACACAGCCAAAAATCAATCAATCAATCAATAAAAATCAGAAATTAAAAAAAAAATGCATGGGATGACAAACACTATAGTAGAGTGTTTATTTCTGGGGAGAGAGGGAGGGGAATGGGATTTTTTTAGGTAGGTGGCTGTAGCTATATATGTAAGGATATATCGTATGTATGTTCTTTAGAATCATGATCTGAACTAAATATGGCAACATATTAAAGTTTGTGAAAATTAGGTAGTAGGTACACTACTGTTGTTCTTGACATTTTTCTGAAAACATGAAGGAAAAGAAAAGGTCAGAAGATGACTGACAGGGACTTCCCTGGTGGTCCAGTGGTAAAGAATCGGCCTTCCAATGCAGGGCACATGGGTTTTGATCCCTGGTTGGGGAATTAAGATCCCACATGCCGCGAGGCAACTAAACCCGTGCGCCTCAAACTACAGAGCCCACATGCCCTGGATCCTGTGCGCCACAATTAGAGAAAGAAAACCTGCACACCGCAATGAAGTTCCCGTGTGCCACCACTAAGACCTGACGCAGCCAAAAATAAAAAAGTAAAAAAATTAAAAATAGAAAAAAAAGAGAAGATGATGGACAGAGACATGAACAGCTAGCAGTAAAGAGAATGAAATTTTTCAGTTTAGGGATGGGCATGGCAGGTGCAGAAGGCTCTGTGAGAGGAGGCGGTACTGAGTCAAGTATTGGTGACTACGGGGTGGAAAGGCGGGCTGAGGACTGAATGTGTCTAATTCAGTCAGACATTTGAGCTAATGATTTCTTTTTCCTGACGTTTTTAGAGAACTATGAAACGCAATGGGAGCAGACATTGTCTGAATAGGAGAAGTAGGTTTGGCTCTCGAGAGAGAGACTGGCTGAGAGAAGATGTGAAGAGAGGCTGTGTTTACCTGTACGGAGCAGACACCGCCACGGCCACTGCAGTCAGCGCCTCTTCCGCTGCCTCCTCCTCCTCTGACTTACATCTTGTCCTTTGCACAGTAGACACGCCAACGTCAGAAATTTGTGCTGGAGAGGGAAGGGAACGTCTTTATTTGCAGCTTCATGGAGACCTGGTCAGGTGAGGTCAGAGTTTTACCACTAATTCTCCTGCAGTATAAGTCACATGTGTTTCTGCTTGGAAGTGGGCTTTAGGATTTTATTCGTGCTGGAGCTGATGATGGTTATGGGGTCACTAGGCTTGGAAAAAGATTTGTCCTTGGAATGCTGACATTAGGATTCTTGAATTTAAAAACTGTCAGTGAAGGAAAATTTGATAGTTACTTCATTTGGATTATATCATAGGTCGGATATCTAAATTTAAAATAAATTTTTTTTTAAAGTTTTTTAAAATTAAATTTATTTATTTTTGGCTGCATTGGGTCTTCGTTGCTGTGCACGGGCTTTCTCTAGTTGCGGTGAGTGGGGGCTACTCTTCGTTGTGGTGCGCAGGCTTCTCATTGCGGTGGCTTCTCTTGTTGTGGAGCACGGGCTGTAGGCACGTGGGCTTCAGTAGTTGTGGCTCGCAGGCTCAGTGGTTGTGACTCACGGGCTCTAGAGTGCGGGCTCAGTAGTTGTGGCTTGCGGGTTTAGTTGCTCTGTGGCATGTGGGGTCCTCCCGGACCAGGGCACCAACCAGTGTCCCCTGAATTGGCAGGTGGATTCTTAACCACTGCGCTGCCAGGGAAGCCCCAAATAAATATTTTTAAAGTTTTTAAGTAATACATATAAACAGAATGAAATAGAAATGTATAAAAGGAAATAGAGAAAAAAAAAAAAAAAAGGAAATAGAATGAGAAGTACTTATGGTCATGCATGAGTATGTGTCATTATTTATATATAAATTTTAAAAACTAATGGTGCTACATGCAACATGTCAACTTAATATCTCTTAGAAATCTTTCCATATTAATATTTATATAATTTTCACTTATTTAATGGCTAAATAGTATTTCATTTTATGAATCTACCACAATTTTAGCTGGTCTCCTATTAATGGACATGTAGGTTGTTACCAGTTTTTTACTACAAGTACTGCTGCAGTTAATATCCTTGTACCTGTGATATTTCTCCCATGTGGAAGTCATCTGTAGGGTAAAGTCCTAGAAGTGGAATTGCTGGCTCAGAGGGTTTGTGCATGTTTAATTTTGATAGATTTTGTCAAATTCCTCTTCATAGAACTTATACTTTGATGAATAATATAAAAGTATACCTATTTCCCCCTTACTTTCTCCAGAATATGTTAAATTTTACATATACAGACACATCCTCATGCACGAGCACATACTTGATTGTGAATAGAAATGATTGTCAACAGTTTTTAGAGAATCATAAATTCAACATTCCAAGGACAAATCTTTTTTCAAGCCTGATGACTTAGAATTTTGCAAATCTGATAGGAATTTTGTTATTTTGTTTTAATTTTCATTTATGTTAATGAGTTAGGTTGAACATATTTTCATAGGTTTAAAAGCCGTTTGTGTTTTCTTTAAAATCTTTTATATAAACGTGAAGAAAAAGTAGTCTCATAGTAGTCTTATATTGGGCGTATGAACTCTTTTATTTAGCTTTTTAAAAAAAAAACTATTAGTTCTTTGAGTTAGACCTCGAATAAGAGCTCCTTAAGTGCCTGACCATTGACTTTCTCTCCTCCCCTTTCCCTGTAATAAATAAATGTCTCAAAACAGAATTCACAACTGTGGATTCAGTACTGTTGAAAGTGAGAAAGGAGGCTCCCACTTACACCTAAAAATGTGGCAACGATAGTAACACCTTTAGCTGAGCTAAACATTGATATCATTTTAAAGTCTAAACTGGGGTTTATTATGTGTTCCTTTAGGATTTGGACTAATTCCTGAAAAAGTAGATTAGCACTTGAATGTTTTCCTTGTTCACCAGTTAACTACATTTCCTAAATCCATTTGTAAAATGAAAGGATCAGACTGGGTGATCCTTAGGCTTTTCTAAATCTTAACACTGATTCTGATCTAATTTTATCAGGTGGGAAGCCTTGACCTACATTATAGCTGGTAGTGATTGATGGAGTTCAAGTATTTAAACCTAAGACTTAACTCATCTGTATACCAATGTGCGTATATACAAAAATACTAGATAAGTGGAGAAAACCCCACTTGAATTGGCTTGCTACTACTAGTTGTGTAGTTAGTTAAGAATCCAAATGTGACACAATTTACTTTTGTGAATCTAAACTATACTTACAATGGAGTTTGTCTCTTTTTAGTCCTGTAGCCTTGATAATTTTGTAATGAAATAGCTCTTCGAAAACATGATTGATTACAAAATAATGAAAACACTGTTGAACTGAGGTTTGAAGATATGAATATATTTTCTTTTTTTAAAAATTAAAAAAAATTTGTACAATTTTTAAAGGTTATACTCCATTTGCAGTTATTATAAAATATTGGCTATATCCCCTGTGCTGTACACTACATCCTTGTAGCCTGTCTGGCACCCAGTAGTCTGTGCCTCCCACTCCCCCCGCTTCCCGCTGTGTTGCTCCTTCACCCCCCACTGGTAGCCCCTAGTTTGTTCTCTATATTTGCAAGGCTGCTTCTTTTTTGTTACATTCACTAGTTTGTTGTGTTTTTAGATTCCACACAGAAGTGCGATCATACATTATTTGAGATCCGAATATCTTTTCATTGCTGGAGTAGGAGCTCAAGAAGCCTCAGCCAGCCAAAGAAATGATGATGATAGATTTTAGCTAACATTAAGTGTTTTCTTTGGCTAGTTAACGGGCTTACTGCTTTATGCACATTTTCTCATTAAATCCTCACAGTAACTCTAAGAGAGGTAGGGTTATTCCTTTCCAATGAGGAAAACTGAGGCTCTTCGAGAGGTCCGGTAACCTGTTCAAGGCCAGGCAGGTACTGCCAAGCAGTTGGAATGTTGACATCATTCATGATAGATGGCGGACTTCCTTCCGAGTAAAGGCCCTCCCGGAGGGGAACTGGCACAGTGTGCCTTACTCAGTTTCACTATTTAATCATAATTGTTTAAAGATCTTTTTTAGACCTCTTACTCAACGGTTAATTGCTTGAGTTCAGTCTTATGTTTATCGCATCAGAAGAATAGGTACTTTCTTTGTAATAGCCCTTCATAAGACAGTTGACAGTCTAATGCAATATCTTTTTTTAATAACATTTTTTGCTGCTTAATGAAGTGTGATTTATGTTCATTGTAGAAATTTTGGAAACATGAAAAAGTATAAAGAGAAATAATTTTCATTGCTTGTGCTTTTTGTAGATTATCTCACTTAATCCTCATAACAATCTTGTGAGGTAAATACTTTCCCCATTTTATAGATGAGGAAAATGAGTCTTAAAAGAGTTAATCATCTCACCTAGAATCACTCGGCTGGTAAGTGTAGAGCTGGAATTTGAACTCTGGCATTCTGACACCAGATCCCATATATTACCTCCCCCTTCCCCCGCCATGCTGACATTTTTTTTCCAGATCTTTTTTAAAATGAGTGTGTGTGTGTAATTTTTTTAAATTACGTATTTGGACCCACACCATATATTCAATTTTATTTACTGCTTACTTCAATTAATTTCCTTGTGTCATTAAAAATTCCTTAGATACCAGTTTTAATAACTACAGAATATTCTATTTTATGCATATACTATAACTTGTTTAAAATTTGAGACATTATATGCAGAAATGGTGTAGAGCTTGGATTCTGGATTGAGAGCGTGTGTGTTCAAATTGGCTCTGTTACTTTGCAAGTTGCCTAACGCTTTGTCCTCAGTTTACTAATCTGTACAATGGAGGATGATAATATTTACATTATAGAGTTATCATGAGGGTTAAATAGATTATACATGTTATGAAGATTAAATGAATTAATACTTGTAACGCTTCTTAAACTCTAATGTCCAGCTGGGGAGCTTGTTAAAATGCAGATTCTGATTCATTGGCTCTGGGGTGGGGCCTGTGGGTCTATATTTCTATTAAGCTCCTAAGTGATGTGCTACACTTTGAGGAGCAAGGAAGTAAACTACTTAAAATGATGCCTGGACCTGGTAAGTTCTCATTAAGTGTTACCTGTTTGGGTTGTTTCAAGTCATTCAACACTTAGAAGCAGTGTGATGACTAAACCTTTGCCCATGACTCTTTACGTTGTTGATTTCCGTGAACTACATCCTAGAAATGGGATTACTGGCACTAAAATTACCCCATATTTTTCCTAAATCATCCATGACTTCCTTCTTTCCTCACTCTTTTTTAATCATGGACTTGTCACTTGAATTTAACGGAGGGATTACTAGTTTATAGACTTTTAGCACTTGAAGGAACCTGAGACAGATATCTACTGGCAGGGGTCTTCAACCCCTGGAACTGGGCCGCACAGCAGGAGGTGAGCAGTGCGCGAGTGAAGCTTCATCTGCTGCTCACCATTGCTCGCGTTACCACCTGAACCGCCTCCTGCCGCCCCCCACCAACCTCCCCGCCACCGGGCCGTAGAAAAATTGTCTTCCACGAAACCGGCCCCTGGTGCCAAAAAGGCTGGGGACCGCTGCCTACTAGTAAAATGAACCTAACCTACCAGCCTCACCATCCACTGCCCTTTCCATCCGGAAATACGTGTGGGGGCAGGGCTTTTGGTTATCACAACTACAGGGGAGGGTTACCAGCATCTAGGGTCAGCATTCAGGACAGGGAGCCTTAATGTCCTCAATGTGTGGGACCATCTTGTACAGCAAAGAATTGTCCTGCCTAAAAGGCCAGTAACTTCCCCATGGGAATCACTGAAACCATTTTCTTTCGTTTTATGGATGTGCAACAGAGGCCTGGAGAGGTCAGGTCCAAAGCACATTCCTGCAGCTAGCTGCCTGGTGCTCGTGCTCTAGTTGGAACACAAGTATCCTGTCTCCCAGTCCAGTGCCCTTTACATGATACTATTTGGTCTGTCTGTTTTATTGGACTGTTTAAGTGACAGATGACTCAGTAGTGAAGCTTAGTGTAATCATTGCCTTCTCTTTGAAAAGTTGTAAAAATATCCCGTGTAAAATGGAGTGCCCTTTGGCTCATGGTCATATTTTTACTTTTATTTTCAGTCATCAAAATGACTAAGATTTCTGTGGTTGATACACTATCTTTTAAGATAAGCTAAGAATCAATAAAATATATCTAACAGAAAATTATGCCCTCAGGATTTGAGATCCTGAGTTCTAATTCCTTTACTATCACTGACTTGCTGGGTGACCTCTTAACAAGTCACGGAAGTTTTGTTTACCGTATCTTGATATTGTAAAAGTGGAATGAAAAGCCCTGTTTCAGGATACATACTGAGCTGATTAACCCTGAGGAAGGAAAAAGGAGATTATTTTTGTTTTGTGTTTCATATTTCTGTACTATTTTAAAGCTTTAAAAGAATGTGTTACACATTAAGTAATTTGTTTTTATTAAAACTTTGTTTCGTTTTTACATTTTAATACTTCTAAAATCAGTGTGTATCTTACAGTTGTTGGAAGGTCATAGTCTAATTGGCAGTGTTTTTTCTTTCTTAATGGTTATTACAATGCCATCTGGTTTACTGCAGTACAGTTCTGACACTAACCACGCAGAGTTTGCACAAACTTCCTTCACAAGTTAAAGGACATTACACCTGAAACTAACACAACATTGTTAATCAGCTATACTCCAATATAAAATAAAAATTAAAACAAACAAAAAACAAGTTAAAGGGCCTGATCTCCAACAAGACCGCCCTGACTTTACACTCTGGTTGCACTTCTGGCCAACTGGATAAAAATTTAGGGGGCTCCCATGACCCCTTCAGGTTCAGTAATTCACTAGAATGTATCACAGAACACAAGAAAGCAATGTTTAAGATTACAATTTTCGTATAAAGGATACAAATCAGGACCAGCCAAATGAAGACACACATAGGGCGAGGTCTGGGAGCATCCGTGTTACCCTCCCGGCACATTAGTGTGTTCATCCATCGGGAAGCTTCAGTACAGAGTTTTTATTGAGGTATTATAGGGTAGGCTTGATTGATTTAATCATTGATCAGGTGCTTGAACTCAAATCTCCAGCCCTCCCCTCCCCCAAGGTCGGGCTCACTCCAAGCCCCAGCCCTCTCTTCACGTGGTTGGTCTTTCTGGTGACCAGCCCCCATCCTGAGTCAGCTCATTTCTTAGCATAAACCGAGGGGTGATCCAAGGGGCTCATGAATGACTAAGACACTCCCATTACTCAGGAAACTCTGAGGATTTAGAGTCTACCCCACAGGAACCAGGGACTACGAAGGCTAGAAAGACTCTTATACAACAATGATGCATGGAAATAGTATATCTTTCAAATGATGATGTATTAGACTAATGACGTACAGTAATTTTAAAACCTAACTTTTTATGTTTCTTGATGTACGTTAACATATGAAGTGCTTTCAGCTCTCTTCTGCATAAATTTTTAATCTACATTTAGAATATAATATTGTTTCCCTAAAGGAGGCTAGGCTTTGTAAGGATACCGACACAGGTTCAAACCCTGATGCCATATGTACTAATTGTGTGACTCTCTGAACCTCATTTTTCTTATTTCCTAGTTTTGTAAAAGGTGAGATTCTTCCCAGCATAGTGTCAGGTATGGGGTAAACATTCATCAAAGTATCCTTGTTGTTTGTATCATGATCTGTATTGTCGGTCTTAAAATTTTGCAGATTTTACCTTTATAGATGGCCAGAGATTGAGTTTTAACCTGACTTTGATATAGAGAATGCTGATCTGCTTTGTTAGGGTCTTGGATACAATGTGTTGGGTTTTAATAATGTATACTTTTGCCTCTCACTATTAACTAGAATTCTTGTGAAATGATACCTGGAATGAAATGTACTCTTCTCTTACCTCTAACTTAACTGTGGACACTGTTCAGATTGGCTAAGAGCTACAAACACTGTTGATAGCATTACTGTATTGGTTGGCTGGTTTGGAGAAAAATAACCATATGCACATATATTCAGATTTACAAGGACTATTGTAGCTCCTTGAAGCATTAGAAACAAACTAAAACTGTTAACATAGTCATATTGTCTCTTCTTAAAGCCCTAGTGGAAGTATTTCAAATGCTGAATGGAACCTTTCTTTGCTAACATACTCTTTCCTACACCTGTTTTGCAGTATATATATTTCCTTTGATTTGTGAGAGATTTAACACACAGCTAATTAGCAGCCTGTTAAACTTTTGGAACTTTGAAACACAAAATTGATCCGTAAGCATATTACAGCATTTCCCTCCCCCATACTCTCTACTCTCTTAAGCAGATGAGTTTAATGAGTAAATGGAATTAGTCCCTCGTTTTACTTGTTTTTGCAGTTCTTGAACTATTTCTTGTTTGCTCATTTATGCTGAATGAATAAGAGCAGATGCTGAGATTCTTTTGATTTTTTTTTCCCCTCCCACCAGGGAAAATACTTTCTTTAGGTGGAAATATATAAAGAGGGTTTCCAAAATCTACAGAGCCTTTTTAGGCCAGGAAATTTGATCAGGTAAAATATGTCAGAACTAGGATATTTCCATTTCTCCTGGTTTTCCAGAGAGAAATAGGAAAATTGAGTTAGTGAGCTTTAGCCTGAAAGTACTAATAATATTTCTTGGTCTTGAATATGTGATCATTATATGGAATTATATTTAAATACATTGAACTCTGTATCCAAAAATAATAGCAGTGTTCAGGTAGAATTTGTATTATATTAGCAAGGTGTCTTAAATACCTGAAAGAGCCCTGAGTTTTAAAAGACCCTAAAGATCATCTGGCCCAACTTGATTCTTAGAGGAAACTCTTCTAAAGTGTCCGTGACAGAGGGCTCTCTAGCTCTCTGTGAGCTATTTTGAGAGGTAGTCTGTTTCATTATTGGGCATCTCTAATCATTAAGGTTCTTCCTCATTTTTTTTTTTTTCTTCCTCATTTTTTAATCAAGTCTACCTGTGCAACTTCTCCTTGGTTCTAGTCCTATTCTTTGGAGCAATCTAGATAGAGGAAGTCTACTCCTTCTTGACATTGGAAGGTAGAGAGAGCTCTTTATGCCCTTGGTCACCTTGTCTTCAAGTTAATCCTTCAGTCAGTCTTCCTCTTACATGGCTAACTGACCCGTCCAGGATATAGTTTATTAGAAGTCTCTCTTAAAATGCATCCTTCTTAGAAGAATTCTACCATTGTACTGGGAAGGTGCCTAATATTGTCACAGCCCTTTGTGGATTTTTATTTTATTTGACTAGAGATTAATTGTAACTGATATTTTTATTCTGAAAAGTTTATTTTTCATTTCTATTAAATTCAATATTTATTGGTCTTTGTAGGCTTTTAGTTCTTTGGTCATTCCCCATGTAGCAGTTCTGAGTTGATGGAAACTGAAAGTCAGAACTGAACAGTCAGGAGGGGCCAGGTAGTGGTTTTACTTTTATTTTTATTTATTTATTTATTTATTTTAGATTTTTTTAAAAATGTTTATTTATTTGGCTGTGTTGGGTCTTAGTTGCGGCATGTGAGATCTAGTTCCCTGACCAGGGATCGAGCCCTGGCCCCCTGCATTGGGAGCGTGGAGTCTTAGCCACTGGACCACCAGGGAAGTCCCTATTTTTATTTTTTACTTTCTGTACTCATCAATATGATTTCCATTCCTAAATTACCATTTTTTTTTTACAGTTGTTTATATTCCACTTTCTAGTATTCCCATTTCATGTTTTTTTAAATTAAAGCATATTGCCAACCAGTATTTTCTAGTTCTTTAACCACAAAACACAGAGTTCCTTCATGTCTTTTTGCCATGATGGAAGGTTTATCGTGTTTCTTCTGATTAATACAAGACTTAAGTTTTCTAAACAGAATCCTTTTAGGATATGAATAATGTTCTTCAAGATCTTTTAAACATACAGGCTTTCCTATACTTGTTTTTTGGTTGTTGTTTCATATAGGGGAGACATTTTATTTTTATTCTAATTAAAATTTATTCCATTCCTAAGAATTTTTTGAATAATGTCAGTACATTATTGAACACTACTACATGCCAAATAATTTGCTAAGCACTTTATATACTATGTGATATCTTCTTGTAAGCAAATAAATAAATACTTCTAATAACAACTCTGTGAGTTAGGCACTACCCATTATACTGGTGAGGAATTTGAGACAATGAGGTTAAATAACTTGTCTAGGGGCACACATGCAGTTGATAAGTGGCAGAAGTGAGACTCAAGCCCAGGCAGTCTGACTTGTGGAGCTCATGCTCTTAGCTGCTGTATTTATGACTGTTTGCTTTCTGATAAAAGAATTGTAAATGAGCCGCCTTAAGTCTGTGTAATTTTAAAATATGCAGTGTCACCAGAAGTCACAGGTGATTACTAACATTCTGGTTTTACCTAGCTTTCAGTCAGAGCCATGTAATCTAATGATTTCTGGGGAATTCCTAGTTTTTATGGAAAAATCATCTGTGAAGCCAGAGGAAATATATAGGATATAGTCAGCAACCCAAAGTCTCCATTTATAATTGTGTTGCAGCTTATGTGAAATCAGTTATGGCCAGGTACCATCTTTTATATCTCATAATTTCAATTCGATGCCTTTAAGTTTGAACCAGAGGTTCTCAATGGGCCCTCTGGGGGTCTCCAAGACTTTTTGAAGAGGTGCATGAGGTCAAAACTCTTTCATAATAATAATGAGATATTAATTTTCTTTTGCACTTTCAGTCTCATAAGTATACAATGGAGTTTTCTAGAGGCTACGTATCTGAGAATCTAGCTGTCTTCTATTAAACCAACTGTTAAAGAGATTTATAAAATGCAAAACAATGCAAGTCTTCTCACTAAATTTGTTTTATTCTGAAAATGTAGTTTTCAAAAAATATTTGTCAACATGTAATGTGTTTATTGTTGTTATTTTAAAATGAATAAATAAATATTTAGAAATTCTTAAGTTTAGTTTCTCATTCAGTAAATGTCAATAGATACACCCCGTGTAAACAAAAGCTCTCTGGGGGCCTCAAAAACTATAGAGGGATCCCGAGACCAAAAACTTTGAGCACCGCTTGTTTAGATTAGTTGTATCATGTGATATTAGAGAAAAATCTTGATATAGAAGTAAAAATCTAGAGCATATTAGAAGATTTTAAAAATCAAATGAAGTGTGTTTATTACTTACCAAATATTTTTCTTTTGAATTGTGTAAGCAGGAGACTGGAACCTACTGAACGACCTCTTCAGATTGTTTATGATTACTTGTCCGGGCTGGGGTTTGATGACCCTGTGCGCATACAGGAGGAGGCGGCAAATCCTGACCTTGGCTGTATGCTTCGATTTTATGGTGGTAAGGATTTATCAGTGGCTGTGTGAATACATTAATGACTTTTAATTGATTATTTGTACCTCTGTCTGTCTTCAGCCTTTTAAAAATATTTTATCCAAAGCCGTTTTTAAGCCAATTTACTAATGTAGTTAGAAAACAACAGCAAAAACAGCCTTCCCTTTTTATTTTTGCTCTTTTTGTTCTGGTGTTTTGCTGACTTACAGAATTGTTACGTACTTTTGCCAGCCTCTTGATCAAATCATAGCTTTATATATTTTCAAGTTCTTTATAAAGTCCATGAACTTCTGGAGAGTTCGAGAATGTTGAAGTAGGTGGTCATTATCATATATGACTTAACATTTGATGAGCACATCAGACGTGTATATTGTTGAATTTAGTAAGCTTTAAAATCTCGGATATTTTACATGCTCTTCTCTTTCGGTGCATTTTCCCCTATTGACTATTTTTCACCTGATCACTTTACTCATAAAGTTAGACTTAAGGAAGTCAGAATATTTCTGAATATTACTCTCCAAATATACATCAATAACTAATAATACTACTGAGTACCATTTTTTGAGTGCTTACTGTGTGCTTTTATGCTTATGAATTACCCAGTTTACTCAGTATAGCCAACTTATGTTCTAGGAACTGTTGTCTCATTTTACAGAGACAGAGAGGTAAACTTGTTCAAGGTCATACAGCTAGTAAATAACAGAGCTATTTAACACCTAACAGTTTTGAGTTAATATGACCCATGTATCAAACAGTTGAACTAGTAACGAAGTTACTAGTATATGTAGGCATAACCATTTACTAAGATTCCCTGCTCTCATTCCTCAAATTATTGATTTAATCTGAACTCTTGTGACACACGTCACAAGCCAGTTTTATTAAGTGCACTTCACAGAAGATTTTATTTATAATTTTTCATCACAACAATATTTTCTGACATGTTCCTTAAAAGTTGGTTTCGTTTTATTTTATTTCCATTCATTTCTCTCCTTTGTTAGTTCATGGAGGGAGAATAGTTGCTAGGTTGATGTTAAATCTGAGGAAAATCTTTTAAGACTAATTTGAGGAACACAACCGATCTATTACTGTAAAGCTTGGTTAAAAAATAATAATAAATCTTGGATAGTAACATGCTCTTTATATGTGGTTGCACATAAGTTCTTCACTCCATGTTTTCATTCTGGGATGAAGGTTGAGCCTTGAGATGCTGGCAAGCTCCTTTATAACCAGTGAGATTGCATTTGAAGTCAGTTATAATACACAACAGTTGGCATGATTGCATTAATTTATTAATACCACCTGATAAATTGTAGCATGCCTAGGATCTTAATATTGCCTTAAGAGGATATTTCCAGTAAAGTCAAAAAGAGTACCAGTTTGGGGGGCTTCCCTGGTGGCACAGTGGTTAAGAATCCACCTGCCGGGGCTTCCCTGGTGGCACAGTGGTTGAGAATCTGCCTGCTAATGCAGGGGACACGGGTTTGAGCTCTGGTCTGGGAAGATCCCACATGCCGCGGAGCAACTAGGCCCGTGAGCCACAGCTACTGAGCCTGCGCGTCTGGAGCCTGTGCTCCACAACAAGAGAGGCCGCGATAGTGAAGAGGCCCGCGCACCGCGATGAAGAGTGGCCCTCGCTTGCCGCAACTAGAGAAAGCCCTCACACAGAAACGAAGACCCAACACAGCCAAAAATAAATAAAAAAAAAAAAAAAAAAAAAAAAAGAATCCACCTGCCAGTGCAGGGGACATGGGTTCGATCCCTGGTCTGGGAAGATCCCACATGCCGCGGAGCAGCTAAGCCTGTGCGCTGCAACTACTGAGGCTGCGCTCTAGAGCCCGCGAGCCACAACTACTGAAGCCTGCATGCCTAGAGTCCGTGCTCTGCAGCAAGAGAAGCCACCGCAATGAGAAGCCTGCGCACCGCAACGAAGAGTAGACCCCGCTCTCCACAACTAGAGAAAGCCCGTGCGCAGCAACGAAGACCCAATGCAGCCAAAAATAAATAAATTTTTTAAAAAAGTACCAGTTTGTAGCACTTACTATATTGGGGGGGGGGTCTTTAACAGAGAACATTTCCAAAAGTGAGCTCTTTTAATTCAGAGAAGCTAGTATAATTTGAGTGAGAAAACTACATTTGGGAAAGAGATTTTTAAAGCTAGTTACTTTTGAAAATAGGCAATATATGTCTATGGCACCAGAAATAAAAGGTTAAAAAAAGTATGTATGTGTGTGTAGATAGATAGATAGATAAGGGTATTTTCTGTTGGCTGTGTAACAAATTGCCTCAAAATTTAATGACTTAGGACTTCCCTGGTGGCATAGTGGTTAAGAATCCACCTGCCAATGCAGGGGACACGGGTTTGATCCCTGGTCTGGGAAAATCCCACATGTTGCGGAGCGGCTAAGCCCGTGCGCCACAACTACTGAGACTGTGCTCTAGAGCCCGCGAGCCACAACTACTGAGCCCGCGTGCGGCAACTACTGAAGCCCATGCGCCTAGAGCCCATGCTTCGCAACAAGAGAAGCCACCTCAATGAGAAGCCCAGGCACCGCAATGAAGAGTAGGCCCTGCTCACTGCAACTAGAGAAAGCCCGCGTGCAGCAGTGGAGACCCAACGCAGCCAAAAAAAAAAAAAAAAAAAAAATTTAGTGACTTAAAATGATATTAAATATTTTTTAATTTATTTTTATTTTTTGGCCGTGCCATGCGCAGCGTGTGGGCTCTTAGTTCTCTGACCAGGGATCAAACCCACGCCTCCGGCAGTGGTAGCACGGAGTCTTAACCTCTGGATCGCCACGGAAGTCCCGATTATTATATCATACGGTTTCTGTGGGTCAGAAATCTAGGAGGAATTTAGCTGGATGGTTTTGGCTTGAGTCTCAATGAGATAGTACTCATTATATTGGCTGAAGCTGCAGTCATCTGAAGGCTTGAGTGGGGCTGGAAGATTCACTTCTAACATGGCTCACTCATGTGGCTGTTGGTAGAAGGCCCCAGTTTCTCACCAGTTTTTGGCAGGAGATCTCAGTTGCTCACTATGTGGACCCTTCTCTAGGGCTGCCTAAGCATCTTCTCGATGTGGCAGCTAGCTGCCCCCAGTGATGAGACACACACACAGGCACATGAGCGCATGCATGCATGTGCACACAAACACACAACACACACACACACATACACACAACACACAGAGGCATCAGTGTTTTTATGACCTAGCCTCATAAGTCACCATCGTTTTCACCACCTTCTGTTTATTAGAATTGAGTCACCAAATACAGCCCACACTATAGAGAAGGGAAATAGCCCTCACCTTTTTTTTTTTTTAGGCCTCTCCTTTTGAAGAGAGGAGTTGTAAAGAATTTGAAGTATTCTTTTTGAAGCAAATAGCTTAGCAATCAGCTTTCAATATTTCTTGCATAGAGTCTTTGGTGCGTTAGCTTAGAATATAGTGTTAATGAGGCCAGGGTCAGAGGGCCTAAGTTCAAACCAGTGTTTTGCTTCGTTTGCTGTATATGAAACGTCTCCGGTACTCCAGGGGCCATTGTGCAAATGCTAGTTATCAGTCTTGCTGGGGTGGGTGCTGGGGGAAAGTGAGTGGAGTGACTCAGTACAGATTCATGATATAAAAGCCTTGAAATAATGTATGTAACTAAAGATGAGTGGGTAGTATGATCAATCACAGAGATTAAGAGAGCCCATTAATCAGCTCCTTATTATGTAAGAGGAAGTGGCATCTAGAAGGTGTGATTTGCTAGTGAAGTTGTAGTTCTGGGGCTGAATAGCTCAGGTAGCATAGCACCCAGCCTGAGCATTTCTTTCTGTCTGGTATTCTCTGTATACGTTGTTTGAGACAGTTTCATCCAAGGAGCATAAACACAAACAAAAGAAACCAAATACAAAAAAATTTTTAAAAAGTAACCAAATACAAAAGAATTGCATATATAGTATGTTTCCATTCATTTAAAGTTCGAAAACAGGCAAAACTCAGCCATATTGTTTAGAGATGTGTGACAGTACCACTCTCTGTCCATCCAAAGCTGCTCTTTCCTTCTTCCGTAATAAGACTTAGAGGTGGGCACATGACTGCCCAGCTACATCTCGTTTCTCAGTCTTTTGTGCAGTTTGGTGTGCACCTGTGACAAAATTTTCTTCAGTGGTATGGAGTGGAATTGTTGTGTGCCACTTTTATACCTGGTTCCTAAAGCCTCCCATGCATACTTCTTGCTCTTTTCCTCTTCTGTAGGGTAGGAAGGCAGTCATCAAGAGCAGTATTGAAGTCATGTGTTGAAAATGGCAGAGCCACCATCAGCTGGAGTTTCTCGACAGAGTTGACCCCTGGTAACCCAGACTGCCCACCCTAGCAGAGAATTACATTTCTCTTGTGTTTGGGCCAGTATATTCTTTTTGTTACGGTAGTTAAAAATGCTATAACTAACACATGAATAGCAGAAACATAAAGAAAACAAGGAAATGATTATTATAAAAGTGAAGAGAATGGCTGACCTCTAGGGTAGAGGGAGGAAGTGATTCCTACAAGTAGAATGTTTGAGTTAATACAAGTATATACCGATAGTGGTTATCTATTAAGCAGTGATATAGAATGTGATAATTATGATGTAACAATCAATTTGGTATATACCTGTTGAGAATTTTCTAACTTTTATTCCTATCTAATGTGTATTTGCAGAAATATATTTTGTTTACATAAATGCTGTCATTTGGTGTTGGTCTTCATGCTTTTTTTCTCCCAACAGTGTTTTGGAGGACTTCTCTTAACTATCTTCTATATGCATTTCTTTGTTGCGTACTATTGGATGTCATGTATGTATTATAGTTTATATAACAATTTCCCTAGTGATGGACTATTACAAATAACACTGTAGTAAAATTGCATCTTTGTGCACCTGTGTTTCTTTTTTTTTAAATGATGTAATTGGAATTTTTATTTTATTTATTTTTTAAAATTTATTTATTTTTGGCTGCATAGGGTCTTCATTGCTACGCACGGGCTTTCTCTAGTTGCAGTGAGCAGGGGCTACTCTTTGTTGCAGTGTGCAGGCTTCTCATTGCAGTGACTTCTCTTGTTGAGGAGCATGGGCTCTAGGCACGCGGGCTTCAGTAGTTGTGGCTCGCGGGCTCAGTCATTGTGGCTTGCAGGCTCTAGAGCGCAGGCTCAGTAGTTGTGGCACACGGGCTTCGTTGCTCCACGGCATGTGGGGTCTTCCCAGACCAGGGCTCGAACCCATGGCCCCCGCATTGGCAGGCAGATTCTTAACCACTGTGCCACCAGGGAAGTCCCTGCACCTGTGTTTCTTCAGAGTAAATCTCTAAACATGAAGTTATTGGGTCATAGAATATTCTCATTTAAAATACTAATAGTTACTACTGCAAAACAAAAGTATATCCCATCAGTATATCAGAGTACCCCTTTGCTCACAATATCACCTTTTAATATTATTAGCATTTAAAACTTTTACTAATCTAATGGATTAAATGTTGGTCTCATTGTTTTGATTTTGTTTACCTGATTACTAGTATGGTTGAATATTGTGTCATATTTACATTGATCTTTAAGTTTTCTTCTCTGAATTAACCCTTGATATTTCTGTTGTTTATCCTTTTTCATATTGATCAGAAGGACTTTTGTATATATTCTGAATATACACCCTCTGTATACTGTATTTGTGACACATTTTTTTTCCAGCCTGTAACTTGTTTTGTAGTTTTGCGTATTGTTTTTTATTGTGCAGAAGTTTTATTTAATCAGATTTAGCCAGTCTTTTCCTTTAATACCTTTACATTCCTTCCCTATCCTAGGTCATAAACATACTCTATATTTTCTTCTAGTACTTTTATATTTTTAGAATGTGATATGAGGTAGGGATCTAACTTACTTTTTTCTCTGTTGATAGCCAGTTGTTCCAACAATACTTATGAAATAGCTCATCCTTTTCCTGCTGATTTGAAGCATCACCTTTATTATTATTAAGTTCCTATACAGGCGGGGGTCTATTTTTGGACTCTATCCTATTACATTGATGTCTTTGTCTTATGCTAATACCAACACTATTTTTAATATACCTATATGATAGATTCTGATAGTCGATAAGGAAGTTCCCATTCACTTTTCTTCTCTGAAAAATCAGGGAGATCTCTAGAATCAAAGAAATCTTTCTGAAGAAGTAGTATTTGGGTTGGTTCTTTAAAAATCGACAGAATTTCAATAATCAGAATGGAAAAGGAGGACAGAGGTGGGGTATTAGGAATTTCAGTGCATGTTCTGTGAATCACACACAGAGAAAATTTGAGTCCAGATTGTTTTGGGCCTTGAGTACAATATCAGGAGTTTAGCCTTCATTTGACAGATGGTAGCAGGAAGTGATGGGATCCAAGTGCGCCTGAGAAAGATGAATCTGGCACCAGAGTGAATAATAATTCAGGCATGAATTAGTAGGGATCTGAACTAGGGAATGGGAAGGAATCATTCGTATAGAGACTTTTTGAAGGAATAGTCAGTAAGTGTTGATGGTTGATTGAAAAAAGGAGTTGAGGAAGAGAACCTAAGAGGCAAAGCTGGCTCTGAGGTTTTGAGGCTGGGTGGCTTTGGGAGACTGACAGGACTTGAGTTGTGAGAAGGATCTGGTTTGCAGGGATGGTGATGACTTGGTTTCAGGCATGTTTAATCGTAAATGGTGGTAGACATCCAGTTGGAGATGTCTGGCAGGTAGTTGGAAGTGTGAAACTAGGAGCTTTGGAAATACAAATCTGGGAGTCAGGTACATGGGAGTGTTAAATCTGTGGAAGTTGTTAAGATTATCTTGAAAATGATACTTAAATATAGGAAAAGAAGGAGGCTTAAGGCAGAACTTTCATTATAACAACTAGCATTTGTTTTATACCCTTACTATGTGCTGAGCATGTACTAAGGTGCTGAGCACTCTATGTACCTTTTCTCATTTAATCCTTACAACCGTGTAGGTAGATATTATTACTCTGGAGAGGTCTTAACTGGTTCTAAATCTCTTCTTCTTTTTTTTTTTTTTTTTTTTAAATAAATAAATAATTAATTAATTTTTGGCTGAGTTGGGTCTTTGTTGCTGCCCGCAGGCTTTCTCCAGTTGTGACGAGCAGAGGCTACTCTTTGTTGCAGTGCGCAGGCTTCTCACTGCGGTGGCTTCTCTTGTTGCGGAGTACGGGCTCTAGGTGGGCAAGCTTCTTTAGTTGTGGCTCGCGGGCTCTGGAGTGCAGGCTCGGTAGTTGTGGCGCACGGGCTTAGTTGCTCCACGGCATGTGGGATCTTCCCAGACCAGGGCTCGAACCCGTGTCCCCTGCATTGGCAGGCGGATTCTTAACCACTGTGCCACCAGGGAAACCCTAAATCTCATCTTCTTAACCTATAAGGTACTCTACCATATAGTTGATGGAGAAACAGTTTAGAAGAATAAGAGGGATCCATAAAATGTGAGAACTGGGAAAGACTAGGGATCATCTAATCCAACTCCTTGGTCTTAAACTTGGGAAACTAAGGCCTAAAAATATGGAACTTGTTCAGGGTCACGAAACCAGATTGTGGGATTGCTTAGCCACCACTGCTTCACAAGATTTTCTACTGAAATACTTCAAATCACAGAGTGTGTTCTTGTGTTGGTTGGGGGGGTGGCTATTGCGAGTTTGAAATTTGTTTTGAGGTTTCCTGTTTTACTCTTTAAATGTAAGTAAATGTTTCATTTTTACCCCAAAATGTATCAGCCAGTATTTATTTATTTGTCTGTTTAACTTTTTATTTTGAACTAGCTTTAGATTTTCAGAGCAGTTGGAATGATAGTACAGAGAGCTCCTGCACACCCTTTATAAAGTCATTTGAGCCATTGTTCCTGTATAAATAGTGCTTCATCTTTCTCTGGCTTCTTTAAAGATTTTTCCTTTGTCTTTAGTTTTCAGCAGTTTATGATTATGAAGTGTCTGGGCTTGAATTTCGTTGAGTTTAGCCTGCTTGGAGTTCACCAATGCTCCAGGTATTCTGTCCAGGTTTTATAGGTGAATTCAGTGAGAGAGACAGGGTAGAGTGGGCTTTCTCTGTGTAACTCAGAACCAGAACCTTAGTGGCATCTTTTGATTAAAAGAAGTATTTCAGGGCTTCCCTGGTGGCGCAGTGGTTAAGAATCTGCCTGCCAATGCAGGGGACACGGGTTCGAGCCCTGGTCTGGGAAGATCCCACATGCCGCGGAGCAGCTAAGCCCGTGAGCCACAACTACTGAGCCTGCGCGTCTGGAGCCTGTGCTCCGCAACAAGAGAGGCTGCGATAGTGAGAGACCCGCGCACCGCGATGAAGAGTGACCCCCGCTCGCCGCAACTGGAGAAAGCCCTCACACAGAAACGAAGACCCAACACAGCCAAAAATAAATACATAAATAAATAAATTAAAAAAAAATGTTACGCTTAAAAAAAAAAAAAGTATTTCATTTTGATATAGTCCAATTTAACAGTCTTTCCCTTTATTCTTTTCTAGAAGCTATATTGCTTTGCCTTTCAGTTTATATTCACAATCTGTCTGTGTGACTTCATTTTTTTTTTTTTTTTTTTTTTATTTATTTATTATTTTTGCTGTGTTGGGTCTTCGTTTCTGTGTGAGGGCTTTCTCTAGTTGCCACAAGCGGGGGCCACTCTTCATCGCGGTGCGCGAGCCTCTCACGGTCGCGGCCTCTGTTGTTGCGGAGAACAGGCTCCAGACGCGCAGGCTCAGCAGTTGTGGCTCACGGGCCCACTTGCTCCGCGGCATGCGGGATCTTCCCAGACCAGGGCCCGAACCCGTGTCCCCCGCATTGGCAGGCAGATTCTCAATCACTGCGCCACCAGGGAAGCCCCGTGACTTCATTTTTTATTGTCTGTTTTGAGTATCATCATGAGCTCATGGGCTTATATATATTTGTTTCAATTCATTTGCACCCATTTTTCTTTCTGATGCTCAATTTGTCCCATCTCAGCTAGGGGGAGCTCTTTCAGGTTGCTTTCTATGTCTTTCCAACATGACCCAACTACTGTCTTTGATAGCATTCTAGATTTTCCATTAAGTTCTTGATCTTTTCATTGTCTGACTCACACCAGGAATAGATTATTTTTCTAAGGACTCCTGGTTCATTTTAATGAAAAATGGTATTTAGAGACTGTACTATGGGCAATAGACGTATTCATTGCTACAGGGTTGTCCTTGATCCTTTTTTTTTAGAAACTTTTTTTTTTAATTATAAAAGCAATCCATTTTCTTTATAGAACGTTTCAAAGTATAAATATATAGGGAAATTAAAATTATCCCTAATTTTCCACTTAGAACCTTAGCTTTCGTGATTATAAGTCTGTTTTTTAATTAGAACTCTTAGACATTCCAAACGTTTATTAGAACTTCCTCATTCTGTTTTTTACCACTTTCAGAAGATCAGAGACTTGAGGCACTCTGAATATCTAGCAAACCCTCCAAAAATAATAATAAACAGCATGTTATTTCATGTATAAATAACTTATCCCCCCAAAATTGAATGTTCCTTTCTGAGAGTGGTGATGGATAGATTTAGGAGTTTTCTCGGTGATAAAATATAAAGAAATAAGGCCAAGGAAAGAGAGACTCAAAGAATTGTACATCGATTGATATAACATCTGTTTCACGTAAACTTCAAAAGAGACTATTAGACAATTTGGAAACATGAGAAGCTATAATGAAGTCCCATTTTTATTTGATGTAGCTAACTTTGTAGTATATCATGCTGTTAACCAGGATGGGGAATATAAATGCAATAGCAAGTTTGGGGAAAATGATGAGATTTTAAAAAAACCAGCTTCATTGAGATATAATTCACATACCATAAAATTCACCCTTTAAAAGTGTACAATTCAGTGCTTTTTAGTATATTCAGAGAGTTGTGCAACCATCACCACTATCCAATTTTAGAACATGTTTATCACTGTAAAATGAGACCCCCATATCTGTTAGCAGTCATTCCTTATTTCCCACTCCCACAACACCTGGCAACCATGAATCTACATTCTGTCTGTATAGATTTGCCTATTCTGAACAACTGATACAAATGGAATCATACATACTTGGCTTTCTGTGGCTGGCTTCTTGTACTCAGCATAATGTTTTAAGGTTCACCCATTTTGTAGCATGTATCAGTACTTAATTTCTTTTCATGGCTGAATAATATTCCATTGTATGCATATACCACATTTTGTTTATCCACTCATCAGTTGATGGACATTTGTGTTGTTTCCTCTTTTTGGCTATTATGAATAATGCTACTGTGAACATTCATGTACAAGTGTTTGTGTGGACATATGTTTTCAGTTCTCTTGGATGTAGATGTAGGAGTAGAATTGCTGGATTATATGGTGACGCTATGTTTAAGCTTTAAGGAACTGTCAGACTGATTTCCAAAGTGACTGCACCATTTCATAATCCCCAACCATGAAGGGTTCTAATTTCTTTACATTCCTGCCAACACTTGTTATTGTTTGTCTTTTTTGATTATAGTCATCCTAGTGCGTGTGAACTGGTATCTCGTAGTTTTCATTTACATTTATCTAATAACTAATGAGGTTGAGCATCTTTTCATGTGCTTGTTGGTCTTTTGTATATCTTCTTTGGGGAAATACCTGTTCAAATCCTCTGCCCAATTTTTAATGGGATTATTTGTCTTTTTATTGCTGAATTGTAATAGTTCTTTATTTTGGATACAAGTCTCTTATTAGGTATATGATTTGCAAATATTCTCTCCTGTTTTGTGAGTCTTCTTTTCACTTTCTTGATGGTGTCTGTTGAAGCACACAGCCTTTTATTTTCAAAGTCCAGTTTATCTGTATTTTCTTTTTCGCCACTTGTGCTTTTTATGTCAATATCTAAGAAACCATTGCCTAGTCTAAATTCACAAGATTTATTCCTATCTTTTCTTTTAAAGTTTTATAGTTTTAGTTCTTACATTTAGGTCTATAATCCATTTTGAATTAATTTTTGTATGTGGTGTGAGGTTAGGGATTCAACTTCTTTCTTTAGCATGTGGATATCCAGAATTCCCAGCACCATTTGTTGACAAGACTATTCCTTCCCCATCGAATTATCTTGGCACCCTTGTCGAAAATCAGTTCTCCATAAAGTAGGGGTTTTTTGGTGAACTCTCAATTCTATTCTATTGCTTTATGTCTATCCTTATATCAGAACTGCACTTTATATGCCAGCTCCTTACTTTGTAGTAAGTCTTGAAATTGGGAAATATGAGTCCTCCAATTTTGTTTTTCTTTTTCAAGATTGTTTTGAGTTGAAAAGGCTGTTTTTCAACTGTTCAAGCTGTTCTGAGTCCATTGCATTCTATGGGAATTTTTGGATCAGTTTGTCAGTTTCTGTCATGAAGTTATCTAGAATTTTGATAGGGGTTGCATTAAATCTGTAAATCAATTTGGGGGGTTTTGCCATCTTAACAATATTAAGTCTTTCTTCCCAGGGACACTGGCTGTCTTTCCATTTATTTATGTCTTTTATAATTTCTTACAACTATGTTTTATAGTTTCAGTATACAAGTTTTGTACTATTTTCATTTTATTCTTTTTGATGCTATTATAAATGCAATTGATTTCTTAATTTCACTTTTGAATTGTTTATTTCTAGTGCATAGAAATACAACTGATGTTTTAAAAATCTTGTATCCTGCAACCTTTCTGAACTCATTTATTAGGTATAATAGTATTTTTTGGTGTGGCTTACCTAGAAAGGTAATTTTCTATATACAAGATCATATTATTTTCAAATAGAGATTGTTTTACTTTTCATTCTGATACTGGTTTTGAATCTGTAAAATTTTTTTAAATTTTATTTTTTTGTTGAAGTATAGTTGATTTACAATGTTTCAGGTTTACAGCAAAGTGATTCAGTTTTATATGTGTGTGTGTGTGTGTGTGTGTGTGTGTGCTTTTTCAGATACTTATTTTGTGTGTGTGTGTGGGGGTGCCGTGCCATGTGGCTTGTGAGATCTCAGTTCCTTGACCAGGGAATGAATGCTGGCCATGGCAGTGAAAGAGCCAAATCCTAACCACTGGACCACCAGGGAACTCCCCTCAGATACTTTTCCACTACAGATTCTTATAAGATACTAATATAGTTCCCTTTGCTATACAGTAGGTCCTTGTTGTTTATCTATTTTATATATAGTGGTCTGTATCTGTTAACACCAAATTCCAAATTTATCCCCCCCCCCCGCCCTTTTCCCCTTTGGCACCCGTAAGTTTGTTTTCTATGTCTATGAGTCTATGAATCTGTAAATTTGAGGTGAATGGGGACATCTGTTGGACATGTCTAGCAGGCAGTTGGATATATAAGATCAGAACTAAGGGAAGATTGGGGCAGGAGATAGAAATTTGAAAGCCCTTATCAACATATGAATAGTGTAGTTTTGGGGAAGTGGAAGCCAGATTGAAGTAAATTGAGTAAATAAAAGGTGAGGTAACAGAGATAGCTAATATAGAAGCACAAATGAGAAGAAAAGAGCCTCAAAAGGTTAAACTTATAGTTTCTTAAAATATGGTTTATGGGCCATCTGCGTTTAAATTACTTGGGATACTTGTTAAAAATACATTTTCCTATGTTCCATCCCAGACCCTCTGAATTAGACTCTCTGTGGATAGGTCTTGTCGTTCTGCATTTTAAACTAATTCTTAGGTAATTCTTGGGCACATAGGAATTGGAGAATGCCTCAACTAAAGGAATTCTGTTGAGAATGAGAAGGAATGGGAGAAAACTTGAGTGTTTTTGTAGCTTTGATAGAAAAAATAGGGAGGGTGGAGTAGAAGAGTGAGAAGAATGAAGAACCAAACTCCCCAAGGAAGGTGGAATTTAGAAAAGAGATGAAAGGATTGGCCTAGAATAGAAAGAGAAATGACTCTTCCATACATCTGGTGTTAACATACAAAGTTTTAAAAGCTTTGAAGTAAGCTAGCCCATTTCTTCATTTTTTTATATGGGAAAAACATAGTTAATAGGGCAAAGCAATGCCCAGGGTTCCATAATCAATTATGTAATAATACTGAGTACAAACCAGTTTTCTCAGTTCCCCGTTTATTGCTGTTTGCACAGCCTCATACTGTTACTGCTCCTGTTCATTTCTGTGTGGAGTTACTGTCTGTTTCTAGTAGTGCTTTAACCAAGAACATCTCTTCTATCATAATGCTCTGTTTTGTTCACTATACCTCAGTCATATAAAGATTTCTAAAGCGTGGCAAGAAATAGAGAAGCTCTTGCATGCATGTATTGCTTCTGCCACCATGATTGGGACAGTTGACTGAAATATCAGCTGAAAGCTTTTCTTCACAAAGAGCAGAATGATGGAGGATTGTGTACAGGACTAGTTGTTCATTTCTTCATTCTAGAATAGACTAAACACAACAATAGTGGCTGTCACTTATTCCATACTTGTTTTGTATCTAAAACTATGCTTAGTATTTTACATTCATTATCTTAATTTTTTATAAGAACCCTCTGAAGGTAGATAGTATTAAGATCCAAACTCTATAAATGAGGAAAGTCAAGGTCAGTGAGATTATGTAGTTCAAGGAAACAAAGTGAGTGGCAGAACCAAGATTCAAACTCAGGTTTGAGTGTCTGACTCCCACGTCCATGATCTTAACCACTCTGTCGTTCTGTCTTTCTTTGTGTACATGGGAGATATGACTGTTGGAAGAAGGATTAACAATGGCGTCCAAAATAACATGTTGTTCTCTAGACCAAAATTCGTAGTGCTCCCATTATATAACTTAGGGATGGACAACATTTTAAGACTGAGAGCTTATTTTGTAATACTTATATTGCTTGGTTACTTAAATCCATATTCAGGCTGCTGAATGTTAACATGTAATACTTTCTTTTTCCCTTTCATTATTTTTATGCTACTTTAATGGTGGCTTTTGAAGTACTCTTTTCTTTTCAGAAAAACCATGCCAGATGGATCATCTGGATCGAATCCTTCTGTCTGGCATCTATAATGTACGAAAGGGAAAGACCCAGCTGCATAAGTGGGCTGAACGCCTGGTTGTTCTCTGTGGCACCTGCCTCATCGTTTCCTCAGTGAAGGATTGTCAGACTGGAAAGATGCACATTTTGCCTCTGGTTGGGGGAAAGGTAAGACTCACAAAGATGAATTATTCTTCCTTTGATCATCTTAATTAAAAAAATATCACATATGCTTTTCAGAGCTTTTTTCACATCTTTTCAAATAAGCCAATATGAGCATTATTAAAGATTACATCACAAAGTTTTTGTGTTCTTAGGTTTAAACAAAACCACTCAGGCTAGTTTAAGCATAAAGCAAGTTCATGTACATCACAGACTCCCTGGGAGGTCCAGAGACTATCCATGCCCCAAATTCTGCTGCAGGACCCGTCTGTTGGAGAAACCCCTGCCTCCACTGCTAGGCACTAAATGCTCTCTCATTGGTACCACCAAGGGTAGACAGAGGATACTACCACTAGAAGCTGCCTTTGTAAACTAGAAGTAGCTGTTAGCATCCCTTCCAAAATAGATTCTTTCCTGTTTCTCTTTTTCCCCCGCTAGACTGAAATTCAGAGTCTGGAGTGGTCATAAGCTCCTACCCAGCAGCCAGAGAAACCTGCCATTTCTTGCATCTGTACTAGAGAATTCCCCATCATAGGAAAGGCAGTTCCAATTCTTTAAACAGAGATAGATGACTGGAAAACAGATAATGTTTCTAGGAAGTTATACATAATTTTATTTCCTTTATTTTGAATCTTGAAGATCATAAAACAATCTGAATTTAAGGGAACTTCCAGACAAAATGACTTTGTGAATCATGCTTTGAGATAGCCAGTTTGATCCAGATACACAGCAATATAGATAAAATACATATATTTAAAAAATAAACTTATGAAAGGACATAGCTGGACTTAGGAATGTGGAATAGAAATGTAAGTGGTGAGGGCCTACTGGGCTCTGGGTCTGAAAGGTGGCAGCCTAGGGGTTTAGCTCCTATAAGTATTTGGGTCTAAAAGTACTCTGGTTATGATGGGGGACCTGGCCCAAGCTTATTGCTTGAAGCTAGGAAATGAGTGGTATTCTTAGCTCCTGATAAAAAGCTGGAAAAAGACAAACAAAAACCCAAACCAAAAACTTCTGTAAACCACTGACTGGAACCAAGGCTTGTTCCTGGCTGTGGTTCTAAACAGATGGGTGGACCCAGTTGTATGCCCTGTGACTAGGAAATGAACAAGCCCCAACTGGCCTAATAAATGAATGTGTGTCACTCCAGTATCATCCGTGGAGCAGGAACCCACCACTGCCAATATGAGACCTGGTTCTGGTCTTGGGGGCTGAAGGATAATGAAGAAAGTAAGTGAAATTTCTCCAAAGGGAGAAGGTGAGTGAGGGACAAGGTTGGAGGATTGGCGGAGAGGAAGTGGGAAACAGAGCAAGAAAGAGAAAGAAAAACAAACCTCCCATTTACATAATTCTTGTCCATTCTCTCTCTTCCCTCACTAATAGAATAGAATTTTGTTCAGGGTGGTGATGGGACCAAGATCAAAAACTCCCCAGCCTCCCTTGTAGCTAGTGGTGGCTAATAAATATAAACAGAAGTTTGCAGGTGGGACTTTTGGGAAAGGCCTTTAAAGTGGGAGAGACGTGGATGGCTTGACCCTTTGCCCTGCGTTTCCTTCCTTTATGGAACACAGTCTCTTGGTGTTGGAGATGGAGCAGTCATATGGTGGCTGGAAACTGCAAGCATTTGCTGAGTGTGGCCTTCTGGAACGCAGGAGGCGCCTGGGCCCCTGGTGGCAGGGCGGAGCTGCTGTAGCACTCCTGGACTGATGCTGTGTTTTTAAGCCACTATGTCACAGCTGAATGTAATGAACCAACGCACGTACTGAAGAATTTCACAGATAAAACGTATAAGGTAGCCCATAAGGGAGGGTCTGGTATACATCTAATAGCAGTTCCAGAGAAGAGAGTAAAGGAGAATGGATAAGCAATATCTGAAGAAATAACGGTTGAGATTTTTCTAGAAATAAAGACAGACATGAGTGTTCAGATTGAAAAGACATTGGGTACTGAACAGGATAAATAAAAATAAGTTGACATGTAGACACATTGCAGAACGTGAAGGAGCAAATCACAGAAGCTTCCAGAGAGAAAAGATTACCTGCAAAGAATTGACAGGCTGACAACAGCTTTCTTTTCATCAACAATATGTGTAGAAGACTATTTGCAAAATTGCTGAGAGAAAATAAATGTCAACTTGTATTCTATATCCAGCTGAATTACTTTACAAGAGTCAAGGCAAAATAGGACATTTTCAGACATATAAAGCCCAATGAGGGAGTTCCCTGGCGGTCCAGTGGTTAGGACTGGGTGCTTTCACTGCCGCGGTGCAACCAAAAAAAGAAAAAAAGACTGGTACTTCCCTGGTGGCACAGTGGTTAAGAATCCGCCTGCCATTGCAGGGGACACGGGTTCGATCCCTGGTCTGGGAAGATCCCACATGCTGCGGAGCAACTAAGCCCGTGCGCCACAACTACTGAGCCTGCGCTCCAGAGCCCGTGAGCCACCACTACTGAGCTTACGCACTATAACTACTGAAGCCCGCATGCCCTAGAGCCTATGCACCGCAACTACTGAGCCCATGCACTGCAACTACTGAAGCCCGTGTGCTCTAGGGCCCGCATGCTGCAACTACTGAGCCTGCACGCTGCAACTACTGAAACCTGCGCACCTAGAGCCCATGCTCCGCAACAAGAGAAGACACCTCAATGAGAAGCCTGTGCACCGCAATGAAGAGTAGCCGCCACTCACCGCAACTAGAGAAAGCCCGCACGCAGCAAGGAAGACCCAGTGCAGCCAAAAAATAAGTTAAAAAAAAAAAAAAAAAGACTAACGAGCTGGCATATATCCTCACTGAAAGGACTACTAAAAATGTATATCTAAAGAACAACATCCTTTGGGCTTCCCTGGTGGCACAGTGGTTAAGAATCTGCCTGCTATCACAGGGAACACAGATTCAAGCCCTGGTCCGGGAAGATCCCACATGCCGTGGAGCAACTAAGCCCGTGTGCCACAACTACTGAAGCCCGCGCACCTAGAGCCCGTGCTCCGCAACAAGAGAAGCCACTGTGATGAGAAGCCTGCGCACCACAACGAAGAGTAGCCCCCGCTCACCACAATTAAGGAAAGCCCGCGCGCAGCAATGAAGACCCAATGCAGCCAAAAATAAATAAATGAATAAAAAAGAGTGGGCATGAATTTCATTTAAAAAAATAAAAAGCAACACCCCTCCAAAAAACAAAAAAGAAGAAAGAAAACAACAAAGGAAGGTAAATTCAAAGGGAAGGCATGAGATAAATAGATGAGTGCAGACACTGACAAAATATGGTAGTAAATTTAATATTGATTGTAAAAACGTTAAAAGTTTTTAGTATTTTAAATTTAAATTTAAATTTAAACAACTAAAGCTCAGACTATCCTGAACAGTATTCAAGATGTGGTGGTGTGTTCAGTAAGGAAAGTGTGATGCAGTTTTGGGATAAGTGATTCATGAGTATAACTGGGAAGTTTCTAGCTGACTCACCAAGATTCAGTAGCTGTGACATATAAAGTGAGACGTCAGACAAAGATGTAAGCGGTTCCATGACTCTGAAAAGACTTCATCCTCATCAAAGCTGTATAGGTTGGGTTGTTGAAGAGAGCTGTTGTGCCGTGAATCCCCGCCACCACCCCAAATGGTACTGGGGGAGGTTTCTGCCTCTTTCCTCAAGCCTAGTGAAAGAGGTTTCAAAAGGACCCAAGAGAGCCTGATATGGGTCCCCTGCAGAAAGGGGGACATAGTGCACTGGTGTCCTGCCTTTTAACCAGGAAGTCTCGAGAACGAAAGATGGGCTGCCAGCTGCTTTGGTGATAGAGCAAAGCGCCTAACTCATGTGTTGGAATCATTGTGTACTCTTTGGGTTTGTTAGTATGTGACCCAGATGGGTTGAGAGAGAGCAGGAGCCATTGGGTAGGTGGGTGGATTCTCTTAGAATATGTCCAGTGGGGCCACCTGGAGGGGCAAACAGACTTCACTGGAGGGTGGGCTGTCAGTGGACCACCAGATTCCTTCAGGTCTGAGGAGGGAGTGGTCACCTGCTAGAATAGCACGCATTAGCCTGGTCAAGGGATCTGTACGAGAGAAGCCATCGTTGGTTGTATTGGGGGGCCGGGTATCCAAAGAACCCTCAAAAGGACCTATTGAGGAAGATCATCCCCTTTAAAATCTGGTAGGCCCAGAGAGTATGAAGTCAGATTATGACTCTACTAGTCTAGTAAGAACCTTGGGGCTTGCGTCTTCCCTGTCCTTCCTCCTGCCCCGCTTCAATGATGAAGGGAGTCAGAAATGGCTTCTATCCCAGCACCTAGTAAGTAAGGGAGGAGGTGAGTCCAAAAAGTAGGCCAAGGTACCCCTTGCAGGCAAGCAGCTACCTCCAGTGTGCTGCAGCGGTGGGGAAAGGGTTGGAGCAATCTTACCTTCGAAGTGGAAACTTTGGCTCTTATCATGTGGGCCTGCAGACTCTCCTGTTCTGAAACAGGCCTGCATTCTTGCATTACCGGGACTTGTACTGGCTGTTGCTAAGCTGGGAATGCTCCTTCTGCAGGAGGTTTCCACACCTTGCTCCTGAACCCTTGTGG
The DNA here is from genome assembly GCF_949987535.1 of Balaenoptera acutorostrata. Lineage (NCBI taxonomy): Eukaryota > Metazoa > Chordata > Mammalia > Artiodactyla > Balaenopteridae > Balaenoptera > Balaenoptera acutorostrata. Next base: position 14,985,972 of record NC_080082.1, on the reverse strand, counting down.
GGTCTTTGCTCACATGTTCCCTCCTCAGTGAGTCCTTCCTTGACTGTCCTATTCATAACTCAGATCACCTACCCTGTTCCCCTCCAAGCCTGTACCCTGCTTTATTTTTCTTCATATTACTCATTCTGTATTTTATCATGTTATGCTATACCATGTCACCATTTTTATTTATTTATTTATGTATGTATGTATGTATGTATTTATGGCTGCGTTGGGTCTTCGTTGCTGCGTGCGGGCTTTCTCTAGTTGCGGTGGCTTCTCTTGTTGTGGAGCACAGGCTCTAGGCGCGTGGGCTTCAGTAGTTGTGGCTTGCGGGCTCTAGAGCTCAGGCTCAGTAGTTGGGGCGCATGGGCTTAGTTGTTCCACAACATGTGGGATCTTCCTGGACCAGGGCTCGAACCCGTGTCCCCTGCAATGGCAGGCGGATTCTTAACCACTGTGCCACCAGGGAAGCCCTCATGTCACCATTTTGATATATAAACTCCACTGAGGGCAGAGGGTTTGTTAGTTTTTCCCCTCTTATGTTCCCAGCACCCACAATAGTAAAATGTATTCATTCAGCAGATAATTATCAAACTGAGATTGTTTTGTGATTTAAAGAGTAATAAATAAATTTACTTATGGCTATGCCCTATGAATCCTACTCCTTCAACATATCTGTTAAATAAGTATTCCTTTGGTTTTTTCTCTTTTTTTTTTTGGCCGCACTGTGTGGCATGCAGGATCTTAGTTCCCTGACCAGGGATCGAACCCGCGCCCCCTGCAGTGGAAGAAGCGTGGAGTCTTAACCACTGGACCACTAGAGAATTCCCCCTTTGGTTTTTTTTTAAACAGCTTTATGAGATAGAATTCATATAGTGTACAATTAACCCATTTAAAGTATACAATTCAGTGACTTTTAGTATATTCACAGAGCTGTGCAACTATCACCGTAATCGATTTTAGAATACTTTAATGACCCTTTGAAAAGAAACCCTGCACTACTTAGCCGTCATCTCCCCATTCCTTCTCCAGCCCAGGCACCCGTTAATCTACTTTCTGTCTCTATAGATTTACTGATTCTGGACATTTCATATAAATGGAATCATACAATATATGGTTCTTTGTGACTGACTTTTTTCACTTAGTGTAACATTTTCAAGGTTCATGCATGTTGTAGTGTGTATCAATATTTTATTCCCATTTATGGCTGAATAGTATTCCATTGTATGGATGTATTACATTTTGGTTTTTTTTTTTTGTTTTTTGTTTTTTGTTTTTTGTTTTAATTTTTTAAAATAAATTTATTTATTTTATTTATTTATTTTTGGCTGTGTTGGGTCCTCGTTGCTGTGCGCGGGCTCTCCCCAGCTGCGGCGAGCGGGGGCCACTCTTCATTGCGGTGCGCAGGCTTCTCACTGCGGCGGCCTCTCTTATTGTGGAGCACGGGCTCCAGGCGCATGGGCTTCAGTAGTTGTGGCACTTGGGCTCAGTAGTTGTGGCTCACAGGCTCCAGAGCGCAGGCTCAGCAGTTGTGGCGCACGAGCCTAGTTGCTCTGCGGCATGTGGGATCCTCCCGGACCAGGGCTCGAACCCGTGTCCCCTGCATTGGCAGGCGGACTCCCAACCACCGCGCCACCAGGGAAGCCCTACATTTTGTTTATACATTTACCTGTTGATGAACATTGAGGTTATTTCCACTTTTTGGCTATTATGCATAATGCTGCTATAATTCACATACAAATTTTTGTGTGGATGCGTCTTTTCTTGGGTATATACCTAGGAGTGGAATTGCTGCGTCGCATGGTTGCTTTTGAGGGACTGCCAGGCTGTTTTCCAAAGTGGCTGCACCATTTCACGTTCCCACAGCAGTGTATGAGGGTTCCAGTTTCTCTGTATGCTTGCTAATGCTTGTTATCCAACACTTGTTATTATCTGTGTTTTTGATTTTAGCCGTCCTAGTGAATGTGACATGGTACTTTGTGGTTTTGACTTGCATTTATCTAATAACTAATGATGTAGAACATCATATATCATGTGCTTCTTGGCCATTCCTGTCTTCTTTGGAGAAATATCTGTTCAGATCTTTTGCCTATTTTAAAAAATTGAGTTGTTTGTTTTGTTATTGTCCTTTGATTTTTTTTTTTTTTTTTTTGTCCTTTGATTTTTGATTGGGATTGTTTACTTTAATTGGTTCTGGTTTTCTCCCCTCCTCTTCTTCAGGTAGAAGAAGTGAAGCGCCGTCAGTACTGCCTTGCATTCAGCTCAGCTGGAGCCCAAGCTCAGACCTATCACGTCAGCTTTGAGACTTTGGCTGAGTACCAGAGATGGCAGCGGCAATCGTCCAAGGTGATAAGCTGTCAGACGTCCTGATGTGGAGATAAGAGCAGAGAAACCCAACAGAAGTATATTTTGAAACTGAACTTACTCCCAGGAGATCAAATTATAATTCTTATGCACATCACTCTGGGCCTTTCTGAGTACATAGTGAATGAAATGGAATTCTCCCAGGTCCATAACTTATTATTTATATTTGCATAGTACAGAATGCTTACAAAAGTGTTTTCAGGTGCATTTACCTTTATACCATCTCTGTGAAAAAGGTAGGGCCTTGAAGGATTTGAGACACAATGAAATTCAAATGACTCTCCCTTGACCATAGTGGTCAGTGATAGATAGAGCTGTTCCCTAACTCGTAGCCTGGTGCTTCTGTATGTATTTAGCACAGCTTTGATGAACCACTTTAAATTTGAACTTACTGATGGGACATGACCTGTGATCCTGTCACAAACCATTATTCCTGTATGCTGAGGATAATTGGCTTTTTAGCATAATTTCTGCTTTCCTAGTCTTTAAAGATGAAGTGCTCTAAAATTGTATTTCATTTTCCAAATTCTCTTGTTCTCCTAGCCATCTTTTCAGAATTTAAACACATTTTTCTTTATGGAGCTAAATAGCTGCATGAAGGATTGTTTCAGTATAATGACATGCCATCAAAACATGAATGACTTTTGCAGTGATATTTTGTTTGTTTTAGACCCATTTTCACAGTCCATGTTGTATTAGCCTACTATTATAGTAATATAAATCTTGTTTTGGCTTCATTGGATTTTCTGTGCTTGTGGTGGTAATAAAATCTTCTCTGAATAAAACTAGTTTCAATTTTAAATAGCTATTTCATTCTTCTGCCCTTGTAAAGAGAGATTAATATTTTTTGAGCACCTTTTGCATGCTAAGCAGTGGTGCTGTGTGCTTGGTTATTTAATTTTCCTCGTGACAGATGAAGAAACTGCACAAGTAAGGAACAGGGCTTGTGTGGCTGCAAAAGGCTGTGTCTTTCAGTATCACACTCCCTCCTAAAGTTTTGTACAGTTACTTTGAATCATCTTTACTTCTTGCATGAACTATTAACTTTCCATCTTTATGATTTGTATTTTTTTTTACCTTTTACTTGTAGACACTTTACAGCTTATACCTTTCTGTTTTTCAAGCATCTCATGGTTTTAGGAAAAAGTAAAAATTAACTGTTTCTTATAAATGAATAATCGGATCTCATGACCTTTCTTTTCTTTCCCATCTTTTTTTTAAAATAAATAAATAAATTTATTTATTTATTTATTTTTGGCTGCGATGGGTCTTCGTTGCTGTGTGTGGGCGACCGGGGGCTACTCTTCATTGCGGTGTGCAGGCTTCTCGTTGCAGTGGCTTCTCTTGTTGCGGAGCACGGGCTCTAGGCACGCGGGCTTTAGTAATCGTGGCACACAGGCTCAGTAGTTATGGCTCGCTGGCTCTGGAGTGCAGGCTCAGTAGTTGTGGCGCATGGGCTTAGTTGTTAACGCGGTCTAAGGGCTTCTTCCCGGACCAGGGCTTGAACCCGTGTCACCTGCGTTGGCAGGCGGATTCTTAACCACTGCGCCACCAGGGAAGCCCCGCCCATCTTTTTAATCGGTGCCTTTTTGTGTCAATGCCGTTCCATCCTCCGCTGGGTGGGAAACATTTGGGGCTGGCTCAGATCGCTCTTCTCTTTGACCTTGTCCAGGTGGTGTCCCAGCGTATCAGTACCGTGGACCTCTCGTGTCACAGCCTTGAGGAGGTTCCTGAGCATCTCTTCTACAGTCAAGATATCACCTACCTCAACTTGCGACACAACTTCATGCAATTAGAAAGACCAGGGGGCCTTGACACTTTCTACAAGTATGTGGGGCATAGGTTTCCAGACTAGCTTACTAAAACTGAATCGTAATCAGTACCTATAAGCGAGCATGTTTACCATCATATATATATTTGAAAACTTCCCCTCCATTTTGAAGAGGAAGTAAGAATTTTTATTCACACAGTTTTCCCACTCCCCTTCTCCCCTCCGTACAAGAAAAGATAGATGCACAGTTTCCGTTTCGGAGGCAACATTGAGCTGCCCTTGATTTGGATAATCCTTTTCTCTATGTCATTGACAGCAATGCATGTTCTGCCTCCAGGGTAAATCGAGAGATTCTGTATATGGGAAGTTTTTGAATCAGAAGTTTCAAACTTAAATAACTTAAAGGAAATAGGCCAGATTTCAAGAATTCCACTCCCAGGTTAGGGCTTTCATCTTTCCTTTGCGCCTGCTACTGCCAACTCTGAAGCCTTTTGTCAGCTATGAAACCTCTCTCTTCTAATAAAGGAACCATTTCAGTCCTAAGGGACAATGACCCATATATTTTCCCATCTTCTTTGTTAGAATATACTCCCCATTCCCACCCTCCACCCATTTCATCTCCTTCCTCCCTTTAAAAATGGGCGGAAGTGAATAAATATATGGTGTAAGTAATTGGGCTTCTTGTGGGGAGGAGAGAAATTGGAAATTAAAGCGTTCAAATTACATGGTGATTAAAAAGCTAAATGCACATTGAAATGACATATTTTATATACTTAGTAACTAATATTTCTAGAATAATTTTCAGAAAGCATATGATTTTTACCTCATCCGAAATGTTTCGCAAAGGTTTTCAAATATAAGCTTATATTTAGTAATGAAATAATTATTTTAATAATATTGATATTTAAAAATAAAAACAAGCTATAATTTTAAGGAAGTGGGTTTCTAGTATTTCATGCTGTTTCCATGAAAAGAGGGTTAATCTAGTTTGAGGGCTGGATTAGCAGTTTGGAAGTCAAGGTGCCAAGCCGAAGGAACAATCAGTACTCAAGATCAGGATATTTGGAAGTCAGAAGTTGAAACTTTGGAAGAGGAACATTAGAGAGAGGTATCAAGGATTCAAATCTAGAAGCAGATGATATAGTTCATCATCGTGGAGAACACCACCTCAGCCTTACCATCTTGTACTAGTATAGTAATGAAGTATAATACTTCTAAGTAGAATTACAGGAGTGACTCCTGTGGATCCTATTTATGATGATACTATCTCTCAGTGAGACATTATATAGATACTTTTACTTCTACAAAAAAAAGTATCATCACATTACAGTAAAACTCAGTATCACCTACATATTTTTAAGCTCTAACTGGCCCATTCATTTCAAGTGACTTTTGAGCCAGCATAATTTCAGTACAAAAAAAGAAATTGCTTATAATGGGATTTGATCTGAAGGTTTGTTAGCTATTCCTGTGTCCATGGGTTGATTAATTATTGTTAAGGCTTTCGTATATTGCACGTAGAAATTTAATAAAGGAAAAGATTTGAAGCATATCAGTAATGATTGATTCACTTTGATAGAAAATAATTGTACCAATGTGAGCTTTTCAAGATTTTCTGCCTTTTTAAGGAGAAGAGAGAACAACTCCTGTCGCACCAGACCTGGTTTTCTCAATAGCTTGGACTGGGTGTTAGTCATCTTAGTGTCTATGCCACACATAATGTTTGGCACATACTGAGTGCTCAGTAAATATTTGCAGAACAAATTCTTTGATGGACATTTAAAGTAGATCACTTTTTCATTCAGTAGTATAATGTGTCTTTGCTTTTTAGATTTTCTCAGCTTAAGGGCCTGAACTTGTCCCATAATAAGCTTGGGTCATTTCCTGTACTGTTATGTGAAATTTCTACCCTGACCGAGCTCAACCTTTCCTGTAATGGATTCCACGACCTGCCGAGTCAGATTGGCAATCTGCTGAAGTAAGTATCTGACTTACTAGATTTGTCTTTTCCTGTGTTTGCAGCATAAGGAACTTGTCTGGCATTTGGAATGAAGGTGGTTCCATGAGCTCTTGCAGTGAAATAAATCATGCAATTATGAGGATTCTGGTCAGCAGCAGCTACTTGCCTACAGAAGTAACTAGTCCCTCAGTTTTAACAGCAGAGGCTCTGATTACCCTTGATGTTAGAGGGACCATCTGTATTTTAGTTATCTTAGTAAGAGTCTATTTAGATAGACTTAGGGCATTTTATCATTATTGGACTCATAATAAGTTAATGACAAGTCAAAATCCATAATTCTAGTTCCATCCATTCCAGTTAAAACCTTTCATCAAGTAGTTTTGTTTTCTTCTTGCAGTCTTCAAACCCTCTGTCTTGATGGCAACTTTCTGACTACTTTACCTGAAGAATTGGGAAATCTGCAACAGCTTTCCTCCCTGGGAATTTCCTTCAACAACTTTAGTCAAATTCCCAAGGTTTATGAGAAACTCACTATGTTAGATAAAGTGGTTATGGCAGGAAACCAACTGGAAGTGCTAAACCTGGGGGTGCTGAACTGTATGAGCCACGTCAAACATGTGGATTTGAGGTGAGGTCATTCTTCACCGTGCCTTCCTTTCGCCTGACCTCTAATGGACCTTTACATTTTCTTTTTATGAAGACTCTTTAAAACATTAGGATTTTAGAACACTGTATGTTTTCAAAGCTGTAGTTAAGCTTCGTTTTTCACTCAATGGCAGAGAGATTATGAATGAGGTAGGTGTACCATGTGGTAGAGACAAAGGTTATTCTGACTTACCCTCCCAGCAATGTTTTATGACAACTCCGATTTCATCACATTCTTACCAGTGTTGGATTTTAGCAGTCTTTTTCCTTATTGTCAATGTAGTAGGTAGAAAATAGTATTTCATTGTTTTAATCAGCATTTATGGTGAGTGAGTTGAGTGTCTTTTTGTATGCTTATTGGTAGTTTGTATTTTTCCATAAACTTGACCATTTTTCTGTTGAATCATTGGGTTGCTTCTTGATATCTATTGTATTATAATTAAAATGTTAACAGTTTTACTAACAATTTTTTTTTTAATTTTATTTATTTATTTATTTATTTATTTATGGCTGTGTTGGGTCTTCGTTTCTGTGTGAGGGCTTTCTCTAGTTGCGGCAAGTGGGGACCACTCTTCATCGCGGTGCGCGGGCCTCTCACTATCGTGGCCTCTCCCGTTGCGGAGCACAGGCTCCAGACGCGCAGGCTCAGCAATTGTGGCTCACGGGCTTAGTCGCTCCGCGGCATGTGGGATATTCCCAGACCAGGGCTTGAACCTGTGTCCCCTGCATTGGCAGGCAGATTCTCAACCACTGCGCCACCAGGGAAGCCCCTTACTAACAATTTTTAATAAGAGTTTTATTCCCTTTTTAAATATATTATTTATTATTTATTTATAATCTTTTTCTAAAGGAAGCTAGTAAAACACACATACTGGATGTTTCGTCATTTACACTAAGTCATCGATGTCCCTTATAAAGACATAGTAACAGAAAAATTTATTGAAATGCAGGAAAATGAACAGGCCTGCATGCATTAAATCAGATACTTATATAGAAGAGAACAAAGAAGTCATCATTTTCTATAATTTGCCCTTGAACTATTCCATATTGATACAGATTATTTTCCTCTTCATTAATTGCGGTAATGGGAATCTTAGCACTAGAGAGAGTAGGCAGAGCAGCAAGAGGAAGTATGACTGCTTCCTCTTGCTCTTACCCGGTGCTTACTCCGTGAATGCCTTGCTACTCCTAACCCGACAGGTTATGTTCATCTTCTTGTTCCTTTGTCCTATTCCTTCATCCCTACCTAATATACTTGGTATTTGGGTGCAAGTTTTAAACTGTTCGTGGGCATGGTCCCCTTTCCTTTCTCTTTATTTAATTTGTACATGTATTTGCCAATCTGGATTGTCTCTAACTTAGTTTATAAACAAAGAACTCAAGGTACAGCTATCTGTGGTTACTTACTTAGTACCTTGCAAAATGAGGCAAGTAGTGAAATTCTTATGCTGTTTAGGAAAGAGAAAAAAGGATCATACTTCTATTTTTCTTTTGGTCAGCGCATTTAGTAAAATTTATTTCTAATGATTTTCTTATTTCTGAATATTAAGGATGAACCATCTGAAAACCATGGTTATTGAGAATCTGGAGGGAAATAAGTACATCACCCACATGGATCTGCGGGACAATCGGCTGACTGACTTAGATCTTAGCTCCTTGTGCAACTTGGAGCAGCTGCATTGTGAGCGCAACCAGCTGAGGGAGCTGACGCTCAGCGGCTTCTCCCTTCGAACTCTCTACGCCAGTTCGAACAGTGAGTTCTCTACCCAGCCTCCTGTATTTCCTCTTGTAGCTCTTGTCCAAGCTTTCCAAGAACAATGGCATCTGGGGTGTTCCTCAGATACTCTGCGAAGCGGAGTTTGAGGTTCACTGAGACCTAGCTTTAAGTTTGCCGTCGACACTTCAGTGGTTGAGATATGCATAAAAAGACATTGCAGGACAGTTTGAGATTCACTAAGTGAACATAATAATAAGAGGCATTCTGCAAAATGACAGGAAGTTAGGAGGGTGGGCAAGCACGTTCAAAAGAGAATATGGTCACATATTCAGTGATGGTCTAAAACAAGGGTTGTCCAGCTACAGCCCAGGGGCTAAATCTGGCCTACCATCTGTTTTTGTATGGCTTACGTGGAATGGGTTTTTACATTTTTTAGTGGTTGGGTTTTAAAAAAATCAAAGGAAGAATAATTTTGACATGGGAAAGTTATATGAAATTCAAATTTAAGTGAATAAAGTTTGATGGGCACACACCCACATTCATTTGTCTACATATTAACCACTCTCATGCTACAGGGGCAAAATTGAGTAGTTTTAAGAGAGACCACATGGCCCACAAAGGCCAAAATATTATTAAATATTTAGCCCTTTACAGAAAAAGTTTGCCAATCTCTAGTCTAAAACCTTGTGCTGCCTCAGTTCCAGAATGAGAAGCCCTTCATTTCAATAGTGATTTATTTGCCCCAGGAATATTTTTCAATGTAAAAGGCCTCATATTTGTTGAGGCCATTCTGTTTATAGAGAGTTCTTCTTTACCGAAGAAGTTATACAGTTGACCCTTGAACAACATGGGTTTGAGCTGTACAGGTCCCCTTTTTTGGTTTGTTTGTTTTGTTTTGTTTTGGCCACACCGTGCAGCTTGCGGGGTATTCGTTCCCCAACCACAGATTGAACCTGGGCCACAGCAGTGAAAGCACTAAGTCCTAACCACTGGACCACCAGGGGATTCCCTGCACAGGTCCACTTAAACATGCATTTTTTTCAATAGTAAATACATTTGACCCTTGAATAATGCAGGGTTTAGAGTCACCAATCCTCTAAACAGTCAAAAATGGGAGTATAACGTTACAGTTAGCCCTCTGTATCCATGATTCCGTATCTGTAGATTCAACCAACCACAGATTGTGTAGTATTGTAGTATTTACATATATATATAAAGTTATATGCGGATTTTCGACTGCACAGAGGGTCAGTGCCCATAACCCCCACATTGTTCAAGGGTCAACTGTAACTACTTTTTCTGTGTTTAAAGAAGTAAAGGAGGGCTTCCCTGGTGGTGCAGTGGTTGAGAATCTGCCTGCCAATGCAGGGGACACGGGTTCGAGCCCTGGTATGGGAAGATCCCACATGCCGCGGAGCAACTGGGCCCGTGAGCCACAATTACTGAGCCTGCGCGTCTGGAGCCTGTGCTCCGCAACAAGAGAGGCCGCGATAGTGAGAGGCCCGCACGCACCGCGATGAAGAGTGGCCCCCGCTTGCCACAACTAGAGAAAGCCCTCACACAGAAACGAAGACCCAACACAGCCATAAATAAAAATAAATTAAAGAAGTAAAGAAAAAGATGTTTAATTTCACTAAGTATCAGTCAAAGAAATGCAAATTTAGATAATACCATTTTATACTCATCAAATAAAAATAATAGCACTAAGCTTACTGAAGGTGTGGAGAAGCAGTACCTCTCAAACGCTGCCAGGGGGAGTTGGTAAAACCAACACGGAGAGCAGCATGATGGTGTCAGAGAAGACAAAGATACACAGAGCCCGTGTTCTAGCAGCTCCCCTGCTTGGAATATCTCCCAGACACTCACATAGGAGATGTGTCCTAGAATGTTTATCACAGTATTGTATGTTATAGTGAAAAAAACTAAAAATATGACTATAAATAGGAAAATGGGTAAACAAAACAGTGATAAATTTATATAATAGAATATTGCACAGCAATGGAAATGAATGTACTAGAGCTTTGTGTATTAGTATGGATAAATCTCAGAAATCTTTTGAGCAAAAAAAGGAAGTGCATGTTTTGATATCCTGCAGTGAAAGGAATGGTCCTCTTGAAACAGAAAGGTACCTATGAATTACTCATTCTAAACGCCTGTGGATTGGACTTCCCTGGTGGTGCAGTGGTTAAGAATCCACATGCCGTGGAGCAGCTAAGCCTGTGTGCCACGACTGCTGAGCCTGAGCTCTAGAGCCCGCGAGCCACAACTACTGAGCCCACGTGCCACAACTACTGAAGCCTGTGAGCCTAGAGCCCGAACTCCACAACAAAGAGAAGCCACCGCAATGAGAAGCCCGCACACCACAACGAAGAGTAGCCCCCCGCTCGCCGCAACTAGAGAAAGCCCGCATACAGCAATGAAGACCCAACGCAGCCAAAAATAAATAAATAAATTTATTAAAAAAAACAAAAACAAAAAAAATAAAAGCCTGTGGATTTAGAATGAGATACCAAGATCTGTTACCCCTCCATGGTGTTATTTCCTTTTTGCCAATTGGAATCAGATAATTCTTGGTTTTTCTGACTTTTTAAAATTTTGTTCCCCTTTTTGATACTCTTGTGACCCATATTGGTCTGATTTTTGGAGAGATTAATTATATTCAGGATTTTATTACTTCAACTGGTGGTCAAGAATAAACATAAATGAGGTTTGCCTTCTTATTTTTAACACTATGTTAGGTATTCCGGAGTCAGTGGTTGAGTACACTATGATAGTTATATCAAATTTTAAAACACATAAAAATGTTGTTTGTTTAGCTCTAAGTATGCCATGACAGTATGAAAGAATCCATGGGAATGATAAAAATCATATTCCGGATGGTGTTTGCCTCTTGGTATGTGCAGTGTTTTAATTCTTAAAAAGGCTGAAGCATATAAGGCAGAATGTCACGATTTGTTAAAAGCTAGGTGATGGGTGAAAGAATATTCATTATTTTATTCCCTTTTCTGTATCGCTAAAATATATTATTAGGATAAAAGAGAGTTAAGACTTCTCTTTTCATTGCCTTTTATCATGTTATAGAAGCTTCAAATTGTAGCTTAGATTAATTGCTTAGGGCTGTTTGTTGAGTCGTGCTGTTTATACATGTTGTGAGATGGTAGTAGTTCTTTTGTCCTGGAAATACTTATTATCAGGCCTAATCTGTATTCTTAAAGTATCTAGAGAATCTGAATGACTGGCCCTCTGGGAAAAGACCCATTGACATACATGTAGGCCTTCTTCGTAGATTCTGTCACAGTACTGTTAATGGGGCTTGTTCTGTTCACAGAATCCTTAAATTCTACAACCTGGAAGAATTCACATCAACACTTGAAGTTTTGACACCTCAAAAGTAAAGAACTCAGCTTTCAGCTTCACAAAAGAATTTATCCAAATGGCCAATTAGCATAAGGGAAGTGTCATCACACCAGGGTCATCAGGGATATGCAAATTGGAATCTCAGTGTGACACCACTGCACACCTATCAGAATGACTAGAATAAAAAAGGCTGAAAATACCAGTGCCAGTTGTTGGGCGTGTAAATTGTTGCAACCACTTTGGAAAACTGCATGGTAGTATCTCCTGAAGTCACACATATGCACCCCCTGCACTCGGCAGTTCCTCTCCTAAGCTTGTATTCAACATAAATGCTTATGTTAGTCCACAAAAGACGTGGACAAAATGTTCACAGAGGCACTATTCATAGTAACCCCCAGCTAGACAAGACTTAAAATGCCCATCAACTCTACAATGGGTAAATAAATTGTGGTATATTCCCAGGAAAAATTTTATACAGCCATGAGAATGGATGAACTACAACCATATTCAGTAACATGAACAAATATCTCACAAGCGCAATGTTCAGTGATGAAGCCAGACAAAAAAATTGTATATAATGAATGTGTGTATTTATATAAATAGGTAAAAGTAATCTGTGTGTGGGGTAGTGACTAGAGGGAGGGGGGATGAGGGGAAGTTTCCGGGCAGCTGGTACTGCTCTGTTTCTTGATCTGCCTACTGGTTATACCAGTATGTTCTTTTTGTAAAAATTCATTGATCTATACATTTAAGATTACTGTACTTTTCTTTATTTGTTTTGCTTTAATTAAAAATTAAAATGTTGCCAGGGAAAATTCAGTTATTCATTTTTAATGTTAATAAGCTAAGCAATTATTGTTAACATTTAACAGCTGCCTGATCCAGTGTGACTCCGGTGCAGTACCCAAGATCCTCCAATTAGTTGTTGTATTTGGTTTTCAAATGGGGATCAAGTAGTTAAATAAAGTTAGTCAATGTGAGTTACCCACTGTTTTCTTTTAATTTTTAATTTTGATAGATCTTTATTGGAGTATAATTGCTTCACAACACTGTGTTAGTTTCTGTTGTACACCAAAGTGAATCAGCCATATGCATACACATGTCCCCATATCCCCTCCCTCTTGAGCTGGGGCGAAGTGAGAGTAGCATCAACATATATACACTACCGAATGTAAAGTAGCTAGTGGGAAGCAGCAGCGTAGCACAGGGAGATCAGCTCGGTGCTTTGCGATACCCACTGGTTTTCATCTTTAGTTCATGTCAGTAGGTGACATCAATTTTCATCAGCTTTCCCCCTTGTTTACTCTCAGTTACATTCTTCTTTGGAGAACGTCACTAACACCGATCTGTTTTCTGATTAGGGCTGACAGCAGTGAATGTCTATCCAGTACCCAGTCTGCTCACTTCTCTAGAACTCTCCCGGTGAGTGTGTCTCATGAGGGTGATGCTTGTTTGATTCCTGTATTTAAGAGATGTCTGTGGGCACTTTGACAGTTTTGAGGTACAAGAAATGCTAATACATTGAAATATGTGGATAACCGGGAGAAGAGCAAAGGTTGAGTGGAGGAATAAGTTTAATGGCCATGCTATTTAGATAAAGGAAGGTCCTCTTGAAACAGGAAGGTGCCTCTGAATTACTCATTGTTAAAGTTTGTGGATTTAGCATGAGTTGTAAACAAAGACCTATTTCCCCTCCATGGCAGTGATTTTCTTTTTCCAATTGGAATCAGATAATTCTTGGTTTTTAGTGACTTAAAATGTTATTCTCTTATTTTTTTTAATACTCTTGTGACCCATGTTAATCTGATTTTCAGAGATATTAATTATATTCAGGATTTTATTTCTTCTGTTAGTGGTCAAGAACAAATGTAAATGAAGTTTGCTTTCTTTCCTTCATTCATTTTTAATACTGTGTTAGGCATTCAGGAGTCACTTGCTGAGTTTTACAGTCTAGTGGAGAGTTTGACCATCAAATAAGCAGTAAGAGGGCAGCATCATAAGTGCCGTGAGTATAGAGTGCTAGAAGCAGGTAGAAGGGGCAGTGGACAGAGTCCTATATGCTCAGGGTTTTCATAAAGATTAAAGGAGACAGTAAACGCAAAATATGTAGCATAGTGCCTGGCATAAAATGAGTCTCTCAAAAAATATTAGCTGTGATAGCCAGGTTTCTTTTTGTTGTTGTTACTTTATCATCATTATTATTAAGCTATTGTTCTAGATTCCCTTCCATCCATTTCTTTCTGTCATATCTTCCCATCAAAACCCCAACATGGATCAAGACTAAGATTGACCTTCCCCACTGAGCTTGATCATTACTGAAGAAGATCATGTATTTAGTTTCCAGCCTCATCTGGAGTCTCTTCTGCCGTCAGCTCCTTCGAGTGTCCTGACATCTGTTCCAAACTGCTTGGCTTCTCTCAGCCCCACCGCCCCTCACCTCCTCGTCTCCAGAGCTCAGTTTCCCACTTGACTGGGAAAATAGAGGTCATCATGGGTGATCTCTCAGCTTCCTAGCCCCTTGCGTAAATTCATGTGGATTCATATCCATTCTCTGCTTCTTTCCTCTGTTCAAGGCCAGGCCAGCCCAGCCATCTGTGCCTTTGATCCCGTCCACTCCCACTGCTCTGGACCTTGCTCTGTTACTCATCCTCCTCCTCCTCCTCTCACGCGTGTTCGGTGTTTTTCTTTTCCTTGGTCTCTGCGCACACTCATAGCTCCTCTGTCTTAACAAACAAAAAATGTTCCCTTTATCTTGCAACCCCTCTAGTTATTGTCTGTTCCCTCATCCCTCTGATCCCTTTTTGTCCAAATTTCTCGAGAATTATCTGCATTTCTTGGCTCAATTTCCTGTTCCCCTTTGTTCACCCCACCACAACTGGCTTTAGATCTCCTCTTGTGGAACTTTTCTGTATTGACACTGTTCATCTTGTTTTCTGTTCTTCAAATGTGCTGCTTCCTTGGCTGGCTGAGACCGTGTGATTTTTTTTTTCATGCTGCTCTGACCATTTCTTCTGTCTCTTCCTTAACTCCTCTTTCTTAGCTAGCCCTTTAAAGGTCAGTTATCCCAGGGTCTGTCTTTGGCCCACTGCACTTCTCATTTGACACGATCTCATTTACTCCCAGGATTTCACTACACTTCAGTGTCAGCGTCACCCAGATCACCAGTCCAGACTCCTTCCTTCAGCCTCAGACCTGTACGTCCAATGTCATAACAGATGTTTCAACCTGCACTTCTCCAAGTACCTTAAATATGTGAAAAATTAAATTTATTATCCACCCCTCCAACTTGTCTTGTTTTCTGTTTTGGCTTTTGGCATTATCATAAGACAATCAGATCCAGATGGACACCACTGAAATTCATGATTCCCAACCTCATTTGGAGCTTATCAGTCCTTTCTCTGGATAGGATTTCCTCTCTGGTCATCTAGGCTAAAGCCTAAATATCACTTTTGATTCTTCCCTCTGCTCCTCCACTCACATGTCTAATCCATCTCCAGGTCATTTTGATTTTTGTCTCCTAAATGTTTCTGGCGCCCCTCCCCTCCCTTCCAGGTGTGTTACTACTCATTGAGGCCCTTATCATTCCCTGTCTGGAATTCTCTAACAGCTTCCTGATTATGCTTCCTTTTACTGATATAACCACCTCAACCAGACCTCCGTGTATTCACAGAGCGAGCTCTTAAAAGTGCAAAACTGCTCACCAACCCTTCAGTGATCCCCCTACATCTGCAGGATAGAGTCACAACCTCCTAGACATGATTAGATATTTCTAGCCTTGTTTCTTCCCGCTCTGTGCTCTGTATTGGCTGCTCCAGCGTCACCAAACTGCTTATTATTCTTTTCTTGCCTCTGTGCTCTAGCTCACGTTGTCACCTCTTGCTTGGAATGTCCACCACACCTCCGGTGTGTACAACATTCTTCAGATTCTGCCCCAGATGTCATATTTCTTAGGGAGCTTGCCTTGAAGTGCTTCCTTCACTAAGCAGTCAGAGCAGCATCTGCGTTTCTCTCACAGCACTTATTTCATTCTGCCTCATCGTATTGATCCATCGGTCAGTAGATACTTTGAGGCTTGGGGAAGCTAAGTAACATCTGAAAATAAATTCCTGTGACTGAATATCTGCCCAGTGCTCTACTAAATATTTGAATTCACATTCTAAATGATCCGGAACTTTTCTCCCACTAGTTGTCTTTTGTCCTTACTTCCTCACTTTTATTCATTTGGTTCATTTTTTCCCAGAATTTGCTTCTCTTCTCCCCCCATCATTACTTGAGGAAATCCTACTCATCTTTGAAGATTTGTTTAAAATGCCTCTTCTTCCTTTAAGGCTTTCCTCCCCTCTCCCCATCCCATCCCACCACCTATGTGCTTTTCCATACTGAAGGCCTTTGTATCTTCAGTGAGCCCGCAGCACGCTTGATCCAGTGTCATGCATGTATGTGTGCTCGTCTCTCTCCACGTTTCTATCAGCGACATTCATTGAGCACCTACTGTATTCCAGGCAGTGCATCAGGTATGCCTTGGGGATAGTGCTTCTGCCCTCAGGGAGCTCAGGGGACCATTAACGATACATTACAGACTAGTGAAACGGAATGAGTTCCACTCATCATCTTAAATGATGTCTTTTAATTATTTATTTTCTGCAGAAACCTGCTTGAGTGTGTCCCTGACTGGGCCTGTGAAGCAAAGAAGATAGAAATATTAGATGTGAGCTATAATCTCCTGACAGAGATTCCTATGAGGTATGCATGTGTTATTGTATATATTATGTGTATATTTAATTAATTTTCCTATATTTGGGTTGCCTTTCAAGGGTACTTTGATTCATTTGTTCAGTAAATATTGAGTATCTGCTAAGTGCAGGGCAGCGTGAGTGCCGTAAGGAATACAGTAACGCCTAAGGCATAGTCTTGGCCTGCAAGGAACTTAGTAAACAGATAGTTGGGGTGACTTGTGCAGAGATAACTGTGATAAAATGTAACAAGAGTTGCTGGCATAGGTCAGTGACATGATAGTGATAACAGAACCTTTGTACTGGATGATTTATTATGAGCTGGGCAATGTTCTAAGACCTTCGCTTTCATTATCTTATTTAATCCTGTATCAACCTTATTTTATAAGTGCTGTTATCCTCTTCTTACAAATAAGGAAACTAAGGCTTAGAGTGGTTAGGTAATTTGTCCAACATTGCACTTAACTAGGAAGTGATAGGAGCTGGCATTTGAATGTAGTCATTCTTACTCCAAAGCCTCACTCTTGGTCACTACACTATATAAATAAAATGTTTTAGAAATTCAGAACTTTGGATAATTAGAGAATGCTTCATGCAGAATGCCTGTTTGAATTGACCTTTATAAGATGGTAGGATTTCTGTATGTGGAGGGGAAAGATATAGGAGTTGGGAGGTGGGAGGGGGGTGTATATTAAAAAGTACCAAGATGTGAAATGTGAGGTTATTACTTAGTGGAGTCTTTAAAAGTAAATTAGAGGGTTTGTAGCATAGTAGGTATGAACACAGCTTTGGAGTCAGACTTTAATCCAAATCCTGACTATACCATTTACTACATTTGATGTGAGATCTTTGGCAAATCAAAGTCACTTAACCCTTCTGGACCTAATAGTTATATGTCCTGGCACATTTTAAGAATTGAATAAGGAGTAGTGTTTGTTATAATAAATTTTGTTATTAGCTTATTATGATCAATTATATTAATATTAATAAATTTACTGAATTTTTGGTGCTATCTGTCTAGACCTAAAATCTAAATTGATTTATTACACAAATTGCTTTTTTTGTTTAGACGTGTTCTGAGCTGTGTGCTTTCATTATTAATTCACCTTTTCCCTGAATGACTTCCTGGTGGGTGGTGGGTAAACATATGGTTGTGGCTGCTTTCTTGGCTCAGGCACCTGTCAGTGATTATACTGTCTAGAAGAACACAATTCTATTAGTTTACTGATTTTAGTTAAATAGCCAAGGGCAGACTCAGGAAGAGAGATTTAAGTCAATTTTTTGTTGTTGTTTCTTTGTGCTCTATCCCCTTAGAATCCTTAGTAGCTTGAGTCTTAGAAAACTAATGGTGGGACACAATCACGTGCAGAACCTTCCAGCGCTGGTGGAGCACATCCCTCTCGAGGTGTTGGATATTCAGCATAACTTGCTCACCAGGCTGCCAGATACACTCTTCTCTAAGGCCTTAAAGTAAGTACTGTGGATTTTATTTAGAAGAGCAGAATCATTGGCTAAGCAAACTGCCTGGACTTGTCATTGGAGTGACCTTTGGAACCATCTTTACAGAGTGTTTATCTCATAATCCAGCTATGAGTGGAGACTTATTTGCAATTTGTATGGAATAAAATATGACACTGTCTTTTTTTTATATAAATTTATTTATTTATTTTTGGCTGTGTTGGGTCTTTGTTGCTGCGCGCAGGCTTTTTCTAGTTGTGGAGAGCGGGGGCTACTCTTCGTTGCAGTGCACGGGCTTCTCACTGCGGTGGCTTCTCTTGTTGTGGAGCACAGGCTCTAGGCACACAGGCTTCAGTAGTTGCGGCACACGGGCTCAGTAGTTGTGGCTCACAGGCTCTAGAGCACAGGCTCAGTAGTTGTGGCACATGGGTTTAGTTGCTCCGTGGCATGTGGGATCTTCCTGGACCAGGGATCAAACCCGTGTCCCCTGCATTGGCAGGCGGATTCTCAACCACTGCGCCACCAGGGAAGCCCCATGACACTCTTATGAGGCAGGAATCTTCAACTCAAAAGGTGAAATAACCATCTAGTACTTAGGAAGTTACAGTGTTGTAAACAGATTTAAAGAGCATGGGAAGGTTCAGGCTTTCATCTCAGAAAGCCTCTTTGAACTTCAAATAGAGTTTTCAGCATTCTGATACAGCTTCTTTGGGTACTTTTCAGCTTTTGCATTAGGAGAAAAGGGCATACCACTGAAGTTAATTTAGTTTTTGCTTCTAGCTTTGCTAAGCTATCATTAAGTTATATTCTTTATTTGCAGGGCTTTTTTACTCCCTACTTTGAAAACTGTGCATTTAAAGATATGTTGTTCCAGAAGTATTATTTACTTTCTCATTGTAAATTAACAAATAGATAGTATACCTGTAATCAGGTTTATTTAACACGTATGTCACCATTAAATGAAAATTCGTTTTTAATTATAGTTTTCTGCAATATGGAGAAGGCAGTATTGTTCTTCAATTTTGACATGGGGAAAGCAGAGAGAAACAGCCTAGTAATTTAACTAGGCTGCAGGAGGCATACAAAAAGCATTTAGCCCACAAGTGTCTGGCTTTTCTCTGGCAGTTTATATATCTCTTAATGTGTAATATGCTTGGTTGGAGTTTCCTAAAAATAAAATCTTTGGAAATTCTAAAAAAACATTTGAGGGAAATTTTCTTTTTGGAAAGTTTTAGTGCAGTAACATTTGTTAATTAATAAGTATTTGTTAGTAATGCATTACAGTACATTTCATTCTGATGACAGTCTGAATAAAATTAGTTTCAGCTTTAGAATCTTTAGTAAGGAAGTTACCTAGCAGTTGTAGCAAACTGTCAATAATATTTAATACTAACTCTGCACAGAGCACTTTTGGGATATATGAAGACACAGACACACAGTTCCCTCAACAACTTAAAAGCTAATTAGCGGGCTTCCCTGGTGGCGCAGTGGTTGAGAATCTGCCTGCTAATGCAGGGGACACGGGTTCGAGCCCTGGTCTGGGAAGATCCCACATGCCAAGGAGCAACTGGGCCCGTGAGCCACAACTACTGAGCCTGCGCATCTGGAGCTTGTGCTCCGCAACAAGAGAGGCCGCGATAGTGAGAGGCCCGCGCACCGCGATGAAGAGTGGTCCCCGCTTGCCGCAACTAGAGAAGGCCCTTGCACAGAAACGAAGACCCAACACAGCCAAAAATAAATAAATAAATAAATAAATAATAAAAATAAAGGAATTCCTTAAAAAAAAAAAAAAAGCTAATTAGCAATGTGGATCATACAGTTTGAAGACTTAAGAACACAGAAATTTAATAATATTAGCTGCCTTTTACTGAGCATGTTCTGTATGTACTAAACACCATGCTAGGCAGATTTTTTAAATCATACCATGTTTTACTTCTTAGATTGGTTAAGATTAAAATGAATTATGATACTCAGGGTTGACAAAGGTGTGACCAAATGCAATCATATATCCTTCTAGTGGCATAGCCTTTCTGAAGTATACTTTGATATAGCCTTTCTGGAGCTCATTTTGGCAGTATATGTATAAAAATCTTAAAGATATATGTAGCCTTTGACCCCACATATTCTGCTTCTGGGAATATGGCCTAAAGAAATAATTGGGTGAGGACTCGGAGGTGCTCATTATAGTGTCTATAATGGCAAACAATTGGAAACAGCCGATATGCTCATTATTAGGGGATTATAGGGGGATTGGCTAAATAAATATGATCCTATTAAAATCAGACAAACATTTTTCTAAAGGGTGGCTTCACAGTTCATATATTTGTGAACATGATACTCAACAACATCGTTTCTGTGGTCATGCAGACAGTAAAACATGAAGCTGGGTTAGAATTAGACCACCACAGAATCCCGGGAACACAACTAAGCCTGCATTTTTCCCTCTCTACTTGGCTTACATGAGTTGAGTAGAAGGAATTTTGTTTGGGTAGGATCAATCAGAGAAAACTACCTGGAGGAAATTACTTTTGTCATGAGTTTGGGAGCACGGAAAGGCAGTGTTACATACTGAGATGGCATGATGGTTTCCACACAAGAAGGCAACCAGTAGCCATAAAGGAAATGATGATTTGCATGTGTTCTGTCAGTCTCAGATACTTGAATGCATCTGCAAATAGTCTGGAGTCTCTGCCATCCGCTTGCACTGGGGAGGAGAGTCTGAGTGCACTGCAGCTGCTCTACCTGACTAACAACCTCCTGACAGATCAGTGTGTGCCCGTCCTGGTGGGGCACCCGCACCTGCGAATCTTGCATCTTGCAAACAACCAGCTACAGACTTTTCCCGCAAGGTAAGCAAACGCGAACTTTGATCGTATCAGATACATAACATGATTCTGCATTTGTCAGACTACATCACAGCTATTTTATTGGGTACTCTTGCTTTATGTTGACCGACTTACTGGTGCTGTGATTCCACTACTTGAATGGGAAAATCTGTACCCTGTTGTTAAGTATCAGTAACCACAGAGGTTGTGGTTAAAACGTGTTTAATTCTTAGTTCTACTTACTTAATAGTGGTCTGAGAATTTTCAACCTAGAAAGTACAGGCTTATGAGATAAATTAAATTCTGAAGATAATTCTTTCTTTTCTCCTGTCAGCACTGATATATAAAATACTGTTGAGTCCATTAACTTGTTCATTTTTATATATGTTGAATGCTTACTGTATGTCAAGTACTGTGTAAGTACTAGGGAAACAGTGGTGATTAAGTTACAGTCTCTGTCCTCAAGGAACTTGCAGTCAAATTAGGGAAATAGACAAGTATATAGGCAGTTGCAGTGCAGTATAATAAATGCAGGATGTTAAAGATATGCACGGGTAGCTGCACTGAAGAGATGAATAGTATTTAGCCAGGCTACATTTATAAGACATAAGAGATATTTAGTGTTGTCAAAGTTTTGTTTTTTTTTAACATCTTTATTGGAGTGTAATTGCTTTACAATGGTGTGTTAGTTTCTGCTTTATAACAAAGTGAATCAGCTATACATATACATATATCCCTTGTCAAAGTTTTGAACAGTGTCAGTGGAGAAATAAGTATCTTCCAAAATACACTTGATTTAAAAAAATTTTTTTTAGAAAATTTGACACCAGAGGCACTTCCCTGGTGGTCCAGTGGCCAAGACTCCATGCTCCCAATGCAGGAGACCTGGGTTCGATCCCTGGTCGGGGAACTAGATCCCACATGCCACAATTAAGAGTTTGCATGCCGCAACTAAAGATCCCACATGCCGCAACTAAAAGATCCCACATGCCAATGCCACAACTGCAGATCCCACGTGCGGCAGCGAAGACTTCAGATGCCGCAACTAAGACCCAGAACAGCCAAATAAATAAATAAATAAATATTAAAAAAAAATTATTAGGGGCTTCCCTGGTGGTGCAGTGGTTGAGAGTCTGCCTGCCAGTGCAGGGGACACGGGTTTGAGCCCTGGTCTGGGAAGATCCCACATGCTGCGGAGCAACTGGGCCCGTGAGCCACAATTACTGAGCCTGTGCGTCTGGAGCCTGTGCTCCGCAACAAGAGAGGCCGCGATAGTGAGAGGCCCGCGCACCGCGATGAAGAGTGGCCCCCGCTTGCCACAACTAGAGAAAGCCCTCGCACAGAAATGAAGACACAACACAACCATAAATAAATAAATAAATAAATTTTTTAAAAAAGTAATTAAAAAAAAGAAAATTTGACACCAGAAAAATCCATTTATACCATAAAGGTAGTCATTAAAAATCATGTTTTCAAAAACTAAGAACATAGGGAAATAACATTTGATATAATTTGAATGAAATTCTATATATATATTTCATATAAAATTATATCATATTTGATACAATTTGAATGAAAAGAAAACTATATATTTTTATTTATTTATTTATTTATTTATTTATGGCTGCATTGGGTCTTCGTTGCTGCGCGCGGGCTTTCTCTAGTTGTGGCGAGTGGGGGCTACTCTTCGTTGTGGTGCGCGGGCTTCTCATTGTGGTGGCTTCTCTTGTTGCGGAGCACTGGCTCTAGGCGCGTGGGCTTCAGTAGTTGTGGCACATGGGCTCAGTAGTTGTGGCTCACGGGCTCCAGAGCGCAGGCTCAGCAGTTGTGGCGCTCGGGCTTAGTTGCTCCGCAGCACGTGGCATCTTCCCGGACCAGGGTTCAAACCCGTGTCCCCTGCATTGGCAGGTGGATTCTTAACCACTGCGCCACCAGGGAAGTCCGAAAACTATATTTTTATTCTAATTTTGTTTCACAAATTTTCTTAGAAATGTGTTAAAGTTGAAAAACGTAGAAATTGTAATTTTTGTGATTATAAAATGAGATATTTGGAGATATTGATTGCTTCCTTGAAAGAATTTGAACAATGGCTTTTATTAATTAATTAATTTTTTTTTTTCCAGCTGCATTGGGTCTTCATTGCTGTGCGTGCGCTTTCTCTAGTTGTGGCGAGCGGGGGCTACTCTTTGTTGCAGTGCATGGGCTTCTCATTGTGGTGGCTTCTCTTTGTTGTGGAGCATGGGTTCTAGGCGTGCAGGCTTTAGTAGTTGTTTCTCGCGGGCTCTAGAGCGCAGGCTCTGTAGTTGTGGCACATGGGCTTAGTTGCTCCGGGGCATGTGGGATCTTCTTGGACCAGGGCTTGAACCTGTGTCCCCTGCATTGGCAGGCAGATTCTTAACCACTGGGCCACCAGGGAAGTTCCTGAACAATGGCTTTTAAAGTGAATACAGAATCTTAATTTCAGGATGTGATAGATCTCTTGAAATCCTATCAGATTAATTCAGTTGGCCTCAAATATGCTCATATAAAGTGCAAATGACACACCACTGACAAGTTACATTAGTTTATGAAGCTGTTGGGAGAGAGTAGATGTAATACTCTGAAACTAATGAATTCCACCTAATTTGACGACACTCTTTACTGTTGGGGTGGTCAAAAGCAGGCTGATAGAAAACTTAAAACACACCTAAGAATATGAAACTAAGAAGTTAGAAGTAAGGACAAGAATCAACAGGAGATTACACAAAATTAGAATAATCTGAATACAGATGATAAAACTAAATGGGGAAAAAGAAAAAAAAAAAAAAACTAAATGGGGGACTTCCCTGGTGGCGCAGTGGTTAAGAATCCGCTTGCCAGTGCAGGTGACACGGGTTCAAGCCCTGGTCCAGGAAGATCCCACACACCGCAGAGCAACTGAGTCCGTGTGCCACAACTACTGAAGTCTGCGTGCCTAGAGCCCGTGCTCCACAGCAAGAGAAGCCACCGCAATGAGAAGCCTGCGCACCACAACGAAGAGTAGCCCCCACTCGCCACAACTAGAGAAAGCCCGCGCGTAGCAACGAAAGACCCAACAGAGCCTAAATGAATGAATTAATAAATAAATGAATGGATGAATGAATGGAATTTAGAGCATTATTTTAAAGAAAATGTGTGTTCCGTACTGAATAATAAATCTCCTGTCAAGTTATCTCCTGAACAGTGTTATAATTGTACAGGCACAATCCCAAGTCTTCTGTTTCCTTTGGACTATTTTCAGAATCTAGCACAGTTCTGGGTGCTCAGTAAGACACTGAATGAGATACAGATGCTGCGTTTCTATCTGTAAGTCAGAGGATCCAAGTAGGGAATCGTGTAAGAGAAAAGCGTGAAATTTGGACATGGGAATATTTAAAAAATATATTATTAAGTAAAAAAAAAAGCAAGTTATTAAACAATACATATGATAAGCATCATGTTTTAATTCGAAACATAGAGTTTCATGCATTAAAAAGGCCAAGACTACTCTCCACCAAATTGTCATCAGAGATTAAATCTGGTTGTGGGATTAAAAGTTCTTTTTTTATGTTTATCTTTATTTTTCAATTTTTTTCAGTGAGTATTACTATTGTAATAAGAAAACAATTTTAACTTACTGAGCTTAATTATTACAAAGTATTTATCAATTTTCTAGCAATGAAAATTATCAATATTTATGATATATGAAAAGGGCAGGATATAAATTTCATGTAAAATCTACATATGAAAAATTTAGGAAATTCAGCAAAATGAAAATAGAAATTTTTTCAGATTGGTATTATTGTTGATTTATTTTCTTTATTTTCTAAACTTTCTATGTTACAGCAGTTTATTATTTTTACAGTGTTCAAAATTGGTAGATAAGGAGAAATCAGAGCAATTTGTAATAATCTGATAAAGGTGTTAGGCCGTCTTAAGATGTTTTGCTTACTGTGTAGAAAACTTTGCTTACTGGAGGGACAGTGTGAATCGCCTGCATCACAGTCCTTAGCACAGCGCTGTATGTATTCCAGGCACTTGATAACTGTTTACTGAAGGTGGATTATGTTATGAATAACTGTAGAAATTTATTATTATTATTTTTTTAATTTATTTTATTTATTTAGTTTTGGCTGTGTTGGGTCTTTGTTGCTGCGTGAGGGCTTTCCCTAGCTGCGGCGAGCGGGGGCTACTCTCTGTTGCGGTGCGTGGGCTTCTCATTGCAGTGGCTTCTCTTGTTGCGGAGCACGGGTTCTAGGCGCGCGGACTCAGTAATTGTGGCGCACAGGCTTAGTTGCTCTGGGGCATGTGGGATCTTCCCAAACCAGGGCTTGAACGCGTGTCCCCTGCACTAGCAGGAGGACTCTGTACCACTGTGCCACCAGGGAAGTGCCTAGAAATTTAAAACTAAAAGGAGGGAATTCTCTGGTGGTCCAGTGCTAAAGAATCCGCCTTCCAATGCAGGGAACGCGGGTTCGATCCCTGGTCGGGGAACTAGGATCCCACGTGCCTCGGGGCAACTAAGCCCTCGCACCTCAGTTAGAGAGCCCACGTGCCACAAACTACAGAGCCCACGCTCTCTGGAGCCCGCGCACCACAACTAGAGAGAAGCCCACGCGCCACAACAAAGAGCCTGCGCACCACAACAAAGATCCCGCGTGCCGCAACTAAGACCCAAAGCAGCCAAGAATTAAATAAATTAATTAAATTTAAAAAAATAAATTAAAAATAAATAAATAAAACTAAAAGCAATCTTAGTGATGATTTAGTACAACTTCTTTATTTTATAGCCAAGGCTATTGATGTCCGCTGACACTAATCTACCCAGTATTTTGCAACTAGTTAGGGGCAAAGCAAGTACTGTAACTGGTTGACCAACCCTAGGCTGATGCCAATTCAGCCACTTCCTAGAAGTCAGATAATAGGAAGATGTTTGTGCCCTAAAGATCCAAAAGCTGCAGTAGAAGCGGTTCAGCCCTTGAAATGCACTGAGAGGGAGGAGATGAGGCTGAGGCTCAGCGGGAGTGTTTGTTCACCCTAGTGGCTGTTTCATTCTGGCTGGTCATTGGGCAGCGGGTCGGTCACCTCTGTATTCTGGCAGCTGTGGAACTTGTTTGGCAGCTGCTCATTTGGGTGCAGTATGGTAGTTTGGTGTTTCCTTTTCAGCAAACTAAATAAATTGGAGCAATTGGAGGAACTGAACCTAAGTGGCAACAAGCTTAAAACCATCCCCACGACCATCGCAAACTGCAAAAGGCTGCACACTCTGGTGGCGCACTCCAACCACATTAGCATTTTCCCGGAAATACTGCAGTTGCCTCAGATACAGGTACTTCTGTGTGCTGGAATGATGTCTAGGGGGGATGGGAGGAGTGTGACTGAGGTGGTTCTCTTCTCATAAGGAAGAAAAAAGTGGCAGTTTGGGATCACAGTATATTTAATTGACTCCTGGGAAGAAATTAAATTCCCTTTGAGGATATAGTAGGAGATTGACCCTTAGGGAGTTAAGAATTAATCCCTCTGTTTTCCTCTCAGTTTGTAGACCTAAGTTGCAACGACTTGACCGAAATCCTGATTCCAGAGGCTCTGCCTGCTACTTTACAAGACCTGGACCTAACTGGAAATACAAATCTGGTTCTGGAACACAAGACACTAGACACATTTAGGTAGGAAGACTTATGAAGTTGAATCCACATGTGCTGTAACTCCCACCAGCCTTGTGTGGTTCTTCTTAAGGACTGTGGAGACCTCAGTTCATTAAAGGAGTAGAATGAATTAGATCATAAAGCCCCTTGGTTCTTGTCTTTGAGTCAGTTTTTGATGGGTGGTCTGTCCAGCAGTCAGCCCATAGATATTTGAACTCAACATCGTGGGTACTGCTCAGCCGCACCCCAGTATCTTTACAGAGCAGGTGTGGGGCTGCACCCCACAGGCCTGCAAGCCCTGTACTTGCCCAACCTCAAGACCAAAGAAAGAGCCCAGAGTCAGCAACAGAGACATCATGTTTTAACGGGTAGGGGGATCTTACATGTCTGAAGCAAGGTCCCGGAGCAACACTCCACCGTGTGCAGTATCTGGTGGGCAGGACATGGTAGTGTCTTTATTACTGGGGGAGAGGGAGGTTACCAGTTATAGAGGGAGGTTGGCTCATCAGTTACCTGGGAAACGAGCAGAGGCACGCCCCCTCGCCACCCCTTTGATAAACTCTCATAGTAGAGAGAGTTCTGATCTAGAGATGAGAACAATCACTAGCTGGGGCCGAGTGAAGTGGGGGTGGGGAGGTAGGTATGCAGGCATTTACCATTCGGGCTCTGTGATTCAGAGGGAAGGTCAGTCAGGCAATTAGGGTGTGGGTGAGGCAGGCACTGGTTGGGCAGGGTCGTACAGAGAGCAAGAGAACAGCCATCCTGAGTGGTATGATTATACAGCAGGCATAGGTAATTTAGGTGGCACAAATCACATTACATTACATCTAAGACAATGCAAGCTCATTCATTGTACCAAGACTTCACTGTATCAAAATACTTAAAATAAGTAGACGGTTGAAACTTAGAAATCTTTGTTGTGCTTAGTTTTTCATTGAAATGAACGGCATCGATTATAACAAAATTGGCCCCTAATTCTTCCTCCTGCCCCTTTCCTTTCTCTCTCTTCTTGGCCAGTGGGTCAGCATACTACTTTCTTTGGTCTCTCTGGAAATTAGTCTTGGTCTGTCAACAGATTATTTTAGAAAAATGTAAATTACTGTTGGGATAGCTTCTGTAAAGTACAGAAGCATATACGGTTTAAACTTCCCTTCCTCCACTTCCCGCAGCCATATCACCACCCTGAAAATTGATCAGAAACCTTTGCCAACCACTGATTCTACAGTTACATCAACCTTCTGGAGCCACGGACTGGCTGAGATGGCAGGGCAGAGAAACAAGTGAGTATCATGGCCATGGAGACTGAGAAAGTTCCCCTGACATCTGGGAAAGGATCTGGTGCTGAAAGCTAGGCCATGTTGTTCTCCTGTTGGACATAAACAAATCACAGAATGCCAGCATCAGATAAGATTCCTCTGAGACCGTGAACCAGTAAGACAAAACAAGATGAATGTGCAGTCCACAAAACACCCACACCCCATCTCATGACTAAGATGGGTGACTGCTACTTTCTTTATCAATCACAGCTTTGTCCCCATGCTAATCTTTCCCTGTAGATAAGATTTATTGAGGTACCCAACCATAGAATAGCCCTGCTTTCTGACAGCACCCAATCTAGTATGATCCCCCACTTTGTTAGATCTTCCCCAAAACGACCCAGGCAGACCCAAATCCTGTACTAGATTTTTTCCAGTACCCTCTTATATACCCCAGAGTCCCATGGTGTGCTTTCTCTTGTTGCAAGGCATAATAAACTCAACTTCTGCAGCCACAGGTATGTTGTGCACCTGGGGGAGTCTTTGGCTGAAGGGTGTTGATACTAGTGCTTAATCACTATGAAGAGAAAACATCTAATTTTCCCAGCCTTCCACAGCATTGCAGAGCTAATATGTACTGCCCCTGAATGTGGCTGAATTCCCCCTTTTCTTATGACATCAACTCTTTAAGATGCTGCTTACTTATCTTCTGTAACACTTTTTTCATGTGTAGATTAGGATTTACTACTACTCTTCTCCACCTTCAATCAATACTTAACTTTTTTAAGGAAGGCTCCCTGGAGAAGAATGCTTTACCACTGACTTTCTTCGTTGTTTGTCTTTCTCCTGTTTCTGTGATAGGCTATGTGTATCTGCCCTAGCTGTGGATAACTTTGCAGAGGGCGTGGGAGCTGTGTATGGCATGTTTGATGGGGACCGAAATGAGGAGCTCCCTCGCCTACTCCAGTGTACCATGGCAGATGTGCTTTTGGAAGAGGTACAGCAGTCAACAAATGACACAGTTTTCATGGCTCACACCTTCTTGGTATCTCACAGGTAAGCAGGTGGGTTGAATAATTCCTAACTCGGCCCTGCTTGTGGAAAATAAATCTCACTAAGCCAGAAGGTCAGGGTCTCAATGATAAGTACAGGGGCAAGGTGAGATCTTGCTCTTTGTTCTGTGACCATTCTCTCCATCAGCATGGAATGTGGGGACGTGGGCTCTTTAAAGAGCCTGTGGAGGCATCTGTTTTCTCTGTTGAAACCGAAGGCTGCTGAGAATTTGGAAAGCCCAGAAATCACGCGCAAAAGGTTGTGTGTGTGTGTGTGCGCATTTCGGGGAAGGAAGGTGGTAATCCTTTATAAGATTCTCCAAAGTGCCAGTGACCTACAAAAGGTTAAGCACTCATCAGATTCTTGTGTTTAAAATACTTATTATTGGGGATTTACCAACTAATCTCACTGAAGTCTAAGCCACTTAAGGGCAAAAACCCTATAAACCAAACAGTTGAAAATCTCTTAGTGGCTAATAGAGCATCTTGCACATCAGGTGGGCTGCATAAAGGGTACATACGACTGAGAGGGTGTACCTTTGTATAATCAAGGTTGAAACGGAACAGCCTGGAGCCCGAGGTGGTTTTATCTGTCATTATAACACAAGGATGTTGGGAAAGGAGTCTATTTTTCAGTAATAGAATTGAGCCTAGGGACTTGGCAAAATAAAGGGTGTGGGAAAGGAAACTCAGTTTATGAAGCACTTCCCAAGAGCTGGGCACTGTACCAAGCATTTTTCATACTGTATCTTTAATTTTCAAAACAAGCCTTGGAGGTGGGTATTTTAATCAGAAAAATTTCTCGGAGCATCAGCTTGCTGAGGATCTATAGCCCATAAATGGCAGAGCTGGAATTTGAAACCAGATCTTTCTGATAGCATCTGCTCTGTACTTAGCATTGTGTACCAAGCGCTGAGGGGGATGGATGCCATGTGTATGGGAGAAATACAAGGAAAATTATGGGCCTTCCTTCAGGGAACTTACAGCCTAAGTAAGTGGTTCATAAAGTGTTGTTCTAGGACGAGCAGCCTCAGCATCACCGGAAGCTTATTGGAATGTAGATTATTGGGCCAGCCCCTTACCCACTGACTCAGAAACTCTGCGGGTGGGCCCGGAGTTGTCTTTAACAAGCCCTTCGGGTGTTTCTGATTTGCTACCGTTGGAAGGCACTGAATTAGGTCATTGTAATCTATGATCAGACAAGCAGAAGCAACAGAGAAAGCCGCACCTTGTCTCCTCTACCCCGACCCTTTTGGTAAAATTTCTCAGCTAAGAGGAGAAGGCAAGGCTGCCTTCACCATCATCACCCATATCAAGAGACTGCCTTCAGACGGAGGAGGGTGAAGCGGCTTCGCTGTCACACGGCAAAAAAACGAGGGAGTCACGGACATGAAGGACCGCTGCTTTCTTCTAAAACTAGCTGCCATGTTTTCATTTTCTTTTCTTTCTCAACAGGAAATTAGGAATGGCTGGCCAGAAGCTGGGCTCTTCTGCTCTCCTTTGTTATATCCGCCCTGACACTGCCGATCCAACAAGTAGCTTTAGCTTGACTGTGGCCAACGTTGGCACGTGCCAAGCAGTCCTGTGCCGAAGTGGGAAGCCAGTGCCCCTGTCTAAAGTCTTCAGCCTGGAACAGGACCCGGAGGAGGCTCAGAGGGTGAAGGACCAAAAGGCCATCATAACAGAGGTGAGTCTTGCTCTCCACCGGTCACGTCTGCTCCCCGAATCTAATGAATGCTGTTCTGCCTAGAACAGTGAAGGTCCATTTTCTTCCTATCGAGCCCTGTAAATTGTATCCAATCCTGAAAATAGTAATAAAAGAAAATCTAATGAGCAGCTAATGACTAGCAGAAAGAAAAAGCAAATTAATTAGAAATGAAAAATCCTTATTTGTGGTCCTTTAGACTTATATATAGCATGTAAAATAAATGTAAATGTCCTCCTTGATTAATTTTCATCTGGTTTGTTATTCCAAACAGAAGAAAAAAAAGTTTTGTAGTTTGACATCCCTGTTCTGAAATGAAAAGTTTCACAGTATTTTTCCTTTTTATATTGTATATGGCTTAGTATACTCTGGTATTGTTTTTTTTTTTTTTTTTTTTTTCACTCAGTCCCATGTAATTAATTTTTTTTTTATCTTGATCTTTTGTTAGCACTTTTATGAGTTTATCAGTTTTTCAGTAGAGTTCTGAAAATGCTTATTCATTCAGTTCAGCAGTACAGTCAGTTACCAGAAACCTGTACTTGTCAGAGTCTTTTCCATGAATTTCTTGAAGATGAAACCCTTTTATAGGAACATATTTGCAAAATCATCAGAGTACACCCAGAACTGTCTGTAAATGACAAAAGACTTAAAAATGACCACGGTTAAAGATCAGATGAAAGTTCATAATAATGCAGTTGACAAGAAAATTAGTTATTTCTGAGATATACATTTTAAAGTAATAACTAGGATTATTACTTATAACATTATACCAGAACATATAAGATTTTTAGAAATTTCATGTAATGTCTGAAACATTTATATTAACATATTTCCATACATATTTCCATACAAATACAAATATAAGATTTTTAGAAATTTCATGTAATGTCTGAAACATTTATATTAACATATTTCCATACATATTTCCATACAAATACAAATATAAGATTTTTAGAAATTTCATGTAATGTCTGAAACAATTATATTAACATATTTCCATACAAATAACCCAATGAAAGTTTAGTATTAGTTGTTTTGTTTGTTTTTTTATACTGCAGGTTCTTATTAGGCATCAATTTTATACACATCAGTGTATACATGTCAATCCCAATCGCCCAATTCAGCACACCACCATCCCCACCTCACCGCAGTTTTCCCCCCTTGGTGTCCATATGTCTATTCTCTACATCTGTGTCTCAACTTCTGCCCTGCAAACTGGCTCATCTGTCCCATTTTTCTAGGTTCCACATACATGCATTAATATACGATATTTGTTTTTCTCTTTCTGACTTACTTCACTCTGTATGACAGTCTCTAGATCCATCCACGTCTCAACAAATGACTCAATTTTGTTCCTTTTTATGGCTGAGTAATATTCCATTGTATATATGTACCACATCTTCTTTATCCATTCATCTGTAAGGGCTTGGGTGCTCTTATAGCTACTTTATTTATTTATTTATTTATTTATTTATGACTGTGTTGGGTCTTCGGTTCGTGCGAGGGTTTTCTCTAGTTGCGGCAAGCGGGGGCCACTCCTCATCGCGGTGCGGGGACCGCTCTTCATCGCGGTGCGCGGGCCTTTCACTATCGCGGCCCCTCCCGTTGCGGGGCACAGGCTCCAGACACGCAGGCTCAGTAGTTGTGGCTCACGGGCCCAGCTGCTCCGTGGCATGTGGGATCTTCCCAGACCAGGGCTCGAACCCGTGTCCCCTGCATTAGCAGGCAGATTCTCAACCGCTGCGCCACCAGGGAAGCCCTGGTATTGTTTTTTTAATAAAGAAGCATCAGTATCTCTATAACTTTTCTCCCTTTTCAGAAGTTAGCATAACGTTTTTGCTTTCAAAAAGACTTTAGCAATTGCATGTGAACATTGTTTACTGCAAAGCAGAATTTTGTTCAGATCTTTTACCCATTTTTAATTGAATTATTAGTTTCTTTATTGTTGAGTTCTTTGCGTATTTTGGATACAAGTCCTTGTCCGAAATGTTTTGCAAATATTTTCTCCCAGTCTGTGGCTTGTCTTTCATTCTTTTAACAGTGTCTTTTGCAGAGCAGAAGTTTCTAGTTTAATGAAGTCCCACTTACCAATTTTCTTCTTTCATGGGTCATGCTTTTGGTGTTGTATCTAAAAACTCATTGCCAAACCCAAAGTCACTTAGATTTTCTTCTGTGTTATCTTCTAGAAGTTTCATCTTTTACATTTAGGTCTGTGTTTTATTTTGAATTAATTTCTGTGAAAGGTGTAAGCTGCTCCGTGTCTAGGTGTTTTTTCTTTTTTGGCATGTGAATGTCCAGTTGTCACAGCACCGTGTTTTGAAATAGACTGTCCTTTCTTCACTGAATTGCCTTGGCTCCTTTGTCAAAGATCAGTCGACTATATGTGTGGGTCCACTTCTAGGCTGTCTGTTCTGTCAGAATTCTGTAATAAGGACTATAAAAGACTCCATCCAAGGAAGCACAAAACCAAAAAAAGTATCATTATAATGTGGTTGATGCTATGGAGATTCTGGAAATTTGGTCTTAGGAGAGTCTTTCAGTCAAAACAAATGAAAGATGAAAGATAACTTTTTGCTTTATTAGTCTATTACAGAATTTAGATAATGTTCAGATTTTTCTTAGGGAGTCCTAGACAAGTAGGAAACATTTTTATAACTACAGACATTTATTGTTTTCTTGTTATTTGCTAAGCATTGTACTTTCACTGTTTTGTTTAAGCTTCACAATAACCCCCATGAAAGAAGTGCTTTTATTTTCATTTTACAGGTGAGGAAAATAAGATTATAAATTTCGAGAGTTTGTGACAAATTCTGATAAATGAGGCAGGATTTTCACCCAAAGAATGACTGCAACTATGAAATTAGTATATTGAGGGCTTTAGCAGTTTTGTTTGGTTTTATCTTGAGAAGAAATCAATATGAAGCATGTGGCAGATAAACATTCCCAGCCTGCAACCAGGGTTATTCCTTTTCCTCTGAGTTTAGAATTACATCGTTCTTGGTACAACCATTACAGAGTAGGTAAATTATGCCACAGATTTCAGACTTTAGGCATTATTCGGTGCTTTAGCTATAAAAATTCTCTTAGCCATTTAGTATCTTCAGTCCCAACTCTGCCTTTAAATGAGAAGTCATATTTAGTGACCCATCTGAGTTTTGGCCCCTCCAAGAATACTAGTGATGGGGAATTGATAGTTTTGCTTATTGTTTTCCTAACAGATGTTTCTCTATTTAAGAGCATGCTGAGGCCTATACTTCATGTTAGAGCAAATATCTTTTGAGACGGAGGTGCCTTTTAACCACTTAATTTTAATTGGTTTTAACTCAGTCCTCTGAACTATTTGCAGAATAATACCCATTTGATATTTTGTCCTTTTAGAATTCTATACATTTATTTTCCGTAAGTCCACTTAAAATTACACAGATCCTAGGAAAAACCACATAACATGTCAATTCTGTTTTATTGTAGAGCCCTAAGCATCGTGATCTAGAGAGATATAAAATTCTGTGTCATTGTTGCTTGTTTCTCAGAGTCTGCATTCTGCTTGTCTCTAGGACAACAAAGTGAACGGGGTAACCTGCTGTACCCGGCTGCTGGGCTGTACATACCTCTACCCTTGGATCCTCCCCAGGCCCCACATATCTTCCACTCCACTTACCATTCAGGATGAGTTGCTGATTCTGGGAAACAAAGCATTGTGGGAACACTTGTCATACACAGAAGCAGTCAACGCAGTATGCCATGTACAAGACCCATTAGCGGCTGCCAAGAAGCTGTGCACATTAGCGCAGAGCTATGGTTGTCAGGACAATGTGGGTGCGATGGTGGTTTATTTGAACGTTGGTGAGGAAGGCTGCACTTGTGAAATGAATGGGCTCACCCTCCCAGGTCCTGTGGGATTTGCTTCAACCGCCGTCATCAAGGACCCGCCCAAGCCGACCACTCCTTCCTCCAGTAGTGGTGTCGCCTCTGAGTTCAGCAGCGAGATGTCCACTTCCGAGGTGAGCAGTGAGGTGGGATCCACTGCTTCTGACGAACATAACACTGTTGGCCTGGATGCTGGCTTGCTTTCAAGGCCAGAGAGGCGCTGCAGCCTCCACCCAACGCCCACATCAGGGGTGTTTCAGCGCCAGCCTTCTTGTGCGACTTTCTCCAGTAACCAGTCTGACAACGGCCTGGACAGTGATGACGACCAGCCCGTTGAAGGGGTCATGACAAACGGCAGCAAGGTGGAAGTAGAGGTAGATATCCACTGCTGTAGGGGGAGGCAGCTTGAGAACTCGCCCACTCTCAGGGGGAATTCTCCTACCCCGTGCCTCGAGGAACGTGCTAGAGGATTAGCTTTTGGGATCCGAAGACAGAACAGTGTGAATAGTGGCATCCTTCTGCCAGTGAGCAAAGACAAGATGGAGTTACAGAAGTCTCCCTCCACTTCCTGTCTCTACGGAAAGAAACTTTCCAACGGCTCGATTGTGCCCCTGGAAGACAGCCTGAACCTCATCGAGGTGGCCACGGAAGCACCCAGGAAGAAAACTGGCTATTTTGCTGCCCCCGCTCAGCTGGAGCCAGAGGACCAGTTTGTTGTACCTCGTGACCTCGAAGAAGAAGTGAAGGAACAAATGAAACACCACCAGGAAAGCAGGCCTGAGCCTGAGCCCAGCGAAGAGGGTCGGACCGAGCTCGCAGAGGAGTTTGACACGGCGCTGTAGTCCTCCCCTGGGGGCCACGGTGCTGGGAAGGCTGTGAGGCGTGGGGTAGGGCACCCTGCCGGGGGCACTCTGCCTCTGCATTTCTAAACCACAGATGAGAGGGGGTAGAACTCGGAGCCAGAAGTGGTGAGAGCTGTCAGGGTCTTGCTCTGGATAAGCTAGTAAACACCATCAGTGTTAAGTTTCACATTTAACCTGCATTGGGACCCCCAGGGCTACTGGGGCGCAGGCAGGCATTGCCCTGTACCAGTCCTACCACCTGCCATTAACCCTTTCTCTCCTAGGATAATTTTGAGAATTTGCCTGCCTGGGCAGGAAAGGGACTATTTCTGTGGAGGAAATAACTGAAGATTGATTCCCTTTACTGATTGCTGCTGTTGGATCTCTGTGACAGAGAAATCACCTTATATCTCAACCTGACGGGATGCAACGTGACTAGTCACATGGCTTTTCCTTCTTCTCTACGAGAATACAGCCTATCAAAATGATGTTTATTGGAAATGTAGAACCAATCAAACAGATAATTTATGTATGTGATGTAGTGAGAGCACTTTTCATTGACTGTGAACTTTTTATTTTTGAATCTGCACTCGAGCCAGTCTTCTTAGAGGCCGCCCAGCGCCTTTGTCCACAGGCAGGATGATCGTCGGGTGTTGGAGCCGGCTATGAGGGTACTAGGAAGGGCCCTGGGAAATGGATTTAACTGTTGGATGTCAGACTGTGAAAGTTCCTGAGAAACAGGGGAGTAGGACCTTCTTTTGGGGATGAAGATGGGGAAGGAGTGAGGACTAAGACTACTTCCCCCCAAATCACAAAAAGAGAATAACTCCTTGACAGATGTGACACCTGCTGGGAATCTCCCAGCAGGTCACAAGAGAGGCATTTGGGGATTGGCCTCTTTCCATAACACGTGACGGAGATGGCAGTCAGCCTCCTAGCACATAGGGCCAAGGCTGCTGCCGCTCACATCCAAGTAACCTTGAGTTATAGATGACTCTGAACAGACTGAGGCCGAACGAGCACAGATGGGTAGATGGAGCTTCTAGGTTAGGCAGGTTCCTTCTCTTACTCTAGAGCAGAGAGATGGTTTTCTAAAACATCAGGAGTGAGTTGAGGCTTCACCTCTTAATGTGTAACAGAGTCTTCTTCTGAAAATGCTTATCCGTCTCACATGGTTTCACAGTACTGGGCTCAATTTCTGAAAGACTTAATTGAGAAAATCCTAAGCTGACAGAAAACGTGTTTTACTGATTTTTTTTGCACATTCCATGTAACCCTTGCAAAATGCAGTTCCTTCCATAATTCTGTTCTGTTGCCTTTTCTATTAGAAGATTTACTTAGGAAAATTAATTCCTCTTTATTCCTGTGAAGTTTTGACATTGCTTAATGTTACCCAGTGGGGAGTGTGCTTTGAATTTTTAGAATACTTTCACAATTAAAAAGAAAATAGAGTGGAACCATTTTTGTTTCATGAGAAACAAAATGTTAAAGATAAGGTTAATCTATACATATATTTGTCGGTTTTTTTTTTGGGGGGGGCAGGGGGAAGTTTTGTTAAAGCAGTGGTAGAAAACCAGATGACCACTCCACAAATGGTTATGTATCCTCATCTTCTCAGAGGCCCCGTACCCATGTGTGTGTGTCAGTGGGGTACACTCTTGGGGGGGGGGTCCATACCAATGGCTGTCTAGTGTTCAACCCATCAACGATCTGATTTTGAGTCCCCAAATTATCAGGAACACAACTTTTCTGTGTCAAACTACTGGTTAGCTACTGCAAAATTTTAGAACTCAGGTCTTGATTTGAAGTGGGGAACATAGTGGTTCATGCAAAATTCAGGTGCTGTAAGAAAGATGGGAGTAGTAGTGTGTTGCCACCTTATTTTTTAATAGAAAAATGGGGGGGAATGAAAATGAAGGGAAAAACCCAAGATGATAGTGTCGGAAATTATTTTGGGAATATACCACTTCAATAGTATAGTCTTTTAAAAATTATCCTTAAAAAAAAGAATTATCCTTTATCTGTGAACCTTTTCTTGTCTTTGTTTCACACCCTACTAATTGGAACCGCCACAAAACCCAGTTATGAAATGACTTTACTAAAAGTAAATGTATTTACTTTTTAGTCAGAAGGACCCTAAAGTTCCAAATGTTCTTTTATGTGGTAGATTTATGTTCAGGAAATGTTAGGTTGTATGAAAACCTTTAATATAGGCTACACCAAAACTGACTACTCTTTTTTGTAACTTCCTTTGATTCATTTCCCTCTATAATTGCTCTTTGTTAAAACAGGGGATGAAAAGGCCATAGCCTATCACCAAAAATACACAGAACTCTTTGACCTATGAAGTCATTTACAGTTATTGTGTGATCTGATTAGGTTGTCAGGTGGTGAAAGCCAGTAATCTGTCTCCAGGTGAATGTAATCTACTTCCCAGGACTTCACCCAGAGGATGTGTTCCCCAGGTGGGCAGAGGCCCGTTGATCTCTAGCCCAGAGATCCCGGCCTCTGCATGATTCTCAGGTCCTTGTGCGTACTTCCCATTTAATAGAGACATTTAAGAGAATTTCTGAAAGAACATCACTCCTGCTTAATGGGAGCAGTCCAGGAGTCCCATGGAAGAAAGAAAAATACACAAGTCTTGGCAGCCATGGTATTTTTATTTTTATCCAAATGGATTGAAAATACATTTGAAAATTTGAACGCTAGTATGTCATAAATCTACCGTGCTACCATAGAGTCATTGAATTACCACTCCTCATTACAAGAGAGGGCTTTATTATACTACTGTAGAGTGTATGTGTGCAATAAGTTGATGAATTCATTTTCCTGGTGTATAGAAGAACCAACACAAGCAGCTTGGTAATCATTGGGTGCTATTTTCTAGGAGATGGAGCCGGTGAGGTTTGGCTGATCTACTGCATATCAAATGATGCCCTTCTTTCCATGTAGGCTTTCAGCAAAAGCAGGTACTTGGAAGCCACAGGCTCACCTTCTCTATCTACTCAATAATTACTAATGAAGAGACCTCCATAAGGGAGCACTTGGCTGTTAATTGATAAATGTACCAATTATTAAATAGTCTCCAAGCCATTCAGTGATGTCCTCTGCATCACTATAGAACTGTCTTGTGTCACTTTTTACTTCCCTCTGGGTGGGGACTTTCAGACTCCCCCAATCATGGAGGCAAGTTAATCTTTCTCTCCAGTTAGTGACTTTTGCCCCATAGTTGGGTAAGCACTTCCTGGGTTGAGAAAAGCAGCTACAGTAAATCCTGCTCTGTTTCCCTCATTTGATGATCATTCAATCACACATAAGCTCCTTCGAAATTTCATGCACTTCTCCCAGAAGCTATAGGGTTTTCTCTCACTGTTGCCAGTGGATGTCATCCAGACAGTGAGTTCATATCTTATGGTTTTGTGCAATCATTGTCATATTGTAGTCCTAAGACTCATTATAGTGTATTTTTGATATTTTTGAAATGTGTTAAATTTTTTAATTCAATAATATGAGCCAGAGCATGTTGCAGCAAATCTATTGTTTGTAAAAAAAAATAATAAATAACAATAACAATAATAATAAATAAAATAAAATGGAGTATCTTTTTCATGGCTTTGTTTTAAAATGGAGTACCTGTTATTTTAATAAGTACTTTATTTTAGCATGAAACTGTAATTTTCTCTAACTTGTATGTGAAATTGGTTTCTTAACCAAAAGCACCTTCAGGATTTTTCTGCTTTTTCTTGTTGTAGGGGAAGATAACAAATGAAACCACATTCCATAACACTCTATGAAGCTATGAGTTAAGGCAGGAATAAATATTTTTGATCACCGTTTAAGCTGAAATAGCAATAAAGACTTTTTACATTAAGAAATATTATATTCTGACTTGATTTATATGTTTAAAGAAATCCCAAAGACAGGAAGCATGGTCCTTATTTCCATGCAGGTTATTAGCTGACTAGAGGGAACTTAATTTGTAAATAATCTACAGCTCCTCTTAAACAAACCACAGAACTACCAGTGATACAGAGGAACTAAGTGGGTAATCTGGCCATCTTGTCTGTCCTAATGGCTTTGGTGTTAGAGTTTAAGACAGTGGTGAGTTTTGGCTCACAAAGTACGTCTAATCTAGCGAAGTCTCTAAATTGTTCCCCTCCCCTCTCCCCATTGGTTGTCTCCCATAATCTCTGGACTTCCAAGCAAGATTAGCTACCTCTCACTCCAAATAAAGGCCCAGTTGAAATCATTTTGCAGGTTTCCTCCTCATTTAGCAGAATGAAATTTTGAAAACTTGGTTCACCAACTGTTCCTTGAGTACCTCCAATGTGCTGGGCTCAATGCCATCATCTACTTTCATACCTCGGTTCCATGACACACACACCTGCCTGCAGGGTGGCAGAAGTGAACTTCTCTGGGTGTGTTCTCTCCTTCGTGTGATACTGTTTCCCTGGTACATCACACACCACAAGAGCACGTTAGTCACTCAGAACACTTTCCCGTGTGTGATTCACTGGGTCTGAGTTTTTCCTCTGCTACTTTAAAAGATTTAACTTTGGGCAAGTTCACCTCTCCAAGGGTGAGGTGTTTTTTTCTCGATTGTTAAATGGAGATAATAGTCTCTCTCTCAACAGCTGTGAGCTAAAATGAGAGGATGTCAACAAATGCTTCCTTAGCTCAGTACTGGACCCGGCACGGTGAGCACTCGATGAAATGTCAACCATTGGGGGAGCCACTTAGCCTTCTTGAACCTTCATCTCATCTGTAAAATGTGAGTAAGAAATCTTGACCTGCCAAGTGGTAGTAACTAAGGCAGGTTTTGCTAAGGCATTTTGAATGTTGCTGCAGTGATCGAGAGGAGCTGACTGGGAGCAGTACTGTAGCTGGGCCAGCGTACCACACTGGGGTCACAGTGGCCAAAGTCCTCATTTTTCCAAGCCCCAGACCCAGACATGGGCAAAGATCCACTCAGGGTATGTTTCAGGGAATAAATCCTAGGTGAGAATAGTGTGTGTTGGGAAGTTTTTTGGGGGGTTCGGGTGGGAAATGGGTTGTTTGATTTTTGCTGCTGTTAAACTTGTCTTACCACTCAGCGAAAACTCTGCGGGACTCCAACCACTGCCTCGGGCTAAGGTGCTGGAGCAGCTTTCTGTGGCACTGGGGTTTGTATTTTAAGCTAGCAGTGTAGACTTCTAGTTGTTGTTTTCCGCCAAGCTTTACTTTTTGTAAAAGTAGAATCTAGATATTTTCCCATTTCTGTTTGAGGTTTAGTTTTGATCCTTCACCTTGGATAGGTTCTATAAGAACTAGCAATAGGAAGGATTCAAGAGGAGAGAGGAAAGGTAATATATTCCAGGGAAAAGAGTCAGCAAACATGCAGGGGTAAAAATGGCCAACACACATCAGAGGAAAATGACATTGACTGAATTTTTTTAATAGCCACTTTGGCATACACTGAAACGGGCTTACGTTTGCTGATTTCTTACTAACTGTATATAGACAGTCTGAGATTTCTGTCAAAATTGCTGTTTTTAGAAATGTACTAAAAATTTGGTTTGAACTTATTAATAGTTTAATCTCGTTTATAATATGAAAATAAAACAATGTTATGAAAGAAGATGGCAACTAGAAAAACTATCCTTTATAATAAGAACATGTATATTTCTAGTTGCATCTTACATGAACGGAATATCTGAGACTAGTTGTAAAGTATAAGAACAGCTATAAAACTTTAGGTTAAAATTACTGAAAGAACTTTATTTTTGAGATTCAGTGTTAATGATCTGTTACATTATGGAAACAATTCAGAATCGTGAGAGATTACAATCGACCTTTGAAGGCCTACTCTGTAGGGCGCTGGAAGGGATGCAGAAGTAAAGAAGGCTCCAGAATGCCTGTATAGTCTAGTAAAATCAACTGCTTTATCTTTGTACTCAGCTGAATAACACGTTTAAGAAGTTTATGAATTTTATTTCTCACTATTTGGAGGCGTCATATTTCAGGAAATTATAAAATATTTCAGGAAAGTGAATTCCAATCAAATGACTTGAAACAAGAAAGCAAGGAGCTTGGAAAGGTGGCAAAAACCATTTTCTCTGAGCCCTACGCCAGGAATCCCGAGGAGGAACATGCATGCTAAAAGCACCTACCTGTCTTCAGGTTTCAGGGATCCAGCCTCTGGGACCCAAGCAGTCATGGTATACTGTCGAATGGGCAGGAGAGTTTTCCTCCAGGAGAGTGCCAGAATGTAATTACTCATTTGGAATCTAATCACACAAATGCTTTATAATCATTCCCCTGGGATCAAATACAGGGGGAAACGGCATGTTTTTCTTAGTGACTTTAGTTCGGTCAGGCAAGCTACTTGCACTGTAACACTGGGCCTGCTACCCCTGATGTGTTGTTCTCATCTTTCAGAATTTCTCTGGCTACTTAGCTAGTATTATTACCTTACCATTTGGTAAGAGAGCCAAACCATAAGCGTATATGCAAACTTCCAATGTCGCTCTTTGTAGCAAAGGTGGAGGTATTTTTTTTCTAGCTCTCAGCCAACAAAGACATTGATAGGAAAATGGGATGATCATCTAGCTTTGCATTGGTG
Source organism: Balaenoptera acutorostrata (assembly GCF_949987535.1). Classification (NCBI taxonomy): domain Eukaryota; kingdom Metazoa; phylum Chordata; class Mammalia; order Artiodactyla; family Balaenopteridae; genus Balaenoptera; species Balaenoptera acutorostrata. Next base: position 14,944,195 of record NC_080082.1, on the reverse strand, counting down.
CCAGGGGGAACATTTATAAAATCAAGTACACATGAAAACCACATTTGTGTAATGTGGTTTTTGAGAGAAACAAGGGAGCTGGGTTGACTTTTAGGTCCCAGTAGTAGATCTCAGAGTATCCCAGACCACAGGTATTCTGGTGCCTCATTATAATTGCTGTGCTGTTCTTGGCTGTCCTTGTACCGCTTCTGTTCTCGGTAGCTCCGCAGGGCCAGCACCACGCTGGCACCATACATCACCACCAGCAGACAAGCAAAGGTGGCTGCCGCTCCATCAGTGCCTGCCAGCTGGCAGTTCATCCAGGTGAGACCCCTGCGGGCATAGGCCCTCTCCCTTGTCCTGCAGGTGTCTGTGGCATTGATCCGCAAGGCCGCGTGGAGGTAAATGCCGATGCCTACGCAGTAGCCCAATGCCGCGAGGAGGCTGAAGGCGGCCTCCAAGAGGAGCCACTTCCCCGGCAGTCTGTTCAGACTCTTGGCTCCTTGGAGTAAAACACTCAAGGTGAGGACACCCAGCCCCAGAGAAACAGCCACGCCGCTGTATATCAGGGGCGCCCGGAGGATCGTGTACTGCTGGTCCAGCTGCCGAACCTGCTCCAGCTCAGTGCCCTCAAACGGTGAGTAATAGTTGTTCCCAAAGCCACCGCCGCTGGCAAAGCTGGCAGTGAATCCAGCAAGGACAAAGTAGGAGGCCACGATACACATGAGAACCATCCCATTCAATATCACCTCCACTATCTGTACCACACCTAGGAGGAGAGAGATTGGGAATTTAACACTGACGTCACTCACCCAGGAAAGCTCTCTAGGTCAGGCAAGAGAAATACCACCTGATTGTGAGGACATGGTCAGACGCAACATTAACATCCTTGGTTTTTGTTTTTTAATACTCATGTTTGAAAATCAAAATGCCACTGTGGAAAAAATTTGGGCCGTTACTTTAAAAACTATACATACACTTACCATGTGACCTTGCAACTGTACCCCTGAGCATTCATCCTAAAGAAAGGAAAACTTCGGTCTACACAAAAACATGTACACAGATGTCACAGTAAACCCTAATGCCCTCCAACAGGCAAATGGTTCAACAATCTGGTACAGCCATCCCCAGGGGAAACTCTACTCAGCAATGAAAAGGAATGAGCAGCTGATACTCGGAACAACTCGGATGGATCTCAAGGGATTCATGACGAGTGAAAAAAGCCAGTCTCAAAAGGTTACATACTGTATGATTCCATTTACATAACAGTCTCAAAATGAGAACAGATTAGTGGTTGTCAGGGAGGAGTGGGATTGGGGGAGCGGGAGGGGGATGGGTGTGACTCTAAGGCGGGAGCACTAGGGATGTTCCAATGATGGAACGGTTCTGTAGCTGATTGTGGCAGTGGTCACACGAATCTATGCAGGTGATAAAACCGCACAGACCTACACTCACACAGACATGAGTGCATGTAACACTGGTAAAATCTAACTCAGCTCTGGAGAGTGTCAATTTCCTGGTTGTGATTTTGTACTGTAGTCACCACTGGGGAAAACCGGGTTAAGGATACACAGGATCTCTGTTCTATATTAGCAATTTTTTGTGAATCTATAATTATTTCAAATTTTAAAGTTTAAAAAAATCAAAATGACATAAAAGGGCATAAACTGAGAAAAATCACCCACGTCCCTGTCCACCCTGTTTTCCCCCAACCACTTTCATTATTTTCTAATACAACTTTCCAGTGTTCGTTTATGCAAGTAAAAGCACTCAACTCCGAATTTCATCCCCCGTTTCCCTGCTTGTGTCACAGGGAGGATACCACACCCACTGCTCTGCACTGTGCTTTACTCTTCCTGGAGATGTCTTCAGATCAGCTCCTACCGTGTCCACATGCTCTGTTACGTGGCCTCCAACCCCGCTGTGTGGGCGGACCAGTCTATTCAGCCAGGATCCTACTGCTGGATACTTGGCCTGTTCACTTGGGGGGTCAAGTTCCTTACAAGTTTAAGGAACCCACAAATGCCACAAGGCAGCGGAAGCCAACAGGTGAATGGAGATGAATGTCGACTTGTCCAAAGTCACCTTTCATTTGTCACTGACAGGGGCCCCAGCCTCTCATTAGGCGTCTTCCTGGGAGAAGGTCTCCTGTTGTTCTCTCAGGGCTCAGAGATGAGAATGAAGAGAAAAGCATATGAACCTAGAGTGGGAATGCCAGGCTCACATCCCCGCTCTTTACTGCCTTGTGACCGTGCCCAAGTCACTGACTAAGCCTCAGACACTTCATCTGACAAATGAAGGTAATGCCTCCCTGTCTTATCCCACAGGGCTGGGATGAGGCCCAAATGAAAGCAAGTATGTGAAAATACCTGGAAAATTATAAAATGTTATACAAGTGGACGGTGATGCTACCCAGTAACATATATAAAATGGAAGGAGAGGGGACTTCCCTGGTGGCGCAGTGGTCAAGAATCCACCTGCCAATGCAGGGGACACGGGTTCGATCCCTGGTCCAGGAAGATCCCACATGCCGCAGAGTAACTAAGCCTGTGAGCCACAACTCCTGAGCCTGCGCTCTAGAGCCTGCATGCCACAACTACTGAGCCTGCGTGCCACAACTACTGAGCCCACGTGCTGCAACTAATGAAGCCCGGGCGCCTAGAGCTCGTGCTCCGCAACAAGAGTAGCCATCACAATAAGAAGCCCAGGAACTGAAATGAAGAGTAGCCCCCGCTCGCCGCAACTAGAGAAAGCCCGTGCGCAGCAATGAAGACCCAATGCAGCCAAAAAAAAAAAAAAAAAAATGAAGGATTAATAAGAGATTTAAGAAGAAAAGGGACAGGGACTTCCTTGGTGGTCCAGTGGGGAAAACTCCATGCTCGCAATGCAGGGGGCCTGGCGTTCAATCCCTGGTTGGGGAACTAGATCCCGCATGCCGCAATTAAGACCCGGTGCAGCCAAAATAAATAAATAAATATTAAAAAAAAAAAAAAAGAAAAGGGACAAATTTATGAAAAGCATGGTTTCCCAGAAGTCAGGTAAACCCTCTAATACACAAGGGGGTACCACAACGTTTATAAACTGGGCAGCTAAAGACCAGTATGTCTAATGTACTTAGGCAACAGCTACTGGGCTTGCTGATTCCATCTCCTGCTGGGCCCACACAAATTCCTAGGAGGTCCACGGAACGCCACAGTTAAGGGTTCTGACAGTTGAGAAGCTACATTCCTCTAATTTTTTTTTTTTTTTTAAAGATTTATTTATTTACTTTCATCTTTGGCTGCGTTGGGTCTTTGTTGCCGCGCGCGGGCTTTTCTCCAGTTGCGGCGAGCGGGCGCTACTCTTCGTTGAAGTGCGCGGGCCTCTCATTGGGTGGCCTCTCTTGCTGCAGAGCACGGGCTCTAGGCGCGCGGGCTTCAGGAGTTGTGGCACACGGGCTGAGCCGCTCCTTGGCACGCGGAATCTTCCCGGGCCAGGGCTCGAACCCGTGTCCCCTGCATTGGCAGGTGGATTCCCAACCACTGCGCCACCCCGAACCTACATTCCTCTAATTTAAATCTGAAAATAACATCAGACCAGAACTGCCCACTCTCCTCCCAGGCACCATAAGCTACTGGCTACTCTCTCCTTACAAGCAGGGCAAATTAATTGACCCAGACATCATTCTAATTCACTGGGAGTAGCTATCTACCCCACCCAACACCTTTCTCTGCCTTGGTTTTCCTTCTGCATGCAGTTAATCTCTCACCCCCTGAAGGGAAGCAGGGATACTGTGCTACTACAAGACGTGGGCAACCTGAATGTTTCCTTCTGGGACAAGATTCTGCCAAAACAGCAGCGGCATAATCCACGCAGCACATATCTGCCGGGCTGAAATGTAATATATCTATTGCTAGACCTTGTCAACCACTCCACTGACTGCAACAGTCAAGAGGAATAATGGTCTGTTGTTGGGGCCAATGATGAAGAAATACGGCCACTGGATATTATCAGAGCACCAGCCAGGCCTGACCTGGCTTTGTTGAAAACATCGAACAGGTTCAAGTATTTCCAAGCATGCTGTTAGTGCAGAAAGATTCACAGACATCAGGAGAAAAGAAAAGAGTGGCCTACTAGAGCTAGCAGTTTATCCCTATGGAGGGATAAACTGTAGAGGGAAGTGGAAACTGAAACAGACAGGAGATTTTTATTGTAAAATAGCATCTTTTTGGGTGAGGCTGCTTTTGTGGCTGATCATTTAATACTCTGCTTAACTAAACATCTACTATCTGCCTTTTCACTGTAAATGTGAAAAAACTGAGGAAAGCAAATCAAATTAAAACTTTTTTTCTAAAATAAGACTAAGACATGTGCAGTCAAGTCTTACATAAAATGAAAAAAATTTTTAAAATTTCCTCTCCAGAAGCAAATACTGTTAATACATTCTTATATATTCTTCAAGAAGTTTTCTAATCATATACAAGCAACTATATATATTTCCTTTCGTAAACCCAAATGGAACTCACCTTTTAAATGTGACAAGAAAATAATATTATAAACGTATTGTAAAGAGAACCATCACCTCCAAATTAAAATTTTTCTTTGGATTTTTATTGCAGTCACATAAAGCAAAGAACATATTCACTTGTACCAAGAATATATTATAATGGGCCATAAGTCCTAATTTAACATGCAGTAAGAACCCATGAAGTTGTCTGGCCAAAAGTAGCATACTTCTCCTGGGAAAGATTTTACTTTCTTTAATTTTGGATGGATCCTGAATTCCAGATGTCGGGTTGAATTCGTCGTACAATGGTACATTTACAAGAGGTACAAAACACTTATTGAGCTTTCAAGGCCATTGTAAGGGGCTTGTTAGAATACCTCCTTTGCAACCCAGTGAATTAATCTGATTCCTCTTTCCTCAGCCCACGTCTCCCTCCAGCTTCTATCTTACAGCAGCAGTTTCCCAGGCATTCCCAACCCCTGCCATCCAGAGCATTAAGGAAGTGAAGGGCCTAGAGTTCAGTGAGGAAAAACTTCGAGGCTAATCTGCTTAAGACAGCTGTGTTTAGAGAACTTCAGGCTGAAATGTTTTTTCATGTCTGTGTGGCTCTTCATGAGCTTTGAGGATAAGGTTCTTCAAATTCACTTGGTTATCATCTCCCTTTATTCACTCAAGAAGTGCATTTTGCTGCCGCATATGCCTTTTCCTTGTGGGTCCTGGGCTCTAGTTTTGGTTGTTTTTAGTTGTTGTTCTGTTTTTGCTTTTTAAAGTAATTTTGGTTAGTCCCTCACCAACAGAGGGCTCCAGGACCAGGGTTTATGACATCAGGCAGTGCTGCCGCATGTACCCTGGAGCTAGGCCCAGCAAACTGAAACTGGTCTGTTACTTTCCAAGGGCTGGCAGGTTCTACAGCAAAATATTCCACGAAAGACAGTGGTTCAGAGTAACTTCCATCACTCAAGTTTTTCGGAACGTTTTAAAAAGCCTAAAACTCCAGAATTTCCGCAGGCTTCTCTTTCAGCTTCCTAACCTTTCGGTAACCCCTGATGGCCAGCACGGCCCCCACGGCAAAGACCCCAATGCCCAGGGCGGCAAAGATTCCAGCACCTATGTCTCCCCCATGGAAACTGCAGCTGAAGCCACTGTATCCTTTCCTCTGGTACAGCGCCTCCCTCTCCTTACACACGGGAGAGGCGTAGGCAGCCGAGAGGTTGTGGAAGTAGAAGTACAAGGCTGGGATGTAGGCCCCGGCAATGAGCACGTCCAACAAGCCTTCAATCACCAGCCATAGGGGGCAATGCCACGGGACCCGCAGGACGCCCATGGCGATGAGGAGGCAGCAGAAGGCCATGAGGGCTCCGCTGCAGGCCATTGCCACGGTGACCATGGGCAGCTTTAGCTGGTAGAACTGGACGTCCAGCTGCTGCGCTTTCTCCCCGTCAGCACCATCGAAACCACTGTAAGCCCCTCCGTACTGGTAGTAGTAAATGCCCCCCAGGCTGGTGATGCCCGTGTAGCCCCCTGTGGAACTGTAAGACACAGAGCTGCAGGCCAGGATCAGCAAGTTCAGGAGAACCTCCAGCATTTGGCAGCAGGCTGCAAAAGAAGGGCGTGTTACCATTTTGAGAGAAGCTACTTTGCACTTGGAGACTTCCACCTTGAGGCTTATCTTCCCGGTGGCAGCTCACACCACAGCCAGCTCTTTATTCTGCCCCCTGGAAGGCCTGAGCAGCCAAAGCTGCATGATTAGCATTAGATGGTAGCAAGGAACTGTGGTCTCCAGAAGTGATGTCAGAGGTACTGTGGACTGAAAAGGGTAACTCTCAGAAGAGCAAAGCAGCCTGCCCCAGGTGGGCTGCAGGACGATGGGGGCAGAAATCAGGCCAGTGAGCAGAAAGAAAGGTGTCCTTTATGGAAGGCAAGAACATTCTCTGCCCTAGCCCTTCCCTGCCAAAAAGACTGAAAAATAGTTATATCCTCTTTAGATATGTTTTGTGGCCATCTTCAGTTTGAAAGAGGAAACTTCTCCAAATTTGAAGGAGCTTATATCATAGTGCTTAAAAAATATAATGACGTTAGAAAAACATGGAAGTTATCCATCAGAATGTTAACCGTGGTTCACATGTATTAGGGATAGGAAAGGTTAAGTTAATTAAACCTATAAGGCTTACTGAATTAGAGAAACATAACTGGTTTTACTGTTCTTAGACTTTAATTCAATAAGTATGTTTTAAAGTTTAATTTTGTTTTCTTTTAGTTTCCCTAAAGAGCAAATCTGGGCTGTGATATTTTCCCAGGGCTGGATTTTTTCAGGACTCTTGGCTGCTTTACCTTGGACGATGAAAGAGCCCCAGATCTTCCACCAAAGCTGGCTGCTTTCCTTAAAGTCAGCTTTACTGTTATATAACTTATACACAACAAAATGACCTGCATTAAGCAAACAGCTTAGTAAGTTTTGACAACTGTGTATGCCATGTAATCATAATCAAGATATAGACTGTTTTCATCCCCCCAGAAAGTTCCCTAGTCACCCCTTGTGGTCAACCCCTCACCTTCCTCCTCAGGCCACCACTGATCTACTCTCTGCCATTAGGAACTAGGTTTGTCTTTCTCGAATTTCATGCAAATCATACAGTTAATGTACTCTTCTGTGTGTTGCTTCTTTTTTTCAGCATAATATAAAGCTGGGTGCTTCTGAGCTGGGAGTTGTACGTGCTGACATAGGCTCAGTCCCATAAACACTGAGTTAGGGTATTAAATAAGCATATAAAAGGGGGACGGAGAATGCAAGTTTGGGGGGCAAAACTCCCACAACTGTCCCTCTGAACCTTTTCAGTGTGGTCACAAGTCAATGCCACTGGCAGTGAGAAGCCATCTCAAAACCTAAACCTCCAGGCTCTGAGTGAGAGACAGCACCACTGACTATAGCGATTACAACGTTTGGAGAGAGAATGAAATTAAATTTTTTAAGGATGGTTTGCAAGTAAGGCAAACATCAAGCCCTTGCATCAAGCTGAATGCAAACATCACCCTTTCTTTTTTTCTTCTTCTTCACAATTTCCTTGTTACACTGGCCTAGCTCTCCTTTTACGATCTTCTCCATCATGATTTGAGCACCAAAGGTCTAAAGGAAGAGGAAAAGGACAAAAGGGAAAGGGGAAGCTGCTCCAAATGCAAATCGGAAGGAGCCAGGAGGGGAGCAGGCCCTGTACCTTCTCCCCAGGGAACTTGTAATTCCTCACCAGTCCCTCCAAATAATAAACCTATAACACAACCTATAAATGACAAGATTCCTAGTGATCTGATATGCACATGTGACGTCTGTACTTGCTGTTTATCTGATCTTTATCCTCAGCCTTTAAAGACTTTAGTAGCTGAGGAGTCTTGCCGGTAACCGTGAATTCGGGGCTTATCTCTTTTTGTCAGTGTTCCACTGAACTTCCTAAGGGTGACTCAGCCCAAACTGCAGGATCTCCCTAGAAAGTTAGAGAGAGCCACAGCTGCCTCCCATTTTTGCCAGTTTGCTGGAGGAGGACATGATTTCTCCGATGAGGAAAAGAAATCACAAAAGATCTACTCTAAGACGAGGCTGAAAATCTTCAGGTGACCTTTACCCAGGTGTGAATTTCCTGTTTGAGACAAGTTCCCAGTGTTTAATGGCTGTTGCTCTCAACACAACACAGCATTGTGTATTTATATGGGTCCCTGCGTGTCCAGAGATCTTTATAAGCCCTCATTTGTTAGCTTCTGACTGCTGAACTATCCTTTCACTATCTTGACTCAGAAACCCAACATCTAGGCCCAACCAAATAGCCAGAAGCAATTCAAGCTAAATCAGGGGCCTCAAGCTCTGCCCTCTCCTCTTGGTAAATCAATTGCTGAAGAAGAATACCTCTAGAGAGAAACCTGTTAAAGAGCCTCTGGCTTATTCCTATTATTTATATCATCAAGAAAAGAAGGTCAAGCACGTAAACCATTTCAGGCCTTAGAGTCAGGCTCTAACTTTCAATTCCAGCTCTTCCACTTAACTGCTGTGTGACTTTGTATAACTTACTGTACCTCTCTGAGCCTCAGGAGTTGTTGAGAGAATTAAAAGCAACGGGGTGTGCCAACATACATAAACTAGAGCGAGGATTCTTGTACCTGGACTGCCTAGAGCTCTTCAATGAAAGTTCTACATAATCCCATAATAACGTATCTCATTGTAATCATTCTAAGAGATATCTTCAGTGGCTTCCCTGGTGGCACAGTGGTTAAGAATCCGCCTGCCAATGCAGGGGACACGGATTCGAGCCCTGGTCCAGTAAGATCCCACATGCCACAGGGCAACTAAGCCCGTGTGCCACAACTACTGAGCCTATGCTCTAGAGCCCGCAAACCACAACTCCTGAGCCCATGTGCCACAACTACTGAAGCCTGTGCACCTAAAGCCTGTGCTCCACAAGAGAAGCTACCGCAATGAGAAGCCCTCGCACCACAGTGAAGAGTAGCCCCCGCTCGCCACAACTAGAGAAAGCCCGCGCGCAGCAATGAAGACCCAATGCAGCCAAAAATAAATAAATTAAAAAAAAAAGAGAGACATTTTCAGGTATAAGTTCCATGATTTCTCCCCCTTAGGCCAAGAAGTTTTCCCCTCTTAGTCATAGGTAGCCGAGGAAAATTTCTTACCAAATCATGTGAGCCATAGGGTAAGATTTTCTTCACCCTGACAAACCAGATTTTCTTCATTGTTGGCAAGGCCAGGCCTGGTGCTAGGATGGGAACTCTGGGAAGCCACATTTGGAGCTGACACATGATATTATTTAAGTGTTCTTCATACTGTGGATTCTAATAAGTGTGGTTTTTTTGTTTTTGTTTGTTTTCAGTGAAACAGAAGTTACTGCCCTTCGTAGGTGATGGCGTATTGTTTCATGACGTGTGTGTGCACATGCGCGCACTTGTGAACTTGTTCTTAATGTGAAACGTATTTCTTACTGTGGGTCTCAGTCAACAACATTTAAAAGCCATGATGGCAGGTTTAGGCATCGGATCTCCTGTCCTGAGGCATGAGCTCAACCTGGCTGCCATCTCCGGTGATCTCTCTTTAACTCGGCCCGCCTTGCCAGAGGGGCCCCCCTCTGACAGCCGGCAACTCAGAGCTGGCTCTGAAAACTGCAGGCACGACTGCCTCACCACACCCAGGCCCGTCCGAGGAGAAACACGGGAAACCTAGCTGCCCATTTCAGATGTTCCTACCCTTCTTTAGAAAGTGTGAACTTCACGCAGGTATGAAAACGAAAATACGAGGAAACCAAAAGGGAAGTCAGCTTGAATTTTTGCGCCATCATCTCGGACCCCATCCAGAACCACCAGCAACGGTAAGTAATTGGTCAAACTGCCTTCAAAATGGCTCACCTCTCCCGGTGCACAGGTATCTGCACTTGTGGCATTCCAGGAGCCCTTCAGCCTCTGACTGGTAATATTCCACTTCCTCGAGTCCAGGCCTGGGGGTCGAAAGCGGATATCTCCCTGAAGCGGGCTCGCTATAACCAAACACATGTGTGGCCATTAGCGGGCTTCAAATTCAATAGCTTGTTCAGCATTAGAACTCTGGACACCTCACGCGGGGCTCAGATATTAAAGAATGCACAGAACAGAAAATCTGCCACAGATTTCATACTCCAGAGAATTTTCTGGTTTAGTGGCTATACAAGGCATCCAAACACTTGGCCCAGTTCTGCTAATTAAGCACGTCACTTATCTCAGTAATTCTGAGCCCCGCCTCCCATGCTGGCTTGGCCTGTGGGGGAGGGTGTGTGTGTGTTGCGGGGAGGGTATCTAACAGGTAGCCGGGAGCCACCTGGGGGAGCTTTTCAGTTCAGTGAGGACCAGGCCCTCTTCAAAACTAGTTTGCATTCACAAGACTGATGCCCAGGCTGGCAATCTCTTCCTTCCCTTGTTACTTTGGAAAGAGTTGAACCCGCAGTCATTCTCTAGGCTATGGGTGGTACAGACAACTCTGGACATCTTCACATCTCTCCCTCTTCCTCTGCCAGCCCTGGAATATTCTGTTCCTTCTCCTCACCACCCCCTCCCTTCCCTATCACTTTATCCAGCACATCCTGGGCTTTGTCCAAGATTCAGTGGTGAATGGTGGGGGCTGCATTCTGCTAGCTGGGCTCCAGGGATCCTTCTAGAACATAGATCTCACCATGTATTTTTTGGGTTTGAAATCTATAAAGTCCAAACTTTAAGCACAGCAAGGGAGGGCCCGTGCTCACCTCTCTCCACTCACAACCTCATGTTCACAGACACAGCCATAGTGAACTGCCCCTCTCCCCGCCCCAAAAGATGACTCACATTCCCATGCCTCTAGGTCACCGTGGAAACTACTTCTCTGCTTGAGACAGCCTCTTGCTCCTTCTCCAGAACTCAGCTTTGAGGCTATCTCCTCCAGGAAACATTCCAGAGCCCAATCAGGGCCCCAGTTCTGTTCTCTTTGTGTCTGTCCCCTGCTGGAGTCGCACGTTTCACAGGTGCTGCAAATTGGCCTGTTTACTTGTCAGTGTCCTGTGGACACCGTGAGTAGATCCCTGTAGTCCCTGGCCCTACCTCCCATCCATTAAATACAGGCTTGTTATGTGGAGGAGAGACAGAAATAAATTGCTCTTGGTTTTAAACCACCAACTGTGAGCAAAAGAAGCAAAAGTATTCCCTTCACTAGCTTTGGGGCTTGGCGGGGGTGGGGACGGGGGACCAGGACACCAGTTTAGAAGGAAACCTAAACACGAAGCTCTGGATTCTCCCAGGCCTGGCAGTTGCAATGCAGTGTGGCTTTAGGCAGGGAGACAGTAGCCAGTGCCTGTGACTGTAACTGGGTACACCCTTTGTCACAGTTTGGTTAGTTAGTTCTAGATAATGTAACATAAACTCAGGATAATAGCTTTCCCGCTGTGTGGACACAACCAGAAGAGAGACTGGGCTTAAGCCTCCAAGTTCCATAGCAGAGAGGAGCCTGGACTCCTCCTAGGGACGAGGGCAAAAACCAGAAGGCAGTCATCACTCCAGTACCTGCCTGTCTCCTTCTTGGCCTGGCATCTAATCTGGGCATTCAGTAATATTTGTGGAGTTGGATGGAATGTGCAATGGAAAAAAGGCCACTTCCCTAGAGGGAGTGGGGTCTAGGACCACCGCCTCTCTTTCCTTCCATCCTTACCCTCTCCCAGTTCACAGTCTTCCAGAACATCATGATGCTTTCACCCCACAGGCCTTATGGGAACTCTGTTCTACAAGGTAGTGATGGCAAAGTTTGTTCATTCAGGAGGGTGGGGTCTGAAACAATCATGGGATTTGAATGAGGCTGCCCAGAAAGACCTCACTGACAAAGGGGGGAAAAAATCTCTGCCCTTTTGTGCAGAGTTTTAGGTACATTCAGTTCTTTGGCTAAAAGTGTATCTTCTCCCAGCTGTCTGGTTTTGAAATGCATATACCCCTGGAAGGGATTACACATTAAACTATTAGCTTTTCATTGGTCTTTTATAGGCCTGGGCCTCCAGGGAACGGGACTTTGGGGAGGGCTGGTTTTGGGGCACAGGACAAGGGTCTGAAGCCCCAAGGGGCAGTCCTGTGACCACATGGGTGGGGGTCAGGGAGGGGCCTCAGGTTAACCCAACCCACACAATCTCCTTCCCACCCCTTCCCTTTCTAGTCCTGAAGTCCTCTCTTCCTCTTTACCTGGTCCCCGGTCCTGCCACTGCTAAAGGGGGGCTGGGGGACAGGGGGTGGAGGGGGGAGGGAGGTGGGGGGTAGGTCTCTGCGTTGTTCATCAGGTTCAGGTCAAGGAGGGTGTGTGTGGGGGGCGGGCCGCTGTAAGGTCTTCCTTCACTCCGAGGTCACCTCTAAGAGCTCAAAAGGGAAGAATGGCATTTCCTTTAAACCAGCTTCCCAGGACAAGTAGCCGGGACAGCAGAACCGCGCAGACTGGCCTCAGACCCAGGCTTCCTCCGGGGCGAGGTAGAGAGCCCTCGCTGCCCCACCTCACCTTTCTGGTCCTCGGCGTCCGAGGCCCTCCTTCCGCAGGGGCGGTGGATCCGGGGTTTCCCAAGGCGCGGGCCAGGGGGGCGGGGCCGCGTCCCAGGTCGGCCGCCGGGGTCCGTCTCGCGTCCGACTCTGGCGGGATTGTTCCCAAACTCTTTGTTCACCGCTACGATGGTCCCCGGCTCTGTGTCTGTCCTGGCGGGGTTCCCGGTCCCTCCCCCTGTCCCGGTCCCTCCCCCTGTCCCGGTCCCCGTCCCTCCGCCCGCCCCCGTTTCTCTCCCTGCGCCGGTCCCCGGCTCTGTCCCGCTGTCTCTCGGGGTGGCGGTCTCGGTCCGGGCGGGGGTGCCGGTCTGGGTCCCGCTCTCTCGGCCGGGCCCGGGACTCGCGATTCCCCGACGTATGTTCCATGGCTCTGTTCCGCGTCCCCGCCCCGGAGCGACCCGAGGGCAACAATCCACAAGTTTCCCCGGCAGGTGGCCAAGCCCGGGGGCGGGGCAGGGCGGGGCGGGGTGGGGCGGGACGCTCACCTGCGCGCACGCGCACTAACCCCGCTGCGGGCCCGGAGAGCGTTCACTTGAGCGCGCGCGCCGGCCGGGGACGCCGCTGAGCGCGGCCCGGAGTCTGGGCGCGCGTGCGCCTGGATGGGGCGCGAGCTTGGAGGGTCTTGCTGCCTCACACAGAGGAGGGGACTACCGCCCTCCCGCCGTGCCCGTCGGCCCTGAAGTATCCGCTTCGCGACCCCTCAAGATGGGCTGCCGAGGGAACTGTGCTCTCAACTTAGCACCTTGGGTATGCTTCCCCAGAGTGTTCAACCATCCGCTCTCTCACCCGTCCGTCCACTCAGCCCCCCAGCCGGCCCCCCAGCCACTGTCCTTCTCTTCCTCCCTTTCCTGCTATCCTTACAACAACTGTGTTGTAGGGGACTTGAGGCCAGTTCATCCAAGAGTCCTGGACTCATAAATTTTTTTTAAAAATGATGAACCACACGGAATTGGCAGCTTTTTCTTTTACCAAGGAAGGATATTTAAAAACATACAAAATTGCCGTCTATTAATGAATTCTTTCAACGAATATGTGTGAGCCCCTAGCCTAGCAGGCGCGGGAGATCCAGCAATGAACTCTCCTTGTACGGTGCGTCCATTCTACCGTGAGTGGAAAAGGAGAACTGGCAAGAAACAGAGAAGACAATTTGACGTCTAAATTTTGACGGAGCAGGTTTCTTTATATAGATCTGGGAAGGGGACATTTGAGTTGAGTCCTAGAAGAGAAGGAGGCAGCCTTGAGGAGAGCTGAGAGAATGTTCCAGAAAGAGAGAAAGCCTGACTTATGCAGAGAGCTGTACAAGAAGGTCACTGCAATCAACTATGCTCCAATAAAAAATTTTTTAATGTAAAAAAAAGAGAAGGTCACTGCGAGAGGAGTGAGGGGGCATGAGATGAGGCTGAGAAGTGGAGCAGGAGATGGTGTAGGGTCTTCATGGTGAAGAATCTTCATTTTCAAGGAGCAACGGGGAAATGTTGAAGTGTTTTGAAACACTGAGTGGCTTGCTCTGATTTACGTTTTTTTGAAAATAAAGATTACTCTGGCTTCTGGGAGGAAGATGGACTGCGTGGGCCTGAGAGCACAGTCAAGAGATGAGTTAGGAAGCTACTGAAGAAATCCAGGTGAGGGGTGATGGTGGCTGAGTTGATGGTGAGAAGTGGACAGATCTGGGTTGTAGTTTGGAGGAATAACTTAAAGGTTGGGTGGATGGAGGTACCACTTACTGAGATGGGAAGACTGGAGAGAACCAGGTTTGGGGAAACTTGGAGAGTTCCATTTTGGATGTGTTGAAACCACACGACTCGTCCCACGACTTAACGAAGCTCAGGTTCTTTGTCTCGGCACAGAAGGAATTCAGCGAGAGGCAAAGTGATAGGTAAGATGTAGATTTGTTAATATAGGATGCTTGTGAAGGATACAGGCGAGCAGGCAAGAGGGCTCTGCCTCGAGAACTAAGTGGGCTACATATTTATAATCAAAGCACAAGTAGGGAGGGAGAGAAGACTACCTTCTTCCTCATCCTTTGTAAAGATGTTGCAGGAAAATGGGAGAGGATGGTCATGTCCCAGGTCTCAGGCGAGTTCCTGGGACAGGCCACCAGGTAAGGATCCTTGGCTTCGTGCAGGAAAGTAAAGTGAAAGCAGGTTTATTCCATAGGCAGAATGTAGTCCATCTCAGAAGGAGAGAGCAGCCCCGAAGTATGGGGCGGTTAGTTTTTATGGGCTGGGTAATTCCACAGGCTAAGGAGTGAGAGGATTATTTGAACTATTTGGGGGGAAGAGGTGGGGATTTCCAGGAATTGGGCCGCTGTCCACTTTTTGGCCTTTTACGGTTGGTCTCAGAACTGTCCTGGCGCCTGGGGGTGTGTCATTTAGCATATGCTAACGTGTTACAGTAAGCATATAATGAGGCTCAAGGTCTACTGGAAGTCGAATCTTCTGCCATCTTGGGCCCAGTAGGGTCTAACTAGTTTTTGTCGTAACCTCAACAGCTATGTCATTCTTTTAAGGAGAGACGGAGTTAGAATAGAGCCTCAGGGAAAAACTAACATTTAGAGCTAAAAAGCAAGAGGATTAAGAAGTGAGGAGTGAGGTAGGAGGAAACCCAGGAGGGTGGGGTCACCAGGCCTGTCTGCTCAGACACCAACCCCCATCCCACAGAAGCACTCCTGTGAGCTCCACCAGACTTTCTTCCCAGACTGGAGAAGATGGGGCCAAATCCTGGGACCTTCTACAAATATTTATTTGCACAAAACCCTGTCTGAACCCGGGACAGCTATGGCTAGAGAAGAGTTCTGTGAACAAGCAGACGCAGGATGGTTTGTGAAGTGGCAAGCTCCTTTCTCTCTCAGACCTTCCCTCTGGGCCTCTGGAACCTTCTTTTTGAGTAAACAAACCCCCATACCAGCTTACCTTTTTGTTTCATTTGTTTTTGTTTTATTTTGTATCTTTACCTTGATAAACATTGTTATTTCGCCACATTCGTTCTATCTTTCTCTATATAGCTGTAAACTTTTTTTGATGAAACATTGGAGTGTAAGTTCCAGACACATGACTCTCCCCACTAAATACTTACTTACTCAACTTGAATTTGTCTGATCATTTCCTTATGATTAAATTCTAGTTTAACACTTTTGGCAGGAATGTTAAGATAGGTGATGTTATATCCTTCTTTGTATGTTCTATCAGGAGGCACAGATGTCAGTTTGTCCCATTATTGGTGATGTTACATTTGATCACTTGGATAAGGTGATGTCCATCAGATTCTCCATTTTAAAGGAAACCCCTTCCATTTGTATTTAATAACTTTGAGACTATATGTTCCTTCTTAACCTTTCTTGCCTGAATGAATTATTACAGTGGTGGTTGCAGAGTTGTAGTTTCTAACTCTATCAGTCTTTCTATATTTATTGATTTATTGGCATTCTTCTATAATGAAGAACTTTCCCTTCCATCTATTGTGATCATCCTGCAGAAGCAGTTTGTACACCCGACCCCCAATTTGGTTCCAATGTCAAGACTGATGATGTCAAAAATGCACCAATGGGGTATGTTTGTTGCTGACATAATGAGGCTTTCTGGTGAGAGCAGAACAGTTTCCCAGGTTGGTTTGAAAATGGCTTGAGAAAGCAGGAAGAGGTGACTAGCTTTGGGGTTTTATTGTAATTTGGGAATAGGACTGGGGTGAAGGTTCTTATGTGTGGAGTAGAACTTGCATGGTGTGAACTTCCTGCCGTTGTCAAGGGCGTACCTGGGCTTTCTTATCAGCTTGCTCAGATGTGGGACAGAAGGGGAAGGGGAGTGATGGGGCTTGAAAGATGTCAGCAGTCAGATGTCAAAAACAGAGTCAGACTATTATATTAACTTGATAGACTTATTAATTTTTCCCTAATAATGTGTTATAATCTATTAATTTTTTGATACTTAAAATTTCCCAAATTTGGCCAGTGGGAGTCCCTTCCAGCTGCCTCTGGGATGCTTTTGACACCAGGAGAAACATGCTGATATGCTCATCAGTCTTTGTGGTTTCATCTTGTGCCTCGTGGCCTGACCTGCCTCTTTCCTGAAGATCTCACTTCCCTTGATGCTCCCTCATTTGGAGAATGCTCGCTCCTGAGCCCCACACAGGAATGTTCTGTTAACTTCCATGTTCAGAGTATCCCCTGTTCCTTTGAGGCTTGTCAGAGCTAGGTTATAAGATGGGCTGGATGAGCCAGTGACCCAACATAACAGTATCTTAAGCACGATAGAAAGTTATTTCTCTCTTGGAAAAGTCCGAGCCCATTTGGTGGCTCCGCTCTGTGAAGTTCTTGGAAGTCCAGGCTCCTTCTATGTTGTTGTTCTGTCACTCTTCAGATGCTGCCCTCATCTACAAGGTCCAAAATGTCAACACTGTGTTGACATTTCAGCCCATAGGAAGGAAAGAAAATTAGGGATTGGTAAGGGCTCTCCTCATTTCTTTAAGAGCGAGACCAACAAGTTGGAGACATCACTTCTGCTCACATCTGGCTGGCCAGAAGATAGTCACATGACCATAAGTAACTGCAAAGGAAGCTGGGAAGTGTAGCTAGGTACCCAACTAAAAATTTGGGCATAAAGCTGTGAGAGTGAGGGGAAGAATGGAAAACATGCATTTCATCTGTGGGTCTCGAAGTTTGAAATTATACATTGATTTGTGTTGTCTGTTCCTCTCTCTAGTCTGCCAGCCCCCTGGGACGATGTCTTTGCCATTACGCATGGCACACAGTTGCTGCTCAATAAGTAATTGTTGAGTGAATAACATCGGTTCTTAGATGAATCTGTGTACTCAGGAAGATGACAGGGGCCTTATATTTTCCATAGCATCTTGAATAAGGTACAAGATGGCATAAAGTGCATTAAAAGTAAAACAATCCTAATGTGTGTAATTTTTAATAAATCCATCAACAACACAGGTAAGGAAGAAATAAGTAAATAAGATATTTCAGAGTTAGAGCCCAATGAAAATATGGTGTTTTTATTTAATTTAAAGTTTATGTCCTTTTATTTTAGTTTTTGTAGAAGGTTAGGAACCAATGCCCTGAGCTCACTTTTGCCTTGAAAAATGTAACATCTTTTGGTCATTCCACTATTATTCCAGGAATGCTTGGTTAGACGTTATGCATATGGTAGAAGGTTATAAGGGCAGCGGCTCTTTTCTGAGGAAACCCTCTGAGTTTTCAACTAAAGCAAAGAGCACAGGTAGCAGATGACTGAAGAGGAGGGAAAAGGAAAATACTTGCCATTGGTGTATGAAAGGTAATTTTCCAAAAAAGATAAAATCACAACTCTCATTCAGATATAAGATGAACACATGCTAAAGATTTTATTTACCTCAATAATCAATGAGGGAATCAGGCAAATGTTACAACAGGTTCAGAAAAGAATCTGAAGATAGACTCATCATAGATCAGGAATAAGGGAATCAACGTACAAAGGAGGCAAAACTGATTTCTTCCAAAGAGGGAAAGGAAAATCAGTTGAACCTCTGTCAGACAGGGTAGAACTTGCGTGTCTACAGGCAAGAATTTTATTTTCATCACTTATCAACTACCTACAATTTACAGAGTTGAAAAAATAGCATCATTTTCTACTGAAGCACAAATGGAAAGGCATTGCCTTTGCTTAAACTGGAAAAGTGGGATGTTAAATGGTCTTAGAGATTTGGGGGTTCGGAAAAATGTGACATGAGGAGAAATAGTAAAGCACCGGTGCTTCCGGCTTACCAGGCTTGAGATGGAGCCTGGGCGTCTGTATTTTTCAATCGTTCCATGGGGCAACCCATATGCGAACCAATCTAAGTTAGCATTCAATTTTTTCTCCTAAAGAAGAGCCTAATGTAAGAATAATCCAAATAGTTACCTAATTTTTTTTTCTTAAAAAATAAACATTTGGGGGCTTCCCTGGTGGCGCAGTGGTTGAGAATCTGCCTGCTAATGCAGGGGACACGGGTTCGAGCCCTGGTCTGGGAAGATCCCACATGCCACGGAGCAGCTGGGCCCGTGAGCCACAATTGCTGAGCCTGCGCGTCTGGAGCCTGTGCCCCGCGACGGGAGGGGCCGCGATAGAGAAAGGCCCGCGCACCGCGATGAAGAGCGGTCCCCGCACCGCGATGAAGAGTGGCCCCCGCTTGCCGCAACTGGAGAAAGCCCTCGCACGAACCGAAGACCCAACACAGCCAAAAATAAATAAATAAATAAATAAATAAATAAATAAGAAAATCCTTTAAAAAAAAATAAATAAAATAAACATTTGTATTGGTTTTGGGTAAATTCTACGGCATTTGGTGGCAGAGAGTTTACTTTCCCAGTTCTAACTCTGAGAGGTTTCATTCAGCATCTCTATCAGGGAGATGGCCTTCAGGTGTGTGGATCAGGGGACATCCCTGTATATTCTCCACGTGACCTTCTGGCTCCGTCTACCCCTCAAGCTCAGGTGGCAGGGGGCACTTCTGAGCTGGTTAAGCCTGCAGAGAGGGCAGAGCTGGCCAGCAGGGGGCAGCGCAGGCTCACGCTGGGGCAGCCCACACTATACACCCTCTCCTGGGCCTGGGTGACTATACTTCTTTCATCACAGGTGGATAGAAAGGAGGCAGTTCAGTTTAGTTCAGTACTTTCTGAACTTTGCATACTACATAAATGACCTCGGGAGGTTACTTAGCCTCTCTGTGCCCAAGTGTCCTCATTTGCACAATAGGGATAATTATACCCATATCATAGGATTAAATAAAGCAAATATGTGTGCAACAAACTTGACTCAGTAGTTGGCATATATTAACACTATAAAAGTATTAGCTGTTATTATTGTCATTGTTATTGTTTATCAGTCACTCTGGACTCCTAAGTGAGCAAGACAGTTTGTTACAGAGCTCACAGCTTAATGAAAGAGGCAGAGAAGTAAATATTGTGTTTTACTGCAAAAGAAAAGATGTGCATGGGGTGTAGGTGGAGTGTGAGGCAGGAGTAACCAAAAAACAGCTTCCCAGAGGAAGGAGTGCCGGATGAAAGCTTTTAGGAATAAATAAGACGGAGGGACTTGGGGCTTGGGGAGCCAAGGCAGGGGACAGCCTTCTAAACAAAGAGGGCAGCAAATAGAAAGCAGGCAGATTTGGGGAGCTTTCAGTTCAAATCCTTCCATTTGGACCAAAGCATTAGGAGCAAGAGAGGAAGCAAAGGGAGAAGAGACAGAAGAGATAGGCAGGGGCCAGATCATGAGAATCCTTGAAAGTCAGCCGTATGTATTTGGACTTAACCACTGTGGGTCTCTGGTTTCTGAGCAAGCACATACAACCTCCACTACAGTGTAGGGAAAGAAATGAGAACTTCTATTTAATTTGTAAATGCTATTTCTTTGGGAATTTCTTTTTCCATATCTGATTTATGATATGTAAATATAAGCAATATATTAGTACAGTGGTACACGGATATAATTTATAAATAAATATTTGCATATTGGCGTGCATACTAGGTTTGTGACTACAGGCTGTGTGGAACCATCAGAGATGGCTTTTTATCAGGGAAGTACCTCAGTCAAATTTGTTATAGAAATAACCTTCCAGGATGTTTGGGAGGGAGAGCTGGTTCAAGCCAAGGCCTTGGCATTGGGGATGGAGAGGAAGTGGATTTAGGCAATATTAAGGAAGTATATTGTTTATACACAAGAAGGGGCAACCGATCAGTAAGTAGTGCCAAGTGGCCGAGAGCATGGTCACTGAATGTTAAATACTCAATGAAAGGCAAATACTCAAAGAATGTCAAGTGCTCATTGAATGTCAGATATTGGTAGCTATAAACATTTTTTATCATAGAGAAGTTAAGTGATTTCAAGATTGGAAAGTGTCCATTGTATTTGGACGGTGTCAGTGAGTTTGGCTAGATCATGAAGTTGCTAAGAAGGAACCGGATTGCACTCTTGCATGAGAAGAGTAGGAGACAGGCCACGGCCAGAAGGAAGGGAGACTATTTTTCTGGAAGGACGAGACTAAATCATATTTATAGGCTCAAGAGGAAGGGGATCAATAAAGACATGAAAAATAGAAGCGGCATCTCTGGTACAGATCTTCAGGGCCTGTTCTCCCAGCAGCACCTCCCCACTTCCCCCCTCACGAGAGAAATCCCTTGTCTTGTCAAAAATACTCATCTTTTTTTGATTTTTTTAAATTGAAGGATAGTTGATTTACAATGTTGTGTTAATTTCTGCTGTACAGCAAAGTGGTTCCATTATACATATATATATATATATATACATTCTTTTTTAAAAATATTCTTTTCCATTATGGTTTATCATAGGATACTGAATATAGTTCTCTGTGCTATACAGCAGGGCCTTGTTGTTTATCCATTCTATATATAAAAGCTTACATCTGCTCACCCCAACCTCCCACACCATCCCTCAACCAACCCCTTCCCACTTGGCAACCACAAATCTGTTCTCTATGTCCATGAGTCTGTTTCTGTTTTGTAGATAGGTTCATTTGTGTCATATTTTAGATTCCACATATAAGTGATATCATATGGTATTTGTCTTTCTCTTTCTGTCTTATTTCACTCAATATGACAATCTCTAATTGCATCCATGTTGCTGTAAATGACATTATTTCGTTCTTTTTATATGGCTCAGTAGTATTCCATTGTATATATGTAACACATCTTCTTTATCCATTCATCTGTTGATGGACACATAGGTCGTTTCCATGTCTTGGCTATTGTGAATAGTGCTGCTATGCACATAGGAGTGCATGTATCTTTTTGGATTAGAGTTTTGTCTAGCTATATGCCCAGGAGTGAGACTGCTGGATCATATGGTAATTCTATTTTTAGTTTTCTGAGGAGCTTCCATACTGTTTTCCATACTGGCTGTACCAATTTACTTTCCCACCAACAGTGTACGAGGGTTCCCTATTCTCCACATCCTCTCCAGAATTTGTTATTTATAGAGATTTTGATGATGGCCATTCTGACGGTGTGAGGTGGTACCTCATTGTAGTTTTGATTTGCATTTCTCTAATAATTAGCAATGTTGAGCATCTTTTTATGTGGTTATTGGCCATTTGTATTTCCTCTTTGGAAAAATATCTATTTAGGTCTTATGTCCATTTTTCGATTGGGTTTTTTTTTTCTCATATGTTTGTAAATTTTTTTAACATCTTTATTGGAGTATAATTGCTTTACAATGTTGTGTTAGTTTCTGCTTTATAACAAAGGGAATCAGCTATACATATACATATATTCCCATATCTCATCCCTCTTGCATCTCCCTCCCATCCTCCCTATCCCACCCCTCTAGGTGGTCACAAAGCACTGAGCTGATCTCCCTGTGCTATGCGGCTGCTTCCCACTAGCTATCTATTTTACGTTTGGTAGTGTATATATGTCCATGCCACTCTCTCACTTTGTCCCAGCTTACCCTTCCCCCTCCCCGTATCCTCAAGTTCATTCTCTAGTAGGTCTGCATCTTTATTCCCGTCTTACCCCTATGTTCTTCATGACCAATTTTTTTTTTTTTAGATTCCATATATATGTGTTAGCATACAGTATTTGTTTTTCTCTTTCTGTCTTACTTCACTCTGTAGGACAGTCTCTAGGTCCATCCACCTCACTACAAATAACTCAGTTTCATTCCTTTTTATGGCTGAGTAATATTCCATTGTATGTATGTGCCACATCTTCTTTATCCATTCATTTGTCGATGGACACTTCGGTTGCTTCCATGTCCTGGCTATTGTAAATAGAGCTGCAATGAACATTTTGGTACATGACTCTTTTTGAATTATGGTTTTCTCAGGGTATATGCCCAGTAGTGGGATTGCTGGGTCGTATGGTAGCTCTATTTTTAGTTTTTTAAGGAACGTCCATACTGTTCTCCATAGTGGCTGTATCAATTTACATTCCCACCAACAGTGCAGGAGGGTTCCCTTTTCTCCACACCCTCTCCAGCATTTATTGTTTGTAGATTTTTTGATGATGGCTATTCTGACTGGTGTGAGATCATATCTCATGGTAGTTTTGATTTGCATTTCTCTAATGATTAGTGATGTTGAGCATCCTTTCATGTGTTTGTTGGCAATCTGTATATCTTCTTTGGAGAAATGTCTATTTAGGTCTTCTGCCCATTTTTGGATTGGGTTGTTTGTTTTTTTAATATTGAGCTGCATGAGCTGCTTGTAAATTTGGGAGATTAATCCTTTGTCAGTTGCTTCGTTTGCAAATATTTTCTCCCATTCTGAGGGTTGTCTTTTTGTCGTTTTTATGGTTTCCTTTGCTGTGCAATGGAGCTAAAAACTATACTAAGATAAACATAAAAATCAGAAACTAGTCAGTTGCATACAGCAAACCCCAAGTCTACAGTTGCTCCCAAAGTCCACCGCCTCAATTTTGGGTATGATTCGTTGTCTATTCAGGTATTCCACAGATGCTGGGTACATCAAGTTGATTGTGGAGATTTAATCCGCTGCTCCTGAGGCTGCTGGGAGAGGTTTCCCTTTCTCTTCCTTGTTTGCACAGCTCCTGGGGTTCAGCTTTCGATTTGGCCCCGCCTCTGCATGTAGGTCGCCCTCTGGTGTCTGTTCTTCACTCAGACAGGAGGGGGTTAAAGGAGCGGCTGATTTGGGGGCTCTGGCTCACTCAGGCCAGGGGGAGGGAGGGGTACAGAATGCAGGGTGAGCCTGCAGTGGCAGAGGCTGGCGTGACGTTCAACAGCCTGAGAGGCACCATGTGTTCTCCTGGGGAAGTTGTCCCTGGGTCACGGCACCCTGGCAGTGGCGGGCTGCACAGGCTTCAGGGAGAGGAGGTATGGATACTGACCTGTGCTTGCACACAGGCTTCTTGGTGGCTGCAGCAGCAGCCTTAGCATTTTATGCCTGTCTCTGGTGTCCACGCTGATATGCTCGCACCGGTCTCTGGAGTTTGTTTAGGCAGTGTTCTGAATCCCCTCTCCTTGTGCACCCCGAAACAATGGTCTCTTGCCTCTTTGGCAGGTCCAGACTTTTTCCCGGACTCCCTCCCGGCTAGCTGTGGCGCGCTAGCCCCCTTCAGGCTGTGTTCACGCAGCCAACCCCAGTCCTCTCCCTGGGATCTGGACTCCAAAGCCCGAGCCTCAGCTCCCAGCTCCCAGCCCCCACCCGCCCCGGCGGGTAAGCAGACAAGCCTCTCGGGCTGGTGAGTGCTGGTGGGCACCGATCCTCTGTGCGGGAATCTCTCCGCTTTGCCCTCCGCACCCCTGTGGCTGCGCTCTCCTCCGTGGCTCCGAAGCTCCCCCCCAACCCCCACCCCCCGCAGTCTCCGACAGTGAAGGGGCTTCCTAGTGTGTGGAAACCTTTCCTCCTTCACAGCTCCCTCCCACTGGTGCAGGTCCCGTCCCTATTCTTTTTCTCTGTTTTTTCTTTTTTCTTTTGCCCTACCCAGGTACGTGGGGAGTTTCTTGCCTTTTGGGAGGTCTGAGGTCTTCTGCCAGCGTTCAGTAGGTGTTCTGTAGGAGCTGTTCCACATGTAGATGTATTTCTGATGTATTTGTGGGGAGGAAGGTGATCGCCACGTCTTACTCTTCCACCATCTTGAAGGTCTCCCTCTGATTAGATTGTTTGCTTTTTGTTGTTGAGTTGTATGAGCTGTTTTTATATCTTGGAAATTAAGCCCTTGTTAATCTCATCGATCGCAAATATTTTCTTCCATTTTGTAGGTTGTCTTTTTTTTTTTTATGGTTTCCTTTGCTGTATAAAAGCTTGTAAGTTTGATTAGGTCCCATTTGTTTATTTTTGTTTTTATTTCTATTGCCTTGGGAGACTGACCTAAGAAAGCACTGCTACAATTTATATCAGAGAATGTTTTGCCTATGATCTCTTCTAGGAGTTTTATGGTGTCATGTCTTATGTTTAAGTCTTTAAGCCATTTTCAGTTTATTTTTGTGTATGGTGAGAGGGTGTGTTCTAACTTCATCGATTTACATGCGGCTGTCTGACTTCCCTGACACCACTTGCTGAAGAGACTGTCTTTTTCTCATTGTCAAATTGAAAATACTCATTTGAAACCATTAAAAACATGTCTTATACCAATATGAAGTGAGTCTTTATATTTGTCAAAGATTTATTTAGCTCATTAATGATAGAACAGGAAGATGAGAAAACTGGTTCAGAGGCATATGGGAGGGACCAAAACAATTCTGGCCAATGCAAGACAGAATGTTGAAAGAAGATGGCCAAGTCAGTTCCCAAACTGCCTAAGTCATGCAGGTAGAGTGAACAACTGCCCCCGTTCGCCCAGGATGGTCCTAGTTTTAGCACTTGAAGTCCCACATCCTAGGAAACTTCTCAATCCTGGGCAAATGGCAACTGTTGGTCACCCAACACACATGGTAATAAGTTATAAATTTTGAAGTTATTCTTCCTACTAGATAAGAAATCATTTGCATCTTTACTTCACAAAAAGTACTTGTAGGGACTTCCCTGGTGGTCCAGTGGTAAAGAATCCACCTTCCAATGCAGGGGAACACGGGTTCGATCCCTGGTCGGGGAACTAAGATCCCACATGCCACAGGGCAGCTAAGCCCATGTGCCGCAACTACAGAGCCCACGTGCTCTGGAGCCTGTGTGCCACAACTAGAGAGAACCCCGTACACCGCAACTAGAGAGAACCCCATGTGCTACAACAAAGTGCAGGCGCGCTGCAATGAAAGATCCTGTGTGCTGCAATTAAGACCCGACGCAACTGTACACCTGAAACTAACACGACATTATAAACTGACTATACTTCAATTAAAAAAAATTTTTTTTAAAAGCACTTATAATTGGCAAATCTACAAGAGCATCCAACTTTACAGAGGCTGAGCCTGAATCAAGAGCAAGTAATAAATCAAAGGTGCACTGCCCTAGAGAATCAAAAGTTTTGGGCAGGCCTGTTAATGCTCCGTGTGACATTGAAGGCATACGGTTATTTTTCCCCTTACATCCGAGTGTTGAATAATTTTTCTACACCTCATCCACAAATACCCATTTCTCTAGAGGAAAGAGAAGTTGTCAAGGGCAAGGCCAGTCCTTTGAGCCTGGGGGACTCCTCTTGGTGTAAGCCATCCACTTGCATAATTAAGATTTATCCCTCCCCGGGACTTCACTGGTGGTCCAGTGGGTAAGATTCTGCGCTCCTAATGCAGGGGGCCTGGGTTCGATTTCTGGTCGGGGAACAAGATCCCATATGCATGCCGCAACTAAAAAGTCTGCATGACGCAACTAAAGACCCCACATGCTGCAACGAAGTTCCCGAGTGCAGCAACTAAGACCTGGCGCAGCCAAAATAAATAAATAAATAAATATTAAAAAAAAAAAAAAGATGTATCCCTCCCATAATATCCACCATTTCCAAAGGTTGCAATGGCTTTAAACCCAGGCAGGTTAGAGTTCAAGCCCAAAAGCCTGGGCCTACCCAAATAATCCAGGATAGTTTCCTTATTTTAAGATCTTTAATCATATCTCCAAAGTCACTTTTGCCATGTAAGGTGACATATGCACAGGTTCCAGGGAGTAGGATGTGGACATTTTTGGGGGGGGCATTATTCTGTTTACCACACTGTGGGTCAGAAATTCAGGAGTGGCTGGGCTGGATGGCTCACGGGTCTCCCGCCAGACCTTAATCCATCTGCTCCAAAGGTCATTCACTCAGGTGGTGACAAGTTGCTGCTGCTGTCAGGAGGCCTCAGTTCCTCTTCAAGTGGGGCTCTCCACAGGGCTGCTTGGGTGTCACCATGACAGGGCAGCTGGCTTTTCCCGGAGCAAGAGATCCAAGAGATGAGGGTGGAAGCTGCATTGCCTTTTTTGACCTTTGCCTTGGAAGTTATACATTATAACTTCCACAGTATTGTATTGATCACACAAGTCAGCCCTTATTGAATGTAGAAGGACCACACCAAGGCTTGGATACCAGAAGGCAAGCATCACTGGGGCCATCTTGGAGACTGGCTATCCTAATGGTTTTCATCACTCATCTTTTGGTGTATGGTATCCTTAAGAATTTTCCCAGATTGTGAAGACTTTTTCACAGCAGTCTCTGTTTCTAGAAAAAGTCTATAAAAGCATGTGCATATGTTAACGTAAACGTAATGTCACATAAAAAATAACCCCTCTCCTGACTATAAACTGCTTTTGCTTTTGCATATTTTATTAAGTCTCCGTCTGCAAAAATATTTTTTACATATTTCAATATTGTTGTAATCATAACTTCAAATTTTGCAGTATGGTGACAAGGTTAAGTGTATGGTCTCTGGAGCCAGATTGCCTGGGTTCAAAGTCTGATTCCACCATTTATTACCCATGTGACCTTGAGAAAATAACTTAACTTTGTTATACCTCAATTTCCCTATCTACAAAATGAGGATAATGATACATCATAGGGGTGTTGTGAGGATTGAATGAATTAACATATCTAAAGCATTTATAACACTGTATGATACATAGAGCTGAATGAGAGTTTGCTGTTATTTCCCTTTGACATCCAATCCTATATACTTGCTATTGTGAAAGTGTTTTTTTTTCTGGCTTTATTTATTTATTTTATTTATTTTTGGCTGTGTTGGGTCTTCGTTTCTGTGCGAGGGCTTTCTCTAGTTGCGGCAAGCGGGGGCCACTCTTCATCGCGGTGCGCGGGCTTCTCACTATCGCGGCTTCTCCTGTTGTGGAGCACAGGCTCCAGACGCGCAGGCTCAGCAGTTGTGGCTCACGGGCCCAGCTGCTCCGCGGCATGTGGGATCCTCTCAGACCAGGGCCCGAACCTGTGTCCCCTGCATTGGCAGGCAGATTCTCAACCACTGCACCACCAGGGAAGCCCCTGAAAGTGTTTTTAAAGTGCTTTTTTTAAAGTGTAAGGTGATATTTAAAAATAATAATAATTTATAATTTCCTAAAAATGGTAATTAGGGTAGTCCCAAGTATTCTTTCCTCCAGCCATTCCTGTGCCCAGTGGTGATCTGCTTTTGTTTACATCCTTGAGAGAGGGGTAGAATTATCTTAGGGTATAATGAAATTTGCAAGACCTAATAAGTCCATGTTTGGCATTTCCTCTGGGCTGGGGCTGGGGCTGGGGCTGGGGCTGGGGCTCTGGGAGAGAAGGAAGCTGTAGGAGGTGGAGGGTAATGGGAAGTGTCACAAAATCAAATAAACAACCATAACATGTTGGGTGTTGCAACTCCAAAAAAGTTGGGAATGATAACAGTGTGAAGGCAATGATCCTGTGACAACGCATACATGAGGGTAACCCTTCTCACAAATCAGTCCCAAGACCACTGTACCTTCTGTGCTGGGCCTCTTCATACCACAGTCCTCTCAAAAGGTCTCACTTTTGAGTTGATGCTTTTCTTAAAATCCAAAATCTAACTTAAAGCTTTATATTTTAAGTCTTCTCACAGCAGTGCTATTTTGAGAACAGGACTAGCACAGAAACTTTGATACCCTCTGTAGGAACTCCCTTATTTTGCAGGTGAGGAGACAGGCCCAGTTTGCTCAAGGTCAACAGCACAATGTTGACAGACTAAGACTGGAACCCAAATTCTGTTGTATCTTTCCATCTTGTCACACCAACACTGCTGATTGCTCCCTGTTATGGGTTGAATGATATCACTTCAAATGTAATACACTGAAACCCTAACCCCCAGTTCCACAGAATGTGACTTTATTTGGAATAGGGTCATTACAGATGTAATTTGTTAAGTTACTGAAGTAAAGTGGGCCTGTAATCCAATATGACTCATGTCAATACCACTACAGATTCCATGACATTAAAAGGACAATAAAGGTATACTATGAACAGCTCTGTGCCCAAAAGTTTGATAACCTAGGTGAAATAGACCAATTCCTTGAAAGACACAATCTGCCAAGAAGAAGATAGACAATCTGAAAAAGAGATGGACAATCTGAATAGGACTCTGTCTACTAAAGAAATTGACTCAACAATTTATAACCTTACAAAACAGAAAGTGCCAGGCACAGATGGGTTCAATGGTGAATTCTACAAAACATTTATGGAAGAAAATTGTATCGAGTCTCTCCAATCGTTTTCAGAAGATGGAAGCAGAGGGGATACTTCCTCACTCATTCTATGAGACCAACATTACTCTAATACCAAACTCCGACAAAGAGATTACAAGAAAACTGCAGACGAATATCTTTCATGGACACAGATGTAAAAATCCTCAACAGAATATTAGCAAATTGAACCCAACAATTATATAAAAGGAATTATAAACCATGACCAAGTGGGATTTATCTCAGGTATGCAAGGCTGGTTCGACATTTGGAAAATCAATTAATGTAATCCATCACATCAATAGGCTAAAGAAGAAAAACCACGTGATCATATCCATAGATGTAGAGAAAGCATTTGAGAAACTGCAACACCCATTTATGATAAAAACTCTCAGTAAACTAGGTTAGAGGGGAACTTCCTCAACTTAGAGCATATCTATTAAAAAATTACAGCTCATATTATACTTAATGGTGAGAAACTTGAAGCATTCCCACTAAGAAGTCCCCTCTTACCACTACTTTTCTGTACTCCCACAGATTAGAACCAGGGCAAGGATTTTCCCTCTCACCACTGCTTTTCAATATCATACTGAAAATTCTGGGACTTCCATGGTGGTGCAGTGGTTAAGAATCTGCCTGCCAGTGCAGAGGACACGGGTTTGATCCCTGGCCTGGGAAGATCCCACATGCCGCAGAGCAACTAAGCCTGTGTGCCACAACTACTGAGCCTGCGCTCTAGAGCCCTTGAGCCACAACTACTGAGCCCATGTGCCACAACTACTGAAGCCCATGCTCCACAACAAAAGAAACCACTGCAATGAGAAGCCCGTTCACCGCAACTAGAGAAAACCCGTGCCCAGCAACAAAGACCCAACGCAACCAAAAATTAAAAGAAAAAAAAATTATACTGAAAATTCTAACTAATGCAACAAGACAGGAAAAGAAATAAAAGGTATACATATTGGGAAGGAAGAAATAAAACTGTCTTTTTTTTCACAGATGACATGATTATTTATGTAGAAAATACAAAAGAATCAAACAAAAAACTCCTGGAATTGATAAGCAGTTATGGCAAGGTTGCAGGATACAAGGTTAATATACAAAAATCAACTGCCTTCCTATACTCTAGTAGTGAATAAGTGGAATTTGAAATTTAAACATAATACCATTTAAGTTAGTACTGCAAAACAATGAAACAGACATAAATTTAATAAAGTATGTACAAGATTTATATGAAGAAAATATAAAACTGATGATAAATATCAAAGAAGAACTAAATAAATGGAGAGATATTCCATGTTCATGGGTAGGAAGAGTCAATACTGTCAAATTGTCAGCTCTGGAACAACTGGACATCCACACACAGGCAAAAATGAAAAGACTGGGCTTCCCTGGTGGCGCAGTGGTTGAGAATCTGCCTGCCAATGCAGGAGACACGGGTTCGAGCCCTGGTCTGGGAAGATCCCACATGCCACGGAGCAACTGAGCCCGTGAGCCACGACTACTGAGCCTGCGCGTCTGGAGCCTGTGCTCGGCAACGGGAGAGGCCGTGACAGTGAGAGGCCCGCGCACCGCGATGAAGAGTGGCCCCCGCTCGTCGCAACTAGAGAAAGCCCTTGCACAGAAACGAAGACCCAACACAGCCAAAAATAAATATAAATAAATAAATAAATTTATTTTTTAAAAAATGCCATCAGATTGGGGATATACCTATACATATAGCTGATTTACTTTGTTAAAAAAAAAAGAAAAGAAAAGACCCAGAACTTACACCCTTCACAAAAATTAACTCAAAATGGATCACAGACCTAAATGCAAAATTCAAAACTATAAAACTCTTAGTAGGGCTTCCCTGGTGGCGCAGTGGTTGAGAATCTGCCTGCTAATGCAGGGGACACGGGTTCGAGCCCTGGTCTGGGAAGATCCCACATGCCGCGGAGCGGCTGGGCCCGTGAGCCACAATTGCTGAGCCTGCGCGTCTGGAGCCTGTGCCCCGCGACGGGAGGGGCCGCGATAGAGAAAGGCCCGCGCACCGCGATGAAGAGCGGTCCCCGCACCGCGATGAAGAGTGGCCCCCGCTTGCCGCAACTGGAGAAAGCCCTCGCACGAACCGAAGACCCAACACAGCCAAAAATAAATAAATAAATAAATAAATAAATAAGAAAATCCTTTAAAAAAAAAAAAAAAACTCTTAGGAGAAAACCTAGATGACTTTGGGTATGGTGATGACTTTTTATCATCAGAGGCATGATCCATGAAAGAAATAATTGATAGTTGGACCTCATTACAATTAAAAACTTCTGCTCTGAAAAAGACAGTATCAAGAGAATGAGAAGACAAGCCACAGGCTGGGATAAAGTAGTTGCAAAAAATGCATATGACAAGGTATTGTTATCCAAAACATATAAAGAACTCTCAAAACTCAACAATAAGAAAATGAACAACCTGATTTAAAAATGGGCCAAAGACCTTAACAGGTATCTCGTGAAAGAAGATATACAGATGGCAAATAAGCACGTGAAAAAGTGCTCCATATCATATGTCATCAAGAAAATGGAAATTCAAACAACAGTGAAGTAGCTCCAGGCCATCCCTACGGCAATGGCCAAAATGCAGAACACTGAACACCAGCTGCTGATGAGGATGTGGAGCAACAGGAATCTCATGCATTGCTGGAGAGAATGCAAAATAGTAAGCCACTTTGGAAGACAGTTTTTGGCAGTTTCTTACAAGACCAAACTTACTTTTATCATATGATCCAGCAATCAATCACTCTCCTCGGTGTTTACTCAGAGAAGCTGAAAACTTATGTCGCAGCAAAACCTGCACAGGGATGTTTATAGCAATTTTATTCATAATTCACAAAACTGCAAGCAACCAAGATGTCCTTCAGTAGGTGAATGGATAAATAAACTGGGGGATATATTCAGACAATGGCATTTTATTCATTGCTAAAAAGAAATGAGCTATCAAGCCATGAAAAGACAGAAAGGAAACATAAATGCATATTAGTAAGTGAAAGAAGCTAACCTGAAAAGGCTCCTTTCTGTATGATTCCAACTATATGGCATTCTGGAAAAGGCAAAACTATGGAAACAGTAAAAAGATCAGTGGTTGCCAGGAGTTAGGCAGAGAGGGATGAATAAGTGGAGCACAGGGAATGTTTAGGTCAGTGAAACTGCTCTTTATAATACTATAATGGATACATGTCATTATATATTTGTCCAAACCCATAGAATATACAGCACAAAAAATGAACCATAATGTAAACTATGGACTCTGGGTGATTATGATGTGTCAATGTAGGTTCATTCTTGGTAAAAGAAAAAAAATGTGCCACTCTGGTGAGTGATGTTGATAATAGAGGAGGCTATGCATATGTAGGGACAGAGGATATATGAAAAATCTCCATACCTTATGCTCAATTTTGCTGTGAATCTAGAATGACTCTAAAAAAGATAGTCTATTAAAAATATATCAGGAGTAATTGTTGTGTGATAAAAATAGTTGGATTTTTTGTTCACCAAGTCTTTTTTCTCTACAAGTTTCCTTTAGAATATATATTTTAAATCTTTTTTTCTCAATAATGTAAGGTTTAGAACTTTGCTTTTATATCTCCTTTGATATTAAATTGAATTGTCATGAAGCAGTGTATTTTGGGTGATGCATGCATGCACTCATTCTTATTGAGCTAAGAATGCATTCATTCTTGTTGAGCACATACTATGAGCTAAGTGTTGGAAATGCAGAGGTAAAACATGGTTTCTACCTTCATGAGCATACAATTCAGTGGAGGAGACAATGGAAATCAAAGAAATAATCACACCATAAATGTGATATTGCACTTACAGTTAGTGCCAAGAAGTAAACCATAGTGGGAGCTGACATAGGAGATGTCAGGGAAGATTTCCCCAAGGAAGTGATGTTTGCACTGAGGTCTGTGGGATAAGAGTGAGGCTTAGTTTGATGAAGAAGGACTGGGGAGTTCAAGGCAGAAGAAAAAGCATGTGCAAAGGCCCTAAGGTAAAAAGGAGAATGGGACAATCCCAGAATGATCGGACGACCAGTGGGGTCTAGAAAAAGAAGCTCTACAGTGGGCAGTCAGAAAACTCAGGTCTTCTGAGAGAGTGTTAGGGATTTTTTTCTCTTTATCTTAAGAGCAATGGGGAGTCAGTCAAAGATTTTAAGCAAAGGGTGAAGGAGATGAGTGTGACATGATTAGAAAATACCTTTGGACAGTATGAGTGGCTACAATATGGAGAACAGATTAAAATGAGGGTAGGAACTTCCCTGGCAGTCCACTGGTTAAGGCTTCCCCTTCCAATGCAGGGGGGGCGGGTTCGATCCCTGGTCGGGGAGCTAAGATCTCACATGCCTCGCGGCCAAAAAACCAAAACATAAAACAGAAGCAATATGGTAACAAATTCAATAAAGACTTTTAAAATGGTCCACTGTAAAAAAATTTTTTTTTTTTAGGAATTCACGTTCTTTCTTTTATTTATTTATTTTTATTTATGACTGTGTTGAGTCTTCGTTTCTGTGCGAGGGCTTTCTCCAGTTGCGGCAAGTGGGGACCACTCTTCATCGCGGTGCGCGGGCCTCTCACCATCGCGGCCTCTCTTGTTGCGGAGCACAGGCTCCAAACGCGCAGGCTCAGTAATTGTGGCTCACGGGCCCAGTTGCTCCGTGGCATGTGGGATCTTCCCAGACCAGGGCTCGAACCCGTGTCCCCTGCATTGGCAGGCAGATTCTCAACCACTGCGCCACCAGGGAAGCCCAAAAGAATTTTTTTAATGAGGGTAGATTTCCAAAGAGCTGATTACAAATAGTTTGGTCAAGAGATGATGGTAAGGGTAAGCTGGGACGAAGTGAGAGAGTGGCATGGACATACATACACTACCAAACGTAAAATAGATAGCTAGTGGGAAGCAGCCACATAGCACAGGGAGATCAGCTCGGTTGCTTTGTGACCACCTAGAGGGGCGGGATAGGGAGGGTGGGAGGGAGACGCAAGAGGGAAGAGATATGGGGATATATGTATACATATAGCTGATTCCCTTTGTTATACAGCAGAAACTAACACGCCATTGTAAAGCAATTATACTCCAAAAAAGATGTTAAAAAAAAAAAAGAGAGAGATGATGGTAACTAGGGCTAGGAGGAGGTGGTGGAGATAAAGAGAAGGGAATGGATTCCAGAGATACATGACAAGTAAATTCGCTAGGACTGGGTGGTTGATGATATCTGAGAGTGAGGAGAGTAGGACTTCTGGAACGGCAGAATGAGGAGCGTGGCAAATCCTTTTCCCCCAAAGGAATAATAAAACTGAAAAAATCATCAAAAACAATCCACTTAAGGATTCTGAAAGTTGACCAAAGGTGGACAACAAATTGAGAAATGTTTATTCAGGAAAAACTACTCAGCATTAGGTATGAGCAGTGAGAGTTTATGACTTTCTTGTCTGGGACAGCTCCCACCCTGGCACCCAGTTCTTGTGGCTGGTAATTCCACCAGAGTGAGCTAAGCTATAAAATAACAGCTACCTTGCCAGAGGGGACTGATGTGATTTGGAGCAGGACATGGGGAAAACCAAATGCCCAGGGGTTTAGTAAAAAACTGCAGTGATCTTAGTGGCAAACAAATAAGGAAGGCAAATGCCTTCAGCTATCCTGAAGGTTTGGGCAAGCAACAGGACAGTAGATTGGCCAGAAAGTTGATAGGGAGATCAAGAACTGAAACAGTCATAGTGGGTCTTGATGAGCTCCCATGGACCTCTGGTGATCCAGAAGGCCATGTGCATGAGCAGCTATCTAAATGGCTCTGGATCATTGCTGAGCATTAAGTTGTACTGATGAAGGGACAACTCCAAGGAAGCCAGACTTAAAACTAATGAAAAAGAAAGAAAAGCCAAAACATGCATAGATATCAGGGGCTGCACTCTGTAAACAGCCACTACAGAATTAGTCTAGGCAAGTCACTAAACAACCAAAAAGAAAAAAATGAAAACAAACAGTAATAGCAACAACCTTTAGGGAGAAAAATCAGAATTTAGAGTTGCTACAATATATTATATGAAATGTCCAGCAGCTGCTGCCATTTGGTCTGACTACTAGGGACATGTGAAGTTTGTTACCTCTGAGATATCACATGTGGAATTGTAAATGACAGATGATTGGAAGAAGCTGCAGAAATACCTTGAGTATCATCAGAGGTCCCTAAGCTTCTGGGGAACTTCCATTCTAAGCTATCATGTTACCAAAATTCATGTGACATACACACCAACATATCGAATAACTTAAAGTCAGTTTTATATATTTAGATTGGCCAAAAAGTTCGTTCGGGTTTTCCGTAACATGTTATGGAAAAACCCAAACGAACTTTTTGGTCAACCTTATACTTTGGCATTTTCATTGCTGTTTCCTTTTTCAATCTGTGATTTGGCCATGGCTTTTAAGAAGTTTGAGAGTTATTGTACCACTTACTTAACACCCAGGTCAAAACCACTCACGGTAAAGATAAAGGTGACTGGCAAATTCTTGAAAGGCTTTTTTCTGGTCATATATTAGTGGTTAAGATAGATCTGGGAGCCAGGCTATCTGGGTTTGTATCCCAGATCCACTACCTGA
The DNA here is from genome assembly GCF_949987535.1 of Balaenoptera acutorostrata. NCBI lineage: Eukaryota > Metazoa > Chordata > Mammalia > Artiodactyla > Balaenopteridae > Balaenoptera > Balaenoptera acutorostrata. The sequence goes on along the minus strand of NC_080082.1, from coordinate 14,909,026 downwards.
TAGATTTGTGAACTTGAGCAAGATATTTAATCTTTCTGGACTTAAGTTTCTTTCAAGGAAATGAAAAGTTTTCCTTCATTGAAAATGAGCATAGTAATAGAGCTGACCTCATAGGGTCGTTGTAAGAATTAAATGAATTAAGATATAAAACACCTAGAATTGGGACTGACATATGATAAGTTCTATGTAAGTGTTAGCTGTCATATTTATTTTCTCTCTGTCACTTTACACCTGAACCCTCCCATACTTTGCACAGAAGGGAAAGCACAAGCATGAAGAAAATTTTTTTTTAAAGAGAGGGAAAAATCATGATAGACATGACTTGAAGATGCATGGAGAAGGACAATTGGAAGTTGGAGCATTACTGTTGTGCTGGAATTTTCTTCTGATCCTGCCTACATCAGACGCAAGTTGTGGTTCCCTGTTGGGGATTGTCACTCAGTGCTGAAACACCAAGATATATGAACTTGCCCAAATTGTCATTTTTATTAGTATGTATATTTTGGTCTGATTTATTTGGCACTTGTAAATCATATTTTTTATGAGTTTTAAAAAAATGAAATGTATGAATGTGTCATATCTTACTTCCTCTTGGAAATAGACATTGACCTCTTGATTAAATTGGATTAAGTACTCCCTTGTGCATGGAACTGTCTAGTACTGTATAAAACAAGTTAAACAAATATGGCCCCTGCCCTCAGAAATGCACAAACATGAAAAGAAACAGAGATATATACACTTTCCCAGAGTCCACACTTTGGCACAAGCCAGGAACACATTGATCAAATATTTACAAGACACATAAGCATTACAGTTAATAATTTTCATGTTAGGGCTCACTGACATCTAAGTGGGAACTTAGTGGTAGTTAAAAAATCAATAGAGCAGTAAAAGTCAGAAACTTTTTTTTCAACATGTTTATTGGAATTGCTTTACAATGGTGTGTTAGTTTCTGCTTTATAACAAAGTGAATCAGCTATACACATACATATATCCCCATATCTCCTCCCTCTTGCGTCTCCCTCCCATCCTCCCTATCCCACCCCTCTAGGTGGTCACAAAGCACCGAGCTGATCTCCTTTTGTAAGCAATTTTATTGGTCACTTCGATAGATTGATCATACATAAAATCTCTTGAGAAAACACTACTGTATATATGTGTGTGTACTTATAACTATGGTTTTATTTTTAAAATTTATTTTAGAGAAAGGAGACAGCAGTTCCTGGGAGTTCCCAGAACAGCTAGCATTCACATGCCTTGTAGTTATGGGTTATTGCTCTGATGTCAGGCAGTATTCCATCACCATCTCCACAAGCCCAGGGCCCTTGTGGGTGGGAAAGTTTGCAGGATTAATCTCCAGCCACTCTTTCTTAGCTCTTTCCTCACTCTCTTTATCCCTTGGCAGCCCCTAGTTATCCCCCACCTCATTTACTAGGATTTAGCTCTGCCTTGACTACCTGATGCTCATTTTGGGGGTCGGGGGGCGGGAGAAGAGATTTATTCTGTGGCACACGCAATAAGGTGCAACACTGAGTCATTGAGTCTGATGTTTCTTAATATTTGCTCTGGCAGAGATAGGCAGCCAGAGCTGATCTCTTGTTGCAGGGCAGTGAAAACCATTCTGTAAAGAGAGGGGAATGAGTCCATCCAGCCTCAGGTCTGGAGGGCAGGAGGTTTGCCTGGCAGTGAGTCCAGCCTTCCTTTGCTCCCACTTGGCAAACTGACTCCTTCATGTTTCAACCCAAGTGTCCACAAAGTCCTCTGTCTTCCTCTGGGCTCATCCTGAATCTCCTTACAGACCTCCATGGTGGCTATCGTTGGTTTACCTCATTTGTGAAACAGGGCTTATAATAGTACCTACCTTGTGTGGTTGTTGTGAGAATTAGATGAGTTAACATTTGTATTTAGAACTTGCAAAAGTGCCGAGAACATAGAGGTGCTCAATCAATATTTGGTGATGAATAAAATTATTATTTTTTTAATAAATAAATTTATTTATTTATTTTTGGCTGCGTTGAGTCTTCGTTGCTGCCGGCGGGCTTTCTCTAGTTGCGGTGAGCGGGGGCTACTCTTCGTTGCAGTGCGCGGGCTTCTCATTGCGGTGGCTTCTCTTGTTGCGGAGCACGGGCTCTAGGCACGGGGGCTTCAGTAGTTCTGGCACATGGGCTCAATAGTTGTGGCTCGTGGGCTCTAGAGCACAGGCTGAGTAGTTGTGGTGCAGGGGCTTAGTTGCTCTGCGGCATGTGGGATCTTCTCGGACCAGGGCTCAAACCCGTGTCCCCTGCATTGGCAGGCGGATTCTTAACCACTGCACCACCAGGGAAGTCCCGGACACAGTTTCTGTGTAAGATATTTTATCCAGTAGGCACACTCATGCATGCAAACAGTTCTGGATTATAAGACTAAAAGGTAGAAAAGACAAGAGCTTCGGGAACCGGAAATAATAACTGCTAACATTTATCAAACATTTACAAGGCCCCAGCATTGTTTGAAGTCCTTTACACGTGTTAATTGACCAAATCTCACCACAACCCCATGATGTTGGTAGTATCGTTATTCCCATTTTTACCAATGAAGAAACTGAGGCACAAGGATTAAGTAATTTGCCCAATTTATACAGTTAGGAAATGATGGAACTGTGATCCAAATCTAGCTGAGGCAATGGTCTTCAGGTGGGGATGAGCTTGGTTTGCTCAAGGACCCAAAAGGCCAGTATGGCCGAGCTTGGAGAGGTGTGGGGGGAGGTGTATGGTAGGATGTGGTGTTTTGTCCACAAAGGACACTTCTACTTCCTAAAAGAAAAACAAACGACCCTCCAGGTGATGTTGTCCCATCTGTTTAACCTGCAAAATTACTTTCAGTGGCACCCTTCGCAGCACAGGTGTTTTGGTTTGGGTTGGGCTTTTGTTTTGTTTTGTTTTGTTGGCGGTAACTTGGTATTCTTCCTTTTAAAAAGTTAAGGTGTAATTTACAAACAGTAAAATTCACTGGGTTTTTTTTGTGTGTGTGTACAGTTCTGCAGTCTTTGTCAAATGCATACAGTCATATAACCAGCACCACAAACAAGATATGGACAGTATCCTTCAAAATTCCTATGTGTAGCCCTCCCTTCCCCAACTTCCAGCCCCTGGGAAACCACTGAGCTGTTTCCTATCCCTGTAATTCTACCTTTTCCAGAATATCCTATAAATGAAATCATACTATATGTCGCCTTTTCAGTCTGGTTTCTTTAACTTATCCTAACGCATTTGAGATTCATTTATGGTGATGTGTATACTGGTAGTTCTTTCCTTTTTATTGCTGAGTAGTATTCCATTATATGAATGTACTACAATTTATTCATTCACTAGCTGAAGGACATGTAAGCTGATTCCCATTTTTGACAATTATGAATAAAGCTACTATAAACATTCACATCCAGGGTTTTGTGTGAAGATAAGTTGTTTTTTTTTTTTTCCTACGAGTAGGATGTCTTTTCTTGGTGTTGTATGGCTAAGTGTATATAACTTTATGAGAAAATTGTTTTCCAATCCAGAAGACTCATCTTAAAAAAGAACATCAGTGAAAACTGTTGTTATCTTTATATGTGCTCTCAAGAAGCGGCTGCTAGTATCACAATAATAAACAAATTTGGGTTAATGGATCATTAAATATTATCTTGAAGGAGCATTGAGGTGCTTTTCTTTTTTATTCATCTGTGAACTTCCTCTGCCTTTCACTCAGAGGTACCCATCTCACAGGGACGACCAGGACTGTTACAGCAGAGGAAGAATCTAAGCTCAGCTTCTGACTTCCAAAAAGGATTCTCAAAGTCCATTTTAGAGATAATAGCTGTGAAAGCCAGAGATTTTGATCCTCTTGGCTTTCTGAGAGAAAGGAAAAAGGCTTTTGGCAAATGAAATGAAGGGCCAGGGTTTTTTGTTTTTGTTTTTTTTACATATATTTTATTTTTATTTTTATTTTTTAAACATTTTTATTGGAGTATAATTGCTTTACAATGGTGTGTTAGTTTCTGCTGTATAACGAAGTTAATCAGTTATACATATACATATATCCCCGTATCTCTTCCCTCTGCGTCTCCCTCCCTCCCACCCTCCCGGGCCAGGGTTTATCTCTAGGCAATGGATTGAGAAGAGAGACAAGAGGAGGAGGGGGTAAGAGTGGGAGGTGAATTGGGTGGTGGGGCAAGGAGCCGGGAACTCTGTGGCCCTCTTTGCCTGTCCCTAACCCTCCTGCAGAAGACTTCCCACCTAGAGACTGAACTTGGAGGACCAGCCCTTCAGCAGCCAGGTGCGCTCACTAAGCCCCGAATATGAGAGATGGGCCCAGTACCTGGGGCAGGGAGAGGGGAGAAGGAAGGAGGGAGGCTGTCTTTGCTTGGATGGGAGAAGCCCAGCCCCAGCACTTGGGTGGGATGCAATCCTGTCATCCCAGGTGATGGCCTTCCATGCTCGTGACAGTCTATGACTGCCTAATAATTTCTAGAACAAGAGTAAGATATTTTAAAATAAATTAATATATTAATAGCTTTCCCATCCCTGTTATAAAACCTGTCAGGGTCCTACAGCCATAACCACTGTGATCAAACCATCACTCTGCAGGGCTCTCAGGTGAGGCCCAAGGGAACAGCTGGATTGGAAGGCCCTTGGGTGAGATGGAGCAGGGTGTATGTAAAATCCCTGTGGGGTGGAGTCACTTCCTGGGGGTGGCTGCAGGAATGTCCCCAGCAGAGCCCCAGCTCTCTGTAGACTCAACCAGAAGGACAGCCCCCTAATTCCCATCTGCATCTCTGTCTGGTCCCTCCGGTCTGTGCCCAACAGCCAGAATGAGGTGAACCTGCTGACCCACCGCCAGCAGCACATGTGTTTCACGGGTTTTATTTTAGTTTGCGAGGGGTCAGCACTGATGCAGACACATTCCCAACCCCTCATGTCCGAAGGCATTTATTGATGGCGAGTTGGAGCTAGAGGACCAGTCTGGGGCCGTGAAACAAATTTTCCTATGTTGAACCAATGGCCTAGTTAGTCCTCTTGGTAGGAAGACTAAAGCACTTTCTCTCTTACTCCATCTCCTGCCACCCTCCACTCTGCTCACTCAGCCCACTGGCCTGGTCACGCCCTAAAGACACCAGGTACTATCCCACCTCAAGGCTTTGCCCTTGCTGTTCCCTCTGCCTGGAACGCTTATTCCCCTGTCATCCACTGGACTCCCTTCTCCATTCCCTTCTCCATTAAATGTCACTACCTCAGGGAGGGCATGGGGGATTGTTCTAATGATCATGCACAAAATAGCACCCCTTCTAATCCCACACTCTGCTTTATTTTTCTCTGTGACATTGATGCCTCCTGACATATATTTCTTTGTTCATTGCTTCTCTTCCTCCACAGGAATGTCAGTTCCAAGAATGTAGGGGCAGGGCTTGGTTTGTTTCCTTCACTGCTGCATCCCCAGTATTAGGAAAGTGCCTGGCTCATAAATACTTACTGAGTGAATTTATTAATGAAAATTGGTTGCAGAACTCTTGCTGTGGAAGAGCTTTAAGTGACAAGTAGGCACAGTACCCCACCTCTCCCCATGTTTTGGTTCAAACCTGAATCGTATTATCCTGGCTCGTTCTTTTTTTTTTTTTTTTAATTGAAGTATAGTTGATTTACAATGTTGTGTTTCTGGTGTACAGCAAAGCGATTCAGTTATATATATATATTCTTTTCCATTATGGTTTATTACAAGATATTGAACATAATTCCCTGTGCTATACTGTAGGACCTTGTTGTTTATCTATTTTATATATAGTAGTTTGTATCTGCTAATCCCAAACTCCTAATTTATCCCTCTCCCACCCCCTTTCCCCTTTGGTAACCATATTGTTCTTTTTTATTCTCTCCCTCCCAATCCTCCCACTGAGAGAGATGTGTACCCCGTGGCACTCTTCACAAGTACTAGAGACTCCATTGCGTCTCTTTGTTTCGTCAGGGTCTTGTGGGAACTTGATGTTCCCAGACTTGGGTAATTACTGTGGTTTGGCCCCCGTCGATGGTCCTCTCCCTTCTGTGGATCCCAGCAGTGAATCTGGATAAAGTTTGCTGAGTTGCGTCACCTCTGGCACTTGTTTCCAGGCAGAAGAGTGAAGGAGTGTCCTTGAGGCCTCATTGGGGGATGGCAGCAGCAAACCCTTTAACCTTTGGAACATTCTATGCTTCTTGGCTGAGAAACTTCTTCAGAACTGCAGGCCCATGGAAATGTACTCGGGACTTTCTGTAGTGCAGAAGCCGGGCTCAGCACCTGCCTGGTCTGGAAGGAAGACCCTTATTACCCACTAAGGCACAGGGCAGGGGATGCTTAAGTTGGTGTTGGGCTACCAGGAGATGCTCTTCCTCATAGAAAGTCTGTCTTGTGACTCAGATCTCTCACTGCAGGAGGTAATGTAGGCTAAAGGATGGGTCTCCTAGGCTTTAAGGATCCCATTGAAGGTCAGCAAGAGAGAGAAACGCTTTGTATTTCATGTTATTATTTTAGCTATCATTTTAGTTGGCTGCTCAGAGCTCAGACTTGTTGGGAAGAGAATCCCTTTTTTCTTTCTTTCCCTTTTATGTATGTATTATATCTATATCTATATAGCCTCCTCCTATCTACAGAACTAGGTAGACATTTACAGGAGGGGCTGAACTCCTTTTTGAATACCACCACCCATGAAATTGTTCCAGGAAGGACAAGGAAAAAAATGCAAGGATTGACCAATTAATTATAGAGCCCTTGAGGAAGCTCTAAAGACCCAATATGTTTGGCGTGGAAAAGAAAAAGTTGACACTTTTCTTCTGCTGCACTTTTTCTGTCTGTGCAGCTGAATGATCTGTTCTACTACATCTGCTCTTGAAAGTGGTTTGTGAAAAGTCCTGAAACAGGTGACTGAGGTCCTGTGTTTAAAATAAAATAGAGACCCATGGATGCAGGATGACTTCAAGCTGATGGCTTTCCAGGATTATCCCAATCCCTATCGCTCATAGGATTGTGTGATCCAGGTTAGAAGTTAGAGTGGGCTTTTTGTTGCCAGACACTTTTGGTTGTCATCTATGGGGTCCCAGCAGGAAACAGAGGGGCATACAAACTAGGCAATTTGAAGAGAGTTTAACAAAGGAACCATATGCAAAGGTGTTCTGGCATAAAATAATTTACTTTGGATCTCTTAGGGTTCTGAGGGTTGACTGGAATAGGTGGGTGAATCTCTTTTGGGATTTCTCATACAGTCATAGTTATCTTGGCCTGGTGTAATCTGAAGGCTCAGATGGGCTGGACACCCAAGATGGCTTCCTCACTTACCTGCCTGGCACTTCAGTGCTTCCCTAGGTGTCCTCTCTCTTCAGCAGAGTAAACTGAATTTCTTACATGGAGGCTCAGGGTCCCAAGAGCAGGGAGCAGAAGTTGGTAGACCAGTTAAGAACTATACCTAGAAAGGGCACAGTGCACTTCCCTCAGATTCCATTGGTCAAAGCTGTCACAGTGTCCAGATTCAAGAGTGTGGAGGATAGACTCCACCTCTCAAAGGAGAAATGGCAAAGCCACATTGCTGAGGAGCATGTGAGTGGGAGTCTTGTTGCAGCCATTTGGGGGGACTAAGTCTGCTCTAAAAGGTATAAACAGGGTTTAGAGAAACCAACAGGGGAGCTGTCCCCACTGAGGCCTAAGGGGGCAAGGGGAAGAAGTGGTGACAAGAACCTGGAGACGGTAGCTATATGGAGACAGCCTCCTGATGGTAGCTATGGTCTTCAGAAGATGCAACCCAACCAGAAAGGAGCCGACCTTGTACACCCCTGACCCCACTTTGGATCTCCCACCAGTGGCCCACAGTGGCCAAGGGATCCCACTGATGGGTCCATGCAAGTCAGGTTCCTGGGGCACAGAGAAAGGAGAAGGGCAAAGAGTGGATCTGAAGAGACAAAGGGAAGATATCCAGCATCCCAGTGGATAACAAAATATCTAGGATATGTAACCCATGGGCAAGAATGAGATTTGGGACCAGAATTGCTCCTCTTAGGACTGGAAGAAAAATTGCCTAATTTTGAGCAGCTTGAAAAATTTCTAAATGCCCTGGAGTGTTGGAAAAGAGTGTTAAGCCTTTTTCTTTGGTAAGAAGATGGTGCTACATTTTCTGATCACCTTCTCCATGAGCATAAGCTGGTCAGAGACTCCTCTGTACTTCCCTAGCCTCATTGTCTACTGCTCCCCTCTTATTCACAGTGTCCCACCACTTTCTCTCAAGCCCCTAGCCCCTCAAGGCTTTCAGCATGCTGGTGTCAGAGCTTGGAATCTCTCTCGCTCCTTTCTTCTGGCCAAATCCTTATCTTCCCAACCCAACTTAAGCACAGCTTCTTCAGGGAAGGCTCCTCCAACCTCTCTCACTCATGATGTTCTCTCTGCACTTCTCTGTGGCACTTATCCTAATAGCCATTTAAATATCTATTCGTATAATGATTTGGTTAAAGTCTGTCTCTCATTAGACATTAATAGTAGTACCCTGAGAGCAGGGTCTGTATCTGTCTTGTTGAACCCTATATCTGTAGGACTTAACACAGTGCTTAACAAATAGTAGGTACCCAGTAAGCAGATGTGAGTCAATTACTGAATGAATATGGTAGAAAAATCAGCAATGATTTCTATAGAGGTGTTTTTTTGGGTTTTTTTTGTGTATTTGTTTTCAGCGATAGCCACTGTTGGCTGTTTTCATGGGGCCTGGAGGTAAAACATGAATGGGGATTAAGAATTAGGAAAATAAGGTATGACGCCAGGAGCTGAGTCAATTGGTAAATAACGAACAGCTATCAAAACACAATCAGTTAAGGAACAACCTCAATATCTATCAGCTGATGAATGGATAAACAAAATGTGCTGTATTTCATCCAATGAAATATTATTCAGCCATACAAGGAATGAAATCCTGATACCTGCTACAACATGGATGAAACTTGAGGACATTATGCTAAGTGGAAGAAGTCAGACGCAAAAGGCTACATATTATACAATTCCATTTATAGGAAACGTCCAGAATAGGCAAATTCATAGAGATAAAAAATAGATTAAAGGTTGCCAGGGGCAAGGCAGGATTGAAGCGCTAGAAAGTGACTGCAAATAGATACAGGGTTTCTTTTTGGAGTAATGACAATGTTCTGGAATTAGATGGTAGTGATGATTGTACAACATTGTAAATATACTAAAAACCAGTGAATTGTACACTTGGAAAGGATAAATTTTATGGAATATGAATTATATCTCAATTTTTAAAAACAGGGCCAAAAATAATATTTTTATTATTAGAAAAATAGTGAGAAATTGTAGTCTAGAGATAGGCTGCTGGATTGGAGCATAGTTGAGACTCTAGATTATTCTGAACATTGGAATGGCAAGAACACAGAATCATTTCCCAAGAATCTAAGCTTATTTGCTTGGTGACTCCCCCTATAAGTACAAATGACACTCTTTCCTGATGAATGCTAAGAATTGGAGTGAGATTGAAGTTCTGGCCATCCTCAAATGAAAGAACTCCAAGTTCTGCCTAAAGAGAAATGACTGAGTTAATGGGAGAATGGTTTAAATGATTATGCAAAGCACAAAACAAACAGGATGGTATGATTTGCTAAACTCCATGAGAGAAGTAGCAAGCAGGTGCTTTAACCAGCAAACAAATGAAAGCTTTATTTCCTCTTTAACCTTTAGAGCCCTGATGTGAAGTGAGTGGCCATAACATTAAAAGCTCAACTTGTCTTCCCTTTTACCATGAGAAAAACATCAGACAAACCCACGTTGAGGAACATTCTACACAAAACTACCAAGATCATTCATCTGTCGATGGACATTTAGGTTGCTTCCATGTCCTGGCTATTGTAAATAGAGCTGCAATGAACATTTTGGTACATGACTCTTTTTGACCTATGGTTTTCTCAGGGTATATGCCCAGTAGTGGGATTGCTGGGTCATATGGTAGTTCTATTTGTAGTTTTTTAAGGAACCTCCATACTGTTCTCCATAGTGGCTGTATCAATTTACATTCCCACCAACAGTGCAAGAGGGCCATGAAGAACCTAGTGGCAAGACGGGAATAAAGACACAGACCTACTAGAGAATGGACTTGAGGATATGGGGAGGGGGTGGGGTGAGATGTGACAGGGTAAGAGAGTGTCGTGGACATATATACACTACCAAATGTAAAATAGATAACTAGTGGGAAGCAGCCGCACAGCACAGGGAGATCAGCTCGGTGCTTTGTGACCACCTAGAGGGGTGGGATGGGGAGGGTGGGAGGGAGGGAGATGCAAGAGGGAAGAGAAATGGGAACATATTGAATATGTATAACTGATTCACTTTGTTATAAAGCAGAAGCTAACACACTATTTTTTTTTTAAATTAATTAATTAATTAATTAATTTATTTATTTATTTATTTATTTTTGGCTGTGTTGGGTCTTCGTTTCTGTGCGAGGGCTTGCTCTAGTTGTGGCAAGCGGGGGCCACTCTTCATCGCGGTGCGCGGGCCTCTCGCTATCGCGGCCTCTCTTGTTGCGGAGCACAGGCTCCAGACGCGCAGGCTCAGTAGTTGTGGCGCACGGGCTTAGTTGCTCCGCGGCATGTGGGATTTTCCCAGACCAGGGTTCGAACCCGTGTCCCCTGCATTGGCAGGCAGACTCTCAACCACTGCGCCACCAGGGAAGCCCCTAACACACTATTGTAAGGCAATTATACTTCAATAAAGATGTTTAAAAAAATAAATAAATAAATAAATAAATAAATAAATACCACCAAAAAAAAAAAAATGTAAAAAAAAAAAAAAAAAAAAAAAAAAACTACCAAGATCATGAAAAATAAGGGAAGTCTGAGAAACTGTCCCAGATTAGAGGAAACTGTTTGGGATTAGATTAGACTCAGGGGACATGGCCACTACATGTAATGTGGTCTCCTGGATGGGACCCTGGAACAGAAGAAGTGTGTTAGTGGGAAAACCTAGTGAAATCCAAGTGAAATGTGGAGTTTGGTGAAGGTTAATGGACCAATGTTTATTTCTTAGTTATGACTAAGAATACGCCATGGTAATATAAGATGTTAAAAATGGGAAAAACTGGGTGAGGTGTATGTGAGAACTCTTTGTACTATCTTCACAACTTTTCTGTAAATCTAAATCTATTCTATACAAGATTTTTTTTAAATAAATTTATTTATTTTTGGCTGCATTGGGTCTTCATTGCTGCGTGAGGGCTTTCTCTAGTTGCAGCGAGCAGGGGCTATTCTTCATTGTGGTGCGCGGGCTTCTCTTTGTGGTGGCTTCTCTTGTTGCAGAGCACGGGATCTAGGCGCGCAGGCTTCAATAGTTGTGGCATGCAGGCTCAGTAGCTGTGGCTAGCTGGCTTAGTTGCTCCACAGCATGTGGGATCTTCCCAGACCAGGGCTCGAACCCCTGTCTCCTGCATTGGCAGGCGGATTCTTAACCACTGCGCCACCAGGGAAGTCCGTCTAAATCTATTCTAAAATAAAAAAGTTTACTTTAAATTTAAAAAGCTCAACCAGGTTCACCTATCTGTTCTGATAGCCTTCTATCTGTCTAGCTCACAGGTCTGTGGTTTGTTTGTGGTTTTTTTTTTTTTTTTAAATTACATGAGATAGTGAATGTGGGAACAAACTAGGACCCGAATTCCTCACCTCCTCTTCTATAACTGTGCAAAGGCTTGGGTTTCCTCTCATTTGACCACCCCTTCTGCCATTCCTTTCCCTCTGGTTTATGTACTATTCACTGCCAACTGGCGAGCAAGTATTGAGTATGGCTGGTAAAGTTACCACGCCAGACCTGAAGGAGGATGTAGAGAAGTATAAGGAATGCTCCCCACCTGGTACCTCCTCAGGGAGCTTACTCTCCACCAGGGGAGTTAAAACATATGCATTCCTCTGTACCCAGCAGATGAGTGATCATTGGGAATGGTTCAGGATGAAAAGTTACAAAGTAACTAATTATAAGCAATAAAAGGCAGGTGAATCCTCCATGCTTAATCCACACAGTTCATTCATTATTTTCTTAAAGTTATCCCCAGCGACCTCCATGTTTATTTTTTTTCTTTTTACTATTTTAATTTTTTTCTATTTAGGAAAGAAAGGACTGTATTTCCCAACTCACTTGGTCCTCTTAAGTGGGGCAGGGCTTCCCTGGTGGCACAGTGGTTAAGAATCCGCCTGTCAATGCAGGGCACACGGGTTCGAGCCCTGGTCCGAGAAGATCCCACATGCCACGGAGCAACTAAGCCCGTGCGCCACAGCTACTGAGCCCGCGTGCCACAACTACTGAAGCCTGCGCGCCTAGAGCCGGTGCTCCACAACAAGAGAAGCCACCGCAATGAGAAGCCCGCACACCGCAACGAAAGAGTAGCGCCCCCTCGCCGCCACTAGAGAAAGCCCGCGCACAGTAACGAAGACCCAACGCAGCCAAAAATAAATAAATAAATAAAATTTATAAAAAATAAAAAAAATAAAAAAATAAAATGGGGCAGACTTGTGTAATGGGATCTGGAGCTGGATGGTGAAACTGGAACTGCAACTCACCACTCACTACTGTGGGACTCGTTTTCATCTGTAAAGTGGAGATGAAACAGGCCCTACTTCTGGGATGGAGATAAGGATTATGAGTTGATTTGGGTAGAGCATATCAAACAGTGCTGGGTATGGGATAGATACCCGGTGAGCATAAACTCTTATGCCTGGGTCGAGAAAAAAAGGGTGTGGAAAGAGATGTATAAAAATGGGAGACCCAGGGTTTTAGGTGATCCCTAAAAAGAAATTCAAAAATTTTTTTACAGTCTTAGAAAGATCACAATATCATGTAAAAAGAGACTCGTGGAATACCAAATTCTGATATATAAAGCCTGTGGATGTACCCCTAGGAAAAAATATATTTCAAAATATTAATTGTGGGCAAGATGGTTAACGGTGGTTATCTCTGGGTGATGTAACTGTTTTTAAAATACTTTCCTGTCAGAAAATAGGTAGAAAGTAGAAAGGTGGTTGCCAAGGGCTGTGGGGAGGGGAGAGGGAGAATTAGTGTTTAACGGGTATAGAGTTTCAGATTTGCAAAATGAAAAAGTTCTGGAGATCTGCTGTGCAACAGTGTGAATATACTTAACACTGCTGAACTATACACTTAAAAATGATGAAGATGGCAAATTTAATGTTACGTGTTTTTTTACCACACACATAGAAACACTTTTCTATGGCAAACACAATAGTGTTATACTTAAGAACAAACTCAATGCAAGTTTAATTTTTAAGTGAAAGCCTTAATGGCTGGTTGGTGTAGCTTTTAGTGAGTATTTCCACGGTTTACTGGGCCCTGACTGTCCAGTGAAGGTTACCTGGTGGCGGTTAGGCTCCGTAAGCAGAGTTGAGCCTTCTCTTTTGATTTCCCCCCTCAGCTTTCTATCGAGAGAAAACATGAGCTACAGAAGAAGGGTATTACCAAAACTTGTTTGCTTTGTTTGCTTTTTTTCAGCTACTGAATGAGGGCGTGCCATGGGGATGACCTTCTGATACAGCAGGCCCTGTCCCCTTCACACCCCCTCGGCCCTGCTGGTTCTGCGTCAGCTGCACTATTTGCAGGACCACCTGCCCAAACCCCGTGCTACTCACTGTTCTTTGATCTGTAAACCTGAGTCTGAGCCAGCTGGGTTGAGACAGAGGAGGCTGGGCCAGTGATCTCAGTGCTGCTGTTTTGTTGCCTTGCAGTGGCTTCCTCTGTCCAGGTCTCACCTAAGAAAAAGTTGAGCCCCTGGGCAAGACAGGTGAGGGATGTGAACAGGTAATTCACAACATGAGAAGAGCTAATATTAAATCATGAAAAATGACTGCCCTCACTAAAATAAAAAGGAACAGAAATAACGGCAACCTTTAATATCCTTTTTTCCTATCAATCAATTTGGCAAAGATTTTTGTGGAAAATAATTCCCAGGGTTTGCAAACAATTACTGACAGGAAGGTTATTGGCCATTCTGAAAGGAAGCTGCCAATGCATATCAAGAACTGTAAAATTTTTCATTCTAGAATATAGTATTCCATAAAGGGTTAGGAAGATAGAAGAATTTAGTACAAGATAAAGGTGACATTTCAAATTAATGAGGAGAGACTTTCATTTCTGGTGATATTGAGGTCAGGAGGACCTGGAAGATCTCCAGTTATAAAAATATCTAAAACTGTTGGGTTAAATATAACAAAATACCTAACTGAGCTCCAAAGATAAAAATGGAATGCCCCAGGGGCCAAGCAATGAGAAGGACAGAAAACCAGAGATATAGATGAGCTGACCCTGCTGCCGCCCAGGGGGGATTATCAGTCTGAATAATCTAAGGCTCCCGGTTTATAATGTCGAGGTGGGGACAGGACACCAAGCCTATTGGCTGTGTGTGTGGGAGGGCGGGTTGAACCTGAGTCTCCAGTGTAGCTGGGATCTTTGCAAGTCTAAACCTTGAGTGGCAATAGCTTCTAACATTGAGACAATCTCATCTTTGCCTGACTTAACTCTTGCAAAGGCCAATGTCAAGAGGAGGTCTTAATCCCTGAGATTCTGTCCACCTGGAGAACCACTGCTGTAACACTCAGCTGATTCCCTGTGTCACCTCTCAAGCAGGATATGTGGTTCTGACAGCTGGTCTGAACTCCAAGAAGTTGTCAAAATAAGACATATTTGTGTTGTCTCTTCTCCCTATAGTCTATTATTTGATCAATTTGCAGGTCTATCAGTGTTTGAAATGTGATTCTTCCTCTAGGAAATTATCCCACAAATTACAGGATACTCATAAAAATTCCCAATCATAAATAATGTGTGTTCAATATGATTTATTTGTAATAGAAAGAAAAAATTGGAAGCTGCCCCATAGCCAACAACAGTGGAATGGTTAACTGAACACTATGTAGCCATTAAAAGGAATTAAGTTGATCTCTATGTACGAAAATGGAAAGAACGTCCACACAACATATTATTAAGACTTTTTAAAAAGCAAGCTATATAATCATTAGAGAAATGCAAATCAAAACTACAATGAGGTATCACCTCACACCAGTCAGAATGGCCATCATCAAAAAATCTACAAACAATAAATGCTGGAGAGGGTGTGGAGAAAAGGGAACCCTCTTGCACTGTTGGTGGGAATGTAAATTGATACAGCCACTATGGAGAACAGTATGGAGGTTCCTTAAAAAGCTAAAAATAGAGCTACCATATGACCCAGCAATCCCACTACTGGGCATATACCCTGAGAAAACCATAATTCAAAAAGAGTCATGTACCACAATGTTCATTGCAGTACTATTTACAGTAGCCAAGACATGGAAGCAACCGAGGTGTCCATAGACAGATGAATGGATAAAGAAGATGTGGCACATATATACAATGGAATATTATTCAGCCATAAAAAGAAACAAAATTGAGTTATTTGTAGTGAGGTGGATGGACCTAGAGTCTGTCATACAGAGTGAAGTAAGTCACAAAGAGAAAAACAAATACCGTATGCTAACACATATACATGGAATCTAAAAAAAAAAAAAAAGGTTCTAATGAACGTAGAGGCAGGACAGGAATAAAGATTCAGATGTAGAGAATGGACTTGAGGACATGGGGAGGGGGAAGGGTAAGCTGGGACGAAGTGAGAGAGTAGCATTGACATATATACCCTACCAAATGTAAAATAGCTAGCTAGTGGGAAGCAGCCGCGTAGCACAGGGAGATCAGCTCAGTGCTTTGTGACCACCTAGAGGGGTGGGATAAGGAGGGTGGGAGGGAGACGCAAGAGGGAGGGGAAATGGGGTTATACGTATAGATATAGCTGATTCACTTTGTTATACAGCAGAAACTAACACACCATTGTAAAGCAATTATACTCCAATAAAGATGTTAAAAAAAAAGCAAGCTATAGAACATTATTCAATAGAAATGGAATGCAAACCACATAGTAATTTCAAATTTTCTAATAGAAATATTTTAAATGTCAAAATAAATAGATGAAATTAATTTTAATAGTATATTTTATTTCACTCAATAAATTCAAATATTATTTAAGCATGTAATCAATATAAAACTATTGATGAGATATTTTACATTACAGTATTTATATAAGTCTTTGAAACCTGATGTATATTTTACACCAACAATACATCTCAATTCAGACAAAGCACATTTCAAGTACTCAATAGCCACTTATGAATAGTGGCTACAATAAGAGACAGTGCAGCTTCAGAATAAACATATAGTATATATATAATTTTGAACAACTCCAAAACCAGGTGTACAATTATTGTGTAGACACCGAAGACACTTGGAAAGATAACCAAGAAATGGCTAAACGGGCTATCTCTATGGAATGGGATTATGGGGAAAGAAGGTTTAGTTCATAAACATCTAAATTTGAATTTATTATATGACGATATATTATACTTTAATTATTAGGAGAGTAAAAGTAAAAGCGAAATGTTTATTGTCTTCAATTCAGTATGTCAATGGATAGTAAAATTTATCTTGAGGAGATAGTAAAGTGTATGAACCGATATTTACATAAAATGATGCTCTTGGCAGCATTTCTTACAATGATAAAAACTAGACTCCACATTATGTCCAACAATAGGAAAATTATTCAGTAAATTCTGGTAGTCCTCTATGATGGAATGTTTTTCATAACATGGGAAACTATTCATGATATAATTTAAAAATTCACAATGCAAACACTATCCATAATATGGCCCAGCAGCTCTATCCCAAGGTATATACCCAAGAGAATTGAAAACATATGTTCACACAAAAACCTGTATACAAATGTTAATAGCAGCATTATTCATAATAGCCAAAAAGTGGAAACAACCCAAATGGCCAGCAGCTGGTGAATGGATGAACAAATGAAGTATATCCACACAATGGACTATTTTCCAGCCATAAAAAAGAATGAAGTACTGATACACACTACAACATAGATGAACTTTGAAAAATATTTGCCAAGTGAAAGAAGTCAGACACAAAAGATAACATATTGTATGATTCCATTTGTATGAAACGTCAGGAATAGGCAAATCCATGGAGACAGAAAGTAGATTAGTGGTTGGGGGGGACTGGGAGGAGGGAAGTGGGGAGGGGCTAGTTCTTGGGTATGGGGTTTCTCTCTGGAGCAATGAAAATGTCTTGGAATTAGATGGTGGTGATGGTTGCACAGTGTTGTGAATGAACTAAAAAAATCACTGAATCCTACACTTTGAAATGGTGAAAATGGTGAATTTTATGTTATATAAATTTTATCTCAATTTAAAAAATATGTATATAGAACAAGATCCAAACTTTGTGGGGGGAAAGTAAGACTAATGTATTAAGAGTGGTGGTGGATTATAAATGCTTTTAATTTTTTCTGATTTTCTCCAGCACATACATGTTATATTTTAAATGGCGGCAGTGGTGGAATGAAAGCATTTAGGAAAGGGTGGTCTTCTCTCCTGACAAAATCTATGTGCTTTGGAAATAACACCATGTTCTCACTTGGCAACTTAACCAAGGGCAGTCTGTCCAGCCTGTGAAGTATACTTCTTTTTTTTTTTTTTTTTAATAAATTTATTTATTTATTTATTTATTTTTGGCTGTGTTGGGTCTTCGTTTCTATGCGAGGGCTTTCTCTAGTTGCAGCGAGCGGGGGCCACTCTTCATCGCGGTGCTCAGGCCTCTCACTGTCGCGGCCTTTCTTGTTGCGGAGCACAGGCTCCAGACGCGCAGGCTCAGTCGTTGTGGCTCACGGGCCCAGTTGCTCCGCGGCATGTGGGATCTTCCCAGACCAGGGCTCGAACCCGTGTCCCCTGCATTGGCAGGCAGATTCTCAACCACTGCGCCACCAGGGAAGCCCCTATACTTCTTTCTGTACAATGTTTCACTGCATTTAGTAAAACAAGCCATTCACCTTTTGCTATAGGGTGCCAAAGAGCAGAGCTGACTTAAGTCTTTCCTTTTCTGTCTTTTTAGATGTTGTAGACATAGCTTTCTGAAACAGAGCAGTCTCGATTACTAGCTCAGGGCTCAGGGCTTCAGAACCTAAATTCTCTTTGACCTGACTGGCTTCCTGCCCTTGCCTGGTGCTTCTGCTTCTCCACTGGTGAGATGAAGTGGTAAATGCTCACTTCACTGGAGTGGGGAAGAGAATGCATTAGGCAAGTCTTTCAAAGCACTAAGAGATAGAAGCACCAGAGAAATAAAAGGTTATTCAACCCCACTGGAGACTCAAATCACTGATAAGCAGCTGGAGAAGACAGAGCTTATGTAACAGCTCTTTGTCTCTCAATAAATAAACAGATAGGATCTGAGCCATGGGGTCACTGAGGCTCCTCTTAACCCTTGGGTGGGTGGTACTTTGCACAGGCTCACAGGAATGCCGAGATCTCTGGTGTGCTTGCCTAGCAAAGTTTTTTATTTAGATCTCACCTGACATCTTATTTTTCCAGTAGCTCCACAACAGGAAAATGAAGGAGAATTCACAATTGCACAGGTTTTGGTTGCCTTGGAGACTGTGTACTTTTAAGATATTTATGGAGGTAAGATATTTATGGAGGGGGCCTTAGTTTACTCTTACTGTGCAGTGTGTTCCTGCTGGAGTAGAACTTTGTGGACTGACAAGGAAAAGAGCCCAAGATGTAGGAAGTAAATAAGCATGCTGCCCGACAAGTTGTAGAGCATGATCTCAGCTTGTTTTGAAAATACATAAAATTCTGTATCTATGTATCTGTCATCTAATCTATCATCTATCTATCTATCTATCTATCTATCATCTATAGATCAATTGATCTACTATCATTATCTATCTATCTATCTATCTATCTATCATCTATAGATCAATTGATCTACTATCATTATCTATCTATCTATCTATCTATCTATCATCTATAGATCAATTGATCTACTATCATCTATCCATCTTGGTGAATGGATCGAAATGGCCAAATCATTACCACTGCCTGGCCCTGGGAGTGAGAATGGAACATACAGATAGCAAGACTCTCACTTTTTACTCTATACATTTCTGTACTATTGAAATTTTAATAGGTCGTTCTGTAACAAAAAAGTTTTAATAAAAGTTACCAACTGTAATCCTAACTACCTCTCTGACAGTCCTTTCAAACATCTCACAAAGTACGCGGAAAGAGTTAACACAGAGCGAGTTCAAATTCCTGATTTGGTGGTGGAGGTGGAGGCAGGGTTAGAGGTAAAAAGAAGCAAAAAGTGGGGAGGGGAGGGAAGAGGAGGGCTGGCTGCTCAGTTCTCACCTGAACCAATAGCATGAAAGTTTCAGGCCCAACGCCCATTTGTGGGACTATTTCAGGAGTCAGAGGTTGCATCTGAATTCACTGTCACTGTAACTTGCCAGAGAACTAAGACGACTTCCTGGTTTGGCTACTTGGAAGCTGCTTCTCCTTTACTCAGAAGGTAAAATCTCAAGCCTCAGCTAATCTGGTGATGGTGATTTGGAGTACGCACTTTTTTCTTTGTGGTGTATTGACTTCTTTATCCACAGGACAGTAAGATGCTTATGGAATGGGGCTTTATTTTTACTAATGACGATATTAACACTAAATGTCTAACAACGTAGAATGGTTCTTCCTGCTTCTTCTTTGCACCGGACAAGACACAGTCTGTTGAAGTGTTAGGGAGACTCTTCCTTGCATGGAAAGGAAGGAACACACATGCTTTCATTGTTTAACAGTTCTCATGTCATTTTTCCTTGGTTTCACTGAGAGCGTGGTTAAATTTTCTTGGGGATTACAGTTGCACACAGCAAATCTCACAGTAGGTAAGTATTTGATGGAACACTCTTGGCTAAGATTGTAGAATGCGCTCTTGCTTATTTTCCTTCTCAGGGAAAAGTCTTAAAACTCCCCACATTCATAACAAAGCTACTTTACATGAGAAAGGAGTTTGGAAAGAGATGTCTGGTGAAATCACCCCAGTGTTTAGGTCCAACTGTAGCCCCCCCAGGATGATGCCTGTTCTTAGTGTCACAGCGACCCCTTTTTTTCCCCATAGTCTTTGTTAGTGATGGACCCATACGTGATTCAGTTGCACGACCATGGCAACCTCCCCTCAGTGCTGGATGTGCATGTCAACATCCCTGGGAGAAGCTCTGTGCCGGGAAAAATGAAAGGCAGGAAGGCCAGATGGTCCGTGAGGCCCTCGGACATGTCCAACAAAACTTTCAATCCCATCCGGGCCATTGTGGACAGCATGAAGGTGAAGCCAAATCCAAACAAGACCACGATTGCTCTGTCAATTGGTGAGTTGGAGACACTTGACCGAGAGGCAGGCATTGTTCCTCCCACCCCCATCCTCATGGGTTGGTTGGAGAGGATGGAGGTGGAGGGTGGGTCTGAGCACTGGGCATGGAAGATTAACCTCTTGGCGGTTCTTTTTTTTTCCCCCCATGAAAAGGGGACCCTACAGTGTTTGGAAACCTGCCTACAGATCCTGAAGTTACCCAAGCAATAAAAGATGCCCTTGACTCGGGGAAGTATAACGGCTATGCCCCCTCCACTGGTAAATTCCTCCTGAGACTCTAATCTGGTGGCTTCCAAATCTTTAGTGCTCTTCTAATAGGAATAAATGTCTAGCCCTCCTCTTTGCTTTCCTGATGCGTAATTCCTAAGGAGAAGCCAAGATAAAATGGCTGTTGGGTTTGGGGAAAGGAGTCTCAGCATGCTTAACCTCAAGCCATCAAGGTCTTTCTTTCCCGGCTTCCTCTGGCATTATGGCACCTCCCTGCTCTGGGTTCCCATTACACACTTATTTCTCAAATAACGCTCCTATTCTCTCATCGCTAATTCTAAACGGAGGCCTTGAGTTTGGCTGCACCTGCTTCTTTACAAAGCCCTCTAGCTCCTAAATTAATTTAATTACTGCCCTGTGTAAATAGCTTCTTGGCTTTATTGCTCCTTCTCTACACATTCAAGGTTTAATTTAATTACGGTCCTAATCACACTCTCAACGTAATTGTGCTTGTTTCAAGGCAAAAACAAAAAACAAAAAAAACAAAAAAACCAAGAACAGCAAAGAATGAGCTGACCTACTGGAGGATAGAAGGTTTGTTTAGGACAGAAAGAAATTATTCTTATTTAGGTTTAACTCTCTCCATCTATTAAACATTTCTACCCTAAACATTTTGGTAAAATAAGTGATTCCTTGACTTTGTTTCACTGTCGCACACTTCCCCCCCGTGTATGTGTGCACATAGAAACATATTCTTAATGCAGAATAAAAATCCAGTTTCATGCTAAAATAGAATTTTAAAAACACTTTAAAGAGATATCAGGGATGTGATTTTTAGGTTGATTATTTACATTTTATGACGTTTCATAAATAAAAATCAAAACAAAATAAAACCAAAAGTTAAGTTGTAAAAAAAGTTTATACATAATGGAAAAGAATATGAAAAAGAATGTATATATGTATAACTTGAATCACTTTGCTGTACAGCAGAAATTAACACAAGATTGTAAATCAACTATACTTCAATAAAATTTTTTAAAAGTTTATAATGACTTTTATATCCGAAGTATTAGGAAACTGACTTAACCTGAAAACCCAAAACCAAGTCTCCATTTGACAAAATGCAAAGGATATGAACACTTCATGCCAAAGGAAACACAGATAATAATATATATCTAGAAAATACTCTTCTTTATTAGTAGTTAAGGAAGTGCTAATTTGTATAACATCAAGAGACCTATCTCTACCTATTAATTTAACAAACATTAGGAAATATTGCCTCTAGTCTTGGTAACTGAAGACAATCTTTCTGGAGAGCAATTTTGTAAAACATAATAATTTGTATGAAACTGTCTATACTTCAAGCTTGTAAGCCAACATTTGGAACTATTGTATGAGAATATAATTCAAAAGGAAAAACTTTTAATTTCAATATAATTTTTAAAAATTTATTTTAATTTATATTATTTATTTTTGGCTGTGTTGGGTCTTCCTTGCTGCTCATGGGCTTTCTCCAGTTGCGGCGAGCGGGGGCCACTCCTCACCGCGGTGGCCCCTTTCCCCCCCCACACGGAGCATGGGCTCCAGGCGCGGGGCCTCAGCAGTTGTGGCACATGGGCTCAGCAGCTGTGGCTTGCAAGCCCCAGAGCACAGGCTCAGCAGTTGTGGCGCGTGGGCCCGGCTGCTCTGTGGCGCGTGGGATCCTCCCGGACCAGGGCTCGAACTCCTGTCCCCTGCACTGGCAGGCAGACTCTCAACCACTCCACCACCAGGGAAGTCCCTCAATATAATTGAAAAGGAAAAATACTAATAGGTATACAATACAATGTGAAAAAGTTAAAATGGACCCAAGGTAATGAATTCATTAATTACAAGTTTTCAAAAAATATAATACCTGGAAGGGATTTAGGAATAATCTAAATCCTAAATAATCTAATCCTATTTTAGATTATTTAATCTAAATTTTAGATTAAATAATCTAAAATAAAATAAAACATAATCACAGTAACCAAGATGCTGCAGAGTATTTTATAGTTTGGGGAACTCTTTTTGTTATTATTTATACATTTGTGCTCATTATAAAATTGTAAGATATAAAGTTAATCTCCTTTATCTATAGTGACAGAGAGCTAAGCTAAATTGCATGTGCTCTGAGCTGGGGCAGTAGGTAGCCTCAAAGCCCTGTTGACTTAAGGGCAAAGCTGTCAGCTGGGGGATGAAAACTTCCAGCTTCCTCACTCTGCTCTGTTCTCTCAGGCTACTTATCGAGTCGGGAGGAGGTTGCTTCTTATTACCGCTGTCCCGAGGCACCCCTGGAAGCTAAGGTGAGCCCTAGACAAGGCACCAGCTTGGGAACAATATCGGGCAAACTCTACCCTTTTCCTTGTTTCTGTTCCATGAGGAATAAGGGTTTCAAGTGGAAAAAAAACTAAGGATAATTTCCCTTTGGCAATTCGAGGACTTTTCATACGGGGAGGCCACTAATCAGTGATTATATTTAATGTCATTATAGTATGATAATAACGTTGCATACAACTCATATAGTGTCTGTCTCAAGGAGGCTTAAAGGACTCAGAGGTCACCCTATATTTGATTCTCTGCAGAAGATCATTGAAAAACAATAATTCATAAACATCAAATAATTGAAATTTTTCATTTTACCAATAGGATCTTTTATTAATCTGTAGCTTCCTTCACTGCCATTAAGGTCACTTAGATGGGAAGATCGAGGTTCCATGGCATACTGGATTGATGGCAGGGCCAAGTTTAAATGCTACCCTCTGCTCTGTTGTCCACTGGGTGGGGGTCAGTATTTCTTAACATTAAGAGGTGCCCTATATCTGTCTTTCAGAAGAGAGTCAGGTTTCAAATCTCTGGTCAAAAGTAAATAAATAACCAGGTGAAAAAGTCCAAGGTCATAATGATCTCTCGTGGAGGTCTGCTGAGTCACAGCCAACCCGTTCTTTTTAAAGTGATTTATTTCTCTCAAGTGGCCAACATTTTCAACAACTTTTAGATATGCACATATATAAACATATTCACTTCTTTCAATTTTGGCTTTGTACAGTCCCCACTACTTTACATAGAGTTTGTAAAAATAAGGTTTTTTTTTGCTACCCACTCATTCATCTGATAACCTCTTTTCTCCTGTTGCTGTTGGAACCCCTAACAAAATGAAACTTTTCTATTCTTCACAGGATGTCATTCTAACAAGTGGCTGCAGTCAGGCTATTGAACTTTGTTTAGCTGTGCTGGCCAACCCAGGGCAAAACATCCTAGTTCCCAGACCTGGCTTCTCTCTCTACAGGACTCTGGCTGAATCTATGGGAATCGAGGTCAAACCCTACAATTTATTGGTAAATGACTTTTCAATTTTAGACACAAGAGCTCAATTACTACTTCATAAAAATATATGACCGTTATCTTAGCAGAGAAAGATCTGGAAGTGGGTGGTCGAGGCCACAGACACATTTTGTTATTTACATTATACCTTTGAGTGAAGTGAGTAGTCCTCCTACATTTTTCAGAATCATCTTAGTCTCCCCCTTCTTTCCTCCCCAGCCAGAGAAGTTTTGGGAAATTGACCTGAAACAACTGGAATCTCTGATTGATGAAAAGACAGCTTGTCTCGTTGTCAATAATCCATCAAACCCTTGTGGGTCAGTGTTCAGTAGAAGTCATCTCCAGAAAATTTTGGCAGGTAAGTCCAGCAGACTTCACTTGACAGGGGAGAAGATGGGGATGGAATCCTTCAGCTGTTTCACGGAACGAGAAGGGAGTCCTTCACTAAGTTCCAAGCCTAGGATGGAGGTGGGAGGGCTCCACTGGGGTCCCTAGTGAGTGGTGTGCCCCTGGAAAGGTAGGAATTTCCTGAAAGAAGGAGAAAAAGAGGAAATACTTGCCTCTTCACCACTCCCATCATGTGGAAGAGAGGGTTTGAAATATCTAGTTAATTAAAGAGCAAATTTAGGCTCTGTACCCTGGAAGAGTATAAGAAGAGTTTATAGTTCTTAAAGAGGAAGATGAAACAGACAAACATGAAATGCAAAGTATAATAAGCCCAGGTAAATATTAAATGCTAAGGCAATTCACATTAAAAATGATTTCAGCATGTTTCTCTTATTTTCAGTGGCTGCACGGCAGTGTGTCCCCATCTTAGCTGATGAGATCTATGGAGACATGGTGAGTCTTGGGTAGGATGCATCACTTCCATACTCTCAATCCCAAGTTATCTCATGGCACCTTTAGATGTGGCACCTAGAATAATCAGAAGCATATCCTAATCATTTCAGTACAGCACTAATCAGTACCCCTGCGCTCTAAACAGATATACAGATAACCACCCCTTAGCCAGTTTTCCAAAATCCAAAAAGCTACAAAAATCCGAAGATTTTTGGAATTCATTTGGTGGCAAAACCTGACTTGGCCTGATATAAAGATATTTGTAAATCTTTATTTATCTCACTTATGGATCTGTATAAGAGGGTAAGGAAAGGGGCGGAACAGCTACTCTGCTTGATAAGGAGTGCTGTCCCAGATTGCCCTGCGGCTGTTATATAATATATGGTACATGTGCTATATAACCTTTCTAAAATCCAAACAATTCTACATTTTGCAACATACTTGAGCCCAGGAATTTCACATAAGGGATTATGGACCCATATATTATTGTGAAATCTGTAACTTCAACGGTCATTCATTCCCTAGAGCCAAGGGCTGGGGTCAGTTTCCTCATTTTAGGCTTCCTTTAATCTAGACTAGATACTGGGTTAAATGTTTTTGGATAGTCCCCTCTGAAGGCTCTTGAGATCCCAATCATGCTTCAGGGTAGGAATGAGCCCGTAAATCTGAGACCCTGTCCCTAGTGATATAAGGAAAATTTTGCGAGGCATGGGATTTGGAGGAAAGTAAACCAGAAGACAACGGTAACAAGCACCTCTTCTCCTCAGGTGTTTTCAGATTCCAAATTTGAACCTCTAGCCACCCTCAGCAGCAATGTCCCCATCCTGTCCTGTGGGGGGCTGGCCAAGCGCTGGCTGGTTCCTGGCTGGAGGATGGGCTGGATCCTCATCCATGACCGAAGAGATATTTTTGGCAATGAGGTGAGAGCAATGTGGTGAAATAGTATGTCTAATTTAGGGGCGATTATATGTATATATATATTTTTCTAAATATTTGTTTATTTATTTATTTACTTTGCATGCACAGTGGTAAGGAGGGAGTTTTTTTCTTTCTTTTTGGCCCTGTAGTTCCGTGTGCCTGGAAAGACACTGGATAAAGACCGTACTAGTTATTCCTCTCCAAAACTCAGTTTTTCTGTCTTGGTGAGGAAGTTCCATCTACCTCCAATTTTAGTACCACAAAAAAGGAAACAATAGCAGTAATGATACCTAATATTGTTTGTGGGATTACAATGTGCCAGTGCTTTATGTACTTTATTTCAATTTAATTCTCCTAACAACCCTGTGAGGCCAGTATTAGTATTACCTCCATTTTACAGGTGAGAAATATGAGACACAGAGAAGTTGTATAATTTGCCCAGAGTCACACAGCCAGTGCATGGCAGAGCTGGGCTACAAACCTACGTGGTCTGATCTAAGAATGACACTAGGCACCATCACTTCTCCAGAGATTAAAAACTTGATAGAAAGAATTGGCAGAACAAGGATCTCCACAGTGGAGATGCTTAAGAAAGGCTAAATAATGTGTTTGCTGGGGGGCTTTTAGATCCGAGATGGGCTGGTGAAGCTGAGTCAGCGGATCCTGGGACCCTGCACCCTTGTCCAGGGAGCTCTGAAAAGCATCCTGCATCGCACCCCTCACGAGTTCTACCACAACACTCTAAGCTTCCTCGAGGTAAGGGCAGCCCATGACTTTCCACTTTGGGAGTCAAGCAACACCACCAGTGGAATTTGGAATAATGGCTCCTCATTTCTGGAGCAATGCTCCATGATGGGGCTTCCAAACCAGGAGGTGGCATCAGTGTAAATATCTACCCATACATTTCTCTAACTTCTGGCAATCCACCCTGCTCCTGGCCAAAAGCTTCAAGTGGCAGAGTTTTTATCTTGTTACCCCTTATGCCAGGAGAGCAAACTTAGGTTCTCTGCCTTTGATGTGGGCTCTCCTTTTAATGACTTGGTTTTTCTTTTGCTTAACTTTTCATTCTTGACGTCTCTGTCTCCTCTCGTAGTCCAATGCGGATCTCTGCTATGGGGCATTGGCTGCCATCCCTGGACTCCGGCCCATCCGCCCTTCTGGGGCCATGTACCTCATGGTGAGTATGTGGGTGGCAGGCAGTTGGTGGTAGGTGGGGGAAGCCAGTCTGCAGGGCTCACGAAGACAACCACATGGGCTCCTGAGCCAGTCAGTTTAGGAACTGCCTTGTTCTGAATTGTCCCATTGATGTGGTTTAACCTCAGTGCTAAAAAAAAGAAAAAAGAAGAAAAAGAAAAAAACTCTTAAAATGACTTAATTCTTCATACAGAGAATCATTTTATATGTAGATACAGGGATGACATAAGACACAAATAAGAGGCTTTCCACACTACTGTAATTCTCACCTGGGAGAGATCTGGTTCCCTAGGAATGTTTGGGGATATATAGGAATTTTGTTTGTTTTCAGAAAGACTGTTTGGGGTGCTATTGGCATTTTGTGGGCCAGGGATGCTAAATATTTTTCAATGGGCAGGGTAGTTCCATGCAATCAAGAATAGCCTGGCCCATAATGGTAATAGTGCCTTTTTAAAAACAAATAATTAATTAATTAATGTATTTTTGGCTGCTTTGGGTCTTCGTTGCTGCGCGCGGGCTTTTTCTCCAGTTGCGGCGGACAGGGCTACTCTTCCTTGTGGTGCACGGGCTTCTCATTGCGGTGGCTTCTCTTGTTGCAGAGCACGGGCTCTAGGCGCGCGGGCTTCAGTAGTTGTGGCTCACAGGCTCAGTAGTTGTGGCACACGGGCTTAGTTGCTCCGCGGCATGTGGGATCTTCCCGGACCAGGGCTCGAACCTGTGTACCCTGCTTTGGAGGGTTGATTCTTAACCACTGCGCCATCAGGGAAGTCCCAATAGTGCCTTTTTTGAGAAACACTGGCATCCTATTTCCAGCTTTCATTTATCAGCATCCAAGAAGGAACCCTTCAGTAAACTAAAACATTAATATAAATATATCTTCTCTTCCCTATGAAAAATTCTGTGAGTTCATAGAGCAAGAACTCTTAGTTATCAGCAGTGGAGTTCCAAGATGTTTTTTAGAGCAGTCCCTACCTTAATTTGTGGCATAGGGAGTTGGCCTGTTTTCCCTCCTGATAAATTTGCATCTCCCTGTTATTGGTATAGGTTGGAATTGAGATGGAACATTTCCCAGAATTTGAGAATGATGTGGAATTCACTGAGCAGTTATTTGCTGAGCAATCTGTCCACTGCCTCCCGGCAACAGTGAGTGCTTATGTCTCTCAGGACACTCTCAACGGTTTCTAGAGCCTCAGGAACGCTCCCTGAGCTGGTCTTTAGCCTGACTTTTTCTCCCCCAACAAAGCGTACTGTCGGCCTTCATATACACAGGTTCCTCATCCAAGGACTCAACCAACTGTGGATGGAAAAATATGCGGGGAAAAAAATCCCAGAAAGTTCCAAAAAGCAGAACTTGAATTTGCTGCAGACTGGCAACTATTTACATAGCATTTACATTGTATTAGGTATTATAAGTAACCTAGAGACAATTTAAAGTACACAGGAAGATGTATGTAGGTTATGCAAATACTACGCCATTTTATATGTGGGACTTGAGCATCCTCGGATTTTGGTACTCTCGAAGGTTCTGGAACCAACCCTCCATGGATACCGAGGGACTACTGTATTCTCTTTTGAAAAGATTCAAACTGATGGGTCTCATGACCTCTATTTAAAATTTGTTTCTCCCCCATCCAGGAAGAAAAATTGTGGTTGAACATTCTAGGTGAGAGGAAACCAAGCTTGTCCCACAAATTCCTTTTAAGATAAATTAACTCAGTTACTGGCTTAACACTCCAGTGGTAGGAATTGAGTGAAATGATAGCCCTGGGTAAATGGCATCACTGCTTCTTGCTGATTAGGGCCCTGGCCATATTAGGGTGGTCCAGTCCCTGATTCAATTGCTCTGAGAATAACAGGCTTTTATTTTTGCAGTGCTTCGAGTACCCAAATTTCTTCCGGGTGGTAATCACAATCCCCGAAGTGATGATGCTGGAGGCCTGCAGCCGGATCCAGGAGTTCTGTGAGCAGCACTACCATTGTGCTGAAGGGAGCCAGGAGGAGTGTGACAAATAGGACGGAGTCCGTTCTCCTGAGTACGTGTCCCATCCGGCTGGGGAGAGCGGGACTGAGCCCTGCTGCTCCTCAGGTGCCCCTTCTGGGAGAGGGGCCTCGCAAATACCACGACAAGGGCTCAGAATTGCTCCAGCTTTCCCCCAGCTATATCCACACACACACTCTGAACCCCAGATTTCATCTCACTCTGCTCTGCTGGAGTGACTCACTAATTCATTAATCCACCCGTATGACTTCCATCAATCCATCCTCCCATATGACTTCCTCCTTTTAGCTTGAGAGTACCAGGTGAACAAAGTTACCCAGGAAACAGTAGAGACAGGAAAATTAAGAACTCAGGATTAGAGAATCAAACGATTGAGGGAACTCGTGCCCCCAACCATTTCCTCTTACTCTAAGTAAGAACGCATTCTCTTCAGTCAGGTCTGAAGCCCAACTCTGTCATTGGCTCACTTCAGGTGTACCTCACTGTATGCAATAATGCTATCATGAAAGAAGTTGGGGACACATGTATTTGGTTAATTCTAAACACATTAGGAAAGCTTGCCAATTTGAAGGATCACTTACAGAAACTTTTCGTTGATTTTTTTTTTTTTTGTAGAGAATTATTTTGTGATACAGAGAAATTTAATTGATAGAGTTTCTAAATGTAGATATATGTGTATCAGGCTTTCTTAAAATGAGGGCACCTCTGTACTAAAAAAAGGAGGAATCAGAGGACCTTCCAGGAACGCTGCTGTGTAAGGGCCAGAATTTTCTTCACTTGTCATTGTTATAGAATCATTATTACTTTTGCTGTAACATTGATATTGATTTATTGATATATATGTTATATTATCTTTTCATATGTTTTCTAAGAAACATTTATATTGAAAAGATCTTTTATTTTGCCAAGGGCATAAATTATTGTTTTCCTTTTTCTTTTTTTTTTTAAATAAATTTTACTAAGTATTCTCTTCTGTGATGTCATTTTTCTCCTCTGTGGGGAATTTCTATCCCCAGGTACTGCTTATTGCTCAGTCTGATTGATTTATTACCCACTAGGTTTCATTTATTTCTTTGTAGATGTACTGACATTTGGAGTCACTTAAGAAACACTATTCCTAAAATATTTTATTTGGGAGCTCAACTTCTTGCTTGTACTTACAAACAAGACAAACTAAGAAGCAACATTATAAACCCCTGGCCTCTGACTTCACACTTTCAGCTTTTGGGATCCCCACTCTCCAAATTCCAACACTTGTCTAGATCTACTAACCACTCACTGGGTAACAAGTTGAACTGGTTCAGCTAACCAAGAGAATGAGGTGTGTCTGGTGTGCTCATCTTTCAATATGAGCTTTTTGTCTGCAAGTCCTCTTAAGCACAGTTGCCTAATTTTTTCCTAACCATTTCCCTTGGAGGAGGGAGCCTGAAGTTATTTTGCAAGGTTAGGGGCAGTAATATACCATAATCAATCTGGAAATTCTTCACTAAGGGATGTTTTCCTTACCTAGAATAGGAACTTCAAGTCTCAACTCTGCCAACCACACCCAATTAATTTCCTTTACAAAAATAAACATCAAACATCCCCTTCCCATCTATGTCGGACTTCGGTGAACTAAAATTTACCCTTCAATTTTCTTCAGCAAAACCAAGAGGAATATACAATGATAGAGATGAAAAACATTTGTTTCCTGTATGCCATTCCTGCCGATTTTTCGAAAATTCCTGGCTCCTCTTTTCCTGTACTTCTGGCCCCAACTCCCAAGGATATCTGTCCAGAAATAAACAGGAAGACTTAGTGGTTTACACAAAACGTTTTATCTTCACACGTATGTATAATTCTATCCAGCATTACTGAATCTAGACAGACTTCTTGAATTTCCAAATTTCCTTGATATCTAATCTACCATTTTGGTAAGGGAGTCAAATGAACATTCAAAGATTTAAAAAACAAAACGGGGACTTCCCTGGTGGCGCAGTGGTTAAGAATCCACCTGCCAATGCAGGGGATATGGGTTCCAGCCCTGGTCCGGGAAGATCCCACATGCCGCAGAGCAACTAAGCCTATGCACTGCAACTACTGAGCCTGCGATCTAGGGGCCGTGCCCTAGAGCCCGCGAGCCGCAATTACTGAAGCCCGCCCGCCTAGGGCCCGTGCTCCGCAACAAGAGAAGCCACCACATGAGAAGCCCGTGCACCACAGTGAAGAGTAGCCCCTGCTCGCCACAACTAGAGAAAGCCCCTGCGCAGCAACAAAGACCCAACGCAGACAAAAATATATAAATAAATAATTTTTAAAAATAAACAAAAAATACATGCACATTGGACATATTTCAAACGATGCAAAAAAATAAACAAAACACTCATGCCAGTCCTTCAGCACCTTTTCTTCTCCCCTGAGGTAATCACAGTAGCAGTTGCTGATCCATTCTTCGAGATTATTTTGTGTACACATAAATGTTTTTGTGTGTGAATTTTTCCTTTTCTTTTTTCCTTTCTTCAAAGTAACTATTACTCAACTTTTTAATTCAGCTTCTATGGAAGCCTAAGGAGGGATGACATTTCTGTCCATCATATCCTGGGTGATTCTGGATAAAAAAAGGACCCCCTGGTCGGGGCTGCTTCCGAACAAGATTAAAATTCCCAAGAGACAATTCCCAGCTGCTTCGCGGAGGGCGGCAGCAGGATGGTGGCTTCCGAGCGTCCCAGGATAAAACAAAGGATGCTTTAAAAGGTCAGAGACAAGGGCTCGCAGCTGTGAATTCACCTGTCTAACCCGAGCATCGCCTACGCGATAACTGGCGAGTTACCACTGACCCGGTACCACACACCGTCCCACTCTAGTCCCTAGCAGTCACCAACGACTCAACCCTGCTCTGGGTGACTGTGTTGGAAGAGGAGGGGGTCGGGGGATGGAGGGGTGGGGGAGTTGGGGTGGGGTAGAGGGCGGGAAAGAACCCACGGCTGCGCAGACTCAGATGCGAGGGAGGGCATCGCACTACTCAGGGCGCATGCGCAGTCGTGGGACTACGAGACGCCGCTCTGGGCGCAGGCGCAGAAGCTGAGGCGCCGGCGAGGTTGCGTATCTCTAGTTGGAGCGACTATCTTTTATCCGGAGGGTTGGTTTTGTTTCCTACTTCAGCCTATTTCTCGGACCCGCGCCTTTTTGAGAGATTCCCTTCCTCCTTTGCCCCCTTTTCGGGCCACATCAGGCGGGAGGCTTCCAGAAAGTCGACAAGTCATCTTTAGGTATTGTAAATACCTGTTAACCTTTTCCTAGCTGTGGGCGGGTGCCAGTAAGTCCCGTAAGTTGTGAAACAGAAGCAGAAGTTCCCAGGAGCTGTTGTCAGTTTTCAAAAGTATTGTCCCTGGAAATTTTCTTAAAAGAATCGTATCCTCCACGGTCCCGAGTGCATGGCATATATATTTGGATTTCTGCTGAGCCAGAAAGGTGAATCCTCCGCTGTGCTTCACGCACACCACACTTTACTGTGCAGGAGGGCCTGTATTTTAAGTACTCTAAAGGTTGAAGTATTGAATCTGTTGGAGAAGTGAATTCCCGGTACATCTTATTCATACTCTTATTTACTCTAAACAGTTTGTGTGTGTTTACAAACGGGTTTCATAATGGTGTCATAGAAACCTCAAATCTGGATGCTCTCTATGGGTCAGATTGTTGCACAGCACCTTCCAAAGAAACAGTCACTTTCAGACACTCTAGTTGAGGTGTATTATGTAGGAAGCAGGTGGTGCTAATTCTGCGAAGAAAACAGTCTGCAAACTAGCAAGTGTGTCTTAATTTTTGTCAGTGTTTCAAGCATAGAAAAGAATTCTTGCTCCTTGAGACATTTACTCATTTGAAAATTGAAATGCAAAGTACATTATGAAATTCAAAGTACGTTATCCCGTGTTTAAAAAATAAAGCCACAGGGAGTTCTTGCTTTGTCAGCACATATACTAAAATTGGAACAATACAGAGAAGATGAGCATAGTACTAGCAATCCAAATACAACAGTGCATTAAAAAGATTATGTACCATGACCAAGTGGGATTTTTTGTTTTTTAAATTTATTTATTTTTGGCTGCGTTGGGTCTTCGTTGCTGCGCGCGGGCTTCTCATTGCAGTGGCTTCTTTTGTTGCGGATCACGGGCCCTAAGTGCGTGGGCTTCTGTAGTTGTGGTACGCAGGCTCAGAAGTTGTGGCTCACGGGCTCTAGGGCGCAGGCTCAGTAGCTGTAGCACACAGGTTTAGTTGCTCCGCGGCATGTGGGATCTTCCCGGACCAGGGCTCGAACCTGTGTCCCCTGCATTGGCAGGCGGATTCTTAACCACTGCACCACCAGGGAAGCCCTGACCAAGTGGGATTTATTCCTGGAATATGAGAATGGTTCAACAAATGAAAAAAAATCAGTCAGTGTAATACACCTCAATAACAGAATGAAGGACAAAAACGACCTGGTCATCTCAATGATGCTAACAAAATATTTGACAAGATTCTACACCTTTTTATGATAAAAACACTCAAACTAGAAATAGAAGGAAACTACCACAACATAATAAAGGCCATCTATGGGGACTTTCCTAGTGGCTTGAGAATCTGCCTCCCAATGCAGGGGACACGGGTTCGAGCCCTGGTCCGGGAAGATCCCACATGCCGCGGAGCAACTAAGCCCGTGCGCCACAACTACTGAGCCCGTGTGCCACAACTATTGAAGCCCACACGCCTAGAGCCTGTGCTCCTCAACGGGAGAAGCCACCGCAATGAGAAGCCCGTGCACCGCAATGAAGAGTAGCCCCCGCTCACCACAACTAGAGAAAGCCTGTGAGCAGCAATGAAGACCCAACACAGCCAAAAATAAATAAATAAATAAATTTATTTTAAAAAAAGAAAAAAGCCATCTATGAAAAGCCCAAAGCTAATATATTCAATGGTGAAAGACTAAAAGCTTTTCAAGGGTGCCTATTCTTGCCAATTCTATTCAACATAGTATTGGAAGTCCTAGACAGAGCAAATAGACAAGAAAAATAAATAAAAGGTGTCCAAATTAGAAAGGAAGAAGTAAAATTATCTCTGTTCTTAGATGATGTGATCTTTTATATAGAACCCCCTGAAGATTATGGGCGCCCACACACGCAAACCGGTTATAACTGGTAACCAAATGTAGCAAAATTGCAGGATACAAAATCAGCATGCAAAAATCAGTTGTGTTTCTATACACTAACAGTGAACAATCTGAAAAGGACATTAAGAAAACAATTTCATTTACAGTAGCATCAAAGAGAATAAAATACTTGGGAATAGATCTAAATGAGGAAGTGAAAGGTGAAAAGATGCACAACATCGCTAATCACCAGAGAAAAGCAAAAAACAAACAAACAAAAATTGTGTTGGAGAGAATGTGGAAAAATTGGAACCCTTGTGCACTGTTGGTGAGAATGTAAAATGGTGCAGCCACCATGGAAAACAGTATGGCAGTTACTCAAAAAATTAAATACTGAATTACCATATGATCAAGCAATACTACTGCTGGGTATATATCCAAAAGAATTGAAAGCAGGGTCTCAGAGAGATATTCGTACATCCATGTTCATAGCAGCATTATTCACTATAGCCAAGAGGTGGAAGCAACCCAAATATTCATTGACGGATGAATGGATAAACAAAATGTGGAATGCTATGCAACCCTAGAAAGGAAGGAAATACTTTAACATGGCTGAACCTTGAGGAAATTATGTTATGAAATAAGCCAGTCATGAAATGATACTGTATGATTCCACTTATATGAGGTATCTAAATTAACCAAACTCATAGAAACAGAAAAAAATTATTAGGGGCTGGGGGTAAGGGAGAAAAGGGAGCTGTTTAGTGGGTATAGAGTTTCATATTTGCAACATGAAGGAAGTCTGGAGATTTGTTTCACAACAATGTGCATATACTTAACACTACTTACTGTACCCTTAAAAATGGCTAAGATGGTAAAATTTATATGTTTTCTTTTTATACAATAAAAGAAGTGTAGATCCAAAGAGTTCTCATTACAAGGGAAAAAACTTATTTTTTTGGTATCTCTATGAGATGATGGATGCTAACTAAACTTATTTTGTTGATCACTTCACAATATACGTAAATCAAGTCATTATGCTGTACACCTTAAACCTGTGCAATGATGTATGTCAATTATATCTCAATAAAACTGGAAAAAAACTTTAAAGCCATGAAAATGTAAGCTTCATGAGGGCAGGGTGGTTTTATTTATTTATTTATTTATTTATTTAGGTCTGTTTTATTTTCTTCTATCTGCTTAGTGACCAGAAGAGCCTCTGGCACATAATCGGCACTCAATCCATATTTGATGAATGAATGGATTAGAAAATACCATGACTAATGGATTGCCATTACTCTTTATCTTCTTGTTAAGTGAATTACAACAAGGAGATACTAGGTTTAACTGAAAATATTACTAGTGTGGAAGGAAGATTCAGAGACAAAGACGTTTAGAAAGTTTACTTTCAAAGAGGTGCAAGGAAATGGTCAATAAGCACTTGAAAAGTTGCTCAACGTCATGAGCCATTAGGAAAATGCAAATCAACATCATAATGGGATATCACTTCACACCCACTGTGATGGCTGTTAAAAAAAAAACAGCAGTAATAGTGGTGGCAAGGATGTGGAGAAATTGTAATGCTCACACACTGCTGGTAGGAATGTAAAATGGTTCAGCGACTTTGGAAAACGGTTTGGCAGTTTCTCAAAAGGTTAAAAATATAGTTACCATATGACCCATCAGTTCCACTCCTAGAGAAATGAAAACTTATGTCCACATAAAACTTTTACAAGAATGTCCATAGTAGCATTATTCATAATAGCCAGAAAATGGAAACAACCCAAATATCTATCAGCTGATGAATGGATAAATAAAATGTGATATATCCATACCATGGAATATTACTTGAGAAGAAAAAAGAATGTTGTACTGATGCATGCTGCAACATGGATGAACCTTGAAAACATTGTGCTAAGTGAAAGAAGCCAGTGGGAAAGAGCATATTTTGTGTAATTCCATTTAAACAAATGTCCAAACTAGACAAAAAAGAGACTAGTGGTTGCCTAGAGTTGAGTGTGAGGATGTATGTGGTGGGGACGGGTAGGGGATGGGTGTGGAGATCGACTGCTTACAGATGCAGGGTTTCTTTTGGGGGCAATGAAAATATTCTAAAATTGATTGTGTTGATGGTGGTGCGATTGTGAATATACTAAAAACCATCGAACTATACACTAAATGGATGAATTGTATGGTATGTGAACTATACCTCCACAACACTGTTTTTTTTTTTTAAAGGTGCAAAGGAGTCAGACTTCAGGAAGACCAACTCAAATATTTGGCATTTAAAGGAATTTCAAGTTTTTAAAAGAAAGGTAAGAAACCTGAGAAATTACCAGTTTCATTCAGCTGATCATGGTAGGAAACAGTAACTTTTTCTCATGTTAACCATATCCACAAAGACTGTGACATTGTTTCAGACACTAGCATTCTAAGTCAGGGATAGCACCATTTTTTATTAGGGAGTCCACACTTGTAGGAATTGCTTAGTTTTTAAGTTTTTCCTCAGAACTGAAATTAGATGAGATGACCCCATCATCATTTGTTCATCTTGGGGTACAAAGTGCTTATTTTTCCTGATTCTAGCATTTCATAATGGAAGCAGGGCAAAGCATTGGTGGGGCTTGCACACTGGGAAAAATAAGAAATTTCTAGAAAAACACCTGGGATGTTTCTATAAATAGCAGAATTAGTTCGTATATTATACTAGTGTTGTTTTCTGTTCATGTGTTCTCTAAAATAATTTTGAATTCTGACTATGAAAATTTTAAATGTGTATAAAAGAAACAATAGTATAGTTAATATCCATATATCCATCATCCATTATCAAGACTTTGCCATATTTCTTCTTTCCTCCTTTTCCTTGTTTTCTTTGTTGAAGTATTTATAAAGCAAATCCTAGGTACGTGTCATTTCCTCTCATACCCCTCAGTATGCATCTCTAAAAACCTAATTTCTTAATTACAATTCCACATTGCATCAAATAATCAGATCTCTTCAACTGTATCCAAAATATCTTTTTATAGTTGGTTCATTTGGGTTAGGATCTGAACAAGTTTCAAATATTACTTTTAGTTTTACATCTCTTAAATTTCTCTTAATCTTTTCATGCCATTGACTTAATTGTTGAAACAGTTGTCCTGTGAAATTTCCCACATTCTGGATGTGGCAGACATTCTTGTGGTGTCATTTAACTTGTTCCTCTAACGCCCAAACATCCATTAAATGGAATTTAGCTCTAGAGCATGTATTTTCAACTGGGGCGATATTGGAAATTTTACATTGTTACTCTTCTCTCCTGATCTTGTATCTCTATTCCACGTTTTCCGCCAATTTTATGTTAATGTGATACTTTTTTATCCTTGAAAGTATTTTACTGATTATTTTTCTGTGCAACAAAAATATGGACTGATGTGGTAGACTGCTAGACATTCCCCAATACCCATTCTCTCCTTCTTTTCCGGTATTAAAATTCCTGGACTAGGACCACTTTTCATGTGAATTTCTCAGCTTGGGGTCCCAGACCATGCAGGCAGAATGCATTTGAGCACCAAATCCACGTAAAGGAATGCCTATGGTTACAGATTCTCACCGGAGAGGTTTTTTCTTCCCAGAGGCCAGACCGAGAGAGATTTCTTTTTTTTTTTTTTAATTGCCTGATTGATATAATCTTACCTGTGTAGCTTGTATTTTTTTTTAACATCTTTATTGGAGTATAATTGCTTTACAATGGTGTGTTAGTTTCTGCTTTATAACAAAGTGAATCAGTTATACATATACATATGTCCCCATATCTCTTCCCTCTTGCATGTCCCTCCCTCCCACCCTCCCTATCCCACCCCTCTAGGTGGTCACAAAGCCCCGAGCTGATCTCCCTGTGCTATGCGGCTGCTTCCCACTAGCTATCTATTTTACGTTTGGTAGTGTATATATGTCCATGCCACTCTCTCACTTTGTCCCAGCTTACCCTTCCCCCTCCCCGTATCCTCAAGTCCATTCTCTAGTAGGTATCCATCTTTATTCCCGTCTTGCCCCTAGGTTCTTCATGAACATTTTTTTATTTTTTTAGATTCCATATGTATGTGTTAGCATACGGTATTTGTTTTTCTCTTTCTGACTTACTTCACTCTCTGTGACAGTCTCTAGGTCCATCCACCTCACTACAAATAACTCAGTTTCATTCCTTTTTATGGCTGAGTAACATTCCATTGTATGTATGTGCCACATCTTCTTTATCCATTCATTTGTCGATGGACACTTCAGTTGCTTCCATGTCCTGGCTATTGTAAATAGAGCTGCAATGAACATTGTGGTACATGACTCTTTTTGAATTATGGTTTTCTCAGGGTATATGCCCAGTAGTGGGATTGCTGGGTCATATGGTAGTTCTATTTTTAGTTTTTTAAGGAACGTCCATACTGTTCTCCATAGTGGCTGTATCAATTT